>NC_135079.1:7662500-10062500 GCF_051107435.1 Chaetodon auriga | reverse complement strand
TCTGTGACACATATTATCCTTTCAATGCTGGCCAAGAAGTTCGCCTCTGCTTGCTCCGTCTTTAAACTGTTACTTTTTTGTTGAATTGGCCCAAACAGAGTCAGCATTTCAAGATACACAAAATGTAAAAGTTTACAGGAAGGTGAATAAAAAGTATCAAATAATTTGTCTCGAACATAATTGAAACCAGACGTGCGCTGGAAGCAGAATCCAGCACAAACCAAGCCGGTATTTCCCAACTGTTTCTGAGAGAAAACCCTTTGCAGCTCATGTTTTGGTGACCTGTTTTATGTTTCTGATGAGCAGTCGCTCTTCATCAGTGAGCCTTTCAGTTTAATTCACCCTCTCTTTTACAGTGCGTGACAGCTGGATTTTAGTTCTACCTGTGAAGCCCTTTGAGTGTCAGCGTGTCGGGCTTTTGTCTCCGTTTATCGCCACCACCCGACCGTTCGGGGCGTTTGGTTTTCCTCATTACACGCTGGTCATGTGTTTCGCAGGTTGATTTCAGTGAAATAAATTATTATTACGTGTTAAAGTGAAGCACACGGAGTATTTAGGATTGCTATTCATTGGATAAAACATTCCAGATCAACGTTGTACAGGTTAAAAGTATGAGAAAACCAAAACACTTGCAGTAAATATTAACAATCATTGTTGTAGGTGGTCATAGCGTTGTATGAAGTGATGGATGTTTCCCCCCTTTGGCCAATTCTCCCACTTTACCCCTACATGTAAATGCTTAAACGACTACTTGTTTCTGAAGCTCTGGATTTCAGGCCTTAGTGTGTCATTCTGTGGCTGTTGGTGTTATTCTATGAGTAGGTGTAATATGATATTTATATAAAAGAAAATCTAAAATAATTCAAGCCGATTATTTCTTTACCAAGTGAAGCTGAAAGAGAGAATATTTGTGCGTCGCCCTCGTGAGGCCGACAGGGTCGGATACAGTAGATGGTTATTACAGTAATACAGTATTAGACTTGAAACAGATGTGAAGATTCGTGTCTGAATGCTCGTTATTTCAAAACCTGTGAGTCGTCTTGTCTGATTGTGATGATGTGGTATTCAATAGGCTGCTTGTTTTACTTTTTAGTTGTTTTTTTGTACCACCCTATTCTGTGTATTTTGGATGACGTGTGGATGAGTCTGACCGACGTGTCTGTTCTTGTGTGTCTTTTCTTGACTGTGGGTAACAGATTTAGATTTTTTTTTTAAATTACTATTTGAATTGTTTTTTGAGATTTTAAGTGAGGTTTGCACTGGGTTTCCTGCTGACTTCAGTGCAAACTAAATTCATAGTGAATCACAGTGGAGCAATACTAACATCAATATATTAAATAGTAGAATTATTGGGGTCAAGCGGGGTCCTGTTGCACAGGCTTCACATATAGACATGAATCGGAACGACCGTAACATAAATGGTCATGAATTGAAAAATGGGCCTGTTTTTATGTTGGACACCACTAGTACAATTTAACAACTGCATAACATTTTCACCAGCAGATGCACATACAGTAGTAATGAAGTGAAACCCTGTAAACCGTACCAGTCACACGCTCATCTGTTAGTAAATGCACAAAGTTCAGCTGATCAGTTCTATAAATTCAGTGTAAAATATGAACAAAGATGAACAAACAAGCTACTTTTCTCTGTGTGGAATAAGTTAACATGGTCTGTGGTGAATTTTGGATCAGTCTAAACTTTCTGCCATATGTACATACAGCACAATTAATGTGATTATGGAAATTACAGCTGTATAGTTATCGTGTAGCAGGGACTGCAGCGTTAAGACTCTGCAGTTCATGTTGCTGTATCAAAGCTTCTGAAAGCCATTTCCCATTAACTCCATGTTCCCACATGTACTGTATGTTGTTTGATATGTATTATCATGTACTATACCATAACTAGATATAAATATAATTACTTGAGGTGAGGTAAATATTTGCCATGGATAGGCACATTCAGTCGAAACATGCTCGAATTAGGTGAGTGAAATGTTTGAGGAGGCTGTGTCTCCATGAGTGAAGTAAATGAGGAATACATTTTTGTGTATTACTTTTGTATTATTTGGTCTTACCCTAATAGATATTAAACAGTTCTTGTTGCACCCCGTTTTGTTATTTGATGAGTTTGCCTCTTCTCCTACATCACTGTAGATGTAGAACCGTGAAGCTCCATATTAGATGAGTTTGACAGATGGAGCTTTCCTATTTTCTTTTTAATTTATACCAAATTAAGTAGTTCTTTCCAGAAAAAACCTGATTGATAATCTTTGATGAGGATTTGCAGGGCTGTAAGACAGGACACATCACTCTTTTATACATTATCATTAAAGTTGTTCCAGCAGAAATTCATTTAAAATATCAATATCAGACCAATAAACCTGCAACCCAATAAGACAACAGAGAACTAATTTATTGAAACATTCTAATGACTCAAATAATCAAAGGGAAACCAGCAAAACAGCGATAACCTTAAAATTCTTTATTCATAAACTTGATGCAAGTTTACAAATTACTGTACATGGTCAAAATTTCTTCAAATGGAGAATGAAAAACAAAAGAGAACCAAAGTGAACCAACGGTGCCAGAAAATGAACTGACAATTGAGATAAATGAATCTTTTCAACACACAGTCCAGTTAGAGAAGCGTGCAAGTCTATTCACCACGGCATGGCCACCAAACGTCACTCATCTCTTCATGTCCCCTCTCACCAGAGTTTTGGCTTTTGGGTGGGTGAGTGGGGGGTGGGGCGATCACACAGGTGGATAAAGGCTGTGTAGCAGGGGAGGTTGTACTTCAAAGTTTAAGTCAAAGTTCATGGCCCGACTTTCCTGAGCCGTCAGACAACACAGGCCGTTAAGAGGCGAGGGCGCTTCTTGATAATGATACCCGATAATTCCTCCCCCCTCAGCGATATCAGACATGTAACAGGATGTGGAGCAGTGTGCTCAGAAAATACACAAAAAAATGTTTTTTCTGCTTTTTAAAATACTTCGCTCAGACGGTGTTTGTTGTTAGAAGTGACCTCTCCAGACACAATGCTCCAGTTGTGCAAATATCTTCATGGGGAATATTTTAAGATCACACACTGAAATCAAATCTATTGGGATGAAAAAAAACAAAAACAAAAACACTACAGTGGGTTTGATGAGCTGTTACATGTGGTGGTCAACATGCGACTGCGAACCTGTTAAAACAGCATCTTTCTGTAAATGTCCTTCTTGCATTGCCTGAATGAATAGAAACATGTGGCCCATTATATTGTAAAGCTGGTTACATTTTCTGCTTTAGACATCAGATCAGTGGGCGAGAAAGCCTAAACGTCAGCGCTGCAGAGCGATAATCAATTCCAGAAAAGAATCCAAAACCCAACATGTACATGTACAGATCCCCTCCTAAGTGTTGTTTGTTACCTGAGTTGCCAGTCAAACATACTTTTGCAGACAGTGTTGAATAAACTGCAAAAGAGCGAACAGATAGAGAGATAGATACAGTGTGTGTCCTGTAGTATTTGGGGGGGGGGGGGGGCAGTACTGAAGATGTACTACATTATATTGCATGGTCAGAGTTAAAACATACAAAGTTTCGTCAGTTCTCATCACACTACAAATGATCCTTCTTGTTATACACCAAGAGCGACATGGAAACACATCTGTGGTATATCGTTGTGGCAAAGGAAGCCCTGCAAATGAGTGTTTAGCCCCTGGGGGTGGTTTCCAGCTGCATGTAAGAGGGTAGCAGTGTCAAATCTAAACCGGGCGGGGGAAAAGCACTACAATCAAAAATGCTGTGAAACTGGGCAGAATGATGAAAAAACACATCCAAAAAAACCTTCATTTAGTCCCTCTGTAAAGGCCATCCCAGCACGGTGACTGTCATCAAATCCAACTATGTTTCGTAACAGCGGCTGAGGCTCCTGTGCAGCACGCAGTTTACGTTTCACACACAGGGCTTCATTTTCAGCATCAAACCAGCCATCAACCTCTACAGCTGTAATCAAGAGAAAGCCCAATAGCCAAACTGAGCACTTGCAGGCCGACGTGTTAACAGAAATAAGGCAAAAAGAGCTCTTTAGCTTCGACGTTAAATCTGTTAGAACTTCCAAAATGACGCCATAACGCTGATCTTATCTTCTTCTAGTGAAAATATATCTATTTCTCCTCCTTCCAAGATATGCTATACGCAGATTCTGAGATGTTTCAGTGTCCTTTGGCCCTGTTTTATTATTAACCACTGGTGAATTTGTTCACCGACAACACTTTCAATAACATTGAAGCACTTTGATTCTGCTTGGCTGAATATTCTTCACACATTTTAAAAACAAGGGCTGAGAGATACAGAGTGGCAGGTCATCTCAAGTCAAAGATAAGCTTCCAAAATAGGAAAATTGGCTTATTTATTGTCTAGAATGCTCAAATAATAAAAACAATTGCCAAACAATATTTCTAAAACAATATTTGCAGTTATGTACCAGTTCATTTCCAAAAGAAAAAAAGGGGGGGGGAAACAGCCGGGGTCAATAAAAACAGGTGCAGTGAGGTGCCACTCGAAGAGCTTCAGCATCAACCTTCTTTTAAAATTCCCATTCAAAGCGGGTGACTGGCTGCTTGTGAAGCCCACTTTGTCAAAGCAGCTAAAGAAAAAGCATTTCCCCACATTTAAAGGGCGAAAGATTTTTTTTTTTAAAGACAAATGAGCATATTTAGAAAACAGGACTAGTGATACCCTCATGTCCACCCCCTCACTGAAACACTGAGAGGAGAAGCCAGGTGATACCAGAATAAAGTCTTTCCTGGAGCGGGGCAAAGGAATACCTGTGAGCCAGCGAGATGGTTTCCACGAGAAAGATGATATATCCCCAGTCAAGTCAGAGGGGGAAAATATTCCAAAGAAAACAAGATACTTTGACCCAAAGACATGTTCTCAGTGCATAGTGGGAGTAGCTCCTTACCCGTCCTCTTTCGGTGGTGTGTACCAGCCTGTAGGAACAGAGAGAGAAACTGCTTTGCCGGTGCATCCATACCATTGTCTGTCTGCTGAGGCCCAAGCATTCACAAATATTCACTCACCATTCTTTTCATGAATCTGCACGAGGGATTTGTATGACTGTTGTGCTCTGGCAAGATTGTACTGGTTCTGAAAAGCAAATGATGTTCTGTCAGACGTACAGAAATTGCTCACTCTGCAGGCACTAGTGCATATAAACAACCAATCAATGAAAAACACTTTGTAAACGTAAACGCAAGTTTCGCTATGACAACGTCCTCCTTGTCACATATAAAGTGATGGGGGAAAAGCAGCGAGGGGGATTTCAACACATACAGCCATTAAGAGGCGGTCACTAGCTGTTGTAGAATCTACCTGGAGATGCATATAAGTGGCTTAAGTTAATGAAATCACACTAATTTTAACCGGTTATGAGACACTTGAAATGACGGGTGTACAACAGATCAAAGATTTAACTCTTTTCCCGTCACTTGAAACGTAACAAGACTGCCGCACTGTTTAACGGCCTCAATCTCTCTCTGACTGCAGGCTTTTCGCCCCACCAGAAACACTTCTGCCTTTAGATGCGGTCGACTGACAGGCTGAGAGCTGACTCATGTCATCAGTTACCTTATTGGCTCCAAACTGCACTCTGGCTTTTCCTTTAACCAGAGTTGCATTTATCTGCATAATGACAGACTCTATGGAATAGGCACTGCTCCAGCCCTGAAAAAGAAAAAAAAACACACACACAAAATATTCATTCTGTTGTTCAAGTTGAGGAAAATAATGTCATAAGGTGTGTCAAACTCATTTATATACCTGTTTTGTGAGAAGTTCCATGCACAAGGCCCCTCCTCCGAGAACATAACTGAAAGAGAAAAATAAAGATTCACTATCACAGATTAGTATTGAATATTCTATGTTAAAGCTGTTGTGAACATTTGATCAAGAAAGTGTTCACTAGACCGTTTGCAAATTTGTTGTGCTTCAATTTCACAAAGAGGCCGTTTGAATCTGTTGTGACTGCAACTTTTGGATGTGCAAAGAAATCCAAGCTGTAATTTTCAGGCCAACTGATTTTTGCCTGTCATTAATAATCAGAACCCTTAAAAGAATCTGTATGATTTGAGATGCACGATGGAACTGTATCACAGTGTTAAAGCACTGAATGAATTGCCAAAAAGTCTTGAAGCTGAATTGCACTGGTTCATGGTGATGCTTTTAAGAGTCAGAGGCGATAATTTGCAGCCAGTCATGAACAAACCACATAGCCTGTGCGACGCGGCATGAACATAAAGTCCACCCTGCACCTAAATCATCAAGTGATTCCTCGAAGGATCTGACATCAGCTTTGTAAGCAAGCAAAGCACAGTATCACCACATCTGCAAACCCAACATATGGTGTGAGACATTTAGACTTAGTACTGCACCATCTGAGTTTTTCAATTTCCATCCATTAACACTGTGAGTAAATCTCTCCAAAAAGTTCGAAATCCATCTCAAAATTGTGCGCACAACAAATGTGGACCAAGTCCCAGCCAGTGAATACTTTCTTTAGAGCATTTCATGTGCAAACTGAGCAGAGGGAGATCACTACACACTCACCCTCCGGAGAGCACAGGTGAGACAACCCGTACAAAAGGTGGGTCAAAAGGAAAATTATCCTGTCACATGGAGAAAGAAAAAAAACCTTCAGTGTTGAGAAATCTCTTCCCCTCCCCCCAAAACCATGCGACAAATATTATCACAGGACTCACTTTATAAGAGAAATTGAGCAGAATGTAGTCCACCCCTTCCTTTTCTTTTAAGACCTGCAAGTCACTATGTAACGGACTATCTGGGTCTACCCTGTACGGAAGAAACATGAGTCAAATCTGACACAAAGCACAATATTTGCAAAGCAGTAAAATGTTAAAAGCAACTGAATGAGACACTTACGTCCTTAACTTGACGTGCCATTCATAAAGGCTGTCACTGACTAGTTCGACTGAATAAATACCTGTGAAACAGACACAGAGCTTTACGTCAGTCTGCTGCTGAGATTTTCAAACAACAAAAGTCACCACTGCAGGGAAATGTGTCATTGTAGTCACCCGTCTTGTAACTCTGTGATCTGTAGATCTCCCTGAGTTCCTTCATTAGGCGGTCTGAGGCTTGCACAGAGCCAGACACTGCACCCTGCAACATAAATCAGAGGTGACTCACACAGATGGTAGGACACCAGGACAAATAACAAGATACCGTATAGCGTGGAGGTGGGGAGGACATCAGGGCAGTCAGACGTGCTGAGGTCCAGCAATTTGAATCAGTTCAGTTTAGCATTAAGGTGGGATCATTTCACCAGCGGTCTGGTGTTTTCTTCCTGATTGCAAAAATGACATGAAAAGATTTCATGATTCCAGGAAGCATCGTCACCTTCACCGATGAGGCCACTGTGTCACCTGATAATGTCGGGCTGTGCTGCAGCAAAAGTTGAGAGCCAACTAAACGTCTCGCTGGACTGCTTAGCGTTTTTATCTGCCGGCAGCAGCCACACAGTGTCAGCAGTGAAAGGAACGATGAGTCTGCGTTTCGGATGTAGTTCTGCTGTTCACCTGAACATGGCCAAAGTGACTGAGAAATGTCATTTGTCAGCGGGAGTAAAAGAGAAGATGTATAGCATAATCCTCTAGTGCTGTGAAACTATCCAGGAGTAGGGTTAGTTTCCTATAAACAGTTTTAGCCAACGTTTATTCGAAAACTGCAGTGTTTCGACCTTCGCAGCAAACAAAGGATGATCTAAAAATTGACTCTGAGTTCTTGTTATTTATAATGTCAATTACCAACAAATGTGAAATCTAATGAGATATGATCAAGTATTTAAAAGGATGTGGATTTGATACTAGCATCTGATTCAATAAAATGCTGTTGATGTAAAAAAAGAAAAAAAAAAAAGGAAAAAGCAGCTCCTCCACTTCACCAACAATCAATAAAACTCAATAAAAAAAAAAAAAAAAACAAGTAAATGTTCACTTACATTCAAGTGATCCTGTCTCTGGTTTTTACGAATCTTTTCCAAGATGGCCAGATTTTCTTTTTCTATCCCGTCATCTTCTGACTTTTTTCCATCTGCTGGCTCCTCTTCTTTCATGTCATAATGGTCCAGGTCTTGGTCCAGGTCAATGTCCTGCTGCCAGTGTATCAGTTATGTTTAGAAACAGGATGTAAAACAAACCAGACCATTAAGCTATAAAGAATATGACTGCAGTGAATGAATGCACATAGGTACCTCTCCCATTTCTTCCTCCTCTTCCTCTTCAGATGTCACCTCATCTGGCGGCCCGTGCTGTAGTGTGTTGAAACATTGTGAGTAGACAAACACTGAGTTTTCAAGTGCAACAAAAGACACACTGAATTTTACTCTTGTTTTAGGTCAGTACCTTTCGCTCTTGAGTAATAGGGCCAGCAGGTAGAGGCTGGTCGAGCATTTCTACATCTGGATGTTGTGGCAGGTTGTAAAGCCGACAGAGATCACAAATGAGGCGCTTCAACTGCTGAAGAAGCTGCGGGTGAAATCGGCCAGATAAAACAACAATAATGAAGACCACTCTGCTGTTGAACGATTCTACCAAGTTTTTACTGTTATAGCAGTAAACTTATGTGACATAGCCATTTTGAACGAGCCTCTGTGAAGCTGGATCCACATCGACCAACTTACCAACGTGCTGCCTTTTCTCACATCCTCTAAGCGCTCCAACACCTCAGCCAGACTAGGATCATCAGAGTCAACAAACCATATTGGGGGTGTTGAGGGATACGATTCCTGCAACAGAGGCAACAGCGCAACATGGAAATTTAGCCAATCGTGCTTGTATTTAACAGCTTTCTTCTATACAGCTTGTATATCAAAACTTAACAGAGAACACTACTCTTATGAAATCAAATGTTGCCCAGGGAAAGCTCATCTTATAGCCAATGCTGCAGTTTAGCCCAAATCTATAAATGATTTCCGACCAAAACTCTTAACCCACACAGCCACCCACTGAACAAAATGATTTGTCTGCCGCCTGCAACAGTATCTCCAGCACTGGATGGCAAGTGGCCGAGTGCTGCACTGAGCCTTCGAATTCTGGATGGGTTATGATTTCAAATTTTTTAGGACAGTCACTAAATTGCAAATATCGTCTTGTCTTAAAGTATATTTTCCTTGGTTTTTTTTAACCTGTGTGGGTGCAATGTAGTTGAAGTAGATCCCTCTCGTGTGTGAGTGAAGAGTACCTGCATGTTACTGCAGCTGGTGAGTAAGCACATGCTTCAGGTAGTGAGATGTAACAGTGTCCAGATGAGCTTAGGTTACAGCCTGACAGTGTTAGAAGACAGGGTGTTTGCTGCTTCCGAGGAAATAAAGTTGCTGTTTACAAATGGCACCACAGCGTCTCAATACCATCCTTCATCAGACTGCTCTGCTCAGCCAGTTACAAGCTCTGCCAGAGCTGGTTATTAGCTATGAGCCAGGCTAAATGAGTCCAAAGAAACCAGCGCGCTCACAACTATGGTAAGACAGGTAAAGCTAGATGCTAGCATATCACAAGTCTACCAAAACTATGCACAGTCATTTACAAGCCAAGCACTCTCACTGTGTGTGTGTGTGTGTGTGTGTGTGTGTGCACATGTCCACGTGAGCAGGGTGGGGTGGAGGGACGAAGAATGGTCGAAAAGTTCCCAGTGAATACTACATGTTATCTTTGCTTGAAATGCCCTTTCCTACGTCAAAATAGACCTTTATACAGCTGCTAAGTCATGCGTGACTTCAGACTTCAGTTTACATGACTTAAGATGCATTGACAACATATCAATTAAATTGGAGTTTTATTACTTTGAACGACTTTGGCTGACATGACGCATCAATGATGGTTTGGTTTTCAGACACTTTTGTGTTATTAAGCACCAAGTCAGACATATCAGAGCTCCCACAAAAATTGCAAGCATAATTATGACTTGTATGTTGAAGAGAACATTATTTAGAAGGAAAAATCTAGTAATTATAGTAATTCTGATACAAACAAGTCATAAAAAATCATTCTTGAGCAGATTGTTATTGCCAAGCACCTGCAAAAATATGTTGACCTACGTATGCCTCCTGACTATTGCATGAACAAGGCTTAAGCCACTGAATACAAACAGCCGTCATTCAACATTTCAGCTATCTCAGCTATGTGATCCAGCACAAACAAAAACCAAAGCCAAAGAAGATACTCACCGTGGATTATGTCCCAACAGAGCAAATCAGTGCATCCCCACAGATAATGATTGTAGTGGTTCCCAGTCCAGTTCCTGGGTACTCCAGGCCCTGCATATTTTCCTTTACCTGTTCGTCCTATAATTGATTGGCTAAATCAGGTGAGTTCAGCCGATCAAGTACTGCTGACCACACGTGATCCAGCTAATCAGACATGGGAAACATGCAGGTCTTGGGGTACCCAGGGGCGGGATAGACTGAACTACATGGTGGGACCACATTGTAATTACTCACTCCTCTGTTTTTTAGAGGGAAGACTGTGAGGCCAAATGTTCTCAGGTTTCTTTGAGGTTGATCTCAATCAAAGGCGATGCAGACTGACTCAGCTTAAGTCTCAACATGACACGGCTATCAAAACATTTTAACAAGCCTGCCTGTGTCCCCACAAATGAGCACAAGTGGAAGTGTACGTGTGTGTTTTCTGCTTACAGATGAGGATGTGGTCAGGATGGTGTGTGCCTCCTGAACCATACAAATACAAGTGCCATGACAAGAGAGCGCTCCAGTTGCTCGAGACATCACCTACACTTTGTGATGATTAACATCATGTTTGAAGATTATTTACATAACTGATAACGTACACACACCGCTTCAAGGAGTTTGTGTTGAAATGCAACAAAATACCAGGCCCATCTGACGTTGTGTATCACGTCAGGTACATATTTTAGCAAAATTTATATCACGTTGCAGCTACGACCACATTGTTAGCTGTTTAGAAAAATAACACAAAGTCAAGTACAGTGGAGACTCCTTCATATCTACATTATATCGCTGTGTACATATTTTAGTGTCCTGATAAAGGAGCCATTAACGTCACAGCTTTAATATGTGCCAGTAAGTTCGTCAGAGGGATCGGTCTATTTACTGACGAGGCAGAAAATACAGTAGAACAACACACCGTTAAACCGCCTCTATTGAACGTTAAAGGTGTTTAAGGGACATTCTGCTGTGTGCCTGTGAAGATTAACGGACAATTTGAAATATACTTAAAAACATCAGTGATTTCGCTCAAGTCCCGCTTTGGCTCAGCTAAATAACGTCAAGATTAAACTATATACGCAGGTTCGGTAGTCAGAAAGTTAGCAGCCGTAGTACTACAAACAGTAACGTAGTTATTTTGGCTAACAAGACAAGCTAGCGTCAACGTTACTTTCAGTAAAGAGGAGGCTAGCAAAAGCTACCGCAGCGTCGTTACAAATCGACGTTTTCTCGTATACTTTTTCAAAGTGAATTTATCACTGGTGCTGTGTCGTTTTCTTTAAACAGTGGGATTATTTACACCTTGATGTTTTAACACAACACGGACATAAAAGCCAACACTTTAACTGTATTTAATTTGTAAACACGGAACATTCCGCGGAAAGATTTGGTTTCAGTTGATAGTCAGTAGCTGTGTTAGCTTGTGCGCAGAGCTGGCCTGGACTCACCGTGATGTTGCAGTGAATGATCAGCAGCTTATCTCCTGTTACGTTGAATTGGCAGCTGAGTTCGTCAGGTTTCCAGTCTATTATTCTGAATCTTTCGTGATTTGGGTCAAAAATTGACTCCAAAAACTTCAATTCGGCCTTCAGCCCCGAAACCGACATCTTCTACTCATCTCAAACCACCAGGCCGCTGGCAGAGGGGAAGTCGGGGCGGGATGTGACCGCGCAGTTGAGTCGGGTCTACGGATCTCGCATGTTAGCGTGAGAACAACAACAAAGGGCTGGAGGGTGAGGTTCATCATGTGCACTGTCAGAACTATTTGACAGGTAGGACACACCACAATTTCTATTTCATTTATATGTGCTTCACTATATTTCATTTGGTTTTACTTTTTTGCTGTATTTTTTGTTATTACATGATTTTATTTAATTTCATACCAGTATTCACAACCCACAGGGTCTTAAAACGGGATGAAAACATTCTAAATGACTTCTACATGTATATGCTAAGTATACAATATATAATATACTGGCAAACAACAGCTGGGCAGGGTGGGCAGCTGGCCTGGGCCCCCCAGACCAGAGGCCCCAAAAGCCCCACATTCACTGTGTGTCAGTTGGGTTGTTTGCAAAGTTCTTTGGGAGTTTCAATGTCAATGTCAACTAGGTCCTGAATTATTACTTAATCCTGTCTCAAACTCCAGTTTTAAAACATTTCACACTTTTAGTTTGGACTGTACTCAGAGTTTTTGGAGTTGGTATAGTTGGGTCTCTGTGTAAAATATAATAAAGCTGCCACTATTTGCATGCAGTGTGCTGTATGCTTGATGGGAACTTGCAGACAATAGGGTCCCAACAGCAAGTATTTGCTCTGGGGCATCCAAAGGCATAATACAGGTTTGATTAACAGGTAAGCTGTTCCACTGGTAAAGTTCCTCTTTTAGCTTTTTAATTTGATATTAATGACAGCAACGGTAGTAGTAGTAATGTCACCATGTGACTTTTGTTAATTTTACATCATGAACTGCAATAGAAAT
This sequence comes from Chaetodon auriga, assembly GCF_051107435.1. NCBI lineage: Eukaryota > Metazoa > Chordata > Actinopteri > Chaetodontiformes > Chaetodontidae > Chaetodon > Chaetodon auriga. The sequence goes on along the minus strand of NC_135079.1, from coordinate 10,049,769 downwards.
AAGTCTTGGCTTTGTGTCTTCTTGGCACCTCGACACTTTGAATGTCGAATGAGCTAAACAGGAAAAAAAATCCATGTATGTATGTTACATCAACAGCTGTCGTCATAATGTTCCTTTATGGAACATTGCTGTTTTATCTTGACATTTTCTGTTTTTTTCTTTTTTCTTTTTTAATGCAGAGGCTGATTTAATGAACACAATAATCCTAATATTAGCAGACCCCCCTGTAAGTCCCCACCTTTACTCCTCTCTCCACCCTGCAGGTGTCTTATAGTTAAACACAGGTACCCCATGTAACACAATATCCTAAACTCTCTGTGTGTCTGTGCTTTTTGGAAAGTGGAGCATTATTGTTGGACATGGGTGCAGCCGTTGTGAAAACTGGACTTATTAATATTATTTCTCTGTTCAGGTAAACAATCTTGAACCATTTTATGTTAGGTGTACTGACTTGACACTAGATGGCACCACAGATAAACATGCCCTGCTTACAACTAAACGTGAACTCTTTTTGTAGCCGTGCACGCGTTTTAGGTCAGGGTCTTTATCTGCAGCAGTACACACCTTCTTTTGCAACAGAACTGTACGTAGTGCATTGCATGTAACTACATGTCAGCAAGTCATGAGTTTGAAGGACTGACTAAGAGGCGCTTTCACCACTCAGTCAACAACTGTGCACAATACCTGCCAACTTATTGAAGAACTAATACCATAATTGAACTGGTACTTTGAAGTTGGATTACCTTTCCTGTAACAGTGGATTTTGGTAAGTGTTAATGAAAAGCTTTATTATGAGCATGTGTAAAGTAAAAACAGCTATGGAATGTGGAAACATGATAGTGAGAAATTACTGTTTTCTGTTCAAGTCTTGGTTGTTAAAATGGAAATGTGAGGTTTTAACAGAAGGTAATGCTTGCTGTCAGTTATTGCAATCCACTTATGTTTTCATTTAAATGTATTAAACATGCATACATTAAACACCAGTCAGTCAATTGGGAATGACAGAAAAAATTCCAGTGAATTTTGCTGCTTTTGTGACTCTTTTGTTTTTGTTTAGCCATTTCATCAGTGGTGGAAGACGTATTGTTTACTTCACTTAAAGTAGCAATAAAACTATAGAAAAATACTCCATTGCAAGTGAAAGTCTTTCATACACAATCTTAAGTTCAGCAAAATTTACTTACCAAGTGGTTTTTGTTCTGCAGTAAAATGTCTACCATGACTAGTATATTATGAAGTATTACATTATTATATTGTTACCACTGATGTCTAAGTAGTATTTTACTGTTGTACCTGGCTGAGGTGGAGTTAGTTTTAACTACTGTAATACAACTGGGCTGTTTTTTCCAGTGCTTTCAAATAGGGGTGGAGCCCCTTGTGTGAAATTTTGGATAATTTGATCCTTTTGACCTCAGTTTTGGGGGGAAATGTTTCTTTGGTGAATGTGTTAATGACTCATAGACATGAAATGCAACACGGGGCCCCTACCACTGGTTTAATCTTTAACAAGCTTTACAAGCACATCATATATTCTTATGTTAATTTTTAATCTGCAGTAACAAACTGTCAAATAATGTAGTGGAGTGGAAGTATAAAATAGCATCAAATGGAAATAATCAGGTGCTTGAGTACATTTTCTTACCTCTTTCCACAACTGTATTTCATGTTATAGTATGGCTGCAAACACAAAAACATGCAAACCAGAAAGACAGTGCTCTCTTATCTACTTGTTGTTGTGTTTTTAAGGTCTCTGAGGGACTTCGGCATGAAGCTGCCTCATTCATCTCTGGTTACCTTTGCTCTGCTGTTTATACAACTATCCGATGCGTCTGGGGGTAAAATCTTGGTGTTCCCATTGGATGGAAGCCACTGGGTAAACATGAAAGTACTCATAGAGGCACTGCATGCCAAAGGCCATGAGATCACCGTGGTCCGGGCATCTGATAGCTGGTACATCACTGAAAAGTCTCCTTTCTACAACTCTGTCACCCTCACCAGTAATGGATTTGAGCAAAACTTTGATACCTTTTTGTCTCGACAGCTGGATATCCGGCTTCGGAGTAAGCAAACCTCTTTCTGGTCTCGCATGCAGACTCAAATGGAGCTGAACAGGGTGGTTGTGGAGCAGTTCTCTCAGTTCCATAAGGGAATGAGTGAACTGATCATTCAGATGTTTGAAGATAAAAGCCTGATGCAGACTTTTCTTGAAGCCAAATATGATGTGGTTTTGACTGACCCCGGCATCGGTGGAGGGGAAATGCTGGCACGTTGGCTCCAGGTTCCTCTTGTTTTTAATGTAAGATGGACCGTTGAAGGAGAAGCTCATTTCCTTATTGCCCCCTCACCTCTGTCATACATTCCTTTCACTGCAACAGAGTTGACAGATAAGATGACTTTCCCTCAAAGAGTCACGAATGTTTGGAGTTATATCCTCGGGATGTACACAATGTCATCCATCGCAGCACCTCATTACAAACCAATAGTTCAGAAGTACTTTGGTCCTGATGTGGACTACTCATCGCTTTTACTGGATGCTGATATATGGCTTATGAGGAATGATTTTGTCTTTGAATTTCCACGTCCAACGATGCCAAATATAGTCTATATGGGTGGGTTTCAGTGCAAGCCCCCAAAGCCACTTCCTGCAGACCTTGAGGAGTTTGTCCAGAGTTCTGGAGACCATGGGGTCATTATGATGACCTTGGGAACTTTAGTTGCGAAGCTTCCTGAAGATATCGCTGAGGAGATTGCTGCAGCCTTCGCCCAGCTGCCTCAGAAGGTCTTGTGGAGGTATATGGGAGAAAGACCAGCAAACCTGGGCAACAACACATTAATGGTCAACTGGCTGCCACAGAATGACCTCTTAGGACATCCCAAAACTAGAGTTTTTGTGACCCATGGTGGCACTAATGGGGTTCAGGAGGCAATTTACCACGGAGTTCCTGTGGTTGGGCTTCCTTTATTCTTTGATCAGCCTGACAACCTGTCCAGAATTAGAGCAAAGGGAGGAGCAGTGATAGTGGATATTGCCATGCTCGATAGACACATCTTTGCAGATGCCCTGAAGACAGCTCTTTACGATTCATCTTACAGGGAAAACATGCAGACGCTCTCAAGGCTGCACAGAGATCAGCCCATGAAGCCACTGGACCAGGCAGTGTTTTGGATAGAATATGTGATCAGACATAAAGGAGCCCGTCATCTGAAGACACAGTCCAACAAAATGTCCTGGTTTGTGTACAACTCTGTGGATGTCATTGCTGCTTTATTGACAGCTGTCATGGTTATAACATTCTTCTGCATTTCAGCTGTAAGGCTACTGTGGAGAATTATTTTTGCTGGGAAGAAAGTTAAACAACAATGACATAGAAAATGAAATGTGGGTTTTGTGTGTGGAATCGACGCATCACCAAACATTAACCAACAATTATCTCTGTGTGTGATGCTGCTAAAGTTGATGTCATTACGGAAAATACTGCAACATTTTTTTTAATTGATAAAATGTGTTAAATGACTTGTCTTTGACATTATTAAGGCTCATAAATATATATACCAACAGTATTTCCAAAAACCCCAAAGAATGAAGAGATGTTTTCAGTAACAAATATGTATTTGTCATCTAACACAAATACATACAACAGTGTTTGGCAGTGATTTAAAATACGTTTGGAGTGCAGCCTTTTTTTGATTTCACATTTTTTGGGATTGACTCAATCAGTAAGTGCACGTTTGTTACGGTATTACAAATAGAAAAAAAGACCTGAAATTCCTTAACAGATGGTAAATTAGGAATGCATGAGTGAGCTAATATATGACTTATTGATGTGGATATTACTGTAAACATGACCTGAATATGATGATTAAAATCTTTTTTTGTCTGTGTGAACAAATCTTTATTTGACAAGTGACAGAAAGAAATAATGACAACATTTTGAATACTTATGCATCCCTCCCCATGGCAGCATTCCTCCTAATAGCCCCCCTAACAGTCCTCCCCAGGGCCTCCCATGAACTGCTCACTCATAGGTAAAATGTAATGTACAGTGTAATCTGTTCATGACCTTTGAGCTTGTTTTGTACTTGTTCTGTACTAGCTCAAATAACACAATGTTGTGAGGCGGTAGTCATCTTTGGACTGAAAGTTTTTTGGCAGCTGTAAGACCCCCCAGCAGCATCTTACACTGTCTGTCATTTAATCTTAAGTGTGATTCATCACTGAGCAGCAGCAAAGTTGGAGTGGGTATTATGGCCTTACCTATTCTGACAAAACTTTGGATACCGGACCCCAAAAGTGTTGAGCAGAGGGACACTCATCATGTGTTTATAGCTTCCTAATGAATTAAGCTGACACATATTACAGTTTGGACTTTGTGCCTGTATCATGTGAGACCTGGTGACAGGCCTGTAACAAACTCTGTGACAGACCTTTAAAAGAATAAGTTAATTTGGGTTCTTAGAAGCACAAAAGGTATTTTTCCACACACTGTAATAAGAAGTGTTTTCATCCTTTAGTTTAAAAGTCTCTCTTCCATGCTCTGAGCCCACGCAGGTTCCTCTGCTGTTTAAATCACCAATCTTATTGTTGCCTTTGAGGCCATTGGTTTGAATTCCAGTGGTCCATTTGCAATGAATATATTCCATGTTATGCCACAAGGGGGTGATATAGTGCTATTTCAGTTTCCCCTCCAGGTTATTTCTCAGCCATTCTGAAATTTCTAATTCTGCTGGCAATAATGAGATTATAATGTAGCACACCGTGTTTCTCTTTTTAACCAGAAAATACAACATCCTCTTATCTCCAGGGCTGAATGAAATTATCCACGTCATGATAAGATGTCACCGAAAATTTTAAGTTATTGAGAGGAAGACCACTGTAACCTTTATGTTGCTACAGTAATGATAGTTTGAGTTTAGGGTGGCCATTATTCCAAATATATTTATGTACTTGTTGATCAATCCAGACCCAATAGTCGACTGGGGGAGAGAGCAGAATCATTGCATCCACAAAGTCAATGCAAGGCAGAACTTTCATTTTCATTGCTGATGTGTCAGTCGACTTGGCACAAATTGGGAGATCATATTCATAGTTACTCTTCATGATGGTCTGGAGAGATGTGTGCATCTGGATTCCTAAATATGTCATTTTGGTGATATGGGAATTGGGCTCAATATTTTAGCACCCTGACTTGTACCCTGACTGGTGTTCGCAGTCTTCATATACTGCTAAAAGAGAGGTCATAGACTTTTCTATCTCCGTTAGATGTATGAGCATGTCATCTGCAAAGAATCTGGTATGTGTATGTGTAAGTATGTGGACACATACAAGGAATTGACCCCAGAATAAACATTGCATGTCATAATGGGGAGTTTGCAGAGCACGAAAGCAGAACAGCAGGTAGAATTCAGTACAAAAGAAGACAGGTAATTGTAATAATGTACAGTCGATGGATTTGCATAGAAAAAAAGACCTACAGCTCGAGGACAAAAAAAAAACTTGATTGTGGTCAGCCAGTATGGTGTCACATATTCCTTCCGACCACAAGATCACAGACCGACTTGACTTGCAATGATGCAAGGTTTCGAAACTGCCAAACATCAAAAAGTTTGAAGCTATCTATCGTCGCATTTAAGGCCACTAATGCTGATTGCTGGTTATGTGTGACAGCATCTGCGACATGTCAAGTTCAAGATTATAGACCACATTCATTCCTCCACCCATCAACAACTCAGAATCTGCAAGGCAAAGTCAATTCTCAGAAATTGAACAGAATTTTCACACCTTATACCAATGTGCAAATATGTAAGATAAAACTTTATTTATCCCATGCTGGGGAAATGAAATGTATGCTCTTCCTATATGCTTCATATATGCTATATGCCTGGTTTTCCATTAAGGAGCTAAATGTTGATTCCCAGTAAAGAGATAATGTATTAATTAGAAACAATTCCTTCAGTTATTAATGACAAAAAGCTTAACATAAATGTCATTTAACATATGCTTTTTATTTAATTGTCATACAATAAATGCATATATAAAAACGAAATACATATTAAATTGCATTGTTTTTTGTTCTTATTTGTTTTTATAGACATTTTAACTCTTACATACATAAGGATCAATGTGTCACATAAATAGTAAATGCATCACAAAATGTAACTAAAAAAAATGTACTGAGACTGGTTACAGGAAATATTGTAACACTTGATATTAAGGTGCACACACTCACCACTAACTAGTTGCTTATCAGTATGCATATTAGAAGAATATTGGCTCTCCTAATCCTAATAACCCTAACCCCTGAACCAGAATAAGGCATTACTAAGTGCCTCAGAATGACTAACAAAGAGAAACTATGCTAGTAATATGCATGATAACAAGCAGCTACTTAATGGCGAACATGTGTACCTTAATATAAAGTGTTACTGGAAATTTTAGCTTGACAGTTTTTGCTTGGAATTACATTAAATACAAAAAAACTCAAACTTGTGTTTACAGCCTTTGCTTTAGTCTGGCACTACATGCTACATGCAAGAATATTAAAATAACAGGAATTTCCTATTTCATTCTGAAGCCCATGACAGGACATAAACACATCATTTCAAAGCCTTTGGTCATCTCCATTTTTGAAGTTGTGTTCATTTTCTTTTTAAACTCTCGCTTCCACCTGATCGCTTATGTTTGGATTAAGTGAGCGACCAGTTTCTTCACCTCGCTTTTCCTTTCCGCAGCACTTCCAGATTGTATGGGATAAAAACAAGATTGTGAGGGCTGCGATACACCCCATTCCGATGTACTAAACCACAGGGCAAAGAATAAACAAAGAAATAGACAAGTGAAATTAAAAGCTGGCTATCAACACTGATGATCAAACTTTTTTGTAGAAAGTATATTTTTTTTGCTAGCTTTGTTACTCTTAGCATGTTAGCATGCTAATGTTTCCTGAAAGTACCGATATGTTTACAGTCTCATGGAGCATGGCTGCAGACTCTTAGTCCTGTTTGCAGATCCATTCCTGACATGCCAAACCAACTATTTTTAGAAACATCAGATTTTTCCTTACCTGAGACTGAAAGAACCATTCTTGAGTCTTGATCATAAACTCCTGCGATGAGGTTTGGTTGGCTGGTTTGCACCATTTCTGAGGAGCAGCTTCAGCAACAACTACAAACCTGCCTGACCAGAAGGTCTTTGCACAGGCAAAGTAGCGGCCATCCATGAACGTCAGGATGAGCCACACTATGGCAGGGGCAAGGCTGTTGACCACCACCGTTACACGGTGTGACCGGTGTTTACACTCATATCCAAGAATTCTGATCATCAGCAGAAAGACCAAAACTGCAGGAACAACAAAAAATGCAGATGCAAACCAAGCATTATTTTGACTATCGCAAGGGCATGCAAACTCCATTTCAACCAACTTCTCCAAGCAAATCAGGATGATGCCAAGAGCCATATTTGATGCAAGAGGGCTCTCCTTAAATTCAGATTGCAATATAGAGAGCAGGGTTTCCATCATTTTCAATCTGCATAAAGAGAAAGATGAAAGGTCAGAAAACATGAATTAATGACAATGAAGGGCTCTATTTTCATCAACTGAAAATCAAAAATCAAAATACAAATATAACAGTTATCTGTCAGAAATGAGAAAATATCTACTTGATCCTTTCTTACTCATTGTTTAAGAAAACATTTTTTGCACACACCAGAAATGGATTGAACTAATTCTTTTATTAGTTGTTGTGGAATATGAAATGCATATAAAATCTCTCTATTTTTTTTTTTTTTTTTTACTAAATAGTAGAATAGACAACTTATTTTCTCATTTCAAAATGAAATAATGAAAAAGAGTGACATACATGTAATCCAGTAACAGCAAAACACTTTAATAGGGGTTTAAAAAAGTACACAATCTAATATAAAACCTAAAGACTTGATAGAACCTGGAGCCAATCTGTTTCCCAATATCAATTTTTACACTAAGAATACATAAGATACCGTAAGTTTTACCTTGAGCTTGACCCTGAGGACATCGTGACAAACGTACTCTTCTTGAGGACTTGACTTGAAGAATGCGAGAAAGTGAAACTCTTTCAGATCTCTCTTTCACTTCATCATTTTAACCTTTGCATGCCTTCTTCTAACTTGGGAGTTGCCTTTCAGTGCCTTTTGCTTGCAGAGTGGCATCTGAGAAGTAATCTGACACTAAAAGGCGCACATGCTTATACAGTTTTTGGCCATTGCTTGAAACACACAAAACTTGACGTTTTTGTTACTTTACCTTACACTATACCCTAAACAAAAGCGCTGCTTTGCACTTTAGTTGCAATTCTGCAACACACTTGCCCCTTTATGCAACACACTTGCTCCGGCACACTACACACTATTTGTACATAAGACACTTTATTCATAAATGAAATCTCAGGGTACCATTGGGAAAACACATCCATTCATAACACAAAACACACAAGAGACACAGTGAGCCAAAAGGTGTTCAAGCAACGGGCAAAAACTGTAAATAAAAAGACTAAATGAGTATTAAAATGAGGCTACATGGGGGGTTAAAACTGAAAGTTAGGTGCCAAAAAGGTCACACTAAAGCAGCATATTCGCACTTTTGAAATTTCAGTAGCAAAACGAAGCACCGGTCACCTGCCAAATCAGCTGCAACTGACTTGATCTTTTCACAAAAGAATGATGCTGATGCTATTGTTGTGCGCCTCCCTTGAGATGAAATGGAAGATCCTAACTGGTTCAGTAAGGTGTCAGTTGAAAAGTCTAAGTGCAGCAGCTGTCTTGAGATCAACATGTTGCCAATGTGAGAAAACATGGATCATTAGCACACCTGCCAGCTAATTTGACAAATTGGCCAAAGCAGAAACCACAACAATGACCTGTGACCTTGAATAAAAATCTAAATGTTGTTTCATTGTGTATCTGATGTGATTCATACAGTATCTTCTTTTGCCCTATGATACAGGATGTGGTAATAGGCAGGATGCTCGTTGTTGTCGTCTTTGTTTCCGCAGAGTCACAGCAGCATGCTTTGTGACTGCAGAACTGAAAGTAATTAAAAGTAACAGTCAGTTAGATTTGGAGGTTGATTCTTACCTATTTTTGTGTAAAGCAGCCTGCATACTAAAATACATATAAATAATTATTAATATTGTCATAAAAAGAACACTTTCACATTGCTCGCTTCATCTTTAAACATATGCATCATGTATGAAAATAATTACCACAATTTACTTATTACTGACAACAAACTTCTGAAAGAAAGCAGACTGAAACAGTGTGGTATTAGTACTTTTACTGAAGTAAAACATGTCACCAAACACAATCCAACACAATTCACCTGCCAGCCAATCTCTTTGTTTGCTTGAAACTAGCATAAAACAGGTGGAAATACCAAATTAAGGACAACATTTGGGTGAAACAAACCCTGAAGATTGACAGATTAACAGACTGATATGTAGTAATATGTTTTTCTGATCATGTGTGTTTTTGAAGGTGGTCTTCCTGTCTCCGTCTGCATAACAAAGCATATCGAATTCTGCAATCTAACGTCCTTTATTCTTTCATTCCTTCAGGATCTTGTAAATTCTTGAAGTCTTGAAGTCAGGATCAAGCACTCATGTGTCCTATTCTCATTTGCACTTCATGATGACATGTCCAAGGAGAAGCAGTAACAAAGATGCCAGCAGACCATATCCAATCCCCTAAAGAGTGAACAGTTTAGTTAGACACAGACCCAAGATGATAAACAGGAGTGAAGCTGATGCTCCTACTCTACAAAACAGCTTCTGACATTGTGCCAAAGCAAAAGATATTTTTCTCACCTGGGACAAAACAAACAGTCTGTGTGACTTAGCCATGAGCTCTTCTGATGAGTATCCTGTTGTGTTGGCTGGTGTGCACCACTTCAGATAGCTATTGTCAACAGAGACAAATTTGCCTGACCAGTCTGTCATTGCACAGACAAAGTACTGGCCATCAAGAAAAATGAGAACTATCCATACCAAAGGAGGAATAATGCTGTACGCACTTTTTGGACGTTCAGAGCTGCTGCATTTATAGACTGCGATCATCATCAGACAAGCTATCAAGGCAGGAAGCACAAAACATGCTGCAGCAAACCAGCTGTTCCATTTAGGATCACAAGGGCAAGCAAATTCCACCTCCACTATCTTCTCCACACCAGCCATGATGAAGGCAAAAACCACATTTGATACGGCAGGGCTGTGTCCAAAGTCTTCTCTGAGTCTTGTGATCAGTTTTTTCTCTGTTTCCATCATGAATTCTACACACAACAAGCAAAGTACAGATATAAAGAGAGAGAAAATGTCTATGAGAAATATGTTTCTATTTAATAACTCACACCGGGAATACCAGTGTTAGGCCTACACTGGATGGCAGAGCTTGACTGACAGTTTTACACTATTTTTTAGAACACTGAAATCAGTTTCAATCATTGAAATTACTTTATTTTCACCTTTTTAATGAAATAATAAAAAAGAGGAAAAATCTAAACCTTGTATACTGTCAGAAGAAATTCACATTGTTATTATTATTATTATTATTATTTTTTCAAGAGTGATATACAGTTGCAGGAAACAGTCTGGGCAGCCCTGGTTAAAATTCTGTTACTGTGACTAGTTAAATGAGGAGAAGATGGACTGATCTCTAAAACACATACATTTAAACATGAAACATTCTCTTTAACATTGTAAGCAAGATTAAAGCATTAGCTTTGTTATCTGTCAACTGTTCAGTCCAATAGCCCAAGTGGGTCAATCACACTCTGGGCTTGTGCTGCAGCCGGTGGCACCGAGAGCATTTCATCGGAAGGAAGAATGGATTCAACTAAATATGAGCAAATTATGGCAGCAAATATCACACAGTCTTTAAAAAGAGAAGAAGAAGAGAAGCCTGTTGCAGGAAGAAAAGGCCAAAGTCCCCCAAACCACAACCGAGGTGGCTGCAAAAAACCTTTACAAGCTGCGATACTCAAAAATGGGTGTTACTAAGTCCTGACCACGCAGGATATCCAAACTTTTGCCTCTGGCCCTTTTCTCTCTCTCTCTCTCTCTTTTTTTGTTGTTGTTGTTGTTTTAAAACTGTAAAAGATGCAAATAAAAAGTAATCTTGCTTGAAATATAAAAGTGTGATGTGTGAATAAAACACCATTATGGGGAAAAAAGTGCACAATTTAATATAACACCTAAAGATGTTCTAAAACCTGGAGCCAATCCACTGTAACCGTCTCAAAGTCTGAATTTTTACAGTAAGATTAAAGTTTTACCGACCTTAAGACTGACTCTGAGAATACGGTGAGAAACAGACTCGTCCTGAAGACAGATGAGAGAAAATGAAACTAAGTCAACTATTGTCTTGCTCAGGCTTGTACTTTCCTTTTGATCTTTTCAGCTTGGAGTGTTTACACTCCAGATGTGCAATGAAGAAAAGCCACCTTCAGGTCTGTCAGTCTCGGCCTGTTGTCACGTATAGGCATCAATTTACACAGCCAACAGGTAGTCAATTATAGGCTTTTTAGATATGAATATATCATAAAACATAAAAGAGCCCATCGTCTACAGACAGTTACACAATGCTGTTGGACTGTCTGGTTAGAAGAAGACGAAGAAGAAGACACTTCCTGTGTTTTCCAGCCCTTGTGATTCATTTGTTTCATCTGTCCCTTGTCACTCTTCCCTCCCAGTGTGTTTAAGCCTGTGTGTTTTGCTCAGTCTTTTCCAGTTTGTCTTTGTACATGTTGTGTGAAGAGTTCCAGCCTTTAAGTGTTTCCCAGTGTTTCCCCGTGTGGTTGGATTTTTGCTTCGTTTTCTCCCTCTGGACGTTGCTTGTTTTGGGATCTTTGGATTTCGTTTGTCTTTTGGACTGATTACTTTGGTCGTGACCCTCACCTGCTTCACCCTCCTGTAAGCCTTTGTTAGTTACCGTTTTGTTTTAGTACATTTATTGAACTCCACCAGCTCAGCCTTTGTTAGTCTGCATTTGGGTTCAATTCCCTGTTTCCATTGAGACACATTATAACATGTAGAACTTACTGTAGAGTTTCACTTACTTACTACTTGTCATGAGAAGCGCTGGTCAGTCTGTATGTTTTGTGTGCGAAAATCAAAGCTCTGTGTGATGTTGTTGAATGAGACTGTTAGGCAAATAGCACTGACACGCTTCTAGGACTTAAAATGCAGGGAAATGGTTTAATGTGTGAACGCAATGAATGGATAAAACTTCAAAATAGGATTGTGCTTTTTAAACACCAAAGAACAAAGAATGACTGTGTTCTGTGACAAATACTTAAATTTTTAGCGACTGTCAAAGTGGAGGATTTGATTGCTTCAGTAATCTGGCAACTCCTGGATGACTGTGATCACTTCTGTGGGCTCTGCAGGGAGGTCTGCATGAAGGAAGACAAGCTTTTGAAGAGCTGCAGTGATAACTTTACCGTGGAGTATTGCTCTTCTTGTTCTCATATAATACAAAAAAACCCCATCTGAATCTCAGACTTTGTGACAGACAATCCTACGAGATAACAAAGGCACTAACTCATGGTATCTGGGTCTTGCAGGGTGTGTGTTAAGACATTTCCTGTTGCTCTTCTTTTCACCCAAAATCAGAAAGAAGACCAATTTATGCACTGACTGATAACACACTGCAGCATAGCTTATCTTCCTCAAGCTTGGTTCCTCTAATAGACACCTGGGACTTTAAGGGTTCTCTGCAGCTTCTATGCCTGTTCTATGACTGTACTCTTCTGGACAGAGACCTCATTTGTTTTACCTGGAATCTGCTGAAACCACACTCCCTCTTTGGGGATCACAGCCTCTAATTACCACCAGAACCACTTTGGACTTCACCTTCCACATCTGTTCCAGTTGTTCCTTCAGTCTCTGGTACTTCTTGATCTTCTCTTATGTTGCTGTCAGCTGGCATTGTCACATCTGTCACAACTGCCCTCTTCTGCTCCTTGTCAACCACCACCATGTCTGGTTGGTTAGCCAGCAACTGCATGTCAGTCTGCAGCGTGAAATCTCACAGGATCTTAGCTCTGGTGTTTTCAACCACTTCCATCGGTGTGTCCCATTGGGACTTGGGGACTTCTACTCCATACTTGGCACAGGTGTTCATGTACACTATCCCACCAACTTGGTTATGCTTTTTAGTGAACACTGTCCCAGCTTGCATCTTACACCCAGGGCCTGTTTTTGTGCTTCCATGATCAGAGCCTCTTTGTTGTTTTTTCAGGCTGGACTTTTCTAGTCACTGGTAGAGTTTCTTGATGTCAGCCACTTCCTCTATCTGCTGATGATACAGCCCATGGAGGGGCTTAGACGTCCATGATATTTTCTCTTTGTCCTCATCACCCTTGGTCTTCTGCTGCCTGAGACACTCTCTTGGCAGTTCTTATGGGGCCATCTTCCTGTTGTATTCATGGATGCTCCCTGTTTTTTTTGGTCTTGGATTGTGGCTCTGACACTCACTAATCCTCACCTACCCTCTGGTCATTGCTTGTCTCAGGCTGTCGGACTTTGGTAGAGCCCTCCATACATTCTGAGGAGTTTCACATATTGACATCAGTAGCATCTATCTCCTGCTGTGGCAAACGTACTAATCCAGCAAAAGACCTGTTTCTGCCTATCGTACTGCCTGATAATACCAATCAAATGCTATTTTATACTTTAGCACAAATTTTTCCATCTTTTTATTTTTTTTCCACTTAGAACTATTATTTTGAGGCTTTGGGAATCATTGCATCATCTGGGAGGGGAACCACATCCCCAGAACCACCTATGCCATGGTTTGCTGTCACAGAATGACTGTTGGTTTATTATTAAGCCGACTAGTCCTGCTGATCAGTATGACAGGATTGGCGGACTCGGGGTAAAAAATCCATAAAAAGAGTCTCAGTGAGCACAGAGTTGTGATGCATTTACGGTGAAACAGTCCCAAATCCTTGTTAAGATTAGAATGGTTTCATTATGTGACTCAGATTTAAAGTGTAACTGGGTTACTACACCTCTGCTCCAAAAACACGGAACTATTTACTATTCAAAGGCATGTAGAGGCCAGCAAATAGTGTGTAAGGCTCCCTAGAGGGCGCTACATCAAATTTGGTGTTACTGCATCTCGTGCATCTCGTTTTGTCTGCACATTTGGGCCAGCAAGGATCCCGCATTGTCATGTTTTATGCTTTCAGCATTTCCTTCAAATATTTTTTAATCTGGGAAACTCAGTGGTTGTTTTTTAATTCTTGAAACGTGTATGACAACATTTTCTGAGACATCTTGTTGTTCCTGACCTGAGACAGACGAGAGTGACACACTGCCTCATCGGCACAGTCAGAGTCTACATAGGCAAAAGTACAGGCCATCAGACAGCCTGTCTGGCTTGTTAGTTTAAGTCACTTTGTTAGCTCCATAAGGACAAGGTTACACTGGTGAGGGTGTGAGGCTGCCATTACCCTACATTAGTTCAAAGAGAAATAGGATTAAAAGTCTACTTAAAGCTCCAGGTCCTGTTGAGGTCAGGGCTTAGTCAGCCTGAGAAACTGCTTGACCCAAGGCACAATTTAGAGCCTAGCAGCGGTTTAAGAGCTGGGTACTATTGGTTTACAGTTGGATGATTGTGCAGCAATACCTGAAAAATACTTGTTCCTGATTGGTTGACAGGTGTGCGGCAAAGACGTGATCAAACTAGCCTCTACTAAAAATTGCACTATTTAACTGCAAACTATTTTCTCACGTGGTTTTTCCACTGTTAAATGCCTGTGGTTAAAAACCTGACTTACAATAACAGCGTCCATCTTGTTATTTATTTGAGCTGATTTCTGCTCCAATTCATGACGGGACGTCTAATGATGCACCCGCTGGTCTCTGCGCTCCTCCAAGATCTCGCGGGATTTGACATGAAACGGGTGACTTTAAAGAAGGTGGTTCCCTCGCTGCACCGGGCCGACGGCACAGAGCTGCACAGGTAGCCAGCAGTGGTGCTGAAGGCTCCCGCTAGTCTACCCAGCGACGCTTCCCCCCCTGCGCGACACGATTGGAGAGTCTGGAGGTGCGAGCCTCGGTGAATCCACCCCGCATCATCATCATCATCATCATACCCCGCTCAGGTCACCTCAGCGCTCGCCTACCGGCATTTTCCACCTCCCGTCTCCGAAGATGATACCTGGCAAACGAAGAGCTGCAGTCATGTCCTTCTCGGTGGCGATTTTTGGAGCCCTGATGCTGCAGTCCGTCTCTTCCCAGAACGGTAGGAAATGTGCCCCCTTACAGAAAAGACATGACGGCGATCTCATTGCGATAATGCGGGTTTTAAGGAGGGATGTCGCCTGCATTTCTGCATTGGGGCATTTTTTTTTTTAATGAATCACTGCAAGACGTCTCAGTTATTAAGAGCGCTGTCCATCACCAATATCTCTCCAGCCTCATTAGATATTACCGATAATCCCTGAACGCAACGCCGAAAAGAGACACCGTATTAATCGAATGAGGCTCTGTTTTGCAATGAGGGGTCAGTAAATGATTAATAGGCTACAATCTGTATTCGCTGGGCTGAAGTGGGCCACACGGAGGCCTGTGCGATGTCCCTAAAATGTCCTTTTGAAGTGCGGAGCTGAATACATGAGCCGCTCGGCCGGCAAGGACGAGTTCTGCTCGTTAGGAATAGGAGAAGGTGGACGGGGACATGGTGTCACACCGAAGTTCACAATCTGCTTTTCCTCAAGAGATGAGCACGCACACAATCTGCATGCTGTCACGCTCTGGCATGTAAGGATGTAGCTCAGGAATCTTCATCCGGTAACAGTGACTCCTCTGCTGCTGGCTGAGACAATGCTCTGCACCAGTCCAGGTTCTTCTAACATGCGTGTAATTAGACGTTGGACCTTTTTAGATGTGCGCCTCTGTAAATAGCAACAGTCCATTTTGCTGCATGCTTCTATTTTTAGAGCGGAGATGCTGCACTGGGAACCGTGGCTTTAATGTCCTCTTGCAACAGAGAATCTGTTAACTCTTTGCTGAGATGCACTGCACTGCAGAATGGCATTGATTTCTCATTCCACTTGTTCGAATGACCCTCTGCTCATAAATCTCATCCCCGCCAGACCAGTTTAGAGCAGTTTAGACCCATCTCAGCTGAGTGTTTTGTAGGTGTATGTTGTGAGTGTCCCTTTGCAAGCATTGTGTGAGAATGAGTGAGAATTTATTCGGCCTCGGCCCTCCCTGGAGTTGACCATGTGTAGGAATGCATTACACATCCCCTCCTATACTGCACACCCACTCATAACATCTCTCCTTCTCTCAGCACTCCTCTGGATGCAGCTCAGAGTGCTGCTTAAATGTAATGGTTTCTTTGTGCATGGCAGATAGCTAGAAAATGTGATATTTTCTTATCTTCACTTGTTTTCAAAGAGTCCAGAGAGGCTGGAGGGTTCATACTATATATATATGAAACATATAATCATTCCCCTCACAGTGGCTTTTACAAAGAAACCTGTTTTAGCATTATTCAAACCATTTTTGGGGTGATTTCTGATACAAAATCTGTTAAAAACAGCTGATGGCGAATGTCTCGATTAATCGCCTGACCAAATCAAACAGAGGATTTTGTCGCTTCATTAATGAATGGAGAGCAATCAATTAATATTTGGGAGTTACAAGTCTAAGGTTCATATAATCAAACTGGAGATATACAAGGATTTATTTAGGAGTGTGCTGCAAATTTTAAAACAGCTCATCAGCATAAAGCTCAGTGTATCTGAAACGACGCGGGCCTGTCGGTGTAATTTGCAGCAGGGCTACAGACGTTGATTATTTTCATCATTGATTAATGTGACCATTATTTTCTTTGACACACACGCAGCGAATATAAAAATGCTGGAAATTTAAGTTAAATAATGAGATAAACCACTGTTATCAAGGTTGGTGCTGTTCCCTCAATTGATTAACTGATTAATAGACTAATCATTTCTGTCACTGAGCATCAAAGGACTATGAATGACTTTCTTCACGGCTCGGCTCGTTCTCATGCTCCCTCACACTTGCTAAATAGTGAGAAAAGCAGTTTGTCAAAGTAGAACTTTTTAATTCAAGATATGAGTAGATAGCATCAAAGTATATTAATCTGAGTACGTTAGGTTCGAGTCACGTTTATATTCCTTTAAACAATTGCTCGGTGCTGAGGGTCATAAGCGTGTTTTTGAAAATGTCAAAATTCAGTATCTGATGATACTCCAGTGATTCTGAGCAGCTTGTAAATATATGCAATAGATGCTTCCTGTTGCTTTTCTGCCCCGATCTCTCGTTGTCTCTGTCCATCAGGACTCTCTTCTGCTCTGATAGAATATTCATTTAGCATCCATTTAGCTCCTCAATATGTGTTCCAACAGTTTTTGGTACATTAACTGGGACGGCGGCCAGAATTGCTTCATATTACACTGGTTTAAGTGGATTCACCGGAAGATACAGAGAAACACTGAGGACTGTTCGAGGCCATCTGTCGTCAGGTGCTGCTGTTAGATTTGCTGTTTGAATAATGAATCAGAAATTAGCATCAATTTAAACTCAAGCCAGTCTCCAGTTCTAATAAAAAGTGAAGTGTGAGGGGAATCAATTTTCAATTTTATTTCATATTTTCTGGTTTAAGAACCATATTAACAATCCTGTCAGTTTACAGTCAGCAGGGGCTGGCAGGATGTGGCTGAATGGCAGATTCTGGTTGGTCCTCACTAAAACATCCAAGAGTCTGGATGGAAGAACTATATTGAAAAGGCTTGAATGAAAATATTTATTATCTGCCATGTTTGATAATGATTAATCATCAATGAGTTATCAAGCTTAGACTCCCAACTATTCTGTGGTTCCAGCTTCTGCAATGTTAAGATTTATTGCTTTTGTTTGTTTTGTATCACTGTAAACTGAATATTTGTTCTGTTTTTAGACATTTGAAGGTGTCACCTGAGGATCTGGGGAACTGCAATGGACATATATCATATTTTGTTTTAGACCAAATGAGTAATAGATTCAAAATTTGTCATAAAATTCCCCTAAGATAAACATAATTTTGCACATATTCACCAAGAAAAGAAAAGCAGATTCGATGTAAAACGTGTATATAGAAAGAAAAAAAAGTGCTTTTCAGACATTTGACCTTTTAAAGGTGCAGGAATTAAACTGGAAACAAAATGATTGAATAAACGAAAGTGGGAACAAATTATGAGGTGACACTGATATAAAAAATGAAAATGAAGAAGGCAGCGTTTACAGGCCGTCAGGAACTGAAGCCACATTGGGCTTCTGTGACATTTAGAGACTATCAAAAAATAACTGATCGATTCCTTAATGATGAAAATAATTAGTTGGTTACAGCCGGTGTTAGATTAATCAGGATGATCTCACGTGATCCTGAAACAACACTGAAAAAGCACAGCGCAGCCTGTCCAGTCCTTCGATCGCCCACATGAGCCACACATAACCACACGCCAAAACTAAACCGACATCAGCTTGACGTGAGTGACGGCACTCGGACGTGGACGCTGCAGTGGCGTGCAGGGACAAGCGCTACTGGCTCAGCACTTTTGACCCACTGAGACAACCCGAGGTGGCAGGATCCGTCTCTCAGCAGTTCTATGTTAGGAGCTGAGGTGTTGGCTTTAGTTTTCAGCACCAGTCACGTTGTAATTTTTAGGCTAAGTTAAAATGTGTCACAGCTTGCCGGTATAAATGAAGCGCTGTGGTGCTGCAGAGATGCCCCAGCTTACAATCATGTTCTCCAGACTTAAGAGAACATGCTTGGTTGGTACAAACGCAAGCAAAAAAAATCACATCTTCATTTTCATATATTTTTTCACACATCTGTCAAACTAATCACAGTATAATTGTTTGTGCATGTCACTCAGCCCCAGTACATCTACACACTCAGTGACCAGTGTGTGAGGTACACCGAGCTAAAATGAATGCAGTCTGATACAACAGTCCTGCAATAAATCCTGCCTTCATGCTTTATCGAGGTGCTGATTTGACTGTATGATCGCTTTGGAGGCTGTAGTTTGTGTTTCTATTATTTTGTCCACCCATGAGGGTACAGTCCAACAGCGCCACAAACTGCAGCCTCTGCACTGACCAGGCAGTTTGATCAACACCTCCCTATAACAAGTGACTATAATCGTCATGTTTGGAGGATTTACGGCAGGGCTGCTGTGTCGGAGTGCATCAATTTTTTGCTGGGAATGCCTAAAAAACTGGCAACTGAGAGTCTGTAGGAATCCATAGGTGCCTGCAGTAAATGTGCTGGCGTTGATGAACCGGTTGTGGGTTGTACAGTGTGGTTATGTTGCCAGCTTGACACACACGCGCACACACACACACACACAGAGTGGTTGTCTGTCCTGTGATGATGCGCCTGGTCCGGCTGGATGTCTCTTCCTCTTCCTACTTTGTTGCCGTAGAGTGCTTCTATGGAAACAGAGGGGGTCTATCACCATGCGCCCACACGCTCCCCAGAGACCCAGAGCTGCAGCTTCTATAAATCTCCTCTCATGTGCTCTCCACAGTGCCTATAGACAATGCTTATGACTACAGCCACCCTCCTCCTCCTCCTCCTCCTCCTCCTCCTCTTCCTCTCTGTGCAGCCATTATCAATTGTTTCACTGCTATTGCGGTTCAGAGAGGGAGACATTTCAATCCAGTGAGACTAACAGCACAGTCCGCCCGGTGCGTGCGCTCTTCTCTGAAGCTTTCCTGAGTGCGAGTCATGTTCTCATCACGCAGACAAGACGTGTTGAAAACGACAAGGTCGCTTGGAGGACTTT
This sequence comes from Chaetodon auriga, assembly GCF_051107435.1. Taxonomy (NCBI): domain Eukaryota; kingdom Metazoa; phylum Chordata; class Actinopteri; order Chaetodontiformes; family Chaetodontidae; genus Chaetodon; species Chaetodon auriga. The sequence continues at coordinate 10,029,934 of NC_135079.1, read as the reverse complement.
TTGGATGTGAGCGCCGTGCGAGCCCGACACAAATTTATATGATATCATTAATTGGACAAAACCAAGTGAGAGCAGCCCTGCAAGGACGTCCCAGCAGAATTGAATTAAAGCTTCCCAGGAATAGCAGCAGTAATGGCTTAGGCAGATCTGAGGTCGCCTCTGTCTCCGTCTCTGTCTCTTACCAAAAAGGTTGATGTGACTGTGTCCGACACACAGTTTGATGCTGCTTTCACGGTTTTGTGTTTGAATTGAGATGCTGTAATTAGAGACTTTTAAGCAAGAGGTTTTCATTTTGTAATATTTGCCTGTTTTTTTTTAGTCTTCTGTGAGAGCAGATGGAACATCTTTGGGTTCTGGACTGTTTTTCAGCCACAATGAAGCAATCTAAGTAAATCAGCTTGGGCTCTGGAAAACTGTGACGGACATTTTTCACTATTTCCAGACAATTAACCATTTAATGGACAGTAATCAGAAGATGATCATTAGCTGAAGCTGCACATTTCCCTTTTCTTTTCTTTGTTTCCTTTTAGGATGATTTTGTCTGTCAGTGTCTTTTTGATCATTTCATATTATCTTTTTTCTTTTAATCTTTCCTTTTCTGGTTCACGTTTAATTTACCCTGTTATGTTCTTGTCTTTCCATCCTCCACCTGTTTTCCTTTTTTCTGGGCTTATGCTCTCCCCTTAACCTCCGCCACCTCCAGCGGGCTTTGTGAAATCACCTCTGTCCGAGACTAAGCTCACGGGCGACACCTTTGAGCTGTACTGTGACGTGGTGGGAAACCCTACCCCAGAAATCCAGTGGTGGTACTCTGAGATCAACCGAGCCGATTCCTTCAGGCAGCTGTGGGACGGCGCCCGTAAGCGGCGAGTGGCCATCAGCACGGCCTACGGCGCCAACGCCGTGAGCGTGTTGGGTGTCTCTCGTCTCACGCTGGACGATGCTGGGACCTATGAGTGCAGAGCCAGCAATGACCCGCGACGTAACGACCTGCACCAAAATCCAGCCACCACCTGGATCCGTGCTCAGGCCACTATAACGGTGCTGCAGAGTGAGTGGTCAGTGTAGAGGAACACCCCCCCAACCCCCTCATTAGCAACCAGATTTAACACTTCCTGTGTGATTCAGCCTCCCTCAGACCTCTCCAGAGGACTACTAGCTTCCTCCATAGGTGCCATCCTCCCCTACAGACCCGGAAAACGAAGAAAAACACCATCAACTAGTCCTTTACCAGCAGAGTTGAGTAGTGTTTCATATTGTGTTCATCCCTCGGTTCAGAGCATCCTTCAGCCTCTGCACTGTAGAGCCCAGCCTCCTCCCAGTCTCATTTATTCTTACTGCATGTTTCTTTCCCTTTAGCTGTCATCTTCTCATTTCCCTGAACTGAATGTCATCAATTTCATTTTTTGCTGTGATTATCATTAACCTGTTTGATTTCTGTGTTTCTTATTTCTTTCATGTGTCAGATTTTGCAGACTGACTATACTTAAGCATCATTACAGCTTTATCTGGTTCTTATGAATGACAGCACTTGTTAGTTGTTTGCAGACCAGCAGCGATCAATCAGTCTGTCATGCTTTTCTCTAAAGCAGAGCTCATGATGCAGACGTCCTGTCCCTGAATCTGAAATGCACTGAACTTAGATGGAAATCAAAAACTTGTTGGTCCTGAATTTACGTGTTGAATCTTTTTACTTTTTGGTAGCTATATTATATTCTAGATTTATAATCAAACGTTTACACTTGTAGTCGGTTTCATGTACGCAGGATTTTTGTACACAAGTTAAGACATTTATCACAGCATCTGCTGTTGAAGAAAAAAAATGACTGTTTCCATTTGTGACGACTCAGATTGAGACACAAACGAGATGTAGATAATCGGGATTAAGCAGAATACAACGCTCCAATTAAGGTCCTCGTGGTTTAAAAGCTCACGTGAGGATTTTCTGCAGGTTGAAACTGAACCACATACAAATACGTTGCTGCAGAGTTTTTTATTGGATTCCTTCAGAGCGACTTAATCTCATCCCTGAGTTAAAGCCAAGAGAGCTGATGAATGGACCTTCACCTTCATCAGTCATCCTCAGTGTCTCCCAGCATGAATACTTCTTTTACAAACGGTGAATCCGTTGTGGTAAGCTTTTACTTCACATAATTACCATTTGAATATTAAGCCACATGTTAAGTCTTCCATGAGTTTATATTTAGCACAAAAACCAGCATTTGGAAAACACATCACAGACTTATAATAGAAACTGGTTCCACAGGTTTTCTCCTCTCTAAACCCTCAGTGTTCCTCAGCACAGGAACAGCTGCAGATTGTCTTATGACATTCATCATTAGTGAAGCATGAAAGAGAAATTTAAGCTGACTGGATGCTTCTTACTGCAATGCACTTTGGGAGCTGTAGTTGGCTTCTCTTGACTTCTCTTTTGAACTTTTTATCAAAGAACCAGATATTTTCTGACGCAGTTGCTCATGTTTTGTACTGATGATTCAACCGAGAGGGTTTTCATGTCCAGCCGAGCCTTGGAAGTGCTCCCACTTCCACCCTCAGCTAACAGTGCAGAATATGACTTCTACTTTAAGGAACCCCGGATGCCCGAAATAATTCCTCCCACTTTGCAGCTCTATTCCTGTGCTGTATTGTATAAAGTGCGGCTGGCTGAGGCGTCTGTCTGAACCCTCTGAGCGTTGTTGTTTACATCTTCCAGCACACCCTCACCCACGAGTCCGAGCAAGCATCACTTCTGTCGTGGCTGATCTGTGTCTCTGTTGCAGAGCCGTCAATCACCGCCTCTGAACACACCACACTTCCTGTGGAAGGCGACGCTTTCACACTGCAGTGCAACCTGACCGGCGCCCACAGTGCCCACCAGGAGAGCTACTGGATGAAGAACGGGGAGGAGATCCCGGAAACACGCACCCCAAACAGGAACACCGAGTACAGGTAGGAGTCACAGCGAAACCTTTTTGTGTGTGTGTGCGTGTGTGTGAGCGCTGGACGCAGAGTTTAGCAGCCTGATGTGGCTTCATGCGAGGTGTGTTTCCACTCTGCAGGCTGAACAAACCGAGAGGAGACGACGCCGGAGTGTACATGTGCGTCTACACCTTCGAGATGGCTCCTCCAGCCAACGCCACCATCGAAGTTAAATGTAGGTGCTGATTTGTTGAGCCACGGGCGTCTTTGTCGGCTTCAAGGCCACATTAGAGATGTCACCAATAAAAATGGCCCGAGTGGCCTTGAGCACCGGCAGCCCTGTCATGTGAGGACCTGTGATTTCACACGGCTCTGCTGGCGGCTCAGGGGCAGCCGGCGCCCTTGACACCTCCATCTAACCAATGCCCGGCTCAGTGGCAGCAGATGGTGTCTTGTTTGTCTGATGGCAAAGGATTATGTCTCAACGCTAAAATCTGGTCAGCCTTTTCTGCTGTCACATGCAACACTATGGAGGCAAATTGGATTTTGGGACTTTGCTTTTTATTTTATGGGGCATTTCTGTTCATTCGGGCAGACAAAAGATTTACAGCCGGGCAGATTTATAAAACAGAATACAGAGAATAAAACAGGCTGCTGAACGTTACCTCGAATGTTCCTGATACATTAGATGAAATGCTGTGAAAGATAGATTTGAATTCTGTTAGTCAGACTTACTGTTTTACTCCCTGATCATGGTGAAAACACTGAATCTGTGTTGTATTCTTTTATTGTGAGTTTCATCATTTTGTCTTCCTTTTTTTTAATTTCCCCACTTGTTTTTACCTTGCTTGCTGCATCGTTTACCCCCTGCAGCTGTTTTAATGCCAGCTATATTTCCTTTTATCTTCCTGACTCTACAAAGTGCTGCATGCATCTTTCTTGAAAAGGGCTCTATAAAGAAATAATTATCGTCATTAATTTTATGATCTGAACACTAACGTGGTTGCTCGTTTTGTGAAGAACGTCTGTTTTCCATAGGCATTGATTAATATTTTTTATTATCAGTTTCTATGTGAAAAGATGAAAAGCACAAATTAATTAATTAGACATTTTCACGCAACTCAAATGATTATACCTGTAAACGTCTGCTGCCACAGTGGACTGACTGTATTTGGGTGAATTTCTTGACTGTATTGTAACAGTTAATCTTTCTGTTATTGTGTTTTTTTTTTTGTTTTAGCTGCTCCTGAAATCACAGGCCACAAGCGTAGTGAGAATAGGAACGAGGGCCAGCGTGCTGTGCTCTACTGTAAATCTGTGGGTTATCCTCACCCCGTCTGGACCTGGCGCAAGTTCGACAACGGCATCTACAGGGTAAGTGATAGATATCAACACTCCCTGGCCACTTCCTTAGATACACCTTTACAATTTAATGCAATCCAATGTGACAGATGTGCCACAAAGTACATTTAGGAAGATTATAATGTTCAGTTCTTGTTGAAACTGTCAGAGAGGAGTTAATTCAACCATGTGTTTATTATTGATGATTGATGATTTAGATTCATTTGTCCTTCTGCAAGGAAAACTGTTTCCACCTTCCGTACAGCCTCAGAGTACACAAATAAATCAAACTGGACAGAAAACATCAAATTCAACAGATACACACATGAATCCCACACCATACACCCACTACCACCACGTTCTCCAACTTTACACACACAAACACACAAACTCAGGCATCGGAAATAAGGTAAGAGGAGCCAAATGAACAAATAAAACAGGTAGAATATATCTGAGCTCAACATCATTCAGCTCTTTCTTCTCCCTCGACAGGAAATCGACAACTCAACCGGACGCTTCTTCATCAGCAGCAGAGACAACTACACTGAGCTCCACATCGCCAACCTGGACATTGGTTTAGATCCAGGCGAGTACCACTGCAATGCCACCAACATGATCGGCAGCCGTGAGGAGAAGTCTGTGCTCAGGGTCCGCAGCCACTTGGCCCCCTTGTGGCCTCTCCTGGGGGTTTTGGCCGAGATCATCATCCTGGTCGTCATCATCGTTGTTTATGAGAAGCGTAAGAAGCCAGAGGATTTACAAGACGGTGAGTCACCAGCGGTTGTTTCATTACGCCACAGTTTTTAATATGCCTGAGAAGGAACAGGTTGCACTCTTCAGTCTCGAGTCTCTCCTGTGAATTTTGTGCAAAGTTTTATTTTGCGTCGGAAACAATGTCGAGGCGACTGTGTAAAGCAGCGGACTTTTCTTTTCGGGTGTCTGCTGCAGTCATTCTTCACCAGAGACTCCGGCCGGGTCCCCTGACACTGTGCTGCGCCTGCACTCAATAATTCAGTCTGCAGAGGTTGGCCCAATAGGCAAACACTGTTGCAGGAGGTCGCACCATGTCAGGACAGTTTGATGCATTTAATATTCATGAGAAATATGATACTGCAGTGTTGCGGAGGTGGACAGTTTCAATTATTAATGGATTTCCAGGGACCTTGTGCCGTCCCCAAGCTGCTGCAAGCTTAACCAGGAGACTCATTTAGCTATTCAACCTGCATATGCCATCCTGGGATTGTTTAATACTACTGAGTACTTCAAGAGTCTAGCTATATCATAAATTATGCATTAATGGTATTTGGGTGACCTTTTCCTCTCAAACAGAATTTTGATGTTGCTGATTAGATGCTACGTGCAGCGAAGGACCGGCAGCTCAGAGCAGTAACGTTGCACAGGAAGATAATGTCATTATGGTTCATTACGTGGTCAGAAATGGACTGTCGTGTTTGAAGTTGGGGTGAGCCGTGTTGGAGAAAGGTTGCGATAACACGTTAGCATACCAGGTTTACGTCCCTCTTATTCCATTTCCTTCCTCTTGTTCTGTGCATGAGCACCTGTTGCTGATTGGCCAGAATAATGTCATGTGGCTTTGTCTGTGCCGCTTTGTTTGCTTCCCTTCAGCAGAACCGGGGCTACGTACACAAAATTATAATTTTCAGCTCGCGCACCGAGTGGACAGTTAGCCTTGAATTTGAAATTCAGCCAATATCAACAACCTTTCTCCGGAATGACTCAGCCCACCTTTAAGTCTCGTTGAGAATCCTCAGTCTCACAAAATGGATGTAGATTGCGTGAGTCATACAACAGATTCCTGCAGTAAATGTTAATAATTCATATTTTTCTTGCATTCCTTTAAATAAGGCTAGCTTCAGCTGTCGAGTATTGTAGCAGATTGTTATAACATCTCCCATCCTCCCCTTTTTCCAATTTGCATAACCTAAACTGTGTTTGTGGTAAGTGTGAGACTCTGCATGCTTCATGAATTTCAATAATTACTCTGCCTCATCTTCTTCCAGTTCACAGCACAGTACACAGTTCTGTTTCATTTCCTCATTAATGTCAAGTGCTGTCCAGAAGTTTCAGTTTTTTAAGATTTCATTTTACCGACGGCAGCTTCACATTCTTGCATCAAACTCACAGTCCCTGCAGCAGTGAAATGGCATGCAAGTCACTGCAAAGAAGCGTAATGTTTTGTGTTTGTGAATCATTTCCGCTGTCGCTGTTCTTCACTGCGTCAGTGACTTCAGCAGAGGGCTGATGCTGATGGAGCTGCTCCTCACTAATCTCTGAGAGTGAACAGCTGCTCTGCCTGTCTGTGCATGACAACGGTATATTTTTAACTGTGAGTTTTGCCTGTATGTAAGTGTTGCTCATGCGTTTTGATGTGGTGTCGTGCAGGATTTGACTGCATTCTGCGTGTTTGCGGGTGACCTCGTGAGGTTTCCCTGCGGCGTGACAGCCTTTTGTTTACTGTGTTGTTACTTCATTGAGACTGCGTTTTCCATCCCATAACACAGTCTGCACATACAGCGCAGATGAAACATAAATCATCTCAAAAACCTTCAGGACCGAGTGCACCATGTGTCAGACACAGCCATCCTTGTGCATTAAAAAAAAAAAAAAAAAAAGAAAAAAAAAAAGAGAAAAAAAACCTTTCACTTCATCAACGTGTGCAACTTCCTTGCGATTATTTTATTTTTTGGTCTTCATTTCTCCATATTTTCCTTTGTTGCCTCAGATGATGACCCAGCTGGACCAGTGTAAGTATAAAGCCTTTTACCTTCAGTATCTCCTCGCTCTTAAACTTGATAATGTGTCTTTTGTTGTAGCTTCACCCCTGCCTGTCATAGAGCTCAGTGCTCAGTTCTCCCCAAATCTGGGTCACAAATAACTGGGAGCATCATGCAGTAATGCTTTGCTGCATTCACATAAGTCACAGGGAATTAGTTTAAAGTCAAGTAAGGACATTTTATTGGCAAGTTACCCTCTGAACTGTCCTAATTAGGGAAGCTCTAAAGGCCACGCTTTACTTTAAGTCATATATTATCAGTCATAAGCAGCATATAAACATTTAGTAAAAGGTTTATAACACCCAGTTATAAGTAAAGAGGTGTAATTGTTTATATATATATATATATATATATATATATGTCAACAACTATAACACCCTTAAGGAGACTGCTGTATCAACAGATAATGAAGGACAATATAGTAAAACCCTACAAATCCTGTGCATTAATAAACAGTTAAAATGCCCTTAAAGCTGCTTACAGCTACATTATAGTGTGTTATAAGTAGCTTGAAATGTTTATATACTGCTTGTAATTGCTAGCATCTAATAGCATTTGTGTTCATGTAATCAGCTGTTCAGCGGACACTAGAGCTGTAACTCAGTATTATTGTATTACTGATTAAAGGGCCATTCCATTAAAAAATAACCCTGATGATGTCATCAGGGTTATTTTTGTTAAACTTTAGAAAAGCTCCTTTGACAGCCACAGAAGACGTTATACAACTGTTTTCACGGGCTGAGTGGCTCTAACCGTGTGTAAAATCAGCCAAATATCCCTTTAATCGTCTGTTTTGTTTTTTTCCAAATTGAATCAGTATTTAGTTTATGAAATGTCACAAACTATGTTAAATTCCCATCACAAGTTGGCAAATCCCAAAAAGATGACCCCCAAAACTGGTGAGTTATTGTAACTGTCAACCACAAATATCAAATTTCTGAAGACTGTAAGCCAGAAAAGCAAACTTTTTGTCTTTTTATTCAATAGATGATTTAACAGTTATTAGCATTGGAATCAATATCTGTCAATCACCTCAGCAGTACTCATCTGTCATTCGAGCTCTGAACTGATTGTCTTCTTTGTTTCTCGCTGAAGGAAAACTAATTCAACCAACAACCACAAAGACAAGAACCTCCGCCAGAGGAACACAAACTGAGCAGCCTGTCTGCTGAGTAAGTGTTCAATTATTAAGAGAAAGCCTGATTAATAATAGTATTACACGCTTGTGGCCACCAATTACAAGATGAGCCACCATATGTAATTATCACGGAAAGCTCTTGTCAACCAAAACAAGACTACTGTCAGGCTAATGGGTTGAATTTTCTCTTCTTTCTCTCTCTATTTGCAGGTTGCATTACACATGTATTGACCATATGAAGGTAAACAAGAAGGGAATCCATACCAGTTGTTATTAGGATTTATCTGCCATTAAAAGTATGGTTGTGGAGGAGTTAAGTGAGGCATGCCTTATGATTTTGTTGTGTGAGCGTGCGAGGTCAGGAGGTACTCAAACCATTATGGGATTGTTAACATTATAACCATTGTTGCTGCATGCAGTTGTTGACGTTTATGATTTTTCCCTCTTACTCACTAATTTCAATATTTTTACTACTTCTAAAATAATGCATGCAAGATGTGGACCTTCTATTTGAAGGCAGAAATGTTTTTTTTTTTTTCTTTTCATGTTATTTTCTCTGAGACTGGCTTCATGTAGATAATCTGTGTGTTCTAGAGGAAAAACAAAACTGGGCAATGTAAAAGAAAATGCCACCATAATCTGGTATGACAGTAGTGTATAGTTTTATCATTCTGCTGCATACCATTTTCTAAGTTTAGTCATTTTATCAGACAATATCTATTACAGGTTAAGGGCTTTGCAATGTCCCTCTAAATTTGACTAAGGTTTACTTTGCTGTATGTATGTACTGTATGTGTTAAATCACTATAACTATGTATCAGATCAGCATTATTATAAAGACTATTCATATTAAATGATGCACTTAAATGTTGAGAATAATGAAAAACTGTAAAAACCTACTTTAGGAGATCTGTACTAATCATTCTAACATATTGTTTTATAATCATGTGTATTGTACAGCATGGCTATTATCCTATGCAATTATTATCCATATCAATATATTAAAAATCATTGCAGCTTTTGATTTCTCTGTGACAAAGCTTTAAACTAGTAGGATCACCGTAGAGCGTTGATGGCATACAACACAGCTGCATGAATTCTCTACAGCTGACGTGGAGGTGGAGGCGGCGAGAGAAGCCCACGTCAGGACTGACACATGTGAAGCGAACTGCAAGGTCCCGACTCATTTTTAAGAATAAATATCTCAAAAAGGAAAGCGTGTCTGTTGAGTTGGTTTCTTTGTGAAAACAGGTGATACATTCAGGTGCAGCACGGTGGACGCACACAGGCCGTGCAGGAGGATAAGAGCGTGCGGGGGACAGCTCCATCTAGTGAGGTGTTGAGTGAGTCACAGCAGCCAGGCTGACTGTCAGGCATCAGAGGGAAGTGTGATGTTTACTTTATGTGGTTCCTTTTTTAATTTGGTCAGGGATAAGAGGTAAAATGAAGCAAACTTGAAATAAAAAATTATGATAAAATCAAGTCATGCAGTTAAACAGCAGCACTGTGTTGAAGCACACGAAGGTTTTTTTTTTTTACTCCACCCACACTGTCCACACTGTTTCCCACGGATTTTGATTTATAAGCTTCAGATTAGATGTGAAAAGATAGAAAATGTGATACTGCTAACACCCATGATTAAATCCTAGGGATGAAGCTGTGCAGTGCGCAGTTTTAACAAAGCAAGTGAGCTCTTATAGAAGCCATAGTGTTAAGATAAATTGTGTTTGCTGATTGCAATCCAAGTTTGTCCAGATCTAAGTAGTAAAGACACTAGCCGTGCACCATGTGTGATGAGCTATTTTGCCTTGTTTGGCACAGAAATGCGTTGTGTTGCGGTTTTTACTTATTAAGCTTGTTGAAGTTTTTTATATAATTAAAAGAGCTGGACAACAATCGATGGATGTCCCCGCTGGAATGAGTAAAGTGTCCTCATAGAGTGTCCGGTGTTATTTCTTCTAATCATAGACCACACAGTTCCTGTGGTCTATTTATGAAGGAATAAAGATTTGAAAGGACTCTAAGTGTCTCCTTCATCCTTGACCGGATGCTTGGCTGTAAATCACTGTGAACCAAACCAGCTCACTGGGGGACTCTGGACTCTTGGCCTCAGTCTTTCTAAAATCCTGGCTGCAGGCCTGGAGAGACGAATGAACCTACGAGTCATCAACAACACAGTTAGAAGCTATCGGGTTTTGTCACTTACTGATCGTGCGCGGTTTTGCCATTTTATGTTATGACAAAGATACAGAAACACCTCGTGCACACTGAATTGGCAGTTCATCAGTACATCAAGCTGAAATTCTTCAGTCTAATACAACAATCCTGCAATTATTTCTATCATTGTCAAAATTATAATGTTCAGTTTTTGCTTCAACTGAAAGTCTTAGAAAGGCCTGGGTGTACCTAATAAACTGGCAACTGAATGTATTTATCTCCTGTTTTATCCTAAAGCAGCAATGTGCAGCACATCCAGCACAATATTTGGGAAATTGCAGCAGTACAGCAAAGGGGGGCGCTATGTTATTGTGCTTGCTGGCTGATGGCACCAGTGGCCGGGTCTCATTGTTGGGCTTCTGGACACATGTCCAATAACTATCACCAGCTGGAGAGTAATGGAATATTGTAATGTGTTTTCATACATTTTAAACTGGTCTCTTAATGGTTTGGACCTGCTTCTGATGAGGTAATGCTGTGTTCTGCATTAATATGTCACCGGGATTCAAACAGGAATACAAATAGTTCATTTGTAGAGCAAAGAGACATCTGTGACTTTGTGAACCCTGAAAAAAAAGGAACACAACTCTTGACAAAAATGATTTGTAGTTCTGTCTGTGTGGATTAACGTCTCATTCAGACAGTGCGATGTCAGGTGAAGTTCAATGATAATCTGATGGACTAGTTCCTAAACAGGCCAGTGGATTGTATTTAGTGGGTACATTTAAATGTTGTTGGAGAGGTTTATAGTTTTAGTTTTAATACATTCACACTGTAGCCTTCCTTTGGTTTTGTTCTGGCACTTGCTGCACGTCCTCCGTTTCACGTTATCATCTGAACACTTGCACTTATGTCGTAAATGGCCAGAGACCAGACGTGCATGGTTCATTTATTTATGGTTTTACAGCAGAGTTGTATCATGAAATGTTTGTGCTGCCTTTATGGTACTTACAAAACAAAAATTAATGGCCGAATAAATAATAAGTCATAAAAAGTAGTTCATTATGGTGGAGTGGAGGAGTCTCACAGCCTGAGGACAGACGCTGCTCTGTGGATACTTCTGTATTGCTTGGCAGACAGCGGCGGGATGAACAGGCTGTGACTGAGACAGATACTGTCTTTCAGTATGTTTTGGGCTCTGTGCAGACACCTCACTGATATCACTGATGCTCAGTAGATGGCACCGGTGATGTTTTGGGTGGTTTTCATCACCAGCTGCAGAGCCCTGCTGTCCTGGACCGTGAACATATATGATGTTTCAAGTCAGGATGCTTTCTGTTGCTCTTCTGCAAAAGTTAATGAACTTGACACAAGAATTTTTCCTTCTTACGTTTCCTTAAGAAATTTAGGTTTCACAACACATAAAAATACTCTGCTCAGCGCTGTAGTGGATGGATGATCGGTTCTCGTCAAATAACATTTTTGTGACCCAGTAGCTATGACTGAGTAGTACCAGTTCATATCCTGGTCATTGAGAATCACTGTAGTGAAACAGTGTACGTTTCCCATGTGAAATTATGTAGTTTTCCCATGAGGGTGTTAAAAATGTGAACATGACAGCAAGAAAATCACTCATGATAAACTGAAAACAGCACACAGAACAGTTTCCAAATAACCATTTCGGCATAAGATGCAGAATACCCTCCGTTTATTTATACTTAACTAAAGCTATTATGTAGATCACCTTTACTGATTTAAAAGAGGCGGACAAAATATTAGAAACAACTTTGTGAAGTGCAACAACAGAACCACAAACCGCAGCCTCCTGAATAACCTTGAAGTTAACTCCACATGTCTCTACAGCTGTTTCAAGACAAACTGAGCTTGACAATTGAATTAGACTGCGTTGGTTCAAGTTCGGTGTACCTAATAAACTTGCAGCTGAGTGTAAATGAGCCAAATCATATGAGGAGAGGAAATTATCTCACTTGGCTGCAGCGCACATGAATCAGTAGCCTCCTGCCTTCGACTGTTCCATCAGACTCGTACAAACAAGAGTTTCACTGTTACAGTGAATATAAATGACAGGAACACGGAGCTCAGCCTACGAGGTTTCTCTGCCTCCGAACAGAGTGGAGAGTGATGACACTAAAATAAGACACAGTGTGAAATCCTAATCTGGGCAGCTCATGATCAGGAGACTCCAAACTTGAAGTGCTGATGCAAAGATACAGCTTGTTTCTGGCTCTGTAGGATGATTTGCTGAAGGAAAGGGGCACATTATAACAAGCGGCAATAAAGGGAAACAGGAAATTCAATTAAATATGTGCTAGTTTACAACCGCTGATTGGAAAATTAATTAGTCTCTGTTGCATATCGTTGCGTACTATCAGGGGAAATCTTGAGCTCTCATAAATGATAATGTATTATATCAGATTATTACTGTATCATGTGGAGATATTTTGGCATAAACAAACTGTTCACTTCTCCCTGTGTTGCTGTATGTTTTAAATAATTTCAGTGACTTTTGCATTCAGTCATTCAACAGTAACACAGCTGTCAACAACCTTTCACCAAATAAATTTGCCTTGTTGGTCTTTGTCAAGGAAATATCACTTTTTCCTATGACTGAAAATGTCTTTTTCACACTTAAACACACTTATAATATTCATGTATCTGCTATAATATAGGGACGGAGAGCTTTGCTCAAGATGGAGGTTCAAGGGTTGATCAAAAGATCTGGCTATGCAGAACTGGAAATAATCAATTCCTCTGTTCATTTGAGATGTTTCAGCCCCTGTACCATACTGGTCTCTGTGGAACAGGGACTCAAACACTGTTGACACATCTTATTGTTTGAAGCATGGCTGACAGGCACGTCCCAAGTGTCCGCCCGGTTGCTGGTGGGGTGATAGATTACGGGCATCAGTTCAAAGATTTCTCCCTGGTTTGTTTCTTGTAATCTGTCGTTTTAAAAATGAGTTTGCAGCCTGATTGAATGAACTTGTGTATTAACCAGCTAAGTATGCATTCATGTGTTTCATATCAAAATTTGGTACACTTATTCTATAAAACCCATGTCTCTAATGCAGAGTCCTTCATACTGCAAACGCACCCTCTGACTGTACTTTAATTTGCTGCCAGTAATTCTAGAGCTTTCATCCATTTTGTATGACTGAAAACACCGTTTATGCAGAATTATAGAGCAATTCTGAGACTATTACGACCACACGTGTAATGCCCGCTGTCTATTTTATTATCATGATGTGTCTTAAAGGCGGAAAACAACTGTTACAACCCATTACGCATGCTTCAATTCGTCATGCGGGTATCTAAAAGACCGTTTAGGCTGCAGATATAAGGTCAGTACAAAGTGTGATTTCAGGATAGATTCCAACATAAACTGGCCGCCAGAGTACGACGCATTATTGTAATACTCTTTCTTCTTTCTACGCAATGTTTGCACGATGCTGCACAAGGATTAGAATCTCTGACGTCCCGTCGCTTTCTCTCAACTAGTAAACTATGAACTCCAAGGTTGGATCGCATCCTTGAATCATCCCCTCCAGTTGTCCTGACTGGGCGGGGTGAGCGCATGTGCCATCCTGGCTCCTATGGCAACCCGATAGATTAACTCCATCAATATTCACGTTATTAGAAAGCGGGCGGCTGATGGATCAGTGATGTCAGCGCTCTTTGAATGCAGCTGCCAGCTGCGTGCATGTGTGTCATCACCTGGCACTGGCAGGGAGCTCAGATATTTTGGGGAGGTGGAGATCATGCTTTGTCATTGAGGAGCTCAGCAGCAGCAGCAGCAACAGCAGCAGCAGCAACGTTCTCCCACTCCGGCACGTCCGACGCTCAGCATGCTGCATCCTGATGCGCTCTCGTCTGCACGCCGTGGGGTTACCTGGATTTACACGCATTTCCCGTTTACCGCCTGTACATGACCGTCGGATTGAAGCGGCCACGTATTGTTGACGCATCTCAATGTTTGAACCGGGGGAGAGAGGCACGTCCCAAGTGTCAGATAAGATACAACCCGTCCTGCGGATGCGCCGTCACTGTTTTGCCTCCAGTGGCACCCCAAGTGTATGAGATTCATGATTCATCCCTCTGTTTTCTATCCTTAGAGCGCATCGCCTCTCCTTCCTCAAAATGGAAAGATTCCAGTCTTCCATGCGCAAACGGCTCTACAGCTTGCCGCAAAACATTGGGCAAAAAGCCTTCGTGATTGACGAGGGAGACAACGGCGACAAGGACACTAAGAGGAAAAGTATTCGGCTAAAACACTTGTCCTCTCCGTCTCCTGCAAGCAGTTGCAGGAGCATTGAGGAGGCCAGGAGCGAAGACTTGGAAAGGGACGTTATTGTGAAGACCAACTTGAACGGGGACTGTCGCTTATTTAGGGGCAGCATCTCCTCCATCACCGGGCGGCATCCTCCCGGGTCAGATCCAGCGGAGCAGCGGCGCCTCATCCCCGAGGCTGATGCGGGTGTCAGTGAGAGTTTCCCCGGTGAGCACGGCCCCGGGGCCCAGCAGCGGGCAACGGGTGGTCTGAGTGGCGCAACCGGGCAAGCGTCTGTGTTCGACCAGTCAAGTTTCATCAAGCTGGAGGGTAGCGAGCAAATAATACCTGAGGACGACCGGCTGTACCAAGCCGGCTTCATGCACCGGCAGTTTGGGGCGATGCTCCAACCGGGAGTCAACAAGTTCTCCCTGCGGATGTTGGGGAGTGAGAGGGCCGTGGAGCATGAGAGGGAGCGAGTGAAGTCTGCTGGCTTCTGGATAATCCACCCGTACAGTGATTTTAGGTAATTTGTGCGCAGAAAACCTTTCTTGACAAGCAGTGGTGTCTTACAGAGAAGTGCAGCAGGGAGCCTGCCACACATTTTAGGCTCGCGTGATCATTTTAGAGCAGCCTAATCTTGACAGAAAATGCCTTCAAATATGATCAGGTCTCTATAAACTTTATATCACAGACACACTCTAATCCCCATGCATGCACGAATGCTTTTTTGATATTGTGATAACATGAGAGTCAGGAGTGTGTGCAGAATAACATGAGCTTAGTGTGCCTTAGTGATAAATACACACCGTCAACAGATAAATGACATGATTTCTAAAAATGATCCTTTTCTAAATTTAACCTGCACAAGCCATTCTTACAGGCAAACATCTGATGTAAAGGAGCTGGAACACAAAATCCTCTTACAAGCTCAATTCTATCATACATGTGTAGGATGTAAGTGTATGTAAGTCTCTGTTTTGAGTGGCCTGCAGAAGTGTGTGTGTGTGTGTGTGTGTGTGCGCACGCGTGCATGGTTTCACACAAGAATAGGCTATATGGTAATCCAACCAGCCAATTTTCTGTACAATTTTATACATTGAATTTGTGCACCAAACTAAGCCAACCTGTAATTCCCTAAATTGCCAGCCATGCATTCATGCATGTTCTGCATTTCATTGCATGCTGCATACAAACCTGCATTCTGTTCATCAGCGCCGTCAAGGGATTTTCATGACATTTAACCTTGAGGCTCACCGTCATCATATTTTCACTGGCCAGTTGTACGCCGATGTGTGTCACTGCAGTTTTTTTCCACTCATCTGAATTACACTTTTTTTTTTTATCATTTAGCGAGGGCAATGGATTACAGAGAGTGCAGCAGGGGCTTGGAAATGGGGTAATCAAAATAGGGTAACATGACCATTCAAGATATTAGAAGCACACATCAGTGGAGATTATTACAGTACAATTAGTCTAATGGAGCAGAGATGGTGTGGACGGGGAGGGGACACACCGCGAAACACTGATCACACACACATACACACGCACACATAGAGAGAGAGAAAGAGAGATTGAAATGAAAATGATGTTGTGGGGAATCAGGACACCCAGCTGTTAACTCTGTGTACGAGGTGTCATTACTTCATGCTCGCTTTGGATCACGCTGTGAGCAGGAGCAGGTGCCTGGCGAGGGCCTCTTAAGGCGAACACTTCATCCTGCAGATCCCATTTCAAGTTACAGGTGTAAACCTTTGCGCCATTAAAGAGTATTTGGGTCATTTTTGGCTTACTGACGAATCCAATCCTAATCCTGCAAACTCTCAACTTCACCCCTAATATCTGTAACAGTTGTGTGCTGACATACTGTGTGTTTCCATGACCACTGTGCAGCAGCTCAGTACAGTGTGTATCCTCTCCCTGTGTCTTTCACAAACTCAGTTGTTTATACCATAAGTGACTACTGTCTTTTATTTTATGCTGGATACAGCAGCAGACATACTGAACTGGCACGCTGTGTAAATATGGTTAATATGATTGCTGGTGGGCCTGAGCCACAGTACAGGTGTGTGTTAAGCCACTGAGCTGCATGCAGGCTGTTGTGCTTCAGCTGTGCTCTGGCAGCAAGAGATAAGTATCTCTAGTACAAATGTGATCCCTTTTTCAGCTGTCCTGATTGATCTAAGCTCCTTTCACCATTTTAAGCCTTTTTGTGTTCACTTAGCTTGTAACTCCCCTCTCTTTGTGCTCTCATGCTCTTTAACATAGTTGCACTCTGACCCAAATAGTGCAAGATTCCGCTGTGGACCAGTCGAGGTTCAGAGACGCCACAACTGCTGTATTTTCATGGTAACACCAGATTACACCAGCAAGTTGTCTGAGCTTTGTGGGCCGAATGCTGCGTGCACAGTCAGCCGATGAGCAAACGGGATGGTCTGCAGGGGACGGCAGTAATGCACTGTCCCCTGCAGACCTTTTTTTTTTTTTCCTTTTTTGTGGTCCAGCTGTTCCACTGTTCTGCAGCACACAGTGACGTGTGCAGAGCAGTAATGCTAACTATTCAACATCTGGCTGATGGGAGCTGACTTCTGGAGATGACATGGATTCCCAGGAGATAACGGTGGATTTAGCTAGAGAGGGGAAGTGCAATTAGGACCAGTGTGTCACCGCAGAGACAACAGGCAGATGAAGAGACGAATGCAAATGCTTTGTTTGGCAGAGAACAACAGAAAGCTGATTAGAACAAATGGCCACCCTGCCCTTGCTGGTTCCCTCTTTTTGTGATGTTCTCCCGTGAAGGTTTGGCGCTGTGATGGACCCCGGTCAGGAACCCAGTTCAGCTGCCCGTGGCGCTTAGCTTTGTCTTTATTGATTTTGTTTGCAGCATCCATAGACATCATCATCATCACATACTACTCACATTTAGACAAACAGTCCTCTTTCCTCTCAGGCAATCATGGATTAAAGTCTTGAATTAGACCTGTTGACAAGGCAGTGTGTCCAACCAGAGCTTTTGAAAATGTTGCATTTCCTCTGATTTCCTCTTTCCTCTCAATCATTTGGCTCACACAGTATCGTTACTCTATGCCGCCTCACATGCCACAAGTACCCTTAAGTGGTGTAATGCATGCGCCCTCGCACGTCTGCCCCCCCCCCCCCCCCCCCCCCAGTTTGTGCCGGCCCTGTAGGTGTGTCAGGCTCCTGTTGGATCGATCAGTGCTTAATTAGGTCTCTGAAATGGATCGGACATGCACTCACACACGTGCATGCTTCCTCGTCTCACATACACTCAAGATGGTAATTGGTTAACAGACACACTTCATATCTTGGCTGGCCTTTGTGTGTGTTGCTGTATATGTGCATGTTTCCTGAACATTTTAAAGCAGTCTGCAGACTCCATCTGACAGCTGACAATATCAGATCTCATGATCTGAAACAGTGGAACAACCACATATAGTGTCAGACGACGTGACTATATTTATCTTAGGACTGCTGCCTCTGATTTGCCACAAGTTTTAACGAAGCCTCGAAATTTAATGAAACTACTTTGAAATGCAATTTGTTGACTTTGCTGTAAACAACAGCTAAAAGCAGCCCATTTTTATGTGCAATTATAGGCGATATTGAACCCTCTGCTGCTGATACTTGAGGGTTTAGTTAGTTGTGAAAATCAATATTTCCTCATGAGAAATTCAGATGAATCCCAATAACCCATTTTCTCTCTGTCACTGCTGCCAGGAGGCCAGTATTGAACTGAATTAGGGAGCCATCGTTGTTTCATCGTCGTCTTGCTTTGTTTAGTCTCGAGCAGTTTGTTTGCCTTGTTTCTGCTCATTTGAACGTAAATCTACTGGGTTTGGAGTTACAGTGTGCGACTGCAAGTCGCCCAGAGATTAATATCTATTTGAAGTTCCTACATGTCCAGAACTGCTGTGAATATGCAGCAGATATTCAGCATGCACATACACACACACTCAGACTTTAAACGTCTTCTGTGTGAGCCGAACAGCAACCACTGATAAAACTGGTGTCTAATGCTCTGTTCCTGTGTCGCTCAGATTCTTTTGAACCAATTTGATGAAAGGAAACAGACCCAAAAGTCCAAACCGCTGATAATCATTTGTCATACTAGGGCTGCATTTATTATTATTTATTTTCATTGTTGGTTAATCTGCTGATTATTATCTCAATCAGCCCATTTATTGTTTTGTCTATTCATAGATAGAATATTCACAACATATTCAACATATTCAAATTGATTCTTTTAGACCAAAGCTCAAAGATATTCAGTTTACTGTCATACATGACAAACAAAAGCATCAAACCCTCTTATTGGTTTGCATTTTTGCTTTGAAAGTGACTAAAACGATTATTTAATTATCAAAATAGCAGCTGATTCTGTGCTCTGGTCACTTCTGCACAGTGGTGGGTAAAGTACTGAAAGTCTATACTCGAGAAAAATTACTCCAATAAAAAAAAAATACTGAAGTAAAAATGAAAATCACCTTTTGAGAAACCTACTCAAGCCAAAGTAGAAAGTGCCTGGTTAATAAATTCCTCAAAGTTACTCAAGTTACTTTCCATTTTAATGTGTGTGGGCCAGTAAAGTAATGAAAATCAGTACTTGTGGATAAAACTAAATTAATTTTAGCTAGCCATCAACATTTTCATCTGCAGTATGTTCAGCCTACAGTGGTCAGAAGAGGAGTTTTTAAAAGGGAGGCACAGCAAGCTCTTCATCATGTAACTGCCAGACAGTCTCTGGCCAGGGAGTGTTTCTGGAAACTGCCTCTTGTTCTGTGCTTTGTCCCGTCATCGTGGCATCGTGGCATCATGGTCAAAAGGCAGCAGCAGTCGAGGTGCTCCTCACGCGTTCTCCACTCAATCTCTGCATTTAGAGCAGATTAGTTGGGATGATGGTATAAACTGCAAATGTAGAGAAGTAAAAAGTGGATTACTGCCTCAAAAATACATTTGAGGAAAGAGTAGAAGTACAGTTTAGAGAAGGAAACAGGAAAATACTCATTCGTTAAACAAAATGACTTTTTTTGCTTGTTTTGCAGTCCTGCTCACCCCTGGTTCTGTGTCCCCTGTTCGGGTCCAGCTGGGAACCTTTGTGTCATTCCACATTTCTCTCCCCTCATCGTCTCTCTTCACTGTCAGACCCTTCACCAGAAAACCTCCCTCAGAAATCACTCATGCGTCCTGACATAGATCACTTGGCTTAGTTGCAATGTGTGTGTTTCAGGTTCTACTGGGATCTGACTATGCTGCTGCTGATGGTGGGAAACCTCATCATCATCCCTGTGGGCATCACCTTCTTCAAGGACGAGCACACGCCGCCTTGGATCGTCTTCAACGTGGTCTCTGACACCTTCTTCCTCATGGACCTGGTCCTCAATTTCCGCACGGGCATCGTCAAGGAGGACAACACCGAGATCATCCTGGACCCGCAGCAGATCAAGATCAAGTACCTGAAGAGCTGGTTCGTGGTGGATTTCATCTCCTCCATACCTGTGGACTACATCTTTCTCATCGTAGAGACACGCATCAACTCGGACTTTTACAAGACGGCCCGAGCCCTGAGGATCGTCCGCTTTACCAAGATTCTCAGTCTGCTGCGGCTGTTGCGCCTCTCCAGACTCATTCGCTACATCCACCAGTGGGAAGAGGTAGATCCTGCAGCCTGACTGCAAACAGTCAGGACGCTGTGTAAAACATAAACGTAACAGAATGTGATCATTTGCTAGTCCTTTTTGACATATACTCAACTGAAAACAGCACAGAGACAATATATTTAGTGTTTGACCTCATCAACTTCATTGACTTTTGTAAATATCTGCTTATTGTGAATTTGATGCAGCGACACATTTCAAACAAGTTGGGACAGGAGCAACAAAAACACCTGTTTGGATCATTCCACAGGTAAACAGGTTGATTGGTAACAGGTGATAGTATCATGATTGGGTATGAAAGGGGCATCCTGGAAAGGCTCAGTCACTCACAAGCGAGGATGGACAGAGGTTCACCACTTTGTGAACACATGATTGGATAAAGAACATCACGACATGAGTTCGGAAACAGTTTGTAAAACCGTCGTATGTAAACAGCTTGTTTGCAAATGATTGCGTTCTGTTTTTATTAATATTTTACACAGAGTCCAAATCTTTTGAAATCGAGGTTGTAAGACTTCAGACTTGCTAATAGAGCTGTAACAGCTGGTTGATTACTCGCCAATTATTTGACGGAAAATTAATCAGCAACAATTCTGAGAATCATTTCAGTCATTTTTTAAGGAAAAAGTGCCAAAACGTCTCCGCTTACAGCATTTTGAATGTGAAAAAGTCTTTACAACAGTGAGTTAAATATCTTTTAGTTTTGAACTGCTGGTTGTACAAACCCGCTGATGTAAAGACGCCACATTGCTTTGGGAACATGGACATTTCTCACATAAGAACAAACAGTTCTCAGCTCTACTCTCAAATGCTCCTCTGACTGTAGTGCTGCACATAGTGAGATTTGCCTTGCATTAGCAGATTTCCCATAACTTTTAACCTTGTCTGGATTACTACTTGTTTTTCTCTTAGGGAAAACACACAATACTGCTTATTGTAAAAACCCCCCCACAAATGTCCATATTCCTAAAGCTGTAGATTTAATTTGTTGGTTCTGAGACTCACACACAATCAACTTACTTAATAACAGATATTTTCCTGCATTATCTTATTTTTATAATGCCGACCGAGGCCAGGCCATTAGTGTTGCTTGCAGATGGTTACGCAACACTGAAACAGCCTCTGGTGGTCTGTAGAAGATTAAGAACATCGTGGCCTGGTGTAGGACCCCCGTGTCCATTGGCCCACACAGGACCTACTGTACATGTCAAATCCTCTGATTGCATGACAGAGAATTTAATTTTTATAGATTTATTTACAAAGAGATGTGCATTTGGTTGTTTCTGTTCCATTAACGCTGATAATCTGCGTCACAGGTTTTCCATATGACCTATGACCTGGCCAGTGCCATGGTGCGCATCATGAACCTGATTGGTATGATGCTGCTGCTGTGTCACTGGGATGGCTGTCTGCAGTTCCTGGTTCCCATGCTGCAGGACTTCCCTCCTGACTGCTGGGTCACCAGAAATAAGATGGTGGTAAGTGGATTATTTATGAGTCAGACAGCATCCAAATGTGTTCCTCTTAAATGCCCCGCGCCTGGCTGCATCAACTAACTTAAGTTTTACACTTAAGTTTGTCCCTAATGCGGTATATTTCCCTAAGCTAAGGGGTTTATTTAGGAGTGTTGCATAAAGCCTCTTAGCTTGTCTACTTGCCTAAGTGTTTAGACTGAGGCTTTCACGGTAGTTCCTGTCATGATGCAGCATGTGTGCACTTCAGTTACCATGGTTTCGCCTCACTCACATCATCATCCTTTAGCG
The DNA here is from genome assembly GCF_051107435.1 of Chaetodon auriga. Taxonomy (NCBI): domain Eukaryota; kingdom Metazoa; phylum Chordata; class Actinopteri; order Chaetodontiformes; family Chaetodontidae; genus Chaetodon; species Chaetodon auriga. The sequence goes on along the minus strand of NC_135079.1, from coordinate 10,007,858 downwards.
TGTCTTGGCAGAGTTATCGTCAGTGTGCGCCAGCGGCTCCAAAACGGACAACAAAAAGAAAGCTAAACGCGGCGGAGGATGAGAATTTAACCCAGGCCATAACGAATACGCACAGGCAGAAGAAGTAACTGACAAAATCATTACCAGAAATCTTATTGTGTACATGAAGCAATGAAGAAAAAGAAAAGAAAGGAGATGAAACATCGGCAGGATGCAAGAACTGGCCAGTTTCAATACAACGATACAGCTAACGTAAATATATAAGACAGAGTTCCGGTTATGTTTGGCTCGCTAACATTAGCTGCATCAGATCTGTGCTCGTAGTGTCTTTTTGTCCCAAAAATGAATCACCATAAATTCAACCATTGTCTTAAGTTCCACAATTTGTTTCACTGTGAAGAGGCTGGTTGTGTCTCCCTGAAAGAAAAGGTGACCGAGGACCTTCCAGCAGCGCATGAAGGAACACTGCAGTCGCTGGCATTGAGGGCAAACACTTAGAGATCACAGAGTTTTCCCTGACCGCGTCCTGAGGAAAGCCTTATGGTGATTTTATGCACCTCATTTTTTTCTAAGGCATCCTCAGATGAACATTTAAGGGCAACCTTAGATGAAGAGGGTTTGTGCTAAACTTGTTTCTTCAGCAACTTTCTTACTTTGAGCAAGAACATTTTCAGCCAACAGTGCTGGAAGATTTTCTGTGCTTTTCGTTTGGTCCGTTCTCTTCTCGTTGGCTTGAGAAAGATGATGTCACATACTTCTGTCCACCAATCAGGATTTAGCAGCAAAATCTGATCTGTTGTTTTGTTGCTGTCAGATCAAAGCACAGCCACACAGTCCTGATTGTGAGCTTTTAAACCGCAACACTTTGTTTAATTGATTAGGTTAACTGATGTAAGATTAAGACACATTATGACATTAATTGTCAACTATTTTGATAATTGATGAATCATTTTACTTCCTGGTTTCAGCCTTTCAGATGTGAGGATTTAATTTGTTTCTTTGTCGCATGTGACAGTGAACTGAATATCGCTATTGCTTGAATTGGACTGGGGGAAATTATGAGAGGATATTTTTCACAATTTTTGGACATTTTATAGGCAAAACAAATCGATTAGTGAGAAAATGATCAGATTAATCAATAATGAAAAGAATTGTTAGTATATTAATAGTCTGAGTACAGAGTATATGAGCAGGTGTACTGGTAACTGAAATAGACTTACTCCAAAAAATCAAGCAGGACAGTGACGCAGGTGCATAAATCAGCATGCATGTGATAAAGGGATGATTTACGACAGTCTGAGGCCGTCAGTCAGGTGCTTCAAAGCCAAAATACCTGGAAAATAAAGACGTCATCACCTGGTGCTCTGATCTTAAATCGTCTCGTCACAGATGTGCTCCGGCGTTGCGGATATTGATAAACTCTGTCTTTCCTCCTCCTCGTGCCTTTCAGAATGACACCTGGGGTCAGCAGTACTCCTACGCCCTGTTCAAGGCCATGAGTCACATGCTGTGCATCGGGTACGGCCTGTACCCCCCCATCGGCATGGCTGACGTGTGGCTCACCATCCTCAGCATGATTGTGGGCGCTACCTGCTTCGCCATGTTTGTGGGTCATGCGACTGCTCTCATTCAGTCTCTGGACTCCTCCAGGAGGCAGTACCAAGAGAAGGTGGGTGTTTGTTCTCTGCTGGGCTCACATTTGTCAGAAAATCTACTTTCTGAGTTGGAAGCAGTGGTGGAAAGTAACTAAGGACATTTACACAAGCACTGTGTCCCTTTTATGCTACATTATACTTCTACTCCTCCATATTTATTTAACAGCTTTAGTCTTCAGATTATGACTTACGTACAGAACATATGACCAGTTTCTAAAATAATATGCATTGGTATAGATGAAACTACCAAACAGTATAAACTACAACAGTAAAATGCTACTTACACATTAATGCATCAGTGTTAGTAATCCCATAATATAACACACGATAATATAACACTCATAGGGGCTATTTTCCTGCATAATGTGTCCTGTTACTTTCAATACTTTTACCACAGTTAGCTGATAGTACCCCCAACCCATATAAAGCGTCCTGTCAGCATTTGACATGAATCATCGTGTAACTTAGCAGGCTAATGTTGAGGAACATTATCCTGCACACTCTGAATAAATGGATGGAACAGCATCAGGCAAATCCATCTGCCACTGCAAACCAGAGTTTTCCCTGGATGTTTGGTTCTTGGATTTTCAGATCCTCTGCTGATAAATGAAGGCTCACCACTTCTCCTTTTGCAACTTTGCAACCAAAAACAGAACATGTCTCTGCCATCGTTCTGAAAATAGTGAAACTTAACTTGCCAAAGATATATAGCTATACCTGGCCAAACACCCGGCTACTCCTCTGATACCCTTTGTTTCACTGTAGCCACCATGCAAGTTGATGGGGAACATTCCTTATGTATGTTACCCATGAAATCCTGCTGTCTGAACCATGTTTGTGTGACCGTCATTGGTCCACCGGAGCTCCAAGGCAGAAATGTCATCATGCGTCTTGTCGCATATAAAAACACCATATGGACGTGTTAACAAGGTTAAAAACTGGATTTCCATTAGAGGGGGTTAAGTAAGGATCTGAATACATATTCCACTGAAATGCAGTTAAAATGGTGACAAAGTGATGTGACGACTTCTACCCACCTGGCATAAATCTGAAGACATTTGAGGGAGAAAATGCCCCAGAGAGGGAGACTGAATAGATGGGAAGGCTCAGAGCTTTTTGAGACATGAGACAGAGAGGTACCTTCCAGCAGCACATAACGTACACAGAGATTGGGTACATTCGTATGTGCTCTGCTGGTGGAGTACACCGCTGAAGGACACACTAGTTAATGTTATTAGCTGCAGCCTGCAGAGCACAACTGTATTTGTCAGATGGGACAGAGGCACAGCACTGCTCTGTGGGCAGGTTTCACAGATGGCCTGACAGTTGACTGTTAACATAATGAGACACATTATAGTCCACCTCTGAGCCAACACATCAATCAGTTTAATATTTTCATTTTGACGTGACTTTGCATTTTGTCTCTGAATGCAGCTACATTACAGTTACAGTTATTTCCCCGGCACTTGTTCACTTCGATGCTTTTATTCATCATCTTGATCACTGGACGTGTGTTGCTGTTGCAGTATAAACAGGTGGAGCAGTACATGTCCTTCCACAAGCTGCCTGCAGACATGCGCCAGAGGATCCACGAGTACTACGAGCACCGATATCAGGGCAAGATGTTTGACGAGGAAAGCATTTTGGAGGAGCTGAACGAGCCGCTGCGAGAGGTCAGAAGTCATCTTCCTTGTTGCTGTCCTTACGATACTAATACTGCTGAGTCAGCATAATGCACACACTGTAATGTGTAAACCTGATTCCAAAAAAGTTGGGAAGCTGTATAAAACATAAATAAACGCTAACCCTAATCCTGTTGTCGGTGAACACAGTTCATTTGGAAATGATTGCATTCTGTTTTCATTTACATTTAATGCAGTGTAGTATGTGTTATTAATGCTCCTCCTGTGGGCAGACAGAAGTACAGGCTGCTTGAACAGATGATGATTGATAATATTGTGAAACACAGTCGCAGTGATATGAAATACTGCTATTCACAGAAGAATTTATGATTATTGAAAAATATTCTGCATTAATAACCACTTCAAAATGCCCTCATATCTGCTTACAGCTCAGCTATCGTGTGTTATAGCCCATTTATTAAATGTTTCCCTGCTGCTTATATATGCTAGATCAGGAAGTTTGCTGAAATGATGAAGTCAGCATCCTCGTTGCTTTACAGTTAATTATTTGTGTAATCTAATGTTGCTCTCTTGCTTTGCATGCTAACGGTCATGTAATCTGATTAGTATTGAGTGGAGGACAGAGAGCCTCATTAACAGAGCACCGAGCCGCCGCTGACCGCCCTGCATTTACACTGATTGAAATGTACTCATGTACTAAGGCTGACATTTGTGTTGCCTTAGCTCTGAAATCTAAAATTTGTATTTGCCTCTCCGCAGGAGATCATCAACTTTAACTGTCGCAAGCTGGTGGCCTCCATGCCTCTTTTCGCCAACGCCGATCCAAACTTCGTCACCTCCATGTTGACCAAACTGCGCTTCGAGGTCTTCCAGCCGGGCGACTACATCATCAGAGAGGGAACCATCGGCAAGAAGATGTACTTCATCCAGCACGGCGTCGTCAGCGTCCTGACCAAGAGCAGCAAAGACACCAAGCTGTCCGACGGCTCTTATTTTGGAGGTAAAGTCTGCACACAGCCTGCTGTGCGTACTGCATGCTAATATAACCTGCAGCTGGCAGCGAGTCAGTTTGAATGGATGTGAAGGAGTGCAGATAGTATGATTTGTTTTGATTTATTTTGCTCTGGCACTCAGCAGATTAACTTCCCTGACTATTACAGCTGGGAAAAATTGTCCACATCATCTCCTTAAAAGGGCTCGGGACTAAGAGGAGCAAAGCTTTGTGATCTTTGATTCCATCTGTGGGGTTTTCCCTTTTGTTAACACCATATTTAAAGCTGAGATCCAGAACTTTCCATTTGTTGCCGCCCTCGTCGGCATCCAGCTGTGTGGCAAAGTGAAATGCCATCGTCAAATGTCAGCCAGGAAACGTCGATATATAATTTACTTTACTTGCATTTTTTTAACTGAAAGCAGTGTGATCGAACCACCTGAGCAACTTATCTCAACACCAAAGAATGGAGATTATTTTTTATTCTAATGTGACGTTCAGCATCCATGTTCGTAACAAGAATGAACGATGATCACAAAACATTACAGATACGTTGTCTTAAAGCTCCTCATCACAGCCGAATGCAGACACATATTTAAAGATGGTAAATAAGGACTGAAAATGTGTGTTTAAAAGCAACACATGGCAAAATGAATATGTCAGAAATCCCATGGTGTCATGTGTAATAAATAGATTAAATTGTTAAACAGGACAGGGAAGAGAGAGAGCGTGTGAATCTGCGTTCAATATGTCTGTCCTGAAAAGTATGTCTACTTTTTTTTTTTTTTAATGGCGCATTATTTTATTTTTCTGATCTGGCACGACAGATGAGGTCAGGACAAACTGTAAGCTGCAGAAATTGCATTAAGTGCTCCATCTGTGGGGTTCAAAGGCATCGGTCTTTTTGTGTTTTATCGTCTCGCACTAATAAAACTATTTTTGCCTTTGCTTTTATGAATGGATCTAAAAAGACAGAAATGTGGCTGCAAGGCGCCACAAAACTCGTATGAGAAAAGTGGAAAATCATCATGAAGCGCTTCATATTATTTACCCATTTTTTTAAAGAATCCTTGTTAATCTCGCAGGGCATGTTTTAAAGAAATGGTACAAATAATTGAACTCCCCCCCTCCACCACCTGCAGAGATCTGCCTGCTGACCCGAGGCAGGAGGACAGCCAGCGTGCGAGCAGATAACTACTGCCGGCTGTACTCTCTGTCGGTGGACAACTTCAACGAGGTGCTGGAGGAGTATCCCATGATGAGGAGGGCCTTTGAGACTGTGGCTCTGGACCGCCTGGACCGCATCGGTGAGTCCTTTGCCAAGAGATATAATGATATATGTTGCTATTTTAATTGTTTTTGCTCCTGTCCTTCCTATACTATGTTTAATGCTGCAGATTTAAACACAGGATGCAACAAGGCTGTTTAAATTCATTAATATCAGTCGAGGATAAGTGAATAAATGGATGGATGGGTGATTTTTTTTTTCAATACGCAATTAGGAAATATTACAAAGAAAACATTACAGCACGCACATTAAAGGATGGATTAAATCTGCGGAATTAAGTGCATTAGGTCATCGGTGTTGTCGCATCATTAATGCATCCATAATCTTGGCACTCTTCTTCAGGCTTATCTAAACATTGGAATCTAGGATGATGAGCAATTTGTTTGACGCTCAAACGTGAAATATTAACCAAGTTAATTCAGATTCTAAGTCAAAAATCCTTTTTTTTCACATATATGGTGTTTTTGTTCTGTTCTCTGGAGCAGACTGAAGAGCGGAGTTTTTAATAAGAGCCTGGGAGGGATTGGGTGTGGTGGTTCAAGGTAAAACGAGGCATGAAGGCTTAATACATGCATGTCTGTTTGAGACTGAGAGGCGACGTTACTACAATCCTCCAACCGTTTTGTGGAACTTGTTGTGGACTGTATAGACAAACAGTGGCACTTTCTACTGGAATATTCTCTGTTTGTACCCCTGTTGTGTGTGTAGCATGAGAAACATGAGTCATTTTCAAGGCGGTATAAATGGTGGTCAGAGCTTCTTTAGCCTGCATTGTTTGTAATGTCCAGTGGTTGCAACGAGAAGTCTGACTGTATGGAAGCTTATGAGAAAATGACCCTACTTCTTACTTGATTTACGACGTCAAAAAACTAAACAGTTTCCTAAGGAGTTTATGGCCTCAATCGCTAGTTTCAATTCAGTACAACATGACTGCCACTTCTGGCTCCAAAAGAAAAACAAAAAACAAGATGACGAAGGCCGCAATGCCAAACTTGAGGCTTCAAAATGGTAGTCCACAAACCATTTTAAGATTTACATTCTGTACTCACTTCTCCACTCAGTCTTCAGTGTTTCAGCTACATTTTGCTGTATTTTAACACCTCAGATAAGAACTGAACATCCATGTAACGTGGTTGCAGGTATATAGATATTTTACGCTATCACTTTTCAGGCTTTTCATTGAGAGACACAAGCCTACGGTGCTGAGGAACTGTCCTAATTATATGTCGTGTGCACTTATTAATGAGGGAAAAAAGAAAGCATGGTCTTATTTGTATTTTCTCAACAGGGAAGAGGAACTCTGTTCTTCAGCACAAAGTCCAGCATCACCAAAGTTCTGGCACTCTAAACTTCCAAGAGAGCGAGATCATCCAAAGAATAGTGCAACATGACCGTGACATGGCCCAGTGCACACAGCTGATCCAGACCAGCTTGAACCCTCCTGCTGCTCCCCCATCTCCCACCCCAGTCATCTGGGCCCCATTAGTTCAGGCCCCGCTCCAGGCTGCTGCGGCCACCACCCCACTTGCTCTGGCCTTGGCCCATCAATCCCAGCTGCCTCCCATCCTCTTCCACCATCCTCTGGCACCAGGCACCCTGAAGGACACCACCACCCATCCAAAGAGAGTCCATGTTGGAGCTAACACGTCCAGCATCTGTGGTTCAGGACCTGTTTCTCCTGCCAGCTCCACTAAATTCAGATCTGGGGTGGAGACTCCCACACTGGCGTCCCTCAGGACACATCTCTCTGCTGGGCCTGTGTCACCCACACTGATGTCCCAGCCCATCTTCACCAGCAACCTGCAGCCTCTGGGCCCTCTGCCCTCACACCAGCCCCTGCCCCATCCTCCCCAATCCAGCATGACCTCAGTCTTCCCCATCAGCCAGGCCACCATCTCCTACACCTGCTCTGCTCAGCTCCACTCTCAGCCCTTCCATGGTGCTATGACCACCCCGCCACACCCGGTAGGTTTACTCCAGCAGGGGGTGCCAGGGAGGCTAGTAGGGAGATTCTCAGCCCCCTCTGCCTCCACCATAAGCCCTCTGATCTCCAGCTCAGTTGGCCCCATACTAAGCCAGCTGCAGCAGACCTCTCATGCCACCATGCAGCAGATGGGGTACGGTCATGACAGAGCAGGCAGGACATCCGCTGGTCTGGGCCTCCCACATTTTCCCTTCATCACCAGCACCCAGTCCTCCACTGGATATAATCAGCCAGGGTCTGGAGTCAGAGCAGGGGCCGCAGCCTCTCTGGCGCAGCACAGCCTTGCAGGTCTCCAGTCTGTTTTCCTCCCCCAGGTCCTCCCTGAGCACTCAGCCCTCGCCTCCCTGGCCCAGTATGGCTCTGCCGAGGCCTCGCCCTGCTACACGCCTCCGGTCCACAGTCCCAGCATACAGAGCCCTGTGAGGGGAAGGACAGTTTGCCACAGTGAGCTCCCCAGCACCACAGTGGGCTCTCACAGCCCTGTAACCCCCCAGACCTCATGTCCTGCCAGGGTGGCCTGCTCCCTCAGAGAGAGGGCCGAGTCCTCGGTGGATCTCTTTACCCAGGAAATAAAGACTATCTCAGGCTCTCACAGCTCTATACACCAGGAAAGGCCTTTGGCCATGAGCGGCTCCTCCGAGGGCGTAGCGGGGGCACTGAACCCCCTCTCCTCCCCCATGGCTGTCAATAAACCCTACAGCCCAATCCCGGGTCAAGCCACACCTGTCAGTCGGACACATTCAGGGCCCGAACCTCAGAACCAGTCCATTGGTGTTCACTCTCCCCGCGCGAGATCCCCCGCTAAGATGTTAGAGCCCGAACACAAACAGTCCAAACTTCCATCCAACTTGTGAGGTTCACACACACCCTCCTGTAACGCATGAACAAAAGGGAGATCCCCTCCGTCTTGGCATTGTTTTGTCAAATTTTAAAGAAGGAGGGTGTGTTGCTCTAATCAGATTGGAGATCAGTGGTTTCATTTTTAATCAGAGTGAATGGATCATGGATAATAAAGGACAATGATGTTTTTCTTTTTCTACAGGATGTTGCATCTTTGAATATAGTAATAAAATCCCAAACTTACTGATGGGTATATATAGAACCTCATGAAAATATCAATTGTTCTATGTATTGTATTATAACCACACTCTGTGATTTGTTATAAGTATTTGTTTAAACCCCATTGTCCAGGCAATTTTGTGTAACCTTTTAGAGACACTCGTTTAGTTGGAAATTTGCCCACAACTGTATCCATTTATGATTGAAACCAAAAATTATTGTCCTTTTTTATATCATTACTTTCCCACCACTTGAGTGTGTCGCGTGAATGCGAGGTTACCCCTTAAGAGATTAGAGGAGACAGACTGTGCACTTTGCTCGTTTCAGAGATCCCCCAACGCAATGGTTTGATGACGGCATGTCTTCCACGATAGTGTTTCAGCAATACTGCACACCCAAGTGGGTCACACAAATCAGATCAAAAACACTGAAGTAATGAATGTAATGTAATGTTTGTCTGCCTGAGTGGGGATTAATTTTTGAATGTGCTGAACTTGAGGGCGACGTTGGTTTTCAGCTTCAGAGACAACGCACACATTTCCGTTTCGTCCCTCCAAAAACTGTTTCGGTGCACGACCTGATGCCAACTCATTTCAGCCTGACAATAACTCTGGAACAGAGCATACACCTGAGCCAAGGTTTGTGTGCCATCAGCATTGTATGCAATAATCTGTGTTTTTTTTATGGGTATACAAAGGTACTGTGAATCGATGCACTTGAGTCAGTGAGTGAGATTCTGTTTTTAGTTAGAGCAGATTAAAACAAGGGAACTAAACGGAATAAAAAGCAACTGCGGATAATCAAACGTCCTGAAACCAGCAATGCACTAAGACTGATCTGAATGTTTCTTGCACCAGTCAAAGGGCTAAAAGCAGTTACTTGGACACACGGTTAACAAGAAACCCTGATGGGTCATATTGCTGCATATTTACCTCTTTCATTTTACATCATTTGATTGTAAAATTTGACATCTGTTGTTGAACAGTTGCTGCTTTGTGATGCTATGCTGAATCAATAAGACGTGTATCACTGACTGCTTTTTTAAAACCAGACTCTTAAATCCTTGTTAATAAGCTCATGTGTTTAGATGGTACTTCTCTCTCTCTGGACCTGTGGCTGGCGAGGAACTGTGAGCAGCTAGCCGGTCAGCAGGTCAAATCATCAGAGGATCCTGCCCAGTGGCTTTAGCTGCCTGGTTACTGAACCTGAGGTTTGTTGTGACTCTGACCCCCCCCCCCCAACCCCGAGGGAAGAGAGATACTATCAGTCACTAGCCAGTCACTGCCAATGGGCTCGATCAATCCCTCATTACTATTCTCCTCCAACCCCGCACCACCACACCACCTGCCAGAAGCATCAGCTCGGATCGAGTGTGAGGTTACTTTGAGTGCATTCAACTTAAAGGTGCGTGCAGGAGAGGAGGTGTCAGTCATTCATGTATTTATATATTTATATGTCATTTTGCTGCCTTTTAACCAACAAATCTGAGGATTCCATCACCTATGTATGTTAGGCATATTTTATTTTAGCTACTGAATTCAATGCAATAAAATAACATATGGTCAATGATGCTCGTCGTAGCTGTTGATTTCTTTTCAAGAGCAGAGCGTGGCATGAAGGAGGATCTGATAAAACGCTGATGAAGTTTCAGGCTTTAAGCCGGATTATAAATGGAGAACTGCATGGTGATGTTTGGTGCCAACATTCAAAATAGCCAGGATTATAATCTGCCAAATATTCGACTCGTCAAAGAAAATTATCTGCCGTGTTCGTGGAGTGATGACTGTTGGATTACTAAGTAAATATGGATGTTTAATTCATTTCCTCTGCAAGGGTTGATTAAAATGTTTTTCCTTTGAGATGAAGCTGCAAGCTAGTCTGATGAAGATTGCATTATTATTTAATAGTCTTCCGTATACGAAGGGTGAAAGAGATCTCACTGGAGTGTTCTGGAGGTCTGATTTCTATGTAGACCCATAATGTTCAACAGTCATTTTTAAAAGAAATAATAATCACAAAATGCATACACAATATCTAATATGGCCATGTAACAAAACTGTAAAATATATATTTTAACATATTTTTAAAACTCAGCTCATTATTGTCAAATGTTATTTTTTTGTTGCTTATATTTACCCCTACAGTTGTAGCAGACAGTCATGACTTATTTTCAATATGTCATTTTTTTCAAAATGTGCAGAGCAGAGCCAGTTATGTGATTGGCTGTCAGTTTCATTTGTGCAAAGCAACAACCAATCACAAAACTGGCTGTGCTCTGTTTATCTTGATTGACAACCCTGGTGTCTGACAATGATCTTGTTAAGAATTAATCTACACAAAACTTCACCAACTTTTTTGCTAATTCATTTTGTTGAAGGTTAACATGTTTTCATTGTTACCTTCGAGACATTGGCAGAACTGCTGCTCTTTGGAACATTTTCTGTGGCGATTTGGAAAACTGTAGTGTTTTCTTATGCACTGTGGAGAGGTGTGGGGCTTTGTTTCCTGTGTTTCCTTTTTTGGCAGAGGCTGGTCGGGTTCTCCAGGTGGCTGAGAGCTGGCTCCAACACAGCTGGGACTCATCACAATCAAGCACGGCATAAAGACTCTGGACTGCAGAGGACTCGTTGCCAGATTGTTTCTGCTGCTTAGTGGTAGACTTGGCTGTTTATCATCGTTACCTGCGAGTAAAAGAGAATATTTCGTTTTTGTTCTCCTGTATTAATCACCAGTGCCTGATCTCCTCTTTTTCCTTTTTGCTCAGTGAGTTCCCCAGCACTGATCTCCAGCTCCAGCCTCTTGCCTCCACTTGCCTCAAGCCTCAAGCCCTCAACCCTCACCACCTTGTTTCACCTGTGCTCTCACCACCATGTACCCTCAATGCAAAAGTACTCATACCACCTCAGTACCTTTTGCCTCACCTGCTGTTTTCAGGACTTTCCAACTTAGAGTTTCCTGTGTACCTGGAGTCTCCACTCATTGTTCATTCAATTAATTCCTCTTTTACCCTTACTCCCTGTCTACGTGTCCGCTATCAAGTCGAAATCCTGCCGAAACGTAATAATTTTTAATAACATCATACTACTGATTGACCTCAGACACGCATCAATTCAAACTTATGATTTTTTACTTTCGTAGTATGTACCTCAAACATTAAGCATGGCATCTCCCGTATTTTGTACCACACAAACATTTAGTTAGGAATTCATGCATTGTGGCGCCCTGTGGCTCACAGATTAAGATGCCGCTGACCATGAACAGAAACATCCCCGAGTTGAATCCCTGCCTGGAGCTTTGTTGCATGTATTTCTCCCTGGATCTCACTGCAATGCTTAGAATGGAATATAATGATTGAAAAAAAGACCCTTGTCTCAGTTCAGTGTGGTAATGAGAGAAGACAAACACAGTTGACCCCAGAATTCCTTTTAATGGAAACGCAGTCATGCCAGATCACTTCACAATTACACTTTGTACCAACTGGAGAAGACATTAACAGTACATGTTTATGTTCATCCCTGGACAATTAAATAATCAAAAAGAAATGACGGAACGTGTACTTGAAGAGGAACACTGATTTCTACTTTGTTCACCATGCAAACAGGCACACACATGACAGGAGAGTTTCCACTAAAAGGTTTTGAGTTCAGTCTCTGGCAGCAGGATTTAGACAAAAAATTACACGTATGGATGACTGGAATCAGGGAGTTACTGTCTGTGAAAGACAACATTAAAAGTCCTTTGAAGGAGCGGCTTGGTTTTTGAGTTTCTGTCACTTATGAAGACCAATGGAAAAGAAAAGTCCAACGCAGGTGGAGGCCGGTTACAGGAGAGGGGAGGGGGAGCGGTTACTAATGTCCTTTGATGAAGTTCAAGGCACCAACACAACTCTCACAGTGTTGGTGTAACCAGAACCGGGGCGCCAGCCGGTAACAACAAGGGCCACATCACCACTCTTGAAGAATCTGTGGTGCTTGCCTGTGGAAAGAGGAAAGAGAGGTGTTAGTAGAAAACATAAAGCCTTGTGACTACTGGCGACAAAAAAAACTCTTGGCTCTTCACTCCCTCATAATAATTTACTGCTAAAAGTCCTCTTATCGGAGAACAAGTTCAACACAACAAAACACATCAGCACTCACCAACTTCGAGGGCAAAGTTCACACGCAGGTCAACGTCCTCGGCCCAGACGTCGTTAGCGGGCTTGGTGTACAGCACGGGGTAGATGCCACGGTACAGGTGGGCCTGGCGGGCGGTCTGGCCACAGCGGGTCACAGCAATGATGGGTGCACGTGGCCTGTACCTTGACAGCATGTGAGCAGACCTGCAGGTAACAGGTACAAATTATTAGCAATATGTGGGAAAAATATTTCAGCTTCAAACCCAATTAAAAAAGGTACACCAGCAGTGACTGATTCTCTGGAAACAAGCTGGAAAACACCAATATTCTCTCTTTTAGTTCTATGTTTGGTTTCTACCAACTCCTGAAGGAAATATCTGGCTCTGTAGCTGCTAAATGCTTCACTACAATCACCAGCTAGTTGCTAACTGTGTCTGTCTGCTGTTTGGACCTGGGCAGGTATACAGCACAGTGGGCTTGTAGAGCTTTTTTGCAGCTGAAAACAACTTTTTGACAGGGAGGCAACTAAACAATGACAATAAAGCAATCACTTTAAAGCTCCAGAGGAACAAGAGAGCCTGGAGGTAATAACTGTGCGACTCCTTTCACATACAAGTAGTCGTTTGATCCATATTAATATGTATACAGCTGCTTTAATTATGCCATTATCATTAGGAAATCCGTCCAGCTGACAGTAGTACGTCCTCTGTATCATGTGCTGTGAGGATGAACACCCAGATGGAGAGGAATGAACAGAGAGTTAAAATTAACTTGTGAAATGTCAGGGTTCAGATCTCAAAAGGTCACGAGTGGAGCACAGATTGTGAGTACAGTGAAAGTTGGCACACTTCATAGGAGCCGAGAGCTTATGCTCAGGAGGGAGTGGAGGCGGAGGGATAGAGCGATATTATAATGCACCAGTTTTGCTCACAGTGGCCACCGTGGAGGATATTATGACTCAGAGAACTGCAGAGGAGGTTTACAGGATGAACAACTTCTTGGCGTCTCACCTGCCAGACTTGGTGAGCACAATGATGGCGCTGGCGCAGCACTTGAAGGAAGCCTCGACGGCACCGATAGCGATGGACTCTGTGGGGTCACGGGTCAGATGAGTGATGCGGCGAAGCTCCTCGAACATCTGCCTGTGGAACATGGCTGCCTCGGCTTCACGGGCAACCTGAACATGTAAAAAAAAAACAAACAAAGAACGGGTTACAGCAGTGTCAGGCTGCAGTGACACAGCAGGTTTCAACTGCAGGAGTTAGTTTGTATTTGAAAAGGACAAAACAAAGGGGCAATTAACCTCAGTGCAGAGGTCTTCATACCTGACAGCACACTGAGACATGAAGCTAAACAACAGCGGTGGCCATGATGTCCAGGGACTGTTGCTGTGCACTGCAGATCCTCAGACACATGCTATCTGAGTAATATGATCACACAGTTAAAGCACAATGCAAGAAGACAAGGAAGATGTTTGGTAGCAGATGGACGGAGGGAAGGGCAGGTGCAATAGGGATACACAAAGTAAGTCAAACAAGTACTAAACAAGCTGTTAGTCAAACCCAAGCTGCTACCAACGATGTGCTCACAATGAAAACATAACTTACACCATAATAGAATAGAGGCAGTCCTGCCTTTCACGGACTGTTTATATTGACTGTGTAATGTGGATTACTGTGTATTTTTCATGGTCAGTGCATGACTAATTCAGGCTTATATGACAACTACAAAAGCAAAATTCCTCCTCAGAATATTTTTCCCCCTTTTAAGTACAATAAGAAGCAAAAATGTAGTCGCTTTTATCAACATTGTGCACACATACACTTAATCAAAGGGATCAGTCAGAGGTGCTCTTACCATGTGCTGTGTGCGCACGGCCTCCAGGGGGTAGTCTCCCTTAGCGGTCTCACCACTCAGCATGATGCAGTCGTTGCCGTCCAGCACGGCGTTGGCGACATCACTGGCCTCAGCGCGAGTAGGGCGAGGTTTCTTGGTCATGCTCTCCAGCATCTGAGGAGAAATAACGTTACCCCCTAAGAGTCTTTTCTTCTTAAAAATGTTTTCCACAAAAGTTTTCCATTGGTGATGTCACAGACCTGTGTGGCACAGATGATGGGTTTGCCGATCCTGTTGCACCTGCCAGTCATCATCTTCTGGGCGATGAAGACCTTCTCTGTTGGGATTTCAATACCCAGGTCTCCACGGGCAACCATGATGCCATCACTAGCCTCCAGGATCTCATCAAATCTAACACACAAAAAGACAAAAAATCAGGGTAACAACTCTCCAAACATTAAGATCTGTGGAGATTCGCACGTGATCGGTGGGAATCCACCCACCTGCGCACACCCTCGTGGTTCTCCAGCTTGCTGATGATCTTGATGTCCTTGCCCTTCTCGCCCAGCGCTTTCCTGACAGCGTGAACGTCAGCAGCCTTACGGATGAAGGAGGCGAAGATCATGTCAACACCCTGCTCCACACCAAACTGCAGGTCCTTAATGTCCTTCTCAGACAGAGCGGGCAGGTCGACAGCAGCTCCAGGCAGGTTGACGCCCTTCTTGCTGCCCAGCAGACCACCATTCTCAATGTCACACATCAGGTAGTCGCTGCCTTAAGACGCAGAGAATGAGGAAAAACTTCAGTTCCACCAGTAAGCAGAAAGGTGAAAGCAAAATATGTGAGAGGCAGACAGGAAAAGCCAAACGGTACAATAGTTGTTTTGTGCGCTTACCAATTTCTTTAACCTTGAGGGAAATCAGACCATCATCAACATAGATGTGGTTTCCGGTCTGCAAAACCTTGGTGATGTTCTTGTAGTCGAGCCACAGAATTTTCTCATCACATTTCTCCATGTACTGGTCATCGAGTGTGAGCTTGATGGTTTCACCCTTCTTGAGCTCAACCTCAGCAGTGCCACTCTAAACAAGACCGGGCAAAGACAGCTTGGTCATTCTCAGGATGAAGTCACTGCATCAAAACCTTCATACAATTCTGAGTGCGATTAATCAAAAAAGGCCTCATTGGTGACTTATTTAGCCAGTCATTTGGTGAGGACTCACGCCCTTGATAAGTCCGGTCCTGATTTCTGGTCCCTTGGTGTCCAGAGCGATGGCCAATGGTCTGTAGCCGACAGATCCTGGGCTGAAGCTCTCAGCTGCCTCACGGACATTCTTGATGGTCTCAGCATGGTACTGTATGATGTGGGGTGATAAACAAATGTTATCACACTGGGACCCTCAACAAAACTGCCATTGCATCCTGGAAAGGCTCAGCCGTTCACAAACAAGGATGGAGCGAGGTTCACGACTTCGTGAATACGAGATTGTATAAAGGGGATTACTACATGAGCTCAGGAACATTTTGTACAACAGTAAACACAGTTTGCACGTTTGCATTCTGTTTTTATTAATCTTTTACACAGCCTCCCACTGTTTTTGCCATAGTAGTTGTATTAAGTTATAATAACTTGTTGTATTTAGGTGGAGAATATTTTACCTCCGAATGTGTCAAATTCTTAAAAAGTTAAATAGTAGCACCGATTGCATAACTATACGTAGCAAATCTTGTCCAACAGCTGCAACACATATATAGCACATGACATTGTTCAGTTTGACTGTGCATAAATAGCTGCTCACAGACTATCACGTCTTGTGTGAATAGTTTCCAAAATATTTCAGCTGCAGTCTTTAAAGAGGGGCCTTTGACAAACAGCTATGGATGTAGTAATATGCACTACATGCGAAAACACAGGACAACAAAGTCTAATTTGTACACTGTCAACTGTCCTTGGTCAATAATGAATGGTTTCACCACGTGCCTTCTACTCGTACTGTTGCCACAAAGCGGACTCCCAGAGGAGACCTATTAATAACTGTACTGGACAACTGACACACCAATGAGACAGAGGTCAAATCTATTTTGCCAGTCTCATAGCTATGTCCACCTTGTCGTGGAGTTATGATCATCAGTTTCATTATTTGTTGTTGTTATTTGTTGCTGAAATCCTGGCTAGATTACCACTGCACAGACAAGTCAAAAGCCAAACGGAGAGTTGAGTTACAATGAGAAAAAAACCACTGCTGTTAACCTTTGAAGATCCAAATATCAACTGTGGGCAGTAACACTACAGCTGATGATAAATTTGATGGGTGGCCCACTCAGGTGACAGAGAAAAAGGTAAAGAGGCATGACTTTTAAAGGCGAAGGGTCAGTAGTATAAGGTGGGCCAAAGAGTTGGCTGTGATGCAGTTTCCTCGCCAAATCACAAGCTGCTTCACAGACCCGGCCCTGAGGGGGCAAGTACAAGCACATAGATCACATTACAGGCACAGACAGTAAGCCGGCCGCAAGAGTAATGTCACACTGAAGTCAGAGGTAGCTGTAAAGGGTAAATCTACACTGAGTCACTTGTAGAGGGTAAAGGAACTGCTGCTCTGCTGCCGGGTGTGGGTTTGAACTCTCAAACATGTTGAACTTCTGCACACACACAAGTTTTGGATTCGACAGCCACTAGTAAATCAGCTGCTGTGATGTCACCATTTGGGATTAAGCAGTGCAACAGGCGAGAAGGTTTAAGGGAAGTGTTGATGATCCAAATCATTTAAAAAATAAAATGCAAGGACAAACAAGTTAGTGTTATTTAGATTTCTGACTCACTTCATGTGTGCCGTGAGAGAAGTTCATTCTTGCAATGTTCATCCCAGCCTTTATCATTTCCTTGGCCATCTCCACAGATCGGGAGGCAGGTCCTGCATGGAGACAGAGGAGTGATGGGATTTACACAGAACCACTGAGCTAAATATGAGGTTTATAAAGTTAGGAGGATGATTTAAAGCTTGATGGAATGAGATAGCATTTGAATAAAGTTTGTCCCAAAGTCATGGGTTTGATCATGAATCTGACCAATTGTGCAGATGATGCCGGTGTTGCGAGACACAGCAGGTTCAGAGTCGATGTCCAGCAGACACATGTGCTCAATGAAGGTGTCCGCCATGGCAGCGTGCAGCTGCTGGGAGTTGATGATGGAAGAGCCCATATTCTTTGACTGCGACATGACTGGATCTGTGGCTGCAGGAAAAGGTCCTGTGTGTCGTGGAAAAAAAGGTCTTTGGTTATGGGCAGTTAAACTTCAGACCTCTCCACAACATATAACTTCTATTATCTTTAAATGTTTCTTCACTCTTCTGTTTTATCAAATCAGATGAGAATAAAGAAAGACCAATAGTCCGGCAGACTGGTGCAATTCTACTGCAATTTTACTGTATTAAACATGCAAATAGAGCAAAGCCGAGGCTGTTTCACGAACACACACACTGAAGTACAAACAGATTCTCCTGCCTTATATACTTTTCTCAAGTGAGTTTCATCTCCAAGTCTCCCACAACTCTGACAACAGTTTTACAAAGTCTTCCTGACTCCATGTAGTAATATCCTTTATCCAATCATGTGTTCACAGAGTGGTGAACCTCACTCCATCCTTCCTTGAGAACGACTGAGCCTTTCCAGGATGCCCCTTTCATACCCAATCATGATACTATCACCTGCTACCAATGAACCTGTTTACCTGTGGAAATGTTCCAAACAGGTGTTTTTGGAGGCTTAAACGGATTAGCAAGTTATCACATTCTGTTTTATTTATGTTTTACACAGCGTCCAACTTTTTTGAAATCAGGGTTGTAGGTTATATGCAAGATTATTTCTTTCCATGGGCCATAAACTGAAGACAGTGCAGGTAAATACTTTGAGTTTGGTCTAAATGGTGACACAAAGGCTCCTGAAACTCACAACTAAGAGCTTTATATAGGGGCTACACAAATTATCTCATAAACAGGAGCATATAATATTCAAAGTAAATCAGAAACTATAGAAAGATTATTTCAATGGATAAATACACATTTACAGAAAGGTGTGACCTCTCCATGGGGTCTGTCTATAGTCTCCACCAGTGGAGAGTGACCGTGCAAACTGACCAAACAGCCTGAGCATAAAGCAACAACGACAGTGTGTGCCTGCCTGACTGCACTCTCCCACATTCCAGCGAGAGTTTATGTGCAGCTGAAGAAGAGGAGCTTGCCACTTCTGACAGAGGCCGAAGGTAATTCATACGCACAAAGAGTAACTCCAGCACTCCAGGAGGAGGCTAAAATCATGATTTACACTGCCCAGAGTGCAATGCTGTTTGAGAGTCCAAACAGTGCACATTAAAGGGACAAAGCCAGGTTATCAGGATTCAGTTTACAGTCGGCTACAGAAGAGGTATGCAACATGCATGACAGATGTGTGCCGTCAGTCACGGAAACATGGCGTGTGCACTGGGAAACCATTACTGCCCACAGAATACACCTAAAATAACATGGTCAGCTGAGGGTATTTATGGACTGCAGCAACATATGAGAAAAACAGATCAGGAAAATGAGAAAGTTCATCATGACATAATAAAAGGGCTCTGTTTTTAAACATGTTGCAACTTACTAAGTCAAAGCTCCTTGTAATTAATGTCACAGCTAATCACTGAAAATTAATCATTATGCAATAGATTACACAGTAACAAGTCATACATTAAGCTGTTATTTATTGTGTTTATATCATGTCTCGCTTTTTTGTCTTCTCAGTCAGCTACTGAGGACATCTAGACTGTCAACATTCAGATAAGAAAGATAAAACTTTCTTTATGCCAAAGAAGGAAAATTACAGCAGCACAAGAAGCAGAAGGACTTCACCTTGGTACAGTGTGCATAAAGGCCCTGTGTGTGCAAAACCAACAGTGTACTCTCCTGATAGTCCATATCAAAATGATCCAGTCTATTTGCAGATTTGAAATATATATTACATAAATAAAATTTATGCTCAACTATTATAAGGAACTGTAAATATTAGGTGGGTTAATGCGTGTTCCAAGAAGATGTTTGCTCAGTGATTGACGAGGTTTTAAAAAACATGACAGCAAATGGTCATTTAATTTAAATTCAGTTAAAACTAATACAGAATATCCTCTCATCTCTGTCTGTAACATAGCTGAATCTACTTGCTGTTACTCACCGACTGGGTAAACTTTGCAGGGACGGAGGCGCCACTGATTCCGTTCGGGCGACACTTTTTATTCCCCTCACCGGCCGGGACTACTTTCCTGAGTGAACTGCACCCCGCGACACAGGATATAGGGCGCAACAGTTAAGACACAATTTAGGGTTTGGCCGGCGAGGTAAACGAATGTTTTTCAAGTATATACGTAAATATTCAATAAAGTGTCAAACGTCTACCTCAAATCGCAGAAGTTGACAAAATTGAGGGAGGATACAGCGCAGGTGCGAGTGTTGTTCGCCTGGCCAATCACAAAGCGCTCCGCTGATACCTAAACATGTGCCTCGGTCACCAGTTTGGACCCGAGCCTTACATTTTAAACTAGGGGATGACCTTTTGAATGTGTTCACGCTGTGCTCTTTTTCTGCTCTGGATTATGTTCTTTGTATGATTTTATTATGGCTTTTAGTTTTCTTTTTCTTTATATTAATTATCTCAAGGACCAAGGAGTTACTTCATTTTTTGTATATTGCAATATTTGATGTTTTCTGTGAATGGCAATACAAATATGGTTTTAAAGAGCTTTACCAGTTAAAATCACAATACCGGTATTATATGGGCTACCTGTGAGGACCAGCCTTTATTTCCTGTGCTGACCTCTGACCTCTGACTCCAAACTTTGCTCATCCTAAGCTTAAACACAATACTTACACTAACCTAATGTCCTGATTTGTACTGGAACTCTAAACACAAACTATAACTCTGTTAAAGCACTTTCAATGAGCACAATGGAAAAAATATTGAGAGTGAGAGATCTCACATTTCTCTTCTTGTGAGGACACTTCATGAGATCATAAATACAAAAACACACATACGTTTCATGTGGCTCCTTTCCTTCCCAGGATACATTATAGTCAACATCATGCAACATCTAATAAGAACTGTTCTTTATTTGTGAAGATCCCAATCTTTTATTCATTTCATTTTTTTAAATTAATTTATTTATTTCTATATATTTTGACAATTTTCATTTATTGCTTGCACCATGATCTCTCATTTCAAAACCATAAAGATCATCTCTTTTGCTTCCTTTTTGGCATGTCATACTGTTTGACAGGCAGCGCTGCGTAATTTTAGACTGTTTCATGATCTCAGCAGGGGCGGGACTGTGTCTGCGTTCCTGCAGCGTGATATGACGGCCCACATGCATTCACTTAGAGCTTGATATACTGTAATTGTCTTTCAAAATGGGAACAAAGGTGCAGCCAAGCTGAAAATTACTTGCACTGGAGGATATGACACCTGAAGAGGCAGTACAAGGAAGTACAAGTAGTAGAGTAGTACAAGGAATTAGCCTCAGTGCTTGATGCATACTAATAAACATAGCATGTGAAAATAAAAAGGACAAAAAGCAAGTAGTCCAAAAGGTGTGCAATGTACAGAGAAAATGACCCAAATGTTGTGAATTACTGTCGGACGCAACAGTAGATGCTTGCAGGGATGCAAACTTAATATCAACATGCTGAGATATTATACAGATGCACAAATACAGACATTATATTCATTCAGATATAGTAACAGATGACACAGTTTTACTAAAAATAGGCTTAAAACCTCAACCACACATCCGGTTATCATTTGCCAGTGTTCTATATGTATATATAGTTGAGCCGTGTAGAGCTTCATGTAGCATGAAGAACATGGTGTACCACTTCATGAGGTACGCAAGGTGTAAAATCTAATGTGAGCCAATTTAAGAACTGTATCTGAAATTTTGCCTTTATAAACACAATACTGTTCAGCGGTGATTGACACTGTCAGAAAGGTCTGGATTTAACTGCATGAGGTTGTAGTTTGCATCATATTGAAAGGTGTCTGTAATATTTTGTCCACCCCCTTTAAAGGCAGGAGAGGGTCAGAATATTAGAAACACCTTTAAATATGATGCACTCCAGTACAACAGCAGCAGCCGCCCCAACCTCAATAATAAACATAAAGTAGAATTATCACCTTTCAGACAGTCTGAACAAAAACTGAATCATTAAAAGAAGCGTACCAGATTAAGATGATGCTGTGATCCATTAAGAGGCAGAAATGTGACTCCAAACTGACTTTCACTCACTTTCAGTTTCAACTGCATGCATTCAGTTTCCCCACATTCACAACATCACAGTAACACACAAGTAAGATAAAAATATATGAAGTGTCTGATCTTACATATCCTAAACTATGGTACAGCAGGTGCATAATCACACAGCTCCGAATTATTTCCCTTGTTATTTCACATCATTTTAACAAACTCACTCATGATATTTATCTAAGTTTGTTCTTTTTCAGTTTATTTCCCTGTATGTTAATTCTACACCCTTGCATCCGTACTGCATCCAGAGTCTGGAGTGTATTCACACAGCATGCATACAAAACCTGCTTCATTTCTGAACGGGCTGGTGAGGGTTACTACTCTCTCCCATGATGCACTGCGGAAAGGAAAAGACGGCATTTGTCAGAACTGCAAAACGCTAAAACAAATTGAAGGTGTTAGTAAAACGGCACTAAAAATAATCAGTGGGAAAACATTTTGATATCTAATGGTGAAGTTTAATTGTCAGTGACATTTCAAAGTCAGTTAGATTTTTTGAGACAGTTAGTGCAGAATGTGAAATGGGACACACTGTCTCTCTCTCAACAACAGCTCTCTCTTGTGGACGGCAGGTTTAAGTGTCCTGATCTGCTGGGTGAGAGTATCAACATGCAGAATGACTGAAATGTCATGAAAAGTGGGATTAATATTAAATTACTGAACATCAAAAAGGATCTACTTGATCAACTGCCTCATGACCTCTGCTCACATCAAAACACAGCAATTATGATGTGAAGTCACACCCAACGTGTTGCACTTTAATGTTTTCAATAGAGGTATTAAATCATGGGTAAAGTTTATTATTATTCTCCTTTTTTGTGTTTTTTTTTCTTCTCTTTGTATTTTAACTTAAAAAAGGCCTCCTGTAGACACTAAATACAGTGCTGAATGTGCAGTCCCAATGCTAATCCTAGTGCTAATGTCAGTGTCACGAAATAAACTTAATAAGACTCATTAAACTTGTTAAAACTGTTTTTTTTACATTTTCTGCTTTTTGCAAACTTCCTTTCTTTTCTGTTATGCGAAACTAATTCAGATGTCATGCTTGTGTGTTTGAATTGTACTTGTATGTGTAAAGAGGTCCAGCTCTCTGGGGTGTTCAGCTGGTTAAGACCCTTTCCATCAAACTGCAACGTCACTGGGTCAAAACCAGTTTTGGACATATGTTACTTTCTTTCTGTCCATTTTTCTGTCTGTGTCTTTGCTGTCACTATCAAATAAGATATTTCTTAAAAGAGAGAGAACTGGATCTCAACCAGACTGCCTGTTTAAATAAACGACTTGCATTTATTGACTGTTATTGACTGCAATTATTGTATAAAGCTTGGTTGCTGTTTCTTTATCATGTGGGCTGGACAGATAAAGCCAGATAGTTATGATATAACAGTAGGTGTATAAAATGAGAAGGAGGTGGATACAACAGCGCCAAAACAACACAATATAACACAACATAAATCAATACCCCTGCAACAAATACCGGCTTTGTGGAGCTCATAATGTTGTTCACCACTGCAGTGGAAATTTCAGCTGCTTTGTATTTGACTGTTTTCTAGTCTTATTGTTCATGCACAGCCTTGAAAATGGCAGCATACAGAACAGGGGCTCATGATATTGTGCCCACCCACTATAAATAAACACACAACAAACACCCACTCATGTCTAAGTGGATTAGCCTGAGAAAAGCACTTGTTGAGAGAAGACTTGCACAGATGTATGCAGTCCTAGAAGTGTTTAATCTGGCCAGACTGCAGAGCAGCAGGCGACGGCTAACAAGGGTAACTGCCGATTAAGGTCAGACTGCAGCACAGCAGGCAGACAGGAAGACTAATAAATGCCAAACACCACCCGTATCACCATCCTTCAACTCTGCCACCAGGGAACTTTGTTGTCATCACAGTCTTAAAACTGATTCATGAACCTGACTTTTCAGGAGTCTGGAGGATGGTGTGATACATGGCTTTGTTTGTTTTTCTCCTCTGTCACTGAGGAATATATCAAACAGACTGTAGAAAGGATGGCACTTACATCACACAAACAGGATGGAGGTATTGTGCATAAAAAAAACAGCATGGGCTTAAAGCTCTGGAGCTGCAGGTCTCCTCCTCATCCTCTCCTCTGTCTGGACCAGGTTCAGCTGATCAGGCTGTCAGTATCTGCAGCCAATCACGTGACACTGAAGTCCGGCACTGAACATGTGGGACTTCCTGCTGTCCCAAACCAGAGGGGGAGAGGACGGCCAAGCGCACAGCAGCCAGGCGAACCAACTAACGCAGACATTTACTGTTTTTGTTGTTTCAGGGTCTCATATGGACACGAGATTTCCTTTTTTGTTGTTGTTTTATATCACTGCATTGTTTGTTCAATGGGAATATGTGGAAACTCCAAGTTTTTCTGTGGAAGGAAAGGTAAGAATTGTTTTTTGGTGATGTGCCACCGACATTATTATGACTGAACATGTTCCTGTCTTTTGTTTCATTTGCATTTTCATTGATGTCCCTGAAGAAAATAATCTTGGTAATGAAAATATAATTTAAACTGTGAAGAGGACACAGAGAGTATTATGTTTATATACTGCTGAGGTAAAGCTGAACTAACGAAGCCACGTTTTTACAGCACAGTGTTTCATTGTGTCCGTCACAGTGGAGGAAGCAGACTGTTGATTGTTGCTGAAGAAGTGCCAAAAAACCAAACACATGGTGAGTCTATAAGCTCCAGATTTCTCTCTCTCGTTCCGATTATATTCTTAATATCACACAGTCTGGATATGATTTTAGGGAAGTAGTAGGAAGTTTGTTTGCACTGACATAAACCTCTTTTTAAAGAACTGAAGTCAAGTTTGATAATATTGATTAGTTGGTCAGAATTAATCTGCAAAATGGATGAAGTAGGTTTAAATTATTTTTAGATGGAAATTCAGGCTTCTGTTTGGGTTCTCAATCTGAATATTTGTTGTTTTTTTTTCTTTCTTAGTCTTTTGCAATATTAAATTCAATATCTCTGTGTTTTGTATTGTTGATCTGACAAAACAAGACATTTGAATTGGTTCCTGCTCTCTCTTTTTTTCTTTCGAGATTTTATAGACCAAATAATTAATTGCTTAATCGAGAGCATAATGTCCAGGATTGAAATGATCATGGTCCACAGTAGATGCAGTATTTTTATCCTCTGAAGGACCTGCACATGTGTTGAAATCAGTGGCAGCATGGCTTCGTTTGGCTGGACAGAAGGAACACATTAGCTGTGTAAGTAAGAGGATCTTTTGACTGACGTTTCTCCCCATTAACCTGACAGGAGACTGAGTGTGAGCAGTGGACAGACAGCCAAACTGATGAGGACAGTGACACAGAGGAGATCCTGTGTGGAATCAATGTAAGCATCACTGTGGATATTATTTTTGGACAATCCCAATTATCAACACACACCTGAGTAAAGACCACTACCTTCAGAAATATGAAGTTTTGATGAACATGTCACATGGTCACCAGATGTTTGAATGGCAATGGCATCAAGTAAAGTGTCGAGTTAATATAGACATTTAATAAATGCTTTATACCCTATAATGCAGCTGGAAACGTATTGTGTTGTGTTGTAAAAACTCCTTTATTAGCTGCTTAATGTGTTCAAAACTCATAAAGACAAGTTCAGCTTATTTACCTGATGATTCTGTCATGGTGTATCCAGCTGTTTTAGAGTATATTATACATACGAATTATACTCACAGGGTCAATGGTACATCAGTTACAATTACAAGATTCGTTTTGTTACGTATTTCTTCTTTTTTGTTTATGATTTTGTAGTCACATGACCTGTCAGGTGACCCCTTTGGACAGTTACTTGTAAGGTGTGTCTCTGCATTTGTGTCATGCTTTGCCCTAAATGTCACATGGTTGTATAAAAACAGCCTTTTTCTCAGCCATTGTTGCAAACCCTGTGAGTGGTTTAATCCCTCAGCCCCATACGGTAAGTGTGTTAGTGTTTGTCTCGGCAGGAGAGCAGCGCCACTGACCTGTATCACCACCCCCAGCTGGACTCTGACATCGAGGCAGTCAGGACTTTGTATTCAGACTCTGCCGTCTCTATCAGGTCAGAACATCTTCTCTTATTCATGGTCTGAGAAGGAAAAGATCTCTGCTGCTTTTCTCCATCAAATTTCTTCTTCCCTTTTCCTCTCCTGTAGGGAGTATGGGTCAATTGATGATGTGGATGTTGACTTGAACATAAATGCCAACATTTTGGATGTAAGTTGAATTTAAGATACTCAATTCAAGAACAATATTTTGATGCTTCCCGTCGTGGCCTCTTGGTTTGTTAAATTGCACTGTTTGGTGTCCACAGGAGGAAGTGGCCTTGGCCTGGGGGATTAATGCATCAGAGCCCATTGTTATCCGGCTGCGCTTCTCTCTGTCTCAGTATCTGGATGGAGCTGGTGAGCATCAGCAACGCTGCTGCAAACAAAATGCACGCTAAACTCAGACTGTAAGTCAATGTGTTACCTGATCGGGTGATGTTTCTCACCACAGCACCTTCAGTTGAGGTCTTTCAACCATCCAACACAGATAACTTCAACTTTGGGAAACAGCTACAGAAGTGAGTGTTCATACTATAATTTTTCTGGAGGTGCTAATTGTTTTTTTAATGCATGTTGCAAAAGGCTCCCTCAACAGATGAGACTACAAACATTTTAGTCCAAATAGGTGAAGATTTGAAGCCCTTTCTATGCTATTCACAGCCCACCCACTGATCAACCCTTCATTTGTGTTCTCCAGTATTCTCACAGTCTTCTTGTCTCGTGAGTGGAAACATCTGAGCAACGAAAACGTCGTGGTCCGACAGAAGAGGAGGCAAAGCTGGTTCAGGCCGAGTGGAACCATCAAGAAAGTTCGCGCAAGACTTAGCATCTGGCTCCCACTATCAAAGTATGAGACCGTCCTGCAGATTTAATCACTGATTCAATCTGTTGTTGAGTCTCTATTCACTGCCTCCTCACTTACCATGAGCAGGACCAATGGACTCCAGGAACCTGGTGTGAAAGAAAGGATCATTTTACCAGCAATGAAACTGAACCGTTTCACGAATCACACGACTTCCTACACCATCAAGAATCCCGCAGGAGAGCTCTTCACCTATACGCCCAGTGGAAAGGTGAGGGCTCCCTCTTCAGCTCAATGCACCTCTGTGACATGACTGTGTTAGTGATCTGTAAGTGTTTAATAATAGTGTTTGTGTCCCTTCATCCACAGAGGGTGGTGGTGTCAGCAGTGAAGTCATCAGCTCAGCTTAGTACCAAACAGCTGATAGAGCTGCTTTTCTCCTCCCAGGCCATCGGCCACTGTAAGACCACTCCAACTCTGCAGCATGGCTTCTTGGTGCAGGTAATGCATAAGAAGTCAAATACTATTATATTTTGTTGGAGAAGGAATTTAAACAGTATCTGCACCCACTCTCATAATCCATCCTGTCCTGAGAGCTCGTGACCACATGCTCTTTCCACGTCCTGTGCAGCAGTGATTTAATGTGGTACTGTAATACAATGTTAGTACTTGTATTGGTGCTTTTGCAAGAAAGCGCTACAGGAGTGGATTAAACAAAAACACCTGAAATCTCAGTGTAATGTGACTAATTCACTCTAACATGCCTGCATATGCCACCATGCATATCAATGGAAAATACAAAAAACAATTTTAAAAGAAAAATGCTGACGAAAGAGTAAAACAGAAGTGAAGAGCAAATATAAGATCACGGCAAAAGAGACATAAAAAAAGAAAAAAAAAACCCATCTCTTACATGGTTGAACCAGGATTGAACCTTTTCAGGACGGTGGAGACCAGTAAGATAGTACAAAAATAAAATACCCAATAATAAAGTTAAGAACAACAACAACAACAACAATAACCAAATGGCTGTAGCTCATATGAAGCACACAGTGAGGTCACGTATAATGTTTGTCATTGTGTGCAGGTAATGAGGTACGCTGAGCAGAGGATCCCCACGCTGAACGAATACTGTGTTGTCTGTGACGAGCGACATGTGTTTCAGAACGGCCCGCTGTTAAAGGTACACCCCTACAAAGAAATGAACTGCTGGTTCAGTGGCTCATCGACTGAAGCAGCTGTTAACATGTGGTCACTCTTCTGCTTTGCGTGTGTTTCTAGCCAGCAGTTTGCACCCGGGAGCTGTGTGTGTTTTCCTTTCACACACTGGGGGTTATGTCTGGAGCGACAGAAGAGGTTGCCACCGGTGCAGAGGTTGGTGGCGCACATACACACTTCTACAGGTGGTCTGGATGATTGTAATTTAAGAATATTGTATTTCAGCAGTGTGTGTCCTGCAGGTGGTGGACCTGCTGGTGGCCATGTGCAGAGCTGCCCTTGAGTCTTCACGCAAGAGCATCATATTTGAACCGTACCCGTCTGTTGTTGATCCATGCAACCCCAAAACCCTGGCCTTTAGTCCTAAGGTATCAGCTGAACAATCCAGTGTAATTTATGACTGACTTGATTTGTAGTGAGATTATGTCTTCCTTTTATTCTGTATTCATGTATTATTTTGTTGTGGCAGAGAAAGAGCTACGAGAGGCTGCAAAAAGCTCTGGATAGCGTTTTGTTGGTCAGGAGGATGGCACAGGTGACCTTAAAACAAATCCTACGCTTATTTTCAAGATTCACATCTCGTCTGAGAATAATCTGAAAGCTGGTGAATGTTTCCTCGACAGCTGCATTAACGCTAAGATGGATTAAACTGTATTTCATCATATCCAGGGTCCATATTCTGAAATAAAGAAGCAGATGGACAAGATAGACCCTCTCGCTCATCCCTTACTACAATGGTGAGTGACAAAATCTAAACTGGCCTTTCACTCATATTTTTACTCTGTTTCATAGACGTTTAATATCATGAATGTTTCTCAGACTCATGTGCGGGTGTGTGTTTGTATGTTTGGCAACAGGATTTTAGCAAGCAACAGATCACACATTGTCAAGCTTCCGCTGAACAGGGTATGATAGAGTAGTTCACAGTTAGTATCTGATGTCTTAGCACAGTATTTGCCAGTTTGACAGCAACAGTGATTAATAATTGGCTAAATATTAGATTACATATGTTTTAAACTTTACATTGCTTTTATTCTGTCGCTGCTCTCTCATCTATCTTTTATCACTTGATTCACAATAGCAACTGGAGTTCATGCACACCCCCCATCAGTTCCTGCTGATCAGCAGCCCGCCGTCCAAAGAGGCTCGTTTTCAAACTGCCAAGAAACTTTATGGCAGCACCTTTGCTTTCCAGTGGGTGAAATCGAAGCTGGTCAACAAATATAAAACCTTTACATCAACTCTGTATACAGGATCCCTGCTGAATACGCTTAGATCCTATTTTCTCTTCTTTCAGCGGTTCCCACATTGAAAACTGGCACTCTATTTTGCGGAATGGGCTGGTTAATGCCTCTTATACAAAATTACAGGTAGAGTATGAAATTAAAAACGAGTTTTATTGTTTGAGTTAAATCAATATCATCCTTTAAATGTACAGTCAAACCTATGAAACCTACGAGTGTTTTAGCTGAAGCGTTAGTTTGTTACAATCTCACATCACTGGCCTGTTTCCTATTCAAGCTTCACGGAGCTGCATATGGGAAAGGCATCTACCTGAGTCCTATCTCAAGCATATCATTTGGATATTCTGGTATGCGTGCACATTTTTCTACTCAGAGTACAAACTGACCTGTTTATGAAGATTACCATTATTGTTTCTGACATGTTGTTGAAGCTCATCCTTCCTCTTTGTTCAGAGATGGGTAAAGGGCGACATCAGATACCCACCAAAGAAGAACTCATAAAGAAACACAACCAAATAAACAGAATCAAACAGGTGAATTATTATTCACGTTTGCCTTCAATTTGTGGAGATGCATGCTGTGCAGGGACATCTTGTTTTTTGGGTATCTCATCCTGTATTCTGCCCTCGTCTTAGGAACAGCCGGGTCAAGCCAGGTTTCTGCAAAGCAGGAACTTAAACTGCATTGCTCTCTGTGAAGGTAAACTCGAGAGCTTTGAGCCCTGATGCGATACTACAAGGACTGATTTTGTGACATTGTTTCATAAAAGTTGTCTGTATGTCTTAACAGTCATAACTTCAAAGGACCTTCAAAAACATGGGAACATTTGGGTGTGTCCGGTATCTGACCATGTGTGCACACGTTTCCTCTTTGTGTGAGTATTACGTGAAGCGGCAGCAACCTTTCTGCCTCCCAGTGCAATAAGAAAATTCCAGGCCATATTTCAGAATTCTACAACGTTCTGCTTTCCTCTTTCTCAGGTATGAGAACGGCCAGGTGGGAGATGTCCACATCAACACTCAGGAAGCCAGGATCCACAGGGAAATTTTACAAGTAATTGCTTCAAAGCTGTGCTGAGGCTTTGAAGCAAAGAAAACGCTGGCTGAGAATATGTCTTTGTGTCTTTGTCGCTAAATTCAGTACTGAACTGCTTGATATTACGTTTTTTTTTAGCTTTGTTTAAATGAAAAATGTTAACTCAAAGGAAGGAAAACACTGAAAACTTAGCATAATCTCTTATTTCTGTTATCAGTTGCACTAATATTAGATGGATGAAACTAGCTGGTTGTGTCATGCACTTTTTTTTATATATACTTATTTATTTTTTGGCCTTATATCTTTATTTACAGTCTGATGTCATTTAAATTTGTGTCTGCCACCAGTGTCATAGCTCTGCACTGTGAACATATAATTTGTACATTTTTATGAAAACACATTTTTTAAATAAAGGTTCTTATATTAATATATAATGTGCGTTAATTTTGTGTAATGGATGAAATATTTTCCTTTTACTTGTTAATGCAGATTGCCCACAGCTTTAAGATACACTTTGCTATTATGTAATATGTGTGTTGTACCAGAAGGTGGAAGTGTAACCAAGAGCAACTACTCCCAGGGCTTTTTCATGGCTAACACAGAGCTAATAAAGCCCCATATAATTCTACATGTCTGTGAGTAGAGACTGATACCGATGTTTGAATTAGACAGACATTGTGAGCACATGCAAAACTCAGGCACTGACATGAGCCTGTGTTATATTCTGCAGCACTAGTCAACTGCAGATAACACACCAGATGTGTCACAGGAGTCACACACAAATAGTCAAGTGCTTTATACTAAACAAACCTCACACAAAAAATAAAAAAAAATGGGGGGTTTGTGGCACATGCAGTAACTGTAAAGTAAACAAATATTCTTATGATGTCAAAATATTGACTGATGGAAATAAATGTTATTTAACTAGTATTCATGGTCAGTGGATTATTCTCCTGTAATTTTCTCTATACTGATACTGTGAGAACCACATATTTGTGCTCATTGTGCGAGTCAGTGAATATCATAGGGTGCACACCATCCTGTGAGGCAGAAAAGCACCATTATAACAGTGTACTGGTTCCATATGAGCCTCACAGCTGCTTCTTGACCCTTGGCTCAGCTCCTTTAAACAAAGCATTCAGGAAAACACCTCTGCTTGCAGCTGGATACAGAACTTTTCCTGCAAGTTCATGTTTCACGGTTTTATGCAAGTTTCGCAGCAGCTCCAAGGTATGATTGTCCTCAGAAATGTCATTGATTCAAAAGAGGCTCAAATGATATAGCAAGCATTTTCTGGGTCAGCCCAGCAGGCGATGGACTGAAGGGAGGAGAACTGTGAAGTAGCTGTAATAGCCCAAAGGAAGACACTTCTCAAAGACCATATGGCTCTCTGATGATAATGAAGGGGGAGTTTGTCTTGAAAACCATGATAGACTATATGTTGCCATAACTGCTCTGTTATTTCTAAATATCTTTAATCCATTGAGACTGTAAGTTGGTGCAATATGTGCAAAGAGGCACATCAAGAATATCAACAATCAAAACCAATTCAGTTGAAACAAAGGATTGTTTCAACTGCATGCCTTGTTAAATCTCATTAACTCATGTTTATTCATCCATATAATTCAAGCAACCACATGGACAAATAAAATCTCTGAGCCCTCAAGGGTCTAACAAAAGCTTCCCCTCAAAACCAACAAACTACGAATGTGACAGACATTGTTAAATGTTGCATGTGCCTTTAAGAGCACTATGTCCCACTCTACATGTCTCTCTCTGAGCCTCATATGTGTTTGTTGGCATCAGCTGTCCTCAGTGCTGAACAGAGCAAGGACATCTTTTCCTTCACGTCAATGGGATTAGAGGAAGAAATACCCTCTTCATACTGCTGCCTGTCATCTCAGTGCTCACAAGACAGAACGGAAATACAGTATGGACAGAGGACAGAAAGAAGATCAGGATAAGTCACAAGTTTGGATTACAAAGCTGATCAGTTTTTAGTTTCACATACTGAATGGACAAGAAACGTGTTTCCGATGTCAAGGGAGATATGCAAATAATCCGAGGCTGCAGACTCAGAAACAGCATCCTGCACCATTATTTCACTGCCATCTAAACAATGACTGAACCCAGGGGTCATATGAAGAGTTCAAGTGGTGCAAGCAGCACTGTAGTGGAAATGCAGTCTGCTTCATTCAGCCCTGATGTCCCATCTTCATCTTTGTCTCCAAAACTTAGCGGGAGCAGCTTCAGGAGAGTCAGCCGCACCGAGGACAGCAGTCCCTACCCGATCCCTGGCCTGGCATCAGACATCCTGCACATGAGGGTGAAAGAAGGAAGCAAGATCCGGAATTTGCTGCGCTTTGCAACGGCTCGCATCCAAGGGGAGGGAAAAGACTGCAACGGGACATCACTGAGACAGGTGGTCTTCACTGGCTCAGGTAGAGGAGTCACCAAGACCATCACCTGTGTGGAGATTCTGAAGCGTAGAGTGGGAGGGTTGCACCAGGTGTCCAAGCTCTACTACAAGACAGTGAATGAGGTGTGGGAGAGTCCACAGCAGGGAGCACCGGGTATAACCGTGGAGAGGACAGTCCCTGCTATCTGCATCCTGCTCTCTAAAGACCCTCTGGACCCCCAGGAGCCTGGATACCAACCTCCTCAAACCCTGAGTGTTCCCACAGAGGACGGAGAGAGACATAGAGGTCTTCTCAGGCCAGCTCACAGTCCGTCCTCACAGCACACAGCCAAGAGAGTCTGTCTGGATGACTGGAGTGTTTGTTCTCCATGAACGTCCAAAATCTGAATGCATCATGTAAAATATTAGAAAACGAACATGTATATTAGGCTTGGCTGGATAGTTATTTTATAGGGTCTTTTCAGCTGCATCAAGGTTTCCTGAAATATAAAACATGAATTTCAACTTTTATATTTGAATGTTTACATAAGGTATTTCACCACTAAAGTGAACAATTAGCTCTGTCTTCAGTTAATTTCATAATCTACAACACTGCATCAGTATACAGTTTGAGAATTAATAAAATGTGACTGAATGTTTTGTAGCAATTCATGTGCATGTTGAAATTTAAATATTAGTTGTAAAAAATAATGTATATGTTTAAATGAGTATTAGCAGCAATATAAATATTCACATTAGTAGTTATATAATAGTAGTGTCAGAGCTTATTCTGATGCAAAGGGGAAACAAAGCACTGCAAAAGTCAGTCATAGTCACTGTAAATATAAAAATCAAGGTTTGCATCAATAATTTTCTCTCTGTTTCGTACTTTGAGAGGGATATCGTGCATGTCACAGATCACATGACCAGAATGTTTTGCTTAAGGGTTAATTTTTATAATGATGCAGTCCTTTTTTATGGATGTAACATCACTGGAATAAATGAACTCATTTGGAAATGCATCTCAACTGTGATGTTTTAGGCTGTGTTGGAGAGTGTACAGTATTATGCATATTTTACTTCAATAAAAGCAGAATACACTGAAATAAAATATATTTATATATATTATAATACTACAAGTGTTCAGGATATCCCTCTCATTCTCATCCTGACAGAATATAGACTACAAGCAAACCTTATCAAAGTCTGATGTTGCTTTATGGACCCGTGTGTGTGGTACTTATTAGTGGGCTCATACTGTAGGCGAGGGAAGGTAAGTCTCCACATCACATTTAGATACACATGATAACTCAAAGTAATGGCATAATGACATTAAGTGGGTCTTACAGAATTTTGGCATGGTGTCTTATAGCAGCTGCATTGAATCCCACTTTTTTGTTTGTTTGTTTTTCTTTTTTTACAGCATCTTACTGAATACGTAATATAATAAAAATATAATAAAATAACTTTTCTGTGGGGATAATAATGTATGGGTAAACATCTTTATCAAGTTTCCATTGAGAGCTACCCTTCATAAAATTACGACAGAAAAATCCTAAAAACAGTATTATTTCTAAAAACAGTATTTTTTCTGGGTCAGAGTCACGACCAGGAGGTCAACAATAAGACGCAAATATCAATGAGCATGCGCATGCGCAGTACGGGGTCGCGTACGTGACGGCCAAAGCAAGTTAACGTTAGCTTCCTCTCCAGAAATCTCGCCGGTTCGTGTAGCGCTTGCTGTCCCTCAACATGTTCAGAGCCGCCGTCCGACTCTCGGTCTCCGGTGTTCGGAGTCTTACTCGTACACAACCAGGGTGTCAAGGTATGTGTTTGTTCGGTTATCACCTTTGAGTGTTATTTTGTAATTTGGTAGCTGATGAACCTGTCAGGGCGAAGCTCCAACGTAAAGCAAGTGTGGCTGTCGGCACATTGCGGCGTCCGCGCGGCTAAGCTAGCTAGCTGCCACTGACTTAGCCAATGTAACTATCACTTAAAGGTACGTCGTACTGTTCAGTGTGTTAATGTGTCAGTCCAAATTGTGTTGACTTTCGTTCAATACTCCATTTACATACATAACTTGGGTGTGTGCCACTCTAAAAATGTCCCGGCGTTCAGCTCGGTGGTGTCTGTGTCCTTGCCATGACCCATTTGTAAGGCTGAGTGTGAGGCCCTGTGCTTCTGCTGCTGATGCTAGTTGCTAACATGCTAACTAGGTTATTTGACAAGGTCTGTGTGCAGCCGACTAGTTGATTGTATTCATGACATCAAGGTGCGGTTTGGTTTAGACAGTAGCAGCCATGAAATGCATATTGTTCTGACGTTGTCGTGATGTTTTTGCTAAAACTTTGCTGAACTACCTCTATCAAGGAAGTTGTAGTAGGCATATGTAGATGTACGATAATTACAGTTTGCATTCAATAAATGGACATTGTCTGATCCCCCACATCCTCTTGAATATACCGCAAGAACCTTAGTGTAAATTGAGATTTCCTGTTTGTTTCTAGTGTGCCCTCAGCCTTGTAGGTGCAGTAGACAGGTCATGTCAGGATGCTGGCAATGATCCAGCAGCGTTACAGTACTGTATTTCATTTGTCCTCTTTCCACTTGACTCAGTGTAAGTCAGGTACCCTTGATTGTGTTTGCCCTTCTACATTGCCTAACTCCAGATGCCACTCTAAGTGCTTTATTTAGTTGCTGAGAAGTTGTCCAACTAAAAAAATGTTTTCATCGTGCAGCTCTTTTGGCCTCAAGGAATTACTCACACGGAAAGCAAGAGACTGATGAGGAGTTTGATGCCCGCTGGGTCACCTATTTCAACAAGCCAGACATTGATGCATGGGAGCTGAGAAAAGGTACTTTTATGGTTGACTGAGTACATATTGTTCAGCAGGTATTGTAGAGTTTAACATAAGTTGTTTTCACTGGTGGTAAACTAGTAGAGATTTGGTCTAATCTGAGATTTGGATCAAATCCACGAGGATGACTGCTTTATGACAATATTGAGTTTACAGGAGTATGATGAAATATTTTTTCTTTTGCTACATATATTATAAAAAAAAAAATCTCCAATGTTCACTCCTAGGCAAATAGCCAACAGGAGTTTTGCCTAAATAAACTACACTCTAAATGTATGATTTGAATGAGAAGCTGTGATTTAAAGGAAAAAAAGAAGCACCAATCTCAACAAGTAATCACCTCTGTCTTTTCTTACATGATAGTTTTCAATACTTCATGCTACAGACACGTTTTGGCCAGAACCAGAAGCTTGAGATTTGATACCCAGCTGCTGTAAATACAACCCTCTCAGTTTAGGCACGGCTTAACTTTGCTGTAATGCAACACAACATCATCCAGCAAGGTGCTGCATTGACCAAAATAATAAGCAGAAATGCACGCTTGCACATAATGTGAGCACTGAATTTCTGCTCTTTACCTCGCCAATTTCACAACAAAAGATAAAATGATAACTGTGATAACATTCCAGAGCGATAATATCCTGTCACAAAGTCTTATAAACGGTTGTGTATTGTTCAGGTTTCTGATAAGCCACCATCAGCATTAATCTGTTAGTCACACTGGACTTGGATCGTAATTCATCTTCTAAGTGGTACTTTAAGGATCACGCATTTTGGTCTGAGTGGCAGTAAGAAAAAAAACACTTTTTCACGTTGACGTTTTTAGTAGCAGGAAGGAAAGGGAAAGGCTTAATATCAGGTGACAAATAATAAGACCAGAAATTTAAAGGAATGGCTTAGTAGGCGGTCCTAGTGGTTGAACATTACACCGAAGCATATGCAGTATGCAGCAATTGAGGAAGTAGTGTTGAAAATGTGGTTGATTTACAGTTGTAACCTTAAAAAATGTCCTCAACTTGTATGTTGAACCGGGTCTTTTCCGTATTTTTTATTGTCCATAAATACCCTGAAAAGACCAAAACCAGCAATACGTTAGTCTGTCTGACATTACTTTCAAGTGGCTTTCAACCCCAAGCGCCATTGGCTCCATCTGAAGATGTAAACCTTTTAAAAATGGGTCAAAGGTATCAAGTTTCATGGTTAAAACAGGCTCAGAAATTTTCTAAAATAGCTGGACACTGAATTACTTAAGTAAATAGTGCCATTATTGGGGACTATTTTCAGCCATGGATTAATACACAATTACGCACTAGTGAGTATTTTTTGCTCTAACATATGGTGTGTGTGTGTGTGTGTGTGTGTGTGTGTGTGTGTGTGTGTGTGTGTGTGAGAGAGAGAGAGCGAGAGAGAGATCACCTCAAAATAAACTACAGCACTCATGTTTTATTCTAATGAAGGAACATGTCGTTCCAGTAATTGTGTGGGGGTCTATGGCATAAAAGGGATAATACAGAGAAGATCCAGTAGGACCAGGGTTTCGATGTGAGATTTATTCAGCTGAGATAAATGTAGAAAGTCACCTGCCATATCCTTTGAAGCGTCAGATGAAATGAAAGAAATGTGGGTCATGGTCAAAGTGTTGGTTTCTGTTTCTGATCTACAGTTAAAAAATGTGTTTCCTCTTCCAGGGATGAACACGTTGATCGGTTATGATCTGGTACCTGAGCCAAAGATACTTGAGGCAGCTCTGAGAGCCTGTCGGAGGTTAAACGACTTGGCCAGCGCCATCCGAATTTTGGAAGCTGTGAAGGTGAGAGAAAAGGCCGTTTTCTGAGCTTGGTGGTAATTTGTGGAATACTGCCAAGCAGCATCTTCACAGTCGGTAGTCATAAGTTAATGATTAATTGGTGCTCTGCAATTTGTTATTTCCTCAGGACAAATCCGGCCCTCATAAAGACATCTACCCGTATGTGATCCAAGAGCTGAGGCCAACATTAGATGAGCTTGGCATCTCCACACCTGAAGAGCTTGGCATCGACAAAGTGTAGATGAGCAGGTGTGTAGATATGTGGTGTTTATTTTTCTCTACCAGGTTTTTTGTAAGATGCCGATCTAATAGAACTTTTGTTTGTATGTTTCAGATCTAACGACGGCGGATATCCCCATGACACAGAAACCTTGTACTTAAATGTTTGCCTCATAAATACGTGTGATATTTAATTCGGCCTTTATTAAGTTCTTTTGCTTGTAAAATATTGATGAACCTAATAAAGGAAAATGTATCTTTATTGAGTGTCACAAGTATGTTTGGGATATTTGAAATAGCTTGAGTCCTTATTGAAGCGATACATTCATTGCAAGTTGCTTTAATGGAGAGCAGAGCTTCACTTTACGCTGCATGTTGTCTGAGTGTCTGGACGTTTCTGTGGAGTCACATTTTGCCACCAGGGAGCAGCGTTTTCACATGAATGTAAAAATCATTCTACTGTATGCAGTCTATATTACATCTGTTTTCATTTCAGGGAAAATTTACATGCTGGTAAAATAAACTTGTTCAAATGGCAAATGGCGTAATGTTATTATCAACACATAACTGGAATATTGCTGAAGGGATGCTGAATAAGACAGCTTAAATCACTTTGGACTCTTTATGTGAAGAAGGCTATTCTCACAGTTAATGGTCTTTTCAAGATTTAAAAAAAAAATTCTCAATATGACTTGTACTATATGGATAATATTGAATTGTTCTAATATTGGTTATGCTCATGAATATTATGAACGCTGTACCCTTTTACTGAGGTGACAGAAAATGACTCCAAAGTGCAACAGTAATATGTTCAAGGGTTGAGTCAGTGGGCGTGTGGTGTCAAACTATGTTGTACCACTTTGACATGTGCATGACTATTTTATATGTATTTTCATGCCCTTTTAAAAATACAAGTTCTTACAATAATGGAAAAATACTCTTTGAATGTGAGTAAAATATTTCCTTTGCCATTGTTTATGTAAAAGTAAGTAAAGCACTGGTTTACCATGCTGAATATATGTTAACTGGGAAGTTCACCCTTCTGCATCCCGTCCTGCTACAGGTCACTGGCTTGGATTGACTGAATCTATATGAGGAACAGATTTCACAGCTTAGGCTTTGTATGCTTACAGCTGGCCCTTTCAAGGCCATGCATGCACCATTCGCCTGCTAGATTGTGTGAGTAAATTGTGAGCAATGTTTCTGCCGACGCTCTCAGGAAAAGACATCTTGAGCTTCATCAAAGCAAATTCTGAACTTATTTTTTTTTTTGCTCTTATCCTGTAATCAATCAGGCCATGTCAACAGCATCTGCCGTGGGCTGTTTATAGAGGGGTGGGAGTCACTGTAGCCACCCATTCCCATGAAAGCAAGATTTGCAGGATTGTGTGGTTGTCATGGTTATTGGGCTGTTCAAAATAGAAGCACATTAGATGTTAACCAAGATGCCATATTGCATTTAAATTGGTTTTTTTTTATAGCCATCTGCAAGTAAAAAGAGCCCTATTTCTTATGCTTAGGCTGCAAGAAACCCAGCTGGTACTGAGTGATAGAGCTAATCACGCTACAGTACATGCATGTATTTAACGCACCATGAATATAGGAA
Organism: Chaetodon auriga; assembly: GCF_051107435.1. NCBI lineage: Eukaryota > Metazoa > Chordata > Actinopteri > Chaetodontiformes > Chaetodontidae > Chaetodon > Chaetodon auriga. Next base: position 9,968,708 of record NC_135079.1, on the reverse strand, counting down.
TTAAAGATGGCGAACAGATGACCCCTGTCAGCCTCTGAAACATTTCCTCTGGCCACTTTTTGCACACTTTCTGTTCAGTTTACTCAACCTGCCGCAAAGAAAATAGGACAGTGTCTAATGATTGACTTTATAATGTGAATGAGCGTCAATGTGCATGCATATTTCTGCTGTGACATGACATGACAAGGGGGGAGGAAAACATCATGTGGCTGGAGAGGTCAGCCCCAGCGTCAAAGAAGCAGCTCCAGACGAAACGATGTTTTTTTTGTTTTTTTTTGCTGTATTTTTAGTGGAGGTCGTGTTACCTTAAATGTATAGGATAATGGCAGTGGGTGGGATTTAAAGTGGGTGGGTAGCTCCACAGAGATGCAGTAAAGAAAACCCACTTTACGAGCTTTACGCACGGGGCGGGTCTTTCATTCATCCAAGTTGGGGGGTGCAGGGCACTCAGTCAAAGACAATCAAAAGATGTTTGAGTTTCCATGCGCTGTGACCAGGGAGGTAAAGAGCGGCGCATTATCACCCCTCCTCCAGCCCCGATCACCCCGGCCTCCACACTACAGGGGCTATTAAATCACATTTGATCAGAAGAATCTTTTCCCTTTAGAAATAAGTGGTCATGCGACGCGATTTATTTCTGCCGGAGGAAAGAAGGAAAAACTAGAGACGACCTGTTGGCGATGATGGATTACTCCAAGGCGCAAATGGTGAGTGTCGACGACTGTTTAACGCACCCACTCGTGTTTGTTACAGTAACAAAGCCAATGACCATTCATGTGGGCATTTTCAGGCACATTTCCACCTTCGCGAAGAAGTTTGCGATTTAGTTAAAGATTAATTCAGTGGTTTTACGTCATTGTTAACGCAGATCGTATATTCGCGTTTATCTCCGCTGGGAAATAAAGTTAATTATTCTATATATGAAACTAAAGAAATGTGAAAGTAACTTTTCTTATATTTCAGCAGCTGTTAGCAAAGTGAGGAGGCAGAGAAGCTTAGTGAGAAACATTTGGTTCCTGCTCTTAATTTATTCTTAACTGAATTAATGTAGTTTCTGTTAATAATTGCCATAAGCCCTCAAGCTTTGTTTCGCTTAAATCCACCAGTGATGTGCCCTCTCGGGTCCAAACAGCCCCTCTTTGTAAATGTTTCACTTTAACTCGGATATTCGTCTGGATACAAAAACAAAGACCTTTTATTCAAACAATACACCAAATATTTAACACTTGGATGAAAGTTTAATTTCCCTCCTCTGACTGCAGCCTCCAACATGTGGAAATAAAAACACTTTTTTTTTTTACAGTCAAGCTTACCCGAGGAGGGCAGCTCAGCCGGGTGTCCGCAGTTGAGCCCTGCTGGGGTCAAGCTGGAGGCGGTGATGGAGCAGCTGCAGAGGCAACAAGAGGCCAAACTGGAGATGAACCTGCAGGAGAAACATCTTCTTCAAGCTCAGCTCCTGTTTGCTCAACACGCTGCAGCGGCGAGAGCCTCTGGCTCCAGACTAGAATCTGCTTTGTTTGGCAGAGCAGATGGACAGACTTATCAGGCAGCTCAACAAGCCCTGAACAGCCATCTCAGAAAAATGGATCCAAACGAGGAGGAACAAGAAATGGTGGAGTCTGAAGAGCACGACGAGGTGGAGGAAGATGATGAGGAGGACGAGGAAGAGGACGAGGAGGAGAATGAGCTTCATCTGCAGATGAAGAAGCCCAGACTCCTGCAGGCTGCAGGCTTCCCCTTCCCTCCTTATTCCACATCTCTGTCGCCTGCTGTAAAGCAAAGTGAATCTTCGCCTTCAGCAGTGAAACAGGAGCACGAGGAGAAGGAGCTGCTGTCTCCTGCAGGCCAACAAGGCTTCACGTCACCCAACGGCTTGACTGACTGGGGCTATGATGAGCCATTCAAACAAGTGAGTTTTCTTTGATCTCACTGTCCGAACCAAGGCGATATTGTTTTTCTTCATCAGGTTTTATCGTGGATTTTTGAAAAATTTCTCTCTTGAAATACAGATGCATCAAATTGTTCGTACCTCTGTCCAATCTTGGATATATTATAGTGATTCTAACTCTATTTCGATGCAGTCAGAGCCTCAGTTTATAGAGCGTAAATGGGCATCTATAACTCTTATTTGGTATGTGTTCTGCCTCGTGTTACTAATTGTTGACTTCTTCCTGCTGAGGGTCAGGCTCACTTCTTCTGCTTCTCTCACACGTGGAGGAAAGGAGCGTGTCCCTTTTGGCAAGATACCCGAACTTGATAATATTTAATTACTGGGCAGGCCAAAGATCTCCCGCTTTACTTCACCGCATGTCTGACACTTTTGAAAACACATTCTGGCCACCAGCTGAGCTAATTGGTGTTGGCTGTGGTCCAAACCTAACTGTTAAAAGCAGCCAGTGCAGGCCTGATAGAGTCAAAATGAGAGCAGAGGATTAATGAAATAACCTTAAGCATGTATTCGTGAGCATGGTTGGCTTTAATGGTTAACTACAGTGAGAAATTGCTGGGTAGGGGGACTTTTCTCTCACCGGATCTCCTTTAAAATCAAAAAAACATGGGATTATGAGTTTTCCAACAGATATGTTTGACTACTTATAGGAAATGGGTTGACCTCACTTTTTTTCTTCTGCTTTATGAAGACCAATCTGATTGGTTCTTCTGTGTGTGTTTCCCTCGAAAAGGCCCCACTTCAATACAATACATTATGATTAATGAGGCCAGTAGGATGAGGGGCAGCTGGGTTAGAGCGTTACGGCATACCAGCAAGCAACTACCCATAAAGTTTACTTACATTATTTGCACTGGAGCAGAATAGGCTTTCGGTGTTTGTTGTCAGAGATTTTACACATCTCTGTCAGATATTTCCCATGTGTGTTCATGTTTTTCCTCCCCTTCTGTTCACTGCATTTTGATAGAAGTCAGGCGTGGCTCTCTGAACTAATTTAAGATTAACGATCATTCAAAAAGTTATGTTTTCATTAGCCCCTTTAAAAACCTCTAGGCTCAGAAAACTCAGTGCTGACATAGCTGTAGCTCAGTGGATAGCTTTGCATAATTTAACTGTCGCTTGGCAACGCTAAATGGCAGCTTAATTCAGCAGCAAGTAATCAATACATTATATGGCTGCTGCAGTGAGAATGCATTTCCTTTTCTCAGACCAGCACACAGCAGCTGGAGCAATTAAGGCCATCCCTTCTGTTTTAGTGAAAGCACAGTGATGAGTTGTGCGAGACTGTTGTTCGAAGAGCCCAACTGTGAAGTGCTTGAGATTCTGTTTTCCATTGCTCAAAGCACGAATTAGAGCAAGCGTATCAGACCTTTGCTGTGATCCAATTGTATGTGGTCAGATTAACTTACTTACTTAATTTGGAAGCACTTTGAAAGTAGTTAATCATATGCTGTTTAAATAGCTTACAAGTTGCAGGGATTGCTTAAGATATTTAGTATCACCCTGTTTACCTCAGATAAAAAGCAGTTATCAGCAAGCTATTCTTAGCGAGCTATAGTAAAATGGTATGCGGCCACACACAAGTTAAAGACGCATTCCACTTTGCCTAAAATGTAGATATGTCACTGTTTTATTATGATTGAGTGAATTTCCAAACACGACTTATTTTCCGTTGTTTGAAACTGTCTCATGTGACATCAATGAAAAAAGTGAACTTTGTTACTGATAGTTTAAAATGCAGTTAAGTTAATTGGTGGCTGGTTAAAATGGTTGTAATGATTTACTCTCGCTGTCTCTGAAATTGTGTCCCTGTCTACTGTGTCTTAAGCTTTTTGTTTGACTAATTTCATTAATCAAACATCCTTGATGACGTGGACAGTGCTGTACAAGCCTCCGCATGCTGGGCAGCCATTGTTCACTCCTTGTGTGCAGTCTCACTGTACGCCGGTAGCCTAGATGGAGATAAAAAGCCACTACTTTCAGTCTCAGCTCAGAGCACAGCAAGGGGCCAGATAAATGATCTTGACTTATTCGGGTGAATAAAGGCCCAATAATTTAATTTGGAATAAAAATGTGTCCTCCCCTGCAGTTACATTGAAATTTGGACATGGTTATATTGTCACTGTTCCTCTGTTGGAGCAGCTGAATGATTTCAATGAAGCTCATTATAAGAGGCAATTTCGCTCAGTGTCAATGTTTGATGATCTTAATGGGACATTTCATATGATTTTGCAAATTGACTGGTTGAACACACATTTTTTTACAGAACTACTTTGACTGTAGTAACATGCATTAACCAGATAATTTGTAATTTAAATACATAAACTCATCTTAAAGCTACTAAAAACTATCCCACAAAAGAAACCTTTTCCCGACCTACATCATGAATGCTATCAGCATTCCCGGGCCTGGATGTGTGAAAACTCTGTGAGCAATTAACTGAAAGCTCTTTGTTAATAGAACCACAGTAGGTCTCACTTGCTCATCAATAAAGGGGGAAGGGTTTTATTTCCATTTGATGGTCAAGAGACTGGGATGTTTATCTACCTTCACATCAATAAGCTTTCTGGTGGGGGAGTAGAAGCCCTTTATTAGAAATTCTAAGCTGTGAAGCCAACAGCTCTGCCACCACAGGGGCACAGTTTTAGTGCTTATGCTGTTTAACAACTTAAAGACAAAATAATTTTCAGGAAAAGTTTACAGGGTCCATTACAACAGTGTGTCCATAACTGCGATTAGGGGTACATAAAGATCCTGGAGTAGGTCAAGTAGTTAAAAAAAGAAATTAAAAAGTAAAATAATGCTTGAAATGATTACCTAAAAGTAATGGATAACTAGTTTAAATATCATAATGTTCAACTAGATAATGCCAGTGAAAAGTAATGGATGAATAGTTGAAATAGTTTAGTAATGGATAAACACTTCAAATAATTAGCTGAAAGTAATGGGAAAATGGTTGAAAATGTAAAAGGCTGAAATACATAATGTGAGCTAAATGTAGTGCTGTTGGGGGCTCATGTGACTGCAAAGGTTGGGAACAGCCTCACAGTATCATGCAGCTGTTATTGTGTCAGCAGTCGCAGGTTGAATTGTGTTTTTACTGTAAACACGAGGGGAGTTACAGTTGAACTGGAAGCCAACAGATGATTGGTCCCCATGTATTTTATAGCTCAAAGGATGAAATGTTATGGTCATTAGCTGCAGGATCAGGTTGCCATACCAAACATTAAGTGCCTGGGATAATGTGCTTAAAGTCCAAAATGATACATTTAAATGGAATTATCCAGTAAAATCAACAAAGGAAAACCACTGTTTTGATTAACCCCAAGCATGCTATGGTAATTGAAGCATTTAATCGGACCAAATACAAAAACATGTCTTGTTGTCAAAGATGCACATGCTTGTTTTAATGTAAACATGTTCACATAAAACAGAGCGTGAACTGAATGTCCCTCAGACGCCTACAGAAAGGAAAACAAGAAAATAAATCCACGAAGGAAACCGTGTGACACGTGAGCTGCGACTAGATCGACAACATCCTTAAAATAAATTCATTGTAAAGTCAGCTTTGAATAAAGATAGCAGCGATAATAGGAAAAAAAAAAAACATCTACTTCATTTGATTGTAATGACCGAGCTTCCTTAAGACAAGCATCATAATGCAGCTCTCTGTGCGCCTTCGCAGGACAATAACCTCTCAGCAGGCTTTTCCACACAGTTGCACACATGCTGCCCTCCACTCACATTTTTAACCTTTAACTGTCACGCTAAGGGGGACGTGATGGAGGAATAACATGTCACATTAAACCACCTAACGAGCATGGGGCCTTTCATTAATCTCCCTTTTTTCTGTGCCCAGCTTTAAACAGACACTCCCCTTGAAAAATATGCATTAATGTATACACAGCGCAGGCAGCCAGATGCTTACAGTGACCAGCTGTTTGGCGTCTGACTGTCCTGCAGTAAACAATCATAGTGCTGGGAAAAAAGCGGGTTTGGACACAGGAGGAGGGAAGCACAGTCCAGAGTCCATGAGCAAAAGTGGCAAATAAAGAAAAGCCTTATCAAACACTCAGGATAGAACATCCCAGTGTTTGATGGATTTTAATAGTCTGTGTCTACTGTATATGTATAAGTATCATGTAAATCATGTAATCATGTAGACAAAGACGAGAATCTGGAGGACGAACTGTTAACTGATCTTTCTGTATGTGGGTGTGTATGCAGAGAGGAGGTGCCACCTGGGCTGAGGAGAATGACGGAGGCAAAATTAGAGGAGAACCTTCCAGGGACTTTGCCAAGGTCAGTAGATTTGGTAGATGTATGTAAACAAGCAAGTGTCTAAAATAATCAGAGTCACTGTTGACTAAGCTTATTATTGATGTTTTATTCCCTGCTGCAAACAGCTTTATGAACTGGATAATGACCCACAGCGGAAGGAGTTTCTTGATGATCTCTTCGTCTTTATGCAGAAACGAGGTAAGATTCAGAGTTGGAGCCTTCTGGTCTTATAAGTCTTTGTGAGCAGCGAAGGGATCTCTTATAGATGAGAGCCGCACATTTGGATACTCTGCCCTTGCGTCATGCCCCCACCCCTTTTTGGTTGAAGGCCCTCTCATTGAGGGTGGTAGATACAAATTCTGAGGTGTTTGCCAATGTAATAGGATTAAGTAAGAATGTTGCACTGCTTTTTAGCTATTAGGAGCCTGAATCTTGTGGCCAGTCAGGGAAACAGTTATGTTATTGCGGATGAATGATTGCCGTTATATATATAAAAAATAAAGAAATAGGACACACTTGACATGTACAGCTACCTTATAGATAGATAGATCTTTCTGACAGCGATTGCTTTTTCTGTCATTAGTACACTTTAATTTGCTGTTTTGGACGTTAGTCTGTCCAATGTCACATTACCGTAAATTGATTACAACGCTGTGGAAAAGCAGAACCACCGTCTCTGTGTTTACTGCAAGCTGAGAGAAGCAGAAAACAGGTTGGGTTTAGCCCCACTTCCTACATTACTTTATGCTGTTCACAAGGTTTATTATTAGCAGGTAGGTTGCCCCAATTTCGTGAGTTATTAACATTAGAATACCTTCTGCTCCCAGCGGTCTTTTGAGAGGACGTACTGTTGAACCAAAGCAGGTGTTTTATGGTCTAAAATAATAATAATATAAATCATATATGATTTAATTTTGTTTTCAAAGCTGACCTTACCCAAACTTGAAGCCTTTACATTGTACTTTTGTACCTGTATTTCTCTCGCTCTGTAAAGTACTCTGAGTTAAAGACAGTTCTGCACATTAATTTGAACCAATGAAAAGAAACTCCAGTCAAACAGAAATAGATGCAGCGGGACACTGTGTGTAATCTTTAATCTCTGTGCCAAGGTCACGACAAATGTGCATTTGTGCACATCCGTGGCATTTGTTCATCCTAAGCATCCAAGTAATCTTATTTCTAACTGCTTTTTAGCCTCCTTCATTAATTGGCTTTTCTCCAAATCGGGATTGGAAGGTTTAGTTGTCAACCTTGTGATTGGCAGGCACTGCTGGCTTTAAAATCACCCCTCCCCCACAGCTCAAATCAATGCAGCTACAGAGCTGCTGTTGTAGAATTATCCCCACCCCCATCCATTGGAAATAAGCTTCATTAGGGAAGTCTGTTCACACTGATTATACATGCTAAGCCAAACCTAACCTAACTAAACATTAACCTCAGGCCCTCAGGTGGAAAAGTCAGAATGTATGTTCTGTTTTTACATCATCCCAACTTTTCAGTAGTGGGATCCAAAGAAAATGAATTCATCTTGTTGTATTTGTCTTCTCATTCATCCAGGAACTCCTGTGAACCGGATTCCCATCATGGCGAAGCAGGTGCTCGACCTGTACAGGCTTTATAAGCTTGTGACAGAAAAGGGAGGCTTGGTGGAGGTCATTAACAAGAAGATCTGGAGGGAGATCACCAAAGGTCTCAACCTCCCCACATCCATCACCAGCGCAGCCTTCACCCTCCGCACCCAGTAGGTGTCGCTCTCTCTGTCTCTTTTGACTGACGGTCTGAGGAATAAAATGAGCTGTCTTGCATATAATATAGTAGTTATTACATTATTATTTCCTAGTAGGTTTGCTCAACGTTTTTTTTTTTTTCATCCTAGGTATATGAAGTATCTGTACCCATTTGAGTGTGAGAAGAAGGGCCTGAGCTCTCCCGGTCAGCTGCAGGCCGCCATCAACAGCAATCGCAGAGAAGGTCGCCGTCCCAGCTACACCAACAGCCTGTACCGCTACTCCCCCTCCCCGAGCTCTGCTCCACACGGCCCCCTCTCTTCATCCACCATGCAGACCACCCCGACCCAACACAACGGTCTGAATACCTCTGCCAGCCCAAATCTAAAGAGAAAGACAGGTATGACAGAGTGTGTGTGCTTTCTTACATTTGTGATACTCCTGATTTGATCTCAGATCAGTTTGATGCATCGTGCAATTATGTTGTTTTATACCAATTCGTTATAGACCTGCTGTTAACTGTTAACTGTTAAACTACTTTCCTCACATTGACTTGACTCCATTCACTGTGGAGGCTTTTCGGTTAACCCGGGGGATTTAAGGTACTTGTTACCTCCGGTGGCTTAAATCATCCCACACATTTTTTTTTTAGTATTAATGCCGGTTACAATGACAGGATTATTTTTCAGACACATTATGAGCTGCTCCCATTTTATCTTAAGGGAAATTGTCATTTTCATTTCCGTTTTTTGCAACGTGTAAAATGTATTTTAACATATTTTTTCCCCATCAGATGAGATGTCAAGCCCTGTGTTACCCAGCCGGCTGCCCATGGCTCTGGCACTGGGCCAGCAGCAGCAGCAGCAGCTGGCACAAGCTGCCACCTTAGAGCATCTGAGAGAGAGGCTGGAGCGAGGAGCAGGAGGAGCCGCAGCCGACGGTCCAGAGAAGAAAATGATGCAGCTGGCGGAGGAGCAGCAACGCGTCATGCAGCAGGCCCTCCAGCAAAACCTCCTGGCCATTGCCTCTCACCTCAACCCCATGAACCTCAAACTTAACAGTGGACATGGTGAGCGGCCTTGGCTGTAACGGTGCAGGCCTTTCACAGTGCTTTATTTTAGGAATGTCCATTGATTTGATTATTTTCTTTTTCTCCCACAGAAAGCAAACAAGATTTGTCTCTGAGTATCTCCACCAATGGAGCAGCCAGTATCAGTGTATCTGTGGAGGTCAATGGTACCATTTACTCAGGTGAGTGATTTGTTTTTAATGGAAAATGTGGTTTCGGTCTTTTCTTTCTTTGAAATTCCAAAAAACACTTTTTTTATTAAACAGTTAAAATGTAGTTTTGAAATCAGATTATTTCTATATGTTTTTTATTATCTTCTTTGTTGATTTTTATGTTTGTTATTTTACGATGCGCATTGTTATGTGTGACGCTGCACTTTTGCACTTTGTACGTCTGCAGCTGCTAAAGTATAACTAGAATCTCAGTTTGCTCAGTTATACTTAGAATAGAGAATAGAATAAAGAATAGTCTTCTATTTTGTGCTGCTGCACTCTTAACGTTAATGTGACGGCATTCAACTTGTTAAACATTGAAAGAGTTCGAGAAATGTTACGAGGTTCCCATGAAAACTTTTATGCAGAGTGACTTTCCGAACTTAAACTGAAACCTCCATATTTGTTTTCTTACCAAGAGTTCGATGAGAAAATAGTCAGTCTCATATTTGCGTGTGAGGTGTGCAGCTAGAGCCAGCAAGCATTAGCCTTAGTTAATCTGACTCTGTCAGAAGTTAAAAAAAACACAAACTGTAATTAACAAGTTAGATCTAGTTTATTTTAATGTGTACAGTAACCCAACTGTAAAAACAATTGTTTGTGGTTTTATGAGGGATTGTGTAACAGACTGTTTCTTGGCTGTGAGCCAACTTGAACTTGATGCACTTTTTTGGACACGTACAGATTAAACAAACATAGTATAATGTGTTAATTAGTGAGCTTTAGAGGGGCTGGTAGGGGGATCTGTTACCTTTGGACAGAGTCAGGCTTCCCGTCCCTGTGCTAAACTAAGCCAGCCTGTTAGCTCTAGCTTTATATGTAGTGTACAGACATTAGAGTGGTATCCTTCTTCTCATCTGAGTCCCAGCAAGGAACCAAATAAGAGTCTTTTCCAACATGTCAAATTATTCCTTTAACACTTCTGTATTTTGCTTTTTTTGGTATCCATATATTTATCACTTATCTAATGGAACTAAATTCTCTTTCAAAGTCAATCTTGAAATTTGTAATTCCTACAAATAGGGCACGTTAACCAAACAATACATGTATTAACTGTTTATAGTTTTTAATCCTCTCTGATCTCTGTATTGCAGGAATGCTGTTTGCTCAGAAGTCAGCTGCTCCTGTCGCGTCACAGGCTGCGACACTGGCAGGAACAAGTGGCTTCAGTGCCCTCTCCGCCTCACACAGTCCCTCCTCGTCATCGTCCACCTCATCAAAGGGACCAAATTAATGTTCACCAGTGTCTCAATCTGTCCTGAGCAAAATGATTACACAACATATCTCTCTTGTCAGACAAGAATGGTGTAAATTTTAGGGAAAATCAGCTGCGACATATGAAGCAATTTGTTTTTTTCCAGCATTGTTTTTACATTACTTTGACAGTGTCATGTGCTTGAAATGAGGACATCGGCGTTTGACTTCAAAGGCATCCAAACTGAATATAATGTAGATTCAGATGACAGTTTACCTTAGTGCCTGTTAAAAGCAATGCAAATATAGTGGGATTCATGTATAAAGGGCTTTACAAGCTTTGTTCAAAGTGTCTTTAGAGCAGAAAAGTGCACAATGAGAACCAATGCTAAACCTCTTTATGCGTCGCTAATTGTCCAACAGTTCTGTAGCTGCCTTTTTCCAGAGTAGAATGATGTGGCGCTGCTGACGAAGACCAAAAAGCCTTAGCTCAATGTCATAGCTCCTGTCTGTAACTGTTGAAGTTGTTGTTGAAGATTATGGTTAATATTTTTCACAGCAGCGTTCAGGGATGATTTACACCATCGGCTACCACAGAAATGTTGTGTCCCGAACAGTCAAATAGAATTTAAAGAATTTGGTTGCAGGTTGGTTGGATTTTTTTTTTTTTTTAATGTTTTGCATTGTGTGTTATTTTTTGTAATTTTCTATTTAATCATTTGGTTCAGCCTCAAAATTCCAAAACATGTACGTCATGTCAGCTTTGAGAGATGAGCGTCCTCCTGGTACCTGTATGTAGGATGGAAGTGATGCAAATTTACCTGTTTGACTTCCCTTGTTGGTCAGTTTGACTGAAATTTCTTCTGGGCTCAGGAATGCCCTCTGAACTCATCACTGTTGTGCTGTATCTCATAATATATATTGCTGTGTTGTCTGTGTATGAATGCAGAGAATGTACCGTTAATGACCTCAAGCTCTTGACAAGTGAACACTGAAACAATGCTACCTCACTCCTCTAGAGAAATATGCAATACTCACATGTAAGGCAGCATGTGTTGATTTAGCCAGCTGCTGAAATCCTCTGTATGTGGACAATCAAGTAGACATATCATTGCAAACAAGTGTCACTGTGAACTTGACAACTGTGAATCATTAGGCTTGATGTTTAACTCTGTTTGGGTCTTTGATTAACATATTTCTTGGACATGTGGCCATGAGGAATAAAACAGTCTTGTGTGCAGTAGAAGGACTGTGTTCTTTCTTTTACAGTGCTGTGCTTGTAAACTCAGTTTGAACATCATAGTGTTTCTTAAAGTATTATATTATTATAAATATTATACCGTGTGTGACAAGACACCCTTATTAAGTGTTGTTGAGCTTTTAACTGCATCTCACCATCTTCATCACTGATGGAGGTGAGGCTCACAAAGTGTTTCACAGTTACATATGAAAGTAGCAGTGGTAGAATGCAACTAAGTACATTTACTCAAGTACTTGTACTTTGAGTATTTCCATTTGATTCTGCTTAATACTTCTGCACAACAATTTCGCAAAGCTCCTAGTGTCTGTACTGGTTAAGATTTTACATAGAAATAGAAAACCCATGACCACTGTATGTGATGATGTTTGTTATATATTTAACTAATTAGTTCCTTCTTGACCAACCACATTATTAAACTGTTATGTACACATCCTTACATCTGTAACAACAATCCAATAATATATAATAGAATTATGCAAGGGGCATTATTCTGCATTTTGATATTTGAAGTACATTTAGTTACATGTTGCATGACTCATAAAAAGCAGTATTTTTATATAACAGTATTACTACTTTTACTCAAATAAAGGATCTCAATACTTTCTTCACTCGTGGAAAGTACACCCAAGACACACCCACACCATTTCAAGTTCAGGGGTGTTAGACATCCACAAACATGCACATGTCTCAGTATTTCTACTAAATCATCACTTATCTGTTCTCTACATGTTTAACCAGGAACCTTTACAAAGTTGTTTGGATTTTATTGTCAGTTATGTTTTGCTGACAAACTCAATACTTTCACATCATGTTATGTTTATCAAATTAAATTGTACACATAGTGTATGTGGACAAGTATAGAAAGAGTCTGTACTGTATTAATTCCTGAACTCCACAGCAGACCTATGACAGAGGTTACGCTAATGGAGATAAGAGCTCACGGGTCAGAGGATGAGAGGAGGGGATGGGTTGCAGGATTTACAGCTGGGTTATTCTATAGTGACACTGCTGGTCTGGCATCTGGAGCACTGTGGAAGAAAGATGCAACAGGCACAATTGAGAGGTATTATGAGATGGGTATCTCCGCCCACGGCCCCCGCCCGCCAGGGAGCAATAATACCGGCCAAGTCTCTGCAGATGAGGAGATCACTGTCCTGGGACGGAGGCTGGAATATACTCTGTGCAGCAAGTCAGGACAGCTGGATGGTTTTTCTGCTTTGAACAGGGAAAGACACCTGCAGCTGCAAAAGATTGATTATAACTTCTAGAAGGAAGTCCATATGAGAAATCCCTTTTTTTTTTTTATTTGGGGATATCATGTGATGTACAGGTTTTGTTACTCGATTTGTTGCTCAAAGATTCTGCCCAAGACGTTTTGATGGGATACAGATGTTTTTGTGCCTTTGTGACTTTGGTTTTGATTGATCCTCTGGAGCAGAATTACATGGGCAGATATCTCCAGGGCTGAAAGTCACAATGTGACATAAAAACTTCTTTACTAGGACATCGGGGCTTCCTCTTGTGAATGTTTTTGAAATAGGCTCTGACAAACCTTCAGCACTCTGTTGGCACCATGCCTTACCATGATGAGGAGTATCCAGGCCAGCCTCTGTGGCAGTCTGTGCTGCTCTTCTGCTGTAAGGGTATGATCGAGGGCATCATGGTCATACTCTTCTTCTGGCTTCTGGTCCAGGTCCTTTTCACCAAACAACTGGAAGGTATGGTCTTAGAGGAGAGGTACAAGTTTTTTGCAAGTCTAAAACAAGTTATTTGTCGCTGTGATGATTCCTCCTGTTCATACTGGTCATGAAGGGATATTTTTCTAACATAACTCCAGTGTATGTGATGAGGGACAAAATCCACAGTCCTCGTTCTGTGCAGAGATTCCAAAGTGGTTTTAGTACAACATCCCCTCTTTGTGTTTCTATCCCTCCTTCATAGCTCAACAAAGAAACTCTGTCCAGGGAAAAAGGAGGGAATTTTGCAGTAAAAGGCTGTAACTTTGGGAGATAATCTCTTGTTATGACTAATTCAGACTGCTGAAGCATCATTTCATAATGCTTTTCTGCACAGACTGAGGACTGTGGATTTCGTTCCCCATCTCCTCCATTGGAATAAAATGTGACCAGTATTTTTTTTTCAACGTATATGTAGGAATGTGAATATAGAAATGTTAACCAATTATTCAACAGTGCTTTGATATGAAGCACGGGGTCTGTGCTTTCAGGCAAATGAGGTAGAATACTAGTAATCCAGGGGTTGATAAGGGTAAATTACAACAGTTTCTAAACTGCCATCTGATTGGTCTTATCATTCTCTCCTGTGTCTACAGTTCACCTCCAAATTCTCCTGTTGGTTGGACTGATAGTTTTTTGTCTGTGTTTGGTCCTGGGATGTATTCTGTGCTGGAGGAACAGTCAGATTTGTCCAGTGAAAGACAAAGATCCTGTGACGTCAGCACCAGCTCCTGCTGAACCTGTGACCTTTGCCCAGACCCCGCCTCCCTCAGCAGCCGCAACAGCATCCAGGCAGCAGTACGAGGAGCTGGATGGAGATATACTCGAGTACCCCTCCACTTTCACCAGCCCTGCCCCGTCGGAGGGTGAATTTACCTCTGCGCCATTCTCTATTCAAGCTACAGCTGCCTGTGAGCAGAAGGAGCAGCCAAAGTCTTATTTTTCCCTGCGCCGCCTCAGCACACCACCACTAACATCACCCCTCTATAAACCCATAGATCCCAGTCATACTTCCCTGCCTTCTTTTCCCAAATTGGCATTATTGTCCAAAACATGTAAGGCTCTGCAGAGGCGCTGCACAGTGACTGGGGGTAGTATATCTTACAATGAACACAGCAGGCTCACCAGCCCCAGTGCTGTGTGTCCTTTTATGCCTGAAGAACCAATCCCGCTGGCTCCACTGAGCTATGGCTCCGGTGCCAGCTGCCAACAGCCAATATCACCAAAACCATGCCTCCATTTCACTATGGCCTTTTCTCCAGAGCAGCAAACCTTGGCAGTCACTGTCCTCAGCCTTGATGGGACGCCCCACAGGCTGGATGATGTGTCTGCACTGGGCAGCCTGCCGCCTCTGTACCCCTGCCCCATAAAAGCCTCTGCCCAGAGCAGCCTCAGCCCCGAGACCCACAGCCTGGTGCTACTTTTGAAGGTGAGCTCTGTGAAGGAGCTCCAAAGGTGCGTACTGAGAATAGCCGTATACACACGGGAACCTCCCAGCCTGAGAGGCACCGCACTGGGTGAGCTGGAGGCCGAATGTGGAGGAAGAGACTGGGGAGCAGAGCATCTGTTTCACTTCAAGAAAGAGCTTCACCTGAACAAGTGGAAACTGAACAAGGTTTGTAGTGTATTGAATTAATATCTGTGAGTATGTTATTTTTAAAATATAGAGGTTGATTAACCTGGCCTGACTGCAGTTTTCAAAGTCAAGAATGAACTTTCAAGCTACATTCAAATTCTGCATATAATATAGTTAAATAGAGTGAACCTGGGACTTTAGGGCCGCATGCTCATTTCTCCTGTTTCTTGCAAAGTGTTGCTGCATTTCCTGCTGATTGAGGTTTCTGTGTCTGGCCTCTGAACATTGGTCCTCTGACTGCAGGGTCTGACCTCACAGGATGCTGCGACGTGTGAAGGGCTTAGCTGTCCTCCACAGATCTTCATTTCGCTTCAGTATCACACTCTGGCCCACCGCATCAAAGCCACAGTCCTCAGAGCAGATAACCTAGACAGCCTGCTGCACACCATGGCAGCAGCAGGTAAAACCAGCGTTTAATGCCATTTGAATTTCACAAAATGTCTAGTTCACTTACAGATCCCATAAGGACATCATACATAGAGGAATTGTGTAAGCATGCATGGACAGAACTAACTTTTGCCTTACAGGGGCAGAGGTAAAGTAATTCCCTATGTTTGCTTTTAATGTTTAGGGGATTAAGTGATGTCTTACAGGAGCCGAATGCAGCAGGAGATCATCCCTTTTTTAATGACATTGTGGTTTAATCCTTCACTGTTCACAATCCTCCGGAAAATGTTCCAATCTACTCTGAATCTCTGAGCTGACAGATCTAATCTTTGTGAGCATTGGCCTGTCTAAGTATTATTTTTCATTGCACACAAGCACCTCCTGTATTCAGAGCCATTAGAGTTTATGATATCTGTTTCATGTACAGTATGTCACATAAATCTAACTTGGATAATCTCTTTTTCTTTCATATCAGATTCTGAAGGAATTTGTTCATGAAAATTTAGACCACACAGAGCGGGAAGAAATGCATTACTATGGAAAAAGATATGGGAAAAAAACAACTTTATTCGTTATTTACAGGAGAAAATGTGATGTGACGACAGTAAAATTATTTGGTTTCATTGTGTTTCATAATTAATAAAGAGACTGTGGTGGATGAGAAAATATATTCTTGTCTGCACATGGCAGCTACTAACACAGCAAGAAATGAGAGATTTGACATCGATAACTAACAAGAAACGTGTTTTTGGCTGAAGTCAGGACTACATTTAATTTTGCCACCTGTCTAATGATCATATAGCAGAGTGCTGAACTGCCATTTGCTGTTTCTATTCTGTTCATTTGTTAACAGTGGAAAGAAAGTCAAATCTTTCCAGCTTCCATTTTTAATCTTAGTTTATCTGTTATCGTGTACATACAGTATGTACATGTTTCACATATTGTTTTTTAATGTGTATTCTTCGATAGATTTCTTCCACACGTTCTAACATTTGCCTGCCTGTGTGCAGAATACCAGGTGGTGATCAGTCTGCATCATGAGGGAGTTGTGATCAGCAGCAGAGAAACTAAAGGCGGGTCCTGCGCAGTGTGGAACGCTTCCTTCCTGTTTGACCTGCCTCCAGGAGACATCAGTCAGCTGCCCCTCATGCTCGAGTTCATAATCACGCAGGTAAAGATTGCCGTGGGAGATCACAATGACAGAATAAAATGGATTTATTTGTATTGCAGCTATCCTGTGATTTCTATATTCCTCCTCCTTATGTGGCAGAATCAGGTCCTCTCAGCAGGTAAAGTTCTGGGCCGAATCCGAATCGGTGCAGAGGCTGCAGATGCAGGACGGGCTCACTGGAGGGACATGTGCAACCTGCAGGTGGAGCAGACACGCTGGCACACTGTACAACCAGAGCCTGTGTAGAGCTCTGCCACAGTGGACCTGACCCATATGAACTCTAAGTAAACCTTCACCATGAGAGTGCACACAGCTGATATCTCATATATCAAATGATGTGTTTACGGACACTCAGTGATAAAATCTTTACAATGGCCTTATTTACATGTATCAACATGTAAATTCTCCTTTGGGAAAGTACAGTAAGGGCACAGAATGACTTTTGGAACAACACGGTGTAAGTTTGTTGGCTGATAACAGAACAGTGGATTTGTGAAATGTTACCTAGACCAGACTTTCTAAATGGCTCTTGTACAATTTTGGAAAACTTATCAGTGATCTCTTAGAACCATTCAGCCTCTCTCCCAGCAAACAAAGGAAAAAGGTAACTGAACTGAGCAATGTGCTCTTTATCTACAACTACTGCAGAGTTATTCTCTAGGATTCAGTCCCTGTGGCTAAAACACACTTTGTCATTCATTTGATGTATGTAATACACACACATGTACATTATATACTCTCACACACACCTATATTTTCACAGTTCATTTGAGATTGAACCATCTTGTTGGATCTTCTGAATGTAAAGATGATGTGAAGAACCATGTCGTGTCATATAAATAAAACACACTTTTGCCTGAGGAAGCTTGGTGGCTTTTATTATTGTCTGAGGTAAAAATGTTCAAACTGTTGCTGTTGTACTTTACTGATCACCACTCAGTGATTTTCTGTCAGACTGACATAGAAAAATATCACGATCCTTTATAGCTGAAACGCTTTCGTCAAACACCACCTGAACAGAATCTTGTCTTTGAATTGTTTGAAGTGAGTTAGTCCTTGAAAAACAAACAAAAAGCTATTACACACAAAGCAGCACCCTGTGATGACGGATCTAAGACTTGTAGGCTGTACAGCAAGTTTTGCCCAATGCAGGAATTTCAATGAAACGCCTCATTTGACCTCTCCCTCCTCTTCATCTTCATCAGGGCTACAGATATTTACAATCTCAGCCAGGAATATCCCATCAGGATAGAGGGAGGGTGGCCTCTTCTGCTGCAGGTCAATCTCATCTGAACAGAGAGACAGGTTTGGCACTTCGACAGTCAAAGACTTGTCCTGTGCTGGCTGCCTGCGCTTTAGTGTGGCTAAATCAGGAAAAAGGGGGAAATAATTACACAAAGATTAGTATTTCAAAATATTACAAATCAATTTTCTATTCATGCACATGCAGAAGATTGAAGGTCAAGGAAAGATGATGGGAAATTAACTGAGATCAGGGACTTATCCACCAATAGTGATGACAAGATTCTATTTGTTGATATGTCCCTGTCTGAGGTAGAGATATGAATCCTCCCAAAGGCTCCAAAATCTAAGGACAACACAGGTCACAGCACACGTGTACACTAACAGTTATAACACTGATTCATGCACAACTTCACCTTGCTGCGGAGTCGCATTTTTTGTCTTCAGATTGCTTATTTCTGTGCTCATTGACGACATCTGGCAGAGGAGAGAATGGTTTCAAATCTCTAATGTCATCTCTATATTTGGAGATATAGACCTCTGTTGCAGATATTTTCTTTCTTTTTTTTAATGAATGCTTTTTAAAGTATCTTTTTGTCCTTTTTAAAATGTTAAATTAATTGCTTCACATTTGTTTTTCTTAACTGCAGCCAAAAAAGGAGTCTAACATCCTGTAAACATTAAAGATGCTTTATCGCGTACTGTCTGTCGTTTTTAGATAACGGAGTTTGCAATTCCTTAAAATGTATTTATCAGCACTCGACTCCGCTTTTTAGACTTATGTCACATAATGTCTGGCTAGTTTTCTGCTGTCATATAGTCACAGGCCATCAGTATGACAGTGACATGCTGTAACTCTTTCCTATCCTCTTATGATGGAGTCAGATGCGCTACAGGCGAGCGCTTCACTCCTCAGCTTCAAATCCGATTATTTACAGAGCAGAAAGAGTCATATGTGAGATTATAGCCGAACTACGTTTCACATAGAGTTTAAGTGGCGATGCGGCCGGGCTGAGTCCCCTCCCCGCGTGCTGTATGCTCTTTGATTAAAGCAGAAGCTGGGCTTAGTGCAGCCTGCACATATGTGTGTGTGTATATGTAATGAACGAATGAGCGGTCAGTTCTGTTAATTGTATGATATAATCTGTGTGTCGCGATTTATGCCATTAATGATATTAATTTGCAGCAGCTGCAGATGTTGATACATCATTTATGAAACATCCCAGCATGCAAACATACATGATCTTACGAGTGGTGTGGTGGCTGGAAGTGTTATGTTGATGCTTTAGTCATTTAGCTGCTGCTCTTAACAGACTAGCGGCCCTCATGCATGCATACATCGCCTGTTTAAGATGAGTATCTATGGATTTTTGTCTTGGTAAGCATCCCACTTGGTGAAATTCAAGCTTTTGCAGCCTATTGGTTTCGCTTGTGGACGTTCACCTCAGCATGAACCTCCTCTGCTGGCTTTCCTTCCTCTCCTCCTGGCCAGTCACTGCTCTCCTCATCCTCTTCAAACACTGGCATCAAACCTGAGTGCTGCTGCCAGCTCCTCCTGTCCACTGCACTCTGAATGAACACCAATAAACACGACATGCTCTTCTTCACATTCTCCTGTTAGTGGAATCCAGTTAATCACTATGGGTGTCTGTTGGTCAGGATTCTCTTATTTTTTCAGTTTTGATTTGCTGAGTCTTCTCACCCTCATAACTTTAGATGTGGGGGTCCGCTCTTGTAGCGAGGAGGCTCCGGTCTGAAGTGCTGCTGATCTGCTGTCAGCCTTTCCTGCATCTTTTCCTTCCCGTTCCTTAAACAGACTCTTTAACTACAAGTTTGATAAGATAAAGTTACTGAAACGTTTCAGTTCAAACCATAAATGTCAACCTCACAGTAGCATTAGAAACAAAGTGAGGAGATCACCGAACTCATTAAGCTACCTTATAGTTATTGAGATATTTGAGTCTGAACCAAAGTACAGGACTGATAGACGCTGCAGTATCAAAGAAGGCGAGCTGAAAGCATGTCGGCGTCACTCAGTATATACCTGCTCGGTGACCATCCTCCTCTGCTGCTCTGCCTCGAGATTAATTGGACACACAGTTTTATCTTTCCGGCCTTCAGCAGATGATTTCTCATCTTTAACCTGTAGACAAGGACTCGACCATTTATTGTGCTCATCACCACCACAGGAGGTCATCTTCACAGGTGTTGTTCATGAACCTTACCAGGTAAAGCTGCCTCAGTGTTTGGAGCTTCTGGACAGCCAGTGTTTTCTCCTGCAGCAGCTGGTTCGCTCTCCTCCTGCTCTCTGAAAACATGTGGAGGAAGAAGTTTAAGAGCTGAGCCAGACAGGAAAATCAACACACATTAGTTTTTTCAAAAGCAGACTCATACCGTCTAGCTCAGCCCTCAGTGAGGCATTTGCTTGACCTCGTTCATCTTGGCTCTCTTCAGAGGTCTTTTTCATGAGCGTTCATGAGGAACAGGGGTGACAAAAACAAGAAATGTGTTTGTTAATTCCACATTCAGTCCACCTGCTGGTAAACACAGATCCATGTATTTCAAACTGCATGTTCGGGATGTAGCGACTGCACCTTGAGCTCTAGAGCAGAAATCTTGAGTTGGGCCTCATTCATTTCCATCTCTCTCTGCCTTTCTAGACTTTTCAAAGCTTCTTTCCTATCGCAGCACGGATGAAAACTTGTTAGAAACTTTAAAAGAATCAGTCACTCATCAGTCTTTTAAAGAAAAGCTTACTTTTCTCTCAGTTCCTTCTCTGTTTCAGCCAGTTTTTGCGTCAGCCTTTGAACCTCACGGCTTTGCGAGCACATCTGTTAATCATGGAAGTCAACACAGAATATCTACTCTGAATGCATGTTTACGTAAAAATGCACCATTGCATGAGATACGTAATTACACCTTGTCTGTTCAGTGAGCGAGGAACATCTCGTTACCTGAGGGGGTTTGTTGTGGCTGCTGTGGGAGTCTGAAGAGGATTGTGATAAGCTGATAAACAGACAGAGCACATGATAAAGAGACAGATCGCAGAATTTCATTTTGATTTGCTGATGGTGCATTTTGAAAATGAAAATCTCATCAAAATCCACTTACTCTGTCACTCTCTCTTTGTCCTGAGTGTGTACTGAGGCTTCGCCACCTGCAAATACAAGGTCACTGCAGTTTAACGCCCCCTTGTGTTTAAAGAGTTGAGTTTGACGCTTGCTGTACTTTCGCAGTACTGGAGTAAAACTATTGCATAGCACAAAATGGACTGCTATGCCTGCCACTGCCTTTACCTTTATCTTTATATTTGTGAAGCAGCACCTGACTCCTGCTCCTCTCCAGCTCCAGCTCTTGTTTGCACGCATCAAGCTCAGCCTTTAGCAGTGAGTCAGATTCCTTCTGTTAAAAAACATAAAGTTAAATAACTCGTTTATATCTGCTGCATCTTTAACTGTTAGATCATGTCAGTGCACAAACACTGAGAGAAATAATGCTCAGGCACTAGTTTTTTTCAGGGATGCGCTACCTTGGCTCTGGTCAGCTCTGTCGTCATATTAGCTTTATGCTGCTGTGGATTCTCACTGTCGTCTCTGTGTGGGAAAATGTGTGTTATCAGACAAGAAATACGTGATTTAAACAGCAATTAACTGGTGGAATTGGTGATTTACAATACTGGCTCACTTGTCTCTCTGGCCCTCTTTCTTGAGTTTTTCAGTCTCCTTTGCCACATGACCGGCTTCTGCTTTGAGCTGAAATTAGATAAATTTGAAACTTAGATGCAGCTAAATGCCCGGCTGTGGTATAAAGTTATTAATAGCAGCTAAAGAGAGCATTAAAGGGTTGGTCTCACTTCCTTTCTGGAGTTCTTTTTCAACTCCTCGAGCTCCTCTTGTGTGGACTGCAGGGTCAAAGCCACCGTTTGCCACTTCTCAGTCCAGTGTCTGACCACAGCTTTTAGTTCCTCTGTGTTCTGGACTCTCGCTGCGTCTTGTTTCCAATACTCTTCCTCCTGCAGGTGGAGCTTCTCCTCCTTCTCAAAGACCTCAGCCTCCAAGCACAGGCACCGGTCCTGCAGTTTCAGTTTTTCTAATTCCAAAACTTGCAAAGATTCCCTGGAAAAATGGTTTGAGGGTTTCAGCAAATAGAGGGTAATTGTACTAAAAGTAAAAAGTTAATGTTCAAATATCAAAGAACAGTGTTTGATCACCATCTCACCTGAGCTGGCAGCATTTTTCTTTCATCTCTGTTAGCTCCTCCTGTCGACCGTCATTAATTTTACACAGTTCTTCTTGTTCTCTGATCAGCTGACAGCATTGTGCCTCCAGGTCTGTGATCTGTTTGGCAGCGATGATCCGCTCTGCTGTTATCTCTTCTAGCTGAGACTGTGATGTGTTCAGTTTCTGCTTAATCACGTCAAGCTCACATGTCAGCTTCTCATTTAGCTGAAAGACACAACAGGGATCATTTAATAAAAAAAATCAGGTAAAATTAAATTTGACAAAAAAGTTAAAGCTTTCAACCTCTCTGAGAGCCATCAGAACAGTTTCCTGATCCTGTTTGTCATTATGTGACTCTGTGTCGCTCTGAACGGCAAAGACCTCACAAGACTCTGAATGTTGTTGGTTACTCTTCGGCTGCAGCTCCAGGACCTGAGCCCTCTGCTGCACATCTGCTTCCTCCTATACAACACACACATACAAAACATGTAATATTTTGATGTCAGACACCTCAGACATTATAATTAAAGAGTCGGTGTGATACCTGGATCAGGTGATCTTTGTCCGGCAGAGGCCCCGTCAGTTTGGCCTTCAGTTCTTTTATATCATCCTCCAGCTTTAGCACTTGAGTTGACATGATGGCTTTTTCCTGAGAAAAATTAAAGGTCATTTTCAAGGTTTGGTTGTGAAATTTTGTAATTGAGGATAAGATAATTTTGAATCAGAGACAGACCAGGCATGCTTGGCTGATCTTGTTGTTAGCTTCACTCAGCTGTTCTTGCACTTCAGAGTGATTCTGTCTTGTGTGGCTATGTCTCTGGTTCATCTCCTCTATTTGATTCAACAGCGCCCTCTGTGTCTAGGTTCACAGAAGAAGAAAATAAACACAGCCTGAGGATGTAAATGTGGAAGGAAAAGAAAATGACATCACAGACAGCTGCAGCATAACTTTGTAATTTCAGTAATTTGCAGTAAATTTTGACTTTTCCCTGATTTATATATATATTCAAACCGACCTCTGTAGAAGCCTGGAGTTTCTGGAGCGCCTGGTTTCGTTCTTCTTCTTGTGTCTTTGCCTTCGCCTCAGCATCTCTCAGAGCCTCTCTCACCTTACACAGCTCTGTGTCAACCTTCTGCCTCTCCTGAATCAAAACCATGTGCACAGTTTGGCAAAAAGACATACAGAATAACACATCATTTAGAACATGTGCATTTCCAGCTTACACACCTGTCTGTTAAAGTCTTCTTGACTCACTGGTAATGTTCTGGCAAGTGAGCCAGGACTTCTTTCGGTCGGTTGATCATTGCTTCCTCGGTCCAAAGTAGACCTCATTTGCAACAGGTCCTTCTCCAGCTGTAGGACCCTTGTGAGTGAATTTCACATGAGGAATTTCAATCTTTTCTAAAGCCATTCAAATTTTCCATTCCACATCTATTGCTGCCCTTACTTCTCATGAAGCTCTCCACGTTGCCGGCTCTTTTCAAACTGGGCTAATTCAGCTGCCTCCTTCTCCCGCTCAAGAGCGCTCATCCTTTCTGACAGCTGCAGTGAAAGACATTGAGATAACAGGATGTTGTGTGTAACACATACCAGACACCTATTTGAAGCAGAAAAACTATAAAACCACCCCAGTCATCCACACAACAAGTGGTAAGAAGAGAGGAAAATGAGGCAGATCATAGAATTTGTTTCCATGTACATTTAAAATGTTACTTACTTTATGTTTCATGTCATGCAGTTGTGCAGTAGTAATGTTGTAGCTCAGCTGTGCATTTCTAGTCATCAGTCGGTCCAGCTGAGTGTCCAGATGCTCATGAGCACCCTGCAGCCATTGCCCCACTTCTGCTTGTCTACTTGCACCTCTGGCAGCCCTTAATTCAGCCCCAGGAGATGAAGGGAAGCATCGTGTAGGACCCTCAGGCGCCAGATGAGACATTGACTGCCACTTCCTTAGACCGAGGTCGTTCTGTGTGAAGCCAGCGGTGCTCCCAGATGTGCTGTAATGCACACAGTATGCCAGCCAGAATTTATTACACCATCCTGACTTGAAAATGAACACTACTGCGTATCTGTCACTTAACACTCCAAATTTCCCCCTCACCTTGTGCTTACTTTGGACAGAAACCCTGCCCCAGAGACTGATGCCATACCACACCATGCTGAGGTCTGAGAAAGAAAAACACACATTTCTAAATGATAAGTCTCTGTTACGCCCCAAAAAGAGTATATTCGGGTCCTACCTGGGCTGTAAGGCGAGATTTGGTGTCCCACATGTCGAGGTCCGTGAGGGAAAATGGACTTGAACCTCTGCACGAAGGTCTGAACATCTTAGAGTGTCTTCCCAGATTCAAGCTCTGACTTCCCTTTGTATGGGCGAGGCTGCAGTCCTCATCTCCCCACATGCACGCCCCAGCAACGGGCAAAGACTTTCACACAATGGTGGCAGCCTGAGGTGTGTGGCTATTCCCGGATCATGTATCTTGGTATTTCCACAGCTTGCTTGATGGTCAACAACTACTTTTAAGACTGCGTGACTAATACAGTGTGCTTGTGATCTGCAGAATCATTTACTCTTATTCTAAATTTGTTACTGACACCCGTTTCCATTTCTTAATACAAATGCACCTGATCAAATGTAGGAAAATATGATTGATAAGAAAAACAATATATAATATGAGTTGATTTAATAGCTGAAGTCTGCACAAAATGGCACTTCCTCTCACGGTACCTTGCTGCAGAAACCCTCCTGTCCAAAGACAATGGTCACTTGATCTCCTCCTAAGCCTCACACAGCTTTGATTGCAAGCTGTTCAGTAGTCCTTGAACTGAGTATCTATGGTAACCTATGTACACAGGACGCAGTAGGGTGGGTGTGTCACGTGCTAACACTTCTGGGATGTCTCCGCATGATCCCACTCAGTCTGCTAACTGTGTGTTTGTTGACATGAGTAGTTAAGAACATCTCTCAGTGATCATAATACGCATGGCTTACCTCTGATTAATTACTTATGACAGTGTATGTTTCAGGATTGATTGTGATTGCCTTTGGGCACAAAACGGAGAATAAACTGCTTTAGAGTTATGTTCTTAAAGGATTTTATTTTAGCTCCAGGGATAAGCAAGCATGTGGTGAATTGTCAGATAGTATCATGGCTATATAAGAACGCTAATACTCCACAGCTCAGTGTGAAATATTGCACGTCACTGACTAAATCCCGTTGATTCTTTGCATGTGACAGTCAGACCATTATTCAGCTCCATCTTTCATTGCACATCCCAAGTAACGCCCAAATTGCCATAACAGATATATGTGACTCAGCGTTTAAGATTAAACAAAACAAAAATACAGCAAAACATAGATTTTCGATTAACACCTACACTTAACGTTAACGTTAACGCTTTTACGGCTAAGCTCTTATTTTGAAATCTGTTTAATATCGGAAGCCGGAAGTCGTCATCCAGAAGCTAGCGGCAGCAGTAGCTTTCGACTTTTCAAGGAGCTAAAAGCTAACAGTTAAAGGGAGCCGCAGTTTTCCTTTAAGCACTAAACGCAAGACTTTGTTCATCTGTGTTCGTGAAGAGTGTGCTTCGCATTGTTTTCGGAAAGGTACAACATTTCAACCCCCGGTCTTTAGTCAAATAACAACGTTTGCGTCTCGAAATTAACGCGAAATAGTAGCTAGAGAACAGGCCGATGCTAACGTTACTCAGCTAGCAACTGTTCGCTAACACCAAGCAATTAGTATTTCTAACGTCCTGCCGTCAAAATGCTTTTTGATTGAACATAAAGTTTGTGGCTATATAGGAGGTTTGTTCTCTTCGTTTAGTGTTAAAACGTGGGTTCTCTATCAGTTCTTTATAAGGTCCTTCATCAGTGTGCAGTCATGGCTGCGGACTGGCTGGGTAGTTTGGTGTCAATTAACTGTGGACCAACACTGGGAGTCTATCAAGGAGAAGTGGTATCTGTGGACCAGTCCAGCCAAACCATCTCCTTAAGACAACCTTTCCATAATGGAGTCAAGTGCCCTGTTCCCGAGGTCACATTCAGGTAAAGCTCAGCTACAAATTGTTTGCTCTCTGACTGTTTTCCACACACCAGTTGGCGTGTCTTTTAAATGCAACAATTGATCCTTTTTTCAGTGCCATTGACATAAAGGAACTAAAGATTTTAGATATAAGAAATGGCAATCCTAGGAATAGTTCTTCTGCATCTACAAAGGTAAGTAGTGCTCCAGTTGCAGTCCCAAAGGGTGACCCCAGGGCTGTGGAGAAGCTTAACTCCCCTCAGCACTGCTCCAAAAGCTACGGAGACCGTCATCTGGATGTACCCGGCCAGCCAAAAGGATTCCGGCGAAGACACAACTCCTGTAAGTGCATGTACTATAAATTAACAAGAAAATAAAGTTTTGGTTGTTGCAGTGTTGACGTTTATCATGTGTTTTTCCCATCAGGGTCATCTAGTAGTCGGGGGGCAAACCAAGTGACGCCGAAGAAGAATGGGGTGAAGAATGGTCAGATGAAGCACAGAGACGATGAATGTTTTGGAGATGGCATGGATGACGGCCTGGATACGGACTTTGATTTTGAAGGAAACTTGGCCCTTTTTGACAAAGCAGCAGTTTTCTCAGAAATCGACATATCAGAGCGCCGTAATGGTGCAAGGTCACGTGGGACACCTCAAGAGCAGACGCCCTCACGGTACCGTCATGATGAAAACATCCTGGAGGCCAAACCTATTGTGTACAGACAGATCACTGTACCGCAGCCGGGGGCCAAAGAGTACTGCACTGGTAAGTGTTTCACGTTGTAATGAATCAAGTAGCAGTGAGGGTAAATGATCTGAAGTAAACCGTTAAGTACTTGTGTCCTTTTCTCCATACAGACTCTGGGCTTGTTGTACCCAGTATATCCTATGAACTACACAAGCGTCTGTTATCAGTTGCTGAGCGTCATGGTCTCTCACTGGAACGAAGACTTGAGATGACTGGAGTGTGTGCTAGTCAGATGGCACTTACATTGCTGGGTGGGCCCAACAGGTGAGCGTGCAGTGATGAATTGTAAACACGGATGAAAACTGACCTGTTTACTGTGGTTCATGTTAGCCAATTACTTTATTAACTGTGACAAAATTCAAAATGATGTGTCATATAAGTGTTTGACATTATTTGTTTGTTTATTCGGTGTGCTGAAATGAGGAAATTGCATATTGAATCAAACATCCTGTATTAACACATGCACATCCCTTTACGTCCCTATATACTACTTAACTTTATTGTTTAATATTGCCATGTGTGAATTTATTGGTAATAAATGCGTTGACAGCACAAATTTCAGGAAAGCAGGTTCATTCCTGTCTCATGTTTCTTTCAGATTCACTCCAAAAAATTTACACCAGCGTCCCACAGTGGCCCTGCTGTGTGGCCCCCATGTTCAGGGAGCTCAGGGCATCAGCTGCGGTCGTCACCTGGCCAACCATGAAGTGGAGGTCATCCTGTTTCTGCCCAATTTTGTCAAGATGCTCGACTCAGTCACCAGTGAGCTCACACTCTTCAACAAGACTGGTGGCAAACAGGTGTCAAGTATCAAAGGTAGGCGTTTTTTTCTATTATTATTGTCTTTTGGAGAGAGGGTTCATACATTTTGGATTCTCAGTGATCACATCAAGCATTGTACTTCAAGATTTTTCAGTTTTTCTCTCTTCTTCCACAGACCTTCCAGACACCCCAGTGGACCTAATCATTAACTGTCTGGACTGCCACGAGAACACATTCCTGATGGATCAGCCTTGGTACCGAGCGGCCGCAGACTGGGCTAACCAGAACCGAGCGCCAGTGCTCAGCTTAGACCCTCCTGGTTGCGGACAGGGGCAGGCAGTGGAGGCCAAGTGGTCCCTCTCTCTTTGCCTCCCCCTACCCCTAGCTGAAGGGGCTGGCAGGGTTTACCTGTGTGACATAGGTGTCCCTCGCCAGGTGTTCCAAGAAGTGGGGATCAAATACCATTCTCCTTTTGGCTGCAAATTTGTCATTCCCTTGCACTCTGCATAGTGGGACTAATGGTCAGCATGACAGATTGAATCTTTCACCCAACATGACCATTTGGGTTTTGGCGCCTTACTGTTTATTCCAGAGCTTCAGCTGTTTTTCAGTTCGTCTGTTAAGTTTCTAACCATCGACATGTGAACAGGACTTTTCCCTCATAGTGAAGGACTTCTGTTTGGTGCATTAGTTCTTCCAGGACTAAGTGCATGTGGGTAGGATAGGAAAGAACTTTATTGAAAAAGGAAAGTTGTTGACCATCTGACCATCCAGCTGCTTCATGTAGATACCGTTTTACTCATGTGTTAATACGAGGTATGTGGAAGATTTTCAAGAGTACAGCTGAAGTGTCAAGAACAATACAACATATTGTTCAGTTTTAAAGTGAACAGGACAATCTGTGACTTAAAATGGATCATTTCCCAGTGTCACTGTAATCTAACCTCATTCCAAAGCCACCTGGTGAATAAACAGAGATCCATCATACATGCACGTGCCATGTTATTATGTACATTAATCTGGATGAGACACCAGAAATCAAACACTGTACATTGGTGTTACCATCGCTTACGGCTTTGTTTATAGCCTGCCAGACTCTGCAGCACTGAGTTACTGTTGTCGGATGTTTTATTAGGTTAGAAACATGTAAGAAAACGTGGACTGTCATTTATGTGAGTAATGCTGTGTTTTCAAACAAAACCAGTGTTGAAAAGGGCAGCTACTGGAGAGAATCCAGATATCAGCAGTTTTCGGTGTCCGTGGTTAATTAGGCTGTGATGTTAAGGGCTTTGGTGTGATGACGCGGCATGCAGAACCTCGAGCAATCTTGCCTTTTTAGAGAGAGGAAAAAAAGGTTTGCTTGCAGAGCTTTGGGACAATAGAGAGCTCAGGTCACGACGTCGCATCCAGGTTAGCCTCTGTTCCACTAGCTTCTGTAACTCAATGCAATTTGTCAGTGAAGCGCGTTCCTGAGTTTACTGTCATATTCTAAGACAATTCAGCATCTGTTAAAGCAGCTGCTACAAGACATTGAAAACTTTGATGTGATGTTAGTCTGGAAAGTTTGGGAAGTGTTCACTTTTAACCTTTATGTTCAAATTGAATATACTCCTTGAAAGATTTTCAACAGAGTTTGATGTTTTCATCCACACAAGCACTTGTGTAAACCAAAAATCTTTTAAAATTTGAAATGAAACAATCCTGTCATCATATTTGTTTGTTTGTCCTGGCATTGAAATTAGCAAGCATTAAATAATCACGGTCAAAACATATGATGAGCATTAACATAAGGAGCTGGTAAAACAAACTGATTCTATACATTGATTGTTGTAGGTTTAAAGGGATGATGACATGCTGTTGAGGAGGCTCAGCTCCAGGATGGGATTTTTAGATATTAGCATTGTTAAAAATGTCAGATTGTGAATGAGGTTTTGTGACTTCTGGAGCAGAACCTGGAAGTTCTGCTTTCACTCTGGCTCCGTATCATTCTGGTTAAAGGACCATACCACAGTGTTTACAAGTTTATACAAAGCATGTATACTTAACCTTTCTGTCCCTCTGTTGGAGATGCAGACTACAGTTTTAAATGTTTTGATTCCAACAAGTAAAACGTAAATAAAAACAACAATCATTTGCAAACAAACTGTGTTTACTGACAACTGTGTCTCTGAGCCCACGTAGTAACATCCTTCATAGAAAGTGGTGAACCTCGCTCCGTCCTCACTTGTGAGCGACTGAGCCTTTCCAGGATGCCCCTTTCATACCCAATCATGATACTATCACCTGTTACCAATGAACCTGTTTACCTGTGGAATGATCCAAACAGGTGTTTTTGGAGGATTCCACAACTTTCCCAGTCTTTAGTTGCTCCTGTCCCAACTTGTTTGAAACATGTTGCTGCTATCAAATTCAGAATAAGGAGATATTTACAAAATCAATGAAGCTGATGGGGTCGAACATTGAATGTGTTGTCTTTGTACTGTCTTGGTATGGTCCTTTAAGTTGAACGTTGACAGCTTTTTGATCAAAGTTGTGATCAGAGGTAAAAATGCTTCGTGTTTGTAGGATTCAAATGCATTTAGGGTTGAATCACCTTGATCTAAACTCACAATGATCAAGATTCAACACCCTGCACTCGTACACTGGACCGTCTTAGATTGGGTCTTTGTGATGAGACGGTGTTGATCAGCCTGTTTATTGGCTCCACTGTTTGTGGTATTTGCCACGAAGCTGAAGTGAGAGTTCAGTGTGTGAATATGATTCATGACGAACTGCTTGTTCTGTGCGTCTTGAGGTCTTGGCAGTTTGACAGTGAGAGTCAAACCCTTTGCTTGTTCTTTGCTGGTCATGCATACAGTGCACATCAACATGCGCCTGAATCTTGTGTCACTGAGGTCAGTTCAGTCAAAAAGCAGGATTAAAGCTACTTGTGCACTGTGTTTGTTTTCCTGCACAGAGTTCAGACACTGATTCAGTAAAAATTACTTTTGTGCACAAAGGTTTTGTCCTTTCTCCAACATTCCTCCGGCCTGATGTGTTCTGTCTCATCTGTTGAGACAAGTCTGGCTCTGCAACTCCAGCCGGCGTCACTGAGCGTGAGCACGAGCTGTGTCTCTGTTTGGCCGGCAGGGGGCCGTGAACTCACACCTTTGGAGGCTCTTCCTCATTCTGCTGTAATGGCAGCGCTGTGTACCCGATATTTCCTCTAAAAACTGTGTCATTTCTGTGTTGAAGCCAGAGGACATGTAATGATCTGGGGTTTTAAAGGAAAGTAG
Source organism: Chaetodon auriga (assembly GCF_051107435.1). Classification (NCBI taxonomy): domain Eukaryota; kingdom Metazoa; phylum Chordata; class Actinopteri; order Chaetodontiformes; family Chaetodontidae; genus Chaetodon; species Chaetodon auriga. The sequence goes on along the minus strand of NC_135079.1, from coordinate 9,937,814 downwards.
TTTAAACGCAGCTCGAGACTTGTCAGATCTGGATGTTTAGTCCAGGCGAGATCAGTTTGCACTTCATAAAACATCGCATTAAATAGCCAGTGGGAGGTTTGTCTAGACGGGACAGCTGTCCCCTGTGCAGTCCTCTTGTGTCTTATGTGGAGACTGAAACAAAATAAAACTTTCACCATTGATTTTTCTTTGTGGACTTTTTTTTTTTTGTATACACTGATCAAATTCCTTCAACTTGACTCAAATAGACCCACTGGTCCATTTTTAGCCCCACTGGTTTACCATTAACGCGCATGTGCACTGCAAAATCAAGGTGGGGCAAAAACAAAAAAACAAAAAAAACCTTGAACGTTTGTGACGGCAGAAGCGGCGGATCCGCCTGAAGCGCTGTCAGATGAGCCTGAACCGCGTTCATTTCACCGCTGGTATCTCTGTCCAGCTCAGTTGTCACGTTTTTCTGACTCACTTTAGTTTTTCCACTGACGGACAGTCGAGACCGCAGCGATAAGTTGGCAGAAAAGTTTTTTTCATCCTGTAGTAATAAGGCGGCTTTTCCTCATGATGTTGACGGGAGACGCACCGATAACAGCCGTGGCCGGTTTTATTGAGACGCCGTTGGACTGCTAAGTTTCGGGTCACCTGAGACAGATTTCACTTCCTCATCAGGACTTGATGTGTGTTGCACTTCGACATCAGCTGTCGGTTGTTTATTTCGTGAATGGGAGCCGGGCTGCTGCCGGACGTCGGGCTGTAGCCGGATCACCTGTTATTGTCTCAGATCTCACGTCTTTGCCTGCAAACAGGTAAGTTTTTTTTTTTTATTTATTTGTTTTATTAATTTTTAAATGGATGCCGTGAAGCTGTTGCGTCGTGCTGCACCTTTTCAAATGATCCACTCTTAGTAGTGAACAGTTGACAGCTCTGCTGAAGCTTGATTCAGAGAGCAGGGGGGTTTGGAGGCTGTGGCGAGCGAATAATCAACGTGATAATCAAGCGGTAATCTACTTCCTTCTCTATAATGAACCCGCTCAAATCGCTTTGCAGTACATCTATAGAATAGGTGTGTCATATGTATCATGACGGACGTCGCCTTGTTAACATCCTCCTTCAAACTTCTGCCACTTCCTCTGACTCCTGGGGTGCAGCAGTTGCATCATGCAGCTCTCCACACTGCACTTTCACAGCATGGCAGATAATGGTTTGATGGTCACGCTATTCTGCTGATTGCAGATAGTGAGCATGCATAAGAGCTCTCACACAGGCTGGGATCTTTGACTGGCTTGTGGAAGCTGTCACTGACTTTGCAGAGCATGCTGCACTTGGGGAAACGTGTGACCTGCAGAGGGTTATTACGAAATGACAATGCATCTCAGTTTGATACTGCATTTTCTCATTTAGTCTGTCATCCTCAGGAAGCAACTAATCAAAACATTTGGAAAAGCCACCAATGCATTTAAAAGCAAGTGCCAAGCAGAAAATACAAGTTCACTGAAAACGGTATTTGTGTGAGTGAGAGAGGAACTGAGGACCTCTTGGGTCTGTTTCAGGGTGATGTGGCCCCAGCTGAGACAGGAATTCCCTCAAAGGTCAGCAACTTTCTGAAAAAGACTGAAGCTGGTCTGGTGCTGGCACAGCCTGGATCCTGTTCCACAGTGGATTCTTCTTTTAGAGTGTGACAAAACTGTAAAGAAGGATTAAGCTGGTGAAACATGCCGAGGAGCTGCCGAGGAGAGCTCATGAAACCACAGCAAAGCGTAGCTGCTACCCTGTAATGTGTCGTGCATGGCTGCATCAGCAGAGCAGCATTGCACTGCAAGGTGTGCTGAGCACGGAAGTGTCCGTCCACTGTTTGCATGCCGTTTTTTGATGAGTTCATTTCAATTACCCAAAGTGTCACAAGTGTCAAGGTCTTCATTGTGTTGCATGACCTTTGGATAGGAGTAAAATGCAAAGTTCACTGTAATTTCTGTATGCTAAATCAAAGGGGATTTCCCACTGACTAGCAATCATTGATTTTGCCTTCCTGTTACTCTAAACCAGCCTTGTTTTCTGTGTTAGGTTTTGTGTTTATTTATGATAAACTGCATGCTGTTTTAGGTGTACATACTCTGTCATTTGCTTCCATACCTTGTATTACCAAGCCTCGCAGGCAAAACTGACATCATTAAAGTGATACAATGATGGCTTGTGCTGCAGGGCCTAACGCTGGACTCGTGCTTCCGCCCTTCATCCTACAGACGGTTGTTTCAGTGAGCAGTCCAGCTGTTATCCCCGAAGCAGAGGTGATTTCCTCCTCTGTGGCTCCTCAAGAACATCTGCAGGCTGTCAGACCCAGCTGGGTGAACGGTTAGCATGCGCTCTCTCTGTGCACTTCTCACCGCTCGGTGTGTTGGTTTGTATTTCTGCCAGATAAAAGCTCAGTGGATATGGACAGAAATCATTGTTTCCCCCTCTCTGCACTTGGCGCTGCTACCCTGCTGCTGTAATGGCCATGATAACAGGGCAGCGGCATCAAAGCAGCCGCACAGCATCCTGGAGGGTGTAGGGTCAGGATGAGGGGCAGATTAGCCAGACCCCCTGCTGCATGTAGAGGAGGGATCCACACAGCTAATAACACAAACATGATGCTCACTGAGGTGTTATTACGGCAGGATATTCAGTGGTGGAAGAAGGATCCTTTGCGTAACTAAAAGTACCAATATGTTCATGTAAGAGTACGTAATTACAAGTGTGCCCTGCATTCAAAATCCTGCTTAGGATTAACGTTTAAATTATGAAAAGTAAAAGTACTTGTTACTTGGATAAATGGCCCCTGTGGCAGATTTATTAGTACATATTGAATTGTTTGATTTTTAAAACTGATTTATCAATATCTACGCATCATTTTGCTGTTGTAGCTTGATGCAGAGAAGCTACTTTTTACTACTTATGAAGGGAGATTCATCGAGTGGTTCCAAACCTAAGGGTCTAGCCCCTTCAACAGGTCACAGGATTAATTTGAGAGGTCATGAGATGATGAAGTGAGCATGAAAGAAGAAAAGACTTGGCACAGTAATTTTGATTCGTCTTTTGGCCCTTTCTCTAATGTTTACATGGGAAATGTGTCACTGATGGAACTGATAACAGCTCATAGACATCGGACACGTGAAAAGGGGCCCCCGAGGAGACAAAAGAGAACTAGAGCCACTGATAGAATTTTTAACACGGCAATTTATTGTGTAAGTTGGTTATAATTTTAATATAAAATGTTGATCTGAAATGCAAAATGCAATAAAAAGTACAATATGTCCCTCAGAGATGTTATGTAGTAGAAGTATAAAATATCATAAAATGGACATACTAAAGTAAAGTACAAGTACCTCAGAACTGCACTTCAGTACAGTACTTGAGTAAATATACTTTGTACTTTGTTCCACCACTGAGGATGTCTATTCGCAGGATGCCTTGTTATTCTTCAAAGGAGCATTTCAAAGTCTAGTGCGTGATGCTGTTTTTGAGTGGCTGCTCTGTCCTCCTGCCCTCCTCACATCACTCTATCACCTCAGCTTCTGCAACACCTGGCCCAATCAGCACTTTCCCCTCACATTTTGTCTGCAGATAGACGAGGGAGTGGCAGATTCAGACAAGGCCAAAGGAGATATTTCTACATTCCTGTCCTGTCTTGCTTTGTGCATTCAGGCTGCCACGGATTTGTACAGTTTAGACTGCGACTTAATTGCATAAGATAAGAGTCAAATGTTGACCAACCGGTTTGGGTTGAACAATAGGATTGTTACGGATGCCACGAATATGGAAAATTGGAGTGTAATAGCTGAATGAGCTTTGTTTGAAGAGGTTTGACGCCTCTCTTTATGAGTTCATTATTCAATTTGGATCAAGTTTGTGCTCCTGCTGTTTCCTGTGGCTTTCAGTAGCTTATGTCATGCATTGCTTCTCCTGCAACAAGCAACATCTCTCAGTCTGATGTAGTAATGCACGGCTTCAGTCGCTCCGTCGTGGTGCTTTTGGGTATTTGTGAAGTTTTTTATGTCTATGGTTTTATTTACATGATAATAAGAGAGAAAAGTACAGTATAAGTGATATCTCCAGACCTGCAGAATTGAAGCTACTCACTGGACAGACTGATGATGATGGACTTCTCAAAGAGACAGGGGTCAGTGGAAGCCCAGGGGTCAGACCGCCTCACAATGACAGCCTTGTCCACTTCTTGAATTGAGCAAGCTGTGGCTCCATGCAGAGCTCTCTGGAAATGGCAATGTGACACCATGAAAGACTGAGTTCTGTCCCATTCAGTCAGCTGCTGGTGGGCTGCTGCTGAGATGCATTCACTGTCCCAAAAGAGATAAATTAAAAAGTGCTGTTGTGTGTCAGCCTTGGCCGCGGTGATCCATTCCTCGCTTGGTGAGATCACTTTGCTTCTTCAACGAGGACTTTGCCCAGACATAGTCTGTTGCAATCCACAAATTCTCATAGCTTTGCTGTGTTCAGAACTTCATGAGCACGACCTCCTTCTTCAAGTTATAACTCATACCGATATTTTAGTTAGAGGACTGGATTTCTCACCTGTATCAGATGAGGGTTTTAGCCATGCGAGCGACATCGGCAGCCCACCTCTGAAGTATCTATTACTGTTTTGATGATCGTTAAAGTCATTTTTTCATGCAAAACCGTGTCATGTTTCGAGCTCCACACGTAGGAGGATTTGTTGCTTTTCCTTTTCATTATTTTAATATTTTTACTGTATTTTTAATCATTTTGAGGTTTGGACTGTTGTGTTTCATTTTGGCCTTTAGAAAACTGGGACAACATTTCTCATTTTCTGAATTTTTACAAACCAATCAATGAATTGGTTAATGGAGAAAATATCAGCAGATTAATCTATAATGGAAATAATAGTTTAAAATAGACCAACTTTAATGGTAACAATCACAGGGGGCAGTTTCTGCTCTGAGTACTTTTACTTTAATACTGTAATTGTATTTTTCTGATTATACTTCCTTTTACTTAAGTAACTAGGACTTTTATTTGTAAGAAAGTATTTTTACAGTGTGGTATTAGTACTTTTATTTAAGTAAAAAATCTGAATACTTATAACTTAAGCATTACTGTAACATAAAGCAAAGCAGTAAATAAAAGTAGCCATTTTTTTTCTTTACTCAAGTAAAAGCTCATAAGTATGATTAAGAAAATGTACTTAAAGTATAAAAAGTATAAAAGTAAATGCACCACTATGCAGCTAAAATGGGCCGTCATTACGATATTTTATGTTCTACTGTTAGATTATTATATTGATGCAGTAACATGTAAGCTGTATTTTTATGTTGTAGCTGCCTCTGGTAGAGCTAATTTTACTCATTTTCTATACTGTTTATATGCTCAAATAGCATATAAAATACTCATAGAAAATACTCGCTCCTGGTCTGCCGCAGAGGAAGGACGACCAGGATGGGTTAAAGGCGGAGGAAAAATTTCACCGGTGCATGGCGTGTGTGTGCATGTGAATGTTACTGTGTGACAAAAAAAGGGGATTGTCCCTCTGATTCTTCCTCAGAGTAGATCTTTATGGATCTTTCCACCACGGCCTTTTAAGTAGCAAAGTAGTTTCCAACCTGGATGTTGGGATGTTGGGAAGACAAAACCCTGATACAACGTGCTACTGTGTTTACATCCAACGGTTTGTCGAAGTTGTTCCTGAGCTCATGTAGTAACGGCCTCTCTGCAATCGTGTCCACAAAGTGGTGAACCTCGCTCCGTCCTTGCTTGTAAATGACTGAGCCTTTCCAGGATGCCCCTTTCATACCCAATCATGATACTATCACCTGTTACCAATCAACGTGTTTACCTGTGGAATGTTCCAAACAGGTGTTTTTGGAGCATTCCACATCTTTCCCAGTCTTTAGTTGCTCCTGTCCCAACTTGTTCGAAACATGTTGCTGCATCAAATTCACAGTAATCAGATATGTACAAAAATCAATGAAGCCGATGAGGTCAAACATTAAATATATTGTCTTTGCACCTATTTATATCATTTATGTTATCTTTAAGCCTTTCAGGCCTCTAAGAATATTAAGATGAAACAACACGAAGAGTGAAAGCCACATTGGTTTGCAGGCATTTTAAACCTGTGATAAAGGGTCGCCTGGTGAAGCGCACAGCGAGCATCACGGCCTCAAAGATCTCAGTCGTCTCTTCCTGTTATGACCTTCTGCGCGGTGTGAAATGTCAAAGTGTAACATAGAAAAGATGGGCTGGGATGAGCAGAGGCAAAATGAGAGCGTCTTTGCTGGGCTGATGGGCGTGGGAAATGCGTCCAGATAGTTTTGTCCCTCGATACAGAAAGACAGCTGCAGCACTCCAGTGGGGGCAACATCCGCCACATCCTCATCATACCGAGCGATGACAGTCCTCTGTGAGACGCAGGAGAGTTTTTAGTCTCGCATTTGGTGACTGTGAAGAGGCCGGTTCTTTATTTCAACGTGTGACATAGACAAGATGTCAGATTATGTTTTCAATGGCTGAAACATTTTAAAAGGAGAAGTTTGGAGACTGATATCTGCAGAGTGTCTGTTTGTATCATTCGTGTTTCTAAGAAGAACCCCACCCTAATGTTGGAGAACTCCAGATCTGGGCTCTTGTACAGGAAGTCGATGTCATAGTAATGGACATGTTGGAGGATGTGACCTCATGTACAGTGACAGATGTGTCGGGCCAAAATTTTCCCTGAGCCCTGACCGTTGAAGCCGGCCACTTCTCCATGGGAGCTGATACAGGAAGAGAGGAAGCGTGGTTTCTCAGGGGAGGACAGCGAGGGGGGACATTGTGCATGACTTAATCCACAGGCCATCATTTCACTACAACACCTCTGCTCTAATTTGTTGTGCACGCAGCGTGGAAACACTGGCCCGGCTGACTCAGGCCTAAGGTTAGTGTCGCTGTGGCTGACGTAAAGAAACGCTGTGCTGGATGAGTCCCTCGGGCCTGGTCAGGTCTCACCACAAGTTTGCATTCCAGCGCTGAAGGAAGCTATCTTGATTCCTACGAGGCCCACTCATTGAGGCTGAGCTGAACAGCGTGTCCATTTTTGGTCAAAATGAACCGGGATACCATATGGAAAGTACAAAGTAGTGCTCTTTATCCATCAGATAGAATATCATTCCAAAATGTCTAGTTTTGTGTTTGTGTTGTTGGTCCATCAACACACTGAAACTTTTTCTCCACTGTAATCCTGCGTCATGGAAACATTCTGCCCCAGTTGTGAAAGTGTGATAAAAAAAAAGACTTGTTAGTTCTGCTTTCTGTATCAGTGAGTTATTTTTACTCACGCTGCCTGATCCGAAGCTACTCTACAGCTTTCTGATAAAAGCTGACTTGTTCCCTGTGAATTAACGTGCCCCCCCGCACAACAAACCCACATGTCCACTGTCTTCCTGAGAATGTGCTTGTGGTGAAGTAAATATCAAAACCCGGATGCCAATACTGACTGACTTTCTCTTCTTAGGTGCTGTAGGTGTGTGTGTGTGTTCGCCAGCTCTAATGATAACAGCTAGAAACCATCTCCTGTGAGAGGACTGAACCGTCTCACCATGACAGAGGTCCAGGTGAGACAGGCCTTTAAAAAGTGATGCACGTCAGATCTCAGATGCACAACAAGACATGTCTGATGAGTAATTTGTTAAAAATGTGTTTGCTAATTAATCATCTTCCCATATTCCCGTAGACTCCATGGCCGCAGGGCACAGAGTGCGTGGCAAGGTACAACTTCAAGGGCACATCAGAGCAGGACCTGCCGTTTAACAAAGGAGACGTGTTGACTATTATTGTTGTCACAAAGGTAACGTCTTCATGTGCTGCGTTTATGACCTAAATTATGTCCCTGTGAAGATTTGCTTTTGAGTTGTCGTGCAGAATTTGGCACTGACGCTCTGAAGCGCAAAGATTAGTGCAGCGTCGATATGGAAGATGTGATTTCCTTTGGTGATATGAAACACCTTCACAATGTCTGCCGTTTTGTGTTTCAGGATCCAAACTGGTACAAAGCTAAAAACGCTGCAGGTTGCGAGGGAACGATTCCAGCCAACTATGTTCAGAAAAGGGAAGGTGTGAAATCTGGAGGCAAGCTGAGTCTAATGCCGTGAGTACACAGATTATCATGGTCTATTTAGCTCTGATGCCCAATGTAATCTTTCACTTTCAAAGCAAACAGGATTAGGTTTATGTATCTGCTGTCTATATCTCAAAGGCTGCTGCATACCAGCTTTGTGCGTTGTCTGCAGCGATGGCTAAAATAGCTCGACTCTGTCCTCTTCCTATGGCTGTGTGGTTGCTGTAGGCAGTTGGCCTGTTTGTCGAGGCAGTGACGCTGTAGTTATGTGAATGGAGACCACAGTTGGGTCGGGCTGTGTTGTAATTGCAGTGCACTAGTGTCTGTTTCCAGCTCTGCACAGTTTCCTGTTGTTTCTTTTCTATCTCAGACTGAAGTCACCTCAAAAGTCTCCCCGTTTGTCCACATGACGGGTTTCAATGTGCATGCATGTGCACTTGTGTGAATGACAGGTTTATTTATAGAGCCTCTAGTCACAAAATGATGCCTCGAATGACTTCATGAAGACAAACCAGTGACAAAAATGAAACATAATATGACTAAATTTAGCCATTCAGACACAACAGCCTTACTTACATAATGTATTTTTTGCACATACAGAACAGTGCTGCTGAGCTTCTCTTGCACAGAAACACCTTCCTGAAAGTTACTCTGAAAATAATGTTAAAAGAACAGACATGAGTTGAGGAACTGATACCACCATCTAAAAGACAGCTGTCGTTATTGTAAATTGCACCAGTGATGAGTGTGAGAGTTGACTGGTAAAAGGGATCCAGCATCACATCTGTCTCAGTAATACAGAACAGAAAGGAAAACTGCAGTCCTCCTCCTCCTCCTGCTTCTGTTTCTGTGAAAAAACACCTTTGTCTCGGCCTTCCAGCAAGCTTCTCTGTGTCGTATTTACATGGTACTCCCTCATGTAGCCAGATGCAAATGAATTTACTGTAAGGTCTCAACAATAAAACTGGCATGCAAATGACTGCTATCTGCACCGCTGGGTCTCAAGAACAGTGTTTTATTTGTGTTATGTAAGATTAATAACAACATTATGAACTAGAAAAGAACATTTCTGAAAGGCTAATGGAAAATAATCAGCAGCACAGGCTCAGAACGGAGCCCTGCAGTATTTCCTTCGTAACCGGCAGGAATTCAGAATTTAGCTTTTCTGCTTCTACACGCTCATGCTGCTCTGATTAAGAGCTCAGTTAGAGGCAGACAAATGCTGACGGAGGATATATTTTGTAAAAATAAGAGAAGACCAAACCGTATCAAAGGCTTTTGATTAATCTGTGAATATAAAAGTTACAGTGTGCTTTATGTCTAAAAATTGTTTAGAACTAAAAGGTGAGATGGTGTAACGAGGTGCATTAAAGCAGCCTGATGTGGAAATATTTTGACAATTTGTAAAAAAATTTTTAAAAAAAATCAGCTCCCGCATACTGTTAAGACTGATGGTGAATTCATTCAGTGACTGTATTTCAGTCAAGCGACATTTATCCAGCATTTCCAGCAAGCCCCCCCCACCCCACACACACACACACATTTAAATGCAATTATCGGAGGTAATAAGAAAAAGTAGGACTAACGCGAAGTTTACAAATGATCATAAACTAGTCCACAAAAAAAAGGGTTAATATTGACGACACCTGTAGAAAAGGAAAAGGCGTAAATCTCACGACAAGTATTGGGCTACATTTCACATATTTTTTGTTCACAGCCATGAGATTAGTGTTGGTTGCAGTAGAGGTGGTCTCCCTATTTCTCTCTATTGCTGGTTCATCTGAGCATGTTGCACAGGTGCTTTCGAAGCAAAGATTTTTTCTTTACCTGCATGTTACCTTATTTATTCTAGTGGTTATATTTTAATATTATTTTTATTGTTCTGTTTCTCTTTTTAAGTCCTGATTTTGGAGCATTGAGCACTTTCATCATGTCTGTCTGTTGCCCGTAGCGTTTGTGAAGTGTGTGTGATGATGCAAAGCAAATCTACCTACAGAAACACATAAAGTAACATGAACGTGAACTTCTTCTACTCCCAGGTGGTTCCATGGGAAGATAACGCGGGATCAGGCGGAGCGGTTGCTCTACCCTCCTGAAACAGGCCTGTTCTTGGTGCGAGAGAGCACCAACTTCCCCGGCGACTACACCCTGTGTGTGAGCTGCGATGGCAAGGTGGAGCACTACCGCATCATCTACCATAACGGCAAGCTCACCATCGATGACGAGATGTACTTTGAAAACCTCATGCAGCTGGTTGAGGTACGGTGTAAAATTAGGGCTTGTTTTCTAAATTAAATGAGGTGTTTCTAGCTTTCATGTACTGTATCTATGTTGTATTTTCCTGTTGTAGAGTCCCTGTGTCTCTGCGCTACCACATAGACCACATACAGTTCCTGGAACAAATAGTGAACAGGAAGTGTCAAAGAGGAAGAGTGAACAGTATGCCGAGGTTCACAGTGCTTACCTAAAAAAAAAAAAAAGAAAAAAAAGACAGACCTTTTACTCTCAGCATGACTCGTTTTCCTGTGTGACATACTTATTTTGAACAGAAGCATATGAAATAATGCCCTAAAGAGTAAAATAGAACAGTATGAGTTCAGTATGGTCTATTTAAGGGAAGACTTAGTCAAGCGTCCTTTATGTCTTTTGCTAATTTGACTATGCAGCCCTCTATTGGTCATTCTGAAGCACTGCTCGCTCAGCTTTAATGCTTCTAAAGTGTGATGCTTTCAGTCATATCTGTTCTTATTCAAGCGCTGTCAGTGTTCAGGCAGTTGGTACAGTTTTATGCTTACATTTTCCTACTAAGAAACGGAAGACAGAATAGCTGAGAACAACCAATTAACATGAAGAAAAGCCAACAAAACAAGAGAAGATCAAAAGAGAAGTAGAAAAAAAGAGGAGGGGAACAAGAAGGTCAACCCACAGCCCAACCCATCAGCTGCTCTAGAGACACCTGATTCTGCCCCAGTGGAGGGGACCTGACACAGCCAGTGATGAACTGAATGCCGGAGCTTCCACTTGATTCTCATTTCACTTTTGGGTGTCTTTGCTGTTTTTCTTTGCTTTGTTTGTAGCACTACACCAAAGATGCAGACGGCCTGTGCACCAGACTAATAAAGCCAAAGCTGGAGGAGGGGACGGTGGCCGCTCAGGATGAGTTTTCCAGGAGTGAGTGTTTATGCATCACTGCAGACTTTCTGTCTATGAGAAATGTGTAGGGGCCTGTTATGTTTCAGCTGTGTGGTTTCCTCTTTAAATGGCCAACAGGTGGCTGGTCAATGAACAGAAAGGACCTCAAGCTGCAGCAGGTCATTGGAAAAGGAGAGTTTGGAGGCAAGTCGCTTCAGGTTCACATTGGTATCTTTGTCGAAGTTCACACTGTGAAAGTACAAGTGGCCTAGTTTTTTTTATTGCTCATCCTATGATCAGATATGAGTTGTGTCTATTTTCGGTCACCTCAGGGTCGTACACATGACCGTGAAAGGTTAATTGATATTGTTTGTGTTCATTCCAGATGTCATGGTGGGAGACTACAGAGGGACTAAAGTCGCAGTGAAGTGCATAAAAAATGATGCTACAGCACAGGCTTTTATTGCAGAGGCTTCTGTCATGACGTAAGGAAAATGACACGTTTGTGTTTTTTGGAAACATGAAGCAGCAAACAACATGTGAACCAAATGTCCGTGTGCTCCTCGCCCTCCTCAGGCAACTGCGGCACGACAACCTGGTGCAGCTGCTTGGAGTGATTGTGGAGGAGAACGGGAGTCTGTATATAGTTACTGAGTACATGGCCAAGGTAGGTGTTGGACTGTCTGGTCATTTATCAGCACTCATGCAGTGTCTGTGAAGATGTCACATCGTTTCTTTCGTACTTTCAGGGCTGTTTGGTTGACTACTTGCGTTCCAGAGGCCGGACAGTACTCGGCGGAGATGCTCTCGTTAATTTTGCACTGTGCGTATGCCTGCAGTTGTCTACAGCAGCTATGTTTGTACTATATTAAAGGTAGACTGTGGAGTTTTTGACCACTGGTGGCGCTGTGGAGCAGTGTTTTGATGAGCAGGTCCCAAAATTGTACATATTTTGTGCTTTGCCAGCATGCATGAGATGGGGAGTGAAGTGTCACTTTGGCAGCTGTAGAAGGTGGAAATGCAGACGTGTAGTGCAGTGAATGCTGTTGAATCTGTGTTCATTATCTTTTTTTTTTTTTTTTTTAACATGTTTTGATCTTAAAATTTTTTATTTATTTTGCTAATATGGTTGATTTAGCTCATGTATTGTATTTCGGAAAACATCTCATTAGTTGCCTTTTTGGCCTGCAAATTACTTAATGTGTTTATAAATTAAACTCACAAAAGAAGTGACAGTTATTACAGAATGAAAGGGACAAGAACAGCTGGATGATGATGATGATGATGATGAAATTAGCTGTTTTATGCAATTCCACACACTGATAGTGGGTGATGGTTATGATTTGCAAAGGGCAGCAATGCACCAAAATACTGGATGTAAATGAAGCCATGTTTATTTGCATGAAAACTCCACAGTGTGCTCTTCTCTTACATTATCAGTAAAAATGCACTGCATGTGTTTGAGAGTTTAAAGAAAAATGTCTGTCAGGTTTTAAACTTCCTCTTCATACACTTTTACAGAAACGTCTGTGAAGCAATGGCATACCTGGAGGCCAATAACTTTGTCCACAGAGACTTAGCGGCCCGCAACGTTCTCGTGTCAGAAGACAACATAGCCAAAGTCAGCGACTTCGGACTGACCAAGGAGGCGTCCTCCACTCAGGATACTGCAAAGCTGCCTGTGAAGTGGACATCACCAGAGGCCCTCAGAGAAAAGGTACACTGTTGCTTCCAAGGACTGTCGGCATGTGGAGCAGCGTACCCAACCTCCAACTGAAATATGCTCTTACATCTATGTGTTTCTCTTAATCCATAGAAATTTTCCACCAAATCAGACGTTTGGAGCTATGGCATTTTGCTTTGGGAGATTTACTCTTTTGGCCGAGTTCCTTACCCGAGAATTGTGAGTATCGACATGTTTTTGGAAAGAGGCGTGCAGGTCTTTGATTTAGGAGAGAGGTTAATCAGCAATGCATTTACAGTCTAGACTCCTTCCTATTGCGTTAACTTTGAGGTAATGTACATACCTGAAAATAAACAACAGGTAGTACATTAGAGTATTTTTGAACTTTTTGCATAAAGAAAAGAACTGCATATACTGTGTTCTTTAATGTGTTGACTGCATCTTTGACTTTTGACACCTCAAATCGTCCTTCATGTGATCCAGAATACAGGGATCGCGCTGGTTTTTCGGAATAAGTTCTGCTTTCTGCCAACCCTCTTTTTCTTTGCTCTTCTCCCTTCTGTAGCCATTAAAAGACGTCGTGCCTCGGGTGGAGAACGGATACAAGATGGACTGTCCAGATGGCTGTCCTGAAGTGGTGTATAACATCATGAAACAGTGCTGGAACCTGGATCCTGCTGCTCGACCAAGCTTTCAGATGTTGAAGGAGTGGCTACAACATATCTACCAAGGGATGGGGAGAAAACAGTGAGAGATCTGACACATAAATGACTTTCCTCCTTCATTTTGACCACTTGGACCGTAACCTGGGACAAGCTGTACTATTTGGCAAACAATGAAGTTTCTCACAAAGTTTGTGTATCTGAGCGTCGTCCTTCACCTCAACTTGTTCAAACTGCAGTAACTCTTAATTCCCGGCTCAGTCGCTCTAGTATGTCTTTCTGCACTCGGTTTTCAAGAGTGAATGATTAACTGTCACATCGACGAGTCCCTTCATAGAACACAGTGCTGCCTCAGAGCCACAGTGCCTTGACCTGTTTGTTTTTTTTATGTATTTTATGTCCTTTGCGTTGATATCCTTAGTCACATTGATGCCATTATTTCATTTTATGAACATGTCAACAGTAGCGTCATTTGACTAAGTTCACTGAACCCATTGTATCCGTTTAACGAAGAAAGACGCTTCAGAAGGAGTAATGCAGTTCAGATATGTCATTACTCGCGGTATTATTTTTGACAGTTTCGAGGTACATCGTTTTGCATGAATGTTGAATTGTTTTGTTTAAAGGACTAAGTTAAAAAAAAAAAACTAAAATTATGCAGCTTTATTTTTTCATTGTTATGTATTTTTAAATATGCTATGCCTACTTTTGGGTCCATCTGTAAGTCAAGACAGGAAGCACAAGTGTGGACAAACGTCACATTTACTACTGATACAGGAACACCATTCAGCTCAGTTATGCGGACATCATTCCCATATGCAGAATTTTCCATCTGACATCAGTAAATGGTTTATTTTGGGAGTCTTTGGATTTAAGAAAATAATCTTTTTTTTTTATGTAGTGAGAAAAGGAGAATGTTAATAAATGTACTGTGTTGCTATTTCAACAATAAAAAAATATTAAATTTTGAAATTGTTTTGCAATTGTGACTATTTTTAATAATTTTTTTCTAATTAAAGTTTTCTGAGTTCAAGTATTTATAATATTGAATTAGTAAATATTAGCTCAAACTCCACCAATGTTGAAACTTGCAGTGTAATATTACTGAAATACTGTGCTTAAAACTGATACCGGAATAATTTGGATCTATTTGTTATTTTGGGGGACAAAGATTTTACAAACAAAACATACCATCTTATAAACTACAATGCATTATTATAGATTAAGTTACCCAGTAACATACAAAATTGCTGTACATACAAAAAATACATTTACCAACAATTAAATACTCCATTCTTTATAATGAGTATTTTTTGATCATTTGATAAGTGTATGTTACTGATAATACTTCATGTAATTTTACAGTAAAAGTTTTGATGCAGGACTATTACTTGTATTTAATAATCTAGTATTGGTATTTTAACTTCAGTAAAGAATCTAAATATTTCCTTCACTACTGATATTTTATGGTCCTATTGTGTTTTACTGAATAAAATCAATGATCACTGCAAAGTAACTAGATACAGCTATTAGGTAAGTATAGTAAAGTTTAAAAAAAGCACATTATTTTTTTTAAACTTTGTAAAAGAACATTGTCCAGCGCAGTAGAAATAAGTCACAACACCAATATGTGTAAGCTGCAGTTACGTGATGACTAAACTGACTAAACAGTAACTACTTTTAGTATTGCAACAGTTTTATTCATATACTTGTTTTAGTAAACTTGCGGAAATCAAGTGTAGCTATACAGAGAAGGCAACAGTGCCACCAAGCGATGACATTAGGCAAGGCAAGGCAAATTTATTTGTATAGCACAATTCATACACCAGGCAATTCAAAGTGCTTTACAGAAGCATAAAAATACATTAAAATCATACATTTCAAAGAATGAGAGAAAGAAAGAAAGGGATTAGAAAAATAAAAATAAAATGCAATTAAAGGAAAATTAAAAACAGGAGCCAGTAAAAGACAATAATTTAGCATTAAGAATGATTAAAGTCATTGAGCAAATATATTTACTTATAAAAGCTGTAGCAAATAATGACGTTTTCAACCCTGATTTAAATGAGCTGACAGCTGGTGCAGACCTCAGGTGTGCAGGGAGAATGTTCCACAGGTGAGGAGCATAACAACTGAAAGCTGCTTCACTTTGTTTGGTTCTCATTCTGGGAATACACAATAGACCTGTCCCTGATGACCTGAGAGGTCTGGATACTTCATATGGAGTTAATAAATCTAGAATATATTTTGGTCCTAGACCATTTAATGCTTTGTAGACCAACAGTAAGATTTTAAAGTCTATTCCTTGACTCACAGGAAGCCAATGTAGTGATCTGAGGACTGGTGTGATATGGTCCATTTTTCTGGTGTTTGTAAGGACTCGTGCAGCAGCATTTTGAATCAGCTGTAGTGGCCTATTTAATTTTATTGTTTAGGCCAGTAAAGACTCCATTGCAATAGTCCAACCTACTGAAAATAAATAAATGAACCAGTTTTTCCATGTCTTCTTTGGACAGACATCCCTTAATTCTGGTTATATTTTTCAGGTGGTAGTAGGCTGATTTGGTAATGAGCTTTAAATGGTTGTTAAAATTCAGGTCAGAATCAATAATTACACCAAGATTTCTGGTTTTATCTGTTGTTGTCAGTGACATGGAATTAAGGTGAGCACTGATCTTTGACCTTTCATTTTTGGGACCAAATACAATCACTTCTGTCTTATCTGCATTAAGCTGAAGAAAATTCTGGCACATCCACTCATTGATTTGATGAATACACTCACTCAGTGAAAGCAAGGGACTGTAGTCATGTGATGACACATAAATATAAAGTTGTGTATCATCTGCGTAAGTATGATACGAAATATTATGATGCTCCATAATCTGAGCTAGGGGCAACATGTAGATATTGAAAAGAAGTGGTCCGAGAATGGACCCGTGTGGCACCCCACACATCATCTTTTTTTGTTCAGACACATGCTCACCAATTGACACAAAGTAGTCTCTATCTTGTAAATAAGATTTGAACCATTATTGTTAATAAGATTTGAAGCATTATACAATATTTTACAATTAAAAGAAGCAGGAGGATAAGTCTATATAAAGATCTGATCAATTTGAATGCCTTTGTCATGAGGAGAATGATGTACTGGCTCTATGCTGTTCCATTTATTTGTTTTACGTATTCCTAATATACAGCAAACAATGTTTTCTGTTAGTAAAATTAGGTT
Organism: Chaetodon auriga; assembly: GCF_051107435.1. Taxonomy (NCBI): domain Eukaryota; kingdom Metazoa; phylum Chordata; class Actinopteri; order Chaetodontiformes; family Chaetodontidae; genus Chaetodon; species Chaetodon auriga. Next base: position 9,921,006 of record NC_135079.1, on the reverse strand, counting down.
TTTGAAAACGAAAAAATTTAATAAGAAAAAATAAGAGTCGTTGTCTTTATCGCGAAGAAGCGGAACCTATTCGAGGGGGCTTATTTCGTCGTTGCACTCGCTGGTGTTACAGGAAAATGTAGACTGAAAACAGGCGGGTTGTCAGCGGTTTTCGACAGAGAAAAGAAGTCAGGGCTCGCAGACTAAACTCGGACTCTGTGATGGACAGTGAAGCTGATGTCTTTTATCGGGAGCTGCCGAAAGTGGTAAGTCACAAATGTAGTGAAGAAAGCTTCGGAAGAAAATGGACAGAGAGGAGTTTTAGAGAGAGCCAGCGCGGTTTGTGATAGCCACATGCTAACGTCAGCGTTTCGACTGTCACCAGGAGCTTCACGCTCACCTCAACGGCTCCGTCAGCTTCCAAACCATCGAGAAACTCTTAAGCCGAAAACCGCATCTCGACATCGAACACAGCATGACCGCCATCGGCAAAGGCCAGCGGAGGACCCTGGACGAGTGCGTAAAACCTTGTCTTTAGTTTTTTTTTTTGTTTGTTTGTTTTTTTAAAATAATTTGTACAAATGTACAGATACATGGTTGTTTTTCTATTCCGTACCCAATACACGTTTTTATTTTGGCCTCTTTATGCCAATGTGGTCGCTCTTTGTAATACTTTTTGGTTGTAACGACTAAATTTCCAGCGTGTCGGATCCATAAAGTCTTATCTGTGTGTCAGAGTTTAATATTAGAGCCAGCGGGGCTGTTTGAAATCAACGTGGGTCTAATTAATGATTAATCTATGTTGTTTCTTATCGTGAGTGGTAGATATTGTTTAGGCAGCAGTGTGAACTAATGAGAAGGAGCATCTGTGTTAAAAACGGCGCGCGTGTCCGCAGGTGTTTTCAGGTCTTTAAAGTCATCCATCAGCTGGTGGACACGGAGGAGGACATCCTGATGGTGAGGATTCAAGTTCAGTTTAGCGTTTTTACTTCATTTTTCTCGCCTAGAATATCAGTAACAGACGTCTCTTTTCTTTTTTCCAGGTGGCTACAGATGTCATCAAGGAGTTTGCAGCTGATGGTGTCAAATACTTAGAACTGAGAAGCACACCAAGGGAGGAGAAAAGCACAGGTAATGTGCCAACAACATACATGGAGGCTGATACTGTGATGGCATGTTTTACCATCAGGATTGTTTGCAGAAATTCTTCATCTTACAAGTTTATCTTTTCCCAGGATTGACAAAAAGGAGATATGTTGAAACTGTCCTCGCAGCCATCCAGCAGTGTAAAGACGAGGGAGTGGACATTGATGTCAGGTAATCATTTCATTGTCTTTGAGTGTGATGAAACAGGAGTGCACGTGTCTAAATGAGCCCGTTTGTCCTGAAGGTTTCTGGTGGCGATCGATCGCAGGAATGGGATTGAAGTTGCCATGCAGACGGTGAAGCTGGCTGAGGAGTTCATGCTGTCCTACGATGGTCTGGTGGTGGGACTCGACCTCAGCGGAGACCCGACGGTCAGTCAGCCAGTGTGGGGCTTGTAGAAAAGACAATTACAGTTTTACTCCAAATGTTGTGCATGATTCGAGTTCTTCCTGTTAATTAAAGCAGTTTTCATTTTAAGGTTGGCCATGCCAAAGACCTCCTTCCTGCTCTACAGATGGCCAAGAACTGTGGGCTGAAGTTGTCGCTGCACCTCTCAGAAGTATGAACACAATGTTTTTTAGTTATGTGTTATCTGTGGTCACATCATCTGTGACTGTTGTGAAATTAGAACAAATACTGTTGCAGGTGCCGTCACAGCTGGAGGAGTCAGACTTGCTGTTGAATCTTCCTCCAGACAGGATCGGTCACGGCACCTTCTTGCATCCTGAAGTGGGTGGATCTGAAAGTCTTGTTGACAAAGTGGTGAAGAACAACATACCGCTGGGTAAGACTCAGAGCGAATGATTAACCTTCTGTGGTGTGCAAAGTTTAGTTTTTGATTTCTCAACTTTCTTTTTCCTGTAGAGCTTTGTCTGACGTCAAACGTCAAAGGACAAACTGTACCGTGTTACTCCAAACATCATTTCAAATACTGGTACCAGCTGGGACATCCAAGTGTCATTTGTGTAAGTTTCATCTCTTTGCACCTCACAGGCAATTTTAAAAACCTTCAAGTTCATATTGAAGTTATTTTTATTGGGGCTGCTTAACAGTTAAAATATTTGTGCAGCAATATGTACTGTAAAGTACTGATGACAAAATTCTACTTTATTCAGTATGTGTATGTTTTTCACCTTTAAACCTTTTCATTCAAACAATTTAGCCTAACTCCTAAAATACATCCCTGATTCCAAAAAAAAGTTTGGACGCTGTGTAAAACATCAAAATTGATGCAGCAGAGACCAAAATACTGATATTAAGTCTTTAGGAAGAGCCTCAAACTCTGGACACTACATTTCCCACAATGCAACTCGATGGACCCTCCTCAGACCTACCTCCTGTTTTCACAGGCTGAGCAGTCACGATGAGTAAACAGACACTGAAGTGAAGTCTCCTTTTAGAAAATGAACGTTTACGTAGAAGCCGAATGGTGATAAAATCAAAGTTTCCCATGAATGATCTTTATCCTTTGTCACGTTTCAGACTGACGATAAAGGAGTCTTCTGCACAGACTTGTCTCAGGAATATCAGCTGGCAGCTTCCACCTTCGGTCTCAGTCGCGAGGCCGTGTGGAAGCTCTCCCAGCAGGCCATAGACTGCATCTTCGCACCAGACGCCGTGAAACAGCAGCTCAAACAGAAGTGGACTGACATCCAGCCTCAGGTGTTCAAGTGACCCGTTCAGTGGAAACTAAAGCCAATCACATACCTCACATTTCAGTTTTAAAAAAAACATTTTACTAGTCTTTGTACAAATGATGACATCAACTAAAAGGGAACTCTTAACAGAACTGTAAAGACGTTTGAAATACTTGAAAGTAAATGACACTGATTCAGAGTAAGGGTGTTATTTTGTGCTGATATGCAGTGTTGCACTCAAAATGAATGAAAGCAACAAACGTATTACGACATAATGTTGGTGTGTCTGGGGAGCAGACATCCAGTCCTGTGGGTGCTCTTCACTATCTGCAAGTCTGTCCAAGATATCCAAAGGTCTCCAGATCACAGCTGTTGATGCAGCTTTGAGCCCACACACCGTCCGCTCGACGCAGCGCCGTTTACGGTCACATCTTCTTTCCAAACTTGCCGCGCTTCTCCTTGTTCTTCTTGAATTTGCCTTGCTGCATCTCCTTTTTTAGTTTCCCCTGCTGCGGAGCCCCGTTGCTTGCTACGGCGTTCCCCCCGTCCAGCTTCCTCTTCTTGTTACTGTTGGGAGAAGACATCGTTACCGACATGTTTCTACAACGACCGAACACCACAGCCAGAGATCCCGAGTGTCACTGCACCTCTTGATGCTGACGAGAGCTGTGTTCCCTGCTTTCTTCAACACCTGGTCCCATTCCGCATCGTCTCCACGGATCTTATACCTAGAAAAACAAAGGAAATCATTACAGTAAATATAGCCCTGTACATTTATTTTTTAAATTTAAAACCCTATACATCCCCCCCACAGTGCCATACTCACTCTTCTAGATCCATTTCCTTCACTTTCTCTACATCCTGCTTGTGTCTCTCCTCAAACTCCTTTGCTGCTTCATTCTGTTAAAGCAGATTCATTTTTAAACATTTTTCCCTCAAACTAAAATAAAAACAACATACGTGTCTCTATCCCAACAAACAGCTCAAAATCCTGCAAATATTTTACATTTTTATTAATAAATGAAAATTGTTTTTCACATACCAGATCATCATTAAGGCTTCTGACAGTCGGCTCCATGGAAACGTCTTTGGGGGCCACCATCTCAGCCTCAATAGCTTTTTCTTGGATGCTGGTGAAGACCTTGGATGACAAAGGCAGAATAATGTGTGTGTGAATGTCGCTGCAGTAGTTTTAAAGTCAGATTTTGTGGCATCTTTAAGAACGGACTTACTTGCACAAATTTCCGGATGAGACGGTTGAAGAGGCCCATGAGCTGCGAGCTGGGGAGTTCGATTTCCTTCTCTAGCTGGTCCACTGATTTGTGCTGTAAGCCTATCCCCAGCAGTAATGCCTACAGAGGGCAGGAACAATCAACAAAAAAACTGATTTCATGCCAAAGAATCAACGAAAATAACGACAAAAGGGGAAACTTACACACTGCGCAGCTGACAGAGAGACGTCGCCCAGCTGCTTGAGGAAGAAGACGCGTGCCACTGTTGGGATCAGGTCCATGATGAGGTGGTAGTCCACCATGCTCCTCGAATACAACTCCAGACGTTTCAGGTCGTAAGGGCTGAAATGGGCTGCCAGCTCGGACCTACTGAGCGCTGTGAAGGTCAAAGACAAGTCAGCCGAGGTGCTAAAACACAGAAGAGACGTGATCAGGTTAGTCAGCAGGGGATTCTTACTGCTCGTCTCCTCCTTGGACTTCTTATTCTGCAGGATGCTGAGCGCCAGGCTCGGATGGAAGCTGCCGAACTGGTAGGAGAGGAGAGACAGGAAGCGCCGGCGGAAATCTGAGTAAAACACAAAAAGAGCTGTTCAGTCAGACTGTAATCAGTTTACACGCAGCATGTCTCCAGAAGGAGCACAGAAAAAGAGGAGGAAGGTCACCTTTCCAGAAGGCAGACAGCCACTGGCTCTGCTCCGGGGCTTCGTCTGTATTCAGCTCCTTCAGCATCACACAGGAGTGCTCTCCTGTCAGGTCGTTCTAGATAGACAGACAGACAGACATCTTTTATAATTACAGCATGTGACAACAGCACAATGTACAGAAACCCACTGGAAAGAGGATCATTTTACACTTACAGGGGTTTGCCTTAAGTAGACTGGAGTGTAGCCGGCCTTCTTCCAGAACCTGTCAGGTTACAAAAAGAGCTTTAAACATTTCTAAATCTGCAGAACTATCACGACCCCTTCCTTTTCTCCGCCTCCAAGGAAACTCACTTGAGCAGCTGTGCAGTAAGGCCATAGGAAACTCCCAGATAGTCCAGTCTCTCTGCTCTCCTCTCACTCAGCTTGAGCAGCAGGGGAGGGAGCTCCTTCCGTGGAGTGATCACCTCCTCCAGCAGACTGACAGCCTGGACAAATACAGGAATGTCAAAGAAACGTGCATTTAATCTGCCTAATCTAGTCTTGTAATCATTGGCTAAACATATTTTATGGCTTTAATTGTATTACCTCACTGCTGACGGAGGTGATCTCATTGTGATTTGAGTGTGTGTTCTCATCCATGGTGGGAAACTTGCCCTCATAGTACATCTGCAGCAGCTGGAGAGCTCTGGAGCCGTAGCCCATCTGGGGGACAGGTAGGAAACCAGTTACACACAGTGCATCCAGATAAAAACTGGACAAACAGGCCTTTGTGGGTTCTTACCCCTTGATAGTCTGGATTGACGGCTATTCGCACCACTCGGCCCCCAGAGAGGCCAGCAAACTCTGAGTCTTGGAACTGCAGAGAAAAGAGCAGAGGAGTGTTTGCACGGTGGAATCAGGAGCTGTTGTCAAAACGGTTCGTGGCCAGTGTGTACCTGTTCTGACACCGTCCAGGGAATGAGGTCACCTGAGGCCTTCTTCCCTCGAGACAGACTGTTCAGGATGGACTGCCGAGATATTTCTCCCTCCAGACACACCTGAGGGACCGCAGAAGAACAAATGTAGTCAGTCAAGTCCATAAACTGGTTTGTCACAAAAAGCAGAAAACTGGAAACAAAAAACATGCAAACAAGGAAACAGATTCTGTCTGAACGCTTTCAATCAATGACACACTGACAGTAAATTAAGGAATAGCTGACTTGGAGGAAGTTCATCTTTCCTCTATAATTATTGGAACAGATTCGCCTCCTCCCACAGCTGCTTTCAAATGCATGGAGCAGCCATCGCTCTTGTGCCCTTTAATAACAGAATTCCATCTCGTCTTTACCTGCACCACAGCGAGGACCTCGGGTAGTGAGTTTTGTGTGGGGGGAACAGGCGGCAGGAGACAGAAGAGGTGATGGGCCGGAGCGTCGGATAACATCTGCAGGTCGTTCGGTGAATTCTGGACCCGGAGAAATCATCGAGTCAGCGTATAAACATAATAAAACATAAAACACTGCGGGGCGTTATGTTCCTTGAGGGAAAGCGAGATTTGAGAATACAACCTATAAATATCACCTTGTAGTGCGAAGCCACGTAGAGTGCCATGAGCCTCTGCAGGAAGGCCTCAGATGCTTTGTGGTAACAGAACAGAGTGTCTCTGTTCACATAATATCTGCAGCGTGTGGGCTGAGGACAAACGCAGAAGAAACTACAACCTGTTTGCTTCACTCATCTGCTTTCTGACAAATGCAGACAAAATGATACAGATGTAACACCGATAATCCAACATGCTGCGATGAAAGTTTGATCTGGAATCCATGTAAAAATGACTTCTGTCATTTTTTAACTATCTTTGCATTCAGCTCTAAATGCATGTGTTCACTGAAACATCACCAGAGAAACACACTCATTTTAACCACTAACCCTTATTTTTATCTTGTTTTTTGCTTGTTTGACATGCTGTGTGTGTGTGTGTGTGTGTGTGTGTGTGTGTGTGAGAGACTGGCCTGGTAGACACCAAAGGTAACTTTAATGGTACAGTCACACATGCGAATGCCCATCACCCATGGATGCAAAATTTGTAGAAAATTGCATGTGATTCTCTAATTCCGGGCAATGTGCAACCACACCCAAAGTCCTTTAAAGTACATCAAGGATACAGGTCACAAGTCTGTGGAAGTGGGCAGCCAGAGATGAGCCTGGGTATGTTCAGACAGTCCAGACAGAGAAGATCATTCAGCCACTTTTCCACCGCGTCTCCGGGGGCGTACCGAATGGACTCGTGAAGAGCAACCTCATGAAGAGAGCGAGCTGTGTTCGGAGACAGGAAACAAGCAGTCAGACAGATGGCAGACACACACACACACACACACACATAAACACAGAGATGTTTACCTGCTGCGAGCCTCGCTGTGTTGGTGGACCTGTTCTCTGCTGACAGGCTCTGCTGACTGTCTGCACTCTGCTGCCTCAGCTGCTGAATCAGTTTGAGGGAAAGTGAGCGCCCAGTGCCTTCATACCTGCACAGGTGAAGGAACACAGGGGTTAGAAATGCAAATAACTAAAGCTGAAAAGATGAAGTGATTTATCGATGAACAGAATATTAATTATTTTGATAACTGACTAATCGTTTAAATCAGTTTGTAAGCAAAAAAAAAAAATTACTGGTTGCAGCTGCTCAAGTGTGGAAATATTTGCTAAATTTCTTTGTCTTTTATTATTGTGAAGTGAATATTCGGGTTTTGGACTACTGGTCGAACAAAACAAGCAATCTGAATATGTGAACTTGAGTTTAGGAAAATTGTGAGATACATTTTTCACTAATTTCTGACAATTTCTTTACCAAACAACCAAGAATGAAAATGGAAATAAACATTTCTTGCAGCCCCACAAATAATACCACTTATTGTTGCTTCTATGTTGCTGGTCATTAAATCCATCCCTCAAAATGTCCTTGTGTGTTATGTTTGTCACACGATGTGATATGTGACTGTGTGAATATCATCCAGCTCCATTACTGACCCGTTGATGGTGGAGGCCATGAAAACCAGATAAGGCCCGAGCAGCTTCTTCACCAGAGGAAGAGGGATGGCCGCAGCCTCATCGATGACCAGCAGTTCGGCCTGGCCCAGCTTCACTGCGTCACCCGGGTGGATGTACTGTTGGTCACAAGAACAGGAGGTCAGAAATGTTCACTGACGACTGTGAATAACAGGAAATGGAGAGGGGCGGTCTGGCCTCGTTCACCTGAATTGTCTGCCGATGCTCCTTGAAGATGTTCACCCGCACCACAGCTTTGTTGAACTCTGGATTCAAAGACTGGATGATTTCATAGTCGAGATGCTCCTACAAATGAAAAAGGGGGATATGAAGCAGTGTGCACTCACAGCATGAAGATGGCACCTCTGATACAGGGAAGAACTCTAAGGCAGCCGACCTGATACTGCAGAGCATCAAAGCCTTTAAAGACGAATTCAAACATGGTGTGGAGGTTGTCCGGGCTCGGTGAGGTCACAAAGATGTTGGAGTAGCTGTAAAGAATGTCAGGCAATCATTAGCAAAAATGTTGGATGCTATAATAGACAAAACGGACATTTTAAAAGTCATCTGTACCCAAAGGCCACAGCTCCAGCGACAGCCAGCCCCAGTGCTGCAGACTTGCCTCGACCACGGGCAGCAGTCAGGGCCACGGTGCTCCTCAGGGTCTTCTCTGAGATTGCCTCAATGAACTTAAGCACTCCTTTAGCCTGAAAGACAATGCAATCATTAAAATGAGACGACTACTGAGGCGGCATTTCTCAGGAGCGTGATCATGATCTTTGCACTTTGAAGAGGGTCTTTATTGATGAGGTCCTGACCTGGTCCATGGTCTTGCAGCAATCCACCAACACACCAACAGGCTGAGTGTCCTGAAGGGACTCCTTCAGATCCTTCAGCTCCTGTTCCCGGGGAGACAAACTGTCCTCCTGGAGGGAGGAGACGACTGGTCAGAGATCATTGAGCAAGCAAGGATAAAAACTTTGTGTTTACAGCACTTTTCAAAACAGCGATCACATTGTACTTCATAGAAGGGAGAAGAAAACAATTCTACTCAGTCACCTGAGTCTTTGGGGGGACGGGCTTGATGTTTGCCATGTGGCTGGAGATTGGCAGGACATTGAGTTGGTCATCAATGACAACACAGTTTTTGCAGGATGCAAGCGACAGAATGAACCTAGAAAAGAAAATGAATGACACTGTTAAACTGTCAGTCCACTGACTAAAGATGCTCTTAACGCCACGACAGCCTGAGGAGAGCTCACCTCTCATTGAACCTTCCCACCACATCCTGATGAGCCTCAGTCCGGTACCGAGAGTGCACGTCCTGGATGAAAACAGGCCACAATGATCCCAAATCATCTGACAAGCGAACAGAGTCTGACGTGTGGAAATCAGAGACTTACCATAGTCATAGTGTACAGCTGCTTGAGAGAGTTCATTGTCCTCAGCAGTAACACCACAATACCACCTCCTTCCACCGTCTCAACAGTTCTCGCTAAGAGGTTAGGAGTGAGAGCTTCAAAATCCTGTGAGGTACAGAAAGCAGTGTTAGTCTACACACAGTAGTGATTCCCAACATTTTTAGGGATCTTTTCTGTCCTTTGGTGTATCTTAGTGGATTTATATTGAAGTACAGCCAAAGAGGAGTGACTCACCTGCAAGACACACATGCCGAAGGTGTTTCCCAGGATCTTGTGGGTCTCATTGTAGTAGCAGTAGCGGATGTTGGTCGCAGCGATGAACAGCTCGAAGGGGTCGTCCTGATTCAGGTTCAGCGTGCCAGTTTTTATCTTCTTTTGCAGCTGCCTCATGCGCTTCTTCCGATTGCTGTTTCGAGACATTTTTCACACATTTCTTTGCTTTCAGACACAGTAAATGTCAAACAGCTAAATCTCAGAGAGGAGGTTCCACTCACCTGCTGAAGCCCAGGTCTTTTTTGTAGCACCAGAGGACAGAGGGTCGAGCTCTGACGGCGGCTTTGGACAGCATGTGATGCAGGATGACAACCTGGATCACAGAGAGCAGTCAGTTGCACGGACGAAAGGGATCTTAAAATAAGCCCATTGCTACTCAGACTGATACATTAAAGATCACCTGATCTCTTCCACGATCTCCCACCACCACAAACATGGTCCGATGCTGCAAAGCGACTCCATTCTCTATCTGGACACGAATCCGGTTGTCTACCTTCTTGCGGACTGTCGCCATCGTCTTACTGCTGCTGAGGGAAATAAGAAATATCACACACACGACGAACTGTCACATCAGTGCAAATGAGCAAATGTCAGTGATGCTTTGCGACATAAGCGTTGCAGTTACACCCATGAAGTGCTGTCAACTGAGTTAGGAGGAAGCTTTGACTGGAGCTAACTCGAAGCCCAAACAAATGAGAGTTAACGGCAGCGGGAAATCTAAAATCTGCCGCAACGCGAGGAGGAAAAACGCAGAATTAAAACGTCGTTTCAGACACTAAACGTGTCCAATTACCTTCAGATACAGATACGCTGGTGGTTGTTTAGCCTTCACGAAACTCCAACAAGTCGAGGGCTGAAGCTACACGCCTGCCATCATGCTGTTGATACTCTCACGTGGAGACACCAGCTCATGGAGGACCCCGGGTGTGACGTCATCACTGCGCGACGGTGTGCGAGAAACAAAGCGGGTGGAGGGCTGTTTACTTTGAACCTCTGTATTTTAAATGGAAAAAAACCACATGCTCAAATGCAAATGGACTAAGAGGAAGCCACACAACAATTCAACATAGAAGTCAGGCCAGATATCGAAACATCACAGGGACCGAAGAATAGTAAAGCACTGAAAACAGATATTTATAAAGCTTCAAATCTTTTTCTGTAATTCTTTATCGCTTGTTAGATGGTGCCCTTGTGTATTTGTTCTGTCCTGTCTTTTTTGTCGAATTGTATGCCGATGTTTTGTTTGAAAATAACTCCATGCCTTGAACATGACACAGTAAGACAAACAATAATAACAAAGCAGCTGGCCTCCCATGTGGAATCTCCATAGCTGGAGCAATTATTCAATTTGCTAAAAAAACAAAAACAAAAACAAACTTTTATTCAATTTGCTTTTAAAAAAAATTATTCGATTTGTTTAAAGAAGCAATTATTCAATTTGCTAAAGAAACAAAAAACAAACTTTTATTCAATTTGCTTAAAAAAAATTATTCGATTTGTTTAAAGTAACGATTATTGGATTTGCTTAAAGTAATGGAGATCCAAAGGGATTTGAGCTGTTGTTCATTTTATGGGCAATAATAGAAATTTGTTGCAGCATTACAAGTTCTGTGAAGTTCCAACTCCAATTCAGTATTAAGAGGTATAATACAGTGATAAAAACCACAGCAATCTTCCAGGGATCAGTGGTTAAAGACAGCATTCAGAACTCAAAAGTCTCTCAGGCTGAGACAGCTTTGCCAGGAAGTGTGAGTGTTGAGTATTGAGTGTGAGCAAAGCAGTGGACTCCCCAGTAGCTCACCTGGTAGACTGTGCACCTCATGTATTGAGGCTGAGTCCTCAGCAGCAGCCCAAGTCTGGCCCAGCACAGTACTCCTGAGTAAAAATACATCAGTCAAATGTCCAGGAGGACGTGTTTACCCACTTGTGGATATAGATGCCAACCAATAATCCCAGGCACTTTTCAGACTTTAAACTTAATTTGTGCCATAATGCACAAACAAGTGTCATTCCCAGGTGCTGTACTGACTGTATGCAGGTGTACAGCCAATTTTGAGGAATTCTTCAGTATACAAAATATATATTACTATATTACTATTACTATAAGTGTATGGTCCTCTACATTTATCTGAAACCTGCACGGATTACTTTGAATAATTTTGCATACAAAATATGTTGTGATACGTGAAACTATTTACCTTAAAACTGCACATTCAGGGGAAATAACTGGACTGCCAATCACAAAAGCACGATCTGTTGGGGTGAGTTCATCAAGGTTTGAACTGGCCTACATAATAGCATATAGCTACACTTTTACTTTTAAAGAACGCTGTTAGATAGAGGAATTGTGCGTTGGGGAACACTTAGGTCCACAAACCACTTGCTCTAGTTCCACGTGAGGCTAGGCCATGGTTCCTCTGTGAAATGTAAGGCTGCAAAGAAAGCATGCAGTTTCCCCTGCACTTAATTATGAACTACCACCTGCTGCAGACAGCTACAATGTCACCATTGTATCTTGTATGATAAGGTGGGTTGGTCGTCTCTGGCAGAGAGGTGTAATAAACATTACCATTTGTTTATCTATAAACCATTGTTGGAAAACTACCAACCTACTTCTTAATGATGCTGGACAGGAACTTTGGACCCAGTCAGACTCACACAAATGACCGGCTCATGTTTCATGTACCCTGGCAACAGTGTGAGTTTGTAATGTCAGCCTTCCTCCTTTTACTAGCCCAAATTCTTGGACTGACCTTCAACACAGGCTAAAAATGAACTTTACTATCGACAATTTACAACCATGATCACATCACCTGTCTCAATGTGTAGCTGTTTTACCTGAATTCGTCTTGTGTCCTATGCATCTTTAACTTGCCTGTAAATTATCCACTGTAGCATGCTCTGCCCCCTCACCTTGTGACTGCCTGAACGTTACAGCAGAAAGCTGAGGCTGAAGCATGGGTATGCAACACAACTTTATTGAAACTCTTGAAGCAACATCAATTTACAAACAAGGAAACGGGAGCTCATTGAACAAAAAAATCCTTTTTTTTGAACCAAAATGACAGAAAAGAACTGAAAAAGGGAATAAACTCCCAAGGATTGGACCAGCAGTGGCAGGTGCATTTTTTTTCATACAAAAAATAACTTATGAAATCTTTCAAGTTTACAGGAATATTGTAACACAAGGCTTGTGTAAATCGATGACTGGATTTACAGCTTAGCTTGTGTGTTAGACTTTAAATGATTGAATATTTCCAAATATCAAAGCAGGCATTACTTTGATTTAAGAGACAGGAAAAATACCACTGATGAAGAACTAACAAAGGAGAACATGAGTGAGCTGGGGCAAATGCATTCTTGAATTTTGAATTTTCAGTGTGGTGCAAGTTAGTCACAGTCATTATGAAAGGCCTTTTCAGGATCGTATTGCCTGAGTGCTGCCTCTTGACACTCCTCTGGGTCCCTGACCAGCTCCGCGCTTGTAGTTCTGTTGGTAACCGTCCTAAAGCAACAGAGAAAAGAAGACATTTTAGAAACTACTCCAACAGACAGCAAAGGTGACATGAACAAAGCCAGCGTGGGGGTCTGAATTATTCTTTCATACCCTCTGATAATTCCCATTTGAGTAATCCCGAGGTGTGTTGAACTGAGTCGGTCCATAACCAGAGTTTGGAGTGTTGGCAAATGGGGGACGATAACCATCATAGCCACCTGAAAAATGAGAAGACTTTACACTTAAAATGCATCGTCTTAGATTTCGAATAAAACAAGCTCTGACTCTTCAGCCCTTTTCAAACATGCTCATTACAGAAATGTTTTGGCAATTTTAAATGTCAACAAACGCCTTCGTCAGTTTTGCTACAAAATCATAGCGACAATCTGGCCGGGTTGAGCTGAGTCTCATTTCCGGAAAAACCCATTAGAACGAATCTGAACTGAATCAGAATGCTGTGAAATTAACTTAAAGACAACAGCAGCATGAGGTTCAACACACACAGAAATATTGAATTTATGTCTCATTCCTCTGTCTAAGCACTGAAATAAATTTATTAAAAAGAAAATAACATTTGTTTTGGTCTCTAAATGTTGTTTTTCTGCTCCAACCTCAAAAGAGATCGAAAAAAAAAGCAAAACTAGTCAACATCTGAGAGAATACTGGTCTGGCAATTGTTAATGTTGGACATCTTTCATTCATACAGCATAGTCCTATAATAAAACATGAAATCGATGAGGAATTTTATTTCACAGAATCACTCTCATATTAACAGACACCCACTGTGTGTCTGTCCTACTTTAACAGACATGAAGGCAGCAATGTTACATATTCCACGTCTGAAAAGGGTTTAACTGAAAATAATGGATTTACTTGTGGCTGCGGGTTGTGAGTTTACCTCTGAATCCATTCGATGAGCCTCTGTAGCCATTGATCATGCCCCTGGCATTGCGAGGTCCACCACGAGACATGCCTCTGCTGTTGTAGAAGGACTGAGGCTGCCTGCCGAAGCCTGGGCCCTGCTGGGAAGGCTGCTGATGGCCTCCTGACTGGTCTTGGGAATGAAAGGCACCGACTACTAAAAACATATGATTGGGTGCCCGAAAACAGATGCATGTCAACCTTCAGTCAAACTCGAGAGAAAGAGCAATCTTGCACAATTAATCCAGGAAGTAAATAATGAATAAAAGACTGAAAATCTGTCTACCAGACTGCAGTTGTTCTGACTGCATCTCTGTCTGCTCCACAGGATGCTGCGACTGGCTGCTGAAGGCTTGGTTGTAGCTGTTCTGGTACTGGTTGGCCTGGTTCAAAGCCTCCGTCTCACTAGCTGGTGGGACCGGGGCATTGAGGTTGAACACCTGAGGGGCGAACAAGGGCCACATTGTGGTGAAGCCAAAACCAGAGGAAAGGTCACACGCTCATTAGGAGTAAAGTCTATTACTCACTATTTCCTGGATAAAGCTGCTTCACTGCAAACCCATACAACTGCAATATGACGAGAGGGCACTTCAGGACTCCATAAAGCAGTTTCTAATGGGAGCTATTAATGTATTTCTAGTTTGACTCCACTGGAAGTAATGTTCAACGTCCTTCTAACACCTCTTTAATCCGCATGACAGACCAGATGATTTGGTCTTTCACTCAACTCAAACATGAAATGGTTTAAATACAGGTATTATTTCACAACATGAGTAATTCTTGGATTGAACAACAGGCAGCGTGTGTCATCACAAAGGCCTTACTGTCTGCATTGATTGGAATGGTGCTGCGTTGACATTGATGCCACCGCTGTGAGGAGCTTTGGAAACAGGCTGGAAAACCTGCGTTTGAGAGGCAGGCGGGAGAGCCGTCGATGGTGGAGGCTGCTCCGACGACAAGGACATGGAGGTCTGTTGAAGACAGAAAACACAACGGAAGATGAATAAACATGTTTTTATCTGCAGTGTGAGAAAGTACATCAGGAGGTCAAAAAACGTCATTTAGATTTAAGTACAGGATTCATGATTCAAATTTGTCCTTGGCATTCGTCCTGGCTATCTGACAAATTTATCAAACTACAATTAAATACTGAAATAAAATACTAAAATCTACACAAGGTGAACATTTAAACAAGGTGATTCCAGCTTTTTCAGACTCCTCATACTTACATATTTCACTACTTTTACTCAACTTAATACAGGACTAGGACTCGGTCCTTGCATTTCGATCCTTTCTTAAACAAAACTAAATTTATCGAGCTGCACACTGCATGTCAAACATGAACTCACAGAGCGGCATGGTTTACCTGGATGGGGTCGATGGATTCTTTTGAGGGTCGTGGATCTGGCGTGTGTGAGGTCTGATACATGGGTGGCGGAGTCGGGGAGACGATAGGAACCTGAGAACAGAGAGTAAAAATGACACTCTTTTGTTTAACATTTCTTCAGGGTGGCTACAAGATCAGTGCTGTCCATTCAAGTTTGATTACTCACTTGTGTGGGCTCAGGTTGGACAGGAACAGTGTTGGGTTGCGATAGCCGGGACTCTGGGTGAACTAAGAAGATTTGAGTATTGCACCTTAGTAAACCGGAAAGGCCATTTCAAGCGTTGAAGTGTGAAGTTTACACATACCATGACATCAGAACTGAGTTTCTCTTTGTGAAACATACCTGGAGGACACACCATCTGTGGTAAGTCAATGTTCTGAGTGGGTTTCATAGGCTGCGCTGAGACAATGGCAGGATCAATGGGCTGTCCGTCAAACTCCAGCATAGAGTCCTGAGAACGTGACGAGCACCATGCTGAATATCTACACTGAGACGTGATGAGCACCATGCTGAATATCTACACTCAGCAGTCCGTCCAAGCACAAAGTCCTCACCTGCATGAAGTTGTACGTTCCCTGCATCTGTGCCATTAAGTCCTGCACCACCTGCTTCCTGGCCATGGGGTCAGTAGCCGGCGCAGGAGACGCCAAGTTCAAGGGGTGGGTCTCCAGGGCAATAGGGGAAGCCGCAGGCTGCACAGGCTGCTGCTGCATGGCACTGACTGCCTGAGAGCGGAAGACAGACATTGCAGACGAATAAGAAACAGGAGGAATAAGTGAAATCTGGTTCAGTCATTAGATGCTGCCTGTGGGTGTATCTCACATCATGGTTTGTAAATTGAAACCTCACAGCTGACAATTAAACATGCAAATGTGAGCATTCCAGAGCAGAAATCAAAGTACCAAAGGCTTGAACACCCTCTGCACAAAACAGAGACACCTGTCTGACAGCTCTCATCGGAGCCTGAGCCTACGACACTCAGTGTGGTGCCTAGAAAACAATTCCCTGCTGCCTGAAGAACTTATAATGCTTTATTTCTCCACAACTATGAATCATAGTAGGTTCAGGGCATGAATTACACCACAGTCAAACAGCCAGCGCTGTGAATGCCCCGGGGGGTGTTCGTAATGCCCACTCACATAGCCAGTTTGACAGCCCTGTCTTGAACAGGCTGTTGTGTCCTTAAAACAGAGTTGAGATTTCCTCCTTCAAAACTTCATGCAGCAAATAAACTCTCGTTTCCCTGTGTCTCTGTAATCACGTTGGACATCATCAGCAGCCTAAGATTTCTCCCACTTGAACAGATAACCTGCTCGCTAACAATCAACATAATGTGATAAGCGCAAGCAGCTAAACACTGTGTGGTCCAAGTATTAATATATGTGTTTTACAGTTTGCAAGCATATTGCTGCATAGTGTTATAGGTCAGTGATAACAAAATAATATCTAATAAACTAATCAAGTCACAACTCTTGTGACTGGGCCAGCAGAAAACCAAGGCAGACAAGGCTCCGACTGTTGGCGCATATTTATTTCTGACTCTACATTTACTCTAGCTGTAGAAACCATACTAGAGAAAAAGAGATGTATTCTGTATCTGTGATTTAGGAGCTGATAGCAAAATCTCCAGTGTCCAGTGCTTAGCAGCAACGACCCACAACACTCTGCAGCAGATAAAGTCACCATGACAGTGATGTAAATGATAGGGAAATAAGCTGCATTAAAAGCACATTCATCTGGGGACAGGATCACTGTGAATCTCCAGCTGCACTGTGTTTTCAATGTCTCTAACAATTTATTGATCAATAGTACATTTACTTCAAAAAAATCTTTTCAAAAGTGCTTCATACAAAACCCATAGTTCAACTACTGACAAATGAGTCCTTATCTAGACAAGCTATGTGATTCCCGGTGACTATCTGTAGAGAAGGTGAACTATGATCAACAATCACTCTCAGGACAGACTGGGGAGTAACGTTGGACGCGTGCATTTTCAGTCCAACACTGTCCAACTGGATGAAACGTCTGACAAATTTTTGTCTAGTCAGTATCTCTACTGTCACTATCAAATGAAGGCAAAGTCAAGTTCTAAATAGTTTTAATTAAAATATCCTCCTTTGCAAAATTCTGCTCTCTCATGCTGCATTCAAGTCCATCTAAATCAACTCATTAAGTTGCAAATTCATCATGTCAACAATAAAATTAACATAAAGGTTTTAACATCCCTTGAATTTTTGCTGTTTTTCTATAAAATGCTCTTAATGTATTGTTTTTAAATGTGCTGGTTAGATCAGGATATACTTCCACTGAAATACTAGGAACATAGTTAATAATGTGTCCCAGCCAGTTAGAACCAGATGTACCAAAATGGTCATTCAGTCGACAAAGTAGACAAATAATGAGCAAAACATAAAACTGTAAAATGTAAAGTTCAGTCCCAGACAAACATAATCCCTGCAGCATACCTCTGTTTCTGTGGTCCACTCATCCCCCTGCTCCTTCTCACTGCCGCTGTAAGTGCCGCCTGGAATGAACTGTCTATTTATGAACTGGAGGATTAAAAAATAATAATGAAAAAAAAAAAAACACATCAGCACAATACTGCAAAATATAATCAGTCCAGTGACCTCGCTGGAAAGGGTAGGTTAATCTCACCTCTGTTGTTTCCACTGCAATGGGTTCTGTGAACTCCTCAATTATTTCAGTTTCTGTAAAGAGAAAAATAATTTTAGAGAATGCAGTGCTGATTTCATTATTGCTTGATTGCATTAACATTTTAAAAATAGAGTGTTTCACGCAGCACGGCATCAGAGAATGGTCAGGACCTGGATCGACAGTCTGCTCTTCTGCTTCTGACGATTCAGCTACTACTTCTGCCGCTACTGCCGCCTCCGCTGCCGCCGCCGCCGCCGCTACCGCCGCTGCCGCCGCTGCTGCTGCTGCTGAGGCTGCCTCTTCCTCCACTTCCTCCTCACAAACTCCATTTTGGTGAGATGGAACCCGGTCAAAGTACCCGCTCAGCAGAACCTGGTCCAAAGTCTCTTTCAGTGCCTTGTCTACAAGACAGGTAACATAACGAGCAATTTATTGGAAAGACAAGTTATGAAAGCTGACACAGTCATCATATTTACAAAGTTACAATATGCAATGAGGCCACATGACCATTTTACCAAATTCAGCCAGCCAGACTGTGCATGCTATCGTAATCAAAGCATAATAATGCAGTGCTTGTATTAGGCCCCAAACTCAGGATTTTGGCTGCGGCACACATTAAACTTACTTATTCACTTTGAAGGCTCTGGTTAGTTTCAAGTCTTAATATTTCCTCTAGAATACAGAATATGTTTCAGTGCCTTAAATGCCAAACCTCCAACTAAGCAACAGTCCTTAATTAATGATTGAAACAAAAAAAGTCCCAGGCATGGGATCAAAATGCTCCTAATTGCTGACCGACCACATTAAAAATATGCCACTCCAACACAATCGTGACTTGTGATTCACTAGAAACACTAGCAGAGCCCTTTAGCTAGCTCAGGCATTTCCACTTTTGGCTCTTCGGGCAAAGCAGGTCAGTGTTATTTTCTTTACTGCCTTGTGCTTCAGGTCAAAAAGTCTGCTGCTGTCTGAATAAATATCACCCTGAGTCACCAAGTAAGACCTCCTTACTGAGGTGAAAGGGTTGGCTACAGTGAACTGGGTCACCAGTATCCTAATGTGGCTCCAGAGATCTGACCAGTGGAACCACAGGCGACAAGGCCACTGGCACTCTGCCCCAGTGCTGAGTCAGGATAAGCCCACAGCGCTCAGCCCCCAAGCAGAATGCAGCAGTGCGAGTCCTGAGGCCAGATTGCTGAGAATGCAGTACACCAATATCCCCAAGCCCTGATTATTCACATCAGAGCACTGCACACATGCTGCATTAACAAAATACAATGAACATGCTACATTAACATATTAAGACTGGCTAATGGCCTGCAGTACCCTCTGACAAGGAGGTTTTGTTTAGAGCATTTGCCATCTTTATCTACCTTTCTGTGAAATCACTCAAAAGGATGTGACAAATTATTTATGGCCATCTTCAACACAACAAAAAGCTTGCTGATAACTGCTTTGTCACCAACCATGTGATAAAATGTCCTGCCAACAATATTCACAACCAGCTGGGCATATAAATAAAGCCAGTTTGTCTTCAATAAACTAACTCAATTTTGCTATAAATTACAGTGGGGCTGTAACTGCTGATTATTTTCAATACTAATATATACTATACCACTATTTTCAGTAAATGTCAGTAAAGAGCAAAAAATTCCCATCACAGTTTTCCCAGACCCCAAGTTAATGTCCTCAGATTGCTTGCTGTGTCTGTCAAGCACTCCAAAACCCAAAGATATTCAGTTTAATATCACAGAAGACTAAGAAACCAGCAACTAATTCCATTTGGAGCATGTGCTGAAATTATTTAGCCAAAACACCCATTAATGAAAATACTGAGCTCTACTGCTTGCACCCATTCATCGGCTTTCATTAAAATTGACTTACATGTTGTTCCAACCACAGCCTTGTCCTTCCCTTCCAGGAGGTCCCAGAGGTGCACAGATGCTTCTTCATACTGGTCAGCCAACCTGCAAGTGTAGAGAGATAAGTTGTACAGATCCCCTTGTTAAAAAGGAAAAAAGAAGTGGAAGAAGTCTTTCGCATCTCAGATTCATTCAACAACCAATGCCTTGGACTAACCTGATGTTTTGGTCACGGTCTGGCCCCAATAACTTGTAGAACTCATCAAAAGCTGTGAGGTCTGCATCTGTCAGCAGCGGCGAGCCGCTGACTCCCTGCTTCAGGTCCTGCCGCACAATGTCGTCTCCCAGCCGATCCAGGAGGAACTGCAGCTCCAGAACCGTCTTCAGCCTCCTCTGCTCTGCCTCCTCCCGCTGCAGCTGCTCCCGCCGTGCAGACTTCTTCACCACCTTCTGGATCTAATGATATACACCAGTCACAAAAGGTCTGGCTACTGCAAGTGAGGGTAGACACCACTGAGGGAACATTTTCAGGAAACCGCAGTGATCCTTACATCTTGTCCCAGTGCGATGAATGTCTTGTGCAACTCTCGGGCAAATTCCAAGTTATTAATGACTTCCTGGTATTTGGATAGGGCCTCCTAAAAAGACAAAAGAAAGAGACATTTCATGCATCACTAGGTTGTAGTATCTTTGCAAGTATTACTGGATTATTGTGGTTTTGGACAAAATGACAAAGTGTACCCACCAGCTGGTCAGGATTGAGACGCTCCCCGCTATTCTTCCTGACTTGGTAATCGTCCAGTTTGCTCTGTAATAGACCATCACAAATGCAACAAAGAATAATGACTTACCACACATATTAAGAAGAAATAATTCTTGATGTGAGTGCTTTGGCTTTTGGAGCACTTCAGCTACGGACTGAGAGGGACATCTGTCATGCATCATACTTTACACAACAGCGACGCAGCTCCACGTTGTTGCATCCAGGACAAATGGCCGTCAACACCACTCACCTTTTTCTTCTCCATGTTGCGGGCCTTCTTGTCGATGACACCCAGCACTTGCTTCAATACTTCAGACTGTCCACCGAGTGCAAAACTGCCCATTGACCCTGGAGCGGATCCCACATCTGGGCTGGCAGACTGCACGGTCCCATTTGCATTCATTACTGAGGGCATCTAGAAGTTAAGTGTGGAAGGTCAACTTCTGGAGGCAACAAGGAGACGCCTCCACCAAAAATTATACAAATTCGTAAGCATTAGATTAACTGAAAATGACTGTCATCAGCATGAGTTGAAACCTTTCAAAACCAACATTGAAGAGATTATTAAAAGTCAATAAATGCTGCATGATGACTAATGAAGACAGTGTCATGGGATTAGGGCTAAAGCTAACAATTATTTCCACTGGAGATTAATCTGCCACTTATGTCCCCTGTTTTTCCTTTTTCTGCCAGTACAGTGCCTCGCCTCATCTTAACTTTGACTGGTTGAGTAAAAATGATTCCAATGGGTTTCATGCAGTGGAGCATACAGATTTTATTATTTTGGGAAAGAGAGCATAGGTTTTTGACTGGTAATGGTTATCATCAGATAATCTTAGTTGAGGTATTGGTGCGAGGAAAGATATGGTTGGAATGGCGCATTCCTTATAGTCAATCACAATTTGTAAAATCCCAAATCTACATACTCAAATTGCTTGGTTTTTATCCGACCAGCAGTCCAAACCCCAAAGGTATCAGTTGACAAACTCTGAACCTAAGTGAACCACCAAATATTCACATTCAAGAGCTGGAAACGGAGCAAAATTTCAAGTCAATTGTTTAGCAAAATTGTTACGATTTCTTTTTCTCAGTCGACTATTCGATAAATCAACTTCCCGTGTCTGCTCTACCTTAGATAACGTCATCGTCAGGTTGCATGATACAGTGGGCCTGGACAAACCGACTGACGGACAGACAGACAGATGTCACCAACAGATTAACTATCGATTCTCAAAAGTGAATGTGTAGTACGAGTAATATGCGGAATAACGAGGGTAAGTATGAGCGGTTAACGTGGGCCTTAATGGCACAAGAAAACATTAATTTACAGATGAGTAGCTACTACAGGACAGGTGGTGTACTATCGATGTAATCTGTTAGGTGTAAACGACGCACAGTATGAACACAAAGTGCAGCTTCTTAACAAAATAAGTGTAGCAGACTATATCCCCAAGCCCCCAAACCAGTTCAACATAGCAACTGGCGAACTTTAGTCTAACTGTGTAAACTGGAGAGAGGACATTTCTCAATCCTTCTTCTTATCAAAATATTTTCACTATAACTTCGGATACAAAGCTGTATTTTCGGCTACCAGTTCTATGGTCCAGAGAAAACGTAGCAGTGCGGCCAGCTCGCCGGTGTTATCTATGAGGTCTGGTAAAATGGCCCTGACCACACTACCGTTAGCACAGACCACTGACTTAGCATCTTCACGCACTGCTAGCTTGGTTGTCTGGTAGCTACAGCGACGCGTGCTAGTCAGCAGCCGGCCTCCCGGCCTCGTTAGCTTGGTAGTATGACTCCTGATTCACCCACCTTGATGTTATATATCCACAGGGGAGCTTGCTAGCGAAATGTACGAAACGGCCAAGTTGTTATTATTGTTGTGTTGCTTTATTTTCTCTTTCACTCTAGTGTGGGATCCGCCCCGCCGGCCTCACCGACAACTGAGACGGTACGAAAGACGGCGAAACTCTTTATAAAGGCGAAGGTCCGTTTTTAGCTGTCACATATATGCCTAAACGAATAAACTATAACAACAAACCTTAAGAGAGCACAGATTTATTAATATCAACATTTTCATATGCAACACAAACGTGTTAATTGAACTATTCAGCAATGCGTTAATTTTACAGTAATTAAATATGATGTAGTTGCTATTTGTGAACAGGCAATATAATCAGCAGCCTCTTGGCAGAAAATCTGCACAATCATTAGCTTTGATTAGGCTACCCTGTCTGTCTCCCTATGCCTTATACAGTATTTAGTTCTGCAGCAGCTGTCCATCCCACTGAGAGAACTGGCATGTGTTGGTTCACAGCTGTCTCCCTACCTGACAATACATGATTGTACCATCTTTTGCACATCAGTTTAAAGTTCAAGTGCAACATAAGAAAATGGATATTTAAATATTGGAAGATGACTGTAAAAATCTTTAAAAGTTAATGTTAAGTTAAAGTAACATTTTTCAAGTTGAATTTTATTCATTACTTTGCAAATGAAGTAGTAATGAAGTGCAAGCTGTAAGGTAAATTCTAAATCCAGAAACCAGATACAGTGCTAAAAACAAAATATGGATATTTGAAACTGAAAATCAAACTGATGATAACATCAATAAATGACACATAAACAATAAAGAAACAACAATGCTGATACTACTTATAATACTGATGATAATAATAGGTATATAATGGTAGTAGTAATAATAGCAGGCCCAATACTAAAACAGGCTGCCATGTGGATCACACAAGTAAACTGAAAGTGAAATTCACAAAGATGTAGAAACGTTTGAGTTAGTTGTGTGTTCTTAGTACCTGTCTAGATTAAACTATTCTGTTTTAAAGAAGATTTGAAGATGTTTCTACAAAATATATGTGCATATTGTGAGTTACAGATGAGAGGGCTCATGCCCTTTAAATGTGGAGTAATACAGAGTTTCATAACTATTCCATGCCTGGTTTTAAAGTCTCCAGAAGTCTCTAAAATATTTGATAGAATTCACAATGTGCAATCTATTGTTCATGTTTAGAACATATCAAACGCATATTGTTACAATAATAACAATCTCTTGTTCTGACTCCAAGGTTGACAAACCCTGCACTACTCCACTCTTTCCCATATTGAGAATTCATTAAATAATTGTACCATATTATAAGCTGTGCAAGCACTTAAGTAAATGGAAAGTCTCAGATGTACAGTATGCCAGAATAAAACATGTTCTAGTGATAAAAATGTTTTTATCACTTATATCAGTAGGTGGCAGTAAAGCTCAGCGTCTGATCTACAACAAAACACTGATACAGTAAAACTGCAGCTGAAGAGAAAGTTCAGCTTCTGAAAATCCTCTGACACTGAAATATGCGTATGAAATTTTTTCAAGAAATTAACTGACAACTTTACTGTTATAAGAAAATTTATAGCATATACACACACAGCACATATGCATACACGCACAGACTGAATAAATGCTGAGTTCCCAAGTCAAAACAATTGAATGTATCTTTGATTATCAAACTTTTCCAACATCTTTTCTGCTTTACTTCATGGCTGAGCACATGCTTTACGCCAGTGTCTAAAGGGAAGCAAACTGACCAGAAGAATGTGAAAGCAGCTTTCTTTTGTTTTGCCAAATACAGGAAGCAGTTAACATGGCTGCACAGCTTTTTGATTGCACTGTTCCACTGAAAGTGTTTTCTTTTAGGGATAATACTGATTATGGGAGGATCCCAAGGGTAAGTGAAGCTCCCTTTCAACGAGTGACTCATTTCCGTAGCCTGCTGTGTTTCAATCAAACAACAACACTGAACACCAGCCGTCTTCTAAAAGAATCCCAGGGTGGTTCCTAGTCTGACCTCTGACCTTTACACCTTGACATTTTAAAACTTACAATGAATCCCACAGGCCGTTATTTCCAACCCGTGTGGTAACAGTGAACAATAAATCTTCTCCATCTTTGTAGCCCTGTAACAGTTTTGAAACAGCGACTAATTATCACTGCACTTCAGATTAGACAGGAAGCGCTGGGTTTTGCTATTGCTGTTCCAGAGTTCGTGCAATCAGAGAGTCAACAATACATGCAGGCCTCTTATATCAGGAAATGGGCCTGCAAGCATGTGTCCAGATAGTTCATGATGTATGGATAGCCATCTTTGTTCCACTTCTAATTAGGCAATCTATTTAATGGGAAATGATCTAATGATTTAGAAAGATGGTGGGATATTAGTTGCACAGTATATCCTACAACAGCCTTGCTACACTTTGCAAGAGGAACTTGTAGCTTGTGATGAATTAACATTTGCTGAATGATGACAGAAGGGACCACTAGCTGTTAAGTATAATGTCACTGTTTGCTTTGTGCTGATGCTCACTTTTCCAGCTGCCCTCAAATTCCACACTGCTTTCAACTCCATAATGCTCTCAGTACCAAACAGGCAAAACAGGAAGCTGGATGTGAGTGACACACTTCCCAAAAGTGTGTACAATCTTAACTGTTTGCTCCCCAAATTCTGCCTTAGACATGAATAAAAAGGGTGAAAGACTGCCCGTATAGCCCATAATATACCACAAATGATGAAATATTTCAAACTGATACATGAAACTTGAACCTTCCTTCCGGTGACATTTAGGAAGCGTTAAGACACAGATAAGGGTTTTACCAGCAATGCCAACAAGTCTAGTTTTTATACTGCGCCATAAGCCTCGTTAGTCCTATCACACTGAACCATCTGGTGTCGAGCTGTCTATCTGGGAAGCCGTGAGAGGGGTGCCATCATGCATGGGAGGGGAGTGGGGTAGGAAGTGAATGCAGTGTGCACCAACCCCCCAGGAAAGCTTCATCTCTGCATGCCAGTTGCACATCCTCTGGGCTTTCTCAGTCAACTCCACAGGAAGTAGTGGATGACTCGGGTGTCACATCAGTACTGACTTTCTCTTCTTTCTCTTCTGTTTTTGGGCTTTGAGCAACATGCCTTTTGAAAAGTTGAGATATCATGGCACCAATGTGTAATTACTATTAAGCTCTCAAAACCCCAAAGACCATCAGGTGGGTTCGTCATTCCAACTGTTGCACAAACATGCACTGTACAAACTCACTCAACTTTAGAACTTGATACCAAATATGTCAAAGAAAAAATGGTGCAGCAAGACATAAAAATATCATCCTGGGATTGGATATGTTGATAATGATGACGTGTGCTATACATTGAATGCAGTGCTGCGATGTGCAGATACAGTATGCAACTGATCAGATTGTTTCCTTTAAAATTTTTTTTCATCTACTTCAGAGAGCCTGAGATTGGAAGTTTATTACTGACCTTCAATTCAAAGACTACTCTGGAGCTTTAGACTGTATCACACTACCTTCCTCAGCAGATGGAATTTATCCTACAGAAGATTTATACATCCTTATATCCATTTTTAAGCCAACGTGGATGAGAGGTCCTTAAAGTCCTGATAAAAAAAGACAGTTTGAACATCTATATTTTCTGATAAATTCCAGATAAACTACAGAGTGGTGAGACTTATGGAAGTCAAAGGGGGTATTAGGGATCAGGTGTGTGGCATTTTCATTTACTTAAGACATGGAAAGCGACCACGGCCCTCACACTGTGCTGTTGTGCTGTGCGAAGACAGCCAGCAAAAGTCTTGTCTGAAGGATACATACAGTAGTTAGAGTTTTATCTCTGTCGAGCTGCTCTGCTTTCTGTGCAGCTGGCACAACACAGCGCCATGTTCACCTCGCTCCTGGGCCTTCTCAGCTTGGTATCTATCCAGTGAGCCGACACAGTCCAACAACTGTCTAGCCGAGGGACGCTTTCAGCCTGAATTTAGAGTCTGCCTGCAATCTTCCTCCGATGCTTCTGGCTGAGGAGCTGACTGTGGGCGCTGAAGTTGAGGTGCTTTATCTCCCTGCCCAGTCCAACTGCTGTCTGCGTCCCTCCCTCCTGCAGGCAGCCCCGGGGCATTGGCTGCAGATAAGAAAAAGGGCCCACAGCGACTCTGCTTTTAAAAGGAAAGGATGAGAGGACACCAGCTATGTCAAAAAATCATTGCATTCGTCTATCAGGGAGAAAACTTTCAAAAGATCTTATTTTGGGATATTTAATAGCATCTTCTCTCTTCCGTTTACATGTTAGTAGATCTACCTTGTAATCCAGGAGCTCTGTAAAGAAGACTAACTCGTAGAGGGGGAACTACTAGTGAATCCTTTATATTGAAAAGTGTTCAATTTATCAACTTTGCATGTTGACAAAGTGTCTTTATTTTATCTCACATGATTTCAACAACCGTGGAAAGTGACCAACTTTACTCATATAAGACTACTTATAATTTGAGTATTTTTACTTACTTTGTCTCTCTACTAAACTACATCTCTGAGGGAATACTGGACTTTTACTTCAACACATTTATCATAGAGCTGTAGTTATTGTACATGGCAAATTAAGATTTTACATACAAGACATGAAATCAGTTGATGAGTGATACAGTAAAGTGAATCCTTATCTTTCATGTACATGTTCAGGAATCACACATAATAATCAATAATAATCCTATAATATGACAGAGAGAAAGGGATGATTGTGCATCATGAGCACATTGAATTTTGATATTCTAAGTAAATTTAGGTGCAACATATACGGTTGTACAATGTTGCATAAAGTCTAGAACTGACCATAATACAAAACACACGTTTCTAATATGAGTTTAGGAATTTGTAACAAAGGCACCTTTAAAAACAGTTAACAAGTTGTGATCACTGGTGATCACAGATGCAGACTTGAAGTGGGACACTAATTGCCCTTAATAATGACTGTTTTTACTAGTGATGTTCAATGACCAGGTGGAAGAGTCCCTGAGATCCTTTCCTTAAGTTACAGGTAAAAGTGCTGCATTCAAGTAAAAGTAAATACGCATTACTAGACAAAGTACTCATTATGGAGAAACACCAGGTAAAAGTGTGAAATTATGGAGCCTGCATGGTCCAAAGATGACGTGTCTTTAATTTTCTGTGCGACAACATGAAAAATAAAAAGGTTTTTTGGGACTTCAGGGGCTTTTCTTTTAGTCTCATTGTGGGACAAATTAAACTGTATCGCTCTTATTAGCACATGGTAGCTTCATGTAAATCCCAACAGAGCAACACAGCTTGTACAACTCCAGGTCCAAAAGATGTTATTAGCCATATAACCGAAAACACTGAAAATAAATCATATTTTATGAGTTACTCACATGTTTTGTGTATAAAACCAAAGTAACAATAACTTTAAAATAAATGTGGAGTGAAAATGTTTCCCTCTGAATTGTAGATGAGTATAAAGTAGGAGAAATGCTAATACCTCAACTGTACCAAAGTACAGTACTTGAGTAAAAGTACTGTTAATGACTCAGCAGGCAGAGAATTTTTTCACACGTCAACCTAAAAGTGGTTCTAAATAATGGGCTGTAAACGGATCTATAAAACATCAGTAAATGATTTATTAACCATTAATGAACTCATTAGGTAACCTATAAATCAATGGCACCTTATTAGAAAGTGGCAACCCAAAAACTCAGTCTGAATTCTTCTTCAACATATTTTATATTTTTTTCCTCAGGGAAATAATGAGACACACTCTGATGACTGAGAAAACACACAGGGCCCGTGCTTATTCTATCACGCTGCTCTTTATCTTTTGTCCTGCCGGCACTTTGGTGAAGCAAAGCATATAATGAACTCATTAGTCTCAGTCACGACCCAACTCCACGCCTGCCGGAGCGGGCTGTGCAATGTTTGGCTGTCGCTTTAAGACCGATTTCCCCCCATTGTCAAACAGTCGTGAGCAGGAAGAGGGAAACGAAAGCAGAGTCCGAGGGGGCCCGACGTATTTAAACACGATGCTGCTGCACAATAACGGCGAACGCGGCTTGGCACGGAGGAGCGCGTCTGCAGTCCGCGCACTTACAAAAGACGCACGGACACGGAGATCCACGCAAGTGACCGTTTGATCGGATCGGTGCTGTTTTAATCCAAGTCCTCAAAGTCGCTGCAGCTTGGTAAAATATACTTGAGATGACATGGAAGTGTCACCGCGGGTTATTGCCTCAGGAAATGATGACAGTGTCCTCCATCATCGCTTAGCTGCTTAGAGCGATATCTTCTTGTCTTGCGGCCATTTCCAGAGGACCCAACTACCAATTAATTTAACCCAGAAACAGCCTAAACCGGGGTGTAACTGGCGGCTTGGAGGCTGTGGGAGCAGGTGCAGCGCGTCTTGGCTGCAGGCAGGTAGCCGTGGACTCTGAAACCTAATCTGGATCAGACTGGACTTCATATTTCAGACATGACAACAACTATAGAGAGGAAGACACTGGAAGCCAATGAGTAAGTAGCTTAGGTGTGAAATGGCAACAATATTACCTCTGATGTTAAAAACAGGACGCATCATCACTGTGACAGGCAGCCAAACTATCTCACGTGTAAAATCTGCAGATGGCTGACAGCATGAGGTCAGAAACCTCCTGCTGTGAAGCAAGAAATAAATAATCAAGTTCAAGGCCAAGAGCAGATTGTTAGGGGTGTGTGTGTGTGTGTGTGTGTGTGTGTGTGTGTGTGTGTATAAAAAGGGAATGAAAATAGCTCCTGGCAAGAAAAAGTTCAGCATTTTTGAGAACAAGTAAAGTATCCTAAAGGTAAAATATATAATTGCCTACTGTATATGAGATGTCTTTCTCTCTCAAAGCAGCAGCCTGACGGTGGGTCAGTAAACTTAAGTCAAACATTATTCAATCCAAGAGAGCGAGAGAGATCTCATTTACAAAAATACCAAATGCATGAACTTTGGGGGAAATGTGTATAAGATGAACGACATAGCTCAAAGCCCAAGAAGGGGTCTGTGCAGGGGTTTGAATATTTCACTAACATATAGTAACAGTGAAGATACAGACAGGCTACCGTACCCTCAGGCAGTGTGGAATAAGATGATTTCAACAGAACTAAAGCTTCTGAAGGGGAAATGTGATTTTTAAGAGGTTAATTAAGTAGCTTTGTGTTGTGGCTACTGTATTTAATACAGTACTTCCCAGTGGCTCCCTCAGGTGGACAATGCCAAGTCACAAATGTACAAGTAACTCAAGATGGACAGATTAAAATCAGTGGACCAACAAACAGAGCTGCAAGATCATTTTCTAATCTCAAAATATGAACCAATCAGGTAAAGATTTTCAGTCATATACTACTTTATATTAAAGGGTAATTAAATGAATATTTTACAGCTGACAAAATGAGTCGATGCGTTCATGGTTGAGGTCATTTTTCCAAGCATGAATGCGCAAAATGCCCTAGTTTTTCTGTTGTTGTTTATATAACAGAACCTGAAAACCTTTGCAAGTGTTTCTTGAACAAAATAAGCAATTTGAAGATGTTTTATAGACCAGTTTGAGGTTGAATTGAGAAAGCAATCATCTGTTACAGCCCGGAATATTTGCATTTCTAAGTAGTTTTCTGTCTGGTCTAGGGAGCCGGTCGATGAGGTTCTCCAGATGCCCCCGTCTCTGCTAACCTGCGGTGGGTGTCAGCAGAGCATCGGTGACAGATTCTTCCTGAAGGCCATCGAGCAGTACTGGCATGAGGACTGCCTGAGCTGCGACCTGTGTGGCTGTCGACTCGGGGAGGTGGGCCGCCGGCTCTACTACAAGCTGGGAAGAAAGCTATGTCGGCGAGACTACCTCAGGTTGGTTAATGTCATGATTTTTTAATGATTTGTGTTATCATGAGACGCTGCTAACAGTAAAGTGTCATAAGAGAGTCAAAGTGGTGAGAGGATAAGCCTGATGATGTTCTATAATGTCTTATTGTTATCAAATCCAATGAAGAGATCAAGAAATATGCTGTCTGTACCTTATTTTGAGTTAATCCCACATACACTGTTCTATTGCTGTACTAGCACGCTATGTGTTCATCCGCAGCTGAAAATAGTCCTCAACAAATGCAGTGTTGCCCTGAATTGAACAGTGGGTTTGTGAATGTCTTCCATCAGCATTACCTTTGATATCTTCCTCATCCTCTCAGGCTTTTCGGTCAGGACGGCCTCTGTGCTTCCTGTGAGAAGAGGATTCGAGCATTTGAGATGACGATGCGTGTGCGGGACAAAGTTTACCATCTGGAGTGCTTCAAGTGTGCCGCCTGCCAGAAGCACTTCTGCGTGGGTGATCGCTACCTGCTCATCAACTCAGACATTGTGTGCGAGCAAGACATCTTTGAGTGGACCAAACTCAACAATAACAACATGGTTTAGCAGAATCTGTTGCTCAAGACGAATGAGCATCACCCTGCCTTTCCCCTACTGGCTTTAAAGGGAATGAACAATTGATATGTTGACTTTCTGTAGCCTGTGTAGGTTTTATCATGCATCTGACATTCATATGGAATCACTGTCACACAAATGGAGGGGCTACATCTCTGCATTGCTCCCTGCTGGGGACTAATGAAGACTGCACCAGCAATAACAGAAAGCTTTTCATCTAAAGCTTCATCCTTAAATGCAAAAAATGCTTAAACACTGAAAATACTTAAACATGCAATAATAATTGTTTGTTATACACACTGAGATTTTAGAATTTTAGTAATGAACAAAAACAAAATCTTGTTTCTTGTAGTCAAACTCTGTTGCATCACCTCGATCTGAAACGTTCAGTAAGAAATTTTGGTAACTTTATATTTTATGGGTCAGCAATTTTCTGAGAATTTCCTGGGAAGAACTATTGAATGTCATTTAGTAATAATTATAGAGAACGGCTCCATTTAAACCCAAGTAAATATTCATTTATTATTCATTAATCTTTGGAAACTTAATAATCCATATAAAGTATATTGATCGTATGCCTGCCTGTGGACTAAGTTCACATTTGCATGCACAGCTTACCTGAGACTTTTTCTGTATGAAAAATATAAAATTACATGTTCTTCCCATGAAACTTATCTAGGAAATTAGTAAGGAAATTACAGACTTTAAGTGTTAACAGACTTTCATATTATAAATGGAATAAATGTCCATTTTGAAAAGACCAGATCAGAATGATTGTACTGTGTTGCCAGGTTGAACTGGTGGCGCCCTCTAGTGATCGAGGGCAACCATGCAATACTAATTTAACTGACTTTGGAGATGTTTCCAGTGTCTCTTTTGTAACTGTTACAATCCTCTGGACATGCACCTAAGACTTTTTGAACGTTGACTTGTCAATTTATGAAATAAATTGCAATTTAGAGAAACACCACAATCTTTGACCTGTGTGTCTTCCCTGGATTTACAAAGAAACTTGAAATCCAAGCATTCAGGAAGCTACTGTGCACGACTTGTATAAGTGCTTTATAATGACTATTAAAGAGCCAATATGCTGCTAATATGCATGCTAATAAGCAACTAGGTAAAGGCGAATATGTGTACATTGATATAAAGTGTGACCAAAAAATACCTTTACATTTTTGGCAAAAACATGTGCATTTCTCTTTTAAGTTTAA
Organism: Chaetodon auriga; assembly: GCF_051107435.1. NCBI lineage: Eukaryota > Metazoa > Chordata > Actinopteri > Chaetodontiformes > Chaetodontidae > Chaetodon > Chaetodon auriga. The sequence goes on along the minus strand of NC_135079.1, from coordinate 9,889,071 downwards.
TTGGTCGTTGTATTGAAAAATCAGTTTGATTGTGTAATTTCCTGCCAGTATAAAGTGTTTTGACTTCTTGTACACCAACTGCAGAACAGAAAGAAACAAACAATAGGACACAGCTATGGCCCTCAGGAGTATTTAGGAAAAGATCGTGAAGGTGTGTTTAATAGACAGTAGATCAGTCTCACATGACGGTATTTTTTCTGATTCATCTATTCTTATACCTGTTTTTAGCCACAAGAGGTCACTAAAAGATTTATGAACTCCAACCATCCCATGAATGTCCACTCAATCAGGTGTCAGGGTTTTTGTTTCCAGGTGAGCTATGAGAACAGCTGAATTCTATGCTGCTATTTATTGCCAATCTATTATGGGATTAAGCTTCTTCTCATAATAAAGTCTTCTGGCAGAGAATGAATCCCAGTGAGAGAAACAGAAGAAATTGGGGTTAATGAAGTCATGATGTTCTGGTCTGTCTCTGGCTCTTTCTCCTTTTCTGTCTGTCTTCAAAGCCGGTGCCCTTCAGAGTGTTTCTGCTCTCTTCTTCATGTCTGCCAGCTGTCAACTCACTCTGAACTGGCCACAAGGCGTGCTCCTCCAGTGCCATCCCACAACCTCCTGCCATCCCCAGTTATCTTTACAGGCATAACACCGATAATTGAAGCCATGAATTGCTCTTGCGTGTGAGTTTGGGAACCAAGGCGCCTGACCACAGAGAGAAACAGTCCGAACTGACATTAAAAAATGGGTGAAAAATGTGATCGGGAAACAATTTGCAACAAAGACAAAGAGAGAGGAAGGTAAAACGGAGAAGACAGGGCACAGACGCTCCCGGGTGATGTCTTCAGTTTTCGCCTGACAGTCGTTTATTCGTAGACGAGGCAGGAATGAAAGAACAGACAGGGTTAAAAACCCACCCAGGCTGAGATGACGCTTTTGCTGAAAGAGATACTTATGGGGAGGCTAATGAGTTTTCCCACAATAGAGATGGGAATATACTGTATAGGCACACAGAGGGATGCTGGGCCTTTGCTCATTTGGAGGTCTGCAGATTCAAGAATCGTCAGTGTGGCATTAAGCAATGCTTGAGGAATGGCTGCATAGAAAAAAAAATCTACATGGTGGTCTCAACTACAAATCAGCTCCATACTGCACACCAAGCCTAAGATATGTGTGGGTAAATAACAGCTTAACTGCGTATACGAATGGAGTATTGGTAGCAGCTCAGTAGTCGACAGAGCTGGTGATATAGGACTGTTAATTCTTGTGTTCTGTTGCCACTGACTTTACTTCCTCTTTGGTTGGAGTCTCACAAACCTCAAAACTGTGTTTAAAAATAATGATAATAATTACAGTTACAGTACAATTTTTTCCTTCAGATATTTTTTTCTTTTCTTCTGACTGTATTAAAACCCACTAAAGTACAGAAGTGGTTACTCTTCTGTGGGGTTGATGAAGGTGTCAACATACAGAGATGACCATGAAGTACAGTTATCGCACCAAATAAGGAACATTTTCATGTTATTTAGACTAAGCATGAGCAAATATCTGTTTCTTTTGTTTGCTGTAAAAGTAATTTACAGACAGAGAAACGTGTTTAAACTGTTCACTTTAAACCTCTTCTGAACAATTCAATAACAGATATCTACGTAAATTTGTACTTCGTTTAATCATACTAACGTTGTGGCTCCATGGAGAGCATGTCGGTCTGTTGGTTGGTCGGTGCACCACTTTGGTTCAGACTGAAATATCTCAACAGCCACTTAATGGATTTAGATAGAATTTTGGACAGACGTTCATGGACTTCTAGAGACAGATTGTGACAGCTCGTCGTACAGGTTGTAAGCAAGTCGGTTATCATTATTCATAGTTACATTTATTGTCAGGTGGCCTCTAGAGCCCGTGGTAATTGGTGATGTAGTGTAAAGAGCAAAAACAAACACTGGACTTTCATTCTGGAGACAACGGTTCATGTCCCATGCAAAACCAAAAGTCAACGTTGACTTAGCATGATAACACACTAAACTGAGATGTGTGAGCTTTTATTTCAAAGCACAACTGTGCCTTCGTACAGCCTCACAGAGTTGCTAGCATGGCTGTAGACTCCTGTTTATGTCTGTGGTCTCTTGGACCTCAAACAGAAGCAATGCATCATTTTCTGTAGCCCACTTCTGAAGCATGTTGTCAGTTCAAAATCGTCTTTGAAAGCAATTCTCATACAAGTAAAGTTATTAAGTGTCAAGCTGATAAAACAATGTTAAGTATGTCTTTGAGCTGTTAATGAGAGCCCAGAGTCTCCAGGACCCCAAACAGAACTTAAAGGTTAAAGGAGGGTGTTGTACTCTTTATCTGCTGCTGCCTTTCTACAGAGTTCACTGAGTTTAATGAGACTGGAGCTGAGGGGAGGCCAGGTCTCATCTCACGACATTCACACACCACACACCGGCCTGCAGAGACCCTCAGCATCGGCCAAGCGGCCTGTGTTCCATCGGCCCGCTCTCCTCTGTTGCCCTGCAGGCTGAGCTTTGCCAGAGCACTGGCCTGACTTGCACAGCAGCCTCAGCAGGACTCAATAAAGCCCTGTGCCTCGTGTGTCATCCCAACCAGCTGTACACAAGGCCGGGAGTGTAGTGCTGTGTTTGTGTGCTGAGGCAGGCCTGTTTCATCTCCAGTGCCCATGTCACAGCAGTCCTGTACGGGTAAACCTAAAAACATCCAGCTGTGTGCATGGAAACCAAGGAGACTTTCTGGGGATGAAACCGCAACGGCTCGCAGCTTGTTTTTATCAAACAGCTCACCCCACTGAAACAACCACCACATATCGACACTCCAGTGCAGTGTGCAGTGTGAACAGCAGATGGCGGGTCTGATCCAGGTAGATGTTCTTACATGCACGAGGGAGGAAAAAAAAAAAAAAGAAAGGCTGCATGTGTGTGTATATGTGTAAAATAACTGACAGGCAGATGAAGTGAAAGCTGGTTTTCGTATGGATGCCAGCTCGAGAGAAGATTAATTAGAACTGAGCTGAAAGTGACGAGCCATATTCAAAGCACCACAGACATGACAGCGAGAGTTCGACGACACCTACAAAGGAAGATGTGGTCGGACAATTATCTGCAGCAGCACGGTGATTAATCACAGCGTGGCCTGTCAATGTCAAACCCATCTGACAAAATGAGTCAAGTGCTATTGATCATGCCCGCCTTGGGTTTCACTTGCACTCACACTTTATCAGATGGAGCTAATTGGGAACATATTCAGTCTGTGGTCCTGAGAGATGTGTCTGTCAGGAGTCACATTCCTGCTCCGATTCTCTGATAGCCTGTAGCGCCTGCAGTCTGGATGGAGGACAGGCTGTGGGAGTGGAGTTCGGGGGCGTGGGGGTTGTGGGGTATGGCAGCACATTCAGAGGTGCATAGGTGAGTAATAAGCGTGCATCCTTTAACTCTCGCTGGGCATGTCCTCTGACTGGATTAAATATGTGCTGAGGATTTATTAGGTAGAGGACCTCTGGGGCCCCAGAAAAACTCCAAGACTGAGCTGCCTCGACTTTTCACCCTCCCTCTTCCTACCTCACACAATCTCTCTCACCTACTTTTATCTACCTTCCCGTCCGTTTTTTACTCCCAGTATGTTTTTCTGTATTTTAGTATTCCAAGCTTTCCTCCCTTCACTGCCCTCTCAGCCAGCCATGTGTGTAGATGTGCGACGTGATGGACTCTGTGATTATTATGATGTTTACTGCTTCAGCCTGGATGCCTGCGGGCTTTTATATCACAGAGAGGCCGAGGGACTGGAGAACAGTGGTTGAAGAAGTATTCAGATATGCTACTAAATCAAAAGTACCAATACCACAACAAAAAGTCCTGCAATTAAAATACGACTTTAATAAAAGTATAGAATTCTAATCAGAAAAATGTCATAAATAAAAGTACTCCATGCAGAAAAATTCTCCTTGTAAGTGTTATTATTAAATTATTATTACGTTACATTAATGCATAAGTAGCATTTTACTTCAGGAGTTGGTCAAAATAGAGCTAATTTTCCAATTTTATACACAATTAAATCAAATGTTTTGAATGTAAAATCTTATTTATACTATTCCACTAGTATTTGACAGATAAGTGGAGTGAAAGGTATGATATTTCTCATTGAACTTTAATACAGTGGAGGAGTAAAGTAGCATAAAATGGGAAAAGCACCTCAAACTTGTTCAGAAAGGAATAGTTTCACATTTTGGAAAATATACTTATTTGCATTTTTGTCAAGAGTTAGATGAGAAGATGAAGCTACCCGAGCAGCTACTTAGCTTAGCTTAGCGTCCAAAGGAAAAAAAAATCACCCAACCACCACCTCTAAAATTCTCATGTTACAGCTCCAAGTTTGAACTTCACAGCAAAAGTGTAAAAATGACAGTTTGCTGTTTTACAAGTGGGACCACTAACTTCCTGGAGTCTCTGCTGATTGCCTGGCAACCTTGTTCCAGCCCCAGAATAATCCATGGTAGGCAGATTTTGTTAGCGCTGGACATAGCCAGGCTAGCTGTCTCCCCAATTCCAGTTAGTCTTTGTGCGAAGCCAAGCTAACCGGCTGCTGGGTATAGCTTCATATTTACTGTACGTAATTGAATCAAACTCTTGGCAAGAAAGTGAATAAGTAAATTTCTCAGGATGTCAAGCGATCCCTTTAAAGATAGTACTAATGTATATGTACTTTGTTACATTCCACCACTGTTGAAGCAGTTTGTACACATGAACACAATAACACACGCTTGCATTTATCACGGCTGAAATTCTTCAGATCAGCAAAAATATGTGATGCAAGTGTAGTAAATCTGCTTTGAACCAATCGCCTCTATGTTTTTTACATATGTTTCTTAGGCCATAAGTCATTTTCCCTCCCTAAAATGATCGCCATATGTTGAGCAGTGTTCCTGGCTTCTGATGAACCAGCTACATATTGCACTAGAGGCTCTGTCCCAAGACCTGCATCAAACATGCTGGAGGGAAAGTGCTGCCCTGACAGGATGGGTGGGGTGTTAGCTGAACCATTTTTTATCCTGCACTGATACAGGCAAGCAGCAATATTGCGGAGTAATAAATGTAGCTGCGTGTCATATGCCACATCATATAGATTAGAAACTACAATCATGGGCATTATGTTCATTATAAGTAATAAACCACAGACTGGTGCTTTCATGGATGAACAGTTGAGAAAATTAACCAGTGTGACACATGAAAACATTCTTGAGGGTTCAGTATGACCGTGAGTGAGTGCATACGGCGTTACAGGTCAAAGGGGTACAAAATGAGTAAAAAATGAGTTTCATAACTAAGAATCTTCTGTAATGTTTGTGATTCATTCTCTTCTACACGTGAATACTTTGACTATTTCAGTTATTAGCCATTAGGTGATTGATTCCTGTGGTTTCTTTTCATTTTGCCACATACCTCCATTTTCTCATAAAAACACAACACTATCACGCGTGTGACATCTTAACTCGACACATCGTTCCAGTGACAGTGGGCGACCTTGTGCACCACACATCATGGGGACCTCATAAGTCTAGCTTTATTAAGATGAGCATAAAAAAGGACTTCCTGGTATAAATCTAAACCTGCCTCCCACCTCCTTCTCATCAGACATCAGTGAAAAGCCAGATCGTTACCAGGAAGCAGACCGTGGCAATGCATTTCTCCTTCAAGCAATCAGCGATGGAAACTCCAATTAAGATGGTGGAAAAAGGTGGCTACTGCTTTTAAAAAATCAGCGCAGATGTGCAGGTAAGTGACCATGCGGCAAACCTTGGCTACACAGCGCCAGGCTCAGTGCAATTTCCGTCTCTAATTGGACGTCCCACGCAATGCCTGCTTCCAATCATTGCAGAAAGCCAGCACAGGCAGACACACTGGCAGGATGCTGGACCACAGTTGGACAGATCACGAAGAATTTCAGGACAGAAAATGGGCAGGGATTTTCAATAACACATTTAAAAGCTTTGTACGGCTTTTGTCGGCGGTGGAAGAAGTAAAAATACTCCACTACAAGTCAAAGTCCTGCATTCAAGTTCATCTTAATTAAGTTAAAGTACAGAAGTGTAATTTGAACTGCTTTGTACCCTGGGTAACAATACATCCATTTTACAAGTTGATTTAAGCCTGCAACAATTAATCCATTAATCTATTAGTCTATTGGGGGGAAAAACATGTATCTGCAACTATTTTGATAATTGATTTAGTATTTAAAACATTTCTCAAGCAAACATTTCAAATATTTGATGGTTCTGCATTCTCAAATGTGACAATTACATTATAATAAAATTTATAATCGTAATTATTAGAAGGGTTTTAGTGTGTTGGTTGCACAAAACAACACATTTCATGATGTGACGTGGGGCTTTGGTGTAATAAAATAAACTGAACGGTTAATTGATTAATTGAGAAAATAAAAGGCTGATTCATGGATAATGAAAATAACCATTTTCACAATTTTATGAGTAAAATGTTAATGTGCAAAGTAAATAGAAACAGCTAAATAAATGCCTGTAATGTAGTGGAGTAGACATATTAAGAAGAACACAGAAAGAAATATTCAAATAAAGTGTCAGAATTGCACTTACAGTTAGTACAATACCTGAGTAACTGTAGTTACTTACTTTCCACCACTGGCTTTTGTCTATGAAAAGTTTGTCTATGATTAAAAAAAGACACTTTCCCAAACTCTTGCGGCACCACAGGGAATTGCCACCCACCACAATATAGAATATTTGAGCCCCATTGATTCTCTACACCTGCTGTTCTAAATCTTCCCTGAATGCTTAAATCCTGCCAGTGCCATCCTTAGTTAAGAATTTCTCTCTTCCCTTGGATTTCCTTTCTTTCAGAGTTGCCTCACCTGGAACCAATCTGTAACACAATCAAAGTGTCCTAACATGAAAGCTCAGTTCCTTCCTTTGATAGTCCATTTCTCTCCACACTTGTTCTTTTCTCTTTTCTCTGGTAGCTCAAACAGCCTTGTCTGGAAGAAATTCAGCTTAAAATAGAGACTCAGTCACTAAGCATTATGCAAATTTCCTTGAAACAATTCACTGGTGCTCTGCCTTTTTGCTTTTGCAGACAACAGAATGGGCCTTTTGTCTAAAAATAAGCCGTGCATAATGAAATCTAAGAGCCTTGCTTGTTGAAAAAAATTGAGGACACTGTTGCGGAGGCCTTGAGAAATTTGAGGTACTAAAATTTAAGTAGGAAGAAGAATAACTTGCACTCGGCATTCAGGTATCATTTACAAGTATAATCTAGTGGCTTTCGCAAAAAAATTGCACAAACGCAGGCGAGAGCCAGTTTTTAATAAAAAAGGAAGTGTGAAATGTGCAAAGAAGAGTGCAACATTACATTTTTGAGAGCTTATTCTGTTTCCTCATCATTGGATTGCACTCATCCATCCAAAGCGTTGATTGCAGCTCCTGGATGAGTTGATGCTTACAGTTTGTATGCTGCGTGCTCATCAGTCATCCCTCTCAGCTTCAGAGCATGTCCAGGATCGTAGGGTGATTAAACTCTAATAGCAGCCTTTTGAGAAGTCCAGGGGGATTTTCTCCTGAGTCAACATGCCAGACCCCATTTCCTCCTCACTCACTGGTGCCTCTCAACACCCAACCGGCTGCAGCCACAGTGGAACTTGTATAGATTGAGAAAACCTTGGAAGCGACCCTACATGAGGGCTTAGACATACACGGAGAACTCCGCCAATAAATTACCCAATTCTCCTAAATGTTATGTAATCTATGTGGTTGCAATATCAACATCTGAAAATATATAATTAAATACATACAACTGAGAGGTTTTTGTTTGATTATCATGTTAAATATAGATGCATACATACAGACCAGGTCCTGCTGGTAAAAACAGGAAAAGCAATTTCACAGGCTTCAAAATGTTTTACAATGCTAAATAAAATATATATATATACACCCACGTTTCTTTCTTTTCGAAGATGATGAAAGTATGAAACGCCAAAAAATTGTTTTTGTATAGGTCATTTTTATATAGATTTTTGTGTCAAACATATTTGTGTCAAAGTGCTTTTCCCCCTCAACATACGTGGTTGGCAGCAAAGATTTGGTTTTCATTGGAACATGGAGGTCAGTCAATTACTTTCTTATATTTCATTGGCAACATGATTAATTAAGAAAATATTCCACAGATCATCTAATGATGACAATGACTAAAAACTCAAAACCCTAATGTAAACAAAAATGCACACCTCGTCCTACCACCTCGATCCTGGTAGGACACCTGTTACCTAAAAAGAAGATAAAACTCTTCTGGGAATTCTCAAAAAAAAAGCACAGCAGCTGTAAAGACGCCTCTCGCACATTTATGTTGTTCATGAGAAATGTTGCAACATAAACATGCAAGTATCAGATTATACTGTATTTTTGGACCCCTCAGTTATTCAACATTGGTGATCACTGGCACGGGGAGGCCTAATCATCTCCTCATTTGACATCTTCTGTTCCCAGACACATTTTTTAATGTGGCTTAATTTGTTCTGATATGCTCCTCTGTTGGGCTGAGATGTTGGTGCATGCAGATATACATATATGTAACCATCTAATCATGTGAAGGTGTACTATGTGAGCTGAATGGGATGCAGAAAAATGTGTTTGATCCAGATTCATGATGGTGCTTTCCCAAGCCGTCGTCAAACATAACTGATTGCAGCCAGAGATTGAGACGTTTGTCATAGCACTAACATTTCAGACATCTTGTTTTGAAACTTCCCACGAACAACAACATAGCACCCATTATCCGCCATTTAGTCACTCGGTTGAGGCAACGTATGCTGCTCCTCCATGTGACTTTAATTGAATGATTAGATGTAATTCAATAAGCAATCGAAGGGCAATGCGCGTGAGTATGAGGCGTAAAGCAAAAGAGCACTGGTGAGTGGAACCTTTGTCCACGACAGTCCAGCACTGCTACCTCTCAAGCTAAATCACGCGGCCTGGTCGTCCTCTGGTCAGCACCGCCGTGTGGAACTGTCCACTCTAATTGTCGAGGCCACCAATTTCAGGAACCACGCAGTTTGCAGGTTTAGTCCTCAGGCTTGCCATGTCTTGTGTTTGCCATGTGAGTGACTATCTTTAGACTGGGATCAACCACACATAAACATCCCAATTATTATTGCCTGCAAGCAAAATTTCCACAAATCCCTTTACTGGGAGATGTCAAGGTTTGGGAATGTTTGCCGTCAGCTAACTGTGATAAGGCTCGAAAGCCATCACACCAAGCGCATCCACTTGACTGGTTTCAACAACTGGAAGAAGAACGTTTCAAATTCAGCAACATCAGTGACACAGAATTGTGAAATGACTCTGAATTGTGACACAACTTCTCCCAACTTGAAATATTACCCCTGCGTGTGGACCCATCAGACCCATATTCACACAGCTGTTTACTGTCAATCTGCCCCAGCTCATGCAAATTTGGCAGGAAATGGCTGGCATTATAATAAAGAAAATGAAAACGGCCCACTCCATAGCTCTATGATGCAGTGAAATAGTTCCATAAATTACTTCAAGTCTGCTAATTCTCAGAGTAAATCAAAGTCCCCAGAGGAGCTGAAGTCTGTAAAATACGGCTCATTACTAAACCAAAAGGACACGAGCCCTCAGTGGGATTAGAAAGTCAAGGCTAGTTATAAAATATAAAAGAAAATGTTAATCTTGAATCCAGGATTGTAGAAATGTCAGAAAATTCTCGCCACCATTTGAGGAGCTGACTTGTGGAAGCAATCTTGGCAATTGTGTGTGTAGACAAGTGTATTATCCAACATGTGTCTTTAATGCTTGGTCAGCCCACTTGCCAGCTGTCATATTGTTAAAGATAGACTACACCCTCTTGGCTTGTGCCAAGAAGGCCCATAGATTTACAGTAATACCCTGCAGCACAATAGCGAGAGTGGAGGACTGCAGGGCAGCCAGAGGCCCTATTCTCAAGTTATATGTTGTAAAGCTTTGTTACTATAATTGTTACAGACTCCTGGATGCAATGATGACTACTGCAGCTGACTCCGATCACATCTGAACCCACAAATCACAGTTAATTCAGCATCTCATGCAGTGTGTTTCTATCAGCATAGCAAAGTCAGGCTGCAATCGGCACCCAGATACCAGCATCATATCAATGACTGGCACTCATTCATAATATTTAATAGATTTGTTCCCTTGTTCAATAAGGAATGAAGTTGTTAGTATTGTTTTTCCTCAGCTTTCATGTTTTGGTTCACTCTCATGGCTCTCATCAGCAGCAGGTGGCTGTTTTCAGAGAAAAAGTTCTCATACACCTACTGAACACCCAACAGCACAGACAAAACTAGCTGGTGAAGAGTTAGCAGCTAAAAAGAATCAAGATATCAAAATACACTGATGTATTGCAGTTTTAGCTCTAGTCTTTAGAGGTAAATACCTGAGCTGTTGGACTCTGTTAGCCAACTCATGCCTTGAATTCAACCCCAACACAACCCTGATTAAGTTATGCTGGGAGATCTGTAATTTCTCCACTAGTGTTGTTCCCAGACGTTCAAACCACGAACAAATAGGATAATCAAAGCAACACAAGAGTAAGAGGTGACAGGTTGTTTAAAGCGGCAGTGAACGGATGTGGCATGAGACAGACCGAGACACAGGCAAGGCTGTGAACTAACATCGTCTTGCGGGCGTTATGCAGGGGTGGGTAGGACACAGAGTCTCTGCGGCCGTTTGTAAGAGGACAAGACAGTTGCTCAACAAGTGTTCTCCGAAATTCAGTGCAGGCAGCATGACTCTGATTAAGTGCCATGTGAATGAGCTTCTTTCTTGCCTCAATGAGGACATTCCTGACAATTAGGAGGATGAGTACAGCTTTGTTTGTCTCTCAGAGGCGACCTTGTCTGTTGGCTCAGTGACTACCTGGGAGTCTAAGATGCACAGGAACCAGGATATCTGTCTGCATGCAGCTCTGCAGTGACAGTGTTAACAAACGGCGGGTGAAGAGTCACCTCTCTGTTAAGTAGGATTCACAAGAAGGTTTATGTCACGGCAAATGCAGTAAATGATATTATTATTGTTCATGTCGGCTAGAGATGACGAGCAGCAAAAGTGTAAAAAAGATAATCCTGATTTTCAAGGAGAAACTTTAACCTTTCATTTCTTCATGACAGATGTTTATTGGGCCAGCGCAGCCTCTAATGCGACTGGAGTTTAATACTTTTTGCTCAGCTTCGGAACGAACCAAAGAACATAAATGGGAATGTCTCTTAGTACAGAGTATTTAATGGTACAGCCACAAAACCAAATCCGGATATTGCCTCCTAGGACAATGAGCATTCTGAACACCAAACTCTGCCACGAGAAATGGGAGAAATGTGTGTGATGGAGTGATAGAGGAAAAAGAGGAGGTTGTGTCCTCGCAGATCCGAAAGACAAAGAGAACGAGAGTTTGAGCAATGAAGGCGAAAACGAGGAATGCAACTGAATTAAATTTCCAACACATAAACACTGAAAAATACAAGAGCAACTGAGGAGCAGAGGTCTTTTTGAGACAAGAATAAACCTGGTGACCTCGCAGCTTCACACTAAATCGTCTAATTTTCTCTAGATCATAAAAAAACATGTGTGTGGCCGTGCTTGCAACATGGCTCTCAGGATGGCAATGTCTGTCTGCCAGTTCATGGATTGCTGCGAGCTTTAGTGCAGACATTCATGGTCTGTAGAGGTTGAATCCCTCTGAATTTGGTGATCCTCTGACATTTTGGGTTTGGTGTGAAATGTGCCACTGACATTCATGTCATTATGAGCATGTTAGCATGATGACATTAGCGTTTAGCTAGCAAAGCCCTGCTGTGTCTCAGTACAGCTTCACAAGCCACTATCACGGCTGCAGTGTTTTTCTTAATCAGTAACAGTCTGGTCTTAACTCCATGTACCAGAATTTCCCTGGTGCACTCTTTAATTGTTACTTGGGTATTTCCAGAATGGAAAAATATGTGTAATATTAGGTGTTTTGGTCATAGATGGAAATTGAAATCTTTAATTCACATTTTCTCTATTGTGAGTCATTTTATGGTTGTATGGTGTTATTGGGGAAAAGCGTAGAACTGATTATGAGGGGAAAACAGTCAGCTGGAAGGACGTGTAGGTAACCTGGAGTGGGTCAGGGTGACGATAACGATCAGGTCAAGATGCACTCTATCCTTGTGTCCCAGGCTGGGTGGGGGAGGAGGTGCAAGCTGCATTAGTCAACCAGTCACCCACAGTGTCTTCCTGTTCAGCCTCCTTTAAAGTGAGCTCTCAATCGGATTAACGTTGGCCTGAGGGTAAGAGTGGGTAGAGGTAACCTGAACAGAGGGGAAAAGGGGGTCAGACAACTGTTTCAAGTGAAAGTGGAATTCGGGGCATCTGTGTTTGTTTGTAATTGGGTGTGTTTGGGACTGACTCTGACATCCTGCAAAGCCTAAGGGATAGGGCAGAGGTTAGCCATCGCAGTCCTGGTGCACAGTGCGCTCATGCCTAAATCTGCACTTTGGCTGCTGGTGTTGAACTCTGAGCATCCTTACTCAGCATCAGGTTTGGGTATACAAGTGTTTCTTTTGGACCTGAAAACCTGCATCTCTCAGTTCTCAGAGGCTGCTGGGTGTGATGATGTCAGCACGCCATCGCTGGCTGAGATTAAAGGAGCAAACAGGTTCCCGATGACAGTTTCTCTCCTCGCCTCCTTGCAGAGATTTGATTTTCTGGAGCTGGCCTCCACTTTGCTGAGACATGCCAGGCTCTTCTGAGCTACTGGCAAGTGAAATGTGGACACCATGCTGCCTGTGCAATATGCTAAAATCACATGCCTGCGATTTGAACTCAGATACATGTGATTTTCAACCAATATTAAAACGTCAAACTGTGTTTTGAAGCAAAACACTGACAATAGATCTCAAGATTTGTTGAAATATTAGTATGTTGCAAACTCTGACATGGGATAGCGTGGCGCTGCAGGAACGACCTCCTTTGGCCCACCTCTGAAACTCCCGGGGTGAAAGGTTACTGCTGTGACAGTGCCGGCTCATCTGAGGGGCTCTCTTTACCTCAAAACCAAAACACCCGAGGGCAGAATGGTGAGCTTGTCTGGCCACCCCAACACGACTCCCCAGGATCCTGGCAGGGAGGCAGAGAACCCAGGATCAGGGCTCCCCCCTGCACAAATACAGATGGGGTCGTGGGTCATCTGGGGAGCTCACACGAGGCTTTCATCCCAGAGAAGCTCATTTCAGGGGAATGTGGCTCTTTCCCCATCTAGATAGGAGTCCTCCTTGAGCCCCGAGTGGCTGAGCTGAACCCTGGATCGACAGACATGTTCCCTCAGACCCGTTTGTTTTGTTTTGGTGCTGCTTCTCTGTGCACATCGCCTAGCCCGGTCCAGACACTGCTGTGGGAAGATCAGGCTGGGTCAGCACACACACGGTGTTGTGTTACAATGCAAACACTTTCTAAAACTGTATCAAACGTGCAGAGAGAGGAGACCTGGTTAAAAAAATAATGCCGCAGTATTTTCGGCTATTATCTTGCACGGTCTTGAGATGACAGCAGTGGCTGATAATGAAATTTCATTCATTTCAGACTTTTAGACACTCAAGAAAAGATGACTAACATATTGTGTGTAAGAGAGATTGAAGCTCATGGTGGAGTGTAATTCCCTGTGTATTTATTTAGTTCCAAGCCTCCACAAACCAAAGTCAAATGTAATTGGGCAATTATACTGTTTAGATACAACGCAAGCCCTGTTACATCTAATTAAATGAACTTTGCCATTTTCCCTGCAGAAATACTGTGCCAACGTGTACACCAAATAGAAACTCTTGTTAGGCTCAATTATAATAATTTAGACTTCAGTCCATCGATATCCACAGAGAGTCTGCCATCATCAGCAGCTTATTTCCGAATGATCTGAAACGATGGAAGTTTGAAGTGTAATCAGTCCTCCAGGTAATTTGGCCTTGTTGAAAAAGGCTAAAAAAAAAGTCAGCATGCTCAAGAGTACTTATTGTAAATTAGGGATTGGAAGAACAATAAACATAAATACATGGAATCGCAGCGAGTGCTATTTTCAAATGAAATGCATTTGAAATGTATTAGGCTGGCCTTGAATGTGAGTCTCCGTATGAAATTGCTGTGAAGGCGCACTGCAGCAGCTAGAAACCACTGGGAAATGTGTGGACACAAATAGGTTAAAACCATATTTGACTAATAGTAGGTGAGGAAGATGTTAGAATAAAATCATTTCAGTAGTTGACTTGGACAATTGTGCATGTTGCCTTTCACGATGATTTGGGAGCGAAGCACATCTGGCTTTTCCCAACAATATTAAAGCTAAACTACATCAAAATTACAGGATATTAGAGTAATCTTTTCAGAATGCTTGGCACACAGCACATTTTCTGTCTGCGTTCAATCTGCACAGCATTAGCAGAGAGACTCGTTATCTTCATTATGTCCCATGTTTGTTTGCAGCGACTGGTCTTCTGCAAGCTCATGATGAAGATGCCCTCTAGCTGTCATCAACTTGTGCTCAATATAAAGACATTTAACGCCAGAGCGGAAATGTTTTTTCTTTTGAAATACATTACTGTCGTGCCTGTGTGCCTGTGTGTGCATGTGTGTTATTTACTGCACGTGTCCACAACTGCTCAACCTCGTCTTCTGAAGTCTCCATGTGTTGAACAGTCACGAGCACTGTTCCAATTTTTGCATTATTAGAGCGAGACACCTCCATGAATATATTAACACTGGGGAGTGCTAAATATATTCCACATTCAGTCTTCCACCTGTAAAATTTTTGATCTACAATCCCTTTGTAATATGCAATAAATATGTGTTCCTCTGCTTTGATTTTATGGACTTTTTTCTCTTAATGTTTAGTTTGTTTGATTTCACAGAATGCATGCATGTAGAACAATTCAGTAAGACGAACAGTAAATCTTTCTCCTGGCTTGTTGTTCCTGTGTGTGGTAGTTGTTTCCATTGTTTGAATAGTGGTAATGATAGTATTAAGATGCATTAAATTCTGTTTTTTGTTTTTTAGGGCTGCAACTCATGACTATTTTCATTATCCATTAATGCTAATTATTTTCTTAATTGATTGTTTTGCTATTTTGTAGATAAAATGTCATGTAATAGGTAAAAAATGGTCACCAAAATTTAATTTCCAACAAGCTTGAAACCAAAACTGCTACGTTTTCGGTCATATATGACGAAGACGAACAGAAAATGCTCATGTTGGAACAGCTGGAACTGGTGAGTATTTGCCATTTTTGTTTAAAAAAATACTGAAGTGAAAATCAATGGCTAATCAATTAATTGATGGAAACTAACCTGAATCCTCGTGCTCCCTGCAAAGCAAAGCTGAACAGAAGGTTAATGATAAATTTCAGCAAGTGAACACTGAAAGATGATCAACCATCCTATCTGCAAATCATTCTCTATTAATTAATTGATAATGTTACCAATAAAATATCAGAAAATACCTAAAAATTACCATTTAAATTACCCAAAAACCAAGTTGAACTCTTTAAATGACTTGTTTTGGCCGACCAACAATCCAAAACCTCGACACATTCAGTCTACAACACGAAGGAAAGTAGAAAATCTCCACAATTGAGAAGCTGGAACAAGAGAATGTGGAGCAAAATTACCAAAACAATCAATTATCAAAACAGCCTAATTTCCTGTTAATTAACTAACTGTTGTTTTACCTTATTTGTGATATATCTTACAAACATTGTATAAAGCTGTGTACTTAGGTGAATAAACTCAGAATAAAGTACATCTTATATTGACTCTATATGTGCAGGGACTCCAGAGGGTCTGTGTCAGCTGCTGCAGCAGTGATGATGGATGGAGGTGAACTCCTGTGTGTCTCCCGCTCACGGGTTAACTGTCCTCGACCAGATATAGAGCCGAGAGATGAAGGCAGTACAGCATCCCCTCTGTCTGCGCCTGCTTGGTCCTGTTTATTGAATTACACATCAGTACAACCGCTGCCCCTTTTTTCTCTCCCCTCATCTCTGCTTAATTTGATCAGAGAATCTGCTGATGCAGTGTGTGCCCGGCTCATGTGAAACCAATTTATAGCTACACATAAAAATCTGGTGTGTGACACACACACACACACAGACACAGACACACACAGACACATACAGAGGGTGTGGTGTGTGTGTGCCATTTGTCTCTCTTCTGGTGATAATCCGCCTGTTTGACTCTCAGCAGGGAACCCCAGCTGATGGCTTGTCCACAGGTGTGAGCGAGACACTTTTCAGATTCACCAAAACAGCATCGAACAGTGTGGCAATGATTGCGAGCAGATCCATGATTACAAAATGTATGTGGTTTAAAGGATTATATATTTATACCACATGCCGTAAATACTGTGGCAGCATCACCAAGGCTCATCATGTTGTTGTTGTGGAAACAGGTCAACAGTTTTGTGAATGGAACAAGCTGAGAGAGGTGACTGTGGCGCAACCCGTCCTCGTCTTATTAACACGAGAACTTCACTGGTGCTTTGCCTCTATCTACGAAAACAAAAAAAAAAAAAGCACAACAGATCTGATCTAACAGCAGTCCCACCTGCGTGCTAATGAGTCAAAAGATAAATTCAAGTGTGTCTTAAAGCAACACTCACAATCCCACATTTAGGTTGAACTGAAACTGAAATCCAGTCTCTACACTCTTGTGAAGGCCGTTTGACTGAGATGGGAGACGTTCCCAAAGTTCTCGTTTGGTATAAAAATGCATTTTCAGGTTCAGCCAAAGCTAACACGAGGCTTCAACAGTCCCTTCTCACCTTCCACACTTTGAAATTCCCGCTTCGTGTTATTATTCCTTCACTGTGGCCCCGTAAGGAATCTTAAAGAGGGACTTTTATATCAAACAGTGTAACTTTGGAGGATATCCAGTTCATTTGTCACACAGAGACCCCTGAAGCCCAATATCAGCTTCATCTGAACTTCAGAATGCATTTCTGCACAGAACGAGGACAGTGGATGTTGTCCCATGTCTCTCAGGAAATACTCAGACAGACAACAACCTCAGCGGGGGTGACAACGCAGAGTCTTCTGGCAAAAAAACTTAATCCAGCCTCAACTTTGGCCGCAAAGCAATTCAGCATCATCCGGCAAGAAGTCGCGTTTGCCAAGTGCACATTCCTGGTGGGTTACTTTGTAACGTGAACACTTTATTTCTACTGTTTTCCTCGTGGTTGTCGCGACGGAGGATAAAATGATTGTCACTGTGATAACCATCCAGAGTCAGAGAATGTCTCATAGTATTACAAACCACTGTGCTGTTTTCTGGCATTCTGGTTCGTAACACCAAATTCTCTGTGGGCCCCTTCACACATATATGGCCACTCACTCAAGTATCTTTGTGGGCCCTCCTCACATGACGGTCCTGTGTACTCAGTCCCCCTTTGCCCCCCGGTCCTACGCCTCTGCCAGCATCTAGTAAGCCTTCAAACTCATATATGTAGAGCTAAAATCAGCCTTCTCAGATCATATGTCTTTGTCTCACATGTACCTGAAACAAAACACCTCCACCAATGCAACATTGTTTTAACTCAGAGCTGTTTTGAGCCTGAAAACAAATCGAAATAATCTCAAAAGTTCAGAAACAATTACAGCTATTAAAAAATGTTTTATTGTGATGGGCATGTGAGTGTCGTTTTAAGACAGGTATGAAAAAATGTTAAACTCTCCTTTGACATAACCTGCAGCTACATGATGCAGGGAGAATAAAAGAGAGGACGCTGCCACTGCAGCTACGCATACGAGAGGTAACACAGTGAGAAACGTCACCCCAAAATAGACTTTGGGACAAATGATAGAGTGAGATCTGATCTGCAGCTGTGATGTGACAGCCCCGGCTGAGGAGGCTCAGCTGGTTTATGAATTCCCAGCATTCCTTTAATTATTTAAAATTCCCATCTCTGAGCAAACTGGGCATCACAGGAAACAGGTTCAAGTGCAGCTCCGGTTTCAATCCTTACCGTTGAATGACATGTGAATTAATATCTTACACAGATGACTCTAGACTTTGATCGTCATCGTTCTAGAAAATGTCCATACATGTAAATGCTATGTCAACATATCTGAACGTTAAAAAAATGTTCCCATAAAGCATAACAACAACATATTTCCCATCTCTCATGCCTGGCCTTTCCCACAGCCAAACTGAACATGGCATTGCTGAGACATAAAGTCAAAGCACTTTCTCCAGCCCATTACCCGCACTGCCACGCCTCTCACACAAGAAAGCAATAGCCAGAGGAGTTTTCGGGGACCCTACTGCTGATACACATGAGGCCTGTGCCAACATAAACCTCAGAGGGTCTGAGCTGCTGCATCAGTGGAGAGCCCGTCCCCTCAGCAGCAAATACCTGGACACGGTTCCTGCTGGAAGTTAAACAGACAAGTCGCCATTTGGTGGAAACCTTTTAGAGAGAATGCCACGCATGAGTGATGTATATCTGTGACAGCTGAGGCTTTAGCCTGTAGCAGTGGAGTGGTTTATATTAAGGGAGGCCTGCACATAGGCTGCACTCAAAGCAGAAGTCTGTCATTCTTGATTGTTTAGCTGTGTGACAGACTTGGACTTGTAATTTCTAGGTTCTCTGTTGTGACACTTCTATCTTAAAATGTTTGCATCAGCTTTTCCTACAGGGTAGTTAACTGTGGAAAGGTAAGGAAAGAGAACAAATCGCAACCAAACACACGTCTTCCAGTTCAAAACGTCGTCTCCCGTAGTCTCGTAAGTTCTTATATTTGATGCAAAATGTTCTTATAAGCAGACAAAAGTCACATGGATGTGTCCACCTTTTCCATGCACATACTGACCCTGCATGTGCAACAGCTAAATGACATGCAGATAATTCTCCTAATTTCTACACCAAATGTTTTTTAAAATTATGAAAGTTGTTTTCATTTTAATGCTGAAAAAAAAAGAAAATCTGAATAAATCTCACAGCACTGAGAGAGATTATTTGTAAGTCAAAGGCAACATCAATTTGCTGTTTTAGCAAGCAAATAGAAATGTTGAAGTAAAGTCCTTTGAAAACAGTGCAAAATGTCCAAATCCCGCAGAAACTGTCATGTTTCTCCTGCCTGCTTGTTTGTGTCAATCACACATTGACAATCAGAGGAAAAATAAATAAATAAAGAAAAGCTTTGTGAGGTCTCTCATATCTGCGGAGACATGAACACAAAAATCGGCTGAAACAAACTGCAGCAATGAGCGCAAAAACACAGCCGGAATAAACTGAGAATAGGTCGAACTTCTCCCCCAAATTAAAAGCCACAACATAAAAAATAACTAAATGACTAAACAGAAGTTGGGCTCGATGCGGTGTGCAGCCAAAGTTAAGCGCATTACGTTATATTCGAAATAGCTCTGAACAGGAGACATGTACTAATAAAGCAATGAAGAATATAGTCAAAAGTCTCGTTAACGAATACCTGCACAGCGAGAGAGGTGCCGGTGGTGAGCAAGACTACACCGACGAGACTGCACGTGCACTGGGCCCAAACCAGTAAAAATGGTATTTTTATACCTGAGCAATTTAATTTAGAAATCCTGCAAGAAACTTAATAGATGCTAAAAGATTAGTGCTTTTGGGAAGTCCTTTGGATAGGATGAGTGAAAGTTAAAAAAAAAAAAAAAAAAAAACACCAAATGCCAGCAACTTAAAATACAGTCTTTGATTTCCATCCTTTATTTCTAAGAAACGTAATAATCATCCTCGTGGCTGAGCTGGACTGCAGATGTGGCCGATATCATGTTCTGTAAGAGCAACAGGACACGAGTTATGTCTCGTGCCATAATTAATGCGCTAATTATACCGCAAAATGAGAAAGAAAGAAAGAAAGCAAGAGGCGGAGTGAATTACAGCGTTCATACTGAATTAATGTGCGTTCAGGCCTGAGAACCGCAACTCCAACACGGTGGAGAAATATTTCGCTCCATCCTTTTAAAATAAAATTCAAGAATAGCTACTTAATAATAATAATAATAATAATAATAATAATAATAATAATAATAATAATAATAATAATATGTTCGATGCTTAATTGTCGCAATTAATTACGAAGCCTAACTATTAAAATACTTTGTCGTATAATTAAAACTTGTTGAACTAATTTAATATGATATATTTTCCTAATTTATTCCATTTGAAGTTATCGTTACCTACAAATCCAGATATTGTTTTCAAGGGGGGAACAAAATTAGGACGTTATTTGAGGCAGTTTACCCCATTTGACTACCGACAGACATAAATGCCAATGTCCTGTCCTTAAAACACGCTTTAACCGCTTTAACTCCGATGTTTATAGCCAAGAAAAGGCAAACTGCTGGCGCAGCGTCGTCATAGCGCAGAAAGCCAAGTGCATCAGAGGCTTATTGGTTTAGAATTAATTTAATATTAACAAGTAGCCAATTTCCAAAAAGCAGGGCTGACAGTGTTTTTGCAATGATGGGCTCTAATTCTCCATCATTATAAGTGGATATATCCGCAATGACAGCCTCTGACTCCGCACATAAGGTCCTGGTCAAACGGCTAATGTTGTTTGGTTTAATATAGGTCTGTAAAACAAATGCGCAAAGCAAATATTTATGTAATATTTAAGCTTAACATCGGGGGACTTGAAGGGCTGTTATTGGTCTAAATTCTTGGCTTGATCCAGTGATTTAAGGTCCTCTTTCTGCATGCAGGAGACAGAGGAGGAGATAACACACGTTTGATTTTCCACAAACGCCCATTAATAACCAAGAGTGGCTCCTCTGATAGATGGAAACAACGCGTTTTTATTGCTTTAAAGTTTGATATGAAGAAAAGTCAGAGGTTAAGGTCTTCAGCCATGTAACTGCAGGAATCAAAGCGGTTATATTCATCCTCTAATTACATTAATGTCATGTGTTGTGTCTCCCGCGTGTTTACCAAAAAAGCTTCCCCCCTTCTGAGCTTGACCTCCCATTTCTGGCTGCATAATAGCGCGGAGTGAAGCTCGGTGTGGGCCTGCAGCCCACTTCAGATGTGTGTGGAGCCTGAAGGTCGGAGTGCTCTGTGCGTGCGTGTGCGTGCGTGTGTGTGTGCGTCAGATACATTGTAGGCTACTGAGGCGGCATCAGCTTGAGCAAGGCATTTCTCTTTACCCCGACAAACCTTCAGGGGGCTTTTAGCATTTGTTCAGTCTGCAGTCTCTGGAAAACATCTGATTCATTTTTTAACCAGTCCCAGATGCGGCAGTGTGAGTGTGTGCGTGCATGAGCGCGTCAGTGTGAGTTTGTCGGTGCATGAGAATTTGGGGAGAATATCTGCTGTCTATAGCGAAGGGGAGGGAAAGAAGAACCGAGTGGATTTTTTTTTTAATTTAACTTTTTAGGTATGAACGCAGCGTGCGTCTCATACTGCGATATGACATCGATGGATTCATATTATAGCACGTCTACTGCGCAAGGTAGGGATCACCAGGCGAACCCGTTCAGGACTTTCCCGACCACTGAAACTAAATACAGCCCCACGTTCATTCCGGGGAAAGGGCCGCCTTACGGAGAGAAGTCCCGGAGTCCTTTCCAGCCGGAGTGCCAGTCATTGGATGGCGCTGAGGAGGGCACCTTCAACAAGTATCAGCTCTTCATGCAGCGACCGACCTGCAAAACTCCGCCCGAAGGCAGCAAGCTGCACCCGGACAGCGGACTCAACGGGACCCTCATTCCCTGCTATGGTGAGTGCGCTTAAGAGAGGCAGAGAAGTCTGACTATATGATGCAACATATCGGCCTGGAGTTGAACTGAGATGCATGACAGGAGGGAACATTTGCAAGCAATAAGAGAAACGTGTATGCTGTGTGTAATACAGCATCTGAAAGTCAGTAATCTGTTAGGGAAGAGCAGAGAGGACGAGAGGGTGAACCCACCAGGACTCCCATCAGGCACCCATTTTTTTAACTGAACGTTGGTGCCTATGTTTGTAGAACAGATTCATACTGAATGTGATAACGTGGTTTCCTATCAAACTGATGAGGGGAAACTGTGCGCAATGACGAGAAAAACAAGCTGTCTGAAAATCTAACTTTTGTGTATCATAGGGAGAGGAACTTAGGTTGCATACCTTACAACCCTCAGAAATTCAGATAATAGTTGCATGGAATAGGTGCCTAAAAGGAGCAGCTACTGAATGATTGATCGACAAATTCAACCCTGAATGAATTTGAAATATATTGAAGGAAATTAGGATTTCCTGCCCCGTAAGCTTGCACGGATGAGGTGAGCTATTGAAGCATTATGGCAAATTATCTCCTTTATAAGGCGTGCGTGTGCTTATACCGAGAGGTGAAGAGGTCATTCAAAACATTTTTGAATGGATGTTTGGCCTTTTATGTGTTTTGACCTTGTGATTTGAACAGATCGAAAGTCACAAGTTTTCCCATTCCTTCTCTAAGTTTATCATCTGATTCTCGGTGAAGCCGCAGCATCACTGCCGCTGATCTCACTCTCCCACGGCTGCAGTCTGTTATTGTCTACATACAGTAAAATGTCTTCATCACTTACAAATGTCACGAGTTATTTCAAAATTTAAATTATGAACCACGTTGTACAAGTCAGCAGGACACGCGCGCGCGCACAGACGCACAAACGGCAAAATCCGCGCGTCAAAATGACAAAACTTACATTTCAATTGGACTATTTTAAAGGCCATTTCTATCACGTGCTCCTTCACTTTTATTGCAATTGTTATTTTTAGCACAGGTGATTCTTTAAAGAGAAATACCTGATGACGACTGGCGCTACTATTCCACAGTTATAGAGAATATTCTCGTATTTAACGGAGTAGCTCCAGTTCCGGGCCCAGATTTCACAATTTGTCGATTACAACACAACAGTCAGTGGCCACTTTAAATATTTAGAGACTGCTTGGACGTCCTGACAAATAAAATCTATTTAAAAAGAAAGCTTTACAGCTTCACAGAGTCTTCCGATTATTCGTTGCACCACACATGTACCGTTGAGCGAAAACATCCATTTTACTGTCCCTTTTATGAGACGCGCGCGTTTAAAATAAAAAGAGAAAAGCGTCTCAATGAGCAGAAGAAATGGACTCAACCTATTCTGTGTGACAGCCGGTCCACAAAAACGGGCCGGTAGGCTTAAAACGCATCAATTATGGGTACAATTAGCTTTACATAATATATGCATATGATATTTGTATAATATGTTATAGACCAGTTTAAAAACTACATTAAAAGCTGCATTTTGGCGAGTTAGCAACGCATAGACTCGTCGGCGCCTATATGTTTCACGTCCAGATGTTTACCATGATGCAGATGTTACAGAAGAAAACATCTGCTGTGATCATGACTGAAATTTGATGTGGATCGAAACTTGTGCAGTGATCCAACCTTTAAACAGGCCAGCAGCCGACGTTTCAATCGGCCTGTCGCGCTTGAAAATAGATCAGTGGGAAAATGCAGGTCAGAAAACAGAGACTTAACACTGGATCATTTCAAAACACTAAGTGCATGATTGTACTATGTCAGTAAATTTAAGTATTAGGTGTAGCAAATAAAATTCAACTGCCCTAATTCTGCTCAATGGGACCAATTATAACTAAGCCTGCTTTATAACACATTTCTTTGCGCAGTAGCCAGTACCAAACTTTGCCAAAATACATCCATAAAGTGCAAAGCAATCTGTTTTCCTGAGAAACAACTGAAGTCACTCTTTATTCTAAGCTGCACTGTCACTTTTTCTCGAGGTTGAGAGCAATGCCTCCAAACAGATTTGAGCGCCCCTCTACTGAAGTGAATTGATTTGGCAAGTGCATTGACAGAACCATTTAAACACCATCATTAAATGCAACATGCCTCCCTTGAGGAGAGCCCTGCGATGTTATTATTGAAAATGTTGCAGCCAGATGAAGGCATCGTGGCTCTGGGGAGGATAATCTGGGGTCTTGCCAAAGCCTCAGGCGTCAACAGGCTTGTGCTCTTATGTGTGGTCCTCAATGGGAGATATATTGCTCAATGCTGATGCTTTATCTCCATCAAAAGTCATCTCATACCCGAAGGGAGTTTTCTGTGTGGCAACCTCAGCTCCAACTGTAATACTGTTTACATGGCAACCCAGCATTTAGTATCTGTCATTCTGAGGATGTTACATGCGAAACAGTTTGTTTGGGTACACCAAAATACACACTAAAAAGGAGAAAAACAATGTAGATGTATGATAAAAATTACTCAAATGGTAATATTTAGATTTAACAGCACATGAAGATTAGAGAAGCAAACGATAAGATGAGGATTTACTGTGTTAAAGGGAAACATTTTTGACTGCATATTATTCACACCTCATTTTCAGACTTTTAATTCAACACACTTCAAAATATTTTGGCAAATTATTTCATTAAATTTTATTTATCCCCATGCCACTGAGTATGATTTAGCTGTAATTAAAAAAAAGCATAAAAATGACATTTTTTATGGTTTAATGTCTCTAATCTCTGAATGGGGGTTTTCAAGGTTTGTGCTGTGATGCATGGATGAAAAATCACATTTAGTCCCAACCAGATTTTTTAAAAGATGTTCATTAAAACTACAACAGTGTCCCTGGAACAATGACTGAACATGTGCACAGTAGTGGCTCAGGCTGGCGGGTTCTTTTCCTTGAGTGCACGTTAATCAGCGAGACTGTCCCACAGCGAGGACAAGGATGGAGCCGTCTACCTGCTCGCATGGCGATGAATGAAATAAAACCCCCAGAGCTGATCGAGAGCTGAGGAATGCAGGTCAGCACTGCAGGAGAGGTCCACATTAATCTAAGGCAGATGTGCATTACTGGCCCCTATAGTTATTATTCATACTCCCCAAACATTAGATCTCCAAAGCTACAGAGAGTCCCTGAAATGACAAAAGTGGGACGGGTTTACATAACCCCGTCTCAACAATACCTTGTACAAATAAGCAATGAGTCAGATATGGACATTGAGATTGGGTAATGATTTGAGAGGGTTTCTGGGAAAGCCGCATCACGTGTGCGGGTGACTTTTTACATGCACATATTTTACAGAGCTGTGGCTCTGAGATGCATTGTGTATTTTTTGCTTCATAATTTTAATTCGCAGTCTTTATCCGTGATACAAATTGATTGCTGCAATAGAGAGACCGCAAAGTCTTGTAGACACTAACTTATGATGAAAATGTTATCAAACTTTCTCTATAAAATCTGAGAGAATGAAAGTGGAGCCAAGGCTAAATCTGAAAAGTAAAAATCATCGTGTTTATAGGCCTGTGGTCGATACTGAGGTTGAGTTCTGCATTGCGCTGTAGTGTTTGTGTGAACACTGGTACTCAGCAAAGGCCGTTTGTGCCTTGTCCTCTTTGCCTTTTCATAAAATAACAGTTTAAAGCAAATTGCACATTTATAAAGGCACAGCTTTGTCAATCTTTGTACTTTCAGACAATCCCTCGTCCCTT
This sequence comes from Chaetodon auriga, assembly GCF_051107435.1. Classification (NCBI taxonomy): domain Eukaryota; kingdom Metazoa; phylum Chordata; class Actinopteri; order Chaetodontiformes; family Chaetodontidae; genus Chaetodon; species Chaetodon auriga. The sequence continues at coordinate 9,863,526 of NC_135079.1, read as the reverse complement.
CAGCAGGAGATCGAAGCATCCTGTGATATGTAAAACATTTTTCCAGGGCGTACGAAAACCAAAACAAGACCCCAAAAAAGTCCTGGCAGCGTTTTAAAAGCATCCTGTCAAAATATAGCACTCTAAGTACATGTTAAAAGGCTCGGGGAAGTGATGTCACAGGATATGCATGTGCTGATGACTAACACATTGTGCCGACGTTAACAATAAGCAAATGTCAGAAATGTTAGACACCTGTGATCGTGCCGGCATGTGTCTGCGAACCAGAATAAATTAGAATATATAATGAGAATGCTTGAAAGGACGGATTACTGACTCGTTAAAATGTAATGGCCTATATAAATATGTGTCTCAGGAGCACAAAAAGCAGCAATCTGCCTGCCATTGACCAAACAGACAAATCGTTTGACTCTTGAGTGTTGTGTTTGATGAGTCTGATGAAAGGATCCCCTTCTCCCCACTCAATTTTTTTTTCTTTTTCAGCTCGTATATGTTCCTGCAAATCTGTTGTGCAGCTAACACAGCTTGCTTTGGCCTTTGCTTGCAGCCACCCCTCTTGCAGGGGGGAAAGTAGCTCCCCATCGCCTACCTGAGACCAGCAAGCAGGCCAGATTAAAGGAAAGATTTGGAAACTTTAACCAGCTGGTGCAAATTTTGACCTGGACTCTGAGCTGCCGCTGTGTCTTTACTTCCTCCATTCTTATCAATGTACCATCGGCTTCTTGAACAATGCAAACATTTGGCCTTGCAGCACTATAGCATGGTCAAAAAAGGGATAGAGGCTTATTGCCTGACAAGCCACAATGTGCAGAAAGCCAACTGTGACAGACTAATGATGGAAACTACTGGGCAAAGCACAAGTATGATGATCACTTTTGGGTCCATGATTAACAATTCTTTTTTCTCTTTCTCAGCTTGCTTTCAGCAGAGAGACACAGCTCATTTTGCCGGGTTGATATATTTTTTTAATATAAAAGCGAGGGGTGGAAAGTAATCCAAATCGTCATCGAGTGACGCTGCCTGTGGCACAAACGTTTTTTATGCTCCTCTATGGTTGCAATGAGGCAAAAACACATTGTAAAAATGTGATGACAGTATAAATGTGATAGAGGAATGAGTTCTGGACCATTAAATAAGGGAGAGGCTAACAGATGATTGATTGCATCATTTAGAAACGCATCTAATTTCAGTTCCTCTCACTTTAATTCCTTGTCATTTGATGCTCCTCTTTTTACTCCATATTTATCACCAAACCCAAACTCACTTGTATCAATGATGATACAAAACACAAGCACAGCATTAAAAGGATTAGCGAACAAATCTTCTTCAGCTGGACTCTGAGAGGTTATTGCTTTGGACTGTTTCTCTGCACTGATATATGACAATATTAGGTTGAACATGTACTTTTATTTTTGCCACATGCATTTTACTACAAATACTTCAAAGCTCTCCTTTTAAAATGACAGGTTTTATGAAAATACTTTTTTTTCATATCATCTTTAGTAGAAATCTTCCTCCACTATTAACTGCCCCCTTCCTCAACAAAAAAACCCATAAAATCCCAAACTATTTTTTTTTCTCTTTGATATGAGACAGTGACAGCCACAACCCAAAGCATTATGACAGTAGTGAGGTCATAATCGTGTCAATTTATCAGGAGCTGAGGCTGAGCAGAGAGATTTTTTTTTTGGTTTCCCAGGGAATCTGCATTCCTGCATGAGCCGCTGGCATAGATCTCTCCTCAGGAACATCTGGGAGCCTCCCTTCCACTGAGGAAACAACAGTCAACATCAGGTCTTAAGACTGTGCTGCGGGAAAAATAATCTAGCCCAAAGCATGTCTGCGAACCAGCAATGAATGTAAAATTAATAGTCACCAAAGCCAATGGAATATTCGACTTTATTTGGTCCACGTAAGGCGTGATAAGTGGAGAGCAATTGTGGCAGATTGCTGTCAGCTTTAAGTGTTCTGAGAGAACAACTTAGAGCACTCTGTTTAAAAGCATTCCCTTCTCTATTTAGTGTTTGGTCATTAACCCTTCCCCAGGTTACTAATTTATAGTGTTTCTTTTATTTGGCTTCACTTGACCCTCCCCATCCCATTCCATAAAAACTGAGAGGGTGCCCTGTTGCTTTACAACCAGTTAAATTACACTTTGATGTTTTCTCTCTGTTTTCAGCAGTGATTAAATTGCTGACCCTAGTAAACATCTGACCTCAGCTAACTGAAGAGGTCTGCAGCTTGTCACAGAGTAACTCTGGCAAATTGCAGGATCAGCCGGTGATATTCGGTGCATTTGTATGGATATACGTTGATGAATGCTGAAATGAGGACAACAGCCAAAAACACATTCCTCCAAATGCCAAAAAAACTGAGTGCAGCGGAATCTTGGCTCTCAAAGGGAAGCAGTGCGTGATGACTGTGTTCTCCAGAACAGCGTGCAGAAAAGACAGATCAGCATGCGGGAATACTGAAAGATGTTCGTGGCAAAGACCCTGTGTGGTTAGCGTGACCGAGAGAAGAGATGAGTTTGGAGGACTACAAAGAAAAGGACGTTGACTAGTGTAGATTGTAGTGTAAATTGTGGTCATTTAAGTCTGTATAAGGCTGAGAACTGTAAAGGAAACGTTAGCTGGTTAGCTTAACACACAGTCTGGAAACAGGGGGAAACAGCTAGCCTAGCTCTGTCCAGCTCTGCCAGCAGCTCTAAAGCTCACTAATTACCACATATTTAACCTCTACAAAGAATGAAATGTAACTAAAACAGCTGCCATTTTACTGGAGGTTACGTGCCAAACTATTTCTACATCCTGACCAGTGATCTGGAGTTTCTGCTGGTTGTCTGGTAACTGATTCTGGTCCAGAAACAGTTACATGGCCCTCCATAAAACTGTGAATTGTCATCATTATACTTTATTGATTTCTGTCTTGAACAGATCAAACAAACAAAACTTTTTTCTTTTCTTTTCTTTTTTTTTTTTTTTTTTTACCTTTGGACAGATCCAGGCTAGCAATTTCCCCATTTTCACTACTCTTTATGATAAGCTAAGCTTCATATTTGCCACACACACATAAGAGCGGTATAAATCTTCTCATCGAACTCTGGGTAAGGAATCAAATGAGTGTATTTCCTAAAATATTCTTCCTTTAAAGGTCCAGTGTGTAGGATTTACATCTAGTGGTGAGGTTGCAGATTGCAAGCAACTGAACTGAATACCTCCAACCTCACCCTCCCTTTACAAGCTCATAGGAGAACCTACTATGGGCTTCACTGCAAACTTAAAAGTGAGAGTCGCTCTCTAGAGCCAGTGTTTGGTTTGTCCATTCTGGGCTACTGTAGAAACATGGTGGTGCAACACAGCAGGCTCTGTGGAAGAGGACCCACTCCCTCTGTATATATACAGAGATCATTCTACGCCAACAAATACAATGATTTTTATTTTCAGGTGATTATACACTAATGAACACATAATTATGAAAATCATATTACATTTCTGCCCTCTGATCCCCCTAAACTTAACACTCTGGACCTCTAAGGCAGAGAAGCTGTAATTGGTGCAGATTCCAGTGTAAATATTATTGATATAGGTCTGTATAAGACTGGGAGCATTAAACATTTCCACCCACTATCCCTGCATCATCCCATCCCCTCATCTGTGTGCCCAGCTGCACCCTTTGCCGTACAGGATATATGCCTTGCTCAGGGGCATAATTGCATTTTCTCTCACAGATGCAAATGCCAAGCAGGAACCTGGAGTTGACCCGTCTTCCTTCATAACATTGCAGCCATGCTCTTGCCCAGGGGTAGAATGAAAATATTGCACAGTGCTTTAGCATTAGAGGCCAGCGCAGGGGCTGGTGATGTCAGAACATCTGCCTGCGTGGAGACTGTAAGAGGGTCTGACAGGTGGGCCACAGCGATATGAGGTCATGAACTCCAGCTGGGTGAGCTGTGTTGTTCCATTAGTGTCTCTGTCGGGGCAAATCTGAGCCAGAGAGCAGGGGAGGGCTGCTCCAGTATCGAGAGGATGACTATTGACATCTCACTGTGGGACACACTCGCCAAAGGCGTACTAATCCATGAAAACAAACATGCATGTTGCAGACAGCCACCGCCTAGCTTCATCACTCTAAAACTATTCAGTCATCTTACTAACCACTAAAACGCTTGGCTCAGAGAGTCACCAGTGCCACAAGGTGTCAACTCTCTTTCCCTCATTGCTCTGCGTTTCTGAGAAAGACAGGAGGCCATTACTGACATTACTCACGGCAAAAATGCAAAGCGACAGAGTAAAATGCACACACATAAGCACATAACTATTAGGTTAATCATCCTAAACTTGATCCAGCTTAATGACAAATGTTGTTGGACCAAAGTTATGGTGGTGTTGCACAAGACGTACAAGTGTGTTTATGTGGAGGAGACCATTATGAGCTGCTCTGAGACCAATACAGTTAAGACAGGGCGCTCCCCGTGCCCATTCGTAGGAAAGGCAAACAGAAAGGCTGACAGAGTACACTGTTCTCACTGGCCTGCAACCAGAGCCCTTCAGCTTATTTATTCACACAGCTGTTTGTTTATTGAGGGAGAAGGGACAGCTTTCTTCATCTCCTAAAAGCGAACAAAGAAAGCTAGCAAGCGCTGACAGGAACAGAGCGGGATCTGTCACAAAGTGGACGCTCTCGAAATTGAAGGTGACAAACACAATGTTGTTTACATTTCAGGGGCAAGGCCGCGGGGGTAAGCGTGGTCGCCCCAGTACACAAGGCCCACCATACACGGCTTGAGATGGAGCGGGACTTTGCGTGGCTCGGGTTTCGGGTGGCGTGATTGAGAGATGTGAGGGAGACGGCTTCAAGGGTTGTGTCACAGGTCACGCCAATGTGTAGTGACATACCTTTCAAACAGAGAACGACGTTTCTTCTCTGCAACTTGTAGCTGCACACAGACGAGGCCTTTGAACCTTAAAATAAAACATTACAGAGGTGATGTAAGCTTAAAGTAAATGTCATTTCGTGTGGATGTTTTAACGTGATGATGAGCAGACGCGCTCGCTGAGTGGATGTGAGGCACCACGGTTTCATTCAGCCACATTTTCAAGAAAGTATTGCGCTGCTGAGTATTCTAATTATAGAGTAGCAACAATAATTTTAGGAGTGTTATTGACAACATGTGGCGTTCTTTTTTCAGCTCTAAAATGGTCAGAGAGTTGGTTGCAATAGCTTGTTTGAAAATAATATTATTACAGTCAGAATATGATTTGTATTATATGTAAAGCCACACTTAAGTAAATTGTGAAGGTTTCTTTGATTTTTCATGCTTCAGATGAAAATCGTAGGAACGGCACACTTTAACCGAAACCAAAATTGCTCAAATGTTTTTCATTAGAACCACAGTGTAACATCTAAACTTTAAAATCTGCAGTATTTTCTACGAGGTTTTTGAGCCGTACTGTCAATCCACATCACAGAATTAAAAGGGATTTGTGTTGTACTTGCTGAAGGGTGCATAAGAGACACTTTAAAAAAAAAAAAAAAAAGTCAAAACTCATGCAGGAGAGGCAGAAATGTCCGGACTTATTTCTAGCAAAGGTCAAGCTCCAAAACCCCCAGACCCTACGTTTCCCACAATGCAAAGGGATAGCATCTGTCATAGACACAACTTTTTTCAAACTCTTCAGTTTGTCATGCAGCCTTTCTGTTAGAGTCTCAAGTCAAAGCTGAGACATTTTTCAAACTTTGCTCCCTCCAGAGCCACAGAAGAAATTAGCACTAGTAGTTTAAGTAGTAGTAGTTCTTGTTGCAAGTAAAGTACAAGCAGGTAAACAGGTAAACTTAGTAAACTGCTAATTTTAACTGTCCAGTCTTCTTTTGCCTCTTTTTAATCTCCTATTTGCAGGAAAAGACAACAGCGGCCTGACAGAGTCTGAGTTGCCCCAGAGTGTCGACCCGGCTGGGATGGAGGGCAGCTACCTGAACCTAAAGGCACCCGGTGAGAAGGGGCCCAGCGAGCGGCCGGGCTCAGACCTTTCCAGCCCTCTGGACAAAAACGAGGCTGAGAGCAACAAAGGCAAGAAGAGACGCAATCGCACCACATTCACCAGCTACCAGCTGGAGGAGCTGGAGAAGGTTTTCCAGAAGACACACTACCCCGATGTTTACGCCCGCGAGCAGCTGGCACTGAGGACAGACCTGACGGAGGCTCGTGTGCAGGTGAGGACGGGGTGATTCCGCATGAAAAACTCCTTTCTGCAGTGATGAGCTAACAAGTTATGTTATTTGTCCACGCTTGACAAATGTTTTCTGATCAGCAGGATGATATCGTTTCTCTGTCTTCCAAAACATTACAAGTCACTGTTGAAAAAATATCAGTTTTATGATATGACAAAGCTATGGTTAAGGCTCAAAAACAACTTGGCTAGGTTTAGGGAAACAAAGTTTGGGTTAAAATTAGTGTTTTAAGGGGAGCGTCGACATCATGGTTAGAAACGACCGGAAGCAAACAGAGGTCTCTCGTGTTAAAGCCTGATGTTTAGTCGGCCCATTCCACTCTCCTCATGCAGACTTTGTCACTATAACTATAACTACGACGTCACCTGACCTCTGCCAAAACTACCACAGCCACTAGAGGGCTTTGTCACTTGAATGTAAAGATATGCCGTTTTGAGGAAACGATTGGAAACGCTGAAACGACGGACGCTGTCGTTCCTTCTTGGGAGGAAAGTCTCCATGAGCTGTGTTGTATGACTGCAGTCGTCCATGTTTGCATGATAATAAAAACTCAGAGGGCTGACGGAGAGGGCTGGGATAGTTAAGACTGGCATGTTGACAAAGATTGTTCGGAAGGGCAGACAGCAAGGCCCATTGTTCTCCGTCTCTCTTTCTGCCTGCCAGTTTTAGATCAGAGTGGGATGGGTGGGACTAAGGGAATACTCTGCTCTTAGCTCTTACATGCTGCAGGCTCTGCAAAGAGGTCAGAGGCCAAGGGTTTCTCCCCAGCACTACCACGTTCAAACTACTCTACGGCACAACTCTGGAGGCAGGGAGGGAAAACACATGGAAAAAAAGAAAAGCCATCAAAGCTATTTGGCAAGGATATAAAAAACACTTTGAGATGCCAGGTTCAATTTCCATGCGTAGTCCAAGACATAGTCAGGGACAGAGAACCTGGCCTGGTCCTTGTGGTGGTACAGTAAAATAAGTACATTCATGTTAGGTTCACACAGACCCGTCTATTCCCCAGATGAATATAATTAACTTCCTCATCTGACAGGCACACAGCAGACTCTGTTGAGTCGTTGTGAGGTTTGACCCATACTTCTAAAATCAGACCCTAAATATGCATGCAATCAAGACTAAACCCTACAATTTCAAGTGAAGGTCCATCAAGACAAAGTCCAGGGATATCCAATTGTTGAATACCGAGGGGTACTCGAAGCTTGGCAAGCGATCGGAGAATCCTTTTCATCTCCGAAACAACAGCCATTGAAATCCCAGAGTGCAGATGTTTTCTGCCAAGATGCCAATGTCAAGGTCCTACAGTTTCATCCTCAGTTTGATGATGAATGTCTTCATAAAGTCGGGCTGCAGCTTTCCATAATCACATCTGTGACTTCTGCTGCCACTAGTTTATTTAGTACAATTAGCTCTCAACCTCAGACTTGAACTTCACCGCACTGCCTACTTTTTATGGAGGAGGAGGCTGTGTGTGAGTGACTGCTGAGGCAGTCTATCAATCGCCGTGGTCCTGGATGACAGAGATGAGGTGAGACGGCTGGACTTCAAAGCTGCTTTTGGAGTTGTGCACTCTGCCCTCCCTCTCTCCCTCTTCCTCTCTCTCTGCCTGCTGGCTCTGGAGCATAAATAAAGCTCTTTAATGGCTCTGTAAGCTGCCTTTTGCTGTCAACGTCTTTAGCAATTACTGTATCGCCGCCAAGCACTTAGAGCTCTGAACCACCTTCCTTGCAGATGTCCGCTTGATAAAGTAAGAATAAGTGTTTGCAGTTGGTAAATATCATCCTTTTGTGCCTCATATGTACAACAGGTTGATCGTTACGAGAAATAATAAAAAATCTTTATGTTAACTGAAATTCCGCTTGTGCAAAAACACCACTGGCTTTCCTTTTTAATGAACTTAGAAGTTCAGAAAGTTTGGGAATAAGAGACTCGGAGCAGCAAAGGACACATCTGACTTCATACTGTTCTCCGAATGATCTCCCTGCCAAACTATTTGGCTTGGGTCTCATTTCTACTGCCGTTCAAAGGCAAAGCTACGTAGAGCAAGCCCTCTGTGAAACATGACACACTCAGCACCCAGAAAGCAAGACAAGGGGCATATATGTGCTCAGACATTGTTTGCTTGTTTATAAAAGGTTCCAGTAAGTGTGTGAGAGCGTCCAGGTTGAAAGAACGCATTGCTTTGTGGCCGACTTTGAATTCTGTATATACTGTATGTAAATGCATGCGTTTTCTGTGTGCATCCTGTGTGTGTGTGTGTATGTGTATGCTTGGTCCGCCGCTCTCGTCTGCACGCCTCCAAGAGGTCAGCGGGGTTAGCTGCGGAAAGCCAAGGGCTTAGGCGTCAGGAAATTAAACATGAAATGAAAACAAGCTCCAGTTTGAACATTCTCCCATCTCACTTTCCAATATCCCCACTTCCCCTCGCTGACTTTAAAGGGAGGAGAGAGGGGTCGGCGGTTGGGGGGGGGGAGGGGCCGGAGTGGGAGAGAAGAGGCCGAGCTTCAACAGTGAGGTGGGAGTACGACAAAGAGATTAAGAGTGGAGGAGTAAAGCTGAGTTATCGCGATCCTTCACAATTAAGATGACAGCTCGGTAACTGATAAAACTTTAGATTTTAAAAGGATCGCGGAGCTTTGAAATAGTTGTACAACATTAACCTCACCGACATTAACCTTAGCCCCAGTTTGCACCTCTCGTGTATTACCATTGCATTCGAGTCACAGAGCTAAGCGTCTGACTTTCCTTAAAACAAATACGCTGCCGTCTTTGAAAAACAGCGAAACTTTCCAGAAACTAAAATTCCAAATGTGCGAGCGAGCTTTATGCTTATCAGTCCAATCAGGACCTTTAGTGTTGAGGATTATATTTGGAAAACTGTGATGTTATGAGCTCACATAATCAAAGAAGAACCAACGGAAAGACATGACAAACCTTTCACAATAATAAACCCCAAATCCTCAGGGGGGACATAGACTCCGAGTCCCCCTCCAAACATATGATATAATTCAAAGGGCAACAACCCCTCACCTTGACACTGGAGTTCAGCCACAACCTCAGATATCAGCTTACCACTTTTCAAGGGTGAGCTAGCCTCTAATCTCGCCAGCTGACCTGAGGAATGTCGGAGTCAGACGACATTTCTTTACGTCAGCTTCGTGCAAAAAACACAGGCCATACGTGGTCCTCTCTTTGAAAATGAACCAGCTAGTTGTTTTATCCGGTCAGAAAAATGATGGGTTTGTGTGCATGTCGGGGTTCTTATAGAGGGTCTTATGTCATGATAAAAGTCCACTCCGGCTCCATGAGAAAAACTCACTATAGGATAATATATCATACACGCTCTTTTGTAAAATTCACATCTTTGTGCGACACTGCTGGTGTTTGTCACTAAACTCTATTGTGTTTAGGTTGACGGAGAGGAATGGTGAGAGAGAGAGAGACATGAGGGGGGATTTGAGGAGGTTGACTGAGGGGAAATTGCATGTCAGGGACTGTGGAAACCACAAGCTGATTGGGCTGGGAATCAACCCGCAATCCAAGTTCAAACCCCTGTGTCGAAGCAGGATCGAGCTCTCTTTTCTCTTTGAAGACGTTTCCCTTTCCCTCTTGGGAGGACAAGATTCAGACAATCAACAAATAGATACAGATAAACATGTGGAGACTCCCAGTGCCCCCCCCCCCCTTTGCTCGTCCATTCTCTTGCATGTAGATGTGAGAAAGTTTTGTACAAGAAAGATCCGCAAAAGTTACGGCTGATTATATCAGGGAACAGCAGAGACGCATGTTTAGGAAAGGAGGAAATAAAAGAGGTGTCTACCACTGCATTACACTGTATGAAATTAATGTAATAAGGCTTAAAAAGGCTTGAATTTCACTAATATCAGTAATGTTGTAAATTGTGTTATTTGGTTATATTAAATTAGTCAATTCTACTCAATTGAATTAATTTTCATTAAGGCAGATATTGCTTTTAATCTGACTCTATGATTCTTGCAAAACATGCTCGGATTGCAACTAGCTATTATTCTCATTATCGATTATTCTGGAGATCACTTTCTTAATTTATAAAATTATTGTTAGCTCTATGAAACATCATAAAACAGAGAAAAAAAACCCATTCACAAGTTCTGATGACCCAAGTTGATATCTTCAAATGCCTCGATTTGCCTGACGAACAGTCCACAACCCAAATATATTCAGTTAAATATGATGAAATGAGCATAAGCGGCAATTTTCCATTAAATGTTTGGTATTTTCAGGTGAAAACTGATTAATATTTAACCAATTATAAAGTAAAGTAACACCTCAAGCAGAACTGAAACAAAAGACATGACTTGTGCCAAGGAATGTATATTAGCTGGTTACATGTCTGAAATCAATATCCAGCCTGTTTTATATGGCCAACAACGTCCATGTTGCTTATTTTTATCTACACTGGTCAAGCCAAGACAATCTCTATTATATAGCTCAAAATCACAACACGGCAAATTTGCCTCGAAAGCTTTCACATGGAAAAACAGAGGAAGAAATCTCAGAAAGAGCAACCTCCTCCTGGACAGACGGACAGGTCATTGTGTGTACAGTAGCCATAAACAGATTACCACATTACAAAGCACTGACAGTTAATACCAAGACTGCAGTGCAACCCCAAAACCAAAAAAGGTTGCGACGCTGTGTAAAACATCAATAAAACAGAATGTGATAACTTGCTAATTCTTTTTGGACATATACTCGATTGAAAACAGTACAAAGACAATATACTTAATGTTTTACTTCCTCAGCTTCATTTACTTTTGGAAATATCTGCTTATTCTGAATTTGACGGCAGCAACACATTTCAAACAAGTTGGGACAGGAGTAGCTAAAGACTGGGAAAGTAGTGGAAAGCTCCAAAAAGTATCATGACTGGGTATGAAAGGCTCAGTCGTTCAGAAGCGAGGATGGAGCGAGGTTCACCACTTTGTAAAACCGTCGTCTGTAAACACAGTTTTTTTTTTTCTCAAATGCTTGCTTGTTTTTATGCATGTTTCAGACAGCGTCCCAAATTTCAGGGTTGTAGAAATATTTCAGTGAACTTCTCTCAGGTGACAGATTTGCTGCTCGTAATGTGCTTTCTTCCACACCACTCGTTCACCCTTCAGTCCTGTTTGTCTCCAATGCCTTCAGCTTGAGCTACAGAGAAGTGGTCTAAGTAGCCTGCACTGGGTCTGTCAGCAAGTACTGAAAGTACATCGTTCTGCAAAGTAGCACGTCTATCAATTTCACAAGAGAAATTATCCAGAAGAACCTACTTCATATACTTCATACACATAATTAATAAAGGCCGAAGAAAAGCATATTCTTGGTCAAAAGTTGAACTTTTGTTTCATGGACTGTACTGAGGGATTCCCCGCTGTATCCCACTGTGCTGACATGTGGGGGAGAGCACACCTTTCTCAGAGTGATTTATGAATGGCTACAGGCCCAGATGTGGATCTGTCGACGCTGGCAGCCTGAAGGGAGGCAGACGCCTGTGTATCAAAGGGAGGAGCTGAAAGGTGCAGCACCAGGGGAGACTCACCATTTTCACATCAATAGCTCCGTGTGGACGGCACTTTAAAGACACGTCAAGTCTGAAAACCTGGGTCTGGACTTTCATGTGCAGCAAGAATTTATTTGCCTCACTATCTTCATTTTATGTGGTTCAGTTTCTTACTTTGTCTTGCTGAGCGGAGGGGATGGCCTCGCTCTCCGAAAAAAAAATGTGCTTGGGTTTGCACGTGATACGAGAGCGGTTTTCAAACTTATATTAAAGTCCTGTTTGGTTGTGGCTGGTCTGTATTTTAAGGTGTCTTGATGATGTATTGTTTTCTTTTCAGGTGTGGTTCCAGAATCGTAGAGCCAAGTGGAGGAAGAGGGAGCGCTTTGGCCAGATGCAACAGGTCCGGACACACTTCTCTACTGCTTACGAGCTGCCTCTACTGACTCGACCTGAGAACTATGCACAGGTAAAGGAAAAGCAGTGGTAGTCCGCTCACTGAATGTTACGATGAACAGGTACTCATTATCTGAGATATCAGACTCATAAATGGTTATGAGGGGTGGAAATGATTAAGTAAGACATATGGTTTGTTAATAAACCTGCAATAACTGATATTTTTGGCCACTTGGGAGCAGCAGAAACAAGTTGTGAACACAGCATTGTCACATCAGCTCCTTTTAAGTTGATGCGGTGAATTTGTTTGCAACCATTTGCTTATTTTCACATACGGCAGCATTACGTAGGAACATTATCATTCATTTGGAGTTGGGTTTATGTCCCCTTGATGAATGTAAGTCTAGTATTCACTCTCTTTCAGCTCTGATTTCATCTCTACCAACACCTGAGGGAAATATCTGGCTCTTTAGCTGCTGAATGCTCCATTATGCTTTGTAGGTTCATCAGTACGAGCGACTCCTTTCACATTGACACATTGTTTTGAAAGTGACACTGTTTTTATAAAAATATCTATTCTAGCCGCTTTGACTGATAATCCCTGCTCTTCTCTTCCAGATCCAGAACCCTACGTGGATCGGGAGCAGCAGTGGAGCATCTCCTGTGCCGGGTTGCGTTGTACCTTGTGACTCTGTCCCCTCCTGCATGCCGCCTCACCCTCATGGTCCTGGAGGCGTTACTGACTTCCTGGGCGTGCCCAGTCCAGGGAGCAGCCACATGGGACAGACACATATGGGCAGCCTTTTTGGAGGTCCTGGGATGGGCGGCGGAATCAATGGCTATGATCTCAATGTTGATCCAGACCGCAAGTCCTCCAGCATAGCTGCGCTGCGTATGAAGGCCAAGGAACACAGTGCGGCCATCTCTTGGGCTACATGATGTCCTAGCCCGGTTCCACCCTACCCCCATATGGCCCTCTTCGCTGGAGCAGCCATCAGCGAGCGCTGTAGGGGAGGAGGGAGTTTTTCTGAGAGCACTAATGATAACACAATTCAAATGAACAGGGAGAGACTGTGGCGATAACAGAGGCCAATACCGCGGCCCATGCAACCAAGATAACAACTGTGACTGTGACAATCAGCAGATGCTGAAAGTGAGACAAATACGGAGGTGCGACGTAGAGGAAGATGTCACTTAGAAGTTGTGTTCATTCTTGATTCCTTGATCTCTCAGGTCTCATTGAACTATGGGGTTTAGTCCCCAAAAAACTGGGTATCATTCGTGATAGTGATTGGTTTCAGTAAAATAAGCAATATAATAAATATGTTTTCGAAAATATTTTCACAGAATTCAGGAATTCAGTGCCAAACCCGGCTATGTCATACAGTATTTTAATTTCCAGAAGCGAAGATTCACGTTATTTACTTCCTTTATCTTATTTTTTATGCCACCCATCCTGCTCCATCCCTTTTGTTTGTGTTACTAGACTTGTCTCTAATACTGTACATATCTGAACAGTCTATTTCCATTTAAAAGCCATATCAAAAAAACAAGGGCACTCTGTGAGAGCAGCTCAGACACAGACCAAGTGCTCGGAGTTTCTTTTCTGTCACGTGTCATTGCAAACTGTCCTTTTGAGCAAACGATAATTGGCTATGAGAGAAAACATTAATTTTGTCCAGGCCTCCGGTGGGCAGGTTATGTCCCTGAAAAGGACGACAGAGGTTGAATTCAATAAGTCCACATTTAATTGAGCGAGAGCAGACGTGGCCTGTGCCAATTTAGTGTGGGAGCGGGGCAGCCATCGGATTGGCAGCAATTTCAAACCAAAGTGTCATTTCCTCCCCCAGGGCTGCCTCCACAGGTTCTCCTGCTAGGCTCGGGCCTCAGGTTACAGGAAACACCGTCTCCACCGGCAGACAAGGCGCAGCAACGCACAGCAGCAGCCTTCAACACCAACTAGCCACGTCAGCTTCAATCAGCTAAAAACAGGAATGGACACACTTTATTAGCATCAAAGCGAGCCGTCCTGGCCTGCGAACATCGCAGTACATCACAGGGCACATGGTGAGGACATACTGCACACACAGTGCCACACGCTCCAACAATCAATCCGTCGCCAGACGCGGGCTCAGCAGAGATGACTGTTGGATTTGAAGCTTTCTCACAGAATCCGTCACATGCCAGAGACTGCAGGCCAAATCAGTGGCCCCAATCGTCCTGAAGAGCATTCTGTAATGTTTAGGTAATGTGATGACATTAGAGCTGGACTGCAGGAATGTGCTGAGCGTGTCCAGTGATTGCAGGGGTGTCTCTGTGCGTTACCCCGCCGGAATAAGCTTGTCACCAGAGCTGGGCTGCAGGCTGAGGCTAGAGACAGGCCTCATTAGTCTTTTGGCTGATCTCTCTGTGACGCCCGCTGGGCTACATATCCGTTTTCTTTCCCCTGTGAGGATGACGGCAAGAGAGGCGGTTTGTGCTCCTCATAGCTGGTTGATTGTTGTAACATACAGTATGAGTGCCCATTATAGCCCTCCTGCTTGAGAGTAGGACTGCAACTGCTAGCTGATTATTTTCTTGATTGATTGATCGATCCTTTTACGCTATAAAATGCCAGAAATAGCATAAAAAATATCACAATTTCTCACCATCACAATCTCCCAAAAACCAACGTGATGTCTTCAAATGTCTTTTTTGCTTTCTGGAAAACCTAAACATACTCAGTTTACTATCACATAAGATAAAGAAAAGTGGCAACGTTAACAGCTGCAACTGGAGATTATTTGGAATTTTGGCTTGAAAAATGACTTAAATTATTTAATTGTGATGAATATAGTGGATGAATTTGATCATCGTTGCAGCTCTACTTGAGAGTTCAGCATCTTGAACAAAACCCCTTTTAAACTGTACAAAGAATGACAAAGTTTTTCCTTTTTGTCATAACAAGGAAGAAAAACATTTTAAAATTCCTTCTATCGTCCCAACACAGATTGTTGTTGCCTTCAAATCAAGTCATTCTCTGTCAGCAGCGAGTGGATTAGGTGACAACAGGAAGATGAATTTGACATGAGTGCTCATGCTGTTTATATATTCTACACCGAGGGTTTACTGGCATCGAATGAAAAGACAAAAAGCCATGACTCCATTCAAAAAAGGAGAAACATTTTGAATTAATATACTTCGTTGGATGCGAGGGCTAAAAATCAAAAACATTATTGTCAGAATTTCAAGATAAAAGCAGAATGCGGTCAAAATAAATTCATGCATGACAACATGTGTGAGTGAATTCCTGCCTTGTCGAGTTGACTTGTGTGTTTGTCTTCTCGCTGGTCCTCAGTGCTCCACTCCTCTGCAGCTCCATGTTGATACTACTGAAATAAAGCAAATAAAATCCATCGTTATAATTGTGTGAATGTGAACGATATAGAGGATATTGTTCTTTTGCTTGTACATTTGTTTTGCTTATTTGTCAAATAATGGACCTCCAGAGATAAACCAATGAAGTATTACAGTAATATTGCCAAGAAATGTAAAATGATGTTCTGTGTGTTATTCTGAAGAGTTGCTCTGGACTTTTTCAGAAGTTGAAATTGCTTTCTAATTTTCTTGTGGCTTTAAGCAGCTTTTTGTATATTAATCAAGTATTTCTACTTCTGATTGTGACTTTATATAATGTCCCATTGCAATAAGTTATTGCACTTACAGTGTTGGAGAAGTTTTTAATTTTTGATTTCCACTGGGACAGAGGTCTCTTTGCTAAAGCCAGAGGCGTTTTTGTCCCAGCAGTCCCGTCCATAGTATTCAGCACCATGAAGAGCATCAGTGAGATCTGTTTGAGGTGCTGGACATTTGTTTGTACAGAAGTAACTTGCTGTTTCTGATGGTTTTGAAGTGATTTTGAAATAAATTTTGAACCTCCAACGGTTGAATGAGTTCAGATAGTTTCTTCTTTACAGGCCCTGAAAACCAACTATCTCAGGTTTTACTCTGTTGTTAAGATGCAAAACGATGTGAGGAATACGTTTTCTTAATTGACTGACCTCCTCTGCAAAGTGTCTCTGTCTGTTGTGCTCACATTATGAAAATAATTAATAATTAGGGATCTTAAACATTCAAGGAGCAGCATGAACAGCGATTTGAATTATGTTTGTTTTACTAGTTTTTAGTTTTTCCACTAGAAACATCTGGTGGGTCAAATTAAACCTCATGATAGGCCAGCTTTGGCCCATGGGCCCCACATTGGACAGCCCTGCTCAAACTGATGTGAAGTTGGATAGTTTGGTTATTATTTCTGCATTTGTCTTTTTGTCTGTGTTCTTCTCATTTGGTTTGAAAAGGTGATGTCACACACTTCTATGAACCAATCAGGATTTATCAACATTTTAATCAGAGTCTCATGACAGTTGTTGGGTTGTTTGCTTCGGTCGTCCTGCCACTGTAACCGACAGCTGATCTAACCACACCTCCACAGTCCTGTGAAGCGGACTAACAGTGAGCAGTAAACTGATATTTTAGACTCACAGGATGACAATCACTGCCATTTTGTCTCATCACTGACTGGTCTAGTGTCACACAACTGTAATTTCCATCTATAAAATGCAATTCATTGCATTGTGGGATTGTTACAGGGGCAAAAATTAAAATGTAACCCTGATTGCAAAAATGTTGGGGCGCTGTGTAAAATGTGTAAAAACCAGAATGCAATCATTTGCAAAACCGTTCTTTTTTATTTATGTGTTAGAGTCCCAGCTTTTGAGAATTGGGGTCATGCATGCCATGGAATGAGACCACAACATGTCATACAACAAACAATATATAACGTGTTCATTAGTGACCTTTAGAGGTCACTAATGGTGGGTGGGTGGATTTTGTTATCCTTTCCAGAGCCAGGTTAGCTCTTTACCCCTGTTTTCAGTCTTTATGCTAAGCTAAGCTAATTGGCTTCTGGTTATAGCTTCATATTTAAAAGACATTCTTCATTCAACTCTTGACAAGAAAGCAAATTATTTCTCTGCATGTCAAACTATTCTTTCAATAAATAATAACTGAGGCTGTTTCCTCAATCTGTAACTCTGCTTCCTTTGTTGCTTAAGAGAAAAACCTGAAGCCAAGTTTTGAATTACTCTCCCAACAAAATAAGACCAGTGAATTTGCACAGATACTTGCATACTAATGGCAATCACATAAAGAGCTTAATACAACCAACACAGAGAGGAAAACTACAGAAATATTAAATGTATAATTGACTCAACTTACATTGTGGACATAAATCTAGGCAAGTAGAAGTTATGGTTATAGGGTATAGGGTAAGTCTCCAAGAAATGAGTATAAATCTATGAAATGTCCCCAGAAGTGATGGAAACCCAACCGTGTGTGTGTGTGTGTGTGTGAGTGTGTGTGTGAGAGAGAGAGTGTGTGGTTGAAGGTGGACGATATGTGATCCCATTCTTTTTCTCGCATCAGCAGCTTCCAGATGGGATGCTCTGCCCAAGCCATTAGGCCCAAAGTTAAGCCTAATAGTTTGAATGGGTCTTAAATACCTCCAGGTGGTCTTTGGCCAAACAGTGGAGCTATGGCCGGGGCGAGAGAAAGCTGTCATGCAATACAGTATGCAACATCGTTTCACACAGATGTTCTTTGTTTTTGCAATATGAGCTCCATCATGCAACAAAACAGTCCTCAGAAAAAACATTTATAATCACTTCAAAACTTCTTTCCTACACAACAAAAACTATGTCTGTAATCAATCCGGCCTTTATTTCAAACTCTGTGCTGAATATCATCCACAGAAGGCACAACCACTTTGGACAACTCTCACGTAACACAAAGGGGAGGCTTGGCCAGGAAAAAAAGAAAAAAAGGAAAGATAACCTGTGCCAATTCACATCTTGCCATCACTGTGGTCTTTGCCCTGAGAAGAATGTTGGAGCGCTCCCATTTCTGCTTGCTCCCATTTCTGCTCGCTCCCAGCAACAATTGCTGTCTTTTCCACAGTTGTGCAAGAGTTTAACTGGAGCACTCTGATCGCACGAGAACGGGAAAACTCAAGAGAAGCTTGCTGTCACCCACTAAAGCCTCCAGCTCCAGTCGAGAGATTGGAGATCATCAATAGGACTGTGATGAAAGGGCAGAAGAAGACCTGCTGGCTTCACATGTCAAATACTAAACATACAATGGCCTTTACTCTTTCATTTCCCTCAAAATATTTCTAATAACAATAAACTTACATTGAATGAAACTCTTCATGACAACCTTAAAAACTTTCTTTTTAAAATGCACAGCACATATTCTGTATTTTTAAAATTCTCAAAATTTCCCATGAAATGACAAAGAGTCATCAGTAAGTTACTCGGCCGCTCGATGCTTTCCAACTGCAGATCAGCAGCGTTCAATCCTGAGCCCATTCGTTGCTACTCAAGACATGAATCTATAAAAAGAGTCACAGATATAGTACATACTTTTATATAAAGGCTGACTGATACACTAAAACAGCTGGACAGTGTAGCTTTTAGCAAAATCTTATCCTTAAGAGGAGTAAATTGTGCAGTTGTTGGGGACTATTTTCAGCGGCGGATATAGGGCACTAGTAAGTATTTACAGCGGCAGGATGGTATATGTCAGTTTGACTCAGAATAAACTACACTACCCATGTTCATCGTGATGAAGCAACGCGTCAGCTGGTGTGGACCATTGACATGTTTTTAAAATTTTTTGAACAACGGAGGTCTATGGAGGGATAAGTCGTATCAGGCTGCAGCTACAGAGACAATATTTGTTATACAAATTTGGATTGATTTGGTTTCTCCATGGGATTTGTTGATAGTAAAACAGAGAATATCACCACACTAATCCTTTAATAACCAATAACAAATCATCAGTAAGCGATACACACACACACACACACACACTCTCTGAGCAAATGAAAAGTTGATGCCAATCATCACCAAAGTGAGACCATCTTGCTGAGGCAGGACTGATACAATCAGAGACCCATAGGACAAAATGGGCCACTAGTTAAAGAGACATTAAAGCCTGCTTCTACACTCCCCTCCCGTCTAAAATGTGGGCAGATGACATAAATAAACACTCGCAGAGAGGAAGAAGAGCAGCCCACTGTGCCCCGAACAGCACTCATTAAACCTAATGGGTCACGCTGCTCCAGCCAGGCTCCACTGACACCCTTAATAGAAGCCTGCATGGTTAAGGGACCATGAAGACCATTAGGGCACTTCAAAGTTCACCCCACTACATTAGGGCCCTGCTGATATGCCAAAGAGGGGACAGATCCAATTCCTCATTCACGACTTTATTTTTCCATTGGTTGGCCTGTCAATCAGCCTGCCACCATAAACAAGTGGATGCTTGAGCTGCTCATTAAGGGCCATCGTTAGCAAGGCCAAGGCTGTAAATCAGCACTTATATCAGCTTTCAGAAAAAAAATTCTTATAGGTCATATTTTAGAGCTGACACTTTGGCTTACACTGTTAAATGATCCCTTTGGTTTGAAAATAAAGCTGGCGCTCGCACTGTAAATCAAATCTTTCCACTCACTTTTGGACCAATGAAGGAACTCCTATGAACTGTACTGGAGCCAAAGGCAAATGACAAGCACGCTGACCAGTTAAAAAAAAAAAAAAAAAAACCTCCTAACAGACTCAGACATGTAAATTCACACAGGCCATGTTAGCTACTATGAAACCAAAGTCTACCTCACTCAAACAACTTCAAGTGACGTGCTGTCGTAAATCAGAAGAGCCAGCAGAAGCTTGATATATTGATGCTGTCCTAAGGGACATAAAGGCGGAGCAGGCTCTTACTGTGGCCATTAAGTCGGCCTTACAGCCCCTCAGCATGGCTTTGTGGAGAGGAGCAGCCGGCTGAGGAGGAAGAAACACAACATACATCACTTTGTTCAGTAAAACGTCCCTCATTACGAGCCGAGAACGCCAGTAAACTGCTCACATTTCGCTACACTTTTGACACACATAAGAAACCAGTTCACAGCCCGAATATACGACTGATCTAAAAGTAGTGACATCTGTTTTTGGCCAGATTTGCCCATCAAGTTAAAAAAAGCAAAATATAAAAACAGCATGAGCAAGACACACAGTGGTACTGTCTGAGCCGGGACATCATGTGCACGTTTTAGGACATAACTCAGAATGACAGAAATGCATAAACCCAAAACCAAAACGCATATTTGCATGTCATCGCATCTGTGCGTCACAGGATCTGACAGGTCATTGTGTCTGCAGTAGGAGGTAAGTGTGGGAGGAGGATTTGGCTCAGAGGTGAGATCAGAGCGGAGGTTTACAGAGAGAGGAGCATGGATACCTTACTTCCCTTCTAATGGGCTCTCTGGCTCTGGGCCAGCCTACCCCTAACTTATCTACAGCTCTATCAATGAAATCAGTTCAGTGTCTTTTGATGCTCATACAGTGGAGCACATCTGCAGTGTTGTAAATAATACAGGGGTATCAAAACCCGTGCATGTGGTTAGATTTTTCATTTATTAAGTAGCCACAATGAAATACAGAGCATAGAAAGTTTCCTCAGTGGTGGAATGTAACTAAGTACATTTACTCAAGTATTGTACTAAACTATAAATTTGAGGTGCTTGTACTTTTATGCAACTTTTACTTCTACTGCAGTCAAATATTGTCCGTTTCACTCCACTGCCTTTGTCTGACAGCTTTAGTTACCACTTCCTTTTCAGATTACAATTGGTCATAGTCTTCCTGTCCTGTGAAAACCATGTATCTCCAAATTTGGTGATTTAAAATTTACAGTGTTTCTTCATGGGTGGAGAAAAATCTCTTCTACATAAACTATTTAAAAACCTTAAAACAGGCTGTTTTTGAGCTCATGAAAAGTTGACTTTTTTGACTTATGTGCAAACCTTACACTACAAACACATGATGATTTTACAGAATATGATAGATTGCTGCAGATTAAATTACCCAACAGTCTACGAAGTACTTAAAATGAGCTCAGCACATAAATATTAATCCAAAAACATCACATTTAATAGTAACACAGGCAGGGGCCATTTTATTCCATAATGAGTGCCTTAATTTTGCTTTGAGGGTTTAAATGCAGGACCTTTACTTGTAGTGGTAGTGGAAGTGCTACTTTTACTTTAGTTTGGGTTTTCAGAAGTGGGGTTGTACGAGGTACTTATGTATAGTCACAGTATTACCTGCAGTCTGCAGACCTCCATCTGGGAGAAGCAGGCAGCTGTAGGAAGCAGGAGAAGTGGGAAGCCAAGAAATGCGCTGCTGTGGACAGGGTCAGCAGCAAAGCACGTTTTATCCACCTAAAAACAGACCCACATAAAGTAATCAATATCAGTTTAAGTGCATGCTGTTTTGAATCTCATCAGCACTTTGCCTTGCCGTCAGACAGCATTTTCCTTTGGCACTACATTTTCTCAACTGTAGAACCTCCATATTCCTACACACAGGCGCAGCTGTGCCTCGTGCTGCGTTTGTGGGAGAGACAACAAATTCAAGCAAATCAAAATAATTGATTATGACAGCCGTGATGATAAGGTGACGTTCACTGTGCAGACAAGAGGAGACCTTTAAGAATGAGAGTGTACAGAAAAGAAGAACTTCTGCAGACTGAACGGGCCTGAAGAGAGAGAGAGGAGAAACTTCTGTGGAAACTGCATGTCTTTACTGGGCGTTTGGTCATTTATGTGTAGGCACTAGATAACGTGTTGGATGAGTACAGCAGTGCTCTTCAGTTAGTGTCTATGTGGCTGATTTAGAGGTGGTCTGGACCCGTGTGTGAAATGTTGCTTACGGTTCAGAAAACAAAAGGAACGGGCTGTTTGATGGATAGAAAATGCAGTGAAAATATTCTAAATACAGCATACTCTTAAACTGTTATTTTAGGTGGGCCTTTTTTTATGTGGCTAAAATACATTTCCCTGCTGACCCTGTGCACGGGCAGTACATGGCTTAGCTTCTGTGCCAGTATTACTCCCTGGAGAGGTGCTGACTGCCATCCTTGTACAACCCTACTTCAAAAAACCTTAAAGTAAAGGATCTGAATATTTCTTCCACCACTGAGTTTAATTTCTATCTGGTACTGAGGCTTATTCAACATAAACATGAATATGAAAACTCTTTGCGGTACAAAAACAAGGTTGGGAAACTCTGGTGTTCAAATACAACCAAAAAGTCCTGTTGCAATTAGCGGTCAGTGTGCAAGGCTAGAATCGAAATTCACAGCCAGCTCAAAGTGAGTCACCCGAGCGAGCATCTTCCCACGTCTGTGAAGGTATTGGCTAGCTTTGTTAATCTGTGGTCACTCTCCAGCCTCTCCTCCATTTTCCCATCAGCTGACAGTGGTCACCGAGCTGCCGATGGCCTGCCAGCTGCCTGACAGGCATCTCTGCGGTCTGTAACCATGGAGGCAGCCTCACGATGGCTCACATCATTCACTGACTCCCACTAATAAAACTCCAGTTTATTAGCGTGTGGAAATGTCTAGTGTGGCTTTTTGACATGCAAACATAAACAGGGAGGGAAAGGATTTAAAGTGGTACTGACACATGGGTGAAGGGTTGGCCAGGCTAAAAGAGGTGAACGGTGTGCATCCAACCACCGTTTTAGTTAGTGGATTAAATCATGTATTGTTGTAGAGCAGCAGCTCTGTTAAAGCAATGGGCAAATACAAAAGAGCATATTTGCAGAAGCATTACATATAAGACCGTATTGGTTAAGGTTATAAAAGCAGTTTTCTTTGTGTATTTACAAGATACACATGGTAGAACATAAATAATATTACTGATAAAACATGCCTCAACTGTCAGCTGGCATGCTGTAGCCATGAAATGACTCGCGCTGCTGATTCCTTTACTTCCATGCAGCCCTTTATAATTTAAGATTCAACACACTGAATGGGCAGCCTGTCCACTGATTCCCTCTTAAGACTCTTTATTTTTGTTATCAGGCTGTGTTTCTAACCCCCTCAACCTCTTTGCTCTGGAGCATTTTGTCTCTCCTCTCCGCAATATGCTTCCAATTATGAATCTTGTGAATATGGGGGCGGCGAGGCATCCTTCTGATTTATTGCGCACTCAAGTCCGGTCGTGTTCGGTGCATTTACACAAGAAGCCCTCCTGCTGCAGAGCTCAAAGGTCAGACATACACAACAGTTGACCTCTCGCGGACTCATGCGCACCAAGGTCACTCTGGACCTGACTGACAGGCAGACGTGACGGCTCAACAGCGAAGGCCACAGGGTGAGAAAAATCTGGTGTGCAATGAGGAGCTAAGCGCCGCATTAGCGTCCAGCTGTGAGGAAACTAACACGGCCACATGTATAGAGGGACAGAGAAAGTGAAAAAACATAGAGATAACTAATGTGGAAAATTGAAGTGGCCTCGTACAGTCGCTATCATTCGGCTGACAGCTGGCTGCTAAGCATTACTCTTCTCCTTTGTAACCATAGAGCACTTTGCGGTCTTCTCACATGGGATAGCTTGGGCCATCTATTTGTAGTCATCATCTAAATCCAAGTCCTGTGGACTGAAAACACATGCTCCGCGAGTGAGTCACAGAGCACAAGAGATCTCTCAAGACAGTGGTGATGCTCGGCATGAGAAACGACCCATCCCTGCAGACAAATTTCCTGGCCTTTCCAGCTCACTTCCTGTTTCATGCTGGGTTGTGGGCACCACACTGTGCGTCACAAAGACTGCCTGGTCGAGTCTGAGGCCACTGGTTCTGTGGGACCTGGTAGCTGTGGGACAGTTGTTTTATGCCACAGCAGCAAGTCTGTCACAGCGGGCTGCGGCATTATTTGGTTTATTGCATGTCCTGTGTAGCAAACTGTGTCGCTGAGTATATTCTCACATTTTCACAATGGGTTTTGCGGTCACATAGCAGCAGATGTGAATCGTCTGCCCCTGGTATGGTTTCTGTTGAACGGTCCTCAGGGGCTTCTCCGGGCCCTTCAACTCCCCACCGGACCTAACACCTTTCACACTGGATAAACACAACACAAAGAAGAAATGTACGTTTTATGTTAGAGGGAGGGTTATTACATGGAGGAAAAAGGACTCTCTAGTTCCCCTGGGAGTCTAACCACTCATAAATCATCAAGCAATGAAAGTTTCCTCTCCAAACAGGGGGCTAAAACAAACTGAACAAGGAGCCCCTCAGCCCCACCTCTCCCCCGCCATCCCTCGCTCCCTTCTCCCTTTTTCCTGGTAGGAATTTTTATGAGGAAAGAAGAGATGTAGTAGTACACGGCTACACAAGAGCAAAGAGGTAAATACTACAACATCAATCCTTAGCAGTGAACCCAAACTACAAAAAAATCAAACATCATTTTAAGGGCTTTTACGCAAGTTCCTTTAACGGCAATAGGAAGACGACAAATCCCTGTAACTGGTAACATAATGAGAACAAAGGAGCATTCTTGAATGCATGTTGTTCAGTGTCTGCTCTTCAGTGAAGATTTGTTGCCATAGAGAGCATCCAAAAGCTTTTGCAGGGATGTTCTGGCGGCCACAATTAAGATGGAAAACGCTGACATAAGCAAAGACGCTCGGGGAGAAGTTTTACCACAAACTGTCAATTCACATAAACAAATTCAAAGCAGAATAAATCCTTTATTTTGGCATTCTGCAGTAAAATGAAAGCAGCTTTTAATGTGTATGATATAACAAACAGAAATAAATCCTCACAGTATGTCAACACGCAATATTTGCATCAGGTTGATTTCTGCCAGATTTTTGAGATTTCACAGGTCTAAATTTGATTCAAGTGGCGTCATCCAGGAGGCAGAGGCTGTGGCAGCTGCGTCACAACATAGCTGCAACAGCATGAGCCCGCTGTGATGCCACGGGGATGCTCGCACACCTCAGGCTTGTGTTAATACCACTTGTGCGTGATGTGACCGGAGCGTGCTGGAGAGAGTTAACCACCGGGATCAGGAGCTGCTCATGCTGACCACCAGTAACGCTTAGCAGCTGTTAAACACTCGATCCTGACCTGAACCAGTGCAGACACTTCAACTGAGAGGGAGGGTGGTGCTGCTGGTGGGGGGTGCTCTGACACACCGGCTGCTACTGGTGCTTACTTTCTGATCAGCAGGTCAAACACAAAATATGCTTAAAATACCAAAGACACACACTGCTTTAATTTGAGGGTCTGGCCTTATAGTCATTTCAAATCTGCTTCAGTCAGTTTGTAGGGTAGAAACCTCAGCCCTCTTGAGAGTTGTTGCATTGGAGTTAATGTTTATAGAGTCAGTGAAAGGGTACCGTGTAACATGTGCATACAGATGGTAATATGTTTTACGTGTGTGGCGAGCAGCAACATCCATATTTCATTTTTAATCTGTGAAAAGGAGGAGAATGCACTTGACTTTAAATACTAAAAAACACCTACATACAACTACCTGAAACACTACCAGCATAAGAAATAATGATGAGTTAATACTGAAATCCTCATGTTTGCATCACAAATTATCTCTATATGAAAGGTCTCTTCTTATTGATGCTTAGAAAAAAATAAACATTTACAGACAGTGCATGGACACTTAGTAGGCATGCTACCGCCCTCATGTGGTGAGATAAATTATTGCACTTATATTTAGTGCTGGCAAATGAACATCAATGCATAATAGATGAAATTGTTCAAGTGCAAGCTAATGAATATGAGCCAAAGAGAAGACAGTTATTAAAAGTTATTGTAAGTTTTTGTATAGTTTAAAAAAAATATATGTTTTTTGTTGAGATGCATTTAACACTGCTGGTTACTGTTTTGTAATTATTCCTGATTGATCTTGGCGTATATGGCACAAGGAACAGAGCTGCAAATTTCTCCTTTTATTTGAGGTGACTGTAATGAGCCCCAGTGTATGTTAGTGAGGCAAAGAAACTACATGGAGTCACTTGGCTGTGGTTCGGTTCACCTTGAGGTCAACAAGTATTCATACGTTCCCAAAACTCTGAACGTGTGTTTCTTAATAAATAATAGTTTCATCTTCACCTTCACTATTCTTTTTAATTGTTCCCAAGTATTTGAAAATTGGATGGAACAACAAACATAAATAAGATCTCAGACACACATTGTTATGAAAGAACATATTGCTGATTACTGTTAGTTTCAACTGAATTAAATTAGAAAAATCTGCTCTGCCATATCAAACAAAATCACACGATCATAAAGGAAACACTGGACATCTCTGGATTTAAAAGAATATTCACTGCATCATGCAAATATACGTACTAGATAAATATGCCTGGTCTTTAATGCAAATCACATATTACTTTATC
This sequence comes from Chaetodon auriga, assembly GCF_051107435.1. Lineage (NCBI taxonomy): Eukaryota > Metazoa > Chordata > Actinopteri > Chaetodontiformes > Chaetodontidae > Chaetodon > Chaetodon auriga. The sequence goes on along the minus strand of NC_135079.1, from coordinate 9,837,073 downwards.
TGAGTTTACTGCAATAGAAGGTGAAAGAGATGTTTGTTCCCCATGTCTTCATTTACACGTTTGTCTGTCAGAGGCCACAACAGGTTTAGGTTCTTTAGGAAAAAAGCAGAGGGAATAGGAGCTGCCTGATATACACGTATAACTAATTGTTTGAATAATAAACTGCACCCTTAAGATGGCAATACATGTATAAAACCATATCTTTCCCCATCTGGTTTCACAAATACATGTTAGAGTTTATAGAGTCTATAGAGTTTCAAAGTCCTAGAATACTCTAATGTGAGTGTGACGGCTACAAAGAAATGAAGATTATTTGTATGCCTAACATGTACGTGATGCCAAGCTTTCCCAGAAATAACAGCAGTGTTTCCATTCAACCAGTCACCTGCTGGCAAAAATAGGCAACAGCATAGCCAACCTGTGGTCTGTGACTCAAACAATGAAGGGAAGGAATTATTACAGACCTCAGTAAGCCCTTCAAACTTTCTGCCCTGCTGTTTCTTCACTTCATCTGAGTGCTGAGCAGCTTCAGGCTGCAGCCTCGCTCTGCTGTGTTTTCAGTTTGAAAAGAGTCCCAATTTACCCAGAATTCAAGTCCTATCCAAGAATTAGACAGCTATTTGCAACCGTTGAATTTAAGATGTCTATCTGAAGACTTACTATTTGTTAGATGTAAGCCAGACTCACTGTGTGCCTTTCAGAAACCAAGCCCAGAGGGAACTGAATAAAATTCAAGATGGAAAGAACGCACACAGGGAGATGAGTGAAAACAAGGACAGCGTGAGGGAGCTGTGGAGCAAAGATGGCAAACATCTCCGCCTGCAAGCAGCCAGGACAAATGATGGAGGGCAACCACCAAAGAGTGAATGAGTAACACCTGTTTTGCTTGACTGGGGCACCACAGTCCAGCCCAACAGTGCCACTTTACAAACCCTGAACTGTAGGTCTGTGCGGTGAGGGAGAAGAGAGCTGAAGAGGGAGAGCTGAGTGCCGCCGTCTTCAGCATCACATCTTCAGCTCCCTCCTTTGCTACCAGCGGTGCCCTTTGCCTGTGAGCAGATGGCTAAATGTCCTCATCATCTAAAGGCCAGTGGGAGTGATGTGGGACATTACAGAAGGTAACAGAAGATGATTGCTCTGTGTGAAACCTGAAAAGTTTGACATTTAATCCTAATAAATGACTTCATTTTTGAAGCAGTTATCAAAATCCCTGGTGTTGATTGACTAATCAGTTAATGGATTCATTTTTTTTAGCTCTAAATACGGCTCACTGCCATGTATCTGATAGGAATCATATTTCATGGCTAATTGTTGGTGCTGTGACTTCATGCATATTTGGTTATTTGCGTACCTCAATCTCAATCAATATTTGCTAATTACAAGCAACAATACAAACGGCTATTAATTCTTTTATTTATTTATTTTCACAAAATCATGGCTCCTTGTAGTGTGAGAAGGGTTTGTTGTTGTGCACAAATCACTGTCTGTATGGTGCTTTGTAGCCTCCTTTAACTTATTGTTTTGAGCAAGAAAAGCTCATATTAAACTACTGTTACTGAGCAAACCAGTAGTTAGCTGTTGAGCACCTGGCCACATCGTGAACTCCAAACATTCAAATCCAGACGTCAGCAGCAAGTGCAGAGGTCACATGTAGGGCCATTAAACACCTTGCAAGCTAACAGATGGACGGTCGGGTCAGAATTTGGCACAAACATGAAAGCATCAACGGTTCAGGCTGGTGGTGGCAGTTAAACGGTGTGGGGGATATTTTCTCAGCACACTTTGGTTTGTTTTGTACCATCTGAGCATTGTTTAAACTCCACAGCCTGCATGAGTGTTGTTCCCTTCATGACCACAGTGTGCTAATGGCTAATTCTAGCAGGATAAAGGTTAAATGGTCAGATGAGACATCGTTCACCATATTCTCAACAAGTGGGTGTGTGCATGGTATAGCATACACCAAGAGAACAGTACAGACCTGAACAGGTCACTGAATGCTTTGATTAGTATGAAATCACATGGTGTGGCCTTCACAGTCACCACATCTCAACTCAATATAACACCTGTGGGAGATGTTGGACCGATGTGTTAAGACAGCCCTCTCCATCATCATCATCAGCAAAACACCAAACGAGCGAATATCTTTTGGAAGAACATTGTTCCAACACTCCAGCAGGACTCCACAGAATCTATGCCAAGGCGCACCGAAGCTGTTCTGGCTGCACATGGTGGCCCAATACCTTTTTCCTTTGCCCCCTGTCAGCATGCATCTGAGCCAAAACAGAGCTGACATAAATGTAGACTGAACATTGAACTTACATTCATCAGGTTCCCAGAAATATGACTCCAACAGAGGAAGAACAGGCAACGGCTATGTGAGGAATCCATTTTGTTTTTATGTTTTTCTGCCCCCTAGTGGCCAAAAATCCATCAGCTTCAAATGAAGACACAGATTTTTTTAACCGTGCTGGTTGCTCATCTGTAAGACTGCTCTGTGGAGCCACAAGTAGTTTTGCACCTTCAGCTGCACAAAAATAAAGTCTCGATTGTAAACCCAGCCCTGTTCTGTCCCCAGGCTATATCTGAGCCCAGAGCATTGCAGCAATCAGTCACACCTGCTGGCACCTGACAGTCTGACTCACCTGCTGACAAATAAATAAATAAAGTGTCAGCCATGTGCCGGAACTGATGAGGAGAAAAGACTTGTTACAGACCACAGGGACCTGTATTTAGGCTTTTCCTCTGTCTTTTTCTCACTTGTCTGTCACAAGGTACAAACACTGAAGTGAACAAAGCTGGATCTAAAGCTCTGTCAATATTTCTTTTTAGTTTGCACAGGATCCATTTCCACAGTTTGTGTGATTTACGATATTATAGACACTAGAACCAACAGTCTTGATATGTCTATCTTAAGGCTTACTGGATCAAAGCTGTGGTGAAATTGTGCTTTTTGTAAAACAGCACGGTGCGAGTTTTCTGCTTTGCAAATTGTCACGGACTCATCTCTCCTGTTTTCACTCATATTGGCAGATTAGACTTCTCAGCCTGAAGTTTAGCATGCAGGGAATGATGAGCGTAAACTACAGGTATCACTAAGAATGTTAAAGGAAGAATTTGTCCCTCACTGTCATGTGCAATAAAATGATGACACGGAGAAAAGATTTAATCATGCAAAACAGGTGAAAACCTGTGTGGTTGTGCCTATTTTTGTGCATTTTCATATTTTTTTCATTAATTTCCTGCCTGCATATGCCAGACTAATGTCTATACAAATTGCACAAACATTGCGATTCATTTTCATTCTTTGTGTAACCGTTCATGTTTAATGCTCCTCATCTGCTTCACTTTCAGTTTTTCTTGTTATCCTTTTACCATTTGCTGCACTTGCTGCAATGGCTCAGTTACCCTCCCTCGTTTATTCTTTCTGTCCACTTATCGTGGATTTTCCTGCAGGAAAGAAAAAATCAATACGCTCGTGTATTCGGGGTGAACTCAAGTTCATTATCACAATAACACCAAGAGCCATTATGTGGACCCTAACCAAATGAAACATCCATCTTTTAAGCTTCAGTGCGTCAGTTGTCAAAAAAGTGTAGCAGAGATGAATGATCTGCTTTTACAAGAGGCCAGTCACCAGCGCCACAAGGCTGTGGCAGAAAATTTATAACTGTCTACTTTGACAAATACCTTGGTTTTGCAGTTTAACTAGAAAATTGATTTTATCACTGGGCCTGATGCAAAACATCTTAAAGCTGTTTTTCAAGTTTTTGGGTCTCTTGACAAAATGGAGTTGGTCTCGGTTGATCAGGCTGGATAAACATTCATTCTTGCAAAAAACCTTCATTTGCCGTGTGTGTTTCCATTATACTGTTATGCACTTACAAGCTGGGGCAGGATGTTTCTAAATCAGGGGCCATAAAGGGGCCACATTTTACACAGAGTGGCCAAGTATATGTCCAACATCCATGCAGATTTCCTTTCTCAGTAAGGTGTACATTTCACCAGTCGTTCCTTGTTTGCCAGTGAATCTATAACTTTGCATATATTTTGCAACTTGAGCCTTGTTCAAGCACTGTGTACTTCAAACCAGGAAAAATTAGCCTAAAACGCCTATCCAAGGCATACCAACAGTAAATTGATGGCTGTTCTTGAACCATTTGGAGTACATATATGCTTTTGGCCTTTTTTGACAGGTAACGTTCTGAACTTTTACCCACTCTCAGAATCACTGTAAGTGCTACTGGCACTGAGTTTGAACACACTGAAGTAGAACTTTTTTTCCCTCATCTGAATATTTTTTTTTTTTATTGTAAATAGATATTTGGAAATGGGCAATGGGACCACAGCATGCAGCCGTATGCCAGTCCAAGTTGGATAAAAACTGATAACAATATAAAATGGTATATCTAGGCTTGTAGATAATGGTTTATCTACATAAATATTGATATTTATATTAAATGAAATCTAAGTTTAGGCCATCTATATTCATATTTATGATATCTGTATCTATATTTTGGTCATATATCTTTATATTGTGGCCATTTTCTATATTTATCACTTCAAATTGTGTGTAATATTGCTATTTGTGTCAGGGGTGCAAATAACCAAATCACTGTTATTGACTTCTCTGGTTGTGAGGATTCCTATGGCCAATTGTGATTGGTTGAAAGAGGTGTCATTTGAAATGTGTCTTCACAGAGTGACTAGAGCCAAGACAGTGAACATCTGTATACCTTTCTGGAAGTTGTAACAGGGAAATCACAGAAGACAAATGGAAGACGAGGACATCGCCTGCTCTTTTGAAAGGAGAAAACATCGTTCTGTGGATTATTATTACATTTTGAAAAATAAAGAGTCAAGCGATGAATGACAGGACAGGGTCCCTGTGGCCCTGCCCTCGGATGCTCATAAGGATTATTTGCAGAGCATTAAACACAGGGTTAACTCCATTTATAAAACTGCTCTGAATTTGTGCAAGAAAAACACAACAAAAGAAAGAAAAACCACACAGGGACAGTCATTTAGAATGCCATTTATGTCATTGACGTTTCAAGAATCTAATACAAATGCATACACATACAGTTCACCACCTAAAACCACATAGAACCACTACTGCAATAAACAGCACCATACAAACAGAAGAAGAAGGTTGGCTTTCAAGCTTGGAAGGGGTCATGAAGAGCCACGAGCTCACATGCTCACAAACGAGCTCCTACACATTCAAAAAGAGCATCAAGTATGTACACACATATGCACGCACGCGCGCACACACACACACACACACACACACACACACACATACACACACACGCACACGCACACACAGAGCTTATATAATACAGCATTAAAGAGGAGTGGCTGTAAAAAAGGCATATGGAGGGAGGGAGTGTGTTACAGTATACAGTATGAAAGGAAAAAAGGGAAACAGCCAAAGTGTACATGAAACACATTTTTTTTTACAGTTAAGCCAACTTTACTTAATATAAATATTCTTCATCCAAAAGTCAGTGCAGTGCCTTCTGCTCAGGCTTCACCTGGTCCTCATGCCTGGTCCACTTTACACCCGGTCTGTGCTAGACCTGGTCCAAAAACTACTGTTTCCACTTTACACACAAATCTTTTTACATCAGTTTTGTCTCTGATCTCCCACTTTCCCTACGGTTTACGTGTGTATGTGTGTATGTGGGTTGTTTTTGGTTTTTTTTTGTTTTTTTTTGTCACCCAGTACCTCAAAAGTCCAGCTGTGAAGTACGAGAGTTTGAGAGTTTGTTTTTCTACCAATTAGCCAATAGAAAAAGAGATCAACAAATTTACAAGTGTCCATTTTGTTCTTTTCTCCTGAATTCCCTTTTTTTTAAAAAAAGAAGTTCAAACATGGAGCAGCTCTACTGGATTCCCCTGAAGAGACACATCGCAAAGACCATGGCAAAGAGCTGAGGAAAGGAAGACAAAAGACATTATTAGTTCACAGAAACAGCAGTATATTTGACTTACTTGCTAAACTCTTTGCAAAACAGCATTCAGTCTGGATTAAACTGGAAATCTTCTCATCGCCTTCTCGCTCAAAGTCACACAGTCCATTTTAGACATGTTTACATGCTATTTCAAAAATAATTTCAATGACAATTTGATTGTAATTTGCTGCATTTTGGTACATCGACCACACAAAACATTGAATGCCTCACGTTATTCCTGGAGGAAAGAGGGCAAGAAACTCAAAACTTGAGGCTAAATGCAGAAGAGAGGCACCACTGTCTATCTACACCTGTAGTGGTCACATACATGTATACAGAGTGAGTACATACTGTAAATTTAATGCATCACTGGTATTTGTTTTAGGAAAAGAAAGCATACTGAAGCATACTTTTTAGGTTTCAGTGTTAGAGTGCAGGAGCTTATCCCGAGATGTGTGTGATGTGTTTTGGTTGCATCTGTGCATTATGGATATGAAATTAACTGCTATGCTGAGCTCACTAAAGAGACATGCATGTGACCAGCTGTAAGCAACTGCAACCAGACAGCCCAGTCAAATCCACGTTCCTGCAGCACCAAGTCTCACCACTGGATCACCACTAGATGGAGATCTTGTCATACAGGAGCTTTCAAGTAACACTACACATATTCTGGCAAATATCCTCAGCTTAAAGCAGAATTCCCCATTTCTGAAATGAATATTCACATCACTGGAGAGGCTACAGACAAAATGCTGCATATGTGACGATTTCACCGAAATGAAAGCCGTTCATACCTCAATGGTCAGCACCACAATGGCCAGCGCTCCGGCAACATAGATGTACAGTTCAAAATAGTCGACTACTGCAGAGTAACAGCCCTGTGGAAAGACAAAGACGAGATGCTCAGCAGAGAATCAATAGGCTATAAACTTGCAGAATTACAGAGACAATTAAAGGAACATCACAGCTTTAATCGAGTGAGGCTTTGAACAAAGGCTTGGCTGAATGAGGAGGAAGCAGGGCCTCCAGCCTCACTGCCTTTTAATGAGGCTTCTTTGTGTGAATGAACAGAGAGAGACACACAATGTGGACACCTCGCATTGTTCTGGTGGCTTGAAAAACAACAGGTGGAGAGTGCAGCAAAAACCTCCTCCTATCAGCTTTCACTGTAATTACATTTCACTCGGAGGCTTTCTTTACACACATGGAAAAAGGGATGTGGGCGTGCATGTGTGGAACTGTGAAGCACACCTCATTTTCACATATTCATATACTCATTATCCTCCATTTTTCCACACAATTATGCTGCGGAAAAATTCCAATTTAACATTGTAAGCGCACACACACACACACATGTTCAGATGCATACATTCCACACTACAGCACATAGTAAGATGGCCTCCCATGGCACCCAAAACATGGAAAGGCACTAATCAGCCATGGAGGAGTCAGCAAGCCCCTGGATGTCACCCCTCAACTGTCTCCTGCTCTAATTAAGCCTAGAGGTGGTTTGGAAGGAGGGAGAAAGAGAGAGAGGGAGAGAGAGGATGTCAGAAGTTACCTTGTTATTGCGGAACATCATATTGCCTGATAAGCACTGCTCCTGGCTGATATAGGCCATCTCCCCGGTCTGACTGGCACGCTGGCAGCAGGCTTCTGGCACCATATGATTTTGGTTGATCAGCTTGAACAGGCTGTCCTTAAAATCCTCTGGGCTGTTCACCCCACAGCAGTCAAACTGATGGGAAGAGAGGAGAGAATAGGAGAAGAAGCCCTTATTGCTGAGTGCCTATTTGTGCAGTGGCCTGTAGTCCACTGTGTGTGTGTGTGTGTGTGTGTGTGTGTGTGTGTGTGTGTGTGTGTGTGTGTGTGTGTGTGTGTGTGTGCGTGTGTCTGTGTGTCTGTGTGTCTGTGTATGCATCAATCCAGCATGAATATTGACCTAAATGTCTTGGATTTTATCTATAAAATATAGCCCCCTGACGCCAGGCTGCAAACCTTCCTGTTTCCACAGACAGTTGGTGGGAGCAGTGAGTTGGTAAAAGCTACACTAAGTAAGCTCTTTGCCATCTGTGCTGTGGCCTTACTGTAGTCATGATGGCATTCCATGTGGAGGTGAAGACGTCAGTGTTGTTGTAGCCCTGATAATGTCTCTTCAGCTCCTTGGTGAAGTACTCTCTGGTCAGCTAAAAAAAAAAAAAAAAAGCAAGAGCACCGGTTAGTGTCACGGCAGGGTAATACCTGTTTCTTTCACATTAGAACAGATCACTGGACACAAGGGCTGGGTACCTTTTTCATGGGGAACTGCACCAATTTTACACATCAAAGTCTGTTTACAGGTCTGGGGAGAACTTTTGCATATGTGAAAAACGTTGAATAAAGCTTTTTGTGGCCCCAGAGGGAGCTCCAGGAAGTCTGATAAATGTCGCTGAGTGACGTAAACTGAAACAAGTCAGTCAGTTGAGGAAGAAGTTTGAAAATGAAAAAACCTGCCGATGCTCAGCTAGAAAGAAGTGATCTTACCAGACTTCTGTAGCCCGCTCATCATTTCTGCTTGAGGCTAGCATCTCGAGGCTATGGGGCTACATTATCTGCTACTAGCATAGCACACCTAAATCTCTGACCGACTCTCAGCAGTTGATTTGCATTGTGGGTAATGTAGCTGCCAGGTGTTGAAAAGGAATGAGAACGCATGGAATCTGATTTTGTGTTGATGTTTATCCTTTTTTCACAGTCGCTAACATATCGTATGCTCTGTGGAGTGTTACTGTAACAATCACCACATTAGCTTTCTGGTTATGTGTTGTTGTCTTAGCCGTATGCTGTTGTTGGGAGCAGCGGTATGGGCGGTTTCTCCTTTGCGGGTGGTTGTTGCTCCGCCATAGCTTAGCTAACTTGAATTCGGAAGGTGTACGGTTGTATTTTTGTGTAAGATTATTTCTTTTCTTGACATTTTGAGAGTGTATGTGGGGAGGGCTACAAAGTGGTATTATGAGACAGGATGGGCTAGCACGTTAGCACGCTTACTTTGGTCGATATCACTGGTCTTTGACATAATGTAAGAACTGTTACTTAATAACAATTAGCAAAAATTTGAGCCTCATCTTATATATTGCACCTTTAAGCAAAAACATCATACAAGAAGGATTATGAATGGTATAAAGACTGTCTATTGAAAGAAGAAGTAAAGAAAAGTATCTGAGCGGGCAATAAACGTCAGCTACTTTGATCCTCAGTCCTATGACCACATTTTGGTTTTGAAATTTGACACCCAGCCCGAATGGACACTGGTGATCAAAGGTGAGGTGAATACCGCTGCGACTTACATGCTCCCGGAATATGAAAGCCAGGATGGCAGCAGCCAGCTCAGCTAAGAAGATGAGGAGGATGAGCATGAAGAACTGCAACAAGACAAAAGAAAAAAGGCAAAGAATGTGAGAGAGAGGAGGACAAAGTGGACAGTCAGTCACTAAAAATCACACTCTGGATGTGCCCGCTTCACTCAGCATTAACTATGCATGAAGCTCGAGGCACGAAGGCAAATAGAAGGGCATTTTGCTCTTTTGGCTTTCTGCTTAAAGCATGACAGTCCAAGAGCTGAGAGACAGAATCATCAACACACATGCACACAAACAAGATCAGCAACAGAACCACCATTTTAAATTTGTCTGCCGACTCACAAAGAGGAGCAGACACTTGTTTTCGCGGATGGCTCCACAGCAGCCCAGGAATCCCAGAAGGAAGAGCATGCCTCCCATGCCCAGGATGATGTAGACGCCAGTGAATAGCAGCGGGTTGGCTGCTACAATTTCTCTGAACCCCGTGGGGTCCACCAGCACCCACACGCCCACTCCCAGGAGGAAAGAGCCTCCCAGCTGATGCAGAGAAAGGAAGACCAGAGTTAGACAAAACAGAAATTGGCTGCATTTTAAAAATTAATGGGAACTCAGAGGATAGCTCCGTATCCCCAGTGGCACACGAAACATTCAACAAGATGTCATATAATGGAAAATAAATGTGAGCTTTTTTCCAGGAAAACATGCTGGTAATGCAAATCTCTGAAAGGTTGGGGTGAGAGTTGAGGGCAGATAAAAGGCTGGATATCTACAGAGCCATAATGCCTTCGTGGGGGGGTGGGTGGAGATATCTTCCCTGCTTCAACTAACCCCCAACCTGCTGCAGAATTGCACAGCACTGCAGCCTCCATCCTCTTTCACTAAAGCCCTATCTGCAGCCACCGTGGGGTGACTCATGTGATTAAGAAAAGAGGGTACTGAGAGAGTGCGGGGGAAGAGATCTGAGCCTTATACCTCTACCACAACCCCCTTCTTCCTGTCATAGAGAGACACCTGTGCTTCTGCAAATGAACGCCACTTCATCGCGGAGGCAGGGGTTGTGGGATGAGGAGCGTAGGAAGCCATTTTGAAAGCTCAGTGGGATTGAAAAATGCTGTTGTGCTACCTGAGTGTGAAATGGCCATGGAAAGAAGCAAAGAGATGGAAGCGTAAAACAGTAGTTATAACTGAGTGATGCTAGCAGCCAAGTTCATTCTTTGCTCTGCTGCTTGCATTATTGCCCCAGCCTTGAACAGCCACGTCTGAGTGGAGTCTCTAAACGGTTTGGTTGCGCTTAATAAAGCAGCAAAAGAGACAAACCTTCTTACTCTGAACCCCCCCTCCCCCCTTTACAGGCTCAGACTAACAGGATTACCCTTGATTGTCTGATCAAGACTGATAAACTCAGGTGCCAGTCACAAAGTCTTCCTGGCACCGTGTGCCTCAGATGTGTGTCAGCACACTAAAATCTAATCAAAAGAGAATTTGATAGAATCAAGATTGCCTCCGTCTAATGAAATGCAAATGTGGCTCCATTAGTCAGTCGGGCAGGGGGCAGCCAGAAGCCCATCTTAAATCATGAGATTGACACTAACTTCAGAGATAGCCAGATTAAGTGTCTTTGAGATAGAGATGAAAAATACTTACGAAGATGAGGAAATTGAAGACAAACATGAGGTACTTGATGCAGCTGAGACAGTCCCCCTCCATGGTTGTCCCTCGTGCTGAAGCCTCTCCCTGCCCCTGAGAGAAAACAACACAAAACACAACATAAAACGTGCCACTTAATGAATCCTGCCAAATGCTCACAGTATTCCCATTCTCCTGCACTTTGGATGCGCATTTCAACGAAACTGCCAAGTAAATAATAGTCTGCAAAAACCAGCTCAAATTTTAATGAGTTCTGCCACTCAAACATACAACACACACGCACACAGGCCTGTCAGTTCATTTGGTTCAATTTCAGCTGAAAATCCCTGTATGATCCCCTCAGGCGCGCTGTACAAGCCATAGTTCCTCAGCAATCCCTAAGTAACTACAAGTTCGGGCTCCACAATGTCAACCCAACCTGACACAACTCATCTCACCACACTCCGTGACAACTTATGTAATTTTAAAACGCCCTTTCGCAGTCAGATGGCCTGATTCCCTATCAGCACTTCCTGTCCATGGACAGATGGGCTCCCTGGGTTCAGTGTGACTCCAGGGGCTGTCTATCTCAGAGCATTTTAAGGATATGAGTCCTGACTGGGGCTCCATGTCCATTAACAAACAAGGTATGGCCTTCACTGTGGAGCTTCTGCGTCTTCTTAATGTAATGAGAGGCACAAGCCCGGTGGTCCCATCAGCCGGCCCTCTGTCTGACATGAACACACTTTGCCTGATGAGGGTCCATCCTAGAAGCACTCCTGGTTAATGAAGAACGCCTCTCCAATATTAGGAGACAACATAGGAGTCTCAGTGTCCATGACCCTGTATGCCTATATACTGTATATCGGATGCACCACAAAGCCTTCATTGAAGCATTAGTTTAACCTACCGTGCTGCAAATGAACAAGACTTTCGCCTCAGGGAGGACAGGACTGTCTAAGGAATCATCTCTACATATTCTGCAAAAACTGAAATGGACACAATCTGTGGGATGGCTATAATTGCTGTCTCAGTCAAAGACGAAAATTAATTATTTGGCAGAAATGAACCGGCACTCTGCTTTGTAGCTGTGATTATTAATTTGCTCTCCCATAGTGATAGCCAGGATTGAGTCTGGGTAACAAACGGATTAAAGAGAGATTTCTCTGAGGAACTGTAAATAGGTTTACGCAACTAGGCAGCTACACACTGACGCCTCTAATTGAAAACAAAAAAGGCCGAAATGCCTCCTTTTCACTCCTTTTGTCCGGACTTTGCAGCACGTCCGTCAGGTGTAATCTCATAATCTTCAGGCAGTCTTTCCAGCACCTGATGTGCTGTCAGACGACTCCTCTGGGTGATCTCTCTCTGAAGCAGCGGTGAAGCTCGGGTTATGATCAACGCCAGCTTTGAGTCCTATCCGTCTTTGAAGGGGGCTCTGCTGTCACTCAAATGTGATCCAGCCTCGACCCTTTCACCCCTTCGAGCGGGAAAATTCGCGTTTTCGGGTGAAATAAACCATAATCTCCCCTAACCACTGTCTTAAACAAGAGCTGCTCAACTGGTTGCCGCAATTATTCCACACAGAAGTGTGGCAATTGTGCGAATAAGAAAGTCATAACCCATGTCTTTTTCTGGTCTATTTTTCTTTTATTGTTTCTTGCACTGGTTTCCCTTTCCCTCTGCTTCTAATTTCAATGTGCTGAGAGCTCCGGAGAAAGTTTTTTTGTCTCGCTGTCGGCTTGTGTAAGTTCCGTGACAATAAAATTGAACAATACTAAAGATGTGATGGCAGTCTTTGTCTGCTGTGGGAGCGGGCGAACACAGAATGAGAACATTTCCTCCTCTCACCAGCCTGAGGGCTTATTATTTTCCTCTCCTTTCCTCCCCAGACCCAGGGAAATTGATTTAGAGCTATGGTTAAACAGCTCTTCTAAATCATAATGATATGCTTAGGTATTGATCACCCTCCTAGTGGTACTCTGAGAGCAACCAACAGCCTCATTGCCCGAGATGGGTTTTAATTAACCCTTCCCTTTCCTAAGCCCCACTGAAAGGCCTAATGAGGGCACAGGAGGTCTTAATTGAGATTTGCATACATTACAGTCTCACAGAAAAAAACGGCCTCTCTCATCCCTCCTGCCCTCCACCGTTAGTCCTGGGCCCCTATGAGGAGTGCAAACTGTATTTATTGGAGCAGGGGATGAAGAGTGGGAACGAGGAGGCAGACGGGGGAGGCAGGGGTCTGCTGGAAAAACTCTCAGGGCTCAGCTCACATCTCATTCTCCAAACAAAATGTCTGATTTCTCTTCCAGCTTCACCCTTTTGCTCTCCGCTCCCGTCTCTGGGTCAAACCAACTGTCAGATCTGGAGCCAATTTTATTTTCTGCATTAAAATGCATTGGATGCTTAAGCATGAAGTGAACTATATGAGCCGAGGCAGGCTGTAAATAGCAAGCCTATGGTGCAGACCAGCAGAGTATAAATCAAACTGCCACAGGGACCTCGGAGAAAGTGCAGAGTAAACAAACTGGTCTTTCCCATGACTCTCATGGGATCGCAGGTCCTCATCGATCACGGCACAGCCGTAGAGATCACACCAGTAAGTCTCTCTGAATATTCTGCAGAGTACATTATTTAGACAAGGGAAGCGTGGTTCACACCCCGAGAGCTGCAGCTTTGCAACAACATCGACAAATTACTGCGTGATTAAAGGCAGATCTTCCTCAGGTGTACTGCTTTGCTAAGCTTGCAGTGTCAAGATAAGGAGCTGTGTGGAACTGTGTTTGTATACACAAAAAACAAAAAAAAAAAAAAAAAAAACAGAACGCCATTATGAACAAACATGACACACACAGCAGTCAGCTATAGATGCAGACAATGTGTTTGTTGGCTGGGAATACTGTATGTTTGTCCTAAATCTGACAATGTGAGTGGCAGTCTTTGCCCTGAGCTATCTAGTAAATGCCAACTGTACGTCTGCAGCATCTCCCGTTACTGACATCATGAAATGCCACACGGCGCAAAGATCCCATTGTTTACTCTTGGCAAAGACCGATGCACAGCCAGTTTGGGCTGTGGAGCTTGGTATGGTTGGGTTTGATAGTGGATTAACAAGAACTGATTCTAAATCAACTTCACAGTACCGACAGAAGCCAGAGCTCTGTAATGAGGGCAAACCCATCTGACCTAAATTCTTCTTCAGAATGAGGATGAGGAATTCTGAGACATTGCTACAGGCCTGTTGTCATGGTTAACTCAGAAAACCGGAGGTCTATTTGGTTGACATTTACAAAATCAACCATGTTGGTCATGTCAACTCATTGTAATTAAAAGATAAGGAAGACATTGTCCTGCATTGAGAGTGTGCCATGTATAAATAGTTACACCCTTGGGTGGTTCTCCTTGAAGTTGACACTTTCAGCACGATTAATGAAGTGAGTCCATATTCGCCCGCTCCACTGGCCGCCGCCCCGGACAAATGGATCAGCGTGACAAGGACGCTGTGTCTGTTTCCTCGCCAAACTGTCGTCACCGTCCACCCCCCCAATAACCAGCCAGTCCGCTTCATCTTGAGCCTGAGCCTGCATAACAAATAATCATTAATATTGAAACCCCGTTGAGATTATGAGGGTTGGAGCTTGACCCTTTTAAATGTCATTGACCCTCTAAATGATCACCTGTAGTTGAACCCTGGGGACGACACATTTTGTCCTCCGGCTCCCCGAGGCAGCTGGAGCAGGTGTGTTTCTCCATCCACCCAATGCCACTCTAAAGCTCTCTCCGGAGTGTGCTAATACCCTCTGATAATGACACTAAGGGACCACACACATGCCACATCACCCTTTATCTCAATTAAAAACCCATTTTCATATTTCTCCATGACTTCCTAAATCAGCCACAGCAAGTAAACACCCCAAAATCCGAATAAAGACAGGCTCCTCTGGCAGTGAGCAGGGCTCCCCTGAGGCGCACCATGTCCCTTAATGAACCTCCAATTAGGAGAGAATGAGCCCGGGGCTGTGCTGTCACACTGAGGAGCTTTGAAGTGTACTGAATGCTAAGCAGCTATAGCACTGTATGCTGCTTTAGAGGGCATACAGCTTGCAGACAACAGGGAACAACCACAGAGAGAAAGTGTATGAAAGTAGCTCAAAGGCAACCCAGCATACAGTGTGTGTGGGTGTAGCTCACACAGAGAGCAGAGCGTAGAAACTCAGCCGGGTTAGGAAGTTGGAGAAACTGCTAGGCTTGCAGCAGAGGTCCTAATGTTAGATAGATGCTCAGGTGGAAACATACGAATACGCTACCCTCGGGCAGGCTTAGCTTAATGAGTTTTCACAGTACATATACAGGCTTGGTGAACATTATCAGCTTCTGCACATTATGGGCATTGCTAGTTCGCCGCAAAAAAGTGGGCAGTCTCTGATGAATTTGCTCTGCCGTGCAAAGCCATTTATCATTTCAGTCCATTGTTCCGAGACGTGCTGTGAATCTAAAGCAGTTCTTATCTGAGCCTGTGCGTGGCGCTCTCCTGACCCGTTAGGTTTGGAAATGAGATTGTGCAAACCCCCGAGGGCAGAAGTCCTCTGACCAGGCAGCTGACACACTCCTGAACAACAGGCTGATTAACTAGAGAAGACTCCCAGAATGAACAAATGCACAGTCAGAAACAGACGAGCCATGTGTTGTCAACAGCACTGCAGGCTACATTCTTGACATCCCAACTGGGCACACATCCAGCTGTCGGGTCAGTGCTAGCAGTTGCTCATACTCCTACTGTGGAATCAATTCTCCAGCTCCTTGGTTAAGAAAGGTTGGCAGGAGGAAGGGCAGCAATAGCTTCTTGGTTAACTCGAGCAGGGAGATGTGATTGAGATGAGCAGATTTTGGCTTCTATCGAACACTAGTGTGTGCGTGTGTGTGTGTGTGTGTGTACGCTTGATGCTCGCTCTCTCAAAGCAGAGATTCTCACTTAATTGTGTCGGCACCTCTATCAGGCTGAGCGAAGATACAAACTGGCTGCACGGGGCTGGATCAATACCAGGCCCAGGCACCTGATCAATGATGCATTGATCTCCCGGAGCTCCAGTTCTTACTCCGCTGGTTGTCTGGCACTGAGGGCATGTGGTAGCGGCACACAATGAACACATAAACACTTCTGCACCGCCGCCTGTTAGGACTCTTCTCGGGCTTTTCCCACGGGGTGCTCCGGAGGATGACACATTGCCATCGGGGCTTTCCACAAAAATGAGCTATAACTCAATTCAAAACTAAACATTCAATAATTACTGTGGCGACAACAAGGGACTCATTTCACTGCAATCCTCCGCCTACCTTCCCTTGTTCTTTTTTTAGTGGGTTTTTCTGCAAAGTTCCCGCAATCTTAATCCAATCAATAATCTCACCAACTCTACTTTGACCACTGTTTGACCCTCAGGCAAGAGACTCTTCAAATGTTGCTGATGTTCTCTCAAGACCGTATTTTATATACTGCTCACGTTGAGGTTTTCGTCTCCTTCAAATCTCCATATAAAGAGAGTTTACATCAACAGATGGCCTTGGCTGAAACAGACAATGGGAGATTTAAGGAAAGACAACGCTTTCAGCCTCAGGGGACTAAACACAAAAGGACACTTAGGAGCGTAAACATGCGCAGGAGCACAAAATACACAGGAACTCACACACAACAGTCCTCATACGTCACCAAATCCTGACAAAGAACAGAAAAATGTGCATTATGATGAAACAAGTAATCAGAGTTGTGACTTTCTTATGCTTGAAACACATAGTTTTGTGAAAGCTGTTGTGGTTGTTTTTAGCACATGTTGGAATCTTTCCAGCCCTCCAATAAGGACCCTGGTCTCCACGGCAACCCGGATATGGGGTGAGAGTGGCCTTTGTCTGCGGAGATGTGTTTGGCATCTCCACTTAGCACTAGTTCCTGTTGGAAAACAAAGGGGAGCAGAGCCGAGCACTTTACGACAGGGGGACAGCTTGGCCAGCCATTTGTCTAATGAGCGATCACTCACACCCAGTTGCAAGGCCATATGTTAGTTAGAATAAAACTAGATTCCCCCCATACAGAGAGCCTTGAAGCTGTCTTATCGCTTACTGATGGCATACAAACATCTGAACCTTCGTGCACGGTGCTAAAGTTCGACGAAAGAAAAAGAAAAAGAGCAAAAGGAACAGCGTAACCTAATTTTTCGTGCAGGCTGGCGTTTCAAGTGCAATGCAAAGATTAAAACAAAGCCTTGAGGATAAAGCATGTGAACGGTTGTGCTTTTCTGGGAGCCACAGATGAAAGAGATACCCAGACACATTGGAGACCCCACTGCAAATAAGTACATCATAGAAATAAATCAAAAGTGTGCTAATGTCTGTGCATCAAAAGTGCAGCACAAAATATTCAAGATGCCTTTATCGTGCCTTTTGCTGCAACAGAAGCACCTTGTACAGCACGTGGTTATTAATGTGACTCCGTGACTATGAGACTGCGTGTTTTTGGAGTGATCGCTGGAGGTCATGGTTGCTTGAAGGATTTATGTTTCATTTTGCATTATTACATTTTATTTTCATTTAAATTTGACAAGACAATCTCACTGCAAGGTCCATTTAGTAGCTGTTTTTGGAGCTTTTAGTCATATCACACAATCTTACTCAGCAGATGGAGTTTGCAGAGAGCCCGATGAGTTACGTGTTGCAGAGAACACAGACAGATCGCAGAATTTGATAATAAAAATAGAACGCAATGCAATGCAAGACCTCAGTTTGTTGACGTTTTCATGGCTGTATGTGTGGAGATATTCCATTAGACAAAATGAAGAAGTTAAGCTTGTTTCTGGTCAAGCATTGTTCACAAAGAGGAGCGTTGGCTGAACAGAAACAGTGCAATGTTCTGTTATATCAAATTATTCATACACATTAAATTTTGTATATTGACTGTTGAACTGTTATCCATCCACCACATGATCTTTCTGATGACAAAATGTGCTTACTGTAAATTGTGAAACAGAATTCAGAAAAAGGAAGGTTTCCAACTTTCAATCTCATTAATCTATACTGATTTTCCTGACCCTTTCACTTTTGTGGTGACATTGCTACTACTCAGTACGGCAAGGCAACAAACATAAGCAGTTTCAGTGTCATAACCAGATTATCTAAATCACATAAAACTGAAAGTGAGCAGCCAAAATGCTGGTGTAATCTCTCATTGCACAGGAAAACTGTTGTTTCATACAGGTATGGTCATCAGACTGCTCGTGTTTCTTACCCTGTCTGACCTCTTTTTTTTTTAACATGTTGCAGCGTTCAAAGGTATCAGCAACCCACTGGGTGAGTACGATCTGATTATTACTATTAGAAACTGTGTCTAAAACTCAGAAAACAAGAGTCAAATTGTAATGAACCAGAATTATCCTTGTGGTCAGCTCTTATAATCTCACATGCCACTTGCAAATGTAGCCCACGCATGTATTTGTCTGGTTGGCTGCCTTTATGGTTATGTGCTATGACTGATTACAGCTGATGTGTCTGGGTCTAAACTACCCTTTAACCTTTCAATCTATACATGTCTGCTACTCAGTCGTGCCTGGAATACTAATGTTACGAATGCCAATGCAAATCAGAGGCTAACAAAGACCAGTGCTGGCCTGCTGTGAGGGGAATGGGACAAAAGCACTTGTCTGCCCGTTTGCAGGACCAGCTTCATGCACCAGCTCTCGCCAGCACCGTGCCTCCTGTTGACGGCAACAATGGCTTTGCGCCTGTGCTGTCAGCATCTTGCTGAAAAGAGTCTGTCAGCAAGCTCTGTCTGCTGTTTCTCTTGCTGATTTAACTTGTGTCTGTTGCTGGATTTGGTGGAAAGCATTCATGGCAACACCCCCACATTACAGAGGGGAAACTAAGGGCAGAAATGGATTTCACGCAGGAACATTGCATTGAAGATAAACAGTTGGTTTTGTGCTTAATTTATAGATAAAATAGCATCATACCATGTGTATCTCTGTGTGCCTCTTTGTTCAGGTGAAGCTGATGACTTCTCACGGTTTTCTCTCCTCCCCTGTTTTCATGGGCTGTTGGACAGAAGCACAAGGGAAGAAGCAGAGGTCAGGACTGAGCTGCTGAGACGAATAAACAGCGAGGCACCGGCAACAAGACAGAAAAGTGCCACATTTGTCTTGGAACGTGTAATTCACTTAAGCGGAATAAGACTGCGAGCTGCAAAAAGAAAAAATAAAATTCTAGGACACTTAAAATGACAGAGTTTGCATTTATTATGTATGAAGCACTGGCTCGCAGCAGTGAGCTAATTTAAGACTGCAACCGTGTTTTATCTGTGTGAATATTTCTCTTCTCAGCTGGAAGGCAAAATTAACAAGGAAGGAATGAAAAAAAAGAATCATCTTTAATAGCAGCGGCCCAGGCGTGTTCTGGGCAGGTAAAAATTTAATGTCTGCCTTGGGGTATCAGAATCTATGTACCTTCTCACTTGGTTAATTATCCTTTATTAGAAGACCTAACACACCACGGTCTCCTCGTAGATCTTCTGACGTGACCTTGATGAGCATCTGAAGTCATGCATTATTCAAAGAAAAAAGAATACCTTGCTCTCTTACTAGATGTTGCTGGCTTTAACTGTCAACCTACGATATATCTCCAACCAAGTGTGTCTAATGACCATAAATGCTTTAAACTTTCGAAACTGCTTTGCCACAAGTGTCTCCCATCTGAAAATAATGCTATAACAATGAGAGCCAATTAAACTGCTGGTATTCCAGCCTCGATGTGCAAAAAATAGTCAGCAGCACGGTTCTGACTGACAATACTTTGGAGCCGGTTTCAAAGCACTGGCACCAGCAACTACAGCGTCAAATATAGCGAGAGCTGCCTTATGGAGGCATAGACAGCACGCAGCTCTTCCCACATTCGACGGTGAAATACAGGCAGGATATTCTCATTCTGACAGAGGCTGGGGATGGAGAATATCCCAGGAGTATTCTGGCTGATAGAGTCAGCCACATCATCCCGCCGACACACCATATTGCCAGCAGACATCAGATTCACCAGGATGCAAAACCCAACTGACAGTGGAAGCAACACACCCTCCCCCATCCAGAATACAGGGCTCTGATTACATCTAGAAAAGGCAATCAAAGCCTGAGTGAGGAAACGGACAGATCTGAGAAGTAGGGAGATGCACTGGAATGATACCCTCTCTTATCACTGAGCCGTGAATTCACTCACTACAAAGCACATGCTCGGGGAATCAATATCATCTGCACAGTGGCTGCACAGGCAGGGGGAGCCAAAGGATGGAGCTCGTTTGAAGGAATCATCTACAAAATATTCACCATATGGCTTAGCAAACATATCCCCAAGCAATACAACACTGTAATCCCTTTCTACTTTGTTTCAGTCTATTACAGCAGCAGCAGATAGGTGCATAATCACCTTCCTCATGTCTGTAATCTGGTACTGAGCAGCAGAGTGGTCAAAATTTGTCCTGAAGCCTGTTGCAGAGGTAGTCTCTCCTGAACCCCTGTTTAGAGAGCTATTAGCTGGTGAAGAGCAACAGTGGTGAGGGTCTGCATTATTTTTTGGTTTCCATGGAAACCTTTTCACAGGAAAGTGGAGCACCAATAGGATCGCAGAGCCTCATTGAATCAGTTATGGGGGTGAGAAGAGAGATCAGCGCAGACGGCTGAGAATGCACAACAATAGGATGAACCCTCGAGGGAGACTATAAAGGCCAGGCCACTGAGGGTCCAACAAAGCGGGGAACGACTCAACACTAGAAAAAAGGTTTCATCTACATCCACTCAATGGCTTTCCTTTTAAATAAAGCTCTCTCGCCAACTAGTCATTGACATTTAAGCTCACGAGCACTGTGGGCAATTTAAACATCAAGGCAGACACTAATTGATTAGCCTCTGCTGATATTTCAGCCTCTGACAATATCATTGCATCACCAACGTCTGTGCTGTGTGTCAGACAGTAGCACATTATAAAACATCCGCTTCTACATACAGTATGTACTGTATTCATCCCCCACAGTCCAAATCACTGTATGGATAGCAGAGGAAACTGCAGTGCATATAAAGGACTGAGGGGAACGAAGGGGTCCTCACCCGTCACAGTACATCCACCTCCCAAGGCAACTGGTGTGGTCTTCACTGGTCTACTTTGTTCTGAGGATCAGAGACCTGAGCCAAGGGAACCAAGTCGGACCAGGTCTAAATTAGACTATGCTATTATAATCTAATGAGGTCGGGTTGAGTCTCATTTTAGTGCCACTGGCATCCGGTCCGTGTAGGACTGTGCTGGACTTCATGCAGCTGCAGTGTTGGTGTTCTCTCTGTGTTAAGCTCCATTCAGGTTGACTGCACTTTGGACATTTGGTCAAGTTAGTTTGTGTCTGACTGCTCAGGTGTTTCTTTTTTAAGTCTGAGTAGGTTTTCCACAGGTCTGTTTTGGTTTGGGCACAATATTTTGGCCCCATGAAGATCTCTAACGTGATGATGATGAAAGTAGGAGGGATTTAAACTTCTCTCCCAAGTTCTTGTTTTTCAGTCCGCACACTAGAGTGTGGCTCGGGTCGCGTTTGTCTGTCCGAACCCGATATCATTTCAAGCATACCCTGGCCTTTACTATCTATTGACTAGGGACTCATCAGATGTGTTTTTCTGTTTGCTTCCATAAGTCGCCTCATCCTGCCAATCAGTGGGCAACCTTGACTGAGGTGTCACAGGTCAGAGAACAGCAGGGAGTCTGATCAGTGACACTTCCTCTGGGGACAGGAAAACAAGAGAGGAAGTGACAATTCTTCCATCTACACCTCGCAGCTGGGTCTGACCTCAATTTCTCACCAGCGTTTGAAAAAAGCAAACCTCTGAGCTGCAGAGACAACTCCACGTTTAGAGCTAATGACCTACGGGGCCTTTTTACGCCCTGAATCAAACCTTTGTAAATACACTTAATAAAAGGAAAAATCTACAGCTCCGGGTGGCAGTTCGCCCTGGTCATCTCCTAGCAAACTCTGACAGAGTCCATATACATCATGTGATAACATTACAGCAATGAGAAAAAGGGCAATTGCCGGCAGCCATTAATCTCCTGAACAGCCGCTTTAATGAGGGTAATACTGAGGCAGAATTATCGCCTTACCCCATCTGGATTTATTGATCTAACTGTGTGAGTCAACCACAAGAGATAAAGATAAACCACCACGATGGAGAAACAATCCCAACTCTGATCAGAGGGCATCGCTCAATTAATCACTCCTCCGGCCAGCGCTAACCCAGTGTTTTCTTTGTTCTCTGCGCTACAGTAGGTGCTCTCATGTTCTTGCACTCCGGCGAAGAATGTATTCACTCATTTGGAGTACACAATTATTCCAGCTAAGGATGCAGATTGAACTCATTACGCAGTCATCTATTTTCTCACTGTTAATTGTTTTGGGGTAAATGGAAACCTGATAAGAATGCAGCCTTTGGAAATGTGTTTGGAAGGTGCTATTTTGAGGCTGATGAAAGCTGACGCCGTGTCCGCCTCTTCGGCAAGTCATCGGCAAACATTAGGCAGGCCTCTTCTCTTTGTAGCAGGTTCTTCGGGCAGCAGCAGGCAGCATCTTTCACCTCCCCAAGGGTGCCCTCATCAAAGAACTGTGAGAAATATCTTACATAGACCCTTTCAAACATCTGCAACCTGCTTCTATAATTACACATCACCAACTTCTCTTTAGTGGAACTGTGATAAAGAACAGCAGCGACACTGCTTGTTGTTATTTTCTTTAACCCATGCCTGTCTAACTTAACTAGCTGCCTCATACACCGCCACTTTCACCCTACTTCCCGGGCCCCAAAGGCCAGCCGCCCTGTCTCTTAGGAGCCAGGGGCCTGGAGGGCATCACAACATCGCTTTGAAGTCAAGCGATTAAAGAGGAAAGACCTGTCGAATTGGGATGATGGGGCTAAGGTTGGAAGAGGGGGAGGATCAGTATGAGGGACAGGAAAGGCTGTGAATACTGAGAGCTCGGGGCCCCGTGGGATACAATTAAGAGCAAGGCTTTTTTAGTGAGGGTTACAAAAACACACCAAGGATACCAGCAGCGCAGCTTTCCAAGCCAAGGTAAGAGTTCATTACGACATACACAGAAGGGGCTGGGGCTGTTAAGATCTCGCCAGTTTGTACATCGACAGCCCCCCACCCACAGGCCCTGAGAGCTGATGAACAGCCGCATGATAACCATTTCCATCCCCGTTAAATCCTAAAGCCCAGTAAGATTTGAGAATCACGCAGCTTACAGCTCACAGAGGCTCCAACTTAGAGAGGAGATGAAGATCCAGGCTGCCTGCACAAAGAGGAAGTTTGCACAGAGTCCTCCCTCAGGATGTTTTCCTCAGCTAAAACACTACAAGTGCACAAAAGACAGCACGACAGATTGGCAGTCAAGTCAAATTTGAAGACTGATGGAACAATGAAATGGTTTTTATGAAAGACGTTTTGGCTGAACTAGAGCTGCAACAAATGATTCTGTTCATTATTAATTAGCGTGACGATTCATACGTCACTTATCAGATTAATCATTTGGTCGCAAGGCCAAAAGTGACGTCTTCAAATTGCTTGTTTTATCTGAGCAACGGTTCCAAAACCAGACTTTCAAATTAAGTATCACATGAAATAAAGTAAAAGCAGCAAATTCTGCTCTTTAATTATCAAAAATAATTAGCAATTAATTTTGTGTCAGTGAGATCATTGATTAGTCGAAGACTCATTCCAGACAAATTGTCAGTCAACCTGCGCATATCAAGCTACACACAAACCAAATCACCCTGAACAAAAGGAGGTTTCACGTTCAAGTTTCCCAAAATAACACAGTTAAAACACTTCAATCACAATAATTGATGAGTAAATTTGATGGTTTGTATATTGCTACGCCTGAAAGACCAATGGGAATCCATATTCTGGACTAAAACATATGGTTTTATATTTTCCACAAGACATTGAATGCAGAAATATGCAGCCACTGTTGTCCTTTAAGTCAAACCAGCCACTTAAACATGTGTTATGAACACATCTGGGAACCATTTCTAGGCCTCATTTAGATTTTGCTAAAATACCATAGAGCAGTAGGTTCTGTATATTTGCTGAAATCACATTCTGTAACAATGGCCACTTAAGCAATGGTCCTTAGCAGAAGGAACTGTCCTGCACCTGTAAGGTTACCTGTAATTGCCCTTAATGTGCCCTCACCTTTTGCCTGCTTAAGACTCATGAGGCTTTAGTGTGCTGACAAACAATGTGGTAAACATCTCAATGCAGAAGATACACAAGAAGTGGAAACAGCTTCTTGGCTCAACGGGACCAGATGCAACTTATTTTCATAATTAAAACCAGTGGAGGGCATTTGAGTTTGGACTCCACCAGCAAACTGCTTGTCTGAAATAGATACTTTGCTCATATGTATGAAGAACTATGCCAAAGCAGTGATGTTTTGCTTTTGTTAATCTGAATTTTGCTCCATGACCAAAAACGTTGACACAACTAAGATTACTATAAAATATAAATTGCAGTAAAGGCAATATAACTGAAGAAATGGGTCGAGGGACACTTGGATTGCTGCCTGGTAGTTACAACATCACTTCAGCCCAAAATCTGAGGCCCAGAGGGTCTGGTTCCCATTGCTGGTGGTTTTCACTGCATACCTCACTGAGCACACCCTGCAAAGCTAACTACTTTAGTCACACACCGTTCTGAAAATCAGATAATAGTGGCGAGCATCCGTCATTGAATGACTGATTCCAGAACAAATATTTTCATGTGGCATATTTGAGGCATAGAATTGTTGTTTTCAACCATGTTCAGACAAGGTAAAACAACCCAGTAAAGTCTGGACCAAAACAAAGCATTGACTTTCTTTGTTTATGAGCACAAACATGTGGGTCACATTACTAAACAAATGTATAAACACACATGGAGGAAAAGTGCAGGATTGCTGCCCAGTTTATATCCAAGACCTGGTGGTATTTTGGATTTCATAACTTTGTCATGGCAGCGATAACACGGCCAAAATCTCTCCCAAAGGTCGAGGTAAGAGCAGAAGGAGAAGCAAGAAGCAGCCTGTCGCTTAATCCAGCCTAAAGAATTACATTTACAGAATTATGTTAATCTGTATAAACAGATATGTGCATTTGAATGCAGAATCTGGAGGCAGGGGCAGAATATTGGTATTGGAAGCATTTTGGTTTCCACTTGTAGTCTGTTTGTTGTCACAGTGGCATTGACCAATCAGGTTTGAGTTTGGTGCGCTAAGGAGGGACAATGCACTGAATCCATCAGCTCTCATGTGATGACAATTTAGCTTTTTATTAGCTTTGTTTTAATTTCTCTGCATATGCATGTTTAAAGAGGTTACCTCAAATATTGAGCTGTTGTCTTAAAGTCAAGTTGCTAATTGGACTGTAACACAATGACTGGTGCACAGAATCAGCACCTCAAGAATCAATAGCATATATCAGGAAGTCCCTGATCATCTCAATCTTGCATCTATCTTCACTGTTTACAGACCGTCAAATAAATCCTGCAATAATGTTTTGATCTAAGTCAACTTTTCTTGAGCTCAGATAAACAACCTGTTTTCAGTTTTGTGCATTTTCCAACTAATCTCAGAGGGTTTTTAAGTATTTATCTTAAGAAGTAGAAGATTTTCATCAGCCCATAAAGGAACGCTTAATCCTTCAGTTCATCACAAACATACTAAAAAATTCTAACTAAGGCTGTCACAGAAATATAGAGGAGAAAAATGTGCAATATTTCCTTCTGAGATGTATTAGAGTAGAAGTATGAAGTTGCATAAAATGGAGTACCTGAAATCTGTATTTAAGCTGTGTAACTTGAGGAAATGTACTTTCCATCACTGCCTTTCTATGAAATCCCTGAATAAAATAAGCCTTATGTTGTAAACGTCAATTTAACTATTAATTTTGGTGAAACAATTCAAACTGCTGTAAAGTCTGGACTTACAAGAGTTTCATTCAGCTGCATTTAGCAGTGACTGATTCAACAGACGTTTTGAGTGCGAACATTGTTTGACTTGATCTTAATAAAAGCACAAAGCAGTGCTTCATAACAAGACTGAAAGCCAACACACAAGCATCATACAAGCTGTGTAGAAAACCAGTATGAAACAGCACTTTATAACAAAGTTGCTGCAAACAGAGAGATGGTAGTCAGCCTTTATGTGGATTTTGCAGGGGGCTGTACAGGAGCAGCAGGGCAGCTGTCCCACTGGGTTACGAGAGCCAGAAGCTTTGCATCTGGATCATTTCCTCAGCCCACAGGGGCTCCACACTGCGACCTCCTCATAAAGCTGCACATGTGCCAAAGAACCCCAAATCCCTCTGAATCCTCCATCTATGTCAGCCTGTATGTGGTGGCAGTGGCGAAAGCAGGTAACAAGCTGTGACAAACTCACAACATCACAGAGAGAGGGAGCAGTGAAAATGACTCATGCTTTCTGTCTCTCACACTGTCAAATATGCTCTCACTGATGGCCAAACAGCCTGAAAACGTGTTTCTGCGCAAGGGGGCAAAAAGACGGTTTTATCAGTGGTGTTCTTCAGCAGAGCAGAGTAAGACTGATGGCAGGAGGATTACTGGAGCAGCGGATGATGAAACCAGGATAAAGAAGGACTCTGAACCGTGTAAGTAAGACTTCTGCAACCTCTGAAAACTTTCAGATGCACTGCTTTCCACATAGGTTCACTCTAAGCTTGATGCTTCCAGGACAAGGAGTTGAAAGATATCCTTTGGGGAGATATCCTGCCAGTGAGTGAGCCCCAGGAGAAAGCCAGGAGGAACTGCAATGTGGAAAAAGGGGGTTGGACATTTTCCACGGCACAATCTTGTGAAAATGCAGCAGTGCTTTAAGAAACATTCCTTCGATAGGCTGACGGAGCCACAAGCGGGGAGACGTCAGGAGAAATCATGCTTGGCTCAACACAAAAAGCACTCAGAGAAATGAGATTTAATCTGCTGAGCTTACAGTGTATTAGCCAGATGTAAACAGTCGGTACCAGCTGTGAGAAGGATAACTTCCACAACCCCGCTGCTTGGAAAAACAATGGATGGAACATCAAACATTAGCAATGAGAGAAACTCTGCAAACAAACATATTTAAAGGCCAACATAAAACTTTCACAAGCCAGGAAGCCACTGCAGTTGTGGGAATCAGTGGGTTAAGGTTAACTGGCCACAGTGAAACACTTTCACTCTGAGAATACTCTGTCTTCAGGCCTGAGCTGTGGGAAAGGGAGTTTATGCAATTACATCACATTGATTTATGGGAGACAGAGGAAAGATGGGGAGAGGATGGAAACTGAGCTGCTTGGAGGCGCTCCAAGATTAGGTCCCTGAAGAAACACAAGTCAATAGGTTTACACCACAAAACATGATGGACCCGAGACAATTGTGTGGGGATGAATGCGGTCAAAGAAACACGGTGAGGTCAAACCTATCTAAAATGATGGAAACACACAAAACTATGAAAACAACCATAATTGTAATACAGAAGCTTCTCCATGAACCTGCTCATGGAGCGTGAACAAGTACAGAAAAGCAAAAACACCACTTAAAATTCTTTCAACTCCACAGAACTGATGACAAGCTCAAGCAGATGCTGCTGCTGCTGCTGCTACTGCTGATGCTGTTGAGTATTAATTGGGGGTAGTAGTGATGAAATTGTGAGTAATGCACCCAAGCGTGCACTGCAGCGTTAGTGGGGGAAGCATATCTCCCATCAGCCCACTGCAACCTAACAGTTATAAATAAACAGTCCATTTAGTGCTCTCCACTACTGTAACAGGACCACAGGAGTGACCACAGCTGGGATATTTATGGTGAAACACATTCTTGTTCTTCTGCTTCTTTACACATTTGCATGTGAATTCAAAATGTCAAAGGACAAAATGACCCTTGGAGACGCACGTGCAGCAGTCCTGCTAGCTGACGCCAAGCGACTGTGTGACTTAAGTGCTAATCACCTGTAGAGGTAACCGAAGCAGCGTTCATCAAAGTGCTACAGATAAATGCTGCACATCATTAGAAGAAGTCTTTGTAGGAAGCGAATCTATTCAGGATTTCTGTCATTTAGTCTTTGCAAAAAAAAAAAAAAAAGCCTGAAAAAAATGCATGAGCCGACACAACAAAGAAAAAATTGCAACTCATTAATTTTCTCAACATGAGACTTGATACCAGCCACCAAATGGTGAAGATATGAACAAAGCAGGAGGAGATTACAGAAAATATTCAGTATAATGAGCCGTGGAGTTACAGTAGGAGATATTAAATGCTTCTCTCGCTTTCTTTTTTTTTAAGTTTGCAAACTATCCAACCGTCTGCAAAGTCTCAAGCTTCTTGGAAACACAACAGACCTTTAGTTCAGGCCAAAAGCAACAGAATAAATACATACACATGACGAGCGGGCCAAATATTTGAAGGGGGGGTGTTTTGAGGGCTTGCAGTATAGGCTGAATTATCAGGGTTGGGGTGGGGGGGGGGTTGCTCTAGATGTGGCAAATGAATGGAAAGCTTAGCCAGAGATGTTTTTGAGAATAAGAAAAGGATGGACATCTGTTCCTTATTACATTTAAAAAATCAGCTTGTCCAAACTGCCTGCAGAGATAAGCAAAAGTGGTTTTGGTAATTGCTCACAACATTGGCTTCCTCCCCCTCATTGTTTCTTTTGTGCATCATTTTAATGCAGCGAGATCAAATGAGACCATATGCGCTTATTGACTGGGACTAAATTTTATTTAAGAATTGAAGAAACTAATCTGAAAGCCGTTTTATCTGTGCTGAATCCTTGTTTTGTCATCTGTCCAATAAAAGCACCAGTTTGGAGGCACCACCTGAGCCACTAGTTAAGAAGACAGATGATTCTTTTTTCACTGCATGGCTCGGCAGATAAAGCCTCTACACATCCAGGGGTTTTCAGAGACACCCACAAAATTACTTTGGCTTCAGCATCGGTGCTGAGGCATTTCACATGGGAGCTGACTCCTGCCAAGTGTTATCAGGGAACATGATCTGGGCCCGTTTCTCCAGGGCTCAAACTCTTGGAGAAATGCCCGAGCTGTCTGTTTTTTCCTCAAAACACTTCACAGTTTTGAGCGTCACACCCAGGTGGTCAAGATTAGGTTGGATGACTTTACTGCTGGCGTCCAGACGTGGGGCAGGTGACAAATCAGCGGGAAGCCATCCAAGATAACCTGATGTTAAACTGAAAAAAAAAAAAAAATCTCTCAGAGCATCTGTACTCTTTTTTTGACACTTAAATCAATGAACACTGCAGCCAATTTAATTTCACAAAAAGGAGACACCTGCTGTGCCTGCGCTATCTCTGAAAAACACATGCGAGGGTGATCCCTGGATTCTACTGTCATAAATGTAAGGACTGAAATACATTTTCATGAAAATATCAAACTCCTTTAATATACTTCAAATGGTTAAACAGTGGCTTGCTTTCCTATGCAGTGGATTCTCCTTTTTCCCTAAGCTTCAAAGAAGACGGGGCGAGGTAAGGATTAGAGAAAAAATGAATTATGCTTCACGGTGTGCATGTGTTTACCCTAATAACTATTACCAAAGAAATTTCTACAGCGAAGCAAATACCACCTCATATCTATTTTTGCTCTTTTCTTCTTAGAAAACCACAGCTTCTTAAGCATTTCTTGCTGAAGTCCTTCCATTGAGTTTATAAAAGGCAGCATGCTCCCTCCACAGTAATGGCAGCGTGGTTTGCTTGTGGCCGTAACACTTCGGCTGGCATTGACCGACTGTTTGCCCAGAGGACAGAGGCCGTGTTTTAGTGCAGTGACCCGGGAACGCTGTCTCGAGGAGCGCGCTTTTAAAGTGGCGGTGGGCTAAAAATTTCATAAAGCACCATCAAAAAGTCATGAGGCAGTGAGGCGCTCCGTCTTTGCTGTCTAATTGTTTTCCCCTCTGAGGAGTAAAAATAACTGTCTACAACATGTACATTTGATCTGCTGTTAAAAGGAAAAAGCTATTATTCAGCCAGACATGCAGAGGCCGCTCAAATGGGTAAATTCATCACTGTAAGAAGCACGGAGGGGAGCTGTTCAGGAACCATCACCGCAATCTTCACGCAAAGCGCTCTGGATCGCTGGAGGGTGCTGAGTCGCTTAAACGACCTAAATTGGCTTTAAGGCTACATTGTCAGGCCGTTCGTGCTTTACTTGTAACCACATGTGGTCTATTGGTGTGATTGTGGGCAATAAACAGAACAACAGTGAAGAAACAAATCCTACAAAAACAAAAGAAAGCACACCTGTATCACACTCTAACGCGAGGGGACTTTACGTGGCCTCGGATGAAATAACATTTGCACACAAGCAAAGCAAACCACAAGAGAGGCTCTAACTGCAGACCGACAGATGGCCCTCACCTACACAGCTACTGGTTTATAAGCTTTAAAGATTTTCACTTCCTGGTCTTTAACAAGCTGAGGTGGAACACAAACGTCTTTCTGCGAGGCTTGCGATCCTGGCGGGAGAGACATCATTAGCCGGCCCTTCCTCCAAGCTTCCCCAGGTAGACGCTGGAACCCGCTGTGGATTTTCTTTTTCTTTTTCTTTTTTTTTTTTTAAATCAAACACTGATCTGTCTCCCTGATGCTGTGGAGGCTGACAAGGAGTCCATATGTCTGATAGACCTGCGGTGAGTCTCGCCCTGTGGGAGGGACTGTAACATCGGTGTTATTCCACAGCAGCTGCAGGGAGCAACGTCGTGGACAAGGTGTGTGGGCTTCAAAGGCAGCAAAAAGCAGCCAGCCTGGCGGAAAGAAAAACGCTGGAGCTTTACTTACCCTCAAATTGGCATGATATTTGAATACAAGTGCACATAATCAAATTGCAAGATTGAAGGCAGCGGCAGAATCGCATTAGCCCAGTTACGTCTGAAGTTTACAACGTTCACATTCACAAAATAAAGACACTTCTGCTTAGCTAAGGTTTTCCTGCGCCTTGTTTACAAGTTGGATGCATCACATTTAGCCTAGATTCAAGAAGATACGAGTTCCATATTATACCATAAATATAAAACAACACCATTTCCGCTTGAGTTCTGCCGCAGGCACCCAGACTGCAGGGGTGTGTGCGTGTGTGGGAGAGCCTGATGTGCATTTGTGTATTTGAGGTTTGTACGGTTATCACTGACTGGAACGGCAAAGTGTTATTAGCAGCCTGGGATGCAAACCCAAATCAAGCTCAAAATAAATCTCCGAGGAGGTACTCTATAATTCAGCCACAGTGGAAAAGCCAAGACAGCAAACAAGAGTACGTCATATGTACCAGCTAACAGTTGTGCGTCCACAAATCTGATGTAACGGCAGCATCTCGGCTTCGTATCACAACTTCCAATCATGATCTAAACACGAGAAAGTGAGTTAATGAGCTTCAGCATGAAGCCCCAATGCCTGACATGCATTTAATTTGTTTAAAATGATAATGGGCTAATTATCTAGGTCATCATTAACAACCTACTGTCCATCCCAACAATAATTTGTGCACTCTAAATTACCACATCAATTTGTGGTGAGAGCATGTGTGTGTTTGTATTTGTGGGTAACAATTACCATATCACATTATACTGTGTAGGCCATCGTCAGTGATTAAAAATAAACAGGATATTTAAAGGGGCTCAGATCCCCTTTAGGCAGAGGAAATAAAAATGCAGAGCTGAACATGTAACAAAATAGGACACATTAAAAAAAAATCCCCAGATGACTAATGAGGGCATTCTTGTAAAGCTATATTCTCCTATTGCAGAAACTTGGATGGAAAGAGCAGGAGCACTCGAGGAGGAGAACCTGGGAATAGAGGGGTGGAGTAGAGGAGAGTTGGGACACACTTGTGGCTGGGCCAACAGAAAAAGAGAAAGACCAGAAGCCGGGAGAGAGTCCCATTTCATCAGAAAAATGCCTGAGTCAGGAGACGGGAGAACCATTAGGCCCAATGAGTCACAGGGAGAGGCTGTAAAAACAGATCTGGGCTGAGCTCAGTTCATAGTACCATCCCCGAAAAACAGCCAAAGAGGAGCAGAACAGTGGCCCAAAATCAAGCACAACGAGGGATTTCCAGCAGTGAAGCCCCTGCAGGTCTACACAGAACAGGGATTTATGGGTAACTGAGGTTTGCAGAGGGCTACAACCTGCAATCGTTTTCCTTATCACTGAATCTGCTCATTATTTTCTCAATTAATCAATTAACCGTTTGGTCTAGAAAATTGTGAAACGATGTTTAGAGAGATTTAATTTAAAACTATTTAAAACAGAGAAAAAGCAGAATTCTTGCAAGCAGGAATAAGAACATTTCAGCTTTTTTGTTTGTTAAATTACTTCAATAAACACTCAAAACACTCAAATAAGATTTCCATCAACTAATTGTTAATTGACTTGATCTACTGCTCTCTCATTCCTACAGTATGGCCCCCAGATCTCAACAACACATGCTGACTGAAACAAGCAGCTATGTTAAAAAAAAACAGCATCTCTGAACGACACCTGTGCACGTTTGCTTCCCTTCGGATGAAGAAGCTTTTCTAACATGGAGTCTACTCGCAGTATGTACTCTGAAAATACAGTGATTCTCTTTATCCATCACACATCATCGTTCCTGCAGTGGTTCACAATCCATCTTTTATGCTGAAAAATGATTCCTCTGATTATTGAGTCTTTATCAAAATCCTTCACAGGAACCAAGCAATTAAGGCAAGAAGCAAGAAGCGAGTCTCTACAATAATTCTTTATCTGTAAAATGTCCAAACTGGCACTAAGCAGCATCTATAGTGAAAAGCTCCAGTGTTAGGCAGCGAGTGTGGAGAACAATCACGCGTCCATGAAATGAGCTCTTCCTCCCTGGTGCTACTTGATTAGCACCCAGCTTCCTCTTGCCCAGTGTGCCAACACTGAACCCGATGTGAGTCAACCCAGCACTATTGTGTGAACTTAGTAAAGAACTGGCTGTTCATCTGGGAAACAAATACTCCCACTGTGCTCACATAAAGCATTCAGCTGTGCGGTGCTCTGCCGTGTATTTTGTTCGGTGTTCTTTCAGGCAGCGATGTGCTTAAACTTCAGCATCATTCAGTGGATCAGAGTTGTGTTCCAGCCTCTCTAAAGCCAGGCAGGTAATCTCCCCCTGTGTCACACACCTATCAGTGCCAGACTCCCCGGCCAGCCTAAGCCCCTCTCTGAGCTTTGACTACATCTGGGGATGAAAAGAGCATGAGGTGATGGAGAAACCTTCCAGCAAAGGCACAGGGATTAACTGAGTGTCCTCGCTCTGTGTAATGACCAGCGGGTCCTCACCAGCAGCCTTTAATGGACACCTGAGTGACACGGTTTATTAGTTCTGAAAGACTTTATGTGGAGGCAAAGATGGCTGGAGGGGGATTTTGAGATAGATGTGATTTGAACATCCCGAGACGGGGCTGAGCGTACCCTCAACTAAGCGCCTACCAAGCCACAAGCCCGTCGGAGAGCCAGCTATCTGCCGAGCCCAGCTTGTCAAATACATACCTTTTACCTCATTACCTGCTCAGCACGGCCATTATTGAGGGAAATAGGGCAAACGCAAGATAAGCACAAAGAATTCTTGGGCTGAGCACAAACAGCCGGCCTGCTTCCTCCTGATAAAAAGGAAGTGTCAGCAGTGAGAGGCCCCTCAGCTTCCTGCTCTCTGTGAACTCCGGGGCCGCCAGCTGCCCCGCTATTAGGTCACGCTGCTTCCTGGCCCATATGGAGACACGCAAGGGCCAAAGGAATGCATGCATGTGTGAAAATCACTGGATTATGGAGCATTTTCTCTTGTGTTCAGGCAGGAAAGTGACCAAAAGATAATCTAAAGATTAGTTTATGCTTGACTCGAGGAGCACCATGATAAATAAAATGTTTACCTTCTTTCATCACAGACAGCAACAATCACAGGGGACATGCCTTTTCTAGACGTGTGTTACTGAAAAGAAGATAAGTGAGTCTTTTTTTAAGCTTGTTTCATGTTGTCTTCACTCTCAATCATCTCTACCTGCATCAGAAACTTCCAGAGAAACACAATGAGCCCAAGCTCAACAATGACAAGTTTCAGTTCAAATGTAGCACAAATTTTCACCAAATTCCCAGAAAATCAACAAAACAAAATGCAACTCATAGCATGTTTTCATCCAGTGCTGTTACGCAAATATTAGGAGTTGAATGCATCGAGATGAACACTTGGTGAGAGCGATATGGCCTTAAAATAATATCATGATATTTCAGGGTGTTTCTGCAGTAACGCTATTCTCGATTATATGACAATATACTGAAAGATATTTTGGGTTGAGAACTCAGAATAGCTGCTAAGCTCTCCTCAGAGGATTTTTGGCTCCTCGTACTAAACCAGGTGCCTCAGTCTTCTTGCCCGTCTTAGATATTACTTTGTTTTGTTGTGCGTCTGATCTTTTGGAACCAAACACTAGTCTCACCCTTTTTGGACCTGACTAATCTACCATGGAGCCAGCAGGAATGTTACTTTCGCTTTCAGTCAGAATATCTGAATTATGATGATATGAATTTTTTTGATCATGTTAAAAATTACATGGATATTATCATGAACTACATGATATGTCACACCCCGAATAAACAGTTGGTGACATAAGAATATTTGGACACCAAAGCCCCAACGTGTAGTTATATTCTTGAGGAGGTGCATGTCAGCTATGGTGTGTGTGGGCTTTGTAGCTGCACCATAACCCCTGAACAAACCACTGAAAGCAGCCAGCTTTAGGAGGACACCAAACCAGGCTGCTTTTATGCTATGAGGACCTGACCTTAAGCTAAAACTGCCCTCAGCGGACGACCCCACGCTCTGGACATGGAGCACTCGCAGCACATAATGCAGACATATATAATAACAACACACACCTACATGGCTTTTAAACAGCTGATGAAAAATACACCTTTGCAAGAGTAAATTATTTCTGCCAGCTGAAAAGCAAATTTCATTTTCTCATGTCTCCTGACAACAAAGATGGTGAACCCATTACTGGTTGAGGCTTCTGCATCACACACATTAAATGAAGGGTCCTCTAGCAATCGAAAAAAGCAATTTTCTCATTGAGCCAATAGATACTCCATTTAGTTCCAGGCTCTCTGTGGACCGCTGCTGTTGTAGCGGCGCTGATACAGGGGAGAGCGAGTGCAGAGTGATGACCCAGCCTTGCCTTGCTGCTCTGAACCCATCGATATGGACACAGACGTGCTTTGCAGGCTGGATGAGGCGAAGATGAGAAAGGACGGGGACAAGAAAGAATAATGGATGAGATGATACAGGGGGAGGCGGATAGAGGAGGTGGAAGGAGGCCGTGGTCAGGCCGGATGAATCAGGGATGTGAAATCAGGGCCAGTGATCAAATGACTGGCCAAAAAGGCAGCGGCCTCATTTGCAGGCACATCAGTGGATTTCGAGGAAGTAGAGAAAGGCCGAAAGTGAGAGAGGGAAACGAGGGGGAGACAGAGAGAGAGAAATCAGAGGCACCCAACCATGTGGAACCGCAGATTGATTAATTTCAAGCCTTTAATGAGCGCTGCTCTGCCAGGCCAGGCGGCATCAAGTCAGTCACCCCGTCCCTCTCAGCAGGAGCTGCCATACAGTGCAATTCTCACTTTTCCGTCCCTGCCAAGGACTGGGTGGCGGATTAGCAGTGAACTCACCACACACACAAACTGTCTCCATCTCACACTTCCTTTCCTATTCATTTGTTTTCGCTGTTCGTTTCATCGCTGGCGATGCGATTGCGTGATTAAGAGCAACACATTATCAGAGGCACTATTAAAATGAGTGCACTGATCACCAGTGGCAAGTCTCACACCAGGTGCTCTGTGTCTGTAGGCGGAATAAATACCAGCTTGGCTCGGAGGAGATTTGAATCCACTCAAACATGCTCCCTCCTAATTGCTATCCTCCGCATTGTTGCTGCTAACCTTTATTCCCCGTGTAAATTACACTGTAGGTTTACAAACCCTGTTGTTTGCATTTGTACTTATCCTGCAGACATCACTTGTGTGTCTGCGCAACAAAACTATTTCCCAACACTCATGTGAATCGAGCTGAGAAGAGAAAGGCTCCAGGCGGAGTTTAGTCATCCGTGTTGGCAGCTGCTCCAAAAGCATCAATACTACTGTTTCTTTTTCTTTTTTTTAAACAAGGCAAATGTTCACCCACAACATGGTGAACAAACACGCCTCTGTTTCCAGTTTGTGTGCTTCTTTCTACAAATTCTTAACTCCCAATCGTTTAGGTTTTGGGGAGGGAAAAAAAAGGGTGGAACAAAAAGAGACAGACAGAGAAATCTGTACATGATGCAGCAGGATAGCAGCCCAGCTCATTAATCGTGACAGAAGCTGATTTGTCAGTCTGTCCAAGCTGCTGGGGTGCGATACGATTCTCTCCTCCTCCGTCCTCACACTCTGCACTGGCCTCGGGCACATGGGGAGCCAGAGAGAGCAGTTGTGAATTTAACTTGAGGCGAGAAAACCCAGGATAGCACACTCACCTGGACACTGGTGTGTGTTAATAGGTCCCTTGGAGCCAATCTCCTAGGGCCAGATCTGATTATAACCTGATTTCCAGATGTTACAGTAACCAGACAACTGGTAGAAACTTTTTACTCTGAATCTGCACTTTCTTCAGCTGTGGGCGTCCAAACTTTTGAGTGAACCAAGGATGAAATCACACTCAAAAGTCAGATTTCTAATAATAAAGCATGTTAAACGCTTGGTGAGTTCTCCTTTTAGGGAGCTTTTGAATGTGTCATGTTCGCTCCACTGGAGATCAGACACAGAGAGACGGGTGAGGTGGTTTTGGATGAAGTATCTCTGTGATTAATGCAAACTGACAGTGAACTCCTGCCCTACAGCAAAGGTAGCGCCGTCAGAGACATCCATCTGGTGACCCCATACATTTCTGCAGACAGCCTCCTCCTCGGCTGTGACTGCACCCCCGTGGGAAGGATGCCAGCTTGGAGACTGACACACATCGGTCCGGATTTCCCCTGATGTCAGGTTTCTCATGCTCTAACCCACTATTATCTGTAGACTGCGTATTAAACCACATATCACAGACTGATCCAGGGCGCAGAGGGTATTTAGTGCGTTTTATTCCTGAGAGGAAAAAACACGGACCTGACCTGAGGTTAACCCAAATCTACATGGTGTAATAAACGACTTAAATCAATTAGGGTGAGCTTTCTCCTTCATGTAACTTCTCTTTGAGCGCGTTCATTTGCGTTCAGCGGCTCGTCAGAGGAGAAAATGTAACTTGCGGCAACAAAGTGAGCACAAGTCAAACATTGCGCACAGCCGCCCATTAGACCCGCTGTTGTAAATAATGAGCCCGTTCAACAGAAGTCCCGAAAACAAGCGAGGGACCCAGAAAATGACCGTTCAGCTTTCAGTTCAACACACATTGAAGTTGGAGACACTTTTAAAGCAGCGACGCGTTTCTTACCTCAAAGCGCAGCTCAGTGCCGACGAGCTGCCTCCTGCGAAAATGTCACCAAACAGCCGGTTTGAGAAGCCTAACCGTCGGAGGTCAGTGTTCAAATGAAACCAAAAACAATGCCGATCAGCTGGGATGTCCGCGGAGGTGAACTGTGCCCCGCAACGTCCAACTAATAAAATCCACCGCTCCGAGATCTGCGATCCCAATTTGCACAGCATGCAGTGTTGAGGGGAGGCTGGTACGCAAACAGTTTTGTGAAGTCGCTGAATCCTGAGCGGCTCATCCAGCAGCCTGCTCTGCTCCGGAGGGCGGAGACTCTCCCCCGACATACACGCCTCCGGTTTACCTTCTCCACTGGCGCTCCTGCGCGAGCTGGATGTGGGAAACAGAGTCTGTGCTACACAAGTGATGCCTTTAAAATGCTGAGCCAACAGCAGAGAATCACCTGTCAAATTCAGGTGGAACTAATGTCTCTGAGGTTAATTCATCCAAGGAGTTCGCTTCACTCTTGATTTGTTTCTTTCACTGTGGGGTTGCTTTAAATGAGTTTCCAGATTAAAAAGTACAGTCTTTTAGGAAAGTCCTCACTTTCTTTCTTAGACTGATGCCAAGCGGCAACTTGAGAAATGATGCAAGTTACAAAACCTGCAGTTCCTTGAATGGCCACTCGAAGCTGGTTCCAAAAGCGAGTCAATCCCCATAGACTCCCGTATTAAAATACTCAGCTTCACAGCCGAAATAAACATGTTTACAGCTGCTACAAACACACTTTTTCTTCCTTCTGAGGGCGGCTGTGGCTCAGTAGGTAGAGCGTTTGTCTGCCAATCAGAGGGTCGGTGGTTTGATCCCTGGCGTCAGCGGTCCACATGCCGAGGTATCCTTGGGCACTTGACACTCAGGACGAGCGAGTCTGCTTTGATTTTTATTGCACGTCACCACAGACACCCAGTTCATAACAGGCCTACTGCAAACTCTCATCAGTGTAGGCTCAACCACCATTGTGTTACCTCATTTGGCGATAGATAGTGACCTCACAGACATTTATTTAATCTGACATGAAGACTGGACACAGAGTAAACAGCTAGCCTAGCAATGACCAGCAATAAGAAAATCTGGCTTCCAGCACCTCGTCTTTGTTCATGAGTTCACTGTTATTTAGTGAGCTTCTAGCTTAGTGTGCCTGGTAGGCACAGAGCGAGGCGACCTTTTTCTACCTTATTTCGAGTCTTTGTGCTAAGCTAAGCTAACAGGCTGCTGGCTGTATATTTAATAAAGTGTGTGAGTGGTATTGATCCTCTCCTCTGACTCTGGGTGAGAAAGCAATGCACTTATTCCCAAAATTACAGTGCTTTGATGTCATGATGCTGAGTGCTAGATTGTAAAGTCATACTTAGGAGAATAAAGTCAGATTAGTTCGTCTCAAAATTCAAATCTCACAACATTTGCAGAATAAAAGCTAAGCAGAATTCAGACTTTGACCTTTTTCTTTGAATTCAGATTTTGTTTCTCTCAGAACTCAAATACTTTCTTTTATCTTCCTCTGCTGTTTGCAGTCTCAGTGTGGAAACGCCTTTTGTTTGGAAATCGTGCCACAAAATGAAGACGCGCATCATTATGTTTGTCCCGAAGATCTTTACCACACACAGCCGTGGTGGAAGTCAGCATTTTATTTATACAGATGAGACAATACACAGTCATTACTTGTGGGAAAAGCAATGAAACAGTCTTGCAAGTGCAACAAATTGCTGCTTCTTGAGAGTTTCCTGGGGGATTAAGTAATATTATCTCTGTGAGAGTAATGAGTATTGCTTTCTGGAGAAACGAGCTCAACACTGTTTTTGATTCCAGCAGCAGATAAGTGACAACTCTCAGATAGGCAGCTGATAGTTTTATTGTTTGTCCCTTGTTAATTATTCATGCTGTGCGCCACTCTCACAGCCACAAAACAAGAGCAGTGCTTTTGTTTCAGGTTTGGAGGGGGCGAGAGGGGGGCCTGAAGTGTTTTCTGTCCCTCTGTGCTCCTCGTGTCACAAAATCTACTACAGATGGAGAGCAAGATAAGCGCTCCAGAGACTGATCTTTTTGCCTTCTCCTCTAAGGTCGTGACACTGACATTCCCGGTGGCATACGTGATACTTCCATCCCCCAGTCTCCTTGTGTTTTCTGCTGATCCCTTTCTTATTGGCCCTTAGGAATTCTGCAATTTTAAGAGCACATTTGAAGTCAAGAATAAGCGACAACCAGCGGCTTAACGTGAAGTTTAAAACAAGGAGGAGATTAGCTTATGGAAAGGTT
The DNA here is from genome assembly GCF_051107435.1 of Chaetodon auriga. Classification (NCBI taxonomy): domain Eukaryota; kingdom Metazoa; phylum Chordata; class Actinopteri; order Chaetodontiformes; family Chaetodontidae; genus Chaetodon; species Chaetodon auriga. The sequence continues at coordinate 9,797,302 of NC_135079.1, read as the reverse complement.
GGCTTCGATGGCTCGTCAGGATCTCGGCTCAGATGTAGGGCCTCTGCCTGTGTAAGAAAAGTATCGCAGGAATGGCTTGGCTGCAGAGGGAACAGCTGTGAGGTATTTTCTTTTTGGCTCCTTGGGTATTTTCAGAGGGCTCACAGAGTAAAGAAAGGCTGAGGTGAATCACTGACTAAAGCGCCTCCTCCCCTCGCCTTTGAGCGCTCACATGGATCACTGGTGTTGGGAGAGGTCCTCTCTTCAGGCCCTGACACAGCTCAGTTCTGTCATTATTTGTTTTTCTTTGCTAATCAGTGATTGATCAACAGCTGGAGTGATCTGTGACCCTGGGGATGTACTACACCGGTCGATACACAGCTCCAAAATGAGTTTACAGTCTCGGGTTTTGGCCTTTCAGTGATTGCTTGAGTCACTTTGCATAAAATCCAGGGAGATGTTTCAAAATCTCAAACTCATTCAAGAAAGAAATTTTCCAAAACTGGCAACTGACACAAAAGAAAATGATGCTATTTACTCTGCAGACTCTAATTAATGACATTTGAGGTGACTCAGATGAGGCGATGGAAGCTTTTGTTGCCGCGGGGAACAAGAAGGATAAACTATTTACTTCAGTGAAAGCTTTCAATGAAGCCATGCGGATGTTAAACCTGAGGGAATTTGGATTGCACACTGTGTTCACTACGTGTACAAAAATCATTTTTTTCTGGCATGAATTGGTGTACAGTCGACTTGTTCCTCCTACAGTCAGACTGCTGGCAAAAAAAAAAAAAAAAAATGTACTCTTGTGTCCATGTTAATCACATAACGCACACACTGAGAGGCGGACGATGCTAGCTTACAGGCCGTTCCTCACATGCACATTCTTATCGCACACAAACCCATTTAATTCAATTTACACAGCCCGCGCTTCAATTTCACACACATAGCATCATACCACATGCTATCTCATTAAACAGGCTGCGGACATGCTTCACAGGCTCTCACAAAGTAGGCCTTATTGTTGTGCACACACATACACACACACACACACGCACAGATGTGCACAGGGGATGTAGTCTTAAGGAATTTCCCTGGCAACAGCATAGTAATTTAATATTGCATTTTTTAGTAATGTGGTAATGTGATGCTGGATGGTTTTGTCTTGAGATGTTTTTTTAATATGTAAATATTGAAACACAGGATGCAGTTTCACCATTTTGTTCTGTGGTTGGTGTGTGGAGATAAAACTGTCTCTTCCTCGTGTTAAACGACACAACAACGTGTAGTGCAGGTTTAAAACAACATGAGAGCTCTTTCTCCACTGCAGCTGTGCAGCTTCTTTTCTGTTGACTCTGACATGCATTGTGTGGAGCGCAAAAGAGCAGTTTGACATTTAAGTTAAAACGCTTATTGGCTTTCTTGTGAAGGTTTGGTTGGGAAGATTGATACCACTGCAGCAAGCAATTATGTTATCAATCTTTCAGGTTATTCAATTAATGATATTCTATAAAATGTTAGTGTTAATGCTTGTTACAACTGCCCAGAGCCGTGTAAGATAACAGTTCTTTTGTCCAACCAAAACCAATAAATACTCTGACACTATTTACAATAATAAAAAACAAGCCTGAAATTGCGTACACTGAAACGAGTGAATGTTTTGTCATTTTTGCTTTAAAAATGACTTCAATTATTAATTAATTATCAAAACATTTGCCAATGAATTGTCTGTCAATCGACTATTTGTTTCAGCTCTAATGTTAAGTACAGCATGTGGCTCAAGCCAGGAGGCCATTAGCTTAGCTTAGCATAAAGACTGAAAGCAGGGGGAAACAGCTAGCCTGGCTCTCTCCATATTGTGTCTAAGTTGTTTAATTCACACACAAACAGAAATGTAAAAACAACAGGATGTGTCTTCACAGGGAAGAATGTGCTGGAAGTATTTTCTTGGCCAGACGCAGTGATATCTTGGAGTCTTTACTGGTTATAGCAACCTCACCTTGACCACAAGACTTGAAGTCACTGTAATCAGTCTGTCAGCAGGAAATTGTTCCACCATGTGACCCTCATAAAACAATAACTTGTCTTTATTACACTCTCATGCCCAGCTGTTTCTTTTAAAAGTGAATTTTCTGTGGGCATCAGAATCAGACTCAGAGACTGAACATAGACTGATCGGATTAGGCTCGTTCGCAAAAAAGGCAATTAAAAAGTTGTTTGGCAACTTTAGAAAAAGTAAATAGAGCAGAAATCGCAGCAGGAGGATGAGTCACAGAGCACTGGTGATTGCTTTTATGATTCATTTATTTTAGACTTTTTATTTCATTTGTTTGAACAAACAAAACAAAGCCACGGAAGTCTTTTCCCCAGCTGTGCGGTTTGCCTCCCATTACTCTGATAAATGTAACGTAAGACACACACACACACAGATACATAAACACTGACGCACACACCAAGACGCTGAACACATCTTTGCAGCCTCAATCTGTCAGGGGGCATCAGCCAGCGCCCGGGGGAAACGTGCCATGCCATGCCCCCTCTATGACTCCGGCGCGATGATCAAACTGTGAGATGGAGTGTAGACGAGCAAGACTCATCTCCTTGGTGCCCTTTAGGCGAACCGCACACAGAAACACTCGCTTACACTCATGCTGAATACGCTTGCAGTCCTTAATTTTCCATTATATTGTCTGAGTCATAATTTGGTTTTCCAGAATTTCACTTCACATGCATTTGTCTTGAGGTGAAACCTTTTGGAAAATACTTCTTCATAACCTTGATATTGAAGCAGAAACCATCGTCATGAGGCAAGTGGAAAACATGCTCCCACAACCAAGAATTTGTCTGTGACACCACTCAAAATCAGTGTACATTCACATGAAATCATCAGTGAACTCATGCATCTCCATTTGGCTTCGTGAGCCTGTCTGCGTCTGTCACATAACCAAGCTGACAGAGAGGAGGGTAGAGGAAGGTGACAACAGAGACGACAGGTTCGCTCTATAGCTGGAAGGTAATGAATCATCTTTATTTGGAAACACCTTCATCTTAACAACTCCTGTGGTAACGCCGTGTATTAGCAACAAGCCTCTAACGCTGTTTACAGGAGTAATTGGACAAATCTGTAGGAAGAGGCGTAAAGAGGAAAATCAGGGTATTAACACGCTGAAATCTGAAATTAGAAAGACATTAAAGAAAGTCTTTAATGCCTGTGTGTTTCATTTTTACTGTCTCTCCGTTTCTGTGTGCATTCCTCTGCATTAAAAAACACCTGTGGGCGATGCAGAGTGAGGCTTTCCTCCACCTTAATAATTGCGGATGTCTACCTGCTGTAGCTCAGTCGGTGACAGGAGCCTGAGGATACGAGAGAGAGAGAGAGAGAGAACGAGGGAGGAAGAGTGGGAGGAAAAAGTGGGAGATGAGCGTGGAGATGTGTGTCAATCTGCCCAGATTTTTCATACTCTTCTTCTTTCAGGAATTCACACAAAAGAAACATCTGCCGGGTCTGAGCTTAGCCAAGCAGCCAGAAAACACACACGAGGCAGCGAGGCTGCAGAGCGAGAGTAAATGGAGAGTGTAAAGATGGAAACAAGGAATGACTGGACCATTTTTGCCCTTGCTCCCTCTTCATGTACAGTAAGTGTGCTGACTGACTGACCCCCCCACTCCCAGCCCCTTGAGTGCAGCCATTTCTTTGCTCTGCTGCAGTGACAGGCCAAGCGTGGCTGAACTCCCTCCGTATACTGTACCTCCAGTGCTCCCATGAGGATGAACTGGCTGGTGAATGGAGAAAAGTAGGCCAGGGGAGCCACCACTGCATCTCCTCCTCCTCCTCCTCCTCCTCCTCCAGAAATCTGATTCACGGGGAGGGAAAAGATCCATTGGTCTGTCACACAGAATTTCTCTCCTCGTCCATTTTTTTTTTTTTGGGGGGGGGGGGTTGCATTTACCTCAGGTAGAGCATGCTTCTTTAACGCTGTAGATTTCTTATATTCACTGCACCGCTATGCTTTCTGTGTGTTTTGACATCACTGTTTAGTTAAATTCAAACAGGTTTCGAGCCACTTCTTCTGTCAGGGGAGTGCGGTGTGGAGCTCTGTGGTTATTGGTCCAGCCCAGACACATTTTCTGGTCGGGGAGTCTTGGAAGGTGGAACTGTGGGATATAAAAGATTTAAAGAAGTGAATTATGATTTGTGGATTGAGGCCCTGTGGCCCGGTACACTGTAAAACATTACAAGGTAGTTAAACTTTAAAGCGTAAAGAGAAACAGAGGCGATCAGTCCAAAACACTCTTTAAACTACAAATCTTCAAACTGAACTGATGATACGACGTCACCTTCATCCCTTTTTTAGCAGTGGAGCTCTCCTCACCAGTGGCTGAAAGCACAATTGTTAACTTCAAGTACTTTACATCCCGGTAAAAAATGTTAAAAAAAGGGGAAAAAAAAAAAAAAAAAGACTCCAACAGCCACAGCAACAACCACGACGTGATAATTGTTGAAAATAGGCTGCTGAGCTATTAACCTAAAGGTGCTTTCAAACACCTCCATTGTTTCCATTGTAATGCTGTCAAAGCTGATGACGGTTCACCTTTTTCCACTTGCGGCTATAGCTTGCCATGTGACTATGGTAACCACAATGTCCACAGAGAGAAAAACAATGCAGGAGCTAATTTTAATGGTACATGAATTATCACCAGCAGAGAACAAACCGATTATGTTGTAATGTGCCACAGATGAACAAGGATTGAACCTGAAATGCAGACCAAGAAGGCAGAGCTGGAGCAATTAAATGCTTTAACATCAGTGACAAATAAGATCAAGACTAACAGGATGGTGAGGGTCAAAGGCAAAGTAAAGTCCAAATAAATCCAACAGGGGAGCACAAGTCAAAAAAATGAGAAATCAAGCAAGGTCCAGTGGAAAGAAAACAACAGGGAAAGACTGACAGAAGCAGGCGGGCTTGACATAAAAGGTACAAAGACGATCTGGCAAAGACTGAAGGAAACGCCTGACTTAAATACACTGTGAGGGAAGACTAACAAGGTACAGGTGGAAACAAATGATGGACAGGTGACACAAACCAAACTATCACAAGGGCGGGAAAACACAGGAAGTGAAACAAACGATGGCACACGAAGTAAACTACCAGAATAAAACAGGAAATAATAAGACTGAACATACCAGATCATGGCAGATTAATGTAGACAAGTGAGTCGACGCCGGTAAAGCTTTTCAACAACAGTGAGAACTGAGGGAGCTGAGAGCCTGAGAGGTGATGCCATGGTTGCTGTATTTCTGCTGGACAGGTAATTACCTGGTTGATCAGGGGGATGTTTGTTGTTTATGTTCGTTATGATAATGTTAGGTGTGTTCTTCCATGTGAAAGAGATATGAGCTGGTTAGATAGATTATTCTGCGCTGAGCTCTTCTTCTCTCTGTAGCTGACTCGTCCTCCAGCAGCAGGCAGGCCGTGAGCGTTCGTGTTTTGGGGTAGTGGCCTTGAAGGGAAGCCTGAAGGGAGCTGATAGGAGTTTTTCGGTTGGATACTTTCAAAATCTATCTTACTCGTGCTGGTTTCCTCAATGCTACCCACCCCTGCTTTAAGCTACAACCTGCTCTATTTAGCTCTGTGTTGAGACCATAGGCTACCACAGCAGCCTGTGTTATGGTAGGCTGGTAGGATTCAGGGTTGCTGGTAGCTGCTGCGGTGGTGCTGCGACCCAGTGCAGGCACGATGGCTGCTACCCGCTGTCTGAAACCACCTTTAGAAATAACGCTTTTATAGACCTTGTTTTGTACTGAACGCAGCAGCTTTAGCCAGCAACAGACTGAACATTACCACTGAACTGAAAGACAGCCAAAATCAGTGCTGAAGTGATGCATTCACTCACTGTCATACGTACTAAAGCACATTTGGTAATGCGATCACTTTGCATTGTGTGTCAGTGGTTAAGAATTTTTGTACTGAAATTAACAAGATGATTGAAGATAGTGATTTCTGCCTCTAAGGAGAGCTTAATAAGCTTCAATGAGCATGTTCAATCAATGTAAGATGCACTCAACATTTCTTTTGTCACGCTGACATGCATTACAGTCATATTTCCTTTCATGTTACACACTTTCAGCAGGAGGAGTCTGTTCTTCATTTGCCTCAAAGTCCTCCCAGCTTTGTTAACTTAGAAGTGTAAATTAAGAGGGAGTGAAGTGAATACTTACCACCATCAAGGTTAGCACTGTTTCATTATTATCAAAAGAAACAACCTCGACAAGATTTAACGTGGGTTAAAAGACACACATCAAGTCTCCGTCATGTATGATTTCTTGAAATAATAAGAGAGAGAAGTCTGTGTAGTCAGATTTATTACGTCAGGATAAACCTCCTGAGATGGATCATCTTGTTTTCGATATACACTCATGAGAACAAACAGAATACAAGAAACAATATGAAACACAAAACACATGAAGCTACAAAAAGAAAACTCAATAACAAAAGCAAAAGAGACTTAGTAATTACAACCTCAGGACAGACACTGTCAGAGGAGAAATGATCAAACTATAGGGAAACAGTCAGTGGTTGCATTACTGAAAACACATCATTTGTTTTAGGGTAGGAGAGTAAAACACTTCAGAAGTCAGAAACAGAAGTGGTCCTCAAGAAGAGCCTTGAGAGAAAGCTTTTTGCTGAGCAAACAAATCTTATTTACACCATTGTAAACCAACACATGGCCTCCTGCCTCTGAAGCATTAACATCCTACCATGCTGATCACTCCTCCTCAGAAACTCAATTTGATGAGTTCAATGAGCTCTTCACTATACATTCATTCAAATCATCATTTTAAATCACAAGACTTGAACTAGGAGGAGTTCCTGATGTTTTACAGTGTGCTCTGGTGGCACGTCTGCAGAGGTCTGGATGTCTGGTTTTGAGAGCGTTTAACTAGAAACCAGTAACCAGGTGTGGAAACAACGCTGTCATGGTGGTCACTGTTTTTTTCTGCCTTCAGCGTGTTGGAGACCCCTCTGGCCAAGATGAATGTGGAGACCTGTTAATACAGTTTGAGCTGGGGGCTTTCAGAGCCATAACTCTTGCTACTGTCCTATCCCACCGCTAACGCTGTTTTTTCATGCCCGCGACCCGATAATGACGTTCCCAGAGTTTATCTTGGACCAGCTACAATTTACGCTGCAGCCTTTTTACAGATGCCCAGGTAATTTTCCCCCTTCCCTACCGAGAGCTAGTATACATAAATGAAATATGGATGCAGCTTGAAATCAACTCCAGCGGCATCCAATCTCTTGAATCAACTTTGGGGATGTTTCCCTGCCAACTCCTGCTTGGATACCAACACTTCCTTAGCAACTGCATGGCCAGCGGCTATATATGTGCATTTAATGCTGGCAGGAGCTGCAGGGCTCAGCTGTTGATGGAACACAGTTATCCTTTTTCTCATTACTGTCTGCTCTATGTGAGATCCACCAGGCCTGGGGACAGCCATCAGGGACTTACGTGTGTGTGTGCATAGTGTGGCCAATAAGGAGACCAGGCCTGCTCCTTGGAAACACCTGTCCAATACTCTGAACAGATATCTGAGCGTACAAACAAAGGATTTTTCTCCTCATCACATTCCAGATGTCGTCAGATTTGGATGTAAACACAACTCCCTGGGAAAAATGAAAATTGCTCAAACATGTTCATGGTGCCAGGACTCGCACGCATAATTTCATTTGAGACCATAAAACACAAATCAGGTGCTCTTCCCGTGACAGCAGTGTTTGCTAACCTGTTTCTACATGCACGAGAGCTGCAGCCGTGCTTCCAGTGACAAACACTTCAGATAGGGAATTCCCAAAAATCAGTGTCCAAAACAAAACCTGCCGTGCTGAATGTTTGTTTGCCATATTTGGATATTTTTGTTCAGCAGACAGCAGTCGTTGTTAAAACTAGCTGTGAAATTAAAAATGTCACAGGATTCTTATGAGGTCACTGGTGATCTCGGAGGAAAAAGCAATATAAACTGTATTTTTGCTTTATTGATCCCCCCTCCCCATACAGAACTTACTGTAAAGTGGGCTCCACCCTCAGCCCCTTACTCACATCAGCACTGGCTTTCATCTCTTCGACATCCCTGCAGCAAAACACATTCAAATACATTCAAAAGCAGCGTTGAGTATTTTAAAAAACACAGCCGACAGGCCTTCGAATTTCAACTAAAATCTGGAAACATTAACATTTAATCGACAGACAGTGCAAATTGATAGGACTGTTTGATATGTTTTGATTATTTCTTGTCTGTTTAAAGCTTCTCTGATCAACATTTTCTATTAAAAGGGGATCGAATGACAACATAAATGTGAAAATGGTCGCTCCTCGTGATAAATCCACAGATAATTGACACACTCTGCACCCCTTAGAGCGCTTTAACCTCTTTTTGCTCACTGTTCGGGTTTATGGCCCAAAACGTTGATTCACTCTCGCTGCTCTTATAGCTCTTATAGCTCAGCCGAAGCAGGCAGCAAAAAACTCTTAAAACCAGCAGTGCACAACCCACTGAGCACCAAACAGCAAGACACAGTTAACAACTAGCTGGTGACTATAGTGGAGCATTCAGCAGCTAAAGAAGGAGATTATTTACCTCAGGAGATGGTGGAGACTTCAGAGTTAGAAGAGAGTGAATATGGGGCTTACATTAATCACATAGACACAAACAGGGCTCAAATTAAATGCTAATGTTGTTTTATATCTGCTGGATTTGGACATAGGCAACTGTTTGCTAACAAGTTTGCCTCATCAGCTTTAAAGGTGATAGAGGTGATCTCTGTTGCAGCCAGTAAGCCGAAAACTCACAGGTTTAAATTTTTGTATGCACAACTTCAAGCAAATAAAGCAAATTGAGTTGCATTGTTTGTTGTCTTCACTGGAAGATCACACACAACACTTCAGCCCCAAGATGTTTGCATTCGTGGGGATTAAATACAGTATTCTGCTCACAACAACACCCAGCTGCTGCATCAGCTAAAGCAACCATTCTTTATGACCAATAAATATACATTAAAGAGAATCATGTACAACAAATGATCATTTTAAGATTACTGAAATGAATTCAGCTCAAATGAAGATGGTAATAATGGCTCGGTCACCTATACTTTGACTACAAAGGTCATATCTGTCAAAGACAGTGGAGTGATGGACAAGAAATGGACAGTTCTTTGTGCATCGGGGCAAAGATGAGACTCATCACGTCTGAGCGATGTGACACTTTAATTTACAGATGGATCTCAGTTTCATTATTTGAAGATGTGATCAGGGTCCAGAGATAATCCAGGTGATTGATTGGGACAGTCTATCATGAGAAAGTGAGGCAGAGTGGTGTAATTACTTCTATACAAGCACAAGACAAGGTGAAGGTGGAGAGTCTGATTTAACATTTAACCTTGGATCGGCGGTGATTCAAAGCTCAGCCAATGAGCTCACAGCATCAGACGTGAAATACTGTCAGATCAAAGTCCTACCTCAAGATCAAGCATCACAGAATGAATGTCACACATATGAGATGGAGGACGTAATGAAAAGGGGAAGCGGCGAGAGGAAAAAAAGCAAATTGGAAAAGCAGCTCAGGTTGGCTCTTATTTTCTTCGTCATTCAGAAAGTCAGCAGGCGGTTTCAGGGGAAACACCTGACTGCCGAGTTTCATATAAAAGCTCATTTTTAAATCATAAATCCAAGAGTCCTGGTCCATCAGGGGAGAATTGATGCCTCTGTCAGTTGGCAGTGTACACATTCTTAATAAAAAAGGATCTGATTCTTCAATGAGATATTTATATTCCCTCAGGGTGAATGTTCAATTTGCTCTGACTCCGTGATACTCGCGCTCAGACAGTGACAGATACATGAAATTTTCACATGCGATGTGGATTCAGCCAATACTGCTCGTATAAAAACATGTGACCCCTCCATCAGTTTGAGATTTACAGAAAGTAAATCTGCTCCGACCACTCACGCTTTCAACTCAGCTGCTTTCCCTTTCTTTATTAAACTGTTTATCCTGAAGGAAAGTGCATTAAGAAGCAGTAACGATACAGATGTTCGTCGCCGGAGGGCCTTGTTTAATAATTGAAGCATTTTCCTCTCGTTGGCCAGGGATGTGCACTACTGGTAAACTGGAACAAATTACTGCTTGTTTTCATTTAGGCCAACGCTGGTCAAAAGATACCACCCATGAGTCAAACTCAGGCATGAAAAGAGATCTTATGATTACAGAGCATTTTTATTCCTGACTTTTATCTGTCGTCATCTAGCACCATCAGAAGAGCTGTAGAATAGGAAACAGAAAAACTGCATCAAGCAGACTTCCTCTCGTGGGATAATGGTTTCATAGACAGGTAGAGAAAGGCTTGATTGCAATCAGCAAGCAACTTGACAGAAGTGAGTTCATGTCTTTCTCTAAGCTCCAAAACCAGTGCACATTGTCTTCTAGTGTCCAAATAAGGCTCTATGGTACAAGCCAGGAAGCACTGGAACAGCATTTCATTAAAAGAATAGAGTAGACATTCATATCTGTACAGTAAACCAGCAGTTAGCTTAGCTTAGCTTAGCTTAGCTTAGCTTAGCTTAGCTTAGCTTAGCACAAAGACTGGAAACAGAGGGAAACAGCTAACCTGGCTCTGCTGGTGGTAGCTTCATATTTACTGCACAGATGTACTAATGGTATCAGTGGTCTCATCTAACTCTAAGCAACAAAGTGAAGAAAATAGACTACTTCCCAAAATGTAGTATGCTTTTTATATATTAGAATACTTTACTACTATACTTAACTTAATACTTTTTCATATTCATAAAATGTTATTAGCTGATGTAGTAGAAGATACTTTCCATGTCAAAGGAAAGTTGGACCTTTAATTGAATGTAATTATTGAGGACAAGATGTGGGATGATTTATCTGCAGGTCGCGTCCAAGATATTAACCGTTCTTTGTGAAAAGAATTTCACTGGAAGTTGAAAATTGGTATTTTTTCCCCAAAAAAATGTAATAAAGACTTCAGCAGTAGTTTTAGTGTTGGAGGAAACTTGGACAAAGGACCATTCTTATATTCTTGTCCATTTTAGGGAAGAAAAGAAGCTAAAAAAAATGATGCAAAACTCACAAAAGATGTAAACAATGCAGAGCAAACATGTATTTTCTACATACTCTTATTATCTGCTAAAGAATAGATGAATACATGATCATAAAGGGACTGAAACTAGTCCTTAAGACCATCTTACAGAGTGACAGTCCATACGAGGAAGGCGGTGAAATCTGTTCTACAAAGACTCCAGTCATACCGTGCCTGAGGCTATGCCCGTCTGAAAATAAGGACATGGTTTGTGGTGTTATTGTGTTTGAAAAGCCTTGGCTGATTGTTTAAAATAGCGATATATATTAACTCTGTCTTCAAAGAGTAAATAGAGTCTGGCTTTGAATGACAGGAAAATATTGGAGCCTTTTGGCAGAGCTCCTTTTGTTTTTAACTAATGCTTTAAATCGGTGAAAAGTGCTTTTCTTCGGCGTGAGAGGCGAGGAGAGGAGAGGCCACATCCTCCATTCACCTCATTCCCTGTGAAGCCTCTTCTAATGGCTATTTAATTCATAGTACTAACGGATTATCAAAGCCATTTAAATTAGTCATCATGGAGAGGATAGATTGCGAGACAGCCATGGGAGGTGGGTCACATTAACCAAGAGGCCTGGAGGAAAGATGAGGAAAGCATGCAAATGAAATAGAAAAAAAGATGATTATTCTTCTCTCCGTCTGTAGATTCCACAGGCTCTACTTATGATTTAATCTGCTATAAAGCTGAGCCCACTGTGCGAAGCCCTCGGGGAGGAGCTTCTATCCCACACTTTTACCAGAAATAATGTTACAGATTCAAGAGAACCTGAAGAGAAAGAGGAGAGACAAAAGAGGACGTGTGTGTTAGGGAACAAAGCTGGGGAGAGAAATGGAGGAGCGGCGCGACGAGCGTGAAACAGGCGACGCAGAAGCCAATAAAATATAGATCTCCCACATCACACTGAAGCGACGGGGTGACCTTGTATTCAGTGAGTGCCACTTATGAAAAGCTAAGAAAAGTAAAAACAGGTTGGACTGTATTTATTTAATGTAAGTCTGCTTTGCTCTTCCTGCTCTCTCCCTCCAACTTGACATTGTTTGATTTAGGCATTTTGCAAGGTGGCTGGACTGAATCCAGACGCAGTAAAATCCCCGTCACAATGAGACCAAAACCACTTCCTGTCTGGTATTGAGGGCTGTATCAGTGTGAGAAAGATGTTGCCATCCTGGGTTATGTTAAAGGGATTGTGTGACATTTTGGAAAACAGATTTACTCACTTTGAGCAGATTGATACCACTCTGTTCAGTAGATATGCAGCTAGAGCCAGCAGGCAGTTAGCTTAGCTTAGCATAAAGACTGGAAACAGAGGGAAACGGATAGCCTGACTATGTCCAAAGGTCATAACGTCCACCTAGGAGCACCTCTAAAACTCAGTGATTAACACTTTATATTTTTGCAGTACTTGTTCTGTTTTTTGTTTTTTTGTTTTTTTGTTTTTTTTTTTGGTCTTTTTGTCCTTTTTCCTGTGCAAGTACATTGAGTGCAATGTTTAAACTGGAGTGAAATTCCTTGTATGTACACACAATACACAACTGCAGATTTCATCCTTTATCAGCTATTTTTGGGTCAATCAATTCCTCCTTTTCATGTGAAACGACAGTGAACTCTATCGTAAGCATCTTTCCATGCTTAATTTGTCAAACTTAAAGCCCTAAAATGGAAAAATATGCCAATTTACGACGATATTAAAGAGAGAAAAACAATTAATCTTGCTTGACAATTGAGCTAACTAATTAAGAAATTATACAAACCATTGCCCATATATTTCTTTCTTGGTTGATTTATCATTGCAATCAACAAATTGTCGCAGCACTCTCGCGTCAAAGCATACAGCGCTGTAAACACACTGCAGCATCAGGCTCTGCAGATTAATGAGTCCAATTTAGAAAATTGCTGGAGATGAGTGAGATTTACATGTATGTGAAACACAAAGCAGTTTTGTGTTTGTTAAAATCCTACATTATTTTTCGTACTGTATAACCAGGAGAGATCAAAGGCCGCTGAGAGATGCACTTGTGCAGTCACAAATGTCTGACAGACCACTTCATTGGCTCACTTCTCTGCCTGCCACAGGCCGCCGCCTCTCCTCCACCGTGAAAATATCCTCTGAACCATATAAATATTTATGTCCATTAATAGTAAAGAGGCAGCACGAGTAGATGCATAATGCTCTGTGCTGGTCTTCTTCTCGTAGGAGATGCACTCCAACTGCCACGACGTCTCTGTCGCCATGACAACCGAGTTCAGCAAGCGAGCCAAAGCAGGACTCGGCCCCGTCGGTCTGCTCAGACAAAAGTAGCTTGATTCTCGCAGAGAGGGAAACACTGTGCACGTTAAGTGTGCTCCGGCAGCAGCGTGCATGCTAATGATAACTTGTAGTTACTTAAAGATCACAAGGACACGAGTTTGAGAGAGTGCACAACACGCTTCAGGGCTACCTCTGTGAACAGGCTACACCGCAGATGTCAAAATGTGGACATGATTAGATGATCTCAGGCCATTTCTAGACATTGTTACCAAATAGCAGGAGCCACAGAATACTTTGACCATATAAAGATGTGGACGCTTATGAGGAAAGCAGATGTGAGGAATTACAAGCTATCACATTCACATTCCACAGACCAGTGTGTGCCTGAGTCCAAGTCCAAAATATTGTCTTAACAAGGAGCCGGAGATTTATTGTCCTCCTGCTGTCAGACTGTATTCAATGTAAGAATTTTGAAAGAATCATTAGAGCACATATGAACACATTCGCTCATCTAAACAGACAAATAATTTCACCCTCTGCTTCACTTCTTTCCACCTCTCTCACGCACATACATACCGCTCCTGGTGCTCTGGGGCGAGTCTGTCAGAGCACTGAAGTTTTGTGATCACGGACACGATTCCTCTTTGCACTGACATCTCTTCTGGGAGCAGCGACGGCTCTGGGGTCGAAGATGGATGCAGGATGAAGAGGGGGTCTGTCCAGCTACAGCTGGTGGATGGGAACGAATGAAAGACAGGAAACACAGATAAAGCTGAGGCGTGTGTCAGAAAACAGGAGCGGAGCGTTATTGGACTGTGTGTTGAACACAGCAGCTCCATGAGGGATTAGGAGGCCGAGCAGCAGGAGCGATTTGCTCCGGAGAGAACAGCTTACTGACTTTCTGCTTTCAAGGTAGCACAGCTTTCACTTCCAGACTCTGCATGCATGCACGCTCGGGCTCAAAGTGCATACTGCAAGATTAACGAGGAAGTTTGCTCATTGTGTGAAGAAAATATCTTCCACCACAAGACGGAGCTGGAAAAGTTGAAGCTTTTCCTGATGAAAAAAGTTTGTGAGGTAAGGGTTTACATTTAGTCATTTTCCCCATGATGAGAAAGTTCCTCTGCAGTGACAAGAGTCTGTCCCTCAAGTTGTCCTCAAAGACTTCCACTTTCCAGCAGAGAGATGACCCGTGAGAGAGTCAGAGCGAGTTTATTTATACTTTCAAACGCAGAGGCAACTGAAAGAGCTTTACATAGGACAAAGACATGCTTTAAACCGATGACGTGGAAGAATGAATCAATTAGAGTGAAAATTAAACAAAATAAAAATAGAAGCTTTTTGTCAAAAGATGTGGGAAACAAAAGACGTCTTAATGTAAATTGTAAAGTGGTAGAGTGTGTGGTGCAGGAACTAAATGCAGCTTCATTGTGCTTTGTTTGGGTGAAGCTCTTCTGGTTGACTTCTTCCTAAAGATATGCTTGGTTTATATTCTCCGATGCATTCTGGCCCTAAGCCAATGAAGTAATTTATAAACTAGCAGCAGCTCTTTAAAATCTGGTCTATGGGCTCCATGGAAGCCAGTGTGCAGATTTAAAAGACAGTTCCTTTAATTAGTGCTTCTCCAAAATGTTCTTAAAAAATAAAAAACAAAGACCATCAGACAACTGCAGCACAGTCTGCAGCCAAAGCTGAGCACATCACTGCTGTTCCTAAAGGAATATTACAACCCGGGTTTTCTTTTCAGAGTTTCAGACATCTTTTGCAGAAATCTAGCAAACTCATTGCTATAATCCACCAGGGGAAGAGAGACAAGCAGCAGGCAATCATACAGATAAAACACTTGATTCAGGAGGTAAAATCAACAGGCAGTGCACATGTAGTGTCTATAATGTCCCTCATTCCACAGGAAATCTGGAGTCGAAGCAGGAGCTGTGGTGGTTCATAACGGACAGCCTGGGTTAATAACAGTTCACCTCTGTTTTCTCGTCTAAATAAGTTTGGCTCGCCAGATGATGAGCTTGTGTGAACAACTTGCCTGCCATTCGACACTGCTCCGTGCTGCCGACCCATTAGAGGTGATGTTATTTGTTCAGACTGCGACCCCCAACATCCCCCGCTCCTATCCGAGTGGGAGTGAGAGAGAGAGAGAGACCTCATGTAGAGACAAAATAGACGAGGGTGTGGACGAAGACTGCCTGCCTGCAGTGACAGCAGGATGTTCCCATACACACACACACACACACACACACACACACACACACAATCACTCTGTGTCCCACTGATACCCCCCAAAAAAGCAGTAACCCCAGACAGCAGGAGAGGAGGGTGGAGGGTCAGAGAATGGGTTTTTTCAGAGGGGGTCTCAGCTGTGCCTGAGGACAGTGAGACAGCAAAATCCAGGACAGGAACACACACGCATATAAATACACACACACACACACACACACACACACACACACACACACACACACACAGAGCCATGCCACTCACTGTTATTAATACAGGTCGTCAATTAGGACTGACCTAGAAAGCTTGTCTGCACGAAGACTACACAACAAGCTGAAACAGACTGATGGGGCTCCAAATCCCTCCACTCAGCTCACTGTCTGAAAGCCTGGATTAACTCACACACACATAAACACACACATTTATGAGACGACACACGCGCTGACAGAAAATGCCACTTTAAAAAAAGCCTCTTCAGCCCCAAGAATTGATTTACAGATGCGGTAACGTGCAGAGAGGCACACAAACGCTGCATGTCGCAGGACAAAAAAGACAGGCGGGGTGCCAACGCTGAAATTAGGCGACTAATTTAAACCCTTTGGAAGTGCTCTGTGTGCAGTTGTCAACAGAAGAAACAATTAGTTCCAGCATGTCTGTAACTTGTTTCTGTGGCTCTGCAGGTGCAGGATATGGCGAGGAAGCTGGCAAACCATGTAAACAACACTAACCTGCAGTGAGCGATATGGATACCGTCACCTTTCTGCCTCTGTGTTTTTCTTCCTGTCATCTACAGTGCAGGGAGCAACTGTCACGAGTCTTAGGGGCCATGTTGAGTGCATTAGCAGAGGAGGAGGGGGTCGGCCGTCGAGGCAGGAGGATGTTCTGAAGGTGAGGAGGGTGAAAGTTGTCCTCCTGTGCCAGCCATGTGCTCTCAGTTAGCGGACAAGGACGCGCCAGGGGCAAGCAGTCATGTTTGGCTCTGTTCCCTGCACACCGACCCTCTGCTTTCATTCACGATCTCGACTTAAGAGCTTTTTCCTCCTCCATTGTTACACAAGGCCTATCTAAAGGGTTTATGCTTCTGACTCGTACTAAGCACTCGGGGTGACAGAGCCAGAGCTCGTCACAAATCCTAAAACCCTCTGCAAATGCTTTTCCTCCTTCCTCACTGCTTTCTGCCTTTATTATTGTTTTTTAGCCCCCCCCCCCCTTCCCTCGGTCCCCTCCCTCCTCGCTCTCTGCTGTCTTCATATCTTAATGCCTCTATCTCCTCTCCACTCTCACTGTGACAGTGGAGTGCAGGCGGGCTCTAATCTAAGCCAGATGAGCTAGAAAAACACAGGCTTCCTCCGTCCTTTGCTTTCCCCATTAACCAAGAGGCCCATCATCTCTCTCTCCAATCACAGGGCAGACTTCTGAGGTTTACCAGCACGTCTGCATATGCATTATAGCAGACGAGCCAGTAAAACTGCTCGAAGACTGATTTATAATGACAGTCGATGGCTTTGCTGCTGTCATCTTCCATCTCCTCACCGCAGACTATTGGACAGTGGCTCGGAGCCAGACTCATAACACCTGTTGAGAATACAGCAGTATCAAAGCCGTTTTACATAATGTTCACTTTTTATGGATGGGTGTGGATTTCCAGCATATTCAGGATCCTGAAGGTACTTTTCCAGTGTTGCATGTAAACGTGGCTCCCGACCAGACCAGGCTGAGAGTCCAGTCGCCGTCAGGATTTGAGCTGAGGCTCCTTCCTCTCTGTCACGGTGAGTTTGGGCTGAGGCTTTCATTTAGGACCGGCTGACTCTCGCTCACTGGTGAGGCAGAAGGACATCACTTCCCTCTGGGGACAGTTGCCATCCCACCCTGTCACTTTCACTCTGTTATCCACAGGCCACAAAGCACATGGCACACAAGTCCTGACTACAGTGAGGAAGAGGGAGAGGAGGGAGAGAGAGGGACAGATAAACTGGTGACTATCATTTTTACCCAGTGTTTATCTGACTTAAAGGAATACTTTTAGAATTAAGCTTATTGGCTTTCTTGTGAGCATTAGATGAGATGATCGATACCACTCTCATCACTGTGCGGTAAATATGAAGCTGCAGTCAGCAGCCTGGCAGCATAAAAGATTGTCAGCAGCTTAGCTTAGCATAAAGGATTGATAAGGAAAATAGCTAGCCTTGCTCTTTCCAAAGGGAAATCCAAATCCACTTACCAGCACCTCTAAAGCTCACTAATTAACACCTTATATCTTGTTCATTTAATCTGGACAAAAAAAAGTGTAAAAAATGACATGTTGTGGTTTTTAAGGGGTTTTGTGCAGAACCACTTCTTGGCTGGGAGCAGTCATTTCCTTGAGTCTAGCCACTTCCCTCTGTTTCCAGTCATTATGCTAGGATATGTTAGCCAGCTGCTAGCTTTTGTTTCACATATATTGTATTATTCCTTTCATAAATATGTTATATTGCTGTTTACAAAAGGTTTTTATTGACAAATATAACCAAAACAAAGTTTTGAAGATTGTGTCAAGTGATGATTTTATCTATTAGGCTACCAACTGCTTTATGTGAAACAGAGCCAGGCTGCTTCCCTACTAACCAGCTGCTTTTACTGTCAGTGTACAACATGCTTTAGCTGCACAAGAAACACATTTTGAGGATCATCACGGAGCGGCAAGAGCTCTGCTATGTGACAGAATAATGTTACTGACAAATCAGGAAGCCGATTTTTCACCTGATTTCATGTGAACACAGTATTCATCACTCTGAGGTGGGTGAGAGGAGGTGAGTGTCAGCAATCTAACATCACAAGAAGCAAGAGGTGAAAAGGAGGCTGTTACATCCACAATCACAGGCTGCTCTCTGGTGTCATAACCTGCTTGCAGAGGTACTGTGAGTACAAATTCATACTTTACGGGAATATTTCAATTTTATGACGCTTTATACATCTACTCCACTACACCTTGGAGATAAATATTGTACTTTTCACTCCACTGTATTTGTCTGAAAGCTTAAATTACTAGTCAGATTAAAATCTTTCATACCCGTCCTGTTTAGTGAAAACCATTTATTTCCACATTTGGTGTTTTATGAACCTGTATTTTTCTGACAGACTGAAGGATTAAGTGTTCCTTTATGGGTTGAGAAATCTTCATATTTCTTAAGCTAAATAAACTATTTAAAAAAACAGAGCTGTTTGCTTTTTTAGAGTAGGTGGTTCTCACAGGACAGTGATGCTACACACATATGATGATCTTATGCAATATGATGCATTGCTGCAGATGAAATTACACAACAGTATATAGAGTGGTTTAAATTAGTGCAACATTAAACATGCACATTAATGCAGCAGTAAGATTAACCTAAAAACACCATATATACTGACAAAACACTCTGAAAACTTCCTCCACCATCGACTGCACGCCAACTCAAGCCTTTCTGAAATTCTTCTCCCTCACACTCCTCCATCTCCCGCCTCCCTTGTGTTACCCCTTCATCCACCCACCTACACTTCACAGCCGAGGTTACAATAAGTGAAGATGGTGAGATTTCTATCAGCAGCAAGATTTAGGAAGGGAGGAAAAAAAATTAGGAAGTGAAACTTTCCTCGAACAATTTATCATTTTCCGAGTCCCCCCCCCGTGACTACTCCTCTCTTACAGGGCATATCAAGACACTAAGTTAATAACACAGGGAGGAGAGCATGGTGCGGCAGGAGAACAGGCTCAGGACCGCACAATAACACTCTCACTAGCGAGTCCCACATGAATCAAAATGACAAAGCCAATCTAGCGAAAAATTCTCTCTTGCTGGCAGTAAACTGCTCGGCTCTCTGGATGGGTGGATACGGGAGTACAAGCTGGGGAAATTGTGAGCTCAATTTAAAAAGTAAAATTCAGTTAGGTGTGCAGCCTCTATAACCCCACCTCTTATTCCCTGCGGCGGAGTTAATCACGTCCTGGTTTATGGGACTAGTATCCCTCCCAGTGACACAGGCTTTCACTTTCTGCGGGCGCACATGTGTATCATAAAGGCCTGTCAGTGGAGACGGCGAAGGTCAGTAAAAGTCGAGTGAGTTCACTTATCCCTGCAGCTGCCTGTTGAGTATAAAACTAACCAGAACCACAAGCTAACCTCAAGCGGGCACAGTAATCTCTATATATACTGCTCGCCTTCACTGTTGAATTCTGCTGCACAGCCATGATGGCAACAGGTCATCAGAATACAGGAGTGTCTGAGTGAAAGCGAGCTGGGATATATGGTGAGCGGCAAACATGAAGTATGGAAAAAGCAGGGTTGAGAAAAGAAGGGGTTAAGGTTCTTTCTCCGTCCAGAGCCCAGGTGCACCCTGTCCCACCCCCAGGCTGTGAGAGTCTCCATGCTGGGGAGACCTTTAATAGCCCTGAGATGGAAGCACACTATCCCTAAAAGCCCATAAAAGACAGGGTTCCTCTGTCCCTTTCCCCCCCTGTATGTCTGGTATGGCCTCATAAAAGACTTAAGTGGTCTCACATGACTCCTCCTGTCCACTTGTGGAGTGATTGGCTGGATCCTCAGGTGCAGGGGATGTGATTGGATGGGGTTAGACTGTAAAGGACAAGGTGGTTCACAGCTGAGCTCATCCTGTCCTGCCATCTGGTCGGTGTGAAGAGGGCCCCTTCCTCCGCCAACATCAGCTGGGCCTGAGCCACTGGAGGTAAATGTTGAAATGTAACTAAGAAATGTTGATCAGTGTGTCAAACAGCTTAAATCTCACTGATTCATAACGATGTTCCTAAGACACTGTCGAACTCACAATAAAAAGAACAGCAGAATTGATGGAGAAAAACAGAAATACTGTCTTTTCTAAATCATGTATTATTCTTCCTCATCAAAACATGTTGCCCACATTACCCATGAGGCAACTCAGCCGCTGAGAGGTCGGTCAGAGGCTCAGTTGTGTTATGGCTAATGTGTCCTTGAGCTGCTGGCCTCAGGCAGAGATGAGGAGCAGGCTGCAGAGGTAAATTCACCTCTTTCTACCTCCACAGATTTTTAAAAAAAAGTCAAAGATGTAGTCTTCAGCCATATCCAGCGCTGGAAAGGAACTAACCCCATTTACTTGAATACGTTACCCAGGTACCAATTTGATGTAATTTACTTGAGTCTTTTCTCCATTTCTCTCTCCATTTTCTCCTGTCCATTTCTTACTTAATTAATCGACTAATCAGTTGATTGATGGAGAAAATAATCAGATTAATCCAGAATTAATATAATCAGTAGTTGCAGTCTTATGTAAAGTAGTTCAAAATTAGCTCCACCTCAACCAACTACAACAGTAAAATCACATCAATTATTAGTTTAATTAATGCGTGAGCGATAATAATCTAATGATATGATGTATAATAGCATAAAAATCACAGGGGACATTGTCTGCATTGAGTACTTTTCATACTTTGAGCACAAAGGTGAGGTTTACTGCATGCATATTTCAAATAGTGTTAATTATAGTCCCAGCAAAGCTCAATAAACTTCACCATGACCTCGGTGAAGCTTCTATTGCAGGCGAGGAGCCAACTTCACACCTAAGTATAGAATTAAGCAAACCTTGCCTTACCCATCTGGGAATAACAAACCACTGAATACTGTATCTACACATCAAAGAGTGAGCAGAATAAAAATGACCAACCAACAAGAACTCCAAACAAAAAATAAGCAGAAATTAATGAATGGAACAGTCAACGTGCGACCGCAGAGCCTGCAGCCGTACAGTCTGGACAGAAGCTGTGTACAGTAACATCTGGAGGACTTTGCCCTGGATGGTTGCTTGTGGTTTTCGTCTGCTGTTTTTCCTCAGCTGGGGGAAGTCGGGTGTTGTGACCAGAGTGCAAACGCAGCACCCCGGGATCCATCCCTCCATCTGACCTCTGGTGACCTCTCCCTTTCTGTCACGACGCTCAGGCTGCAGCCGCTCAGCAAACACGGCCGAGGGAGCGTGTGGCCTGGGGGAGGCCATTAGTGCCGGCCTGACTTTTTGTTTTTCCTGTCCTGAAACAGGATCACCTACACACACAGACACACTTCTGCTTAATAGGGGCCACTTAAGTCTGGCAGCAAACACCTCCAGCCTCCTTTCCTGCTGTCCACAATCACAGTCTCAACTATTTCCTTAAAAACCTCTCTGTCGCCACCGATTCTCCCTGTCTATCTCCCCCTCTCTCATACACACAGTCCTGTACAAACACACCCTCAGGCATTCCAACACATTTGTTTCTGTTTCTGCATCTGGCTAATGTTTTACTCTTCCATCTTTGTTCTTAAGTGTTCTGATGCCAAAAAAAGTAATTAGGTCGCAGTTTATCTGAACAAAAATACTTGCGAAATAGTTGCATCTCCAGCTTTCTATCTTATGAATAGGATATGTACACATGTGTCCTCAAACTGGCTGGATTAAGAGTTTCTTTCTGGGGTCAACAGAGCTGAAAGCCTCAGATGTTCTCGCTATGAACTCATCCTTAAGCTTATTGAGCTAAAACATCTGGGCCCCCTACTTTCACTGCACAGCTTTCCACTGAGCCCAGAGATGGATCCTTCGGGATTTGGCTGGTGGGCAACACACATACAGTGTACACACAGACACGCGCATACACACACTTGTGACACACGTACTGAAGCGCTCAGTTGAGTGACGGCACCTGAAAGTCTGTGAGCGCTGCTTATAGGTGCAGAAACCGACAGCAGTGGCCCGTTTGTCATTACTCCTGTTGATGTCGCCCATCTGCCTGCCTGTCATGTGGCGTCACCCGTACCCAAATCCCAAGGTGCTTTGTGTGTGTGTGTGTGTGTGTGTGTGTGTGTGTGTGTGCTGGCTGGCTGATCCTCCCACTTAAAGCCCCTCAGGAAGAAGACACAGGACGGCTGTGCAAAGCATGTGGTGTTAAAGGTATGACTCAACAACTGTGATCGTTTGAGTTTGGTGGAAAAGGCCAGATCCCCCGCTGTCTCAGTCCAGTGTAAACACAGTTCCTTCCACTAAGGAGAGACAGACCGAGAGGAAGAACGTGAGAAAAAGAGCAAATTATGAGACGGCGATGGGGACAGAGAGAAAGGGACGGCACAGACAGCCTCAGCAGGGGGCATGCTGTTCTCCGTATTAGACTGTCAATGAATCTCATTAACATGGCTTCTCTAATCAGCATCTGAGAATATTCCACTGAAGGCCATCCGCTCTGCTCGGCACCTCCTTCCTCTCATTTGATTACACTGATGCATAAATTTACCATGACTTTTTTTTCCCCCCTTTCTATTAAAAGAGGACAATTTAAAGCGAGAAAGCCGAGTCTGTTGTTCACTGCTTCCACTTCGTCCAGCAGCCTTTCTTTGAAACAGAGCTGCCATGTTAAAGATATCCACTCTGCACGCGTCACACCAGGAGAGGCTTGTTTTCCACCATTTCAGCCGCACTCAATAAGCAGTGGAAATAAATGAGCACTCATGCTGAAAGCCTGTCTTTTCCATATGACAGCTAACTAGATAAATACAGTCAAATTACTTTCAAACGGTGCTCACTGTGGGGCTTCTTAAACAAAGTCATTTCTGAGATGCCGGTAAGAGAACTTTTGCTTTTATCTTTTTAGATTTGTTGACACCACTTAATGGCCTTCTCTTCATATTTTTGCAGTTTATGTGTGTGTGGATGAGAAGCAGAAGGATGGCGGGATGTTTGCATTTTCAAAATCTAAGGCAGTTTATGCACCGGAAAGTCGTGGATGAACTCTCAGGGACAAAGAGGTGCCACATGTGTTACATGACAGGGCCCCAACAGGAACCTGGTGAGTTGTTAAACAGGAAGGTCTGACCCCATGAACGGGTGTTCCTCTTTTTTTTGTTTTTGCCCCATGCTTCTCCTTAATGAGAGCAGCTGGTATCCAACACAAACAAACTCCACCTATTGTCCGGAGACATCAAAACAGTAATATTTGATTGCCCTCTGAGAGATTTACGTGGCATAAGATGAAACAGAGGAGATTAGAGGTTGGAAGCAAAGAGTCATGCCAGAGACATTCCCGACACCACACATGCTCATTCTTTAATCATGATCAAGTCCTGCCAATATTGGGAAATCTGAATTCCAAAGGCTGATCAGCGTCAAATGGGACCAGCGAAGCCTCGCCTGTCTATCTAACATCTGACAGAGTGACTAATGGGAGCTACTGAAGCTTTGCTTTCCCAAAACACCAAACCTAAACACCCTCAATGCACTCATAGACTCTGAGTCTCTCCCTTTACGTCTTCTGAAGCAGCCTTGACTTCATATGCGACAGTTCTGACACGCATCTTTAGGTCCACGCTGATTTACTGTCGGTCCTCTAAGTCCTCTCTCTTTCTCAACATTCTCCAGTGAGGCAGCGCTCCACAGTCCTGTGTGCTGTCAGGGTGTGTTCCTGGCACTGAACGTGCAGATAGGATAAATAAATCACACACAGGCCCTCTGGAGAGCAAAAAAAAACTGACTGGAGCGGGCTACAGGGAATAAAGAAGACATCTGGCAGAGGAGCTGGAGCCTTCTGGTGAAGAGATGAGGACTTATAGAAAGACATTATGATAGGATGACTACTGGAGCCTGTTCCACCAGCGCTTCATATGTTCAGCCTCAGCCATTATAACATGTTTTGAAGATTTGTAGTTAACTAAA
This sequence comes from Chaetodon auriga, assembly GCF_051107435.1. NCBI lineage: Eukaryota > Metazoa > Chordata > Actinopteri > Chaetodontiformes > Chaetodontidae > Chaetodon > Chaetodon auriga. The sequence continues at coordinate 9,773,013 of NC_135079.1, read as the reverse complement.
TATTAACACCCAGCAACTGCAAGCGGTAAAAGGGAAACAGACTGGGAAAATAACTGCCAGGTGTGGGCTAACGGTCGCATGATGTTAGCTAACTGAACCGACTAACAAAGCTAACAACAGCTTACCAATGACCTATTTTGAATGAAGAGTAAGAGACATTATGACGTCTAATATGGACAACACTTGATAAAGTGATGTTTAATGATGACATAAACTGAAGGGTTTGTCACCAAAATGGCACAACATGCCTCAAATTACAAAATTTCTTGCCAGTGACATTTTGCTAAAGCCCTAGCTAATAACATCAGCTATGTTAGCATATTTCACACTCATTCTAAACTGCTTGGAAACACACACGTTTCTCCATGTTTGTATATTTAAATAAAACAAAGTCTTAACTACATTTACAAAGAATTGGAAGAGATATTTAATATACTATTTGCAACCTTACAACTGTAATTTTCATGCTACAACTCGTGATGCTACACTACACGTAGCTAGCCTAGCTGATTGCTTTTGAAGATGTATCTTAGTAATCAATGTACACACGCCTTACGTTTTACTAGCATAGACATTTTTGTAAAGCTTTAATGGTGCAACCTGATTTAGGACTTTGCACACAAACTTGTGGACTTATAAATACTGCAGCTGGTGCAACCCAATCCTGGTGTTTAAAGTCAAAAGAAAGCTGAGACAGTCTTCTAATTATGAGATAAAAATGAACCACTGACCAGAAGGAGAGATCATATCTCTGTCAGCCGGCACATGAATCGACTCAGAGGGGCGTTTGTTGTGTGATAGCACATACTGTTAGCCATTATGGAGAGGCCGCTGCATTTGTAGACCTTACACAAACGCGGCCGTGAAAACTGGAACAGTTGATCTCCTATCAGCCGTGGTCCCTGTGAGTTAGTGAACACAGATCCTATTAAATACTGTATCTGCTGAATTCAGTAGACGAGGGGGAAAACACACATGCACCAACCTCCATCTGCTACGGTCAGCTCTGGCACACAGTCAGCAAGTCTTCCCAGACAGCGAAGCTTACTTTGCGTGTGCTTGTGTGCGTGAACGTACAAGAGTGCAGAAGAGATTGAGAGCGAAAAGAGAAACAGAAGGAGATAGATGGAGCAGGGAGGGAAGTCAGGCGGAGGGGAAAAAAGCGAAGAAGAAGCGAGAACAGCCATCCGCAACAAATGTGCTGTGAGGCTTTCGTATCAGGGTGACAGGTGCATTATCATAGGTTAATGAGAAGCCGAATGCTGCCTGTAGCTTCAATCAGGGGAGCGCTGCCTCCACCACCACCTCCATCAATCAGATCAGACATAAAATCCCACTCAGGAAGCACACACATTCACATAGTGCAGGTATATACAGTATGCCAAAGAATACAGCACAGGTGCACATACAAACATACAGCATCACTGAGTATTCAACGCAGAAGTAGGTTATTATAGTTTGTGGGGTACACTGATACAACAATATTGTGTCTTCATGTTTGTACAAGAGATTACAGCACGATTATGAGGTATTTATGGGCACAATGAGAAATAATTAGCACCTCAAGCACAGCCCACAGTTGTGATCATCAAAAGATGTTAAGTACAGCTGGTGCTGCAGTCTGTGGTCGCTGTATAAACAGACAGTGGTGGTGTTCTCAGATGCTTTACTTCAAGGCCCTGACAATATTTCTCTTCTCAGTCAGATTGAATGGTTCATGGCATCCTACATGAGCACAGTATTCAGCCAGTTTTCACATGTTTTTTTGTCTCTTTGCTCAGGTTTTGATGGCTGTGATGGAAAAAGGTGATGTCAGATATGTCCACGCACCAATCAGTGTTTAGCATTATTAGTAGTGGAATCAGAATGTGATGACTGTAAATCGAATCTGATGAAGTCATACCCACACAGTGCTGATTATTTTCATCATCAGTTAACCACTGAAGCCTCCTGAGCCACCTGAGCAGCACATCTGTCTATAAAATCACCAGCTAGCTAGTTGTTTCTAAAATGACCAGAAAATGGGATTTAAATGAGGAAATATCTAAGAAAATGATGATATGAATTTGACCAAGCGTTGTGTGCCAGTTGTCTGTATTTGACAGTTGTTAATACTTGATGCTACTGACACAAAGTACAACAATGTACTAAGGTTCAATATCCCGCCCAAACCTTTACTGATGCATTACTGTTTGAATGGCATTTTATTGTTGCAGCTGATTTTAACTACCTGGCACTGGTAGTTGTATTGTATTTCATGTATTTGTATTATTTTAGAGAATCTATGAAATTAAAAAGTACAATATTATTCCTCTGAAATGTCGTGGATTAATAAAAAGCATAAAGTAGCATCAAATGCAACTAACTAAAAGCTAATGTTAGCTTGCTAATGACAATGCAAGTAAAGTACAAGTCCCTTAATATTGTGGGTACAGTACTTGAGTAAATATACTCATACCACAAGAAATAGCTTTTCTTTGCAAGCTGCTGCTAGTGTGGTGTGTTGGGGGAATACAGAAGTAAGTGGCACCCAGTTGTAGTTTCTTTCTCTCTAATTCCCCCCCCACCTCTATCTCACTGGGCAGGGGTGAGAAGTGTGTTTTCACCCAGTCACATTGCTGAAGTTCACCGGTGTTTGGCGAGGCTGCAGGCTGTGGAGCATCAGCGTGACTTCAGAGGTCTTTACTCACTGAGGGCCAAAGAGGCCACATGGAGAGGAGAGCTTGCCCTTATCACAATGGATTAGCCCACAAGAGGAATGAGAGAGAGAGAGAGAGAGAGAGAGAGAGAGAGAGGTATGAAGAGGGAGAGGGAGAAGGTGGCTCTGAGTGTGAGTCAGTATATCTTTCTTCTCCGGTGCTGGATTCTACAAGCCGCTGGGCAGGAAATGAGGCGGAGGACACCCACTGACCTGCAGCCACTTGCCGCCTCTCAGCCTATCACAGAAACAATTTAAACAGCTAATGGAACTAGGCTGATCCTCTTTCCATCTCATACAGGGGCACTGTGACTCATACTGCTCATTTCTGATCAGAGCTCCTCAGGCTTTGAAGTAATCTACACCAGACTGGGGATAGACAGGGCTAGTTATGTTATTATACATATCTATCAGACGGATACGTGTACGCGGCTTGACTGCACACTGTTTGTTTATGTATGATCCCTGAGAGAGATTAAAAACAGGAAAGCTAGCGAGGGTCTGCGTGGGAGGAAGGGACCAGGCAGATGGGTCAATCTGCAGGTGGAGGTGGGGTCCAATGTGGGGTGACTGGGGGGCATGTGGGGGTGCCGCCTGAACATGTCCATGACACAATGTGAACAGGATGCTGGGAGGAAGAGCACAGCGGGCAGTGGGGCAGCCACAGAGAGCCCCCCCGCCATCATCTGTGCTGGATGAGCACCAATGGAGCAGAGAGTTAACTAAAAACACACATTGACAGGGAGGCTAATAGTTGCAGAGGGAACATCCTGGTAAACACACATCTCATTTGTATGCGTGAGCTCTATGCAGTGGTGTAAAATGCATGTACAGTCTGCTCGACGCTAAGAAAGGAGATGGTTACTAAAGTGTTACCTGCCCATCACACGTTCTCAAGAGACATGTTTTCCAAATCAGCATATTCCTTTAAATCAGTGCAGGTGACTTAGTGCTTACTGAACATGTGGATGTGACATCGTCATTATTCATCCTTTTATTTCATGTGGTCTCAGTGGGATCATCATCCGTCCCACTTCCTCTGCCCCGGACTCGCTGACTGACAGTTATGTGGAAAAAACAGGGGAAGCTTTCCTTCCTTGTCGTGTTTGGCATGGACAGTGTGTGTGTGTGTATGTGTGTGTGTGTGTGATCTGATGAGCCCAGCAGCAGCAGCAGCAGCTGCAGCTGCAGCAGCACACTATCCTGCCTATAGGCCCCACTTAGTTTCCCACAACCTGCTTGCAAAGAAAAAAATCCATCTCACATACACGACTGCGACCATTACTTTGATTATCAGTTATTCTGATGATTTCTTTTTCGAGCAATCCATTAGGGCTGCAACTAAAGATTGTTTTCATTATTTAATCATTAACTTGATTGACTGATTCATAGTTTTGTCTCAGAAAAGGGGACGTCTTCAAATGTCTTGTCTGACCAACATATTGAATTTACTACCATGTGTGACAAAGAAAAGCATCAAATCCTCACATCTGAGAAGCTGGAGAGAGCAAACGAGTACAAAATGATCAAAATGATTTTTTGATTATAATCATTGCAGCTCTGTAATACATACAAAAAAAAGTAGCCATCATGATTTCCCAGAGCCCGAGGTGACGTCTTCTAATGTCTTATTTTGTTCTACCATCAATCCAAAATCCAGATATATTCACATCACGCTGATATGAAACAGAAAAAAAAAAGCAGAAAATCTTCAACTTTTAGGAGCTGGATAAAATCAGTTTTGTGCCATAAACCTGGTCTTTGGCCATGTTGGCCATTTGCGCGATGAAGATCCGTTTGAGTCGAGATTTTGCCTTTTTTTTTTGGTCCCATAACACTCTGGGAGCTTTGATCCAGTTTGTGGATTCTCTCTTCCTTTTCTCATGTAGCCCATAGCTGTTGTTCTGAAGTTGATGTTCAGTGCTTGAAGCACACAGCATGGACAGAGCTCCCTGATGAGATGTGGCTCTGTTGAGTTACTTGAAAACAGTCTCCTGAGACAGCGCTAAGCTCTACTCATTATACCGAGGCTAAGTGTCTTAGACGATAGAGGATTAGAGCAGAAAGGTCCGTGCTGTGATCGAGCTGTTTTGTTTAAAAGCAGCGCTGGTTGAGTCAGTGGTGAGGTATTGGCCTGTGGCATGACATGACATCATGTGGCTCTCTTTCCTTGATAAGAGTCATTGCACTTAAGTCTTATGAGAGGAAGTCTTGTGTATTTACAGCAGAGGAAAAATCACGTTATTAGAGTGGAATGAATGGATGTGGAGCTCTTTGTTCTGTTCAGACACAGAGTAGTCAGACCAAATTAACAAGAGAATCCAAACTCTAAATAACCCAACAACAAAAGGATAGAAATGAAGTCGCTTAGAGGTGTAGAAGTGGGACGGTAGTGAAATAAGTCATTTTAGAATCTGCATAATTAAACCTGCAGCTTTTACAAATCAGGTTTTTAAAACATAATTAATGCACTGATGAAGAATCTTTCATTTTATACTTAAAATGACTAATTCTGCTCATTTCATCCAGATGCATTTCTGTCTGTGGCTGTGACACTGATTATATACTGCCATCTTCTGGTTGCTTTAGGTACAAAAACCGACCAATGGAAAGTATCAGTCTACACATCAGGCTCTGTAACAACCGAAAAACTAGGTTTTAGAAAACACACAATGAAAGAAGTGTTCAACAGATCCTAGTAGGTTCAGGTTTATTAATACTTCTCAATAATAAAAAGAAACATTTGTTTTTAAACATGGCATACAGGTCCACAAATATTTTTTTCTACTTAACATCATTTTTTTGTAAAAGCGTAAAAATATCTTAGACACACAGTAAAAAGCCTTCATCTCGCATTAAGTTAAATTAATCTTTCAATTTGGCAGGTCAGAACTGATAGATGACTGTTTTTTGTTTTTTTTTAAATGACCGGCTTCCTCCCTCTTGTGTAACTGCAGCATGAGGAAAATAAATTGAAATGACTCATGTGAAAAACTACCAGCCACATGAAAGTGCAATCTATCAACTCCATTAACCATAAATTCAGCCATAATAGTGTGTTTGAAGTCAAGTGGAAGGACTGAGATGATGAGATGGATAAGTGGGATGAGGAAACTCAAAGCTACATCAAAAAACAGCTATAGAAAAGATAGCATGAGTTGATGAACAGCCACTGTCTGATCATGGCGGCCTCTGAAAATATGCAATCACCGCTAGCGTCCAACATTTTTCTCTGCTCTCGTTACCAATAATATAAACCAGGCAATTTGACTTCTGAGAAAACAAACAATCATGCAGAGAAGGGAAAATACACTGTGGTCACACAGCTGTTGTTTTCATTTGTTACTGTTATGACGGTAAAATGGAGGCAGGAGTGAGAAGCTTAAATAAAGATGTCCGAGCACACGCTATGGTAGGCTGTCTGTTCACAAACTCGTGCTGTGCTAAAGAAAATATAGCTTCAAGACACAGTCACTCTGAAGGGTTCCCATTTCTCTGATTCAGACCTCAATAGTGCTGACGAGCCGCTGTGGCAGCCACATTCTGTACATCTTAAACAATAGACAGGAAACGAAGAACAATAGGACTCTTAAAACAAGAGCATGTGGGTGACAGCTTTCCCATATAAACGCTGACCAAGCACTAAAGTGCCATAATCCCTACCAAAGTCATATGTACAGTTGTAAAAAAAAACAAAACAAAAACAAAACAGAGATGACACGAGATTATAAAAAAGAACAAAAAGAAATAAAATACTCACTCAACACGTCATACACACACTTACTTCATGCAAAACTAGTCATTTTGGAAAGCTACTGGTTACCAGTCAGACACACCCGAGAGGAGGACAGAGACGTGATTTAGAGACGCTAACAGATGGACGGCGGGAGGGAGGAGGCGGCGGTGGCAGTGGGTGTAAACGGAGGTTAATATCAAGGCTACTGAGTACAAGGAGCTGATGAAAGAAGCCCTAACCTCCACCACAGCAGCCCTGCCCTGGCTCAGCCCTGGGCTTCTCCTCCACCCTCTGCACCAAAAATACCAGCTGCAGGATCACAGAGTGGCATTAATCCTCACCACGCAGCCACCCACACCCTCCCGTCTCCCTCTCATCTCCGTGCCCCAGAGTCAGAAGATGCTCTCGGCTCACCAAATGCCACTAAAGTGCTCTCTCTACTAATGTGTTAAGCGCTTCGATGAGGTCAGCCAAGGAAAACAAAACAACACATAAATGAACAGTTGCATAGTATCAAACTGGAAAAAGTGTCAGGCTTCCACCAAAAAAAGTCTTATTGAAACATCATACATGTCTGCTTAACAAAACAAACAAAAAAAACACTTAAAAAATCATAAGACAACAATGGTAACTTGTGGACTTGTGGTCCGACAAGTGTGTCAAGCTTGATTGAGAGATGTGTGTGTTTATGTGTGTGTGGGACATATGGGGTGTGAGAAATCTGCACAGCTGTCGAGGCAGGAGAAGCTGAAATGGTGGAGACAGCTGTCTTAATTTGTGTGTGCGCATGTGTTCATAAGAATGTGAGACAAGGAGGGAGAGAGAGAGAGAGAGAGAGGAGAGGAGAGGAGTCGTCCATCTGTGTGTGGTGTGAAGCTGGCTGTCTTCAGCTCAGTACTTCGGTACTTTGGTATAATCCTCCTGGACGACACTCTTGCACAGACACATGGAGAGGATCATCCCAAGGAGCTGGAGGAAATGGAGTTGTCAGCTTAGTTATCAGAGTTGAAATTGACAAGTGGAGGTGGAAAACTGGTGGAAAACAATGTTATTATCAATGCAGCAACTTTTCCACCTCGGACAACTTGAAAAAAAATATATTTTTAGCATTTAAAATCAGCTTTCTTTTATGCACAATTTCAAAATGCGTCTAAAAATAAGAGGGGTTGAAATGCAGTTAATGGAAGTAAAACTACTTCATTGTGTATTTTTTCAAATCTGTCTTAAATGAAGCTTGCTTGCTTTATGTGTGGTGAAAGCACGGCTGCAGCCAGCAAGTAATGTTATTATCGACTAATCTGCCTATTACTTTCTTGATTAATTCCTTGGTCTATTAAATTACAGTAGATGGTAAAAATGCCAAAAATATCAACACAACCTAAAAATAATGCATTTACTATCATACAAGACACAGAAAAGCAGCAAATCTCTACATTTTGGAAGTCGGAGCAAGAAAATGTTTAGCATTTTGCTTGAAAAATAAACTACTATCCAATTATGAAAACAGCTGCGTGATCACAGATGGCACAACTGTTTTGATCATCGAGATGAGCAGATCATGCAACACGAGAATCCATCTCTCCAGACTTCAAGTAATCGCTTGTGGCTGAACCGCAGTGGCCCCATCACTGTATGAGGAACTACTAGCAGCTACATGTGGATGTGGTTTAGGTGTGACAACAGCACAATTATTTGTTTGAAAACAGCAACGGCTGATGTCAGTTCAGGTATCAGTTTATCCATTCCTAACGTGACTCCACAGTCTTGTTCTGTTTAAAAATGCCTTTCAAAGATCAGCCAAAGCTAATATGAGGTTTCACAAGTCAGATTTTGACACACCTAGTTGGTATTTTGGTCATGGTAAGTGTAGGTTTACTGTCGCTACTCTGTCTTGGAAACAAACCCACGTGTGACTACCATAAGATATCCCGTCTTCCAGACTGATGAAACCTCATATTAGCTTTGGCTAAACTAAGAATGTGTTTTCTGTGTGGATTTAGCCCTCCATCTTTCACAATGAAGTTGTGTCAGAGAGGGATTGATTCATGGCCAGTATGAACCGGAGGAATGATAACAAACTGTTTCAACATACAGTATATGTGGTATGAGAGTATGATATAAACCTAGTCCAGAAAAAAAATCAGATCTCATCCTTTAAGGCGAGTCTGAGGAAAAGACAGATACCTCAATGACTGCCACACCGACACAGATTCCCAAAATAACTCCACAGTTGTCCAGGAGCCATTTCTCCACGCTGCTTATACAACCCTAGAGAAGAGAACAAGAGAGGGAGAGACAGAGAGAGGTTAAGAAAGACATGGTGACGGGGGGGGCTGCAGGCCAACGAGCAGAGGAGAGACGAATGTCTACGTGATTCCAGCCGGACATGAACAGAGCCTTTTCAAAACACAACTGTTGGCTTTGGACGGAGTCAGTGAGGGGAAGAATAACACGGCTTAGCTGAGCAGAGGAAAACTGCAGAGAGAGAGGGAGAGCAAATTTCTGAAACACGCAGACCAAACAACAGAACAATGGAGCTTTCCCAGCGTTTGAACGAATCACACAGCACAAACACGCCTCAGCTGTCGGTGTTCGCTGTGCTGATTAGGGACGACCACAGTGCCACACTGAGCTGGCAGACTTACACAACACGAGTCCGACCGGCTTACGTAATGAGGAAAGGTGTACAGTCTATCAGAGCAGTGCAGGCGTGCTGTAGCACTGTACGCCCAGCTGAAGTAACACTGACCGGGGTTTACACTGGGGTCTGTTAGCATTCACAGATAACAGGTTACCGTTTATGTAAGCCTCAGTGGGACGGGGGGGCACTTATTAAAGAAGACAGTTCACAATGTGTCAGGTAACGTGTGCGTGTGACAGCAGTGAAAATCTAATGAAGTACATTTACTCAATTACTGTACTAAAGATCTATTTTAGGGACACATTTGCTGCTAGTGCTTTTGTAACTTTACTTAGGTAGGATTTTCACTTGTGAGTAGAGAGGATTTTTTTATTGTGGTATTACTACTTTAACTTGAATAAAAGATCTCAATACTTCCCATTCTACTGTATGGGGAGTGTTAAAGGATGACACAGACTTTCAAAGACTTCCTGTGAGTACCAACATGTTGTAGCACTCACTTCCTGTCTGATGTCGCAAACCCTCTGATAAAGACTTGGTGTTAAGGCAACAAAAGTTGAAAAAACAAAACAAAACAAAACATTAAAAAGCATGTGATGTTTAATTTTGTGGTTTCACTGAATGAAAGCAGAAACAGCTGAACTCTGTGATACACATGTCTGTGTAGTGAATGAATCATGGCGGACATCTTGGTCACAGGTACAATCCTGCACTGAGGGGAAAAAGTCCCAGCAGTTGGTTGATCACCGTGGGGCAGACTGCAGAACCGGGCGGGAGCTGCTCTCCACAGCAGTTTCACACGGTGCCTTAGTGACCACAAAAGCGATGAACCAAGTTGGGGGAATTTTACGACCGATCGGAAAAATATGCTACCCTGTAACAAAGAGTACTTCACATATACTGCTCGAGTAATGTTTTCCATGTCAGCCTTGATACTTGATACTGAACTGAGATGGGGAAATTGGATAAACAGCTGTTGGCTTCATCAGTAAGTTCACAATTATGATTTTCACAATGATTTTCGGCCTTGGTGCAGAAACAGCGCAGCAGATTTTAGAGTCGTGTACCGTTTCGTAGACGGGTAGCTCTGCGGAGAGGTGCTCACACAGGCCGACGTCCTTCATGTCCGTGCCAGGCAGGGACTGGTTGCGACAGGAACATGAGTAGAGGTACTGGGAGCTGTTCTTGATTGAAAGGTTCTCAGACCAGTTCCCCGGACCAGTCCATCCACAGCACTCCATCTGGTGAAATGAACGAGAGGGAGGATGTGAGTCAAAGGATTAGAGGTGAAAGGGAGAGCAGAGGATGGAGGACAGGTTGAGAGGTGGAAATTAATGCTAGAATAAATAATATGAAGGAAAAAACTACAGCAGCAGATCCACTGGTTCAGTGAATGAGCATTTCTATTATGGTTTTTGAGACCAGTCTCCTCCTGGCTGCTGTTCTCCTCAGAAAGATCAGAGATCAGGTAAAGACGCTTGACAGGAAAGAGACAGAGACAGAGAGAGATAAGAAGTGAAGAAAATGCATGACGTCAATAGTGCAGGAACATCCTGACTTCAGCTTGCTTCAGACCTGATTTATTTTGTGGGCTTATTAGTTTAATGAGTCAGTTCATGCCAAGTACAAAAAAACTAAAGAAAACAAACAAAATGTATAAAAAATGCCAAAAACAAAGCACATTTTCTCACTGAGCCTTAAAGTGTCTGATCATGCAAATAGCTTCAATTTTACATGCTGTGATTCTGAGATATCTTTCTCTGAAACTGCTGCCAGCCCAAAACAACAGCAGTCAATGGAACTTTGTTTGTTCTCCTCAAAGCACTGAATCTTTAAATCTGGAAAACTCAGCAGCGACATGCTTTCCTTCAAACAACATCGCAGTCACTCAGGATAGACTATTTCATCAGTAGAGAAAAGCTCCAATGAAAATTGTTCACTGTGAGGTTTGTAGCTTATCCAGAGTGACTGTCAAAGACAAGCTGCTGTTGACTTAATTAAATGTCGTTTTCGTGTTCTGAGCACCCTGAACACAATTCCCATCACCTCCATTGTACTGAGGTGGAGGCAGAAAACTTGGAGACTAATTTCAAAAGCTGTGCACATAAAATCAAAACTACCTGCATGCCTGTGCACCACTGGGGTGTATAGGACTCAGAGCTCACGTCATATCGCTTATGCAGCAATTATGAGCAGTTCTTTGTGTAATTCTTAGTCAGAGGGGGTTAAGAGCTCAAATTCACACTGGAGACACCCATTCTAAAAATATAATCACTGTTACTGATGTTACTGTGAGAGTCACTTTACATAACAACTCTGACCAAATGACATCTGTTAATCCAACCTGCTGCTGTTCATGTATCCCTGTAACACATACGAGTGCAATGGGAGAGGGAATAAACAACCAAATAACTTCTGATGTAGTGAACAGACTGATCAGCTGTTTCCTCTTTGAGAGAAGAAGAAGAGGAAGAAGAAAGAGGAGAAGAAGAAGAAGAAGAAGAAGAAGAAGAAGAAGAAGAAGAAGAAGAAGAAGAAGAAGAAGACTGGTTTTGTACTTCTTCATCTTCTTTGAAGTTTCAATTGCGGTTGGCAAACAACTTCTGGTTCGTGACCTACTTCTTCTGTGCTGTTTGCTACAGCCGTGTGTGCCGTAGCCTGCTAGCTTAACATTTTGAATATTGGCAGCGTCATGGGCTGTTTTTCAAACTACAGGTGTATTAAGAACCACTTGAAGAAAATGATCATTTACACTGTTCACTGTTACAATTGGCCTTTGTGTCTCTTGTACAAACCAGGTTGAGGACTCAACTCACCGTCCTCTGAATGTAGTCCCAGGTGTGCTCTGTGGTCCTGTTCTGGCCAGTGTAGTTGGTTATCATGCCCTTTATGATATTGGACATCTCATATTTCAACTGGAAATGAGATGAGAAGACGGTTTATGCGTCACACACACAATACTGATAACTTGTTTTTAGTTGACACAAATATCATAAATAAAACTGGCTGTTCATGAACACTTTGTACATGCATGTTTGTAAAAGATAAGACTTTACTGATTCCACACCGGGGCAAGTTAGTATGTAATCCATAAAAGAGCCGACAGATTGCCCAAACAGAAAGGCATCTTTGAAGCAGGGTAGAGAGTCAGCGTTGAGGAAAAGGAAAGAAATACAAAATTTACTGCCAACATCTGAACTTGATGTTTCTTAGGGCAACACCTCAGCTGGTACTGCGCTGTGAAGTCTCAGGCTGGCCTGAAACACTGCACAAATACAACTTAGCAGGAGCTTGACTCTGTGTTTATGTGCGTAAGACCACAGAGCAGAGGCAGCGATGTATCTTCAGAGCTCAACTGGAGATGAGTGACTGCCTCACCCTATTCTGGGAAAGGGCACCACCCTTCCCTGTGGTAAGCCTTAAACACAGAGAGTGTGTCTAAAGCTACAGACACAGACATGCTCTCTGAAATACACACAAAAACACATGCACACACACAAATACAGTACACGCTGGAGGGCGATAGCTGCCTCCGCCTGTCCTGAGTGCTACAGGTGTGAGGTTTATCAAGGGAAAGGCTTTTTACGTCCTGGGAGGGAATGGCCGTGTGTGAAACCAGTCCGAGAGGTTGGCGTGTCCAAACACAAGACACACACACAGTGCAAACAAACAGCCAGCTCTTTTGTTAAGGCCTGTTCTATTATTGCTTTGACCGCAGATTCAACAGGTTTTCGAGGAAAAACCCAGGAGATGAGAGAAAACCTGGCCTCTGTTTGATGGTCATCCCACTTATGCTGCCTTTTGTAACTTAAAAAGTCAGCTGAGTGACCTGTTTAATAAGCCCAAATCCCCTACAGATATAAACCTCACAAACAACATGTGATATCTGGATGGACTTTGTACTATTAGATGTGTTTTTGACATCCGGCTGCAGTGTTTTTTCTTCTAGGGTTTGGTTTCATATGTATTGTTTTACTGGTCTTGTTTTAGGTGAATCACTTGTGATTTGAATTTTAACTAATCGGCTCGGTGAGCTATCCTGAACATAACTCTCCTCTTGAAACGTGTAGTGGTGTTAGCATTGTATTGTCAGTATTGTCAAAATTAATCTTGTCATATTCAGAAAGTTCAGAAAGCCACCTTTGATTTCAGCTTTGTGACAATGCCTTTTTTATTCTCGATAATCCAGTGGGTTTTAGGGAGTTCATTTAGCTTAAGATGTGGAGCAAGGAACACTTCAGCCTTCAGTTACTCAAACTGATTCATTTTTGAGACTCATGATTTCACTGAACAGAGGCAGCACGTTGTTTGTTGTGACCTGTCTGACTTGTTTTCTAATTAGCCCTGACTAATGACTAATGTTTTCCTCGTGGGCTGATCTCTCTGTCTATCTATCTTTCTATTTATCTCTCTGTCTGCCTGCCTGTCTGTATATCTGCCTGTCTGTCTGTCAAAGGCTGCAGACATTGTTACAGCTTTTTGTTTGTTTTCCCAAAACAGGTTGACAAAACAGAAACATATTCAACCAACTCTGGTGAGTTGGCAATCTCGCCTATAGGGGGCACTGTTTCATCAAAGACTTCAGTAGAAAGTGGTTTCTGTCCCTGGGGTGATAATTAGAGTCTTAGATGGGACAGTGTTAGACATACCAATGTAATATGTCAACATAGCCTAGCTTTAGCAACAGTCAAATCATGAATTTGTCCTCTCCTTCTAACACAAAAACCCAAAACAACCAACGGGGGATCTGAGGCGACGGTGGAAACATTCAGAGTAAGTATACGCTTTCTTCCTCCCATACGGTTCACACATCTCTTTCTGTCCATATGCTTCATCTCACTTTCTACCAGCATCCAACGTCACATCAGTCACAAACAGACATTTTGTCACTTTGCAGTCATTGAGGTACAAATTTGTGTTTCATCAGAGGATGCATGAGGTTCCCTAACAGGGTTAGTTAAGATCTAAATGCAGCCAGTCACAGCTGTGAAGGGGGAAGTACAAACACTCAGTAGGCCCCAGCTGTACCAGTGAGAAGAAGGGAGGGAGAGGGCATGAGGAGTAGGGGTTAAGAGTAAAAGGAGATCAAATTAGGACAGAGTCAAAAGGGGGGAAAAAAAAACCTAAGACGACTAAAACACACAGTGTGCAGACATGATAACAAATTATAAAGAAGTGAAATCAAGAAAAAAAGAAAAGGAGAAAAGTATAACCCTGATTCTAAAAAGTTGGGCCGCTGTGTAAAACCTAAATAAAAACAGGACAGTGTTCCTGAGGCCATGTAGTGATATCTTTTATACAGTCATGTGTCCACAAAGTGGGGAACCTCTCTCCATCCTCGCTTGTGAACGACTGAGTCTTTCCAGGATGCCCCTTTCATACCCAATCATGATACTATCACCTGTTGCCAATCAACCTGATTACCCGTGGAATGATCCAAACAGGTGTTTTAGGAGCATTCGACAACTTTCCCAGTCTTTTCTTTCTCCTGTCCCACCGTGTTTGAAATGTGTTGCTGCATCAAATCCAGTGTGTGTATTTACAAAAATTGATGATGAGGAGGAGGTCAAACATTAGATATATTGTCTTTGTACTGTTTTCAATTAAGTATATGTCAAAAAGGATTAGCAAATTATTGCATTCTTTTTTATTGACGGTTTACACAGGGTCTCTACTTTATTTGGTATCAGGGGAACTGTACACTGAATAAGTATAATGGAGCTAATGTCTTACCCGATCTCTTTGGAAGTAAATGAGAACTCCAGCAGTGACCTGGGCGATAAGGATGAGCAGGAGGCAGGTGAAGTACTGTGGGGGATAAAGGAAAATGTCACCATAAAATATATTTACAATCAAAACTTTTAAAACACTGACAATACTGCAGGAAATCAGCACGTTTATAAATTATGGAATATCAAATATCAAATAAAGGAAAAAAAGCAGCTATAATCAAATATATCAAAGGGTTTGTCCCCTCAGCTTAACGGAGCTTTATAGAGTTTCAGATCATTGCTTAGCCATCGTCTATGTAACATTACTATTTTGGTTCACTCTCACCGCTCTCATGTATTTTTCAGCTGCAACAGGCAGCGGTTTTCAGAGACCTGCTTAGCACTAAATGACAGACAGCTACAGTAAGCAGATAGCGTGTGAAGACAGTGGAGAGTTTATCAGCTTTAGAGTCAGATACTTCTCTTTGGAGTTGGTGGAGAACAAAAATTGAGCTAGAAGAGAGTCAATACTGGACTTTGATCCATGAGGTGGACAGAAAGACGACTCCAATTGAATGTCAATACCTGCTGTGTAAACAAGACAGTGTTTGCCGAGAGTTTGCCATATCAGCCTAAAATATGACGATATGTCAATATTGTGTCAAAAACTTGTTTTTGCTGCAGGCTTAAAAATCCCATATTATATAACAAAACAAGCAGAAAAGAAAAGCACTCTTGGGTAGACATTTTTACCTTTAAGTAGTCATTAATCTGAGGTTACAGTCTTACACATAATCTCCAAAGCCTTCTTCAAGAATAATGTAAGCCATTAAAGATCCTTCCACAGCCTCATCTATGTCCTCTCTGAGTGTGAAGGTGGTGGTGGTGGGGTGTGTGTGTGTGTGTGTGTGTGTGTGTGTGTGTGTGTGTGATGGGGGGTGCTCTGCCAGCTGGTCACTGTCACTGGGAGAAGTAGGTCACAGCAGTTCTTCAGTTAACCCCTAGCAGGTTTAAGGTTGTCAAGGACATGTACCCATCCCCACTCTTGTTGTACCCCCTACATCTCACTGGCTTTATCCCTGTCACCCCCCTCCCCTCTGTAAATCCACACACGCTGCCAGCCCCCAGCCCACACATAAGCAGAAATGCGAAAGGGCTTTACTGTCAGCAGGAATCTATCATGTGTTCTTAGTCAAGCTTGTAATCACATGCAGGTGCATTTAGGTGAATGTTTCACTCAAAAGATAAATGTTCAATAACTGTACATTTATAGTTGGCTGGTCCCATTTTATTCCTGTGTCTGTAGCATGTCAGCATTGGATCGTAAAGTGAACACAATTCCTCACCAGACCCAGCAGACAACGAATTTCGTAGATGGCTCCTATGCAGCCGAAGAAGCCCATGGCCATTGACAAGGAGCCCACTCCGATGAGGATGTAGGAAGCCACTTTTACTGTGTCTGATGATTCCTCTGGAGAAAACAGATGCGAACAGACAGAAAAACACAAGAAGAGTTCAGCTTACACAGAACCACTGAATCCTACAGTATATGGGTGAAGAAAACTAGACACCTGCTACAAGTTTTATACAGTTTATAGTTAAATTCAGCTCAAAAAACACAACCACAAGAAAATCAAAATGTCCCTGACACACATGCTTTCTGATGCGAGAACAGCAGAAATAGGGCCCTGATCTCTGCTCTTGTTTTTCTACTAAAACCACAGTGCATGTGCCTGCAAACAAATGCAGCTCAGAGGAAGGCCTCGTTCACATGCAAAACCATTTTCATGCAGATGGTGACAGCCAGCCAAAAATGATTCACAGCACAAACCTTCTACTTCTCTGAATTTGGAGCATTCTCGTGCTCTTCTCCCACAAAAGATTATTTTAATAGGCCACCAGAGAGAGTTGGACCAAGACAAGTCAATGTGTGGCGAGATTAATTGATTTCCCTCTTTGGTATGTAGAGCGGGAGAGCTCCTCGAGGAGGAGGGCGCAGAGACTGAAATGGAAGATTGGAAGGTTGGAAAGGAGATAAATTGGAGCCATTATGTGGCTGTGTGTTATCTGGGGCTGGAGGAGCTCCAGAGAGTCAGAGCTCGGTCTGCAGATGAAGCCAGAATCTGAGCTCTGTGAAATGGCTCCAGCTCCTAAAGCTTCCTGGGCCAAGCGAACCAGCCAGAGCTATCACATAACTCACTCCCATCCATTTGTTGAAGAAGCTGACAGACACAGCAGCTCCTCCACCGCTGCTCAATGAATGCAATGCAATGCTGCTCATTGGCTTGCTCACTGGGAAGCTGAACAGATGTAGTTATTCTAAATCCCCTCATCATATTAACTGCTGGTGCTTCATGCAGCAATTATCATATACACTATGCACTCTGGCAGATGGACAGTCATTATAAATGATCCCATAGACTGTTTTCCAAGTACAACTCTGCTGTGTAAAACGTCATGACTGTACATACACTGAGTCAACATTTGTCCAAACATACACCACACAAGCCAGACTATACAGGATGCAGGCTATGTCCTTATCCCAAAAATGAATAAGCAATATGTAGGGCGGCAGAGCATTTTCCTATCATGCCCCAATTAATCACTATACTGGATCAAAGACGCAAACGCTAACGAGATTTTCAAATGCACAGTAAGTAATTTCTGCCGCTAGGGGTCTCTCAGACAAACCAATAACAAAAATTGGAGTTTGATGACATTGATCATGGGATCATGGGAGTTGTTGTGTTCACTGTTAAAAAACCTCCACTGCTGATAAAAATGAATAACTGTGCTCCATCTTGAGTGAGCAATATAAATAATGGAACACAATAGAGCGGGGAGTGAGCTCGCTCGACAACTTTCTTCCTCACTCTGATGTATAGTTTGGTGTTTCTTTTGTTTCCCAGAAGTCAGAGCAAATAGAGCGGGTATGACAGCAATGACTAACTGAGATGCTCTGGCTGGAATAAAATGAGGGATTCTTTACTGACATTTTTTTTTTTTTCAAAAAGTGCACCGGTTAATCAGGAAAACCATTATTTGTAGCCTTTATGCCAAAAAATTTAGATTTTATGTACATCATATGACACTTAGAGGTTCACAAAGACATCATTACATGCATGTACTTCGCTGGCTCGACATGGGTTACCAGGGCAGCACATGTGGTGGTTTGAGAATAATTGAAAGCTAAAAGTACTTCAACATATGCAGAGTGCTTATGTGGCTACAGGGTAGCATTTAAAGGGAGGCAGACAAGCATACTGTATGTTCTATATCAAGCACTCTGCTGAAACATGTTATTTCAGTCTCTCTCTCTCTGTCTCTCTCTCTCTCTCACACACACATATGCACACACATGCAGGGTCAAAAGCAACAGATGTCCACAAGGTCCATAAAACAGGAATTATCAGAAGAATTTGGGAAGATGCACGAAATGATTTAAACAGAATCATCTGTGACTGGTCAAGAGATTGAGTGAGACCATCAAAATACGCTGAGCGTACCAAACCAAAGCTTGTAAGACACTGCTGGGTGTCTCGTCAGAGGCACAACAGATAAATGCGTAGAGCAGAGACCGATAAAAAAAGCAGTGACGCATGTTTCAGTGCTCAAACGGGACAGCATGATACATTGATACATCTTCATCACTTTTCCTGCTAGATACTATGATTATAGTCATTAGCCTCAATGTTTGCTTTAAAGAGCTGAACTACTTCACTGCACTTGTGGCACATTTAATTAACATGTAGATCCATGTAGATCACAAGCCAGTTTTCTATGATTATTAACTGTGGGAAGTATAATAGAGATTGATGTTTGTGTGTGGCTTCTCCGCAGGCCAGTGATTAAATGAGCACTTGTTCCAGTAAAAACATACAGTACACCCTGGAGTTAGAAGAAACGTCATGCAACACTAATGCAACCTCAAAATGATTCTCCGCCTTGACCACTTCTGAAGTTTTCATTGAAGCAGTTTTCTAATATGCTTGGCAATACATCTAACCTTTGGACTGACTATTTCCACCAACATCATGCAGAATCAGTAGCTTAAAATGAAACATATTCAGGGGGACTTTAACTGTTTAGTTGTTATTTGTATTCTACATCCTTAAAATGAAAGTGCAACTCAAAAAAAAAAGTCCCTCTATCAGGTGGAGCAAAGGTGAAGAGCAACCGATACTGAACTTTAAAACCACCCTGCTGTGGAGCTAGCATCTGTGCTCTGTGGTAATTTCACAGACACCTTTTTTCAAGTCAGCATGTGTTTGCCTGGTTTCTGTGCTGTTCTATTGTGTAATGTGGCAAGTTTCCATGTAGGACTCTGCAAGATATTCTAAAATAGTTCCTTAGGTGGTTTCCATGGAACTTTCCATTCAAAGAGGGAAGAATCATGGTGCCCTTCAAGAAAGCTGCTGAGGGAGGAGGGGACTGTTTGATACTGCAAGTCCTTGTGTAAACATGGCCAGTTACACGTTCAGCTTGTACAGAGCTGAAGGAAAAAGTCATGGTTGACATTATATACAGATTTAACATGTAAACATAAGTAGATCAACGTGGTGTGACATGAAGCCCCCCCCCCCATTCAAGCAGAATATTACTAACACTGTGCTGATATAGACGAGTGTACACTAAGGGGAAGATTCCCTTTTAACCTAAAAATATGGGACCCGAAACCAAAACATTCCCAAAGTTCCCCTGCCTGAAGTCATTGGGACAGCTGCAGAGGCCTCTATTAATATAACTCATAAAGAATGGAAACTGAAAACACACAGATCCTGTTTATGATCAGGCACTGTTAAAACTTCTGAGGGGAATGCACAGAGTCAATAAACAGAGTTGCTTGCAGCACTGGTTTTGGTTTCTCTACAGGGTGCCAAGAGGTTCCAAGTAAGGTTAGAAATCCAGGGGCCCAGCGTGGAGCTGAGGTTGACCCATCCTTGATACAGGCAACAAAAATACATGGGAGGAGAGAAGGTCATCAAACCCACACAGGAAGGGATATCCCTGCTATCTCTGGAGGAACAGCTGGATTATCATAACAATAGGACTGGGGCTGGCAGGGATGATGGATACTGTACTGCCTTTATGTTCTGGATGCCTGACTGGAGATAAGCAATCACAGCTCAATAATAACCTTGGAGCGATTCCTCCCTGCATAGTGACCTTCGAGAGCTGAAATATGAGCCGGAGAAAGACAAGGCTCGGTCTGACTTGTTCTGGACACAAGGTCAGTTTTGGTCAGTCTCCGTCAAAACTCCAGCCTTTTCAACCACTCATCAGTCAAAGCAGCACAGTCCTCCAGCCTAAATATAGATTTCTCCAGCTCTGCTCAGCCCTCAGAGACTGGTCTTTCTCATCAAAAAACTTCACATCGTTATGGAAAGCAAACACAAGCTAAAAAAGTTAGGGCTGCAACTCACAACTATTTTCACCATCGATTAATCTGCCAGTTATTTTCTTGTTTAATGAGTTTATCTTTACGGCAACAAAATGTCAAAAAAACAGTGAAAACCCCAACATCCCAGAGCAGCACAAAACCAAAAAAACATTCACAATGATATAAAATAGACAGAAGCAGCAAATCCTCATGTTTGAGAAGCTGAGAACATCTGGCATCGTTGATTGAAGAAGAACTTAAAATTTAACTGTATCAACTAATACTTTCAGCTCAGAAAACGTTCTTTCAGAGCTGCACAGTGTTGTATGTTATGACCCATCTGGTCAACCATCATCAGGTTGAAGTGAATGGATTAAACCTCACCATCAGACATAACTTTGGGACCCACACCATATGCTCATCTCCCATTGGAGGGGGGTATCTCATTAAAAGAAACAATACATTTCACTTGAAACACATATTAAGCAGGCAGATAAGCTGAAAGAATTCTTCTTTATAGACTGATGTTGGGAGAAAACTCCTGCTCTCAATGCTCCATCTGGGATGAATACACTGAAAGCATTTATAACAAGATTTATGGCAACTAACAGTTTCCATCCGTGGTTCATCGTTCTTTTCAGGCAAGGCTGGAACAGGGTTTCATTATGCTTTCTTTGGTTTCTTCCCAGTAGATTAAGTAAGTCAGATATATTGTTGTATAAGACAAAGCTGTTAGGAGAATGCCATTTGGAGGCTTGGTTTATTTTTCACTATGCAGTGTCTACAAATAGATCTGTGACAACATCTTTGAAGGTGAGAGGTGTGGTGGGAGATTCTATCCGAGCACCTCTGCCATCTGGCAAGTTCAAAGTACAACTGTGAAATCTGTTCGGAACCTGAAGGTGTTATTTTCCAACTTAAGATAAAACAACTTTATAATCACGAGTCTGTCACCTCCCCTGACTAACCTACTCTCCTGGATACCCACAGATGTGTTTGTCAGTGTGTGTCGGCTTGTCTACGGGGCAAGTTTTCTGAGTGGCTGAGGAAGTCATTAAATTTCATCTGTGAGTCACATTTTCGGTTTGGTGCAAACATCCCTTTGTGCTTCCCTGGGAAGGAGTCCTATGGGGTAAAATCCACATAAGCTAAGAAAAGGCAAGACATTTTAGGATTTGACAAGCACGCTCTCCCATCTCTATTTCCGCTTGCACTGTGCTCAGGACAGCTGAACTGACATAGGTCAAATGTGCTGAATGTTTGCTGACATGAGGATTATCACGAAAGGAGGTGGCAACAGGACAGCGGGTGTGTGTGAGCGCTACAACACTTACGCAGGACAGCAATGAAGCTCTGGTTATCGAAGAGGACCCACAGACCAAAGCCCATGATCAACGCTCCGAAGATCTGTGGAGGGGGGAGAGAAAAGAATCAGGCGCCAAATCTCCTGTGAGGGTAAAACACAGAATCTGTGCTGGCGTGTCTTAAACAGAGGGCCTTATTTTTGCTTCGTCAGTCTGTCGCATCTGGGATTAATCAGATCGTAACTCTTCTCTCTGTCTCTTTCTCTCACAGCAGAGGGAAAGAGGATGTGGAGAGGATCAAGAGACCCACTCTGCTGGTTTTTCTCACAATTAAGACGAAGCCAGCCACACGTCTTCTTGTCATCATCAGTCTTCAATATCTCATCGGGAACAGCAAAGTGAGCAGTGTTAAGTAAGGATAAAAAAGAAAAGAAATGAGAAGAATCATCACCTCTAGACTGGAAAAAATTTTCACTGGCGTCTGAGAGCCTCAGAAAATAATCAGTTTTACCTTATGTATCCTTGTAATGAGGTTATGAAGTGCAGAGCTTCTATGTAATTAAGAGGGCTGTTGTTTAGACATTGTGGGGCACTGCAGTGGGGGCAAAATCCATAGATGAGAGGCTCTGTTGATTCACCAGCTTCCCCCCTTGGACCGCCACCCCTCCCCAACCCCACAACAGTCATTAGAGCCCTGGTTAAAAGCTGTTCATTTAGAAGGACTGTTGAGCTCCCGGCAGCCATCATTAGCCCACCACTTCCTGGCTTCCCCTAGCCTCCACTAAACTAATCTGTCCACATGGACAAACACTGACACAGACACACACGCTTCCTATTAGACACCAGTGGAGTGTTCACATCAAACGGCCTGCGTCAGGTTTACAGGCGCAGTCTCATTGGAAAAGTCTGGACATCCTTGCAGAGGCAGTTTTAGGAGTCTGGGGAAATATCAACCCCTGAACTTTATGTTGTGGCCAGTGTGAGAGCACAGGAAACAAACAGAAACCATCTGCCGCTGTTTAGACCTGGCTGTGCTGAGGTATTCTGTGAAGCATCTCTTCCCAGGCAGAGTAACAGGAACATTCCCCTACGTATCTCCACTAATCTCTGGTGTTATTTGAATAGGGACGATTATTCAAATAAAAACCGCTGAAAGGCATCAGCCGGCTCTCAATGTGTCTGACTGAGCTGAACTAGCACAGCATATCTAACTTTCTATCTTAGGTAAACAGCAGTGCTGACAAAGTGGAAGTCACGTGGTATGATATTGACAGTGCACACTACGTGAAGCACAGCCACCGAAGCAATGTGATTACTTACAAAGAAGAGGAGGTTGAAGAGGAATAGAAAGTACTTGGTGACTGTGATGCATCCTTTCCCCATGGCTGCGCCTCTGGAAGACAGAAGTAAACAGAATTTATTGTCTTATTTAAATATCAGATGGTAATACTGCAGTATAGCACGGGTGTGTGAAATAAAAAGAGAAGACAGACACAAGACGGAGAAAAGACGCAATTATAAAACAAAGACGGCTTGCCTTGAGATGGCCTTGCTGTAACAGTATAATAAGGGAGCCACAGAACAAGGACACAGGAAAATCTGCACATTTGGGTTCCTGATTAAACACTTTAATCCCCAAACAACATCAGCCTCATTCATTTTCAACAACCACATTTCCCCAGTCTTACAGAGCACAACGCGCTCTAATCTCCACTTTTACAAGAGAACATTAAAGCCTG
This sequence comes from Chaetodon auriga, assembly GCF_051107435.1. NCBI lineage: Eukaryota > Metazoa > Chordata > Actinopteri > Chaetodontiformes > Chaetodontidae > Chaetodon > Chaetodon auriga. Next base: position 9,749,804 of record NC_135079.1, on the reverse strand, counting down.
TTGCCTTAAAATATTCAATTTTATGACGGTGTTTTTCAAAGCAAGTTTGTTAACAAATATAGTTTTATTCTTGACAAACAAGAGGAACCACCCTGGTGAAACGGATCGGAGGGAAGACCACCACAAAAGCGTCAAGTGGTGAAGTCATGATGAGTGCGTGGAAACCATGACAGCATGTGGTTAGCCATGTTAGTGTCATCACAAGTAGATGGAAACAAGGCTGATCTTCAAATGTGTTTACTAGTAGCAACAAACTTGGTTAGAAGCAGTGTTTTATAGTCAGTTTAGGGAACTATTTCAAGCCAAATGTACAACAAGAGCATCCTATTCAAAACCATATCCAGCCATATTGTAATGTGATATAACCACCATGACAGACAACACAATAACGCTGTGACTCAAACTCTCAAAGCAAGCTGAGAACTGTCCCTGTCTGACGTTTTAAGTTTGGGCATGTTACACTGACGTCTTCACTGTTTTCCAATCAGTTTACCTTACACTCATCTAGATGTGTGTTTCCCACCCACACAGACGTATACATGCACAACCCTGCACATGTGACAGCACTGCACAGCGACTTTGCTGTGAGTAACACGCTCCTCTGAGGAAACACCTGTAGGCCAGGCCAGTGCCACACTTACAGTGCAGCGGGGACACTTTACGAAACTCGGCTCCACCAATCCAAAGAAAATATTCACCACAACCAGACCTTTTCCTTCACTGGGAGCACTGAAAATACAACCAGCCATTGTGGTTATTTGAGGAGTCTGAAAATATCCCATAAAGACAACTCCCCATGTATCAGATGACAAGCTGTTCTCTTCTCCCTGTCTCTTTCACATCAAAACTGTATGTTCTTCCCAATGTATGCGTCCATAATGGTGTGTTTTTAGTTCTATTTTTAACAGTGTATACTACTTTTGGAAGCAAAAACCCATGACCTTATGTTTATTGTGTATCTGAATAGAAAGGATAGCTACATATTTTGCACTGTTTTGATTTTGATTTAGCCTTGTCTGACATACTTGTTTTGTAATAGTGAATTCCTTGTTTAGAGACTTGATTAAAGAGCATGACACTGAAAATTAACATTGGGTTATGAGCAGAGCAAGTGCTGCCTGGGTAAGTAAAAACCGCAATCTTTCATTAAGCAAAACCTCTTTCTACAAAGACTAGCATGTTGCATTACCACTGAAAATTACTTTTGAGTTACTCTGAAAACACACAGTCAAATAACTTGCAAATACATTCACTTTGCTGGCATCTTTCAGTCACATCTGACTTTCATCTTCCTCTTCAGTTAGTTAGTGGTGTGCCTGTGTTTACACACACCAGTGAAAAGTGAAGCTATAATATGCAAGCAATAAATGCATCGTGAAAACAGGAGATGAACTGCAGCCTAATTTAAATACGAGACAGGGTACTTATAAAGAACACCACCTGTCTTACACTGAAAAGTTTGGATTCACCAAATACAATTTAAACTGCTGCAAATCACCACAAGAGCACTAGTTATTTATAATTTATATCTTTCCAATCCAAAATGCTTGGCTGGGTTTCAGTTTCATATGAAGGAGAACAGGCCTGTAAAAAGACAGCTGAGGTTAATATTAACATTAATATTACTAACCTATTAGATGTATATGATAACCTCAACATAAACACAATTTGATATTTACAAAATTGAACACAGTATATAGCCCAAACCACATAGCAGATACCCCTGCAAAGTAGATAATCCTTAAAGGAGATTGCTGGTCTTTATGTCTAGATGGTGAGCAGCAGGACGGATTAAAAAAGGATTAGTTATGACAACCATTGTTTGTTGACTGAGCCCCGTCCATCTGAAAAGAATTCCAAGCAATGCTTCAGTGCTCGACCAACAGGCCCAGCCCAATCCATTCTAAGGCATCCATCCACCTCCACTGAGGTTAGCAGGGAAGCCAAACCATAAATACAATAAAAGATTTTGCAGAACTCCCATGCAAGCTCACACACTCAGCAGATACTGTAAACTATGGGGATATTTTATAGGCTTATTTTTGCTGAACCTACCTAGACAAACCCAGTCACACTGGACTCCCTGAAAGCGAATGACAAATCTGTTCCGAGGTGAAAATAAGGAGTGGAAAGTGCAATGGAAATTCAAAGCAGAGCCAAATGGGAACTTCAAGTAACAGTTCCACTATAATCTTGTGTAACAGCTAGTATTCATAATGCCGATGGCTTCAAAAGACAATGTAATTTAGCTTAAATGTGACAGCAGAAACAGACAAGAGTAAGCTGGGGCTTTTGATGCAAAAAGCACGAGCAGAGAAGAAATAACGTGTTCTAAGAAATGAGTCACCTGAACTTTCCAAACTCTGTGACCTCACGGAGCCATTTTTTTACCCTTTGCAGCCCCCATTTCCCTGCCTGTGGTTTGGCATAAGGTGTGATTACCATCAAACAGTGTTTGGGGCGCAGGTGGTGTCCAAATTGAAATTATTGTTTGTTCAGTGAACAAATGGCCAGGATAAAAACATAGGGTCCAGAGATGATTATGAAGACAGCATTAGTGACAGATGGCATCGATTGTGTCTGTAATGGACTCAGCATGGATCAACTGTAGCCCTGTTGTACTCGAAAAGTCAGGCGATGTGCCAACCTCCATCTAAAACCACCTCCTATCATATCCATATTTGACCCATTTACACATCTGTGAGACCATCACGCTGGCATGAACCTGCTCAATCTTGATAGTAAAATCCTTAATACCATGCCAGAGTGCTGCTTTACCATCACTAACAATGTTGTATAGCTCTCTGTACAGACAGGATGTGGCTCATTGTATACAGTGGTATTTTGGTGACTAAACTAAAACAATTTGCATTTCTGTGTGAGTACGAGGAAACAGCTTTGCCACATGTACATATTCGGGTACAGCTATTGCTGCTAGTAATGACGAAATACTGTTTACATCTATAAATGTTCGGGCATCTGGATCTGGGTCGTGCAAAATCTGCAGACTAGATGATGTTTCATCAGTTGATAAGCCTCAAAAAACACTGTGGGGTGGAGGGGATTTCCCATCAGCCTTAATGGGCCTCTTAATATATGACATTAAAGGAGTGAAATCCCCAACTGGGGTTCAGTGCCAGGCAACGACCCACCATCCAGTGGAAATGATGAAGACTGTGGCAACAAAACTGAAGCAAACAGATGCAAAATTACTTAAAACTGCTTTCTGTGTTTGACTACCTAAAACTAGACATTAAAGTGTATATTATATGATATAAAGTAAAAAGAAGAAAAAGATGCGGCTTTGGTGGGAGGATGTCAACATCAGCTCTCACCAACAGGGTCAGTTTTTTTTCTATTTCCGCTGACGTAAAACATGAAAAACTTGTGTTTCTGTCACAACCACCTTCAAAGGTGATGCAAATACCACTCTTTTAACCTCTCGAAGCCCAGTTTGAGCATCATCAGTGTCTGCAATGGAATCAGCAGTACAGGACTTCATTTACAAATGCGGTCTTCTACACATCGTCAAACCACTCACCTACAGCGATCTACTGTGGTTTTTCAAGGACCGCTGTATGGATATATGAGGGATTAAGGACTTTGTAATGCAGTGGTATAATGAAGTTTGCAAACGTGATGCCCAGACACCAAATACATGGCTAGCTTAACAGTGATGGTGGCCAATGGGAGCATTTTGCCAAACCCAAAGGTATAATACGTACCTTTAAAATAAATGTATATTCATAAAGTATGAATTTGGCTTATTCCACCGCCTGCCCAGATATGAGTCATCTCTTGTAAATCACAATATTACTAAAAAGCTTGTACCTTACAAGCACTGTGGCAATGGGATGTTGCCTTGAATGCTGGGGGTAGGCCTCTTACTCATTGCTGCCTATGTACAGCTCACAACCTTTTTCCTGTCAAGCAATCTTATACACACACATATCCGAAGAAAAATAAGTTTGTGTCCCACTGAGACCTCTCTCACAGCTTTGTTGTAAACTAACGGTGCAGAGAACAAATATCTCAGACAATAGCTGCACATAACCAAGGCTTTGGTTAAAGAATGCAACTATATACATGCATACACAAAATTAGGGCTGCAGCCAACGCTAATTTTCATTGTCGATCAATCTGTCCATTACTCAAACTCATTATCGATTATCAAAATAGTTGCCGAGTAATTTAATTGTTGACAACTAATCGTTGCAGCTCTACACAAAATATTTTGCTAATAAACTTTATCAAAACTGATGTCTCCATAACTCAGGTGTGGGGGGGCTAAAGTACTCTTTAAAACTGAGACACAGACCAATTGTATGATTCTGACACAGTACATTCTCTAACTTGGCTAATAGCTTAATAAAGTGACATCCTGACATAAGGACACATGCTGGACCTGTGTCAGTAAAGGCAGACCTGCTGCTCCTTCATTGTTCGGACATCTGCTTTAACGTTTTCATTGAACTTATGAGATTCAGACCAACAGCAGTGAACTACAGTAACTTAAAAGGTAAACAGTAAAACATGGACAGTGACTGCGTAACGTTACAAAACTCACAAGTACGCAGTCTGTTACTGTTACAGCCCGTTTAAGTTAACGTTACTCCTTCTTCGGCAGACACTGAGGGATGAGTCCACACCGAAATTCACCGACTGACACTAATTCGTTCACTTTTTTTTTTTTTTATTTTTTTTTTTATTAAAGAGACTTCAGCAATTTCTTGAAGGTCGTCCAACATTAGACCAAATCACTTCGGTTAGTCGTTTCGAAGATGTTATCGATCGTTAAGGACGTTATCTTTACGTCAACAGACGCACACACAGCTAACAAACGGCTGTAACATGTTAGCTAACTTTCTGTTAGTTTAGCAAACAGAAATTAGTTTTTGCCATTAGCGGTTTCTCTGGAGCTACAAAAACGCTTTCTACAGGTAAAACAGACGGCGGCTAACTGACCATGACAACTTTACATGTTCCGTCGTAGCTAAACTTGGATTATTGCTAGCTAACGTTCGTTATATGAACACATTAAACTTACTTTGACTTGTTCTCCAGAGGTGGTAACTCTCGGCTGAGCGGTCGACCGTCTTCTGTCTTGCTGTCTGTGGGACTGAATCGTCTCTGGTGAGAAACAAGAACCGTGTGTGTGTGTGTGTGTGTGTGTGTTTGTGTGTGTGTGTGGGTGGTGTTCACACCCCTACCGTTCGGCAGTCTTTTTTTAACCCTCTCCTGCCGAGACAACTTTACAGACGGTCCCAGAGAACACACAGATGCCTTTTCTTATGATAACCAGACGTGGAGGAAGTGTTCAGATCCTTTATTTAAGTAAAAGTATTAATACCACCCTGTAAAAATACGCTGTTATAAGTAAACTAGTAAGTAACTGGTAACTCAAGCTGTTCAATGAATGCGGTGGAGTGAAAAGTACAATATTTCCCACCGAAATGTTGTGGACAAGAAGTAATAAGTAATAAGAAAAGAGTCAAGTACAAGAAGCTCAAATTTGTACATAAGTACAGAACTTGAGTAAATGTACTTCGTTGCAGATCAAGTTTTTTGTAAACATGACAGAAGGAAGCTTTTTAGACCACAAAAGAAATGTTCTTTGCTCCTGTAAAAACATAAAAGCACTTAAAACCAGTCCTGTGCAGGAGATGATCAACCAGCTATGTTGACATGTATGCTGATCATAAGCTGTTGCAGGGTGAGCCCAACAAAATGTTTGAGACTGCCTTTTAAATGCTCCATTGTAAGCCCTTTTAAAATACTGTTTACCACCATGCCTCAAGAAATAAACCAGGACTAGGAGCATATTGACTGGAAAGTATGGGGAGAATGCATACACAGGGACACATGGGAGCTTTTTGCCTATAAACAACCCGAACCACACACACATTTCCTGTGCCACACAATCCCCCTTTTCACCCTTTGCCCAATGTGTGTGTAAAGGAACGAGCGCACGGGGTTGGGAAAAGTTAGGCAGGATTATGTGGTGAGCTCCACCAGGTAGATGCATTTAAATTCACAGACGAGATCTTTGTGCAGAGCTGAAGATGGTCATGTTATGGCATGTTCTGCACCTTCCAAACACCAAACAAAGGGGGACATTACATAACAGTCCTCTAGTTTATTTGTTGAGACAAGTCAGAACAAAGTTGTAGGTTCTGAGTAATATGTTTTATTGAATTCAACAATTTTTGCTGAAGGCTCTCGACAGAACAGCTTGTTCTAGGCTGTTGGCTAGGTCTCACCCCTGCTGCTGGGCATCACTTATACAAGATTACAGCAGACTCAGGCTCATCTCACAGAGAAAACATGATCGAGTGGAAAGCTTTTCTCAACTTTATGATTTATGTGTAAGTTGTGCATTTCTGGTATTTCAGTATGCTTGAAGTGGGTGATTTGTCAGCTTTTCACACTCAATTTCTAACCCTTAAAATGAGAATACATTATTAGTCCAGAAGATAACTGTGGTTCCATGTGGTAACATAATAAGTGACACAACTAACATTAGCGATCGCTACTGTAAGTAACAGTATATTTCTAAAGCTGCAAGGAATAGACAACTCATTGATCGACAGAAGATTAATCAGCAACTACTTGATGATCGATGAATCGTTTTAAGTCAGTTTTCAAACAAAAATGCCAAACAGTCTCTGGCTCCTGCTTCTCAGAAGTGAGGATTTGCTGCTAGACTCTTGGTCTGAAAAACAAATATTACCCTGGCCTTAAGGAAATTGTGACTTCTGACTATTTTCTGACATGTTAAAGACCAAATGATTAGAAGATTAATTTATAAACTAATCTGCAGAGTAAATGATAATGAAATAACACTTTGTTGTAGCCCCACTTTATGTATATGGGAAAGGACAAGGAACAAGGATGATTATATCACTTTTGAAGTCTTCAAAATAAACAATAATGTCCTTTATTTCAAACTAAATAGTGGAAATCCATAACAATTCATTTTTGAGGTACAGTATAGCACATATATACATAAAAACACAATGCTACAACTTGAAACAGTTTGACCTGGTATGCTATTCACAACAGTACAATATATGCAGGACATCAGAGGGAATGAATGGCTCAACTCACCATTCCTCTACAATTTCAAGGACACAACTTACCAATGTTTCTCACTAACTGACGTCAGAGAACCAGGAGGATGAAAGAGATATTTCTTTGCCTCCCTTCTTCTGCCCGTCCCCCTGCAACTGCCCATCTCTCCTAAAATAACCTGCTTTGCAGACCTTTTTCATTTCACAAGGCTGATGATTTGAGGCCTGCAGTATCGACGGAAATGGAATGACATTTTTCTTGAACTCCATAATTACCATGCTAGTCAGGACAGAGCAGTAGGTTGGGGCACACAATGTCACTAGGGAGAGCTGCATCTAATTAAACACTGGAAACAGTATAATTACAACTTTTCAGGAGTACAGGAGACCTCACCCATGTTTCACGTTCCCTATCTGAACCGAAAAGCTCACCCATGTAACAAGCACATCTGCCTTCAGTGCTGGACTGCAAACCCTCAATCACTCTGACCTCAGGACCACTCCCTTCTGGGGTAGGACTGAACGTGGTCATTTGCAACAATATAGACCACCTTTGGAGGAGACCTACAGTATGTTTCTTGTTGAGTTAAAATAAGGTTTGACGTTAACTTTACAAAATGGGTCAACTATCTTTAAGGTGTCTTTTCAACTGGCCTGATGGTAGGTGCTGAGGAGTATGATTTACAGAGATTTGAAATGACAAATTAGCACTGCGCTAAACCACTGAGCTGGGATGTCACGTACCTGAGGGCGTGCCACGTTTCAGGAGGTAGAAAATGTACTGAATCTAAGTGTTGGGTAATATCTGTTTTATAGCACATATACTGCAGTTTAACTGCCTTAAAAATTACATTGTTAAGGCTTTTTGCCATTTTTAGCATCCATTCACCACCATTAACATCCTTATTTATGAGCATTGGGTTCTAGATACAGGCAGCTTGCTACACAGTTTGAGCTATTTCTTTTCCTGGATTATATTGCATGCATGACGTCAAAAATACAAATGTCACTTAAATAGGTACAAAATAACACACAGCAAGAGAAAGATCAACCTCTGAAAAATCATTGAACTAATACTGAACAAGTTCCCTGTTCGGTTCACAAGAACACCACATTATAGTAAATAGTTGTATTTACATATATACAAGAAGTAGGATGCAGTGTCGATGACTGTTCTTTAAAGCAGTTTTAAGGCAAGGCTAAGGATATGGTGCATGTAAAAAACTGTGCTACATCACTGAAGAGGAACCAGCTCATGTTTGTTTGGCCTGCACACTGACATGCTCGGCTTGTGACACTAGTTTTTACAGTAAAGGTGTTCTATACTTTCTGTAAGATCGCTCAGGTTGAACTCCTGCCTAACAGTGCACACACGAGGAGAGAACTGCACTGCTTCTCTTCTAGAGTCAGTTCACATGTGTGTTATACATGTGCTACTCTCAGTATTGTAAATTCTCAGTACAAAACAATTTACTTTGGTAAAACTTCTTGACGTCAAGGAATAAGAAAAAAAATCACTTTGTCCCTGAAAAATGTTTAGATTGAGCATTTGTCTGGGCTAGGCTAAATCTAAATATGATTGATGGGCATGATCGAGAGTAAAAACTGACCTTCAGGAGTTTAGCTTATCTGACTGCACCTTAATCTTACACTAAGCACAGTTGATGCTTTTTCAATTCAGTGTGTTCACTGCACGAGCACAGATATTCAGGCTCAACTTAAGCATACATACAGTATGATTTAACTAAAACAGCATCAAACCAGAAACACACTGTAACACAAAGTCATGGTCCTTGAGTGTGATTAAGAAGCAGTGTCAGGACGTAGCTGTTTATCAGAAAACACCAAAATACTGAATCTGGAAGTCATGTAGCTGTACATGAACACAGTCAGATGTTTGAAATTACTCGGTACTGTACATATTAAATCATATAACTAGTTGACACAAGAATACAATGCACTACAAACTGCTAGCTCCTTCTTTATAACAACGGCACTCAGAACAGAACAAAGAAGGAATGTGTGTCAAGAGGGGCTTGACCTCACAGCCCAGTGAAAGACTAATTTACTTTCACTATGAGGTTTCTCGTTCTTTTTGCAGAGTCTGGAATGTGACACTGTGCTCATCTGTTGAATTGGTGGTTACAATAGGCTAGGTCCCATGGGCAGGGGTGGGTGGGTGGCATGGGGCATCCACTGCTAATGCTTCAAGCCCCAATCAAAAAATATTCCAAACCTTCTGACCCCGTGTTTGTGATCTGATGTCCCCTCCCTGGAAGTATCACACAGTCAGCTCAGATCTTCTTCACCTTGCGACCCAGGTGGTAGTAGTAAGCCATTGTGACCACCAGGAAGAGCACTCGACTGAGGAGCAGGAGCATGGCAGCATTGGGCAGGATGCCAATCTCCATTAAAGTGATGGATGTCACTGAAACCACAGAGCAACATTTAGTACTTGAAATAGGATTTTTTTCTTTACTATTAGCAAATGTAACATTACACATGATTTTCCCACCTTTATTGATCCATGGAAAGTGGATCTTAAATGACAAGTTCACATTTTTTCAAGTCTGTCTTTAACAATAACTCACATGCCAATATGTACAGTGAAAGAGCTATCAGTCTTTGGAAGTTACAGTCTTTTTAGTACAAAATTCCCCTTTATTGCTGACAATAACAAAGAGGGAATTTTGTAATGTAAGACCTTGGAAGAAACCAACTTGATTCCTGTACCTGACTGCTGAAGCCTCATTTTAGATTCATCTGAACTTGAGAAGACATTTTTCCACAGAAGCAGGACTGTAGTTTACCTCACATCACTTATCACACATCATTGAGACTGTTTAAGGAAAGGATTGGTTGTAGAGACCAAAAACCGTTTCAATGATCATATCCATCAATTTAATACAAGGCTGTGAGTCCACACTCTGAACACAAGAGGGCAGTATCAACACATACATTTGATAAATTCTCTGGTTAACTCAGTTCTGACTAATGGTTTGTCCCAACTGTCGCCATCAAAGTGAGATAGTAAAGGGGGGATGTGATTATAACAACTAGGGACAAAAGACATAACAGGAACAGTAAAATAATGGACTGGAAATGTTTAATCACCTAGAAACTGGACAGCAAAGTAGCAGGCTTCACTGAGCAGAGTCCACTGGATTACGATCTTCTCTGCTGTGTAGAGACCATTCCACATGATGAGGGCCAGGCCTGGAAAAGGATGTGATAAAAGGGAATTTATAGGTTCAGGGGCATGGGAATGAAACGGAAAGAAAGGGGAAGCTCAGGGAAGACGACTCCTACACACTCCATTAACACAAACTGTAAGAGCAGTTTACTTACAGCTGTACTCCAACTGCACATGGTGATAATTGGCCTAGTGATTCCGCTGAATGCTTGGACTCATTGGTTGATTCTAATAAAAGCCTGTGCTCAATCATTTCATTCCCCATCTTCGTTCTCATTCAAGTTAATTGTCCTGTATTTCACTCCTACACACGCACACACACACGCACACACCAGTGAAATGATGGAAACGAGCAGAGGTGGGCAGAAAGGTGGGAGGGCTGATAGACTGTATCCTCTCCCTGCCAGGTTCCATCTGTGTGGCAGATGAGACCCCGTCCTTCGCCTCCTCCATCGCTCCTCGTCTTGCAAGACATCACTCTTTTTTCTTTGCTAATCCCAACAGCCCTGCTGACATTTAAAATACAGAAGCCCATCTTTTGTTGGCCTTATGAGATTGAAAGCCGGTTCATTCATATCTTCCTCCACAGTGACATGTGTTTAAGGTTTTATTCCTCCTCAGGCAATGCAATAATCATACAGAGGGTGGTTTTTGATTTGTTCAGATTTTGCATTGTACAGATTTATCAAGATTAGTATATGGTGTGTTAAAGTACAGTCTGAGGTTATGGTATTCCCATAAATGTCTTTTGAGGAAGGAGGAGCGGATCATATTTAATATCTTAAATATTTTGTGCTCCTATGTCTATATAAGGTCTGGGTGCTGATGTTCTGACATATGTAAGAGCTCAAACCAAAGGAGTTCTGGACAGATTTATCCCTGATTCTCCCCTCCCAACATCTGGACCTTGTTTGGTGCCTATGTTCAGCAGAAATTATCTGGTAATGTGGTGGGTTTACAGATGCACATTTAAACCTACTGGACTGCTTGCACCCCAATAACTTCAAATATTATTATTTAGGATTTAAAGTCTGGATGATCATATCAGTATTTTCTTTGCATGAATACAACAGCCAATGAGAGAAGACTACAAGCAGCTGACAGTGTTACCAAGCAACCGTAAACACTCTAGCCCTTGAAGCTAACATTATTTAGCATACTGCTATTGACGGATATTAAAAGTGACAGTTCAAATCTCACCTCCAGTTCTCGCTGAAGAATACATGACACATGTTGACTGTGTTTGACCAACTCAATCTCATCCAGCTGCTTTTGTTTTGTTCTCATTGCAAAGCATCACTACAGCAAGCTGTTGCACCACATCAGTCTCCATTTTGTTTCCACCTGGTTCCCCATCGCCATATGAAATCATGTGAGGTGGTGCATTGCTCTCTCTTGCAAAACAAGTCTTAATAATATCCTGTAGTGTGTGATGCCCCATTATTTACAAATCTTGTAGAGTATGCATGTTTGAGAGTAGAGAGGAAAACATCTGTGAAGTTTCTCCTTATGTGCGTGATGCGACCCCATTTTAGGATTTTGAAACCAGCTTTAGCTGAAAGTGACAACCTGACAAAATTCACTGAATATTTAACTGCTGAACCTTTGCTCTCATCCTTCTCCATTTCCCTGCTTACTTTCCCATCAAGAGCAACATGTGTTACCAGCCTGTGTCACAGTCATATTGTGGCCCTTCATAGAGCCATCACAAACCCTGTAATCACTGTAATCACTTGCCTGACAGCCTTCTCTCAAACTAAGGCCATTAAAATAATCACTCACATCTCCAATATAATTGTTCTGTGACAGAGGAGCAAAGCACAAATGCCATAATTAACTGGCATATTTATGAGCATCGATTGTCTCCCATGGGTGGTGTGGCACAGAGGAGCAAAAAAAAAAACAAAATAAAAACAAAACAAAACAAACAAACAACTATTTAATGCGTGATTGAGTGAGCAGAGATCCTGACCAAACCACACACACACACACACATACACACAGTACAATACACTGTCCTGCCATCCCTCACTGTTTTCCACCAGATTTAGACCTGATATACGGGGCGACACAGAGGCAACTCAAGCCTTTGCTGTGTGTATTCTGGAGAACTGGTCTCTGTACCCATCAAGACGTCATAATAAAGTGTAGATAGACAGAACTGAATGACATTATGCAACCTCTGTTTTGTAGCCTAAAGGAGTGATTGTGCGGCAATAAGGGAGCTTTTTTCTTCATCGTCTGAATGCGTGTGTGCGTGTGTGTGAATGGTAATGAATGCATAAGAAGGCATTATCACAAGAAACCACGTGCAGTGAAGCAGTGTGCATTTTTAGCATGTGCATAGCTAAACAGAAAAATTATGTGTGTCAGTATCATTGCAGCACAGTGAACGTACTCCCTCATGTATAGCTGCAGCGTATTCACTGTGCTGCAGCTATGCATGAGGAAGCGTGAATAGCTCCATGCATTTATAATCTGCGTGTCTTTCTTCATTTTTAGGAGTGACGACTTACTAAGCAGTGCTCCTCCATAAAGGCGAATGGAGATGTTAGTCGTGGAGAGCTCCTCCTCAAAAACAACCTCATATAGCTGGTTGGGAAATATCAGGGCCTGTGTAGGAAAACAAAAGCACAACTCTGTCATATCAACAGAACAGCATTCTGTCCACCCAAAATGCTGCAGCGTTGACAATGTCTTCCTGTCTGTGAGTCAGAAGCACTGCATACGCCATGAACACTGAGGATATTGAGCATTTAGGTGGTATGGCCGACAAAGACTTAGCTGTTTCTCCAGATGTCCCTCGCTGATGGGTCGTAAAAGAATCTACAGTAACTGACTGCTGGCTTTACATGTTTTTTCCTCTTTAGTCATGAATGTGAAACAACGTCTTCACTGTGTTGATAATTTAAGCAACACTTACCATCAGGGCCATAACTGTGAAACCCACTGCTGAGATGAGTATCCACACCCTAAGAAGAGAAACATAACATGACTTACTGTATCCTTCCTGAAACCAAGTGCTGGTTGTACATTCGCAAGATGTTGAACTTTACTAGAAGTGATATGCAGATGACCTCACACAGTCTGCTGTGTTTACTGTGTTCTGAGCAGCTGAAGTCTCACCTCAGCCCGATAGGCTCTCGCACTGCAAACTTCATCTCATTTCCGAGCATCTGACTGATCTGTGAGCAAACAAGGCAAGACAAAAGAAAAAGGAAACGGGCTATGAGAACAGAAATGTAACAGCAATCATGTCATTTTAACAGATATCTATTATGACAGCCTTCCACAAAGAGCCACATAACCGAGAATAAAGTGCGCTCCATGGAGGTGTATTCGATGTTGTCAACACATCCATAGAAAGCTACTGAAAAGAAGTACATTAAATAAAGCAGTGGAGAAAGAAAAGATAGGCTGAGTGTCAAAGAAGGACCATTTAAGATGTTAATTTAGAAACTAAATATCTTCACCTCCTTAATCACCCACTGACGATTACGAGGGTATGTCATGACAACATCTTGCAGTGAATTCTGGAGGAATAACCAACCACCAAGCCAATGCCAAAAGAAAAGCCTTATTTGCTACAAATGAACTTAATCCTAGCAACACCAGCACCACGCAATACTCAATTTGTAATCCTGAGTGCTTGAAACATTTAGTGGGAGAAAATTATGACAAAGTGTAAGTAATTACTCATTCCAGTTGAATAGAAAAGCTGTTAATATTTCATGAAATGCCACACAGAACGAAGCTTATCATACAGTATTATGGAGAAGGCACACCCAAGCATTTCCCTGGCATATAATATGTGTTAGGATAAGCATCTCTTATCACAGATGGTAGAAGATGATGGAATGCAAATAATTGGCATCTTGTTTTTCTAACTCTTGTTTTTCCTAACTCTTCTATGCTCCATCATGTATGAATACAATCACGTGAACCTCCCAAAAAAACACAAATATAAAAGCATCCAAGTGACATTACCAACATGCTACTTTAACATTCAACTGACTGAGTGCTGGCGTGATGTAGTGAATAAACAATTAGCCAAAACATTGACAATAGTCAGAAAATCTATCAAAACATGTTATGAGGAATAACCCTTTGAGATACACCATCTCATTTTCAAGGGGGTCGGTCCTCAATGACAATACAACACAAATATGAAACATAAATGTAAAAAAAAAATATGACAATATGATAATGACAATAACGGTGCACATAATGCAAATGAACAAGATTTCCACACAAGGTCAGAATTGCGCCTTAAAGCATCCCATATGCAGTATGTTCCAAGTGCAACAAATTTCAAATACCAAGACAATCTGTGTGTGTGTATATGTCTGAATATAGGGGGAAAAATAAAGGAGTTGGTTTACAAAGTAAGGGCACTGATCTTTTTGCATGTGTGGAGGATATAATATCAGAAATTACGCTGACAATTTCAGATTCAGACATCAGATTTTTTTTTTAAGTCTAAAATACACAAGGACAGGGAGGTAAACAAACTGTTCCAGATAAAGTACAAAAAGGGCCAGAGGAAAAAAACACAAACCCAGTTTTCTGCCTGAACTGACAGTAACCCACAGATAAATTACAATCGTTGGTTGGCTGAGACGATGAATTCCTTCATCCAAAGCCTTCAGGTCCTATCACTCCCCTAACATCAATGAGTTTCCTTCATCATTAAACATTTCCAAGAAACTGTTCTTGGGTTGCAGTGAGATAGCATCAGTCAAACCAAAAATACACTGAAACATGAAAACCACTAAAGCAGAGAAGATGAATCAGTTTCTGACTTGCAGTGTTTTCAGAGAAGGCACTATCAGTGGGAAAGTAGTTTTCTGCATGACGGGCCTGTAAAATGTCAGAGTGAATGAAACAAAATGAGTCATGTCATATACTAGAATGATCAAAACAAGGGTTTTCAAGGGTTTTGCCACCATGTAAGTGTAACCGAGCACTGCATCAGTAATGTTCTGAAAAAAAAACCAAAAAAACCAAAACTGTATTCTTGTATTCTGCAGTCTCGTGACTCAATCAAATCAAATCATGAAAAGAATCCTCATGAAGTCATACCGTCATATGTGATTTATCATATTATTGCTTTGCAAATTTCTTTTATCCACATTACTTATTCCAGAAAGGTAGAAAATCAAAATGAACAAATTTGCTTTTGAAAGATTTTAAAAATAAGACGTCTAACAGTGGAACATAGTGCATAGCTCTGAACATCAGTTACATAATTTTATCTGTGATTCTGCATACATTTGCCATATTGTAATGAATATTGATAGAAAAAATGATAATTCATGCATAACACCCAGCCCTACTGGCATAGCACATTAAATGTTACATACATTACTCAAAAGCAGTGAAACATATGCAATGTATGCACTTTAGAAAAAATATGATAAGATATTATTTCATGAACGCATTGGCAACATACTGCCATGCATTCAGGCACAAATGGCCCAAAAAGCCTCATTAAAGTAGCTTTGTGGAACAGGCATTTTATGTCAAAAATGAAAGAGGGAAAGATATGAAGACATGCATCTTAAGTGAAATGGAGAAAAGGGAATTTCTTTGGTTTCTTTAACATTTCCTCTCAGTAGATCTACTGCTACAAGCTTTGATTTCAGAGCAGAGCCCTTAAGAAAATACAGCCTTGAAGTTAAACTCCAAAAATATTCAGATTCACAGTTACAGACTAGACCACTTACATCTCTCCTTGCAATGCGGCTGAAGTGCCTGTACATGAATTCATCTGTGCCAGCTGTGATCATGTGACCAGGTGAATCAGCCTTCCTGTTTCATGATTTCAGGGGTTGTTTTTGACAGGAACACATAAATATTCATGACTGGCATGAGAAATACTCAAAGGGAACTGAGCGTCAACTGATGGTACAGGGCTGGCTTGGGGTGGAATAGAGCGGATGGGAGTTGGGGAGAGAGGGAGAAACAGGAAAAGGAAGAAATACACAATGCTGTATGTGGAAAGAGATGCTTAATCACAGCTGCTATGGTCTGGCCTTGTCATCAGTCACTCAGTCAGCTGCACTCAGTAAACAAAGGGCAACTTTGAAAAATAATCTGTTATCCAACAACCTAAAATCTGTCATTTGAGTATGTACGCTTCCCATCTGATGATGTGCAGTCACACATTTATGAAGGCCTGGGCTCATGCTGTCAGTGCTCGGTTGTTGCTACATGATGTTACCACTAAAATAACATACCAGTTGGTTAAAAAAGTTAACAATGTCACAACAGGTAAGAAGGGCAGTGTGTCTTTGCACAGTTGCACTCATATATGGTAGCACAAATACACAAAGCCTCTTTCTCACTGAAGTATAAGCAATAGGAACAGTGTCCTTATCTCTAAACAGTTAAAAACGCAGGAAGAGACAGTCAGTGGGCTAGAGGAGCACTTCCCTCCTTTGTTTACAAGGACCACAGGCATGAAGTCAACTGTTTCCCCTCCTAACCAACTCCTCCAATGGAGCTAACCTTATTGTTAGATCCCAGGGGTCTCTTTACCACAAACACTTAATGCAAGGATAAATGGAACAGCTCAAGAATAACAGCACAATGCAGTAGAAGAAGTGAACAATCACATGGTAAGTGCAACAATTTAATTTCTAAATCAGGGTCAATGCCACAGTTAAATAGGGAAACCTACTATTCAAAACAGCACATACAATAGACCACACTATTATGAGTATTGTATTATGGTACTTTGCACAGACTATTGCTGGATCACCATTCAATCATTACAGCCAATAGCTAACCTCCAAAATCTTTCTCAAATTAAATAAGGGACATGGATGCTGAGGCAATCACTGTTTCTCTTTCTTTGTCAGTACATCTATCCCTCAGTAAGCTTTGTGAAAGGGATCTGAGTGGCAGATGTCTGGGTTAGGCTTCTTGCTAAAACGTTGAGAGAGAAAACAAACACTCAGGAGGTCTGAGAAAAGAGGGCCAACATGTCATCACAAGCTATCAGCCACCACCGTATGCCCGCTCCCTTCTGTTCTGTTCCTTTCTCCCACTTGCTGATTAATATTTCAGTGAGGAACAGTCTGCTCAGCCTATCATTCTGATGCGATCTGATTAAAAAAAAAGAAAAAACAAAGGAGAAAGAAATCTTGATATTTCAGCGCACTGAAATGGAACAAGAAATGATTGTCAGTCTGCAACTTCGCAACTCAACATATGACAAGTGTTTTTGCGCTTCTTGGCATGAACCAGCATTTGTGCTGTTGTGTTTTTAGTATATACATCACTGTGCATCTACATGGATTTGTAAATACATGTGAGGCAGGAATATAAAACATGAGATGCGAGAGGCGGGGAGTCTCCCAGAGGAGGCAGTCACATCTCAGTGGAGCTACGAGAGCTCATGGGATTACGTGATCTAGATTCAGTGAAGCGTAAGGAGCAAATGCACACAATGGGACACCATGAGAGTGATGAGCCAATTAGCAGGCCATTGTGGCTTTTAAAAGGAATCCATAGTTCTTCTCAGGGTTAATGAATGCATCTCTGGTTAGGTGCCATTTTTCCTTATGCATTGCTACAATGTTATCCATTTGAGTGATGATGGTTGAACACATTTGCCTACTTTTACTTTAAGTTATTTGTTGCTATAATGCACTAGCTATTTGCTCTCTGCATCACTGCTCATATTGAATAAAAGGGACACGAATAAAACATCATGTGACGTAATCTGACCTTTGAGCGGTGCACTTCACCATCATCATCCTCGCCACCAACTCCAAGGATCTTCCGGCTCTTCAGGCGGCTTATCAGGTCTGTCTGGCTGTGCTTCTTCATCAGAGGAGGGTGAGGTTTAGACGCCATGGTGAACACACCTAAGAGAAGTGGAGAGGTACATAGAGGTAGGTCAGTGTGTGTATCTGTGTGTGTGTGTGTGTGTGTGTGTGTGTGGCAGTAATGTTAGATGAAATGAATAAATGAAATAGAGAAAAAAAGAAAGAAGATAGGGGAAAAAAAAGAGTGAGAGAAAAAAATATGCCAATATTAATTTGGAGTTTCCAGGCTCTTATTACCCCTCCCTCTGAAGAAGGCACCTCTCTACAGCACAGGCAGGAAGAGGTATCAACCAATCTACCAATAATCCCCTTGAGGACTTGACTTATGCAACACAATTGCATAACACGGGTCCAGCAAATACAGGCAACCAATAAAACCCTCCTCTTAAGTCAGACTGGAAGCAGGAGCCAGATGTCCTCTAGGTCTGTCGAGAGGCTAGCGGACGCAGGTGCCTGCTCAAAGACTACAAGCACACGCACATGGACACACACATGCACGCACACACAGTCGTGTTTCCATCATTTCTGCAGACATTACATAGACTTACATTCATTTCCTGGAGACTTACCCTTATCATAACCATAACCACTACTTGCCTAATCCTAACCTTACCCTAACCTTTTACCAACCAGAACTAGTTTCAAAAGAAAATCATTTACATGCCATGTATTTGTATTATTCCGCCTATGTTGGCTGTTAGCTGTGATAGCAGGATACACTGTGGTGGTCCTATTGATCAGTGTTAATGAATAAAGCCTGTGGATTCAATGGGGACAAGCAACGGTCGAATCAACAGAGATCATCATCATCATCATCATCATTGTGTGCCCAGACAATGGGGAGGTCTGTCTACAAATTGATGGCTACTCGACATGGCAATTCTCTCGCGGAGTGAAACAAGAGCAGTTATTAAGCTTCTCTCTCAAGGATGGGGACAGTACCTCTAACAGAGAGCTTTGTGTCCAGGAGAGGAAAAAAACACAGTGTTCAGTTTTCAGTCCAGTCCAGGAATGTATCACCATAGTTAGAGACAAAAGGTAGGTATCAAGTACATTAACAGTCCAAAGCTCTACAGTATTCTGTGGGATATATTCCATTTTTTGCAAGCTCAGAGTTTCTCCAACTGATTCATCAATTTAATCAGATAAAAATACTAAGAACTTGCTGATTCAAGTGTCTCAAATGTGATGATTTGCTGTTTCTCTTTCATAATATGTTTAACATATATTTGGGTGTTTTGACTGCTGGTGAGAGACAATGACAAACTGCAAGACATCACTTTGGCGAAAACCCACGCTACAGCCATACTTGGACAGTATTACCTTATAAGGTCATCCACATATTTTGTTCTCCTTGTGTGTTTGGAAGGGACAGACAGGTGGGTACTAGAAAGTGTGCTAATCTGAGCACATTTCTGTCTGCGAGACGTAAGGGAAGCTTTGACAACATTCCCTTGTGTTGGCATGCATACATAGGATTGCAGAGGTCAGTGAAGGTTACACAGCATGTGTTCAGGCTTCTGTTGTCAAACATTCCACTTGGACTCCCACACTGCGCCTCAAGGCACTAGACTTTCCCTTTTCTGTAACTATCAGCAGGTAGAGGCACGACAAAAGGAAAAAAGGGAGAAATGAAACTTTGCTACACAGGCTAACTTATTTTTCACAACCAGTACAGGGAATCTGATGATGGGCTTCAACAAGGCCTGTGTTCATGGGCTGAACCTTATGGAAAAAATAAGAATTTTTTTTTTTTTTTTTGGGCAATTTATGCTGCATTTAAATGTACTAATTTAAGTTACATCATTTCACCAGATATGCAGGACGCAGTTACAAAATTAGGTAGTTCAATTTGCAAAAAAAACTGTGTTTCTGACTAAATTATGACAATTTTCAGATGAAATAAAGTTTTTTAGATTAGTCACCAAAAAAGTAAATTTTTTTAGTTTTGAAGTGGATCATGGTGGGCCGAATTTGATTTATTACATTGTATCTTTTGTAATGTGATTAGTCCATATTCATACATTGCTATATCAAGGTTGAAACAATATATTCTTCAGCCCGACACTCGTTTCATGCAGTAAAGTGACAACTGTATCCTTCCCATTTACAGAAAAGTGAACAGACAAATCTGGCAAATGTCCCTGCTTTCACTGCCACACCATTGGGTTTGTCTGAGGAGCAAAAGGAAAACATGCTTTCCATTGTGTCACTGTAAATGACAAAACTACCAGAATGACAATGTGACCCCCTGAATGCTGATCTCCTACACCACCATAACTCCATCACAATCTACGATAAAGCAGTGAATCAGACACACCTCACTGCATGCATTTCTTCCACATGCAAAAATACCCTTGCATGGCTCACCATTTCAATCCCCCTACCAGCACTACTTCACTTTCCAGAGGGATGCTGATGGAGTTGCCTAGCAACTGCCAATGGGCCAAAAGCGTCTTCATTATTGAGAACACCTTTCATGATTGAAACCACCTTTGATGATGAGGTCTCTACCAAGAGCCACTCATGACATGTCGTTCTCCTTGCAGTTGTAGGTGACATTTTGGGATAAATGAAGACTTTGATCTGTGTACAGCCTGCTGGAGTAAAGACATGCTTTTCTAATTTGCCACTTCTTGCCAGCATAAAAGACTTTAAGAGGGATATTATGTTACTAATGAAATGTGCTGTATATGTAATCTCACTCCTTCAGAATGGCAACATACATTCTTATCATAGTTGTGAACCAAACCATGTCTCACCTAGATGATGAAAGAGGGGTTACACGTCAAGATGAAAATAAATCTGAGTTTGGCAAAACAATGAATTATTGAGTGAGCTGGACAGGATGAATGAAGAGAAGCTGTATTTAGGAGCAGATCAACTAAGACAGCAGTCCATTCGTTGGGCACCCATGAGCACAATTCCAACAATCACAGAAGATGTATCGTGATATGCGGCCATCCAGGTCAAGGCCGGTCTCTGCTTTGCTATCCTAAAGTGGAAAATGTTGTTTCTAATCAGCCAATGATGCATTAAATTGGAATATAAACTCTCTTTAAAACATCTGACAGGAAGGGAAAACAGCCATGTTCAATGGCACTAATTCTACAGCTTGTGCTTCTGTGGAACCATTCAACTGACATGCATTACTGTAATTAAATCAGTGTAGAGTGAAAAACAAACTGTCATTACTGATGAGACCAGAAAAACAGCAAGTGAAATATTACGAAAGATGCGCGAATATGTCAGCATCCAAAAATACCTCCAGAACACTTGTCATCTCACCAAGACAAGAACTGAAACAGTTGACAATCAGTGCTATGTTATAATGGAGTAACTTTCTAGAAGACATCGGTGCTCCTGGACTAACTGCTTACTGACAATATACCATTTCTATTCAGGAAATCCCATTTTAAGTGTATATTTTTTAATAGAATTTAAAGATAAGAACACCCTCACTAAATCAACAGTTCATCCACTCAACAAATTTCAGCAATAAATGGGTGATTAATGTCTTACTTTAGAAGACAATCATGCACAATCAAGAACTTTGAAAAAAATAAAAGTACATCTGCAGATTGAAATCTTTGCAGGCCAGCCTATTTTTTTCAAGGACAAATATAGTAGGATCAATTGAAATAAGTTTTCCAGAGCCAATATCAAGGAGACCAATAACCAATATTTGATGCAATTCTGAGGTTCTTGTACTTTATTTCCATTTTCTGTTTTTTTAAACAATGGCGTGCAAAAGTTTGGTCACCACTTGTCAAAATTTCTGTCACTGAATAGTTAAGGGAGTAGAAGATGAACTGATGTCCAAAAGGTATTAAAGGTAAAAAAGAAAAATGCGATGTAGATCGAATCATTGTGTTTAAACCTTGTATTTCTACACAGCTGCAGATAAAGGCTACGCTAAGATTATTTGTATTATACTAGCTGTAGAATTAGATTGTCATGGTCGCTGTGTGAGATTGTTTCCGACTCACTCCAAATCCAATTTCTAGCAAGTCCAAATGTCAAAAAAATACAGATGCAATCATTTCCAAAATTCACATTGTGTTTGAATCAAACAAAATATTCTGCCTCAATCCATTCATCCATCTGTTTAGCTTTTCAAAAACATTTTCACTGCAGTCAAAAAACTGTTTGCTCTCCCATTTGCCACACAGAAAAGGAGGCACGCACCTGTATTATCTAGGTGGTCCGGCGGCAATAAGCCTAAGGTCTTGATTATTATTTCATCATTATTTTATGCCTTTATTGGATTACCCTGCTGCCCACATGTATTTATGATGATTTAACAGAGAATGGCCTAACTTGTTTCATCAAATTAATCACTGAATTCAAATTGAGGATTTCGTCAAAGGGTTATATTTTTAGGGTGATACCTTCATAAAACAATACAACAGACATTCGAGGATTCATTCAGGGAAAAAAATGACAGCTCTAGCATTTGTGATGACGATATACTTTAAATGTGCTCAGGGGTTTTAGAAAAAAGACATGAGACAGATGTATCAGATGTATGATGTACGCTGGAAAGCCTGCTATTGATGCAGTCTGAAGAGATAGGGTGTCTTTCACGTTCTGTGATTGAGCATCGATTGCAGAACAACAATGCATTTACCTCCCTGTGGGATACACAAAGGGAGAGAAGACTCTTAGCACAGAAGAACATAAATTACACATAAATGAATTGCTACGTGTGGGAGCAAGGCCAGGTTAGACCACCTGGAGTGAAGAATGAACCAAAACCTGAGAATTTAGCACCAGCAATAATATGAATAACAAATACTCCCTTTGCTTCGTGTGACATGTGATATGTGCCATGGAAATACAAAGCTGCTAAACATAGGAGGAAGATATTGAGGGAAAGGTGCAAACTCCCTGAGAGATCTCTGGTTATTGACTAGAAAGATGTAAAAAATGATTGTATCATATGAACAAAGCAGTGTGTGGGTGTGGAGGAGCAACTGTGAACAAATGTGTTACTCAAAATAAGAAAGCAGACTATACAGCATGGCCATCTCCTCCTGCTTTCCATTAATAACATGAGATACAGTTGCCCAATTGCCTCTAAACCCCCTCACCGTCATGTTTGGGATATATAGCAGCACCACATAATGCCATGAGAGATAACACACAAAACAACACCTCTACTCAACAGACTCTGGAGACTAGTGCGAGCAGTTCAATGAAATGTCTGTTTCTTGCCCACGAAGAATACTTCACTGACCTGTTGTGAATGTATCATCACTCGTGGTTAGTGTATGATATGATTTGCTCATTCAATTAGGAAAACTGGTGTATTGGTGCTGCTATATAGCGTGGTATAATGTTAAGGTGAAGACAGGAAGATCCAGTCTCCTGTGATCTGATGTCATATGGTCAAGCATCCTTGACCCTCATTGGATTTCAGATGTCTTAACAATGTTAAGACTTGCTTGTTTGCATTGTCTTGCTGTCACAACACACTGAGTCACCCCACAGCAGCCGAGTTTGGAGCTGTAAACCAGGAAGAGAAATCTGAAGAGGCTAAGAACAAATATTTAGCAGCATGGCTATATGGATGGCAGTGTCAGTGTCGGTCAGTGGAAATATCCTAAAAGCTATTGGATGGATTGCCATGACATTTTGTGCACACATTTATGGTGCCCAGAGGATGAAGACCCCCCTAACATAATGTACTGATCTGTTTGTTGCTGTGGAAAGTAGCTGGAAAATTACTCTGATGAAAATGTGGATTTGTGTTATCAAATTATTGTATATCTGATTGTGTGAGACCACACCCAATC
This sequence comes from Chaetodon auriga, assembly GCF_051107435.1. Classification (NCBI taxonomy): domain Eukaryota; kingdom Metazoa; phylum Chordata; class Actinopteri; order Chaetodontiformes; family Chaetodontidae; genus Chaetodon; species Chaetodon auriga. Next base: position 9,725,908 of record NC_135079.1, on the reverse strand, counting down.
ACTGAGGAAGATTGAGGCAGAAGTTTTCCTCGATGCAGGCCAACATGACTGTCTATGCCCTTGGGCGACTCGAGCTGGGTTACTGTAGGACTTTGCACTTTGAAGTCTGTGAGTGCTCAGCATTTCCACAACAACCTCAGATACCTCCTCAATAGTGATAAACTGATTCACTTCCACCGCCTCCACAAAATGCTTGTGTTTGGATAGATGACTGCAGCCTCCAGCATCATGAGCAATCCTGATCACAACTGAAGGTGTCAACAGTACAGTACATAGAATCGAAACAGCATGAGAAAGGCCTTGATCACGTTGACGGTGTGTTGTCATTCAAGATTTGTCCCTAAGTGTCAGCCTATTTTAGCTAACTTAATTTTCTTTCTTTTTCAGTGTTTTTCCTCACTAATCAAAATAAAATGCTCCATTACTTTCCAGTTCCAGCTTTACTCTTTTCTGATCCACTCGCATTAACCTTCCGTAACCTAGTTCATTTTTGTAGATTTATTGTCACTGTTGTATTAATCATTTCCACAGTATTTCCACAACTTTGACCCAAACAAGAGTGATTACAATAACCAGAAAATGTAGCCTCAAATAGAGCTGAAGCAACACTTGTCCGACACAGTCACAACAAAACTGCATTTACTGCAGTTAAATTGTAATGAACATTGGATTGTAAAGGCGTTCAAAATATTGTGGCAACCTTATCTGCCCGTCAGATGAACTCCAATATCAGAAACAAAACACAGGACACAAAATAGCACCTAATGTTATACAGCAGCAACAAAACTACTGACAGAGGAGCATGACAAGCCTTAAATGGTGCCTTTTCTCTGCCTGTGGCCTGCATGATCACACACTTTACACATTCAACATGACATCAGTACAGCTCAGTGGAGGGTTGGCTCTGGTAACAGAGACTATCGTGCAAGTGGAGAGATTGATCCTGTAGATGCATCCAGCTATGCAGGGGTTTTAAAGCTCAGATTTCTTCAAATCACCTAAAGTAATGGTTTCCCTGCCTGACAGATGCTGGCTCTGGTGTAGTGGAAATTACAAATGAGGTTCGGTTGTGGCAAAAGGGCAGAGAAAACAGATGAGCACAGAACGCAGTGCTCATGACAGCTGGTGATAAACAAAGGAGAATGGAGAAGGCAGTGAATTCCTATCTTGAGTCAGAACAGACCACCAATGCATACCCTAGAAACTGTATATGCAGTCAGTCTGAGGAGAAAACTGCCCCTCAGTCTCCATCAATACATCATTGTGCTGATTCAGACAGATTAATACTGTTAAATCATCTGGGGACAGTTAGCAGAGAATTAACTAGTCCTAATGATTCCCGGGATTTGGAGTTTCCCTGCCTAATATTGCGTTATTACATCACACTGCAGCAAGGGAAATTACCCTCTTGTTGGCTGACTTACTTCAATGTGATTATGTAAGAGTGTTCCTAGAGTGACTCTTTGGGGAGTCACAATTACATACAAACCCGAGAATCCCAGGAGTCACTGTCATTGTAATGAGATGTTACAACATTCTTAACAATGTAAAGCAGTTGAAAAGCCTAGTTTCACAATTACAACAATAATAATTGAATTTTACATGACTACCCTCCATATAAAATAAGATATTGATCAAGAATGTACATTTCTGAAGTAGAAGTACAGTCCAATGAACTCAGCTGTGGGGATTGTGAGTAATGACTGAGCTGATAGCACAGCGGTCCAGCCGGGTCTCAGTAGAGGCAGCCCTTTATCCCTCCTCGTGGCACTGCAACAACTTCATAAATCATTTGCAAGAAGAAAACAGTACAGGACTATAATATATTATTGTAATATATTACTTTTTCATAGCTGGTTTGTGCACTGCTGTGTTCACCCTTGCTTTTACTAAAATTGAGACACCAGAAGTCAAAACAGTAAATCTGGCTGGATTGTTAAATGTACTGTACCTGAACATGAAATGGCAAATAAAAATACAAAAAACTTTTACAAGTTTATTCCCTCCGTGACAAACATGTTACGCAAGCCATCATACATTCCAGTACATTAAACCTGCCTCCCTAAATACTTTTAGACACACTGTAAATGGAATTAAAGAAACTTGCCAGCCTAGTGACATTAAGGTCACCAGCAACCCACAATGCAACACTCTACAGTAACAGCCTGACTCAGTAGGAGCCATTACTTGCTCCATTCAAAGAGAAATGCTGTGATTATGTAAATGTCTAGCACTTGAATATGATATGGCCTCCACTTATTCAAACATATAACAAAAAAAAAAAAATCATCTGGTATTTGTGTCAACACGTTTCCATGAAAGCAAACCACAGTGAGGGACTGCAGACAGGTGGGTTATTTTTACTATCTGTTACATGAACTGGGGAGGGCCCTCTAGTAGTGATTATTTGGTGTTTCTATCTCTGGAGCCATCTTGACACGGCAGGCTCACCGTGAAGTCAAGGCAGAAGCAGCAAAGATGAGGTGAGGTAAAGCTGAGCTGACACTTGGTGCACACGCGCAGCTGGGAGGTGAATGATCTCCTCCAAGGAGCAAAACCATCAGAGCTCAGCAGGGATCCAGCACACACAGAGAAAAGACGACAAGAATGAGGTCCTGCGTTCAAACAGCACACACCAAAAAGGCTGACACGAAGCTTCAGAGCGCTGCCTTTGCTGTACTGTAGGACACTGCTGCGAGAAACAGCCCACCAGTAATTATTACTACTTATATATAATTATTATTTTTACTGTTACTCAGTGACGAACAGTTAGGGTTATTGTTGATTTCCTCGTCTCTGCAGCAGCATATAATTGGACTGTCACTATGATTTTAAGATATGCGGTAATTATAATTGTGCAGGTTAGAAGGCAGAAGCAGATGTTCTGTTTCATTACTGTAGAGCAAGAAAAATCTACTAAAACTGCAAAACCTTCAAAAAGGAGCTGAAATTGTATCAAAGAGGAAGAAAGCTATGAAATGTTTAATTATCAAAAGACATATATACAGCCAGTTGCCAGTATATTAGGTACACCTAGCTAAAACGAATGCAGTCTAGTACAACAGCCCTGCTATAAATCCTAGCTTCACGAAGGTTATAATGTTAAGTTACTGTTGAATCTGTTTTAGAGGTGTCGATTCAACTTCATGATCTTTTTGGAAGATGTAGTTTGTGGTGCTCTTGAACTACATTGCATTATTATATTACATAGTATATGTTATGTTTCTGTTGCTTAGCCCACCCTCATTTATATTAATGGTGTGGACAGCATGTACATGGCTCTGCAGAGTTAAATCAGGAGACCTGAAGGCAATAGCAGTGTAGTGGAGTCACAGGTAGCTAGAAATACCAGATGTCAAATGCTTGTTGTCCAGGGTAACTGTTAGCCAAGACTAATTAAATGATTGAATGAAGCAGGCTTTAATGACACACAACAAATGGTTATTAGAGATAAAGCTCTGCACACCCAGTTATGTTCCCCTCAAGACTGCTGGCATATTAGAGAAGATTTTTAAGCATCTCGATGGGAACCACAGACCATTCACCACACAACACACCAATGCAATAAAAGTGGTTGTGTTACTTCACTTTGTGGATCAAGGTGAATTATATGTCAATGCAAGATCATGGTGAGCTGCTAGAATCCTGTAATTTTTCGCTCGTGGGGAATCAGAATTATTACTTGCACAGCCTTAAAATACAGGCAGTAACAGACTCAGTGGTACACTTTAAAGTGCCGTGAAATTAATTTTGCTTGGGAGAACAAGAATTACCATTGTTATGGGGTTGTATTGTGCATCTTGGTGGGAGCTGTGAAAATTTGATTAGCTGTTTCACTAAGTAAATAGCAACAGGTAATGATCAGTAATGGTGACATTTTGAAATCACAGCAGTGGGTCAATCAAAAACAAGCACTCCTCAGTTGCTTTATACTCAAACAATAATTTTGTGTTGTCTAGTTGGCTGTCAATTCCTTTCAGCAAGCAGATTTTCAGACAGATTTTCAGATTTTCTGTGGCCTGTAGATACAAAGATTATTTCACTCCCCTTGGGAATGGGAGTGACGTGATTCAGTGAAACACACTATGAAGAACTGTATGCATACAGTAAGTCCTAGGGCTGCAGAGGTATAGGTTTAGTTTCAATCAGTAAGGGGAGAACATCACATTTCGTCTGGGGTTCTTTTGACCCTAAAATATGGGCCTCAGGATATGATGTATACTCTAGTACTCCAAGACTAAAGGCATTAAACATATTTTTAAAGCAGGAAATGTAAGCAAAACCACACTCTTCTCTATCAATCTCACAATCATTTTAACTGTATGCCCTCTTTATAACTTTCTTTTCCACATTCTTGTGCTTCTCTGATCTTGTTGACCATTGTGCTGAAGTACTAAAAAGGGAGTGTGGTAATCCGCAATTTCTAAAAGTAGAACAGACATGCTTCTGTGTTCCTAGGGAACCCCACAGGGCTGGAGACATTTACTTTCTCGCCCTGACAATAAGTAAGTGTTAAAGCAACTGAAACAGCTTTTCGGCTGTCCATGTCAAGAAAGCACCCAGACTACAAACAGCAGTAGAAGGGAAACACCTTCTTTCAATTAATTCAAAAGTCCTGTCATACTTACAATGTGAAATCCTTCAGTAGGCACCAAGTACAGCAGCTTTTCTCATGGCTCTGACTATTGATATAGAGCCACTAGCACAAATCAATAAGTGCGTCTCACAATTAATGAAACAATGTTAATTGCGCAGAGGATTGATCCCTGAGGTTTCAAAATATGACTAATTCAACAATTGACCTGGCCCCTCCTTCCTCAGCTTGTCATGCTTGCTGAAGCACTACCTGGTTGCTAAGCAGCCCTGCTGGATGACGAAGACTATTCATTTGAGGGCTCAATCTGTGTCACTAAGGATTTTGTGTAGAATTAACTGGTTGGTAAAAGTCAAAAAGAGATCCTTCAAAATGCTGTAATCTATATTCAATCTATACTCATCTAGTAACATGTAGTTCATTGTATTAAATGTTTGCATTTTTACCCCTATTAACTCATTGCCTCTCCTGAACATGTGTCAGCGAGAGCTTGTTACATAATCCCCTGCTCATGGATGCACACACACGCAGATGTACGTAGGTTTACACAGCAATAAACACATTTCTATTGCTCATAAAGTTCAAATGAGGCAACAAGAGGGTTCCACAGTAAGAGGCAGCAACATCAACATTAGTGTGTGTTGGTGCCAATCAGCTTTTCAGTATTAGGCCAGATGCTCACAAGGCCAAGCACAGCAACTTCCCCCTTGCTATCAGGCTAGAACAGTGACTTTAAAGTTTGGTGTTGAAAATAAAATTTGGCATACCTCTTTTCCTGGGGTCTGCTCCTAAACCTCTGACATGACCACACACGTAGCATAGCATAGTATGCAAGTATGTTAAGTCTGTTTCACTGTGCTGTGCTGTCTGGCAGAGGTCTGCTGGAACAAACACTAACTTTAACTATTACTGCTAATGTTTTCTCATTATTTTGCAGATATGTAAATCACACTCTCCTTGCCCCTCCACTCTAACCTTTCCTCTCCACACCAAAACAGTGACAGAGGGTTGAAAGACATCAAAACACAAGAAAATAAATATCAAAATAAAATGATATGTTTCAGTGGCAATACAATGTTGTTCCAATATAAGTGTTCCAATGCCAATATTTCCTTTTTCCACCAAAAACTGCCGTTTTTTTATTCTATAGTTCAAGCAACAAGGATTGATGATGTTGACATTTAATTTACTGGCTGGAGAAATCACCTGTTTCTATAGCTCACACTAAGAGCAATGAAGAAAACGTCAAAACAAATGGGACTGCAATTACTGAGAATGTGCTACCTGCCTCACAATTTACAAGCAGCTGGGTCAACTAAATCATCTCTGATATAATAGAGACTGCTCTCTATTTTAATGGCTTTAGAGCAATAACCCTGAAAATGAAAAGGCCATCATTTTCTCACAAATACCAAGTAGTGATGAAATGCCACACTCCCCTTCCGCTGCATGTTTATGTTGCAGCTGCTGCAGCAGGTTGGTTACGCAACTGCAGCGATTTCTTGTGACAGTCTAGTTTGCACATCAAAGTGTCAATGTCTCAATGTCTGAAATCTGCACCACTTCTACATCATTGATAAGACAATGGTGCCTTTTTTGCCTATTTGTCTATTTGATTTATCAAAGTACACCAAACAGCTTAATGCATATTTGTTAAGTATAAAAATGCCTAGAAAGAATATAGTCTTTAGCAAGAAAATGTAAATCAAGAAATATCTGTTAAGTGAACAAGCCTTGGACCATGTTCAGACAGATATCAGCACCGCATGAAAAAGCACAGCCCCCTCATTCATTAGAATAGGACCACTGTGTTGATTCAGTGGACACCCTACGCACAGGCAAAAAGCTGAACCTGGCTCAAATCTTATCTCAAGGTATCATTAAGTGCTGTGCAACGTCCTGGCATCTGAGAAGCCTTCAAACTCTACACAGGGATGTTTCTTGTCTGTACACCCACTAAGAATCTGGCCAAGCATAATCAATATTACAGACGCAATTTGCTTGTTGCTCAAGTATTTAAATTCTACACCTCAGCCTCATTACTCAAGATAGTTAAACGGGTACAATAGCTAGGCGATTGATTAACAAATTGAACAAAAACATAAATAATTCACCTGTAGAGGTCAGCAGATTAGAATGAGGCCTGTTCTCCTGACATGACCACTGTCTCCAAGCTGACATTTATCCCTCCATCTAAAGCAAAGAACAGTATTTCATCGGACTATCATTGTTTCTGTTACTGAGCTCTGATGCTATGACTGAAACACTTGAATCAATTCCCCCTATCAGTGAGCAGGGCACCTTCTACGAATAGTAAATGCAGCTACATTCATACCAACACAGGTACATACCATTCTTGTTACTATTCAGACCCTGTGATTTGTTTGTTCATCGTTCTCCCACACTGCAGACGGAGTGCAAATAATAAAGGCTCTCTGTGACAGAAAATCAATACTTGGAACATGGCATTTTACAGCTTCCCTAAAATTTCAACCTTTCTTTTGGCTGCAGAAAATACAAAGCAATCTTTAAAAATACAAGGTGCCGCTAAACAGCATGCCATTCACCACCAACTTGTTTAATTACACAGATAAGATAGCAGCTCTTAGTTTGTAGGTGGACAGCAATGAATTGTCCAAAATAATTTGGTGACAGACATTAGAATTTCATGTCACAGTCATGTCCTTTGAGAGGTCACCAGAGGTAGTCGGCACAGCCTACTGTACAAGCAGACAGACAGGTCTAAAAAAGTCTTTGTTTGTCAGAGGGTACTGGTTTTGTCTGACTCTGGACCAAAGATTACAGCAGCTCTAACTCTTCAAAATGACTCTAAATTCTGTCTGAGTATGTGTGCGTGAATAAGGCCTTTGATGTAAGGAAAGTGCCTATTTGCCCTGAAAGCATTCAAGCCATATTAGACTGCCAGAAAAAGCTCCGTCAGCTTGTTACTAAAGCTAATTAGATCACTTCTCACTTTCACAGTGGGGGAAAAAGAAGAAAACGCAAGGCCATGGCCAGTGAATAAAACCATCCCAGAAAAATGTGTTTATGCTCCTGCACATGATGTTTGCTCTGAATATTTCCATAGATAACACTTCTATATTTCCTACATACTGACGTCCAGAATGAGGTTCCCTACCACTGGGCCATTCTGCCATTTTTTGTGACACTCTATACTGTTAACTCATCTTCAGATATGCCACAGCCGCCCCTTGGTAAATGTGAATACACCCACGCAGCTTGCTAATCAGGTTTTTACTGAGCATCACAAATGCCATGAGGGCTCAGCTAAGTTTATACAGAAACAAATGAGGGAATCAACCTTCGTCACTGGCAAATGAGCCTACACAGAATGCTGATATTTGAGCATGATGAGGTAGATATTTAATTGGGGAAAAGGTTGCATTTGTCTCCTGGCCATATTAGCTTCAGTTTACTCCCTTGGCAAGAGCCTGCCAGTGACTGCATGATTTTAATCTATTTAGAAGCAAATTAAACCTTTCAATCACAAGAAGTTGTTCACTCAGTCTCATTAATGTCAGAAATCTTGCTGGAGCCAGCAATCATCCAAATAATATATTGACAGCTGTAAAATGCCATCAAGGCTGGGCAATATATAGTAGTTGCGAAAATCATTGTATTAATAAAATGTTGGCAAAATGACCAAAAATTTGGACAACAGAATTTTGTAAAACAACAAAACATGGTCATATCAAGATATGATTCCACTGAGAATTAATTAACTATAATATGAACTAACTGGCCAGGCCTTAAGAGGTAATATGTACAGATTGTCTACCCAGGCCTACTCCCAGAAACGGGAGTCAAATAGTATTTTATTCAGTGGGCAATGCATGATGCTTTGACCTTTACTTGAGCTCTCACACTGAGGAAAGATAGGTGTGTGTGTGAGTGTGTGTGTGTGTGTGTGTGCCATTTCTAAATTGACATCAAGGCAGAATTATACATCACCTTGGGTTTCTATTATTTTGAACAACAGCCATTTGCATGAATTTGCATTGAACATACTTCATCCTTGAAGAAGCGCGACTTATTTCTAATGTATTTGCACAATAATAAACAGTGTGTTTGGAGTGATGAAAACTTGAAAAAACTCAAATCAAAAACTGTTTCTGTTCAATACGAATGTAGTGCAGACAAGGGAAAGTGCAATGCCTGCAGGTGACGTGTTTGTTCAGAGTGTATGTGACGGCCGTATTGGTGACATTTCGTATTGGAACCACCAGAATGCGTCACTCTTCACAGCATGTCAGGTGTGAAAGGGTATAAAACAGGAGCCCCTGCTGTTGAGCTCCCATGTCTGCATTCTGTTAATTACGTACAGGATAGTATACACAGTCTGAAAACCATTAGTATTTTCTAGTATTTCCAAGTGCTTTCCACTTAGAAGTACCATAACCTGGATGAATGAGAATCTTCAAAGGCATATTTTCCAGTATCCTCATTTTTTTCTTGAGTGTTTTAAATGTAGTATAGTTTGAATAACTCATTGTAGGAATACTGAATTCACTAATCAGTGAAGTCCAATGATGTAGTAGCATGTGTATTGTTCCTTGGAAGGAAACCTACACACTGGGACTGGACACCACTGGCTAGGAGAGTGCACTGGTAACCAGTCTGGCCAGTTATATTGGTACTACTCCATCTTTGCCAGGAAAGGTCTGAGCCCATGATTGTACCAGACATACAAAATTCAGACGAAAACTATTTTGGGACTGCGTTACAAGACTGAGATTCCCATCCTCATCTAAACCATCATGAGAGGAAAAGTCACTTTAAAGACATATTGTGAACAGAGGTCAGCCAAACTGGACCAAGGCCATGTATTCTGCTGACAACCACTGCTGCAGCTGAATGTATTCTTCAGCCATATTTGACAATTTACCCCAACTTCTGCTTCTCTGCATGCCTGTCTTAAAAACATCTGAAACTGGTAATCCAGTCATTCCATTAAGAAGATTAGCCATCAACAGAAAACAAATCTGGCAATGATTTTCCTCTTTTTTTTGGCAATAACGCCAAAGATCCTCTGGCTTCGGCCTGTCACCTCTGAATATCTGCCTGTATTATTAGTCTTCTTTGAGAGCAAATTCATTATATTTGGGTTTTGTGCTGTTTGTCAGCCAAAAGAAGACTGAATGGGTCTACTTGGGCTGTAGAAAAATGGCACAAGACAGTTTTCACTATTTTCCAATATTTTCTTGACCAAACCAATTACTTGAGAAAAAAATCAACAAATTCATTGAAAATAACACAATGATTGTTTGCAGTTTTATTTTACTTAAATTAGCTAATTTTTCAAACTATGACAACACAGACACAGAGAAACTACTAAAGTGAAGCAACCTCTAGATGAACCTGGCATGTTATGTTATGCAGTATATGAGCAACACCTGTCAGTTCAGTGGGAACCAGTTGTGATGAGCTGCAGCTGAATTCCAATGTCTAAATGGAATCAGCGAGTAAATGAAAAAGACAGAATGTCAGTAGGAGAGGGATTAAGCAACCTGAATGGGGGTGGCTCTGAGGTGATAGGGTGAGCCTATGGAGAGATAAAGCTGTCACCTCAATTCTTAATATTTAGCAGCTGAAATATTTCAATTCCCATCATCATACTGCAGCAGTTTAGTACTTCAAGTAAAAGGTTGCCAGGAGGTCACTTAACCAGACATACTATGCAAGTGTTGAAAATGTTAGGTGTGATGTATGAGTGCTGCTGAGGAGAACTGAAAGGTGACTTTGTTCAAATAGTAAGGGGGAAATGTGAAACCATAAAAAAAAAAAAAAAAAAAAACCTCAAAGCACTCTAACACGCATGCGCACACACACAAGCAGCTGAAACAATCACAATGCTCCACTGTGAGCATGAATACATACAGACTCCAAACAACCAGGCTCCACAGCATGGCTCTTTGAACGGCTGACCAGCACAGCCTGGCATATTCCTCATTTCGGGTGACTGCAGGCCTTTTACTACAAACTGACTACTAAACAATTAGAAAAAGTCAACTGAAAAAAAGAAAAAAAAAAAAAAATCTTTCACCTACTGAATACAGATACTATTAGATGTGGAGTTCACACGTTGCTCTTAACTGCAAGTGAAGATGATGATGATGATGCTGCTGCCACTACTCCATTCTTCCAAAGGTACTCTGGTGTTCCTTAAAGTTTGCCTGTCGATTAAAAATTATAGCATTTTTTTTAATGAGGACTGTCCTTTCTTTTCTTTAAAATGTCTTTAGACCATGAAAGCCCCACAAATATCTTGTGAGCAAACATAAGATGATGCAAGCAAGTTAAACAAAAGAAAGCACCACATGTTGTACAACATCACAATATAAGTAAAGGAATTATCAAAGATAATGAATCCTAAATGAGATTTTGCTGAGTTTATGCAGACAGCTGGAACTGCCAGAGGGAAATGACTTGCCAAATATACACAGCAATTGTCGACAGCGTTTTGCCACCATTCAACAATGGAATTGCTTTTCTGTCTTCCCCAGATGTAATTAATGAGTTGGGCAGCCCATCACTGCCATAAAACAGCAAAGCCTGAAAAGCAACATATGGTCTTCGCTTCTCTAATCTTGTCCACTGGAAATACACAGTAGCACATCTGCTGTAGGGTCTTTATTAAGGCTACGGCTAACACAGTGTCACACTAGATAGTAGGAAATTATATGTGAAAGGAAGATAGCCATCCTCATTGGCAGGAGAATATTGCTGGTACACAGTAGTCCCTAGAGACAGAGCAGATGTCAGTGCAGAAAGATGAAACTAAATATAGCTAACTACCATTTTGCTGAGGTAAATCATATTTGTCGCTTGTGACAATTACCAAAACAATGTTAGCAGAAGACATCTACATTGAGCTGTGCTTGTAAAAAAAATTCACCCATTCTCTAGTCTTGAGACAAAGATCCCAAGCAGTCACTGTTTAGAGATAAATCACCTTGTGCTACTGCGCTTCAGGAAGCATAAATACTACCCTCACACTTTCAATGGCCTGCACATGCACATGTATATTTGTGCAGCTAAACTAAATATAAACATTAAAACGAATAATTACAGTTTGTTGTGTAATGTATGGACAGTGCTGTGAATGGAAGTGTTAATTAATCACTGAGGGGTTAAAACAAAAAAAGCGGTCACCATGAGCTTTGGCTACCCAGCATGCAGCATGCCAGGAGTGTGTGAAGGGCCTGAGGGACTGCCCAGGGCTGTGCTCAGTGCGGCTGCCTGCCTCTGTGCCTCTTCACAGAGAACTACACAGAGACACATATCCATCTACATATGCTACTGCCTGACTCTCCATGGATCAGTTCAACCTCACAGCCCGGCTCCACTGAGAACAGGTTAGCTCTCCATGCAGTCTGGTGGAGTGTGCGGGCACACATTTAAAACTTACAAAGAAAAACAATTGATTTTTAACTTAGTCTTATAGAAAATATAGTACTGTTTCCACCTACAGTACTCCCACAATGAATCTGCTCTGTTTAATAAGGAAGTCCTAACATAATGTAATATTTCAATGGTTCAGATAGACAGTTATTAAGTACAGTTGTAAGATGTGTGCGCCACTTCTACGTGACACGCAGAGCTGTGCTGTTGCCCTGCATGAGAGCCATTAGTGAGAAGAGCTTGCAACTACAGCTGAAAGAGTCTTTGAGGTTGGCTGAGGTAACAATATCCCGCAGTCACAAGCGTTCATGGAAAAAGAAAACAGTCTGAAAAGGTCAACATCAGGCCAGATCTGACCCATTTACCAGAGCCACCCTTACATTCAGAAAGTAGAGTGCCAGTACGTTAACAGTGAAAAAAGATCCAATGGTTTGATCAGCCGTGCTTTGGTTAAAACGACAGAGATGTTGTTGAACACAAACCTCAAGCCAGAAAAACCGCTGATGGCTCCATCAGCAAAGCCACAGTATCCTCACCAGACATCCACTGCTGCCCACTCCACACCAATTTTACTCATTTTCCACAAAGCTGAAAACTTTGTCACCATGGGCACAAAAACAGAAAAGGAAGTCCTATTTCATCTATCCTGTTTCCTCAGCCAATTAGAATCCCCCGCCCGCCCACAGAGCCTGGATGACATGTTGATTCCTGATCACAAGGCGATTAGAGAAAAACAGTGCAACTGCTGCCATGAGAAAAAGGCTTGTTCAGGAAAAAGACAAATCAAATATGCAATTTTTAAAGCTTCACACTGAGGGGTAAAAAAAATCCCTCATTTGTCTCCATATTCCAGGTCACGTTCTTCCTTTAGAGATCAAGGAATGCAATAGGCACCCTGTCGCTTCCCTCATGTTATTCTGTTTGACCGTAGCCAGCATCATGGGGTGGGATTTGAGTTAAAATGCTTGTCACATTACAGACGTGAGCACGTCGATGCATGCTGCATTCAATAGTGGTGTCATTCTGAGGGGAAAAACACCACTGCTCATGGTCATGGTCATTAATAGGGAGCTGCAAAGTAAGTTAAGCTTAAATTTCAGCCATCCAATGAGCAATCCTCAGGGAAACAGACTCGTACTTTCCCTGCAGTTCGCTGATCGTCATTTCACAGCACTGACAAAATGACGAAATCCACATGTTGATTCTGAGAACGATGCAGCATTGCTTAACTGCACCTGGGACAAGTCCTGACACACAAAAACACTACCTGAAGTGTTAGGTGTTAAGCAGACTCACACCGAAAGAATCACTTCTCCAAGAGCTGCGACTCAGCTTCGGGTGGGGGGGTTAAGAAACGTGTACACTGACTTAAACTGCTTTAATGTTTACATAAACATTACAGCACGCTATCCTGTATGACTTCCTCTCTAAACACAGCTGTTAACGTTACATTGCCTTTTTTTGTTAAGCTAAATAAAGTCAAGTGCTGCTCTAACTGGCCAATTTCTACTGCTGAAACATCCAAACATCGGTGTGTTTTGGCTCTTGCTGTCCTACCACACCGGTTCATCCACCTTCATCTGGTAAGCAGTCACCCCTGCCACCTGCTTTTGAAAACTTAACCTTTTCAAGGGACTTTGGTTGGCGAAACGCAGCAACATCACGCAGACTATGAGAGCGATCACCTCTGCCATGTTTAATAATGACAGCACATTTTTCCAGCCTCTTAACTGGGTAATAATTAGTTGCTCGCTGACGTTAAACCTCTGGCTGCTGAATAACTTCACAGCTGCTGGGTGGGGTGAAGCAGTGCAGCCGTTAAAACGGTTATGGAGGAAAACGATTTAAAAAACAGAGAATGAATGAAGAAGCTAATCTTCTGATTAGGATAAGCGTGTTCCTGAATTTTACATGTAACTGATACGAATGAACACCATTTGTGTTTTTCTTTAAAGGTTTATTTGAGAGAAGTGTCGACCGAACTCAACTTCATTTTCCGACGCTTTTCTCATACTTTTAAGAATTTTTTTAACAAAACAACTCAACCGCCGCATGAAATAAAACATCTCTCACAAAACTAGTCGACAAGCTCTTCCAAACACGCAGCGCGAAATTACTTATATTTAAGCTAGCAGGCAACTCTCCAAGACGAGGACAGAGAGGAAACAGAGCTTGAAAGCACCTTAAAGTAAAAATGTAGTTCGAGGAAAAGACGGTAGTTTCCATATAAAAAGCACAGAATGTATGAGTAACTTACAGCGGGAAGCGGAGGGGTCTCCTGAGCGTGCTTCCGAGCGTAACGTTAGCCGTTCAGTGTAGGAGACCGTGTAGTGCTCGCGCTCCCTCAAAGCCCGGAGCAGCAAACAATCCAGGGGAGCCGGACAGTACCGTAATAACCGGCGCTCACACGAAAGCGCACATTTGATTGTCTGTACCGAATACAGAGACTAACACCATAAATGTGGCGCGCAGTAAAAACAAATGCTAGTTTCAAGTAGGGGTGAAATAAGTATTCATATTTTTTTTTACCTGCGTAGAAGTACACTGTAAAAAATACTCTGTTACAAGTAAAACTCCTGCATTCAAACTCTTATTATGTACAAAAGTAGGAGCATCTAAATATACTCACGAGTGCCTAAAGTTTTTATGCAGAATAGCCCAATTTTTGAATCATTCAGGTAATATATGTTATATATTACTGGATTACATTTAGTGATGCTTCCACGTGTACATCAGCTTAATGTAGTAATTGGTAAGGGTGAGGTTAATTTTAATTACTTTATATGCTTATAGGTAGCTTAAACTTTAATAATATATTATAATTTAGTCTTGTAGTTAATTTATATTTTGTATCAATAATCCAAACGTGCAAAGTAACTGCAGGATGCCCCTTTCAAACCCTATCATGACACTATCACCTGTTGCCAATGAACCTGTTTACTTGTGGAATGTTTCAAACAGGTGTTTTTGAAGCGTTCCTCATCTTTCCCACACTGTTGCCCCTGACCCAACTTGGATGAGGTTTGACCCCTGGGTTGGGAGACACTAAAACTAACAAGGCTGCAAAAAAGGCTAACGGGCAACTGCCAACAAAGTGCTGCTCATTAACAGATGCATTAACAAATCAATGTAATGTAATATCTAATAACATATCAATAAAAAAGGTCGTTATTTCTGCTGAACGTTTAATACGTTTTATTCTTTTTGCTGATAATATCGGCTTTTGAATGCAGGTCTTTTGCTTGTAATGGAGTATGTTTACATTGCTGTATAGCTTCCACCACTATTGTAGTGTGAAGGCAAACTTCTTAATAGAACAGATGCGTGTTAATTCAGAACTACTGAAGGAACGCTCCCGTCTGGCAGCAGCATGCCATCTGCCTCACTCGTGATATTCTTTCTTACTCCACACAAAAGTATTTTCCATGACGTAACCATCTTCTCCATGTGTCTGCTGTAATGTATGCAGCATATTGTGTCTGTTTTCCCTTTGTCTCCTCTTGTGTGTCAAACGCTTCTTCTGTACAAACCACAATATAATGTATAGACTGTATACGAGCAGCCAGTCGTCCTTCTCTGATGTCTGACTGCTCCAAATTCCGGAACCGGAAGTAAAGCTCAGTATCGGCCATTGTGGTGTAACTGATACTTCAGGAGTTGCACCTGTGAACTAAAATTGACAACATGTGGTGGGTTGGAGTAAAATTGGAGGATTTCATATGTTACAGACTGGACTGAAAGATTAATCCATTATCAATATTTTTTATGGCAAAATCATGGAATAATTGCATTTGAAAGGCAATGGAAGTCAAAGGATATAGATTCATAATCTTGGGCGGTGATTACAGCAGGCAAGCACCTGACTGCTGATCCAACAGCATTTTTGTGAAGATTGACACAATGAACAAGATGAACAAAGTATCAAAGCAAAGCACAGCGATTTGAGAATGATGCTTTTCATTGGATGATTGTGCCAAGGCAATTGAGAAAAAGTAAGATTCACTGCAGGCATCAATCACTGAGTAATGCTTCTACACAAAAGTAATGGTTTGCATGCGTTGCTTCCGGTTTGAAATATGCAACTCCCCTGAGGTGCAAAACATCCTGCACGTACCTGAGTATGCATACAGATTCATGTGCATACATACACATATTTAAAATCATTGTATTGTTATTCTCAATGCTTATTTCAGCCATTCCAGCATGTACAAAATAGGCACCGTTATTGTACATACAGTTTGAGTTTGGTCCTTGGGCTTTCTTTCTATCTACCTATTCAGAAAACAAATGAACACTTGGTGGAAATAGCTGCTCCTGCCTCCTTAATATCTACCCGGTATTTCAACATCAAGACTTTCTTAATGTTACAAAACAGCTCTGTTTCCACATTTTGTCCTCAGAACCTGAGGGGGGAAAGGCAGGGTTATTTGTCTTTAATTGCTTTTGTAACAGCATCAAGGACTCACATGCAGGTGCTAATAAAACAAGATCCTCAGCCTTGAATAGAGGTGCTGAATTAGTGTTGGGGGAAGGACCTCTGAGGATTCACTGGCGGGAGCAGAATGAAAGGTGTGGGAGGGAACAGGTGCTCAGAGGTTGACAGCCAGATGGAGTAGAATAGCTTTATGGTAACATACTGTACAGTAGTATACACACATTTCTCTGAAAGAAACACACAGGCTACTGTACATTCAAAGTGCAGGTAGGAGTGGATCAAATTCAAATTTTCTGATCTATTTTGACTCCATGAACAAAAGAAAATCACACGGACTCTATATTTTTTGAGATGTGATTGAGGCTTCTTTCACATGATTCTGTATAATGTATTGAGAAACACGATGAGATCAGTTACGGCTGAACAGTCATGTCAAAATGTTGATGTGACTCTTCCCTCGGTCTTGAATGAAGACTGTAATGCAGGTGTTCAGCGGAGAGACGGTGAGGTGTTCTATAATTATTAGGAATGTTGCTGGCGATGCAGCGGAAACCACAGCTGATAGATGGCTGGAGAATGTGGCTGAGACGGTAAAACAGCTCAAGACTTGAACATAAGATGTAAATGGATACAATTTTATACTGATTTTGGCAATAATTTACCAAATAAACTCAGCACTTCACTTCATTTGATGGCTTTAGTTTTGTTCTTTATGCATGCAAGTCAGTTTGATCTTGGCCTTGTTAAAAACCAGAATGTGCACAGCCAATAAAAACATATCTGAGCAGTGAGTCAGAAGGTTCCCTTATTTGGTGTAAATCAACATTTCTAAGTAAACAATCTTTGACACAAAAACAGACTTCATCTGTAATAAGGTGTAATGTAGATATTACAGTACTCTCTCCAAGTATTCACAGTGTAGACAAATCTAAGTATTACCAAGGAAATCCGCTTCCAGTTTCCATTTTTACCTTTTCTATTTCACCAGATGGGTCTTGCGGTTAATTAGCATGGGAATATCCTACGGAAGGATACTGGAGAACGTTTGAAGACAGGACGTAGTCATGTTTCCGTGGCATTTTCTCCCACCTGCACCATTATGTCTTCAGGATACTGCACATTCAAGCATTCAAGGGAAACAGTGACATTTGAGAGGGGCTGATAATCACTGTGGGTGGATGTTGCAGGTGAATGGCAGACAGCGGCCGTTTGATGAGGAAGGGTAGGAGGTTTGGTAGACTGGTGTGAGAAGAGCAAAGATGTGAGGGAAAAGACATTCATTCATTCAACCTTTAATTATACAGCATGATCCAGTGAGAGAAGTTCACTCATGTTTGCAAGGGACAATAAAAGAAAAGGCAAAAAATCAACAGTTTTTTTTAAACAGACAAACAGGAAGCCAGCAGGAAACAAAATGTGAAACTAACAATAGGATAAAACTAACATTAGACAAAATCTGAACCCAAAGTCAACCCTAAAAATCCACACCTCACCAAGATCTGACAGTGCAGGTACATGAGTCAATGGTGGACTTATGAAATGTTAAAATCTGCCCAAAAAATCAGATGATCCAATTTCAAATCATGCTGAAATTGATACTGAGATTCCTGATATGAATCTCAAAAATATGCAGAGTTGGGGGAGCGTGCACGTAAATTATATCAGCACAGTCCAGTGCTGACAAGATTATTGTGATTTGGGTGGAAGGACATGAGGGGTTGAGACAGAAATGTTTTCACTTTCATTTTGTTTATGAGAACAATTTTCATTAGTACCATTTTGAGCCTACAGACACAGCAACGTGCACATGTGCTCGATGCACTTTGAGCAATGAAGGAGAAAATATGGGCTCTAAGAAAGGGGCTGGTATGTGGGAGGCATGTGTGCTTTGTCTTCACCCACACTCAAACCTGTCAAACAAACAACACTCTTCATCCACCCCCAAACTGCAGGAACCAATCATGTTTCAGTATTGTAAAAAAAATCCCAATATATTGCCTCTGGCCTGTACTGTCTCAAACAAGACAGTCTGTGATAAGGTGTGTGGCTATTGTTTGCGAAGAGAGGAAAGTATTAGACCCTGTTTTGTGTGCACTCATGCTTGATTATATGACAACTTTCTGATTTAATAATTCATTAATTGAATATTTTCTCAGAGAGATCCAGTCAACAAGGACCAAGTGCTTGACTTTCACTGCTTATACGTGCTGGAGGAAATAAAAATACCTTTACTACACTGAAACTCAAAAGAAAAACATTTTCGCAAAGCAAGAAAATCAGGGTTCTTGGTCAGGGCCACTCAATTTCATCACCAAGGACAAAGGATAACCATGAGATCCACATGACTTTGTTTTCTTGTTCCAAAATAATAAAAATCATGCTCCTTCTCCTTCAAGAAAAGTCCCAGTTCAGCTCCTTATGCACCTCAGTGGACGTTGGTGTCACCAAGGTCTTGTTATCAGCTCCCTTACAGACATCCCACCTCTTCAGCTAATCGTGTTAGACAGCCCTCGAGGCATTAATCTTAAATTCTCCTGCTGTGCTTCATCTCACTTCACGTCCTGAGATTTCAGGGTGTTTTTAAAGCATGAGATATCTCTTGCATATTATAATCATATGGCCGTAAAAATGTATGAAAAATCTTATCCCCTTAATCCCCCCTTGCCTCCAGAAAGCAGGATATGCTGTTTAAGAGCAAGATTGTGATATTTCTTTCATTTTAAGGAATGAATTATTTAGGATTATTGCCAGTGGCCAGAGAAAACTGAAACATCATCACATCAGGAAGACTGTGGGAAATCGAGGAAGATAGTGACTTCCTGGAAAAGAGCAAGAATCAGCCAATACTGTCCACAGCCAATAATGCCAATACCACTGGAGGTAGAGAGGTGATTTCTGGAGTGAGGGTGAACATTTGAGAAAATGGAGTAAAGGTTATTTAGGGTGTATTTTACCCCAGGGTGTATTGTTCTGGAGAGGAAACATTTTCTAAAATGGTTATGTAAAAAGTTTACTGTGTCAAGAGGACAACAGTCCAGGGCCCTGTTCTTCAAATGTGACTGGACTATTTCCGGCTAACATGCTATTAGAAGGCTAAATTTACCGTGTTTATTCTCATCCAGGCAATTTAGGAAACTGCTCCTGGATATAGAGTTGAAACTACAATCAGTGAATGGTTGAGTGCTGATCATATGATTTCAGGTTCATGAGGAAGAATGCCCCCCCCAGCATGTACTGGGGCAACACATTCATGGACTTAAGAACTTGTTGCACAGATGCAGCTGCAGATTAATTTTAACCCAATTTCAAGGAAAAATTAATAATGTCAAAGTTCTCAGTATAACAGGAAGTCAGTTATCGAATCGTTACCTAACACTGGTGACTGTGCGTTTAGATCACATGTTAACACAGAAATGAGGATTGGATAGGAGTTGTGGGGTGGAGGGTGTGACGAGCAGCAGTCAGCTGTGGCTGGGCTGTTTATTCATCAGTCAGAATCTCATGAGGCTCAGATTTAGCCCAGCAGTTGCTCGAAAGTGGAAGGAGACAAAGGTCAAGTATTATTTGAGCACGCTCTCTCTCCCCTCCACTCTGCAAGCAGCCTTATTGACCTCGCCTGCACCACATTGGACAAATGCACAGGCAGTCAATCATTTACGTGGCTCATCCTTTGCTTTGAGATTAATCATTATTTGCCCAATCCAATCCTGGACAGAATTAGAGAACACACTAATCCAGTAATAGTCACAACACAAACTGAATTACCTTTCAACTGAATAACTTCCACGAAGAAGTGAATGATTGGAGACAAAAAAAAAAAAAAAAAAAAAAAACAGGAGCAAAGCAATGTGTTTCTGGGACACAATCATGCTGTTGTATGTTAGAAAAGCAGTTTGGAAATCAGCATCCTAAGCACTGCCTACAGATTGCATAATTTGGTATATTCAAAAAGATTAAGCAAATGGAAATAGTCTTTGATATGAAGGAGCTCTCCAAGGCTTTTGGCACATTGTGCTGCTACGTGGGCTCCAACTAAATATTTAGCACCTAAGCTGCTCTTCTTATGGAAACAATGGTGTCCCTTCTTTCAAGTATAATTAAATTTCCTCTTTGCCTTAGCCAAGAGCTATTTTGAGAACCTAGCTTGTATTTGTTCCAAGCAGGAGAAAATCATTAACCCAAACATAGGCTTAGTTCAGATTTGTGGGCATTTTACCTCCCAGTTTTGACAACAGAGTCTGAGTAGTTGACTCAACAGGAGCGAAATCGAATTTTACATGACGCATGAAACATAAAAGCTTCACAAGATGAAAGATGTCCCAGGGGTGTATTAGAAGAATTAAAACCATATAGGAAAACATAAGCTTCAATATAAGGCGCTGACAGGTCCAGCTAGAAAAAATGCTAATAACTTCATTAAATACAGATTAATTCTAATTAATTCTGGTTTGGAATTAAAATAGGTATTGACTGCAGCATCAGCTGACTGGATGCACAAATAAGACTGCTTGATAAACAGCAGACCTGAACCTTTTAGACCAATAAATGCAAATGAAATTGATCAAAATCACTCCTGTCCCACAGATGATGTACATCCAGGGCTGTACAGCATTTCCCTCTGGATCAACACACTCATCACCCTCTGGCGTGACTGTATGATTTCCTCCACACGGCTGCATACACAATTTACATAATATTTCTTCATTAAGGAATACAACTGCTCAGTCCAAGATGTGAATAATTTCATAACCGATGCGGGCTGGCTTCTCCCGTCCACCCATGAGCACTGCAGACAGACCATCGAACACACTGCAGCATCCTGAACTGAGCACTGGTTAAATATTTTATAAAGAGACTTTTGTTTTGCTGTGAAACACAGACTTGGAGTGTTAAATGAGATATGTAGGTGTGGGAGCATGAAATACCTTGGCCTTTTAGACAACTGCTGTTACCCACAATATGAGCACCGTCTGTGTCTCGTAGCCAAGAACGTCTGTAGAATCAGAGGACAAATCATGATTTGACACGAGTGTCACTAAACAGGCAATTCTGCCATATCTCACAAGAAAAAAAGGCCAGTAAGCCTTTTTAAATAAAGGCTTACTTATCAGTAAGTTTATTCATATATTAACCTTTATGTATGTATATGTTGCATAATGAAAAGTTCAGTTTTATAAACAGCTGAGACAAATCATTGTGTGCCAAAGCCAGCAGCATGGCTGGATGGAAGGCAGAGACTTTTCCTGCAGTGCCACCATGAGATTAGCAATTCTGATTTTTAACTGTCTTACTGAATATTGGGATGGATTGCTGTGAAATTTGGTACAAACATTTACATTCCCCTCAAGACTGCTAAATTGTAGCAGCTTTGCAGAAGCCTTCAAGGTACAATGCGTAAGATCTGGCCAGAATTTTAGTTCACAGATTAAAACATGCTGCCTGAGCTAACACATAACTGAACAATGTTCCACAGCTCCCCCAACCTCCACTGGACCGGTCTTAAGCTTTCAACCACACTCCTCTGCCTCTGCTGCCAACTCTGTATATCAAAGGTTTCCTGACCACTATGTAAGATCTGGTCTTGGATTAAGGTTCACTGTCTCTTGAGGACTTTAGCTGCAATCTGCACGCATTTAGATCGCAAGTCAAATGCCGACTGGTAACTATCGACTTCTAACTTGCAATGGATTGCAGAATTTGACCTTTTTTTCCTACATCCTCTCTCATTTTCCAGCCCCTCCCTGCCTTTAGCTGCCCTGCATCATGCCTTTTCAAAGTTATTTGCTGCCTGACTTATTCACCCTCACGAACAAACGAAATCCCAACTTGTTTCCTTTTTGCATCCAGTGAGTTTACTTCAGCACTTGGTTGTGTCTGCAGGTGAGACAGACTTCTTTTTACGCCCTGACAGACTGTGCTGAAGTGAAGCTATACTTGCACACAGGATCTGTTGAGCCCTCGCATATCCATTTACTAAGATTTTGGGGAGATGGAAGCGCACTATACATCGCCTCTGGCACGTATCTAATCCTGCCTGCTTCCATGCCCCACACTTCCCTCCAGCTAAGTTTCTTCTTTTCTATGTTTCCCTACCTCATCCACTGACCCTGCTTTGCCTAAGAGACTACACTTGCACATTGAG
Organism: Chaetodon auriga; assembly: GCF_051107435.1. Lineage (NCBI taxonomy): Eukaryota > Metazoa > Chordata > Actinopteri > Chaetodontiformes > Chaetodontidae > Chaetodon > Chaetodon auriga. The sequence goes on along the minus strand of NC_135079.1, from coordinate 9,703,315 downwards.
CGGCCTCTTCCTGCCTCTGAATCTGCTCTACAACCACTTTCCTCCTGGCAACTGCTATTGCTTTGCTCCATGTAGGCTGTGCTATTCTTAGTCCAATATATATCATGATATTTACTACTCGCACCATTCTGGGTAACATTACATATGATTCATCCATTGGGGAAACATCTTGAGCTGTGGTCCAGAGGGAGATGTGCAGCCGAATGTGAAAAAAGATTACAAAAGAGTCCAGTTTGGTGCCAGTGACAAAGGAGGATGGTTTAAAGTTCTTGGGGCGTATCTCCTGCAAACTGAGAGGTTAGAGCTGAGGCTGAGTGGGTGAACCGGGCTGTCTTTGTCAAGGTTCACACCTCAACAAACAAACCACAGGCACAGGAAAAACAGGAGGAAGAAAAGCAAAAGGACAAAGGAGTTTTCTTTGTATCACTAATAAACAGACAGAACTTAACTCCTCAAGCGTAACACTGTGGTGATGGTGGACCTGCACTGGACATGAAAAATGTGCTCCTTTACATGTCTTCGTAAAAGTTTTAGTTGCCTCAGTTAAAAAAGTAAAAAACTCAAAATCTGGCTATTTCAAGAGCAGGTGAATGAGAAGCCACTTTTAAGCTGGCATCAGGTGCATCTCGTGCCTTGATATCAAGCTGAGAGCAGCTCTGACAACCTCAGCTCATCAAAGACGCTCTCATGTAAAGGCACACATTGATTCGTGCTGTATCCTGCTGACAGACTGGTCGTTGCATCGATGAGAGGAGAGGGAACTGAAAGTACTGTATCTTTCTTTCCTCTCCGACGGGGAGGTGTAATGAGACCTTGGCTGACACTCTTCAAAGTCTCTGCTTTGACTGGTGAAAATGTGACAGCTCTCCGGCAGGCGTGTAATTGCTATGGGGGACGGGGTCGTGTCCCCTCCAATATATGAAATATGGAAATGTGTCCCCCTGTAATGGTCCTAATGGCCTTGTGTACTTTGTTCTGTATTTCCCAGAACACCCAGCAGCCCAGTAACTGCTGATTGAAGAGCTTGTCTTTACACAACAAGCTCTTACACAGACTTTGTTCAATGGTGTGTGCACAGTTGGATACAAACAGGAGCCAGACCGACAGGTGAGACAACCGGTTTATTTGAGATTGTGTACGGAGCCAAGCCAAATGTACAGTATAACATATTGTATAAGATTTCCGTGTTGCTCTCTGGGGTTACAGAAGGACAGCCGACTTCTCTTACACTTCCCTCCAGTGCTTTATCAGTGGACCGGGATGTGTTCTACTTTGGAGCATGCAGAGAGCTAAAGGCAAAGTCAATGTGATCAGTTCCTTCAACGTGTTATTTCAGGCCAGTGATGTCTTTATCATCACTGGCTCAAACCATATTTGGAAATAATTCTGAGTTTGTATAAACCTTCATGAAGATTAATACTTCCCCTCTTTTTTTGTGAAAGCATGCAAAATTGATTTTCAAGTACTTTTTTTCTTTGACTGTCTCAACTTAAAACTACAGTGGGAAACTGGCAGTGAGACATAAAGTGACTTTTGATATGACTATAGAAATAATGCAGCATGTAATGAAACTTTGGCTGTTGGTAACATTAACAGTCGGTCAGTTGGGCGGTCTTTTGATCCAGACTGAAAAATCTCAACAACTATTCCTGAGACGTTGTGCAGACGTACATGTTCCCTTGAATCCTACTGACTTTGGTGAACCCCTTATTTTTCCTCTAGCGCCACCATGAGGTTGACGTTTGTGGTTTTGAGTGCTCAAAAACTATCGGATGCCTTAGATCGGATGAACTGTTGATGATCCCTCAACATTTCATACAGCTCCATCATGAGGTTACAGTTTTAAAATGTCTGATACTTTAATTTATGACCAAATTTAGATAAAATATAACTTTATTGATTCACACGCCCGGGAAATTACGTTGTTACAGAGAGCAATAAGAGCAAGAATAAAGAAGGAGATGTAGAAACAGAGCAAGTAAACAATACAGAGGAATTAAAAATAGAATCAACTATATATATATGTACATTATATACATGAAGTGTACCTTTATAAGGATGGCTCATTGGGAAATTTTTTAATTGCACATGATAGGATATGGAACACAATCAGAAAACTAATGTGAACATTTAACCTAAATACCATATTAGCATTGCTGCTGTGATCATGTTAGCATGCTGACATTAGCCTTTAGCTAGCTTAGCACATGAAATGTGTTGGTTGGTTAGTATCGAGCACAGAGATTTAGTTTGACTGTTTGTGCAGAGCAGTATCCTCACCTGACCCACAGCATGCAGCACATTCACAGCGCCAACACTTGAAGACAGAACACTCCTCTCTGTTACAGCTCTGCGTTGTGATTCAAGTTGTTGAGTGTTTTGTTTGATAAGTGCTATGTGAAGTATATTATTTTTACATATAATATCCAATCTAATGCATTGTTAAAGCACTCGTGATACTTCACAGGACCATTGTGGCAAACACCACCTACACACTTACCTTGTAACAAAGTAGGCCGAAGGGAAAAACTTTTTGATATGTCTGCAAAACTAAAATGGCTGAAATCCAGGAACATTAATGGTATGAAGTTTGATGTTGTGACATCAAACATTCCCTTTGTTGAGCGTCCATTGAGGTAATTTTCTTTTTTTTTCAGGCTCAAGCAAGATAACAATGTAAATGAAAGGCAGAGATGGAGGGAGGTGTATTCAGGTGTGACCAGCCGGCTGCACCAGGGAGACAGACGTTATTCACATTTCACAATGAGACTGAATCTGAGATGTGAATAAATCACTGGAGTCAGCAAAAGCTTGGAGGAGACAAACGACAGCGTGAGAGGACGAGAGAGAGAGTGAACTGTGGGAATTCATAATGGGCCACAAGAAAGTTCAAGTAAAAATGAAAGGAATGGCGAGAACATTTTGTTTAATGAGCGTGCATCATCAGGGGGATTTGGGGACTCATCAAAAAATAGCACGGATCATATTTCAAGGTTTTTCTCACACAGAAATAACCGCGGGCACAAATAAGTACCTGCTCATTACAAAGACAATGAAAACACCCCCGACAACAATGATTTGTAGCTTCTCAGACACCTGGACTGAAGATGCCCAGACTGCAATATGTGCACTGATATTATTAGTGTTCATAAAAACAGCAATAACATCATGATTCATATCGAATATTTCCATCCACGGGCTCAAACAGTAACATACCAATTACCTGGAAAAGCTGTGAAGCCTCCGTCTCCACCCGTGATAGAAAAACATACCAGAGAGCTGAAAGTACGCCCAGGAGGAAGGCAGGGGGAAATGAAATTGTTGGATGATTACAATAAGAGTGCAATACGTTTGCACCAAAAAGACGTGATTGCACTGGGCAGAATTTATGGCCTGGTCATTTCAGCTCCCGGTCACAAAGCTGCTGTGCGTGGAAATGCCAGACGTTTTCTGCTTCACAATAGTTCAATGCCTGTGCATCTGCTCGAGGTCAAGAGCGCTCCTGGCTGACATTTTGATGTGTAGGTGGAGGAGAAATATAGCAAGTAATCAACCAGACTCACCATTGTGTGATAAATGAACCTTAATTGCCTTGATTGTTTCAATTATACGATATATCACCAGCAATAAAGTAATCAGCACAGTGAGGCAGGGCGTTGAACTGATCCTGCTTTGTGGATTAGAACTCTGCATGTGTTTCCCCATGGCACTCTGAAATATCATTTAACCAAATGCGAAATAAATGCTGTGATTGACTGCACATGCTCGACCGTGGAAAGCAGTATCTGCAGTCTTTGCCAGTCTCTCCTCTCCTCTGGAACTGCTGCCATGTTGATTCTCATGGGAGATGGCTTTACTCCTATTAACTGCTAGCTTCATGTTCGCCCATTGTTATTCATGCCTTTTGACTTTAATGGTCAGCTTTTATCCTGCTGCACTGTCACATACTGTCATTTGCTTTCTTGATGAGAATTAGGTGAGAAGATCAATATCACTTTCATCTGTCAGTTAGCTTAGCATGAAGGCATGAAGAAAGTTGGGAGGAATAGCCTAGCTATCGTGGCTCTGCTTGACAGTAACAAAGGCCATCAATGAGCAGCCCTAAAGCTCACTGATGACCAGTGTTCGCACTTCACAAGAGCTAGCTCAAAGTTCAGTTCACACAGATTAAAACAAATTTATTCACATTCAAAGTTCAGAATTTTGAATTAAGCTATTTCCCCATTTTGAATCTTTATGCTAAGCTAACCAGGTACTAGCTATAGCTTCATATTCAGATATGAGAGCAGTGTTGATTTTCTCATCTAACTTTCAGCGAGAAAAGGAATAAGCATATTTCCCAAAAATGCCAAACTACTCATTTAAATATACTGACTCTCCATGATCTGAGAAGTTGTATCTGAAGAGGGTCACAGGAGTCCACAGCTTTGACAGAAATAATGAACTTTCAGGCTGTGAAAATGTGCTCTGAGCTCCATTTGAGCACCGTGGAAAGAGACAAAACAATCAACCAGCACCGCAATGCAGTGCAGTTAAAAGATTAAAAACACAAGAAAGCTCCATCTCTCTGGTGATTGTGTGTGCGATGAGCAACCTGCAGACTCTGGCCAGAACAAGGCACCCCATCAGAGGTGAAAGCTAAGAAATCAAGAGCCCCAACTGTGTCTGTCAGGGAACGAAGTTACAGGATGATCAGAGCCAAAGTGCCGGTTCAGTTCATCTCTGTACATATCACTTCATGAAATCCTGCAAATTAAGGACACAAGGGAGCTAAATAGTTTAGGAACTAAAGAAAATCTGGCAATTCAATTAAGTGTATCTGAATTATCACTGGGCGTCCAAACAAAGTCAGCTATCTTTTGCAAATACTAGTTTCTACAGCCACAGAGAGACAGAAAAACTAGACCGTGTTGCTGCATTGATAGACATCTATGTCTGCAGATTGAGCACTTCATTAGCTTGAAACCCATCTTCCAAGTAGTATTGAGGCGCATTTGTTTTCAAAATAAAAGCGTTCACTTTGGAAGCTGGCATTTCCACCCACTGCCTTCTACCAGGGGCTGCACTCTCGGCTTTATTCACCAAACCTTTTCAGCCATGTCGACTTGCTTTATCAGGGCTACTGCTCTGGTTTCCTTGCATACAGTTCATTGATCAGTCACGTGACATAGATCTGATCTCATCCCTTAAAATAACTACATAGAAACCGAGATGGTATTTTTGTCAAAGAGAGCTGAAGAAGCTGCATGCTGGATTTCTAAATTTAGACCAAGAGGGTAAAGACATTTTTGTTGGATCCTCTGTATTAAATCTGGAATCTTTTGAGAACACATAATTTAGTTAAAGGATGTATGTCCTCAGAGTCAACTTTATTGTCCCCAAGGGGACATTTGGCTCGGGCTCAGTGCTACAGTCTGTTGCTTCACATAAAAAACACATAAATACGGATATATATGTAATATAAATGTTAGTCTTATGATGAATTAGATTGATTTTGAAATGAATTAGGATTATCCATAAACATGAAGAGATGTGTTTTAACAAACTCACTGCATTGTATCGAAAAAGAGACTCAACACTTGATCCACTGATGCTGAAAAATTATCTTTGCTAAGTCGGTTGCAATATTATTATTTTTCTTTGCTTTTGCATTTAATGTAAATCTCTGTCATGAGAGCAAGAGCCCTCTCTGCTAACATGTCCTTGACCAAGATACTGAATCCCAGCCACTTCCTGAGGCTCTGCCTGCCGCTGACCCTGCTCTGACCTTTCTGCTGAGGGGCCAAGTGAAAAGAGCAGCAGGCCAGACAAATAAATAATTAAAGCTTAAGACACTGCAGATATTCTGAGCGATGGCAGAAAGAAGAGGGGGATGGGGGTACAGTATGCGGGATGGAGGAGGCGGAGAAAGACAGGCACCATACAGCTGACAATAGAGAATGTCAGAAATAGATGCTGCTGCTATTTTCTCCTAATCTTAATGTGATGACATGTTATAAGCGTTGAAGGGCAAAGCTACTAAATGACAGTCAGGGAGAGGTGATTACACATAAATGCATTTGAGATGTAATTATTTGCTATTCAGGTAAAATACACTGTGCGCGTGGCAGCGTGCTTTAATGCTTTTTCACGCATTCAGAAAAACTGCAAACAATCGAGCGTAATCACACGGGACTCAACAGCGGCACAGACGGACGCGAGATTTGGTTTTCATCAAATTGGATTTCATCAATTCCGCGCTGGCTGACGGGCAGTTGCAGAGATAGACTTGCTTCGGGTAAGTCAGGAGGCGTTTTCTGTGGGACAGTAAATTGATTTGCCCGGGGAAAGGCGAAGGAGGAGAAAAGGTTTGTCACTCAACAATAGGCCCATCACTTCTTCTGTCTCAGATTTCCATGCACTGTGCCAAGCCTGGCAGGTGACGGAGTCAGACACGTGAGGCATCCAGCTCACCTGAGCTCACCAACTGTTGCCATGGTTACAGGAGGGACGGTGGTGTGTAGAGACAGTGCCAACCCCTGGTCATACTTGCACAGGCAGTGCACTTGTGTGACTGTCATGGTGTTTCATGGAACGTACAGCATCAGTAAACAGACATGTTTCCCCTGTATGTACAAATCAAATACAGTTTAAAGTAGCTCATAGGCTCACAGATGAGAGGTCTGCTCGGGTCTTTCAGGTATAGCCACCAACCAGCTTTGATGGAAGGCACAGCTGCAGCCAAAACAAATTAAACTCGCAGTTTAAAAAATCATTCAAGTGGAACAGCCTCTTTCATTCAACACGGAGAAGAGTTTCAGATGTTTGGCAGCCAGTAAATGACTCAACAATGAAATTAAGGTGATATTTCACCAAATATGTCTTTTATTTATCAGTGACTCTTCATCTACAGGTTTGAATGGTAAAACCTCAGGTCTTTACTGAAGGAATATGTCACCCAAAAATATGATGGCTCTTTAAAGTGCTTTTAATTATTTCTGGACAACAGTTCTTGCACGTAGGCATGAACTACATCAAGCTTTGGCTACACATTGTGAAAATCAGTGTTGTTTTCCCAAAGGATTTGTTGATAATACAAAAGGGAAAATAACGAGCATTACTTTTGAATGGATACAATAAAGACGGAGCAGAGGACATCTGCACAAAAATCGCGTTAGCTTTAGCACATAAGTATCAATAGACAGTTTTTAAATAGACTAGAAACAGCTGTAAATCTCAAAGAAGACAGTGGCATGCATGAGCAGTCGCCTCTCTGCTGCCTGTTGACAAGCTGGTAAAGTGGACTGCGAGCTGATTTGTGCCCTCTCTGGAGCAAGATGTTGTCATACTGTTAATGAGTAAGAGCCTCCTAATGAGCACAAACCCAAATTAGCATACATCCAATTACTCCATAGCTCAAGTTCCAGACTCCGCTCAACAGCGTGTGTGATGCAGGAGCAGCTGAGAGCCAGTAAATGGAAGTAAATGCTTGAATTCAGCCATGTTTACGCTCTTGGTGTTGCTTGAGAAATTAAGGTAATGGCGTCTTACTGGCAAATTAGCTATGTGTAAGCTGTAATCAGTGGTTTTCTATATACGTAAAGGCAATAGCCCCACACAAAGCTAAGTAAGCATCAGATTTTCAAAAAAGACACAGACCCAGCAACCTTTGGAAAACCCAGAAGGACATTTAAGTACATGTGACACTGTTCTGAAGGTATTTCTAAAATCCGTGAAGCAGCTTAGAACCATCTGGAGTTTCCTAATTCAAACAAACAGCAGCCGGAAACAACATGACATGAACCAGAATTTTAAAAACCATGATCATTTTGATTATTTTCCAGAATATCGGATGATCCGTGACTCAAATGTAAAGGTAATACAAGACAGACACAAAAAGGGGCTGTCAGGAAGACTGAAAATCTTGTTGGTGGACTATAAATGTAACACTGCACATACTGAGGAACTTTGTGTTGCTCAAATCAGTGGGTTTGACTGAACTTCACCCAGGAGGGGACGGCTGATTCGGGGCAGATTTTCAAATGGAAGAATGCAAATTGAATTGGCTGCTGCTCTCAGCCCGGGAGGAACAGCAATCTGTGCTGCAGTCATTATTACTTCCACAAAGGACCCAAAAAAGAGGCTTTTCCGTTCAGGGGCCGACACCCAATGGTGCAATACATCACAGTCTCAAAGTGAACAAGAAATTGCTTAACCTCTGAGCAATCTAACACAAGGTCAAAGACGACAACAAGAGCGACATTTCGAGGCATGGAGAAGACAGTCTAAGTGGAAAGCTTGCTGCCCACCATCTGGACGAAAATCTCTGACCTCTGTAATTTCATGCTATTCCTCTTTCCATCCTGACAACAACGGCGGGAGACAAACGCGTGCAATCTAAAGGAGAGTGCCGATGAGGGAAGCTTTGCTTATGAGACCACTTTGACCTACTCGCTGCACTACTCCATTGACTGGAGAAGAAAGGCATTTCCTGCATAAACAAATGAGATGAATGGAAGACTAGTTTCAATAGTTCAATTAGTTTAGATTTCCCTTTAATTAAATATTGATTTTAAAGCAAAGAGCACCCTCTGTTGCCTAGCTGTCTGCTCCTAATCTGCACCTGATGCCTGCTTGCCTCTGAGAACACCAGTGGAAAGGAACAATATATTACTCTAAATCAACCCAGAATTTCCCCAGAAGCTTACTGTCATCGTAATTCAAAGGCTTTTCAGCAACAAGACCAGGCTGTATCCTCTTGAGTAATTTATCACAGTACACTGCCACGCCAGTGACACGGTCATTTGGGGATTTGGTTCTATACATATGCCTCTGGGACACAAATACCTGAGTGTATTTCACCACAGCAGCCACGAGCAGGAAGGGCTACCTCATTATGCAAGGACATTTTGACAAGTAGATACTTTGGGATATGCGGGACTCATGGGATCACTAATGAAGACCCTAGCCCTTTATTTAGTTACGCCCCATTAGTAGCAAATGTACTGTAGCTGTCTGGAGCTCTCAATACTTCATCACGTACACTTTATTCCCTCTAACTATGTGACACGTTGCTCCCTGCCAACATGGTATAAGCGCTAAGCTCATTTAATGGTAAGAAGTCTGGAAAAGCTTTCAAGAGCCTGGCTGAGTTTGAGAGAGAGACCCCTGGATGGACAGGGAGATGGGAATTTAATTATCCTGACTGTTACACCCCCCCCTCTCAGAAATGTCTTGTATCCTGCCTTCGTGTGCCAGCTGGGGAAGAAAGAAAGAAACCCCACAGAGGATTTCTGACTACCCTTCCTTCGTGTGGTTGCAAGTGTGAAATTGTTGCTATGGTTGACTGGTGCACCTGTGTGGATTCGAGCTTCTCAAATGACTGAAATTATGCCAAACGAAAGTCTGTCAGAAGAGCAAGCAGACATTTTTGAGAAATGAGTTATTAAGAGAAAAAAAACGCACATCTTGGTTAGACCTTGCTCTTTACAAAGCTGTTCCCCTGAGCTCTGCTCTACACGCTCAATTAAGACTTTGATTCAGTCCTTTTCAAAAGTACTTAAACTGCATTTATTACTGTCAGTCTGGAGGATTTTAAGCTACTCAGGTAGCCAACAAGCTTGGATCAATCTTGATCCACGGCCAGCTGTCCCTGAACCACTGGCATGCAGGGGCTCCACCGAGTTTATGTAAAACACCACTTTGATCCCTCTCAATGACGTCAACCACAGACCCCCGGTCGGAATAAATGAGCCTCATAGTTTGAAAGGAGGAGGGGAACTTAACAGCGATCTGTGATGCTGTGAGGAGTTTGTGCCAAAGGCTGTGGTTGTTATGGGTAAAGCTCACATGCTGTGGGGGCAGTGAGAGTTCAAAGTTAGCACACAGTCACCTGTTGAGGGGAAACACGCCGCCCACTCACACACCTGTGTTTCTATTTAAACGCAAGCAGGAACTACGGAGGCAAGACGTTATTCAGGTTTTACTTTCCTTTTTAAACTCTGGCTTTTTATTACTGTAAAAAGACAATGGCTCACTACAGGATCAAAGATATGTTGAAGATGAGATATAAAGAACATCTGTAACATTTTTAATGACATTCAGAATGGAAATATGATCTAAATCCACTGGTTATTGATCTGCACTGATAACGTGCCTCCCATGTAAAAACTTGCCAGTTGTTGGATCAAAAATGAAAAACATATAAAAGTTAAAATCCTGATACCAAAAATATGTTACCACTTGCTGCATGTATAGTGTACAATGATGAGCATTTCTGGCATGGTACAATTCCACCACTATTATGTGGTGTAAAATGACATTTAAGGATTTTTACAAAAGTACAGTATGCTGTAGCAAGTAGCAGAGAGAAATTTACAAATTAGGCCATTTTTAACGATGCTGATGAAGTGGTTTTAACATATAAAAAAGGCACATGGTTTTCATGGATTCGGTAAATTTTCAGCAGGACTGATATGCCAGTAACGCATGGTTTACGACTGGAACAGATCACAGATGGCCAGGTGTGTTTTAGACACAGACAAGGCTGGGTAGAGAGGGTCAGTAAATCCGTGCTTGTAGGAATGCATTAAAGCTAGACTGCCCCCTGGTGTCACATTAAAGAATGATAAAATACCCTCCTCAAAGTCGAGGTACACTCCCACCCTCTGCAGCCTGCCTGCATCCACAGGAACCGCCACCTTGTTATGCAGAGCTTCCACCTTCCTTCTGTCACAGGCCAGGCACCAGGAGAACGAGTTGAAGCCCAGGCGAGAGTTGTCCCTTTGGCCTTTCCTCTCGATCTGACCCTCACACAGCCCCACCTTCCAGCGGCCCTCATCGACAGACACATCCACTTCCCAGTACCAGCGACCGCCCTCCAGGGCACCAGTGGCCAGGACCTGTGGGAAGGAGCTGAAGCGAACCTCGTGCTCCATGTAGGGCTGCTGGGTTTCACTGTAGGCCACCTTCCTGTTGTTATCAGACAGCTGCAGCTTGGGATGTGCTGTATCTGCATCCAAGACAGGGAGGGTGCCATCTGTACAGGCAGGAAAGGGAATTAAAGAAGAATTTAGATGAGGACATTAAGACTGATTAAATATGTGGCCTTTGGGCCTACGGGATGCAGTTAGTCCTTTGGTTTAATTAGCTGTGATTCATCAAGTGAGTGGAAAGTAAATAGGTATTGTTATTAAAAAAAAAAAATGGAACAACAAAAGCACTTGTCTCACAGAGAAGTCTGTAGAGGTCTCTGTCTTGGCCGGGCACAGTGATGATAACTGTGTCCAATCGTTTTTCAGTCCACCTCTGCAGACATTTAAGACGGGTCCGATCCACTTCCTCTGGAGCCTCGAACTGGCCCACACAGTTCCCAACGTTACTGGCCCTGGAGAGGAAGAGCAGTGAAGCATAAAGACTTCAGACTATTAAACTTCGTTTTTTCCTTGGTGACCTCTTAAGGAGGTGTATGCACATAATTACACATAAAAATTATGGTATCTACCATGCAGACAGATAAAATCTTGCCCCTTGTCTACAGACTCTACATTCATATGCACATATCTGTCAACAGAGACTGCAGGGGCACTCATTCTTTAAAGGCAAACTGCTGCTAGACATTTTAAATATAATTCCTCAATCAGCTGTATTGGGAACTGGGGCTGAGACAGATGTCTCAAAATCTTGACACATAAAACCAAAACTATCTGAATGGCTAGCCACCACTGGTGGTAAATGAGGGTGATCTGACCCTTTAGGACTTTAAAGGCTGCCTACTGAAGTTTTTTTTTTTTTGGCAGCACATCAATCTATTAACATGTTCAGCAAATCACCACTTTTCAACAATGAGGCAGTAGTCGAGAGGAAGTCACTTACAGATGGGCAGTCTTGCTGTATTCCTGTCACGTGAGAAAGAAAAAAAAAAGCATTTCCTTGTGTTAGTCTGTAAGCCAGCAGTAGACCTTATATTTGGCCATTAATCAGGGTTATCTCCTAACATCTAACACACCATTATGAAAGCCTGGTCCTGAATGCGCTTGTCTCCCTTGGCATCGGCCAGCCCCTCCAGGATGTGGAGGCCTTGCTGGATGGACTGCAGGGAGCTCCGGAGGTGGCCGAGTTTGTCCTCTAGTCCCCCCAGAACTTTGCTCTCCTCCTTCGTCACACACTCAAGGGCTGATTGCTCCTCCTGGTCCAGGGCCTCCCTGATGGCTCCGTACTGCTGCTGCACGCCTGCTCGTGCCTCACTTAAAACCACCTGGACAGACAAAATGAAAATCAATGTCATGTTATCCAATGATCTTGATTCTTAAAAGGCTGTTCTTATTGCAGTCAGAGGACTCTGATGTCAAATAATTGAAACAGTACAAAGCCTGTTCAGACTGTCCGATCAGATTATGTTTTCTCAAGTAATATGAACTTCACACCGACTTTAAATAGCAAAACTTTTTAACATTGCTAAACACTACTAATGCATTTTATTAATCTGATTTTGTTTAATTCAAGGTGTACCATGGAGATGAGCACACATGAACTTAAAGATAAATGTTGATAAATGAACTGTTACTGGGCATTTTTTAAACAAATTTAACTCTTCTCTAATCTGAGGATTACTTATATAAGGAGGTCAAGTCTTCCAACTCTGATATGAAAGTGTGTGTGTGGTACACATATCTGGCAAAATTTGTTATCCATTTGTAGTTGCTCATAACTGCAAAACTGTCATCTCTATACAACAGCTGCATTATGAAATTTTTTCCCCTTCAAAATGTGTAGATTAGTTGGTGCAACCATATAAACACGTTCCTCAGATTGAGTTGGAGTAAGAAAAATAAACCTATCTTGTAATTCTAAGAAAATAACATGAATAAATGCATGATTCAGTGACACCTATACAGATAACTTTCTTACTCTGAAAGTCTCTTTCTTTTGTGTGAGTTCAGTCACTTTGTCCTTCACTTGCTCTTCAGCCTCCTGCAGCTGCCTGATCTCTTCTTTTAGGTTCCCCTGAGGAAGAATGTACACAGTGATAAAATATTATTATCAAAATTATTCATTGCTGTGGTTGTATTTACATCTATCTACTGTGTATCTACAGTATATGTGGTGCTGGAAGGTCACCACTTACCCTGAGCTCTCTCTCTGCCTCCCTGATGCTGATGCAGACGTGGTCGCGGTGTGAGCCTATGACAGTACACACCGTGCACACACACACACTACATTGCCGGCAGTAAATGCGGTTTATCTCCTGGTGCTCCTGGCACCTCCATGTAGAAATGTCCTCCATGGCAGGAACCAGCGTGTGATTCTGGAAGACAGGGGATTCAAGGTGGGGATGCAGGTGCTCTGCACACATGGAAGCTCCGCACACCAGACAGGTCTTTACAGCAGACTGACATCCAGTTTTTGGGCAATAATGGCAGGGCACAGGGCTGGCATTTTTGCTCTCCGACCTGGGGAAGATGCCGACATGACTTCGGGATCCTGAAGCAGGGGTAGGATGCTTGGTGGATATCAGAGGAGACTTGGAGAAGGGAGACTTATCTTTCCCTGAAGTTGAGACCCCAGGAGATGAATCAGAGTTGGCAAGTGAGGCAGGTTTCTTTGGTGATGCATGAATTCCTATCACTTGTGTGTCTTTCTTGGGGGTTGCAGGAAGAGGTGCATCGCATATATCTACTTCATTGGAACTGTCAGACTCATCTAATGAGATGACTTCCTCTGATACATGCTGGTTCTGCTGGATTGAGATGTCATGTGGCACAACACTTGCAGGTACTGCCTTGCTGTCAGAGTTGTCACTGGAGGATATGCCATCACTACGCTCACACTGTGCAGATTCTGGGCGCACTGCTTTCTCAGATGTCTCCACACTAGTCGACTGCCCGGGTTTATCTAAGAGAGAATCTGACAAGGAAGTGGTAGGAGTTTTGGAGCCATTGGACCGCTCACGGGGAGTTGATCGCTTTGGGTCAGGTTGCTCTGCTGCAGGTGTGCTCGCCTTTCTCTTCCCCAGAAGTCGGCTGGTGAGTGAGGGCCTCCTCAGTACAGTATCAAATGTGTTTTGTTCGTTGTTATTGGATGTGCCTTAAAAAACAGAGTGTAAACAAAACAGAACTGGTCAGAGGAGAAGTTGACTGAGCACTTCTAAATAATACTTCACAAAAGCACCTGTAACTGCCTTCTGCCCAGCACAAGGGCACTTAAATTTTACTGGCACTGAGCAGTTTCACTTAAAGCAACTCAAGCATTGACTATCTGAGTTGTTCACACTTAAGTGAGTTATTATGATGCCCTGCAAGATCAGTCTGAAAAGCTGTCAGAGCTGGCAGTCTGCCATGACTGAATGAATATCTGGCAATGAAAACAACGGCTTACACCTGATACATTTAATAAGGCCATTATCAACAGATACTGACCCTGAAATACAAATGTCGGAATGTGGAGAGAGAAGAAGACTCAAAAAACGACGATTTGTGCAAAACACATGAAAAACACGTGATCACGTACTAATAAACGCACGCCATAAACTGGTTAGACCTTTACTCTAACTGAGTGTTTGCTTAAGGAAATCACAAACTTTGGCCTCAAAATGACAGTTAGATTAAGCATCAGACCTTTGACACAGTAAACAAACAGCACAGCACTGCTATTACATTATACAAGTCCTAACGTTAACGTTTTATAAAGCCATTTTAAATATGTTAACTTAACTCTACGTCCTTTGTGTAAAAGGGTAAGGGCTTTTTTCAGTGAGGAATTTCAATCCATTTAATTTTTTAAAATTAGAGTGTCAGAATTAGTGATAATAAGGTAGCTACAGAATAACGTTAGCTAGCATTAGCAGCGGTCTATAATAACGATGTTAGCCGGGGACAGTTTAAGCTAATATGTGACGTTCATGTGTCATGTGAGAGGGAGGCCACTGATGCTACCCAACTGCCGGTTAGCTACACCTTCATGTATTTATCCACCTGCTGCCGAGAACACAGTCCTGGGAACATGAGAAAACGCCTGGTTAACTTGTAACCGCTAACCGGGCATCTTATAATGAATTAAAAGCAAAAGTTTACAGTACCTGCGGTGCTGCGAGGCGGATCCCGCCGACTGTTGGTGGGCTGCCGTATCAAACTGCTATCAAACGGCAGCGTCCGGTATACTGTTTTACACCTCCACTCCGGACAATGGTACGGCCCGTTCGGGACAGCACTCCACAAGTCTCCAATACATCGTTGGCAGAACCGGTGGTTACATTTCAGGGTGACGGGGTCCCCTGTCAGCTCGTTGCACAGAGGACACCTCGTCGGTGTGGGCAACGATGCACCCATTTTGTTTTGGGTGATGTTAGGTTTCTGTTTCCGCGATAACAAACAGCAGAGGCGGAGCTAAAATGTTTGAATGCCGCTCCGCCCCCCCCCGCGGTGCGTGTCTTAAAGGTACAGTCCATGGATGTATGAGTTACATCATCACTAAAAATAAATAAATACATAAATAAATAAATAAATACATAAAAGCACTATAAAAATACTCAATCCCTGACTGAGTTTGACTGACATCTCTCTGAGTTTATTCGAGGGCTGTAAATAATGATTGTTCTCATTGTCTAATTGGCAGATTGTTATTAACAAGTAATCATCTTCTTTATAAAATTCAGTGAAAAATGCTTTCACTATGGTTTCCCACTATCTAAGGCTACGTCTTCAAATTGCTTTGTGCCAAATGAATGTAATTTATCATGTAATAAGCCACGATAACTTAAAACATCTGTGTGGATGTGCTAGAGTAGAGCATAGCCAGTCTTCTGTTTTGAATGCAAAATCAAATTAACTGATTACTATAGTTATTCAATAAATGTAGCTGAGTAAAAAGTACATTGTGTACCTTTAAAAAGTAATAGAGTTTCCGCTCAGTCACGTTCAGGCATCATAGGTTTGTGATGCGAATGGTTGACATGTGACTGTGTGTTGTGTGAGGACACTGATGAACACTGGTGTTGTAACAGTAAATAATGCAAGTGCTGCTGGAGTTTTCACCATCTTTTTGCAAGAACATGAGCCAGAGCTCAACTTCCCTCTAAAATTTTCACTTGTACCTGTTTGTATCGTGACTCATGTTGTGCTGGGTTTACCCAAAGGAGCCAGATTTTACATTTACTAACTGCGATTTATGTTAAAGAGTTGCATAACTGTTTATAACATAAAGGAGCTGATAACTAACAATTAACCTACCTAATTCACTCTGTGCTGTAATGAAATGCAGTAAAATTAAATGAAGTCATTCCTCATCTCACCCCTTGGATACCTCCAAAGGACTCCCAGGAGGACCATGAACCACACACAACCACACACAGCGTCTAACTATTTATACTTCTCTATTCTTTGGTTTTCTGGTCGTTTTGTTGCTGTTATGCCTTAAAACATCAGCTGCAAACAGTAAATGTGGTATCTTTCTTATTTTCACATTTTTCTCCCCCACAACATTCTTTCTCTTATGGTGGTCTCGACATGTGACTTGGATAAAAAGCTATTGTGATTTGTGAGTGAGAGGTTAATCTTTCATAATCTCAAAGAAATGTTATCTCTCAAAGAAACAGCGTTTTCTTACGTGTCCTGCCTGGAAATATGAGGTGAGAGTTGTGGCTATATTTATCATGACTATATTTGAATTTAAGCTCTGACTTTTAAATGTCATCATGAAAATTTAAGGTACCATTAAAATTATTTTCTGGATATCCTACTTTATTTTAATTGATAAACACATTGAGAATTACCTTTAAACTCAAAGAGCTGACTACTCTTCCTCTCAAAGCCACAATTTTAAATTCAGCTCTTTCAAATCTTTCAGATATTGGCAGCATCCATAGTCCATCCATCTATAGTTGGCCCTTTAAAGGGATATTCCAGCAATTTTTTAATGCACTGCCATAAAGTCGGAGACTTGCAAGAGACAGATTTTTAAAAAGTGGTTGATGAAGCAGCAGCAGCCGAGTGCCCCTTTGTCAAAATGAACAAAAAAACCACAACAGCATTTTACAGTGAAAACCTTTATTAAGTGTTCATATATTCTTAAAGGAATCCCTTTAATTGTTCTAAGTTAATCACCTTCTCCATATTTGCTAATTATTTGGTATCTATAGAATATCTATTTACACAGGAACATATCCACAGGTGAGGCTGGGACAGACCTTACTGAGCCATTACCACTAGAGTTCACTCCAGTCACTATACACAATACTGCAACTGCATCATGTTACCCTGTATGTCCCAACAAAACAAAGCGAGAAAGAGAGTCGGAAACAGAACGAGAGAGAGAGAGCTGGAGACAAAGACAGAGACAGACAGACTTAGCTACACAACCGGACAATTGTGTGTGAGGCTGGCATATCGGTTCACTAGCCCAACAAACACAACGCACTCACACCAGCTTTCACGTATGTGCATGCACTCAGACTCACTCACACGCACCCACAGACGTCCCTACACACACATACTGAAGCACACTCACACAGCAGCTACGAGTCCTGCAGCACACAGTCCTAATAGCCCCCATCACAGTGTAGATACGACAGACTATAAAATCTTAGATTTCTTCTCAAACTGAAGCGCTGTGCAAAGTTGGCTAGCAGGGTTTTGAATGGATTTAGGTAAAATTCCTAGAACATCTTTAATATTCACTGTACATACTTTGTAATACAATTTTTTTCTCTTTTGGGTGATAATATTCTTATAAAACAGTCTTAAATATCTTTTTTTTTCCAGTAAATGAAGAGGAACAAAGGGGCGTATGAGCAAAAAAAGAAGAAACTAAAACGTTCATTTCATTGTCAAACCTTACATATGAAACACAATAGATTTACATCAGCCCGATATATCTGAAAATGAGCAGTTTCTTCTTTTCACAAATAAAACATGACACACACATTCTGACGGTGGTACACACGGCTAAGTGTTAACATAGTTTAATACTTGTAATTACAGAGTTTGTGGATGTTTTATTTGAATGTACTGTATGTGCGTGTGTTACAGAGCTGTGTTTGTGCATATGAGGTGTGAGGCGGCGCTTGTGTGTGTGTGTGTACAGCATGTGTGTTTGTGTCTGTGCTCGTATGGCAGGTGTACAATGTCAACCCTGTGCCTTCTCAGGTAGGTAGTGGGTAGTCCATATACGTCTTAATAGGATAACAGTCTCTGCCCCTGTCATGGTTTATGAGATGTTTTGCAAAGGTTAGCTCTGCAGACACATTGGGATAAAAGTGCACTGGGCTCCATCTAAGTGCTGGGGATGATGATTTAGGGACTGCAAGCAGGATGGGTGGACTTCAAGGGGAGGTTACACTGGGTTTCTGGCAGGTAGATGTGACAGGCAGGCTGGCTGGTTCCACAGTATTCCTCTCCTTCGGAGACCTGGATTGTCTCCCTCCTTTAAGCTGATGTTGAGGGACTGGTACTTCATGACGACAGACACATGGAAATTCAGGAACCTGAAAGGAAGAAAGATAAAGAGATGGTGTGTTTGGAAATGCTGAAGGCAGGGGTGGAAAGGGAGTGAGTGAATAAGTGCCCTGGACTTTTTGGTCCATTTTTACTCATATTTCCATATTTTCATGCTACTTTAAATTTTCACTCCACTTCATATCAAAACACTTGTAATGGAGTTTTACATTCTTTTATTAGTCTCACTTAGGATACAGAGGGAAATATTCTACTTTTTCCACTACTATTTACTTGACAGCTGTAGTTACTAGTTAGAATAAGATTTAATTTATATTAATATATATTCACTACTACTTTTGCTCAAGTAAAGCATCTGCATAGTAATTCCACCGCTGGCTGAAGGGGGTTCCAGGAGGCAAAGAGTGAGGAAGAGTGTAAATTGTTTATGCTCTGAATAATTGATTTACATTGCATTTGTACTGCTGTACTGCGCACTGGGACGCAAATGACATTTCACGGCTGTCAGATATTAAAGATCACATTGTGCATGCTTACGTAATGAGAGCAGCTCTTCCACATGTGCTTATCTCAAGATGTATGTTTTGTTCTTACTCACCTCAACATTTGTTTAAGCGTTGCCTCCCTCTGCAAACACAGAAACACAGAGAAAAATATAAAAGCGCTACCACAGGGTTCTCAAGGTCATGCTATTAATAGACTGCCATGTTCACACACTGCTAAACGCATGCATCCTTCACCGGGACTGGTTGTGTTGCACAAAAACACCAGTAGATGGCACCAGGGATGAGTTAAATGGTAAAACACTGCTGAGCTGTAATGAATTATCGGTACATGGTAGATTCTCCAGAGCCTTAAACTAAGGAATGCTTTCATCACACTGCACAGAGAGGCTGTTTATCGCCTGGTAAAGATACTGAAAACCATTCAAGTTTCCTCCTCTTTACATCTTTGTCTCATATTGTGTTTGTCATTTGAAGGTCAACATAGTTTGAGCTGAGAAAATATACATTGCACGCATCTCTATTACTGTGTTGAGGATGGTTTAAGATGGCGCTTTGATGACATTACATGTGTATTTCTCTCATAATAACAAATCACATGATGCTCATTTTAAATATCTACTCCTCATTCTCCCCATTTCTGTTTGTCAGACTACAGGGCATAAGCACACTAATCCTATTTCCCAATGGGAGATGCACCTGGATACAGGCTTTTTCCACAGCAAATCACTGTGTAGACCTGTGACAGTGACGCTGAACTACATACAGTATGCATGGACACCAGTGTATAGACCAGGCTGTTTCCATGATTAAATCATGACAACCTCTGACTGTACGGTGGAGCTCTGGAGTCTGTCAGACATCCCTACTGTCTGTGGATCATTGGACAGCCAGGATCAGATATGTGACTTGGAAGATAGTTATGGTTAGATATTACTGAAATGTATGTTTAAGGATGTAAAACTCCTTCAGCAGATGATCAGGAAGGGGGAAGTTGCCTGGTTGGTTCCTGCCTGGTTCTCAACATTGACTCTGTGTTCGTCATATCATAGTCCAATATTTCAGCAACAGCAGTTGCAAAAACAAACAAAAATACTTTAAAACTTCAACTATTTTATTATAGGTGTTATTTTTCAGGCTTGTGGGCAAACATTGGTGCTTATTAAGGGGTTAAAATGAGTGCACATGGTTGCTGATGTCTTTTTTTAAGCACATTAAACCCGATACTCAAAAGCAGGCTCGTGCCGTCTTTTTGGTTGTGTTCAAATTCTTTTATAGCTTCCTAAATTTAGCTTTGTTTTTACAGAGGCTGCATCAAAAGCTCATTACATCAAAACTTTGGCTTTAAAATACAAGAGCATACCAAATGTGATCCTTTTATGAATTCAGCTCATGCAGCTTGTTTGCCAGACTATGTTTTGTCGCTACCTTAATGAGTGCACACTTTCTATTTTCAGTCTGCTGGAAAATCACACGAGTTGTGTTCTTATAGAGAAATTTAAAGTATTCTCATTTACTTTAAGTGTATGCTTTTGCCAGCCCGCTATAGCACAAAGATCCAACATCAGTGACGCTGACATTTATAATCCAATACCCCAAAGATTTAAAATCATTAAATAATTCAGGGGTTTCCACCTCTAGGTGCTTTTACTATGAATGTGATAAGAAAAATTAAAGATTTCACTTAATTGATTCCAAAATAGAATTAGGGATTTTGTGAAAAGGGTAGCCTAATGGTTAAAGAAGCTGTCCTACACCCAAAAGTAAGTATTTTAAGTTCACATCCAGGCAAGCAGCAGTCCTGTTTAAGTCTTCTTAAGTGAGGCGCTGAATCCCAGCATGCTCCTGGAGCGCTACTCTGAACCTGGCTCTGACTTTCAGTGCGGTGCACAAGCAAAGAGCAAATTTCCCAAAGGAAATCAATAAAATATCATACTTTTAATCAGACCAGATAGTAGATGCTCACCCTTGCTCTCAGCCAGCAGCTCTTCTGTCATGAGTCCATCCTGCCGGTTCCCCAGGACGAAGGCCAGGAAGGAGAGGATGAGAGCGTCCAGGATGCCCATAATAGCCAAGATGTAGGCCCAACGCACCGAGCAGGCCCCCAGGCTGTATTTATCCGTCTGCTCGCCGCACATCCGCCGGACCTCGTCGCTGTCCCAACCATCAGGATAGATCATACAGCCGAGCACCAGACAGACACCTAGTGAGAGGCAGAGCGGGGAGGAAGGGAGACATCAGGAGGGACAGTGTGCGACAGCGAGGGAGAATGAGCGTAAAGAGGAACAAAAGGTATACGCAGAACAGAAATGAGTTCGGGGAAAAGTGCGCCGTAATAAATGAGGCCAGGGATAATGAGATTTTGCGGGGCAAATGAGAGATAAAGAAGAAGAACGATCATTTCAAGTGCTTTAAGAATCTCTTCCTTTGTGCTCTCCTCTGTGCAGATTTTGCTGTGTTTCTACTGCTTTTATCACATTGATTTTCATTCCCTCCCTTAGGTGGGAAATAAGCGTCTAGACACAATGAGTGCTGGTGGAGGAGCAGTAAAAACAGCAGTAAACAACCACAACAACAGTCATTGCCAGACACAATGACAGCAAGAGATTTAGAGTGGAGTGATAGCATGAAGGGTCCTGAAAAACCTGCCTGGTAATTCCTCACATTCACAAAGTTTAGTTGTTTTGTTTAAAAAAAAAAAACTTCAACGCCTCTCTCCCTCTTAGATTTTAAATAGTGGTAATATTAGATTTTAACTGGCTGCTCCTCATTCTCAGTTGTTGCCTGAAGTGTAAAATCTCTCTCATCTTCAATTTGGATCTCTCTTGTCTTCAGTTTAAAAGAGACTCTTCTCTGAGGTGATGCTGCGGCAGAGCAGCACAAGAAAAACCAAAGCCCACGCTCAGGCTTGCAGCCTTTTTTCCCCCTTTTTTTGGATTTTAACTAAGCACTCCTCATTCTCAGTTTTTTGCCCGAGGGGTAAAATCTCTCTCATCTTCAATTTGGATGAGGCTCCCCTCTGGGGTGATTTTGCAGCAGAATAGCAGCAGACCTGGAAAAAGAAGCTGACTGCACAATTATCCAGAGTGCATTGCTCATTAATAATAAAACACACACCCCACTTTTTTTAACCCCAAACACTTGCTTGCAATGTTTCTTCCCTGAATGCTGCTTGTTTGTGTATCTAAGTGTAGGTTTTTGAACATTATTCCAGTTTGCTACCCATCTGCATTTCCAAGGTCCTGTATGCTGTAAACAGAAATGTAATGTGTCATTGTCCTTTTCTGTATCTTCTTCCTGGCTTCTCCACAGTCGTACAACCATCTTTTTCACATGCATACACAAGCTGCCCACACATACGCATTAAAGCACTCGCACACTGCAGTTTGTTACAGAAGTGCTGCAGTCTTTAACAGTGCTGAAAGACTTCGGGGGGTGTTGAGAGACGTTTCAGAGAGAGCAAGTGAGTAAGAGGCAGATTACAGAGCAATATATGCAGCAGACAAACTGCATACCTAACAGAGCAGAGCATCCCCCGGACTCCTCCTCTACCTCCCCCCGTGGCTCTAACTGTCATAACAAATTCATATGCACACAGGTTCAGAGAGCAAGGACTCAGGTACTGATTCAGACTGGTGATGGATGGAGGAGTGCCGCAATGAACTATTCTGTTTCAGACATTTCTCTGCCGTTTGGCTCAGAAAACATTCTGTTACATCACTTCATAGCTATGTGAGCCAACAGCATGTCATTAAGCAACAGAAATCAGCCTCGTACACTGTAGCGGTACCACAAGGGTTGTACTACAACTCTGGTTTTATGAATGATGAGTACATTTTTGCAGTCTCCAGGCAGCACCACGGAATCGAGAGACAGACGCTTTTCACTCAAGTAAGCCTTAACTAGGCCTTGGTAGGTCATCGCTGTGACCTATGTCGCTCAGCCCACCTGAGCGCTATCACAGTCTGTCAAACATCCACCAGACTCTGCATGATTCACCTCCTGAGTGAGTGTCACGGAGGAGATGATGTAGATTGTGACTAGTGAGCGTGCAGATGGTGAACAGGTCGACTTCTACCTGCATCACATGAAACCAAACCTGCACAATCTGTCTGCCTTTCCACTTCTTACTAACAAGTCTCCAGTGTCCCTGGTACACTGACAGAGACAACAGCTGACTGTGGCCACGGAGCCTCAGCCTTAACACAAATGTGGCAGTGTCGCCGAAACAAAACCACCTCAATCCTCTCTGCAAAGTGGCTCAGGGCAAACCAGAATATCTCAAGCTCCAGTACAGAAGACAGTCCTTCTGTTTCGTTCAGCAACGCAAGATGTCTGACAAACAGTGACAATAGTTTGTCATCTGTCTTTAAACGTGCAATTTCTGATTTTTGGAGTCGTGTTTCTGGCCACCTGGAGGATAGAAGTCCAATATTTAATGCCATTTTAACTCTGTTATTAGGAAATTATCTGTCTCTTCAGCTGCTAAATGCTCCACTATGTTCACCAGCTCGTTGCTAAATGTGTCTGCTGTTAGGTGCTGAGCAGGTAGTGTACAGTGAGATTTTTAGAGCTTTTTTTCTGCTGAAAACAGCTGTCAGTCGCAGCCAACATCGCTGTCATGAGAGCAGTGAGAGTGAACTAAAACAGTAAAGTTGAGGGGTTACATCTAAACAATGAGCCGAAACTCCCTATAAAGCAAAGTTGAGGGGAGCTGCAGATGATTCGGGTTATAATTCTCTGTGGGTTCATCACGACATGCGACCCCTTTCAGTTGGCACTGTTTCCTCATTATCACTTGATACACTGATATTCTAAAAACAGTGATTACAGCCGAATGAGTATAATCTAAAACAAAGTAAAACAATAAAAAGGTGATTACAGACGTAAAATCTGGCTCTTTTACAGGGAGCTGTCCACCCTGAGATGGTGCTGAAGAGCTGAACTCATCAGTCAGCTGTCATGTTATCTGTTAAGCTGTCCATACATTCTCTGAGTGTTCCTCCATTGGGACTTTGGGAAATGGGAAATCATAAATAAGTAACTTTTTCACCTCGGGACAAGAATGAGATCCTGCCAACTATGCTTCTCGAGCTGCGTGAATACTGTGTATATCATGGGAGTTTATGTATCAGGTTTCACTGAACAGAGGGAGTGCTATGGAAGACCAAATAACATTTGATATTCTATGAGTCAATACACGTCGCTGTTCTCTCTCCCTCATGATGCATTTACCACAAAGGTAACAAAAGCTTTTCCAGATCCTTCTGGGTGTCTCCTGCACGCCTTTGGCTCGATTCAACGCCATCATGAATATTACATTGAGGCTCAGGAGGAGAGAGAGGAGGCGCGCAGGGCTCTGGAGCAGGTGAGAGAGAAAGAGACGGAGGATGCGGGAAAAAGACGAATATAAGAGGTGTACACTGACAAATGCTGATAGCATCAGGGGAGGGAGACCAAAAGAGAACAAGAGCTACAAGAGCGGTAAAATATCTGTGACTGTCACCACTGAACACTAAAATATCTCTCCAAAGCCTGCCTCTGCAGATGAGCATCTCTAAGGGATGCACTGGTGAAGATTATACCAACAGAGGGTGCCACATATGCCGCTCCTGTTTCCAGAAACAGCTTGTGCTTAGAGGAGGAGCACATGTCCCCTCCATACAGTGTAACAGTAAGCCTGCAGTCAACTAATCCATAACCACACAACACAACCCAGCAGGCCTATCACAGCATCCACTTACATAATGAGGGGCTTAATCAAAATTCACAGAGGAAAAAGGCAAACTATAGCACCTTCCAGCCTGCACCCATGTTCATAACACCAAGGGAAGCATGAAGGGCACACAAGCAGCACGACATTCCTATTTACAGTCTTTAACAACAGTATCTTGTGAAACACTGTTCATTCAAATGTTATTCGGCACATACTGTTTGCAAAATGCAAGTCAATAGTAAACTGAGTTTGAGGTACTAGAGAAAATATTTAGCATAAAACATGTAGTGACAGTGTTATTAGCAGCACTGATGGGGCAGTTTACCAGATACAAGCAAAACACGACAATGCGTCTTCATGTGAATTTTAGTGCAGTTGAAATTGAGTTAAATTAAAAACTGAAATATATTATAAAATAGACAATGTGGTTTTTGTTTCTGCAAGGATTTACTGAGTTTGAACATCTTGATTTCAGACTGCTGGTTGAACAAAAAACAATGTTTTGTGACTGATTCTATTGTGACTATATTGATTAAAAAAATAATGAAAATAATTGTAATTTACTGTTATCATACAATAAATGGTAACACTTCAAGTCCCCCACTTAGCATTTATGATATAAACACCCAACAAATGCTTCATAACACGCCACAATGTAGTTGTAATCAGCTGATTATTGTTATTTGGAAATATTATTATGTATTTGGCAACAACTATAACTATATAATTCTCTAACTGTAACATTAAATAAGTGGAGGCTGGTGTATAAACAGATAATGAATGAGAATAAGATACAGTTGCACTAACATAAAACGTGTCTTCATAGGAGAACTTATAATTTCTGACACTTAAAAATCACCTCACAGCTGCTTTCAAGTACCTTACAGTGTGTAAAAATCATTTACTAAAAAAGAGACTTAAAGTGAAGTGTTGCCAAAAAGAATCATCTCCTCATCGGTCGGTATCTGCTGGCTTCGCCCACTCGCGCTGCATTGGAGGAGAACTGCAGTAATAAGCGGCGTGCTCCAAATCCTGGCTACAGAAATAACAGCACACCTGACAGAATGCAGCTGTCAGTCGGAGCAGAGACGAGATATTAACTGACGGCATTATCCGACCCTTTCAGCTTTGCCCTTCTCTCCATCTCTTTCCTGCTGTCTCTGGAGAGCAGGAGGGGAGCGGCAGACAGGCGCAGAGAGCGAGGAGAGACAGATCATGAGGCAGGGGCGAGGCAGAGATGCACGGAGGGAGAAAGAGGAGAAGCGGTGAGAGACGGAGCCCGTGCGGGGTGCCGCGTCCGGCCCCGTGTGCGGCCGCCAGCAAGTACCCAGCACCGCACTAACGTCATGAGCGCTGGCTACCATATGCTGGAGGCCCTCGGCGGAGCTATTCTCAGCATTTACTCATTTCTGTCTTTTCCGTACACACACTGTTTGTCTCCTTTCTCTCCCTGGGAACACGGGGATCATGCGAGTGGAAAAACTGGACTGAGGAATGGTTGTTGGCTAACAGCGTCTTATGTAAGAGACTGTAGGTAGGGCAGATTAGGTGTGAAGAGCGCTGCAGGAGAGTCTGAGGGCAGGCGGGCAGATGGTGCAGAATGGTATGATGGCAGTAGATTTGTCAGAAGCACATTGGCTCATCTTCCCACAGAGACTACTAAATCCCATCGATACCGAGAGATCCCATTGCCTCCTATAATCTCTGCGCGTCACTTGCGAGTGGTGTAGCTGACTGGAGGTCCAATTTGACCTCCAAAGCAGCAGCTTGATTGGATTTGTGTGTCTGGTTTGCAGACAAAGGAAAAACAAACCGCATATACTGCATATTGCATTCGAAAGACTATAGGGTTTAATCCACCTCCACAGCATCTGGCTCATGTTTTACTGTGTTTTCAGTGTTTCAGCATGTCATTGATTGCACCGGGTGTCAGATGGAAACACACTGTTATTTGTATTTCCTGCTCCTTCCATCACTTTACACATCTGCGGCACATCTAAGCAGCCATGAAAAGGGATTCATATTTTTTAACTCCCACGGCCCTTTGTGGATCCCATTTTCTCCTCTCCACATTTAAATAGCTGTGACAAACTGAATTATGCATACACACATCCCAAACTGCTCTATCTCACACTGCATATGGATCCAGCTCTAACGCAAACACACACATGCACAGGCACACGCGACGTTGCCCACCGGTAAACATGCCGACCCCTTTGTGTAAAATATACACGGTTTCTTGAGCGCTGAACATTGTTTTGTCACTTCTCCTCGTGACACATCTTGGTGCTGATGAATAAGTCAGCCTCTCTGTTGAGAGAGCCCACGGCTGGCAAAGTGGCATTTAAGGTAAAAACTAAAAGTCAGCTTAAAAAAAAAGAAAAAAATAGGCACACAGACTCTGGGAAGAGCTTTGAGTGTTTATCCCGTCGGGGCTTCCCATGAATATGCATAGGTGAGTTTGCTTTAATGTAATCGCTAATGCTACACTCCCACAGGTGAAATAGTGACCTGAATGTGGGCAAAATCTCACTCGTTCAGTTCAAAGGGTTCCTTCTACAGTCTTTCATGCTCTTTTTTTTTTTTTTTTTTTTTTTTTGCTGACGGAAACACAAGAAGAGATAGAAAAAGACAGGAACATTATTACTCACATCCAAAAAGAACAAAGTAACAGCTTGTGATTGTTCTTCACTGGCTAGTAATGTGATCCACAACCCCTAAAGACATGGTTCATCCCTGATGCTTGTTGTCTGCTGTTCTCAGCATGAAGCTCCAGGCGGAGTGAGATTCCTGCCAGTGCTGAGGCACGGTGTGACAGTGTGGCTGCGTGCTTGGATGACTCACGTTGCTGAGACTGGAGACAAGCAGCCCAAACACCACGCTGTGGGAGAGAGGTGGGAGCGGTGGCAATGGCCTAAAGTTTCAAGGACCAAATGGTCGGTTCTGCATGTTTTAACGAGTTTGATGTCAAACTGTGCGTGTTTTACATTTCGGCAGAGCTTTTCGAAAAGCAGGCTGGATGAGGGAGTTTTTTCCGCAAGCACTCGAATGCACCAACAGGTAAGAGTTTCCAAAACACTGCTTCCTCAGGACTGCATTATAGCACCATTCAATGTCTGGGGGGAAAAGTAAAGGACAAGGCATGTTTCACTGTGTACAAGTACATTTTTATACCATGCTGGCATGAGTTGAAACTGCTGGAATCAGTCTAAAAATGGAGGCTGTCTTCTTGCTGGAGGAAAGAGACACACATCCCTTTCTTCATCTGTAAACAGCTTCAGCTGGAGAGCTCTTGAACAAGTCCCTCCTGCAGAGCTCCTCGGTGTTTGTCCTACAATACGTGAGTTAATATTTGTGGCTCTATTCTGCTCCCACACACCACTGCTCTGGATAAGGGCCGAGTCGGCATGCTTGACCATGTGCAGGTGTATTTATACACTGTATTAAATTTAGGGCTCTCACTCATCGATGTTAAACCAGATTTTTTTTATGTTTATTTTTATCTTTATTGGAAATTGCCAGTTTATCTCCGAGTATCAGATCAAAAATGAGATAAAACGGCATTAAATATCATTAGTATCACATGACAGGATTTAGTTTTTGGCTTTTGTTAGTCTGAGTACTAAATGACCTGTCAATCAATTGACTGCAGGTTCAGTCTCTGTGCTTTGAATTTTGATGGTGATGGATGATTTGCATATATGCATATAAGAGTTAGTTATGCCATGAGAACCAAAACACATTCAGCAGAGTTGGAGAGGAAAGGCTTGGAAAGAGTGTCCGCCACCAACAGAGGAAACATTTTGTCACGACAGACAGAACAGGAGCAAAAAGTTTTATGGCCACTGTGCTGCCAAGATGGCCACTGACAGTATTATGGACAAATCCTGTCGGGTTAGACGTTAAACGCAGTGTTTTATGAGACTGAAAGTGATTATCTGCCAGGATCCTAAAGGATTTCATTTTACAATCTGAACTGGTGAAAGTCCAAAACCAAAACATGGTTTGATCCCTGACCCAACATGCTTCACAGGCTCTTTTTCAGGGGACTCCATGGCGTCAGACTGCATCTGTCCGAGTCATTTTCCAGATGTCATCATCGGAAATGTATGTAGACTTCCATAATTTCATAGATGATCTGGCCTGTGATTGGCCTTTCTCATATAATATGCCTCCAATATAGTTCACCCACAGTCCAGTCCAGACTCTACCACAGTGTGGACAGCGACCCCCTCATCCCACTGAACAATTAAGATGTCTCCCTGGTTCCAAAGATGAGCGAACGGCTACCACAGAAACACGACCTGAGACTATGACAATGATATGCCGTAATTGCATCCAGATAAATGGGGCTATTATGAGCGCATGATAGTGGGACTAAATGGAGTGTGAAAATGTGTCACCACTTAAGCCTGCTTCATGGTCCCGGCTTATGTGGACGAAAGAGAACAAAGACAGAGGGTTACAAATGTGGGGATAGTGCTATTATAGAAAGTTTACTGTGTTGCTTTTAGAATATGTGTCAGTTTGTGCGGCTGTAAGAGACAAAATAATGAGAAATACACAGGAGTCTCATAGTTTCAGAGCACACAGACAGGAGACGAACATTCATTTTGACAGCCGGCTGGACACAAATTTAAAACAGCTCTCTGAAAAATATTTCCAAGGTGTCAAGGATACGGTGGAAAGTGGAGCAAGAGAAACTTTTAAAACTGACTCCAGCTATCTCCCCTGGAAGATGAGGAACATGCTTCTTGAGATGAGCTGTCAACAGTCCAAATCTATTTCTGCTTCAGTTGCAGGCAAAACTCAGTGGTTGCTAGAGGGGAGCAAGGAGCTTCCAGGCATCCTCTGTATCCTGCTCCGTCAACATCTTCAGCAATTTTCTGCACAACGAGCACATAATGCCCACAGCTTACCTACCAATTCAATTCAAAAGATTAGAGGAGCAAGAAATGGCTTATTTCATCAAATCATCTCTGTTCTGTGCCAGGACAAGTCTGGGAAAACTTTTTAACCATCTTGCAATGCTGCAAATAATCTTCCCACATGATCATATTGCATATTATAGCATACCTGTAGGCTGCGGGAAGCGCTCTGACTTTTCCAACAGGGAATAAAACTCAAGCAGAAATACTAGAAATATCGTTTTGACTACAGCTTCAGAACAAGCCTGACGTGTGATGTGTGAATCCAAAAAAAAAAAGAGAGGGAAAAAGACACCTCTCAGGAGAGGATCAAACGTCTCACCAGCCACACACTGGTACCTCACAATGTCCAGACAGTCAATCAATTAAAAAGCAACTGGACTGGGTTAAACCAGCTGAATTATTGCTAATTTGCTAAGTTACCACTAACTAGTTTCAAACCAGCGTTTTACTAAAATGCATTAAGAAGAAGTCTCCAGTACTGTGTAATACATCTATAAAGCCATTCAATTAAGAAGTGACTAAAGCACCAGGAATATAATGTCCAAAAGAACAGTCTGTCTGTCTCTCTGTCTCATTGTGTCCTTGGAGTTAATGATCACAGTCATCTTTAAAAGCTTCTTTTAAAATCATGCGTACTTTGGCTCAATGCTGTCTATTCAGACAGCGCGTGTGTGCTCTGACTCCTAAAGTCCACACAAACTATCCGGTGAGACGGCCTCTCATTATGGCACATTGATTAAAATTGGTGTTAGAAAGGAGAGCAGGCTGCCTACAGATGAAGCGGGACATGCAGGAGGTGGGACACGGTGTGCTTTGAAATTACCGAGTGATTACGCTCAAGTGAAGGTTGACACAGGAGTGAGACACGCGCCTCTGTATTAATAAATGCAGCACTTCAGGCTAAAGCTGAGGTGCGGATGTGGAGGTAGAGGGAGGAGGGAGGGGGAGAGGAGTCGAGGGAGGAGTGCAGAGTAAACCGCAGTGAGCAGAGCAGGAGGGAGTCAGGCTGGGGTGGAGGGCTTATGTAACAGGTTCAGATGCGGCCTGTACCTCCACAGAGGATAAAGACTGGCAAGGGCAAAGGGGATCAAAAGAGACCTTTGAATTCTCTGTGAAACATACTGAGTGGACCACCAGCTCAGGGACGATGGAGGCAAACAGCCACGGCTTATGCTGGACCGCTCGCTCTCAGCCAACAGTTAACAGCTTACACCCGGGACAGACGGAGGTACTGCAGGACGGCACAAACCAATGACGATGTAGCAAAGGCAGCATATTCAGTGAAAATAGCAAATTAAGAATGAACCTAAAAATACAAGATTTCATAAATGCTGCCTCCAGCCAGCGCTTGCTAACAAAACAGCGCTTCAGAGCGAGACTGATTCACAAACTACTGCAGCTGGCAGAAGTTATTTTAGAGGACGTCTATGTGTTTTGCATTGGAGTGGCTGAATAAGTATTCTAGTAAAGGCAGCAATGCTCAAAAATAAAATTATGTAATTATTAGCAACAAAAATGTACTTCAAGTAACAAAAGTTAAAGTACTCATAATGCTGAACAGACTCTGTCAGTGATATATTACCATACTATTGGATTATTATTATTATTGCTGTATTAACATGTAAACAGTATTTTAATGTAGAACAAAAAGTAGTGGAATAAAAAGTACATTTCCATCTGCCATGTAGGGGAGTAGAAGTATAAATTAGTATGGAAATATTGAAGTACAAGTACCTCATAATGTTACTTAAGCACAGCACTGAGTCAGTTCATACATGAACCTGTGCACTCCAAGCATTTGTGTTCGAACAGCACGGAAAGTTTTTTCCTGGGTCACAGTGTCCTTGCTGTCCCACCTCGTCCCTCCCTCAGTGGAATACATCAGCTGCCTCCCCCTCCTCAGCTCTGGCCCGAGCCAGGCCACTTGTGAGATCACGGGGATTAACTCTGGCAAATCTATAGTCCACACCCTGCAGGGCTCCAGGGACACAAAACACAGCGGAGTCATGATGATGACCTGGCTGGCATTTAGAGGTTTTGTATTCCAGTGCTACACTCGCACTCACCAGGTGTTAGTATTGATTTGTTTCGGGCGATGTGGGGGGTGGGGGGGGATATATGGATATTTAGCAAATGCATTTTCCTCTCAGCCTCGTTGCCTCTTTCACATGCAGATCTTTCAAAACTCTGGTTTTTCTGTGTGAATGAAGTATATGAAGAGTTTTAGAAATGATGTCATCACTTCAGTCAATGCAAGCCCATTGGTGCTTCATGTAACGAGGAGGTATTTGAAACAATGGCGACTATTGGTTAGTTTGCTTTTGGTTGGCACTGCGAGACACTGAGCCACAAAGGTGTGGCATTCTTGTTTTTTTAGCATTTGGAGTCATTTTTGTGTTTCCGTGTTGATGGAGATAATATGTAAAACCATGGTTCTGTGGACAAAATAACTTAATCCAGTTAATCCTAACAGTCTTGCTGATGCCACAGTGCTGACTTTTATTTCCCTTAAATTCAGCTTGTATTGTTCTTTTTTACTTGCTCCCAACATCATCGTTAATGATTGATAAAAATTGTGGGTGCATGCCAGCAAAAATCAAGAACCACTGAATTAATCCAACTGTTCTGCATTCACAAATAAATCAACTAAATATGGATTAGGAGAATAGCAGCACTCAAGCATCCCTGTAAATATCTTGCTGTGCTGGAAAAGGCTCTCTGTGGGATGTAATTACTGAAAAAATGTACAGTACATGCATGTAAATAAGTATGCGTGCGTGTGCAGTGTGTGTGATGCCGTGTGTGCAGATATCCGCCATCCATCCTTTCCTCCTGCTGTCCATTGTCAGCAGGAGTGTGTGCGCTGCATGGATGATGGTTCCCCAATGCCTCCCGCTGGCTATAATTAGGTGGTTCAACTAGCTGTATGTGGTTCTTAATTAGAAAGACGCAGGAGTGGAAGGGTGTTGATTTGAAGACAGATGAGGATGAAAAACAAGATTGCTTGTGTGATTGTATAAGAAAACAGGTGGAATAAAGAGTCACAGCGATGAATTTGTTCTCTAAAGATCATCCCTATCTCACCTTTAAATGCTGAGCCGCCTGCTGCGAAGGCGCCACGTGTGGATTACTGCACAAGGCAGCGTTGTGCATCCACTTGATTTGATTCAAAAAAGGTTGTGGGTCAGCACATTCACTTTCAGCGCTGCTCTGAAAAGACCCAGCGAGAATACAGATCGGCTCTGAAATTATCCCGAACCAGCTGTCATCACTTCTCTGTACCACCTGACTGCCACTGTCGTGCACCCCAGACAGCCAGGGTGGATTGCAGCCAAAGATTTCGGGAGCCTACTTAGGATTTGAGAACAACTCTGCAGGGGATTAATATTTCTGATGCTTCAAAATCTCTGGTCTTGTTTGTTATGTCACTAACATCAATATGAGGCCAGTTTCTTGTTTTTTTTTTTCACTGGTGTTTCCTACTTAAAAGCGGGGATGCAGCTTATAACAGCAGACAGCACTCTCCCATGTTGTTTCACTCTCACAGATCTGCCCCACTGGGTATCTGACTTGATGTGCTGTGGAGAGACATTACTCCTTGCTCTGTACGTAGCCGCAGCAGCGCGACTGACAGGATACATCAGACTGTTTCTAACATGGTGATGATAACCGGCAGCCCCCAAACTGTCACAGACTGCTGTAAAATAACAAAAAGGTCTGAAGTAAAATGAACCTCCTGCCACAGGCTGCAGTTCGGGCATTTCAGTGTTGCGTTCATGAAGGTTTCAGATGAGTCTACTGCACATTCGTACATCCAAACGAATTCAGACTGCACGGAGAGGAGGTGTGCACTTATGAAGGCAGACCACGGTAATATATTCATCAGATCAGGGGTGAAATTTGGAAGCTGGGAAGCCACAAAAAGTAAAATCCCTCCATTATTTTTCTATTGACCAAACATGAAAAATGTGAATTGACAGTGTTGATCAGTCACTGTTTTTTTCATTCCCCAACATTACTCCCATCAGATTGTTTTTTTTAAAATTATGAGGCAGGTGTGTCTTCGACTAACTCAGCTACAGGTTTGTGTACATCTTCCAGAAATACCATCCGGCACAAAGGTTTTGCAAAGCACTTTTTACATGTATCAATATCAAAAAAACTTCATTTTGACTGAAAACATGGCTGAAACTATATGAACCACGTGATGAACAAGTTGCTCTGCAGCCACTTAGATTCCAAAAAGGCAATCTGAAGCCAGTATGATACAGTACTTCATATTGACTGCATTAGCTAACCTAACTGTAAGTAGCATTTATTTTTTACACTTCACTGACAACTTATTTAAACGTGCAATAACTTCTCAGTATTTTGTTAACATAACACTACCATATTCTCAGTGGTGGTATGGCAAACATGGCACAGGGCAGCAATATTTAGAGTTAATATTCACTTGTATTTTGACTCTGTTTTTGGTCTCCACCAGCCCCTGAGAGAAAAACCTGGGTATTTAGCAGCTAAATGCTCTACTAGGTTCACCAGGTAGTTGCTAACTTTGTCTGTCCACTGGTTGGTGATGAATAGGTAATGTACAGTTGGTTTTTAGACCTCGTGTGCTGAAAATAGCTTCCTGCTGTGACTGGACGCTGTGCTGAGATTGGTGAGACTTAACCAGAAAAATAAAGTTCTGGGATACGAGAAAAAAAGAGACTTAGCTGAGGGGGACTGCAGAGTTGGCCGATAATTATGCGTAAGTTGATTATTATGGACATTACATGTAGTCACTGATCCATTGTTAGTGTAAGAACATTAATTCAGCAGCTTTCAGTGAGAGCAGTCAAGATGTGTCGGCACTTTTTTAAATTCTCAAAGGACAAGAATTTTCCTTTGCTGCATGAACTTGGTTTTTCAAAGTGCTTCACAAAGTCAAACCAAACTGAAGGGAAATGAACTATGGATACACAATAATTCACTGGCATTGATAGAGCAGTACAATATTACCTTAAATCTTTCGGGTAAAAACAGAGCTGTGTGAAAATGGTCGGGCTCACTCACTTGAACTCGATGTGACATGCAGTCAAGATGCAGAAGGTCATTCGAGGATGAACGACGCAAAAGCTGCAAAACTCTGTCGAAGAAAGTCGATAGAACTCGTTTGTTTTGTTTATTACTTTTGCATCAAGGCAATTACGGACAAAGTTTAACAGCACTTCATCAAATTAAAGTCAACTCTTTTGTGCAATTTAATAGACATTCTGTTAATTTATATGCTAATTTTTGCTATAACATGATGCTGTTTGCGACTGGCAGCTTGAGGAAGTTGCTTTTCAGCAAAGGTGCACGTGGCCAAAAAAGTTAATTAAACCCTGGGCAGGGATGGCCATGTATTAGCACGCAGACAAAGGATGTGCATCTATTATGTCTACTGTACTGTATGTATTGAATATTGCTGTGAAACAATGTTGAACAGGCACACATACACGCACAAACACAGCAAGGCAAGAGTAACAGAATTAGCCTTTTCCTCTGTCAAGCACTAATCTGCTTTTAAAGGCCTGATAGGTATCCAGACAAAAGTGCTCATTTGCAGCATTAACTCTGGAGAGCCGGAGCACACGAGCCTGGTCCTGCTGCAGTGAAAAGCGCAGCTCTATGACAGTCGCTCTCATGCCGAGCTCCGACTCTTTCCACCTCTGCATTCAACTCGGCTTTAATGGCTCTTTCAGAACAAGCCTCTCAATAGAGCTAACGGACCACGGGAGTGAGAGGCAGCTGCAGAGAAACACAGATAATGACACAGAGAAAGGGAGAGATGACCCAAAGGACCAGTATGTCTTCTCAGCGCTGTTGTCTGATTTGTTTTCTGTCTCCGTCTGTCTCTCTCTCTCTGACCTCACGCTACTCTCTCATATGTCATCTCCCGGTTATGTTGCTCTTTATTGTCATCTCTGTTTGCCCATTGTCTTGCCACTGTCCTTTCTCACCAGGCAATAAAGGTTTAAAGTTTGAATGTGTTGATCCCAGTGGTGGAGGATCCTTTGCTTAAGTAAAAGTATTAATACCACACTGTCAAAATACTTCATCACAAGTATACATTCTGTATGTATGTAGGGCGGCTGTGGCTCAGGAGGTAGAGCGTTTGTCTGCCAATCAGGAGGTCGGTGGTTTGATCCCTGGCCTCGGCAATCCACATGCCGAAGTATCCTTGGGCAAGATACAGAACCCCCAAAACTCGCCCTGATGCTGTGTCATCAGCGTGTGAATTCATATGTACGTCGCTTTGGATAAAAGCGTTTTGCCAAATGCCTAAAAGTCTGCAAATATAATCAGGAAAACACAGCATTAATTTACTCAGTGTGAAGGTAGGATGACTGAGCTAGTCTTACTGGTTACCTTCCCTTTAAACTACATCCAGATAAAAAAAAAAAGAGTCATTTATGAGTTCGTCTCATTAACAATAGTGTAAAGCTCTTTTTCACAGCAGACACTTCGACTTATCGCAGAACAAAAAGCACAGGTGTCACTAATAACATTAACAATGGCTCCACTCTAGTGCCTCAGTAAATAATGGCAGCGAGCCGACATGCACGATACAGGACCCTGAAAGCCGTTGTTCATTTCATTATTTCCACCTGTGACATGTCAACATGTCCTCTGTGGAAAAAGGTCTGATGTCCTTAAGTTTAATAATGCCTGCAAAGGTTATGCTTACCTCGTTGTGAAGCCTGCAAACCTCTTGACCAACCTGACATGTGAATGTGGCGTCAGCTCAGAAGCTACATGTACCTGTGGCGGATCACACGGCAGTCAGAAATAGGCTTGCCAAGATTAGCTCATTAGACAAGTGTTTATTATGCATAAATATACTTCAGCTTCTCATCAGAGGAAGCCATGCGAGTGCAGCAGAAAGCACAGGCTGGTGCACAATCTGAAGAGTCATCCCTAAAGTATTAACCAAAGACTTCAAAGAGGAGGCAGAGGACGCTTCCGAGTGCAACTTCGTCATTTTGCTATAAATTCTAAAGCAAATCTTTTCTTTCCTAATTATTTCAGGGAAAAACAACAAACCAGGCCCGCACTGACGGAACGGACCGCATAATAGAACAAACAAAAAGAGGGAAAAATAGGATTCTGACCTGTAAGTAAATACAGCCCTTTGAAAACAGTTCAGTCTGTATCTTTCCAAATAGGCCACCCCCAGTCTGCAAATTTGTTCTGCTGACTTTACAAAGCTCACGACTGTAAGCGTATGACTCATATGTTTTTGAGAAGAAACAATGTCATCAAATACAGAAAAAGGCTGCCAGCCAACATAACCGAGTGAGTAGACAAGGTATAAACCGGTGAAGTAATTATCATTGACCTCCCAGCCTTCTTACTTAATTGGCGTGCAGACCCCTGAAGAACTGCAGTTCCGAGGCAGAAGGAGAAAAATGAAAGGCACAAACTGTACCTCACTGAAACAAGCTGATGAAGAGAAGAGACGGGGAAAGAGGAGAGGGGAGTTATAGACAAGAGAAGGTATGAAAAGAGAGCGGAGACGGAGATGCGGTGAGGTCAAAATGAGCAAGTGAAACGAGGTGAGATGCACAGAAGGGTGAAATTGTGTGAAGGTAGCAGAAAGAGATAAGGTAAAGGAGCTTGTGCATCATGTACCTCGCTGTGCTCGGCTCAGCGGAAAAAACACACGCTTACATCTGCATGGCGTGGACTTGAGCAGATGCACGGACGGAAATAGCCCTGGTGAGGAAAGTGAAGGAAGGATAGAAGTCCATCTAGGGCAGGATGGACGCGGGAGCATCTCTGCACTCTGCTTTGGCTGAGGTAGACATTTTGAGAGATCTAATGTGTCCTGGTGGTTTGCCTGCTCATCAAACATTCAGCCTTTTCACCTGGGCTTCACAGACAGCACTCTTCCTGGAGATGGTTAGAGATGTGTGTATGTGTGTGTGTGCGTGTGTGCTCTCACGGACTGATTCACCGGAGAGAAGCTCTGTGCAACGGCATGAATTTGTTGTAAAGTGTTTATCCACAACCTTCTGACCTCTGCCCAAGGGGATTTGTGAAAGCTGGAGCAAGAGTGGCTTACAGTATATCACTTCAATTGCATATGCGTAGCCAATACAGTATGGCCTTGATACTGAGTTAGAATATCTGAATAGCCCCGTTACTCAATGAAGCACGTCACCATTATAAGCTGAAAGAAACTGTAAAATGTAGCTTTACAGAGAGAAAACAAAGAGGCCGACGGGTGACAACGAGCTGCGGCTGTGTCCATTCTAATTTCACTTTGCTTTACTGGAATGAGATGTGACATATTTGTGCAGCCAAAATGCTTCAAGAAGAAAAATATTGGATAAAGACAATGGTTTCTCACTCCTGCGTCTCCTTCTCTTGCGCACACACACACACAAACTTTCTGGTCTGTCATTTATCACTGTTATATTGATGATATGCACCTCCCTATCAAAACATCAGCTGACAGCAAGGGGCCCATTACAGATGCCTGTGGGCCACCTGTCCTCCACAGAGCTAGTAAGGGAAGGCAGCGTGAGTTTAACCTTCAGCTAAGTGTAATGAAGTTTGACAGTGCTAAGCAGCCAGGCTCGCTCATTAGGCATCCCTGTGCCAGCTTGCCGTGGTCAGGGTCTCTCCTCTTGGCTTTCTCTTTCATCTCTTAGCTGCAGAAGCACAAAGCCCGGCGGTCTCCTCATTAGACAGGCCTATTGCATTAATTCAGCCCAACATAGCAAACAGGGCTGGAGCTGGTCCAAATAATCCCCGCCATTTGTGTCTGTTTGCGAACAGGAATCCGGCTGCTTCGACCACTGGTACAGCTGAGCTGACCCGTGTTTGGCAGCTCCTTTCAGATGATGGAGGCCGCTGCTCACACCGCATGAAGTTAGCCTGCAGTTACAATGATAAAATGCTGCCAGCAGCTGAACCACTGACCTCTGCAACGTTTTCAACACCCTCAACACCCCTAACTCTACCACACGAACACACACACACACACCTGTTTGCTACAGATCACATTATACGAGGCGGCATCGTAGCCATGCCTCTTAGGTGCTGTAACACCAACATCATCATGTAATTAAGAAAAAAAATTGATATCAGTATAACTATAAAGCGTCATTCCAGCCTTATATTATCCAATCACACTGGACCATCATGTTTGACCAATAATGAGAAGAGATACATGCTTTTCAGAGGTTTAAGCAGCACACATGTGCACTTATGTCAAGGTGATGTATTATGATAAAAAACATGGTGATAAATTAGCATCAGGGTGTCAGTGTCTCTATGTTGTTGTGTAAAGAAAAGACTGGTTTCATTTTAAAGGCACAAAGCGAGTTCCTAATGTAAACAAAAGAGCCGCTACCAAAATTCAAAACACAGGACTGGAGCTAGAAATGCACTGATGCAGCCTTTTCATTCCTTCATTCCACCGAGCCCCGTACCTTAATTCAGGGTACCAATCCAAAACCGGTGCTCTCCAACACCTCACCGTGTGGACCTCACTGGGATCATTACTATGTGAGGTGACACGAGACCAGGGATCAGCGAAAACTGTGACAAATGGTCCTCTAATGAGGTTAGAGGACACAATTTGAACTGAATAATGACACTGAAATTGGTTTGGTCACTTCATGGCCAGTAGCTGATGTGCATATCGGTATCGGACCAATAATGATCACATCGGATCCCAAAGTGGAACCTGCTGTCACTCCCAAATTGATTGACAGGTTTTCCAAAACACATACAAACACAAGGAGGCGAAGTTATTAATTCCCCATCTGCTGATGGTTTGTAATATGGCTAATTATGACAGGATTTTATGAGAAGTGCTTCGTATGTGGCTACACCTGTAGCAGTCAGTACTGACTGACTGTCACTTTGGTAGCAGTGTCCATCATTTCCTCAGTGCCACGGACAGCACGGAGCGGTGGTGGCTGACAGCTCCAGAGGAGATCCTGCACTCTGTCTGCTTATCTTCACTCTGGCTGCTCCCACTGACACTTAATTCATCTAATCAACTGATGGATCACATTCAAATCCATCCCAGTGTCCAGGAGTTTCAGGGGAGAGGACCCTGAGCAGAAAGAAACCGATTCCCTGAGATCCTCATTTGATAACATCTTATCGTTTCATTTAGAAATATTTATACAGCCTGCCACTGTGTGGAGTGTGGCTGGGAAGATAACAGAGGAAAGTTTTCACATTTTATACATGCTCCACCTTCATTTAGTGAATACGGTGACAATAAACTATTCCCTAAGCCCCTTTGAAGGTCCCCTCCAGCCGCTGCACCCCACTTGAAAGGCACTTACCTGATGCTGCTTGCATCCAGCCACAGATCTTGTACACGGTGGAGGTGCTGAGGAGGAAGAAGAGACTGAAGCAGCCGATGCAGGTCACAACCAGCATCATGGACATTCCAATGAAGAAGGAGGCGGCCTTGAACGCACTCGAGGGGATAGCGGAGAACTCAGTGAAGCTACCCTGGCAGGCCAGCTCTCTGGAGATTCCGTCTCCGACGCAGTAGTGAAAAAGGCCGAAATAGCCGGCCTGCGGCGTATCCACGCCATCCCCGATCCAATAGGGCTGTGAGAAGATGGTCACGTTAACAATACCGAAGAGGATAGTGAAGATGGCCCATAAAAGTCCGATGACACGGGAGTTGCGGACGTAATTGGTCTGGTACAATTTCGCAGCTTCTGCAGATGGTAGCATTGATGCGGCAGATCCAGGTATCATTTTATGCAATCCAGAAGACTAAATGAATGCTGCGATCTGTCGGAGCGCACAGCGAGGACTTCACATTTATCACACAGAGCGTCTCACGGAATCACAGCCCGGAACAGGGAGACCAATCTAAGCCCGTGCGACTGCAACACAGCAACATCTGCCAGGCGCGATCAACTCATGACGTCGCATCCTAAAAGCCAGGTGGTGAACCAAGTGAGGAGCTACGGCAGAGCGCTGGAAACCTGGATATGGCCGATAACTCTGAAAAGTAAATGATTACAGGAGCAGAAGCAGCTTCCCTCCCACTTGCTCCGTGTGGCCGTCAGACGTGCACATCGCTGCCGCACCGCGTCGCTCTCTGATGCCCTTGGAAAGCCTCGAAAAACCACCGAGCGCAGGAGAAATATATTATTCACACCGGTCTCGGCTACACAAATGATGCGCCCGTATGTGGCAGCCTAAATAAAAACAGCCTATGACAAGCAGGTTGTAGCCTTTTATAGCGCTGAATGAGGTCGCATCCAGTAACACATTATAGGCTCGTACTTACAAATTAATGCAGCCTACCATAATAACCATTCAGAAAATACGACGGCCCCCTTCAGGATCGTTAACGGGGATTTATTCTCCGGTTTATGACAGCATCAACGGGCTGCTGGGAGTCAGAGAGGGAGGGGCACGGACGGCAGACGCAGAGGCAGCGCGTAATGCGCGCGTCTGTCCGTGCAAACACCTTCTGGATGACGCTGCGTCAACATGCACCGAACTGACGAAAGATCAGACCTTCAGTGTGTTAATGAAAGAAAAAAAAACTTGAGCGCAGTTAGATTTTTCTTTTCTTAATAATTTCCGGCCAATTCTCTCGCGAGTCGTCCTGCTTGTCAGAGTACCTGCGGTGATGACGCTGCTCGGCTTCATGAGGCGCGCTGCTTCGCTGCCAGGATGTTATGTAACACTTCATGAGACTGCACATGATGGCCTGAGGGGGAAAACAGACACAGAAGCATAGGGTAAACACGCTGCACAGTGAATGCTCGTTTCCACTCGAACATTAATGAGCTCTGTATGTGTAAAGGCTTCATTAGAAACATGGGTTCCAATGACATTACTGTCCCTCCTCCACAGAAGAATATTATATGAAGAAAACAACGTTTCTCCTCCCACCTTTCCTCCCCAGTTCCAGCAGAAGTGGTTGTTGTGTATTTGTGTCAAACATCCAAGCGCCCAGCTTACATGGACACAAGACACCAATTACTGTTGCAGTGCTGAGGCAACTTCTTAAATAAAACATTACAATCTTTGTCTTCTTTCCCGAGCCCCGCAAGCAAATTCTGCCACAAAAAAAGGCAATGAAAGAAACAAATCTTCTTGTCATGCAACCAGAGGAAGTCAGCAGTGATTAAGGCTATGTTTATTAAAAAAAAAAAAAAAAAAGCAAATCACCCTGAACTCCTCATATAATGAGCAGTAAACAGAAACTGGCCTTTATTTTTCAGTCTCACTTAAATCTGTCCTCTTCAAACACCTCATTAAACCCACCAATAGCTAATGGTTGTGTGACGGAGCCTAAATGTGCACACAAAGATTTTTTTTTTTTACCTTTTTCTTTTAAAACAAACCATAGTGTCAATTTCTGGTCAGTTTCTAAGTCTTGTCATGATTTAATGACTTATCATGGTTTACATGTGTTTAATCCTCATTACTTCTCACCACATTACCAGGATAACCTGACTCTTCCCGGCTAAGACCAATGCTTGGTGCTGCTCTGTACTGTAGCACTTTAAATCACTCTGAGGGCTTTTTTCTCTGGTAGATGCATTGTCCCTATTTTGCTGCTGTCCTTATTTTGCTCCCTTGATGGCTGCTGTGCACAATGCCAGTTGCTCATGGATTAGCGCTCGGAGGATTTACTCTCTGAGTTCAATGCTGATTGAAAGCACAGATGAATTGGAGTTTATTCATCCGAGTGAGAAGAGGCAGCGGACTCGCGACATCAGTGGAGTCACTACCCTGAAACAGACGTTTCACAATTTGTTTTACTTCTAGAAATGTTAAATATGTACAACTATTTAGGAGAGCTTCAGCAAACAATGAACAATCAACATGCATCTATTCAAATATCAAACAGACGGCTGCATGAGCCTAATCCGGATCTTTGTATGGAGGCCAGAGACATTTAATAACAATTTAATCGTTTTGATGGAGGAATGTTTTAGCAAATGTCAGATTTAAAAGTAAAAATAAAATTGTATATGTGAGATTATTTAAATGTTAAAAGGGCTTTCCATACTGCATCATTGTTTGAGATAACATGCAGCATAATGAAGCGTAATTTTCATGTATTCATGAAATAAGGAAAACTTACACCATCAGTGTTTTAATCACACCTGTAGAATATAAAAGTAAAGTATGATGGTGTTGGACTGAACTGCATTATTTTTCCTTCTGCACCCCTCATGTACCATATGGACAAAGCATGGATCAGTGCTGGGGTCAAAGACCTGAAGCACCAGCAGTGACGCTGTAGTACAATGAATAGCAGCATGGGCTCTAAAGCTAAAGTTTATTTCTTTCATAATTACACAGCCCACAGAGCAATTTTTGTACCAGCCATGTATAAAAGAGTCTTTTAGGAACCCAAAAATGTCTTCATGATGGAGGTAAGTGTTGTCAAAATATCTGAATAAAGTGTCAAACCTGGATGCCGTTTTAAAGTATGAATTTAAATGAAAATACATATTTACGTAATGCTACGTTGATTCAGGCTAAGATAACCTGAGCAATGTGGCTAACATGTTAGCTTAGCTAGCTAACTTTCAATGTAGCATTAATTATTGTATGCGTAAATGGTACATGTATGCATAATTGGAAAATTTAATGCATCAGCAGGTATTTTGCAAGGGACTGAAATTAGGAGAGAGTTTGAGAAAACATGCAGCAGGTGTTCGTGTAAAGTTACACTCAAAATGAAATATAAGAAGCCTTAATACATAATTATAGAGTTGCTGAAGCGTGTTCTCTTATTTTGAAGGAAAGAAGTCCCGATATGACAGCAACGTGAACCGGATGTCCGGTTTTTGAAAAAGTTTGCGCACGCCTGAATCCCAGGTGATACAGACTCTGGTAAAGTCAAACCGCAGGTAAATTATTAAGACAATATTTGGTTAGAAAGGCAGGAAGTTAGGCTTTACTTCAACGCCATTATATCAACAGGAGACATCACACGATTATTTCTGTAAGTAGTTAAAGTGAAATTTTCGTTGATTGTCACCATGGTCGTGTCCGGGTGTGGAAATGGCGACGTAAGCTAAAACAAGACAAGGCCACGATCAGGTGTGTTGCTTGTTTTGTCCAAGTTACACCTCACCTTACAGCATAATGCAGATCACTCTTAACACCACTTACCAGGGTCTTCTTCTTCTTCTTCTTCTTCTTCTTCTTCTTCTTCTTCTTCTTCTTCTTTGTGCTTTTTCTTCTGCTCTGAGATGAGCTCCAGAAAACAACGTCAATAGCCTTTTTTTTTAAAATTAATTCAGAAAAGTACTCGTGTGAAAATCCAGTGAGCTATTACTCCAGAGAAAATGAAGGGAGCTAATCCGAAGATAAATGCTTCAACCATTTTAAGTTTTCTGTCTGTTTTCAAGCCACATCTGCTCCACCTCCTTTTACCAGCCCCTGTGGTCTCTTCTCCCTGCTCTCTTCCATTGTGAGGGCCACTTTTATTGACATCCAGCTCCGGCTGGAAGTCCAGAGGGTCACATTTGTTGTTAAAGTGTTGTACAACTGCTTCTTGCGGTCTCTCTGTCATTACCACAGTCTTTGTAGTCCTCATAAAGTTTTTCCATCTCATTTATTTTCATATTTGTGAGTTCACCACCCCATTGTTATGCACTGGTACTGTGCAGAAGAAAATGGAAAAACAAAACAATTGCAAAAAGTGTTTCCATATTTTCTGCTGACGTGTCAGTAACACCCTATTAGTCTGCACTTTTCACCTCATTAGATCTGTAAATAATGCAGAGTTTACTTAAATTGACCAAATGATAATTATATAAAGATGCAACAGAGGCCTCACTCAATGAATCCAGTGGTTAACACTTCTATATCTTCATTTTATATTGGTATAACATCCTAACAACAATGCTCATATTAATTAAAGGATGATAAAGTGAATAAATTGCATTTATTGCTGATAGCCTGTTTCTGCTAACTAATGGGCGAAGCTGGTGGAAAAGGAGGTCATTGAAACATCACAGTTAGACCTGCAGCTGACTTATTTTGATCATTGGTTAATCTGTTGGTTATTCTCAATAAAATGTCACCAAATAATGAAAAGTGTCCTTCACTGTTCCTCAATTCCTAATCTAATTTGACATTTTTACATATATAAGTTACAAGTTCATTCGCTCCTGCGTGAAGATGCTGATTTAATATAGCCTAAGTTTTATCGCTAAATGAGATGAAGAAGAATCTGTTTTTCATATTTGTGCAGGAATGTTGCTGTCTCTTTGTTTTAGAATAAACTTACATTTCCAAAGGGATCAAGTAGTGTGC
This sequence comes from Chaetodon auriga, assembly GCF_051107435.1. NCBI lineage: Eukaryota > Metazoa > Chordata > Actinopteri > Chaetodontiformes > Chaetodontidae > Chaetodon > Chaetodon auriga. The sequence continues at coordinate 9,658,431 of NC_135079.1, read as the reverse complement.
AGGTGGCAACTTTACATTATTTGGAATTTGATTTGTTCAGATAAATATTACAGGAGATTTTACACATATAAACAATTTTGAGCAATTGTTTCAGCCAGTTTTTCTTGTAAACACGACCAAACGTTCTCCATGTATTGCAAAAAAAACCCCCTCATTGATTTACAGTAATTGTAGTACTTCATCTGACCACCAAGGATCAGTATAGCCTAACATTAGACCGCAGCACAGGCAGGCTGGAGGACAACATGTGAGGATGACTCACTGTCTTCCATGAAATGTAAAGTAGTGCACCATAAATATGAAATAACATTTGTTATTTGAGACCTGTCTATGAATGTAGTGTACCAGCAATGTTCAACTGTGTCATGTTATAATGTCTTTAAGTCCAGCTCGCTCTGAAAGATAATTTATGATGTCACTAATCTCTTGTAATCTGTTGTCTGATCCCTGTGAGACTCAAGGTCCAGATACAAAGGCCATGCCTCTTATGCTCCGTGCCCTCTGGACCATAACCCTCGCTAAGCCTGGTGCTGTGCACAGCCATATCACAACAGTATAAAGAAATGATTCATCAACCGGATTTAATTTTCTTGCTGTATTGCGTTATGATGACCAGTGACACAGACCAGATAATGATAGTATAACCATTATAAATCCTTACTCAGTCACTGTGTGCCATAGTTTAACATGGTTTGGGTTTCTTTTAACCACATCTGTGTTAGCTGTAACCCTGCAGACCTGTGCCACAGGATGCCTACCGACTTAGTCTCACCTGGTTTTAGTTAATCAGAAAGTATAGTCAGACTTGAAGCTTCCTCAGTTGAACTACATTATTTCAGGAAAGAAAAAAAAAAAGCACTGGACTGTGACAAGGCCAGAGAAAAGAAAGGGTGCAGAGTGTGTTATGACAGTGAATCGGTCAGTGTTTGCCAGGAAAACGGGGAGATTTTAGAGGCAATGCCGGGAGAGAAGAGGGAACGGTGCCTGCGAGAGTTGAAGAGAGAGAATGGTTTTGGTCGAGGATGAGAGAGATTTGCCTCCATGAATTTTGGGATGAAAGATAGGCTTGTGTGTGTGTATCAGTGTGTGTCTGTTTGTATGTTTAAGAGAGAGCGAGCGAGTGAATGCCAAAGAGAGAAAGCCTGGGTGTGTTGAGATAAGCATGGGTCGTTGGGAGGTTGTTGTTTTCTGGGCACGCTGTGGTGTGTGTGTGTGTGTGCGCGCGCCTGGGTGTGTGCGCCTGTGTTAGTGATTGTCTTTATGCGTGCACATAACAGTTGTGACTAGTTGTTGACTCGGGAGTGCATGCAGTTCTTTTTGAAATGTAGACCTTAAATGGCGCCACTCTCGATAAGCGTCGCCTCTCTCGCCCTCCCTCCCTCCCTCCCTCAGTCTGCTGCTCTCTCTCTTTTCCCCAGATGCAGTTTCTTCTGTCAGAGTTGAGCGATTACGTGGTTCCAAGTTTCTCGACTGTTGTTTACTTGTTACTTTTTTAATGTGGCCAAAAGTGTCTCTTATCTTTTTCATGCTGGGAATAGTGCCTGTTTATGATGTCTTGCTGCCATGCAATCACTACTCAGAGGCCCACTCCACCACATAAACTCTGTGCAAAGACTAAATTTATGTTCTGTGATGGTGGATGGATGGCAGAACCATGTGGGATTGACCATCTGTTGATTTGTATTTAATTCACTCGGAGGACATCGAATCTACTTTGCATTGCAGTGCAGGATTTCACAATCTGGACGCTAAATTAAATCTTTTATATTGGCAACCAAAATTTACCCATAAAAGTTGTGTAAGTTGTTGGAATACCATACAATTAAACTGGGAACAGCTAAAACAACCAGTGACCGAAGTCCATCTAATTATGGCCACATCTATTTTCATTATCAATGACTTAATTGTGACTTAAATGATTAATTGTGCAGTCTTTGAAAAGTCAGTGGTGAAAAATGTCCATCAAGTCCAAAGTTGACGTCTTCAAATGTTCACGTTTTCAAGTAAAAATGATATGAAATGCAGAAAAGCAGCAAATCCTCACATTTAAGAAGCTACGACCGGCACATATTTGACATTTTTACTTGATTAAATTACAGAATTTAATTTTACGTTGATCGACTAATGAATTATTCTTCTCTTTGTTACAGCTTTACATCCAGTCGGTCTGCTCTTGTTATGTTTTTCTCCTCTTTAAGCACAAATATAAAAATAACATAAAGCCCGGCCCTACTTTACAGTCATTATTCACTTGCGACTTAGAGATCCAAAGCCAAAATATGGTGAAATCTGGCAAACGTACAAAGTGGCGATGGCCATCTTCTCTTTATTTTAGCTTATGGTCAACAAATCAGCCTTGCTTTCATCTGCTCTATGAGTAAAACCATTCATTGATATTCTTTGGCAAATCCTTGTCGTCTGTGCTTTGTTTTCCTTTTCCCCCCCTCAACATCAAAACTGTATTGTGGTGCTGTTGATGCTAAATCACTACCAGCCTGCTGTGTGCCGACTCACAGCCTCAACGCCTGAAAGGCCTGGTTGGATTGTGAGGAAGTTTCCGGACTTTTTATTTCCCAGTAGAAACTTGGGCTCGTCTATTGTAGAGGTGACCCCCACTGAGTCGCACAAACACTCCCTCGCAGACTGTTTACCATCACAATGCTGACACTGGCACTTTCCCTCGCTGTCAGGAGGACTCATATTTATGTATTTTCATTGTAATTACATGGCAGTGTTTTTATATTTCCAAAATGCCCTTGTTTTCCCCCACTGGCGCTTTTCATCCACGACCGCAGATCAAACTGAGCTACTGCCAACACTTTGCTTCCCCGAGCCTCTGAGAATAAAACCCACCAGTAAACAAAAGATAAAACACCCAAATGAAAGCTGGAGAGGGAGCAAAATCAACACAATGAGAGGGGTTGTTGAATGGTGGCGGGAATGTGTGTGTGTGTATGTTGCCTGACGCTGGCTGGTGTCGGAATTCGTTCATTACAGAGAGGGGATGTGTACGGCCGTGTGTGCGCGTGTGCAAGTGTTTCTGTGTGTGTTTAGGCCATCTACGGTTTAGGAGAATAATCTGTATCGTTTTGAAAACCTGAACTAACAAATAGTCCAGTTAGCGTCTCTTTTACAAAAATAGCTCCAGGCAAAGTCTCTGCATTTGTTGGCAAAGTGAGAAATCCAGTGAAATGTGCTGAAAAACTTTGAGAACAAGTGATGTGATTGTTAAAGTCTCATGATATTTCATAAAGAAATCCCATAAAAAGACCAAAACCAGCAATGAATTAATAATTTTATTTAGTATTGTCTGTGTATCCGAAGCCTGACAACTATTTACTCCAGCTTAAGTAAATGACAATGCATGAGAGTCACATGTCTTTCCATTAGATTTGGTGGGAAGAAGAAGAATAATGTCGAATATAAACTGTGTTCATATCATGACATGCACCAGCGTACAGTGTGTTGATGGGCCTGCAATCGTCTACACTGTCTTCTGGGGTTTTTTTGGCAGGATGGGAAGTCTGTTCTGTCTCCGGCTTCCCAGTTCTGACGCTCTACTGTCTCCCTCTGATCGACATGTTTACACTGCTCTCATTAGACTGATAACACTCCGCGCCATACTAATGAGCTTTGTAACATCTGCGTGTGTGTTTGTCTGTGTGTGCGCCTGTGAGTGTGAAGTGAGTATAAAGCATGCAATTATATGGCTGGAGAAGGGATAAGAGTACATTGGTAGTGCGGTGAAGTCATTGATTCTTCACTGGTCCTGGCTGATCATTAGAAATCCACTTCTGTGCAAGGACATGTCTGTCTATAGGACATACATAAGAATATGCACCCCGACCGGGTTTTTAATCGCTCTACACTCAGGAGTTTGATGTCATTTATTAAAGGGTTTGAGCTTTCATCTGACACAAAAAATTAGCTAATGTGACTGCTTTTGTCCTCTATGAGTGCATACTGTTTGCCAGAATAGAAATTTTCTATTGTTTTTACCAAAATTTAGCAATTTTCCTTGAGTGAAACTTGTTTAATATCGTAGAAGAGGCAATTCTCAAAATGTCTGTGTAAATCAGAAGGTACAAGGTGTGTATGTCTTATGATGTACCACTAGATGGCATCCTGAGAGAGGCCTTGTCACCCCAGTGGCAGTGTTTTGTTGACTGAGAACAAGAGGGACATTATAAAATACAGCTCGTCTCCGTTGGCATACGTTTTATATGTGCCCAACTGTGCAGATATATTTGATGCACTTCAGTCCTTTTTTTTTGTGACAGTTTAACGTACGACTCTAATATCGTCTCTCTATTCCTTTGCTTCTTATGCAGCATTTTTTCCTCTGCTGATGCTTAAAACAACTGGGAATTATTGTTTTGCTGTAGATGCAACCATAGCAATGTCGAGGGGTGTCTTTTGCACAGACTTTGGCTGTTCAAATGGCTGCCGATTGCACCAGCATCTGCATTTCCTCTTTGAGAGTTAAGAGGATTGGAGATGACATTTGAAACATTCACAGTAGATGATTTTTGTTCTGAGTCTAATTATTGTTTTATTTCATGTGAAATGTTATTGCCTGTGATAATATGTGCTTGTGCAGAAAATCCGGTGGAACAACTTTTATGGTTGGCCAGTCTCTGCATGGCACGTTGTTAACTGTCTCCGTCCTCGGCCGTCCACCAAGACGCACACAATAGCAGCGTTGAGCCTTTGGGAATGTTAAATTCAGGGAATTTCCAACTAATTTAACACTTTTCTGTGACAAACAGGCTCTTGAGCAGTGAATGTTCTTTTATAGTGACAAATATATGCCCTGTGGCAATAAGGTCATGAGAGCTCTGTGTGTTTGCGTGAGTGTGTGTTTGTATGTATGTGTGTATTGAATGTTTGGCATTGTGAGGCAGAACAGGCAGCGTTTGCTGTGCGTGACTGACTAAGAGCAGAGCTCCAGGAGCAGCCAGCTGTGTGTACCCATGGACAAAGGCTACACGTGGAAGAAAAATGTTTCAGCACACCAGGTCAGATCACCTTTAGCATGCACAGACACACCTTCTTCCTCTCCCTGTCTATCAAAACCACTGGTCAGCGCCTCCTTTTTTTTCCCCCTCAATCTGTGTCCATCTCTCTCGCCATGTCCAACCACACATCATCCCTCCATCCCCCCTCTCTCTTCCTCCCTCCCCTCAGCTCAATCGCACCACACCGGCTCTCTTTTCTTAGCAAACCTTTCTCTCATCCATTATTGAGACTTGTTTTTTTTCCTTGAGTCTCAGAATGAAGAGGGGGGAACGGATCTTTTGAATTTTTAATGCCCCGCATGAAAAATGTAGCATCAGTCATTTCGCAGCGATACGACCTGGTAAACTTTTAGCAGGACACAACACTCCAAGTCACGAGATGATGTGAGACAAGGAGAGAGAGGGGGAGAGAAGCCCTGCGGCCTCTGATATGGGGAGGTGGAGAAGGGCATGGGTGGGGGGAAAAAAAGAGATGTAGAAATATGGAGTGAAACGTGACAGGATGGCGACAAGGTGAGCTGCTCTTTGAACGCATCGTCAACCACAACCGCCTCTAAAATACATGCATCCGTACTTTGGACAAATCCAGAATAAAAAAGGAAAAAGAGCATAAAAACGATGGCGGACAGAAGGAGCGAATGAGGTTGATGCAGATGTTTACTGCAAAGGACAAGCACGAGGTAATCATATTCAGCGAATACCTGGAATGGTTTGAATCCCAAAGGTTTTAGTGGATGGTGCTTCTTAGTTTCCATCCTCCTGGGAGTTTGTTATGCACCAGGAAAACCTGTTAGAACCCCCTCCAGTCATCTAACCCACCACCCACTCTTCCCTCCCCTCTCACCTGAGCCACAGAGCATGCTCCACAGCCCTTCAAACAGCAGCCAGGTCAGGGTCAGTGTTTGTGAAATGGTAAAGACCTTTGTCAAGAGAGACTCACTGCCACGCGTCCACATATCCCTGCATATGACGGGATTTATCAGGGCTCCAGCAACAAGCGAGGCGTGTACTGTGACAGGAGAGCAGCTAAAGCAGGTGGAGAGTGGGATAATGCCATGAGTAGGAAAAAGAGGGGAAAGTAGAAGCTGTGTATGTTTGCATGTTATATCTGTCTTTCCCCCTCATTTTGCACACTTTCTTCCATGTTTCGTACCCGCAGCTGTAGAAGGTGATTTATGCCGTAGCAAGCTGCGTAAAATTATGGAACATATTTTCACAATGACTCCACGCCACGCATCAGCTGACGCGATTGTATGTCAGACAAGAGACGAGCTACATGAGGCAAGGAAAGTAGAATTCAGGCAATGCCTATATGGAGTAAGCTTTCTGAAAAATATACCGCACCGCTGTGGATGCGACAGGCTGATCTGCCCTCATCTAGTTATCCAGATCATAAATCTGACTCTCTGAAGAACAGCTTCAGTGCCTCCCCCCTGCGTCTTTGTTCCATACGTATACACATCTCCGGGCTCAAGGTGGGGGAAGAAGCAGAAACGGACCTATAGCCTGAGGGGCCGTATATTCCTGCCATAAGCCTGGAGCATGTCATTTATATTTATGCGCTCATTTAGTTGTTTGTGTCTGCAGATTGGCCACAGCTTGTAGTATCCCATAAATACTCCTCAGGCAAAATTGGTGTAATGTATAGCACCCCGATGCCCCTCCTTTGCCTTGCGTAATCTCAAATGGGAGGTTAATGCCTGCATACACGTATGCAAATGAACACATAAATGGATCAATGTGGGCATGAATGTGTGATCAGCCACTGTTACCATAGTGATATTTTGTATATTGATGAAGTGGGAGGCCTTTAAGGGGATTGTCTTAATCAATATGTAGAGTCATCTAGATCTTAAAGTTGTGCAACTTTTCCTTTTTTGTGTGTTTCTGTAGAAATATATTGGGCTGCTGGTTGCAGTGCAGGGTGTTATACTGTTATTTGACTCTCCAGTGTTGCTTGCTTTTATTGCGTGTTTACGGTCTCTAGTAGCCTTGGCCAGCTTATCGCTTACTGCCAGTCATCCGTCAGGGGGGCGAAGTAGTCTAGAGGACAGGGACAGGGAGGGGCCCGCTGCTCTAGTTTCAGGAGTCAAATTGACAGCAGGAGGATGTTTCTGCCACAGGCCTTGGCTGGTTATAACAGTCAGGAGGACCCATTAAGGGACCTGCCCTCATCTAGAACACTGTCTCTCTGTGAACCCCATTTAGCCAGAGGTACTGTTCTGACAAACAACAGCAGCACTGAAGGACATTGGGAGTGTGGTTTCAAAGGTGACTGGGTGGACAAACAGTCATCAATTAAGACAGGAGAGCAATCACTGATTTCTTTGAGCTGCACCAGCAGGTTACCATACTCTCTCAATGATTCGCCAGGCTTTAGAAGGGATTTCTTCTCTGCATTGCCATGAAACCACATGGTAAATTGCTTTGCAAAAAAAAAAAATCTCCCCTCCTGCTGAATGTAATATTTCACAGTGTGTGTTAAAAGCAGGTGTTTCATATGTGGGTTTCATCTCTACATGCACAATATGCAGAATGTATAGCCTGTGGCAATGGACAGAAATAGCACCAACAGCCTGGCAATGAACTGTCAAGAGACAAGGAGCAAGAGGTTCAAATGAGGAGGAGGAACAGTTACAGGCCCAGCTAATGAAAGAGGGACTGAACCGCTGAAATTCCTCCATAACAACAGGAGGGAAAGCAGAGAACATCTATAATCATATCTGACAAAGGTGAATGTCTTCTGTCTTCATTTTAATGCCGTTACATTCCTTCTCTGATGGCAATGAAGTTCTAATAAGGAATTGATTTTTTTAGGGAGGGGGAGGCGGTTAAAAGGCCGACCTTCTGACCCTATTGCTCATTGTAGGTGTGGCAGGAGATGGTCCTCATCCTCGAGAATCGATGCAGCAGGCCTCATAACCACCCTCGGCCGATTTCTGAGGCCCAAATGTGTCATCAATGTGTCATCGAGCATACGTCTTCGCTAGAGGCAAGAGGACCTTCCCCACCCGCACCCCCCTGTCGGATGAGAGGGCGGAGAGTGGCATTTCCCCCTATTCTGTGAAATGGTGCAGAAAACAGGAGAAAGAGAGACACGCCCCACAGTGTCTATCAATCCTGAGTCTGCAGCGCTGACCTCCTGTGAAACTTCATCTAGATGCCCTCATCTATCTGTCAGTGAATAGGAAAGGAGGTAACAGAGGAGGGGGTGCTATTGGAGCCAGCAGCCAATCTCCCCTCCCTTCTCAGATGCATAATTCAGTGTTTCTCTCACAACAGCCTGCGCTTCGGAGGGCTCAGCTTCCCCCAGCCATGCGGCCGGCAGTCTGCTAATATGAAAGAAGCTCAGAATCCACTCTGTTGTTCCTTCAGGCTTTCTGGCTCTTCAATCTCAGTCATACTTGTATGATTTATTCAGCCTGTTCATCCATGGCGTGAGACTCGGACCCCAATGGACGAGTTGGGAAACATTTTTGTCCTTGTCAGGATCCAGCCACAGAACTTGGCAGAGGAAGTGTGTCGGCATCACTGTGGGTTGTCAGAGTGACACTGGAGTAGCTTAACCTCCCACTGGTGGTTAGTTTTACTTCTCCTTCTGAGAGGCTCGCCGCTGAGCCAGTGGGCAGCAACCCTGCCTTGGCCTCAATAAGCAACCAAGGAAGGAAGCGTAGAGGACAAGAGCACAGGGTGACTCTTCCTGTTCCTCCAAATACAGTCCATGTTTGCTTCAGTCACTGAAAGTTCACTAAAAAACAGTACCTATGCTAGTTTTTATTTGTCTTCTCCGTATCCAACAGCTTATTAATATCGTGTGCATATCACAATAAGGAAAAATTGTGCTCTTTATTCATATTCCCACTAAACATTTCCCCCATTTGAGGGACTTTGAGACTGTAGTTTGACTGTCGAGGTGATGAGACAAGCTGTTTATAGACATAGACCTCCAGTAGCGGTATAGTGTTGGCTGAAACTCAAAAGTCCACAAAGAGAGCCTCCTCACTGAGCCACTGGACTACTTTTTATCTCCCTGAAGGGGTATATTATTGAAACCTGGCACCACCACAGTCATGAAACCTAAACTGTGTGGATGGATTCGTCTGCTTCCACGATGCATTGACTCGGAGGAAGAGTTGCCAAACACCACCATGATTTTCTAGGACAAGGGTCGTCGGTTACTGTAGATTTGGCAAAGAGCCTGTTCTCTCAGCACTGTTCATGAGGGGAGGGTTGACACAGGTGTAGCTGAGAAGCAGGCCTGTATGTCTTGAATTCTGTCATTTCTATTAATTCTTCTTAAGTTTGTTTGGAAAAGAAGTAGCTGGGTTTATAAAACTTTGAATTCTTCTGTCAGAGGTCCCTGCTTAGACCTATAGGCCTTTCACTTGATTGAGACTTTAGGTTTTTACTGGGATTTGAATTTACTTAATATTTTCTAGTATCTAGAGTAGATTTAAAAAAAAAAAAATGCCTAAAAGTTTTAATTTAGCCCAGCAAAGGGAAATGTTAGATTTCATTTGGGGGCCAGATTAATGCTAGCAGAGGAGCAGATTTGGCCTGTGAGCTGAGATTTGCCCTCCTCTGTTCTAGGGTCTGCACTGACCTTTAGCTTCTCATTATATGGTTGCTTCCCTTGTGAATGTGAGGTTTAATTTCTGCTTGTGCAGGGCCTTGCTGATTAATATGTGAACATATTTCACTTTCTTATCTCCCCTAAAACAAAATACTCTCTCTACTTGAGTGCTTTTATAATCTGTTTATGTTTTGCTTCTGAGGCAGAAGATGATGGTGATTCTTTAATATGCTGCTGCCGGGCTCCCCCTGACCCCACTGCCCATGTGCTGCTCCAGGTCAAACATCCTCCCGTGACGTCGAATGTAATGAGATGGCATAATGGCTCGTTAAATAGCTTGGCGTAAATGATGGCGAGCAAAAGGGGCGGTGGGGGTGAATGAGCCCAACCTGGCCCTGTGACAGCGCGGCTCAGGCTCATGACCATAATCCATCAGCTTCTGCTGATGATGAGATCCCCTCTCCCAATTCATGATTGGAATTGCCATTTAATTGCATGGAAAGTTTCCACCATGGTCCAAGCCAGTGGGTTTGATCTCACTCACTGTTGTGTGAACATTTCATGTCCCACCCTTATCTCTCTGTCTCTGGTGCTCTCTTGCTCCTCTCTCTAATACAGAGGAGCGTAGCTTGGGGAGCAGGTTAATTATGGAGGAGCTCATTACTCATGTTTAATTATTGCAACTAGATTTTTAGCTGATCAAAATGTGTCCTCTTCTTTTCATTGTGTGGAGTGGAATTACTCCATTGTGTTTTCTTACCACTTCAGTGATTGATTTCACTTTAGCTGAATATTATTTTCTTTTACAAAATCTCTTCTCATTAATCCCTGAGGACTAGTTGAGCTCTGCAAAGCATGTCAAGCGATTCATTCGAATTATTGTAATGGATAAAATCTCAGAGCAGATAGACATTAATAATTTATTTTTAGCAACACTAACAGTCCATAGATGTACCTGTAGATGGTCTTATTGTCACATAGTGTAGGCTGTACAAAGGCTTTGCTCTGTATAAGCTGTCACTGAGCTGCCGGTGTAGGACTTGGTCATTAGCTGGCAGTCATTAGCAACTTGTTTAATTGAACTCATTTACAGGCTGCGATAATCTGCCGAGGTGACCTTGATTCTGCGTCTGGGTAATGTTTATGCAGTGCAGCAGAGTGTGTCTCTCTCTCTGTATGCCATTATGAGCACAAAATGCAGTTAGGCTCATGTTTGGCCATAAAAGTCTGCACTTCATTAGTCATAATTACCTTTGCTGTTGCCCAGAGAGGTGATGAGTTTCCGAGCTCTTGGACTAGATGCCAGACTGATGCCAGGAGAGCAAAACTCATCAGTGGAGGCGCTGAGGGGACAGAGTGCTAAATTCTCAGCTCTCATCTCTTCCTCTTTTTCTTTCCTCTTCTTCTTTTTTTTTTTTTAATTCTTTCACCACTCACTGTATATCAGCTTAACCTCTGCCGGTGAGCAGAGAGGTAGTAAATCTGGGGGTGCCCATGCAGGACAAGTAGCAAATGCATAATGGAGGAAAAGAGTTGGGAGGGTGGGGGGGGGCTTGTTGGAGTGATAGATTAATGAGGCATGGCCTTGTCTGTGTGGGGTGTGTAGTTGTCTGCATGGGTCGTATATATATGTGTGTGTACTTCTACCCTTCCTTTGGTACCTCTAGCTCCCCTCCTCCCTGTTTCTCTGCTCCCTTTCTGTTTTGACTTAATTAGGATGGTTTTATGTGTATAGAAGAGCAGATTTTGTATGAGCTCAAATATCCTAAATACTTACCTAAATACCATTAGAAACAACACGTTTGAATGACCAACAAGTACTCAGTGCAGATCAGTGATATTACCGTGCCCTGCATTACAAAGCCAGCCATATGTTGACACAGTGACACAGTAACACAGTGACTGCCACACACAGCATCGACTTCCCCGGCTGGTTACCAGAAACAAACAGCGCGGTGACACAGAGGGAGCGGAATAGATTTTTCTTCTCTCCAGGTCCGGCGAGTTGAAAGGGAGAGCTTCCCTCAGGGCAAGAGCTGGAGACTTACCATGTGAAGGGGAGAGAGAATAAGGAAAAGAATAAAGGAGAGAGTAGGAGACAGAGTGAGTAACAGTGGATGAGCGTAGGAGAGAAAGCTCGGAGAGAGGGCAATGATTGAGAAAAGGGCAACCGCAGAGAAAATAGATTAGTCAAGAATGCGCAGCAAGAACACATGGAACGGTATGGAACGCCAGAGGAGTCGAGCAAATTAATGGGAAGAGGATTTAGACTTCAAAAAACACATCCAGATTAGACCCAAAAAGCACAACGTGGCTATTTCTCTTAGGTATGGGACTGGTCAGAGCAGGGAGGTGAATATACAAAGAGCGCGTGATTGGCAGACACATTTGTGATAGAGACAGACAAAGAAGGAAAGCTCTGTGAGCACAGTCAATAGCCATTTAGAGGAGACGAAGTGAGAGATGACAGCTGAGCAGAAAGGGTGTGAAGAGAGGAGGATAAATGAATGAGGGAAATGCTGGGAGGATGGGGAGAAGTGAGTGGGGGAGGTCCTATTGTATATTGTGGTCGGATGGGACTGTCTTGTGACCTCTGACCTGTAATTGGATCGGCGAGTGTGTGGAGCACTGTGCTGAAGGACCTACAGTGGAGGTTTCAGCGGGCCATTTTAATGTTGTGTAAGGTGTGGCTGTGTGCGTCTGCACCTCGCTGTTAATTACAGTCTGTAGCCATCACGATGATGGTGGAGCAGGTGCGCATGAGGCTCTGTTCTCTTTGTCATTGGTACACTGTAGTGGAGCAGCTATTGTCCTTGGTTTTTATGATTGAACATGCAAGTGCACAGCGTCCTTTTTATCGATGACTGAGTATAAAGTCAGGAAACAAATTTTTGCAGAGATGTCCTCCCTTACCCTATCATCATCATCATCTCTTCATATCCAGTGTTTTTTTCCTCTTGACTGACAAAATGCCCCAAAATGTATCCCTGAATATGACCGCGTTTGTGTCGTATTTGCATTTTGGTCGGTTTCACTTTATTAAGCAGGGCCTCATCATTGATTGACTGCCTTTAAATCAACTAGCTGCCTGTGTGTGTCTGTGCATTTGTTTGACTTGTTGATCCCCTCCATGTGGGACCACCAACTCCTGGTCCACTGACCCATATAATTAATGCCAAAGGCCTCCCTCCTCCTATTGGTAGCCACTAAGATGAAGGGCACATTATCATCTGTATCATCTGTCTCACTCGGTCCCCACTCGGGCCCCCCTCGCTCCTTGTCTGTACCTCTTCTTCCTCTGTTGTTGGCGGTTTTTGAGAGCCCAAGTGTGTGCTCTATTTAATAGATATTGTGTCACGTCTGACCAAATCCGTTCAGTCAGGGCAGGATGTTCATCCATCTGTGTGGGGTTTTACATGCCAAAACAGCCGTTGCGTTTCACCAGCATCCACACCCACAGAATCCACATGCCCACAGCCACTACTTATCTCTGCTTGTTTACACAATGCAGCACAATATGGATTCGGGTACAACTCGGCTTAAATGAGGTGGAGGGTTGCAGGGCGTTTAGCCTGTGGAGCGACAGCACGCTAAAGCTAGACGGTAAATAAGAGGGTCGTGTGTCGGCTGCGGGGTTCGGTCTGAAATTTATAAGCTCCCGTGACATCCGTGCCTTTCTCTAATTGGCATCATCCTACCAGCCTCCAAGTTCAACATAATAAAACATGGAATATGAAATGGAGCCAATTGAATTTGTTACAGTAGATTCACACACACACACACACACACACACATACAGTGGGGACCCTGCCCCCCCCCCCCCCTTGCCGGCTGATTGTCAGGTGTCACATTCTGCTGTGGTCTGTGTTACTGCCAGAATTCATCGTGGGAATAAAGGAGAGCAGAAAACGCAGTCGGTGCAGTCCTCCTCGTCCGTGTCTCCAGAGGCCCACGATAGGTGGGATGGATGGAGTTGAAGCGATGGATGCTGGGTAGTCGGTCTTTGTGCTTCTCCAGAATGAAACCTTGATCAGGGATATGGGGAGGAGGAGGAGGAGGAGGAGAAGGAGGAGCGCAGGGAGGAGGAGTGGGCTCCAATAGGGGGTGTGAAGCTACTGGTTTAAAATGAGATTTTCACTTATTTATTTATTTAGCTGAGCTCATAGCTCAAGGCTGTCTGCTTGCTTTTTGTTGTATGTTCTGTGGCCTCAGTGCCCCCTTCCCCCTCCTCCCTCCTCCCCCCTCTGTGTTTTTAATGTGAGTGTATCTGCAAGTGCAAATATGTGTGTGTGCGCGCATGCACATTTACACCTCTACCACTACTGCCTGGGTTTTTTCACGTGTGTCTCTGTGTTAGCACTGTGTGAGTTTGTGTGTATCCTCACAGTGTTTATGAGTGCGGCTGAACATTTTAGCGCCGCTATCACTGCATGTGTGTTTATGCACCCCGTATCTCGTATGAAGTGAGAGCCTGAGCTGGTGTCTGGGGATGAATGGTATCTTTTGGGATAGATCTGTTTTATTATGTGTGTGCCAGACATGCTGTGCATCCATTGCACACACAAAAAAAGCAACCTCTCCCAGGCTGTTGCTGAGCACAATGCCTGAAAACAGCTCAGATTATGCAGGACACAGCGGAGTGAGAACAAGAGCTGTTTGTCTTATGTGTCTTTTTTTTTGTTTTTTTTTTTTTTACAAGTTTATGGACATTTGCACCAACCACACTAAAATCAATATTGTATCTATTAGGCTATAAGAGTTTTCCGTGAATGCAGCAGGGTTTTTTTTGTGCGTGTGCGTGTAGGATTTCAGATGTTAGAACATTTCTCTATCATTTATCTCATTGATTTTCAGCCGCGCTCATAGCTTACGTTCTCTTGAATGCAGGAAGGGTAAGAGAAGGGATTTGGAGCTAGAACGCTGAAAAGTTCACATCAGTAGGTCAGCTCATTGATCTCTTTTGAAAAGGGAAAATAGTCCCGTGTCGGCTGCGAAAATGATGCTGAAAGCACGTTTTCAGCGATCACCTCCGCTCTCTCTGCTCTCGAACGCCACTCGAACGCTAGCATTCCTGTTTTTCTTGACTCTGCCGTGTCCCACATAACTTCTGCCTCCTGTCCTCTCTAATTGCTTGCGTGCTGGATGTTAGGATGGGGAAATGGCTGTCTGTGGTGTCAAACCACTCAGCACTCACTCCGTCTGTCTCTGTCACAATGTGGCCATGTGTCTGTCATCTCCCATGTCTCATATTCCTCAGCTTGTTCTTTCACAGCTCCGTTACCATGACTGCAGGATGGGGGGGGGGGGGGGTTGCTGCGATGACAGTGAACTGGGAGCTGAACTGAAAACGTGGAGTTTGGAGAACAGATTTCATGTCTAGCAAATGCAAAAGAAGTACGAGGCCAGCGGTCTGTGGACGCAGGCAGCCCTGAGCGACGCACTTTGCATCGCCGAGAACTCAGAGGGAACTATGACTCACTGCTATTGAAAAATGTATCACACTTAAACTGTGCCAGGCCGTGTGCGCGCACCTTTTAAACTCGCAGACATATACAGACGCACATCTGCTGTAGCCGCTGCAGAGAATGATGTCTGTTATAACTCCAGTATTTCACTGCTTATATTAAGTAAATTCATGGGTTCACTATTCTGGAATAAAGCGGCGGAGCTCGAACCAGCCCACCGGGACAACAAATGTGCACCTGCACTCGTTTAACCTCTACTTATTTCTGTGTGCGCTCAGTGGAACGGAGCCCCTGCAGTGAATGCTGAAAAATGCACTTACCTCTGTCTGGCATGAGAGACAGCAGGGGAGGAGTATTTGTACATTAACTGGTCTTAAGTATGTGCAATACATACAATACATGACATACTGTAGCTGTGTCCCAGTTCAGAGCAGAAATTGATGTCAGCCTATCTTACTGTCTTTTACTGAAATTGTACGGCACGTGCGCCAACTGCTGTGCTTTATTTCTAATTTGTGAGCTCAGCTAACTTATGGTGAAGTAAACCAGTAATAATATTACTGCACCTTTTTTTTCTTTGAAAGAAAAACAAATACTGCACAGTAATTTAGTGATTTAGGTAGCAGAGACTGAGCAATATTTTATGTAATGATAATGGACTTTTGATAGTTTATGGAACTTTTCTTTTTCACAGAAACTCACAAAGCTTAATGTTAATGTTGAAACTGTAGCATGATAACAATCATGTACACAGACCCAACTGCTACATTTAAATGGACATTGATTTCACACTAATGTTATCGTCTGCTCGCTTAAGTACACTTTCAGATAAAGAAATGTATCAACATAATAAATGTCCACAGGTAATCAAAAAACTAAACTTGTAAAACAAGGTAACAATAATGCACTTAACATTAGCATTTATCAACAGATCTCCTCGTTTCTGTGAGAGAACAGAAATGTGTTATCTTACATAAACGGATAAAAATTAAATAAATAACATCAGTGCGCCGATCAGCATCTCTTTGTTTTTGGTCCCAATGAATATTTATTTAACGCTCATGTATTATTCACTTTAACTGAGAAACATATTTTGAAGATAAGCTGTCTTGAGAGTGTGATTCACCTCGGTAACAAATGGTCTTTGCGCACTGCTGATCTCGCAGGTCAGCTGCAAAGGCAACAACTAGAGCTCACTCTGAGCAAAGCTCATGATAGAGCTGGTTTAATTTTAACGTGCATGTTTTCTCAGTCGTTTGACAGAAAACATTGTCTCTATATTGAGGAATGAAATAACGTCTTAACTGGTTTTCTTCAACAGGGCTTCTCTGAGTTTACATTTCGATAAGGTCTGCAGCTTTTCAAAGGTGCTCGGCAGTTTAATGCTGCCTAAAACTGGAAAGCGAAAACAACTGACTTATCAAGATTCATTCTGACCTGCTAGATTCTCAGACACATATATTATACTGTTTAATCGTTATCTAATTGTGTCTGCCAAGTTCTCCAGAAGCGACCGTTTCACTAAGACAAGTTACAACCCATCAGCTTAGCACTCAGACAGTTTATATTGCTTTGTCCAAACAACAGATTTGGGTCTGGTGGCCAGGCGTTTATGTGAGAGAGGAGGAGTGTTGATCCTACTGTTTTTCATGGGATGATACTCCACTTGGTCTTCAGGACAGCTTCATTTGTCAAGGTGTCAGTGGAGCCACTTGCAGAGGCTCTTAGTCTAATCCTGGAGGTATGGGAGGGAGGGTGGGCCTCTTATCACCGAGGGGGCTCACGTTTAGCAGCGCTGTATTTCAAGAAGTTCAAACTCAGACCTCCATGAACTGACCTGCCGCTGTCTGAAAGAGCACCACAAACAGCACAACAGCGTTCTGTGATCGCTTGTCACATCAACATTTCTCTATTTTTAGGAAATGATAAGTTTAATCAGACAACTTGTTCCAACTGCAATCATAAATCAGTCACTCAATTACGGAACAATTAGAATACATCACATGATTAACTGTTGTAATTATTTCAGCGGTTGCACCGCAGACAAATGAGTCTGAATACAAAATGAAGGGAAATATTTTCAAGACATCAGGTGGTTTGAGCTGAACGTTATCACAGGTCCACAACTTCTACCTTCCCGAAAAAAGGGCTAAATGAAAGATGGATCCATCTGCAGAAGGAATAATCACATACACAACAGCAACTGGGCCCGAGCTAAACTGGACCCACACGAAAGGACTCAGTCCAGTCCCATGAATCATGATTAACTGGATCCAGTTTTTTTATGTACAGTCCGAGCAGAAGTGGATGAATACTTTGTGCAAATCGCTGTGGAAAACTTGTGTTGTTTATCTTGTCTGTCGCTGACTTTGAAGCATTGTTGGGACAACCTCTGGTTAAAAACAGATAAGTGCTGCTATTCAGCTTGTGAAAATGTCCACTTTGTTCCTGTAATTCGGGAGTCAAAATACAGTGTTTGTCTTCTGGAATATTGGCATTTGATTATTTCTGTGGCAGCAGTGCACATGGAAAAAGAGCTCTCCCATGTGTAGTGACTTAAACTGAGGCGAGGTTACAACGGAAAATCACAGACTTGGACTCGTGTGTCAGCAAACTCGCTCATTATAACTATATCTTAACTTTCCTTCGGTCCGGTTGTGTGCACTCACGTCTTACTTTTGCGATTAGAAAGAATTGTTTGGGGTCTTTGTGTCTGCTCAGCATTCCTGTAATTTATATTGTGTGATTTGTGCCAGTAACTAAACCAACAAACAGTGAAAACCATGTCTGGGATGTTTATGGTCTCAAGACACTCAAGTGTCTTTGTGTGAGTGTTTTCATGTCGTGTGCCCACTGCTGAGACCCGACGACCAGCGGAGTTTGTTCCTTGTGCGCTGGCCCAGTGAGAGCCTCGCTGTTTGTGACTGCAGCCCTCCCACTGTGACAGGGCATTGAGTTTTTGGGGTGATCCTGGCTGGTTTTATTTACACATCGACCAATGCACCCCTCCTTTCACTCCTTTCAGGGGGGACAATCTTTTCATGGGACTAATTGGAGTGTGCAAGCCATCATAGCTGAAGTGCTCCCGCAGGGCCTCTCTTTCTCTTTCTCTCTTTTCTCTTTTTCTCTTTTTGCCTTCTCCCCTCCTCCAACACCCAGGCTTTTATTATCATTTGCCATATCGAGTAAACAACCTGTTAGTGTAAATTAGGGTCCAGTGAGTGATGAAGCGACACATGCAACCCCTCCTGCCTCCCCTGCTTCTGCTTTCCCTTCTCTCCCTTGCCGTCATCCTCTTTCCATCCCTTTGAGCTCTTTCCTCTTTTGTGCCCCCACCCTCTGTTCTGCCTTGTTTGGCACGCAGCCTTTTCAAAGACAGTGGTAAGGATGGTGGCAGTGTGTGTGTGTGTGTGTGTGTGGATGCAGGGGGTCTGAAATGAAGATTGAAGCGGACAAAAAAGCCCTGGCGCAACCTTGAGGTGGAAATTAATAATGATAAAAATAATTACTGCCCCACTCCCCTCGCCCACGCCTCCCCGACCTAGTTTTCATAATGGAGAACGATAGCCCCCAGTCGCACACCATGTGTGTGTGTTTAAGTGTGTATTAGTGTCTGTGTGTGCACATAGGGGAAGGGGCTGCAGAATGGCCGTGGTGTAGTCGGGATGGATGTAGGACAGGACCTACATGAAGAAAACACAGAGGCCATCAGGTACAGGGATGTGTGTTGCTGTTAATAAAGACTGCTACAGGTAAAACAGATGGCTCTCCTGGCACACACTCTCTCCTTCTGCCTCTTGAGCATCAGAAACACTTTCGCTGGTGTTCGTTCTGTCTTAGTGCTGAGATCAAGGTTCCTCTTTTGGGCAAATGTATTTGTGTATGTGTGTGTTTGTGTGTGCGCGCTTGCACTGCGAGCACGTGTGTTCAGCAGGGGTGTGTGGAACAGACGGTGAACACTGTGCTGTGACCGATCTCTGCTAGCAGCTCCGGTCAGAGAAGGCTGCAGAAGGTCACACACAAACACACGTATGTGCATGCACACACACACACACACACATTTTATGATGATGAACTATGACACACTTACCTTCTTCGGTGAACTATAGATAGAACATTTTTGCCATTATAACACCAGGGCTGTGTGTGTGACAAGGCCTCGCCATTTAACTAATCTGACTTTGAACTTGTGGTTCTTACCAGATGTAGGCCTCTAGTTTCAGACTGGTATTATTCAGTGCTTCTCGTAGTCCTACTGTTAATGCGTAGAGGTGATGATCAAATGAAAATATCCTTTAGTTTGTAGGTACTATATCATTGAACATATTCAGCTGGCCAGTGCAATGTATCCGTGGACTGCACTTTGGCAAAAACTGGGCCCAGATCAATTTTTTGCTTGACAACCCACCCTGAGTTTCTTGCTTGTGTCTTGTTCGCCTACAAACCTGTTGCGCCAATCCAGTGTTCGCATTGAAATGAATGAGGCTTTACGAAAATCTTTAGGCCAACCAAAAGTCCCAATTTTTTTGGTGACTTGAGCTCCTCCCTAGATTCATGGTTTTGCTTTTACAACCTCAGTCCTTCTAGCCTGCTGATACTTTTCTGCTGATCAAGGAGGTCCCTGGCCTGTCCAAGCCTGAAAAGACTTGGTTCTTCAGGTGCCAGCGTGACAGCCACAGAGGACCTTTGGGTCACTGCTCCGAGTAGCTTCTGTATAAATGGAACCTTTGGCCTTTTCAGATTCCATGTTCCCAACCATGCAGGAAAACTCTACCCACGACTTCTACACGGTCGCAGAAAGACAGGCTCATTGTTCTCAGGGCCAAGCTCCAGCAGACTGGTGTTCAGGAGAGAGCTGAGGCTGAGCTGTTAGCTGTTGAACTGCTGAGTCGGGATATTGTTAGACAACAGTCCTGACTGACACACCCTCTCTGGACCTGAGGACAACTTGCCCATCTCTCTGGCAAAAGCCACTGAGGTTGTAAAATGACTCCACAGTGGCACCAGGCCAGTGGTTGGGGGGATTCGTGCTGAAATGTTGAAAGTTGAACAGTGTTGAAACATTGTTGAACTGCTTTGGGTGTCATGGCTCTTCAGTATTGCATGGAGGACAGTGACTGGCAACTGATTGGCAAAAATCGATTGTGGTTTCCACAATAGTGGCTCTGATTATTGGGGTGTCAGACTGCTCAGCCTCACCTTCTCCTCTCAACAATAGGTGTGTTTAAATCCACCTGTTTTTATGTGGAAATTCAATTTGTGCATATAACAAACATGGAAATCCTGAAAAAAATCCATAAAAACAAAATGCAACACAGTGCAATAGAAACAGATTCAGCGAATTAGTCATGACATATTGAAACTTCCACTCAATTGAAGAGACTAAAAATAGTAAAAATGAGACTTGTGTTGAGCAATGAGGATGCTGTAACCTTCAAATTTGTACATGAAGCAAAGCAAGCATGCTGTCTAAATCTTTTTCCACTATTTGAAGTTAGACTGGTGCTTTTTTAATTGCGTCATCTCATTGCGTCCTCTTCTTCTGCAATGTTATAATGGCACCTGACTGGAGCCAACTCCTAAGATTCACATAATAGTAGTGAATAGAAACTTGCATAAATTTGCATTTTCTGTTGCTGCTTTTCTGAAAATTCAGTCAAGATGTTTGCTACGTTTGGATGGAAACTCATCATAGGCACTCTTAGTGTTTGATATATATAGTGGCCTGTCTGCCAGATTAAGTGCATCTTGCTTTCTATTGTTGGCCAGTTGGCTTGTGGGTGTAGTGTTTTGTACCGACACTGTACAAGACAACCCCATCAAAATTCTGACATCCAATATGACCTTAAAGTATGGCGCTATCTGGACATATTGGAACCACTTAAGAGCAAACACTCAGTACATTGCTAACATATGTCACATTTGCCACATGTCCCATACTTTCAGATATATTGTATATATTATATTTTTATCCATCTGAAACCATTTGACTGATTATTGATACCAAGTGTGGGAATGCAGTGAAGTTGTGCTTCAAGTGATTACTTTCAGCTTCCCGATTTTATCTGCGAGAACAGAAATGTCAACAAATTTGTGCTTGACCATACAGCTAGCGAAAAGAATTGGAATGGGTGTTTGGTACCTCACTTTGGGCTTGGATGTCAAAACACATTGTGATTTTCAACTATTTTGACTTTGTCCTGTCTGAAACTCTGGTGGCGGCATGAATCTCTGCATCTGGCTGCCATCTTTTAGTGGATATCTGCACACCACTTAAAGCTCAACCACGACAAGACTGAGCTGCTCTTCCTCTCAGGAAAGGCATCTGCTATCCACATGGACTCTCCATTAACAGTGAGAAGTCTGGTGTCCCCAGCTTTGACTGCAAGGAACCTGCCTGTGACACTGGATGACTAGCTGGCCTTCACTGCAAACATCACTGTCCACAACATCAGGAGTACATGTGCATTCCTCACCCAGGAGGTGGCGCAGGTTCTGGTCCAGACTCTTGTGATCTTGCACTTGGACTGCTACAGCTCACTCCTGGCTGGTGTTCCAGCATTTGTCATCTGACCTCAGCAGCTCATCCAGAGTTCAGCAGTCCCAATTTACCCAAGTTCTCCCACACTACACCGCTCCTCTGCACCCTGCACTGGCTGCTGCCAGTGGCTGCTCAACCCGACTGAAGACACTGGTGCTTTTCTACCATGCTGCGAATAGCTCAGACCCATCCTTCGTCCAAGACTTTATCAAACTATCCACCCCAGCCTGCCGACTACGCTCTGCTGCAGCCGGTCGACTTGCTACTTCCTCATTATGAGGACCCCAGATGCCGCTCAACAGATCACAACTGTTTGTTGTTCTGGCTCCACAAAGGTGGAACGAGCTTCCCATTGACATCAGGGCAGCAGAAAATACACATCTACTCCACTCATCTGTTCAGACTGCACATTGGCTTATAAAAACCAAATTCTTCTTTATTTCTCTTTCTAAATGTAGCTCTTGAAACAGTTCAGCATATTTGATGAAACTGATGTACTTGCAGGATGCTTGCAATTTTTGGGTTGTATCCTCATGGCTGAATGCACTTATTGTGAGTCGCTTTGGATAAAAGCGTGGCTAAATAAATGTAAATGTCTCTTGAGGCAGTGCGGCTTTTTTTGGATCCAAAAGGAACTTCTGGTTCACTTGTTATTAAAAAATAGAAGTTTAATGCTGAATCCAAGTCAAAACTTGAAAGATACATTTTTCAAGTGCAGGCTCAAGGCTATAAGTACAGTATGGCAACATTTACCGTGAGGAATGCTATCGAAGTTTCACATACTGTCAGGACTTAAGCTCTTTAAGAAGTCTCACCGGTGAGTTAATGCAGTTACATTAATTAAAAGTGCTTAATTAAGGCAACGAGGAGCTGGAGGGTGGCTGTGGACTGGTTAAGAGGAACAGCAGAGGAGGACTGAGATAACCTCTGACCTCACTCTTCAGTCTCAGCAGAGTGGTCCACCTAGCTGACCTCGTAGAGCAACTGGGGAGGACACACGCCGCTTCTGAAAAGTTATTAGGTTCAGTTGGACTGTTTCTTACTGTACTTTCTTTTCCTTTGCTTTTCTCACAGTGCTCTAGTGCACATGCTTGACATTGTCTTAAATTGGCATACTAAAACAAACGTTACGACACACCTTGCGAAGCCTTTGCCACGCTTTCCACATAACTTTATTTAGCTTTCTGATGTTGTGTTGTCCCGAGGGCAACAGTAGCAGCAGGGGTCTTATCCCGGTGTTTCCATGGACTCTATGTGAAAAATGATTGCTTTCTCTTTTGAGCTGCTGTGACGACTTAGTTGTTTGAGGTTTTGGGAGAGAGTTGTTGCCATATGTGATGTCCAGGGATGAAAAAAGCAAAAAGATGAAGAACTGAAACTCAAACACATGATCTCATCAGGCATGAAGTGTACACTGTGGAGAATGAATTGTAGAATACTGTGACGAGGAGAGGACGGAGCAGGCATTTATGAGGGAAGACGAGGTGCATTTTTTGTTTCAGATCTGAGAGAATAGAGAGTGTTTTGCTCAAAATCAGACTCTAAGTAGCTGTATTTTGAAGTATTTCTAGGCTGTGTAGATTTGTCTCACTTTTATGGCTTTTCTGACAGTTGTAAGGTAATAAGTTGTAGATCTGACTGGCCACCTTAATAGAAAGTGAGTGAAGCTCCCCCTTAAAGTTGCATAATATTTGCCTTTTTGTCCAGCCTTCTTGGATGTCTGGACTGCTATGTGGATAAACATGCTGACTGTTGCTGGTCTGGGTGCAGCAGCCTGCCTGGCAGGTGAATTACTTCACTTGAGCAAAATATAAATCTCTCTAAGTACCAAAGCAGAGAGAGGCAAGAAATAGGCAGAGACACAGTGGTACACGTGCATTTTGCTTCTGCATGTGTGTTTTGTGTCCATGAATGTGAATATGGACGCGTGTAGGGATATGTGTGTGTGTGTGTGCATGTGTGTGTGTGTTAAAGAGAGAGAGATCCAGGGTTTAGACTGTGAAAGCATCTGGCCATGCCGGCCTGGCTGTGTGCTCCTGCTGTGGGTCAGTCAGGCTGTTTGGACAAGAAGCGACTGTGAGTGTGTGTGCAGCTTGCTGGCTTGGGAGTGTTTATGTCTGTAATAGGCACTTAACCACACAAACCCAGCAGGCAGCTAACAAGAAACGCCGGTGGAGACACTCAGTGGTGTTAACAGCAAGTTCTTTAAGTTCCCTGTGTTGTGATAATTTGTTTAATGTGGTAGAGAATATTTTTGGTGAGGGTGGATAGTGTATCACTTTCCTACAGAGCAAGAGATGGACGAGCAGAGAGAGAGACATGAGTGAGCATGTTGCTGAAAAGTGTGAAGGGTGCAGATTCATGTTGTTTGTATTTATTCCCAGATGAAAAAAGAGAGAGTGAGATTGGGTGTGTACAGGGTCTTAGAGACATACTTATCCATCATTTGGAGAGCTGGAGCAGAGACCGGTGGGGGGAGAGAAAGCAGCATTATGGCTTATGTCTGCACCGTAGTGGTGGGTTAATCTAGAGCAGAGAGGTGGCTCGCCCTGCTCTGACAGGGAGAAAAAAGTTGGAGAATCGTGTGGAAAAGGAGATTCTGATGGAAAACCCATGAAAAAAGCAACAGCAGAGAAGAAGAAAAACAAGTTTGAGCGCTGCTTAGGACGAGAGAGGAGAGACAGAGAGGTACGGGGCTGGAAAAAGAGGGAGATCGAAAGAGGGGAGGGGGACTATGTGGGAGAGCAGCAGAGAGACACAGGGAAGGAGAGGGAGGTGAAGAGAGCGGAAGAGGGAGGGAGAAAGGAGGTGTGATAGTGGGTGGGAGAGGAGGAGACAGTCTGGTGGATGGGCAAAAAGACAAAGGAAAGAGAGGAGAGTGAAAGGGATATGTCAGTGAGCTGGTTAGGGATGAAGAAACTAACAGATGCATAGAGATAAGACAGCCAAGGTCTCAGGAGGGGCATGCAAGAGTGCAATGTGGAGTAACACAGTGGTTTAGTGAGAGGTAAAGAGAAGGAGAGGAGAGAAGGGGGGAGGAAGAGATTAAGGAAAAAGGCAGAGTGATAGAGTGGCAGGGAAGAGGGAGGAGAGAAGAGCTGGATGAGAGAGAGGAGGGAGGCCGTCTCGTAGAGCGCATACAGCACGCGTGGAGCTGGTGTTAGAGCGAAAGAGAGACAGAGAGAGGGAGGGTGGGAGGAGAGAGGGAAACAGAGGGAGGGGGTGAGGTATTTAAACGCCGGAGCAGGACAGCACAGGCGAAGCTCTGAACTCCCAGAGAGTGAAGGTAGGACAGGGAGAGGAAGCAGAAGAACAGAGCTCTGTAGTTTTTCCCGACGGCCAAGCCCACACACTCTCACACACATACATACTGCACACACAGACGCACACACTCTCACGCACGCACTTTTGGACTTTCGGCTCATCTGTGGACTCCACGAGCGGTCCTCTGGAACTCTACCTGTGCCGTCCTCGCTCCCACTCATCACTCTCCTCACCTCTTCACCCACCTCCACTCCTCCACAGTCCCTCGCTTGGTGAGGGTAGATGGCCATGGCGCAGGCCTCTCTCGGGGGTGCCTTAAGCTGTGCCCTGCTGGCCCTCGTCTTGGGGAGCAGCAGCATGGATTTCGGGGCGCCCCCTGCAAGCTTCTACCCCCGTTTCAACCCCTTCTTCTTCCTGTGCACCCATCACGGGGAGCTGGAGGGAGCCGGGGTGGCAGAAGGTGGGGGAGAGGTGCTACTCACCCTCCAAATTACGGGCAACCCCACTGCCTACACCCCTGGACAGGAGTATCAAGGTGAGCACACCCCCTACGGTGTCCACTTTCTTTTTTGCTGCATGTTGAAGAGAATGGGATTCATCATTAGTTCTGAATCACATAAAGAAGAAATGTGTTGAATTGATCTGATTGTAAACTTCACTAGTTGTCAAAATGAATGCATTTTGTCTTATTTTAAGATAGTTTTCCTCTTTGGAAAGATTTTCACTCGTCCTTAAATTGTTATTATGCACAAGATACATTTTACATTAAAGATATTACAAACAACTTCATGATCAAGAATTCTGCACACACGTGTGTACAGTGATTACATTTCCTTGCAGGTGTTTTTTTTTTTTTTCTCCACACATGACACTCTGCTGTATTGTTTGCATATGGGAGTGTGCAGTTTGTGTGGGGTGGCTGTTGTTGGAAACCGGCATTTATGTAACTGTAATAAGTAGTGATGCTGAGTGGGACTCCTGTTCAGTGCCGTGAGCAGCTTTGGTGTTTTACTGAGCTGTGATCCTGATGCTCCATGTGTAGGTGGCTTCTCCACAGGACTAACAGCGAGATCCCTCCAATTGAATGAGAGAGAGAGCGAGGGAGAGTGTGAAAACTGCGAGTGAGGATAGACAAACGGAGCATAGAAAGAGATGCTCAGGCCGGTAGAAATAAAGATTTAGAAATCGGTAAACCATGTGTACTGTAGAGTGCGAGAGGAGATTAATGTCCCATTTCCCACACTGACGTGCTGGCACCTGGTCCTGGAAAAACGATCTCCTCTGACCTCCCAAACTGTGTCATCATTGCTCAGTCACTCACTCTCGCCCTTCACTTAACACTGGGGACAGTGACCCACACAGGCCACCACAGACCGACTAAGGTCACATTCCCAAGCAGCTCTTCTCTAGGACTCGGATGTATACACATTTTATCTATATCGCTGATTTATCTAACTTCCTGAATACACACACGTATGTATACACTGCCCATATCTTTTCCTAACTCTGTCTTTGTTGTATTGCACCTAATATGATATGGCAAACAGTGGATTTATTACACTGTTCTTGCGCTGCTAACAACTGTATTCCATTATCATGGCAAATAAACCTCTTCATTCCAAAAAGGAGATGTGCTGCAGAGTTTGTGTAATTGTATACAGAGAGAAAAGGATATGAGAGGGACAGGAAAACAGAGCAGGAAAGGAGAGGAATCTGGAAGAAACAGTAATATCGTCTGTATGAAAATAACAGCCTGGATCAACCCTTCAGTCAAGCACCTTTTAACGGGGGCCGGGCTTGTAGGCAGAGCGGGTGGGGAGAGATTTGAATAACTAGCTGGTGGATGGGAGGGATGGAGCGCGCGGAGAGGTTTAAATAATTAGCATTAGAAATGTGGTGGACTGGGAGGAGGGGGAGATTTAAATAGGGCCACGGCTGGGATCGGATGGAGTAGGGGGAGATTTAAATGACGATGAGAGGATTGAGCAGATAAGATACCAGCAGTGGGGCTTGCACAGAAAAATGACAGGGTTCCAAGCTGCTCACTTTTTTTTTTATCCTCCGTCCCATGTTTTGGCACACGATGGCAGCTCATTGTTAAATTTTGACTGAGTTTGCATGAGGATGGAAGCATAAATGGCAAGTGAGCAAGTGCAACGTGGCCGGCTGTGCGCTTAGTTGTGCAATCAGGAGCAATCCCAGCCTCTCTCTCTCCCATCTCTCTCATCTCTTCGCAAACCTTGATCCTCACATGTTCTTACCACAGTCACTGCCCGGCTCATTGTGGCAGGAATCAGGTGGTTTGGGGTCTACGTGCAAAGGTGTGGGATTGAGGGTGGACATTTATCAGCCTGCTCTGCTGAAACCAGAATCAGAGAAAAACACACATCTTCTGGTGATGTGGAGGAAAGGGCAAGGGAAGCGCTCATGCCGTTTCTTGTGCATTTCTGCGAATGAGCATTTGTATTTCAGCTTGCTTCTTTTATTTGGTTTCGATCGTTTTTTTATGTGCTCTCTGGGCTTTAGTTTTTTGGATTACATTTCGGTTTAATCTACTAAAAGCAACGTGTGATCTAACCACTGAAAGAGCTGCATGTGGAAATGGTGGGCGGAAGGCATTAGAAATGCTGGCCGTGTGGTTGTTGAAGGGCTGTAGAAAAGAAAACTAAAGAAAGAGCGCAAAGGAGAGAGGTTGTTAGCGGAGGGAGGGAAAGTTGGAAAAAGAAAAGAGACAGGGGGTGAGTGTCTCAAAGACCCACCTCAGTATTCGGTACCGAGCAAGTGGAATCCTGTGTGGCCGATTTGTCGTACAGTAATTGGGTTTCTGACCTTCTGCGTCTTCTGTTGCTTTCGAGTGATAAGACCATGTGTGGGCAGCGTGCTCTGTGTGTGCGCACTGAAGACGAGATTACTGTGTTTAGCTATCAGAATGAAATCACCAAGAGAGGTTGCGTTACTCTGTGTGTGAAATGTTTGAGAGGGTGGGTGTATTGGCAGGGTCATAGTGGACAAAATGGAAACAGAAATACTGTAGAGACACTCTGAACTGCAGGGAAACAGAAGGAGCAGAAATGAAAAGATTCGTGGAGATTTGTGTGCTTCCATTCAGACTCTAGGGTCAATCCTTGTGCCAGACAAATGGAGACCAAGTGTCACTCACTCACACACACATACACACACTCACATACTGCCCACATACAGCCTTATCTTTCAGAAGAGAGAGCAAAAAGAAGTAAGGTCACGCTTGGATTTCAGCCTGTCCTCTAAATAATCAAACGACCCTTTTGAACCACTTTTACAGGAACACTCAGGAAGCAGTCCTTTATTTCTGTCAAGCATTTTTTTTTTAATTTTGTCTCTGACCTCTTTTAACACTGCTGTGGGAATGTGAGATGTTCTCCGTACAGCAACCGCATGTTTATAGGAACCAACATCAGAATACAAAGCCCAGAGCCCTGTTTCTAAACACAGTCAATCAGAGAGTGCTGTTTTTCATTCTTGTTGGTTCTCGTGTCCCTGCTTTGGAATCATTACGTCTTCGTTTTCACAGATGAACAGCAAGCGGGGATGGTGACAGAGCAGAGGGAGAACGGGAAAAAGGCAAAATTCCTCCAAACAGACTGTTTTAGTATCAGAAAACATGACCTTTCCAGTAAAACATATTGGATTCAAATCATGAGAAGAGGGGACTTCGTTCTACTGTGGTATGCAGTATGATTAGACAGCACAATGGAAAAGATTGGTGAGGGAATTAAATGGCAGTGCGGTGTCCTCTGCAAGTCAGTAGAGAATAGCTGGAAAAATGGAGGTGCATGAGCAGAAATGGGGCCAGTGAGATTGATTGAGTGCCTTTGTGTGTCGAGGAATTTGTACCATTTATTTCTGTTGATTTCATCCTAGTTTGTAATGATGCGTGCGCACTTGTGATTAAAGCTGCAACGCTTGTTTGCAGAGAACACAGTGTTGTGTCAGGTGTCAATTAGTCCGTCAATTTTATGTTTATGGTGCGTAAAAAGCTTAAGTGAGTGCTTGAATTTGCCATATGCCTATTTGCATACATGCAGGGTTATTCATGTCAGTGTAGAGCACTGAATGAGCCACTCACACGGGCCCGTGCTGAGGCATGCATGTTCAGGTAGGCAGCGTGGCTCTCCCTCTCACTATATTCATTGTTCCTACACACTATTGAAAACCAAACAATATTCAATGGGATTCAGCAGTGTGTGTCTACCACAGCGCACAATAGAAAAAGCAGGAGGAGAAACAGTGTTGTGAGGGAAAGTGACAGAGGCTAAAACAAGAGAGACTGCTTAGAGAACTAGTTGACAGCACAGGCTGAAATGGCCATTGCTAATCTGTCAATGGTCTCTACAGAAGTCCCTGTTCCATGGACCTTTTCATGTGCAAATGATTGAAGAGGCCCGGGAAACAATCAACATTTCAAGGAGATTTGGATGTTGCCACTAAATGACATTCTTAATGGGAACTTGGAGATAAATTCATCCCCACAAAATGCCATCAGCTCTTCCCATGATAACCTATCAGATTAGACACTGTGAATTACTTCAGCAGCTCTCCTGCCAACCACCAGAAACAACTCACTGTGCTTTGCAATGGGAAAGAGGCCATTATCTATCTGCGAAGTTGATTACTCGTCATGGTAGGGGGAGTTTTTCCGTGAGTGTTGACTGATGTCTGTAGAACAACAAGTCAGTCATGTTGAAGTGAAGGTCACACACACAAGGTCCCAGTAAGGCTCTAGAAAAGCAGATATTATCTTAGCATATGGCAGGTCGCATCAGTAAAGCCGCAGCGAGACATCATGGAAACACAGGGCCCCGTCTTTAAGTCTTCACCAACATTCGCTCAGAGTCCATCCAAAATGGCATCAATCTGCTGTGACCTCCACAGCCCATCGGATGTCACCATCGCCTTCTGCAGCACTTAACTCCTGAGGCGACTGTTAAGGGTCTGTTTTCTGACCTCATACCACTTCTTGTCAGTGCTGCATTGCTTGGAGCTCTGCTCCAGTGCAGTGATTAGATTTGGCTGGTGTCCCCACTCTTCCTGTCCACCAGTCTACTGCGCTTTACGTCTCCGTTCAGCTTATCTGTAGCATTTTATATTTATCTGATTAAAAGACCAAGAAAACTCTTAAGTATTTCTCGCAGTGCAGTGAGCAATGGTCAGTGAACCATCAAAAGACTGGCCTAGTTTTCATGACATCCAGTTTAGAGGAACAGGGACACTGAAAAGAAGTTAAGAGTGAGGAAGGAGTAGAGGGGATAGGGGCTAATGGTTTAATAGAGCTCCCTTGTGAGCAAAGGAAAAGCAGCGTGCAGATAGGACTCGTACTTTGAAATGGTCCAAACCTGTGCATTCATTAGCTTCCCAGCTCTTGCCTCCTGCTCCTTTGTCTGAATAGGTCACTTCACTGAGTAGAGAGAAGTGTGTCAAGTGTATGACTGTTTGTACGGCGTGCTGGGTGTGTTTGGGTGTCCTGTCTTTGTGGACATTGAGTGATGAACCATTTAAAGAGCATTGTATTCACTGAGATATGCCAGTTTCCTTTATATGAAGGAGCAGATGGGCGAGAAATGAGAATGGATATTCATTGGGAATCTTCCCTTTGTCACACATGCACGCTTGGCCATGCACGCAGCACCGAGCTCTTAGTGGGTGATCCATCATGACATGGAGACAGGTCAGATGTTCCACTGGCTAAACACCAATGTCCTGATCAGCAGGCTATTACAATTCTTTGTGTCGATGTTACAACAGGATATGGCATGATAATATGAACAGGAGGTCACTACTTTCCCTCTGTCAGGTGCTAAATGGCTTTGTCAAGTTGTTTTCATAGGAACATGCTCTGGCTGTTTTAAGATACTGTACGAACCTATAGCAATGTAATGATACTGCACTGTCTCTGCTTTTGTATTTTCTCATAAAGAGACAGCGAGCTGCAGCAGCTCTGGAGAATTTGAAGCCGTGATATTTGAGATTGCCCAGATGCCACCTATATGCTACATTTCTGGAAAATTGATTTACTGCATCAAAGCATGGAGAATCGCCTCAGATAGCAGCAACATTGTTAGCCTTTGCCAGGCTGGTGCCAGAATGATGCCAGCATGGTGCCAGGTGTGGTGGAAAGAGCTAAAAATGAAGGCAGTGAGTGGATCCCTGCCAGGCAGAGGTGTGTGCCTGCGCCAGTGTTATCTGGGCAAGCGGCAAGGAACGCTTACATTTTTTATTTTCAATTTCCTCAATGGATTCATTTTCCAGCCAAAACAAGAAAGCTTTTAACAAGCAAATGTGAGTTGTGTTTTCACTAACTTTCATGAGTGGGCAGACGAGTGGGTGTAAGTATTTTCAGGATGTTGGAGTGTGTGCTTGCCTTTTGGGGGTTTGCCTGATTTGAGTGCCTCTTTGTTGATAATACAAGCTGGGGTGTGCAGATGCTGGGCTCCCGCTGTCCTAGTATGTACTTGCTTACTTTCCCTTGTGTTCCTTTCTGGTGTGTGGAGGTTTACGTTTTAGACCGCACTCCTGGCATTTACCGCCCAAAATATGGTGGCATTAAGAGTTTTTCCACGCCTGAAGCTCAAAGCGTTTGGTAGCATTCTTGTTGGTTACTCACTCACATTCATGTTGTTGCTGAAGATTACGTTTGACGAGGATTGCTGTGTTTCAGTCATTGTATGCAGTCACATAGTCCCTACGGTAAACCCTTAGTGAGGAACATAACAGCAGCTCGCAGAGCCCACACAACATACTCTAGACCCTGAGGGTGTGAGGATGAATCTCAACCACACTGTATTTACTGCCTAAGTTTTCCAATAGAAAGCACAAGGGACGCACCCTTCTACAGTCTATTTAAATTAATTTTTATTGGCACATTACAGTCCCCCCCCCTTGCCTCTGCCTCTTTGATGTTTACTTTCAACTTACAAGACAGGTTGTAAACATAATTACAGCGCTGTTGTTGTTTTTTTCCATCTCAGAAAGACCAAATACCAGGTCTGCATATGACATTAAAAGCTCCCTGCGTCTATGCAAACTCATGCTAATGTCCCCATCCCAATCTACCTCCTAACAATGGAGCAGTGTTCATTCTCCTTAAGGAGTACCAAGTGGCCCTAAGCTGGATTTGAAAAGTGATGGATCCTTTTTAAACCTTTCTGCCCTCCTCCCTATCCTTCGTGCTGGACGTGTTGTTCTCATGGGGTGGTTTCCCAGCCGCTGTTGATTAGCGTGTCAGCTTTGCCAATGGCCTCTTCCTTTTAGAGAATGGAGCTCCTGTTGGAGGATTGTGTACCTCCTCCTCCTTCTTCTCCTCCTCTTGCTCTGGATCCTCCTCCTGGCGGCTTCATTGAGAGAGCTGTAATCCCTGCTTGGGGGGCAGTGTGTCGTCTGTGCTGATAGCATTCAGAGGGCCTTGTAGCGCTCCAATGGACCCACTACAGAGGAGGCGGCATGGTGCAACTGGCTGGGTGCTGGGCACATGGCGCGTGGCACAGGCGGATTAGCCCCAGCTCTACCCCCCATTCAGCACCAGCCTCCTTCAAACAACCAGGCCCACTCTGCCCGCAGAGACATGGCAGGCTGGACGAGACAGATTACACATCTGCGCACATGCACCAGCTCACACATATTCCAGCTGAAAGAGACAGCATGGGTGACGGGGTTAGTGTTTACAGGGCCCCTGAAAATACTTCATTCCCCTAAAGCTCTGTTGTGAAATCCCACGTATCAAACCTCGTACCTCCAGCCCCCACAGGTCTGTGTGTCATCACTGAGCTCTGACTCAGGATTAGAGCATCCACAGAGATTCTCCCAACAGACCACGATAGAGATTAGTACATTTGTCTTGCTTTCAGTGTTTACCAGGAAGATTTCTGAAAGGCAAGCGTACCTCTGCCTTCCATATGCTACTATTCTTTTGTAGTGTGGTCAAGATCATTGGAACAAATCAGCCCCCACAGATAACAGACCTCTAGAAATTGGCTATCAATCAATCAGTTGTTAAGATAAAAGGTCTCTCTTCCTACCAAAGAGTACCCCGTGGAGCAGCATGTCTTACACCTCAGTGGATCAGGTGTTTGATTGTGTCTTGCTTGTCAGTCTGTCAAGTCTGTGATTGTCAGCTGAAATTCAGAACAATGAAGAATTAGAATAAGTGACACTTCTGCCTCCCTGTACTCTCGGGGGACTGCATGTGTCCATCCAGTGTAAAAGACAGTGTTCCTCTCTCTTCCTTTTTCTGTCCTCAGCTTCACTTTTTCTTTGTTGGCAACATGTGTCTGTCACCCGGTGCTCAATGCTCCCTTTCACATCGACCAAGAATATGAAATGAGACCAGCTCTTAATCACACCTCAGCATTTACCTCAGCACCCTCTGGAGATGGCAGTCACGCCAATGGCAGTAAATAAACAGTCATGTTTATTTATTGCATCCGTTTTGATCTTTCAGTGAAATTGTTAGTTTACAGTTTTTTAGATCAGTCACATGTGAGGGAGAGTAAATATCCGGGAAATACCTGCGTTCTCAACCTTTAATTTAGATGAAAGTGCTTGGGAGTCACAATGGGAGCAACCATGACTCAGAAGTACCAAAAAGTAATTAAGAAAACCTAAAAGTAGTGCCTCTATCAAACTACAGGGAAATTTGTGGCCAGTTGCAGAAGACTGTGTACTTGAGGCTGTGAGTAAGGTCTGGCCAAACTTTAAACAAGTGAACTACTACACCACAGATGTGCAAGCTGTGGTCATCAAATTTAAATGCAGTAGCTTTTGGTTAGAAACACAGTAAATACCGATGCGGCCAGCTTCCCTCAGACTACTTTGTCTGAACGTAAGCATCACAATGTCTTTGTCAATGACTCGACACATTTTTTTTTTATGTGCACACGTCACTGCGTCCTGACAGCAGAGCATACAGAGCCATAGCCATCGAATGATCCCTGCTATCGAGTGAACGCAGAGGTCTGAGGTAGAGGTTAAGACAGGAAAGAGGTGGGGGGTGAGAGAGGGGCGATGGAGGGAGCACAGCCTTAATTACTGCAATGAGTGCATTCTTATCAAGCTGAGCTGCTGTGATTAAGACTGGATGTCAAGGGAAACACTCCCCATTGATCCACTGCCAGTAGAGACCATCTAGTCTTTCATTACTGCAACCAGCTTGTTAATTAGAAATCAATCCCCCCACCCCACCCGCTCTATGAACACCCCCCCCCCCCATCACCACTCTCCTTCCACCCAAACATTCATACCCAAAAGCTATGGAGAAACGTCAGGCTTTGACTAATGTCAGTGCTTTTTCACTTAGTTGGCTATAATCCGTAATTTTCACGCCAAGAAAGAGCAGAGAGCAGAGAGCAAAATAGTGAGGCACAATATCCTGGTTTCCTTTCCAAGCTCCCAGGACGTCTCTGAGTTCTTAAAAGAATCTGCCAAATGTTAGGATTGCTTTAAGATCGAGGACTGAATTCAGATTTATTAGCTGAATAATTGTTATCATGTTGTCCTTCTGCTACATCTGTGTGCAATTGTGTATTTTCAGCATCGATGAGTCCTGTAGATTTTTTCTGTGGAAGACAAAATAAGACCAAATGGCATGATCTGTGGCTCATTTATCTTTAAAGGAGACTCCTTTTACATCAGTTCACACCCATCATGAGTCATTTGGATAAGTTGATCTTTTGATTATGCAACCGCTCACTCTTCTGAAAGAAAGAAGCAACATCTGGCAACAAAAAAACTTTATATTATATAATATTATAGTATACAAGATAAAAACAAGTGCTGCAATCATGAAAATGTTGTGTAAGCATGAGGAGAAAGAGGGTGTGGACGAGATGCTGAAAAGGACTGGCAGAGCAGGGATGTAAAGTGAATCTCTGTGTAAAGTGACAGTTCCATTATTCATATTAGGGCTATTATATCTGTGATAGCAGGAACGTGGTAGAGACTGCTGTCAGCCTGGAATACTGCAAGCAGCTCCAGTCTGAGCCTGTGCTGAGAGCTCTGTGTATGTATGTGCCTGCATGTGCACATGTGCATGGGTGTGCATACAATAGTTGCTGCTAATAGGCAGAGCAGCTGCCTGGTTTTGCAAAAGGGAGATGTGTCCAGATGTTTCTGGGCAGTGGGCATTCAAAACAGCGTACAGATGTTACTATGTCTCAGGCACAGATGGATGGACTCATTTGTGGACAAATTTTATGTGTCAGCTTAAAAATATTCAAGGATATATTTCATCTACAAATGCTAATTTCCTTTCTTTTGGTGATAACTGACCCCAGTGAAGCCGTCCCAGTGCTGCTTCTGTCAAGTGTTGGCCCTGGAAGCCACAAGTGTGTTACGTAAAAAGTCACAGATTTGTTGAAAATCCATGCACGCTGTACGCAAGAAACGCTGACTTGTTTTCAGAACACTCATCACAATTGCTGTCCAACATAAAATGAGCACCATGTCTTTTACTTTTCATGAAGCTCAAACAGTTCAAAAGTCCAGGTTGATCTGATGAAAACTGCAGTTTGAAGTGTCAGCCCATGAGGATGGCGAAGACGAGGGCAGGTTCACCTGGTGCTAACTTACTTACTTATTCTCTTTCATCTCATAAGCTTTAGTGAGCCTGGAATATGCAATGTTGAAAATACAGGGATGGAAATTCAGCAAAACAAACAAACAGCAGGACTGCGTTTTGGAGATATTTTTTAAGTACAACGTGAAAATAAAGTATTTACTTTTAAGGCTATTTCATCTCTGGCACTGTGAGTCATTTTAATAAGACATGACTGAGTTGCTCTGAGACATTGACATTTATTAAGGTTGGTCTCTCGTCCTCTGAGTGGTCTGTGTTGTGTGTCACCAAAAACAGCCTGTCTTTTAAATAAAACAATGATGGACTAGAATCTGTAGTTCTCTGTAGTTTGACTCCAGTGCAGGTGGGCAGGCTTTTAAGCTGCTTTCTCCAGAACTGTATACCTTCTATCTCCACAAATTCATTTATGGTTTTGACCTTTTGATTCCTTACTTTACTAGTTACCGTAGCCATTAAATAGCTCTTCAGCACCATGCTAAATTGAATACAATGAAACAGCTCTAATGTTGGATGGTTAGCTACCTCTAATATCCATTGTGCTACAGACCTCTAGCAATCGCTGTTTTGAGTAGCTGTTGTGTCAGTGTGAAGAAGCCAACTGATCCCTTCTCTGCTTGCCCTGTTAAATAACTGAATGTGTGGTTGTTTGAATGATTTGACTTCTGTGATGAGGGCGGCCAAACTGGAGAGGGGTGTCACTTTGTTGACATGAGCTTCTGTCCCTACATGTCTGTGAAAATTCCTGCTCTTCCTTGCTTTCCCTACTCTCAAGGCCTTGCTTTGACAGATGCCTTCCGGTCATGGCTCGGTCAGTTGTGAAGCGCTTTCGGGTGGACGGGGTTCTGGGAGGTCGGGGACAGACCAGCTGTGGGAAGGGGATGGAGGTCACTTAGGCTAAGTAGCCTGGTGTCCCTCAGAGGGACATTGCAGGCCATGAGGTTATATAGGTTGTGGTTGACATCTTGGCCCTCATTACCTCCTTCCTGTTTCCTATCAGGGCAGCTCCCGATGGGGCAGGTGAGATGGAAAGGGAGTTATGCAACAGCGTTGGTTGATGTCCAATGTCTGCATTTTGTCTGTGTGTACTTTTACAGCTGGCTTGCTGGTCGGCTCTGTTTGTCTCTGTTTGAGTGTGGGTTTGTAGTTTTAGAGCAAAGTTAGCAAGTGATGATGAGGTGTCTCTTTATATGAATAGATGGTTGTGTTTAATAGATGTGTTAAGCTTGCCATAGATTTTTATATTTATATATATATTTAGTGTTATAGTGTGTGTTTGCGTAAGGAGTTGTGGTTTGGGTTTTACCCCAGTTTTGAAGGCTGACTGGGCTTTTAATGTTTTCCTACATTCCTGGGATTTTCTCTTGGGAAGGCTAAGCTGTGCGCAGTGGCAACTTTCCTCTGTAACCTGTGTTAGTTTACTTTAAGGTTGTTTATATTTTTGGTACATGCTTCTCATTTAGACACCTTGAATTTCACTTGTGTGTTAGCATGTTCAGTGTGACTCTGATAAGTAAAGAAGGATGCTTGGCTTGTCAGTACTGGATGGCTGAAGCCTTTTCTCTGTCTGCAGAACACATGGTGTTGATCATAAGGACAGCTCACTCTCCAGTCCTGGCAGTCACCAAGCGACAGAGGGAAAGAATCATGGTGTTCCTGAACCCCATTACAATATAACCCTTTACAGCAACCACCAATTATGCGTCGCATGCTGAATGATATTCCCTCC
Organism: Chaetodon auriga; assembly: GCF_051107435.1. NCBI lineage: Eukaryota > Metazoa > Chordata > Actinopteri > Chaetodontiformes > Chaetodontidae > Chaetodon > Chaetodon auriga. The sequence goes on along the minus strand of NC_135079.1, from coordinate 9,621,238 downwards.
ATACTGAATGTTTAGTAAATTTAATGCTTTATAAGATGGCTTTAATGAGTAATTGTGCAGAATTCTCTTGCTTGCTGCTTCAGTTTTCTGATGGTTTTTCATCCTTACACCAACAGTGCTTCCTTATCTGTTCTTGTCTCAGTCTATCAGGATTTCATCAAGACTGATGAGGACGAAGTCCACATAACAGAATTGTAGCTTATCAAAACCCATTTAGAGTCTCGCATCAGAGATCGGCACTGAGATGGGATCTGTGTGCTGTTTGAGGCCTCTGTACAATGAACCACTGAATAATGTTGAAAGCCCAGAGAGATGATTTGCTATCAAAGCCAATCTCAGGTAGAGAGAATAGCCTTTGAGTTGTCACAACTTGATGTGCTTCTTCTGAACATGCAATGTTCAGTTAGAAACTATGAAGAAAAGGTTCTGTCATAACTGATTTGGCCTTGTTGATTAGTGGATATGCCTTCCCAGTGGGGTTGTATCTGCCTTGTAAATCAAATTTCAATGTTTTCGACACATCAGTAAGAATGAAAAGCATAGATACGTAGTACATTGTGTTTAGAATAACCTGACTTGTAGATTGCTTGTAGATTATATGTAAGTAGTGCTACCCCAGAAATCATAACCAAAGGAAAGGACCTCAATTCGTATCCTCTGGAGACTTCGTAGCAAGAGAATTCTTAGGAAGATATAAACTGAGGCTTCTTTTGTGTAAAATAAGTTACACCTGCACACCTGCGCTCGCTCGTGTTCAACCATGTGACACACAGGCGCATATGAATGTAAACAGACACACGCATACATTACATCGTATGAGAGCGGCACAATGAAGTGTGATTCTGAAGCAGATTATGTGTGAGGAACAGGATGTGTGTGACAGAACTGCCTCTTCACTCCTGTTTTTTCTCCACGGCTGTTGCAGGGGTGAAGCCAAGTTAAGCAGGCAGGAAGGCTTCAACTCCCCTTCTTGGTAAACAGAGTAGAACCTCAATTGAACCAGTTGGACCAAGAACAAGAATAGTCTGCGCGTCATAATCTCTGGCACTGATCATGAAAGGACCTGTAAACTGGTCCCAAGAGATTAATTGCTGTCCTTCAGCCCTTTGTAAAAAAATGTTGGAGATGTTGCAGTTTACCAGACCTGTAGAAGCTCAGTGGCTGATAGGTTGTCTATGATCTGGTGTTTCACAGCAGCAGATGGCAGTGCCGGCAGGCCAGGATGGTGCCAGAAGGTTACGCAATGGAATGATGCCTCTAAGACCTGACTGGAACACCGCATGACACATATATGTGCAGAAACACACTTCCCACACAATCTTCTGAAACTATGCAGAGACAGAGATTCAGTCGTCTGCATTCTTGAACTTGTGTTCGGTTTAAAGGACCAGTATTTCCATTCCTTATCAGAGGAAATAGCTGCCTGTCCTTCGTGGTGTCATGCTCAGGTGACTGACAGTTTGAACCATTTCAGGAAGCTGAGAGTGAAGTGGCACCCCGACACTGGCATGGCCACGGAAACAGATGGAACTATAGCTTCCCCATGGTCTGGCCTCCATTTCCTGGTCCTCTCTGGGGCACGTGTGTGTCTGCCAGTGGGATATGGGTCAGATGGTCGACTATCTTTATCCAGATTGTTGCCAGGAAAACCTCCATCCATTTGGAAACAAAAGGGGCGTCCTCCTGGTTCACTCGGGGAAAGAATTGGGAATTTCATTGATAATACCTTCTGTTATAGTATCTATTTTGTGATGTTGTGTGTAATTCAAATTACTTGCCTCACTATTTGGCTCGTACTACCTTAAGCTATGATATTTTCTGCCTGTGGAATAAGTGGGCGCTACCAAATAAAATATTGTCAGAACCTCATTGTGTAGCCATGTCTTTCCAGTCTCGGGTACTTTCTAAATGTTTTTCCAAGACCTGTTTAAGTAAAGTAAAGGTTATGAATGTGGGTGTGGTGAAGGCTGGTGGGTGCGTTTGTATACAAAGAGCAGAAAGGAACTGTTCAGGCCATGCCAACCACACGGGGACTTCAGTGCAAGTGGACTAGGCTGCGGCGTAAATCAGGTCTTCTCTCAGAGCTCCCAGGCTTCCTGTCCAGCTCCAGCCTAATCCCTCACCATGCTGTTTTCTAAGAATGATCTCATGCCACCAAGCCTTGCCAACCACAATGCCGTCCATGCTTTGCTGCACCTTAAGGAGACGTTACTGTTGCTTTTAAGATGCCACTGGGCCATTTTTCATATCCCTAATATGATTGCTGACCCAGCATCCAGTGAGCAGTACTTTGGTCTGTTTTTCACTATTTAATAGACCTGCTTCTTGGTAAGGAGTCAACCCAAACCATATACAATCATAGCTGATCCCTCACTGCTTGTACTATAAATAAAGAAAGAACCAGAAAAAAAATGGATTTTCTATCTACCTCAGGTGCATTCATTCCTAACAGCAGCCGCGCACCGCTCTGGGACTCAAGACCGTACTCTAGTATCTTATCAAATTTTAAACGTCTACTCACTGTCTTCTTCCAGTACCTTGTTTGTCCCATGTTGAGGATGCTTTTACCTCATTTGAATTAGGTGATGCACCCAGGTAACGCCAGGAACCAATGCAACCCTGTTGTGTTGATTTCCAGGTGGTCAGAAGAAGTTGGGAAATCCTAACTGAAAAATTGATCAGACAAATTCAAACCAAGAGTTAGTGGGTAAGGGGTGGAAAGGGGTAACACAATGTTCTGCACATGGATAACCTTGGATGGAAAATACGATTTCAGATTTCCTGGCAATTATTTGTGATCTTATTTTTGCTGAATGGATTTTCACAAAAGATTAATTTTCCATTACTCATTAGTCATCACTGTGTGTGTTCTGTATCTGAGCTCTGAGCGACTCAACAGCAAAGCCAGCGTTGCATTTATGAATGTGTGTTTTGTTGCATTGTGTGGTTCTTAGTGCCTTAACATTACTCCTGTTGGATCCAGAGAGGTGAAGAAAGCCCCAGGCCCATCAATAGTTGAGTAGGAGCATGGTTGTGTGTGTCTGTAATGAGGCATACCACATCGCATCATCAATATTACATGCTGGCTTAAGGCCAAGGGATGCGCTCTGTGGTGTGTTCAAGTATAAAGTATGAGCGTGTGCGTGTTGGTGCGAGTGCTATGCATACAGTGTAATGAGTGTTTTGTAAGACCTAAGTTAGGTGCACTTTGCAACTGCAGACACCAGACTTGTCCTGGAGCATGAAAAGGTCCCAATGTGGAGTTAAAGAGGGAGGGAGGCATTAAGAGCAAAGGGTGCCTGTAGGTCAGGAGCCAAGGTGCACCTGACTGCTTGAGAGGAAGAACATCTGCAGCCTCTGCCACCACCCAACCCATCCCCCAATGCTAAGCTGCCAATCAAAGTTGACAGTCAACATATTATATATTTGCATGCATTTGTGCATGTCTGCACTTTATTTGTAAACCATAGTTCCTGCATCATATCCACAATACTTCGTTTCAGAGTCATGCACAGTGCATGTTAAAAAAAAATGCTTCCCGTTGTTTGGCCTGTAATTCAGTTTTATGTATGTCTTTATCTCAAAGTCTCTCTCTGCCCCACAGTACATGTTTCATAGAAAAGCTGTTTGTCTCCTTTGAGTCTTGAGGCAAGAAAAACCTGAAGTTCAGCCCAGATGTTTGAATGACCTGCCTAACACCTGGCTTGTTTACACATGAACAAATCACACACAAGTGCTCACATGTGCGCGCGCACATCCTCACACAGAACCTGCCTCAGTGTTCGTAATAAAGTTCACCCCATTCCCTCCTCATGGCTCCCCCTCGGCCAAGAGAACAGTATGCAGAAATGAAGTATGGACAAGAATTTTAAAGGCTACCATCAAAGGCCGCCAGCCTCTTCCTTTAGATCTGTGTGTGTGTGTGTGTGTGTGTGTGTGTGTGTGTGTGTGTGTGTGTGTGTGTGTGAGAGAGAGAGGTTGAGTGTGTGAATTACCCCCACAGGTGATTGGATCTCATCTCATCTCATCTGATTGGCTCATCCGTCTGTTGCGTTCCACAGGCGAGCGAGAGAAGGGTGTTAGAGGCCTGTCTAAATAATTTAGATCTTGCATTTGTATTGATCAGGTAGCGCTGCTCTCCATGGGCCACTCCACTACTACCTATCCTCTCCATCCTTCTTCGCCCTGTTCTTGTTTTTCGATTGTAACCTCATGCCCCTAGCTTTGCCTCCCCTCCACTACACCCCCCCCACCCCCCCCAACCTCCACATCAAACAGAGTGCGGGCGTGCTGCTGCGAGGGAGCAGAAAATGCATGAGAAGGGAGTAGATGGGAAAAGTGCAGGAGAGAGCTTTTTTTTTTTTTTTTTTTTTTTAACCATGATTCCTCAAGTGGGAGCGAGGCTGAGGAAGAGAGGCAGGAAGAAAGGTGTAAGCAATGGATAAAGAGAGAAATAGCACGGTGGAGGCAGAAAAAATCTCCTGTGTGTTTGTGTGTATGTTGCCCTTATGCAAGTGTCTGTGGAGAGTAATGGTGTGTGTGTAACCTTGGTGCTGCAGGTCAGTGGAAATGCAGAAATTAGCGTATTGTGTGTACGGAGGCTTGTGAAGCCCAGTCCAACTTTGCCGTGCTTTAAACCCGGTCCATTACTCCATTAAATACTGCATCATGCCTCGGCCTTGGATCAATACAACATAATGTAAACACATATAACCTGTCTCACCACACACTGGGATGGATTTTGTTGAAAAGGTAATGTATTCTGGGCAGCAAAAATAGCATAAAAGAGTAGCACATGTATGCTCAGTATGAACATAATTGCTTGCTTGAATGGGAAGGCCTTTTCCCTGCATTCTGTTGGTATTGCAGTGTTAGAGGTGCGCTAAGCAACATGGATTGAATATGATAATGCTTCTGTTGCCAAGCAAAATATCTGCCTTTCTCACAATACGGCGTCTTGTACACGCTGTACATGCTGATAGAATTTGGCAGTGCTCACGGCCGACAAGAAAAAGGAATACAGAGAAATTACTTGTTGCTTGCTTGCACAGTGTCATTGGAGCCATTCGTGCAAAGAGAAATATTTGCAAAATATTCAGAAGTAACCTACGTTTTGTATTGTTAGTCAGCTCAGATGAAGACGCGTCAGTGAGCTAATTTCCTCGCAGATGCTGATGTTTTACCTATGCCGTTCCTATGTGTTGGTTTCTATTTTATGCATTTGTTTTATACTTTTCTTATTACTATCTCGCCATTAAAGTATTGAAGCCTGATTAGAATTTTTAATCTATGGATCGCAAAGGGTGCAACGTACTTTCTCTCACGTTAGTGTGGCTGCAGCTATTTGAGATACAGAAGACAAGCATGTACTGTAGTTGATGCATGTTACTATTTTTCATTTTGTGGAAGTTTGCAAGTTTCCCCCAGATGATTGAAACAAAAACAGCACACATTGCAGCGAGTGTCAACCATATACTTGAAACCCATCACTTAAGTGGACATTTCTAGATTTAGATTTTTTAAGAATTAGGTCGAGCAGCCTCACAAGCTTGTCATTTACTGTTATGTGTACTGTAGTGGAGCAGAGGGCACTGTAAAGACAGCATTAAAGCTATAGCTGTATTTCTGTTTAAAAACAGGAAAAGAGAGGAGGAAATGTCTGGATGTAATAAAGAGACTTGTGGGATGAATTATTGAGGCTTTGATATGGACGGGAGAGATGGGCTGAACTGTGCTCTTAAGACAGGGTGTAGCACATCCCGTGTGCACAGACATATGCAGAACACACACACATTCAGACACACATACAATTGCTGGGCGGCTTGTGTGGGGACGTGTTTAATGGAGTCACCCAGACAGACAGACAGACAGACAGACAGACAGACAGGCAAGGAGACGGGGCCACACAGGAGTCTGCTCCGCTGAGATTCCCTCCTCGAAAACACGCCCAGAAGAGTGAATGCCCCAAGACTTAACTGACATGCTGCTATTCTTGCTAAAAACACACTGACGCCGCGGGTGTATCCTCCTTTTCCCCATTCACTTTTGCCCCAAAAGCAGGGGGGATTCCAGGGTCAGGAAATAACAATGCCTCCACCTTTCCCCCTCTGCAAAGGATTTTATCCCTCAGCATGTAAAAGTGTATTTTTTGGGAGTGCGTTCTCCTGCGAGCCACAGACTGTTCCCCTGTGCTCTGATCTGTCTGGCTGGAAGCAGTCCAGTGGCTGAGCTCTTTTCCTCCAGTGGTGTAGCCGACTCTGTGGTCCCATCACTCAGGGCTTTTGTTTACTGGGTAGATCAATAGTTAACTTGCTGCTGGATACACTAAGCTGTAGATCTGTACAGCTGGATAATGGACCTCTGGCAGTTTTCTGCTCTGCTGCTGCTGCTGCTGCTGTTTGTGGTGACCTGTGATGAATAGAGGCTTAGCAAGGCTATCAGGGTTACAGCCAATTAGCTCATCAGTCTCTTCTAATATGGTTGTCAATAGGGACAGGCTTTGATTAAAGCACGGTGATTTGTTCAGGATGGCTTAGATTACATTCCTGAGCTGTCTGCGGTGAGTCAGGCAGTGAGGTGAAGTTAGCGTATTGTTTTCTGTTCATCTACTTTGAAAGTTGAACCATTTAGCAAGCTCCTCTGTTTGTGTGTGTGTGTGTGTGTGTGTGTGTGTCTTTGACAGATATTGTTGCTTTTGCTTTAACACCTGCATGCACCCACTTCCACATACTTCAACTCAAGCCCTGCCAGGATTATTATTATTAGTAGTAGTAGTATTAACTTTTTTATTATGTATTGTTATGTAAAATAAAGATTGATTGGTTATAGAATAACGACAGTGTCAGTGTGCAGACTGGCTCTCTATAAGCTTCACTTTCACAATGTGATTTTGTCTGCCGCCGGGTACGATCTCGGTCAGGCTGGCAGCATTTCTCTGTGCTTTCATGTCTCAGTTATAGATTAAATGAATGAATGAACGCACATTTTTTCTCCTAATGTTTTCTTCTACTCCCACTTCCACCCCGAAGCCAGCCCCTGCTGTACTTACTTGTTTGCACGAAGCAATACACAAACTACCTTATTACTCCATATAGAATTATGGCAATTTCACTTAACCTCTTCTGTGAAGGTGCTCCCTCTTCATTCCTATTTCCAAGGTGGTGTTGAACGTTTCTTCACGTAAATGTAACAGTGCGTCCTGTTTTTGGTAGTTGCTGGGCTCTGAGGAAAAAGTTGTCTGTTTCCACTTTAACAGATTTCCTCTGAAACACTCAGTTATTACTCTCATTTAACACAGTACATGCATTATAGGCACAGGGGATTCATAAAAAGGAAGAAGAGAAATAAAATAAAATGAATTAATTAAATAAAATAACACCTGCTTGCACATCTGCGCTCTCTGCTCTCCTGCTGCAGGCCGTTTGGTCTCATTGGCCTCCCAGTTAATGGTCACTTTACATTTACATTTGTTAACACCTGAGCTCTGTGCTCATTAGCAGCAGGATGTCACGGAGCTGGAGTGTATATACACGTCCAGACTTCCTGTCCACACACATGTATATCACACACACTAATTATCAGTGTAGCTTGCAAATGACGTGTGAACATATCTTAGTACTTGTGATCTCTGACACCTTATTAGCGGTAAATAGAGTTTACAGTTCCTGAGAGGATAACGTTGTATTTCATAACTTACATTTGTGAAACAATTTGGTTTGGTGCTTTGTGACTAGTAATATTCAGCTTGAGAGTAGCAGCAGTATTAAACACCTTCCTTTTTTCTGTCTTTTCAGTCACCATCTCCACCAGCATATCCTTTGATGGGCTGCTGGTGACTGGCCTCTACACCTCCACACCAGTCCAGTCGGCTCCCATCCCTGCTCCAGCTGCCTTCGGCTTTGGTAAGTCTTCAAAAGATACCACTGTAGGCTGTGTAGAGTGGCTTCCTCAGCCATGCTCCTCCTGCCAATACAAGCCCCTCATTAAATGCTCAACTTAGCTTCGCCTTAAAACAAACTCTCAGATACTCTTGATAGTATCTTAGCGCTGGAAGTATCACAGTGTGCACGACCCGGCTCAGTGATCCACATCCGTTCCCAGAGTGAGCTTAAGACCACTTCCCCACTCCTGTTGTGACAGACCCGTGATGGATGAGGAGTGGGGATGATGTGACCGTGGGTTCGGCCAGATGCGTTTTCATTGATGCTCGAGTGAAGAAAAACAGAAAACTGAATGAAATGAGGAAAGGGAATTGGAAAACAGAGCAAGAAAACGTACACCAGGCGTCTGAGAAGCAAAACGAAACGAGAAGAACGTATTAATCATCAGATCAGCTGGTCAGATGTTGAGTTGCAGAAAGGACGCAGTGGTCTGGTTGAAATGCATTAAGTTTATTAACATACAAGTTCACACTGTACCTTTTTAATATATTACAATCATAAGAAGTGGATAACGATTTTGGAAAAACAGTCTAGGAAATAGGTACAGTTTAATTTTATTGTTAGTTTGCTGCAAAAACTCTTGTTTGTGTCTGTGAATGTCCAGTGTGAATGACCATTATTCCACATGTTGCAAATGTATGAGGTTAAATTTAGTCTTGAAATTGACAAGTGCCGTCTAATTACTCCGTTAAGAGGCAACTGAAATAAAGTTAATTGTGACCCATTTCTGGACACACAATGAGGATTTTTAGACTCAGATGAAGTGTGTGCGGATGGAGCCCCTGTGTGCATGGGTGGGGGCTCTCTCGGGGTGATGGACTGGCCATAAAGAACTCCTTAGAGAACAGGGCTATTGGCCCAGAACTGCTGCCCAGCGGGCTCACTTATCCTGACTGACTCCACTGTTCTTCAGACGCTGACTTCACCCCGGCCAGGGCAGCTCTTCACTCTTGGCAGCCCTGTTTACTGGGGAGGCATCCAAGCAAGGATTGCGTCACCTTTGCTTCACTCTCATTAATTTGAAAAGTTTTAAGAGAAGGGCTGCACAGACTGATAGGCAGCAGCTTGTGGGACTGTGAGTTTCTGCATGGTGTGTGTTTAAATAAGTCTGCAAAGCCTTCCGTTACAGTATGTGTAATCTGCTAAGCAGTGATGCCATCCAGGTTTCACAGCGCCAGTCACTGAGTCTGTCCTCAGCTGAAGAGCTCTCTGTACTGTGTCTCTCTGCTCTGATTCTCCGGCATCCCCTCCCAGGGTATGCTTCAGGACTCCATGGAGCTACACAGTGTTTTCATAAAGGCGAAACAGAAGGGTAATTTATTACTGCCACCAGAGTCCTCCTCTTAGTGCCCGTGGTGGCACTGCTGTCTACAGTTTCATTTTTCCTTTACTTCATTTGTCTGCAATTATTTGGAGGATGGGATTTTTGTGGGACCACATCCATACCCTAACTGACAGCAGCCCTGCAGACCACGCTCCATGGCAGGGTGTCACATCTGTGGAGAGGCGGCTCTTCAGCCTTGGGAGAGCTGAAGAAAGATGCTTCCAGAGAGAGAGAGAGAGAGAACTTCATCAATGAGCTCATGGAAACCCAGTGACATCGCTGTGCATAACAGAGCCAGTGTTTGAGCAAAAGGCTTTGAAGATAATGCGGTGGAACAATAACGGAATGAGACACCGCTTGATATCCATTGTTGTTGTGACAATTATAAAAGGATCTGTGAGGACAACAGGGTCACGCAACTCCACGAGGGAGGTTTACGAGCCTGGTGTTTAGCATAGAGCGTCTAAGATAGGGTGCGGCACTAATCACCCTCAATGGAGGCATATAGGGGACAGGGATTGACAGGAACAGCAGCATGCATACACACACACACACACACACCACACACACACACATAGAATTCAGTAAAGAAATTCCACCCACTCTCACTCAATACCACACACACACACCCCAGCTGTGTACAGCTGTTAGTGCGGCGGCTGGCTGGGGGAACATGTGTCTGACAGATGTATCAACGCGAACCCCAGCACGACAAGAACGAAACCTCACTGCACCGCCACCACAGGATGGCACACACGGGGAGAAGATCAGCGGTAAATTAAGATGGCTGAATGCGTTTGAGATTTGAAATGACAAGATAATGATGAAGAAGAGAGGGAAGACTTTTAAGCTCGTGGATCTTTTATTCTTGCTGGGTTAAAGTCAGCAAGTCAGAGAGAGAGAAACAAAGGCAGGCTGAGCAGATAAAGGCAGTGATGTGTGGCGACAGAGAGGTTAGTGTTTGTACACTGTGTGTGGGGATGTGTAGTCGTTGGTGTGGTCAGAGCTGTTGCAGTGAGCAGACAGGACGACTGCACGCCGCCCCCCCCCCCCCCCAAAGAGAGAGCTCCCCTCGGCCTTCTGTGTCACCCTTCACTGCGTTTTACGGAGCGCTCATAAAACCAGCGCGTGTACACATGCATGACCACACTGCATGCAAATACACAAGCTCCATCACCGGTCCTCTTCTTTTACTGTCTGCTGTGTTTTTGTTTGTGGGTCTGTCACATACAGTAACACAGACACCCTCATGTGCACACACACACACACAGACACGACAACGTGGAGACAGAGAAGTGAGCATTTTTATTGGCTTCCACTCCCTCTGAATAACAATGCATCACACTGCATTTGTAATAAAAACGCGAAGCTTTAAGGGACTGACTTTTTAGTGCGTCGTCAGACTGAACACCCACTCATTGTCAAATTAGCTCAAGTTTGATGGAGCAGTTGGGGTGGCAATCAGGGCAGTCTGAGGAATGGCATGCTTTTGGCTTCTCGGCTGCCCAAGGCTCGTTCCTCCACTGCCTGAAGGCAGGAGATCCCCCTCTAGCCGGCGGGTGGCGAACCACGAACCTTTATGATGCTATAATTGCTTTGCTATGGCTAGTGCAAAATCAGACGAACTGGAGCTAAAAACAATGTTGACAGAGGCGGAACACAGGAGTGTAAATTGACTGTGGGTTTTATAAACGTGCCCATCAGGGGTCTGTTAAACTATTCTGGCTGAGGCACAGCCGCAGCAGTGATTCTGTTTCAAAGTGTGAGGGGCTGGCAGGAGAGACTCAAGGTGTCATTGCGGGATTCATGTAGTCACAAACGACAGTTAGTGGACAAGGCAGACTGTGTAAAGTGATTCATTTCATTATATTGCCTATATAGTTTGACAACCTAATTGCTCATTAGAGACCTTCGCGCCGTATTTTACAGTGAAACTTTTAGACACTGTGTGTGTGTGTGTGTGTGTGTGTGTGTGTGTGTGTGTGTGTGTGTGTGTGTGTGTGTGTAACATGCACAGAGGGGATGTCCACACACACTGCCAGAGAAGCAACATGAGTCTGGACTGACTCAGCTGCTGGAGAATTCCAACTGCTTCGTGTTTTTCCCTCCTTTGACTTTTATTCCATTAAGAGCTCTTTCTTTCCATTCCAGCCTTTTGGCTCTCTGAAAGGAACTCACACAGCTTTCAAAACTGGCGTCCGTCTCCAAACATTATATGATGAAAACAATAACTTATGTACATTGTCATGATTTTGATTTATTTCGGGTTTACACAAGAACAGCTTGCTGTTGTGTGTTGCGCAGCGATGATGAGGTGACGTATCGGACCCCACCGCAGGGCCTGGACGGAAAGAAATGTCACATGTGGTCTGATTTGTATTGCTCCCCCAAAATGTTTCCCATCACATCATTATCCATTCCAGCACAAAGACAGAACAAGTATTCATTCTAAATGTCTCCAGATTTATAATGCAGACGATGAACAAAATCCACTTGAAATGGAGGAGAGGACTTTGAAAATAGACAGGAGAGGGAAATGGATGGGCGAAAATGCCAACATGGGGCTGACAAAGTGTTCGAGATTAAGGGAATGAGTGTGAGAGGAGAAGATTGGAGAAAGTGTGCATGAAAAATGGCAAAGAGGGACCAATAGAAGGGAGACAGTATGTGAATGATATAAGGAGGGGGAAGGTGAGAGAGAAGATGAGAGGATGGCGTTCCATCACTCCCTCTGACGGAGTGGCTGATTGGTGTTGCCGTGCCAATGCTGAGCTGCTGAGAAACTGGTCATTGATGGATGGCTCGTTTGCAGGGTGATGTTTATTTTGTCGTTAATTTGCATATTTGTATGTATTTGCGGGGTGGTTGGCTTCTGCTAGCAAGGATCAGTCCCCATCTCCATATGATGGATCTGGCCGTCTGACAAAATGGACAGCTTAGTGACAGGGACATCCAGCCGACACTCGGTCCCCATGACGAATGGGCTCATGCTCACACACGGCGCCATCAGAGATGAAATCCTGCTGCACCTTGACCTGTGGAGGAGGGGCCGGAGAGGGTGCGCAGCCAAAAGTGTAATCATGCCACACACATATTTAGAAACACACAATCATTAATGGTCTCTTCTTATTATTATGCACAATTATGCATTCAAATCCTGATATCCACACACTCATCCATCTCAGGGCTGAAGGTCGGCTGTCTGTGCCCTCTTGCCACCAAGCCAGATTGAATGTCAGCCAGAATGTCAGACTGTGAGAGATGGCGGATCATCATGTCAGTATTTACAGAGACACACGCGCAGGTATGTTTCCGACTGAACAAAGCCTTGTTTTGGAAGTACTAACAGTCCCAAGAGAGCACAAGTGTGCCTCCACATACCCCCTCCATCAATGGGAGGAGGAGAGAACCTGAGAGGGAGATACTGTGTAGGGAGAGATGGAGGATAAAGAGGAATGATATAGAGAAAGGGTGGTGCAGGGAGGAGAGACGGGGTGAGGGAAGGGGGTTCCCATGGGGAGAGAAGCTGTCAGTCCCTGGGAGACTTCAAACGCACTGCAGCCCTGTGATCAGCCTGCTCCCTGGCTCTCTGCTGACAGCTCCCTGACTGCGCCGCTTAGACTCCTTCACACATGCACACACATACACACATACACACACATATACACTTGCTTGCTACCATAAGAGCTCTCACACTCGGTGATTTATCCACTCATACCACAACACATTCAAATTCCATTGACATACGCACACTCACGCTGATTCTCACACTAAGGATGTGCATCTGTGACACATTTGCTCTGACATCCATCCTTATAATAACCTTGAACACTGCCAAAGTTGCAACTCCGTCAAGGACACCACACAGTCCCAAACTGTTGCTCCTCAGCTACGACGGGCTGAGCAGAGGCAAGGTGGTGCCGGCCTTGGTGGTGGTGTTGATGATAATGATGATGATGACTTATCTGAGCCATTACTCCTTCTCTGCTGTGGGCTGAGGCACCCAAAGGCAGATCCCTCCTGATGATGAATTCATTAGTGCGGAAGATGAAATGAGTTGTCAGGGGCAGGGTTATGTATGGGAGGTGATTTGTGTTCTCTGCGGCACAGCGTTAGATCAGACTCAAGATCGGACGGGTCGGCTTGCTGTAAATCTCCCTGCTCTGCTGGCGCAGGACTTTCCCACCCCTCGTGCCCAGACTGAGCCTCTGCTCCGTCCCTCCCGTTGCCCGGCACGTCCCCCCCCCCCAGTCTCACAATGCCTGGAAGCTGCTAACAGGTGGCTAAACATTTGCTTGCTCTCAGAGTCCAGAGGAATGCTTGGGTGATTATGCATCTCAAGTCATGTCGCTACTTTCTATGTGCAAAGCCTCCTCGGAAGCAAAAAGCAACCCCAGCTTCAAAGAATTCAAACAGAACACAACATAATCCATTATTAATTTAAGGTTCACCCACAGCAGACTCCAGACTGGTCCATTAGTGCGGGCCATACATCCCAACAGCATAGGTCTTGCCTCTCAGGTGTGATGGTACAGTAGACCTGCTGGAGCACTGCTGCTGGGAATTGACTGGCTCACTTAGTGTACACTAGCTCTCCTGGAAAACATAGACCCTTCTTTGAACTCCCCCTGCTTCACTAGGTGTGCTACATCTGTGCATATGTGCATGTCTTATGTTCAAGTATATGTGCATCACTTTGTGTCTGTGAGTGAAGCTGTGCATGTGTGTGTGTGTTTATGTTTGCTTTATCCAAGAGCACACATGTATTTGTATGCACATGCTGAGCATTTGAGTGCTTTTTCCTTTCTTCTCTGTATTTTTTTGCATCCAAATGTATGGTTAAAAAAAAAAAAGGTCCAGGGTGACTGAGAAAGCAGAAATAGGGGAAAGCAGGAGCTGGACTGACTGTGATAGAGATTTCAAAGTGGTGTGTGAGATGTTGGCCAGTTTTTTGTTATTTTTATTTTTTCAATCGTGCAGGAGAGAGCAGCAGGCGTAGGCTGTTTCTCCCATGTGTGGTCTCTCTTGAGCAGAGCAATGTTATTTTCTGCCATGCAGAGAGGTTGGTTACATGCCAGAGAGAATGAGAGAGAAATAAAGATAGAATAAAGACAGAGAGAGCTTTGACTCAAAGACTGCTCAGTTTGACACATTTCTGTGAACACTAGTGGGTTTGCATCATTTCGGCAAAGAGGCAAGCTGACTTTGAAATGTATCTTTGTTGTGTTGTGATATAAAACATCTTATACTCGATACCTCCATATGCACCTTGCAAGTGTGTGGGCATCTGTGGGTTTGCTGTGCAAACTGAGAGAAAGTGATTTTACAAAGTCTTCTCCACAAAGTGCACGCCATCCAGGCTGCACTCTGAGGTCTATTCATTTTTAAAGTTCCCTTGCAGAGAGTATTAGAAAAAGTGGAAGTGCTCTCTCTGAGTCTGTGCGATGAGGAAGCTTAGTGGTTCCACTGGTTTCTCCCTGTAGGGCCCTGACTGGATCTGGCTCTCCATCCTCTAAAAGCCTCAGAGAAGAACAGGAATGCTCCGCTGCCTGGCCTTTTTTTTTTTTTTTTTTTTTTAAACGTTACATGTAAGTTATCTGTGAGCAACTCACCCAGATCCAATCTGACCCATATTTTGGCAGCAAAAATAGTTGGTGACCTTCTCTGTGTTTCGCCCTCCTTACAAGAGCCAGGCTGTTGCCGTGATTAGTTCACTGCCTCCCAGCACTCCTCTGTCAGACCAGGCTCAGCTCCAGCCTCCTCCATAAACACATTTAGGTTCGCACACATGCTGTATATACACACGCATGCAAATGCAGCACAGGCCCCATGCCTTCCTTTCCCGAGGCTTTCCACTGGCTCCTCACCTGTCGCCCCAGGTCTCTATCTCTCATCCTCGACATGTGTGTCAGGACAGAGCCTGCGAGTCCACGGCCTCACCAGTTTGTTTGTTTGCTGCATTGACGGGTGGGGAGCGGGGACGTGGGTGCAAGAAATTAGCACAAGTCAAATCAGATTAATTAATCCCCAGCTCAAACTATTAGCTGAGGAGTCGTGTTGAATTAAAAATCAAATTAGCCCTGGCGCCTGCCGCTGAAGCTGTGGTGTGTGCCTGCCAAGCTACAATGACACACACCCACAGAAGGCAGCCGCTCATGGGCTTCACTGATAGATGGACGTATGGATGGATGGAAGGGTAGAAGAAGAAATTGGAGCTCACGGACTGGAGGGATGGGGGAAGGAGACTTTAGTGACTTTGCCACCCAGTGTGGAAAGCTTCTCCTGGGGCCACAGAGCTGGCTGTTCTCCACTGGGTGCTGCTCCACAGGCCTCACACCACTAGCACTCAGCAGACTTGGCTATGTCACTCCAATTAGGCCTTTCAGCAACATTTCACCCTGATGATTTACATAACACACACACATCTTGAGCTGGGACTGAACCCAGTTTTAAACAGGCCCTTGTTTCTCAGTGTGAAACGGGGAAAGCTAAATTTTGTTTTCAGACAAAACTTATTTTCGTAGCCTTGCCCTCTCTCCAAACGTGACCAGCCTGATGATCAAACAGGTTTTAAACACATTTCTTCTATCCTATGATTTTAACATTTCAGGGGTGCTTATTTTTGCTTTAAATACTATTGTTAAACTCTTTTACGTTTGACCATCTGACTGATTCTTGTCGGACTTCCTGTAATGTTACCTGTAATGATGGAACTGATGGCCCAAACCATAAAGATGTGACCAAAGTTGTAACAAACTGTGCTTTTCATTAAACTGCTGCAGTTTATTCAGCAATATAAGTTGCAGTTGTGCATGCATACATGCATCGGGGTATACTATTTGTACTTGTGTTTGCAAGTATGTGAGTGTGCCTTTGAGATGGATTGCGGGGCTGTGCAGAGATGTAGAGGTCTCATCTATCATACAGGGTGGGGCTCCAAAACACACAGCACTTGTTTGATTCAGAACAACATTCATTTCAATTATGACACATTAGTTCAGGGGGGTATATTATGCTCCAGTAGTGTTCCTGAATTCCATTTATCATTCATGCCTGTATGGCTTGTAGCTCTTGATCACTGAAAGGAAGCAGTAAGCAGCCTCAAGCAATGAACTAAATGCTTATTTTCTTCGTACTTTGATATGTATGGGACATGTTACAGTAGAAAAAGCAATTATTAAACTAGCATCAGTAATAAATAATTGTTCATGTATGACCATATGTTGTTGTGTGCCTTCTCTCATTCAGCTGGGTAGAGCCATACTGGCAGCTCTTACAATAAGCCCCAGCTTTGTATGTTGTGTTGTGTGTCTTGTGTGGGTGTGTGTGGCCTTGCCTTCAGGAGTTTATGGATGATGGATGCTGTGAGATACAATGGAAGCCTAAATGAAAGAGCAATTGTTCTCTGAATGTGTGCATATGGGCAAAAATTGGTTTGGTGCTGAGAGCCAGGCCATGAATACATACATTTAATCGACACATAAATGGGTTCTTTCACAGAACGTTTAATTGAACGTGCTGTGCACACATGGGAAAACATAATAATGTAAACATAAACATGTGCACAAGAAGTCTCACATATACGCTCTTGCGCATGCTCACCTACACACAGTCACAGCTCAGCAGACCTCCAGGTGTCCTTTACTGCCAGTTAAACTGTCTTTCATTCATGTGGCAAACGTCCCCCCCCCCCCACCACCCACATTTTCCCACAGAGTCTCCTACCCCCTTTCCCCCTGGTCACTGGCATCTTTCACCACCCATATTAACACACAGCTTCCTTCTGGCAACGCCGTGCCGGACCCCTGCCATCACCACAACGCTGCCAACCCGTCTCCATGGCAGTATGATTGGCAGATGCTGAGATGGATGCCCATTTCAGCCAATGGCAGATCAGAGCAGCGCTGTCATGCGCCGACCCCGCAGTGGTCCGGCTGACCAGCTGAGGATGGCGTTGGGAAGAAGGGGTGAATGCGACGCAACAGGCGCGCACACACACTCACACACACACACAGCAATGGATCATTCCGCAGCACAAAGCGTATGGGGTCCCTGCTCAGGCTGTCAGTACTGTTGTGATGTATCATTTATGTCGCCATTGTGTGGCCTTCTCTTTAAACATGTTGACAGAAGCATTATTCTGGCTTTTGACAGATTCCCATACATTCACAGGCTTTTAATAACACATGTTAATGCTCCAATAGGTTTATGACAGGTTTTAAGAATTACCACATGAAATATGAGCCTTTAATGGGCCTGCTCTCGAATTATCTGGGGTGGTATACATTGAATTTGTAAGTCTGGGCAAGTGGGAGAATGAGCTCTGCTTATTATCTGTCTGAGTACACACATACACACACCCGAAGCACACACACATCAGGCCTGGAGGACAAAAGATGTGCATCATAAACATTAATCTGCACTTTTTAAATGAGACCCACTTTTCTATGTTTAATCAAAAAGCATATAGTGAGAGGTGACAAATATAAATTCTTCAGACAAAAATCAAATAAACTAATCTGCTCACGGCACATTACGCTGCTTCATAGGGCTTTCATTAACACCCCGAGCAAACTGCTGTACATACACGTGCAGTTTAATATTCTGTTTGCATTTGCCTTTGTACGCATATGTGTAGACATCCAGGGTGATGAAGTGCATGTGTGCGTATGGTTGTGCATTATGTGTGTACTCCAAGGTGTCCATGAATTAATAACAATTGCTCCAGTGGAGGGAAAGTTGAACCTGTACTGTCGAAGAGAAGAGGCAGCGAGCACCCAGATCAGTCTCACCTGCAGGACTCAAATGCATTTTCCCACCGCCCTCCTGTTGATTAGAAATCTGCCAGGAAAAACATGTTTAAGTGTCTTGAAATCAACCATTTATCAAGAATGGAGCACTCAAACTAATAGATTTCTGTTGCTCCACTAGCCAGACACTGTTCAAGGACACTTGTGAAATGAGTGCAAAATCCAGTGGCTATTTGCTACTGACCAGATGTCAAATGGTTTGTATAAACTCTGAATGATTCTGGTAAATGCGCACATCAATTTGAATGGTGCCTCTCGAATCCTCGCCACTCTGCCACAAAGCCTAACTATCAGTTCTAATGCCAGTTAGACCGGCTCCTGCTGGTCCTACAGTGTGAAGTCGCTGCCAGCCTGAGCCACCGATTGCCCATCTGCTCCATCGGGGAGAATTCTCACTCCATCTATTTGACTTGTTTTGAGCTTGGCTGTGGAGCGCTCATTAGCTTTGCAAAGTGAGATACAAAGACAGATAAAAATGCTGTCTCCAAATAGAGAGATGTTAAAGAGGACACAGACAGATGTGGAGTGAAGTGTTTACATGTTTAAAAGATGCAAGACCAGACGGAGGAGAAAAATGTGATGAAGCCTTTGTTTCCGCAGACATGGGCGGACTGAATATGAATACATAAGAGGCGCTCGACTTCCCACTTCCTTTTTGTGGGTGCTTTAAAAATTCACTACAATTACCAGCGGAGATTGATGTCGGGGTGACGCTCCTACAACCAACATATGACCCTTAAAATCCTGACACACCCATTTCCTGTGTTTCTGTGTATCTGTGTGTGTGTGTGTGTGGGTTTAAATGTATGAAACATGCTCTGCCCAGTCATACCGTGGGAGTTAGCAGGTCATCTTCCCTTGCCATTAATCACTGCCGACAGCTCATAAGTGCCCAATCTGCATGTGAAAGAACTGCGTGTGTTTGCGTGCGTGAGCGAGCGCGAGCGTGCGTGTGTTTGCATCTGTGCATTTGACTGTGGATGTGTGCTTGCAACGGTCCTCCAAGATCCCCCTGTGGCTGCTTATTGAATTAGAAGTGGCCTCTGCTGATACTTAGCTAACATGCAGCATGGATGCATCACCGGTGGCATTTGGACCGCAGCTACAACATGTGTCACTGTCCGCTCGTTAGCTGAGGGCTGCACCTGTGGCTGATTGTCCCGTACGTGGACAACAAACAAGCACAGCTGATAAAGCATAAAATGTTGAGAAGTTGGGAGGATCAAGAGTAAGAAAACAGGATAAACACAAAATACTGACAGATATCTATCATGTAGGTAAAAAAAAAAAACAACTCAGAGGTCAACTGAGTAAATTAACTGAGTTTTTCAGTCGATGTGACCGTGTTGCATAAGGACACAGGAAGGGCTTTGTTATATATTTTCATTTCACAATGACGAAAGAGTCCGTCTCTCTGTGTCTCTGCTCGTCTCCCCAGACAGAACCAGGAATGTCAGAGCTTCCTTTTTTTCCGTCCAGGTTCACTACAGCTTGTTGCTTTACTGGAACATTTGGGATTTGGATCTCATTGAATAATAGTGATTTTTTTTCTCTCTCTCTCTCCCTCCACACCCGGACATGAAAGGGACTAGTTTCGTTATTTGCATTTTTATGCCTGAGTGTATTTTTCAAGTGGGAATAGAAATTCTGTGAGCAGTGTCGAGTCCCAGCGCTGCTGTGTCCTGGAGTGCATCAGTCTGCCTTTTCATCTTCACCCTACTCTAACTGCTCTCTGCTTTTCTTCAGCCACACCACAGTTCCTCCCTCTGTCTACCTCTCACTCTGTCTGCTACTATTTCCTTTATTTTCTCACTTTTATCACAGTGCTAGGCTCAATTTTGGATTCTGTGTTTGTTTTCATTTCATCTAAGAAGAGTTACTGTAATAAATTAATTCGTGTTGTATTACAAGCATTGTTGTTGGTTCCCATCTCTTCCTTTAACCCATTGATGAGTGACAGCCCTGTAAATGAGAATATTCCTTTGAATGAGCGAGTTGAATGAGTGATTCATTGTCTCTGTCCCTCTGTCCACACCGACGTTTACTTTCTCCTTCTGCTATCTCCGCTGCTCAGTCTGCTGCTCATCTTCATCACCACACTTCTCCTGTTCTGTTTGTCTTTGCAGCTTTCCAGCCAGTTTCCATTGCTACCACAAGAGCTAAGCTTGTCTTATGCACACCTGCAGGGATTCTCAAATTGCACCACAGCAATGTGCTCAGAAAGATTCACAGCGCTTCTCCTTCTATTCTTCTGCCCCAAAATTGGACAATTAGTGCCAAAACTGTTGTCTTGAGTGCCTTGGTTGCAGCGGAAAAAGTGCGGCACCTAACAGCAAGGAAATTGTTGTGGAAATGGCATTTTTTTTTGTGTTAGAGGAGGTTAAAAAGAAAGAACGATGTATGGGTATGTCAGTGCAAGCTTCCCTGAGTGCTATGTAAGAACAGCACAGAAACAATTTCTCTTTCTCCGTATGTCGGCGGTAAAGATGGGCTGCTGAGGAGCTCTCGCCCAGGCAAACAACACAGCAATAAGCCTTGACAGTAATGCGTGTTTATGTGTTTCCCTGCGTAAGTGTGTGCGCGTTTGCTTAAGATTAAATCGTGGCCATTACGCAGAGAGGTTGTAGCTGAGGTGATTAGAGAGCAGCACTACTATTAGTGGGTGATTACATCTCAGTCTATTATTACACAGCAGCAGCTCCTTCGCGATGCAAAAGGCTACGTTGCGCGACACCTCGTAAATCTGAGGCCCACACGCTGCTCGCGCTCACACATAATGACACAATATGTTGTTGTCATGTGTAACCTCTTAAATCATGTAGCATTGATGATTATTCAGTTTGAACTCCAGTTAAGGAGTTTTGATGTTTCGCTACGTGATGAGAAAAGGCACAACTCCGGGGTGGAAGAGAACCTCTGCAAACCCAACAGGGTAAACAAATAAATGCACGGTGCTCAGCTTAAAAACAAGCTTGTTTTTCTTATTTTTCCATCCGACAGCAATGATAACTAGGTTTGTTTGTAGCGTGCCACACACACACACGCATAAACATAAATTTCTTGCAACAATACAGAGGAACAAACACACACACACACACAGCTGGCCGAGTCGAACAGAAACATTTATGGAGCTGTCGACATTGTGTGTATTTATGGATGCAATCTGTGAGGTCAGATTTATTACTGTCAGAAATGGGCGGAATTATTTCTCTTTAAATAATTAGTTTTGAACCACACACACAGTCGCGCACACACACACACGCAGTCTTTGCATATTGATTTGCACATTGATTCAGGGGATATTAAAGCTCTGATGTTATTAATCATTGCTGATTATGTTTTCAGTGAGTTGACTAATGATGGAGGAGAGGAGAGGACAGGATTGTGTTTGCAGGTTACGCAGAGCAGAGGCCGGCCACCGGAGCCCTGCAGCTCAGTGCACTTCCTCGTACATAGACGGGACATAACATACATTTTTAAACTGGCTGAATGTGTTTGCTCCGTGTGCACTGGACCAAAATATGTTGGTAGAATAATGATAAATTCCCAAATTATCTGCCTGCGCACTCCATGCTCCAGTCGTCCTTGTGTTTGTGATAGTTACTGCACAGTTTGGATGCTACCAAGCCGTTTAGTTACAGTAAATTATTGAACTGTTCTGTATGTCTGCGCATTGATTGATGAGTCCGGCGGCGTCCTGCCCTTGCCCTCTGTGATATGAAGGAAAGATTGTGTGACATGATGTCATCCCATCGGTGCAATCATAGCCGGACACAGACCCTCATTAATAAGAGCATCGTTACGTCGTGGCAGCTCACAGGGATGGAGAAAAGAAGGAGAGGGTCGGGGGAGAAGTCGAGGGGGGAAGGAGCAAAGGAGAGAAGGTGAATGAGAAGTGAGTGTGAGGCAGGAGGCAGTGAAGAAGAAAAAGAAAACTGTGGGATGCCAGAGGAATGGAAAGAATAACAGTAGAAGGGCATGAGATCAAAGGAGTGAGGGAAGAAATAAAAAGCAAATGGAAAGAAGGAAGGAGGGAATAAGGTGGATGTGCATCTGCCAAATCTGTGACACTGGTAGAAGTCAGTTGTTTTCGCCATCAGTTCTCCTTCACACAACAATGGCCTCATGGTTTTTCTTTGTGTATGTGGTTAAATTCATTAGCCAGTCACTTTCAGCCTGTTCTCACTCCCAAAACGTCAAATACAGCAGCTTTCTTCAGTGGCCTTATGCCTCAAACTATGTTTTTTTCCCTACTGTTCATACTGTCATTACTGTATGTAACCAACCTGACCAGGCCTGGTTGAGATCCAGCTGATCATCCATCGCAGTGAGCATCATTTTTGTGTGTGTTTTGTTTTTTTGTGAAAATAACTCTGTGCAGTCATGTAATGAGTGTGGATTAATGAAGTCTGCTGTTTGGAGACTGGTGAGGGTTGGCCACCAGTAAACAGTCTTTTTGATTCAAGAGACTGTAAATTAAACATAATGCTTCACGCCACATCCATGTTTTAGTAATTGTTTGTCTTTGGGTGCGGTTTTATGAAGGCAGTGTTGTTCAGGGGGCCGGTGAGCACACACCACTGGCAGACTGTAAAGATCACTACCTTATAAATGGGCTTACCACACAATGATAATGTAACTGTTAATACAACATACAAAGTAAAACAAGTTTTATGTGCAAGTTAACTTTAATACTGTAATAAAATAAATGGAAACCAGCTGATAACTGGAAGTCAGGGTAAACATCTACGGGACTAAGGTTAGCTTTGGAAAATGTTTGTTAATAGTTAAATTATAGTAGGACACAAAACATTAGAAACTGTCCTTTGTTGGTCTGCCGCTCATTCTCTTCTCCTCTGCCCTCCAGGTGTGATGCCAGAGCGGCAGTTCGGTGGAACGCAGTTTGTTTGCAGTGTGGTCGCCTCGCACGTCAGCCACCAGCCCTCCTCCAGCTTCAGCTTCGTCTGGATCGCCCCACCGCCTGGCACCGGCTGCGTCAACTTCCTGTAAGTCACGTCTGAGCGTATGTGTGTAAAAGAGAGCAGTTCATAAGAAATTTCAGACAAGTCGATGTGATGCAGACTGGGACCTTTACAGCTGCCACCCGTCTAACCCAGACATGGAAGTCGTAAACTGTAACAATAATATCCGTTAATGTTGTGTGGCTGCATATTGACCCAGTTAGCCTTGCGAGGCTTATCAGCTGACATCATGGGCGGTGTTTTCTCTGTCAGAGCCACAGAGAGGATGTTAAAAGGTCATCCGGTCAGAGAAAACATGCAGAATGACTGGAAAGAGGTTAAACTGGGGACATGATCCTCATGCTTGACATTACCCTGCTGAGAAGCAACAGAAATATCCTCATCCTCTCACTCGGTCCCTCTGCCTCATTGGAAAATGTGTGAGTGGGGAACAGATCCACCCTTCCCCCGAGGATGGGCGTGATACAGACTCAAACTGACAAACTTTTTGAGAAAGAAAAACTTCATGAAAGCATTAATAAGGAGCAGTTATCCCCTCTCACTCATACAAATGGCTCCTATTAGAGGCTCAGGGTGGATTTTTAGCCCATTGCAGCAAACTGTGGGGCTGTTGCTGAGGGATGCTGCACAGGTGTGTTTGTGTACACGTTACTGCGTTTCCCTGAAGCTTACATGTTGTTTGATTGGCCCAAGATCTTAATACATCTGAGAAGAGCCGTGGTCTTTTTCCTTTTTGTCATTTTCGTTCCCTCCATCATGTTCTCCGTCTCTATCTGTTGGAAACATCCTCTAACTCTCTTTCCCTGTACTTCTCTTGGCTGCTGATTTACAGCCACATGCTGATAATCAGTCAAAATGCAATTAGCAGCTGTTGCTGGAGAAGCATAAAGGAAAAGGGAGGACTCCAGTAACTCTGCCCCATGCAAAGTCACAGCAGCACATTAAAAAGATCTTTTAGAAATTCGCTCAAATATTGGAATATTTATACATCTGACTCGGGTACTGCTCACATTTCTACATCAAGGGCAGTGTTTTTCCGAAATGAAACCGAAGCATGAAAACATCATAATGATTTGAGTCCTTCAATAGTCAAATCAAACTGCAAACTAATCTCTTATTTTTTTTTCTTCTTTTATTACCAGCCATCCTCTTTCCAAACTTGAAAGACATTGCAAATTGCACATCAGTGTTTCACAACTAAATTAATCATTTTGGCAGTACTGACAAAAATCCCTCAATGAATTCCTGGAGGGACACGATAGACTATCAGACAGAGACTTTTATGGACAGACTGACAGACAAGGATTCAGTCGGGGAATTTGCTGAAGTGGAGCTGCCATTTAGACAATATCCACAGAGCCAAACAGATTTACTGCCTTTTTTGTCTGCCAGCAAACACATTTACTGTCGAGCGTGTGTCAGCTTACGAGGATTGTGTGTTTCCTCAGTGTCTGTGTGTGTGTGTCCATGCGTGTGCTGTGTGTTCGCGTGGTGCAGCAGTGTGCCAGTGCTGATGACAGTGGGGCTGGCAGGGGGCCACAACTGTATGACAATAGGGGCCCCTGCGGCTGACCTTATCAAAGTCAGCCAGTCACACTCCAGCTGGCTGGAGACTGCTCCTTACATACACACACACGCAAAGACAGGCACACACTCTTACTGCACCCTTTTCCAGTTCACAGCCCCCATCTCCACCAGTATATCCTCACATCTAGAGTTGCCCTCTCAGGGTTCAGTGACGTGACTGGACGGGAGAAATTCAACGAGAGGCCCTTGTGACGAAAGCCAGGGTTACCTTTGGTGCCACATGTGTTTTTCCAGCACTGAACTGTCAGCGTTATCACTCTTTAGGTCGAGATGTGATCAGACGACTGTCATTTCCTCATATTTCCTTGATTTTTTATAAAAAAATTCGCCCATGAAGAGCGGTTTTATGGCAATCACTTTAAAAGTCGAGCAAGATAATAAAAAATGTGCATGTAAGAGAGATTGACTGTACAAAATGTAAATAATGGAATGTCCTACCCTTTCCCACACTACTCCCACCCTGACTGATACAAGGACCATACTCCACAGGCAGTGTCTATGAGTGTTTAAATTAACGGCGCAGACATCCTATGTCCTTCACAGGGCTGGAGCCGGTCCGCCGCTGCATCAATATGGGGCCTGTGAGCAGTTTTATGGGCCATATTGTGGGAGTGTCGCTGGTAACAGATCACTAGCAGGAGTGTGATAGAGTGCAGTGACGTGGGCATCCAGAAGAACTCATTTTCTGGGTGGCTGTAAATTGCCACCTTAAAGAGAAGGGGAGGCCTTGGAGGAGGAGAGGAGAGCAGGCAGGGGAGGTGGAGGAGTGGGGAGAACACACACAGACAAACAAGTCACTAAAACTAGTCACTCACCAGACAATCAGCATGAGTTTTGAAAATGATGGATCATTTCAGCTGTTTGTCAAGCAAAAATATCAAAAAACATTCGCTAGCTTCAGCTTCTTACATACAAAAAGGAGGTGTTATCTCTCTATTTTCATACATTTTACAGACATAATTTTTTATTAATTAATTTAAAAAACAACTACAAGATTAATCAGTTATAAAAGTGATCATTAATTGCAGCCTTAATAGGATTCTCAGCAGCTATTCCTGCAGCCGTCAAAGTGAAGTTAAACTGTCAGCCAGGAGCGAACCTTTCCTTACACACAAAATGCAAACCAGCTCTTGCTTTAATAATTGCATAAAACACAGTTGTGTCCCACTTTTTATTCTTCTTGCTCAGACTTGTCAGTCCACACCACGACATAATGCGCTGAATGCTTTGCTGCACTTAACGGAGGTGAGAATGGTTAAAAGCCTCGTCTGGTGAATGCAGAGATGCACTGGTGTGTCTCTTCCTTTCTTTGCCTTTCTTCTGCTTCACTTGCAGCCTCGGGGCAGTCAGGGCTGTGCGTGTGTGTGTGTGTATGTGCGTGTTTGCGTGCGTGTGTGCATGGGGTTTTATATGTAACAACGGCCACATTCAGAGAAACACATTCAAACATAACTCATAACTTGTAAGTCTTGCGAGTGTACGGGTGCTGTATGACTGTATCTGTGTGCACACGTGCAGCCCTGCATGAACACGTCCTTGTGTGTTGATACATGCGTATGTGAGATTTTGCAGCTGCAGTGTTTTGTGCTGTCTCCCTGTGGATCTCTGACAGCTGCATAGAGATTGCTTTAATTACTGCATGTGAGCCCCCTTCCCAAAGTGTTCCCCTGAGGATGGGGATGTCTGCAGATCTGATGCTGCTCTGTTCCTTTATGTCACGGCATGCTGTGTATGTGTGAGTTTACATGCATGTGTGCATTTCTTTGCAAACACTCATGTGTTTGTTCTTTTTCTACATCTCTGCGCTACCTGTGGTTCCTCTGTGGAGTCCTCAACTGATTGAAGCCACTTGTAGGAGCAATTAGGAGGAGAAATAGAAATAGGGCAGGTGGGCGCTAAAACACTCTCTTGTCTTGTTAGCTGTAATTGAAAAGGAACAGTTCCAGTGCTGTAATTACGCGGGCGTTGCTGTGTTGTTGATACTGCCATCTGTTCAAAGTAGGCAGGTCTGTGTACACATGAAGTTTGTGAAACACGCGCTACGGTGTTGCATAGTATGCGGCTGACTGCTGCATGTGAACACAGCCTGATTTGGCTGCTAAGCAAGAATGGCTGTAGCTGGACGCTGTCATTTTAGAGTGAGCTGCAACGTGCAGTAGATGTGCTGCTGATTGTAGGCGTGCTGATAAAGATCTGGGTTGACCTTTCTATTTTGTGACAATAATGTGTCCTTAAGCTCATCCAGTCTTGTTGCTCTGGTAATCAGGATGATGGACAGTTTGTTAGATTAATCGGAGGTCAGAGTTCAGACATCAGGCCGACAGATGACCTGTCTTACCCAGCACCTAATTTCTCCTGGTATTAGTCTTCTCCATTGATTTCCTATTACTCAAGTCAATCTTTCAGTCTGTTTGAACATAAAATCACTGGTTAATGAGCTCCCCTCATCACTAACACTCCATACTAGCCTGTGGCAGTGTGACAGATTCACTGTAGACATTGGGCCAGTGAAAATGAAAGATTGGTTCAAGGTAATCGCACTTTGGCATTGTAGATATAGAAATACGGGGCAGAAATGTGAAGCATGACAGAGCACATAAATCTGATCCGCTTTTTGTCTCCACAGACCGGCCAGAGCTGCAAATCTGGCGCAGTCCACCCATATAATTCTAATTTTCATATATCACACATTCACATATAAGACAGCAACTCTTATATCTCTCATATTCATGTGCTTAACCTTTCTTAAACTTTAAGAATGTGCCAGTTTTTCAGGATTTAACAGTAAATCAAAGCTGTTAGAGGCAAACCCACTCCCGTGCTCCTCAGATCACAGCCCAGACTCCTGTTGCTGTTTACCCTAAAGGTCTCTGCATCCATGATATGGTCTTATTTCCCAAGGGGCGGCCCATGACCCCTGTAATTATACACATACACCTGTGTACACAGAGACACACATGCACACACATGCACACCCACATACATGCATATTGCACATCAGCGCTCTGATCAATACTGCCACAAATTGTCCGCATCACATCTGTGCTGCACCAACATCACACTTTCATCAAGAGGTCACCATCACACCTGCTGGGACGTTGACCTCCTTATCAATTCTAGATGAAATGGCGCGTGGAGAGTGAACCATGCTCAGGGGAGAGGGGGCACGCTCCACATGTATTTTGTGAGAAATGATTGCTTCACATTCTGCGCTGTCTGTTGCTGCAAATGTGCCCGGTTGTGACTGACAAGATGAATTACAGACTTGACTTGTTGTGGGGATTCATCCTGCTTTTGTTGACTCTCAGTCAAAAAGGTAGATTCTTCTTCTTCTTCTCCCCAGCTTGTCCCAGTCTAACCCTGAGAAAGTGAGGAAGGGCGGGTTTTCTCAGACATCTTTTTTTTTTTTTGAAGTAGCTGCCTTCAAGACTAAATCAACAACAGAAAATCAACAGCTTTTTTAGACTCCACTCTTTTTTTTCCTCCTCACATATTTACTCCTAACTGCTGTTGTTTTCCTAATCCCCCTAATTATGACTCGCTAACTGTAGTCAAGGTCAATTGCTCTTCTCCTGGCTGTATGCTGAGCAGTAACTGCACTTCTTCTGGCACTATTTGGAGCCGTAACTCTCTGTGACCCTGTGCTAACAAGCAGGTAATTTGCCAAACAACTCCCAAATCCCTGCTCTGTGGAGCTTCATTAAATTTGCATGTTCTCCAAGAGCCTTTTTCAATTAATTAATTAAGGGGCGGAGGGAATGAGGGGGGTAATGTGATTCCACGAAGCCAGTCACACCCTCTGAGGCCCTGATGGGGATGAAAATATCAAGGTTGGGTCGAAATCAAAGCTCTTGATCGGCGGTTTTATGGATAACTGAGGCAGTGGATTCTTGTTTCCCTTTTTATCTGCCTCTCTCATTATCCTGTCTTTACTTCTCCATCTTCCTGCCTCTCTGTTCCTTTACCTGTTGTCCCTGATTGTGGTGCCCAACCCACAGCTGGTCCTCAAACATGGAAGATAAATCAACCAATTAGGGTGTATTATTTTAAGGGCTGGGTCCAAATGCACCAAATCAGCGCTGGCGACTGGAACTGCGCTCCACTCATATTAATCATGATTACCAACAGGCCTAGTGAGCTGGGAGAGAAAATGAGCTTTTAATTGGGATTTGAGGAGAAGGGGATGGGAGAGTCGTCTAACGAGGGAAGAAGTGCGAGGTAACGTGTGTTTTCTCCCCCCTCAGATGTAGTAGTTCACGATAGCATTGTGAAAAACCTGTAACAGAAGTTTGTTTGTGTGGTCAATATTCAGTGCACATTGCGGTCATACAGATAGCACCAGCTATATTTAACTGCATGTATATGGCTTTAGGGTAAATCAGCCACCAGTGCGCCCCGCTGTGTGTGTGTGTGTGTGTGGTTAGCAGGGAGCTGTCAAGCTGGCTCCTGGGGGATACTTATGGCCGACAGCAACATGTAATCTAACATGGAAGACATGCCTGGTAATTACCCACTCCAGGCCCTTTTGGGAGCTCTTTGAGTGACAGCCTGTCCATCTGCATACATGTTAAAGCTCATATGTGGCTTGGAGTGTGTGTGTGTGTGTGTGTGTGTGTGTGTGTGTGTGTGTGTGTGTGTGTGTGTGTGTGTGTGTGTACATGTGGACTGGATCTCTGCCCTTCCTCACATGCCTCTCTATTTGACAGCAGATTGTGGACTTTGAAAGACAAGGCCATCTAACCCCCATCTCTCTCTCCTCTCTGACCAAATCCCAATCCCCCTCCCCCTCCATTTATCCATATCTCTCACTCAATCCTTCTCTTTTTCTTCATCTTCCTCAATCCCCCTCTCCCTCTCTTTCCCATCTCCCAGATTTTCTCCTCCTGACTAATGAGAGGGGAGAGGATGACACTTATTTTCACAAGATGAATGATCCCTCGTTTGAATCAGAGAAGGAGAGAGAGGAGAAAAAAGAAACACCGACACGTTTGGGCCCTTAATTGCTTTTTTCCCCCCCAAAGAAAGTCAAATTAACATTTAGATGTTCAGTAAATGTTTTGTGTATATCAGCGCTGTTCTCTGTGTGTGTGTGTGTGTGTGTGTGTGTGTGTGTGTGTGTGTGTGTGTGCATGCGTTTATGCGTGTGTGTCTCCCAGAGTGGAGACGGTAATGAGAGACACACGCTGAGGAGCCGCTGGAGTGTGACGGCAGGACAGATGCTGGCGTCGCGCTGCGCCGATCACACACACTCCGGCTCAGACTAAATGCCCTCTCCTGGCTACTGTTTTAATGACAGACGCGTTATTAAGTCACACATAGTGAGGAAGCTCGGACGCGCGCACACGCATACACACACTCGTCAAATGAAGCACTTTTTCCCACTGAATGTTTCTCTTCTGTCACTGTTTGCTGGATGTCTTTGTGTTTCATTGGGGGGGAAGAAAACAACATCATTAGAAACAGACAAGTGCTTTTAGACTTTTCAAAGACACATCTGCATAGCTGCATTTTAAAAAGCTTCCCCTCAGAAATACTACAACAGCTTTCACACTGCAGTCAAAAACGGTGCAATATAACAAAGTACAATCCCATTTTATGTTATTTTATGCTTATATTCCACTACAGTATCGTACCTTGTAGGCCACTGCATTTATCAGACACTTTGCAGATTAAGATTTTACCAACAAAACATATCAGTTTTGTCAATTTTAATGCATTGTTGTCGATTAAACAACCCTACACTATATAAAATAGTTGAAATGATATCACATTGACAAGGGCCTTTCTGCTGCATAATAAATACTTTTACTTTTGATACTTAAAGTTCATTTTATTGTACTTTTGCACTTGAATGCAGGACTTTTACTGTGGAGTATTTTTACATTGCTGTATTGCTGTTACATTGCATCTGAGTAGTTCTTCCACTACCGTGAGCTTTGCAGGGCGTTTGTCTCCTACCTGGCTCGGTAAGGGTTACGGTCACAGATGTGTGTGTGTTCAGTGAGTGTAAAAGATGTGTGTGAGGTCAAATGTGCTCTTTGATGGAGCCCCCTGTCCCCCGGCACTTAACAGAATCTGTTTAGTGAACTTGAGCTGCGACTGTGTTTAGTAAATATTTAAGGGCCTTGTTCCTACATCCCCACCCGCTGTTCGTTGCGCGCCATCTTTTATTCATAAATACCAAACTCAAATTAGTTTTCACCCAATTCTGAAATATGAGTGTAATTAAGTATGTTTTCTCCCCAGCTCTGCACAGGCACAAGAGCTCTTTACTAATTAATGAGGGGCCTATTCATTATTCATCAGCTGAGATGAACGAGTAAATGCCTTGGCACCCATAAAAGGCCTGAGTCTGCATGGTGGGCCTGGGTGGGGTAGAGTTTGGGAGGTGCGAGGCAAAATCAACATGGGACCGTGGAGACGGAAAGATGAAGCAGGAGATGGAGAAAGTCTGAAAAATGGATGTGGGCCTCGCTGACGCAGGCACCCACCGTGTTGTGTTCACCTCATGAGGTTTTCCTTATTTTTAATCCTCTCCTCGTCTCCTCCTCTTCTAAATCTGTGTTATAAAGGACAGTGTGTTGACCGGGTGTGGCAGAGCACACACACACACACACACACACACACACACACACACACACACACACACACACACACACAGTATGGACTGCCTGCATTGACATATATTGAATTTGAAATCACAGTGAGATGATGATCAGACCTCCACTTTTTTTGATTTGACTTATATAACAGAAAATGTTGTGTAATGTCTCCAGATCGTGGGAATGTCCCGAATACTGAGACAACAGTGTGTCCTTACATGGCACAGACCGAGAAAAGGGGCCTCTTATTTCCACAAGTGCCCCTTGAAGGAACTTTCTCACTGTATGTGGGTGGCTCACATAGTTCTGTGTCAGTGTGTGTTTTTAGCGTGAGGTTGCTCTGATTTACAAGCCACGGATGATGTTCATAATTAAAGGCAAAGCCAAACTACGACGTTAGACACAAGTCTGAGTGTCAGACGGATGAGACGAGACTCCAGTTGCCCGACTCTCCTCGATGCACAAGCAGTAATGCTGCGAGCAGTCCATGAGGAAACACACCCTGGCTGTGATATTTATCCTCTTTATGTTTTTGACCTCAATCCCACTCCAACTGTTTCCCTCTGTGTATTATGCGGGGAAAACACAGGTCAGAGTGGTGTAATACAGCTTTTAGTAGCCATCTAAAAATGTTCTGTTGTGTCATGTTGCACAGGACTTTCTTCATGGGGGCACTACACATCCCATTTTGCTGCTGCCACTGACTAGAATGAGCTAAACGCCTCAAGGGCTCTAAAACTTTACAGTCTTTCTCACAATAACTCATTCCAAGGACTCTGAAAATTGCAGCTTCTTCCATACTCTTTCCGCCTCAATCTCCCCCCTGTGTCCCAGTTATGGGCCTTTATTTTTCTTGTCTTTCACTCTTTATCCCATTACTATTATCCACTGTTTGTGCATTATAACAGCTCCTGTATTGTCATTGCTATTGTTGTCATTGTTATGGTAAGGGATGACAGTTCTGTACCGGAGAGCTGCTTCGTCAGTGTGCATTTTTACTAATGTAACTCTGCTATTGCAAACTACATGTCTGCAGTGCAGCAGAGCATGTCTCAGTGTCTGTGTAAAATATCCCACCGCACTCCGAGCCATTTCACCCTCTTAGACTTTTAAAGCTTGCTCCGTTTTCAAATGAATAATGCATTTCATGGCCATCGGAAGGAAATTCATATTACATTCCATACATACCGCACGCAACATGCAGTTGGATTTACATTGGCATGCAAGAGCGTAGTGTGGTAGTGCAGAAGATATTTGATAACCCAATAAAAAACAACTGTATATAGAATGAGGTGAATAAGGAAATATTCCAGTCAATATTATATGAAATGATAACTAGAAGAGTGCAGATCTCCAGCAGGATTGTCTGGAGCCATGTGGTTATTGAACAGGAAGTGCAGGGCAGGCTGCGGCAGCGATGTAAAATGTCAAATGCCAACAGCAGAATCTGCCAACACCAATGTGTCCGCCATGTACGATGCAGAAACTAGCAGAAACAAGATGCCAAAACTGAAGCAGCTGTAGATCACTGCGGCTCCTACCGGCCAGAGGAGTGAGGAGTCAGCACTTACCGGCGGTATAAACGGAGCACTCATAAAAAAAAAAAAGAGGTTTTTCAAAGATTTTGAATCACAGCAACTACAAAAGGACCTGGCAGAGATAATTATCCTTTTAGTCACAGGATGTGCAGTCATACCAACAAGACCTCCAGCTTTGCTCAGCGGTGACTGACTTGCACTGTGAGAGGAGATTGATGAAGCTGTGTATGTGTCGGTAGACCAGCTCACTGTCCTGCTCTTTTTTTTGTCATTATTGTCATATTATCAGATTCCCTATGTGTAAATTCAGCCTCAGAGGACCTTGTTTTTTCCTGTTTTTATCTATTAACCAAAGTTGCATCATAATAAACTTCATGAAATGTCTGTGCCAGATTGATCTTCATAAATTAAGGACAGACCAGTTCATTTTCTCTTGTGTTAATGCTCTCCTTCTCTTTCTGTCTTTTTTCTATCAGAGCCACAGCAACACATCGAGGACAGATCATTTTCAAGGATGCTCTGGCCCAGCAGCTCTGTGAGCAAGGAGGTGAGTAACAGTGGCAGGACCAACACAAATACACCCGACTCCCCCTTTATGACAGAAACATGAGCGTATACTGCACTTGCAGGCGTATATATTCATATGTGAAACGACACCTATATGTTGAAGCACACACGTGCACCGACACATATATACCGCACCCCCTTCTCACTTCCCATTACTGTCCATCATATGCACAGATTGTCAGAATATGGATGACACAATATGGTTGATATGCTGCTTCTTCATGACAGTGGCATTGCAGCACTTCCTGGCTCTCTTTCTGCCTAATGATGCAGCCAGAGCCAGAGATATTTGGATGTCCTATATTGCCAGCTTAATTTCAGCTTATGCTAAACTCAGCTTTTTTTTCTCTCTCTCTCTCTCTGTCGGAGATTTACGCTTTATGGCCGACACTTCTTACATCCACTTTCTGTGACAGCCTTAAGTAGCTATTGACAGACAGTGCAGTCCCACTCTGCATGCTGAGTGTGTATAATTGCTTGTTTACAGGAAAGAAGCCTCCTCCTCACTCAAGAACTCCTCCTTGTAGATCAAATTTGACTTTAATGCTCAAAGTGGAGAAGTACACTAACTGCTGCTGGGGTCTTCTCACTAAGTGTTTCAGGGAAAAAAAACAACCAAATTTCAGCTGTAAAATATATACTTAATCTCTATTAGAAAAAAAAAACCTCTGTGGCAAATGTCTGAGGGCTCCTCATGACAAGTGTGTCCCTCAGCAGGTCATTGGAGACACTACTGCTGATTGTAACACATGCCAGGAAGAGAGTGTTCAACTTCATGGCTCCATGCCACTTGGAAAGATGGGGCACAGAGCCCTCAGTCAGGCCTGGAAGAGTGACAGAGAGAGAGCGGCAAGGCTCTTCTCCTCTGTCTCCTCGCCCGAGAGCTCATCCTCTCACCACCACTGACACACTGCCCCAGTCTTCTCCCTCTGCAAATGAAATATCTACAGCCAACAAGAGTCACTTAGTTGTTTTGTGCCAAGGCCCTGCAGTATCACACTAATACACAACTACTCTCAGCAGACAAGCTGGAAAGCAGAGATTTAGACCTTACAAGGCCTTGGAGGAGGCAAGTTGTGAATGGGAGCAGACAGAGAAAGTAGCAGTGAGGTACTGTAAAAAAGAAAAATCTGCACAGAACATATACAGGTATGAGAGCTATAGAGGGAAAGGAGGTGGGAGGACAGTGGGGACAGTGATGAGGGATACACAGGAGCGATAGCAGAGGGATGTAGAGCTATAAATTACTTGTGTCAGTAATGACAGTTTCTGTCTAACTGGTAAAGGAGAGATGGGAGAGCACAAGGACAAAGATGGTAGGATGAAGATATAGTAGTAATGAGAAACCTGAAGGGTGAGTGTTGTATGGAGGTAGTGGGTGATTAAGGATCTTTGGCCAAAGAAAAGTGGGGAAGCAGTACATGTGAGCACGCGGCCGACCTTGTTGTAGGCTAATTCCTCTGACGGCCAATAATGCAAAGCTCTCTCTGTCGCTGAACTACGCCAGGAAATCTGAATTACAAATGAGAAGTGAACATGCCGTAGGCAACAGAAGGCGAAAGGAGACAGAGGAGGGATGAGAGAACGGAGGAAACAGAGACAGACACGGGTCTGATCATTTTTGGTCTCTTGTGGATTGTCCGGACAGAGACAAGCATCGTTTCTCTCTGCTCCACTGATCTGACTCACCGTAGTCAGTTCCTCTTCCTCTTTCCAAACCAAAACCTGCAACTTCAAAAGAGCTGTGCAGATTAAAAAAAAAAAAAAAAAAATCATGAAACGGGAATGTGCAAGGTACTCGACATAAAAACGAAACCTGGGAACTTCTTTGACATGAAACAAACTTTGCCGTGGTGTAGCCAAGGCTGCATTACTGTGTGGAGATTGGTGTGAAGTGTTGTGTGAAAAACTAGACATAAATCATTTATTTTAACAATTGTTCTTTATTGAAAAGCTGCCTTCATTGCCCCTTATACACTGATGAAGACTCGCGCTGGCTCATCCATGATTTCATGAAGGATTTTTAACATTCAAAATCAGAGAGCCTTGGATCCCCTTTGGACAGCCAACCAATACCATAAACTTGAATTACTAGTACGCTGGTCACTGTTTTCTTCATTTTTTTTTTTCCTTGAAGAACACCTGATGTTTTTCCTTCAGTTTTTATTGTTCTTGACCCAGTGCAGCACTCCCCTCTTTTTTCTTATACATAAATTGTGTTTATTGTGTTAATTCCCTTAAAGCCAGACGTAGCAGCAGGTGAGACCTGTAGACTTTTCCCTCCTGGCAGGAATCAAACAGGCTACCATCCCAAATTCAACCGCAGAGTGGCAAAGTGAGTGCAGGCTGCTCTGAGCAAAGTTACTTCAAATCTAGGCATTAGCATTCAAAGTGGAATAAAAGATACGGGGCCCAGCTCAAGCCACTTCAGAAGTTCATATGCTTAAGATTCAAGCTTTGAAGAGCTGGAGAAATGGAAGCTATCTAAAGCAGGGTTATGATCCATGGAGGAGAGGGAGGGAAGGAGGAGAAGAGGAAGGAAGCGATGGAGGAGAGAATCAGAGGGCAAGCTGCTCAAATAAGAAGGCAATCAGGGATGATCAACCGGGTCGGCGATTTAAGAGCAAATGGGCAGATTAGCCAGGAAGCTAGAAAAAGAAGGTAACTTTGCAGCTTGAATTTGAGCTTAGCCTGATAAAGAGACGGAGGAATAAACTC
This sequence comes from Chaetodon auriga, assembly GCF_051107435.1. Lineage (NCBI taxonomy): Eukaryota > Metazoa > Chordata > Actinopteri > Chaetodontiformes > Chaetodontidae > Chaetodon > Chaetodon auriga. The sequence goes on along the minus strand of NC_135079.1, from coordinate 9,585,170 downwards.
TAATGTAAATAAGAGATTTAAGGATAAAGAAAGAAGAGGAGGGGAATAAGCCTTTAACGCGCTGCGGAAGGTCTGACACGCAGCACTTTGCCTCTCGGTAACAGAAAGCCTCCCTGCAAGTTCATTGAGACAGGTGTCTGTTTTAATGTTTCCACTCTGAAGCCTGCTGAGATATAAGCAAAGGGCGGATTTGTGTGTGTCTGCGTGTGTGTACATGTGTGTAAAATAATCTGTCTAGCGGTGTTGGGGGATGCGTGGTCCCAGACACACTGCTCTCAAAGCTCCTTTCTGCTGTGCCGGCACCCTTCTTCACCCCATGCCTTCATTCAACATCCAATTGATCCCTCCAACTTCCCTTCGACTTTGTTTTGATCTACACACCATCATTTTACTCAATAACCAGCACGGAAAAACGCCCTTATATTGCTCTTATTTGTGGATTCAGAAGACAAAACTAATGGGACTCTGACAAATACTGCTGCAACCAAACCAAATGAAATACACAGCACAACGGAGCAGTTTGTGGCGCCAATCAGCACATTGCCAAATTGTTTGGACAGGCTCCTGGAGACGCTTTAAAGCATGACGCGGCAAAAATGCAAATTACCGCCACGGTTTTAAATGACTGCAAGTATGCGAACAGACAGGCAGGAGGATGAAACAGAAGTACATTTCCGCTCCTACTGAGCAACCATAAAAAGACTTATTAAACACAGATGAGAAGAGCCAGGGCAGGGGATGAAGAGAGGTAGGTGTGGGCTAGGAAAGGGTGCTCTGCGCTAAAAGGGTGGAGCGGTTGTGGCCGTTGAATGGCGCTGCAGGCCGTCCATCAGCTCTATCTCCTGACAGCAGGGCCAGCGGTCCCTGCTTCCCGCCCAGCATCGCCAGGTCCTCTCATTTCCAGCAAGGGAATAAATCAGGTCTTTATGGGCCTGGCCGAGTGCACTGCACCCCAGATGGATTATTAAAGGGACATATAACTCAAAGAGGCCACTGCTCCCTGAGGGACGCCAGATCACAGTGCAACAGAGGAGGGACGGGTGGCCTCCACTCTTCCACCTCCTCGCCACCCGCCCAGTCTGCCAGCCAGCCTGCTCGCCTGGCTGAACCCCGGCTCGCCTGCCATCCCTCATCCCTCACCAGCAAGAAGCCTTGAGACCTTGATAGTCTATATTCCGCTTTTGCAACCTGTCTCCTCAAACACTCTTCTCTCCTGTTTTCTCATTTCTTTGTTGTTCTTTCTGCATTAAGATTTTTCCTCTTTTTGTGTATTTTTTTTTTGTTGGAATTACCTTAATTATTTGATGTCAGCAAGCAAGAAAATATGGAAGGAGATGCGTTGTGTTTTCCCCGCTCATCTCCAACACATTGACAGCCAGGAGATGTTTGCCAAAGAGACAAACACAAAAAGCCATAAATGGCATGCTAAATAAGCCTGTCCTCATATTTGAGACACTTGGCGAGACTCCTTAATCCTCGCTATTGTGAGGAAAAATATGTCTCGTCTCTGCCTCGGATTCCACCTTTACTTCCAACTAGAAAAGGTAACACTGAAATTGGAAAATAGTAGTGAGTGTTACTTCTTTGCTGGTCTCCTCTCCACTCACCTATGATTATTGTAATGATGCCAATTGAAGCCCACACAAAGGCTGTGGTTTTCATCGAGTGGAGTGAAGTGGCTGCAGTCTGACCTTGGAGAACCATTTCTTTCTAGTCATTGAAGGCAAAACAACAGCATCCTGCATCCTGGTGAGTCAGTAATTGCAACCGCCAGTTAGACGGGAGCAACGCAACTTCAAACGCGGTTCATGTCGTGAAGGATGTGAGTCAGACGAAGGGAAAAAGAGCAAACGAGAGGAGAACAAGGGAGATTGGGGAGAGTGGGTGCAGTTTACAGGGTGGGGAGAAAAGGAGGAGAGAGAGAGAGGAGATTAGAGCTGGAAGATGGAGAGAAGAGGGGGAGAAGATTTAACATGACTTGTGCCCTGCGCTCTTTGTGCCGAGATGTCTGAGTCTGCCAAAGCTTATGCTCATTTAGTCCCCCCCTAGCATCACCCCAACCCTGCTCATCAGCACCCACCCAGTTTTAGTCCCACTTTAGTTCATTGAAACCCCTTCATTTTTAAGATCCCCTTCTTTTTATTGCTCCTGTTTATAGGTGTGCATGTGCACAGCAGCGAAATAGCAGAGAGAGTTGGGTCAGCGGTGGAAGGCAAAGCCGTTTGTGTCTATGTGTGCATTTCTGTGTGTGTGTGTGTGTGTGTGTGTGTCCCTCTGCATGCTTGTGAGTATAAGCCCTGGCCAGGGAGATACAGGCATTAGCAGAGATGAGCCGCAAATAGAGGAGGCAGTAATTGAAGTCTTTAAGAAAGTGAGAGGGGATTAATCCAAGTGAAATGAGCGCCACTGTCTGCTCCCGATGCACAGAGGGTTAGGCAGAGAGAGACAGAATGGGTGCGGATGGAGGGGTGGGCAGGAGGGAGAGATTGTGATAGAAGGCAAGTGAGAGAGACAGCAGGAGAGCGTGATGAAGCATGGAGAAAGAAAACTGTAAATGAGGCCTTTTTGGAAGCTTGAAGGGATTATCCACCCAAAAAAAAAAAATCTTTGGGCCTTTCTCCAGCCAAATGGCCTCACTAGAAAGACTGGGAGCGATTTAGAAGAGTTTGTTTAAGAGGGAGACGGGAGAAGACTGTAGAGAGCAGAATACCAACCAAGCATTTATTACTGTGTCAGTTTGAGAGAGTGGATTACCAGGAATTGGGTTTTACTACAAGCTCTTTTCAGGTTCAATATGTAAGATGAATGCATGCTCACGTAAACTGAGCGCGCACAACTGCGTATTTTTATTGTCATTCTAATTTAGTAAGATAATAAGGAACAAGGAGAATGAGGGAGTTACACATGCTGGGATTGATAGCTCCTCTAAACATGTTTTGAATCAGCAGACATTGGAGGATTAGAGAGCGAAGAAGGAGGAGAGCGAGGGAGAGGAAGAGGGCCCTTTGATCTGCTTTTAATGGGCTTCATTGTCGAGCCGAGCTCCAGCCATGGAGCTGAGCGTCAGGGCCCACCAGAGCAGCGGCAGCGGCAACAGTCGCAGCCACTGAACCGCCCAGCTCTGTCACACAGGCCACTAAGACTTCAACTTCTACAGTCAGCATGAAACTTTACCAGCGCTCTGTGAATAGTAAATCCATTTCTTAAGTGCCTGCCATTTGGATCCAATGGGAAGAAATGAGGGCAGCTAACAAAAGTGAAGCTTGAGCTCAAAGTAAAGACATTTGCAGAGCCATTACGATAGTAAGAAACCTTTTTTTTTTATATAATCCCCCCTCTCATGATTCAGGTTCTGTTGTTTATGAGGGGTTTTAGGTGGGCTTTCTTAAATGTAAGCCCCTCACTTAGACGAAATTTCAGAACTGCTGTGAGGCTTGAAAGACAGTTTTAAGGAACTTGAGATGAAACTTTGGAATGAGTCCTCACTGCGTTATCTCAGTGTGTTTTATCAGGTGGGCAGGCTCATCCTGGATGGAGAACACTGTGGCAGATTATCCCTCTCTTCAGTCTGCAGTAAGGCTGTCTTAGAAAAAGCCAGGAGAGAGTAAAGAGGCTCAAAGGGATTGAAGGGTGACATGTTCACTTAGGTTAAAGCCACTGTGCCACTCAGTAGTGACTGATCATGAAACAAGGTTAAACTCAAATTCCATAATATGGGCGTGCAACGTAAACTTGCTTGACAAGATAAAGCGACGTGTGCAAGTTGCATTTTGCTTTATTTTCTCAGTGGCTGAGTCCTAAGTATACAACAGGGAAGTTCTCCAGCTCGTTTATCAGCCGGCAGCCTTTTCTTTGTGCAAGTCGGAGTTTAGTAAATGACATCCACCGAGCTGTGTTATGCGTCACACCGTTCTACGTTTCTGTGTGTAGCAGCTAATAAAACAGTTTTATCTTGTGCAATATCTTTTTGAAGGATGTGTGTGCAGTATTTTGGTGCAGGGTATCGTGCAGTATTCTTGATGTGGTCCTGCAGATTGTGCATGTGTGCTACGTCACTGTGTTCTCTTGATGCCTGAGACAAATTTCTCCCACAGGAGACACTAAAGGCTACGCTAACTCTACTCTGACTGTAGTTTCTCCCAAAGCAATCTATCAAAAATGCCTGATTAATTTTTAAACCTCGCTATGCTCTACCTCCTTCATCTTTTTTAGCACAAGGGTTGCACCCATTCTCTGCAACTTTATGATATTATGCCCAAATGTGGATGCATACTGTATTTTACAAGTGTTCTCAGTAATTGAGTTAGAGCCACTCTTTTTTTTTTTTTTTAAAACCATCTTTGATTCATTAAGTCTTAACACTCACTAACCCCCACCATTCACCTCCCTCCTCTTCTCAGAGCTGTGCATCCCCTGGGAGAGATTGATGGTTGAGTTTGTTAGCCAGGCAGTGGCCACAGATTACAGCACACGCGCCTCTGGGGAGGATGGCGGTTAATTGGCATTGAACCGTTAATCATGGCCGCCCGGCCTTTCATTACTGAAAGGAATTAACATCAGCAGCAGCCAGGAGACTGCAGCCGTGGCCGGCCAGGACACAGGGAAAGTTTGTTTCACTCAGAGACGATTTAAGAGCAAGCCCATTTTCCTGCACTTACTGACTTATACACACTTTATTCATACAGTTAACAACGCAAAACTGCACCGTCAGGACTGACATCAGACAGACATCAGACGATAGCTGTAAATACAAGATGTTCCCACTTTATAACTCACAATATGTACCCACTTCTTCTCTTCTTCTCTGTCTTTTTCAGCTCCAACCGAGTCCCCATTGAGACCTAGTCTTGGTGAGACTGCATTTCATTGCATCGCATGTTTGTTTTTCTTGTCTTTTGATGTTATAATCACACAGGTAATTACGGCATGAAAAGACAAGGTGTCGTGCAGATTGTGTCTAACTGTGAGCATATGGTGTATGTGCTTGTGTAGTGGAGCTCCATGGTAAACACGCTGTGCTGCGGGATGACTTTGACTCCAACCTCCAAGGAGAGCTGGACCCGAGCATCTGGTAGGTGAAAAGGTTATGACTGCTCCTGTAATCTTAGGGTGCGGTTGCTACATCTTCGGTGATCTTCCCTTGATCCTTTTTGCTCTTGCTATAACTCCTGTTTTCTCCTCTCTCCCGACCCTCACAGGTCTGAGTGCAGTAACTGTGAGGTGGGCGAGCAGTGTGGTGTACTGATGCATGGCAGAGCTGTGACTTTCTGTGAGCCCTTTGGAGAGCGAGATCTGGTAACTGCCATGTTTGACCACACTGCAACCGCTGTACATTTTACGGCCCATTGACCATACATCCAAACCAACCACTCAGTAGCCACAACCACAACTGTAGTAAATTACAGCGTACTAAGTGTAACCATGGTAGGATCTCATGTTTAAACATCTGTATCTCTATAAATTATCTGCAAATTTCTACTCTATGATGGCATTTTCATAACGATGGTCTGATTGTGGTTAAGGACTGGACGTTTGTCTGGCCTAGTCTAGCTGTTGGAAATGAATTTCACAATAAAAGCATGCATTTAGCAGCAAAACAATTCACATATTCTGCAATTTGCTTAAGCAGACGTTGTCTGGCTCAAGATGTGTGGAAACAGAAGAATTGATATCACTTCTGGCACATCTACAAAAGTCATTTTATGTGTCTCACGATTTCTTTGTTCTATTTTTATTCTTTGTGTCAGCCCATTGCAAGAATTTGAATATAACTTGTACTAGATGCCACTAAATCCTACACACTGGCCCTTTAACTCAACAGATTGCTGCACCTGTTTGGCATCTGTGAGGTTTTGCTCCAGCTGTTTTAGACAAACCTAACCTCTTGGACCGCAAAGTTTAGGAATTTAACAGTGAAAATGAAAGCAAAAGTAGCACAACGGACTAAAATTCCTACCATGAATATTTTACAGTAAAGTACAGTAGTATCAGGATACTGCCAGACTGCCAGTGTGGCAGACACACACACATCATGACAACACACACACACCCACTCATCATTGCTTATCAAACCTTTTCATGCCCTCTTTCTATCATTATAAAGTTGATTTCAGACTGTTTATTCTGCCGTAAGAGATGAAAGCCAGTCGGCGGCAGCGAAGTGTTTAGTGCCTCATGAGTCTATGTACTTCTCTGATAAGCATTTGCTTTGTCTGTCACTGGTCCAAATGTTTGATGCCGCTGCCTGGCAGCTCTTCTGTCAAGTGCAACAAGCGTGCACATCCAGAAACACTGACACATTTACACAGGGATAGTCACAAACACAACATCATCAACAATGAGAACATACATATTCATGTACACAAAGGAGAAAAAAGCTCCACCAACTTTAAAGAGCAACTTAACACCACATGATGTTGTCAGTGTCAGTGATATGAGAAGTGTCTCCAGAAGGGTTTAAGAAAACTTGACGTCATTGTTGAATGTGACTACAGGTGCAATAGACTTCATACTTTAAACCAGAAAGCATCAATGAAACAAAGCTCCTCAGCTAGATGTTAAGTGAAAACCACATTCCCACTTTAGTGCAGCAAATAATACTGAAACTGCCTCCACCTGAGTCGTAGTTGATATTATTTCATTTGATTATTCACGGGTGATATTCTAAACTTCCTCGTCTATCCTCCACAGACCACTGTACCTCTCAACACAAGCACAGCCTCAGTCCTGCAGTTTGCCCTGGGTGAGTATTAAATCTCCACACGCAGAAAAACAATAAGACAGATTTTGTGTAACAGGCTTATGTATGAAACATTTTTAACCCTGTTCAAATATCTTAGCCCTGCGTGCAACAGAAGATCCCTTTGTCATCCTAAAGAAATACCCCTGTGACATGTCAGTAACTGTTACACAGTGTATTTTTGTCTTTCTGTCTCTCTCTCTCTCTCTCTGCTCTGCCTCTCCTATCACAATAATGAATGATTTACAGTATTCTGGAAAGACACCCTGAAGGCCATGGCAGAGTTTTTAGAGGTGTTGTATTTTTCATGTCCATTACATGCATCCACCACTTCTCATGGGAACGCGACTCGGAGGAAATAAGAGTACATACCGGAGCGACAACCCTTCATGTGTTTCTCTTTCTCTCTTTTTCCGCCATCTCTCCATCTGTCTGGCTGCTCTCTTGTTTGCATTAATATGAGTTTGCGATGCAGGACTGTTGTGTACGGAGCTGTTCAGTAGAGCAGTGCAGTGAAGGGGTTCCAGGTTAATGCGCGACTATATTCAGTGGGGATGGAGCGGCACGGCAGGACACTGACCTGACATGGACGCTGCACACTGTCAGGCGGTGTGGGAGGAGGGGGAGAGCATGCATGGGGGAGAGGAAAGGTGGAGATGTGCGGGTTAGCCTGCTTCCTCCATTAGCAACCTTTGATCCCCGCCAGCTCCCACAGCACCCTCACAAATCTGCATTTTAAAGGCGGAAAAAATAGCCTGATCCAACACAAACTCTGAAACAGAAATGCACAAGAACATGGGCGCACATACACACATGCGCTCAGAGAATCCAGCCACGGTACAGAGTCCTACATCAGCACTTCTCCTCCGATCACCTCTGTGCAACCCCTTCACGCCGCCTCCTAACTTCTCTCAGCCCTGTTAAGCTGCTGATCACTTAGTTCCACCATGACACCATTTAGACATAATTTTCCACTTGGCTGAGGGAGGCAATGTGGGAGCAATCAGTCAGAAGAAGCCACCCTGCCGTGCCTGGCTGCCCCTCAGGGCATGCAGAGGATCATTGCCCAGCTGATAAAATTCAATTGTTGAAAAAAGGAAACTCGCTAACACTAGCTGTTCCCTCAACAGGAATGTGTTAACAGTCCTATATGTCTGTCCTGTGTGTGTGTGTGTGTGTGTGTGTGTGTGTGTGTGTGTGTGTGTGTGTGTGTGTGTGTGTATTCCCCAGGCTCAGGCTCCTGTCGGTTCAGTTACTCAGACCCCAGCATCACTGTGTCATACAGCCTAAGTGGTAACACCAACACCTCAGATGAGTGGATCACACTGGAGAAGATCAGGTCTCTCTCTCCTCTTCTTCCTTCTTCCTCATCCATCCCACAGTCCTTCCATCTGTTACGAACACCCGCCCGCTCTTTTTTTCCCTCATTCACACCTCCCCCTCTCAATTTGTCATTCCTCTCCTGTTTGTGTCTCTGTGATCCCCTTGTTTTTCTTTCCTCGATCCCTGCCTCCCTCTGTTTAATCAGCTCTCAAACAGTGGCATAATGTCATGATACTGTCTTCTAAATACAATATTCGGCTGAAATATGTGCATGTTATGCTTTTGTATATACACAGAAACCAACTCACAGACCACCAGCTACTTAATCACTTAAACTCATTCTGAAAACTGCTTTTCTCTCCCAGTTTCACTTCATCATAAGGACATGCAGTGTCTCTCTATATTTCTACATTTCAGCCTTATTTTAATGATTAACGATGATCATTTAACGCGTAAACATATAAGAATGAATCACATACACACACACGGTCACCCAGACCCTCATGTTGTATGTTTTCCTCTCCTGTAGAGCCCCTACCAACAGCAGCACCGTCGTCCACCTGCTCCCCCTGCCGCGTCTCTCCAAGGCTGATGCCGTCCGTCTCCGCTGGAGTCAGGAGGTCCCCCAAGGCCCCGAAGGCTATGAGTCCTGTTGGGGGCTGGATAATGTGCTGCTGGTCAATGCTGCCCACAGAGCCCCCCTCATGGAGGACAACTTGGACCCACCGGACACTGCCAACTGGCTCTTCTTCCCTGGAGCTACCATCAAGGTAAAGTGATGAACCAGTGGATATTTCCTTGGATTTCCTATTATACTATGTATGGATTTTAACTATAATTACCAGCATGAGGTGCTTTTAACCTTAAAGCAGAACATTTCCACGTGAAAGGTGATTTTTTCAAGACACTGCTTTGCAGAAGTGGTCACTGGTTGCACCTGTGTTCTTATTGGCTAGCACGCCTGTCAGTCCGAGGGCAATGCCCTGTATTTCCATGGTGGCGAGGGAGCTGGCCAGAGCTTCGCGTCCTCCAGAGACATTGACCTGCATCGTGAGGAGGGAAGGAGCTACTGGGAGGAAGACTTTGAAAGCTCACCCTCGAAGTAAGTCAAGACGATGGTCTTATTTCTTCCCCCACAGGATCATTTTATCTAAATGTATCTTAAATAAGTAAGCAAGTAATCTTTATTGCTATTGCACCTCTCATAACTGCACATAAAAACAGCCAAATACGGCAAAACAATCACAGGAAAAGATCAAACTAGATAACAAAAAGCTCTGGAGTAATACTCAATTAAGATGCCAATCATTGCAGGTTTACAGGTTTGTAAAAAGCTTTAAGAGCTTTTTGAAATGTTGCACTGAGGGAACAATGACATTGATATAGTGAAACTAAATTTGGTTGCCAGATTTGAGGCGACAGTGTTTTACGGTTTTAAAAGATCAAAATAAATAAATAATTAAACTGCAATCAAAACAAAAATGACCCAGGAAAACATCATGTGATGAATGAAGGGGCAGTTTTGCTTGGTAGATTTGACTTTGCTGGCAAAGAGAGAGTTAACAGAGGAGGAGGATTCTGGTAGGATATCAGTGCTCTGGTGTTTCTGTGTGTGTGTGTGTGTGTGTGTGTGTGTGTGTATAGTGACACCTGTCACTTGTCATATGTCAAGTGATGCGACATGCAGCGTGTTGCACAAGCTTTAAGTCAAGCTTGGGGGCTGACACAGGTGAATGCCATGCCTCTGACTGCTACAGAGACAGCAGTCCATCTGTTCAGAGTGGGACACATATACACAAACACATGTCTGCGAACACACAGTGGACAGCAGACAGCAAGGAAACACTGTTAGAGGCACCGCAAGAGGTGGAGAGATAAAAGAGGAGAGATGATAGATAGTGTTACTGCCAGGCAGTAATTAACAGGCCTCATGCGCCGGCTCTGTCAGTACGCTTTTCCATTAATGATAAGGACGGCAGACAGGAGAGTGTTTCTGCGGCCGCCCCACACCCTCACACTTTCCTGCAGCAAGCCAACATGCTACGCTGCATGCTAGCTCTCACCCATCAGGCATCGTGGGCTGACACGTGTGAGGCATGCATGGAGAGGTTTTGCTTGTATTAATGCTGCAATCCACTAAGTGTCATTTAACCCAACGCTGGCTGTGACAGAGACACACCAGCGTATATGCTGCATGGCAGAAAATAGAGAAGAACGGGGGGGGGGGGGGGGGGGGTAGAGGGGGGTAGAGGAACACAGGAGAGGGCTGACACACTGAGTTAACTTCTGTCAGTGCTAATGAGGATCCTCTCTCCACTGTGTGAAATATGTGTCTGCACGTGTGAGTGTGTGTGTGTGTGTGTGTGTGTGTGTGTGTGTGTGTGTGTGTGTATGTGTGTGTGTCCTGTGTGTGTAAGTCCTCTTTCAGGTGATTTATGCTGGCATTGTGTGTTTGTTCACTGGCAAGGTGCGAATTATGGCAACTGTTTACTGACTTCACTAATGCTCCACAGGGAGATGCTGTGTAAAAGAGGCGGTCTATGAGCACAAGTGTTTACGTCCTGTCATTTCACCTTCTGTGTCTGTGTGCTGTTTTGTCAGTAAAGTCTAAATTGGGGTTAATATTTGGTGGAGGTTAAGTGCCTCAAAGTGCAATAAATGTAGCCCCGGTTTCTTTCCAACTTATTAAACTGGAAATGATATATTGGCATTGTGTTGTTGTTTCCATCTTTAGCTAACTTACTCTCAAAAATTAATTTGTTATTACTTTTAAACTAGATTCAAGCCTTAAACCATTGGGCTACAACTGCGTTATTAAACTAATACATCATGTGGCATGCTTGCTTGAATGTCATGTCTTCTTGAATTACTTATGTTGTTGCATTTGCATTTTGACACGACATTTTGTGCTGAGAAACCTCTTATGCTTACTAAACCAGCCCTCCCTCTCTGTGTTTTTTCACTCAGCTGGGACATAGAGGGAGCCACCTATGGGACCCAGTGTGGAGAGATCGAGTCCGGCTCAGCTCTAGTGTTTGAGAAGGAGGGCCGGAGGAGAGTGTGCACCCCCTACCTCGACACCACGTCTTATGGAAACCTTCGCTTCTACTTCACCATGGGTGTGCAAATCCCCCATCCCTAATATTTTGTCAGTCATTTTGGTTAAACAACAATAGCTTTGCTTACAAGACATTTTTGTGTGCACGGCCTTGCTCTTTGTGGTGCCCTTGTGCAGTACATTGTATAAACATAGTGAGATGTGTTTCTGTTTAGGTGGTGGCGAGTGTAATCCAGGAGAGTCCCATGAGAATGACGTGATTGTGTTTGGAAGGTCTGAAGGCAGGAGGGAACGCGTGGTGCTCGACACACTTCCATACTCTTCTTACAGGGTGAGACATGCAACCCCGATTTCAGAAGTGACGCTGTGGAAAAAATGAATGTGATCATTTGCTAATCCTTTTTGGCATATACTCAGTTGAAAACAGCAAAAAGGCAAGATACTTAGTGTTTTACCTCATCAGCTTCATTGATTTTTGTAAATATCTGCTTATTCTGAATTTGATAGCAGCAACATATTTAAAACAAGTTGAGACAGGAGCAACTAAAGACAGGGAAGATGTGAAATGCTCCAAAAACACCTGTTTGGATCATTCCACAGGTAAACAGGTTGATTGGTACCAGTTGATAGTATCATGATTGGGTATGAAAGGGGCATCCTGGAGAGGCTCCGTCGCTCACAAGCGAGGACGGAGCGAGGTTCACCACCCTCTGAACACATGATTGTATAAAGGATATTACTACATGGGCTCAGGAACGCTTTGTGAAACTGTTGTCAGTAAACACAGATCATTTGCAAATAATTGCGTTTACTGGTTCTGGCCTTTCATTTGTGAGGATTAGCAGCTTTTCTTCATCTAACGATGGTAAACTGAATATCTTTGGATTTTACACTGAGCTTTAGGGAAAATAGCGATTGTAAAAAATGTACGACTTTTCACTATTTTCTAATTAGTACCTTCCCTCTGGTCTGATCTAGTCATTCTATCCTCCGTGTCTCCAATCTCAGACTCCTGCGGTGGTATCAGTGGCACTGCCCACTGAGCTACAGACACCAGTCACCCAGTTCTGCCTGGAGCAGCGGTCACATGGGGGTGCCAGCCGCCATGTGTGGGCCGTGGACTTCATGCAGCTGCTCCCTGTGCTGCCTGGCACCCACACACATGTCGCTCAGTTCTCCATCAACCTAGGCTGTGGCTCGTACCAGCCTGCCAACAGGTGTGACACATTTTCAAACTAGGTTAGGCAGTGCTTTTATGTGGAAATATCGCCACTTTTTTGTCAAAATAGCACTGCAACAAAGCAGACCTCCACAGGCCAAGTAAGACACCCTAGATTCATGTAGTTATTTTGGTGTCAAGAATGGTAACTGGTGCACACGGGAAACTGTCAAAATGCTTCTAAACAGCAGCATCTAGAGAAAGCTGAACTCCAAGAATAAGAAATATGAGTTGAAGGAGTTTATTCAGATCATCTTAGATTTCTTCTGGGTATTTAAATCCTCAAGATTCAAGCTGCCGCTGTCATTTACACTGTTTTAGGTTGAAACTTAAAATGTAGAGACAAGATGTTCTTTCATTTTTCATTAGCGTGAGTCTGGAGTTTTCCACCAACCACGGTCGCTCCTGGTCTCTGCTCCACACTGAGTGTCTGCCAGAGCTCTGTGCTGGACCCCATCTACCTCACAGCACCATCTACTCCTCTGACAACTACAGCGGGTATGAATGAGTGTGTAACTGTCCTTGTGTGTATATGTTTGTCAGCCCGTCACTGTGATTATATGTGCTACATATTGTGTCTTGTCTCTCAGGTGGACCAGAATCTCAATCCCTCTGCCCAACGCTGCCCTGACGGAGACTACACGCTTCCGCTGGAAACAGTCTGGTATTGGAGTGGGCAGCATGTGGGCCATAGACAATGGTTAGTATTACACGTACAGTTCACTTAGTCTCATGAAAAGCCTTGTCTTGTTTACTTAGACCCCACAAATAAGCCACAAAACCTCCTCCTTTCATGCCTCAACCTACAAACTACAGTTTATTGAAACTCAGCTAAATATGCCAAAAAAAGAAAAGACTTTTTTCCAGTAAAAGAAAATTCAATTTCCTTGTCTGTGTTTTGCTTCAGTGTATATTGGTCCTGCCTGCCTTCGCTTCTGCTCTGGGAGAGGACATTGTTCTCGCACAGGCTGCAAGTAAGGATCTACGTTTTATTAAACCAAATAAATCCAATGTCTCTCCTTCAAAATGAGTCTGCTCATTATCCAGCTAATGCCTTACAGCACCAATCACCATTCAAAATTAATCCAATTGTATTATGGTTCTGATTTATTAATGGATTTTCATTATCTCTGTCTTCGTTTTCTCGTTTATATCCTTCACTCTTTTTAATGTCTCATGTCTTCCCCTCCTTCCTCTCCTCTCCTCCTCTCTCTCCTCTTTTCTCCCCTCCTCCTCTCTCTCCTCTTTTCTCCCCTCCTCCTCTCTCTCCTCTTTTCTCCTCTCCTCTCCTCTCTCTCCATCTACCAGATGTGACCCGGGCTTCAGTGGTCCAGCCTGCGAGCTCGCCTCCCAGACCTTCCCTGCTTTCCTGTCGGAGGGTTTCTCCAGCCCGCGCCTCTCCTCCTACCACAGCTTCTCCTCACTTCGTGGAGCTGAGGTCAGCTTTGGCTGTGGGGTGCTGGCCAGCGGCAAGGCCTTGGTCTTCAACAGGGACAGCAGGAGACACCTGGTCACCGCTCCACTGGACAGTTCCCAGGCCAGGTAATGAAAGTGCTGGCAAAGAGCAGGATCATGAGTGTGAAAGCAAAACCAAGCTTGTTTCATGCACATGCAGACGTAAGCAGAGACGCGAGGGAACGAACACGTACGCTCTTGCACAAACATGTACATGCAGACGTTCAACGCACAAGTAGATCTACATTCTGCTGTTTTTGCCATCGTTAGATTACTTTGCTCTTTACTTCTGATTTATACTGAACTGTAAATATTCAAGCCAGTCAGCCATCCACTCTCCTCCTTCGCCAATCCTTCTTTCCCTCATACTCCGTGTTCCTATGCTGGGAGATGGATTGTCATCATGGGGAGGACTGCAGATGAGGGGAGAGATGAAAGGGGAGGATAGAGAGAAGGATAGAGAGGGAGCGATGAAGTTAGATATGGCATCTGTGTTAGATTGATTATGCCTGTTGCGGCTCTCAGTATGCCACCTGATGGCCGTATTTAATGCCAGTTTCCTGGCTGATTGAGTGAACAGCTGCCTGAAAGAGGAAACTGCAGCGCTATTGAAAGCGCAGCTCAAGCCAAGGACGGAGAGAGTTGGGAGGTGACTGGCAGCTTGAGATAGATGATGGAAATTGTAATAAATATTACATTAGTATTGATGATGTCAGCCAAAAACAAAGATGAACACATAAGAGGACGAAAACGAACTAATGCTAGAACTTAGTACAGTAGTTCTGTCTCTGTCGTACTCTTACTTTCCTTCCACCTCCTCATCTAATTTTGTCCTCATTCATTTAATCATCTCATCCATCATCCTGCCACTTCCCTCCCACCGCTCTGCTCTGCATGACTGCCTGTTTATCTACCCTTTTACCCCTCACTCTCCTTCCTGAACACACTCTTGGTCACCTTACTTTTTCTTCCTCTCATTTATCAACCTGCCCTTCTCCTTCTTTCTGTGTCATTTCCTCTTTTTACACTTTCTTTGCCTTACCTGCTGCCGTTCTCTCTCCAACTCATTTTCTGTCCTATTCTTGCTCTCACTCTCTGCAGGTACCTACAGTTTACACTTCGCCTTGGTAGCCGTAGCACGCTGAGCTCATGCCCTGCCCCGGACCAGCCAGGAGAGGGTGTCCTGCTGCATTACTCCTCAGACAACGGCATCACCTGGACGCTGCTGCAGCACTACGCTTACCAAGGCTTCCACGAGCCAAGGTACCTCTTATGTTTAGAGTGTGTGCGCATGAGATGTGTGTGTCTGCCTCTACACGCTTGTATGCCCATGATTCCACAGAGACACTGTAACTCCATTAACGCACACATTTGCGCCGTTAATGGCATGCTGGAGGTGTAAGCCACTGGGACCTATTGAGTCAGTTAGTGCTATCTATGTGTGTAATGAAGACAAAGTGGGCTGGGTACCAGCTGCGAGGGATGGGTCTCTGAGCTCTTCATCAGCACTAGAAAGGTCAGCAGGGGGCAGTGAGTCAGGGACAAGTCCTACACAACTCTCTGACCTGCAGGAGCAAGCACATATTCGCACTTTATCGAGATGCATGTTTATACAAAACAGCACAAGAGAGGAATCAGTCGTGGGAAAGAGAAAAATGGCCTTTGTGGCAAACAGAGTAAGTTATAAGAAACTAAAGGGTGACATAAGAGGCTGTCTTCATAAATCTTGGTTATATTGACCATCTGCATTTTGTCAGTCTTCAGATCGTCCAAGCATTCATTACTTGCAAACCACAGACTGCGATTATGTGGGCTTTAGATCCAAGTCAGAGTGTGAGTCACAGTTCAGTCAGCTCGTGTGATTAATTCCAGCTAAAATGCCAATGCCATTATCGACACTATCCCCGAATACATCTCACTGCTCTTATGTTTGTCCTCTTTATGTTTGCGTGCGTCAAGCAAACTCTCCATTAAAGGTCTCAGTAAAGTTCAGTTTAAAAATCTCTCTCCCCCCCCAAACCAGGATTGTGTCAGTTGAACTCCCATCCGGTGCTCGTAAGTTTGGCGTGCAGTTCCGCTGGTGGCAGCCATACCATTCAGGCCGTGGCCACGATGTGTGGGCCCTGGATGAAATCAGCATGACCTCTGTGCTGTTCAACACCATAAGTCTCGACTTCAGCAACGTGCTGGACGTCACCCAGAGTCTTGGTTTCTATCTTGGCCACGTCCAGCCCTACTGCCAGCACGACTGGACCCTCAGGTAGGAGACTTAACGCTCTGATGCAAATACTGTCAGTATTTAGCAGCGGTGTGTGAATGCTGTTTTTAATTCAGTCAAAATGGGTTAATTGTGTCGAACTTGATTGAGCATTTGTCAGTTCTGTGTTGCTGTGTGTAAAAAACACACAGTATATGCAATGAATGCATTTTAGCCATGATCATCTTTGCTTCTACAAACCAAAAATTATACAATAAGAACAATCAGGATGATGCTACAATCCTATAAAAGTTCTACTCATAGTGGCTTTAAGGTCATGTATCACAGCACATATCATACAGTACCTCTTCCTCCATGTTGCTCTCTAGTTTCTCCGGTGAGCCCAGCCCTGGCTCCAGTATCCGTTACGTGGAAACTCAGTCAATGCAGATCGGCGCCTCCTACAGTCTGCAGTTCTCATTGGTCATGGGCTGTGGCCGCGAGCCCTCCCCTCACATTGACACTCAGGTCCGCCTGGAGTTTTCCACCAATCACGGCCTCACCTGGCACCTGGTCAAAGAGGTAAGGAGCATGAACCGTCGTCAGCTGCGTTGCCCCTGTAAAGTGACTGTTAACATCCTTTTTTCACAGCCTGGCTCACACCTTTGTTTACGACTAAAACTTGTAGTTGTAAGTCATCCTGGAGAGAGACAAGGAAACATATCATTTATTCATGATCATGAATATTGATTTACTCATTACTGCCTCTGTAATAATGTGTAAATAATGAGAGTCTTCAAATGTGGCACTTTGTTGCAGATGAGAAATTATCGCAATTACTTTTTATCATCCTACTATTAGCAAATACATGGCAATACTTGAATCAGCAAGCAGATTATCTTCCCATGATTCAACAAAGATTTTCTGTGATCACAACTGGCTTATAAATATTCATAAGGCACCAAAGTATCTGCCAAGATTTTTATTGCCTTTGGAATTGAATAGGGCGTAATGAGTCCTCCATCAGTGAATTTTCTCTAATTCTCCCATGTGCATGAAAATGCAGTCATCTGGCAAGTGCAGAATGTAACTCACTGAATGTCCTGTACTGTTAATCCTCTGCTTGTCTTCCAGTGCTCAAGGTCAGAGATACTATAATCCTGTGTTAGCCTTTTATGTGCGTATACTGTGGGGTTAATGCAGCCTCGGGGTGTGTCTGCAGTATGTCATTCTGTTTCTGAAGAATTTAGCTGTAAAACAAAATCCGCAATAATAAATTAAAAACTTTGTTTTTTGAATTCTGCGTAACCAACATTAAGCAATGCCTTTTCTCCCCAAATGGTCATGCAATAAAAACTGCATTGTAATGAAATCCCTTGTTTCTTTGTCCTAGGCCTGTCTGCCTGGCATGCCAAGCTGCTCTGAGTTTACAGCTCCCAGTGTCTACCACCCATCAGAGTTCAAAGACTGGAGGCGCATCACTCTGTCTCTGCCTCAGAAGACGTGGTAAATAACACACATCTGTACAATAGACATAGAAGAAAAGGTCTCTGATCTTGGTTTCATGCTGTTTTTTTGCAGCTAACAAGCATATTGCACCTGAAATACAGTCAGGTGTGCAACACAAAGCTGAAAAGAGAACAATAGCAAGCATCCACACCTGTTCATTGCTGCATGTCCATACATACTAAACATATGTAGACACACGTCCATGGACAGCTACATGTGCTCAAAGTATTTCACATCCATCCATCCTTAAATGGAGCATGCGTTGTTCACAAGTATTTTCAGTGGTTAAAATTGCACAACACTTTTTCAGCACCACTCCAAGATTTAATCCACAAACAAGGACCTTTTGTCCCGCAAGCCTTTAATATGAAATACTCTCTGTCACCCCCAGACACACAGATATCATCTCAAACAGTTACTGAACTTTTGGGGTCTTGGTGTGGTATGTCTTTGGTGCAGCTGGAAAAACAAGGATTACATTTCCTACAATTCTTTTTGGGAAAAACAACACTAAAAAAGAGACTTGTGGGTCTTTAATATCTGTCCAATTTGGTGATCTAAAAGATCACAAAAAGCCAGTGTTACTTCAAAAGCAGGAACAAAACTTTGCACACTTAAAGGACCAGAGACAGGAGCAAAGATTTTTTTTATTTAACCAATATCCTCAGCCTTAAACGCTTGTGTTGTGGAGAGAGAGGCTTGCAACTTGAGAGATGCCAACACAGATGAGGTGCACACACTGCCTGTCCAGTTCACTGCTCCTTGTCTGGAGAAAAGAATATAGTATAATTTTTAAAGCAAAATTCTCTTAAATGTGTAATAAAAACAATATGGGAAACTCCTCAAGCTCTGGCTCAGTCTGACTACCACATGTTAGCTCAAACTTTAGGTTTTGTGTTGTACGTGTATGAATGTGAACACTGTGAAAACATTGTATTAAACTAACAAGACCTGAATTTTTCACATTAAACAGAACTGAATCAAGCCCCGTACTGAACCAGTCATCCTGTACGGAGCAGCTCATGAGGAATACATGTACTGTTAGCAGCCTTAGCTCACACATATATCATCTGGAATAATCACGTAAACCTTCCTGACTGAGCACTGTGACCTCCACCTCCAGTTCATTCTGGCCAGCTACTAAATAAAGGTGGTCTAATCTCCTGCAGGGTGTGATGAGAGGTCACAGGGTCATGGCAGTAAATGATAATAAAACAGTCCTGGCCAGCTCTGTATAATCAGGAGGTGGTCTGACTTGATATGGGTCACCGCAGCAGCTCGACCAAGAAACCTCGCTGCCATATAATCCGCCATATACCTGACTATCTATGCTTTTACGACCATTTGTCATTGCTGTGCATGCGCCGGACAGCAAAAACATGTCCCCGCATTGCACACGCGTTCACATCCACAGCCTGCCTCGCACAGAGGTGACGCGATGATGATATTGCCCTCTCTCTGACATTCGTTCACACAGCTGCAGAGCCCACACACACACACACACACGAAACAGACTTACACACATGTGATAAGGTTAATCTTTACCTGCCAGAACACTAAATCCACAAATCTCTACCCCCAGGAGAAAAGTAGATTAGTGAGTATAACATGATGATGTGGTGGACAAGCGAGCAATAACTGTTGATTATTGAGAACATGTGATGCTTTTTTAACATTCTATTAGTTTTTTTTATCCATTATAGTCGAACATAGAACACAGTTACAGTATTGCAGTTTTTCTTCCATCCATGTACATTTTGTTCAGCTTTCGGGGTGTGAATCTAGTTGTACTATTTGTGTGTGTACCGTCTGTGCTCAGGTCCAGCGCCACGCGGTTCCGCTGGATCCAGAACTACTACGGCGAGCAGGATGAGTGGGCTCTGGATGACATCTACATCGGCCAGCAGTGTCCTAACATGTGCCACGGACATGGCTGGTGTGACCATGGACACTGCAGGTCAGCTCTCCCACACATGGACACATTAAATTTCTCAAGGCTGTTATTTATTACTTTTTCAATATCACTCACCATGGAGGCCCATAAACATCTGAAGGATGTCTGCAGGATTCATATTAAAGCACAGATGAGCAAAAAGTTCAGCCGCTGTCTTCTCTCGTAGGTGTGATGATGGTTTCTCTGGAGCAGACTGCCAGCCCTCCTCACCCCTCTCCTCCAGCGTGCTCTCTGACTTTGAGTCCCAGGATGCACTGCTGGCCACATGGCAGGAGGTGATTGGCGGAGAGGTGGTCACCCCTGACATGGGCTGTGGTGTGGTCTCATCTGGATCGTCCCTGTACTTCAGCAAGGTGAAACAAGTAGAAAATTGTTGTGTTCAAGAATGTTTTTTGTCTTTCTGATGGGTATCGGGGTATCAGACAAGTAAAGTTTTGATTGCAGAGGAATTTTTACTGCAAATCCAGATTCAGATCAGGAACTTTTCAAACAATTTCTAAACATTGCCAGAATATAGCATTTTTGAATATTTTCATAGTTTTTCCTAAACTATGGGACTCACTAAATCAGGCACATGAATTCTGTCATTGTGCTTGTTGGTGCAAATCCAGATCCAGATTGAAAATATGAAAATATTTTGTGTTATTTAAATATCTAATTTAGGAGGACTGTGCAAACTTGGCAGAGGTACAGAATGCAATCCCTGATTACTTTCTACTTTTTACTGCCAAAAATGGCTGACCTTTGACCTTTGCATGACCTCTACCATAAAAATGTGTAGTGTTTCTAATCATGCCATGGGTCTAAAGAATGCTTGACTCTGATTGGATGGAGGGTGGGCACAATTTTCAGTCAGCTGCACACCTCTGATGTTTTGGAACAACCTCATTACTTTTCTAAATTAGTCCACAACGCTGGAAATGTAATTGTTGCAGCTGTTACCAGGAAGCAGCCTCGTCTATTTGCTGCAGTAAAAATGTATTCCAGGATTGACAATGGTATTGGCAAAACAAACAATATTTACATTTCCATCTCTGGAAAGTGGCCATGATACAGTATAAGTGGGACATCTCCTCTGATCAGTGGTTACCTTCACAGTGTGTCGTAAATGGTCCCTTCCTTAATATTGTTTGTTGTGTTGTTGTCAGGCCGGGCTGAGGCAGCTGGTGAGCTGGGACCTGGACACTGAATGGGCGGAGTTTGTGCAGTTCTACCTGCGGGTGGGCGGAGACTGGGCGGAGTGTAACCAGGCAGACAGCAGGGAGGAAGGAGTGCTGTTGCAGTACAGCAATGACGGAGGCATCAGCTGGGGCCTCATCGCTGAGATGTACTTCACTGATTTCACCAAACCTCGGTGAGAAGCCTGGGCTTGAAGAAAGTGGAAAATTCACATTTTGTATGTGGAAAGTCTTTTAGATGTGGCTGTGATGATTGTGTATTTTTAGAGGAGAAACATCAATAATCTGTCTCTTCTCAGCTTTGTCCACTATGAGCTTCCCCTGGCTTCTAAGACACCCTCTACAAGGTTTCGCTGGTGGCAGCCTCTTCACTCTGGCGACGGCTATGACCAGTGGGCAATCGATGACGTCATCATTTTGTCAGAGAGAGAGAAACACATCATCCCCATGGCCAATCCAACTCTCCCGCAGGTCTGAAATCAAGCCGAGGAGTTTTACCTTTAACTCGTCTTTTGTGACCTCGTGCAGGGCTTTGCCTTGAGATATTGCTTCTTTTGTTGTAATGGGAAGTGTCAACCACACAGAGATAGAACAGCTGTAAAATCTTGAGTCTCTTCAGGAGTGTATCAGACACTGGTAGCTGTTAACACAAAACACTACAATAAACTCACCTGGCTTCTGTCACTACAGAACTTTTACGAGAAGCCAGCATTCGACTACCCTCTGAACCAGATGAGTGTGTGGCTGATGCTGGGCAATGAAGGCATGGAGAGGGAAAGCAACAACAGCTTCTGTGCCCCAACGCCGTCTGCTATGGTGTTTGGGCGCTCCGATGGGGATAGGGTGGCCGTCACCAGGGACCTGGCCCTGCGCCATGGATACACCCTTCAGTTTAAGGTACCCACATAGAAAGTGTAAACACAATGCTGCTTAATCAGAGCCGAATTGATCTTTAACTGTCCGTCCACTGTTTCCCAGTTGAACATAGGCTGTGAGGCAGAGTTCAGCGCATCTGCTCCAGTCCTGCTGCAGTACTCCCATGATGCTGGTCGTACCTGGGCCCTGGTGAGAGAAGGCTGTTACCCAGGAACCCCTGGGGCAGGAGTCTGTGAGGGCAGTGGTCGTGAACTCAGGGAGCCCACTGTCTACAACACTGGAGACTATGAACAGTGGACCAGGGTCACTGTGGTCATACCGCGAAATGTTGCAGCCAGGTAGATATGGTGACACATATGCAAATGGTTCTGCTGATGAAGACTGATTTTATGCATTTTCTTTATACACTGAATATATTAATAGCAGTTGATTAGCATGATTTAAATGCCTATCATATTACTCTCATTCCCTAATCCCCCTCCTCTCATTTTCGCAGTAAAACCAGATTCCGTTGGTTCCAGGAGAGCAGCATGTACAGAGATGCTCCACCTTTTGCCTTGGATGGGGTCTACATCTCTGAGCCATGTCCAAACCACTGTGGTGGACATGGAGATTGCATCTCTGGAGTCTGCTTCTGTGATATGGGATACACAGGTGCACATTGAAGCTGAAAGAAATAAAAAAGTCATATTTTTCCTGTGTCTTTATGTATTATACCTGTTTATATGATTCCATGTACCATTTAATTCCTTGTTTATTTCCACAGTGGAGCAAGATAGTTGTGTCCCATCTGTAGCCAGTCCCACTGAGCTGACGGAGGGCTTTGAGGGGAAACTGAGCCCACTCTGGCAAAGCCTAAGTGGGGGACAAATTGGAGGTGGTTGTGGCATCATCGGTGAGGGAAAAGCTCTTTACTTCAGTAGCCCTGGGAGGAGAGAAGCACGCACGGTGCCTCTAGATACTACCAACACACGGTGAGTGGAACTCACACCTATAAATCTCTCATCTGTGACTGTTCATTTAACACGAAACTGAAAATTAGTTATGACTGTTTACATACAGGTTGGTCCAATTCTACATCCGAATTGGCAGCAAGAGTTTGGGGCCCACTTGCACCAGGCCTCGCTCCCGCAATGAAGGTAATCACCACATCCTGTATTGAGGCCCTCTGCTGCAGTCATGTGGCTGTTCCTTAACAGTGCAGCCTGCAGAGAGCCGCTCCACATCTGATCTGACCAGCTCACCGCTGGCTTTTCTCCGTTTGCTCCTTCTCACTCTGTCTCTGATCAACCTTGTGAACCAGCCAAAGCCACGTCGCTACAGATCTGTTCCTCACTGTGACTGTTTTTTCCTAGTGGAGAATCAAAGTTTGTGTTATTTGTTCTATTCCATTTCGTCAGTCAGCAGATTGTGGATCTCGAGCCTGCAGCAGTGCTAAAGGCTCAGTCTGATCGTTTCTGCAGCATCAGATAAAACCCTGCCAGCCTCCTAAACAGCGTGTCTGTGATAATCAGGGCTTCTGGACTGCGATAATATAAAATTTCATTATATTGTTTCTTTTTATTTCCTGCTAAACTTGCTGTTTGTTTCTCTGGAAAATGATTTCCCATCTAAAAGTGTTATCCACTCTGTCATTTTTTTCTATGATTCCAGGGGTCATTGTCCAGTTCTCTACCAACAATGGTGTCCAGTGGCAGTTCCTGAGGGAGCTGGACTTTAGCTCCTTCCTGGAGCCCCAAGTGGTGACTATTGAGCTGCCGCCTGCAGCCAAAACGCCCTACACAGTATTTAGGTGGTGGCAACCACAGCAAGGTTAGTGCATGATTAGGGTGTGCACAAAAAATAATAAACCTGCTACATTGCAATATCCTTTCGATATCACGTCTTTCATTTTTACCTCTTTCTCTCCATCCTTGTAGGGAAACACTCTGCTCAGTGGGCTTTGGATGATGTCCTGATTGGTATGAACGACAGCTCCAGAACAGGCTTCCATGACAAGTTTGATGGCACGACCCCTCTGAGGCACAACTGGTACCGCATTCAGGGTGGGGAGGTGACCGTGGACTGTTTGTCTCTGGACACAGCACTTACCTTCAACTCGGAGGCCATTGACAGTGAGTCACACAAACACATTACTGTTCATAAGCACATACGTTTAGACAAGAGGGCTAATGACTACAGGGCTGTCAGCTGTAATTGTATGCATGAAAAGGTAAGGAGTAACTTGCTGCTCCCTCAACAATCACTGTCAAGTGGCCCCTGAAAAAGACACTTAACTGCTTCAGTGAAGCAGCAATGTTTGTAGCGAGCAGCCCAGTGTGAACGTGCTAAAGTGAATGAATGTACAGCAGGGGGTTACTGCAAAACAGCTGGACACCTCGGCTGACTTTGCATGATGAAAGAAAGGCAGAAGATGAGGCAATACACACGTACATGCATACGCACATCGAGTATACCACCGACACGTACACACATGCTCAACAAACCACGTAAATGGCTGTACAGTGACATCACAGCATTACCCACACAACAGGCTGAAATTGAATCACCCATTTACTGTGGCGCCGTGGGTCCTGAATTATTAATGAGAAGAAACCTGAATGAACATCCTGCTTGTTATTTATGCTCACGTCAAGCTGTCAGCCGATTTACTTTGCGCAAATATTACATTACAACTGGGCCCATTCATTAAGCGCACACAGCAAGAGCAATTTGGCAACACATCTATAAACATAAAGCTCCCGTGTCCCTGTGTGAACACATAAAGCACCGATTGTCAGATCCCATGGCTGTTCTCCTAAGAAACATTGCGCACTCCACACATAATTCAGCAGTAACTATTATTTTCAAGGCTATTTTCACATTTGCATTTGGGCTTGTACTGAGTTTGTGTTTTGGGTGAACACTATTCATTTCATGTTGGAGCGCTGTGCGTGCACTGCCTGTGCAGACACATTGTACTTCAGGCAGGACCTCACATTTGTGATGAAACTATGTTCAGGTGATGTCACTTCAAATCTTGTTTAACTGAGCTTCAGTGACGTAGCCTTCTCCAAAGTGAGCCCAAAGGGCATCTTTCCACCCACACTGCCCGAACCCACTCAGCATATTTAAACAATGCAGATGAAGAGCGAGGGAGAAACGGCCGTAGGAGGCGTTATTTTGTTTGTTTTTAAGCTTTTACATCAACATACATAATGGACCTTGGAGTCTTGCTTATTTCGTCATGTTAAGGAGGGGCCAGGGAATTCATCCTAACCAAACTTTAAAATTCAAGCCAACACAAGCTACATTTGAGCAGAAAAAGCAGTTTTACACACACAGGATGAAGGCCTAATGTGTTTCTGAACCATTTTGATTTATATACACTTGTCTTCTTCAGGTGTTGTTGATGAAAATAATGTGAAGTCATGTGGTGTTGCTTTTGCACGGTCTACAGAGAAGCCAAGATACGCAGAGAGCTGGGACTTTGAGGTTTCAGGCTCGTCATTCCTGCAGTTTGAGCTGAGTATGGGCTGTAGTAAGTCCACTTCCTTCTCCCATGGTGTGCGACTGGAGTACTCCACAGACTGCGGTCATCACTGGTCTCTCATCACCCCGGAGTGTGTGCCACCAGCCATTGGCTGCGCTGGTTATACTCAGAGTTCCATCTATACCTCGACCCAGTACAAACACTGGAGGAGGATCACCGTCTACCTGCCCAGTGCTGCAAAGTACGTGTTTTTTAACTTTTATACCCAAATAAGTGCAAATCAGTGGTGTATTGTCTGAATGCATGAGCTGTCAATGAAGTACTGAAGCTACTTTTCTTTATAACTTGCTGTTGAATCCCCCAGTTCCCCCAGAACTCGGTTCCGTTGGATCCAGACCCACTTCACGCCAGGGGCAGAAGGATGGGCTCTAGATAACGTGCTACTTGCCCCCGGCTGCCCCTGGATGTGCTCCGGTCACGGTCTGTGTGACAACGGACGCTGCCTGTAAGTAAACTCCTGCACAGATCCTGAATTTTAATCTTGAGTCGTTTGTTACACTTATTTTCTGCTTAATGAAAATGTTGCTTACCTTTATTTTTCTCCTGTTCTCACACAGGTGTGACAAGGGTTATGGAGGGGCACACTGTGTGCCTTTGGCCCCCCTGCCATCTGTGCTGAGAGAGGACTTTAATGAGAACCTGCAGCAGGAGACGTGGCCTGAGGTGTACGGAGCAGAGAGGGGAACTCTGAGCGGAGAGCCTCTTAAATCTGGCACTGCACTTATCTTCAAAGGGGTAGGGGTCCTAAACACCATGCAGAGAACATCCAGAGCCATAATATTACAGTTAAATCACAAAGACACAGTCTGATATGTTTATATCACAAACCAACCATGTAATCCATGTCTTTGCTTGCAGGATGGTCTGCGAATGATAGTGTCAAGGGATCTGGACTGCACCAACACTCTCTACATCCAGTTCTCCTTCAAATTCATCACTAAAGGTCACAACTTTAGTAAAAACATAACTTTCTTCAAACATAACTCAGTTTGCTCCCTCTTGGTTTACATGTATCTTTAAAATGCAGGGTCTTTTTGCAGGTTTGTAGTCGTAACATTTTATTTTGTGGCCTTTTCTAGGTGTCCCAGAGCGCTCCCATTCAGTGCTGCTGCAGTACTCTGTGAACGGAGGAATCAGCTGGCTGATGCTGGACGAGTTTTACTTCCCAGCTTCCACTGACACTCTGTTCCTCCACCTGCCATTGCCAGCCAGCGCTCAGACCAACGCCACCCGCTTCAGACTCTGGCAGCCTTACAACAGTGGTGAGTGGACACATTGTGTGGTCTTGTCTGTTTCTTTTCCACATTTTCTTCAAGCTTTCCTGAACCTGTTTAAAAAAAAAAAATCTATGTGTAATAATCTCCACAATGTTATGCCCTTCAGGTAAGAAGGAGGAGGTGTGGGTAATAGATGATCTCATCATTGATGGCAGCTCCTTACACAACCCGCCGGTGGTGATAGACAGCTTTGAGGAGGGCCCCAACGAGTCCAACTGGCTGTTCTTCCCCGGGGGAAACACTGGCCTCTACTGCCCCTACCAGAAGACTGGACTGTAAGAAAAATACTTAGATTTGAATGTTGACTATGACGGCACCTTGGCAGTGTTCTTGTTTTTATTTCATCTATGAGCCCAGTGGTGATAAAACTTGCAAAAAGATGTTTTTACCCTTGACTAATCTTTGTGTTTGTGTGTGGGATTGGTGCAGGGAGGAGGATGAGTCAGCCATGGTGTTTGTCTCCAGCGAGCTCGGAGAGCACTCCATTACCACCAGGGACATTGACGTAAATGAGAACACTATCATCCAGTTTGAGGTACACAAACACAGCCTTGATGACTTCTTTTCCAAAACAGCAATCGTAATACTTGCTCATTCAAGACACAGATCATGGCTCGTCATCTTCGCTGATGTTAACGTATATTCGTGTCTCTCCAGATTAATGTGGGCTGCACAGCTGAGAGCTCCTCTGCTCACCCAGTGCGTCTTGAGTTTTCACGAGACTTTGGTGCCACGTGGCACCTTTTGGTGCCCCTGTGTGCCGGTGCGCCCCAGCCCTCCTCGCTGTGCTCCACAGAGCTCCACCCTGCCAGCATCTATTTCCCGGGTACGACTCAGGGCTGGAGGAGGGAGGTCATCCACTTCGGCAAGCTTCGCCTCTGCGGGTAAGAGCAGGATACATCCTGTGCAGCAGATGCACAAAAGAAAACAAGTGGAAACTTTGGGGGAAACTTTTTGGAAGTTCAAGTTTCTGCAAGTTTATATCCATTTATTTCTGTCTGTCCCTCACTCTCTAATCTTTGCGCTTTGACCTCTCTACAGGTCAGTGAGGTTCCGTTGGTATCAGGGTTTCTTCTCAACCGGTTCTGCTCCTCCAACATGGGCGTTAGACAATGTCTACATTGGCCCACAGTGTCAGGACATGTGTAATGGACACGGGGCTTGTGTGGGTGGCACCTACTGTGTGTGTGACCCCGGCTACTCTGGATCTGACTGCTCCGTGCCTGACACCCCCAACCCTGACTTCCTCAAGGAGGACTTTGAAGGTACACCAACATAAAGATGTACACGAAAAGCCATCAGGACTGTATCTGTGGACATTTGATGGACCATGCATCTGTGTACTATTTATTGATGTTTTTACTTTCATGTATTTTCAAAGCATTTTAAAATATTATTTTCATTAGTGCCCATTAATTTAAGGTTCTATTAGGGCTTCAGTTTTACTCTTTTGTGTATGATGGATTTATGATTGTGTGTTTACTGTTTGTTGCTTTCTGTGTGTGTGTTTGTGTACGTTCTTTTGTCTCCAGGGGGAGCTGTGGATGCAGAGCGTTTCAGACTACTGAGCGGTGGTAAACCATCCAGGAAGTGTGGCATCATGTCGAGCGGGAACCACCTGTTCTTCAGTGAGGATGGCCTGCGCATGTTGGTCACCAACGACATGGACCTGTCGAATGCCAGGTAAAACAACAACCACTCAAACAAACAAAGAAAAGCAATCACCAACACATGTACCGATACACCATTAACAGTTTTCAGTGACGTCTCATGGGTTAATGGCTGTACTCCGCAGGTTTGTTCAGTTCTTCCTACGTCTTGGCTGTGGTAAGGCTGCTCCAGACCCTCGCTCGCAGCCAGTTTTGCTGCAGTTCTCTGTGGATGGAGGTCTTACCTGGGGCCTTCTCCAGGAATTTCTCTTCAGCAACAGCAGTAATCAAGCTCGCCTTGTAGCCCTGGAGATCCCGCTGCGTGCCCGCACGCCATCCACTCGCCTCCGCTGGTGGCAGCCGTCTGAGAACGGACACTTTTACAGCCCATGGGTCATTGACCAGGTACAGTAAGTGACGACTCATCCAGCCATCCGTCCATCTAGAAGTCTTTTAATCATTTGCATGCAAACAGTAAAATAGCATGGCTGTTATCCATTCAAACTTTGATTTTTCATCTACCTGCCAAATCCCATCTAAATTTAGGTCCCACTTTTTCTGCCTATGGAAACTATGCGAACATGTATCTTTCCCTAGGTGGTAGTAGGTGGCAGCGCCAGTGGCTGGGGACCTTTGGAAGATGATTTCTCCTCAATCGACGGCCGCTCATGGCTCCTCCACCCTGGAGGAACCCGAATGCCTGTTTGTGGCTCTGATGGGCCTGCGTTTGCATTCATAGAGAAGTCCAACACTCGCTATGCTGTTACCACTGACATCAGTTTGGGTCAAGACGCCTTCATCCAGTTTGACTTTTCTGCTTCCTGCTCTGTCACCAACTCCTGCTACTGTAAGTATTAAGAAGTATGAAAAAGCCAATACTTTTTAGTCAATTTACGATTAAATAATGAATAATTAGTCCATATAATGTCAGGAAATAGTAAAAAATGCCTTTAAAATTTACCACAGCCCAAGGTTATGTATTTCAAAAGCCTGTTTTGTTCAACCAACACTCAAAGCCCAAACATACTCAGTCGTACGTAATGTTAAGTTGTGTTTGTCTTCTTCCTCTGCAGCCGTAGAGTTGGAGTATTCTCTGGACCTGGGTCTGACCTGGCAGCCTGTTGTCAGAGATTGTCTGCCAACAAGCCCTGACTGCTCTGCCTACACCCTACAGAGGCTGCTGGTTTCCGACACGTACAACAAGTGGGGCCGTGTTACCCTGCCTATCCCATCATATGCCAGGTCAGAACTGCCCTGAACTTCACTCAGACACAAGGACAAACTTGTGTAGCTTATAACTTGTCCTGATTCTGCAGTATACTCTGATTTGTTTCAACTTAACTGTATCTGTGACTTTACAATTTATGTCTCTAGATCTCCAGCCACAAGGTTCCGTTGGTTCCAGCAGGCTCCGTTTGACAAACAGCAGACTTGGGCTCTGGATAATCTCTACATTGGAGATGGCTGCCCAGATATGTGCTCTGGACACGGACGCTGCCAACAGAGCTCCTGTGTGTAAGTAACGGCAGCCTTATGCAAGCATACACCAGCGTTTTCACTGTAAATGTCTGGAATGTCAGCTGTTAGAAATGAGGTGTAATGCCTATTTTCTTAATCTTTTATGTAACTTTGCGTGTGGCCACGTTGCTTTATAAACTTATTTATGTGCTTAGTGAAAGTTGTATGTTAAATATTGTCAGCAAACTCAGTATAACTTGATGGCCAGCTTGTCTTTGACTCATGATTGTGAGTGATTGACTGATTGTTTGTATGTAACTTCACCATCCTCCCCAGGTGTGACCCAGAGTGGGGTGGAGAGTACTGTGACGAGCCTGTTGTTCCTCTGCCCTCCCAGCTGAAGGACAGCTTCAGTCGAGCTCCCTCACTCAGCCACTGGCACATACTCACCGGTGGGAAACTCAGCACTGTGTGTGGAGCTGTGGCCTCTGGAGCTGCTCTGCACTTCAGTGGGGTAAATATACATTTACCCATGTCATTGGATTCCGGTTTAGTTACTTTTTCCATCCGTCTTTTACTTCCTTGCTACATTTTCTAGCATGAAATGCTCCCCAACCAGGTATTTGTTGAAGGATAAATGCAGTTAAATGCATTAATATTCTTAGTTTTCACACATCCTCTGGGGTATTTACTCTCTACACGAGTCATTTTGTTCCCCTTAAGGTTACGATATTTTCATGTGAACATGATCTATGCATTAAGCCGCCATCCACTCATGCTAGGAAAGGGGCTGAAAGAACAAGTGTCTGCATATGTGCTGATTCAAGGAGACAAACAGATGATAAAGAGAGTTAGAAAACAGAGACATCCAACAGTATTGGAAGGATGCTGTTTGAAGTATTAATCTGTTGAATAAAAGACCGCAAAGTAAGTAAGTGTCAGCCGTTATGTACAGCTTAAGCTTTCCTGAGGCACTTAGTGCGGTGTTGTAAATGGGTACCTATTGACAGGCTGATCTTGGATGGACACACTGCCAGAGAAACCTTTTAAGAGCGGCAGTTAAGGTCTCGCATTAAACTTTATGAAGATAAATTACTACTCTGGTTCACTATAGTTAAGTCAGTTTTATTGTTCTGGTTATGTTCCACTAGTGTTCTCTGTAATAAAAATAACAATGCAGATTATGTTTGAGACTGTTGGATGTTTTCAGATTGACAGGCCTTGACTGGCTGAGCCCCTGATTGACTCACACTGCATTTCTCCATGCGTCTGTGCACAGAGCTGCAGCCGTCAGCTGGTGACAGTTGACCTGAACTTGACCAACGCGGAGTTCATCCAGTTCTACTTCATGTACGGCTGCATGATCCCACCTAGCAATCGTAACCAGGGTGTGCTTCTGGAGTACAGTTTGAATGGAGGAATCAACTGGCACCTGCTGACAGAGATCTTCTATGATCTGTACACCAAGCCTGGGTGAGTGTTTTCACCAGTGACACACAGACATACAGTGCACATAGTTTCAATGCCTTGTGAAGCAGGATGTTTGTGAGTGCCTTCATGGTGTTTTTGTTGTTTGTCTTCAGGTTTGTGAATGTGCTGCTGCCCCCTGCTGCCCGTCAGGAAGGAGTGCGTGTGCGCTGGTGGCAGCCACAACACGAGGGAGCAGACCACAGTGACTGGGCTCTGGATAACGTCCTCATCGCAGGCTCAGACCCACGAGCGCAGATATCTGACACATTTGGAGGGGTGGCGCTGCCCAATCACGAGAGAGCTCCTGCTGATGGGACCTCAGGAAGGATAGGGCAGCTGAGCGAGCAGGAGGAAACACCCATAGGTATTTCTGAATCATTGCCTCAGTCAAACAATCCACAATAAATTCATATTGTTTTTATTGCTAAAGAGACTCTTGGATAAGTATCAATTTTTTTGTCATCAGTGAGCGACCACTGGTTGTTCTCAGAGGACTGCTCAGTGCAGCGTTTCTGCAGCTCCCCTGATGGAGTGATGGTGTGTGGGAATGCCGATGGGAGAGAGGTGTATGCTGTCACACATGATATTATTCCTGACAAGGGCTGGGTCATGCAGTTCAAGGTAACTAATGAGCCTAAAAATGCCACACAGGCAATGAAAACACTTGAGATGGTGCTATTGCTATGATGACGGGATGCTGTTAATGCCTGTGTGTTGATTTAGATCGCAGTAGGCTGCAGTGTGCCAGAGCGTCATGCAGACCGGCAAGTTCACGTTCAGTATTCAGTGGACTTTGGAGTGACCTGGAAGTACCTGGTGCCGCAGTGCCTGCCCGCTGACCCCCGCTGTGGAGGTCAGGTCTCGCAACCGTCAGTCTTCTTCCCTGCTGAAGGCTGGAAGAGGGCAGTCTATCCCCTCCCTGACAGCCTGGCTGACACGTGAGTCATCCTACCGCAGCATGCTTTTGACAAACATACACTTGTGCTTCATATTTAATGGTACCATCATGGCATGCTTCACCTAAATAATTGATAGATCAAATTATTGTCATCATATAAATGATTAAAACTATTGTCATATAAATCATGAAGATGGTATGCATGTTGTTTGAATAACCTCTGCTGTCTGTTCGTCAGTGCGGTGCGGTTCAGGTTTTACCAGCAGCACTCAGACATTCAGTGGGGCGTGGAGAACTTTTACATCGGGCCAGCGTGTGACGGCCACTGTGGAGGACATGGAGATTGTCTGGATCAGCGTTGTCTCTGTGACCCAGGCTTCACTGGGCCAAACTGCTACGCCAGCACTGCTCTAAAGGTAGAGTCTGGCTCTCGCTCACGGAAAAGAAGAAGATGAGAGGAATTTATCTGTCCGAGACGATCCGTCATTCAGATGTGTGTGCTTTTTTTTCTGTAGGCGTCTCTGAAGGAGCGTTTTGACTGGGAGGGGGCAGCAGGCCCTCAGTGGCAGGTGCTGGAGGGCGGTAGGCCCTGCACAGACTGCGGTGTGTTGGTAGAGGGAACAGCCTTGTACTTTGGGGGGGCTGACGCAAGACAGGCTGTCACTGCTGATCTGGACCTCCGCGGAGCAAAGTTAGTACTCACCTTCTGTCAACCACAGCCAGAAGTTTTCTGTTCGTCTTCACACATTGTGCTGCTCTACGTGCATTTTGAGCTGTGTGTTTGTGGATAGGTTTGTGGAGTACTGGGCCAGGATTGGAAGTGAAGACAACATGACCATGTGCCACCGCCCAACTTGCCGTAAAGAGGGAGTGCTGCTGGACTACTCTACTGATGGAGGTTCATCATCATCAGTCCATGATGTCTTATCTCCCTGATTATCTCCCTCCTTTCTTTTCCTTTTTATTCTCATTCTGTCCACATCCATCCCTCAGGTGTGTCCTGGACGCTGCTGCATGAGATGGACTATCTGAAGTACGTGTCAGTGAGGAGAGATTATATCGTCCTCCCAGAGGGAGCTCTGACCAATGCTACTCGTCTGCGCTGGTGGCAGCCATTTACCATTTCCTCTGGGCTCGCCACCCCCAGCTTGGAGAGAGCCCAGTGGGCCATAGATAACATCTTGGTGGGGGGGTCAGACATCAACCCATCCACTCTGCTGGACACCTTTGATGATGGTGAGTGTTTGTGTTGATGTAATCTGAGCCTGACACGTGTCACCAGTCAGTGATCTGGAAATCACGTAGACTCTTCCTCCTCTTCTCTTTTTATGTCTTCGCCTTTCATCAGAGGGTGTTTCTCATGAGGAGAGCTGGAGTTTCTACCCTAATGCTGTGCGCACAGCTGGCTTCTGTGGAAACCCCTCATTCCACCTGTACTGGCCAAACAAGAACCAAGACAGGACGCACAACATCCTGGCCACGAGAGAGCTCATAGTGCAGCCTGGATATATTCTACAGTTTAAGGTACAGTACTGCAAGAGTGCCACCTGCTGTATTAAAACATGAATGCTTTGGTCCTTTTACCCATCATCTGTCTTGTCCATGCAGATTGTTGTCGGCTGTGAGGCAGACAGCTGTGAAGACCATCATTCTGTCCTGCTGCAGTACAGGAAGGATGCAAGGTGAGAAAGACAAGGAACAGTTACAAATCAACTCATTTATTATTTGACGGTGTGTCTTTCCTATTCCAACAAGGAAAAGAGCTATTGTGAAAATAGATATTTATGAATAACCTGACAGTCAGAGCAGGTGGTGCCATGACATGATCTGACACATCAGTGTTAAATGTCAGGTCGGTTGCCTCAATAGCTTAAATCACTAGCTTGACTATGCGCCCACCACTTGGCATTTAAACATGATTTGAAATGATTGTTTGTCTTTAATGTATTTTTACATGCAGTTTTCAGCTGTCGCTCTCTCCCCGTAGGTCTGACTCATGGCAGCTGGTGCAGTCAGAGTGCCTCCCCTCCTCAGTCAACAACGTGGGCTGCTCTCCCTTCCAGTTCCACGAGTCCACAATCTACAGTCCAGTCAACAGCTCGACATGGACCAGGGTCACTGTCCAGCTGCCAGACCATGTCTCCTCAGGGTAGGTGAACTTTTGATCGAAATGAATATTTTCGTCAATATCAGCACAATGAAAGGCAGCAGTTCTCTCTGTTGCCAGCTGAAGCAGTGTAAGCCTTGTCTGATTTGTTGTATATTTCCAGGGCTACCCAGTTCCGCTGGATTCAAAAGGAGGGGACCGGAGAGCGGCAGAGCTGGGCAGTGGACCACGTTTACATCGGCGAGGCCTGCCCGGGGCTCTGCAGCGGCCACGGCTACTGTACAAGTGGAGTGGTCTGCATCTGTGATGAGGGACACCATGGTGGGCCACAAACAGCATATTGTCTTCAAACTGCTCCATAGATACACACACAGCTCTTTTTCATTTGCACTGTTCAGAAGAAAACGTACAAACATTTACGCTGAGAGCGTTTCTGAAGAGACATCTTGAACACTGTTTACCGTCAGGGCTTTGCACTGTTTATGTTTTCATTTTACAAACTGTGTCAGCCCTCACCGTCGACTGGCCTGTCATCTTTATTTTCACTACTTCCTATCTGTTTCCTCTCACCTCAACAGGTGACGACTGCTCCCTCTCCAGCAGCGACCTGCCAAGCTCCATCAAGGACAACTTTGAGTCAGGCAGCGTGTCTCAGGAGAGCTGGCAGTTGATCCAGGGTGGTGGAGTGGGCAGTGGGTGTGGGCAGCTGTCACCACATGCCCACGGAGACTCACTCTACTTCAATGGCTGTAAGATGAGGCAGGCAGTTACCAAACCGCTGGACCTCACTAGAGCCAGGTACAGGTACTACCAAAACATATTGTACATGAATTATTAAATATGTAAGCATACACATACCTACCTCATAGCTAAAACAGATTAATTCTCTCCACATTAGGACGTGAATTATCGAAGGTTAATGTTTCCTTCCCTCTTTTCCTTCTCTGTCTTTCTCCAGTAAGATCATGTTTGTGCTGCAGATCGGCAGCGTGGCACAGACAGACAGCTGTAACATAGCTCTGGATCAGGCTGACACAGTTGACCGGGCCGTGCTGCTGCAATACAGCGTCAACAATGGCGTCAGCTGGCATGTAATCGCCCAGCATCAGCCCAAAGACTTCATAAAGGCCCAGAGAGTTTCCTACAATATTCCACTGTGAGTAAATCAGTTTAAACTACAGCAGTTTCCAATAAGGGGCCATTTTTAAAGGTTTTATTAGGTGCAACTAATGGCTTTATTATTGTTAATTAATCTTTTACCAGTGCTTTATAAGTATTACCAAGGTAATGGAGTTGTCACTGTCTGATCAGGTCATGAGTAACCTGCAGTTATACTTTTTAATAAGTAATTAATACAAGTGATCTATAAAGCATTTGAAAATGATTTATTAGTCAGTAAAAAGTCATCAGTTGCAACTTTTGAACCCCTCATAATGGTGCCTCATTAGAAGCGGTACTTAGAAACCAGTGTAGTTAGGTTCATCTTGCTGGTTTGTGGCTACTAGAAATGCTGACGACCCTCACTGACCTTTCAATGTTTCCCATGGTCTCTCCAGAGAGGCGAGGGTTAAAGGGGTGATGCTGCGATGGTGGCAGCCACGCCACGATGGCGCGGGACATGACCAGTGGGCGCTGGACCATGTGGAAGTAGTTCTGTGAGTACCCAATTCCTAGCCGGCTCACGGCCCCCCAGACTGGCCCCCAAAAGAGCCCTGATCTGCCCTTGTCTCTACCTCTGCCTCAGCCTCACCTGTAGAAACGGTCCCCTCTACTCCACACGAACACAGGGATACAGTAAACACATACATATATTGTAATATCCACACGTGTGCTGCTTACCACCCACAACCAACCTCTCAGCGGTTGTTTAAAATGCTCATCAAGGCTTCTGGTGTTAGGCAAGCAGAGTGGAAAAATGACTGCAGTGTGCTTTGCTGTTTGTGGATGGCTGTTCTGTGTACCACAGATCAACTCCTGCTATCAGATCATCATATTTTCAGTGTCGTGTAGAACCCATGCATCACCCAGAAAAACAACTTTTCAAGAAGTTTCTCCACCAAAGTGTCTAAAAAGTCTTAAAATGTCTCAGAGCATAAAAAAATTAAAACCTATAAAGATCCTAGATAGAATTGCCATTTTGTTTGCTCATTAGATGTGAAGCACTCATCGCGTGTCCACTTCTAATTTACATCTGCCCCTAGTGGCCGTTTTGAGGCATGACACAGCGCTGAGCTGAGATCATACTGTGTGTAAGACAGGAAACTGTGAAGGAGGCTTCACATCTATGACAGTGAGTCTTTGTTCTGCTGTGAAACGACTGTTATCACACAGGCCCATAATCTGATTGGTCTATTTTTGTCTTCATATTCACGTTCATTCCATGTGCAAAAATGGTCCTGCATTTCACTCTAGTGGGAATAAAAAAAAAATCTCCAGATTCCTTAAATTTGGTTTGATGGAACTTGCAGACACCCTGCACTGATTCACTGATTCTCTCTCTCTTTCTTTCCTCCCCTCTTTACATTTAAATTGCATTTTAGTCCATTACCAGGACCAGTAAACATTGTTTCTATGTGGAAGACAACGCCAGCGTTCAAATAAAAAATGGCAAAGCTGGAAATTCTGCTGGGCACTGAAGATATCATGAACACAGTCTATACTCAGCTATTCTTAACATGCCGGTGTCATAAAGCATTTTGAATGCATTCCCTGCATGTTGCTGTGGGTATCAGAGCAATGTTCCCTCTCGTGTGGGTTCTGATTGTTCGTTCCGATGTGTACCCGATGCATTTCAAATGCTGCAGTCACAGAAGGCACTCTCATACTTCATGCACAGTTCATACAAGAGTTGCACATACACGCACAGACACTTATGCCTAACCTGACCTGAGCCGTCCCTGGTCCAAGTGGTCGTGACCTGTCCTACACCCTCCCTCGCACTCGCACGGTTTTCAACAGTGTCTGCTGAAAAGAGTGACCGTGATCCTCACACTTTGCTCTGTTGTTTATTTCTCTCTGTTCGCCACTCCTCCACTCCTTCACACATTCTTCCTCTCACTCCTACTCCTGCTCAATCTTTTCTTTTGCTCCACACGCCTTTCCTCCCTGCCGCTTAAACGTGTTTGATCATGTGGTCATGCTCACTCCTCTGCTCGTGCCGCATCGTATCCTGCCTTACTTCACCCTCCTCCTCGTCCTTCTCTCCTTCCTCAAAACTCCTTCTTTCCCTTTTTCTCTTTTTCTCTTCCCATTCTGGCATACAACGGATGGATTACTTCTGTTTATCTTGCTCTCTGTCGTCACCTCTACCTGTGGTTGTCTCTCACCTTCTCTCTTGGTCCATTTCTCTGCTGTCTTCGACTCTTCTGCTCTCCATTCTTCTCTCATATTCTTTCCTCCTCATTCTCTGTCTGTCCGACTCACTTTCACTTCTTCTTCCTTGAACTTCTGACTATCTTTATGCCTCTCCTCTCTCCTCCCTTCTCCCTGCTTTGGGCCCCTGCCTCCCCAGGCCAGGGCTCCTACCCCCCCAGACCTTTCTGCGAGACAGCAGTCCCCTCCTCCTGCTTCTCCCCTCTCGCGCTCTAACCTCTGCTCTCTTCTGTATTCTGCTCCCTCTGGCATGGCTGTAGTGTCAGGTAAGTTCTCCGCCTCTTCCTGAATGCAGCCCCCTCCCTCACCCTCCTCCCGACCCCTTTCTTCTCCCCTTTAGACTGTGCACACCCTCCGTCACGTTCACTGACACACCCAGCCCTCCTCATTATCACCACAGTCATATTCATGCCCTCGCTTTGATTCAAGCCCCAGGCGGGTCGACAAGCGGCCAGCTGCTCGCAGCGTCCAGGCGGAGGCTCGCTGACAAAATGATCCAACACACAGATCTGCACAGGCAGCACAATATTCACAACAAGACGATGAATAGAGGCATAAACAGGGCAGTAAGATCTTGACTGGTGGCAAATTTTACAATTCTGAAATGACATTGCATCCCCTAAAAGGGGTCAACACAATGTCCGCAGATGAAGACACATTCCTGTTAAATGGCGTTCATTTTGAATGTTCACACAACCCTTGAGGCATTTTTAATGTAATGATTTACATATGCAAATGTCAGCGGTGCTGTGTTTGTGTGTATATGTGTGATGTAATCCATCACTATATCTATATCTGTTTGTTTTGTTCTTTCTACTGCAAACTGTTTTTGACCTAGCTGCTAACATACAAGCCAACACATGCAGTTCAGTGATCCGACTTGAAGAAGTCTACTGTTTGTGGGTGCAGCGTTTATCTCACTGCAGCCCAAACACTGAAAGTTTTTTGTTTTTTTTTTTGGTTCATTTATCAACATCAGTTGCAGTGCAGGGCTGCTCACATCACTGATTTCAAATGAAGGCCCATTTGGCGGGAGAGTTTCATCTGACTAACCTCCTCCATCCAGCTCCTTGCATGGCTTTATGGACCGACTGTTGCAACAGCTCTCCATCCCCTTTTTTCACTCATGGCTGTCTGTCTGTCCGTGGACAACAACAACATGAACCTGAACCAGGAGACCCCTCCTCACTGCCCTCTGTTTTCTGAGTGAAAATCAGAAAAACGAGTCTCTACACGCACGCACACATACTGTCAAGACATTATCAGCCATCCCTCCCATCTGCCTTCACATCCACCTCCATAGCATCACTCATCACACACACGCACACACACAGACACGCACCATCCACCACCCTCCCCCTCCCCTCCTGACCCCCTCCCCTCCCCACGCTTCGCAGAGGCCCCTGCCTGCCCTGGCTGCACTCCTGGCTCACTGGCACCGCCCTGCTGGATGGAAGAGGCAATGAACAGGCTAAGCAAGAGCGATCTACCGCAGCTTTTCTCTGTGTCTCTTACTTTCAAAACCACCCCTTCTCTGCTCACATCCCTGCACTTTTATGGTTTTGATTTAGTGATTTTTTTTTTTCTTTTCTTCCCAGTGATGGCTGTTAACTCTGACCTCAAACACTCAGAGTCAGAGTTTCCCTCTAGTATCTGTGGTAGTATGTTTGTAGACTCTGTGTCCCATGTCTTGTCTTGTGACATTTGGTCTTGGATACATGTAGCTAGCTCTACCACCATGTTCACCGTCTAGCTGCTCATTTTTGTGCAGAGCATAAACGAATCCAGTCGTGTAGAGTAGCGCCACCCATTCTCCGAGCCATGAGACCCATGCAGCTGTTGAGTGTTTGAGGTTATGGCTGAAACATGATTGAAAATGCCAGCATGAACCTGGGTGTGAGTGGGTATGAAAGCTGCATTCGACCATTCATGTGTTTCGCGTGCATGGATGAGAGTGCGTGCATGGGAACGTGTGGCGTTGTCCCGCCCTTTACGTGGTCACTAATGTTCACACTCTCCCCTCTTTCCCTCCCTCTTTCACTGTCTTTGTATCCCTGCAGCACCCGTAAACAAAACTACATGATGAACTTTGCCAGACAGACCGGCGCGCGTCACTACTACAGCCGCAAGAGGCGGGCACTGCTACAGCGTGCCTGAACCTACCGAGAAGGGATTCGCCCTCTGACCTGCCAATCACACATCGAACCCGCCACGCTCATCCCTTTTCTCCTGACGGCATATCGCCCCGTCGAGTCCCATCTACCAGTGGATTCCAGTCAGCCTTAGACTTCCCTCACCCACCTCTCCCTACCCTCTGCCATAAACACGGGCCATCCAATCAGTTTACGCCAGCCAATCAAGGCCTTCCCAACCACACGGGTCGGCGGGAATGAAACTCAGAAGAAAGGAGTGAAGTGGCCATTTTGTTTACTTTTTTTCATGGACGGTCGGGGTTTCTAGTTGTTTTCTAATTGTTGCTGTGGTTCCTCTGATTCCTGTTCCCACCTCCGATAACCCTCCCTCTGGCTTACCTCCCCCGTCACTCCCCCCGTTCCCCCTCCTCATCCTCCTTTTCCTACCACACTGTGAAATTGAGAGATAATATATCACTGCTGAACTGACCAGCCGATTGGAGAGTTGCCTCCCAGTTCCACTGAGCCGCCTGGGGGAGGACCACTCCACTGCCGCCAACCAGTACGCCGGGAGAAAGACCACGACGATGATACTGACCATTGAGAGGAATAACGGTGATGAAGAAGCTCAAAAAAGAAGAAAAAAAAAGAGTACTGTGTTCTTGCTGTTCTGTGTGTCTGTGGGTTCTTTTTGTGATGAGTTGACTGTGGTGTTCTGTTCATTTGTTTGTTCGTTTTCTACTAATTCATATGCTTTTAAGGGGGGGAGGGGAGGGGGGTGCTGGGTTCTGTTTCCTTTTTCCTCGTTTACCTGGAACGGATTTGGGCAGAGCGGGAAAGGCCCGGCCTGCACGGGAAGAAGGAAGGAAAGAACGATTTGCACGACGGGAAAAGGAGAAAATAAGAAAAAAAAAATTAAAGACTGAATAATGATTTTTTTTTTAATCATTTTTTTATATATGTTGGTTCCCGAAAATACAGATATTTATGGTAAATGGTTCTTCACGTAACCTATTTAAGATGCACTGTGCGTGAAATCTGTATGTTATTTTCTAGTGTTAAGTTATTAGGCAGTCGAGTCGAGCTCTCGGACTGCATCATCTCCCCTCTTCCTTCTCTTCCCTCTTCTCTTGTGCTGTTTCCCCCCCTCCCCATCTCTCTCTCTCTCTCTGCTGATTTCTCAAACCTGGAGGTGAGGCTCTATTAGTGTTGTTTTTTGAAGTCTGTGTAATATGGACCCTCTGCCCTCAGTGTAACTCCAGTATAGCAATCTCCTGTATATATATGTATATCCACTATGGGGAGACCCAGCAGCCTTATAAAAGGGAAATAAAGAACTGTCCAAACCTCATACTGTACACATCGCTTGAGCTGCTCTCTTTGTCTCTTTGAAGATAAGCCTTTCATCTGTTCATACTTTTCTTATTGTCAACAGTGTGTTAGTTGTCTCGCAGTATACTTTCTGACTTGCCTTCTCAGTCAGCGGCACTCAGTCCGAAGCCCATTCTCATCAGATCTTATCAAAGATCACAAATGAAAATTACTCTCTGCATTCGTTGGGAACTTATTTTCAGCTGCGAATGAATACACATCTTTGTGCTCCAATGAGCTTGAGGATCAGCTCAAGCTACAGTGTCACCCTGTGCAATAGTGTCGCTCATTGATGTGTTTTTAATTTCTGTTTTTGGACATCAATGGAGCTTGAAGGCATTTTGTTGTTTAAGGAATTTGTTGACAATAAGAAAAATATAGAATATCACCAGCTTTATCTGGTGTGTGTGTGTGTGTGTGTGTGTGTGTGTGTTAATGTGGCAGCAAAGTGTTTGAAACTATTCAAAAGAGCACAGAATAAGATTTCTTCAGATATTTATTTAGACAATAAAACATAATAAAACCTGAGTTCTAAGATATTTTTAAAAAATAAAATAGAGTACGCTGAAGTCTCTGCCGTCAGTTCGGCGCACACCTCAGTGTCTTCAGACTGGGTATGTACCACATGCTTGTGCAGACCCTCTGCATTGCTCCATGCTGAGGCTGCAGAGATGGCAGAGCACTGCTCGCTTGGTGTGGAACCATATAAGCATCCTCCCCCTTGATAAGAACTCCTAGAGATTCTCATAACATATCGCATCAGGAGTCTTTAGTCACAAGCTGCCGACCAGCACAGCCACAGTCAGCAGGGTTATGGTGATGCAGAGGGATCTGGCTGTGACGCCCGGGCAGGAGTTACAGTACGGCCAATCGCAGCAGCCGTAGCTCATGGTATAGACGGTTCCTTTGAGGCGGATGCTGTGCACCTGGCTGCAGTCCTTCTTCGGCATGCAGCCCCTGGCCGACAGGGCGCTGTGGTTTCCGTAGCGTCCATCTGCTTTGAAGCACAGCTCATCAGGAGGGCACTCTGTCACGACGGGCTCAAATGTCTTCTCCTTCTCCAGGACGGGGCTGTAGTAGCAAAGCAGGTTGTCACAGAGCAGCGAGGGGAGGAGAAGGTAGAGCCACAACACGGCGACGCGCAGGAGCTGCAGTATGTTCGACCTGCAAGTTGATGAGCAGCGTTTGGTGTTTTAGTGACATTAACTCATGTTGTGGTTATAAAACGAAAAGCACAACTCAGAGTACATCAAAGATTTATTACTGCACTCCCTTAAAGTCTGGAGACTGATAAAATAATATTAAGTTCCAAAAAACACTGGCTTCTGCACTTCCCATAATGCAATTTGATAGTGATAATTCCACTTTATGTTAAACTTGTGGTCTCAGAGCCAAAATCAGGTCACATCACAGTAATTATCTTAGACTTGACAAAGCTCCTCCAAAGTTACAAAACATGTAATTCAACTGTTTTCATTAACTGTAGTACTCTATATGATTAATATATTGACTTTGACATGTAAAATCAGTCTTATTTTATCACCTGTCATCCTGCTGTTTCCTGTTTTTCTTCTTTAGAGACTAAAAAAGAAATTCAGCAGATTGTTTGGCTTTGACTCTTAGCACAGGTGTCAGTGATTTCTACTGATTGAAACAGTTAAAATACTGAAAGGCTGTAAAAGCAGAAAGTGACAGCTGAAACATTTTCACTGTTCAACTTTTAAAAAACAGAATTGAGACTCACCCGCCCATTGCAAAGATTTTAACACCAATCAAACAGGTCAAACTTTTCAGAGCTTCTCCTGGTTAACTCTGAACTCCCCACTGACTCCAGATCTCCCTGCTCGGGCCAAACCCTCTGACACACCTGCTTGTAAGAACCTACACCAGGTGGGTCTTTAATCATGATGCTTTTATTTTGCTGCATTCATCAGTAACCACAGAAACAAAGTCTGCACTTGCTCTGCTGCACCAGGAGGATGGCTGACAAGTCCACCCTTTTCTCTCTGGAGCAGAAAATGTAATGACATAAAACATTGACCATGATGCATTTGTTCCTTCATTTACACATTAATTTAGCAAAAATAGTAACAGTCACAAACATTTCAACATTTGACTAAATGTTAGCCGCGTCGTGGAGACCCAGGTAAGCGCCTGTGGCTAACAGGCCTCTCCCCAGCCCTCTACAAG
The DNA here is from genome assembly GCF_051107435.1 of Chaetodon auriga. Taxonomy (NCBI): domain Eukaryota; kingdom Metazoa; phylum Chordata; class Actinopteri; order Chaetodontiformes; family Chaetodontidae; genus Chaetodon; species Chaetodon auriga. The sequence goes on along the minus strand of NC_135079.1, from coordinate 9,542,206 downwards.
CACCTCTATGATGCAGCGGCAGGTAATGTGGAGCTCTTTGATGATGTGTAATTTGCACATGAATCCCGTGGCTCCTCTTCAAGAACAGGAGTGATGTTAGCGTAATCCATTTTTTCTGTGATCATCCCCAGTAGCATCTTCAGGTTGGCGTCAGACTTTGGCGGCACGTTACATGAGTCCTTGCAGCAGCAGGTGTGGCTGACGTTGTACTTGACCCCCCGATAAGAGATGATTTCGTGGGAGCCGCAGAGTTCAGGGTCCACGCAGCCCTGAGCAGACAGGACATGGATGGAGCCGTAGCGGCCTCTGGAGCTGGAACAGCGCTCATCAGGCAGACACTGGCTGGTGATGTTAGGGCAGGACTTGCCTTTGTGCTGCAGAGGACAGTAGTAACACAGGAGGCTGTCCAGGCTCAGAGCAGGGAGGACCAGAGCAGCTGTGACCAACAGGATGGAGGTCAGGAACCAGTGTGGTCCCAACAGCTGGACGTCCAGACTAATGTAAATACACACACACACACACACAGTTAGGATTGAGAGACTGGAAACGTACTTTCATATAACTAATCACATGCATAGTTAGATGTTTCGGGTTAGGGTTTCTGTATTTAGATCACCTGCCCTTTCTTTGTGATCTCATCTCTCTGTATGTAAAAACACCCACAACGTTGAAGCTGCGTCAGCCTGAAGAACCTCCAGAGACCAGCAAGCCCTCTGATTACCAAACAGAAACAGGTGAAGCTCATCGAGTCTAATTTTTAGATACGCAGACAGACAAAAAAAAAAAAAAAAAAAGCATTTGAACTGGGTTTTAACTTTCAGTTTATTGATTAAAAAATAACACCTCATCCTTCAAAACATTTAGGATACTGGCTATAAAAAAAAGAGGACATTTCTCAACTGGGGCAAAAGACAAGATTACAGTGCCATCTGCTGTCCGCTGTGCTACAGTGAAGATGTCATGGAGGAAGAAGATTAAATGACTTAAAGTGGTGCTAGTAGCTGTTGAATGTCGCCCAGATGTTGTTTAGGAATCTCACAAAGAAGTCCAGTCTTTAGTTGTATAGCATCTGCAATACCAAATACGAGGGAAGACATTTTCTAATCAGAACTGTCTCCTTTCTTTCTTGATTTTCGGCTCATGTTACACAGGTGGATGAGAAGGAGAGCTTGCCCTCTTTGTACAAAGGTTCCTGTGAAGAAAAACAAATTTTGTTTAAGTTCAGGTACAGAATGGAGAGTTATTGTATTTGACTCGTAACGCTTTAGTGGTTTGCTCACAGCCAGTTCCTCCTCCTCATCCCCCACGCCGCCGTCATCCCAGTCTTCTTGCTCTGCGGGGTCGTAGCTGTACAGAGGAATCAGCCTGTGGCGCAGCTCATCCAGTCTGAAGCAAAATATACAAAAGAAACTAAACTGTGACAGAACACAACACGAGATATCAAACTGATCTGAAAGTGATGCTTTTCAGAAACAAACTCACCTTGATCTCCTCCTGATATAAACAACCTGAAGAGAGAAGCACAACAATAAAGACACACGTTTGAAGCATTCATGTGAAATTAACGGTGCAGAGCGTGCTGGATCTTACCACTGCCACTACACATCCAATCAGCACGAGTAGTACTAAGAGGATGAGTGCATAGTAACCAGGGAATCCAGGTTTGGGATTTGGTGTTGAAATGAGGGGAGTTGTGTTGTTGGAATTCATTTCTTTCTGCTCGCTCTCCTCCATCAGACACCCCTCTGCTCTGTGCACCTCAGCTGACACCTTTGTGACACATTCAGTGGAGTGCCGTTGCTGTCATTCCCACTGAAAGGCCACGCTTCGCAACCCCAGGAAGACTCATAATTAATGCTGTAGGGCGTGAAAGAGGCACAGTTTAGGAAGAGATTTATAATCCAAGAAGGTGGGAAGCCGATGCCAGTGCAAAACACATCCATAACAATCCTCAGCTAAAAAAGCCTTCAATCTTACCTTATATGTCATGTGTAGAGTACGTGAACACACATTTCCACCTTGTTGCTTTAATCGCGCTTCACATGAAAAAGTCAGTGCTGACATACCTCAACCTGCTCAATGACATTCCTGAGTGAGGAGGGACTATGATGTCATGTGTTGGTTTGGTTGAACCTGAGAGATGTGTTTGTCACCTAGAACAGAAGTTGACCCTTTTATTAGACATTCACTGAAATCCTTCCAGCAGGAGTAATTAAACAATGGTATATTATAGTAATTGCTTTAATAAGGGCCACAGTCATAACAAATGTGTCGGGATATTTGTGTATATGTGCTGTTGGAACTAACTTACCTACAAGCAGAGCTTACATGTTCTCTTTCCTCCAGCAGGGGGAGAGCTGAGCTGTGGGCTGCAGGAGGGAGAGGAGGAGAGGGGAGGAACAGTGGCAGGGGTGAGGAAACAAACGGGAAGCTTTCCAAATCTTGCACTGGTCTAACTGGCCGAGCATGGCTTCAGTCAAGCATTCGCCTCGTCCACACAGGCTGGGAGCTCTCAGGGTAAGTTAACAACGAGGAAAAGTTGGAATGCTTTGCAATTAGACTTTGGTATTTAGAGCTAATTTAAAACAGTTAACTGTGCATCTGCTCTTAGTAGATGTCTGTTTTTTGACTGGAAAAATGCCTTTCTGTGTTCCTGTGGATTACAGTTTTGACTGAACAGAATTTAGAAATTCATTTAACTCAGGGTGTGAAACAGAAGTTGGAGTGATGATGGTGGTATTGATGATTTTTGTCACGTTTCATTCAATATGCCATGATTATTGTGGCGCGCACCGGAAGATTTCCTGTTTGAAAACCTGTTAATGATTAGACTAACGTAAACTCTCAGGCTCAGTTAGACTCCAGTCATAAAACTGTTCGCTTGTTCTCCCAGTAAGTCTCTTATGTAGTTAATCCTTTATTCTAGTTTTCATGATTTTTTTCTTTTCACTGCATAGTTCTGCACTCTGCTGTAATGTGACGTGAGGACATGCTGAGATATAACACCATCTATGAGGACTTGTACAACTTCCTAAAATGTGATGGATCCTCCTCAAAGTCAAAATGGTACTGTCCGTCGCCCTCCCCCTCCACTCAGAACCAGACTTCCTAGTGCCTGTCCATCAGGTACGCAGGGCAGCGGACCCCCTCCTGTTCCCCCCAGGACTCGAGTACCCCTCAGCAAAAGGTTTTCCTGTGACATCCCCGAGTCTGCCTTCAAATTGAATCGTTCCAGGACAGAAATAGACAACCATGTGAGTGTCTCCCCCAGCAAAGACAAAGAGCTCCTTTAGAATTTAATGAAATGAATCAAATTAATCTTTTTCCACATCAGGATCCATGGACCATCAAACTTACAGACACGCCGCAAGGCAGCACCAAGAGTCTGACTTCCTTTTGTGCTGCAACTTCCAAGTAAGAGAGAGCATCGACACATGTTTACAGTAGTTTATTTTTCAGGATTATCATTAGGTCGCGTGAATGAGATAAATATGAAATACTGTATATAATGAATTTGAGGAGGTTTGTTAAAAATATCTCTCAACATAAATTTTTTCATGTGAGTAGCTTTTTTATTACTTTCACAGTTCAAATGATGATATTTCCCAAAATGTTCCAAAGAGGAACCGTTTTTCTTGTCTGTCTCTGGCAGGCTCATGTCACAGTACAGGCACACAGACAACGATCATAACTCAGGTGTGGTGTGGGGTCGAGTGCTGCAGATCCATCCTGCCCTGCTGCAGCAGGTGGAGGTGGTTGTCAGTGTGGCCTCTGAGTGGGACAGTCACCAGCTCCCCCTCCCCACCACCGGTAAGATTAACCCCAACGGTTACCAACACAGTAGCACAGTCACTGAAAATGGAAGTTCCAGTATGTCAAAACTGTACTCTCGTGCAGCACTTGATTAAATTTGTTTTGTTATATTCCACCACTGCATGTTGGTTACGCTCCACAGTATCTGAGGACTCTTCAGCTCAGCCATTAGTCACTGCACATGGTGGCAGAAGTGTGTGAACTCTGAACTCTGATCTTGTATTCAGTAAACAGGACAGTGCAGAGTCTCATAGATGAAATCTTCCGTCTGCTGGACCTCACTCCCAGCGCAGGTGGACGTTACGTTTTAAAACTGTGCGACTCTGAGGAGTTTCTCCTGAAGTAAGTCACTAATCCAGAAATTAACGTTTAACTCTGAGCCTTGAATTCTAGTCTGTGATCACACAGTGTGTGTTTCCATTGTCAGTTTGATGCCATTTCTCATATCTCTCCTCAGTGAAGAACTGCTGGGTGTCCATGAGACTATTCAGATGTGCTATAAGTTTAAGCTAGCGGTGCCCCTCCGACTGCTCAACTTTAACAGCCTCAAACACCGTCTGACCAGGGATGTAAGTCAGTTGAAACTCCTTCTCTGTTCCCACGTTCAGCATAGATCATTTACCAAGGGGTGGCCTGTCTTCAGTCTCGAGATGCTGTTCACTTTGTGCTCAACACCTGTGCTTGGCCCCCGGCCAGCCTGTTATCGTCAGGGCTGTAAAAACCTCCACCCTGAGTTCTTGACTTTGTTCTGTTTACACATCATGTCATGCCTGGTGACATTTAGCTGCAAGGATAAGAATAGAATAAAGGTGAGCCTAATGCGTCCTTTCATTTGTAGTCATGAAAAGCCAGTTCATGCCACTTAAAGATTCTTCTACGTGTTTAGTATAAATTCTGTATGAGAAGTCTGTTTATTCAAAAACACCACACAATAGATGTATAGCAGGCAGTATTTCAACCCATGTTTCCTCTCTGAGGGGGAGGACGACCGAGCCCCATGCCAGCTGTACCATCTCCTGCGTAACGTCAGTGTCTTCAACACCAGCAGGTACGACGACGAGCAGTCCTCCATCCCACATCAGTTTCAACGACAACCGTTCAGTGGGTCATGTTTCAACCGGCGTCTGTTTGTAGAAAACATTAGGAAAGGTAGCTGTGCTTGGTGGTTTCCTTCTACTTTGTCGTGTGTGTGTGTGTGTTTCACCTTTCCTCTCGTCTCAGGTTGAGTCTGCACAATGTGCTCAGCAGCTACAGCAGACAGGCGACAGAGCTGATGAGATGTAAGGTCAGTCAAGACAAGATAACCCCCGGAGAAGATGTGTCTCTCACACACATATCCAGCCGTATTTGACTGTGATTCTTTGCATTTTGTTTTTAACTTGCAAACATGTACAGTGTGAGGTTCACCTCAGGGTAATTCAGATAGATCAGCAGTTGTGACGTATCTTTATCCGACTTCCTGACATTTCTCTTTGTGTCTGCAGTCTGCGATTAACGTGAATGCGCTCGTGGTCTGTGCTCGCACCATCAGCAATCTCCTGTGTGGGCTCTCGTGTCTGGAGTTGGAGGACACTATTGGCCGGCTCAATCGGATCGCTCCCAAAGCTCTGGTAGGACATCACATACGTCTGTCCAAGTGTTGTGACACTGCAGTGCACCAAAAAAGTCTTTGATCAACAGTACAAAGCTGCCTCTCTTTTTTGCAGAGTCATGATGACATCTCTGAGTGTGAAACTGGTGAGTAGCTGTAACTGAACTGGAATGCCATTGTTGTGTGTTTGTCTATTTAAAGACATTTTGCCTCCAGTTTCATAACCAAGCCTGGGATATTGTGGCTGTATGATAAGAGACTAGGCCACAGGTCGTGTACACTGCGCCTATTGTGTCTAAATAAAACAGCAGGCATTAAAGGGAGATTTCGTCATGTTTTATGTGGATATCTAATCAGTGTGGATGATAAATGTAGTCAATTGAAGCAATGGATTCCTCAGTTTGTGCTATGTTGGCAGAGAAAGCTCTTTGTGTGCATCTGCAGTGACGTAGTCGGTGTCATGGAAGAACTTCTGGCTATTTCAGATTAGACTTGTTCTCTTTGCTTGGCTTCCAAACTAGCCACGTTTCCAACGATCGCCCCTAAACTTGAGTGCAGAAGGTGTGATGGAGGACAATACTTTTTATAGTGTTTTGACTGACTCGGATATTCAGGCATATTTATTTGAGCCAGAGGAAATGCAGCGAGGAGAGGCTTCGGCTGCATTAGCTTTATAAGAGGATACAGCCAGCGGGGACCATCCAGAACCTGAACTGCCGAGAGCAAACAGCGACTGGTGGTGCCTTTGCTCAGATTGCCCTCTGATGGCAACAGTTGCAGTTGCAGTTTTTGTCGCATGCTGTCGCTGACGCCAACCCAGAGAGCCTGTGTGCGCATTACTATGCATGAAAGTTGTGCTTCACACTTGGACAGAGGTGAGCTGGAAAAGTTCTTCAGGATCCCGAAGATAAACTGGAAAAGACAACCAAGACCAGCAAGGCTGAGAGGGCAGAAGAGCACTGAGTGAGTATTTTTATTTTGCCAGCAGAGTAACAGCTGTAGGTTGAGGTGGGCGTGGGCGTCAGAAGCTCAGTGCATCCTGGTACATGTAGGCACTGCCGGCCCGGCTCTACAAGCAGGAGAGCTCAGCTTTCCTGGTCACTACAGCACACACTGAGGAATTTATTGCTTCCATTGACAACCATCAACACTGACTGGACATCACACGTCTGCTTATAGCAGCATTGCAGTGTGTTATAACCCATTTATTAAATGTTTGTATACCGCTTATCGGCTTGTCTAAACTGGTGTTTGTTCCCTGCACTGTAGCCATGATCATGCTGCACGGGGCGCTGCTAAAAGTGCTGCAGATCTTTTTTGACAACTTCCTGTCCGACTTCAGAGGTGAGCAGGTAACCAGCAGACCACAAACACGAGATGTGGAGGACAGCGCTGAAATCTTCCAGTTCAATATCGCTGCTCTCTACCAACTACAGCTCGGCTGGATGACCAAGTACGTGTGCATTTACAGTCGCAGACAGACACACACTCACTGTGATGCTCGTGTGTGCAGATAGAAATTGACCACATCCATAAGAAGACCACTGAGATTTATCGTTTTCTCTGTTTTTAGTTATGAGTGCTTCTCCGTTTCCTGTGATTTGACATACGGCACAACAAAGATCTGTGACACTGGTATTTCTGAAAATATCAGCACCGCCTTGTCAATTGGGAACAAGATCCAGTGTAACCGCATGTAAGAATCTCCTAGACTCGATGTTATTTTACCATATTTAACTTCCTCTTTCCTTGTTGACACAAGACCTCCATTGTCCAGTGTGAGAAATGATCTGTGAGTTCATTTTAATACAGACACAGTTTGATACAGTTTTTTGACCGTATGTGCACTGTTTTGATTTTAGGATGGTGTTCCCTGTTCCAGTAAATCAGCTACCATATGAGTGCATGTTGACATTTCGCCTCAAGGGCTCCAAACGAGGCAAGAACGCCGAGCTTTTAGGCTGGGCTGTATTACCCCTTTACAGCGACAAGTAGGTGTTTGCACAACATTTATGCCATCTCGTAAAGATTTTGACTAAATGCTAATACAGGAGGAGCAGAGAAAGTGGAGGGAGGTACGCTCCTGTAACAACAAGCTCAGCGTTGAACGAGCACCAAATGTTTCTATGTTTCATATTTTGAGAGACAGACGATTGGAGGGTGTATGAGACCCTGAAGTCTGAACTGCCGCAGGGCTCCGTTTGTAAAATTGGTGGAATAGCCCTTTAACTGATTCTTTATCAGCATGCGTCTACAGATCTTTCAGGGCAACCAGTTTTCTCCAGTTTTATCGTCTCTGTATTTGCTACCATATGCCCTTTGACTGTCATGAAGACTCTAAACTAAAGAAAACTTTTTCTTATTAGTCAGAAACTCCTGTCAGATGTGTTGCTTCTGTCTTATCTGATTAAAGGCGGATTTAATTTGCATATCAATGAATTGTACTTCTGCTAGGTGCTACATTTTTATTATTACTTCCAATCTAAAACAGTACTTCATGTACATTTTCCATTCTATTTTGTGACCATTTCCTGAGCTCAGCGCTGTAATTGGTGAAATGTAATAAATTTCCCTTTTTTGTGTAGGACTCTGTTGACGGGGACCGTTCTTCTCAGTATGTCCACGCTGGCTGAGCCGCCTGCTCCTCCGTCTCCCGCCCTGTTTGACAGCCACAGGCAAGCCGTCGGGGTCATACTGCAGGTCAGTATCACTGGACAACTCAGATGATCTAAACCCAAACGACACCACATTACCTGCTCAGCCATTCATCCTCCCATCGTTCTCCAGCTCCAGTTTCAAGATCAGTTTGAGTGGAAGTATCAGAGGCCCATCGCGCTTCCCGGTTCAGTCATATTTACTCAGCCCTGTGAGGAACTGCAAAAGAAAATGCTGGACGTCTCCAAGAAGCACTGCCTCTGCTTGTGAGTGACAACAGACATTCTATCATGAACCACTGTACATGTATATGTGGCGTATTTTGGCACATAATAATATTTTCATTTCTAAAAGCACATTTCTGATCACTTTTCTTTTCTGCTGTCCCTAAACACATCCCTAACGTTATCCATCCCTCCTCAGTCTGACCCAAAATGAGAAGGCTTTCCTCTGGAGCAAGCGTTACTGTAGTGACAAAGGAAGTACTTTCCTCCACCTGCTGCTGGGTGGAGCCCCCCGGTGGCAGCCTGAAGACCTGACAGAAATCTACACTGTTGTAGAGCACTGGCCCCTCTATCTACCTGAGGAGGCGCTCTTCCTGCTCAGTGACAGGTAAATATGGACACAGTCATCATGCAAAGCTTCACACAAAGAGACCACACACAGCACACAGAGAAAGGCTTGATTTGTGGTTGTTTGTTTGGTTGTGTTTCAGTTCATAGCTACAGTACGTCCTGCAGCCGTGGAAGTGAAAGTAGTCATACCACAGTACAATAATACTCTGTTACAAGTGAAGATCCTGCATTTAAATTTTTAAGTAGTACTACATAAGTATTAGCATCAAAATATACTTGAAGTAACAGAAAACCATGGCTCATTTCAGAATCTTAGGTATTATATTACTGGATTATGATTTGATTATTGGAATTAAATTGTTAATTAGTAAGCATCATTAATGTTGCACATGGTACAGAGGGGCTAATTTCAGCTACTTTAAATACTTCTGGGTATCTGGTAATCCATAATAATAATAACTATTATTATTGTTAAATTTTTATATATGTTGAATATAGCATCATTTATCAGTAAGGTTTAACTGTCAATTAAACCTGTCAAATAAAGCTAGTGGAGTATAAAGTCAAATATTTGTCTCCAAAATGTGGTCCTGTATTAAGTAGCATGAAATGGAAATACCCTTAAACTTGTACTTAAATACATCACTTGAGTAACTGTACTTTCCACCACTGGTGCTGATTCGATATGCTCATTGATTTCCATATGATTTGTTAAAACACAGAAGCCTCAGTTTGTGCAGTACTCTACGCTACGTGTTTCCCTCTGGCTGTTTCTGTCCTCCGCTGACTGTGGAACCGACAAACAAATAAAAGGTCGAAAGGGTTTAAAGCGATTAACAGTAAAAACTCAACAACACAAACTCACTGAAAAGGACTTTGGTTTTCAGAGTGGATGCATTTTTTGTGTTTATACACACTTTAGCCAGCTGTCAAACACAGCACTCAAGCTCTTGTAATAGCTGACATTTAAACACTCTCGTCATGTCTGTGATGTTGTCTGGATCAACAGTCAGTTCTGTTGCGGTCTGAATCATTGTCCATTAGTCACGTTTGGTGACTCGATACGTTTTTTTCAGTTTTCATGATCAGACTGTGCGGAGGGCTGCAGTTCACTTCTTTGAGCAGATACCAGACGGAGAGCTGGAGCTGTTTCTGCCACAGTTGGTCCAGGTACAGAAACACATTAACACCGCTGACTATCACACCAACGTTTCACTGGTTTGAGCCATCAGATTCTACGTATGAGAACAGGTGACGCACTCTGTAGCTTCCTCCGTGGTTGTTAGTTTGATCGTCCTATCCTTCAGGCTCTGAGGAGTGAGTGGGAGCTGGATGGACCTCTGGTGATGCTGCTGTTGGAGAGATCACTGAAGAACATAGAGATTGCCCACCAACTCTACTGGTGAGCAGCAGAGTCAGACATCAAGCTGAGGGAATGTAGCTTTGGATGACTACTAACACTGTAATGTTGCAATGGGAGTGACTGTAAGCTAACGCCGCTTTAGGCAAAATGCATTGATATCTTTGCTTTTATATTCATCTATGTGATGTGATGCTCAGTCTATTCCTCTGCAGCACGTACAGTGAACTTCAGCTTTTATTAATGTTCTACATGCTGGCAGGCTGCTGCAGGATGCCCACAGTGACCCCTACTACCAGAGCTGGTTCAGTAAGGTTCAGGCTGCCCTGCGGCACTGCTGTGGCCGAGCGCTGAGGCAGGAGCTGGAGCATGAAACCCGCCTGGTGTCTGTGCTCACAGAAGTGGCCGAGGCGGTTCGCACTGCTGAGAAGTCTCGACGTAAGGTGGGTTCACAGACCTCTTATCTACCCATTCATTCATTTACTCACTCACTGGCGCGTGTTCCTCTGTTGTTATGACTCATTTAGAAACGGAACATATTTTGTTTGTCCTTTCATCCTGTGTGTTTCTCTGCAGAATGTTTTGAAGAAAGAGAAGCTGAAGATTGACGACTTTTTCGGAGATGGGATCAGCTGCCGTCTGCCCCTGGATCCTGCAGTGTGTGTAAAAGCAGTGGACTTGGATGTAAGAACATTTATATCTTTACTGTAATTTAATATGCACACGCTTCAATAGCAGAGTGTTTACTCCTCTCATATGTTTCTTGCAGGCCTGTAAGTTTTACAACTCCAATGCTGCTCCTCTGGGGATCTCATTCATCTGCTCTGACCCTCTGGCCAAGAATGTCAGTGTCATCTGCAAGGTTGGTAATAACGTGTTTCCTTACCGATCCACATTGGGCCTCATGTAAGAACATTTTCATGTTCTTAACTTAATATTCTCAACACAACTTGTCATAAATCGCTGGTTTCAGCCTCGTGAATGTCACCCGTTCATGAGGAAGTTCATTAGTGCAATCAACTGCCCTGAAATTGCGTCATAAGGCCACCTGTTCTGCTGCGTTTGTAGGAAGCTTTCATTCACAAAAATGTCACCGAGGAGTACAAAGAAGACGTTCACACTGCAGAGCTTCTTATCCTGCTCTCAGAAATCAGCAGAGGAAAGCATAGCTAATTATAGTAATTATGTCAGTGTTAGTAGTTGTATCAGAAAATATTAATAGTACAACTGCCGATGATGTTGTTATGAGAGCAGCTGCTAGTGTCACAGACAAAAAGAGGGAATGATGTGACGTGAAGTTAGATGCTGGAAAGCGTCTTCTAAATCAAAATGATCCATGACTAATATGAGAGGCGTTCATGTGACAATCACTGAGATTTTGGTGGGATAATATTACAGCCTGGAGAAGTTGTGTTGCCAAGTCGTGTCCAATAAAAATCTGAAAATTTATATTTGACACAGTTTTGGGACGGTGAGGATGGTTAAATGATTAAAACCTCCATTTAGTCGATGTCCCCTCAGTGCTGCGTGACAGGGGAGAATGCTGATGTAACCATCTTTTCCCAAATACCGCTCGATTTTGAGTTTGTTTTGCAGCCTAGAAAAACATAAGTGACCCCAGATCATTACTGAACCGCAGCAGTGCAACTAGGCTGTGAATGTTTTGGACCCTCTCAGTGGTTAGATTGATTATTTGTCAGTCCATGATATGTGCAGCTGAAACTCAGTGATCAGATTCCTATAGTGCCAACCCTGGATGAACCCTCTGTTTCTGTTTCATTAAGTATCTATTAAAGCAGCACACCTGTTAATTTCAGCTTGTTATAAAACACCAACCTGTCTCTAATTAAATCCTTTACTGGTTAATGGTGATTTCTTCTATTTTTATTGAACTTTTGCTCACAGTTGTCTTTGTCTCTCTCTGCCCTTCCAGTTCTGGTTGAACCGTTGTGCAGCATTTTGTTTTTTTGTTTTGCAAACCCTTCATACAATTATTTATTTGTAAAGAGGACTTTCTAAAATTCAAAAGCACGGCAGACCATTCAGAAACATACAGTAGTTCTCTCAACCATCTGACTATACATATACTGTATATAGTACGAGAGAAGGGATGAATGCCACAGATTCTCTTAAACTGCTCATATGTGTCACGGAGGAATGCATCTGTTCGTATGAGCGCTTCTTGCATGAGGCTTGTTGTCTTATATTTTTGTTTTGCTTCAAGAGGAAATCAGAGTTCATAGCTAGTTACAGAGCAGCTTGCACAAACATCTTGCTGAATTAAAAAGCAACCTTTTTAGTACCCCCCGTTGTCATTACTCAGTTCAATGTGCCGTTCAGACAGGAGATAACCTTCGTCAGGACATGCTGGTGCTGCAGATAGTCCGTGTGATGGACAGGGTCTGGCTCCAGGAAGGCCTGGACCTGCAAATGATCACCTACAGGTGTCTCTCTACGGGCAGAGCTCAGGGTCAGTGTCTGTTTTTTAATGCACATTAACAGCTCCTTTTGTCTTGTATTTCTGTGGCTGTGAATTCATGTTTTTCATATATCTGTTCTGTGTGGTTGTCAGGTCTGGTGGAAGTGGTTCCAGAGGCAGTGACCCTCGGGAAGATTCAGCAGGAGTGGGGTCTGGGCGGCACCCTTCGAGAAGACACGCTGGAGAAATGGTTCCACATGTGGAACAAAACTAAGGAGGACTATGAGAAGGTCAGGACCACTACAAAATGTTTGGTAACGTAACCATTATGCTTTACTGTACACCTGAAAATTCCCATATAACTCTCTCCTGCGGTGCGTGCGCAGGCTGTGATGAACTTCATCCACTCGTGCGCAGGGTGGTGCGTGGCCACCTTCATCCTGGGGATCTGTGACCGCCACAATGACAACATCATGTTGAAACACACTGGGCACATGTTTCACATCGACTTTGGCAAGATTATGGGCAATGCACAGAAGTTTGGAAGCTTTAAAAGGCAAGTGACTTAAAAGGCAGGCAGCATTTTGGAAGTGAAAGGATTTTTGTTTGAACAAAAATCTTCCCCCGCTCTTTTTCACAATACAGGGACCGATCACCGTTCATCTTCACATCAGAGATGCAGCACTTCATCACAGGCGGGGGGCAGAAGCCTCAGCGCTTGCATCGCTTTGTGGAGCTCTGCTGTGAAGCTTACAACATAATCAGAAAGCGCTCTGCACTGATACTCAGCTTGCTGGAGCTGGTAAGACCTTTACTGAATAACACCAACACCATAATAAGCCTCTGCAGGAAGCGATAAACAGACAATTTTGCTCATGCTAATAATATGAAGTTACTTATGCTAATAACTGGCAGTAACAAGTGGGATTCATCGACACACCTGAGTAAGAGCAGATTTGGATGGTTAAGAACATTTGCTGCATCTGAAGATGACTTCTCTTATTTTATAAATAGATAAAATACCTTTTCATTCATGGTGTACATGTGTTTTCCAGATGCTACAAGCAGGAATGCCAGAACTGAAGGACTCTAATGACCTGCAGTATGTCCAGAACAACCTCAGACCTCATGACACAGACCTGGAGGCCACGTCCTACTTCACAAAGTAATTCAATGCACAACACACACCGCCTTCAAAACATCCCAGATTTTATTTCTGCGGTTACACGAATCTGATCCCTATATTAATGGTTTGTTTGATGTAGGAAGATCAAGGAAAGCACGGGCTGTGTTGCAGTCAAGTTTAACTTCCTGACACACAGCATGGCTCAGGGGAAGAAACAGGAACCACTAACCCGGAACGGCATCCCCGCTCCCAGCACCAACATCCAAGAGGCTGTCATCCAGGGATACACCATCAGGGGAAGAGATGTGGTGAGGCTGGGCTGTGTGTTGCTCTTTGCGCTGTAGTAACTCAGATGAAATGCCACTGAGAAATTTCGCCTGATGCACCACAGAGGAGCCAGGGGAGCTGATGAAACACCTGGAACTGACAGCGGGTTCACACATATTTGTTCTGGGAGGAATAACCCCTGGCGCTCTGCGTGTGTGTGTGTGCGCGCGTGTGTGTGTGTGTGTGTGCGTGTGTATTAGTCATGTTGAGAGGACATAGATGTGTTTATGCAGCCACATTGTGGGGACTCTTCCTTATTTGTTCCTTTTGGGGACAAAAATTAAGTCCCCATAATGTAAATCATTAACCTTTTGGGTCAAGATTTGGTTGAATGCAAAGGTAAAGTTAGGTTTACGTTAAGGTTACGGTGTTAAGGTTAGGCAAGTAGTTATGGTTATGGTTAGATTAAGTCTTCAGGAAATGAATGTTAGCCTATGTAACGTCCCCAGAAGTGATGAAGACACAACTGCATCTGTGTGTGTGTGTGTGTGTGTGTGTGTGTGTTTGGTCTGCTGTCACTTATGGCCTCCAAGGCAGCAGCGCTGTGTTTAGAGTCTTTCGCTCGCTCTCCAGAGTCGAGTGAAGACTGTTACTGGTGTTTGTTGGCATTTCACTGCTCTTTGATCAGAATAGGCTTCCTGAAAGTGTTTGAAGGCACAGAGGAAGTGCCCTGTCAGTCAGCAGAAGCACAGAGATTTGCCCAGTTTGTCAGATTCAGCCTGTAGCAGAATTAGCGGCAACGACAAGTATCATACATTCAGGCATTTATATAAAGATATTAGAAATAAAGGGTTTCCCAATAGATCAGGAAATGCAGCATGTTGGAACTCTTCATTTTCTTTATGGGCTTGTTTTGTTTGCACAGCATAAACATACAAAATTCACTATTTCATTGCCTTTTATCCAGACAGACTTTTAGAGCTATAATAATCGGATGCTTTACAGATTCTTGAAGGCAAACACTCCCTTGTGCTGCCGTCTTTCAAGAGATTTTAAGACAGCAGGCCAGTTTACCAAAGAGCGCTCACAGAGTTGGTGGGAATCAGCTGTTTAAGAATGTGAACGAGCGTCAGCTTGGATTCTGAGGTTTCCACAGTCTCTCCTCACTAACTCACCCTGCACCCTAATGGAAAAGTGTATCTTGTTTGATTTGCAGATCTATGACCTGAGAGTAACCATTCATGATGGTTTTCTGAACAGTGAGAAGACATTCGGGCAGTTTGAGCTGATCCACAAGCAGCTGCAGAAATACTTCATTGAATCCATGCTGCCAGAGTGAGTGAAGAAATAGCATTTTATTATTTTGAAGCGCTGCTTCTTTTTCCACAATGATGACATAATTCGACATGTCTTCGCTCCTTCTCCCTTATAGGTTTCCCAGCTGGTATAAGTTGTCGTTCACTCCAGGGAAAAGGATGTCTCAGCTGAACAAATACCTAAAGCAGCTTTTTGAGGGACCATGCAAGGGAGTAAGTTCCTCTTGCCACTGCTTGGCTTCTCTCAGTGATCTCTTTCTCTCATTGATCTGGCTCTAATTTGCAATCCTGCCCCACTCTGCAGAATGAATTTGTGTGCAGCTTGTTCCTGGATGGCCCCAATATAGTCCAAGAAAGTGTGGCGACAGGTAATTTTCTGCTATTAAATGATAAGTGGGTGCAGTAAAAACCACATATATATATATATATATATATATATCTGAGATTTCAGGGGGAAAAAAAACATCATGCTAAAGTTAATATTCAGAATGCAAGGATTGATTCTGTCTTATGGAAATACTGATAATAGTCCTAATACAGTGTAGGATGCATTCTGCTGTGACTTATTGGCACTGATCTGCTGCAGGAGCCCGTCCTCAGATCCAGCTCTACATTTCTTACTCCCACTCTAAGCTCTCGGTCTTGGTAAAACATCTGAAGAACATTGTGAGTTTCCTCGCTCCTTTTATTGTATTGTTTGAAGCATTTAACAAGACGAAAACACATGAAGTAAATGTGTTTTCTCTTAAAAATCCCTTTTCTCCTTTCAACAGAAGCAGGCCAACGGCTCCAACCCCGACGCCTACGTGGTCACGCGTCTGAGACCAGACCCTCGGCAGCGCTCCAAGAAGAAGACAAAGGTGGTCCGCAATAATGACAACCCCACCTTCAATGAGCTGGTACGACTTCCATCCTTCCTTTTGTTCTATCGATTCAGAGTCACAACATCCTTTGGTTTTCCATTCGATTCCTGGGCAGGTTTAAGAAAGTAACGCTCTCATGTAAGGACAAAACATGCTTCTCTGTACAAATGTAAGTATGGCGAAGTAATCTAGTGCAGATACTTCTTCAGCTTAGATGTAGTTTTGTATATAGTGACAATGCCAAGTCATCATCTTCTATCCCCAGACCTTTGATTCGGATAAGGAGAAAGAAACGCACATGTAATATGTTTTAAACGTTAGTCATATTCGTAACATTTTTGTATTTTCAGATACATTTTTATTATGATCTAATAATGTGGATTTCTTTCCTGTGTTGTACCTCTAGTCCCTCTTAAGATGAAGTGCTATCACTCAAAGCTTTAAACTCTAACTTTGTGTAATGTTCACTTTTCATGTGTGCCCTGCCTGAGGCATCGCTCTCCCTGCTGTGCGAGTCTCTTTGAGTGTTGAACCCTGCAGACTCTGACCAGTAGCTTCACACATACTTAGCAGCTTCTTACTTGCAGTATGCTGCCAAGTGAAACCTTAAAAGAGGCACATGAGAGGAAACAAAAGCATAAAGTCCCTCATTCAGATAAAAGCCAAACTATACAAAAGACATATCCTCAAATTACTGGATGTTCTGAATCCAGAGCTGTTGGATGACTCAAATGTGTGCCTCTTATTTACAGATGGAGTACAATTCTGTCCCACTGCTGTATGGGATGGTGCTGGAAGTGACCGTGAAGAGCAAGAAGACTTTTGTGGCTGCAACCAACATTAGACTGGAGGAGGAACTGCTTGACAAGGAGACCTGGTTTCTCCTCGGGAACTGTGCAATCTGACCTCAGAGACAGCTGCACTGTGGTTCGGCTGCCAGCAGGGGGTGCAACCACACAGAGGGAAGGACTCACTCCAAAGACGTCTCAGGCTGAATGAGTGAGACAAAGAAAATCCCCTGTGCAGAGGAAGTGTGCTCTCTCATTTATACCTATTTATCAGATGTAAATTAACCTCACTCCAGGGCTAAATTTGCTCGGCAGTGGATGCTGTATTTGGATGAAGTTACAAGGCTGAGTAAAACTCGAGCGAGGAGACTGTTTACTGTGTGAAGCATTACTTAGCGTATGCGTTTCTTTTGACTGTTAATCAAATGAAGGACATTCGTTAATTTGTCCAGTTTTTTTTTATATGCTCTTGATTATGGATGAAGGAAAGAAAGTGTTACTCTCAATATCTTACTTGCACTTTCGTTTGTACTTTGTTTTCTTCTCTGTGAGTCAAAACTGTCCTTGTAAGCGCGTGCGGTCGAGACTGTCGATGTGACAGATTAAAGAGGCAGTGATGCAGTGCTGTTAGGATCTGCCTGCCTGATACCTGCCCAGACTGAGTGTTTGTCCCTTTGGGCTGTGTCAACCGCATGTCCTTGACCAGTGGAATTGGAGGCGGGAGGCAGGAGGGTGAGGGAGCAGGGGAGAGGGGTGAGGAGAGTGTGTGAGCAGGATGACAACACTGCCTCTCTGGCCTGAGGGGCTGAGTTAACACTCTCCCCCTCACTCCATCCTTTGTCTTATCCATCAGTGGCATTTAAACACAGTTATGCACATGCATGCACAAACACGCAAAGGCGGGCACTCACATGTCCACGCACATACCCCTGAAAAAGCACCTCCTCGCACACGCCCACGCACACGCGCACACACTCTCTTTCTAGAGCTCAGGCAGGTCTTCATGTTATCTTAATGCCATCCTCCTCCTGACAGGCCTGCTGACCCGTACTCTCTTCCACCTCATTCATAGGATTTAGTGATGAGGAGGATAGAAATAGACTTCCCTGCACTGGATTTGGTTCAATAATGTATATCTCTGTGAATGCTATTTATATTATTCCCTGCTGGGTCCCTCACAGTGAGGTAGGCTTGGAAGAAAATGCTGGCTGCTACTCTTCATAGTAGTATTCATGGAGTATTAATGGATCCTGGCATCACTCATCAGTTGCAGACCAAACAGAAGAATTGCATCTATTGTTTTGGAATAGATGATTAATCCAAAAACAACACCGTGTCTTGCGCTTGGCTACGATCTACTTATGTGTGTTCAAGTCTGCCACAATAATTGCACTTGCATCAATTATTAATTCTGTGATAAGAATCTAATATCCCACTCCAGGGATTTCTCCGGCAGAGTGATTCTTCGCTAGAGTCTCTTTTCAGCTTCGCTGGAACCTTCTGGTCTTTTCCTCTGCAGCACAGAGTGCAGGCAGCAGAGAAAATGCACATCTATTTTCTGACAATAAAACTGGTATTTATATCTGAGGAAATGGTGCTCTTGATTTATTTATATATTTTTGTTGTTGTTGTTGCATTAGCCACGCTTCTCTATCTGTTGGCGAGGTGTATGTGTGTGTGTGTGTGTGATTCTGATATGGAGAGCTGTTTTTAGGGATACCAAACAAAGACGAAGAGGGAGGCTGGATCCAGGCTGCATCCGTCTCGGGACCGGAGAGGCACCCATCGGTAGCCTGGAGGTGGAGAGAAATGTGTGTACAGCTGCTAAATACACAAGCGTCATATATGTGGAGGCATTTCCATAAAGACTCCAGAGACCAACCTTCAGTAACGCTGACTTTGTGAATGAATGGAAATACAATGATGGTCACACAATGTCACCTGATGTAATTTAGCTCTTCAGCTGACTCCCAACCCCCCACCTCCTCTTCCTCTTTCAGCATGTGCGGCTCACCTTTCTTCAGGCTGGTGAAGGGCAGCGTGTACTGGCCCACAAAATCGCTGCTGAGAATGCCGGTCTGGTCTCGGACACAGAAGCGGATGAGGCAGAGCTCGGGGATGCTGATGCTGAAGTTCATGTCAGTACCCCAGTGAGGACTCAGAGCTGTAAAGGTAATCAGAATCAGTCCGTTAGAGTCTGTCAGAATTTGTATATACTGTAAACAATTAGTCAAAACACTTAATGTTACATGAAGAGATGTCACTAACCCCTGATTGTGCAGCTCCTCTCAGCTCTATGGAGACATTTAGCATCTTAAACTCATTGCTTTGGTTCACTGTCACCTCTTTCATAGCATTGCTTTCAGCTGGCAGATGTTTTCAGTGAAACAGCTCTAAATACCCACTGTACACTACATGCTCAGCACCAAACTTCAAAGTTAAGAAAAATCAACTAGCTCATGCACAAAGTGGAGCATTTAACAGCTAACAGTGAGATAGTCTTCTTAGGAGTTGCTAGAGACTAAAAAATGGAGCTAAATGTGAGCAAATGTTGGACTCACATTCACTAGGTGGCCATAGACAAGACTACAAATGAATGCTAATCCTACTCCGCATGTAGTGAATGTGTGAATAGTGAACTATTTGTCAACTATTTGCCACATTCACCTTATGGGGCAATAATATGTGAGTGTTGTGTTTGCAGCTTGTTTCTCAAGTGGCCAAACATGTTATTTCAGGTTTAAAATGTCCACAAGGCCAAAACTGTAGACACAAGTTAAACTAAAGCCTCTCTGGAAAAACCAGTTTTGATGAATGATATTCAAGATGTCACTAATGAGGCTCTCATGCTTTCGCTTAGCTCTTTCTCAGTCACCGTGCTGGACCCTCACAGCAGAGTACACAGCAGCAGAGTTACCATCACCAGACAAAGAGTAAGAGACCCACAGAGAGCCTCTTTCATTTATTCAGCTTGTTGTTAATCAACACCAAGAGCCCACAGCCATGCTAGCAGCTATGTTAGGCTGCACTTGGCGCTTTGAGCCACATGCTCACAATCGCAATGCTAACATGCCGATCTTAGTTGAGCATCTCAGCATGCTAACATTTACTATTACTAATTAGGAGTAAACAGAAAGTACAACTAAGGCTGCGATGCAATGCAATTTGTTTATGATAGTTTTGCAGAAGTTTAAATTCAAATTCACAGGACGAAAAGTATATTTTAATCAGTTGTCGAGATGTTTCAGTCTAGACTGAAGTGGTGAAGCGACCAACGACTGACATTGCCGTCTACAGTGAATAGGTAATTCAACAGACCCACAGTTTGATGCATGACAAGTCATATTTAGGTGCAATATTACAGTGACAAATGAGGAGAGCTCCTATAATGAGTCATCTGTGCTGCAATTCTGAATCCTCTTCTGATTCGAAATAAGTTCCTCTGTAACAGCCAAGTTTTAATCTAAATCCACATTCATTTGTATTCACCAGTGACCTTATCTGTTTCATAGTGTGAAACGATTTTATGATTTATGCCCATGCATAAGTGCTCTGCTTCCTTCAGGACTCTAAACCATCTCTCCCACCCTCTCCCTCCTTCTCTCCCTCTTTCTCTCATGCCAGCAGCAGCAACGCAGTGTTGTATCTCATCAATGCGATGTCTTGATATCAAGTTAATTTTCCATGTTCCCATTGTTTAAAGACGAAAGCTCCAAATCAAATGCGACATACTGCATGTTCTGTGGTGAACACAGGCTGAAATATGAAGAGTCTGTCAGAAACCTCGACAGCTGCAGGATTAACTTCCACACTTGAAAGTCTGATGACAGTTAGAGGCAGTAAATTTAAGACCCAAACAGCCATTTTCACATTCATCATTGTAAACAATAATAAACTAGCCCTAGTCATTATGGCTGCTGGTGATGGGGCACCGTGATACTTGACTGAGCGCAAAAAAATCCCCATCCAACTTAAACTGTAGCACTTTGTCCTGTGTGCAGTGACGGTAAGCTCTGTGTTGCCAGTCATAGCAGTGCTGCATGACAGACTTCTCTTCAAAGGAAATCCACTTGAAGAAAATCATCAGCACATTTCTATTCACAAGCCCAACAGCAGCTTACTGGGAAATAGATTTAAAAGGAAGAGAAAAAAAAACAACAGGACCCCACAGAAATGCTGCTGTCATAGAAAACTCCCTACAATCCAGTTTAGGTGGTTTCCATGTTTTACTTGAAGGTTTGTCCTGCAGTGTGGAGGAACTCGGCGTGTTCTCAGGTGTATTTGGATCTGTGTTTGTTCGTGTAAATCTAGGGATGGCATTGTCTGCCTGTTGGTAAGTCCACCGCTTTGATCCCAGATGGATTGCTGCGACTGACGTTAGTGATCCCCTGACTTGTCCTCTAGGGACACTTTGAGGTTGACGTTTGTGTTTTTGAGTGAAATATCTCAACAGCTTTGGACAGATTACCATGAAATGTATTACAGACATTCATATCTCCCTCAGGATGACTTGTGACAACTTGTGATCAATTCAAAAGTTTCATTTGTCAAACACTTTGTTTGTGGCTAAAAATACCAGCTAAGCTAATGACCGTCCCATCAGCCTTAGCTGTTGTTTTTGATTAACACTAATTGGCAAATGTTAATGCTAACATGCTAAGCTGTAATGGTAAACATGGTAAACATTATACCTGCTTAACATCAGCATGTTAGTATTGTCATCAGGAGCCAGAACATATATGTTTTCATAGGCGGGGGGTCTTTAAGACACATTAACCCTTCTATTATGTTCAAGTCAGAACCCAAATCTTAACCCTGGGAACATAGGAATGACTCCCATTGGGAGCATGTTAGCATGCTAATATTAGCATGTCAAGCCTGTCAAGCTGTGTCTAAGCAAGACCACGTACAGTGTCCTGCAATACTCACAGTTGTTTCTGACAGTATGTGTGCTTTTTCTGCACGAGTCGCAAGAAATCCCATAAATCTCCACCCTGACAAAGGGGTCCAGAGCTTTGCCACTCCTGGGGACAGGTAGGTTGGACCCACTGATCACCTGTAGACAGACACATGCAGAAAGGTAGAACAAATGGTCACATAGGTGGGTGCATGACAGTGTAATAGATATCAGGGATAAACAGCAATCATAAAAGAGGAGAGAAAACAGGAGAGAGAAAAGAAGAGGAGAGGAGAGGGCTGTAATTACACTCGTCTGGAGAGAGGCAGGCTTATCTGCAGTCCTCTCACACTGAGCCTTCCCTTCCCCGGCGCTGATCAAAGACAAACCTGCATGTACTTATCACGACATGCCCCGCTTGGCACTGATGGAGCTTTACAGTGTCCGGCCCAAAATTACAGTCCCTTTCCTCTCCTAAAGTCACGCTACAACACACCCTGCATTATGCTCGAGCACAGTTACAGTGGCCCATACTTGTGAGCGTGTACTAGATAGTAGTTTGGAGTTATCACTTCATAAAGATTTGCTATTGAAAAACAGATCATTGTTTATAGCTGACAGTTTTATGCTAAACAGTCTCATGAAAGCTCAAGGGGAAATATTGTTTTCCTGAGCAGATGAATAATTTACTGTTTAAAGATTGAAAACTCGACCCTACCTAACTTACAACACTGAATGCTGCTCATGACTCCGATTCCCACTGAGTTTAGAGCTGAGTCAAGATTGTAGGATTTTCCCTGAAGTGATCAAGTAATACAGAATGGTGCTGT
Source organism: Chaetodon auriga (assembly GCF_051107435.1). Classification (NCBI taxonomy): domain Eukaryota; kingdom Metazoa; phylum Chordata; class Actinopteri; order Chaetodontiformes; family Chaetodontidae; genus Chaetodon; species Chaetodon auriga. Next base: position 9,519,706 of record NC_135079.1, on the reverse strand, counting down.
GAATAAAGAAAGGTGAGGTTTTTCCCAGGGCATCCAAAGCAGAGCACACCACATTTATATTTCATGCACTGTGCTGAGAAGATGTACAGTGTGTGTGTGTGTGTGTGTGTGTGTGTGTGTGTGTGTGTGTGTGTGTGTGTGTGTGTGTGTGTGTGTGTGCGTACTCCGTTAGAAGACAATGCCTGGTGTGTTTTTGCTTAACTTGTGATGTCTGATCCAGATGTATTTCCTTCATCAGACAGCATAAGAGCAGGTACGGCATGAAAGGACTTTAAAGCATGAATTCTTTAAGTGGTCTAACCGGTTACATTCAGCACAGCTGCTGTGCTTACTGAGCGAGGTCAACTGAGGAAAAAGTATAAACACACAGAGTCCGATTTGCAGTCAAAGGTCAGTTGTTGTAATTTGGATGAGCCGACCCTTTAGGACGGATTTTCGCTATGATTTATAGATGTTCATAAAACTGATTCCAGCACAGTAATTATGATGTCTCCCGTCTACCTCCTCTGCACTAAGTCTGTATGAGTCCCATGTGATCCCAGTCAATTCCACATGTTGTCTTTGCAGCACAAAGCCTCACATATCTCTGAGTCCCGCCATTATGTTCTGTAACAGCAAACTGTTGTATCTCTGTAATTGGACTTAGAAGAGTTGATGTGTGAGCCTCGTCCTTATGGCACACTGAAGGGACGTGACTCTTCTCTACCGCTTCATTGCCCCTATTGTTATGTGGCTTAGATACAGTACATTACAAGCGCTGCGTGTACTGTCCCCCAAGACGCTTAAAATAATGGAAAAGGGATGATTTATTAATTGGACCCTGGGTCTAATTGCATTAGATCACCCCCCTCTTTTCTTTCTCTTTATTTTCTGAGGGAGATAATCTAATTAAACGGAGACACTCTCAGGGAGTTTTACATCATTGTTGGTTCACAGCATCCGGCAGGAAAGCATCTATCTAGAGGCAAAGAGCGAGATGCTGCACAATCCCTAGATTGTGAGGCACAGACACACACGCACGTAAAACACACTCACACAGTACTGGAACATTAAACCTTAATCCATAAAGCCAACCCGAGTGGATTATTCAGCGTTCAGTGCTCCGTAGCTTTACCTTGAGCAGCAGGTGTGTGGGTTTGGGGCTGTTGTGGCTGCAGCCAGGATCAAAGCTCCTCTGACTGGACATGAGCACTGCCGGCTTCAGGATGTATCCACAGCCCCCGTTGTCCTGGAAACGGCCATCATTAAGGTCCATAGGAAAGCCCAGGGACTGGAAATTTAGAGCCACTGCAAAACACCACGGGACAATCTTGGAACAATGAAAATGACGAGCCACAGAGCAGCGGCGACGAGATTTATTGGAACAAAATTGAGAATGCCTAAAGCTTGTTGAAATGAAATGAGCCACGTGAGATGGTCTCCTGCATACCTTCTGTTTTTTAAGGCTCTTTTTCGTTCTGCAGGAGGGAGCTAAATTATACAATGACTTGAAATGTTTCTGCAACAATAGCGCGCATTGCATCAGGGACACTTTCACAGTCACCAGCTGTGAGATCTGCATCTGTGGAGGGTTTTCTGCGCTGTGAAGCTTTGTGTTGTGTGCTGCATACACCGTGTCATCAGTGACTGCACTTTTCCCATGTGAAGAGATCGTCGGATAAAGAAAGCAGCAGGTGTAATCCTGCTGGCAGGTTAATATAAATATGTGATAAATATATGATAAATGTGGAGAAAAACACCTTTAATTACCCAACACACTGCCATGCGTCTTTTCCTATACGTATGTCAGAGAGTCCCAGTGAATGTTCCGCTCATCTAACTGTAATTGATCCATCCAGGCTGCTGCTTAGTGCCGCAGTCTCCTGCAACTGTGAAAAGTGCCGATCGCCATCTGCACAGCTGCCATCGGAGCACGTAGGCAGTCTGCTCAGCAATCAGCCGGGCTTCATGTCAGAATCAGTGGCTGGCCGACTGAGTGACGGAAACGGCTGAAGAGGATGTGTAAAAGGCAGGTGGAGTGACAGGAACACTCGGCAAGACACTGCCAGACACATCAGGGTTGTGACTTTAAGGTCACGGCTGAGCACACGTTGGCATGAGGCTCAAGGATGAAGTTTAGGAATTAATTTTTTTAGTTCGCATTAAGAGCGCAGGTATGTGGTGTGAGTCAAGCCCAATGCTCACGCTTGACTCTAAAGTAATTATAACTGCATGAAAAAAAAAACTAAGCTGTGACCCAGACAAGGATGTAGTTTAAAGGAGAAAAAAAAAAAAAAACGCATTTAGGAGGGTGCAAATCGATTTAGAAAAGGTGTGATAAGGGCCAGGAGAGGACTTGCTCCGGGGGAAACCGCAGATGAGGCGGTCAGGCTGTGGACTGGAATGAAATGTTCTTTTCACTGCTAATCGACAGGACACTTGGCCGGTTGTTTCCTTTGAAGTTCGACAATCTCACTTTCCGTGCCTCATCTCTCTCCGTTTGTTAAAAAAAGAGAGGGAAAGAAAAAAGAAGCTTGTAATGGATTGTGGTGGCTGTTCTGTGTGTGTTGAGAACTTTTTGATTCCTGTTGAAACTGCTGACGCACAGGGATCAAAGAAATTCTCCTTTCATGTCTTTTTTGAATGGATGTTTTCAGGGTTTTAATCTCGACCAAAATAGAAGCTGAGTTGACAACAAAGTATTAGTAACTTCAGGAACATTTTGTTACCCCTTTTTAATTTGACATATTTATTACTAACATATCTTGTATTTCTTTCAAAAATCCCTTTTTATTCACCTTTTAAACATAAATAAATGAAAAACCTAATAATTGATGGGTTAATTCATAAAACAGTACAATGTTTTATTGATTCCTCTATTCATTTACCAATTAGACTGGCTCAATTTGCTTTCTAAACATTTCCATGTCTCCATAATTGCATATCAGATAACAGCACATGTACTGCATGCATACCATATTGATTTGCATTCATCTTGCGAGTTTGGAAACGTGTAAAGGTTCAAAAACAGAGGAGAAAATCACCATGTTTGTTAAGCTCATTCCAGATTCCTACGCCTAAATAAATGCGTGTGTGTGTTTATATGCATGTGGTCTTTCTCCTGTTTTGGACAGGAATATACTTGCTGTCTCCCACTCACCGAGCTGTGAGCCGACGTTCCAAAACTCCTGAGGGTTGTAGTTGGACGAGGACGTCCTCGAGGCCGCTGGGTAAATCCTGCTGAGGAACCTCTGGTTATGCTGAACAAAATCTGCACCTGGGAGAGGATGCACAGCACTCAAAGGTCACATATCTCCTCTGACACACACACACAGATGTCGTGTTACATACATTTTAGTCCAATCATCTGACTCAGTCACAGTGGTTATGCAGTGATTCAGGAGAGCAGGTTTATCTGCAGGGAGATGGTGTCTTTTTCCTTTTTTTTTTTTTTTTAAATAAAAATGCCTTTTTCTGATTCGTCATTGTGACAGATCACAGTTCTTGGCGTTACAGATACGATTCTTTGCTCTCCATTTTGTTTGTAACTTTATGGACGACTTGCTTATATTCAAATAGGCTCCCAATAAGTAAGACGCACCAATTAAATTGTTGTTTAGCTTAATGTCAAAAGAAAATCTTTGTAGAATACATGAGAAGACGGAAACCATTCTGGATAGACTAAAAAAAGCCTGACACACAGCTTCAGTGTGTGTGTGATCGTACCAGCTGTGTAGTCTCCCTGCAGGGCTTGATGATGACAAGAGACTACAAGGTTCTTACAACTGCGCCGTAACTGAGACTGTTCACGGTCCCTGCCAACCAAGCCGACCGGCTCATAATGTAGCTGTGTGTCTGGAAAGCGTCATTCTTCTTCAGCAGGAGCAGATTTCATTTCTCCACATCACTCTGTATCTCCAGCAGACTGCAGCACAGCAGCGCAATGACAGCTTAACTGATTATCAGCTGATTTGAACCTCTGTGGGCTCTTTTCCACATCCCCAACGGTGAGACGAGAAGGCACATTTCTGGGCTTCTGCTGTTGTGCTTTATTCCCTGGATGTACTCCCCTATGCCATATATTTCATGTTCAATATGCTTTGGTTATTATGGAGGTTTCTGGCACCGGTCATAATTGCATTTCTTACCCAAAGAGGAGCTACAGAGACTTCTCCTTTGAGCTTAATGTAATCATAACTCATGTGAATCTCGTGGGCTCATCAGAACGATATTTTGTGATATTTGCAATTAATTATACACGTTCTTTATCACTTTAAAGTCAGGCTTTCCTCGTCTTGTCCCGTAACTTCAGCTCCACAAATAATATTTTACCTGAGGCTTTGGCCAGCTTCCGAGCCTTCTTCTCTGCCATGGATGTGTTCTCACAGCAGCTCTGACTGTCCATGGAATGAGTGAAGCTGATGAACTTGACAGACCCGGTGTATACGACCAGATCAGATAAAGCCTCTGCCACCTTCACCTTCTTCTTCTACTCATGAGATGTGGAGTAGAAAGGAAGATAAAACCAAACAGAGCATTCACCAAATTGCAACATGCTGTAGATTAAAGCTTTACCTTCTTGTCCCATCAGCTATCGTATCTGTGCAGCATCTCCTCATACCAACAGTCTATATCTGTCTCTGTGTTTCTGCTCTTAGATCTAACTGACTTACTTTGGTCTTTGACCCTGCCTTTCTGGGAGACCAGAACTTTGCTTTGGTTTGATGCTCCTCATCCTCCTCATCGTCCTCCTCCTCATCATCCTCGCCCTCATCTACACTCTCCTCCACCTCTGTCTTAATCTGATGCTTGAGCTTTTTATTCTTGATGAGTATCTTATGCTGCAGGTCCTGGCAAACCCACAGAGCACACATGCAGTACAAATTTATACATGAGTAAATGTGAAGGTGAAGGTACCTTAATCATGGACACCTACTGTACATTCACCCCCGCTCTCATACAACATCACATAGTTGCATCAGTCAAACAAACTTCAAACTTAGGACATCAAAACACTTGCTTTGTACAAAACGCCCCCTCCCTGATTTCTGAAAAAGATGGTATTCTTCAAAGAGACGCTCAGTCGCCACATCCACATCAATGCATAAACACAGCCAAGTTAGGTGGGATAAAGAAGCAGAAAGCAGCAGGTGTACCGAATCACTCAATCACACATCTGCTGCTATATTTCACCGTCCTGGCTGCAAATCTGTTATAGGGTTCTTTATGCAGATGAGCAGCAATATGCTAAAAGTAAAAAAACATTACGGTCTGGACTTGGAAGCAGCCCAATGGTAAGCCACATGACAGGAAGTCACCCTGTCAGCATCACATACTGTATGCACAGGAAAAATATGCCAAAATAATTACAGATCTGCCAACATTAACAACCTGTAAGAGCCCATATAGTACGAAAATTATAAGCTTCCTTTGGCTCTGCACTCTTTCATTTTTTCATTGCTGCTACAGAAAAATGATACAGTCTGGAGAGCTGCGACAGAGGCTCTGCTTATGTTGATGTAATTTAGGATATATGAGGGTTCTTAAAGAGAATTATGCCCGTGTTTACAGTAAAAATAGAATAAAGCAGAGTAATAACTTGTTAATTAACTATAGCTTATTTCTAATTACACTGCATAATGGAGAAACAGAGGGAAGAAAATTGGGAATTCCGTCCCTCCTGCGGCTTTGACGATTTAGTAAACAGATTTAAAACCTTTAAGTGGTGAGAGAGGCGTAGATAGATAATGAACAGTTCTGACTACAGAGTATTTCACTACTGGATGTGTGAAGCTGCATTAACGTGACATGTGAGCACTGATTCAGTGTTCAGGTTGCTGTGGGTTAATAGTCAAGATGGAACCACTTGTGCTGAGGCTCCTATGCACGCCCCCATTTCCTGAGACATATAGATTAAAAAAAAAGAAAAGATATGGGGAAGCAAATCTTACATGCACATGCAGGATAAAACACAGCTCTTTTTTTTGCAGTAAATTCCAAAGCAGCAGGCAGCAGACGGCGCATGCTCATCCACCCTCAGAGAAAAACCCTTCATCCTCCTCGTCATATTCAATAGGCTGGAGTGACTGAAGCAGCATCTTTCAGGCCAGTCTCTCAGTCATGAGTTGAGGCAGATCCTTTCAGTGGAGAAGCCGCAGCCCAAACCCGATAATCTAAATGAACAATCAGCTCAAGTGCCTCAGCACACTTAAAATGATGGACACTTCTCAGGATCACATTAGATTTTGCGAATCTCTGAGAGATTAAAGAGGTTTGGAAATGCGGACGTCCATCTACCCCTCCGGTCCCATTGGAGGAGAGAGGCACAGGAACCCTCAGAAAGAGACTAATGAGGTCCTCCGTGACACCGAAAAGGTCTCATTTTCTCCTTGTTTTGCTTTGCTATGACAGGCGATGATTTTTCACATACAAACGCTGTCATCCCTCTGCCTGCACCAGCAGCTCGCACATGAAACACAGATCTTGCTTCTGATTTGCTGCTCATACGGCCGAGTCTTACATTTGGGCTTGGGAGGTCCCCAGAGGCTGAGTGCTGCAAGGGAGTTCTCAGCAGCTTGTCCCCCAGGATAGAGGTGAGGTACTGGGCCATGACCTCCTGCTGCTCCTGCGAGCAGTGGTTTTCTAATGACAGGATCACGGGATACGCAGACACCTGTCAACACATAAATAAAATCATGACTCAACCCCCATTTGGAACAATTAGCATCAAACCTGGATCTGCTGCTCTCCCTGCAGGCTCTAAATTAAAGACGCAACACAGAAAATGGCCTGAACTGCCTGAATCAAAAACAACATGCAAGCAAAGCATTACTATCAGAGATGCTATTAATTAGAGCAAATGCAGCTAAGTGGGGACTCCTGGGGCCTTCAGATGCAGGAGTGAACACCGAGTTAGATGCCTGGAGCACCCCTCCAGGACATATATGCCGTGTAACATACTACATACCTCGAAGGCATGTCGTTCCACAGTGGTGATGACATCCTTAAAGAGTATCTTGGTGGTCAGGGTGTAGCCATGGTAGACTACAGGCTCCATATCGGGCCCATCCCAGCAGTCAATCTCCAGACAGCGACAGCCTTTCCTCAGAGCACTGTGCCACACACACACACACACACACACACGCAAGCACGTGCATGCATACAGAGACAGATAGACAAACACACTGAGCTGTGGTAAGGCTATGATAAGCACTTGTAATGTACTGCATCAGAAATTAGAAGTGAAGAGTTGAGGCACAATCTCAGCTATTCCCTTGCACAAGCTCAGGTCAAGTTCTCGCAAGTGGAGCCATCAAAGCCACTTTCTTACATGTCGCGTATTACTGTACATGTGGATATTGTGCTGCGAGCAGTGCAGTCTAATAATTTATTCCAACAGCTGCCGCAACCAGAGTGAATCTGCTCCTCATTTAACACCAGAAAAGGATGATGTTACATTTCCATTTCTGTGCTTTTCAAGTCAAATTCACGCAGAACAGAATATGTCTTGTTGTTAAAAGATATTTCTTGCTGTCGGTAGTGGACAAAAATTATATCACTTTCACAGCAGGGGTTGGGCAAATAATAACTGTGGCAATGATACATTTCCTCGCAACCCTGATGCAAAGTTATATCACCCTTTTACTCCAGACAGTTTGACTCCGGCATGGTTGTGCTTTTTGAGGAACCACGCTTTTCCACCAGAATATTGCTGCTTTGCATTTGAATGGCAGCACACATGAACACGCGTCTGCCGTGTATTTCTTCAGCAGTTGCATGCTGTTCTTTCACTTCCACTCTCAGCTATGCGCTCTATGGTTACAGGAACGTCATGACTGTCTTGTGCACTGCAGACTTCCTCTGTAACCCCACTGCCACTGTGAGTGTCATGTTGCAAGTGGCTCTATAATTGCCTCTGGCATTTCAGAGAATGGATGACTGGACAGCACGTCTGGTTTTCTTTTATTAATATTTTGGCTGTTTTGTTACCTTTTGTATTTCTTCTTTATTATGTTTTTGTGTTTAATTATACTGCTGACTGTGGAGAGCAACAGCACGCAGAGAGAGAGGCAACGAATAAAAGGTTATTTGGGAGATTTAAATACAGAACATGTGTTTACAAGGTGCAGAATGAGTTTATCTCATTCTTATAAAGGAAAATAAATGTGTTCTAGAGCTGGGAAACGATAAGCTTAGTTAGCATTAAGACTTCTTGTTAGTGCATTTTTCAACTGTGTGCAGTTTATATGCTAAGTAGAATGTTCTCTGGTAGAGCCAAGCTATCTGTTTCCCCCTTCCTCCAGTCTTTATGCTAAGCTACGCTAACAATGGCCTGACACCAGCTCCATCCTTAACACTGAGACATGAGAGTTATGTCAGTCTTTTCATCCAACTATCAAATGAGTGTATTCCTCCTCCTCCTATAGGCTTTTGTTAATCGTGTATTTCTTCACTCTCCCACCTGTGAGCTAATGGGATTTCTAAAATGCCACCTCCTCGTCCTGCCACTTTGTTCTCCTCTCTCGATGATTATTTCATTATCTAAGTAAACCAGAGCTTCCAGGCTGCTGGTTTGGAGGGTTCCACTCAACCAGCCAGCCAGGGCGCTCAGCACTTTCACAGGGACCATAAATACAGCACTTCTGCTGCCATCAGCCCCTTCTGTAATCACCTCCATTACCCCATAAAGGGACCACAGCAATTTCACTGTCTGCCTCAGCACATGAGTGGGTCAATGAAATGAGAGGAAAAGAGAGTGTCCAGATAACACACATGTAGCTCTGGAGGAGAGACTTGAGAGTGAAGATAAAAATGTATTGAGGGGCATTTTAGATCTGTATAAGAGCCAAATGGTGTTTAAATTGGCCTTATCATTTGATTTTGTTTTGACCTACATAAAAAAAAGCATATTAATTAAATATATTTAGCAGATTAGTTGATGATGGCTAATACATACACATATATTTTGTCTAGAAGAACACACAAGCTGTGCTGTATACACTGTACTTCCCTACCAAACATAGGCGTCCAGGTGGCTCTTTCCCACCAGCTGATCTCCAGTCAGGTAGGTGTTATGTGATGAGGAGATGAAGTAACTGGTGAGAGGCTGGTTCATGTCTTGGTACACAGATGTGTGGGCCTGGTTGAACACACAGCAGTCTTTGGACTCCATGTACCTGAGGAATCCTTCAAATGTCATGGACCTGCTTTCTCTGGCTGGAAGAGGAAGAGGGAGCAGACGCCCTGTCAGTCACAGTCAAAATCAGTGCCAGTTCGTCTACCAAGCACAACAAAAAGTTGAAAGAGACGACTGCAGCAGCCAGCTCAAGCAAAGTTTCTGCTCCTAGAGCATAATGACAGCACTAACATGCTATGTTTAGCAGGTATGATAAATCGCAGGTATAATGTTTACCGTGCTCATCATCTTATTTTAAGCATTTACAGCTGAGGCTCTAGGGAATGTCATTGCTTTTGCAGGTATTTGGTCATAAACTGACCTGATGATGGTGCTAGAAGAAAAGTCCAAAGTCATTAGAATTTATTTTTTGGGCACCATGACTGTCTGTACAAACTTTTATGGGATCCATCCAAGAGAACAAAGCAGACAGACCAACATACCAATACTAAAAACTAGCTCCTTCAAAATGTAGCAACTCAGTAAAGGTTACTATTGAGGTTTCAGATGTAGTAAAGGACACAGCTTCAGTAACATCACAATGAAAGTGACAAATGCATAAGTATGCTCAGTCTGGGGTGGCTGTAAAACTCCTCCAATGGAATAATCAGTCCGAAATATAAGCAATTTCACCGAAACAAATCTGGTTTAATTAAAACGTCAGAGACAAGACTGAGAGGGGAGAAGTCAACTACAACTCCCAGGGAACACTGCTGCAGGAAACATCCAATTACTGAGATTAAAACTGACCTTTTTCACAGCAGACATTTTTGTTTTCGTAGTGGGAAAAGCACAGGAGTAATTGATAACAGTAAAAACATGTCATGGCGTACTGAGGCACAGGTCTGTTTTGTTGCTTGTGAAACTAGGACGTCAGAGCTTTGACATAAAACATCTGTGCCTCTGCACCTCCTCTGTATTCAGGTAATTCATTTGCTGAACCAAAACAACAGCATGTAGTATGATTATAGTACAGGTACGAGAAAAGCTTAAAACTGCTCCTCAAAAAATCCTGTCTCACTCAAAGACTGTATGATAAAGTGAAGAAAGTGAGGCCTTCAGTTAAGCTGCAGCACAGACTGGTTGTGAGTTTTAATTGTGTTGTTGTTTCCCTGTTTTTCTGCTTTTGATGCTTTGATGCTGCCAGCAGTACAATGGGCCCTAGACAACATCTGGTCTACTGGTCCATTGATGTGCCTGACTCTTCCATTTTCCTTCTGTCATTTCAACCCCCTGCCTCTGGACTTCACTTTGTCAGCCAGACACCACTGGAGCTTGGGCCTTAACTTCTGTTTTAACTAAATTAGCATCATTACGTGACAAAGCCGTAGTTCTTCCAGAACAGAGTAATTTTTTTTTTACCATAGTAATGAGCAGCAAGCAGCCTGACACGGTACACAGCTCTGCCTTCGCTTACCTGTCTCTTCAATCTCATATCTTTCAATCAAACTCTCAGCCGTTTCCTCATTTGCTGTGAGCTCCATCTGCTCCTTGTGGAGGAACCTGAGGAGGACGCAGGCAGGCAGTGTCATCTGGCCTGAGGCGTAGCATTGGTACAGATGCTGGATTTGAGCTCTCCTGGTGGAGGGGGCTGTGCCTTTCTTCATCTTGCCCTGCGCACAATCATTACAGCCCCTTAATCCCTCATCGTTTATCCTGGGAAGTTGCTCTTTAGTTTCTTCGTGAAACTTCCAACTTTTATGAACTCAACATGCAATTCTGAGAAGAGTACGCGTCTACCACTAATTTATTTAAGGCTTGCTCTTTTCTTCAAGGCTGAATATCTGCCATCATAATGTTAGAAAGAAAGAAATGTTGAATTTAGGTCCATTTAAAGCACAATACTCCAGATTATTCTTTACGGTGCCATCTTTTAGATACTTTAAACCCTTGTAAGTGTTTCAAAGACACGTCACATCACTTGCTCTCTAAAAATATACAGGAAATAGTGAATAGAAATGTCAACTCAGAGATATATCCCAGCTTTCCGAGCTCACTGTTGAAATTCTTCTTTTTCAAACTCAGCATGAGAGAGAATTCAAGAGAAGTCAGGGTCTTCACTCTGCGCAAAGTTCTCCCATCCTCTCACACTGCACCTTCCCTCTCTCCCTCTCCTCTCTGTATCTCTTACTTCCATCAAATACTAAAGCAACGTCTGTGTGACTTTCTCATTTTAGTCCCTCTCCTCTCCTTGTCGTTCTTCTCAGTCAGTGAGACAAAAGTGTCTGTGACTTTGCCTGGCTTTCTGTGTGTCTCCGTGTCTCTCTCCCTCCCTCCATACCTTTCATCTCTCTGTTCTGCAGCCCTTGACAGTTGAGACGTATGCCTAAGCCAGTGCTGTCACCGGTACCCTGCAGTGGGCCGGCCTCCCGCTGCATCAGTCACCTCAGTGTGAGCAACATGAAGCAACTGGCTCTGCTATCATCTTCATTAAGCTTTAATGCAGTTGTAGCAGCTGTATCTAAACCAGCAGATCCTTTTTAAGTGGTGTATTGTGTGTAAAATAGCTAGCAATTGGCCATGAAGGCAAGAAAAGCCTCCAATCTTACGTAAGATGTGGATAAAACTTTGTCTCACTAACAGTAAACCACTGTCGCCAAGGAGGGAGTTAGCCAGATGCAACTCTAAAGGGACTGAAATGTTGAGTGTTTCCTGAAAATTCAGTAAGATATTGTGTAAACAACAGCCTACCTTAGATTTTGATGGTCTTTGAGGCTCAGTTCTATTGATATTTAGTAAACAGGAAATCAGTAGGGTATAAAAACGCTCAAAATAACCTGACTTCTTCAGTTTCCAGAAAGCATACGAAGTTGTCGTCTTGGTGACCAAACATTCTGATTCTATGTGCATGTAGTATGAAAAAAAAAAAAAAAAACACTGAAGATCAGGAGCACGTTCCATACGGCTTCTCTGAAGTATGGCAGAGGAAGATTAAAACTCACCCCATGTCTGTCTCCTCTCATTTTTTCAGGCGTGAGCGGTGGACTTGGTGGTAGATTTCAGACAGAATAGAGTATGTGAGGAAAGAACTTTTGCCTTCATGTTCCCTCCTGGTGAAAACTCTGTCTGGGGTGAGGAAAAGTCTTTCTCTTTCATATGATATCTATCTATCTATCTATCTATCTATCTATCTATCTATCTATCTATCTCAGGGTGATTAGAAGTGTAAACCTACATTGTAACACAGACATCAAATATACACAGCTTAGCTCCAGCTAGGTCAACATACACTGGTTATTTCCACCACTGAGGTTCTGTTTTCAGTCCTGTTTGATTGCTTAGATCTTGTAAAGGACTTCACAGGATCACAGGATTTCTAAGGAATAACCAATACATTTTTGCTCAGGACATCGCCACCATTTGTCTATTTATAAAGCTCTGTGTTAGCAAACTCCACATTTTGACTCATAGCTCCTGAACTGCAAAGTGCAAAAGCACATTTCTTCCATTTTGAATATTTAGCCACACTGTTTTTTCACCATCCAAACATCTCATCTTTACCAAACTTGGTGCATAAAATATCTGGATGACCCAGAGTATTGTTTCAATTTGGTGGTGAGCCACGCAAGGTGGAATCGAGGGATGGCGGGCAGTTGGTCAAAACACCATTTTGATCCAGAGTGAAATGTCTGACAAATGGCAAATATTCTATCAAAATCTCTCTTAGTTGAAGACCAAATACCTGCAAACTTAATGACATTTCCATAAGCCTCAACTCAGTACTTTGTCTGTTGTGCTACTTGGCAAATGTAGCATGCTGACTCATAAACTAAGATTTTGACAATGGTAAACTTTATGAGGTATGACATGCAACAAGGGTCGCTGGCTGCAGCCATGCGGCATGCTCTTTAAGCATTTAGAACCAAGACTCTCAATGGAAGTACAAACCTGTTATCTTTCTTGAATCTCATGTTTATTTATAATGATTTCTGATATTTGGTTGCCAGTTGTGGCCTATTTAAGATAATCAGTCATTACTTTTAAATGCACTGTGTAATTGCTACCAAATTTAGATGAGCACAGTAAACAGTTTATTCTGTAAATGGTGCAACTGGCACATTATAAACGAAAGGTTAGTAACTCAGTGGTCATGAGTGTGTCCCACATGAAAATATGGCACAAGCCATCTTTGTCCACCACCCTAATATATCCAGACAGGGTGTAGTTATTCTCCAAAAATCTTGGCCACCAGCAGCCGGTCAGCATTAGTATTTTGCTGAAAATCTTGCTCCATATATGCTGACTTCTTGCTTGTGATTTCCTACAACAGCATGTTAAACTGAGGCACCAGTGTGAGCTACAAGTCCTACAAGGCGCACTGGGCTGCTGTCTGAATACATCATGCAAATGCCCACAGAGTCTACAGAGCACCAGAGATTGATTTCAATCGTAATAACTTCATTCTCAAAAATGTCAAAGCCACAGTGGATGAACGTGTGAACGCATCATGAAAACTCATCTATGCAACAGTCAGTGAAGCTTAGAGAACATTTCCACTGAATCTGTGTTGGTTGTTTTAGCAAGTTTGACAAGAGCTTCCTCCCTGCTTGTCTGTGTAAATCTGAATGTTATTGGTGGGGTGTGAATCACTGGTGCACAACAATAGTCACTGCCTAGTCATAGTCCAGCAGAGTCATTCCTGTCTATACCAGGCTGTAATGGCTTGGCCTCAGGCCTGTCAGAACCATTGGGCATACGAGTTTGATGTGATAATTCCCAGGCAGTGAACATGGAGCCCTGTGTATGGACCCTGTCTCTGCATCACTGCACCTCCCTCTCCACGGTCGGTTAGTTGGACTCATTTGGGAGCAGAGTGTGCTTGTGTATGTAGCTGTCGGTTTTTGCTTCTGTGCTCGTGTGTATCTGTGCATATTGGAGGGTCGATGGTGAATAAAAGTGCAGCAGTCCGTGTGTGTGTTTGTGTGTGTGCCGGGAAGGCAGCTTGACACATGTGGAGCTCAGATGCACCAGCAGGCTGCGGCACCATCCGTGCTGCTCATTGTGGGAAAAATCTGATCACTTTGCTTCGCATCACATTTTGACATGCAGAGATCACGGTCTTATCTTAGCCCAAGGCTCAAGTTTCACAGCTTGGCAAGGCAGAGTCAAAAACGGCACCTGTTCAGATGCTTAGGATGAGAAGAGCTCAGACTTCTGCTCCTTTTTGAAATGGGACTCTGTACTTGAAATTGGAGGAGGGGGTGGGGCAGACCATATTTCCTTTGACAACGTATTCCCAGCTGGATTTCCACCGGCTCATTTGGTATTCATTGGCCCGTTGGAGCATTGAGTCAGACAGCAGAATGCCAGTGGTAATTCCTGATGTCAGGGGATAACTAGAGAGGTGAGGAGCTGTGAGCTCTGGCATACGGTGCGTGCATGTATAGTTTATGCACTTGTAGAATATCATCTAGCAACCCTGTGCCCTACAAAATATATTCATTTACTAGTGCTTTGCCAAACTTTTGGAAGGTGGAGGTCAGGGTGGGAGGTTTGGCCTACAAAGCACTGGATGTTGAAACCGAAGACATGCTGTTTTCAATTTGTTGTTGAAGCTACTGCAACACTTGGTTAAAGTTTGAGGGAGATTACAGTTTTGGCTAAATAATGAAAAGTCAACATGTGTTGTCTCCAGTAAAACTGTGAGCTTTGCCTGAACTTTACCAAGTGCTTTGAGCTGCCTAAAAGTAAAAATAAAACCCTAAATCATGCATTTGATTTGATTTGAGGATGTATATTTTAGGGAAAACAAATAAAAATGTCGATAGATAACGTTTTGCAGACGCGTACAGCATTTCACATTAGTATTGCACAATTTGGTACATGAAACTTAAATATTTTCTCGTTATGTTGATTAAAAAAACTTGAACTTGAATATTAAAAGACAGGATTGTAATCAGGCTGTTCATCACCTGTAGCAAAGTCAAGATTAAAATGGTGTAGCAGCCATAAAGTTTAATGGATTCCCATATAAGCCACACAAGCATACACTGTCACACACACACAGAAATTGCATGCTGGCAGAGTTTATTGCCAGCTGGGTGAGTATGATAATACTGATTGGCTCATCATTATGAACAATTGCTTTATCTGGATCTCTCCACTTCATTTCTCCTTCGGGTTCTAGCATAACTTTGTCATCAGGAAATCCCAAACACGCTTCAGTTTGGGGAAACTGATGGAAACCCAACCAGCAAAAAAGAGTCCAAAGTGTTTATCTTAAATTTTAAAATCTGGGCACTAAATAGAAAGCCGTGAAATCTGCTGTTTACGGAAGATGAATCTAAATTCATGGCTGCTTAGTATTCTTGCTATTCCATTCCAGAGATATCGCTATAGCCCTGAGCAAATGGCCATCTGTTGGAGAAAAACACCATCCAGCAGCTTGCATGTTGTTGAGGCATCAGAGTCATCATTCTCTGACAGGGCTGGTGTGTGGAGAGAGGCAGGCAGTTGGTTATTAGGAGAGATCCCAGCCAAGGGAAATCAGTGAGTCAAAGCAGCAGGCAGAGATGTTCATTTGTTATTCAGCTCAGGAGAGAGACAATGATTCAGATCTAAATCCATTCTAAGGAATGTGTAACAATGATGATACATGCACACCAGGCGCAAGAGCCTACGTGTTGCGACAGGTCCCTCCACATCCGGCTCACCTCAACAAAGACAAATGTTGCACGTACAGAGTTTGACATAAACAACAGTAATCCTAAATCCTGTGGTCTCAATAGAAAGAGATTGCAGGGGCCTTTTTAATGCAGATCCCAAATAATGCCACCGGTCTCTCTTTTATGCCTGTTCTTATCAATATTTTGGCAGGAGACATGGAGAAATGTTTAAAAGCTGATATAGCTAACTTTCTGATGAGCTGTCATGCTTTTCTCTCATTCTGTTACTCTGCACTTTGTCAAAAGACGCAGCCACTCAAATTGACCTAAATTTAATGAATTGGCCAACACTTCGTATGGCTAATGCAGAGTATGACTATAATTAGAAAGCACAACTATGAAGAGTGCTAATTTAATTACTGCTGGTACAAATTATAGCATAATTGTCAAACTTTTGCTGACTGCTGTTTTAATTATAGCTGGTTCCAGTCAATGTGCAGTGATCCCCAGCAAATTACATATCCTCTTTCCATCTCAGTGTGCTTTGCCCATTCATTTTCAGTGCCATCCTACCCCATAATAGCCATGGGAGATTAATTGGTGTCTTTTAGCCTCACAAGGGTGATGTGAGTCAAGTGCATCCACCTGACAGGGAAAATGGAACCATTTAGCTTTCTATCATGGGTCACATAGCTTCTCCATCCTCCCAGCTAATTCATGCACCCATATTAACCTAAATAGTTAGGCATCAAAATGTGACCTACACCGTCTATTAGACAGCTTGGACTCTAGAACAGGATGGAAGACCTGACTGTGTTTGGGGTAAGTCAATTAAGCATCTGTCTCTGTTTGTGTGGACATGTATTACTCATGTTGTGGGGACATAAATATGTTTACACAGTCATATTGTGGGGACTCACCTTACTTAGGGGGACAAAATGCAAATCATTAAATTTCACGGTAAAGACTTTTTAAGGTTACGTTGAGGAAGTTATGGTCATGGTTTGGCTAAGACTCCAGGAAACGGACATGCCGATGTAATGTCCTCTGAAGTGATGGAACACTACTTTGTGTGTGTGTGTGTGTGTGTGTGTGGTCCACTACCCTGTGGATACAGGCCATTTTTGGCAAAGACAGAGCTGGACTCATTTATCAGGCAAGGTTGTCTCAGCCAACCTTCATCAAATTATGAAAAGATGGAGAGCTCTCTCAACCTCTCACAGTGGCAACAAACTGCCAAAGCTCACATACATATCAGATTCTATGAAGAAGGAAGCCTGATTCAGCTTGTAAGGCCCATTAGTGAGAGTAAGCGGCTCTAAAAATGCAGCTTTGGCATGACTAAGTATAAAGTTCTGCACAGCCTCGAGGAGCCATTAATGGGGTTTTGGAGTCATGGGCCCTATTTTGGTGCAGGCACACTGTGCAAGGCATGGCTTTATGAAGTGTTACTTTCTTCAGGCACAATGACATCTGTCCTTCATGCTGAAGTTTGCAATGTTTAATGAATCCCTATTCTCCAAAATGTGGAGAGAAGCGCAGGAATGGTGGCATCTGGCAGTCCAGAGGAATACTGCAATTTTGGTGTCCATTACCAGGATTAGTGCCATCCACAGGCCACCTGTTAACAACAAATCAACACAGCATACTGTAGTTCAAGGCTTGCTTGTGTTTTGTGCTATCTTTGTCGCTTTAGTGATACATGTATAATGTGATGTGATTTCTGAGTGAGTACTGCTGATCCAAGTGAGATTCATCACTCCAGCCTGAAGGTCCGTGCACCAGTAGAAAGTCCCTTGACAAGAGCTCATTTAGAGACCAGAAACAGTAAATATTCATAGCATATTTAAGCGCCTCTCTCCAGCTCTGGGATCCACAAATCAGTCAGGACGTCATGACGTCAAAGGCACAAGCTTACATATAAATTTCATAGCGTCAATATCTTGGCCGAAATAATCTGAGTAATATTATCAAAATCATTATTGAAATGAGATTAAAATCTTTAGTTTTAGCATATTTTAATAACCAAATTTGCATTATTCTTTCTACCACTTCATGAGGACTATTCCACAGCCGTTTGAATTATTTAATATGATATATGATTAAATGGGTTAGCGTCTCATCTCTGCTCACGAATAGTATGCCCTCACATTTGTTAAGCTTGGCCTGTCATCATCCGAATTCCCAGGAAAAAAACACGTGTTGACACCGGAGTGAAAAGGTGTCACAGGCAGACACTCTGCATTTATGCTGTCTGACAGTCTGTCAGAAAAGTCCACAATAGGCGGAAACCAGATTTCCCTCTCTGCCAGCGAGCTGTTAGATATTAGTCAGGAAAAAAAATTCACACTGATATAGGAACTATTCATATTTGAGTACCCATGAGCAAGATCATCTGTATGTATGACACAGCACAAGCCAGTTACAGGAAAATCAAGGTAAAGCTGACCTTGTATATCAATGCCTGCTGCAAACTACTGTAATTCTTCATCGTATCTGAAATGTAGCAACAATGCAAACAAATGGTGCCAAGGGGCTGATTAGAGAACATCACCTGTGGGCCTGCAACCCTGCTAAGTACACTGTTATCTGGGTTAATTGTAATACATTTTGATGCTACTGTTAGACCCAGTGTTTTGCAGAGCTCTCTCCTTTAAAATTCCTTTCCCACAAGCACTGAATTCGATCGCCTGAAGAAACTACTGGCCTTAAGTCAGACGTTCACTCCTCATTACAGCTTAAATCTATTTACATGGGCCTTAAATTCTCCCTGACTGTATGTTCCTGTTGTCCTCAATCAACCAGTAAACAGAATACTCCTGGCCACCTGTGCTGCACCACCTGCACACAGAGTAATCGATCATTGAAAAGAATGAAACTGCAAGCATCCGGCTCCATGTTTGAATTGGGGGAAATTTGGGGGATGAATTGATTACTTTAATTCTAAAAGTAAAAACATTTTGCTGCCATGAGGTCGGCATTGAAATGTAACTGTGTACAGATAAAAATATAGGGACATCTGCTTAATAACAAAGAATCTTAACTGTATTTCTCATTATTCCAGTACCAGGCCAAACCCTGTGTGTCTTTTCTTGTATTTAATCATTTCCACTGTCTCATGTAGTAGAAGTTCTGTGGTATCTTAATGTTTCCCATAGATACAACAGACTACTCTGTGTCCATTAAACCGAAGCGTGTGAGCTGGTGGACCTCCTCAGACCACTGGGACTGAAATAAGCTCGCCCACTCTGGCTCCACTGTTGCCCACTAAGGAGCCTCTCCTAATTAATCAGTTGCTTGGCAACATCTGGCAGGGATATAATTTATGGCAAACAGTCTAAACACCTGTTATGCTGAGACAGGAATGGGTGGAAGTTGAGTTATTGTGCAGCCCATCAGGCCCTCTCACACTGTGTAAATATCTGGCAGCAAAATGGAGTTTGACAAGGACATTTACATATTTAGGCCTCCCTTGCTCCAAAACGGGAGCAGCCGATTGGGTTTCCATTGTAAATTAACACAATAGCCCCGAGGATGTTTCAACTCAAGTCTTATTTTTACATTTTTCTCCAGCATCACTTCATCAGATCACACACTACAAAAGCATGCAAAACATTTATGCTAGTACAGCTAAGATAAGTAGAAGCTTTGTGGTTTCATAAATGTTTCCCTCACACTCTCATTAATCCCTCACATCATATTCAAACAAAGCTTAACAACAAAGCAGAGATTTCCAGAGGGTACCTCCAATTATTGCCGAGCTGTGTCCTGTTTTCCTCCTGTTTTCTCAAGTAGTTTGCTTGTACCTGCAGGGACATGGCAGTCATCCAGGGAATCGTGTTGTCTCACATTTTGCAGACTGTTGCCTTGGCATCTGTCTGTTTGCAGAAAAGAGGTAGTATGTGCCCTCTGCATGGTACTCAACCTGACTCATTCCAAACAAGAGGAAGCTCTTTTGATATCAGCATCACCTAATATAGACCTCAGAGCGACACATTGTTGAATCTGTCAGGTGATCCCTAGCTTTGTTTCCTGTTTCTATATTAAACGTGGTATGTGTTGACAGAGAATTTAAGGCATTTTATTCTTCTGCTTACATCTAAATTTACATTTCTTTGAACGCGCCTTTCTTTTTCTGTCTTCTTTTACATCCTCGCAGAAAGAAAACCTTATGCTTAGCCAGGATGGAGTATTGTACGCTGCAGCCTGCCTCAGTGAGCTCTGAGGAAATGGTTCATCGCTGCTCACTAAATAAATCAGGAATCCATTAATTGCATTTCACAGCAGTCATGATCTGCAAATTAGGAATCAAGGAGCTCATTTTGTGTACGCTACTGTAATTGCATAGTAGTCACAAATGCAATTATTCCAATCTCTTCTGCTCTGATTCCTTGCCAGTTTTGCTCTTTCTGTCATTTTCCCAATGTGTCATCATCTATGAAGGTGTTTTTCAATTATTTTAACGCTGTCCACAAATAAGCCAAAAAATGCTTGAAGTTCACAAGGTGGCCAGAGAAAAACAGAATAACATAGTGTCATTTAAAATGAATATTTTATTGGAGCAGTACTCATTAAGCAGCTCCAGAAAGTAGTTCAGTTTCTATTTTTTCTCCCCACCAGAAGCTGCCGACAGTAGATATTACACCTTGTGACTCCAGGACAAACTTGTAAGCCATAGTGTGAAGTTAGTCTTGTTCTGAGTTCACCAATCAGTCAACAACTGGACAGCTGTTTGATCATTTCCCCACTGTAGAGAAAACTGCTTCTGCCCTGGCATGTACAGAGATGCTGAGGATGTCCAGTGCTTCACAAGCCAAAGCAGTAACATGAGTGTCTAAGCTTGAGTTGTTTGCTTTGAGTCTGATAGGTGCCAAGAAGCTCTGTTTGTCTCCAATGGACATAACGTATATGATGTAAAAAGAATTACTGTGGTTGCTTTCGGTTTTATTGTTCATGAACACTTATATATACTGAGTAAAGTTGAGGACAGAGCTAAAACATGTCTATTCAAATGAATTCAAATGCACATTTCTACATTGTCACCGTTAAGAGTGTGGTCCCAGCTTTCCTCTAAAATCTGTTTATGGCATCCCTTTGTGTGCCGTCACTATCCGGCTCTCCATATAGTAAGGATTACACAGAGAATCAAAAGATGTCTTCAGTCCAAGGAATTATGATTTGATGCATGTGTAAATGCGGGGTAAGAGGAAGGAACAGGGGAAATATGTGTAAAGGTTTAACATTCACGGCAAAAAAGCCGATTCAGGGAGCTTTCTTTGGTATAGCTCCACCACCTCCCTATGCCCTGTAAAGTTTCAGTGAACTCTTTGATCTGTAGGCTATAGGGTGCACACATTTGCATGTTCCTGTGTGCCTGCTGTACCACTGCTTGTCAGAAAAGGTGATTATTCTACCATCAGTGCTGCTATTCTGTCACCTGTGTGTCAGTGCATGTGACAAGGAAGGGAGACCAGCAAAGCTTAAGTGCCAATTGTTTATTAGAAATACACATGACTATTTACAAAAGAGCATGTGGTGTGGACAGTAATTGCATTGATAGAGAGTGGAAGGTATGGATGAGTCAGGAATGTGTGTGTTTGTGTTGCAGGCAGCAAAATGTTTGACCAGACCATAACCTGGAGGCTTGGATCCTTGGAGAAGGGCAATGAGATTTATGGTCTTGGGGGAAGCCTTTACAGGTAGGTAACCACCATACAAACAACCAACTCCGCAGGAGAAGACAGGGGACACCTTACCGAGATGTATACAGATATTTGTAAAAACAGATATTTTCCCCAAACAAATGCTCACATAAGCGTGCTGGGCCAGTAGGTGGCGATAAAGTTTCCATCAACAGTACATCAAATACCACAGAAGAGCATTTTGACTGTGCTGTGAGCTTATTTTCCTTTGGCAGCAGTAGTAGCTAATTATTTATTTTAACACGTTCCAGCACACGGCCTAGCAGTGCTAACCAAAAGTAAACTAATCCACCACTGTTGTTGTTTCAGGCGCATGCTCATCCTGCATCTGCACTTTTGAACAAATCTGTTTTAGTGACCTAAAATGCAGAGTGAAATGTCCGTATACACATGGTAAAACATTGAGCCAACCCTAAACCTGGAGGTGCGGATCTGTGGGGAAAGACAAAGACAATGACAAAGAGCTGGATTTTACAGACTTGCTGGAGGCCGACACAGGTCTCCACAAAATTAGCGTAACGACCGTCCTGGACTGACGGCGTCCTGCAGGAGAAGACAAGTTAGTGCAGGCAGAAGGGGACAGTGTGTGATATCCAACAAGGCTTTGAATGGGATATTGTCACAGAAGTCATCACTGTCACACAGCAGTGTGTCCATCAGCCCATCCACGACTGTCAGACTGTCTTTATTTATTTTACCTTTCTGCTGAGCTCAGCAACTGCAGTGAATGTGAGCCATCTCGCCGACAAAGCACTGATTAATTGTCTGCCTGCAACAAGAGAGAGTGAGAGCAGCGGAGGGAGAGGTTTAGAGGATGGACAGTAAAGAGGACAGCAGGGGGATAACTGCTCCGTGCAAGCTTTGACAAGTCCAACGTGAAAAAGGAGAACCATTGTGTGCCTCTTGTGTATGCATTCATTTCTAGTGTGGGAATCCAAATCTGTGCATACCTGTCCCTGTGTATATATGTCTTTCTGTCTCTCAGCGTGTACCTGTGCTTCCTCCAAACCACAGGTATGCTTTTTGCTTGTGTGCATGTAATGCTGTGTCTTTGTTCCACAGCTTACCCCCTCCCCACAGCCTCCCCCAACCGCATCATCTCCCTGCAGGAGGTCAGATGTGTGACATCTCATCAGCCAGGCTGTATTTGAGATAAGTGACGAATCAATACTTATTGATTGGGGGAGCTACCGCAAAAAACTCTTGCCTCGCCCCGCCTGCTTTGCCTCAGCGTCCCGGTATGAAGGCAGATGGTCCTGTGTACCCAACGGTGCACAGCACACGGGACGTGTTTAGTGGGCCAGACACAACCTCTCCACAGGACTCAGCTGTGTCCTACTGCCTCTCCAACAGACTGACAAATTTAGATGCTTCTGCACACACACGCACACACACACACACACACACACACACACCCACACACACACACACACACACACACACACACACACACTCTCTGTGGCACTCTCTCACAGAAAGAGATGTCAAGAAATAAAAAATGTAGGATTTTTATAAAATGCAATTTAATTGTAATGTTGTTTGATTAGAATAATGTTTTGGATTTTTACTATTTTAACTCTTTGGCAAAGACTTTTAATCACGGTGATTGAGTGCAAAGCACTCTGTACATTTGTGTGTGACGTGCAGTAAATGCCAGGATGTTGATGTTGACTACCCTTATGCTTACTGGACCTTGACAGGGGAGGAAATGAGCTCAGATTTCCCACAACCCCTCACTCCCACTCGTCGATTCAGAGCCAATTTATTGCCTCAGCCTTTTTACTGACGCTGACACTGGTGATCTTGCCACATGGCTAAACTCTATGTGTGTTTCTTTTTCAGTTTGTGGTTTAGTTGGGAGCTCTGTACTCAATATCATAAAGGAAACACTGAACTCCCTACACCTGAGCATTTGTGGAGTGGGAGGTACAAGTCAAAAGCTGGGTCACTGACTCAGCACAATGTGCAATCTGCCACATAAGCAGAATAAACAACAGCCATCATGTGCATCCAGACAAGAGAGATACTCAAAAAGGGTTTTATTCACATTTTGTGTTCTTCATCTATAATTGACAGAGTGGTCTGACATGAGATGCAGAGAGAGGAAACTTGTATTTGTTTCACAGACATTAACAGTGACATATACCCACAACACTGCGCCATTTTTGGGGGGTTTCATTAAAACAATTTATAGCAAACACTGAACTGTTTGAGTAGAACTTTGGCTGCAAATGACAGGAAAACATTTCCTCGTGGTTGACACATCATTGTATATCAACGTATTAGATTCCTCTGTCTGAACCTGTTTGTGTTTATTTCTGTATTTCTGTAAATTAACACACTGTGTGGGAGTTTCACTAGTGGCTTCTGATGCAGAATGACTAAAAGTCCCTGTTTTGCTTGGGTTGTTTTATTAACCTGCTGTAAACTTCCGGCTTCATGAGGTGTCTAAGGACAGATCGTTTGTGGTACAGCATTGAATGATTGTGCACCATGTCAACACAATCTGACCGGGTGGACAATATAAAGCTGTGTGGTTTCTAACTGCATACTTCATCAATCACAGGTAGTGTGCTGTCAATATATATACAAATAAATAAGGCAGAGCATCTCCCACTCAATTCTTCCCCTGGATTCAGTAGAGAGCTCATTCACTCAGTGCTGAGGGATGTGGGTTGGGTTGCGAACAAAACAATAATTTAAGAAAAACAGACACTTCTTTCGCAGATGGGCTTTTGCTTTAGTACATGTAGCTCACTCATTTTCTTTTTGAACTGACTGTACACACTCCACTGAAGAGCATGATTAAGTACACAGACACATTCGCAGGAAGATACACTCCTATGGAGACGAACAGAGGGACTTATTTTCTGTGGAAATCCAGGATTTCACAATAACTTCCTGTGCCTGAGTTGCAGGACTTAAGAACAATGCCAATGAAGAAATTCCCCCGAAAGGCAAAGGGGAGCAACTAAACAACCGTTCATGTAATACCAATAAGGCTGTGACTGAAGCCCTGGTAATACTTTGATCAGGTGAAGTGCTGTGCACATCATGCGGTTTTGCATGACCTTGAATTGAAAAACTCCAAGCTGAAAATAGCCCCAAGCAGAGCAGATGTTCATACATAAATATGTGTACTGAGATGTCAAAGACTAGGTCATATGTTTCCTTGCTTTTCTGGAATATCTAATTTAGACTTTTTTTTTCTTTTTTTTGTACATAATTAATTACTTTGGAGGTTATTCTATGCCAACTGGATAGTGGGATATATACTGTTTTGTTTTTGTTTTTCTCTCAAGGCCACCAGCTGACAGAGAAGTAAAGGCTCTGTTAAGCAAGACTCTTTTTGTCCCTTTTGCTGACTCAGCGTGAAAAGTGACTTTGTGTGCCTTATATTTTTTTTTCTTTGCATGTGAACACAATATTCTGTGCACAAGGCTTTTTGTCTCCTCTGCTGTGTAAGATCTGTGTTGAAGTGTGCCACCCTATTAAAATGGAATCTTTTCCTTTCATCATTAGGAAATATAATTAATGTATTAGACAGCCCTCTTTGAATTTTATAGTAGTTGCTGAACAGAGTGGAAGGGATAATCTCAAAAAAGTTTATTGTCCCAAACTACAGGCCATTTAGGAATATCAGTGCTGTCCTTGAGGATTTCTTAGCATCCAACTGAAGGAATTATTCCTGGACTGGGGGCTTTCTCAGTGTCGCTCACATGACCCTCGCTGCCCTGAGAAGATGCTCATGACCTGTTTGTCACACTACTCCGCTTTCCCATCCGACACAGGATATGTGTGTCAACAGGGGTGGATTGCATGCTGAGATGTCCTGAATATTGCAAAGCTAAACAGATGTTGTGGTTGTACTGTTATACAGCATATGTCATCAGCTTCTTTATATAAAAAAAAAGATTAAATTTCTTGCTTGGTTTCACATACAGAACCTAATTAATACAGTACATCACCTCAGACATTTAAGCTGTCTGTAGTGGAATGTGGCCTCGTCTACTCCCACCAGATAATCATACTTTTGCAACAGCACTTACTGTACACAGCGCTAGGCCTGAAGTAGTTTTTCAAGAACTGATCTATAATCTGCTACTTAAGCATAAATACACTGCAGGGAGACGGCACAGGCTTGCACTCACGAAGATGAAACCAGGAGGTGCTGCATGTCAGGATCTGTTATGTCAGCACACGTGATGAGCTTTAATGAGCACTGTATATTGGGAAATCACACCCATGTCAGGTTATTTATGCATTATACCAAAGTGGATCCTAAGACCCTGATCAATGTTAAGTAGTCCTTCATCTTAATTAAAAATCTACACCATTACTTAAACACAGTAGGATCTTTTGACTAATGGTGCCTGCTGCAATCAATAGGGAACCCAGTCATGTTATGTGTAGATGATTTAAAGTCCGGCGCATTTACAGCAGCCTTTTGTAGCGCTTACTAAGCACAGATAGCAATTAATAAAGCAATTTATGAGGCAGAGGGAGGCAGGTTAATTTCATTATGTTTACACAGACGGTCCAATAAAGAACAATAATGCCTAAAGACAGCATGTGGTTAAGATTATGATGATTATGTCAGTTTAGATAGTCAACAGACACATTAATACTGAGAGGTTTTGAGCTCTGTTCCTCTCATACAAGAGAGGATATGATACTTTATTCCTTCCCGGTTCTGCTGTTGGTCTGACTGTGTGGCTAGGAGTCTTAACCTCATTCTGGAGCTTTGCAGATAGTAACACAGTCAACCTTTTCAGGACTTCAGCATGACTAAACTATCATATTGAACACAAGTCAAGCTCTGTTTTTACTTTACAAAGCAAAATAAAACCCAGTCAGCCTGGGGAAAACAACTTTTTTTTTTTTTTTTTTTTTTTTTTTTTGCCACAGCAGGGCTGCAAAGCATTTCCTCTCACAGCCATTTCAGTTGAAAACTGACTCAGGCCACTTACAGCATCCTCTAATTACAAAACAGAGTACCCACTCATTCAGTCTTAATGACACATATCACTAGTGGAAATGTCATAAAACCTGGAAAGAAAAACATTTGGAAGGCATCCAAAAAAGCTATGGATCCAGTGAGGTGAGGTCATCGCTGTGGTGAACATAGAGCCATTTGTGGGTTGGGTGTTTGTGAGGCTGTGACTAACAGTGATTCAGGGAAGCGTGTTTAATGATTCAGAGGTGAGTTGTGAGAACTAGACCTTCCTTTTTCCACAAACTTTCAAAGCCTAGTGACCCATATTCCTACTATCCATATTGCTACTACTGCATACCTCTGCATCTAAGACTGAATTAAGTGTTTTACCATTTTTCCAACATTGCCTATTACTCTCTCCTGCTGACTTGACTGGCGCTGCTCGCAGCACTGGTTTGTGGGTTATGCATGCCAGTCAAATGATACCGTGTGTTGCAATCGGAGAAGCACAGATGTCATCATGTTCACATCATTGAGCAATGTGTAAGGGATTGAATACATAGTCCAGTACCATTAGAAGTTATTGTGCCCAATAAGTTAATTTTGCACTGCACTTGTGTGATGAATCTTACTTCCTGAGGCCACATTGGGAACTGTTATTTTTATCTAATCAAAGAATTACTAATTGTCCCTCAGCAGTAGTTAAGTGGCAATGCAATAAAATTTCCCTCATTTCCAGTCCACTAATTTCAAAGCGCTGTGTTCAGGCTGAAGGATGGCTCTATCTGTAAAGGCTTTTGATGCCAGCAGATGAGAGGTCTGCACAGATGCCGAGTGGCTCCAGTCTAAAGAGGAGAGTCCTCCCTCTTACCTAGCACAGACAGGCACGAGGCTACTGCTGAGCTGGCACCAGAACAAAGCCCTCCAACAGCTGCTTGATAATGTGCAACCATTAATTACATTCTGATGCCTCAAGTCTGGCCTGTGTTGCTGAGCAGAGAGCCCTCGCCTTGCCGAGCACGGAGGAATTATGTAAGAATGCACTGCACAATGTTAATCAGACACAACACTGTACTTAATAATGATTGTCTTGCACTTATGTATTCAGTCCCTGAGTCTCCTTTAGGAAATGAATTAATATTTTGCGAGTTGAATTGAGTCTTTGAGAAGATGGTTGTATTGTTTTATTCAGCTAATCTGTTTTCTTTCATTCTGTCTAAAACGAGGATGCAAAGCAGCCTTGTATTGCAAGCAACAGGAAAATGTTTTTCTTTCTGATCTTTCAAAGTCTGCGCAGAGTCGATTTTGGATTTGCATCACATTATGACCAAAGTCTCAGTTAAGTATAGTGTGACATTTAGTGGATCCCAGAGAAATCAGTGCCTGACACAATGAATAAGCAAATCTGTAGGGGTCAAGGACTTAAAGGCTGCAAATATACACTGAATTCCCATTTTCTATTACTCAACTCAGTGCTGTTGAGAGAGGTTTACACACATCCCCCACATACGTGCCCTGTACTAGCTCTACCTTTTACAGAAAGGCAAACATACTTTGTCACTCTCATTTAAGCTCCCACTTAAACTAAATGGTATTGGATTGCTTGAGTGCTGATGATAAGCTACAGTACAGTGAAGCATTTATCATTCACCCTGGCAACTGTGGGCTGCAGTTGAGATATGTCTTCTCCTGCCAAAAGGAGAATTACATGAACTGACCCACGGTGCTGGACTTTCTCTTATTTCACTACTGTCAGACCTTGGAAATAGAGGTCCAGGGAACCTTGTATATTGACTAGGGCATCTGTGAAGTAAAAAAAAAAAAAGAGCAGCTTAGAGGGAAACAGAATTGAAATGTCTTCGTTTGGCTTTCTCTAGAAATGCTCTTATAGTAATACTTTAGACTAATATGCCTGTGAATGCAAATTTTTTGTGTGTCTTCAGGTTAGCCTATAATTTTAAGAGCCAGGAAAAGTAAATAGTGCTCGCATGTTTCACTTTTCTTTTCTGAGTGCTAAAAATGGCAAGACTCACTGAGAAGATATGCCAGTTGGAAAATTGAGAAGCAGGGACTCAGACACTACCTCACTTTCAGATCCCACGGGTATACCAGCACATGCAGGTAGGTATCAGGCTCTAATCCAATTATTTCCACCTAATGGATCTTATTCATAGATATTCTGAAAGGGATTAAATAGTGATGGAGAAGTTGGGGCTTGAGGAAGTAAGGTATTAGATACTTTAAGATGCTTTAAATGTTCAAAAAAGACTGAATTTCAGATTCGAAATCCATCAGATTTGATTAAAAGGTATTGTACTTAGCTGTGCATTATGAAACAAAGCCTCTGCACTCAGCTTTGTTAAAAACTCTGATGTTCTTTCTTCTTCTGGCCCATTGTCTTAACTACCTGGGGAAAAACAAAGTTATTTTATATGCTGTATAATCAGAAAGCTGTGCTGCTCTACCCCAGGTAAGTAATACAAAGGGCTCAGTGTTTGACACCTGACCAGGAGAGGCATCAGTGGCCAACTGCTTCCCTTCCCTTTATAGTTATTCTCCAAAGCAGATGACCTGGCAGTTGGCATATACATCTTCACACCACCAGCCGCCTCAAAAGCGCTGGCTTACCATGTGTCCAGAACACAATGCCAACAAACAGGCCAGGCACAGTGGTGTTGAATGACTTGTCTTTGTACGGTGTGAAAGGCTGATGCTGCAGTTTCACAGCACAATGACAGACGGCGGAGAACCAAAAACCTAAAGGTAGAGCTGAAAGTGTGTGCTCGCCAGTGCATTGTGTGTGCCTGATCTCTGTGTGTGCCAGTCTGTGCCCCCATGCAAGGCTGGATTACCAACCAGGCAAAGCAGGCAACTGCCCCAGGACACCAGACCTCAAGGGGCCACAAAAGCTGCAGGCTTGTGTGTCATCTGGCTTGTGCTAATTTAACTGATCATTTGTTTTGGAACATGTGCCAGTAAGACACGATACCATCTGACATGATGAGGGACCAAAGGGATCAAAATCAAATATTAATACCATATTTATTTTGGTAGGTTTTTAGACATTCAGTGTCATTGTATGAGATAGCAAATAACAGAAAAGGGAAATGTGTGTTATTTCTATCTTGACGCAGAACCCTGCATGTTGAAAAATGATGCTAAAAGGGTACCCAGCACCTTAAAAAGTGACACCTAGGGGTCCTGACCAAGTCTCCCTGTGTGACCAGTAAGGAGTGACAATGTGTTGTGGTGCTACATGGTCAGTGTCATAGACAGCTTAGCCACCAGTACGACCCATGTTGCATGACCCTAACCCTGGATCAGCACAATCTTTTTTTTAATGCAAACAAAATCAAAGCTAAAACAATTAAAGCTATTATTTTGGTAGCAATTAATCGAATACATGCATGCAGTGAATCTGAGGCTTTTGAGGACCCTGGTGTTCCGGGCCCCTGAGTAGTTGCCCACTGCCCCAGGTGGGTAATCCAGAAACCATAAATCAATGCACCTAATCAAATTACCACACAGAAAATAGCTTCCGAGCAAAACCTGTACACACTATGAGCAAGTGCAAGGACGGCCGTTCCTTCATAGGCGCGTGCAGTGTGCACACTGGCTCACTGTCACACTCTTGTGTCTTACTGGGACACTTGAAAAAAGGAGCCATGGTTAATCATATTAGTAGCACCTGCGCTTTTCCTACTGTTACAAGCCAAATTGTCTGCTGTGAAAAAGCCATAAAGCCATATAGGGGCCCGCCCTGCAGATCAATTTTGCCCTGAGGCCTCCTGACAGGTTCGTCCTGCCCTTCCCCCACGGCCGTTCATCCTACAGAGAGGTGTCTTTGTTTGGAACAATGTGCAGAAGGCAACAAAAACACAGCCGGTCCGACACAATGTGCATCCGCGACCACGACAAAAGACAACAGTAACACGGCCACAACCGAACAGCAGAGAAAAACAAGTTTTAAAGGCGTTCTGTGGCGACACCTCACAAAGACAAATAACAAATTTCATGTGTATCAATTAACGTATTTAACATGTCTCTGAGTCAATTCATCCCCAGACAAATGAATTGACTGTACCTGTCTGCCCTACCCCCTGGGCTCCTGCCCTCCTCTCTGCCATCCGCCGTTGCCAAGGTTTCCGTGTACGCGCTGCCTGCGCGAGCGGAGCCGCGCGATTGTCATACAGTATTGCCAGACATGGCGGCGGATCTACAACCCGAGTGGATTTCTTGTCTGCCTTCTTCCTGGAGTTATGGGGTTACTCGGGATGGACGCGTCTTCTTCATTAAGTAATTATCCCTTCAACGAAAACGGCTCAAGTCATTTCTGCCCGTTTCTGAATCGAACAAAGTCGCCGTGTAATATTGAATGATTTTCCCTCTCTCAACAGCGAAGAAGCCAAGAGTACAACCTGGCTGCACCCAGTAAGTGGCGAAGCGGTAATAACCGGGCACAGGAAAACTCCAGGTAAGGTGTCCCTTCACGGCTGTCAAGTTTCAGTGTTCGCCGTCATGTGCTGCTGTTTGCGCATATCCCCGAACCGAGACTTCCCACACTGGGAGAGAGGCTATGACATCCATGCTCTGTTTCTAAATGCACGAGTGGGCTTTTGTCGCTCGTGCTGTGAAAAGTGAGCCCTCTCATGCCCACCTCTCTGCCCTGCTCGTGCCACTTCCTCGTGAGCCTCAGCCTCTTTTTCAGGCTGGTCAGTCAGTGAAGTTGACGACTGGACGTTAGCGTCTTCTTAACTTGTAAGACGACGGCTTTTTTTTTACCAACAACCACGTTGGCTTTTAGAGGCATTTTATTTTGTTTTTAATAAACTGACGGCTTCTCTTGACCGTATAGCCCGTGTGATACGCAGACTTGATGGCAAATCGATCGGTTAACAGACAGATCCCACCGAACAGCGATATCCTATTTGACAGGTATACAGCAACAGCTGCTGTGGACTCAAGTGCTAGTCGAGGTTAGCTGTAAATCTACCAAATTAGCTTCCGCCACGATGCCACTTCTAAAATCCCTTAACTAGTCTTAAACGCAGTGTGTTACGTGGTAAAATCAGCTCTTTGACGTGTGTTATACTGGCGACGATACCATGCGGCTAACTATGTAGCAGCCTCCTTATTAAAGTCTCTTCAAAGCATTCCCACTAATGTCGTTGAGTGGCTGCTGCATCTCAGTAGGTCTTCGGCTAACAATTACTTCTGTTTTTACTCCGTCTTAGGCTGAATGGACTGAGTTATAAGTCAAAATGATCTGAATTTCCCATAGCCCAAACCCATTGCTGCTGAAACAATTAGTTTATTAGTGGATTTGTTGATTAATTAAATGCATTTTGATAACCGATTGTTCATTCAAGTCATTTTTCTTCTCAATTACTTTCATTTGTCTTATGTAATA
This sequence comes from Chaetodon auriga, assembly GCF_051107435.1. NCBI lineage: Eukaryota > Metazoa > Chordata > Actinopteri > Chaetodontiformes > Chaetodontidae > Chaetodon > Chaetodon auriga. The sequence goes on along the minus strand of NC_135079.1, from coordinate 9,487,899 downwards.
GAGAATTGAACATCTTCGTGTTTTGGATGAATTGTCTGGCAAAACAAGCAATGTGGAGATTACATCAGTTACACTGAAAGTGTGATGGGTAGTTTTTTTTTTTTTTTTTTTTTATCATTTTCATATGCTTAACAGATTGATCAAGAAAAAAAAAAATGACTGAAATGATTTGTTCACTCATTGACTATTACATAAGAAAGCGGCAAATCCTTAAATTGGAAACGCTGGAAACTGTAAATCTTTGTACATCTTGCTTGACAAATAACTGAAATGATGAATCATTTTTCAAAATAGCTGCTGATTAATGTTTTTTTTGTCGTCTAATAGCTTGACTAATCGTTGCAGGCCTGTATCGCGGTGTGTGAATTGACAGCTGGGAATGAATAGCCCCAGTTAATTTAATACACACAGCATCTGTTTGTTCCACCGGTTTGTGTTCACATGTTTTTTGTGCACCTCTCCCTCTTTCACAGACCTACCCACTGGATGGGAAGAAGGATATACTTTTGAGGGTGCACGGTGCTTTATCAAGTGAGTTCAACACCCTCCCTCCACAAGACACCCACCCATCATAACACCAGAACCTGCATACAGTAGCTAAACATGCCATATGAATTCAAAGTGCTTCCCCTTTTCATATCACCATCGCTGTAGCGTGCCTTAATTCTGAACATGAATTCATTTATTACCAATTTTATCACCTCAAATAAATTAAAAGCTCATTCAAATGCTGCCTTATTCTTGAAAACACGCTGTGTATTAGAAGTAAATATTGCACGGTCATAAATTTGGAACCTTTACTCCCTGTTTCACTACTGCAGAAGCCTATTGCAAAAGTTAATGATTACACAGGAACATTGTGCAAATACTAGACAGACACGGGCAAAGTGTGGTTGCTGTCTTCTTGAGAGCTGTTTTTGTTTATTCAGATTTACCCTGTGCAGAGCTGAGTCTACTTGGAGAGTTGAGCCAAAGTGTAATGTGTTCTCTTTTTCTGACAGTTATTAAACTGTCAGAAAAAACTGTTATCATCCCTGTTTGGGTTTATATGGTCTGCTTACAGTTTAAAATGACACTTGTCTTAAGTAGATGCTGGAAAATATTTCTGAGGTACATGCCAGCCTACGGTATTAAAGACTTCTTATTGAAAGTCTCCTTCCATTGATTTTGTTTGAACATCATATTCCCTGTATGCTCATTTGTTTGTGGTGTGTGGGCAGGAGAAAATGTGATATATCATCCATGTCCGTGAAAGCACTGTGGTTTGTTCAGTTTGTGCCCCTCTGTGTTTGAAGACGAGGATCTACGTGAATTACATTAGTAGCTGGCGATGTTACGTAGTCGCTGAACTACAGTATATTTCGCATTTTCCTCTCTCTCCCGCATGGTTGCCTGATGTATGCAACTGGTGAAAAGAGATCATAAGCGCTGTCATTCAGTCAGCACTGAATCATCATCTGTCCTCAGAATGTTTTAAATCCAAGGATATGAGTTGAAATATTTTGTTATTTTGCATCTCCTAATGAAACACTCCTCTCACAAAGATGGATTTTGCAGATGAATTTCTCTGCCAAAATACAAGAATGCTTCTGTCTGATTGAAGACACTGCAATACACAGGCTACGAATTTAGGATATTATGCCTTATTATCCTCACTGAATCCCCCCTCCGTCTTTGACTTCCTCATGAATTTGAGGCGCTTCATGTGGCAGGTTGCCAGGCAGTCTGACTGAAAGGCAGTAATTTTATATTCCAGTATTTTATCACTGCTTCTCAGTGCAAAACAGACTTGGGGACCACATTCATTAGTTGATCACTGTGATTCTGGCACAGTTCAATGACATGGTAATGTTCTTTGTAAAACAAGTCGCAAACTAATCATGCTGTCCCCTACGGAGTGTGCAGACTGCATTTTGCAAGTGATAAACCATCGGTTTCATGCATTAGCTACATTTTAGACACATTCTTAGGTTTAAGATGAGTTTATAATTTATATTGAAGGAGTCATTTGAATATACATGTTGTGTCCTTAGAAGCTGCAGATGAATTTGAGGCTTGGTTTTAGTGCAAACTCAGTTGCAGTATCTTCTATAAAGCTTTCAATAGCTATCCATAAAGGTATCTGAAATACAACCCTGATTCCAAAAAAGTTTGGATGCTGTGTAAAAAAAACTCTGCTAGTGCTTCTTGACATATACTCAATTGAAAATGAACAAAGACACTATATTTAATGGTTCACCTCATCAGCCTCATTGAATTCTGAATTTGATGGCAGCAACACGTTTCAAAGTTGGGACAGGAGCAGCTAAAGACTGGGAAAGATGTGGAATGCTCCAAAAACACGTTTGGTACATTCCACAGGTAAACAGGTTCATTGGTAACAGGTGATAGTATCATGATTAGGTATGAAAGGGGCATCCTGGAAAGACTCAGTCATTCACAAGTGAGGATGGAGTGAGGTTCACCACTTTGTGAGCACATGATTGGATAAAGGATATTACTACATGAGCTTGGGAATTCTTTGTAAAGTGTTGTTGGTTAACACTACATTGGATCGACTCCATTCTGTTTTTATTTACTTTTTACAGGGTCCCAACTTCTTAGGAATTGGGGTTGTATAAGCTAAACCTGCTGCACACAAGGCCTTCTCTAATACCTATTTATTATGTACTGGCTCCTCTGCTGACACTTAAATTTGAAGCTAATGTAGTGTTGCGTGATGACAAGCATTTAAAACCTGCCTCAGTCATCTTAATAGCAAAAGGAAGCATATTGATTACCTGACAAACTAAATATAAATATATCATCCATATATAAACAAATTGCACCAACCATCTGATCCACCACTGCTCAGCAAAGAGGACTCACGGTTTTATTTGTCTGCAAAGAAGCAGGTGAGCCACATGTGAATCACTTGTAATTACGAGCAACAGATGCAATAAACAAACTGCAAAACAAAAGCATGTGTTCAGCTGGTTTAATTGGGCCATGGAGAAACAGCCCCAGCATATCTCCTTGTTTTGACCTCAATGAAAATCTGACAACGATGTGACCGATCATTCCCCAACATTCATTTGTGTCGGACAGTGTTAGTTTAGCAAGTGTCCACAAAAATAGAAAAATACCCCAAAAATACTGCTTGAGTGCAATGGAGTGAACAGATTAGCCTCCCCTCAGTCCTTTCTCACCTCTCCTTCCCCTCTGACATTCATTAGAGGTGCCTGTCGCGTGGCTTTAATGTCTGTCATTTATTTTTGAACATGGCATGAAGGGAACTGACTGAAAGCTAAAGCGTGAGCTTCACGTTTGAGATGTAAATTATTTTCATATTGTCAGTAAAAAAAACGTTAGGCGTCGTTCTTTTTGTAGTGGGACGACAGAAAACACCAGAGGGCACGCGGCATGCTGCACTGCCAGTTTACTGGGTGGACTACACCATTTAATTTGAATGAATGCTGATGCAGGTTTTGTGGGTGAAATGCAGATAATTATCCTATATGTAACCAGTAAAACATTCTGGCTTGTTTGGACTGTTCCACACATTTTCCCAGACTGTTTACAGGGACTGGCACACAGTTGCTCTGGATTGTTTTACTTAAAGCTTTTAGAGTGGTAGTTTTGTGTTGAACACTGTATATATTTGGGTCATTAGCCTGGCTGCATGCACTGATAAACACGTATTCAAGGCAGGTCAATTTCTCAGTCTTAAATGATGAAGATGCATCTTAGATGTACTTAATCTTGAGTAATTTGGCTGTGTAAAACCATGCCGGTTAATTTCATTGTGATTCATTGTTTTGACAGGGACTTGTTGAGAGGTTTATGTGATAACTGTCTTGGACAGTACTTGGGGCATTTTGAGGCTTAATGTGAAGCTGCCAATAAAAGCCCCTGAAAACTGTCCAAAACCATTAGCCTGATGACAGCTGGATATGCCTTATGTTTTACAGTAGGTTAGCATTTGTCATCAATTTAGCATTGCTAAGTATTGCAGGTTTAGGGTTGTATTTTTGCATGTTTAATATGCATAAACAAGGGGCAAGTAATTGAACCAAACACCAACACCCTCCTCTGGTTTCCAGACTCATTGATTCATTTCTATGACTTGAGTCTTTCTTTAGCCTGTGAAAGGATCTGGCCCGTGCACATGCTGGCTGTGTGGCTTGGCTGTTACCATCTAGTTACACAGTGTGAGAATCAAGGAGCAAATTGTGCTGATGTAGACCGTCTTCTGATGGGATGTGTTCTGGAGGATAGAAGGTGCAGATTGTTGGTGTGATAGTGTGGACAAGAGGCATGGCCCATCACAAGATTTGATTATTTTATGGTACTGTGAGTTTTGAATGAGTGAAGGTCAGCGCAGATGTTAATTGAATCAGTCACGGCTTACTGCTCTCCTCAGACTGAGCAGCCTCTTTGGAGTTTCTGGATTGTTTGCAGGTGGCTGGATGCCAACACTTTAGTTTGTGGAGCTGTGCGTCACCTGGCCAGCGCTTGATCCCCCTCTGGCAGACAGTGAGATCATGGCGAGGTGTGAATCTGCAAACTATTTGCCTGTGAATTTCATTCCACCAGTAAAGTCAGTGCGCTGTGGCTGTTTCAATGCAGCCTCTGATCAGCTTAATTATTTTTCTTTTAAAATGTGCTTGTTTGTTTTTGTCTGAAGAGCTCATACCCATCACACACACACACACACACACACACACACACACACACACACACACACACACGCACAGTGTAATTGTATCTTCCCATCTGCTGCGGCTCATTGAGGAGAGAGTAACGGGTCAATAGCGCACACCCATTTGTCCTAATACATTCAAGTTTTTAAGCCAGTGGCTTTTGGCCCTGCTCTCAACAGCTGAACTTGGCGATAAATCAGAGAACATTGAACTCCATCCAGCCGTTCCAATTATTACTGGTCCTCCAAGAGCTGAAACAATAATCCACACATCCGAGTAACAGGCACTTTCTCCTTTAGATTACCTGTCTGTTACTTTGTACCCTGTGTCGTGAGCTGGAAGACTTATCCGTCAGTGAACTACACTTCAGTGCCATGATCTGTAGCTGGGCTCTCTGATGCTGCAGATAACATGCCCCCATGCAAAATGCTTTCGTCTGCACTGGCTCTGTGTGGTATGCTATATGGAGAGTCAAGCCATTGGACATTTTATTTTCATGACATTTTCTCTGTATCCCTCTCTTGGGTGTACTAGTAAATTCTACAGCCACCCAGAGTGCAGTATCTCTTCAGTTTGTTTTTGTTTGTGACGTAAACCGCATTTTGATGAGACCGTGCCATCTGGCAGATTTGTATTCTCCATTTTATCTCTGTAGCACATAATCCCACATTTTAACTTAAGCCTCATTTTGAACAAGACGGGGGGGGGGACATGATTTGGGCAATTGAACCAGCATTTTGTCAAAATGTCAAAAGGATAAATGGGGTGAAGTCAGTTTGACTGGTTCAAATGGCTTAGTGTGTTAGTAGGAGAGTGATGACCCTAATTATGAGTTTGATGCCTCATGGATACAGGAAGTATTTACAGCAATTATGTTTATGAATAGACAGGTGCAGATCTCCTGCCAGTTCCCCGTCTTGTGCACTATTCTTGTCTCATTTATCCTGTCTGGAAAAGGAGGGGAAAAAAGCGTAACTGCTGAAGCCAAGGCTAATTGCAGTAGGTTGCACAATGAGATAGCTGACAACTTGTTTTGAGGCTAATGAGTGAGGCTCAAACAGCTGACCCTCACTGTGCTGTAAACCACGAGTCTTGCTTGATTGCTGCCCAGTTATTAATGTTTCATTTGGTGACATTTTGTCTCCCTCCTTTGAGGTCAATTTGCCGCTTCCGAGTCCTCATCAGTATAAAGCGCAACATAAAGTATAAATATTGTACTAGTCTGCTCTGCAACCACCGCTTTCGTTAGACACTTCTACTGCTGCATAATTCATCACTCAGAACAGAGGAAAGCATGTCAATTGAAATTTGGCCAATTATGACAAAAATCTCTCTAGTGGATCTCTGTTTAGCTGTTGGCTGCTTTTAGGCTTTGAAGGCCCACACACTGGCTGACTGTACATTTAAATGTAGGAGTATTGGACTGCAGTGATGCGGATCGATATTCAGTTGTGGTGAAAGTCACTCAGAGATAAATAATCAAATCCTCTTTTTTGATGACTGTGGTTTCTCACTGATAACCTATTAAAGTCTCTGCTTGTCACGATGACCCTGCAGTAACAGCAGAAAGCTGTGAACACAACATGGGCATATTTCCCTTCATGGGGTGAACTTATTTGCAAGTAGTTGCCTGTTTAAACTTCCAGCAGATACAGAGCAAGGTGTGTTTCTGGCCACAGGATAAAGTCCAATATTCACTCTCTTTTAGCTCTGTTTTTGGTTTCTGCCAAATAAATGAGAAATATCTGTTTCTGTTAGCTGCTAAATGCTCCACTGTGTTAACCGGCTATTTGTTAGCTTTGTCTGTGTGTCTTATGGTGCTGGACAGGTGACGTATATTAAGTTTTTAGAGCTTTCTCGCTGCCTGCTGTGTATACATTTGTTTGCCATATTTCATACAGTCAGATGAGCAAATGGTTAGAAATTTCATCAACATTTAGTACCAACGCTAGCATAATTCAAGGTAGACATGGGCATTTCAAGCAAAAAATTCACTGGGAACTATTACATTGTTCTATTTTTTCTAATTTAGCGACAAAATACCGCACATTTTCAGTACACTTAGTGGTAGGCTCTGCTTGGATTCAAATAGTTAAACTCCAAAAAGTGTCACTTTTCATGCCATTTGCCCATACCAGTACTTCTCTTCTTGTCTTGCCTCTTCTCTCTCTAAGTTTCGTCTCTGCAGTTCCAGACACTTCAGACACTGACACTTAAGGGCATCAGTAAAATGAGGCATCTTATCAAAGATCTGAAGAATGGATTAGCATGTCACAGACTTCAAGCATAGGGGATTTGTTTTCATTTTCATGAGTGACATCAGCTAAAGTGAGTGAAAATCCCCACTGCTGGGGGACAATCTGAGGAGTGAGATCACTCTGATTCTCACTTCTTTCTCTGTGGGTTTGCAGAGGCATTTTCTGTTGCTTAACCTGGAATGTAGTAAAACTTGAGGGTTGAGGTCTTAATCTTTGAAGGCAAACACTACAGACGTCCCTGTGAACCCTCCATAACTGTCAAAAACACAGTTATGGCTGACTTTAAAGGCCATCTCTTCTCTCCAAGGAATAATCCAAGCTTCTATCTGTGAGCAAAGCCTTATATCAGACCAGATTATGTAACCCTGAAAAACCAGTCACAGTAGTGAGAGCGTGAGAGAGGTGACCAAGTGTTTGGACTTGGAATTAAATTGAATGCAAGATAGGGCCTTAATAAGTGCTCACAATTTTGACCTCCATATTTAGACTGATTAAACTCAATAAAGTGAAATATTGACTCTATACTTAGTGTCTCAAATCAAGTGCTCCCTAGTGAAAAGAAAGCTTTGACCAGTCGTAAGTGTTTGATTCAATCATGCTGTGATTAAGTGCTCTCTGCTTCCAAAACATGATTGCAGCTGCAGGCCAGTGCATTGCCACCACACAGTTAACCTTCAGTGTGATGTAACCCCCGTTTTTAATGCAGGGATCAATTCTTTTTAAGAAATTGGCAGAGAAAGTTGATTAGCTGGAAGGCGTTAAGTTTTATATCAGGACACCTCAAGGATAGCTCCAATTAAATGTTAAGCCACTGTTGTAAATTAATTAGGCTGTACCAATGGCTGCATGTATTGATATTGACAAAACTGAAAAACAGTGAACTGACAAAGATGAATCACTTTACTCAAACTGTGGATTTTGTTCATTTCTTTTTTGCAGTAATGCTGCCATTAAGCATGACAGACATTTGAAGATTCATTCAAAACCTCAATAGAAGCTCTGAATGTAAAAATGTGACATTTGGTACAGCCCTGAAGTCGGTGTGCATGGTCTTAAACTGTGCCAGGTCTCCACATTAAGTGTTGCGTCATGTAAAAATGCACAAAAAATGTATTTACAGCTCTATGTGGGACACTGAATGCAAAGTTGTGCGCAAGTCCACAACCACAATATTTTCATTTTAAGGATTGGTCCAGCCATAAACGTGGAGTTTTCAGTCAGGATGAACATCACAAGCCAAAACTGACTCTACTGTATGTTTGATATCGTCTAAAAACCTCTACTCGTCTTACTACATTACTGGTTAAGTCTCACTGCTTAAACTATCCCCAAACCTAATCAAACCTAATTAGCCACATTCAGTGCCGGGTCGCTGAGGCAACACTCACAAATGTTCCTATTTTTGCATTTTCTTTCAATTAAATCAGTAGCAACAGTCCACTTTCCCACACAGATGCCTCTGGCTCTGCTTTCCTCAGCGTGTGTGGCACCTTGAAGTACTTCGAGAGATTTATTATAAAGGCAACAAGTAGACCCTGTTTCTTTCACTTGTTTTGCTGGAGCTGCAGCCAATCAGAGCACACATGGGGTGAGGGACGGGATGCACATTGGACAGTTGACCTAATTCACACCAATGGGCAAATTAGTTTTCACCTTACCATGCAGATATAAAGACAACATGACTGTAAACAAACTTTAAAAGATGAATGACAGGTTAAAGTTTTGAAATTGCTGCTGCGTAAGAAAAACATTGTATTATCTGATTGAGAATAATGAACTCTGGAGGAAATATCTCTCTGCTTTGTGTCATGCTGATCTTTGCCTGTACCTTATCCATTAGTATTATACACTGATTAAATGGAAAAAGAGTGATAGATAATATGCATTGAAAGAAATAATCCCGATGATCATCATGAAACGCATATGCAATGTCTAACGGTATGCATGTGAAGAAGTAAGATGTTCGCTCCTGTACATATGGCTAGTATTAACAAATGGCACATCAGGGACAATGCTTTATTCAGACTGTAAAGCTCTGAGAGAGTGTTTACTCACCCCCTTGGCAGGAGGAAGCTCTGATGGCTGTGGCTGCTGACTCACTAACTCTGTCAGTGCTCGGCACTCATGCATTTCACTTGTGTGTGTAATGTGATTTAAGAGGGAAACCAGCGGACCTGGATCTGCTGTATATCATCCCCGTCTCAAGCCCCACAACTTTGTGTTCTGAGGCTGGGTGCTGACTGAGACAGACAGTCAACGAGACAGGCTTTGAGCAGTTCAGACTGCTCTCACGCGTTTTAGTCTCTGTGGGGTCGCTGCCATCTGGCTTGCACTGCAAGAAAAGTGTGTATGTGTTTTGGTGTTTGGATGCTGCTCGTGTGAATGTATGTGTAAGAGATCCTGTGATGTCGGTGTCCGCCCCAGGTGCTGATTAAGACTGTTTCTCAGTGAAAATCCACATCAGGCCAAGTTATCCTCTGCTCTGCTGTTAATAGTCTTCTTGGCTACATATCCCCAAGTTCTGTGATGCGTTTGTTGTTTACAAATTGTGCACATCCTATGGGAAAGATTCTTTTCTCAAGATTGGAAACCAAAGGAATGGCAGCTTTTAGCAGGATCAAGAGACTCTTTGTCGGCAGTGATCTTAGTTGCCGTCAGTAAGAAGGTGACAGCTCTCTAGTGTAATCTGTTTTTTTTTTTTTTTTTTTTTGTGTGTCATTTTTAGGCTGTCAAAGAATGCACAAGCTGCTGCTGTTTATCAAATCCTGTCATCATTTTGCAATGATTTCTAACAAAGTGTACTTTTTCCTCAATTCTCAAATAGTGCTTAATGCAGTGAAGTATTAAAGAATATGTATGTAATCCCCAGTGGTATAGAATATGTTGATCGAATGTAGGCCTACCTCTTCAGCGTGGAGCATGCAGCCTACAGTAATTCTAAGTCCTAAAGCCTCTTAGTTGTGTAGTGTCTTTGATTTAATGCTGATAGAGCTGTTGAACTTCAGTAATCCCTGTAGTAATCTGCAATGAGCCACCCTTTGCTGATGTTGTGCCATGTTGAGTCTGGAGACAGCTGTCGTCATGGGGGTCATGCTGGTGGTCACCTTTTATTTCGATAGCTCAACCTCATTACAGTTTTCCAAATCTGATTTCTGACCAATCTGATAGACTTCTTACAGTTTGTATTTCTTAAGGCACTGCTTTGCTTTGCCATGGATACCAGCCTGCCTGCCCTCGTTGTTTATCCATATAGCTACAAAGTGCAGATGGATATCAAGTTGGAGAAGCAAAAGTGAGTGTTTGCGGGGTCTGATCTTAAGCCATGTGTGAGACTTCAGTGCTTCTCTCCTCTGCCTGCCTGACTGACTGCTGCTAAAGAGCCTGTTTAGTTGAGGAACTCAATATCACTTGAAGTTAAAATCATTACAGGCTCATGGTGAGATTGGCGGTGGACTTGTGCAGGTGGAAAGCAGTGTATATATGCTAATGAAATCCCTTCACTTTTACTCAGTGATACCTGTTTTGTGATCCAGGCGATGGGCATCGCTTCAGCTCTTAAAATGCTACAGCTCCCATATCATGACATGTCAAAGCACAGAGCTACTCTCTCGATCTTTTTCCCTCCTCCCTCTGTTTCTCTTGTCTGTCTACCTCAGTTCAGTGGACAGTGCACGGCCCAGTTGTTTTCCAGATGGTCTGCGATGATTAGGGAGCTTTTGGAAGCCGTCACTCTGCTCAAATGTTCTACAGCTGTGAGCTCTTGGAGCACCATGTTAAAATGTCCACAGAGGGCTTTGGAGCACCACACTGTTTCCTGAAACAAACTGTTACAAATTCAGCCTCTGAATTTGTCTTTATCCACATCCAAACAGGCACTCAGTACTCTCCTTTTTTTTGTTTTTGTTCTCGACTGCTCCACGGAAAGAGAATCCGAGCCTCTGTTTTCACAGTGATCACACCTTTGTAGAAAAAGTCCACTAAATAATTGAAGCCTATCGTCCTCTCACACTCTTCCAGAGGACTGAATAATGGGTGTAGTGCTATATTGATGTACAGGTTGCTGCCAAGTTTTCAATTTAGCAGCAGCAGTAGTGGAGGGATTAATATCGTACCCTACTGGTCCTGTGGCTTTGGCTTATTCCCTCCTTACTCTCTCCCGGCAACAGTGTCAGCGGCACCGTTCCCCCTGCAGACCTCGCATGTCCCACAATTGTCTCTCTCTGGCACATGTTGTTGAGGCCAGACGTAATGCTATCAGCAGGACATTGTTTCTTTCTATGACTCTTCTTTAAGTTTTTAATCCTCTCACAATTCTCGTCTGTGTCTCTTGAGCTCAGTGGCAGCACAAATGCTTTTGGCTCCTTGGGTGTGATCTTTGGATGTTTTCGTGCTCATGAGAAGCATAGCGAGTGTTATTAAATTATTGGAAATAATATTCTGCCTGCCCGTATGTAGATTTGATAACTCTTACATTATCTCTAATGGTCTGTTCGCGTCTAGGAGAGATTGGATGTTCTGGTAGGCTTATTTTGTCTCTAGTCCATCTCCAGCGCTGGCACTTGTCGACGCCATTCATCTAAAAAGTCCTTATGTAATAGCATAACTGTGTGAAGCACTTCCATAGTTATTCCCAACAAACATCAACCCAAAGTGAAACTGCTTTTTACAACCACTTCAGGCCTCTTGTTCTGTATGTCTGTGTGCATGCAGTTTTAGTGCGAGGCCCATCATGACTTGAGTGCACTGTAAATTCTGCTGCTAGATGGGCCACTTGACAGATAAAAATAGCACCCAGGTCATCACGACTGCTTCAAATAGCACCACGTTCTCTGAGGTGTATTCGTGCCATCACACCCATCAGATTGGAGAGAGACTCAAGATATTTCAAACTTGTTTGAAAATTGACCTACATCCTGACATAATACTGTATTTGTATAGTATGTATAGTAAATTCTTTGCTGGAGATTAGGGCCTCTTTCAGGGGCAGGGAGGGTGGCAGTGATCGGTAAATACACTGCATTTATTGCTCAACTGTTGGGTAGTGACTCCTCTGCTGTCAGAGTCCTCTCCCACGCTCTGTCCCAGTATCTGGCCGTCCCTGCTTGAACAAATATTTGAACTCCGTGCCAAGTCTCTCATTGAGTAATGTATACCTGCTGTGATTGATATTGTACAATTGTGTTTCTCACAAGCTTAATGCCATCACTGGAGTTACCGTAAGAAGAATGTGCCGTAATGTGGTGAGAGTCGGAGAAAGCTGAGGTTGTCCCTCACTGCAAATGAACACTAGCTGTTTGTCCAGTAAACACAAAACCCTGGAAAAAACAAACTGCTAAATGCACATCCCTTGATCTAAATTGGTGCCTTGGAGGCACTGCGTGCTTCCTGCTTCCCAGAGTCCGAGCCGTCTGTTCGAGGTCAGGTGATTCATAGATAGCTGAAGAGAATAGCATGGCTGGGTACTGTACATAGCCTTACCCCAAACTTTCACTTCGGATGTTTGTCACAATCCGAGTTAGCCTGTGTTGTTTTTGTTTTAGTGAAGAGCCAACATTTTAGGAAGCAGTTTGCCCACATTGTCAGAATCCACTTTGTAAACAACACTTTTAATATATTTCTTACATGCAGTGTTTTTATCTTTATGTTAATTTCCCAGCTTTCCCACCTTTCAACACTGGCAGAGTCTTTGCTCTTCATAGTTTGAATCCTGAATTGACTACATTGTTTTCTTTGCCCTTCTCCTTTTACAATGGAGTTTGACCTTTTACAGCACATTACTAACATCGACTGTTACTACACCCGCTGAAATCTGTATCACCTCACCCCGTTCTTGTGCTTGTGCACTTGCACGCGCATCCTGGCACACCTCAGAATACAAACAATACGGTGACTTACTCATCAAAACATGACTCTGCCTTGACACAAGTGGGTAAAAACTCCATAGGTTACCTTTAAGGAGTCGATGAAATGAAATCAATCCATCCCTCCTTTCACAGTGCATATCAGCTCTGTGCAGCCTGCCTTCAGTTTCAGTTAGAGGGTGTGTGAGAGTGTGAGAGATGAGGCTACAGTGGAGTAAGCTGACAGGGGCTTCATAACTGTAGTAATGGCTGCACCACCTAGTGATCCATCAGTCTAATCAGCTGTCAGCCCTCTGCAATATGTTTCTGCAGCAGTAGGGATGAATGTCTCTGGAAGTCAAGAGTCTGTTTTAAATATCAGCCCTACTTGCTCAAGGATAAATGCAGCCTTCCCACCTCTGTGCTGCTATTCACAAACTTGTGTGCAGGCATTCCTCCTCCTCACTGGATGAGAGGCAGCCCACTGTTTTTCACGGTAAGACCTCTGCTGGTGATCCAGATAAATGCACTCTCAGCCGTGATGCTACGATTGCGACGTCTCTTCCCCTGTGCTTCTTGTCTAAGGTAGTGGGATTTAGCAGAGAGACCATTTCAAGACGTCTTTGCTGTGTGACAGCTTTATTACTGCCTGTCACTGCACTGATGATGGCCCTTATTGAGTCAGTGGGTGGTGTGGTGTTTGAATGTAGGGGTGGGAAAAAGAAACTGATATAAATGTCACAATGGTAGAGAGACAAGCCATGATATGAATTTGATTTGTTTGCACCAGCGTAAGATGGACTTCAGATCAGATGAAGTGCACTGGCAGGATCAGCACAACTCACTGCGTGTTAAGAGTGCAGATGTAATCGATGTTTTTTTTCTAGGATACTAAAAACCAGTCAACATACTGTGCTTAAATCACATTCTTTTGAAATGAGGACAAAAATTATATGTTGCGATTAGAACTGCAACGGTGAGTCCATTAATTGATTGACTGAGTATTTTGACAACCAGTTAATCGTTTCAGTTCTTTTTCAAGCAAAAATGCCAAAAAATTGGAGGTTCAGGCACTCAAATGTGACAGTGATCTGCCTCTCAGTCTTAGATTATGGTAAACTGAATATTTTTAGGTTTTGGACTGACAAAAAAAGATGTTTGATGAAGTCACTCTGGGCTCCATCGTATTGTGATTTTTCACTGTTTTCCAATGTTTTACACACGAAACAGTTAATTTATTTTTAGAAGCAATAATCAACAGATTAATCAGTTGTGAAAATGATAGATGGATAGAATATGATGACGAGCGGATGAACGGAGTCACCGTGATGTCACCCATTGTTTTGAAGGTTGCTGTTTTGAAGCCTGCTGGCTGCTTTGCCTCTGTTCTGATTGGATTTAAGAACTTGTGAATGTGTCAATCACAGGATAGCCATGCCATAAAGCATACCCTGCTTTATCTATTTTACTGTAAATGGGACCATAATTTACAAAATGAACATCATACTGTATTGAAAAAGACCTGAAACCAGCGATTCAGACCATCATCTCACTAGGAAACTGTTTAATGAGCTAATAAATCAGGTGAGAAGTAGGGTCATTTTCTCATAAGCTTACATACAATCCTGCTTCTTTTGTAACCAGTGGAGTCGCCCGCTCTTGCCCATAAGAAAGAATGCAGGTTTAAAGAACTTCTGCATTGGCTTCAGATCCAGAGGCTTCGTGCACTTAGCATACTGTCTATGATTATGATACGCCGTGTATGTGTCTCTGTGTTTGAACGCTTCTGTCTGTGGCTCTTTTGGTTGATTAGTGCTTTTGGTCCAATTCATGACAGTTCTAGCACAAAATTAAAAATGCATGTTTTACTGTTTTGTTTGTACACCCACAAGATACATAAATGCATCGTGCATCACAAGTAATGCTATTTTCTCCGTTATTTATTTATTTATTTTTTTTCTGCATCAGATCATCCAACAGCCAGTTGGTCTTTTGAATGTCTTGAATCTACAGCATCACAGTAAAACACAGGACGCCATCTTTAATTTAATTTAGCTCAGTTTTGTATAACAGTGATGTCATTCGCTCTCAAAGGAAAACTTCTGCTCCTTAGTGAGTCTGTAGGAAGCCTCATGAATATCTCTGAGTATTTTTAGTCCTAGTCAGACTTGAAGTGCATGATTTCTAGGAGTGATTTTGAAATGCTTGATGAATGCGGGCTCTGGTCCTTGATGCGACAGACTGGCATCTGTTTGTCTGAAGAATCTGAAATCTTCCCCAAATCAATAGGAAGTTTCTGCATAGTGTTTTGGAACAAGCCATAAGTGGACTGCAAGATCTTCTGAGCTGTTGGATTTGCCTCTCTGCCTATTTGTTTTCATTGTTTATTTATGGAGGAGGAAGGCTTATTAGTCATTCAGTGTGACAGAGTAAATGTGTACACAAGAAGTTTGCTCTTTGCCAAGAACTAAAGCACAGTTGAGGCTGGCTCACTGCCAGGCTTGAAATTGGCTTCACCCTACCTACAGTCAAAATGGCAGTATTCTTAAAAAAACATGTTTATTAATTTTATTTAGAAACCAAGTCAGGACAGTGCTTGATAGGAATTGTTATATTTTTGGGTAGATTTGTCTTCCAGCTTTAAGTCTTCAGCAGTGTGTTTGAATAATGCAGAATTGATTTTTTACTATTTCTTTATTGGCAAAAGGGCCGGGGTATAATGGCGATATTAAGTGTGGCTTGATACTTTCCCTCAAATAATCCAAAAAGAGGAAAAGGAAAACAGGAAGCTGAAAGGACTGAAATTATGTCCACACGCCAGCAATATAGTTGTGAAGTGGGAACAGTTATCATGAGCATTCAGTAAAAGTTTAGTTCATTTTTCAGGTGACTGGCAGTCGGAGCTCTTCTGGGGCTTGGTTGAGCATGAAACTCTCCCAACTGAATCATCAGTACCAAAGATGAGCAACTGTGTTAGAAAATATCTGATTGTTAGATCGAAAGCCAAAGCTGGTGTACATAAAAACCTAAAGATAGTAGTCAACTGTGACTCCAAAGCAGCATTTTAATAAGATACATCAAAGCTGAAATGCTGTTGCTTGTGTTGCTTGCAGTTGTTGGATGTTTAAATTGGTTTCTTTTCTGAATGTCAGCCGATTTTGGATGAATTCAGCCAGTACGGTTACTGATTGTGAGATGTGTGAGAGACACAGACTCTGATATAA
The DNA here is from genome assembly GCF_051107435.1 of Chaetodon auriga. Lineage (NCBI taxonomy): Eukaryota > Metazoa > Chordata > Actinopteri > Chaetodontiformes > Chaetodontidae > Chaetodon > Chaetodon auriga. The sequence continues at coordinate 9,471,895 of NC_135079.1, read as the reverse complement.
GCGTACCTTGGTGTTCATGTTTCTTGTTGCCTTCACACACCTGAAACCTGGAAAGTCAAACCTGGACAGAGGTGCTTTAGTACGCCGCGTCAGATTTCAGGTAGTGCATGACTCCAAAGCACAACAATTACAGCCTTGTAACTCATTCAGTCTGGCTCTTACTGTTGCTCTTGAAGCATGAACTGGTCTTTAGTTAAAGCCCAGTGGTCATGTCGAGCCAGGAGGGTGTTGGTTGTGTTCCAGCAATGTTAACAGAGCTGTCCTAGTAATGAGGTACGAATAGACTCATAGATTGAGAGCTTTCCTCAGGGGGAGATGAGAGAGGTATGTGTGACCAGCTTGTCATTCGTATACTCCCACGTCTCAATGCAACACTGCACACAGTTTTAAAAACGGGCTAAGTACACCTCAACTCAGTGCAGTGTGGTTTTGGGCGTTAGCATGTGTTGCTAAGCCGCGGCGTTTCTTGCTAATTGCGCATTAATCATTGGTGTTAATGTGAAATGTCATGGATGTACATTATGAACCTCAATCACAGACTTATGACTTCCCTCCATACAAAAGATTAGAAGTAAAAAGGTGTGCCGCAGTTTAAACAAGCCTTCATGTCCCTCCTGGATGAATGCACTGACTGATGGTGTGACCTGATGTGACATCACCAGTAATAACTAACACTTGGGGAGATTAGTGTGTCTACTGAGACGGGAGCTTTATTTTGTTGACTAAAGGAGTACCATTGTTGTCTGGTCACTGTCAGGGAAAAAGCATGCGGAACAACATGAGAACAGACATGAGGCATTATGATAAATCAACAACAGGCTTGGTCAGTCTTCATGCTGCACATGTTCAGAGGACAGGAAATCAGTAACTAATATTATCTCTCTCCTGTCGCAAACTCAGAGTGGCCCTGTTGCTGCTTTTGCATGTATGTGGTTTTCATGTAATCTTAAACAGTCACCACCCATACTGAAGGAGCAACATGCACAGAGGTACGAAATCACTATAATAAACAATAATCACACCATTGCTCAAGGTGAGTGTACCAATTCAAAGAACATTTCAGCAATGCAACTAGCCTCCCTGTGTTTTTGTTGACAGACCTGTGTGTCTGTGGCTCGTATGCTTGTTTCCTAGTATGTGATAAGGTGCGGTAGTGAGTGTTGTAAAGGACGCTACAGAAACATTAAAGGAAGCTAAATTTCTCTTCACCGCTGCAGAGCTTCTCTTCTGTTCTTCTGTGACCTAACAAGGTATGACATTTCTTTTTCACTGGAACTGAGTTTTTTTTATTTGTTTGTTTTCTTTTAAGACAGCATTTGAAGTGTTTCAAGCTGGTACTTGCTTATACAATGGTTTCCTTATGCCTCAGAGATTTTCTAGAAACTGAACTGAATTCCTCTGCCCTTTTAAATACCTCATTTTACACTTGGGCTAGTTGATACTGTCGGGGAAATCAATCAGGGTCTATTGGGAACAAGTTCATGTTCTGTCTGCAGGATTTGTCCCCTTTCCGTCTCACTCTCTTCACTCCTAATGCTGTGATTAATGGACACTTCTCACACACTTATTTTTCCTTACTCTTAGCTGCTTTTACCCTATATAAAACTACACTGAAGATGATTCTGATTATCCATGAGTCATCGAACTCTGCTAAGGCTGTTTACATGTGTTTTGTATTTGGAAAAGGCCCATGTCACAGTTCCCCAAGGTATCTGGCAGGAGATGCTGTGGGTGTGTGAGACGAGGGCTTCCCTTGGTCTACTGCAGTACTCTAATCAACTGTGCTGTAATGAATGGAGACGGAATGGAGTTAAGAGGGGTTTCAGTCTGATTTTTATGTGTCCTTTTTTCTGACATTGTGCTTTACTGCAAAAAAGACTCATGTTCAAGTTTATTCTACTGTTTTTCATGCAAGACATGTTTGACCTGAGGGAAAAGATGGCTATTAGCTTAGCTGTTATCTCCTGTCTGAAGTGTGGCCCTTCTCTTAGCAGTTGCACAGGAAAAGGCAGTACATGCCTTTGTGCTTATTTGAGCTTTAATGTGTGCCAAGACTGCCATCTTTTCACCTATCCAGTTTCTTAATGTAAAATTAATCCATTAACAATAACTGAATAGGTTGGAAGTGTCCACAGCTCTAATTAAAACCTAGCTAACCTTTGCTAAGCTGCTGCTAGTAGCCATCACTGATCAGTCAGGACTAGCTGTGGTTGCTTCACTATACACATACTTAGTTAAGCTGACATTTACAGCATGGTGATATGCTGAAAATGTAAGATTAAGACAGGCAGGGAAACACCGGGGGCTGCAAGCCATTTGGTCTTTCCACACTGCCAACGTGGCAGCACCTCTCTTTATTTGTGATATTGATGATGAATATATGAAGGAACAGCTGAGACCTGCAGAGTAAGAGTCTCTCTATTGTTTTCATTTTTTGGCTTCATTTGCCTGTTACCTCCCACTGAAATTATATTGTTTTCTTGCTGAGTGGGATGGAGTCAGAATAAGATCCAACATCTTTACATATAAGACCATTTTTCTGCCTCTGAAAAGGTGGTGTATCCCATTATTTTACAAAGCAAACAGATGTCCCAGTTGGAGGTGTCTATGGGCTTGTGATTGTAAGAGGGATTGTGGGCTTGACTGCTGGTTTTGTTCAGAGGATGCTGTGATGTGATTGTTTTGTGTGACTGTGGGATAAAGAGAGAGAGAGAGAGAGAGAGAGAGAGCACATCTTGATACCTCTTGATACCTCCGTCTCTGGTCAGAAATAACATCATCATAGCTTGTATCACATTTCATGACAGGGTGAGGAGTATTGTGACCCTGCTGGACCTTGGAGTTGAGCAGTCGATTCACTCTGTATTGAGCAATTTCAGGTGACTCAGGCATGATTAATCACTCAGGTCTGCTGGGTCACCCAAGCCCGGGTAACCTCTTTTTGGAACGGATGACTGAAAAGAGACTTATGTGCGGACCCTGTGACTCAGTGGAGAGGCCACATGTTCAGATTGGTTTGGGGGCACCTGGGGATCCCAGAAAAGTAGCTGGAGGGAGCCTGCTGGTGAAATGATGTGATGATACTCTGCTTGCACCTGGAGTGGAGACATGATGGAAGAATGAATAGATGTTATTTGGAGGTCCTCATGAGAGCACTTTTTTTTTTTTTTGACAATGCCTACTTGCGTATGTGTGTGTGTCTGATTGTCTCTGTGAGACACTCTGTTGTTTTATTTTCCTCCAGTGAAGCCATTAGCAGAATGGGCTGCTCATCTTCATGTGCAGCAGAGAGATGAAAGGCACTTTGAACTGAATTGTTTTGAGGTTTCCTCATTTGATTGAAGATATTTTCAAAAATTAAGTGTAGACTAGTCTTTGATCAGGGTTTAGTTTCTGTCATTGTCTGATTGAGTTTTAAACATATATCTATTCTTTGATCTGAATAATCTCTGTGGGAGCTGAAAATGCATGAAAATATGATCGTGTAAAGACAAAACTTAAAAATTTTCCACAGGTTCAGCTCAGAATGTTAATGTGGCCTGTAATTTATAGTCCTGTCTGATGCAACAACAGCATCCCAAATTGCTTTTGCTTTTATGATTTGGTTTGCATTTGTCCAGGCAAAAAAAGTCCCTCAATAAACCAGCATGTTTGCATGTTGCTTAATATCATAATTCATAGAGGTAAGCAATGTCTGCATATGTCAAGTGCTGCTGAACTGGAATTTGTACTTTTGACAATAATGAAAAATGGGAAGATTTTTGCATTTAATGTCAGGATGAGTGTGCACTCACATGGATGAAAGTAGGCAAGACACTGCTGTGGATATTTGCATGTGAGGGAAAAGGTAGTTGAGAGAAAAAAATGACTCATTTCTGCTTTGGATTTGTGTCTGTCTGTTTGGAGGGCTTCTCTCCTAAACATAGACGAGTCTTAACAGTAAAGCAGCTGTGCTCACAAATCTCTCTCTTTGTGATTTCTTTGATGAATATGCATAGATTTACTCAGATCGTCCAATGCCTCCTGTCATGCGGGGCTCATTGTTTATGCCTGCATGCGTTCCTTTGCTCATCTCATCAAGCGCTTTTCTTTGCATCCTTTTCCAGCTATAGGGTAGCTGACTGTGCTTCTGAAAGTGAGAAATAATTGAGATTAAGACCAGATGTCAGCCTGCATGTGATTAGTGATTTTGCTAACCAAGTGTAATTACTGCTTTTACCCAGCAGAGGGCCTCAATGTAGCACAACGTGGCTATTATGTTGCACCTATTTACAAAATTCTACTTGATGGTGGAAACTTGAAGGGATTCAGTGGAGGGTCCACTTCATTTCAAAGTGGTATTTTATCTCACAGATAGCGTCAGGATTGTGTCTTAGAAGCTGGTCCCAGTAAACTGTAAACAGCGTTCATATCATTTTTTTTTGCGGTTGCACACTCTTGGTTAAAAGAAACAGTTTCTTGTTGCATTGAGGTAATTTCCAGTAGTTCTGGTACCCATTCTTATAGGATTCATGTGATTATATTGTTATATGTTTGCCATATTTTGCACTGCTCTGCAGATATTTTGTGTAGCTAATGATTTTAGCCATTGGAGGGCAGTGTTGGATTTTGGCCATGACATATAGCATCTCTGTGAGTAGAATTAGAAATTTTACTCCATTGGAAAACATAAGTCTTTTGCAGAGTCTGTGCAAATGAATGTGAGAGGAGGGCTTTACACAGACAGTGTTTTAACTCTTATTAACAACACATTTTCTTTTTTCCTTTTTCTCTGCCTCCTCGCCCCCACTTTGCATGCTTCTTGCATCATCTATCCAGGTAAGTGGCACTTAAATGCATGTTTCACTTAGAAAATAAAAGGCCTTGCCTCTGCCAAGAGTAGGAGGATGACTGGGTGTATTTCACCTTGAGGTGTTTACAGTCAGAGTGTGGTGCCCAACAGGGAACATTTCATCCTACTGTCTTACTGTTCGCTGCTTCTGACACAGGTGCTAACTCTATTTTTATGGAAATAGCCCTGTGCATGTGTCCCATGCTACTGCACAAACAGTTTTTGTTGAATCTGTTTTGCAGTTCTTCTTTGTTCCACCTTCCCTTCAGGAAAAGCGGGCAGCATTTGTAATGTATTAGGGTTCAAGCCCTGAAGGGTCAGAGCCTCATCATGTTAATGCTAGTGCATTATTATTATTATTACTATTATTTGATGTCTGCTCCAGCGGTCCAAATTGCCGAGAGCTGAAATTAGCTGGAAACATGAACCTCGGCCAAATTACTGGAAATGATGTGCAAGTGTTTCCCAAGAAAGCAAGGCCCCATTGGCCACATGGTGGCACTGTAATTAAGGCCCAAAAATGCAGTTCTGTAAAGGGCACGCCCCCCACACCGTAAGTCTGATTGACTTGAAATTGGACATAAGTCCAGCTCAGTGCGCTTTACAAAAAAAAAGCCTCTTGTACCATAATAGTCTGCCATGATGGATGAAATCTGACGAAGGAGGGACAAATGACCGACCTTTGAGTGTGCAATTATTGAAATGCTGCTGGCTTTGTGATGATGAAACAAGTGTGTGATTAGTCTCATGACTTGTTTAAACAGAACTGAACTAGTTGAAGTGTCTTTGCTCAACTTTGTGCAGCCTAAAACATGCTCATTGCCGCTCGTGGATTGAATTTTAACTGATTTAGCTGCTTCCCTCTGTTGAGTGCAAAAGGCCTTAAACCCGTGAATTTCCGCTTGCAGCTATGTTGCTGTTTTTGCAGTTCACACAGCGTGGTTAAACCATTCACCTAACTGACTCTGTCTCTCTCTCTCTCTCTCTCCTGTCTTTCCAAGTAATTCCCTCCCCTCTTATAATCTATGTGCCTGTCATGATGTTGATATAGTGCCTTTGTGACCCCTTATAACTCTGCACCTGACACATGCAGCTGTTGGTCAGAGCGGTTTAACCAGGAGGGAGCTGCAGCTGAAAAATTTGCAACAGATTTTCATGGAGCCTGTTTATCTGAAACAATATCATCCCCTCGCAATTATCATGATTAAGCTGGACCTGGGAGCTCGGTTGTAGGCGTGTTAAGCTGTAAAGAACCAGGATTTGAACCCCAGACAGAAGTAGCTTGTTGTTCTTTTGCTCTGAGGATTTCAGTAATGCAGCTGCACCTACAAAAACAGCAGCGGGTGAACTTAGAAGAGACACTCCCTGTAAGTGGGATAAAGAATTTGGCCTCTCCCTCTGATGAGTCAATCCTCCAGATTCAAAGCATTACAAATTTACTTCATGCTATAAAGTCAGAAATAGACTTTGTTGATCTGAATGAGGAATATGAGGGAAGATGACAAGAGGAAAGAAAAACGAACGTGCCAAACTCCCATCGGATTGAGTCACTAACTCAGTTGACTGCCCAGCACTGAAAGCTGTCCTCAATTTGTCAGCTGTGCCTTCCCCTGTACACGCCCAGTCGTTGTTTTAGAGTGGCATTGATTGGCCCCATTTCAAATATGGATTAACGGGGTGTTATAATAGAATGTCAAATCAGGATGTGGGAAAGTTCAGCGGGGTTGTAGTCTGGGATGCACTTTATTCTCTCTCTGTATAAAAAATAGCTCTTTGAATGAACTTAATTCAATCATGGGAGGTATTTCCACATGATTAAAGGGCTTTCTTTCAGCTTTAAGCAATTCTGTTGGTCCAACTTAATATGCTCGGGATGGGTCAGCTTGATTTATTAACGTTGATTCAACTTATTTACAGGGTTGGGTCCGATGTAATCTGATAGGGTTGCTACAACCAATTTTACAGAATTAAAATTACATTAGTAAATGAAGTTGATCCAAACCAAATAAATTACGTTGATCCAGCAGATTTGCTTAATGCTGTAAGAAAGCCATTTAATCACATTGAAATACTTTCCACGATTTAAAGTTAATTCAAAGAATACCTGAATAACCTGGTAAAATGTACGTACGTAAAATGTGAAACAGCACAACAAACACAGTGTTTCCAACACTGGACCAGGGTGGGGTCGGGTGGGGGGTGGGTTAAATTTGTCAATTGAAAATATGTGAAACAACACATTACCCTATTTTTATTTTATTTTCTTCTTGCCCAGAAAACAGAGCTCAGGTTTTGGATTTTTTTCACCAGCAGAACGAGAGCCTTGTGTGGATGAAGCTCGTTGTTATTGACGTAGTCTGTCAAAATGATCGAAACCAATGCGGCACCCAGTGACATCGGCACCAACCAGGTGCACTTACAAGCCTTAACAGCAACGGCATTAGTAGGCCTAAACAGGAGAGGTCACACCACAATCAGTGCATTTCCAAGACAGAAGAGTTTCTTTTCCCTATATGTGTGTGTTTTTCTCTGCAGAGCTTGTGTGATTGTCAGTAGACAGGAGGAGTAGAGCGAGGGGAGATTGTCCCCTAGCTAATCCACTTCAGATGGAGTTGGACAGATATAAAAATAAAAATGCGAAAACCCAAGTAAATTCTATGACCTCCATGCTTTCTTTTTGACATACAACATGCTGAGTATATTTGTACCTTTCGCTAAAATAGCCTGTAGGCACACAGTGCCACTCAAGTGCTAATGAGGTAGTAGTGAATTAGCACTGCACTATTTTGAAACCAGCTGACAGTAATTACCAAATGTCTCAGATGTCATTATTGCAATTACATGAACATGCTAATCCACCTATAAGTAACATGTTCAGATTTGGTGACAGCAAAATGAAATGCACGAGTCCCTGTGAGTGTGACTCAGTCATGTCTGCAGCCTTTGTGTTTTCCCAGTTCACCGCTGCTTCTCTGTGCACATCTGTTGACTTGGATAAGGCTTTCTGATGAGACAGCAGTCAGGTTGGAGTTTTGAAGCCGTAGCCAATCCATTTATTCTCGGATTCAGCTTTCAGCGTGACGTCTGATTTGTCTGTTGTTGTGTCTGCCAGAAGTTTGTGGCAAGTTTTGTGTTCAGAACTTCTTCTGTAAGGTTTTATCAATTGCTCATCTTTGCTGTGCAGTTTTGCTTGGTTTACTTGATACATATTATGCACCGAGCAGAGCAAAGGTAACAGTGAGATAGGTAGCACAAAAGTGGGCTGTACATCTGATGAGGTAACTTTAGATGCTGTATGGCATTCCTACATCACATGACTGAAACTGTAACGAAGAACTGCAATATGTGCTCTCCACAGTGTTTGTTTAGTCATCTGCTGTTTACTTTCCCGCAGCCTGAAGACGATAATATTTGACAATCCACCGCACATGATGACTGTTTTTAAGCTTGCTGTCAGGGAGCTCATCTGGCAAGAAACAAAACTGGCCTGAAAAAATTATGATTGTCATCAACAAATGTACATGTGTTTGTAAGGTAACACTCATGTCGCAGTAAACATCACCCTGCATGATTACAGGTGCTGCTTCTTTTAGGGGTAAACAACTGATTACTGCACAAATCTCCCTCGTTCTAATTTCCAAACACAGTTTCTTGAAGTCGCACACTCACATTTACACGAGCTGTCCCCCTGGCTCTCACTTTCCCTCTCTTTCTGTCTCTCGGAGTATCTTGTTCTGTCGCTCTCATGGCTGACCCACTTCTGTTGGTCATCTTTTCTATAATCAGTTGGACCGATGTCGAGTGAGGCAGTGCTGCCCCGTCTCTCTGCTCACGCTAGCAGCTATCTTTGCCCGGGGACTGGAGGAACTAGAGCTTAGCAGATCCTTTACTGCATTTCATTACAGTGTCAGTTAAAGACTGCCATTCTCTCAAGCTCACAAGTATTTTTCCTTTGGCTGCAATTTTGCTTGTGGCTTTTCCTCCAAGTACAGTATGTCCGTATCTCTGCCTGTTAAACTTCTGGATGATAGATGGATCAATAAGCGCCATCACCAGAGGGGGTGGTGTTATTTGTTTGTGGCTGCGGTTGATGATATTGGATTTTGCTCCTATATTGAGGGCACACACACTCCTCTCCGTCACACACTGTCTGTGAGATTGACACACATATACATACACACACACACACAATCACTGCAGAGAAACTTTCCATGACATTATTGGTTTTATCAGAAGTAGGCCAAAGCAGGAGCCTGGCCCTCTGGCTGGCCTACTGAGCATGCTCAGCACTGCTGAAGGCTAGGTAGTGGATCAAAACGCTGTTCTACGACTACCATCACATTTCTCTCTCTCTCTGTGGGTCTGTCACAGCACAGGCTCAATGAGTTAAACACATAGGGGGACCCACACCGGATGGAAAGGATGTAGCCAATATTTTATTTTAGGGCTTCAGCTATGTTTCACTATTGTTGTTGTGTTCATTATGGATTTTCTGCTAATTATGTCGCAGTTTAATCAGCTAATCTTTTGATCTATGAAAAAGGAAAATAGTGAAAAAACACATCATCACAATTTCATACAGCTGACAAATTGCTTATCTTGTTGTGCCAACAATTCAAAATCCAAAGATAATCAATTCGCTTTCTCATAAGACAAAGGAAAGCAGTAAATCCTGCAGTGTTTGGCATTACATTGCAATGCCACTCTTGTTGAGTGGATATGCAGTATTGTGTTGGAAAATCAATGAAGAAGTAAAACAAGCAAGAGGTGATGATGTGCGAGAGAGAAAGAGACAGAATGAGGAGCCAGCTTAAATACCCTGACCAACCCAGGTGGGTAATAGCAGGCCAGGTGACTCCCAACTCAACTAAATTTCTGAAAGTGGCTCAAGTGCAAAGAAAAAACTTGGACAGCAGGCAGAGGAACAGGGTCGTCACAGTGCACTTGCTAATTACATGTAGTTGCATACAGCTGATGGCCATTGCTGCAGTACCTCACACTGCCTCTGATACTGTCACCCTGTCCCTCTTTCTCAGACGTGTTGCACCTGTTGAAGCACTTCTGGGGCTGTGACTAAATGATTCTAAAGAAATTCTTCAGCGTCTCTCTTCTTTGTCCCCATTCATATGCATTTAGGCAATTAGCTTGGTCTTCAAATAAGCGAGTGTCATAAAATCCACTTGAACAGTTGAGCTGAATAGACAGTTTTCACTCAATTCCTCAGCAATGAAGGAAGTAGTCCTGAAAGGAAAAAGGGGCCTTTGCAGCCAGTAAATTGTTCTGCTGGCTGTGATGAATGGAAATCTGATGTAGATCTTGAGTCATTCACTGAGAAAATACAGTTATGGTTCTTTAGAAGGGAGATTAGCGTAATTTTGTGAATGGATACGTAACAAATCTGTTACTACATGCAGACCCACATTGCCTCAAGTGTGGTGGAGCAGAGTTGATTACATTCATACCATAAAGTTTGTCTTAGCTTTATTGCTGTACTGTATATAGTCGACATTTGTACGGCAGAAACTGATTCTGCATCCGAAGGCTTCTCCGTAATCAATCTAAAACGACAACTTAATCTCAGGAGGGAAATGAGCTGATAGAATGGGCGATGATACATGCTGCGTTGTGCTTCCCCACTGCTGTATAATCATCAGTTTTGCAGATGGTTATGGATGGAGGCTCCCAGTGTATGTGGATGGGGTTGCTGTTATTGGCTCCATCAAATCAGCACCATGGCCTACATTATCCACTTCCAACAGATTCATTACACCCAAAGACAAGAGTTGATACAATCATTAAGCTCACAATGAACTGTGTGCATCCTTTTATGTGCCCAGTGTGGCGGCTGAAAATGAGTGAGGCTAAAGTTATAGCTCAGCTTGCATTTACCTTGAAGAAGTGTGAATGGGTATTAAAGGGTCTCTGTGTTTTCTATATTGTTTTTATAATTAGGGTTGTACCAGTTTGAATAAGATGTCATGGTTTGTCATGCAATCAGAGTTATGCTAGTTTTGGCTTGTGTTGTTTACATAGACTGTACATTGTTGTGCCACAGTAGTGTCTTTAGCTAACCGTGTGGTGAGGTTTGCAATCCTCTCATTAGACGACTTAAGTCCAAAGTCTGTGATTTTCTCATTATGCTCTGCATCTCCCAGCATTATGTTTACTGTGACTGTAGGAAGTCAGCCACCATTGTGTTCTCATACGCCCATTTCATATAACATATCTATTGAATTGGTCCACTGAATGTTTGGTTTTTCCCGTTACATAATACTGTTTCACAGGTTAATCTCTTTTCATTACTGTTCAGTCTTGACTTTGTACATGACTGCAAACCCACAGAAGTACACAGAGTAACATGCACACTACCAAATACGACCTCAGTTTCAGTTCTTTGTCTGCATGCTTGTGTTGTCTTAAATGTTGGTTAAATGTCAATCATAAATTCCCATCTCTGACAGAAACAGCAGTGTTATCAGGTCAGGTGGTGCATGTTAAAATGTTCATATGAATCGCTGACTCAGGTTTAATTTGCATGTCTGTGTTTATGTAAAAAGGGGAATTAGATAATGTCTGCAGGAAAAATGGGGGAAGATAATTTGTGGACACTGTGGCTAAGTGTGATATAAGGGGCAATGGTATAGAGCACTAACTAGCTAGTGTTGTTTGCTAGAGCTGTCACTATTGTTATTTTATTAACTTTACTGAATGGCTTGTATATAATATAATATTATGCATATAAATCATGCTTATTGGTGATGCCATTTTTACAAGCTTCTGCAAGGAGTGTTGTAAATAGTATGCAGTCAGACGAGGTTGTACACTTGACGCTGCTCCGCTCACGTTTTCAGTGTGTCAGTAGCACAGTAGCGCCAATGCCTCACTTCGGTCGAAAGCTAGCAGGTGAGTCTTCGGGTTTGCTGTCTTGCAGAGTAGGACAGCTGCTTTGTAGTCGACCAACAGCCTTATCTTCGCGAGTTACCCTTCCATCAACAGTGTAGAACCCAAAATACTTCCAAACACAGTTTCTTAGTTGCTTTGTTCACTAGTGCGCTCTATTGTCTTAGCAAACAACATAACATTGCTAGCTTAGTTTACTGATTGGTGTATCGGGCATGCACTAGGCCAAGCTAATTGTGCCCTCTACTGGATCACTGTCATTTTCTTCCCCATGTTTAAGTAAATGTTGGAATGTTGAATAAAAAGTGACGACCCTCTGGTTTTTCACAGGACTCATTGTAACATACTTTCCTCATCATTCTGCAAAACTGAAGCCCCACAGATTGATGCCGTGCCTACCCAAAGGTTTTTGTGTTTATCGTGAACAGTTTAGCTATAAATTATTCATAACCAAATAATTACCTCTGTGTTTGGTTGCCCCAGTGTTGTAAACACAAAGTTGTCAGGCTGATGCTTCCAGCTGTAGGATCCGAGATGTAAAGGCTCTATAAATACATTCTGTATAAGTGGAGTTGGGAGCCTCTGTATCCTTTGCTGATACTGGAAAAAGAAAGTCAAGCCTGGTCAGCAAGCAGTCATGATTTGGCTGAGTTGTGTTGAAGGGGGCTGGGCTGGTTGAGGGCTCATGCTAGAGTGCATTGCTCTTGGTGTTTTGACTTGCAAACTTTGGAATTTGTGACTGTCAGTGCTGCCAAGGCTCACAAAGCAGCCTGTGCAGTCAAGCGAGTCTGTTCGACCCCACTGTTCAATGCTGACCTTCTGTGATGTCAGTCACCAGGGACATCATGCTTGAAAAACACTCCTCTGCGCTTACTGATCTGCAGGCCTAATTTCCCTCCCACTATTTTGCTTGATCACTGTTATGATCCCAGGACTGCACACTGCCTGTGCCTCCAATGATCATATCTGCTCTTGTGCTTGTGTGAGACAGATCCTAGAAACAGCCTTTCGATTTTACATTTTCAGAGTATCAGTAGCACACTGATTTCCGAGCCTGCTCATGTAATTATGGTCAGTGGGGTGCTGTAATTCATGAGAGGATTCAGCTCTCCTCAACTTCCTGGCAGCCTGGGGGGACTGTGAGTTTGACTTCCTCATTGATTGGTCCATTTTGCTAGCCTCTGCAAAATTAGCCATGTTCTTTTTGATCTTTTTCCAATTAGTTTCTTCTTCAGTGTGCCAGTGTAAACACATTTTCCATTCATTATATCCTCCCAAATAGGTATTTGGAAATGAGTCATGGATGAAACTGTTGAGTGCCCTTGCCTATCAGTTCTTAGCATCTTTATATTCTGTGCACTGCGAAGGAATGTTCACAGTTATTGACAGATCAATAAAACATTAAAAAACAATGTAAGAGTTGTGTAGGCTGACCTTTTAATTTATACAGAGCTCACAGTAAGTTCAGGTGTTTTGAGAGAAATACTTTCAGTTCAGCATCAGATACAAGTGCTTTCATCTCTGTAGTTAAGGCAGATGATAAAACCTGCCTTGTTCTGAGATTTCTCAATTCCCAACAACTGTGTCTCTATCACAGAAATGGAAACGGCTCGAGAGGCTTCTCTCTGCCGCTCTGTTCTCTAGAAATCACGTTGGTATCTCCCCTGGAGCATGCAGTGGTGTTTCATAAATTAGCTAGAAGTCATTTGAATGTATTTCAAGTTATCTCGTCTGTCAGTCCGGAATTAACTTCACAAGTAAACATGACGTATTAGCATGCATGTCATCTCTTGGCTTAATCGGCAGAAGTTAATATTCATTGTAATTTTGACCTCTGCAAAGTAATTTCCAAATCACCGATGTTACTAGAGTGACTATCTTGGTCTCGTGTCTCTGCATGTGACCGCTCAGGCACCCTGGTGTCCATTGTTGTTTTTCAGCTCCATTTGACACACAAAGCTAATTACTGGAGTAGGAGACACCCCCTTTCCCCTTATACTCACACACCAATGCACAGAGAAGGGTGGCCATTTCAGCTCATCTTCTCACTGGCTCCCTGAAGACACGCTGGTATAACAGAACTGTTTATGCATGCGGTATTCTTTCACTGTCGCTCAGTCGGAACAGAGGCCCCTGCAGAGTGCTGGCAAACGCTCTGATTCAGGCTGTCTTCTTCACCATCAACCTTAGGCTACTGTTGCTTTCAGCCACTGTACGTACCTGCAGCTGTTCAGAGCACCAGCAGGCAATAACCTGCAAATCAGTGACAAAGGAGAGAGCGTGGGAGTGTAGGTGGAAGAGGAGAGAGCCAGAGACGAGAGCGAGTGGGCAGGTAGAAGAGGATCCTCTGAGAGTGGATGAACATGTGAACACTTAGCGATTCCCTCTCCCTTCCTGTCTCTCTCTGACTCTGTGTGGGCAGTTAATGAGTCTGAAAGCTTCTCCCCGGCATCTGTCAGCTGAGAACCGGATGAAGCCTCCAGAGCAAGCTGTAGCTAAGAAGAAACGCTCTATTGCTCATTGATAATTGGTACAATGTAAAGGTGTCTTTTTTAGTCTCTGCGTCATCCATAGACTGCCATATAGGCTGAGTTGCCCTGTACTGTACAGCACAACATGGCTGTTTGTTAGATTCACAACATGAATGCTTATGGAATAAAAGGTGGAAACAATTGCACAACAGGAAATCAATTAGCGCAGCATGTTATTACACCTCTGCTATTCTCACTTTGGATTTGTCAAACTTTGTGCATGAAATACTTTATTTTTATGTAGACAAAATATAAGGGACACAAAATAATGCTCTTTATGATAAAATCTAAACTAACCGTGGCCTGAAACACATACCACAGAGATGACTCATCACCTGCCTGATACTGTCTAAGCAGCGACTCAACATTTTAACCTTTTCAAAGGTAGTATTATATATTGCAGGGCTACTGAACCTTCGCTCAACCTCTCCTCTGAAGAACAACTGTCCAATCACAGCTTAGCAGCTGTAACTAGGCACCAGCCGGCCTGTCAGGCTTTGCATTTCTCTACATGTTGATGTGATGTGCATGAGGCTCTAGAAGAGCAGCACTCAGTATCTCAAGCGTTTGGAGGATGCGGTCTTTCACAGACCCTAAACACAACAGCAAATTTGTGAGGAATGGATTAAACTTTGTCTTTATTGCCTTTAACATAAGCTGCAAATATAAGCATGTCTGGCGAACTAGCTTACTCCACAGAGTAGTAACCAAGCCTTCTGCCCAAAGGCACGTTATTAGCTTTCCTCTTTATTTTGTCGGGTTATACAACTATAGGATAAGACACAACTATATCAGAGTATAGAGCATCATAGCAGTTCACTCCTGCTCTTTGTATGTTTTAGGGAAGTTCCCAGACTTGTGGTAGATACCACTCGCTAGACTCATGACTTATTCCTCACATCCTCAACTCCGTCTCTCTTGTAAAAGTGAAACACACTATTTGAAAATAGGACTAATAAAACATAGCCTAAATCTAATCTCTGTGTTGCTTCTCCAGTGACATAGCTTTAGCCTCAGTCTTTCAGCATTATATCATGTACGCAGCCATCAAGTACATATTTAAAACCCTTTTACCTATTTAAAGATGTGTCACATTGAAACGTCAGTTGGACTTCTCAACTGACTCACAGAGTTTAAGCATTAGCATTATCTTAGATTAGCCAACTACACTTTAAAAATCTGCTTGTGGGAGTCATCACTTTAGGCAACAAAATCCACGGCCAGCAATGAGAAGCCTGCTTTTGTTTACTTCCGTGAGGAATCAGAGACGTGGTGTTTCAAAAATGACCGCAGATTTTAATGGTAAATCGGCACGGTTGTTACTGTCAGCTCCATATGTGTTATGCTTGAGAGGCAGAGCAACAGTGACTGAGGCGGGTGGTGCATTATTTTGTGCAGGTGTGGCTTTTGTTCAGTCTCTGTATCTACCTTCAAACACAGTGCATCGTTACTTTACGAGACCTTCAGCTTTGACGGCTAGACGGGAGCGGTGGAGCCAAACTGCTGCGATAACATCAGCAGATATGAGCCGTCTTACCATGTTTTCCTTACCCCGTCATAAAGCCTAATGGTGTGAGGCCATAAAATAGAGTGTAGTTAAGTTTTGGGTTGAGACGAGACAGTTTGTTTGACCTTGGTATGGTTACTGTAGAGCCGCAACCCCCTTAAACAGAGTCTTGGAACAGTAGTTGGGTCTCCCACTCCCACTGAATGCCTGATGGACTGGCGTAAGGATTTGGGGTTTTTCCAGTATTAAACCTGAGCTTGCCATGTTTCCTGATTTATATAAGCAGTTGCACTCAGAACAAATGCTCAGCTACTGGGATGATCGTGTCTGATTTCACATGCGCAAGACAAGACGTTTTTAGCCACGAGCCACCAAAATGTGAAACACCTTGCAGCATCTGTGATTTTGAAACCAGCCTGAAGATGTATGCTTGGGGTAATCCAGGGAGGTCGGTGGCTGCGATGGTGACATTTACCTTTTAATCGTCTCACAGATGTCCTCAGACTGACTTACAATGAGTGAGCAGTTAGGAGCACACTGTCTAGGAGACTACTTTGATAAAACGCAGTTGTTAAACACAACCAGTGAACTAATGCAGTATTGTGTGTAACCACCCAGTCCTGTTTTTTCTAACAATGTGAAGGGCTTGATGGTGGAAATCATTTTTCTTTAGAACAGTAGACTGTTGTTTGATTTAGGCGCTGACAGCAAACATTGATTCACTTATCCCCCACAAAAAAAAAAAAAATCTCTCCTGTGGCAACACACACACACACACACACACACACGCGCATACACACAGATGGCTGAACAGCTTGCTTTGACTTTCCCCTCTGACACCTTTTTTGTGGGTGTTGGTGCACAAGCTCCTCATTGGTCATGGATTCATCTCAGATCAGGTCACTAAATAACATATCTTTCTCTCTCTCTGTGCTTTCTCTCGGGGTTTGGTGTCCATTCTGTGCCCCAGGTGGTAGCCAGATCCCTCGGCTCCTTGCTCCAGCATTGGAGACCCTCCCTGGAGGACCAAGGATAGCTGAAGGACTGAATGTTTTAATGCACCCCAACCCCCTCCCTGGCTTTATACTGAAAGCATGATGCATTATTTATGTCGTGGGGCTGGTCAAGGTAGTTCACATGTTACCAGTGGTGTTAATATCTATAATGCCTATATACTGTGTTTTCAACCTTTTTTAATTTGTATTTGGTTTTTGTTAAAACTCTGACTTTGAGAGAGAGCAGCGGCATGCTCTTAAGAAATGTTGAAATGTCTCTAAAGGGAGGAAACAGGGACAGAAAAGAAGCCACTAAGAGCGTATGGACTGTCTCTTGGTGTCTTCCTGCTCCACTGACTACACTCAGCAGGTTAATGAGTGGAGGAGCTGTTTGGCTTCTAGGTTTGGGTCGAGGTCATTGTCCGGGCTTTCATGTCTCCAATAGCTGCAGGCTCCCTGCTGAACCTACTTGATATTCAGTTCTTTCTCTCACTTCATCCCATTGAAACTAACAGGCTTCAGCGAGATAGCTCCAGTAACTGGGATGGACAGGAATGCAAACCAAACTTAAGATACAGTATTACAATTCCCTGAACGGTGGCCACAGTGTTTTGCAACGGATTTACCAAAGCTTTATCAGGATGATTCAAAAACACTTTCATGGTGAGCCTTTTAAAGCCCCGTGCAGCTATCGTTCATTTTTCCAGAAACCCCTTTGTCAGGACTTGCTGAAGAATGAGCTGAGGGAGGTGCAGCTACCCACATTCACATGTAGGGAGGCACATGCCAGAAACAACATAGCTCACTGAGGAACCGAAGCTCAAAATCATTTATGTGCATATTATTGACCTGCCTGGATACGGCCCCAAATAAACAAGGGAGCAACTTTAAATCTGGGATATGCTGTCACTTCAGTTCTTCCATGCGGTTTTGCAATAATGCCTCGACTGCTATGGAGAGTCTCGTATTTTTCCATGCCGTTTCACATTTCTTCGACGTGTGGAGGAAATTAGTAAATCGCATGTAGCGAATAAATCCTGCGCGGCTTCTGTAGAGGAAAGTACGCTGGTCGTTTATGAATTTCACCGCTGTGGCAGCTCTCGGCCTGTGCATGTGTGTGCGCGTCCTCCGCTCGCTCGGTTTGTGATTGTGCTGGGAGGGAATAATAAAAGCGCCACGGGCCACCTTGCTCGCTTTACATCCGGACCGTGACATCATCGCATCTCGGGTTTCACTGTGTCTCTACTACGGTCGCACGCGGCGCGGCAGTCAGCGCGAGGGCTCCCGGTGTGCAGCAGCGAAGCAGCGGACGGAGCGAACTTCAACACGCACGCTTCCTCAAAGTACCCAGAAACTCTCACGTCGTTACATCTGACGCTCACGTTTGGATAAAGCGGTCACTTGTTTTTCTGCACGTTTGATCTCAGCGCGGTTGTTTCACAGCCTGGACGTTTTTATGGAAGCTCTTCATTGTGAGTAAAAAAAAAAAAAAACCTGCAGTGCTGCTTGATATGTGCGACTGGACGTTGAGTGAGGTTTGCACTTAACGCGATAATTTCGGTTGTTTCATGGTTAATGCTATGAGAAAGCTGTTTAGATGCAGCCGCTGTGATTGCGTGCTGTATTGCAGATAGAAGCAGCTGATGCGTTTTGTTTCTCACATGGCTTCATGTGCTTTGTGCAAACAGCGTCTTTAGCGCTGGACTTTGTCATCGTTTTGTCAAGGCACCTTTGTGTTATTAAGTTAGAGGGTTCTGTATACTTGGAGTTCACATAACGCCGTATAAATGCTGTATTATTAATGTTGTGGTGTGTGTGGTGTGGTGTCTGCTCATTTAGTAACAATAATATTTGGTCTTTTCCATTAGAGGTGACGAAAGAATTGTGTATGTTTGATTTAAAAAGCACCTCTTTCCTCCTCTACTTTGGACTCGCAAAGCCAAAAGGAAATTGGGAATATGAAATCTCAAATATTAGATTTTTATCTTTCATAGTTCCCAAAACTCATATTCTGCTGGTCTTGTAAAGCTCAGACCGAGGAGTTTCAAGTGACAGAGCAGAGAAAACAAACCCCTGGAGGGAAAATACTTCTGACTTTCTCCCAGTTTCTATTTTGTCTTGTTATTCTCTTGAATTTCAGCGCTGTCTGATTTTGAGGCAGATGTATTGCCGATCAGAACAGAATGTCTGTCCTGCCAATTTTGATGCTCTGTTAGCAGTTATCAACATAGCATTTTCATTTCCATTTTTTCTGAAGTGATGGCCATCACTTCACACTGTAATCAGCCCTGAAGAGCCCCTGTTTGTCCCCCATGACTGCGTTCCATTAGCATCAGATGGTATTTTCTATTCCTGACAGTACTGAACTGAGCAGTGGTTCTGGATGATCTTTAAAAGCTTTTATCTGTTAATCACAGTCAGTTAAGCCATAATTATAGCATTGCCCACTGTCTCTCCTGCAGCGACCTACTGTAGGCTGTGTCCTCTTTAATAACAAGTGTAGACCAGATCACAAGCACTAGATCTGCTAAGCAACATGTATTTTGTTGTATTTGCGTTTTGATCTCGTGGTTTGTCCCAGAATGCCTGGAAACACTCAAGCAGCAGTTGAACCTGTTCTTCATTATATTTTGGGACGCGTTTCTCGGCAGTTGTCTTATTTTGGTGACCTCTCGTTTGTAGTTTTAAACCATGCACAAACATCATCTATAAAGCCGGCTGCTGTTTTGTGTCTTTATATAAGAATAAGGGAAATCTGAAGACCATCTGGATCTTTCATGTTTCGACTGAAGTATTTCTGTCATGGTCTGATTGGTTGACTACTAAGTGGATGTTTGCATGCAGCACATTGGTTTGTAATGTCTAACTAAAACTATCCCAGGGAGAGGATGGACGGCTATGCTGCACTAAGTGCTTATTCACTTTCCCTATGAGCTCAGTCAGTGACCATCGTCCTCGGTGTTGAGTGTTTCTTACAGACTTTGAATCATCGATGTTTCTGCAATGTTTCCTACAGACAGAATTTAGTTGTGGTGTTCAGCCTGGGGGTGGAGTGCTCTGTCATCCACCACTTGAGTTAACTGCAAGACACCATTGCACTCACAAGCTAGCTTCTGCTCATGGAAGACATTTTACCAGTCTATATGGTTCTACATCACATTATTACACCGCTCTCGCAGACCTGGTAGACAGTTCAATTTGACTGTTAAGTGTAAGTAATATTCAATGAAAACAAATCTATTCAGATGGGCCATTCAAATAGATTGCATATGGAGACAGTGCTATCATTAAAGAGCAGGTCAGCAGTAATGGATACGTACAGATGGCCTGTTATTGGCTGCTGGACCAGCCGCAGCGCTCTCTGAGAAGAAGGCATCAAGGAGAGAGGAGGGCGGAGCTGCATTTGATTTCATGCTTGGAGATAAACCAGTAAAATGGTAAAAACTGCAGAGAGGTGTCCACTCACATATTCAGCCAATTTATTTGTTGTCATGTATTTGTGCTTTTACTGAGCTACAGAGAAACTGAGTATAAGTTGCTGTCTTCCAATATCTGCTTTCTGAACTTGGTTTCTCATGATTATTCTGCCAGCAGCGTGCCTGTTCATACATTTTCAGTTTCAGTGTGGTGATGACACTAGCTCGTGTGTGTAGCATTTTGTAAAGAAACAATCTGACTTTTGCATGATTTCAAATGCTCCTCAGTTAATTTGCCTCCTTACTACATTATAATGGTAAAAAGAGGAATGAACACCTGAAAGCAAATGTTACTTCCCACTTCTTACAGCTAGTTTAGTCTGTAATGGTATGAAACAAAGCTGAAGGTAATATGTAAGTCCTTTTTGCACATCTTTAACAGTATTAATCAGTAGTCTAATCATGTCATTTGTCATATTTCTAATTGCCTGCAGCTTCCCAGCTTTTCATCCATCTATTCCTTTAAGGAGATGACCTTGATTAGAAGAGTCTGAGTACTATTTTGGGTGCTACACATCTGCTCTTTGTCCTGCAGTGGACCTACATATTTGCACAGTATGGAAGTGATTTCTGCCCCACTTACAGGAAACATAAACACAAATATCATTATTGTGTTTTTTGATACTTTGGACAGACTGCCTTTGGATTTCTTCCATGTACTTTATCTGCCATGAAAGCCACATTGAAAGCTAGCCTGCTGTTGTCTTTAATGAAGCCTGAAATTGAACATTGAATGGTTAACAAGGGGAGTTTTACAGACACTCAAAGTGGATTGAGAAACTTTAGATGTGTGGTTAATGTAATGTTTGGAATTTATGTTTCATAAATAGACCTTTAAGGAACCAACCCTTTTGTCTGATGAGGAACAGTTGTAACGTGCTGGCCCTCCGGTCAGAGGGTCACAGTGAAGCTTGGTTTTCCACGACTACTTTGCACTGCAGTTTTTCTGCACTAACTTCCTAAATTCTCTTCACAAATACAAATTTTCACATCTTTCAATCAGTGCTTTATAGTTACTCGAGAAGGCAGCTTGTTTCCATGGCTCTGAAATCGTCTTGAATCACCCGTTCAGCTGTGTCACCTTGACACACTTTGCACACACAGTCGCAGCTGCTTTGAGAGGGCTGCTAATTGAATTGTTTGTGAAAGAAATTAGATTTGTTGCCCGAATGAGCAGCTGTTTTCAGTGGTTAAGTAAAAAGGTCTAAGGTGAAAGTCAAAGCTCCCACAGCTGCAGCTACTGGCTGTGTTCTCTGTAATGATTGTGGTGTGGTGCAGGGTTTCCACCATTTTTCCTTGAAAGGTGTATATACCCACATAAATTAATGATAATACATTAGTGCAGGTATTGCCATTTTGTGGCTTGATGTTGCTGCGCTGCTATACATGTGGCCTCTTTGGGACTGCAAAGCCCCTGTTTTGTCGTTTTTGTCTTTTCTCCTGCTGCCCTCCACATGCCCACTCACAAACTGCCTATTCTGCTTATTCAGCTCAGCTTTTGTGAGGAGGGCTATTCATACCTCCAGTCAATGTCCGTGCGGTATTGAGGACTTCTACTGCAGCCAAACTCCTTTTTTTTATGCTAGTTAAGAGTACTCACCTAATGTGAAAGCGTTAATCAGCACTCACTAGCCTTGTCCAAAGTTGTGTCCAAGTTCCTTACTGTGTAATAGGATTAGAGTTCTGAGCATTAACAGGAGGATTAATTATCACTGAAAGGCTCTGTTTGTTGATTTGCAGTTGGATTTGTTTAAGGGACCACTAAGTTTTCCTGCTGAACTCCTGTAAATTTGGCTTTGCTGTGTGATATCACGTGTAAGACATTACGAGCAAAAAGTCACTGAATAGTCACATGTGAAAATGTAGAGTTAAACATTACTTGTTCAGTTGTGTAAAACTGGCTAATTGAGCTAGAGCTGAAATGTGTACCACACAGTCTAGTTTCAGTAGGATGGTATGAATTCACTAGCACAGCATTGCTAGAATAAGGGTGTGATCCTACTGAGTGATGTGTGCTAAAATGTTCACACTTAAGCTACTGTGAGACCTGTGATAAAAGCATCCACACTACTGCATGGAGTATATGTCATTAGATGGTTTTCTTGGGAAAGGAAGCTGCACTGCTTGATTGCTCTGACCTGCACTCTTCTCCTCTGTACATTAGGATGCCCAGTCAGTAGAGGACTTGAAGCAACTTGAAAGGCTTTGACTTGAAAATGATTAGGATAAATTTGCTGTGGTAAGGTAGTATGTATTTATAGAAGCTGAGAGGACAGACAGAAAGGCGTGGCTTTCTTAGCTTGTGGTTTCCCAACATTAAAAAGCACAGAGCTTGAATCTTGTGGCGGCGTGACTGTTGTGAGGCAAACAGATGGCACAGGATGCTGTAATGTAAGACATGCTGCATTTGTGTATGAATTGTTTTTTTTTCTATTACAGCAGCAATAAGGAAAACAGCCCCTTAATAGAAAGGGTACACTGAGTCCATTTCCTCTATGCTGCGCACCATATGTTTCAATATAAGCCATATAAGCTGATGCCTGGTCCATTTTTAGAGCACAGCTAGTACACGGTGGTGTCACACGTGAGTCAAAATCTTGCTTCCACTCTCATTTCTCATGCAATATGCTATAGGTTCTTTTCCATCTGCGTTACTGTTAGAGTGCTGAAGTTGCTAAGCTTTCGTGACGGGTCTTCATCACAAGTTATAGAGAAAAATGTTTTTTAACACAACACAGTACGAGGAAATCCCCTTCAGTTTTTACAGTGATGCAACACTGAAAAAATTGACAGAAAATATGACCACAAGTAGTGTTTGTATTTCTCCTTCCATTTGGCGTGTAGACGGTAAGGCAGTAAGGATGTTAGTCTATCACTCTTTAGGGGTTGACATGTCTCTGTTTTACAGTATTTTCCCATAACTGTTTTTACTCCACTCTACTTTCAAATTAAGAGACAGGTTGAGGGAGAGATGGTTTTGGGTTCAGATTTTTTGACAGATATTTAACAACAGCCAAATAGTTTTGTTTTTAGTGAACTTGAGACTGTTGGATGGATGTCAAAGACAATTTCTTCGTGAAAATGCCCCAAAATCAAATAGCTGTTTTTGGCTTCACACATTGCATGAAGAAGGTGGAACGCTAATGCAAATGTTTGCCCCCGTCTCACCTCTGGGCCCTCCAACTCTAGTGTTAAAATCCAATGATATGTTGTCAAAACTCATGAAGACCTTTCCCCTCTCTCTAATATAAAGGTCCTTGTTAGAGCTTCATAGTTGTTTGTGGTTAAACTGTAGTAGAAGGGGAGTAAGGGATCAAAGACCCACCCAGAACAATAAAAGCTAAGCCTGTGGAGTGTTGACCCCCCAGACCTTAAGCTCTTCATTACTGCAGCTCACTGCTAATTGTTGTGGACAGGACAGTCCAGATCCCAGAAAACTACCCAACCATCTTCACTATAGGGTGGCAGTTCTTATAACCGCTCCTAGTTCCCCATTTCTGTACATCTGAGGTCAAGAGGCAAGGAAGCCCCTGGTACCCCTCACCCACACCCACCCAATAAACCAACATCTCCCTCTTGTAAACAAGACAAAACCCTAAATGCAAATGAAGAGCACACAATGTTTTTGCCCTCTACTGAAGCAAAAATGCTACCATATGCTCCCCTTGCCGTACAGCCCCATGATTTTATGCTAACTTTATCTTGACTGTAATGACCACAGACCACATCCTCCAGAGCATGTGTGACCATTTTAAGTGGTTCTGTAAGCTAAGATTAGTTGGCAGAGGTATTTCGAAAAACATATTTACTCAAAAAGAGATTTGAGTTTGAGCTGGTCCAACAATGGCTGCTGTCATCAACTTTGATTACATTATCATCCACTGTTTTCAGAGGGCCCTTATGTTGTGTGAGACAAAGCAACTGCCCCACTTATCCTGTCAATAACTGTTTTGCAGAATGATCCTGTCATATTTGCAATCAGCTGTTAGTGCCATGTGGAGGCAATAGAACTGATTTTGAATAATAAACATATCTGCAGTGTGGGATGCCTTCTTCCTTTTCTTTCTGTTGTCGGGCCTTTCACAGTCGTATGCTAAATTTCACTGCTCTATCATTTGAATAGCATAACAAAATAGCTTAAAGAGTAGTTCAAAGCAGACAACCGCTGATTGCCATGGGCTTCTTTTGTAGGTTGTCCAAAAGGATTTTTCTACTCAACAGGAAAATGTGTATCGCTGTTACTCATCCTGCCTATTTTTGCCTACACACAGCCACAGCCATCATGTTCCTTCTTAGCCCCCATGTTTTCCACTGAGGTTTAAGGACTCACTGTCCACCACCATACCACATGGATCATGTTGAGAATGTTTAGGACCTTCTCAAATAGCTTCCGTCTATAAAGGTAGAGGGATTCTTTGATGTCCCACACCCCCCTCTTAAAAACACTGACCTTGCACACGTGTCAGTCCACACATCTGCAAAAACTTTCTGAAAGTCGGGAGGGCATTTTGATTTTATAGATGTAACCCATAGACTGCTTTTATCCAGCCTATATGATTTACATCCTTTTTATTTCAGGTTCATCTGCGTGTAGCTTGCTAACAGATAAATGTCTGGAAAAGTCAAACATTGATTTTTTTTTTTTTTAATGAATCTGTGACATTTTATTCGTTTGTACAGGGGAATTTATCCCTACAGTAGTGTGGGCATGGAGAGCCCGTCAGGATTTATAGCCGTGATTAATGAGGCAGAGTCATCAAGCAAATATCAATTAGTCATGTTATACAGTGATCCAGAATGTAAATTTCAAAAGTTTTGTGATCCCAAAGAAGTAGACGTCTTGATGAACAGGTTTTACTAATGGGGGTTGTCTTAAATTCAGGGAGGTTTTGGGCCAAGGCCAAGTTCCAATATGAGATTCCTATGGCTAATGACCTGCCCAACATTACTAACATAAACAGAAAGGGAGCAACATGATTATGATATATTTTAGTTTAGATTGAGTAGGGTCATCGCTGCTGAATGCAAATCAACTGTTTAGTTGCTGCCAAGCCTTGGCTTGGTCTGGAGGCTTCTGGGAAAAATGTCTTGGTCTCTTTTGTCTAGCTACAGTAAATGCTTCACTTGTTTTCTTTGGCTGTTTTTGCTTTGCCAGTTTTCATTGGGCAAGTACTGTACAACTGGCCTTTGTGAGCTTGTGTGCTGAGAGCACATACTTACTGTACCATCATTTAGAGCCACTGGGACTTAACCACATGGACTGCCAAACCAATACAATGAGCTGAAGCCAGCTGAAAACTGCATAGAGAGGCAGGCTTCCATATTGCACAAAATTATCTGCTTCAGTGTTAATCCAAAATAAAAATTCTTAATTGAATATCTAACAATATTTTGTGGCAATATTAAACGGGTATCGTGGTGTGTGCAATGTGCAGATGCCCTTTTGCATAGTTACTGGGTTGCCTGTCCTTCCTCACCAGGGAACATACCAATATATTACTCCAGTTTATTGCACTAAAGGCAGTATATGCATATGGGGTTATGGTGGATGTAATATAGGAGATCATATACCCATATATACCAGTGAGGGTTTTTCTTTAGTTAGGTCATTATTTTTTAAAGTATCCTAGAGGGTATTGAAATCTTTGCTTTCCCGTGATGAAACCCAATTAATAGGTTAGAAAAATGCACCCATATGTTTATATGTCCTTTTCTTTGAGCCATGGCTAAAGTACCACATAAAAGGTGCCTGCATGAAGTCACTGCTTGCAAAGGAATCAAGAGAATGAAAGCTTAAAGAGTCTCAAGTGTTGCATCGTTTGGAGCCGATTGTTAAATCCCATCCACGGTTCCACATAACATCGTTCTTTCGTCCCACTTCTTTTTACATAAATACCTATCCAGACTTTCTTCCTTCCTCTTGAATGTGTAGCCAACCTATGTGAAGAATAGTATAGGCATGTGTGAAGGGATACCAAAGAAAAATGGTGCCGTTGGTCTGCCCCAAGACCGCACAAAGTGCTCTGCTGCCAACAGTGCCTCCAGTAATTATAGACCAGAGCTGTGGAGACTGTTGCTCTCCAGGCTAAACTGAAACTAAACCCCCTATTTCATGCTTGGTATTTGCTCTTTTCAGTCCATGAGTACCCCATGTTTAAAAACTGTTATTTTTGGGTTGTAGCTTGACTCTCCTCTGTTTACAGTGCAGCCTGAGTTGAAATATAGAATAACTGTCAAGCTTGTAAAGCCAGTAGTAGATTTTAAGACTGTTGTTGACCCTCCAGCTCTTCTCTTCACTCATATTATCGTATGTCTTGTTAAATCTCTGCTGCTGTCAGTATATTTGATTAATATATTGACAGCATACTCTCTACAGTTACTGGACTTCCCATTGCTGTAACTCACCGACAGTCTAATCATATCACCATTGATTCTTCCATCTCCAAATTATAGGTTATGAAATAGGAAGCTGACGAACCAGATCTGGATCTAAAATTAATTTAGCTGTCTTGTCGCTATTCCGATACAGTGTTGAAACACAAACTTGATTTAGGATTTACCAGTGAGGAAGAATTACAAGCTTCAGCTCAGTTTTCTAAATGTTCTGCCCCCAGGCCAGCCAGATCTCACACAACACTGACCAGGCTCTACTTAACTGGAAAGCTGCTGTTGTTGCAAAGGCCCCAGTCATTGGACTCCTCCTCTCCAAAGACTGTGTGGTCTGTGTCCTGGTGTTCTAATCATGTTAGGGTGGAAGTGACTGTGGGCCGCTTTAAATGGACAACCGGATGGGTGGGTGGCATCATCTGCGTCGCTGTCATTACATGCCGAGTGTAGGATGGCACAACAACCTGCTGGAGCCCTTAAATCCTGGTCATTTTGTGACTTGTTAAAGGTGAAATGGGTTTTTAATGATTTTTACGTCTGGCACATACTAATCTGCATCTAAATTGCTCTTTTCTCCTTTCATTGTGAAAGCTAAAGCTGTGCTGCTCTTATCTAAAAAGGAATGCTGTGGACATTTTGCTATCCTGTTTGTAGCATCTTTCTGCTTATTCCTCACTGCCATGCTTGGTCTTTTTGTGGGCTACTTAAGCCGTTGTTTTTCCCAGAAGCTCCATCTATTCATGTTTGTCTGGATTTTGGTTTGTCATGAGTGCTTGTTATATGGTGTCACACCGCCCCAGTGTATGTCTGGTTAGACCAGTTTTTCATGATGAATTTCTCACTTGGCACAGCTTGCTAATATTATTTCCATCATGTGCATCTCAATCAGCTGCTCTCATGTTTTGCAAATATAGAGTTCTCTCAACCCTTTACAGATGAGGTCTTTGGAAACATGTGGTTTCAGGACTATATTCATTACCTATTTCTAAAGATAAATCAAGTATCATTGATGGGGTTTTTTTACAGACATGTATTTGCAGTGCTTGCTAACATTCATCACTCTTTTCTCTCCTTTTCCCCCTCCTTGTTCTCAACAGTCACAATGAGCGAAAGGTGACCTGCAAGCATCCTGTCTCAAGCTTACCCTCGCAAGACAACTGCATCTTTGTCGTCAACGAACAGTAAGTCTCTTGTTTTTGCTGTTAGAATGCCACTGAGCAGCATTTTTGAGCTCGACAGTATGCTGCTGCAGCTCCTGATGTGTAGGCAATATTGCACAAGTCTGCGCCTTGCCACCGTCTATTTGCAGCACTGCCCTTTCAGTTCAGAGCCTCTTCTATTCAATGCTTCCTCAGTCATCTATCCTCAGACACAAATTCTTTAGAAATAAAGACTAAACATCCATATGGAAGTGCCACTTTTCAAGATACTTGGATACTCATATTGTTAAAGACATTTTTTTCCTGCATATTTGGGCTGCTGTTTTCTACAAGTGCTCAGGGATGCCAATACAAAGGCTGTTGTATCGTGTACATCAGCTCATGGGAATGCAGTGATTCACAGTTCGGCCCTTGTTTTGACCTGGACAAGAGTTCATGGCCTTTTCAGTTGTCAAGTACCAGGATATGTCCCCCAACCATGTTACGTCCATGTGATCATCCACACTGCTTTCAGCACAACAGTCATCACATGTCTGTTCACATGACTTGGTCAGAGGCCAGTCATCTTGAACTTTCACTTCAAGGAGAATGACTCGATGACTCCGTCAGGCTAAACTTAGTTTCTTTCCACCTCAGGAATTGTCAGTTCTACCATTTTCAGTTTTACCGGCCTTTTACTTGTTAACCCTGCCCGTGGGCAACTTATAGTGAGCTCTGGACCAAGTCAGGCAGAGAAAAATACGACTCTAACTTTGGCCCCCTTTTGTAGATTCCCACTTAAATTGACTTCTGTGTCCCAAACTTTAAGTGTCCTAAATATACATGAACTAGACTGTTTGCCTCACAACCCACACCATGACACGGGGCTCAACTTTCATCTTCCACCCTCGCCATCTTAGCGTAATGCTGCGTGACACGTATCAGCTCCACTCAGTTTCCCACTTCCTGCAGAAACCCTTGTCATAGCAGATCCTCCATAATGTTACATCGTCGCACTGAAGTCATGTCATCGCAACTGGTGGCAATTATTTTATTGAGCAATGAATACTAAGTGAAATATGCGCCGCTTCAAGACATGAATTATGGTCAGCGTACAAATAACTATGGGAGTACACCAGCTTCAGCTTTTTTTCATTATATGACTTAGAAATTAAAATCCTGGTTTTAATTCTACTTCTCACCAAAGTCTTATGAGTTGCGTTTTTTTCGACAGAGATGGAATAATTGGAAAATGGTTGTGAGGAAGCTCGTTGTGCCAGAGCCGTCATGCTGCTCTCTCTTTGACACATTCCTCCCCTCACTGTGTTACTCTCACGTCTCTGCTGTTTTTCGCACTGAGAGGCACAACATGACCCTGAAAGATGATATCTAATTTTGCAATTATTGTTTTATCGTTGTCAGATAATCTGCAAAATGAATTTATATCAGATGTACTAGAGGTCAACTTTGGAAAAGCAACATCAAAGTGAACTACTTGACTCATTGTTATTTTTGAGCTTGTTACTCCAACAGTTGGCTCTGTTTTAGCGAAAGTAATAAGGGGGAAAATCTTCACCCTGGACGAGTAATAAAAGGCAAAGACGGATTTAAGCTGCCACAGGGATAAAGAGGCCAGGCTGAAAATCACTGCCTAATCTGCTTTGCGCTTTAAGTAAATCCAAAATATGTAATTTAGTTTAAATTTGGCATGATAACTTGTATTACCAGTCTTTAATAACATATTAAAAGCATAAACTCACTCCACCCTTACACATATGTAGAATACGTCATATAAAACACACAAACAGCACAACTAAAAAGAAAATATGAGTAATTCAGATGAAGGAAACCAAGATTAATTTTGAGTTAACAGATTCAAAAAGACAGTCTTTTCTGCTCTGAGACATCAGTTGTCTCCCAGTCAAGGAACAAAATGGGAATCTGCCAGGATGTGTCAAACTTATTTACACATCTGTGATGAATTGTGTAATCACGAGAGGGTGGGGCAGCCTCCAGTGAAGAGGCAACATGTGACAGGCTAAAAGAGAGGCAGCTGCATACTGCAGCTGTGTTGATGATGGTCACCATTGATCAGGACACACACACACACACACAAACAAACACACACATGATTCTGTCACATGTTCCGAAAGTTTTGAGGCTGATCAGCAAAACTCCTTTGACCTTAAACACAACTGGAACGGGTGAATCAGCGATGCCTGGCCGCCGTTGCCCTTGCCACAGTTATTGTAGGCGTCACTTCAAGGTTCATTCTGTCTGTTTAGGTTTGTGAAAGTGGAGCTGGAACACAACCCACAGTTTGGGGGCATTGTTACTTGGACACTTTAGCCTCTCCTAACCTGCTGCAGCGTTGCTTATGGCTTATTAAAAGACATATACAAATACATACGCGTCTGTCACTCTCAGCTATGCTGTGATGTAAGTCACTGCGCCAGTCGTGGCTGAGTCCCGCCTTGGCTTCACCCACCTCATTGAATGTCAGCCTCAGCAGTCTGCTGTCATTACTGTACATGTCTGTGCCTATTTCTAGCCGTCCACATGATCTTGTGCAGGCTGACAGGGGGCATTTGTGTAACTCACATGTAAAACGTATTCACCAAAACATGTTTACCAAGACATGAACTGACCACGTCTGCAGTAATAATAACTTATTTCATTATAGTGGTGTTCATTGCAATTCAGGTTGGGCAGTTTGTCAACATAGAAGATGGGTTTATCATGCAGATTATATGATGGTAGCCCTTTGACATCTCTGGATGTATTAATCCATTATAGGCAATTTTAAATTAATGTGACAAAGTGTCTTCACCTGTAAGGCATTTGCTAGATTGGTTTTTGTATACACTTGATTAATTTAAGAATACTGATCGTTCTCGTGATAAATGTTGATAATGCAGTATCAAAATACATACACTATAATATCAGATTTTAATCCACATCAGCCACTCCTTAGTCCACCAAGATGGTAGTTGTGAAGACAGCAAGATGATACAGAAACTAGCAATGGGACAAAATATCGATGCAGAAATATGTCATTTTACTTCTTCTTGTGATATATTTTACATATTTGCAAATCTATAAACTATACAGATATAAAGATATTGATATTTTCATTAAAACATGTAGATGCTCTTAACAGATTGTATGTGTGTGCTTGTGTGTGTGGTGATATTATTGTATCATGAGTTACTCAGTGATTCCCGCCCGTAATCAGTGCAGACCACTACAAGCATAATTCACACAATGAAATGAATTTGTCCGATCTGACACCATGAAGGACAACCTCAGCAGGAGAAAGAGACACATGTTGGAAAGGAGAGCTAGCGTTGTTGTATATATCAACCATTTTCCCTTTTAACTTGAGGTTTTTGCTTGAATGGGTCAGTTAGGCTGTCTCTTAATGCCTCGTTTTTGTCTTTTTCATTAGAATTCATTATGAGAGTTATTTTTGGAGTCCTTGCTTTGAGTGAAACAGTGTCATCAACAAGAAGTATTCAGCTAAATTTTTAATGTGAAAGAAATCTGCATACCACTCCACACCACCACACTAAAATCAGAGAGTCAGGGTATAAATCTTTTTCGCTGCATTCAAGCTTATCAAAACTTGAGATACCGGCTTTTCCAGGTGTCTGAGAAGCAAATGTGTAGGTGAACCCCTGAAAAAACAAAAGAAAAACATTACTAATGCGCATGCAACTGATGTAACCTCTTTCAGAATGGCCAATCTATAGACTCAGTACATAACACAGCATACTGCCTTTTTGCAGCTCGTCGTCAAAGCCCCTCATTGTCAAAACATTTGATCTTTCGTTCTGAACAAACGTGTCTTTCCTCTGTTTTGTAGTGTGAATTGTGGGAAATTGTGTCACCCAGCGTTTAGCAGGTAATACCACTATGAGGTGCAAATGGATAACTGCGTGTTCTCGTTTGTTTTCCATGTAAAACACCTGAACGTGCCTGCCTGTTAATAATCCCTGGTGTTGCACACTGTCGACGGACTGTGGGTGTTTTGAATGGTGTTTTGCCTGATGACCTGGTATGCATTTGCATTCCAAAGTCCTGTAAGGTGCACTTCGCTGTCTGAACCATTTGTTGTGTTCATCTAAATCTTCATGAACAACTAACCGCAGGGAGATCATTACTCACTTTTCCTGAGCTGTAGGTCAAGCTCTACATCCTTGATGAAAGCTGGGGTTTTGGGCAGATCTTTTCTATGCCTGCCATTCACTCCACTTTGTTGGCAGGTTACTCATTTCTCTTGAAGCATTAATCTTGCACTCCTGTTTGGTTGCAGGGTGCACTTTGTGATGCACAGCTCAGTTAAGTGTTCATTCTGTTTAGACGAACTGTCGACAACCTTGGCTTTGTGAGCACCCTTTCATGCTCTGTCCCTTATGGATGTACAGGCTGCATGTACATGTCCTGACTCTGTTCCTTTGCTATGCTAGAGCTGGGCGATAAGACCAAAACAGTCAATCTCATGAGAAGTTTCCATATTTACTTAATACCAATAAACTGACAATATATTTAAAACTGATTGCAAATATAAATAAAATATTATTTTAACCTACAGGACAGCTGTGCATATGCATAAGAATGTACTGATCAGTTATATTGTAAATATGCTAGACCAGCAAATATTTAGCATTAGTTGACAAAATGACATTTTTTAATCATGATTTGGCTCTTTCTTTATGAAGCCATCACAAAATCATTCTTTTCTGTGGAATAACAGCAAAGGAAATGGTAGTAATGAGAAATATCCACATGATCTAAATATACACCATCAGCTGTCATTGTTTTCTAAGCCTCTTTATTTAGAATTATCAGTAGGAAGAATACAGGACATAAAGGCTGAGACGAAATGACTCTTGCTCCAGTGGATGTGACTGGATGTATATGTACATGTGTATGTGTATATAGGCCAGTGTGAATATGTATGTGCGTTTTATTTATTATTTATTTGGTTTTCCATATAAAGCTACTGCTGCTACAGTTGACACAAGCTATAAGCTACAAAGCTAATGTATTACTCTGCATGTGATCCACCAATTCGGCCTACAGTAGCTGACTTGTCCGTTTAGGTTAACTCGTGAATTCCAGCATCATCTAAAAATCGGGGTATATAGTAACCCACGATTTGCTCATTTCAGCGTCTTCTGCATCAGCTCCTGTAATACAAGAAGACAGGGGAAATAATACCTGTGCAAGATCCAATTATAATTTTCTCAGGTTGCTGGGGAGGCGTGGGTGGGGGTCAAAAAGATGGATGGGAAGGAGGAGGTAAAGAGTGAGCTATGTTATAATTAAGATCATTGGAGGCTTAAATGGAGGTTGGAAAATTCAGTGAATCAAATTCGCTTTGGTTCGGGCAGAGCACACCAATGTGCTCGTCTTTAGTACATACTTTTTCTGTATTATTCACACCGTTTATTTTTGTATTCATCCCGTGTCACTGTGAATGTAAATTTATGTACATTTATAATGCACATGTGATTACCTTTGTGAATAGACGTAGATGTGTTATGCAATGTCAACACAATATTGCAGCTACTTGATTTTTTTATATGTAATGTGTCCACAATGAACGCAGCCTCATTTGAAACAATTAGTGCAAAAGTGAGAAAGATTCACACTTTAACTGGCATGAGTCAGATTAGCTTTGTAATCTGTAAACGGTTGGTCTGTCACCCAGCTCTGCGCTATGTGGCATCTGTGAACTTGCGACAAATGTATACACTAAAATCTTGATCTGTGTATGCTTGCCTTGTCTTATGGTCTTTTGTTCCATAAAAAGAAAAAGGTCAGGTTCACCACCAAACAAAAGTGTTCTAAAGCACCCTTATTTCTTTAGAAATGCTGTGTGGTCATTTTAAAATGCACCCTCAGCCACTCCGTTCAGTGTTTCCCCTCAGTGTGCTTAGAGCGCCAAGCTTCAGTGGCAGAGTAATCCCTCCTCGCCCGTTGTGCACACACAGGCACACAAAAATCCATGCAGCACCAGGCAGTGATGTGACACTGCAATACATATGGGTTAGTCTTAATAAGTGGAATTGATAAAAGGGTTTAGCCCACAAGACGATATGAGCACAGCACTGGATGTTTACAGTTACCTCAAGTAGAATTTTTTAAACTTATTGGTTTTATTTATACCACAAATCATTTGATACAGCTCTACCACAGTTGTTATAGCGGTATTAAACTAAGTGCAGCATATGTTGATCTGGGAAGTAAATTAGTATTATCGTTAGCCTTTTTTAGGCTGGAATCATATTGTGAGGACATGATAAATTAATCGTACTGTAACATTAGAAATCAAATATACAGCTTTTATTATAAAACTGGGGAAATTAGGTATAAATCTAATGTTAATTTAATGTTTTACATTACACACTT
The DNA here is from genome assembly GCF_051107435.1 of Chaetodon auriga. Classification (NCBI taxonomy): domain Eukaryota; kingdom Metazoa; phylum Chordata; class Actinopteri; order Chaetodontiformes; family Chaetodontidae; genus Chaetodon; species Chaetodon auriga. Next base: position 9,437,712 of record NC_135079.1, on the reverse strand, counting down.
CTTGAAAATCCACCGATTAACAGCTTAAAGCCCCTGACAATAAGATTGGTTGCAGTCTTCTTTCCTGATGCAGCACTTTCACCGTGACACAGGCCCGAGTTTGATCTGTAGGCCCCGATGTGTGGAGTTGGCGTGTTCTGTGTGTGTATCTCTGTGTGTATCTCCTGGTGCACCAGCCTTCTCCAGCAGGCCAAAGGCATGTAGGTTATGTTGAATCAACACACTAAATTACCCCTGGGTGTCAAAGTAAGTGTGCCTGTGTGCCTGTGTGCTCTCTGCAGAAAGATGCCTGGTTAATGGAACTGCATTTAAAAAAGATGCATGCGTGGTAAACCTGCGCTGTGTTGCTTGCATATAAACTAAGCTATAAACTAAGCACTCCCCTTTGCAGGTAGGCAGTAATGTTTTTGGGGAGACTGACCACCAGTCACGGCCCTCTCAGGCTTCGATTTGAGATTCGTTGACTTTGCTGTTGACATGGAGCTTTGCTAAATACAAAGATGGTTGTTGTTTAGCTCTGGTATTTGGCTGCAACTGTTGTTGTGTTCATACATCTCAGTCATATCCACTGTGGGCTGGCATCATCCTAAACAAGAAAATAGTAATTTGAAACAGACAGACAAAACTGCATGTTGTGGATATGAACAGTGACATAATCCCTGTGGAATTTCATGCTAACATTTCAGAGGAAGCGAGTTGGAGCAAAGTTTCATTTCCAAAATATAGACGTGAAGCTTTTGTTGGTTTCCATTGGATGTGTGCATTCTGTTTACCGCAAGTGTTGGGGAAATAAATACTGGAGAGGCTCAAACAGGGAATGCTTTGGGATAAAGAGCCGTCCTGTGAATTCACATTATCAAGGCTTTAGTTATTTTTTTCATTTATTCGGTATTTACAAATGCTTTGTATTATTAGTACTCACTATTTTTCAATTTCACTGCATGAAGGTTGATTTTTCGGCCCAAAATAATTAGCAGCAAAGCCCCAATGCACACAAACACACTGCAGTCTAGAGCCTGGAAATGGTCTGTTGGCGAAATAGAGCAATATCTCTCTAACACCAAAGTCAGTCCTCTTTCTCCACACCTCCAAGCCTTTGTGTCATGATGGCAAGTCGACACACCATTGATTATGGTTCACCTAGGATTTGGCCTGTCACTGGAAGTGCTGAAACTCCTCAGAGCTTCATTTTCTGGAGTGAGCTCATTGGATGGAGAAGAAGGCAAAGCTCAGCGGCTAGCAGTGACTTGGAAATGATGTGCTTTTCAACTCTAGAGAGTGTTAGTCACCCCCTTGTCCACCCAATGACTTGCTTCATCGTGTCTCCAGGGATGTCTCACCCTCATACAGAAGCCCCTTATATATATGTACAGTCACATAAACCAGCCAGTGAACTCTATGAAAAACTCTCTTTCATGTCTTATTGAACTAGCAATCATAAAATCTGAACCTTTTTATAAACACAGGTAAGACAAAGTCAGTGTGTGATTGTGAGTGTTTTGTCTCATTGTTTTAAAGGGGCTGCAGGTGGTATCAGATCTGTCGCTATGCTGCACGGGAATGAAAGTCCTGTGTGTGTTGCCTGCTGTCGTGAGCCGAGCTGATGTTATCCCTTGTGATCCCTTTTCGTGTTTGTGCACCTTGAGCATAACAGCATGGAGTCTGAATGGTTAAACCGTTTTTAAAATGACTTTCCTTCTTTGGAGTGTTGATAGTCCTGTCTTGCTGTCTCACAGATGGGTAGAGGAAAAGACTGATCTAGGCGGTATACATAGAAAGGATATAAAATGAAAGATTTGATCATTGAGGATCAATAGGGCCTCTTTTATGCTGAATGGTACCATATAATCTGAAGTGAATCTGTGAATGTTTGATCATTGATCAAATGAGCAGTTAGATCAGGGCGTTGCAGTGCAGCGTTGGCAGTTTCTGTCTTTATTCAGTGACCTGAAACCAGGACATCAGAGAGATTACACTTGTTTCACTGCTGCAGTATTTCTGCTCTACTCCGGTTTTCCTGTCTTTTTCCCTCTAGACCACAACGTTGCTCCCTTCCTAAAGAATGTGGGACATCTCCACGGGCCAGAGACAACTTCTCTTCACAGGGTGTTCTATCCTGTGGCAAATGTATTGAACTTACAATGTTCGCAACTCGTGCGTTAAAGAATGTCTTCTCGAGGCATTCTGACCTGATTCACTTGTGCATTTTAGTACATCAGGCAGACTTTGCAGACCATTTAAAGCTGTTAGAGGACTGGGGATGTATCTGCAGTGACATGGTGGGAGTAATCGTCTTGATTCATAGGCCTATGTTGACATCTCATTATATAGAGTTTGAACTTCAGAGGAATGATCGGGGACAGACAATAAAGTCTGCTTCCTCCTATTCTCCGTCTTTCATCAAGGTCATTAGACATACAGTAAATCAGCTGTCTATACTTCTGACTGAGGATTTGCCGGTATGCCCTTGGCATGCTTTGTGTCTTTTCTTTAGATCTGCCTCCAAAGTGCCGGCGAATGAGAAGAAGGAACGGCCGTTAAGCACCATGAGTGAGGCCTCCAACTACACAGGCGGCTCGGACTACGCCGCAAACCCCAGTAGCCCAGCAGGAAGAGTGAGTGACACACATGAAGTCTGGGTTATCAGCATGTCCTATTTTAATGCCTTGAGAAAGTTTTTTTTTTTTTTTTCTGTGTGAGTGCGTATTGAGTTCATCTAGTTAGCTAACACTGAGTTCCTTTTGCTGTTTACTCATTTATGCTGTCTTTCTAGCCCTCAAGGCCCTCCAAAAAAATTCATAACTTTGGGAAGAGGTCAAACTCCATCAGGAGGAATCCTGCTGCCCCAGTAATCAAGAGAAACTGGCTGTATAAACAGGTGAGCAACATGTATGGCTTCAGTAAATCCAATAAATCATGACACATTGTGCAGAATAGGCAACTTAACATAATTTTTTAGCCATGCTAGGGACTGAAATGTCTCATCAGCTATTGAATGGATTGTCTTGAAATCTGGTGAAGACATTCATGAACATAAAGATGAATCTTACTCAGTTTTTCATCTAGTGCCGCCATCAGGTCACATTTACTTTGGTCGTTTATCACCAAATATCTGCACAACCAAAGAAATTCACATCAGCTGTAGTTTCTGTTCAATGCTAATTAATGTCAGCATTGTCATTGTGAACTAGCAAGTATGCCGATATTTGCATTTAGCTGTAACGGCTGCTGTGCCTAAGTACAGTCTCATAAAGCTGCATGCATTTGCTGTGAGCATTCCTGTAGGCTTAAATTGTTAATAAAGTTAGTTCATACATAGTGCACTAACAATAACACAGCAACCTATTCATAGCACAGCAAGAAGATATCAATAATTATGACCCAAAATAAAAGACTGCGCCCAATTGCGCAAAACCGCTTAAGCTAAATTTGCCCTTAAATTTTCATCTTAGGATGCCTTGGGAAAAAGTGAGTGGCATAAAATCACCATAAGGATTTCTTCAGGATGCTGTCAGAGAGAATCCTTTGATCTCTTTTCCCTCATGCGTTGCTACATGGTCCTTAATAACCATTTTCCTCAGGAACATTTAATGGACCTATACCGGCTTCTTAGAAGTGATAGTTTGTGGAACAAAAGATAATGGCTGAATTTATGGTTATGGAAGAGGAAGAGGAAGAGGAGGAGGAGGAGAAGAAACCAAGATGCATATTTCCAGGACAGGGAAAACCCTCTGAACATTAGGAGCGATGTCTAACTTGTCAAGAGAGAAGCTTAGATTTGATGTAGCTAATGTTAGCAAGCCAAACGTAAACATAACTCTGATATATTAACATTAAGTATATCTTTTTATTGAAACTCACCGGCTTTTGTCTGTTTTATCTTCTTTCTTGCCTTTGGCTTGTGTGTATTTGTTATGGCAGCGTTAAATTTGCTTTGGATTATGAGCTTACACCTTCCATGTCCTTCAAGGAGAGCAACATTTTCCACTTCTGTCTGGTTTGGCTTTTGTTTTCTTCTTGTATTCTCTTTATGGTCCATTTTGGAGGAGCTCGCTAACACTGACAATAGTAGTAACAATATTGTTGCTGTCAAGTAACGCTAAACGATGATGATGTGAGTGAAGCGTAGCCATAGTAGTGCACATGTGCTGTATTATGACAGTAACTACCGTGAAAGCTGTAGTCTAAACAGTTAGGCTAGTAGACAACTTAAGAGGCTTTATGCACTGCTCCTAAATGAACTGCTTAGCCTAGACAAATATTTTGCATAAGGGACGAACTTAAGTGTCAGACTTAGTTTATGCAGCCGGGCTCAGGGCTGTGTCTGTTCTTCTGTTTATTATCTGCAAGTTGATATGTGTTATACACGTATTCATATTAGTTTATTGCATGTTTGGGTGTATTTGTTTGGTCAGTTGTTTATGAGTGTATTCATAATGTAATTGATATCGATAGAAACAAGGATATTTGCTGTATGAATTTAGATGACCTGTTCTAAGCTGAGCTGAATTTCCTCCTTTTTATGCAGAGAACTGTAAGATTTGCAGGAACAGTCTTAAGAAAGCTCAAAGGATGCTTTTGGATGCCTTTGAGCACATCTTTGTCCAGTGTTTCTGCTCAGCCAGTCATCCACTGTGGCCGGTGTTTAAATACCAATCCCTCATCACAGCTCCCCGGTTACTTACAGGAGGGTGAAAAGGGGGTGCTTGAGGCAGCTCTTGGCCAGACAGGACTCTCTCATGCTTCTTAAGTGGGAGACTCATTTAGTTTTGATTACAGCCCGGCGCAGCTTTGTGAACACATGATGGCTTCCTTTAGTACAGCTGCCAGCTGCTATTTCTTTGGGGACCTCAATCAGGGTGACGTAGATCAAGCAAAAGACTCACAAATCTGCTACACGGAATAAAAGCTGGATTTGCACTTTTATTTTCCTGCCTCATTGAAACCTGGAAGCTATTGAGGTCCTTGGCCGAGGAAAAGCTGCAGCCCCTCGCTTGATCCATTGGGAGAGTAAAATGCCACAGTGATTGATGTGATGGTGAAAGCCTCGTTTTTCTCCTCCCGCCTGAGCAGAGTGAGATCTGACAGAACTTTTGGTAAAGTTTATTCATGAACACATTGTAAAATGAGTGGTTAAGACCCTCACTGAATGGAGGGAAGGTGATGGATTAATGGACAGAAGGAGTTTGAATCTTTCTGTTACATTCTTGATGTGCCTCCATTATGAGCGTACTGAGCAGCATCTGGTATTGTGACTTTTTGATACTAATGTGTTAAACATGCTGGTTCATGGAAGTGAATTTCCATTTAAAGTAAACTGCTGCCCACATGCTGTTTGACCATAATGACAGAGTTGTTGAAGTCCCTCCCCCTACTTTTGTCTCCGGGTTGAATCCACGATTAAGAACTCTGCTCAAGTTTTCCAATAATGCGAACAGAGGAGTTAATACCCTTTTCCTCACCCTTCATCCTTTTCAAGCAGCAGCCTGAAGCCCCCTTTGATCACAGCATTTCAATACCAAAGAAAAACTTAAGCAAAGCAGGTTTATTTTTTTGCCCGCTGAACAACATACTTCCTCTTAAAAGCCAAAGCTGTTTATTTGGTTGAAATTATAAACACAGTGGAGCACTCTCTTTGTTATTATGTTTATCCCATTCCAGAAATCAAGTGTTTCCCTACAACCAAATAATTTAGCCTTACACTCTCAGGCCATGTACAATTTGAGTGTTAGAAATGATTTAGTACGAAGTGGATGAGTTCCACACTGTCTCCATTAAAGCATATGTTTACTTGAAAATTTTAAATGAATCCAAGGAGGAATTTTGACCACATTTTACAGATTTACGAACACAAAAAGAGACAGACAAGGAAATAAATGGGAATAGATATGATGCTGTTCTTTGAAGGAACTCACCATGGAACGTATACAAAGACAGACTGTCTCCCCTAGGTCCCGCCCCCACACCCGCCCGACCCAATCGTGAGCGTACACGAGCTGTCAATTCTCATTTACAGCATCAAATAGCTAATTAATATCAGAAAAATGAGCATTTGAACATTTGCATGCCCATCTGCTGACATTGAGCGGGTGGGGTTTATGAGTTGTACAACAATCAGCCACCAGGGGGCAATTGAGATGTTTTGGCTTTTTTGGGGAGTTGTCATGTTGTCCATCTTCATATACAATCAATGGTGCTAACCCAGTCTATTAAGCTACATATAGCAAACATTTAATCACATCGAAAGTGATTGGACAGCAGCAAGTGCTTTCCCTTTTATTTCAAACCGTTCACACTAGTTTGTGTGGTGACTGTGTCGTCTTCCTCTGGTGTCTTTTCAGGACAGTACGGGGATGAAGCTGTGGAAAAAGAGGTGGTTCGTTCTATCTGACCTGTGTCTCTTCTACTACAGAGGTGAGTCCTCTCTGCTACCAACATCTTTCATTAATGTTTTCGATTAGTAGTTCAAAAATGCTGATGTGACCTTCAGAGCCACAAGCTGTGCTCTTGGCAATTGTCACTATATCTGGATCCAAGTCCTTGTGGTAAGCAGCCTGTCAGGACCAACTGAGCAGACATATTAATTGAAATGGCTCTCCTGTCGTCTGATTTTGCTGTTTGAGACATCATTTTTTCCCCAAGCAAAGCCAGGGCTTTAACCAAGGCTTGCACGCAGCCATAATGCTGGAAGAGAAAGCATGGCAGCAAATTGGATTTCACACTAATGTTAAGTTATAAACAAGTTTCCAGAGATGATGCCGTTTATGTACGGTGGCCTCAGACTAGTGCTAATCTTGGATTCAGTAAACAAATTTATCTCGCTGATAGTAAAAGATCCTCGTCCACGTCGGAGGGGTCACTTTGATCATGCTTATGTCTGTTTTGACTGAATTTTCAGTCTATGTTTTATTTAAATGGACCGTAGCACCTCAACCAATCTTACCCGTGTTTTCCATTCATTAAAATCCGTTTCTCTATAAACCTTTCTCGTTGCTACTATTGCACAGCAGGAAAATATTTGCGAGTGTTTGATGTGATCTTTTTAATAAGATGCTATTGACTGGGCATTTCAGCCTCTCTCACACGGCACTAATGTTCATATCAAATATTGACACAGCTGTGTCCGGAGAGCGTTCGAGAGGTTTCCCATTTAACAAAAATGAAATGAATACTGTGAATCAATGAGGCCGTGAGGTAAATGTCTACTGTCAGGCGGCAGCAACAGAGAAAATGGGAAGTCTTTCCTGGCACGAGTCCATACAGCCCAATGCCCGCTGATCACTCGATGCGGATGCAGTCATCATTTCTGCTGATCAGGGTGACATCTAGTCTGTGTTATTTCTGGTGTCTGCCAGTCCTGTCGCCTGCTTTCCGCCCACTGACTGACAAAAGCTATAGACAGCAGCAGACCCAAAGGCTTTATCCAGACGGACATGTTGAGAATCCATCCATCAGCAGAGAGTGGGAAGAGAGGTCATGAACTTTGCTGCCCCTCAACTACACACAACTGCTATCTGCTGTAGTTATCAGACTATTATTGTGCGCTCAGGGTCTCCCACAGTGTTAGCTTATGTTTGGAGATTGTTCTGCTGAATCTTCTGTGCTTGGCAGAGACACGGAGACTTGCTGGTGAATAGATCAATCCTTCAGACTTCAATATTGCAGCCAGGGGCCTCATTATAGAAACTTCTTAGGTCTGAAATCCTATCTTATCTCAGTTTAGGGTGACATTTAGGATTTTTGGTATTACAAAAACATCTTTCCTAACTGCATTTGGGAAGAAATACTATCTTATCTTGCAACACTGGCTCAAAAAAAATAAAAAGATAAAAAGAATTGGGACACTGTGCAAAAATAAAAACATACCACCAAGAGTGGCCCAGCCAGGGTCCGAACCTGAACCTCTGGATGATCTGAAAATGACTGTGCGCTGTTTTGGGTAAACAGTGCAGATTGCTTATATCAAATTAGTAGGTTAAGCAATTCTCTGCTCAAAACTCAAGACTCAATCTAATCCCCCCTGTGGAGAGTGCTCCGTTGTCAATGTGGAGCCCTGTCTGCAAACTTAATGAGGATTAGAGCAGCCTAGCTGCATAGGACACTGAATCAATGCTTATCTATTCCGCTGATTGGACTCTGCTCATCTGGCCAACACACTCCTCCTTTAGTTTTTATCTCGCAAGCCACTTTGTTTGTCCCGAGCCTTTTTTATGTTTACAAATTAGTGTTCTGCATAAGAGTTTTGTGTAGTATCCTGGACAACAAGTTGACTGACAAAAATACCTCGTAGTGCATTGAGTTGACTTGGTTTTTCCCCGCAGATGAAAAAGAGGAGGGGATACTTGGCAGCATCCTCCTACCAAGCTTTCATATATCCATGCTGTCTGTGGATGATCACATTAACAGAAAATATGCCTTCAAGGTCAGTGCATGTTTTCATTCCTGTCAAACTTTGTTAGATTGCACATTCTATGGTTGAGTACATTTGGAGCATAGCAAAGTAAATCACCAGTATTATTTGAAGCTCTAATGAAATTATCGGAGCTGAATGTCCAGAGCCATGATCACTGGTATAATTGAAAGTTAGAAAATTGTTTTTTGCCGTGGTGGTTTTATATTCCAAGTGTTTTCTTTAGCATATAAATCAACTTCTAGATTTACTTTACTTTGAACATGTTTTGTCTTTACTGTAGGAATAATTTTCAGTTGTTTGACAGTGAAGTAATGCAAGTCATTTTTTTTAACTTGAACTACACACTGCTAATGCTAAGAAAGCAAAGAAAGCTCTTGCCAACAGTCTGTGCTGGAGTACTGCAGCATTGCAGTACTCTTACTTGTCTTGGAAACCCCAAGTATCATGGCAAAAGGCATATTTTATGGGACCTCAGTGGTGTGTACAGTATTTGACTGTGGGTCCTTCATAAACCCAAAGAGACAACAAAGTTGACCTGCCAAGTACAGCCAAACACAGACGCCCGGGAGTCTGCTCAAGGTCTCTCCAACCACACGGCCCACTCCTTTTCCAACTTAAGACTCAGGCTGTAAGAGACAGAGTGGAAGTAAAGAAAGAAACACGAGAGCGGGGCCGACCTCTTCAGTTTACAGTGATTCACTCAGGAATGGGATAACTTTTTTCACTGCATATTTTCACTTTCAACCTTTCCTGTCCCTTGATGTTTTGGCCAAAATGACCATGCCATTAAAAGGTCCTTATTTCCTAAGATTATTCTGAAGCAAGTGGAGTAATGACAGGGCTTTTTCTGTTTTCAGACATTGGTAAACAGGATACTGAGGTTGTTCACTAAACATTCTGTTTTTCTCCTTCTATGTCTGGCTGTTACAATAAATTGGTTTGTTCGCTGCAAGCAAACTGTGCAACTACAGAACAATGTGTCTGCCATACAATGCGTTGCTTGGTGAGTCCAACAATATTGTGGCATTTCACAGGTCATCACATAGCATTTTGCACCATTAGTTGCTAAGAAATATGACATGAATCTCAACAACTCTACATTCTTCTAATTCAGTGATGAACCGACATAAAAGCAACCAACTTCTATTCACTGGTCATCAGAGTTAAAGTGTTGAAGATCCCAGCTGACTTGATGCCTTTCTCTTCTCTCTTTCAGGTAACTTTCTCTGTGTGTCACTGTTCCTGCCCCTGATCCTGTCCATTGTCAAAACAGGCCACACATCCCAACATGAGGACATACTATTTTTGCACTGACACAGCCAAAGAGATGGAGTCATGGATGAAAGTAATGACAGACGCTGCACTTGTGCATGCAGAGCCAGTCAAAAGGTTTGTAAGAGCATCACTGAAGTAGTCATTTTTGGAGAGAGCCTGTATTTTATTTGAAGTTGGGAGATTGCAGTGGAGAAAAAGACATTTAAAAAAGGCATTTGAGGACACTTCTCTAAACAAGTACGATTGACCTTGCATCCCTTGGTTAATTTCTCCATCCTGATTTTTCCTTTTTAACATGTACTATAAGCAAGTGCTCTGAAATCCCTCTGTTAAGCCTGTTAAGTTCTTAAGCAACAGTTCAACACCCGCTTTTGACATTTATGGTCTGTGGGTTTCTTGAAGAAGCTGCGACTGTCTTTTAAGGTTATGTAACTATTTTTACTGTCAAAGTTTATTACAGAGTAACATACACTAGAATGCCATGTGCATGTGGGTATGTACACACTTTGAGTGCATAGTGCAGGTTGTTCAGGGGATGTTGTGCACAGCTGTGCTGGCTGATCAGGATCACTGACTCATCAGGATAGGGTTTTTTTTCCTTTTTTTTAAAAACTGTGTTAAATGTCTGTCATTTGGCAGCCTGCCTGCCTAATGCCCTCCTTTTACATGGGCGAGCAGAGGCGTAATGGTAAAGTGCTTTGTAATTACACAGAGCAGTAGTGCCTGAAATCAACTGGATAGCACTGTTAAATCGGACAGTGTGATGCTGTGAAAAGGCTATATACGCTAATGGCGTTGTAATATCTATCTTAAAGAAACACAATCCGACTTTCAGAGTATCTAGTGTCTGTGGACAGTATTACATTTTATAACATCTTTTCATATTTTAAACCAGTGGTTATTAAAAAAAGAGCAAGATTCAGTAGTCTCCTCTTCAAAGCAGTCTGAGTAAATGCTCACAGACTTCTCATAAGGCTGAATGTGTGCTCTGCTGGGCTGGTGGAGCCACAGAAGGCTGGAGAAGACATTACGTGACTAGTGCTGCTATTTAAAAGGATACAAGTGGAAACTCTGAAGGAATGCCTCTCCTACTGCCCTCTTACTGCTAAACCAGTGAACCATGCTGCTAAGGGGAATTTGCCAAACTTTGAAGCTGTGACCTTGACTCTGTCTAAGGCCAAGGAGTAGTGGTGTCTATTACCTCAGGAGACCTCCCTGAGGACCAGAGAGTTGTAGATACGTCCTGAAGAGAGGGGGGCAAAAGGGAAGCGCAAATGGATTAGTAGAGTCTGAGCAGCACCTTTGTGATATGCCCCAGCAGAGGCAGCGTTTTATTGGAGATATCTGATTTCCTTTCACACGCCTTGCCTCCTCTGGCAGCTGGAATAAACATTGTGCACCTCCACACATTTTCTTTGCACTTTCTTTTTGTTTCAGAGCTGCCCCCATTAGCAGAGTTCATAAAGGTAGTGCATTAGGTCTACGGTATATTTTCTCCATACGTTCTGACTACAATGTCTGAAACACATTTTAGCGGTGAGCTATGGCGCAGATGAGTGTCCCAGCTGCCAATTTAATCTAATGTAGTGATCGTCTTTCTGTTATTATTCTAAGGCCTCTTCTTTGTCTTTAGCAGGTTGGACAAGCTAAAAGTGGAGCAGTGTGGACCACAAGAGATCAATCATGTGGCCAACCACAAGCCGCCACTCACACAGCCCGAAATTCAGAACAATGAACGCAACCGTGAGGTGGACCGTGAGCGCACTGCACCAGCCCCGTCCACCACAACAGAAGAAGAGAGAAAGCAGCGAGATGCTGAGCGCTACGGCTTCCAGAAGGATGGGGCGGAGCGTGAGCGTCCACTCACCAAGATCAACAGTATTAAACTGCAGCCAGCCCAGGCAGCGGCTGTCAAGGCTAACATCACCTCGCCGCAGACTCCAACAGAAATGGACGGCTCACACCGCAGTCCCCAGGTCAATGGATCTGGTCAGCAGGGTCCAGCTGAAGGCACTGGAGCCCCTCCTCAGCGAAGTCCCACCCATGAGCCAGACCGCACCTTGAGCAGGACCAGCTCTATGCAGCAACTGGAGCAGTGGGTTCGCACTCAAAGAGGACGCAACCAGGACGATGACACCAGGAGGTTGGTTTGTTTATATGACCTATTGCAGGCTTGAAATGACCTGAATGTTGCAATGATTTCATTGTGTGATTTCAAAATATGTGCTGCAAGAGGAGAAAATATGTCAGGACACGTTGTTGTACGATGCACAAGACTCCAATCTTCTGCTTCAGCAAGAAGAAGAACTTGGCTAAACTTAGTATAATCTAGAAATGCTGACTCACCTGCATCTCGAGACAGGAGGAATTCTCTTGGAGCATCTCAGTACCCACACAAAGTACATATGCAGACTTTTCCAAAGCTTTTTCTTCACGTTTCTCTCTAAAGCTGTGCTGTTTAAAGCCAGAAAACTTGCACGCTCCTCACCATGATTTAAACACTGTGATATTACACTGTGGAGTGAACCAGTCAGTAGAGCTGGGGATAAACAATAGCTGAGCAGAGCTTTTAGCCCAAGTTACTGCCTGCCACTGACCCTGCTGTGAGAGTCTCATTTTTAATTGGTTGGGATTAAACTTGCTCCCTCACTGTGTCGGTCGGTCGGTCGGTCTGTCTGCCTGCCCGTCCGTCTGTCTCTCCATATGTTTATCTGTCTGTCATTTTCTCGTCACCTGGCTTGTGCTCATGTTTGACACAGCCTTGCCTCATTGCCTCCACTCACTCCTTGAATAGGTTTATTTTAAAAGTGGACGTAAACATCTGTTTTGAGCAGTGCATGGAAAAGATGATCAGTGTTGAACCACAGCAAGGCCTTGGTTCTTATTTCTGTAGTGGTCTGCTGTGATAAACGTGTACGCCCTCTCTGTTCTCTCTGCATTCATCTCTGTCAACAGTCTCTGTTTGTCATTACGTGCATCTCCTCCAGAATGATGTTTAGTTTCCATGTAGTCACAAGTCTTTTTTTTTTTTATGCCACTGGCTTTTTTACAGACCAGTGAGGGTTCTAGCCACGATCTGTCAGGGATTCTCAATAGGAAGCTCCCTCAATGCGAGCTGCTCTGACTTTCAGCCCACAGTGGGAGCTTTTCAAAGCTCAAAGCAAAGAAAGATCTAATTCGTCTTGGGAAGGGTGTTCAGAGTGATGGGTCCGGATTGAACCGATATAGACTAGGTTAGAGATGTTTAGCAGCTATAAAGTTTTAAAAAGGCAAATCGAAAATTTTCTCTGATTTTCTATTTCAGAGCATGATGTTGCTTTGATGAGTGAGTTAGCTAGCGAGTTGTAAATGGGTGTTTTGTTCGGTTTTGTTCAAAGTATAAAAGGCAGAGAAATTGAAAGTCTAATTGACAATAACCCCTTTATCTCTACTCTGAATCTGCCTGGTAGAGCCAGTCATTCATGAAACAAAAGCATGTTTTTGGGAAGAAAATAAATAATTAAACTAGATAATAAAATAGTTTTGAGGGCCGATGGTGAAATCCTAATGAAAACATACAGATATTAAAGCTTTGCTCAAACAAATTCCAAGAAATTCATATCAGCTTTGGTTTTTCTTTGGCCCCAGCATCACGTCATACCAGACGCTGCCCAGAAACATGCCAAGCCATCGGGTACCGTACATGCCTCATTATGGCGATGGCTACTGCAGCATGCCCAGGAATAGCATGGCGCAGCGAGACAGCATCTGCAGCATGTCGCCATCCTTGTACGACCAGGCCCTGGGTCCCTCAGCAGCAGACAAGCGCCGCTCTATGCGCGATGACACCATGTGGCAGTTATTTGAGTGGCAGCAAAGGCAGGCCTACACCCGGCAGCCGGGGCTCTACAGCAACATGGCCAGTCCCAAAACCATGATCAACCTGTCGGAGCATGCTGCACCAAGCCACTCCATCCCCCCCTCGCCTTCCCACGGCTCCCTGTCCATGTATGGTGGCTACTCCCCGATGAGATCCTACAACATGAACAGTGCTCGTCCAGAGACGTCCTCTCCCATCTACAGAAGAGATCTGAGCCTCGACAGACGGCACAGGCCACAACTCAACAAGGTCAGTTACCCTCTTTTAATTACGTTGTCTTGTTGCTGCCTCTTCTTCTGCAAAGGTGTAATGGTTTCCTGTTGGAGAGTTGGTGCCACCTGCTGCTTATTTCAATGAACCGATTGCTAATAATCGCATACCAGTAGTGGATGGAAATAGGCATTCATTCTCATTTTCTTTTGCCAAAATCAGTTAAAAATTTCCAATGAATTTGGATGGAAACCCAGCTATTTAAAAGAAACATCAACATCTCTTTCCACAATCAGTGTCAGGACTGTCTGTCCACAGTTTCCCGCTGGGCCACTTTTTACTTAAGAAAAGGTCTGTTGACAGCTCGTGCTCTGGATTGTCTGGAATAACAGAGAACACTAGAAAGTTATTAGAGCTTTCAATGTTTTGAGCAGCACCAACAAAATTCTGTTCATTTTTATTGTGTTTGTGGAGACAGAAATCTGAGACGGACATTTCAAAACCTTGACAGAGAAAAACAAAAGATATCTGAATGGCTAAATACCACTTAGGCTAAAATGTTTCTTTATTTGAGTGAAGCTTTCAGCTGTGAATGATTGCTTACTGCATTGTGTGAAGTGTTTTTATTTTTTATTCACTGTGTCCTGCAGTACGCCTACCCACCTGACAGGAGGTCCATGCCTGCAGGAATCCCGGTCCAGACTATCACTGCCCAGTCTCTGCAAGGCAAAACAGTAAGTCCTCATCCATCCCCTTTGGGTCCATCACTATCTCCTAACTGAATTTCTGTAATACACCACCCAGTAATTTCAAGCTTGGGCTCCGCACACTTACTCATTTGGGTTTAATTGGAATTCTTTGAGCGACAAGGCTATTTTCACAACACCACCTACCCTCCTTTTCTCCCTCTCCCTCTTTCTGTCCTTCATTCCCTTCCAGGAAGACATTGTGACAGAATTTTTAGAGACAGATTTAGGCAGAACTCAGATGTATGTTCCAAGTGGTAGGATTTAGGGTATGTTCACTTCAGGAGCTCCTTTGACTCGCTTCACATCAGTGGAGACTTAAAAACCCTGTCACTCACAACTCTCTAAGCCAGATCAGGAATTTATGTCAAAGCCGCACACAGTGCTATGTCCTCATGGAGCTGGTAAAGTGTGAACTGGATTCTGTAATGAATGCTAAACTGTTCTTCTGTCTTGAGTGGACGTGTGAACTTTGCATGCTGCTGACAGCGATAGCACTTTGGATAATCTCATGGTCCTGAGCTGCATGAAAACTCAATACCTAGATAAATCAACTGTTCACCTATTGGAGCCTGATACCTCTAAATCTCCTGTCCTGGTGTGTTCTCTCCTTCCTCTCCCACTCCCCCTACGGTGTGTCCCTGTTTCATTGTGGCTGTATTTCCCTCCCTTCCTCCCTCCCTTGCAGCCTGAGGAACTGACTCTGCTGCTGATAAAGCTGCGGCGGCAGCAGGCAGAGCTAAACAGTATCCGGGAGCACACTGTAGCACAGCTTATGCAACTAAACATGGATGGCGACAACCCAAAGGTCAGGCCCCCAGAGATGCCCCTGCAGGCGTGTGTGTTAGCATTTGCTGTGTATGCCATCTTTACCAACTTCCATTATCCATCTGGATCCAGAGGAATTTTCTTTTTTTTGGGGGGGGGGGGTCCTCACACCCGGCTGTTTTAAAGAGAAAAGGCGCAACAGTAGGCATTTTCTCCATAGAGGACTATGCTTTGGTCTGAAGTTCATCATGTTCAGAGATCAGCTAACTTGCTTTCAGCTATTCCCAAAATGTGTGGAAACAACAATAATCTTATTTTACAACCAGCATCTGACTTAATGTCGTTCATCAGATCATTGCATGTGATCCATTTCAGTCGGGCAAGCAGTTGTTTGAGTCATTTTACTTCACTTAAGAGTCCAGACAGATGTTGGTCAGAAATGAAACTTTAAGCCATTGGTGAGCTTAATGAGTGACCAGTTAAGGAGGTTAAGGCCACTGGCATACGTAAACGTTAATTCAGGATTTTTGCAATTTAAGTCTCCTCTAAGACGTCAGGCTACAGATTTGACTGTTGCTGATGTAGGCCAACCAGGCCTGAGGTGGTGAATGGTTGGGTATGAGGGATTGAAGCTTATAATCACACTTGCCCTGTTTTTTTAGCCACTACTCTACAATTTATTTAAGTATCCCCACATCAGTATAACCAAAGATTGTTGCTTTACCTTATGTAGATTAATGACTTAATATCAAGATACTCACACCCAGTTTAAATGATGCACTTGAAGTATTTTTTTCAAATCTCAGCTCACTGCTTTCTTTGTGTTTTGCCTGCATGATCTCTGGTCATTATGGAGCTCCTTCATGTCCCATAGTACACTCATTCTGTTACCTTATGTACAGTAGGACTTCTGCTACCTGATCTTTTCTCTTCATGTTGACTGGTCCTATGACCCCAATTCCAAAAAGCACGCTGTGTTGTGGGTTATCTTTAGGTATATTTCATATGCTTGTTTGTGAGAGAGAGAGAGGGCTTCAGAGAAAGAATGTGCCCTCCTTTTCTTTTGTCTCACTCTCCTGTTGCCTTTTCTGTCCTCTCCTTTTTGCTGCTGATGTTAGAACGACATTCTCTCCCATCACCTCCAAAGGAACCTCATGTATTTGGACAATCAGGTGGGGTAATGCATGAATGCATGGCCCTGTCTCCTCCTGTCATGACCTGAACTTATTTAATGCTTAACCAGTACTGTTCGCTGAAAAATCATTTGATTTCCTCTTTGATGCCGAGCTAACTCATCATTAATTCATTTAATGTTGATTTTTATTGGCACAACTGCATAGCATGGACCAGTGCAACATACCATAGCATTTATAGCCTGAGCTAGTTTAGTTCAACACTCATCTCTAGATGGGCCTATTCATTCGTTCATTAGTCTGAATATGTACTCAAAACTCACTGTCAGCTATGCTAACTGAATATCTGGATATCACTCTATTCTGTATAGTTGGGAGATGCAGGAAAACTTTATGTCTTATATACGCAGTGCATATAGAGAGGCGTGTATCATGACTTTCATCTTGTGTATTATTGCTGTGCCTTTAGACTTTGAGTAATTACAAAAGTACAACATACAGCACACGCAGAGATAAATAACACATTTCTACTAATAATGCAGGGAAGATACTTTCATACTGAAATGAGCCTCGAGATTTGTGTAACCGCTGACAAATGTGTAATTTTGCTCTTCACACTGAATCTAAGGTGATGAGGCTTAACACTCACCATCCTCTGCACTTACACTACATACAGAGTAACAATACTGCTTTCTATATTTGCATAATCATAATACATCAAAAGTTTAACGGAAGCTTTCCACCGCTAATAAGTAAGCATCTTAGAGCTTTGCACTACAAGTCGTCCTGATCCTGCTTTTGAGTGTCTCTTATTGCCTCCCGTTGCTGTATCCATCCCCGTCTACTCTGGATGTTTGTGTTTGAGTCTGCTTTATGAGAAAGAGCAAGCGAGGTGTTAACAATATTGTCGGTGTTGTCTCTGAAGTGAAGCATTGCTGTAAACTGACACTTGCTATATCGCTCCTCTCCACACTGGACTAGATGAAGGAAAATGACCCTTTAATCGTCATGACTCACACTTTGATTGAGAACTCTGCCCCAAGGCCTCAACTTTACCAGCAAGTAAGGCCAGCCAAAGGCTTTGCTCCGCCTCATCCTCACCAGTCGCTGTTGTTATTTTGGTCTGTTGTGCAATGCTCCTCCTCCGGTGTCCAAGTCCTCATGGCATCTTGAGACTGGTCTCCCTGTATCGTTTGTATCGCCAGCACCTCCTCATCCATTGCTTTTGACTGTTCTCCTCTTATTATGAGAAGTCATGCCAATACGGTCATGACTTGTGAAAGAGTAGTTTGATGTGTTTGCTTCACTGTTCAGTTAAACCCCTTCCTCGTCCTCAGGTTTGTGTGGCCAGGTGTTTAGACAACACTCTAGCTGTGGGACTGTCCTAAATCAAAAGCTAAAGCAGTGGTTGCACCCAGATCATTCAGGTAGCACAGCCTCTAGTCTTTACTCATCTTGTTTTGTCTTCTAGCACCCTAAACAGTGAATGTTAGGGTGTGATTTTCATCACCCTTGGCGGAATGTGTTCCCTCTCGTTAGCCAAGCCACCTGGACCTGGCAGGGGAACGCTAATTAGTGTGACTTAGTTCTGTGTTGCCAGACATGTCACTTCTCACTGCGGTGTTTTACCAAGTACTGCATTTTTCTGTGAAAAGAGGAGTTGTAGTGCATTGTTTTAAAGCAAATGTGTATATATTTTCACTTCTAGCAGGATACATGAATATTCCACTGCCATAAAATATAACGCCAAAGTAACAGCTTGGCAAATTAACTCTAACTGTTCACAGTTAATTCACCCAGTGCTACTTTATTAATTGTTAGGTGATGTTAGGATTTAGTGGTTTAAGTCTGTGTACTCTTGAGCATCAGCTATGCAGTAGACCCTATACCTAATATGGCCAGGGAGTCACTTTGATGATGAAGATGAAGACTGAGGTCTTCAAGGTAAAGTCTCTCTCTCTCTCTCTCTTTTTTTTTTTTTTTTTTTACCTGTCTGCATAGCTTCTCCTTCACCCCTTCTTGTCATTCTGCTGGTGGAAAGGATAAAGAGGGCCGCCTTGTGTGTGACGATGGCTATGACATTACTTTGCCACTTTTGTGACTTCCTCTTGAGGTGTAAAAGTGCCGCCACAGACTGCCCCCACCCACCCTCACCCCCTCTGCCCTCTCATTGGCGTACCAGCCCGGCAACAGCTGCATTCCCACCTGTTCAGCTGCCAGAAGTCTGTCTCCCTCCTCCTTCCCATGTCACTCGTAATCCACACTACACGACACCACAGTGAAGCTCCCTGAGCTGTGGGGGAGTCTGCATGTTCTGTGTGGAATGCCATGTGGTTCTCAGGTCCCACCTGCTTTAACTGTACTGTGTGGTTCCACTGAGGAAAAAGGTGTGAAGAAAAGTGTGTGTGAAAGAGTGCAGGTGTGAGTGTGGAAGGTGTACAGTGGAGTCTAAAAGTATTTGGACAGTGAGTCGTTTTTTGTTGTTTTGGCTCTGGGCCAGCACACTGGACTCGAAATTAAATTATGTCCATAAAGTTAAAGTATCGACTCTTAGCTTTAAGACTTGCAGGGTACAGGGTCATGAACCTGAATTGTACGGCCAAGCGACCAGTGGTTTTTAGGGCCAAACAGATATGTGATATGATCGTGTGTTTCACCTGCTGAAGACCAAACTTAAAGCAAAAAGACTCATAACGAACAAGAAGGAAAGATGGATGCAGGTCAGGCCTGGCAGGGCGTCATAAGGGAAGGTACCAAGTGTCTGCTGATGTCTGTAGGTTGACCAGCCAGTCAGTGACTGCAGAGGACTTGAAACAATATGTTAAGCGTGAGTACTGAATTCAGGTATATGCTAATTTTTCAGTTAACCAGGGTTAAGGATGTAAATTAAAGCTGAAAGTTGCCACTTTGACCTTATTGCCATCGTGTCATTTTAAATCCAATGTGAGTATAAACACAAAACAACACAGAATTATGTCACTGTCCTAGTATTTATGGACTGCATGTATTTTATTTATTTATTTATTAGAGTGAGAGGTGTGGGTGAATGATGAAGCATATATCTGATGAATGGATTTTCTGGGAACATGGGATCCAATGCAGTTGAAATAATTTCCCCAGTTTGAGCACTGTGTTTTTTCTCTTTAAGATAAGTAGATGAGCGGTAGTAATACAAATGGAAAGAAGGATGAAGAAGGATTTTCTTTTCTTGGTTTTGTAGTACATAAATGCAGGTGTTCTGATGATAAACACAGATGTTGTAATAGTATAAACTAGTGTAGAAGTAACTGCAGTACAGTCTGTTGTTGAACTGCTCTTGTGTATTGAAGTAACTACACATCTGTTTATAATTGTTCGGAGTATTGTACATTAAGTCCTAAAAAGATCTGTGGTTATGCTGTTATTCTGGGAATATCTGTAAGTAATATTGCACTTAGACTTAACACACACTCAGTTGACCACAGTCACCAGACAGGCAGAGTCCTCGGACCGATTAGCTGCTGAGCTTGTGCTGCAGAAAACACAGTTGGTGGGACACAGCTTATGCGCTGACTCTAGAGTTTAGTAAGCAAGATTGTTTTACATGCCTTCCCCTTGCATTTCCAATAAAACCACTGCGCTGTGCTGATGGAGACAAACGACGGTGGGTGATGAAACGCGAGGCACCAGAATCTGTGTTTAGACTGGCTGCTCTCCCACTGTTGGTTTGCTAACTTACAGTAGGTTGACTGATTCAGTGAAATATGAGTTTCCACGCAAGGACAAATCCTGGCTCAGTGAGAGAGCCTTGACATGACACTGCATTAGATCTCCAGATTCTAATGTGTATGTGCATATTCGGTGTCTCCGTCTAATGCTCTGTCTTTCTTCACAGCTGAGTCCAGAAGACTACAGGGAACGCGCCTATTCATGTATGCCAGAAGAGGTGGACATTGATGTAAGCTCACTGCTGCTGTCCCGCATGACATGAAGCTCCATTCAACTCAACATGATGGGTCTCAACTCTTTATTGTTTTCTCTTCAGACCAAACTTAGCAGGTTGTGTGAGCAGGATAAAGTGGTGGGGACACAGGAGGACAAACTTCAGCAGCTGTACAGAGAGAAGGTGACTGAACAGTGCACATCTGTCATCATTACTTTCTTACACAAAACAAAGTTTAAAGTGTTTACAACCAAAGGGGTGGAATAAATAAACTAAAAAGAGTACACAGTTTATATTGTATGTTTAATTTCTGGAGTAGCTTCAGTTAAGCATATGTGCACAAAACTGAGAGAGAGAGAAAGCATAAACTGAAAAGTCGTGTATGTCTCTTCTAGTGCTTAACTACAGTCCAGCAACTGTCATCAACTTAGTCATGAGGCTTGAAAAGCGTGCATGTCATATTTAACAGATGTGACTTGTCAACTGTCAGCAGACTGGAACGTTGTATTTGTTGCTGTGCAGTGTAGACAAGGCATGCAGAGTCAGTGTTCAAGGTAAAAGTACACTGCGAGAACAGTAATATGCTGTGTTTGACCAGCAGATCAAACTCAGTTATTATTATTGCTATGATTATACTCACTTATGCAAACAAAGTCATGGAAACATTTCTTAAATTTGTTTTTATTTGTTTGATAAAATGAGTAAGTGAATTGTGAAATGTAGCATAATTTGGAGTTCCCTCCATGCCCGTAACAAACAAACAAACAAACAAACAAACAAAATAAATATAAAATTCAAATTAAGTTCTAAGATGATTGGCTGATTAGTTGATTTATCACTCAACATTTTGATTATTGATTAATGCATGTCTTTGCACTGATAAGACAAAATAAGCAATTTAAAATTTATACTTTGAGCTCCAAGAAGGGCTCATGGCCATGTGCCATTATTTTAAGCAGTTTTACCAGTAAAGAACGAAAGTTACATGCAGCCAGATTTTATTATTTAATACCTTTGCAAGAAGTGTGGCAGCTTAAAACAGGGTCATGTGCCAGAAGAGTTGGAGAGGCTTGAGTAATCCATCACGACTTTGCTCCAGTGAACTGATCTGAAAGGTTACGGTGACAAATTACATACCCGTGCTTTATGTGTATTGGATTTGTCGTGTGTTCCTTCAGCACACCCTGGAGACAGCACTGCTGTCAGCCAGCCAGGAGATAGAGATGGGCTCTGATAACCCTGCTGCCATGCAGAGTGTCATGCAGCAGAGAGACTTACTGCAGAGCGGCCTGCTCAGCACCTGCAGAGAGCTTTCCAGAGTCACCACTGTGAGTCATGCAGCACATTCACACACACACTCATGCTGTGGACACTGATGCTCTCTTTCCTCAAGATTAATATGAGAGTGTTTGCCTGCTTTCTTTTTTTTTTAACATTGTCATTGACAAAGTGCACCTCTCTCAAACCAGGAGCTGGAGCGCTCGTGGAGGGAGTACGACAAGATGGAAGGGGATGTGACTCTGGCTAAGAACAACCTGCTGGAGCAGCTCGAAGCGCTGGGAAGCCCTCAGGTGGGATAGTTCTTGAGAATCAAGCTGCACTGCTTTACTCTTTCACCGCTTCTGCTGTCTAACACTGCCATGGTATAATAGTCAAACTTTGGTTGGAGTATCTGTGCTGCAGAGCTTCAAAGAATGCTGAAAATGTGACAGATTACCTTCAACATCTACTCATCCTTTTTGTAGACACTTTTTATTTTTCTTTTTTTTTTTGACTTTGGGGGAAAAAGTAAAGAAGATTTCTTTGCTCCAGTGCCCTTAGCTGCAGCGTGGAGCGAAGTAACTGAGAGATCAAAGCAACATAGTGAGTGATTGATGACTGTGGCGATGATAGAGCAAGTCTTAATTAAGTCTGCCTTTTATCTTGTCCTTCATCGCGGGAGAGGTGTAGAGACGGTGAGAACAGTCATTCCTGCTTGAGCCTGAGTCAGAGGCAAAGCTAATTCAGAGTAGAGGAGTCAGAGGGCCCACAGGGAGCCTGGACATCCTCTTCTTAAGTGCGGAGGAGATAATTACACCTCTGTTTCTCTTGCTCTCCTGCTCTTCCCTCTGTCCAAAGAGCCAAGTTAAGTGTTAATTTGCAGATAATGTTATGTGATTTGTGAACACGTGTGCGCTCTCTGTGCTGCACATCCAGACGGAGCCTCCCAGCCAGCAGCACGTCCGCATCCAGAAAGAACTTTGGAGGATTCAGGATGTGATGGAGGCCCTCGCTAAACATAAAGCGCAGAGAAACGCTGCTGATGGCGTCAACTCCTTTGGGCCCATGGGCTTCAACAAGCACAGAAATGAGGTGAGGCACCCACTGAACAGTACACATGGTCATTCTGTTCTGCAGCGCTGAAGCAATTAATTGAACTTATCAATTAATTAGAAAATGAAACAATAATTTTGGTAATCATTTAACTGTGCGAAAATGCCAAAATTTGCTCACTCCAGCTTCTCAAATGTGAGTATTTGTTCCTTTTCTCTTTTTTTTTTATGTAATTGCAGTTTGAATCTTTGGGTTTTGGACTTTTTGTTGGATACCTTCAAGGGGATTTTTCACTATTTTCTGACATTACATAGACTAAAGAATTAACCCATTAACTGGAAGAAATAATCAGCCATGAAAATGATCTGCGGTTGCAGCCCTTCACATCTCCTGTAGTTGTGTAGATGATGACGAGCTTAAGCTGTGGGCTCAAACTGCCAGCCCTGCTCATGGACAGTATGAGTGGTGGTATCTGACTGGATGTGTCAGTCACCCTGTAACAGCATGCGGAGCCTTCTCTCTGGCTATCAGCTGGTTTGGTCGTCCTGTGGGCCAGTGCTACTCCGCACCAGATGGTGGTTGCCCTGAGCGTGCGTGGTGGCGCCATGTGTCACCTTGCTTCCTGTCCTGTCATGCCCTGTATAATCCCCAGGAGGAGGACTCGGTACCCCCGCGGCCACCCCTACCCCAGTCCTACGTGCCCAACCCCCCCACCGTGCCCCCTCTGCCCTCTAATGCCGGTGCGCGCCCTTCATCCCTCCACAGGCCGGAGGACAGGAAGGCCCATCACAGGAATGGCACGCACAGCGTAAGCTTGTTAAACCGTTGACCTCGTGGTTGACCCCGCCCTCAGCTGTGTCGTCACACGTCATTGCTTGCTGTGATGGTTTTCACTTTCATTTTGACAGACATCCCCCGTCTTTTGGATTGTTTTTGGTTGGATCATGTCCTTTTATTTACTTGATGTCATTCTTCCGTCATCGTTATTTTTCAGTTAGTTGGATGAGGCCTCATTCGCATATTTTTTTTGTGTCCTCTTTTCAATTGAATTGCCACGTCTTCCTTTTCTGTCTCTCTCTGCGTGCTGAAAAGTGTTCTATTGTTCAGTTTTGTTGTGTTCTGTCCTTGGTTATAAACTAAACTGTGTCTGAGTTTCTGCCTGCTGCCTACTTTTTCATTTGACTGGAAAACTGTGTTGAACTCAAACAACACGGAGAGTTTTTCTTCAAGCTGTATACATTTAGATTGGCCTGTCTGTAAAGGCATCATTTGGTGGAAAAGGATTCTTTGTTTGTCATGGTCTCTGAAGTCATCATGTAGGAGAAAATGTCTCCTTTTTCATATGGTTTATGTCTCAGTTTGGAACCAAACTCTCCGTAACCGTAAATCGCCGCTGTTCTGTCAGTGTGTTGAACTTGTTGTTCTCGTTGACAGGGTCCAGACTACAGGCTGTATAAGAGTGAACCAGAGCTCACCACAGTGACCGAAGTGGATGAGAGCAATGGAGAGGACAGATCTGAACACCCATCTGAACATTCTGGAAACAAAGGTAGTCACACAAAGTAATATGATGCCACATCCTGGTAACTTCTTGACAATGCTAAAAATCCAGTCACCTGAAGAAGTTATACTCTGACACAGAGAATAAATACAAGGTCAGGCCTTTCTCCAAACGTTAGCCCAGCATCATAAAGTAAAATAACACTGCTCAGGTTTTCATACTAGGTTGACTTGTGTACCAGTGCTGAAATAACCTTGTTATTCCTATTCACTCAGCTATATTTAGATCTCATGCCACTGTACATTCTCTGTGAAAAGGTGGTTTAGAACCTCTTAAAGAGTGCATTGGCCTACATTTGGTGAAACAGCTTGCGCAGCATAGCCCAGGTGTTTGACTGTAGCTCTACACTTGTTCTTGTTCCACACTGCCACACAATCAACAGTAGCAACCTGCTACTCACCTGTTTTCAGTTCATATAGGATTCATCTCCTAAAACATAGCACGCTCCTCAGTGAATAGCTGTTAATGTATTGCATAAAACTAAGTGCTCTGTTGTTGAAGCAGGTGGCTTACTGAGCTTTTTGTCTTCTTTACCTGTCAGGGACGTCCTACCCAGTTGGCATTGTCCCACCCAGGACCAAATCTCCAGTGCCTGAGTCTTCCTCCATAGCTTCATACGTCACCTTAAGGAAGAGCAAGAAGCCTGACCCCAGGACGGTGAGTCCCTGGACTTTACTCCTTACTGCACTGAGGATGATGTGACACCTAAGTATAAGCATGTTTTAACCTTTCGGACCGTCAGCTGCTGCCACATATCACCGTCAGTTGTTGGAAACTTACTTTAAAATGTAACGGCTAAACTGTCTAGCACTTATTTTTCTTTGTTGCAAACCAGACACCATTGTCTCTAAGCAATAGAGAAACAATGATAATAATAATGATTAACAAAAGCTTTTTGCTCTTGTGTTCTTCTCTTGTTATCTCGTCATTGCAAGCCTCCTGTGGGCAGCAGCAAACTGGTCACCACTTAATTCTCTCGAATTGCTTTTACTCCCGTCTTAATTGGTTGTTTTGGTTATTAAGCTGTTGTGTGAAAGCTAACATGTGGCACAAGAGGCCAGGGTGTGACTCACACTGTTAAAACCAGGCGGTCATAAAATAGATGCCAAGCTTGGTTTATACAGTTTCCAGCCTCAAACAGTATCAACTTAAATATACTAACCATGTCATTAGTGCACCACACTGAAGGGTGTGTCCTGCTTTTAGTGTGTCTGTATGGGCCTGAAAAAAAGATGGACATGTAGTATAAATGAACCTATTTGAACTTGAAATGTCAGCTGTACGTACACACATACTGTAGAGTTCCCTGTTGGCTCTATAGCCCGTGGTTGTAAAAGAGTGTGTCGCAGGCCTGTAGAGTTCAGCTTAGACCGTTGGATACCAGCCTCTTGAACAATCTGGACAGTGGAGGCTGCGTCCTCGGGCTCTGGACTGAATCCAGATCAGCCAGCCCCTCCAGCATGGCCTGAACCTGAAAGTGAAAAGCTTCTTCTCAGTTCACTTCACATCATCAGCCTCTCCTGCTCAAGCATTAACAGGCCCTCAGCCTCTCTGAGTGCACCCATGTGTGCCAGCAGGAGCGTGCGTGTGCACAGCAGCCCGTCAGGTTGTTTCCTCCTGTGTTTGGACTTGTGCATTAAGGAGCCATTTCACTGTCATTGTTGTGGTTATTGTGACTTCATGGTTTAAAGAGGTTTCTCCAGTGCATGTAGTATTTCCAGAGAAGATGTGATTGTTCCACTTGGTCATGTTTAGACTGTTTTCAACAATACCCAGTATTGGCTGCAAACACTGCATCATGTCATCTGGTGACGTTGTTGGTGTGTTGACATTTGTTTTCTAGCATAGAAAATCTGAGCGTGCTTTTACATTATTATTAAATTCTATTTATTGTCTGTGCTTCTGTGTCCCTCTGTGGTGTTCATGCACGTCTGTGGTTGTCGTGTCTGCCTAACAGGACCGTCCACGCAGCGCGGTGGAGCAGCAGCTGTGTGCTGTGGAGAGCAGCCGGCCCAGGATGAGCGTGGAGGAGCAGCTGGAGAGGATCCGCCGCCACCAGCAGGGTGCCCTCAGGGAGAAAAAGAAAGGCCTCAGCATCCGGGGAGGCAGCCAAGAGAACACGCCCTCTCGCAGTCACTCATTTACTAAAGAAAACCATTTTCGCAGCGTGCAGGTATTGTGACTGCTGCAGACACTAAGGCAGCACTTAGGCTGAAATCAAATGCTGGAAGCATTTTTAAGCTTGTTTTTTCTGTGCCTTTTCTAGTCCCAAATGAGGCGCAGAGATGAGGTGATCAGCAGCGACATTCAGGAGCTGGAGGCCTCACTCAGGCAGCAGGAGGTGGTGAGGGAGCAGGAGACGCCCGCTGAGGAGATTGCCCGTCTCAAAGAAGCCTCGCAGGCTGACCACTTAAATGTGGACCGAGAGGTAAGTCTCATCAGCTGGCTGTCGCAGTCGTCAGGCTGAGGGGGCTGATGTTAATCACGGCCAAATTATTTTGCAAGTGTTCACTAACAGCACATCAAGTATTGTCCATTTAATTCTTAATCCCACAGCAGAAAATCTTTTTTTTTTTTAAATAAAGTGGAATAATTAAACAAACTGCAATTAAAAGCCAAGAAATATTATGAAATAAATATGAAACTTGATGTTGAGCTCGTCCTGTAACTAAATGTTGTGTAATCTTGATCACTTGGTATAACACCCTTTGTTACCTCAAGCAAAATTATCAGGGAGATAATGGCAATATGAGTCTTATTTGACGGGTAAATTTCAAAAAGGAAATTATCCTTATAGCTAGGTGATGAACCATGACCGTGGACCAAAGCGCGTTTGACACCATATTTCACCTACAACACAATTCTAAAAATGATTTGTTCACTCAGATTTTTAATAAATGTACTAAAAGTTGCAAAACCTGCACCCAGAATTGTTTTTTCCAACTCCAAACTGAGCGTGACACTGTGACCCCTCACAGTAAAATCTTTTCATAGGTTGCCTGTAAAGCTGGCACTTTAAAGGCTCTTCTCATTGTCTTTGGAAGAGTTCACAGCCTTTCTCTGGATTACATCAATGAACTCCTTCCAGTTTTATGTTCCCAGCTGATCTCTGCATGCCGCAGAGTGTCTCACATTAAGCGTTTGTCGCTCTAGGACAAAGCCTCCGGTGATGCTCCATTTAGTTCTAACACACCCAAAATGTGGAACAGCCTGCCTGTACTGTAGATGATGACAACGAGCATTTGTTATTTATTTAGAAATGCCATTTTCTGATTTGTATTTGCATATTCTTTTTGCCTGCACCTTTATTTCATGTCTATTTTTCTTTTATTTGTTAAGCAGATAGTATTCCGCTCATTCTTGTGAAGTGTGCTGTGTTAAGTGTTTCTTTGTGCTGTGTTTCCTCAGCTGTCTGTGCCTGACAAAGTGCTGATACCTGAGCGTTATGTGGAGTCAGACCCTGAGGAGGCTCTAAGCCCTGAGCAGGAGGCTGATAAACAAAGGAAAGTTGATCGCATCAAAGCCCTCATAGCCAAAAACAGGTAAACACACATCACGATCTGTCTGTACGTTTTATTAGCGAGGACAGGGCTGCTCAGACCCTTGGTGTTAGGTAAGGATCCTTTGGTGAAAGGGCGATCTGTGCAGGTGAGCGCTGATATTTCCCTGCAGATGTCATGCATGAAATTCTTTGTAGAAGCAAGGGGCAAGTCTGGGCTCATAGCAGGACATCACCTTATTTGCCTCAGAGGGGCCCACGCTGCCTGTCTGCTCTTCCCATGCAGATCAGTGCCTCAGATCTGCAGAAACATCCCTGCTCTTATCTTGTAGCCACTGTGGCATTTTATTCTAAATGTCAGCTCTCTTGAATTGATTTTAAAAGAGATGGCTTGTCTTTCCCGGGGTAATTGTGTTTACTCTGAAACTGCGTTTACAATTAAAGCTGCATACTGTATATTGCATTTTGTATGTGCGTGTGTGTGCTCCCAGCATGCAGAATGTGCTGCCTAGTATGGCTCTAAGCCCAGAGGAGGAGACTGAAGAGGAGGTTACCGTGCAGGAGAAGGAGAAGATGATTAATATCTCCTACGAGCTGGCAGCAGAGGCCTCCAAACGCAGCAAGCTGGTAGCAGGTACATCTCTAGAGAGCAGAGGGAGGAGGCGGGGTTGATCAAAAGAATGTATGTTATAAAACAAAAGCCGGCGTGAGCCTGTTCTTGAACACGGTTACTTTTTATTGTTGTTTATCGACCTGCGGCTGCTTCCATTGTGTATGTGTTCAGTCATTTGTCATTGTAGTTTCAGTACTTTTCTCATTAATTTCATCGACTGCACTCATTATTTTCTCTGTTGTTTCCGTTGTTTAGTCATTAGCTGCTGATGCCGTGCGTTTTTGTTATTTTGTGCGTGCCTGGTGTGTGTTCAACATGTTGCTCTGTTTCATTGCAGTGAAAAGCCTGTCGCCCTCTTCCCCGCCCCTTCCACAGTCTCCTAACACGCCCCCTCAACTCACTGATGGGTCTCACTTCATGTGTGTGTAGTAGCACCAGTAAGGGCCTTCATCAACCCGTTTTGTCCATACTCACAATGCTAAAGTGTTCTCAGTGTTGTAATTGTTGTCTCTGGGAAGAAAAGTATGTCACAATGAAGCAATTGATGAACAGTTGTGTGTCTTCATGCATTCTGTGTTGGTGTAGACGCCATTTTTTCCTCATCTTGTGGTATTTCTTAGTCTCTGTAGCTACATGACTCAGCTTCTCATTGTTCCTGTAGTGCCATTATATATTTTTTTAACATTTTACAATATTCATTGTTGCGAAATGATGCAACTCAAATAACTGGAATATGCACTCGGTGGCCACTTTATTAGGTACACCAGTACAGTTAAATGCAATTTAATATAAAGCATAATTTGACCTTTGCCCCCATTTATTATTAAACCTCGCCTTCTCTTTCTGCAGCACAGGCTCTGGCCTCAGTGAAAACCTACACCTGAAGGAATCAGCAGTGGAGGTATAAAGATGCCTCAGAAGACTTCCCCAAGGACATCAGCACAAGGGCACAGCTTACAGAGAGACAAACTGCCCACTCCGCACTCTGGGGTCTGAAACTTTGACTTCTGTAATCTCACTGTGACGTCTTAAGATCCTATGCCACCAACAACATTTTTTCTGTCTGACATTTCTCTGTTACTGCCCCTGTTCGGGGCACCACACTCTCTTCAAACTGGTGAGACAATACAGCTTTGATACTGTCATCATTTCACTTCCATTTTCAGTTGTTGCAAGGCTTGTAAGATTATTTTTTATTATTTATATGGTTTTATTAGGTTCTTGTTTGATTACGGGCCAACGTGGGCCGTGCCACATTTTCCATTCATGTTTCACCACCTTTCCAGAACAGTTTCAAGAACATGTTTTCACATGATTTTAGTTCAGTGTTTTATAAGTCACTTGATCTGTTTTTCACACATTGGTCATTAGCTAACCATTCATATTTATCAATTTATTGTAAAGAACATTTGTTGATGCGAAACATGGGTATATAAGAGATGTAGATCCCTCCATTATAGTGAAAGGAGGGGATACTTTATTGCTGCAGACTAGGGTTATTTCTAATTTCTCCTGTTTCTGGGTTGTAATTATTTAAAAATGGGATCTTCTGCAGTCCCCGTCGCATTGTTGCCGACACATATGTGAATGTTCAGGCTTTAGTCACTCTATACTGTCTTTTTTTTAATGCAGAGAGATATATTTAAACTGAGGGAAGGACGAAAATCAGAGTTTGGTTCTATTTTATGACATGTTGGTTTGAAGTCTTGAAAGTAAAACAAAAAAAGTTAGCACATGTAAAAAGCAATAAAAATGAAACATTTGTGGATCTAGGATTATTTTCTGTGTACAAAGTGTAATTATCAGAGGTTTACTGTGTATATAATGTACATGGTACAGCAGGATGGGAGCATGTATCCAACATATGGTTACATACTAGATTTGATTTGCAAATGTTCATATTCCATCTGTTTTATATCATGTTAAATAAATGTTGCCGTTCTTAACAAATGGTTGCATTGTGTTCTTTACCACCCTTTTACTAGAGGACAAGCTGAGAGCACAGCCATGTAAACCCACTTACTGGACTAATCATTTTAATTACAGCCATCAGAAATACACAAATGTTTAAATGGGTCATTTGTAGAGTGCAGACAGAGGTGAATGACGGAGGATTTAGTCAGTCTGGCTTGAAGTCCACCGTTTGAGCGACAGGAAGTTTAAATGTAGAGCTCTGGCTCCCTCTTGTGGTCATTTGCTGCTGTAACACTGGTGACAGCTTGAAATAAAATCGTACACAAGTTATGATAGCAGAGACATCAACTGCACAGAGCCCAAGTTACATAACTCCAGTCTATATTTTTCATTAAAAACTGAAGCTATATCCTTTGTCAACTTCCTGAAATGTTTTAATATGCTAAATAAGAAAAGCAGAGGGGTAAATTACCCAAATTTAAAAATAGTCATGTCCAACCTCATGCCAGTCTTCTAAATGGCAGTTAGCCTGGGTAAACATTTGCTGTTGGACCAGATCAGCGTCCTACTGTGCCTAATTGCTAATCCAGCACTAGTTGAGTTAGTCACATAGGTAAACCTATATTTCCTAACAGTGGGTCAGACCCTTCATAAATGATATATAAGTTGTAACAGATGATTTTATTAATGGTTAATAAACTATTTGCTAATGTTTTATAAATCACTTACAAGCCATCTAAATGAACAACTTGTGAAAATGCTCGTGGCTGATTCCTGTTCGGCATAATGCTGTTATACAAATTTACAATCGATTTAATGTGCATCGATTTAACACTTTCTCAAAAGCCATCACGTCTAGAGTCATTAATATTAATAACCTCATTTAGGTACAGATACTTGACAGGCTTTTCGATATGTTAAGTGGTCCATTACAGTGTTTACCTGATGAACAACAGGCCTATCAATATTAATCGAGGAGGAAGACCACCATCTAAATTGATTTCTCACAACCTGGCAACCCAAAAGTCCCGATTAACTACTTATTAAATGAAGGTCCTCCTGAATGAAGGTCCCCTGCTTTAATTAGGGAATCGATGCTTTAGTAAACACAGTCTCCCCCATTTAAACGACGCTGTGTAATTCTGAAACACATGTAAAGTTTAAAGACCAACGTCAGAGTTTCTCCTCCTCGTGCCGCCTCCGACCAATCAGAGAGCAGACCGCGTGATTTAGCCCAGCCCTTCTTCTGCAGTGAAGCGTTTGACTGTGCCACGGTGAAATTTTAATACCGAACGTGTACCACGGTACGTGAGCCGCTGAAATGGCCGCTGCGGCTACAGAAGAAACGACCGCACTGAGTGCTGAGAGCGATGTACAGCCCGTGGAGACAAACGAGGGCGACGGTGAGGAGAAAGAAAAGGGTCTCAACGAACCGGAAACGGAGGAACCAGGCAGTAGTGTAGAACCGAAAATGGAAGAGGTGGACGCGGAGGCCGGCGAAGAGAAGCCCGCCGCGGCGGCAGACAAGGCCGCGAGCGTGGCGGTGACAGACGACAGCGCTGTAACGGCTAACCAGGAGGCGACAGCCGCTCCTGAAGAACCGGAGCAAAAGCCAGAGTCACAGCCGAGCCCGGGAGATGGTATCAACGACTCTGCGGGCGATAACGCGTTAAAAGAAGCGAAGGAAGAACCGGGGGAGGACAGCCGGTGTTCGGGGATGGACTGCGAAAAGAGCAAAACAGTTTGTGAAGATGGTGAGAAACCCAGCGGAGGGGGCGGGGAGCTGGGCGACAAGAGGCGGCCGAGTGTGGAGATATCATCCTCGGATGGTGAACCGTTGAGCCGTGTGGACTCGGAGGACAGGTTGGTGGGGGAAATGATTGTTCTGGACCGGCGTTTGCTTGTGGACGGGTCACAGTAGTAGTACATCCGTCGCAGTAGAGGATAACAATTAATTAGAGTTTGAGTAGTTAGCAAGTCAAGCTATCTACAAGTTAACCTGCCGAATCTGGCTTACTTTCACATTAGCTAGCTAATTATATTTAAGATCAGGCAGGTACTAAGACATCTAAAAATCGTGCGGCTGGATAAATATAATTACCTAACACTGCCTGTTTAAATGCATCTACATCTGCTCATTCTCCCTGATTGAAAACTCCTGAATTTTTGTGCATTTGTTAATACTTTCGTTGTTTTAAAAGTTTCACTGCTGGATGTAAGATGTCTCTACTTCCCTCAAAGGTCAACTTTCAGAAATTTGTACTGTGGAGGTTTAGATCTCTCATCAAACTAGGCCTTCAACTCAGATATGTAGCAAAGCACATGTTCCGCCTTCGACAGATGAAAGGGAAAAATGCTTTCAGGTGTCAGCCTCTGCACAGACATCATTCTGCACAGTAAAGGCCAAACAGGGACTTTAAACATGGTGGGAAAATTACATTTACTCTATCTACTCTCATTAATAAAACTGGGGCTAAGGCATTGAACTAGAAATGGTAAGAAGTAAGTGTTGCTTGTTGAATGAGTGATGAGTAAACTATTGCCTATGAGCCCTTTGGTGATGTTGACAGCACAGCAAATTGGTAATATAGTGCTGGGAGCATTGAATACAACAATACAATTGATTCGGTGTGAGTGATGGAAGTGGTATGCATGGAAAATCAGTTCCAGACTGAAGGCTTTCACGCATAGTGACTATTTAATATGGCTGCTAGTGTCTGCACCTGTTCTTCACGGCTGTGCTAAGCCTGATCTCAGCTATGAAGATACTTGATGGCCTTAGCACCCTTGTTTTATAACACTGGAACTTAATCTTTCCCCTCTCTCTACCCACCCACCCCCTTCCTCTCTCAGTATCAGCAGTACCCTGATGGAGATGGAGAGCACGGTGTCCAGTGGGCGCTCCACCCCGATTATGATGAACGGACAGAGCAGTGCCAGCTCCTCCACTGCTAAGACAGTAGCTTATCCCTGCTGCTGGGACCTCTGTCCACAGTGCTTCAACTCCAGTCCTGATCTGGCAGAGCATATCAGGGGCATTCATGTGGATGGACAGAGAGGAGGGGTCAGTAGACTGTTAACTTTTGGACAAGCCTCATGTTGGTCTCCTTTATTCTGCCTGACAGGCAGCCAGGCAAGATGTCCTTTTTTGCTGTAGCTTAGCATTGAAAGTCCACATGCCAAAGACAGAGTTGAATGGTTTGCTGCCGCTGGACTGCATGCAATCATGATCTGAGTATAAAGTTTTGGTTCAAAAGCTGTAGGCAGGTTTCATTGGAAGTGCACTCTGCTGAAGAAATAGTCCCTTTAAAAACTGTTCACAGTGCATTCTGTGGATTATCTGAAGTAGCGGGCACTTTTTGGAAAGAGATTTTCCTTTTTTCAACTATAATTTAGCAACATTGGGAGCACTACAAATGAAATTGTACTTACCTTCATTTTATAGGAGTGAGGTAGAAATCTGGAAACCTATAAATCATAAAGCTAAACATTTCTGAATAGCTTGGTAGCACTAGAGCTACAGTGATTCTGTAAAGGTCTGGGTAATATGACCAAAATCTTTACACATGGTATATGACAGTATTAATCATGATGTAGTAATTGTTCTGTAAATTCAATGAAGAAATGGTTTAAAATAACCATACCATGTTGTATTTTCGAAATCCAAACCATGTCCACATGACAGAAGTCACACCCCTTTTAGTAACAAGTCCTTCCCCCTCATCTTGGGTTGGTTGGGATGCCCCCTGCTCTGTATTTACGGTTTCACTCTCCTCCATGTGTTCTTGTCACGCTCTTCTTCTGTGGCGGTTGGAAAGCCAGCTCAGAGGTGCATTACTGCCACCAACCGTTGCTCTGAAGTCTCTTGAGAATGTGGTAATCAGTCCCACTGCCTAAACCTCATTACCTTGCGAGGCAGCTGGATTCAGGAGGTCACATGAGAATCCAGCCCTAATTGGCTGCCCCAAATATACAGAGACAGTGAGGGATAGCTCCTGTGGTGAAAATGGTATTGCAAAATCTCTACCAGTGGATATGTTTCTACTTTTGCACAATATATACCGTCATATCAACCAAGTCTAACACTATCCCACCCGTTTGACTGCATCATTAAATTACTGTGTCCTCGGAATATACCTTATGTACAAATTATGATAAACATGAATATTAACCTGCTTTTGAACCAACCTTTGAATGCAGCAGAGAACAACTTTGGCTCAGTATCTATGTCACTTTTATAGTAAAAAAGTTGGAATGTGCCAGTTACAGTATTTTTATGTTCTGCCTGCATGGTCAAGAAAAGGTTTGACAAAGTGATTCTGCTGTGCTGGTCATGTGTTAACATTTTCTCTGTGTTGAGACAAAGAGGATACCAGAAAACACACACTCTTCCACCTCTAGGCTGCAGTCAAGAATGTCTCCAGACTCCACAGAATGGAGTTTAGGTTTAGACAACTTCACATATATAATTTGAGAGATCTCTCTCTGTCTGTCTGTCTGAAAATCCCTCTCCAAGCTGTCTTTGCAACAAACTTCTCTTTATCACTATTGTTTTGCAATGTCCCACTTTTATTCTTTTCTCTCTTTGTATTGTCTGTGTGTGTCCTTAGATTAGATTCAACTGTACTGTCATTGTGCAGAGTACAGGTACAAAACCAATGAAATGCAGTTAGCATCTAACCAGAGGTGCAATGGAACAGTATTTTTACAGATGTCTTATATCTTACAGTTAACTCCTCTTCCTCTGTCTGTCTCTGTCCCTCAGGTGTTTGTGTGTCTGTGGAAGGGCTGTAAGGTGTATAACACACCATCCACCAGTCAAAGTTGGCTCCAGAGACACATGTTGACCCACAGTGGAGATAAGCCCTTCAAGGTAAAAACAATAACTTTGATACAAAGTGCGCCTGCAGCTGTTTTTCCAAAGTATGTTGACCAGTGAACTTTGCTACGTGATAATATTCTGTTTCTGAGTAATATTTCTAGTCTAGACTGAGCCATCATCATTGTTATTTCACTCATACAGAAGTCTGGCTGTACTGGAAAGTTCCATTTCTCTGTGTATGTTTCAGTGTTTTTGCATGTTTCAGTGAATACATGCTGCCCCGGAATTAAGCAATGTAAATGTATGAGTAGCTTATTAAAAAAAGTTGTCATCTTGTCCTGTTAAGTGGAAAATATTCCAATTTTTCTTCTTTTTTTGTGCTCTGCTGCAGTGTGTTGTTGGTGGCTGCAATGCCAGCTTTGCTTCCCAAGGAGGGTTAGCTCGTCATGTCCCCAGCCACTTCAGCCAGCAAAGCTCCTCCAAAATGTCCAGCCAGGCCAAACTCAAGGAGGAATCCCCCTCCAAGGCTGGACTCAACAAGAGGAAGAAACTCAAGAACAAACGCAGGTGCTCCCTACGTACGTACCTAACAGGCACACAAACTAACCCCTTTTCAAAATGTTTCTCATTGTGATGTCCCTTTTTCTCTCTTGGCAAGGATTACAAGCTGGACACATTTTTGAGATACTGCCATGTTTGTTGTGCTGAAACAGACTTTTTCAGCACCTAACCTCCAATATGTCTTTGTTGGAGAGGCTAAAGCTGGACCACACACACACACAAACAGGCACACACACACGAGCTTGTACCAGTTAGACAGATCCTACTCATGGTAATATTCTGCATGTCAAAAAGCAACTCGATCTTTCTCACATAGGGTCTCTCAGCTGATGCATCTAATGCATAGCTTGATGCTTGTTTGCTTCCTGATGGCAGGTTTTACCTCAGATGTCTTGTGCCTGCATCATGCAAACTGCTTTTTTTCTATTTGTATACCTCCTCTTGTCTTAGATTCAGATAAATGGTGTTTACTGATGAATGAATATGTGTGAAGTGCAGAAGTAAAATCATAATTTTTTGTTGTTTTAACAAGCAGCAGTTTGCTGCTGTTAAACACCCATCTCCCGTTACTGTAAACCTCATGATGGTATCAGTTTCCCACTTCATTACAATAAGAGGATAATATAAGTTCAACAAAAATTTAACAAAAACCCCATAGAAATGTATGAGGGAATTGCACTCTCCCAAACTGACTGTGAACCAGAAGCTGTCTTGAGTTTAGTATTTTCCATTAACCTTGTTCTGTTGATTTGTCTTTTCTGCAAGTTGCAACAGTTGCAAGCACTTTTTTTTATGGAGCCAGTTGTTTAAAATGACACAGGAAGTTCTATGCAAATGCTCTTCTTGTATCTTAAAGAGAAAATAGAAATGAATAGATATAGATTATGGAATGAATGACAAGTTTGCATGTTTTTGATGTAATTACATATTCTGATCAAGAGACAGTGAGATCCAGCACAGAGACCTGGGTCAGTTTTGTAACTTGCACGTTTTCTTTGTTTATTTTATGGGTACTTTTCCACAAAGTGCTTTGCAAAGACTTCAGCCCAAAATCCTGAGTAAATGTATTTTCTAAAGGCTTTAAATGTCACAAGGTCTCAGTATCCTCACCACTGAATATGTGCAGTGAGGCACTTATTCAGAGCAGCTACACCAGAAGAATCTCATTACCACAGATTTCAATGGAGAGTTGTACCTCTTTGCTACACATTTGGATTTTTTTGTTGCTGCAAAGCAACATCTGAAAACCACAAAAGAAAATCATTTTTCAGTCATGAGATACTTCTAACATAGTTATGGTTACTTACAGAAAGACTAGGAGAGCCGTGGATTTTTTTATATAGGGGCCACAGTGGGAACCCTGGTGTTATGTTTGTTTGACTCTGCTCTCATCTGAGCCTGTCCTTGCCCCCCTCCAGCGAGGCCCCACGACTTCTTCGATGCCCAAACCATGGATGCTATTCGCCACAGGGCCATCTGTCTCAACCTCGCCACCCACATCGAAAGTGTGGGCAATGGCCACAGTGTGGTCTTCCACAGCTCGGTGAGTCTGTGTGCAGCTTCACTACTTCACTACTTTTTGCATGTCTTGTAATGTTTGCGTCTGGCTACCTGTTTCCATTTCACTGAACTGAGGGGATTCAGAGAGAAGGGTCGATGGATGAATCCTCTCCATCGAAATTACTTACCTCATAAACTAATTATGATCTCTGCATCTATATTTTGAAAGGTGTATTGATTATAGGAATAATGTATTAACAGTGGCAGTATTGCTGTGTTCCATAAACGCTGACATAACATGTATAAAGGTAGTTGTTTGTACATATTCTGCCTTACAATATGTTTCAATCATAATCTGTCTAACGTGCAGACAAGACAGCCTGCCTCGTATCTTAACATTCACCATCTGGTATTTTAAGTGCCTTTATTTTTGTGTTATTTTCTGTTTAGACAGCAGGGGGCATTAAAGAGTCGCTTGACAATCAGCCTCAGTTTACTGCAGATTTTTTCTTGGTGCACTTCAAGTGAACCTTGTGAATCGCCTCAAGGCTTTGAGTTGTTTTTCCCTGAATCGGGCTTCACAGGCAAGACAATTGGATTGTTTTTGTATATAGTGCTCGGTCCACTCTGGAACCCAGTGTGTGTGATACGTTATTAATGAGCTCTAAAATGCCTTCGCACCTCACTGTTGAGGGCACATGTGAGCGATCACAGGGAAGGAAAAAAAAGAAAAAAGACTGTCTGGGTCTCGTTGACAGCAGTTTCAGAGTGGAGGAATTGAACATTAGGGGAGGTTCAGTGAAATGGTGTTTTGAATGTGAAGGGGTTTGAATGGCAGATTTTTTTTTGAATGACTGCTTTTCTTGTGCAGTTCCACTAGGGAGCACTCTGTCTCCTGTGCATGCCGCTGGATCAAAGAAAGGGTCGTCATCTGCTGCTTGAATACTCCTTCTTTTCACATACTGTACATCTAAAAACACACACAACCCGCCTCTCTTGTTTCACCACAGCCTTTTCCTTATAATCACAGAGAAACTTACTCTCATGTCAGTCATTCTGTTTACAGTGGGATACCTTACTGCAGAAGTTCGGCTCGACTCCAGGAGAGAATTTGTCATTCGGTATTTTTTCCCCCCAGTGAGTTAGCTCATGTATAAATTATACATTTAATGTGCTGTGCTACTGTAGCATGCCACCACTGGCTAACCTAGCAGAAACAATCAGTGCACTCAGGAGAAGAAACTACAGTTTCTCCCCTAAGAGGAAGAAAATGAAACATCTCCTGGGGAATCCTCACGTCATTCAAACCACTTGGATAAATAGTCAGACACACACACACAGGTAGGAGGATAGTTGTAAGTAGGGCAGCAACCATAAATGACAAAGAAAAGCTTCAAATCCTGACATTTCAGAAGCTGGAACCAGCAAATGGTTGACATTTCTGCTTGAAGAACGACTGAAACAATCGATCAGTTTGCAAAATAGTTGGCAATTAATTTTCTTTCTGTTGTTTAATGAGCTAATGGCTGCAGCCCTAATTTAAAGGCATTGGCATTATCGTTGAAATTCTGCTATTAATAAAGATAATTTATGATTTCTCTCTATATGGCAGATGTGTGCAAAACATAAAAATACTGCAAAGAATGAGGTTCCACCGCTCTGCATTACATGACATCAAAGTCCTCATCTGTGTGAAAGAAAAATCAGAACTTACTTTGTCATATTTTAATTACAGCTTGCTTGCAGAACCATTAATTTGACGATTATATTGATACAACTCAAAGTCAGTAAACTATAGTAATATTGAAGCCTGGGTAGTTTCAGCTTTACACACAGACAGAGAATAGAGATCAGAGAATCCAATCAGTGAGTCCCACGGTGGGGCACCGCTGATGTAAGTGTGTGATACACCTGCAGGTTATCCAGGTTTCTCTAAAGCATGCATGGGCGTTTTTATTGTGCAAACAGATAGCCTTTAAGTCTTGTCATGCATCTCTTTCCCATTAAATCAATTTCCACTGGCAGTTATTTCAACATGTCTGAAAATGCAGTGTTAAGTGCAGTTTTAGACAAACTGGCCATTCATGCTTCTGTTCGTGTTAATGTGTAACTGTAGTTTTGACATCAGTGCTATCCTCACTACAGTATTGTTCCTTTCCTGCTCTGCTCTGCTCCTACAAACCTCAAGTGCTCACCAGCAGCCAAGAATTTTAAAAGAAAAGCTCAGGAAAAAATAGTGAAGATAAAGCTTGGGAAGAGGTTAAGAGAGGTAACCACATATTTGGACATAGACTGAGAAGGAGGAAGAGCCAGCCAGGGGAGGGAGAGTAACAAATGGAGAGAAACGGAGCCGTGGAGCGAAAGGACAAGGAAAAGGGGTTAAGTGAAGGTCAGGGTCATGGAGTTGGAAGGAGATCTGGCCAGTTGGGCATACATTCTCCCTCTCTGCAGCCCCTGGAGGATTGTGGTGGAGAGGGACTGCGGCGCTGCGTCAGACCCCAGGCCCCAGCGGAACCTCCCAGGCCTGGGGAGGTGGAACAGAACTGTAGGGGTTCGGTGGAGTTTGGCCAGTGGGCCTGCTGACACGCCAGAGCAACTCAGTCATGTTTATGATGGGATATTTTTGTTATTTCGGCAATCTGCGTCATCCACAGCTTGACCCCCTGACACTAGACAGGCACCCAGTTTTAGCAGGACTGCCCTCCCCCGGCTTTGGTCCTGCACTTTTCACTGCCTTGTTTTGGAGCCACACTAATATCCACTGTTCACTCCCTTTTTCCTCCCTCCTTCCCTCCCTCCCTCTCTTGGGTCTATAGAGGATTAAGATCTGTCCCTTAAAGCACCAATTTCCATCATCAAACCACTCAGCTCACAAATCACTTCATGCTGCTTAAACACAAGCCCACTTCTTCATCTTCAGCCTTTACATACATGGTCATGGCCCCTTCAAGTGTAGCCTGGGCTTGTGATTATTAACCTGGTGCTGTGAGGAGCCAGAGGGTACAGGTTAACAGCTGTGCCTTTTTGATTAAAAGGGCAGTAAAGCAGCTGCTGGTGTACCGAGTCTTAGCCGCAAGGCTTAGGACACTTATTGTAGGGCCCTATGCAGCCAGCATAGGATTCAGGCTAACGCTGCAGCCAGACCCCCTTGTTGTCTCTGAGAAGTTGTCTCTTCTCCCTCGTGTGGGTTTACCGTGGTGCAGCAGTATCCAGCCAAGCCCTGGAAAGCTGGCAGATAAAGGCAGAGGCAGATAAACAAGAGCGAGATTCAATAGCAGTGCCAGTTTATGAGGTGCTCTGAAAAGCTGGGAAGGAGTTTTTACATCTTCCAAACATTGAGCTGGAAACATCAAAGAGGGCTCTCTAATTGCAACTTAAGTTGTTCTCGATAAACAAAGACAAGAAAATGTTTTGCGTTTGGTGATGGATGTTTAATAATCTATCTATCGATGATTCCAGGTTTCTCATCTACATGACGTTTAAGAGATTGGATGACTAGTGAAAGGATTACTTTATTGCATGTAAATGCATTATCGCAGGTTAACATAAGCACTGTATAGTTAAAATTAGCTGCACCTTCACCAGCTGCATTGAAGTGACGCACACTAATGCATCAATAATGATTATCCAATATTATAACACACACTATTTTAGTTTGAATGCTTGTGACAAAGTATTTCTACACTGTGGTATTGCTAGTTTGACTGAAGTAAAATATCTGGTTAGTATCTTCACAGTCAACCTCATACCTGTGCCAGAGAGCTGCAGGACGCCTCTGCGTGTACAGCGTGTACTCCTTGTTTTACTCTATTCTGACATTTCTGCGATTCACCGACAGGGAAATGAACACAGAAATCTCCACTTTCCTTACAAAGTCACACTGTAGTACACATGTTTGATTTTTATTGGTCATAAGAAGAGTTTAGACATCACACCAACAGTATTTCTGTTGAAGTGCAAGATGCTCGAATCATTTCTCTCAGTTTCATCACTCATGCCGCTCCTGCTGCTTTGCTCAGCCCACTTGTTCTCTTTTCCACTCCAAGGAGGTTTATGAACACTGTATTACAGGCGAGAGGCAACAACATGGTTGATTTGCCAAACTGGGCAGCTATTTGTAAAGCTTCTCCCAGACAATTATTAAGGCACACAGCCAGCAACAACAAAACTAATATCTGCTAACCGAGCACAAATATTTCTTCCAAAAACTTAATCAAACTGAAACTGAATGTGCGTGAGTTTGCTCTCAAAACTTCTGCCACACAGCTCTATACCTGGAAGCTTATCAAAACAGAAATACAGATTTACCCTTCCTGAATTCATGCAAGTTTGTGCTAGACTGAAGACAAAAACAAGGATCTGAGCCAAATAATATGCAAAATCAGACCAGTGAAATGAATGAAACAGTCCAAGGTTCCTAAAAACAACCAATTAAAACATGTTTTGGCTCAAAAGTGGGAGGTCAAGAAAAGCAGTAAG
This sequence comes from Chaetodon auriga, assembly GCF_051107435.1. Classification (NCBI taxonomy): domain Eukaryota; kingdom Metazoa; phylum Chordata; class Actinopteri; order Chaetodontiformes; family Chaetodontidae; genus Chaetodon; species Chaetodon auriga. Next base: position 9,396,124 of record NC_135079.1, on the reverse strand, counting down.
ACGAGGAGGAGAGTAATTCTAGGTCTCTGTCTGTGTGTCTTCTCTCAGTGGAGCCTCCTCCCTCCTGTCCTCAAACCAGTTTCCATCAATGCCGCAGCCTGTCTCTGGAGTGACAAAAATAATTTCAGATATTCATGTGCGTAAGAAGTTCTTCTCATGTGAGCTCATTCCCTGTCCTAAAAATAGACATTCCCGACAAAAAAGAGCCAATTGACGCAAGAGGTTATATCTGTGGCTATTTTTGACACTCCTGGTTATTTTTCTAGCTTTTCTTTTCCCTACTGACAATATTTGTGTGAATTCCAGACCAGTTTTACTATACACCAACACAGCATGAGAGATGAAATGTTACACATAAAAAGGGCGAACTATGCAGGAAATCTGGTATTGTCTCAACTGTATTTTCACAGGGAGAAAGGCCTTCAAGTTTGAGGCTGCGTTGGCATGTAAAGCCTTGAGTTGTTAAACCAGGTAATGAAACAATAAAAGCCAAAATGAACACAACTTGCAATATCACTGCAGCAAGTCTCCATCAGACAGATCCCGTCTAAAGCCGTGAAGCGTCTGGTGCTGACATAATCCACAGCAAGAGCAGCGACTTGTTTATGGTGATAACTGCTCAGTGTGTACCCCACGTCTATCTTCTTGGCTCTCAAGACTGTCAGCTGCGATAAGCAGTTCTCCGCTAAGTCCACAGATAGGAGGAGATATCTAACTTTTGTCTGGATTTGAATCCCTTGGTTACAGTGTGTTGCAGGGGAAAGTGGGATAGATCCCATTGAAACTAGAAATCTCACTGAGCTCTTGCATACATTATTAAGAGTGCTCACATTGCTTATTAGTGTAATGATCAGCCGCTGTATCACTTGGTGAGATGTTTGAAGCATGTAGCCTCGTTATTCATTAGAGAGATGAGGCCAGGATGGGGGCTTGTCTTTGAAGCCTGTTCTCAGCAGACGGGAGAGATTGCTGCAATAGGAGCCAAGCCCAATGCGTTTATGCTAATCTGATGCTTGTCAAATCACAAACCCTCTTGATATTTTAAATTAACTGTAATATGTAGGTTAAATTATATGCCCATGTCAGTTTTTGGTGGTTGCTTCTCATCGCTTAAGATGGTCAGAGGTTGCTTAGCTATGCATGTGCCAAATGCTAAGAGTACAGCAGAGAGAAACTGACTGAGTGAACGCGAAGAACACTTTTCTCAGACGCTTCACACTTTTATGGCTCACTTTTTGTTTTTCCCTGACTGTGTCTATGCAGGTGCTAGCTAGAAGGAAAGAGGGGTCTGGCAAGGTGAAGGTCCTCCTACACTGGACACCTGAGGACATGTGAGTAAAACTTCCCCATCACTATTCTGTACATCTGCGTAAACCTTAACCTTGGCTGGTATAAGCTGCTACTACAGGCAAGCTTGACTTGCGTTAACTCTCTGCTGCAGCTCCACTCATCCCCCCTTACGTTTCACTAACTCTGCAGGCCAATTGGAGTTGAGCCCGCCTTCTTCTGCTCGTGCCCCCAACCTGTCATACACTGAACTTGGTGTCGTTTTCAGTTCGTTTAGGTTAATAAATTGATAAATAAATGGGATGATAGTTATCATTTATTGTCCATCATGGTCTCAAAAAGTTTGTGCCAACCACAGCACGCCACTCTCACATCAGTCCATCTTATCCTCTGCTCTCCTCCTGGTATTTCCCCGCCGACAGGCTTGCATTCGATAAGACCCACCTTCTTGAAGCCTGGCTAATCAAAATGACAAATGACAAGCTGTAATAGTGATGTATTGTACACATTTTCAAAATTTATGTACTAGTTATAGGATTCAAACTAGATTTTTTATTTAATTAAGTCAGTTTTCAAGATCAAATTCTAACTGTTTTAATTAGTCTATCTTAGAGTGTAATTTATTTTAGTGACCAAAATAATAGAAACCCATGCAGAGTGTGGATTAAAAATTACTGTCAGTGAACCTTCTGCCTAAGTTATTCACTGTCGCTTTATTCCTGTTAGGGAACTGGTTAAGGTACATTTGAAATACTGTTCGTTATATGCAGTATTTTTAAGTAAAGGGTTGTATGCATGACAGATATATGTCCGTAAACACTTTAAGATTTGTAGATAACCTTTTAAAATGTGTCTGATCTACAAACAGGCAACTCGACATCACGTTAACAAATCAGCTGCACATGCTTACCATGTAAAGCATGAGCCTGTCACACAAACATTTCCTTTTTTGAGCAGCAGGGTTTCATGCATGTACACGTGAACATCAACAACGTACTGTATATGTTTCTCTCTCTGATAGGTTTATGATTCTCCTTTCCATCCAGTTGTGTACTGAACATGGTGGCCTTCCTACGCGTTATGGCCTGCTATAAATCCTCCCAACCTTCTCCTCTTGGCTGATCCAGTATTTGTTGTGGAGAGCTCTCAGTGTGAGGAGTTCAGGTCCCCTCATAGTCTGTATCACTCCAGCACCTCTGCTCGTAGCCCACGGGCTCTCCTCAAAGGGAGCTGCGGGCATCAGCCATGATTATCAACCAGGCTCCTCACCCAGTGTTATGATACCCGTGTCCATGCCTGCAGCAGACTGGACTTGGCCATTAGAAAGTCTCTCTCTGTTCCTCTCTGGGTCTGACCCTGGTTCTATACCATCTGCTTGGCTTGATCTTAATCAGAAAATTGTTGAAATGGTCCTCTGAAGTGTCTTTTAAACAGTCGACTGACATCCAAAATTACTCGGAGGCTGATTTTTCTTCTTTGTTGTGGCTCTCCAATAAAATTTTCATCAATTCCCAGTTTAATTCCATCTCAGTATTTTGGTGTTACCCCTACATGAACTTGCACTAAAAAATCATGCTCAGCCCACTGGGGCAAGAGCCACTCTGCCCAGTCCTCACTAGCTGCATACTTATTCCTAGCTTAGCCTCACCAGGCTCAGCCCACTTGAGGTGAACCTTGGCACCACTTAAGCCTCAGCTCATTTAAGCAATTGGGCAGAAGGGCACGCATGTCCGGCACTGTGCTTATGAACCGGGTCTGTCTCGTAGAGAGAAAGAGCTTCACAGAACGCTGTGATATTCAGCAAGACACTTGCTTAGGGGAAGCTCCCACCACACTTCCAACACTCCCACACTCCCATTAAAGGGTTTGACTGCGCAGCTTCTGAGGATGATCAGAGAGAGGAAGAATGAAAGAGAGGAGGAGGAAGGAGGGTGAAGGAGGAGGGAGATGAGAAGAAGTAGGCAGAAAGGGGAGAAAGGCGAATAAAGGGAGAGGAGGAAGATGACGGGGTAAACAGGAAACAAGAACAAGGTCAAGAGAGACAAAGACGAGGTTGAAAAACATAAAAAGGGTTTGGCAGAAAGAAGAGCAAAGATGACACTGGGCAAAGAAACCTGCGTGATGCATCATGAAGTAGATTGCTGCTGACAGCTTCCGATGAACATACTGTAGCTAAATCCTTGTTCTCTCAGCCCTCTGCTGCTTCATTTTCCCACCCTTCCTCTTCTTCTTTCCTTTTCCCCTCTCTGATCCACCTCTGCTATCTCCTCCTCGCCCAGCGTGTGGGAGTTTAATCTTGTGCATAGAGAAATAACGAGGTAGAGGGGGAGGGAGAGAAAGATGAAGTTTGGTGATCAGGAAACTCTCCTCAGATTAATTCCAAACAGAGAGACACAGATGGAGATTGATACTGAGACTCAAAGACAGATAGAGGCAGAATGGATGAGGCAACGGATGGGGCAGACAGAATGGAGGAAGGTGAGAAATGAGAGTGGGAACAAAATGGTTGTGGGAGAGAAAAATGTAGGGAGGCAGAATGAAACCGGAGAGGGTGAATGATCGGGAGAGAATTAAACCGAAAGACAGACAACAAGAGTGAGATGCAGGAGTAATCAGTGATGCTACTGACTCATATATTTGCCCTGCAGCAGCCAAGTGCTCTGGTCATTAATGCGCATAACCGATGCACAGCAGGGAGGTTCAGGACATGCACAATGATGTCTTAAACTGTGAGGGTAGCTGTGTTATCGCCCAACAGATTAAAGGTGAGATTTAAGTATGTACAGCATGTATGAATGTATTCTTTTCTGTAATGCGTACAGTTGACTGTTTGGTAAGCCCCGCCCCTGCATTTTCTGTTGCTACGCGTGTCAAGTGTAATGATTTTTGAAGCAATGGATCCTTAATTTCAGGCACAGGCAGAGAAAAGAAACACCTCATGTCTAGCCAACAACCAGGGATTTTGTTGGCTGAAAGGAGTTGTCACTGGCAGAATTTATCGGCTGTAGCTAGCTAATTAAGCTAACATAAACTCCATGAGTTTGTTGGAAACTTTGCCTCATCTTAACATTTCCAAGAAAAAAGGGAACTTGCCCTATAAGCACTTCACAGCTAAAACCTGATATCACGCTAAAAGACATGGGTCTAAAGCTACATGTCCCAGTCAAGATGTGTAAGTCATGGAAATAAAGCGACAGCAGTGTTCTTGTATTGCTGTGAAGACTCAGTTAGTCCTAGTATTATAAGCATGATAAGGGAGAAATGTTAAGATTTGTTCAAACATAACCCAGTTTGGCTGCTTAACGTCTTTTCAAACTTGTATTATTATAAGAGAAAAGGCTTTTACAATGTTCTCAGGTAACTTTGATGGGCTTGCTGGACTGTAGGTTTCCTCAAATTCACTTAAGAGCTGATTAAAAGCTGCTAATATTAGCATAAAATCCCAGGGACCCTAGCTAGTTAGCCCAGCAATGATTACAATTGTACTTTTGTATTTTGTATTTTGGAAAGGTCAGAAAACCAAACCACCACACAAGCTTGTAAAATGCTAGGTATCGGTCTTAGTGCAGCATCTGGGATGTGGTGAACGGTAAATTGTTTTAAGACTGGGCTGTTTGGTAATTAGTGTCAATTCAGCCAAGTTAATATTTGGTCTTTGGCTCAGTGTAATATCCTTGTGTCTGACAAGCAATCGGTTGTTCATTTAGACCACCATTAAGTGTCGTGACCCTCAACACCGAGGTCAACATCAAGTGCTGTATTGTGTGTGTGTGTGTGTGTGAATGTGTGTGTTTCTCAGTCGGTGAGTCAATGATTAGCCGTGTGAATGTGGGAAGTCATGTTTATTAATGCAGGAGCAAACCATTCACGTCCTGACTGACACTCATTAACTCCATTTGGATTAATGAGTAACTGATTAACATGAACCATTCTGAGCATGAACCACCAGCGGCTCACTAAGGAGGACGAGGGGGGTGGGTGGGCTGAGAGAGACAGAGAGAACCATAATTGCTGTCTAATCTCTGATGGATGGGTGAATGGATTCCCCTGCATGCTGTCGAATGCTTTAGAATCACAAACCGTACAATACAGTCAGTTACAGTGAACGCCTTGAGACACCGGATGCATCCTGGCACATCGTTTTGGACAAACAGCATGTTGCTTATCATGCACAACATGTGTTTACAGTGTCTGTTAAATATTTGTTAGGCTAGTTCTTGTGTCTTTTGTTTGTATTTAGGTCGTCCCCAGGTTGCGTAAGCAATGTCTCGAGCTAGTAGGGCTCTCATGAATAGAAGTTTTTTCACACATTTCCAGAAAGAAAGAAAGAAAATCCTGGGAACTTCGTCACATCAAATTGGTAAAAATAATTCAGTGTGCAGAATTAGGGCAGAGATCAAGGATCTCTTACGATCCGTAAGTGACATCCATTTGAATTGTGAGCATACTTTCCCTTCTTTGTGCCCGTCTTTCATCATGGAGGAACAGCAGTGCATGAATGGCATTTTCTATGAGCAACCAGTGAATATGTTTCAGTCGTCTGTCATTTTGTTCTGCAATAAAAACGGTTATATATCTAATCTATAAGGTAGAGAATAGAAGAAACGGCTGCAAGCAAACGCTTCACTACAGTTTATATATGTTACTAAACAAAAGAGAAACTGCTGCTTCGATCTAACTGTAATAAAACAATCTTCGACCTTAAATCTCTACGTTAAACACTCACAAACAGGCAATTAAGCATTGATTGATTCACCTGATACAACCCAGGGCTTGACCACCAGTGTGAGGCTGATGTATGTCGGACTTGTCCTTTATTCATGTCCCAAAGTCTTTTTTATTCTTCTTTAATTTTTATTTTATGGAGGCTGTTCACCTTTTGTAGTGTTTTTGCCGTTTTCTTGCCTGCAGACATGAAATTCTGTGAGGTGAAACTGTGGTTGAAAGAACTCAAAACAGCTGCAGGCAGGAGTAGATGTCAGGCCGGGAAAAAGCACCGTGTCTAATAGCAGTTTTTCTTTTTTGAAATGTGAATGCATGCACATAACTGCCTGAGTAATTATATATGCAAGAAAATCCAATGATAATTCTAAATCCATTGATAAGTCTGATGTACTGCACAATTATCTGTGAATAAGGAAATTTTGATGTAAGGCCCATTTTGCTCAACTATGAATATGGCTCCATGAATTAATTAGAATGGAAATCCACTTTATAAATCCTTCTAAGTGCTAAAAAAATATTTTGAATCCATCGGCAACACGCTTCGAAGTGTAGTCACAACAGTGAGCAATTGCCTGCGCTGTGATTGTGCTGAAGTTGTGCATCCCACTCTTTCTGCCAGTTTGTCTTTAGGCTACGGTGTCCTTTGCAGTCCCTGAACCAGCTCTCAGCCTGCTCTCCTCTGCTTTGCAGAATGATGCAGTTTATAAGGACGTTGAATCCTGCAGTCATTTGCGCTGAGTTCCATATAAAGCCATTTAATGTGTTGGTGATTTAATATACACTTTGCTGCTTTGTGATGAACTTATTGCTCCTGTCACCACTGGAAGCTTCAAGGCCTGGAACCAGCCATCAATCTAGTTTGGAAGACTGGGCTTCTCTCTGGCAGGCACCCCCAGTAGTTCTCCCTACAGAGGCCTCACTCATAATATACATTTCTGGCTCGTAAAGAAGCGGGCCAAGTAACAGTCTCCTCTGGAAAATCAAATAAATCCATTTGTCTTTGTTTGGCTTGGTGTGACTGAACGGAGTCGTTGGGTGGAGGTGTCTTTGAAAGTCTCTTCGTACGTATGTGTGGGTGAGTGATATGAGCACTTGTACGTGTGATGTGTGTGACATGCTGACCCCCCAGTGCAAGCCCTCCCGTGTGCCTGACATCCATCAGAATATAATTACTCATCAGTACCACAGCACGCTCGCTCTGACATGTTTACGGTGACTCTGGAGTGGAACACGTGCACACACGCAAACACGCATGGATGTTTACCACATATTTAACACTCTGCAGGTCCTCCTCTGTCATTTGAGGTTTGCTTTGCGCAAGGACACTAACTCAAGACTAACCCAAACTTTAAAGCAGCTTTGAAGGGGACTGTTTCTTGTCTTGTCCCTGCCTGTTCTCAACTTCCTCTTTCTTCTCTCCCCACCATTAAAGGGGATAGACACAGGTTTGCCATGCAGTACAGAATCAGAAAGAGCCCTATGAAATCCATAATGGATTCTGTGTTTTACAATTTACGTTTAGTGATCCTGTGTTTTGTAAATTGCTTCCACATTTTACAGTTGATTCCATTTTTATTAGATCCTGCAAGTTCTTCCTTGTTTTCTGCATTGTGGAACTCATAGGGCCCTGCTTAGTATCAGGATTACATATTAGAAATACTTTCAAAATACTATTCCTCTATCCCATTAGTGCTCATCCATGTGTCATAAATCAATACTAAAAATCCCTGCTTATAGGCCATCAGCTGTACAATAATCACATGTCATTATCATCGTATTCCTGACACATATGCATGATGATTTCCCCATGGGCATGGGCAACTTTCTTAATTTTAGTTTTTATTTGTATGACTTTCTATTTGTCGTGTTCCTCCCCCAGTTTCTTGAGCTAAAGGGTGAGTTGGGCTTTTGACTTGTCATGAATGGAGAGTTGTAATTACCTCTGGCCACTTTTCTTTTGTTCTTCTGTAACACATGCTTGTAAGTGTGCACATGCTAACCCCACCATTACATCTGGTCTGTGTCAGTGTGTGCATGTGTTCATTCAAAGGGCACAGACAGTCAGAAATGCCCGTCTGTGATGCTGATGAGCATCTATTCAAGCTTAGAATGAATAGTGGTTGCAAATTGTGGAACAATTTAAGGACTTTGTTTAATGCAGCATCACAGGTGGGATATTGGTAGATTATAAATTCACTGCTGTGGCTTTCTTAACTTTTTAGTATGTACTAAATCATATGTGTCTAGCCCCGCCCTCCAGGCACTTAAACATGCCATAAAAGGATTTGCAACCACTGTTTAAGCTAGTTGTTGTACATTAATATGAGCCATTTAACTTTTTTTTCCTCCTTCTCCACTTTCCCTTTCCCCTCTGTCTTTTCCTGCTCTTCATTCGTTAGTTTTCTATCACATTTTTGTTCTTTTGTTCCATCTTTACCTGCACCCAGTTGCGCTGAATGTGCTGCATGTGAACCGCTACCTGCACACCATCCCTCTGAATGGGCTGACGAGGCATGTGAATGAGTGATTTGGCAGGGTGGCTGCCTGCTTGCCTAACTGCTGCCTGCAGTGAGTGTGTGTGTGTGTGTGTGTATGTGCGTGCATGTATGTCTGCATCTCTGGGGGCTCCTGTGATGACGCACATAGTGACGGGGGAATGCTGGGGGTGGAGACGGGGGTGGGTGGAGGAGGGAGGGGAGGCGCAGTCGACTAGCTAAGCTCTTTGTTTCCTCTGCACCTCGACTTGCCACGCCAGGGCTTGCTAACCCTTCTTTCACAGGGGGATTAGACTGGTGTGGATACAGTAAGGTGCAGCTGAGTACTACAGTATATCATGTGCACATGTGTGTGCACACCTGTCACTCATAAGACATCTCCTCACTACCCTTGAGCTTAAAGAGGTGGAAAAATCAGGCTAATCATGAAGGTATAGTGTAGAAATTGCTTGATAATTAATAACAGGAGGACGTATGCTTTGTCCTCTGTGTGTGTGTGTGTGTGTGTTACAGTCCCACTGCTTTGGTCAAGGCCATGTTACTTATGGAAATGTACTCAGTGTTCAGAGGAAGGTGTTAACATGTGCGCTGTACTCAATGAAGCTCTTTGTCCATATCTCTCACCCCGCTTCATTCAACCTTACTCCCACTCCATCCCCCGTTTTCTCTCCCTCTTCTTGTTGGAGTTGAAACCCTGACCACATGTCCTCTCTCTACATGTGTGTGCTGTCTTGCAGACTGCCTGATGTATGGGTGAATGAAACTGAGAGGTCTCAGCTGAAGACTAAAGTGGTGCACTTGTCCCAGTTACCACAGGACACCGCCATGCTACTAGACCCAAACATCTATAGGTGAGTGTGGTATGGCACAAGCACCCACTGCTGCAGATCCATTTTGCCTCAGCCAAACACATGTTGCCCATGTGTAAAGATTATCTAATCCTCTGTAGGATTCATTGTGTGAAGCATTTAAATGCCACAAGAAAGTGTTTGTGTGTGTGTGTGTGTGTGTGTGTGTGTGTGTGTGTGTGTGTGTGTGTGTGTGTGTGTGTGTGTGGCACACATGCTTAACACTTTGCTCCACCAGGTGGCACCAACTCCTGACTTCAACAAATAGGTTCAAAAAAGTGCAGAGAAAACACACATAGACAAAATGTGTGTGTGTGTGTGTGTGTGTGTGTGTGTGTGTGTGTGTGTGTGTGTGTGTGTGTGTGCACAATGAGGCCAACACTGAACACTGTACAACCTTATCAAGGATGTCCTTGACCCCCAGTAGTGAGATATGATTTAATTTGTCAGAAAACACAATGATAATGAAGAGGTCTGTTATTTTATGTCTTAGAGAAGTTTCCTTCTCTGGAGATACATTCAGGCTGCATTTCATGTGTATAAGCTTCTCAGCTGATTGATATGGAAAGAAAGGATTTATCTGAGGAAGTGATGCCGTCAAAATCACTTTGCTCATTTGAAAATAGACATTCGAATCGACGTTTTAAACCAGGAAAAATATCTGGCTGCTGCGCAAAAGTAACTCCACACCTGGCTTCAAGTGCACCACATTCCTCTAAACATTAGCCGTGATATCATTTGAATCCCGTGCAGCTTTGCCAGATTTAACACGCTCGTCACTGACATGAAAAAACAAGGTTAGCTTTATGGTATACCATAAAAGACTGAAAATGCATCCTGAAAGAGGAACAATACACCTAAAACAACAGTGGTCATCTTACCGGAGATATATGGCTCGCAAGTGTGCTGATCAGCGCACTGGCTGGCTGATTTTAATTAGACCTGAAGGCTCCGTAACTGCAGGGGCTGCTGCTGGACTCTGGTTTCATAGTTGAATATAACCGTCAGCACTCAGCCAGTTTATGTCAAGGTTGTCCTAGTGCATGAAATCCCCAAACAAATGAGGTGGTTGGTGCCTGTGGCAGTAAATATAGCAGGGTGTCTGAACCCCTGTGCATGTGAATGGGATGGACAGAAAGAGACTAGTGGCAGTGTGGGATTATATTACTTCAGCAATGTTTCCATGTTGAGGCTCTTGCGTTTTGTGCTTGCACAGTGGCTTCACAAACCTTCTCTGTCTTTTCAGAGCACTTCCTCAGAAGAGGCTGAAATGCAGGTAAGCTGAAACTGTTCAAAACGTGTGTATGTACTAGATACAGATCAAACATATTGATATACACTCAGATATATTTAGGCATCGATTCTACACACAGTACCATGGTGTGTTTTTGGCTAAAACACAGTGCTGTAGTAGCTCACAGCCAACAATTAGAAAAATGGTAATCAATTACAAAAAGAGCCCAAGTTATTTGACATTTGCCAATGAATGAATAGAAGCTCACATACTTATTGTGTAGACAAATCATACTCTACTGTATTGCAACCACATATACATGATACAAGTATGTAAGTCTAATACCAGCAACTTGTGCATTTTTCTATGCACACAAATGACTGAATTTTGCCTTTTGCTTATTTTTCTTTTGAATTGTTTCTCAGCCTTGAATCACATTGTTAGATGTATTTCTAATAAGCGTAGCCATAGTTTGTCGCACAACTGTGTAGTCACAGATGTACAGAAAGGGTCGGCTGACGCATGAAAGTACGTGTTATCAGCATCCGTGCACAGCTTTTGAAGTTCACAGTGAAGTTGGTCTGCATCTGCAGACAACACAGAGCTGCTGCCGCATATGTTCACACACTTTTAAAATTTCCATATTCTTTTTGCTGTAATGGAGATCAAACGATGCCGATGCCTCGATGGTATGGTAATGTTTCGTGCATCTGCAGTATTACCTGTGGCTCTGACTCTCCTGTGGTGAAGCATCATCATACATGATTACTTATTGCCCACAGTTTCACAGTTCCCGTGTACCGTCAAGTAATTGGTAAACGAGCCATTTTGGAGCCACGACCCTTGGCATTCCCGAGTCCCATTCGAACATGAGGTCATATTTGGACGCTGCTCATTATTCCATTAATTGACCTCAGTAGTTCAGAGTAGGAAAAGCTCTAAAATACAAAGTGTAATATGTCTGCAAAGGAAGTCTGAACATCCAGGATGAAGCCCGTTTCTCATGCTCTAATCTCTCCTCTGACACACTGAGAACAACTCATTCTCTCCGTCTCTCTGTCTTTCTCTCTTGTCTTTGTGCTCAGCCTGTAAGGAGTCATCTGTGGACTCGATACTTAAGGGGAAATACTTGTTCATAGGAGGTTTATCTTTATGGGATGGGACGCTCTTCATCTGTCTCTGCTGAACGGGGGGAGTGAAGTGGCGATAAAAGGAAGTGAAACTTGGCTATGCTGCAGGTCTCCTGTTTTCTCTCTTCAATTTTGTATATCTGAAATGACTGTTGTAGCCAAGTGTGGTGTAAAACGGGACTAACAATTTATGGAAAGTTTGTGTTCATCAAAAACTTAAATGAATGTTTTTTGTTGTTTTTTTTTTTTTTTTTTAACAAGCACCAAACTGAAAACATGCTTAATACCCAACGGTGTAAAAGAACAAAACGAAACAAAAACAAAAAAAAACCTCTCTTGTGTAACTTTGTCAGAAAAACAGCATATTTTATAACTGTTTTTGTGTAAAATATTTATGCAGATTTTTAACTTATTTTTCTACCATGAAATGCTGGTGTAATGTGGATTTTTGTGAAGGTTTTGAATAGAACCGTATTTACTGTGATAATGTTAACTGTCACTTGTAGGAATATTGGGAAAATTGAGTTGTAATTACGTTGTACATGAAAGAAGTCTTAACAGATTCTCCTATTTATACTCACTGAATGCAGTACTTACGTACCCGTGTGTATGACAATGAAGTGTGAGGTTGTACCTGTCATGTCAAACCTGTATTCAATGTAATGCAAACTGTCACAGGAGCAATAACTTGATAGTTAAGGACACGACCGTGTAGCTCTTAATCTCAACCAGTCTGCAGACAGAACAACACCGAAATGACTGACATATCAGCACACACTTCAAAACTGTAAATCACACCAACTTAACCCCCTCCGGGAAGTAATATGAACTGTGTTTATCATAGTTGGTATGATAAATTTACATTATTACTTTTTTTATTGTTTTAAAAAAAGGTGTGTTTTCTACTGTATGTTGTCGCTGTGGGAAGTGGAATACTGTGTTTATAATAAAATGGAGGAAACGACAGATGTTGACAAACACTAGCTGTTTGTACAGATGAGGATGCGAGGTGTTGGAACGGCAGAAAGCAGCAATGCATCCATTGTGGTATGAATATGAGTTCCTTATGTGTGCGTTGGAGGGATTGGCTGAGTTCTCTGGCGTCCATTAGCGGAACAGCTTTGGGAGCATGCTGTGGAGGAGCTAATGACTGGGCCAGCAGGGCAGAACCCCCGCCGGCCTCAGCTGTTAGTGAACATGCCTGCAGAGAAAACTGAGTTCAGGGAGAGGTCCTCTACAATATGGCTGTCCTGCTCTTCAATCCACGCTCACACATACGAAATTCATGGGGATTTAGGACTCCGGCATGTGATATAATGAGGCCCTCAGGTGCTGCTTCGTTCTGTTGCGGGGGAAAGCCTCAGAGTTTTTTTTTTTTTTGGCAGCCTGTAGTTTTTTATGCTTTGTTTTATGTGTTTCTCGTATCTGTGGCAGCTCATAGAACTGTTTCGTGGTAAAGTGATAAGAGATGAGTCCAAGATCTGCATGCAACACAGTTTGGGGTCATTACAATAACCCAACAATCAGTCCCATTTACATGACAGTAAAATGTGAACCTTTTCATGTCAACAAATGGCCTATTTCATGAGCTCTGGGATCAAGAGAAGCTCTAAAAAATGTTCTCGTCAATTTCAGCTATTTTCATTTTCCTGTTTTTTAAACTTCTGGTTTGACAAAGTTGAGCCAGGCTTCATATTTTGTACGTGTCTTTTAGATGCTGTCATCACTTATTGTCAGAACTTTAATACTCCAGACTGTATGAGAAATGATGCGTCAGTGAAATTGCTTAACCAATACTTGAGCCATAATAATAATGATTAAAAAAAGATGTTGTCCAGTGTCTGTGCAAGTCCAACAGGCTGTGCAGCAGAAGCGTTAGGCCAGTGTAACTTAAATTAAACCCTTAGTACGTATAAAATTTTTCACCTCATTATTCCAAGTTGCTTGGGTCATTGCACGTCCATAAAAATCATTCAGCCTATAGTCAAAAGCATATTTCCATCCTCTGTAGAGGATTTCTGCAGAGGATTTTTATACTTCACTGCATTGGTTTGAAGATGCAAACACATTAAAACAGACTGCAAATTCAATCAATAATTGTTCATAAAATATTGAAAGTTAAAGGTTATACTAAGTCCTGTTTATCCCATTTTTACCAGCACAAAGTTCCATTGAACTCCTGCTTACTTTGGCTTCTGGTTTGATAAGTAGGGTGTAGGACTTATCACAGGATCGCAGATTTAAAGCCATGGCTGAGCAGGAAGTTCTCCCCGATAAGCGTGTACCGTGAGGTTGGAGCGCACACATTATTTAAAGCTGTTCAGTTGCTCATGAGTCATAGTGCAAGACAGCTGAATAGACCTATCAGTTGCTTGTAGCAGTGAGTAAGTAACATTCCCACAGTTCTGTGGACAACACTCCGCTAATGAATCGCAGACTATTTGGCTGTGACAAAGTTGGAGACGATGCTTACAAACAGGAAGTGGGCCATATCTGCACTGCTTTCTCCAATTAAGATCAATATTGCTCAGGAGGAAGATGGTCCTTTTTGTACATGTTAGCAGTGTCGCCTGCCTGATGTGCTCTCTCCTCGAGATCTCTCATTATATTTTACCTTTACCTTAGTGAACTGCATGAACAGCATGAGTGTTTTTGACCGTGTCATTTTATCCAGTCTGCATGTGTTGATTTAATTACTTCATGGTTTTATTATTTTTTATACCATAACCATGGCCTGGAAACCTTGACTTTGAGAAATATTATTATAAATCACTTTCTAACGTTCACATTCTTATATAATATCCACTTTTACAATCATTTCAAGGTCTTATAATCCCTGCCTTTGGATTGAGTATCCCTGTTTCTTTGCCGCACATTTCCAGCATTTCCCTTAAGTGGTTCTTTGCAGGATGCTTTGGATAAAACGATACCGCATCGTTACCGAGGTTTGCCCGGACCATGACTTCAGAAGTGAGTGACATCATTTGGAGCGAACAGAATGACAGACAGAACGACTGGCAGGCAGATTTAGAGAGCGGACAGCAGTTCTGCCTGCAGAACCTAATCCTGCCTCAGCCTGTCTGTGAAGGAAACGCTGCGATGCTACCCTGAAGTGATGTCTGTTCACTCAACCCATGAGATGAGTTTTCCTCCTTCATCTCCTCTTCCTCCAAACACCCAGTATGATGCCAATCCCTTTTCCTCCATCTCTGCTGGAAAGGTTTGACATTAACAGCTTTTGGTTTGGATTGATTGCAGCATGTTTGCAGATGTGAATTTATTGATGATGCTTTCTGTACTCTGACATGTAAACCTCATTAAGCTGATTAATTAGTCATGTGTGACTGTATCTTTAAAGGTGTAATGTGCAGAACACAGCATTCAAACATGGCTTCTCCTCCCACCTCAATGCGGCTTTTAGTAGGTTCACTGTGAGCAACTATTGTGGGAATGTTACACTTGTTGTAATGGAAAAGCCAATACCTTTATCAAGGCACAGTAGCTAAGCTAACTGTAGACACCTGCCTGTCCAACAGAAAACAGGTCAACTCTGCGTCGCTCTTCATCCCTTTCCTCTCCTTTTGGAATGAGCTTTGTCTGCTTTGCTTTTTGCCTCGCTATATTTACATTTCTTTGCCTCCGTCTCCGCCATTTTCCTAGCTTCCTCTTGCATGTGTGCTGCTTATGGTCTGGCACCCAGTCGCCACCTTTTATAATGTCCCAGCCTCACCTGCACTCTGTTATCGGCTGGGGGGTACACACCCACTGCCCAGCGGTTGCAGCCCAGCAGACAGATATACCACCACACGCTTACAGTGGGTCATTAGTGATTATTGAGAGTGAATGCTTTGGTATGAGGCTTTGTTTTTAAGAAAACTCCTGCACAGTATACCTTTCTGTCGTCATTTGGCTCTGCAGTCCCAACTGCTCAAAGCTGGACCTCTTCCTTTGTCTGCAGCTCTGCTTACACTTTGTCCTGAATCATGCATCTGATTTTCTCATTGTGCACAAAATCTTCCCTTTGCTTTGGCTACACGTACTGCTGTCTCAGTAAAGAATGAAGGCATTACATCAAGAACAAAAGCGATGAGCTGCTGCTCTAAATTCTGGACTGGAATGGTTTTTCCTCACTGTTTCACATATTTCAGAGGTAGAAATGTGAGGGAAGGAGAAGGACTTGTTCACTGGTAAACCTGAAGAGTTCAGTTAGGAGTATTATTTTAGAGGCTGGTTAGTTATTGTGTCTGTAGTCTTTAGTATCCGACCAAAAGCTTTTGTTTGTCAGTTATACTGTCAAATTTCACTTCATACATATATGATTTGGGATAAAAAAAAAAAAGTTTTATTTATGTCAGATCATGTCTTGTCATACAAGCCTCTGGCCAAACGTGTTCCTTTTCATAAACAACGTTCTTGATTGTAAAAATGACAGAATCAGGGAAATCATATTGCACAAACATGACAGTTTCACACGCGTAAATGTGACCAGAGCCCATATAAGGGATTCATGCAGGCAGCTGGAGCAGGTATACACAGGTGTGTGCGTGTGCGTGAAGAAAGAGGAGCTGCAGGAGAATTTGTATCTGCCTAAGTCTTCTTTTATAGATGTCATTTTAATTGGGTTTCCATCATGTTTCCCATTCATTTGC
Organism: Chaetodon auriga; assembly: GCF_051107435.1. Lineage (NCBI taxonomy): Eukaryota > Metazoa > Chordata > Actinopteri > Chaetodontiformes > Chaetodontidae > Chaetodon > Chaetodon auriga. Next base: position 9,379,756 of record NC_135079.1, on the reverse strand, counting down.
TACAGCAAGAAGCCCTAATGGTCTTTTTATTGAGTGGCCTATCCATCTCAGTGTTTTTCTTTTAAGTCGAGTTGAGATGTTCCAAGTCTTTATTGTGACATAACTGTCCATCCATAGCTTCCTCTCGTCGTATTATTCATTCTGATGGGTTATTCATTTGTTTAAGCATTGTGCACAAATATATTTTGACAGCTTTGGACCCATCCATTAGTGCAGACTGCACGGAGAACCGGTCAATAATCTATCCTTAAGTGGCCCTGACTGTTGACCCCTCCTGTCAACACAAGGACCTGATCCCGTCTAAACATCTTCCAGCTGGGGAAGTCGGGCTCTCAGTGGTGGTCTGTAGCGTGCTCTCCACCAGGTTACCGTGCGCGGTATCCCTTCCTTCTGTTTATCTCACATTTTGTGGTGCTCAGGAATGTTTGTGTCCTCAGCGTGGAGCAGTTTGACCAGAAAAAGGTGGGAGGGACTGTTGCTGCAGTGCTTGCTCACAAGTTATTTGAACAGTCTGATGCCAAATCTCAACATACTGTATTTTCAGACGACAGTCACGTTCCATTGCTTATTGGTAAGGGGTCATGCATCATCATCCAGGTTTCGTGCATGTGTGCAACACATTTGGGATAAACAACCAACAGATCTAGTATTTAATTTTCTGTAGTTGAATTCATGTGTGTAAATTAGAGCAGGACAAACAATATGATCCATATGATCGAGTATATTTAAACCTGCTGCAAGCTCTGCTTCTGCTGACTCAGTCAAAAGTACAAAAAAACAGAAGAAAAAAAAACTAAAAATACAGGATTAACAAATATACTATTATTTATTAGTACCTGGTAGTCAGAATATTCAAATCAAGTTTTACACAGTGCTGATTATATGCGTTCTTGCAGCACTGATACCTCTCTCATGTCTGTGCATTAAGTATGGAGCTGGAGTCAGGAGGCAGTTATCTTCGCGGGGGGGAACAGCGAGCCTGGCTCTGGTTGAAAATCCCCTCCAGCACCTCTAAAGAACAATGTGTCTCTGTACACAAACAGAGAAGTTGCATGTTGTAAGTATTTCTTGGCATACGACAGCTGGATGCAGTCACTTGTTTCATTTTTACATTACTGTTAATACATAGATGAAACAAACAAGATGCACTGTGTGACTTGGGCCTGGTTCAGACTGCACGATTCTCGCCTGATTTAGAGACGATTTTCTCACCCGACCAAGACACGGCACAGGTTTCTGGCATTGTGATCATTAACTCTGACACAGTTTAAGACAAGAAATCATGTAGTCTGAACCAGACCTTAGTGAGCTTTAGAGGTCTTGGTAGCCATTTTTGAGGTTTGTAAAGGGGCAGGCTACCTGTTTCCTTCTGGTTCCAGTCTTTATGCTAAGCTAGGCTAATCGCCTCCCGGCTCAAGTTTCATACTTAATACACTGACATTGGAATGATGTTGAACTTTTTATCCAACTCTTCCTTCAGTGTTTCATGCCTGTCAGTATCCTTACACAGACCAGTCTCAAAGCACATGGTTGCTCCCTCAGTGGAGTCCAATTGACTCAGTTGACTTCATGCAAATATCACAGCACGACTCTTTGAAGGGGGAAAGTCATTGTGTGGATGTTATGTAAGTTGTCATTACAGCTGACCTACAACGCAATGAAAAGGCCTGCATTAATGAGTTAATGTCCAGCTCCGTCTTTGTGCTTGCACAAGACTCATTCACTGCTGTTTCAACATTCGAGCTCTGCCACAGTGTCGAATGGCCCTTTGGCCATTTACCCAGCATCACGCTCCCTCCCCACTCTCCCATCAGGCTGTGCCGCTGAACGATGGTACCGGCTTTTATTTATAGATGATAGTATTTCATTAGATCCACAGTGTGTCATCAGCTCTGGAGGAAAAAAAAGCAACAATGGGGAGTTGAAGAAACAAAATGTATACTGTGTGATTGGGACATTATGTGTCCGGTTTCAGCTCGGAGTAATGTCCTGTGTTTAGAGTTGTTATAAAAATGTGTTCATGCATCATCCAGTGTCTTTTTTTTTCTTGCTCTGGTGGGATCTGATTCTGCAGAGAGATAAAACCGTATGACCTCCAGCTGGTGCTCATCGTACGACAAACAATCACCAACATAAACCACCGATTACACGCCGCTTCTAGACTAGTGTTAATTAATGTTTCTGACCTCTGCTCAGGATTTATGTTTCTGATATCTATTTATTCATGTTTATTTAGGCTTTTACAGCTTTGTGCTACACTCAACACGAGAATTAATTTAATCAAGATATATTTCAATTTGGAGAAGAGGATGCGAGATTGTGTGTGTGTGAACTGATTTTAGGAGTCTCTGTGGCTACATTCCTCATTCCTGGCCAGCATCAGCACGTTTGGCTCCAGACAGCACTTGTCTCAGTTTTGACACCAAATCTTAATCGTGGCGGGTCAACGTGCTGATTCATGAGGGTCAAGGGAGGCGGATGGGATGATGGTGATTGCAGCATGCTGTGCACTGATGACAGATGCAGAAATAAATGGTTAGGGTTGTTTTCTGTGTTCTGAACTCAGGCCCTGGGGAGAACCAATTATTGAATGCACATTAGCCATGCCAAGCATCAGCTCCCTTCTACCTCATGTGTAATAGAATAGGTCTAGCTCAGTCTTTTTATGTATCGTGCCATAACATATTTCCCCATATGTCTCTGGAGGTTGGAGGTTGTGTGTGACTGAGGTCGCCATATGGGAATAATGTCACGTTTCTCATCTGCCTTTTAACCAATTCCATCATGTCAGATCGCTTGAGATCATCCTCAGAGTGAAAACCACTTTCTCTGCGACGAAGGCGACACGTGAGCGAGATGGAGCAACACTGGGCTATTGTGCAAGATGATGTAAGAAGAAATTACCCACAGGACTTCAGGTTATACATTAATGACTGCCAGTGCAGTATGGCTTACACTCATCAGCATTATCTCCACATCTTTGGCGTCGCCCCCCATCGTCACGATGCAGTTCGGTAGGTATCGTGGTAACAAGCACTTGCTGCTTGTGTTGAGTTTCCTCCTCTATCCGAGCTGGACCCCCTTTTTTCCTCCGACGCTTAAATCCATTTGTTCTTAAAATGTGATTGGCCTCCTGCTTCTCCTCTTGTAGCCTCCCATTTTCCAGGCTTCAGTGATTTCTCAGATTTGCTGCCCAGCTGTCTGTGTGGTCCTTCTGTCTATCTTTATCTCTTGCCCTCTTTCCATCGCCTCCTCCCTTCCTTATCTTCTTACGATATCGAGCATTGTGCTTTGACAGCTACAACTCTTATTCTCTAGTTCCTCCTCACATTATAAAATATCTTAAAGTTAGATTAAAGCCCATCAATCCCATATGGACTTGGCAGGCCTGCAAACAGGAAATAGGATATGACGTTTGAGACTTGCTGAGTGTGTGAATTCCTCCCTCATTGTGCGCCAGCATGTTTCTTTGGTTACACAGCAGCATGCCATGTATGCAACGCAGTGAATGTTGAAACTTTGCAACAAAATAATGTGAAAGAGGAGATCTTTTATGTTTTGTAATGTTATGGATCTTAGATTTTGCATAAATTATCCAGCTCTAATGAGAACAGTTAATTTCAAGCTAAATATCTACTGTGAACACTTAAAGGCATATAATTGTACATTTATGGTGGCAGTGCAGTCCTAGAGACAACCGGTGCAGCTTTTGTCTACATTGATTAGTGCACAAGACATCACAAGTCTTATTTCCTGGCAAAAATTAAAAGATTTGCAGAAGGTACTGTTCCGCAGCAGCAATCTCAGCGAGGTCTTCCTCTTGTCAAGTAAACATTGCCGAGCAGCTCAGGCTACATATACACAAACACACTGATTAGTCAGGTGGTTACAAAATGCATAATTAATAATCAGTCTTCTCCCAGACGAGACCAATCAGAGCAGCACTAGACAAGACAGTCTGATTCACCGTGAGGATGAAAAATGTGCCTCTATAAAAGCAAAAAGATGAAAGAAATATTGTATGAAAAACATTTAATCTACTACATCAGATTCAATATAAAATGCATAAATTATCAAAAAAGACAGCAGTTATCATAGATTATAATAGATAACACACACAGACATGTTGTGTATTGGGAGGTGTAACCATGTTAAAATCACTAAAAGAAATACGAGCTCTGTTAATCGCACTCTGCTTGTCACAGTCGCATCTCGTGCAGTGAAACTGTTGACCTGAGCTTGTTAGATCCGGCTGACTTGCTGGACTAGTGTTTAGCTGCCTGCTCAGGTCAGATTACTTACTGCAGTAGTGACCAGTCTCTCCCCCTCACTCACACACACACACACACACACACACACACACACACAGAAGTAATGGGCATGTCACGCTAACTCTGGCATGGATGCTACCTCTTTCATCTAAGGGCCAGCCCACCTCGCTGAATGGGCTCCCCAACGCCAGCTGCATTGCCTGATATGGAAATAACAAGTGACTGTAAAACTGTTGGTGTGTGTGAGAGGACGCTTGTGTCTTTTTAAACCATCAAACTAGCCTCATGCACAAAAAATAAAGTCTTGTCTGTGCAGCGCTTTCAGAGGTAGGATCCTGAAGCCCTAAACAACTTAGAAGTTGCTCTGGCGCCAAGGAGTCTGTCTTTCAAAGAACGGCTGGGAGGGCTCTGTATTTGTCAGAGTTAGCAGTGTTTGCACACAGGTAATAGCGAACGCAACCATTGGCCTCTGATCTGTCTTGCCAGAAACGAACACTTGACAGCTGTATCCTCCAGATAACATCACAAGGCTCACCTCTTCTTGTATTGAACGCATATACTTGAACGCAACATCAGAAGATGTCTAATCTCTGATGACAAAGCCGTAAATTCTGAGCACTGTTTTGCACCTGACACATTGCTGATCCGAGCCCAACATGGAGCTTTCACTGGACCGTCTCGACTGTTAAATGTTGCTTTTCCTTTCTAAATCTGTTTTCCAGGACTATATGTCATGTTTGTTAGTTGTTATTGGTCCCACTTGTGTGGTAAATCACAGTTAGCGAAACAATGGTCGAGCATGCGGACAGGAAAATGGAGGCTTGTATAAATACCTGAGCAGGATTAATGTTGGCTATCTGTCAGTTTTGTTTTGGTCAGTGCGTTTTCATCCGAAGGGAGCAACTAATCAGACGACTCCAGTTTAAAATATAGATATTGACATCATGTTTACTCTTTTAACGGATTCCCCTGTAGGACCCGGCGGATGTTTAATGGAAAACTTTATTTGTTCTCACGTCTGTACCCTCCCATCGTCACGTCATTGTCGGCCAGGCGATCCAACCTTAACCTCTCGATGAAATACATGACATCCGCACATAGCAGCAGCGGCTAAAGGCATGATGACAAGCTGCCTCCTGCTCTCAGAGAGACTGAAGGAGGACATTGATGATAAGGGCTGAACACGGAGCGCTGCGATGTGTATTTGTGCTGCAGTTGGGGATGACACGTGGAGAGAGGCCTTTGCAGCCTCCTGCCTCTCAGGGCTCCTTTGGCCTGTGTATAATTGATGAGTGGAGTGAATAAGAGATGAGTTTGTGACTGTCAGCCAGCCTGATGGGGATGGACAGAGCTCAAGTTTGGCTCTCCTCATCTGGCTGATGATGACAATGATGGTGACGATGATGCCCGTGTTTCTTCCGCGACACTGTCCTGCGCTCTGCCCGGGCCGTGCATCACCACTATCGTCACTGCTACCTCTTCTGGATGGCAACACAAAGACAGAGGGACGTGCCAGGAAAGGAGAGGCAAGGAGAGGAGAAAGAGGCGAGAGGAGGGGTCGGTGTGTGGGGGAGACGAAGAGCGTAAGAATGGAAGTTAGATAAAAGGAGGGCAGAGGATAGGAGTGGGGGAGGGGAAGAGCGAAGCGGCGAGAGAGTGGAGAAAATCACTTAAAAGAAATGATGACATGCAGATCAGACTTCGAGGGGATTCGGCTGGAGGATAAATAAGTCGTTAGAGTGAGAAAGTCTGCAATGATGTGTTTGGGCAGCTGGAAATTAGTGCTGTAGCTTTGGTAAAAGCAGGAGCAGCCTCTAAACTGACCACGCAAAATTAGTTATTATTTCTTCATTCCTAACCAGAAGCACTGTGGGCAGGAGATGTCCGGACAGCTGTGTGCTGCTGTGGTACGAATACATTAGCGGGGTCGTCCCTGAATCATTTTCAATCTGTGTCCCCTTTTTAATAACCATTCTGCCACTCTGAGACAACAATTTACATATCAATGTGTTCCTTCAGAGAGGGATTACCACCAGAAATTGGACTTGTTACGGATTTGATGGAAAGAAGCGTTCTACAAATGACTCATAAAGGAATGCATTTTCTCCCTCCTTGACATGAATGCTGATGCTCAGTCGTCATTGTGGTGTCCAGAGATAACTGGGCTATGTACGAAGTTGCTACAAGGTAGTGTCAGGACAAAAACTGTAAAGGATTGATCTGGCTTTGTGACGTGAATGATAATTCCCTGCTGTAGGTAATGAGGGCAACATTGGAGTTGAATTGGAATTGAATTCTGGCCTATGTATGATTGCACATATATATATATATATGTACATCTTTGAACGTGAGCTTTTTGGACACGTAGAATTCCAATTTCAAGGTCATGATTCGTTTGGCGCCAGATGGGCCATCACAAGATATCATGTCAGGTGGTAAAAATGTATCATCCTTGCATGTACCAACAGCCATTCAATGCTGTAAAATGTAGAGGATTATGAAAGCAGTCAGTGTTGTTGTTATTATTAACCACAGGTTATGGGTTGGCATGTCCTTCAGATGGAGTTCAGGCCTGGAAACATTCAGTCTGTTTAAGGTCCAGGGATGCTGCCCTCTATGGGACGCTGACCTCTGACCAAGTGAGGAGTGATGAAGTATCCTCTGGTTTCATTAGTTCTATCCTTTATGAATTCTATAATGTGACTGAAGTTGGCTGAATTTCCATCAGGTCAGAATCACCCTTCGTCTAGGGCTAGCTAATTGTCAAATTTCCATGAAATTTGCTGAGGATAGTTATGGTCCCCTATGGATGAATCCTGTACATGTTTCCTGAACCTGGTGGCTTCTGGACAAAACATTGTGTTGTAGTAAGAATCAGATGGTGAAAATGTGAAGCCTTGTAACCTAAGAAGGACACTGTCATCGTTGCACATTTATTCTCCCATGATGAACCCTGTTTTAAGGCTTTGAGGAGTGACCTATCCTCTTACAAACTTTAGAATTTTAGCTGATTTTTCTTTATACTTCTGTTTCAAATAGATACTTTTTGAATGGTTCCAAGGATATCTGACCTTAGCGGAAACTCCTCAAAAGACTTGTTCAAAGGCTGCAGTATACTTGCATGTATCGTCTATAGCTGTCTGTCTCGTCCATCCTCTGAAAATGAAATGGAGACATGCGATGGGAATCTGCTGGTTTAGTGGATGGCTGCGGCCGTGCCATGGAGAAAGAAAGTCTGCCCTTTACACAACCGCTGGGACGGGGTGACTGACATTTCTGCTAATGCCATCACATGAGCCGTGCCATTTGAATGAAGACATGGACAGATGCCACCCTGCGCTCACACCACTGTGACCACACAGGAAACTCCATGTCTCACTGTGTTTTCAAGTGAAGGCCTGCAGAGGTAAAGTCTCACAGCCATCTATGGAAGTACGCTGCCTCCATGAACGTCATATGTCGAATTCATCAAGCAATCAATGAATGCAGGTGACAACAGGGAGGAAACGCAGGCAAGTACAGTACACGCTTGGACATTGCGTGGCTGCACCCAATACCACATGGCGAAACTTTTATATGTCAGATTTTACGGCTTCAAATGAATCTCAGACACGGCACGTTGCGTGTCTGAACGTCATTTACAGCCAACATTTTGCAATGTTTTGACCTCAGATGAATTCGTTAACAATACATGGTCCGCTTTTACAGAACTGCTCGCCGTCTGAGGGGAGTAGCAGCTCGCAGAGCTCAAGGACTCTCTCTGCTCTTTGATAGATAGAATGTATTCACCCTCCTCTACTTTGTGTCTTTTGGGGGAAGGTGTTAGTTGGATATGAAGCAGGCGAGTGCGCAAGCAGTGTAGCGAGGGGAGCCGGGAGTTTCAGCTGAGTCCAGCGTTTTTCTCTCCGCTCCCTGATGGCTCCCAGATGTTTTTTAAAGCAGCCGCTCTCTCTGCGTTTGCTCTCTTTCTATCTTTTCCCCCGTTTGTGTCTCTCTCTCCTTTCACATATTCTGCCCCCTCCTTCTGCCCGTCCTTCCAATTTTCCCTCTCTTTGGGGATCACACCCTTCACAAAACCGCTCGCTTCACCTTGTCTGATCGTAATCACCCCTCGTCAAATAAACAGTCGTTCTCCACACTTGTTCTCTTTATTTCTCTTTTGCTTCTCCCTCCTCTGCCTTTGCTCTCTTTGCTTCTCTCCCTCATCCTTCATCACTCATCATTCATCTGCTCTGATGTAGAGAAATGGCGTTCAGTTTCTCCTATAATACACCGGACCATGTTATGTTTTTGCAGTGTTTAACCGCAGACCCAACTGGCTTCACCTTCGAATGCATTGCCCATGTTAAATTCATGGGATTCTAATGCACTCGAGCACTAGTCGGATTCATTCATCTGCTCATTCGCCAGGAGTCCAAAACATGACAGTCAATGACTTCAGCCACTGTTTCACTACTGAAATGCTTTGGTTCAAGTGCAGAAATAGCAGCTGCCCCTGGCCTGTGAGTGCTTTGTAAAAGCCTGTTTCCAAATGCAGGGATTGGTGTCCGTGTGAAAATGTAAAGACAGAGATAGAGTGTGGGAAGAAAGAGAGTGAGTGAGGAAGTCATAAGTCACTACGAGCCCCCTCACAGCCCTCCTTAGCTCTCCTGAGCACAGAGGAACTTTTCTCATCTGAATGAAAACAACAGTCTCAATGGAGACAGTCGGGCTGCGTTCACCGTGAGCATGTTCACGCAGCCTTAAAGGAAAACACCAGACTTCTCTTTGATTGATTTACCTGCAAAATGATGAGAACATCAACATCCAAAACACCTGCGTGGCTGTGGCACATGATGCTAACCATTCAGAAAGAAAAAAACGATTGAATGCAACTGGGCTTATCTCAAAATTAGGCCGACACGTCATTTCAAATATTTTACACAGAATGTTTAAAGAGTGTAATTTTAAATCACGTCACTGGTAAATCATTTTAAATAACAGTTTAAATGGGGATATGTGGGGAAAAAAAAAACAAGCAAATGAAGTGAATTAGAAATCCAAAAACTCCAAGTCAGCTTGTGATCCTTTTTTTCTGAAGTCTTGAAACCTGACTTTCCCTGTTGGAAGCCACTTATTTCCGCAAGACTTGGGAGTTCGACTGGTTCAACATGTTCAACTGGCAGGAGTGAGGAAAACAGAAAACAAGACTTCAGCCTGTGTATTTGACCTTATTTTGGCCTATTTTGACGTGTTTTTGCACTGTATTTACTTTAAATGCTCAAAACAAGTCATGCTTTTGCATATTATTACTCCTCTTGGCACATCCATTTGTTTTGCAGCAGTCTGTTTTTCCAATGTTGTTGTTGCTTGTCTTGCATCAGCTTTTATTTTCTGGATGTGTTTTGATATTTGGGCCATTTCTTGATGTGAAAAACTCCTTTTTGTTTAATATTTGTGCTTTTGTATGTGCTGTATTTACATATTTTATGTTCTCCATTACTGAGAGCATATTTCCGTAAATGTTTATGCTTATGCTCTAAAAGCACGATTGCCCACGAGGGCCGCTGTAATCACAGTAAGTAAGTCTTAAAAGCTGCACCGTGGCATTGCTCCAACATATGAGCCATAAAGTTAATAATGCATCCTACACTTTGGAATTACTAGCAGCTCCAAGGGGAATAGCAATGTCTTTTTAATCGTCGATCGTTGATCAAACACAGCATGTCAGATGCTGCTTATTAGATTTGGCAAGATCTTTGATGCCACATAGAATTAAATACATACAGTAAGGTAATACATATATTTTACTCATTGTTGCACTTCAACTCTGCATCCTCAACACGCCCCTAGTCTCTACTGTTGACTCGATTTCCACAACAGCTGTTGTGAAAATCAGGTACAGGTTGCTGTAACAGTAGTTTGATATGAGGGACATCTGTGACTGACGGCTCCTTCAGACTGTGTGACTGCAGTTCTTCCTCTGCGGTGAGTGTTCACCGGCAGACAGAGAAGTTGACTGTAAACACTGTGATCTGTTTTGATGACGCACAACCCAGTGCAAGCTCATTGATATGGAGAGGGAGCTGAGGGCAGGAGCTTCCTCATCAGCAAACACATTCCTGAGGTGTTGACAGAGTGAACTCCAGACTCTTCCAGGCAGTATTTAAAGGTGTTTGGGCACATGTGCACAAATGGCGCAGAGCTCAAAAGTTAGCTTCCACCGACACCTCGAGCCGCTTTGGTACACTCACGTCAAACCCTGCTTCCTACAGAATAAACCCAACTTAAATGAATAGTTTCATGTTTTGTTAAATAGGTTTAACCTTGCAGGCAGTTAGATGATCCATCTCCCGTGTCCCCCTGCCTGTAGTCTTTATGCTAAGCTAGGCTAATTGCCTTCGTCATACAGCAGAAACAGACATGGATCTTCTCATCTAACTCTGCGAAGAAGCAAATCTCTGTGCCCTTGCCGCTCACCTCACTGGTGCCTCTGTTCATGTAGTATTTGACAAACAAGCTTGCCCGCTAATAGTCCAAAGGGTGGCACATGAGTTCGGCTTTTTGGAGGTTTGCGTAGCTGCTGTCGCAAGTCTTGGCTGGTCCTTCTCACATCCACTAACGTTTCTTTTTGAAAGGAGTGACCTGTCTTCACCTTGGGATCATGCATTTTGTAAGCGATGTCTTGAAACCTTGCAGTCTGCCTTTGTGGCCGACAAAACTGCTTTTTCGTACTTTCTCAGGTCTTCTGGGAGATGCATTGACTTCTGTTGGCTGAGAATTGAAATTGCTGAGCTTCTGTTTTATACTAAGCTACACTCCTTGCCAAACTTAAGCTAATGTCATCTGTTTATCATTCTACGCAACATTTTGTCAGATGGGACTGTGCTGCAAGCTGCAATATTTTGTGAGTCAAATATGTGTCGCTTATGCAACTTTTGTAGGTCCACCTGTACAATTTATTGCAATTCAATGCAACAGCTCAGCCATAAATTTTACTTTTACAAAAGTAATCATTGTAGTATTTGCTGACATTGTCGGAATGTAAATTAAATCATGTTTATCATTGAGGTTATTGTTAAATGAGGTGTTGTAATGGACTGTGAAGAAGGCAAAATATTAGAAACACATCTCCATACAACACAGTCCAGTGCAACATCACCACAAACTACAACGTCAGCCCTAAAACATATTTCATAAACACGTCTACGACAGTGTCAATAAACTGAACATTACAGGCATCATAAAAGTCGACTTTATGGCAGAACAGTTGCACAACACACTCTGTGCAGTATTATTCTGAATTCAGTTCATGTGTTTCATGAGTTGTGTATCAGATATGGTGTTTACAGTGTCACCTATGAATATTCACACAAACATGCAAAGATACAAGGTTGGAAGGTCTCACATGCCTGAGCAATTACCGCCTTTTCTGTCTTTTAATTCCTGTTTCATGAAACTTTCTTCAAATATTTGCTTCCTCCTCAAACCCATAAATGAAAGACATGCATGTTTGTGGTCATGTTGATACTGGAGTTTTGAGCAATGCGATGCAAGAAATCCATAGGGAGAGACGCTCCTCTTCAAAAGAGGCTGGCGTGAATGTAATTATCGCACAGCGATGCTTATAATTAGCAGCAGTACAAGCTGGTGCACTTTAGCACAATGACGAACCTTGTTCCAGATTTTTGGAATCATATTGCTTTTTTCCTCTTGTTAAAATGCTCATTATCATATGATGAACTGTGGACCTGCCTCTTCCTGCTCCCATCTCACTGTTCATTTCTCTCTCGCTGCAGATAACCCCCTCTTCTTCTACGCTTCCCTCCAATCGTCATTATGCATTTCTGTTCTTCAAACAGAGTTTCTACCCTGCCGTTTCCTTCTGTCCTCTCGCTCACTCTCTCCCACTGATTACCGCTTACTGTACACCTCCTTCCCCTCTCCTCCCTCCGCCCCTCGCTATTCTTATTAAAAACTCTTCCACTTCAGTGTCGCCCTGGCTCAGGTCCCACTCCCCTCCACTAAACCGATCTGAGGCATCTTCCAGGCGCTTCGACTCCTTTCTGTCCTCCCTCTCTCCTTCCTGCTCTCTCTCTCTCTCTCTCTCTCTCTCTCTCTCTCTCTCTCTCTCTCTCTCTCTCTCTCTCTCTCTCTCTCTCTCTCTCTCTCTCTCTCTGGCTGGCTCGGCATGTAAGGAGTGACGCACAGCCCTGCTGTCAGGGAGAGATAGCAGACTTGACTCTGGCTGTGACGTCACCAGGTTATCTCCAAGCCGTCCTTCTGCAGAACTCAGACCTGCTACACACACACACACACACACACACACACACACACACACACACACACACACACACACACACACACACAAATAGTATTTGGCTGCATATATGAGCACTCACCCGTCAAGATTATGGTGCTCATGTTTGTACAGTACATGAGACAAATGCACACACATGCGGTCACGTTTCACACCTCCAGAACCCCAAACCAGCTATCAGTATGTATCAGTATCTGCATGAAATTATCAACGTGCGAGATTTACCCACGTCTGCAGCTGCAGTGAAATGCCCAGTTTTCCTTGCACTTCAGACAACCTCCCATGAACACATGTTCTCTCAGTATGTGAGGATCAGTCATAATGCATGTGCAAAAATGCTGGCTCGTCCTACTTTATGATATAAAATCTCAAATGATGAATGAAATCTTGAAAACTGATTTTCAAGTGAGGATTGTGACATGAACCCAGAAACTCTATGGCATAATAAAAAAGATGCATTCCTTTCTTTCTTCTATATTCACAGCTTTATACATTTATCTTGCAGCGTCAAACGTCATTTTTTTCCCCCAATGGCCCACTTGGCCAGTACAAGTACAACAGTAGATCAGTTTTTTACTGTCCCCTTGAGTATTTTCACTGGTCTGGCAGCCAAAAAAATGAAAATAACTCTTTTCTATAATGTAATAATTTATGATAACACTGCAGTGAAAATGGATAGATAACAGTGAGAGAAAGACTACAATGGCATTTGTTTGCAAGTCAGCCAGTGACCAGTGATCAGTCAACTTCTCCCTTTTATTTTCATCAGAATTATCAAAACATGAAATTAAGAGAATTCATCATGAATAATATGAAAAATGATGGAGAGGTGTTAGATTTCTGTTTTGTCACTCACAGTTTTTCCATCCGTTGTGAAGCGAAAAAGAAAAAACAAAGCAAATGTGAATTAGGCACATTTCCGTACACTGGTTTGGAGCGAACATACTAAGCTATGCAAGGTGCGGTTTCATCAGAAGTTTGTGATATAAGCTTCGTTATGCATTGAAGAATAAACAGAGTAGAAGAAGAAAGAGTGTTGAAAACTGAGAAACAGAGAAAAGAAGACAACACTCACATTTAAGTGGCTGCAAATGTTTGACATTTTTACTTTAAAATCGCCTCCATCAAGTTGCGGATTGACTTCCTGTTGATGAACCAATCCATTAATTAACTCTTTGAGAGACTGAGCGACAGAATAATATCAGTACATCATTGAAAAGTTTAAAAAAAAAACAAAACAAAACAAAAAAAGAATAAATGGGGAAGCCAAATTCAGCATGTGATGCAGTCGTACCAATACACAATGCATGATGAGCTGCCAAGTGAGGCCCGGCTCCAAAGACAGATAATGGAAAAGTATCCCAGCTGTCTGACCATTATTGGGGTTAATTTGGAACCATTGCTGCACCATCTCCTCCAGTAATGGGCGGAGAGGTGTGCTGGGCTGTGCTGTGTTTTCACAGGTGGGCAGTGGACCCAGACTGTCCGTGATGGATGGATAGAGAGGCACCAACCCCTGGACAGCTGTTTCATCAAGACTCTCCGCTTGTAATTAGGTTCTGTGTACTGGATATGAATGAGCAGATAAACTCATAATTGTTCTTTGTCATTTGTGTCTGTTTCTTTCTTACCTTGTTAGTTTTTTCTTCTTTTGTTATTTTTTTCTTTCTGTGTCGCTCAACACTTTCAAGTTCTGTCCCAGACTATGACATACAAAACATTCATTGGATGTTCTCTTCTTTTCTTGGGGTTCAGTCCCTGATGTTCAGTCCAGTTTGAACCTTATACCTTGCTTCTAATACAAAGGTAAGCTTTGTTCTTCTTCTTTGTTAATGTGACAGCATTTCTGCCCGAGGTGCCATCGAAAGTACGCCAGCTCCACAGAGAGCTCCACATGAAGAGAAAGCTTTCCTTTTTTTTGCTAATAAAATTTCCGATGCCTGATTTCACATTTACAGTCCGTCTTAGAGTAAACCCCAACCGAGTCCCAAGCTGATTGGAACCTCGACTCACAAAGCAGAAAAAAGGGCCACTCTCAGTATTCCTTTGAAGTGGAAAATCGGGCAGTGGTGAAGTTCAGTGGGTTTGGGTGGGATTCACATGAATAAAATTGGATGGCCCGCTTTTTTCCATTTCATTGAATTCAGATCAGGACACGACGCCAACTCTTAGATGTGTCGCTGAATTTGGCATCGCCGGTGATGGCAGAGACAGCTGTGTAGCAGCCCCCACCTCCATTAGAAACTCAACCACCCACATCGCTGCTGCGTTTTGATCATCCTGTTCTTTGTTATAATTTATGGATCCTTCTCTTTCATCAGATTCAGATTCTCCGCTGCTTTCTTTGAAAAAGAGCAAAAAATGCTTCACATTTCATAGTGTTGTTCTCATATTGCGTACAATTGTTCCCAGGATACGCTGTCATCATCATCCTGCCCAGCGCTCGGCTGAAAGGGATCTGTAGTCTTAACCAGAATGTGGACTGCCAGACACAGGCAGATGTTGGAGTGGTGTCTGGGTGTGGCCAGGGACTATATTAGAGCACAACAGAAAATGCAAGACAGGCTTCCCCGAAGTAATGACACTGAGTATGAGCAGCTGCGTTTTCCTTTGTGTTCACCAGCTTACATCAGCCAGCCATGATGCAACATGGCAAAGGAGAAGAGGCTCACAATAGACCTGTTAGCAGTGTTGTGTTAGCACTTTTGAACATGAAGTTGACGTGAGAGCACCTTGTGACATTTGCAGCTTGTCAGGAGAATTGGGATCAGAGTTTTCTTTGTGAGCCGGGGCAGAGAGCACATAGCACTGCGACCATTTGATCGCACTCTCCCTCTGTTCGCTCGCTTTTAGTTGAATCTGAGCTCTCTGGAGAAGGGATAAAATTACACTTGGGTGAATGTAGAAATGCTGGAACCAGAAGAAAAACAAATAAGATCAAATGTACTTGATAAAGAGATTTGTCACACATTGGCGAGAGTGGAGAACTTTTCATGTCTCATTAGTTTTGTTGGGTCTGTTGATGGAGATGAATTTTGGCGTATGTGGTGACAGTGTAGCACTTCTCCTCCAGCTGTGGTTATCATGATCACACCTTTAGCTCGCCCATATTGACTCTGACACTTAAACTCACTGTAGTGGCTTTTTTCTTTTTAAAGGAATAGTTTTTCATTTTGGGAAACATAATTATTTCCTTTCTTGCTGAGAGACCTACCTATCTGTTAAATATAAAGCTGTCGCCAGCTGCCGGTTAGCTTAGCTTAGCACAAAGACTGGATGCAGGGGGACACTGCTAGCTTGGCTCCACCTGAAGGTCAACAAATCCCACTACCAACAACTCTAAAGCTTACTAATCAATATGTAATATTTAGGTTAATCTAGACAAAGACTGAGGTGTCAAAACAATTATAGTGCAGTGACTTCCTGGAGTCTTGAT
Organism: Chaetodon auriga; assembly: GCF_051107435.1. Lineage (NCBI taxonomy): Eukaryota > Metazoa > Chordata > Actinopteri > Chaetodontiformes > Chaetodontidae > Chaetodon > Chaetodon auriga. The sequence goes on along the minus strand of NC_135079.1, from coordinate 9,363,750 downwards.
TCCCAATAACCACCATATCATAAACCATAACTTCATGTTTTGTGGCCTCGCCAAGTGAACAACACAATAACAACAATCAATCATAACCCGTGACATACATTTTCAGTTTCCACCTGCTTCTGTGGTGCATTTGTTTCTATTCTCCGTGTAGTTTGCTGCACACGAGCCTGCAGTCACGCCATATTTATGCAACACACAAGGGATGAATGAAACAACTCTTCACATGTCGCATACGCACCTGTGTTCCCGTTCTCTTTCAATATGCAACATGCATTGCTGTCTTCTGTAATGTTCATGATGCACTGACTTCTCTATCAGTGCATCGGCCCACATCAGTCTGTCAGCCTTGATTTATTGGAGACTATAAGTAATGCAGAGGCAAAAACAGTTCTCCATAAACAATGCATGAGTGTGACAACTGACAAAAGTTAACAGTCAACTGATTACTTGGAAAATGGATGGGAGAAAATCACCTGAGAACGCTGACAGTCACTTCTGATTACATTAGAGCTCTCACCATCATAATATATTCACCATCTTAGCAGATACAGATATAAAGATGTGACGCTGAAAATAGATTTACGGACACAGATGAAGAATGCTTTCATTTTTTAATGCTTCATTTCAAGATTCAAACCACACGCGGTGCAGGTCTGTCTGGACGGGATCAACAATTTCCACAGAATTAGATGCCAATCCAAATAATACCTGAACTCTCCAAACAGATGGTTCAATCCTAGGAATTAAATGGTAATTTTACGAATTCATATCATCCATTTGTCCTGTCTCTTCTTATGATGTCCAGTGCACCTTGATGTTATTGAAAAATGATTTGGATTCTGGCTGTAAACCGTGAGGTCCATACAAATGACATTATAATAACGCATGCATTCATACGTGATCCTGACTTCTCTGCTGTCTGGCCCCCATGAATCAAAGAGAGTAATATAAACAGAATGATGAATGAGTGGAAATGGGAATAGGTTCAAAGATGCAGGAGTGTTCCTTTCATATTTCTGGGCTTCTTCTCCCTAAATGCTCAAAACATGTGACACGGCACCGGGCAGCGCAGTCCTCTCTTGGCATACAGCAGGCAATGTGTGGTGGTGACATTCCTCTCTCTTTGGGATCTCGCTCACTCCTGCAGGCCTGATGGTGTGATTCATAGCTCGTCTGATTGTAAGTCAAAGGAAGGAGAGAGTAAGGAGAGGGACAGCGAGCGCAATCCCCCCATGGCCTCAGATGTGCCAGGGAACCTTTCGTTCCTTCCTGTAAGGTGATAAGTGAGAAATGAGCGTTCTGGAAAAGGGAGTTTGTCTCTTGAGCTCGTAGCTGTTAACCTGGCAGAGGGATCCAAGAGTGAGACTTTGGTTCTTCACGGTGATCAGAGGCGTCACACGAGACACAGACAGCGCCAGAGCTGGGGAACAATCTCTTCATTTTCTCTACATCAAAAGAAAGTGCTGTCTGCAAGTGTAACGACTCTAAAGAAGACAGGAAGGAGATTAGTGTGAATCTTAAAATGGGAGACAGATAATCGTGTCCTCAGTTTGCTTTGGCGAGATGTTTTCCTTGCTGAGCCAGAGAAATCAGACAGGTCAATGAACTATGGAGGCAGAGAGCCCCAAAGCTGCAGCCAGTTTCATCAGTCACCCTTCACTGGCGTCAGATCGCCTTCCTGATTTGTATTTAAACTTATGAGGATTCACATAATTCACACCACAGTTTCACCTCATTACCACAGTAAATCCATTCAATAAAAGTTGTTGCCCAGTTCACTTCAATATGACAGATAATAAAAATCCAAAGCAGGTCCAAACTTTGTGTTCTGAAAACAAGCCATTATTTCCATGTTGTGTAGCCGGGGAGGATTTACTGGCCGATTGAAGAAAGTTTAATTCAGCTTATACCTGCTGTCCTGTGTCCTGGGAACTTGTTGGGTTTTTTTTAAAAAAGTACTTTTATTTGGTTTATCACAGATTGATACCATACCAAAAGGGTTCAGGACACAGAGAGGCAAAAGCGTTTATATCTGCTCCAAATGGCCACATGAGCACGGCGAAAAGCCTGTCATCATAGAGACGGGTAATGCAGTGAATTAGACAAATGGGAATAATGGTCCATACTTTTGGACAAAATCGTATGCGCGCCCTCAGACCTCCGCAACTGCATAATTGGGGCTGGCGAGGAAACCTGGCGTGTGGCGTTTAAATCTAAAACATGGCTCCGTGGCCGCAGCAACTGTTGGTGATTGACTGTTGATGATTGATGATTGACTCCTGTGAAACCTCCTTCCAAAACACTCCAGTAACCGGAGAGCCGATGTATTTTTCAAGGCAAGAGGAATGAGGAAGCAAGTAGAAAACAACCCATGTGCTGTACAGTAGCGACATGCAGCCACTTGAAATTTTTAAACCAAAAAACATCACGCACTGTTTACAGCTCGGTGTCAGACAGTAATGGTAACTCGGTCTTATGGCATTCACAGGGTGCTCACCTGAGAGGTGATGGAAGCAGCTGTGTGAAGTATCAAGAAAAAAGAGACATTGTAGATAATCCGACAAGCACATTATTTGAAATATACTGAAACCTTATCAGCCACATCTGCCTCTGTTAAGTGAAAAGTCTGGGTCTCCAAAATGTCAACTGCTCAAGGCCTGAAAAAGACCAACTGTGATGCAGGTGCAAAGCCAGAGGCGCAAAAAAGAAATGTCACTTTCTCCAGGTGCAAACCCTTTTCTGTCATGCCTTTGATCCGAGGCTGGCTGAGTGTGGCAGGTTGGTTTGTGAGGTAACAACTAACAGGTCTATCGCAAAGTAATCCCAGTCAGTTTTCAGTACAGCATAATTGCATTATAGGGCATTTGTTTGCAGCTGTAGATTATATTTGATATATCAGTGTACTGAGCCCTGTCTCTATATATAACCAATTAGCAACAGCAAATACATTTTGAAGGAAATGCTGACCGATTTATATTTTGTATTAACATAACAAGGAAATGTTGTTTATTAATGTACCTGCATAGTCACAAGAATGCTGATACTGAGCAGATCAGTTAAATATTCACTGACAACGTATTTCTTTTTTTCTTTTTTTTTCTTTTTTTCAGCAAAATAGGCAAAAATCTTGCAATGCACCATCCCCTCATGGTGACCACGGCATTGTTCAGCTTTTTTATGGTAATGTTTAGGCACTGACAGCACTTGGTCAATGTTAGAAAGACCATGATGTATATTAATGCAGAAAAAAATCAAGCTAACCTTGTTACCTGAACCTAACTGCAGTCTGCCCCTGAGCCCTGGATTCTGGAGTCACAGTCCTGCACTTTGTTCACCATCCCAACCACCTACCTATTAAGGTACACATACTCACCATTAACTAGTTCCTATAAAGAAAACCATAACTTTTCAACTTTGTCTGCTGTGAAGATGAGGAAAAAGCCACTACTTGAGATATCACACCAAACTTCCTCATGCTTTCTAATCCAGGTTTCGTTTACATTTGTAATTGTTGACCTGACATTCGACACCTTCGCGGGCTTGTCACCCTTCAGGTTTTCCAGTGATCAGGTAGATAATCTCCAGTGTGACAGCAGAAGGCCAAACCCAGAGGTGGCTGTGACAGATTACCGTGGTGCCCTCTGCACTGTTTATCAGGCCTCTTCCTTTTTACTGCCTGCATCTATCAAGCTCACAGTAGTTAAATACTGGAGATAAAAGCATATAGTGCAGGGCCCACATAAAAACAGCCACTCAGTTGATTTATTAGGTTGTCCTCTGCCAAAGATCTGTGATTCTCAGGGCCACAGTGCAATGACTTCCCCGCAACATGTATCCAGTGTTGTGTCGTATCCACTGACAGCTCTATCCACTGTGCCTCCGGGCAATAATTGTCACCTCCTTAATGGCTCTGTTTTTCGGCTTTGATGCATTTTCTCATGTTTGTGAACACTGAGCTACCTGGAACGTAGTGTTCTTTAGGCGGCTGGATGATGTTGCACTAAAGGCCAGCTTGTGGCACACGTTGCCTCAGAGTTTGCTGCAGACAGTGACGGGGTGCCACTTTTTATCCACTCTTTGAAATTCAAAGGGTTTCTTGATTTAATAGGACTTGGGGAAACACATCTCCTGTGATCTGCCCGTGGCCAATCTGACGCCGACACTACAATGTGTGTGTAAAATGTGTTGCCTGCAGTTCTTCTCTCTATTTGATTGACATTTAGAGATAGCAGGGGCTGATGGAAAGGGTCTGTTTGCTCACGGCAAAGCAGAAAGAGGCCGGGGAGCCGGGAGAAAGAGAGGGAAAAGATAGACAGAGAGATAGAGAGAAAATGTGAGAGCAGAGCATCCTGAACTGCGATAACCTCAAGTCCTCCTCTGATGACACATGCTCCCATCTCTGACCGGGTTGATTATGGTGACAGCAGCCTTTGCTCATCTCAGTCCAGAGTCTGCATCACATTCCTGTGATGAAGACGCTGCAAAGGGAAAACAGTCTTTGTTGTTTGATTTGGGAGCAATGCCTCTGTGTGTCTTTGCCTTCACTGTGAAAAAGAAAAATCTGCTAACATACATAAGCATCTAACAGTTGTACAGTTATAGTGCTGAAGTAGTATATACTACCTTTGCTCCACATTCTGGCTTTTTTTTCACTCAGCAGAGCAGAAGCAGCTCTCTGATTGATTTCTGAACTGAATATTCTTACATGTTTGTCTCTGGAACAATAACTTTATTTATGGATGTCTGAGAGGAAGTGTGGAGTCTGATTGGAGATAACCTTCAGGCTGCTGACAGGGACTCTGAGAAAAAGTGCTGCATGGACTCGCTGAGAGTTTTATGGCACTACAGTGAACTATGATGAACCACTGTCGCCACATGTTTACTGCAATGCTTCATGATGAATTCCTATCATCATGAGGTGTAGTGTTAATGATCTACTGCCACCACGTGTGGGCTACTGCATTAAAGATGCTGACGTATAACTCGTCTATGTCTGGGACCACATATTTAATGCCATGGCCTTAGTTAATGAATGGCTACTGTTAGAGGTTGGGTTATTGGCTTAATGTTGAATGAAACCATCGATTAAAAGTAATATCCTGCCATCTGCATCACTTACACCTTGCACTGAAATGTGTGTTGGGTGGCCAGATTGTAATGGGATAGTGCTTCACCACATGAAAGCACAGGTGTAAATGCACCCAAGAAGCATTGAGGATGGATTGTGATCGCTATCCTCTCCCATCAGCCTTGACTGCGTTCCCGCGTCCAGATCGTCCTCTGGACAGCGGGAGCACTGACCACAGCTGAAATAAAAGCAGCTGCATAACACAGCGCTCTCCTCTGCTTTTGTCTTCGGCATTCCAGTTGTCAAAACGGCTTCTTCCTCTGCTTTGAAAAGCTATCAAGAGTCTAGACAATACGCAGCTTCACAGATGGCTGCCATCTTTTTTTTTGTTTGTGTTTTTTTTTGCTTGCTTTTTTGGAGTCAAACAAGAGGATGGTGTAAGAGGAGAGAACAAGAAGAAGAAGAAGCTGGGCAGAGTGATGAGATCTCAATGTGGACACTGGAGACACATCCAGTATTAATACCAGCTGTAAATGTAATCAGGCTAAATCAAATCTAAGTACATTCTGGACATGAGACATGGTTTAATGCAAGGTGTAACAAAGCTAACATAGCTTAGCTTTGCTTGTTTCAAAGACCGGATCGTTCTGTGTGTGATCATGTGCTTCATTTCTAGAAATATTTGTGTATGTCTAACACATTATTATTTTTTTTATTTGACCATTATTATTTAACCAGGATTGGCTCTTGAGATCTTGGTCAAAATGGCCACACAGCATGTTACACAAACCAACATTCACAGAGGGAAGAGAAGTGAGAAAAGATGGAAAACGAAAGATATCAGAAGGCTTTATTGGGGGCATGCATATGTGTGCTGTACACACTGATATGTGCGTGCATATGACTGTTTGTGCATGCATGCATGTTTGTCTCAGTCTCAAGAGATTCTCCATAGCCACTGGCATTTTTACATGACATCATGTTGTCTAATTTCATCCCTTACATGAGATCATGAGGGAAACATAGTGAGACTATTGTCCATGCCTTCTGCAGTGGAATATTATTCTTGCATACATTTTTATTTCCATTTTGTTGCTCTTCTCATTCAGGACATTTAACATACATGCTTTCAGCTGCAGTAGACAAAGAGCCGGTATATGATTAGAATCTTCCAGCCTGACCGCAACCACCACTGCCGTCACCACCGCTGCCACAGTCCTTCTAAGAAATAGATCATCTCCAAATATTGTGTTATGTAACCTTTAAACAACTGCAGATTTCTCCCTCCGCTTCTTTCTTGCTTCTTTCTCGAGAGACACGGGACCACAAGCGTGCCTGGAGGCCAGATGCAGATGATGGTCTGTCAGTTTGCGGACCCATGGTCAGGCCATCATGATGACATTAACACTCCAAGAATGTCTGTAGCACTCACTCTCAACCATCTTTCCACCCTCAGCTCGAGCAGTGTAGGCTAATTCTCCCCTGCAGAATGTGGATTGTCATGAAGGATTGCTTGTACAGTATGTTTGTTAAACCGCAGCGCTCGCTCCTTTAGGTAAGCCTGCCTTTTCTTTTGTGGTCTGTGAGGCTCCTCAAATTCTTCATATGGCATGATGTATCGCATAGGTGAGCTTTTACATAAAGCTTTAGGGAGCGTGATAGAAGCACAAGATGGAAAAGTTGTTGTTGAATTCTTTTCGTCACCCATCGGTTTTGCTCCGGGGTGTGAACATCTGCGTCATGGGTGATGTGGTGGCAACAGCAAACTATCAGCCAGTTTTGATCGTTCGAGCAGCGTCGTGCAGCATCAGGGAGTGTAAGTGAGGACAGATGAAAAGAGATTTTTCATGCATCGCTGAAGTCCCTCTGGATCTGCTCATGACATGCACAAGAGCTTCAAATACCCCGAGAGGAGTCCAGCTCACTTCCATTGGCTCCATCTCACCACCTGATTCCCGTCCCCCCTCCTCTTTCTCTCGCTGACCTTTTTTGTGATAGCAGCCCTGATATGACGAGGGTTTCATGAAAGAAATATTTAGACAGATCACAAGCTTGAGTCCGCGCTTTGAAGCCCACGATGGTGGTGTTGACAGCAGCTAGTGGAGCGTCTAATTAGGCTGCAGAGACTGCACCTCTGTGAGGGCATCGCTGATGCAACTTTGGAAGGAACCCAGCTAATGTCACCGCACAGTAACACTGAGGAGATAAAACCTGTGTCACTAACATCTCCAGCATGGATTTACATTCAGGATGTGATCACTGAGCGCTTTGGAGGATAGCCGGGAGAAGTTGTTGAGTCGAAGCTAGCCGGGGTGCAGGAACAGGGCTCGGCGTATCCCTCACGTTTGATGTACAGCCTGCTGAACATAAATCTCGGCTCTGCAGTTCCGTCTTGATAAAATATCCGAGGCAGGAAAGTGGAATGGCTGTCGCCTGTAAAGCTAGCTTCCTGTATGCAGCCTTGCTCTGCGGGGCTTGTATGAATTAAACATGGACTTGGGCCATTATAAATGACAGGGTCAGAACAGCCAAATAGGGATGTTGGAAAAACAATGCGACCAACAGAATCTATCATCTCTGCCAGCTCAGTGAAACTTTGTCAAGTAAGGCCAAGTCAGCAACTATAAGACTACGGCTGCAGTGAACAGAGCCTCGTTGAAATGAGGATGACATTAATGACTGGAGAGGAGCGCAGTGACGTTGGTTGTGTACTGTGGTATTTCTGTCGGTATGTTGGGAATGATAATGTCATAGAGACCCTCTTATTAATTCACACACGCACAAAAAATAAACACTCCAGAACATCCCTGACAGGCTCCGCGGTCGTGTGCTAAAAACCCTCCAGGTCACCTACATCAGGCTTTGACGATATAGTTTAGATAGAAACAAACATGAACAGCAATGTTTTCTAGGGTTGCAACAAATGAGTTGCACCTCATTGATCATTTGGTCTATCAAATGTCAGATTGATGATCACAGTTCCTCAGAGTCCATAGATGACTTTGTTTGGTCCGATCATCTTAGAATATTAAAGGAAACAGCAAGTATTCACATTGAAGAATCCACATTTTTTGTATTTTTGCTTAGGAAGTATCTTTTTCAGCTCTGAAATGTTCTTTTATTCCTTTTTAGTTTACATATGTGCTTTTGGAGTGATGGAATTTGAAGACATCAGCTTGGGAAAATGTCATTTATCACTACTTTCTGTCGTTATTCTTGACAAAGGGGTTAAAAAATAATTAGGCAATGATAATAATAATAATTAGTTTCTGCCCTAATTTAACTTTATCTGCACATGTCCTCTGTTGTTTAGGTCAGGCCCCGCTTATGTCCAGTGTGTTTCTAATATCTGCTGTTTGGCCTGCCAGACAGTCCTCTTTCCATAAAAAATTAACTGCACTCGAGAATTTAATGGATTTTCAAACAAAGCCACACTGGTATTTCCTGACATCACTGACTTACCACGAGCAAGACGTCTCACAGCTCCAGGCACCTTGTTTTCAATCTAAGATTGTTGTTTTCACTCAGCTAGAAGTGCGGAGAAGAAAAATAACAGCATATCGAGGAGTGCATTGCATAGCGATCAAACAGAAAAGTTATGTATTGATCGCCATCCATCACTGGTTTTCAGCGCTCGTGTCGTGGTGGCAGCAGCCTTGAATGCACTGTGGTTTTGTTTGCTCTGTGGGCATTGGTTTGTCACATTTGTCCAGCCCGTCCGCTGCTGATGAGGATGACGGCGGGTGCCAAGACTCTGGCAACTCCATCCAAATCTCTCACTGGATAGAACTTGGACTCCCTGTTTGTTTCATGCCTGAGCTTCGTTAACTGGACCAGGAACAGACACAGTGATGAAGTGGACCCTTGAAAAACAGTGGAAGTTGACCAAAACACATCCGTCTCTCTCACCGTGAAAATAAACCAAAGAAGTGTATAATTAACACGTAGAACGAGGTGATCTTCACAGAGCAGTAAACACTTTTGGTTTTGTTTAATTCTGAGACATTAACAAATTACGATACAGGAAAAAATCATTTGTATGATACCACATCTCTTTCTAGTGTTTTATGTTCTTTATACACGGATAACCGAGCTGATGGTTGATAAATACACAGAGACATGATTCTGGATTTTTTGCTCATTTTCTCGAGATTTACCCGAAGCTTTCGTTCGGGCAAGAAAACCTTAACCTGCAAGTAAGAGCATGCAGTTGTGTTTGAAAGTTAACCCGGTGATGATTAACAAGATATTTTAGCTCTCCAGTATCATAATAGTGTGGATTTGTTGAGCAAAGAATGTAGCAAAGGACAGCTGATTGTTGATATGTTTGGAAGTTAAACACTATCGGAGCAGTCGTGTAGTCACATCCTGTAACTGGCTGGGCAATGATAAGTCTCTTAGTCGTGAATAGATCACGTTCCATACAGTATATACAGCATATGCATACATGTTGCGAGGTCAAAGGTCAGGCCCAGTGATGCTGACAGCGCGTAGCTCTGACAGGGTTTTTGAAATCATAATCCACAAACAACACAGAGCTAAGTCGAAGATGCCATTTGGAATGAGTCCTCTTCATCTCTTGACATTATCTTCTTTGCTTTTAACTTTCCCGTACAAAATGCTCCGAAAACCATTGAATTCTACATTGCTAACCAAACAGATTCCTTTGTTGATTACGGCACAGACACACAAGCCAGCTGGAAAGTTTCCCCTCTAGATTTGGCCCTGAAGACGGAGGAGCGCACAGAGGAAACATCGGTGGGGTAACGGGGTGTCAAGGCAGCCCAGTGTTCAGAGATACCCTCCCCAGACTGAAGGTCAGGGATTTTATCTGCACTCCCACAACTGCAGGCTCACCCACAGCCATGTAGAAACTGAAATACTGCTGGCAGATAGAATAATAGAATAGATTATTCCTGCCCTGATTTTCCGTTTCTGTTGTTTAATATGTCGTATCACAGTGTGGGTGTCCTGCAGTGTTAGTACGACTGTATCTCTCACATTCTTCCTTGTCAGATCGACTATCGTCTAGTGTGGTCTGAAAGGTAAACAGGACCCAGGGGGGGTCTGGGAGCTCCAGTCTGCATCCACTCCTCAGTGTCAGAGTCAAGTGTTGGCTAATGGAGCCTGTCAAAATCCCTGTAGCCTAAAACCACCTGCCTGGAGAGGCCTTGTGTGTGGATGTCGGCTCACTATAGTAATACCCAGCAGCCCCGCAGCTACACTCAATACTGTGCTGTCACACTTGATTTATACACTAAGTGGATGGGAATAAATGCTACAATTAATCTTAATTAAGGCTGGGTAATCCTGACTGAACTCTATTAGCCGTGACTTGTGTGACCTCTACATTGAAAACGCCTCCGTGTTGACTTGGTCAAGATGGTAACAGGCCCGCCATGCTTTACATTTGAGACGCAGCTATGTGGCGTTATGTTCATTCAGCATGTTTTTCAATAGACTTCATATTCTGTAATTTATCTGACTGTTGTTTATCATAATTATTGAGTGCTTTGGTGATGTCTGGGTCGAGGGTAAAGGATCCTGATGTGACATACCACACACACACACACACACACACACACACACACACACACACACACACCATGCATTTAGACAGAAAGTAAATCCTTGTTGGGTTATAATTATTATGAATATGAATTTAATTACACGTGAAGTATTACAAGTCAAAATGAAGAATAACAATGTCATTAACATTGCAAATGCTTGACATTTTTAACATACAGACATTAACTTGACAGTATTGTTACAGCGCGTTTTGTTCGGACCTGAAACAGTTGATAAATCGACTAGTCGATAATTAGCAACATTCTGCTCGCCAAGTAATTGTTTTTTCACCAAAAATGTCGGAAGTTAATTGGCTGTGAGTTCTTGAATGTGAGTTTTTGGTGAGTTTTGGACGGCCGGTCGGACAAAAAAACAAGCAATTGAAAGATGTGAACTTGATTTATTGATTTGATTTGTCAAGAAAATAATTAATTGAAAGACAGTATGTTTAATGTTTGACCTGATCATCTTCATTGATTTTTGTAAATATCTGCTTATTCTGAATTTGACGCAGCAGCACGTTTCAAACAAGTTGGGACAGAGAAACTAAAGACTGAGAAAGATGTTGAACGCTCCAAAAACACCTGTTTGGATCATTCCACAGGTAAACAGGTTGATTGCTAACAGGTGATAGCATCATGGTTGGGTATGGAAGGGGCATCCTGGACAGACTGAGTCGCTCACAAGAAAAGATGGAGCGAGATCTACCACTTTGTGAATGAGCTCAGGAGCACTTTGTAAAGCCGTTGTCAGTAAATACAGTTCATTTGCTCTCTGTTTTTATTGATGTTTTACGCAGCGTCTCAACTCTTTGGAATGAGAGTTGTAGTTCTGTTACTGACCGGCTGGATTCACCATGGCTGCCTTTATGCTGGGGGTGAACGAGCAACTTGGCTCAACCAGCACAAGGACTGATTATTCCTTTTGTTGCCTTAGCAAATTCCTCTCGCTGAGTCACACACTGCAGCAGTTAAGATTTAGAAACCAAACTCTTCCGAACTCCGGTCACTAACAGCGACCGCTCTGTATTCTAATGTGACTGTGAGCTTTGTGCTCAGCATGTTAACGCAAACTCAGCAATTCTTAGATATTTGTTATGATAATGTGGAATTATCACTCGGGATAAAATCACAAATATATAGAGTAGAGCTTATGATCTGACTAAAAGTTAACTATTTGAACTTTTTGGCTTTTGGTTTTTCTTTGTGTTTAGAATATTCACTAATGTCTCCAAGGCCAAGATAATCAGAGACAGAAACAAAGCATCCTAGGAGCCTAAATTCAGGGTGAACTACATCAGCCTACAGGGCCATAGTGAAGTGCAATTATACAGTAACACATCAGCATCTTATCTTTGTATATTATTTATATTATATTGTTTTCTGTGAAAATAAAAACATGAAACTGCTTAAAGAGAGCCGGCTATCCTCCTCAAGACACACACTGTGCCCTCAGCTCTCTGCTCCTGGTGCTCTCACATGCATTGTTCATTCATGCTGCAGACACACTGCCGGTCGGTTGACTGAACCTGGCTCTCTCAACTCGCATTACCAGCAGCTGTTATGTGAGCTGGAGAACCACAGCGAGTGCAGGAAAGTAGCTGATGCATGCTCAAAAAGTCTTGTGCTCGTAGCTGCAGAGTTTGCCACTGCCTGTATTTTTTTTATTTATCCTGTATTAATGCAGGCGAGTGTAGCTGAGCTCTCTTTTACAGCGGCGCCCAGATGACAGATAAAGGAGAGAAAAAGTAATGTCAAAAGAACAGACACAAACAGGCTCAGTTATAGCAGTTATCGGTACTTATGGAGTGATTGTTCCAGTCTTTTAGTGACAGAAAAGGGTGCATGTTTTAATTTCAGTCGTCTTTCAAACATCACTTCTTGTATGGGCTCCTGAAGCGTTAGCTGATTGCTAAGTACGAACCAGAGCTCCAAAAATTAGATGTAAAATGACAATTTTCACACGAAGATTTGCACATGAATAAATAGCAGTGGTTGTTAAGTCTCCCAGTCAACCAGTCTTATCACATCAAATGCAGCGGTGAGTGTTCGTGAACCTGAGAGCGAACGGTAAACTGAATGTGGACGCAGCATCATGCCTATAAAATTACATCCTCGTAATTCGGGGGATTGAGCTTTCAGTAATCCTCCTCTTACAGCTCAGAGCGAAGCTGCTTCTTATTCTTAAAGCTCAACTTTTGGGGGGAGTTTACGAACAAGGTTTTCTGTATGGAATGTAAACCTCTCGTCGGCCCAGGCCTTGTTTTCAGACCCCCTATTAAAGCTTACAACGAGGAGCCCTTTTGTCTTTGCACTCTCACATTACAGTATCTCTTAGCATACTCTATGCTCCACAGTGTATATGTACATCTTGGCATTTCTTTAGAGAGCAGCAGTGTCTCATAATCATAATCATTTTTGTTGGAATCAGGGTTGTGGGACAAGGCAGCTGAGCTTTCGAGTGTGCAGTTGACCAAGGCCAGTGTCAGAGTCTGTGCTTAGCTGAGACTACCACAGCTCACTCCTGGTACTGGTACTTTTCTACCATGCTGCTAATGGCTCAGGCTCATCCCACGTCCAGGAAATTGTCAAACCATACACCCCACCCCGTCAGCTACGCTCGGCTGCTGCCAGTCAGCTTCCTGCTCCCAGCTGCTGCCGAACAAAATCATGACTGTTCATTCTACAATGCTCCCCATTAACATCCGGACAGCAGAAACTCCTCACATCCACCCCACTCATCTGTTCAGACTGCACATCGGCCCACGATGAAAGAAAAAACTGCCATTTTCTCTCTCTCTCTCTCGTAATTTCCTATTTTTCCAAACATATGACGTGAAACAGTTCAGCATATTTGATGAAGTTTGATGCACTTGCATGATTTCTTGCAATTGTCGGGTTGCATCCACATGGTTGAATGCACTTATTGTGAGTCGCTTTGGATAAAAGCGTCAGAGTATGCTCTTCCCAGATGGTGTGCCTGCTGTATCAGCTAAGCATGACGTGCATGTGCCCTCAGCTGCACATACAAACAAATAGAAAACGCTCTCATACACATGCAAATGTAGCGTCAAGCTTGGTTTGTCCCGCACACTTAAGGTTATGTGCTCATGCATCTATCCAAGGGCATATGTTCTCTTACAGATCTGATCTTTGGATTCCTGAGTGGTTAGTTAGTCTGCAGGCTTATCGGACCGCTGAGACCAGCGTCCGAGTGCATGGGTAGAGGAAGGAGCACTTTCCTCATGCACCAGAGTAATAACAAGCTGTGCAGGGTTTTCTTGCCCAGCACAGATTAGATCAGAGCCAGGGCCTGATGGTTTGGCCTGCCTCAGAGTTCCAAGTCTTTCGCTTTTACCACTTGGACTACGTGGAGGTCCCGTCCCCGGGGAACAGTCCAGTTGAGGCCAAACAGAGTAGAGTGCAGCATGGAAAGTCCAAGTCCAACACACAGAGGTCTGAGCACCAGGAAGTACAGACAGGAAATGGTCTGGGTCTTTGGAAGTCATTAAACCCTTAATGTGATACCACAGGGATAGGACACACTTCAGCAGCTCCCATTGCCTCTCCGCTGGATATTTTATTCAGTCTTTCCTGTGAATTTTTCAGTCTGTAATTTCAGTTTTCGGAGGAGACCTTGTTTGTTTGATTTCATTTCTGATGACATCTTACCTAAATTATGAACTCCACTAATGTGCTAGTATTTTAAAAAGCCGTGTATCACGGCAACGTCAGATTAAACTGATCTTGTCATCAACATACTTCCAACAGAGAAGTCATTATTGTGACTGTCAAAGATTTATCACGTAGAAATTTAAAAAAGAACTCGCAGTCGGATCCTTTTTCCATATATTGTTTTTTTGATGTCTTCCATTTCTTTATCTTGTCTTTTTTTATAATCTCACTGTGGTTGCTTGTGTGACAGCAGTGTTATTTGTGTCCTCTTCAAGTTGCTATATGACACATCCCCCATGAACATCAGGCTGGTGGGATAGTGAGGAACAGTGCAGTGCACAAGTCTGGCAAAAGGGGGTGTTTAAATTTTTAAACATATGCCATTTTAGCACTTCAATTATTGAACGCTCCCAGCGAGGCGTGAGTAACTTGTGCATAATGCAGACCCGGAGAAATGTTCAAGCACCATATATTCAGAGAAATTTGGCTTATGTCTGTCCTCAGCGTTGTCCTCATTACAGTTTTCCATGAGAGAAAAAAGACCCAGTCAGGGGTTTGTTGCGTCACAGGATTTGAAAGTCAGCAAAATGTTCTTGTCAACACGAAAACAAAGATGACCTTGACTTAAAACTTCCTGATTTATTCATCAGGCCTCCTGTAGTGGAGCGAGGAGCGTTGTAAACGTATCAGCGCTCATACAGAAGCACGGAGTACAGATTACAGAAGACACAGAGGACAGTCCAGATGCCTTTCATTCCCTTTGTCTCACCTTAGACCCACAGATTCAAACAAAATATTTACAGACTGATGTAAAATGCTTTGAGAGAAAGAACTAAAAGGCCCGGAGAGGCAGCCTCCCTGAAGGTCTTAGGGTCTCTACATCTACTGACACCTTTAAACGACGCATCTTTTTAACATCGCCTTCTACTGAGGTGCCTTTCTTTTTACCGAACCGCCGTTTTAGTTTGTCTTATCCAGTTGTTTTACTTCTATATTATGTTATTTTATTTTACATTTTTTCCCTCTCACTTTCATTGTTTTATCACAGGTGTTATTATTATTATTTGCTTTTATGTTCAGCACTTTGTGTTGCATTTTATGCATGAATTGTGCTGTATAAATAAAGTTTATTATTATTATAATAAGATAGAGGTTAGGGACAATTCTAAAGCTAAAGCTTGTCTGGGGGGGTTGGCCTCGGTCGGTACTGGCTACCCCTGAAATCTGGTTGGCTTCCCCAAGTGCCACCCCCTTATCCTAAAGTATGATTGGATATCTGCGCAGTGAGAGGCGGGACCCTCGTTTGAACCAAGTGTTTTTGAATGTGCACTGTTTTTGTTTGTATGTTGCCGAGTTTTGGACGTACAGCTTCTTTTAGAGGACTTGAGTACAGCGGCTTTATATTCTATTAGCATGGTGCCACTGTTCATCTTTTAAATGAGACTTTTGAACACAGGAGTGTGTGAAACTGTAAGATCCTGTAATGTTAATGTTAGTGATCAAAGCATATATGAGACATGATGAATTAATGCTATTCCAACGTGTCTGTCTATATGCGTGTGTGTGTGTGTGTGTCATGCTACCCCTGCACAAGTCAGTGCCACCAAAATCTGGACACGCCCCTGATCAAAACATGCGTACCCCTCGTTGCCAATCATTGTTTCAACAATAGCACGTATCTCCGCTGGCTTTGCCTTTAAAGGGTAGCAGGATCTGCTGGTACAGAGAGTCTGTGCACGTACCAGGCACTTATAAACACTCCTGACACGGGGTAATGTTCAGTGTATCCCCGGCACATGTGCCTTCTGTAAATTGTACCAAATCGCGTTTGCTCTAAACAAAAGAGGAGTCAGGCAAAGCTTATCACCCAGAAACAAGTAAGGGCGAATTTTTCAGCTTTGATTCCAGAAATTAAGTTTTTGTAATTTTCTGCCCCATAATATAGCAGTGAAATCTTTGGTTTCGTGGTAAATTAAACACTCTTCGTCTCTCTGAGCCAGCTCTCAATCTCTGTTTAAACAACGTCAGTCAGAGAAATCCCTATTACCAACAAAGTGCTGCATTTATAGATTAATCCAGAGCAAATGCTTCTGCTGAGCTGCTGCTCACTGACACCATTATATTTGTGACATTTTCCATGGTAATCTAGTAAACATATTTCAGGGTTGAGTACTGAGTGAAAGTGACTCGACACGAACATGAAGAGAACAAATGCAGGAAAACGTGGGGAGGAGAAAGTGCTTCGCCAAACACGAGAAGCATTGTCACCGCCATCAGTTTGTAGCCAAAACGTATATAATGTCTCCCCTTTCCTGGGCAGCACCGTGTGGATTTTGGGACAAGGAATGCTTCGATTGCAGAAAATGTGAATATGGGAAAGGCGCACTTTCAGAAGCTTTGCTGTTTTTACCCAGAGAGAAAATATGAAGTGAAAAATGTAAAAGTTGATTCACAAACTCTGAGGCCACATCGGGTGTTAAGGTATTATAGAGTAAGACGAATGTGATTCCTGTGTTGAGACCTAAATAATTAATAGCCTTTAAAGTTCTGCTGTGTTAAATCTTAACATATGGCATGTATTGTACTCTGCAGAGGCTCACAAGTGGCAAGAATCGTGCACGATTTTCCCCCCGATGTTTACAGTGTTCAGGCTTAACCAAATGACAACTGTAAGCTGTGAGAGAGGTTTCTCATTTTTGTCAGTTTACTTAAGACAGCCTCTCCTCCATTAAATGACGTCAAACAGCCACTGGGAGACTAAATAGGGCTTTTTAAAGTCTGTTGCCGTCTACACAACTGTCCTCACACTGTTCTTAATGGGAGATTTCAAGTCCCTCCTCCTCAGTTGATGAGGGGAGAAAAGTGAAGGGGCGGAGATGCTTTATATTCTCAATTTCAGAGGCAAAAACGTTGCCTTAAAAGTCTCTGTTTAGGGTATCAACCGTGTAGGTGTTTCCCATAAAATGTTATTGATAGAGGAGGCAACAAGAGTAGAGAGTGAGAGTTTGTTAATGGAGGCCTCAATCTGCCTGCTTCCTCTTGAGGGACCACACACTTTATGGATCACTTCCTCCTCTTCTCTGGTCCAAGAACGGCCTGACGTGTGTCGGCGCCACGCTCTGTGATGGCAACCAGGATAAACGGTACAAACAGCGGGGGATACATGGCAGCTTAAAAGCCTCTGTCCCAAATAAAAGTTACGAAAAAACAGACACAGGCAGAGGGGCTGTCAGAATGTAGAGATGAAGACCAGCCACGTGAGACGCGAGCTGATTGGACAGAGCCGGGACGAGGCAGAGGCTGCTGCCGTTGCTTCTTTGGGGACAGGAAGTCTGCGGCGGTGTCCTGTCTTCTTTCGGCCTCTCTCCCTGTTGCCTGTCTGCTGTCTTTGTCCGGGCGCTTATGCGAGCACCGACGCCCCACAGGTCAGCCAACATCAGGGTGAAGCCTCATTCTCTCCTTTTCATCACGCAGTCGTGTTTTACAGTAAATCACCTGACAAGTGATTCAGAAAAACTGACTTTTCTGAAGGACCGCCGAAGTTTGTAGGATTTGGCCTCAGGAGAGGAAAGTTGACTTGCATGCTTCATTGAAAGCCCACAGCTGTTGGCTGATGCTGAGGGGTACCCTAAATTGTTCCGTAGCTTTTCATCCTTGATGATTGTTTGTGTCTGGCATTTGAAGGACGAATAGCGTGTACTTCAGATTCCTCTGTGTATGAAGTCCTCCCTAAGCAGACAGACGCATTCTCCAATAGCATATTTACACCCCAGGAGAATAAAGTGGTCTGCCAGCCTGCAATGTCGCTAAATTATTACATAGAGCTTGGAATCTGACTTTCTCTCTTCTGATATTCACTCTGGTAGCTAAACTCAGGGCCAACACTGAGCACCAATACCAGTGCTCACTTTTTCCCAAATTTAAAGTCTGTAAACCTCACTGCCTGGAGTTTAATGGGCTACTTCATATCACACTTAAACGTCAAAGGTCAACACTTATCTAGAAGTGGTGTTCTCACACCAAACATACACACTGTTTATATAGAAATGTTGATTTAACCACTTTAACAGTGTGGCTCTTAACAGTTGAAGAGACTCTGTTGTTATAATGCAGCAGCAACGTGTCCGTCTCTGTCCTGTGTGCTCACAAACCAAAACCAACCTTCACAGCAGCATCTCCTCTAACTAACTCCTCCATAGTGTGTTTGTTTGTTCTCAGATGTCTGGCATTATTGCATGAGCCAAATCTTCGTAACAGCTTGCCGTGCTCAGGGTGTCGGTTGCTAGCTTGGACGTTGTTGTTTGAAATAGTGACCAAAAAAGTCAGCCAATGGCAGGCTTATACTGACAGTCTATTTCCTGTATGTCAGATTATTAGACTGCTAATAGTCTCGTCCTCATTGTCTTCTGTGTCCCTCTTCTGTAAGAAGTTAAACATGCCAAAAAAGGAAATTGTCCATGCAATATTTCAGAACAGCTTATTGACCAATAGTTCAGCCATGCCTGAATGAAAGTGACAGCACAAACGCTGAATTTGACACTGACATATGGTCGATACCTAATCATCCCCACTATTTACTGCCACATGTCCGTCCCCAGTGGATTAGGAGCAAAGCTGCTAAAATAGAAGAAAGCTCATATTTGCTAAGTATGAACTGGGAAACATTTAGATTTGTGTGTTCCATGGGATTTCAGGTAATCTATCAATCACATTTTGTTGCTGAAAAGCTCCAACTGCTCAAAGCCTGAACAAACAGGCTGTTTTTCAGCTTGACGGTCGTATGTTTTCGACTTCGTCCAGTTGGCTTGGAAAGAGTTTCATCAGCACAAGTGTCATGGGATTTTATCATGCTATAAAGGTCCCTGTGATCTTCCAGAACTGGAGTTGCACACTTTCTCCCAGCAGCGGTGGCTCCTTTTCAGGGTTGTTCCAGCTAATTAGTTATTTAAACATGCAGAACAAGACCGAAGTATGTTGCCGTCAATAAGAATCTGTTTGATTGTTGTTTGTGATTATGCTTTTGGAAAAGGTTGCCCGTTACCCTCATCCTTTTTCCCGACTGGAAAGTTGCCGTGAAGCACTCTACCCATGATCCCCTGTTTCCCTGACAAGTGAATAGAGCCTAAGGATCTGTTTCTGGGCCCGAGCTCCCAACAGCATTCCTCATGTTTAGGAAAACATGTAAACTGACGTCGAAAAAATAAAAGTGAGCAGTCAGCTCCCTTGGCCTTTCTCGCCTGGCCCAGATGCCCATATGAAAGCTGACTTTTGTGTGCTGGACAACTCTCATACAAGGTGGACGGCCGGTGTTTTTCCTGGCATGTCTTGAACAAACACAGACCAATTACACTGGGCTGCCTGGTGTGTCAAGCCATGATCTACAGTTTTATTTTGCATTATTTGAGAAGGCTTAGGAAGTAAATCTGTACTCTGCAGAACAAGAGAGACAGAGATATAAAATAGAAGTTCCTGCAGTTTCCCTGGGTTAGCATAAATCCCAGGCTCAAGCAGATATCTAGTGTCTAAGACAAGCAGCACATCCCACGCCAGCTAACTGCCACATGGTCTGAGCGAGCTGCGGTGGCAGAGCAGCTTTGAAAACTTTGATCTGAAACATTCAAAACTCATACATGCGACTTTCCTAACTCCCCTGAATACATATGCAATAAAACGTGTGGCTCCTTTCCCACTCAAACCTTGGAATTGCATTATTCATCTGAGGCAGTGTTTCAACTTTCTCTCTGTCTCTGGCCGCAGTGCTCCCACCCACACCAGTGAATTAAGTACCCATCTTTAATTCAATCCCAATACACTTCCCCATCGTGCTCCCAAAACTGAGCAGCACTAGTGTGCACATGTTCTGTCTGTATGTATGTGCACACTGGAGACACATACAATGAGATTATACTTGTATGATGCATTTGTCCATAAAGAAATGCATAATTGTGTGTCATATGTAGTGTTAAAGGAAGTATTCAGATCCATTACTGTATTAATACTGCACCTCTGTGAGTGCTGTCATATTGTATATTATATTGTTGGATTATTATCACCAATGCATATTTGTGTAAGCAGCATTTTACTGTTGTAGCTGGCTGCGGTGCCGCTAATTTAGCTATTTTGTTAACTGTTTGTTAAGCTCAAATACCTCAAAATGAAATGCATATAGTTACATGCCACCATTGACTATATGCATGTGTTATGATTAGACTGACATGCATCCAGTTTGACCTTTACATTATTGACTAACATCAATATGGTAATGATTTCTCGTGAGCAGTTTTGTACAAATGTGTTGTCCATTTGAAGTCTATTGAAGATCCCGTTTGCTTTTTCTAATAAACAGACCTTGAGCTGCTGAAGTTGTTTAATTGGACACTTTTTCTGCAATGAAAATGAGCAACAGTCAAGAAGCTGAACATCAAAACCAAAACAGCTATAGGCAGTCTTTGTGCAAACTTATTTTTATTGGCATCCACTTTCAAAAATCCATCTGCTAAACTGGTGCCTCTGTTTGTTTGCATGTGCATGTACTGTTTATAGGCACTTGTTTTGGTGTGACATTTTGTTGCCCTTCTTCTAGACACAGTGTGTTACAGTCTGCCGTGTCCGGACAGTCAGCAGTGTTATTTACCAGCAAGCACAGAAGGAGGGTGACAGACGGAGCCTCTCCTCTTCAACAGACTGTAGTGAACTTTAAGCAGTTTCTTAACACCTTTATCAGACATTCATCTGCAAATCATTTGGTTTTTAGCTGACGTAATATCATCAGATGTATTGTTTTATACAACCAAAGGTCCAAAAGCCAAAGATATTGAGTTTAATAAAATGTAAGACAAGGAAGAAGAAAGCTGGGATCATCAAGTGTTTGGTAACTTTCCTTGAAAATTGACTAATTGAGTGTAAAAATTGCTTCTGATCTGTTGATAAATCAGTTGCTAAATTGCTGCATCGGTAGATCACAGATTTTTGTACTTCTCATTAAACCAGGGGAGAATTACAGCTTGCACTGGTTGCATCGGCTTTGTCTCATCATCCTTGGCTTGAACATTTTATGTCAGTGATATAGGAATTATAAAATTAGACGCAGACATCTGAATCCCGCTGCTCCGTTGTGCCAGTGAATCCCTGGATTGTACATGATTTAAATTGGAATATTGATGGGAGCAGTTTGGCAGATGTGGAAATCATTCACCCAGACTCATACATAATGCAGCTGGCTCTGCTGTAGGGTCCTGCTCCATTTTTGTCCTGATTGTGTAATACAAGATAGCACAGACTAATTAGAGTTTGGGTAACAACGCCAGGTCAGATCCATGTTTCTAAAGAGAAAGGAGGCTCGTTGAGTCCTCGGGTGTCCAGAGCAGAATGCCCGTGTTCTGTGAGCACTCGTGCAACTGTGTGTACACACACGGGCAGATAAATGACTGGTAGGAAGTGCGTGCACGTGCGTGTCTGTGTATATGATGGCAGCACCTCAGTGGAAACTTGGCTATGAGCCGACCGTTGCCCATGAGGGCTGGTAAACATGCTGTGATGGATCTCACTCTGCACACGAGTGCCAAACGCAATGTAAACTTGTTTCCATCACTCCATTCAGCCTCACGCTCTTCGTTTTTCCTTCTCTCCCTCAGTCATTCAACTCTGAATCCCGCTGCATTTTATGCATAATGTGTACAATAATGCATGTGTCGTGTAGATGATCCAACCTTTAATATCTTATTCTGCTTTTTTTTGTCACAACTGCTCAAAAAGACAGCTACTCTTGATGTATCGTTATATTTAAGATTATTGAAAGCTGTTCACAACCAGATTTTCCTGAAAGTGTAAATCAAGTGTGAGGTATGTCATCAGTACAATTTCATATTGGATATGGGGAGAGCATATAGGGGCTGCAGGGTGAAGTGGTTTAGTGGTAAACAACTCTGTTGGAAACCAGCCTTTGACATTCACACTTCCTGAGTATACATCAGATCTGTCAGCCGCAGCACCAGAGGCCAGCCTGGGTCTGAGCGAGGTCACATCAGATGACTGCCCCCCATGCAACATCCAAACCAGATGTCTGATGAATTGCTCCTCATAAAAGGATTCCTCTTTTACAATGGACCGTGGCATTGCCAAATAGGGTAAGACGGTTACTTGTGCATTCCCCCAGTCGTTAAAATTCTTACGGGTAATTCAGAATGGCCTCAAGACATGTTCGTGGAAACGACTGAAAAAAATTTCACAATGAGCTTGTCCTGAGATGCTGGAACCAGAAAGTGATGCTTTTCATGGGGGAAATATGCAGGTTATGACGAGTTTCATTCTCCCTGTCCGCTGACAGTTTGCAGGGAAACAAGGACAGCTGCTAGCCTTCACTTTTGATGACGTGCGTTCCTCCAGATATTCCATATTTGGCTTTACTGTAGTAACTGTCCCAACATATAGCATGATCTGCATCATTTCGTATTACAGTACCACACAGATATAGTTATTTTGGACAACCTTTTGCCCGTCCAATGATGGAGCTGCCTATAAAGAGGACCAACAATGTCTCAACATGACTGCCCCACAGTATCCTATGAATGCTTCTATATCCCTATTTTCTGGCTCACTTCAACTCCTCTTCCCTTTGTGTTGCTTTTATCTTCTGATTGTAAAGATGGAATGTTTCTCTTCCCATCTCCCTCAAAATAAACCAGTTGAAGCAATCATCTCTTCAAAAGAAAAGTTACCAATGGACTCTGATAAGGTGAAAAAAACAGATGTTGTCACAAAAATCTGCCCACACTTGGAGCCGACAGCTGTCCTGTGTGATGCACTGCATTGAAAGGGCTGTCTGACACTTAGTGAGCATGTGCTGAGAGGTGATGGACAGGACCTGGCCTCCTCCTGCTCCTATCGCTCCCTGTTAGCGCTTCTCCTCCTCCCGTGCTTCCCGTTAATCACAACTGACAAGGGATACACAGGACTCCCACAGCAATAGATAGAAGGAGTCGTGCTGACCTCCCTCAGTCTCGGGGAATGAGCGCAGGTAGAGAGAGGATTGAAGGGGGACAAAAGGCCAAAGATTTCAAGAACATCAGCATCACTGTCCTGCTATGTATGCTGCTTCTCTGTTTTGAAGGCTGCAGGATTTCCATAAATTAACAAAGGACGTGCGGCTGCAAAAACAAGACCATGGCATGACAGAGCATTGTCTCCTAACACGCTCTGTCTTCATTTATATGCTGTGAGAAGACCAGATGTTGGAAAGCTTCAGGGTGAAATATACAGTATAAAACAAGGAGTGTGTGTGTGAGAGAGAGAGAGAAGAGTTGCAGAGTCGAGAAAGAGGCAGAGCTGATGACATGCACAGTATGTACGTCAGCTTCTTTGTGTGTGCATCAGCAAACATGAGTGAGATTGTGTGCTTGCTTGGGTTTAGAGGTCTGTAAATGCAAGAGGGTGCAATCCCATGAGAGCATTACATGGACATCTGAGGGAACATGTGTGCCCCCTGAACTGTGAACGCAACTACTTATGCAAATGGGAGGATCTGCATGCTGAAACATTGATGGAAACCTGTGATGCAACACATCACCAGTGACACTTAAAGTGTGATGAATATTTCAATGACCTGGGCATTGGGGGACATTAGGAGTCAAGCTGGAGGGCAACCACGGCACTGTTCTGAGAATTTGACTGCAAGACAGTTTGCATGCAGTGCTCCCATTCGTCAGCATCTAGACACTTCTCCCCAGTTAAAAATGAATTCATGTCAAGGCACTTCAAAGCCCTCAGGTTGGTTTGGTGACCTCGAATAAATATTAGGCCAAAACTGCAAATCAGAATGCAGCCATTGAGATAAAACATGGCCTGAAATGTTTGCTCCTAAATACACCATGTTTAATCCATTCAGAGAGGAGCTCACCGGGAAAATATAGGTCAACCCCATTTTATACAAAAACAGGTTTTGCTGCAGTTTAAATAACAAAGCATGAATAAATTTTTTTTATTTATTTTTGACAAAAAAATAAGGTATGCAACAAATTTTCAAAAGAAAAAAAATCCAAACGTAAGTCAGATCTAGTGAGGACAACGCCTGCTGGGCTGGCTGAGGAAAAATTTGGGGGGTTTCACTGCTGCTGCAATATCTTGCTCCCTGTGTGGAGTCGGAACTCGGGGGTGTGAATGAGCTGAGACTCACGGCTGGTTGGAGAGCTGGTGACAAACACTCCGGATTTGTCCCTGAAAACGCCGAGCAATAACCTGACGGACGGACACTCACTCACTCACTCAAAGAGCTTAAATTCCTCAGCAGCGTGTATCCTCGAAAGTAACAGGGGAGCCTCTACCGTTTCAGGAGAGAGAGGGAAGTGGCCAAACATCGGGCACAGAGAGCGCGTTTTATCGCTCAGTGTGTCCACGGAACAGGACTGATGATTTGCAAAGACTGTTGCTGCTGCTGCACGGACCGGGCCGTGGAGCCACAAAGCGAAGGGAAGGACAACAGAAGTCAAAATAGACGGCGCTCAACAAAGGAGGGCAGCGCAGGACGCGTGTGTGCAGAGAAGCAGTGCCCTAGATCTGTGTAACATCAGAGTTACTCTGTTATTCAGACTCCTTTCATGCTGTTTCGGGCAGCAGTTTCTCAACCCGCACCTGGAAAAACAAAGAGAATGTGTTCAGTGGCAGCACATCTCCATGCGTAAATGGAGACGCATCGGTGCGTATTCGCTGTACTTTCTCATTATGCGTACAATAAACGATGTTTGTTTTGTCACTAACTCATGCCCTGTCCCATGGCCACACTGGTATAGATGCATTATAGACTTCCTCATGCTTCATATCTGCCATGAGTGATGGCGATGCCTGCAGAATCTGACAGTACCGGTGCGCAAAGCAGCACTCGTGAAAAAAGCTTCAGCGCACCGGATCGCAATGGTTATGTGAAAACATGTGTCATCCCACTGTGCCGTGACCGAGATTACGAGTCGTGGGTGAGGCTAATGTTCACAAAAATATGGAGTTCCCAGAGACTCCGGAGTGCGGTGTGCGCGGGGTCGCTTTCGGTTTTTCTCGCTCTGTTGGTCAAATGCACAGACTGGAAAGCTGAAGCCAGCAGCAGCACTTACAACAGACTCTCGCGTTCATCGTCTCCCCTTCACTTCGTTTCAGGCTGCGCGGCGGAGCTGTTGCAAACTTGCTGGAGTGTGGTTTCGCCATTGTTCACCCTCGTATGTGCCTTCTTCTGGGTCGGTGTCTACTTGATCCGCTGCGGGGTCCTAATCCAGACCGCCCTCTCCCTCCTGACCTTGTGCCACCTGGGTGAAGCAGCGGCGTGGTCTCTCCTCGACGGGACAGATGAGCAGCTGTTTTCATTCACGACAGCAGCCGTGGTCGTGCTCATCTGCGTGGCCACCGGCGCACTCATGGTAGCGCGGCTGAACCAGGGCATATCTGTGATCCTTTTCATCAGCATCGTCAGGACTATCTCGCTCTTCTCGCTGCAAAAAGTACGCGCCACTTGGAGACCGTACGTAGCGTACCTGGTTGGAGTGCTGGGCATCCTGCTGGCGAGGTATGCTGACAAGCTCCTTCCCAACCAAGGGAGACACAAGGAGGGCTGCACCCCCGTGACTGGAGCCAGGGAAGAGATCCCTGTATTTAAAAGGCGCAGGAGGTCCAGTTCTGTGATAGCCTCAGACATGGCACACAGTCAGTCCAACAGTAAGTCACATCGCCGGACCTCTTTGCCATGCATCCAGAGGGACCAGGTAAGAAGTTTGTGTCCCATTCAACTTTTATATTTCTGGCTTGGTTTCTTCTTCCCGTGACGAGTTTTGTGTTTGAGGCAAAGGGGAGAAATGGGGAGCAGTGAAACGGCGATGAAATGAGGAATGTTGGCCTTTTACGACTCTGATCAGTATTTTTAGTATTATTTTACTTTATTATTATGGCTGTTAAGCAATGCATATGATTTTGAGGATTACAGTTAAAAAACATGTGCCATGTAACACACAACAACATCAATATACATTATTATATTAATATTATAATTAAATGTGTTTACATGTTATGATCCTGTTTTTGTAAGATGGATATTACAGTTTCTTTGGGTGTTCATGCCTCATTTGAATTCCTTTTTTTTTTTTTTTTTTTTTTTAATAAAACACGATCAGTTATCATTCACTTATCTTCTACTAAAATGATCAATGAAGCCAATATTTTCCACATTTTCCCCTGAAAACGTTGCACCTGTCAGACCAAGCTGATGGCATAATTCATGCAGACACAAACAGAGTAGTTGCAAGTGTAGCTCTCGCCTGTCATTTGAAAATAAAGTGCCAAATTTGGTATTTTATTGCTAAAGGGATGCTATTTTAGAAACAGCTTTTAAGTGCTGATGAGAAAGGGAAGCTGAGGATACGATGTCAGTGATTCATCTCATCCCTAATTATTTATGTCAAACATTTTCCCCAGATGATCTCTGAACCACTGCCTCAAAACTGACAAATGCATTTTTATCTGTCTGGCCTGGACTTTAATAACACTTATCGGGGCTTGCTGTCCTTAAATCCAGGGAATGTAGCAGCTCTGGCTCTTGTACCTCCTCTGATACTGATATATGTTACATGCCTGCGTTGAAGGTGATGGGACAACATATCAGCAGAGCCGTATCAGCTCCTCGGCCCTCCTTATGGAAAATCAATGAGCATGCCGAGTGTGTGAATGGGAAACAGACTTTAGGAGTGATCAAAGCTCTCGTTGTGACCTGTGAGTGCGGTTTGGTTGGGAGATGAGAGGCTGCACTGCCGGCCCGGCCACTTGAAAGATGCCCTCAGCTCTCAGGGCTAGTTAGCGTTGTAGTGTGCTTGTTTGTTTTTCTTTGTGGTCACACACACACTCACACACTCCTACACATACACAAATCAGATATGAAAAGGCTCTTAGATAGTTTTCAGTTTACACTTTATTCTGATTTAGGTTTGATGTCTCAGCTGAAGCTTATTCAAGTGTCAGTCAATATTAATTTGAGATGCAGCAGTTGCTTTGCTGCAGTAATGGAGTGAGGATGTATGTTTTTGAATGAGTGATGGGCTGGAAAATGGCTGGCTGTAGAGTTTACATTGAATAGTTACCGTGTGGCTATAAAGACACAGATGGCAGATTATTTTACACTCTGCTGTGTTTTGAAGAGCAATTATGGAAAGAGAGATTTACTTTTTCTTCATCTTAGCTTTATGCCGTCCGTCAGTGATCATACAGAAAAAAAACAAGATGGAATTTCTTGTTTTTAGGTGAAAAAGCAAAACCACAACTTTTAATCAAATTTTTTTTCCACTTCCCATCGTAGTGTTTTCATTATGGTAACAGTGAACGTAGGTATCAGACAGCCAAGCTGTAATAAACTCCCCTCTTTTCAGTTGCAGCAATGTACAATTTCAAAGACACCAATTACGTAAAAAACAAAAGAGGATGGATACCATTACAGTTGGATTCAGACTCCATTAATTTAAGAGATTCAAGATGGGGTTACTTAGAGAACAATAAAAACAGCCCAAAAAATCAAGACATTAGTCGTAAACAGCTCTCACTGATGCAATTGTGGCAATTAACACGTTTTTGTCTGCTTGTGATTTTTTTCGTCCTCCTCGGAGCAGTGTCCCATTAAAAGCTGAGCAGGATGGAACTGCCAGACAAACAAAGTGGGCAATAACATGCAAAGATGCAAACTTTTACAACATCACTGACTCTCCTCTGCTCTGTCACCTCAGTCCGGCTGGAGCCCTCTGCTGAGAGATGACCTCTATTGCATGCTTTCATTGTGGGACATAAAGACAGCAGTGCTCGGACTGCTCCTGATAGTATGTAAAAGTTAAGGATGTGGTTGTTTTCTGTAATCTTCTGAGTGTTGTACCGTTTGCTCTCATCTCCGGCGGTGGTGCTAAGCAGTTGACCAGTCGTGGCCTGCCTGTAATTGAGACACACATGGCGTGCATATGCTGTCTTAACCGTGTCTTGTCTGTGTGGTCTGTAATGTGTAAACAAGCCATGCTGACCCACGCTAGTCATCACCTCGCTCACATGGGGCTCTGGCCTCCCTGAGGGGGGTCAGACGCACGTTTGGGGGCCACAATGCAACCACCACATGGTGACGGAAACAGCAGAGATGCCAGACTTGCTCTGCCCGGAGGGGAAAATATAGGCTAACTGCATGTCAGCAACATGGCCGCAGGTTTCCAGGTAGAGCTTCTCAGTTAGACGATCCAAAGAGGATGACTTATGTTTTAGCAGCTCTGCCCTTTTGCTGTGTTCAGTAGAGTTATGATGGTTTAAAGAAGCGGAAAGAGCGTCATGACAGGGCGTAGATCTGCGCTCTGTTGACGTGAACATGTTTGCATCAGTGCTGCGCGTCTGAAGTGTCTGAAGAAGAGCGTGAGGTTGGATGAAGGATTACAGTTGATACTTAACTTTGCTTTTCTCAGGAAGCTTCTCCCACAGACCTTCGAGTCTTATATAAAGGCCCTTCAGATTGATAGTCACTGTGTAAAAACTGTTTATCCAGAAAATAAATGGAGCAAAGAGGAATCCCTCTGTCTCTTCTTCCTCACAGGCCTTAAAGCTGCCATGTTGCCCTCCGCCAGCCTGCCAGAGCCAGGCTCCGAGGCAATGCTTCAGTCTGCACAAGTGTACATTTGATAAACAGTCGTTTTCCCTCCTTTTTGATCACAAATTGGCTGCCAGCATCTATCAGCTCACTAAGTAGGTGCATTTCACAACGCTGGGGTCGTCCTTGCCATCATCAGCGTAATAAAAGAAAGTCATTATCAGCTGATCTGATAGCGGTTAGCGGGGGCCTCCGCGGGATACTTCTTCTTCTTGGGTTAATGCAAAATGACAGGCCGGTCTTCTGTATTTCAGCGGGGGATATTGAACTGGAGGAAGAGGTGTGGACTCGTGGTGTGGATCGCTTTTCACAGCGTGTAAGGAAATTTGAGTCCAAGGCTATCCTGCTGCAGACATCAGCGCTGTCACAGAACTTTCCCTCCTCACAGGAAAGCAGTCGGCCATGTTGCCAGCGCACATTGAGCGTTTTCAACTGAACCCACCTGAGCTGCAGATTCGGAGCAGAGCTGCTCGGCCGGGAAGGCGGAGCGGACGTTACTTTTTAAATGATTCAATTTACGAGGCGTTGGAAGCCACTCCCTTTTCTGTCAGTGACTCCACCCCTCGTCGCAGCGCTCTGCTCTCTGTCCTCTCACTGACACCAGCACAAATATTATCCCAACCAGAGGAGGAAATTCTTTCTTAACTTGGATGATAAAGATATTCTTGAAATCTATGGTAATGACTTCCTGTGGAATGGGTTCCAAACATAATTACTGTTGCTGTTGTAAATGTTTCCTGTTACTCTATTTTTGCTGCACCGTCCGTAATTGAATTGTGTTTTGGATGGAGGAGGCTGTTGATAGCCTGTAGGGCAGTGATTTACCACTGGGCCACTCTGCACTCTCATCCCAAACAGCTTGTTTGTATTCTAAACACATAGCCTCTTGGGATATGATGTTTTTTACTTTTTTCATTTTGGACTGGACTCTCTGGGTTGAAACGCTCTTATTGAAAGCCTTCCTCTGCGTTTGGAGAGGAAGCTGATATCAGCATGGGGTTGTGTGTCTTGTGATTGGGCGATCCACTTCACACTTTCAATCCCCATTCAGTCCCAGTGTATTAGCTGCGCTGTGCATGTGTGAGGAGGCAAGGGGTGGAGGAATTGGGGTAGGAATGAAAGTAGGTCATTCGAGGTTTTGTTTAGTCGCCAGGCAAAACAGCAGGCTTACTCTTACCCCCCTGAATGGTGGAAGAGTTTTGGGTTTGACTGATGCAGTTTAGCAACTTTAAGCATGCTTGTGCTCCACAGTTGTACTGTTGGCCACCTTTTTTTTTTTTGTCTCGCCAAACAGACAAGTTCTGGGCTGTGATGTCCAGCTCCTACCTGTTTAAAGGATTGTTTGGGTTTATTGCAACCTGGGTCTTATTTTCATAATAATTTCAGTCTGTTATACTTACACTGTACCATAAGACATGGTAACATGGTCAAACAGTTGGAGAGGTTGCACACAAACCAGCAGTTTAGCCACATTATCTAAATCAGCTTGTGAAAGTGAGCGCACCTGAGATGCTGGTTATAATGCCTCATTGCACTGGAAAACCATGGCGTCATCTGGAAACTGTGATGAATCTAAACAACCGAGGGAAATTAAGTGTCTTGCAGACAGATGAAAAGTTTAATACACCTCTCCTGTCTGCACACAAGCTACAGTTGATTGGCTTAACTTAGCATAAGGACTGGAACGGGGAGTAATAGCAAGCCTGGCTCTGTTCTGAATTTGTAAAAATCTGCTGCATTATAACCTATAACGTTGTTAAATGGTGAAATCTAGAGGTGCTGGTAAGCCAGGCTAGCTGTTTTTCCCTGCTTCTGGTCTTTATTGCTAACATAAGATAGTCAGGTGCTAGCTCTCGCATTTATAGCATTTAACTCTCAACAAAAAAAGTGAATAAAAGTCAGACCTGAACCTGTATTATCATCTAACCGCCTGCTTATTCCTCCATCTGAACTCATTTTAGTGATGTTTCAGCTCTTCTACATCTCAGCAGCTGAGAACAGTGTTGTTATTACAGATAGCAAAGATGGCCAAAACTATGAAGTAAGACCCAAGCTGTAATAAAGCAGAATTATCCTTTCGACTTTACATTACATGGCTTACCCATCTGTGTCCAATTCTTTCATTGCCTTCATTTACAGCGACAGAAGTAGCTCATATCCTGGTTCTTGCCCCGCGTCTCTGATCACCTAAGCCAACCAAACCAGAAGTCCAGAACTAAGCTGAGCACCCCTCTTCCCTCCACCCCTGGCACTGCCAGGATCTGGCTCCCTACTGATTACCATGGAAATTATGGAAGGACGTCTGTGTGAGCATGTGTGTGCATGTAAGTGAGAGAGAGTGTGTGTGTGTGCGTGCGTGTGTGTGTGTGCGTGCGTGTGCTGCCAGCAGCTTGATGGCTGCCAGCTGCTGCAGGCTGAGAGGTTGAATCCGCTCGGAGAAACACGGAGGGCCTCAAACCACAGACACAACCCAATGCAGCTGGAACTGCTAGACAGGCACAGGCCTCCAGTCCTGACACACGGCACACATATTAACACCTCCCGATCCTAATAACGGCCCCACATTTGAATAGAATAGCCGAATCTGAAGCAGGTTGTGGATTTTTTTGCGTGTGTTGAAGGGTCGATTACATGCCGTACTTTCGTCTTCTGCTGTCTGTTCTAGAATAAGGCAATTATGTCACTCAAGTTTTCTGTGTTACCATAAGAGGCCGACTATTTCAGTGATGGAGGTGAACAGAATGTTCCTGGCACAAATGTGTGTATGCGTACAGTATGTGGGTGTGTGTGCTTGTGCGTGAGTGTGTTTGTATGTGTGAGGCAAAGATAGAGAGAGTGTGTGTGAAGACGTGATGCACTTGCATAGGGTTAACTGCAATCACAGTTTTATCAAATAAGTTTAAAAATGAGTAATAATGTTCAGCACTCTGATGGGAATAGCTGATAGGACCCATGTGCAGACAGAAGGCATTAGAAAACATTGTTTTCTACCAAACCCTCCTTTTATTTAGCAAAAATAGAAATATCTCATCAACGAATGACTCATGAATACCAAAAAAAACATTCCCATCTTTATGTGTGAAACATAAACCTTGTGCGTGCGATGCTGAAGCAATGTTGTTGCTCTTTCGAGGATGAGCAGGTTAATAGGTGCCAGAACGTATCCGGTACGCCATCACTTTGGGGAACTGAACGCAACACATTTGGCTTTCATCTCTATTTATCCTCTTGAAGGGCCTTTTCAATCACACGAGGAGCCCACCTTTAAGACAGTGATCCCTTACATGAGGGGACATTCCTGTGCTTGCCCCAGTGCTAAATGGACTGGAATGTGCAGGTTGTGCAGACCCTGAAGGACAGGCCTGTGGGCCCGTTCACCGAGCCCTCCCCTTCCCGGCCCTCCTCTCCCCGCACACCCTGACCTGAGCCAACACCACCATCCTGGGCTGTCACCAGGTGTGCAGCTGGCCTCTGCCGAATGAATAGACACTCTCACATCGCCCCGGGAAGTGTGTGCTCGGGTGTGTATGTGTGCATGTTTGTGAGAGGGAGGTGGAAGCAGAGAGAGGGGGGAGAGCGCTCTTGGACGTAAATAGCTGCAGTCAGTAAAATGTGTGAAAAACAAATGGAAGAAACAACTGTTCATTTCCCCTCGCAGAGTGTGCACGTGCACATCTGGGACAGCGGTGTCCCAAAAATTGATCTCATGGCCTTTGATTGGTGTTCGGGTTCAGAGAGGAAGTGCAGCTAATCCCTCAGGTCCAGTCTGGCCATTGTGTCTCCACTAGAAACAGACCAGGCCACAGTCCCTGCTGCTGCTGCTGCTGCTGCTGCTGCTGCTGCTGCTGCTGCCATGATTCATTTAACAAGCAGGAACATTTTGAACCTTCTGACTGGGGCTGTCCAATAAATCCAAACATGGTCAGCTATTAATTGATTATATATTTCACGAGCATGACAAGGAAGGCTGTTTTCACTGATGGATGGGTGTATTTAGTAATCCACTGCCTGGCTACAATTGGACAGGCTATTGCATATATTTTATTTGATTCAAATTGTTCATGCAGCATACATTTTCCTCTAAACATTACAACCTCTCCTTTTCACCACAGGGCTGTTGCACGTTATTTCCAAAATACCAGTGGTGGAAGAAGTGTTCCGATCCTTTACTTAGGTAAAAGTAGCATTACAACAGTTTATTAGCTGAAAATGCTCCATTACAAGTAAAAGCCATGCATTAAAAAAAAGTTTTATCAGCAAATTGTACACACATTATCAAAAATAACGGGATTTGTTAGGCAGCAGACTGCCACTAGTGAGAGTTACATAGTGTGTATGTACACATTATTGTATGAAAGGAGTATTATTAGTGATTTTTAGTCATTTAAGAGGCATTTGAATTTTATATCTCGTTGAAGCCAAGCAAATCTTTACAACCTCTTAACACGCTGACTGAGTTTAATCTGTCAATGCATTATATTTCACAAAATGATCTTATAAAATCTTGATCTGCAAAGTAACCAGGGGCTGTCAATTAAATGTAGTGGAGTAAAAAGTACAATATTTCCCTCTGTCAGCAGCCTGCATGTCTGTCTAGCTCCACGGCGTGGTACGAGGAAACGTGTTATTGTAACCTCTGCCTGGCGAGCCCCCCCCCCAGCCCGTCGAGCCCGCTGCCTCACTGGCTCGCCATGAGCCTGTCTGTCCCTGCAGCCAACAAGGCTTCTGCTGTTCCCTGCTCAATGCCATGTTTTACTCTCTAAATATGTTAGAGAAAAAAAAAAAAACTGTCTGTACATCTGTCTGTCAGTCAGGCTGTTTCACCCTTTTCTGGGGCAGAAGTCTCAGGTTTGGGTTAAGGACTGTTTTCATGGAGTCACTTTCAATTAGTCAGATATTAAAAGTGCAATGCATAGCCGCCGTGCTGCGCTGAATTTGCATCATGGCTCACAGCGCCTGCGTAATTTTGAATTTTATGGACACGCCGTTTATGAACAAATACCAGCGTTGAAATGCTGGTTATGATGCTCAGTTTAACAGCGTGGAGACATTTATGGACCACTTCGGTCACATTTCTGAATCCACTCTGCAAACACAAACCGCTAATGGTCAGCTCAAGGAAATGAGTTATTTTTATTAATTAAAAATAGCAATAAATGGGGAAAGAAGTCCAAATTGAAAAAGAGCTGTTTTTTTTTTAGAAACATATTTGCTCTCTGATTTTAGTATTTCCTCTTTGTGTGTGTGTGTGTGTGTGTGTGTGTGTGTATGTGTGTATGTGTGTGCATTATCACTTATTAATGTGGAACACCAGAAAAAGTTTACAGAAACTTTTGTTTCTCTATTTAATGTGTTAAGCTCAATAAATATTTCATTTCATTTTTAAAGTGAATGTCGTCTCAAGTTAACATTCACTTGTGAGGTACATGGTGAGGACAAGGCATCCAGAAGGGCACGGAGGTATTCCCAAACTGGGAAAGTTCAACCACACTGTATTATTCAGGTCAAAACTGTGAGTCTCTGCTCATCTGTTAGAGAGCTGGTGAGCAAAGGTTGGAGCTGTGGCTTGTCCTCGGTCTGTTTTTCCCAAATCTCTGCTCAGACCCTCAGATTGTTGTCCGTGAGGAGAATGGTCAAGTGGTGATCCCCTCCAGAGCATCTTTCCTATGCACTGTAGCCTCCTGCTAACACACACACACACACACACACACAGTCCAGCAGACTGGCAAGGCAAGATCTCATTGATTTGTTGCTGCTATGCTCTGCATTACCCGGAGACACTAAACGATGTCAGGGCTGACGTGTTCTTGTGTAGGTGACATCCGTTTATACTCGGCCACAATTGATGGCTCTGAACAGCAGACTCTTCCGTGCATGTGTGTGTATGTGTGGCCAGACAGTTTCCTGTGTCGTGCTGATAGTGGGCTGTTGGTTCCAAGCACCCGTTCCTGCCCAAGATAGACAAGCTCACCAGCTAACTGCTTTACGGAGCGCAAGCCAACCCTGGTGCACGGACGCTGGTCCAGGTCACGTTTTCGCCTGGAAAAACAAGAAGTGAGAAAAGACATGCCATGACAACATGTGAGCCTCGTCGATAAGATGCATGGCATTGTTTCAGAAAACTCCAAATGAATCCCCGTCCGCTGTCCGTCTTCCACCCAGATAACACGTAGCCACATGCTCTGTGTAAAGAGAGGGTGAAAATTGGAAATGGGATGCACAACAATGTGACTGAGGTTAGAATAGGCCTACTGAGCCTTTTTCTTTTTTAATAGTTATGTGCCTTGGGCTGCCTCAGGTTTCTCTCTCCATAATGTTTTCCATTAGCTGCTGTTCCATTCATGCTCTTGCCGATCTCTGCGTTGTCTCCTGCGGGACTGGACAGCTTAAATGAAATCTCTATACCTACTGTAGCAGACACCGAACCTCTTCTCTCAGTTTTTTTTTTTTTTATTATTATTCTGATCTGTCCTCCCCGTTGACAGCGGAAAGAGTTTAATGTCAGGTCTTTAGGCATGAGGCAGGATAGCAGCCTCAGATCCTGGATCACAGTGATGCCTGTGAGACCACAATGCAGATTTGGTCTTTTATAAGGCACTGCTACCAGCATTGACCATCTGCACCTTTCTCTTACGTCGCTCCTTTTTGAGCTAATGTGAGATTGTGTGTTGATCTTTTTTTATCATCAATAATCAACCCTTCACCTTGTGTCTCGCCGCCATGGTCAGACCCTCTTCAGTGTTAAGATTTCTGAATTGTGCGAGGTTTGGCAGGTGATTCATCAAGGTTTTTGGAGAGAGCCTTTCCATTATAAGGACGAGGAATGGCATGTGGCGGTTTTGGCAAAGCTCCACAAACTGGAGAGGCAGAAGGACTTTTGACGTCATCGGGAAACGTGACCCACTTCTCAAGAGGCGAGGAGCCTTGGGCTGGTGGAGCAGATGTTGCACAGATGAGCCTGCATGCACGCACACACACACACAGACACGCACACACCTACCCTGCATGCACACTTTCTGCTCTGCCTTTATTTTCCATTAAAATACCCACAGAAAGAGAATCAGTGGCACAGGAACTTTAGCTGGGTCTCATTTGGGTTTGCGGTTGTGCACAGGCGTGAACCGAGGTACAGCGTGACAAAAGGGACGATGTTAGTGGGTCATTCAGGTCATGTCTGCTGGGTTTTTCTCCCAGCAGGTCTGAGGAGGGTAGAAAGGCACCTGAAGCAGCTTCTGCAGCATGCCTTTCAGCTGTTATGTAAGGTGGATGTAGGGAAGATGAAATGATGTTGGACCCCAGAGAACCACTAGTTCAGTTCTCTGCTGGCTCCATCCTGCCCATCAGCCAGGGGCAATCTCCTCCTCCTCCTCCTCCTCTCTGCCATCGCTCTGACGCTTTCAGACATTACATAAAGCCTTTCTTTATGGTCTGTCAGTTAGTTAGACGTGTTACAGCGCAGTAGGCTCTCTGCACCTTTTATTGAAGATGTAAAGGTGCCTTTTGTTGCGCTTGTTCCAGGAGATTGGGTAGATCGCACAGCTCCGAGCTGATTCCACCTGAACCACCACAACATGCAAAGCAAAGCTTCTACTTTTCTGTTCTCTTAAATTTAAAGCAGCTACAAGGTGTCACTTGTACGAATATATTCAATTGTCACTTGACTGCAGTTCCCTTCAGTTCCCCTCTGTGGGGTGTTTTGGCATCTTTCACCTGACGGTGTTGGTTTTACAGGCCTCCTCTTTACTGTTTTGGTTCAGTGGAAATGTCGTTGCTGTACACTACCAGCTCAGCACCAAACGGTTGACAGACAAAGTTAGCTACTGGTGAACACAGTGGAGCATTTAGCAGTGAAAGTGACAGAATATGTATATTGTGAGTTTGGCAGATCAACTTAAAGGACCAGTGTGTGGGCTTTAGTGGCATCTAGTGGTTGCAGATTACAATCAGCTGATCACCCTTCACCTCACCCTCTCACTCCAAACAGGTAGGAGAACGTAAGGTCACCATTAAACAGCAAAAAATGCCTCTAGAGCCAGTGTCTGTTCTGGGCTACTATAGAAACATGGCGATGCAACATGGTGGACTCTGTGGAAGAGGAGCTACTCTCTCTGAAAAAACATAATGAAAACATAATCATGAATATTATATTCCATTTCGGCCAGTCGATGCCCCTGAATCCTCCATACTGGACGTCAGTGTTGTGTTTACAGATTGTTTCTGCTGCCCCAAGTGGCCAAAACATCAGTTAATGCAGGTTTAGAAAAAAGTCTTTTTCTGCTTTATTCTTATTTCTCTGCTTTCCCATTAGTTTTTTTTTTTTGTTAGTTCATTGGTTTTTCATGTGCCACCATCTGAATCTGAACTCAGTACCCTGTGGGAGATGATAATGTTTCATCTAATCTGATTTCCCCCCTAAACCTGATACACACATCACGATTTGTGGTGTAACCGATCTTCTACATAATTTGTGGTAATGAGGGGGAAAAAAACTCCGGCATTTCACAAATTTCAGTTGATTAAATCAAATCATGGATACAGTATGTTCACAATGCTTGCAGCAATTCTTTGTTGGACGCAGTCGTGGGCAGAACAATCTGAGAGTTCATGTGATTTTTCTATGAACATCACAGGTTCGACTTGTTCCTCATGTAAACACATTTCACCTCATGCACTTCCGTTGTCCGTTAAGTCTTTCTTTGCCTCATTTGCGCCACTTTTGATGGATATTTTTTTCATTTCATCTATGTTACATTTAAGTTTCTGTGTCCCTAACGGGGTCAGAGCATTTCTCCATTTCAAAAAATTGCATCGCTGCACCACCTGCCAAGCCGCAGCTGGCAGGCCCTTCCCGATTTCTGAGAAAAATCCGCAGAATATCCCAGATCTATGGAAAAGGGAAACATCAGCACCTATTGATCTCAATCACAAGCTTGGCTGTGTGCTATTTATATGCTGATATTGTTTAGCTTTTAATCTAGCTCCGTTTTGGCAGCCGTGTCCTCTTCATTTGTTGTTTTTTCCCCGGGGACGAGTCAGAGGCTATATCATTTCAGGCAGATGTTTGGTCGGGCCCCTTTCTTTCTGTGTGTTTGGAATTCAAAGTCCGGGAAAACAAAATGGTGGCTCCTCCAGTGAGAGGCTGCTCGCACTGTCTGCGATGAGCTCATTATTTCTGAAATGTCAGTGGTAATGAAGATTGGTCACCTTCAAGAAGCGACTCAATTTATTGTGACTGAGGTCTTTACGTTTCTCGTCACGCTCAGCTCAGCACAGTTGTATACTCGCTGAGAGCGGACCCGACAAGATTACATGCTTATGGAGATTATTCCTGCTTCATTTCATGTGCTGATATTGTTGCGTGACGGCAGGAATTTCACTTGGATGTCGAAGGAAGCGCAAACAAACAACATTCATGAAACACACTTGCGCATGCACACACCTGTGTAGAAGCGGGGCCTGCAGTGTTGCCACAGATGTAATAAGCACTCATTCATTTCTGTGTTGGCAGAGTGGTAAGATTGATTCAGGGCCCGGTAGATGAAAAGGTCAGTGGGCTTGTTTTGAGTGAGTGTAAGATTTCCATCATCACGCCGCACGCTCTACCAGGCCCAGTCCAAACTATACAAACAGTGTCTCTGAAGCCCCTGACAGCCTCGATTCTGCCATTAAGTCAATAATCTGCCCTCTCTCTCTCCTTCTCCTTCCCCCCTCACGACTGGCCTGCTGTTAGTTTACGTACTTCCCTTTTTACTTCCCCTCAACAACGCTTGTCCGAGCAGCAGCATAACTTTCCCCCTTATGTGTTTCCCTTTCTCCCACCGTGCCATTTTCCACAATTCTGCCACATTTTCTCCCTTCCCCACTTCTCGCCCAGCACCTTTCATTGTTTCCAGACAGTGGTGAAACATAGTGAGGGAAATGTGTGGAACATTAGAGTCTGTTTGCACGGAGAAAGACAGGGACACACACACACACACACACACACACACACACACACACACACATAGAGGAGGAATTGTTCCAGGAAAGTGGCATCTGTGCAGCCCATTAGACAGAGATTCAGTGGACCTGTGCGGGCCTTTTACATATGGTGGTCAGCTGCTGGAAAGGAACTGGAACCAGGGGTCACATCTGAGAGAAAACATTAGGGGAGATGATGCATGTTGAACACACACACACACACACACACACACACACACACACTCTTCAAAGCCTTGTAGTGCCCTTCGCCGCTGCCCCGGTAGCGTTGCTCTGGCCAAGTCGTTCATATCCGCTGGGCCCGGCTGCAGGTCGGAGCACACAGCCACCCTGTGGGCTGCAATTAAACCCTCACTCACACATTTGGAGAAATTCTAACACTCAGCTCCTCCTGTGTCACTCCTTGACTCGTAATCCCTGAAAAGGTTTGACATTTGTTCTCAGGAAGTCTGAGGCACAAGGAGGTGGGAGAGAGTGAACTCCGAGGTCTCTCATCAGTAGAAACACAGTTGCTGTTGCGGGGAAAGTCCACGCTGCCGCAGTGACTGCTGAAACGGCCCGCTGGAGTTCAGGTCCGTGTCCTTGACTTCAACAAGAGAAGTTCAGCAAGTGAGGAAGAAAGGAGAGGAGTGGGAGAGTGAGGGAGTGTTTTGCAAAGGTTTTAGGGAAGTAAAGTCAGGAGGAGGCAGCTGTGATTCATTAGTATATTAGTGTTGCCAGGTCTGAGTTGACTGGACCACGTATGGACCCAGTCCAGACCAGGCTGGGATACTTCCTACTGGGCCAACTGTTCTGCCTCCGTATCTTTCAACTTTTCTCAGTGTGTGTACAGACATTCCTGTTAAATGTGTAATGGCTAAAGCATGACTGTGTTGCGCTGACTTTATGGCTCTAAGTTGAGTTTTCTTCTTTCCAAAATCCTCAAAAAAAATCCTAAACTTTATTAGAATGAATTTTGAATTTTGAATGTTAAAATTATGAAGAAAAACGGATAGCAAAATCACGATGATCCTTATCTGAAGCTGCCTTGTGTTTTATGGATATTTCATCAGATGTTTTATCTAAATCATGTGTTACTGCACAGGCAACCGGTGAACATGAGGAGGCTTTTTGTCACTGGCTCAGCTTTGTTTAGGTGATCTGATGTGGTGTCGTGAGTAAAAAAAAAAAAAAAAGTTTTGTGAGGAGTTGCTCGTGGTGATTCTCCGTTATTGAGCTGAGCAGATGTTTGGCTCTTTCCTGCATTGGTTAATCATGATAGTAATAATATCATTATGCCATCAGTTATTAGTGTACTTCAGGAAGTACTTCTCTTAAACCATTGACCCGTAACAGGCCATGTGCTGTAATATTACACTTTTCTGTGCAGTTTTTATGCATCAAGGAGAAACTCAGGCTACATTCACACTGCAAGTCTCAGTGCCCAATTCAGATTTACTGCTCCAGTCTGATCTTTTTTGTTTGGCTGTTCACATTGTTTTTCAGATGTAGCCAATGTCAGATTCCAGTGTGAGCTGGTTACAGTCCTCAACTGACTCAAATGGGCAAACGAGCAATAACACATCATTTGATGTCACATGTAGCACGCTGCCGTTTGGATGTAAACACAGAGTCCACCGAAGTCAGCGTTTACGGTTTCATTTATTAGCTGATGTTCAGTGGAAGCTGGCGAATTTGGGAGCAGATGATGGCGAGGATGAGGAGAGAGAGAGCCAAATTTTTAACTAGCTTTTTGTGGAGCAATGGCTGTTACTTCTGTGTGGAGGTGTGTGTAAATCAAAGCCAGGAGTGGTGGGAGTTCAGACGAGTGAGTGACGTAAAAGTCTGTTCAGACTGAGGTCACATTGCAGAAAACCAGACCTGTGTCTGATTAAGGACCACGTGTGAAAGTGGCTGAAATCAGAATTGAAAAGATTAAACTCCATGTGATTTGTTTTGTTCATACTGTCATGAAAAAAACAAGCACCCAGTATGAGCAAGCGTCTGATTTTAGCCACTTGTGCCTGCAGTCTGAAGGCTGTCTCATATTATTCTTATTAAATCATCTGAAAAATTGAGTGTCCAGAGACGGATGTTCAAGCTAAAGGCCCCTGATTAAAAGCTTGTAAACATATCTTCACATGTGGTTAAGTCACATAAGGTGGCTATAGTAGTTCAAGTACCTTAAATCATTTTACAGCCATGAAATTAGAGTAGATTTCCCATTTAACTTAATATGCTACATTTATAAATGCAGTTGAAAGCAATATGATTATACGCAATTTGATTATACTTTTCAGAAGTCAGTAGTAAATTACGTTTGCAAAGTAACTCAATCACCCTGTTTCTGATCGTGTTTGGGAAGCCTCCCGTGTTTTAAAAAGTTACTTATTGTCAGGTAATGCTATTAGAGCAAAGTTTCAAAGAAAACCCTTCCTTCTGGGTGGCATGCTGTCGCTCGCCGCGATGTTACGAGCGGCTCGGCCCTCCGGGAAGATCCTGCTCACGTTGTTTGAATACGTGTTGTGTCAGAGCACCTGGCCAGAGCCTCGGGCGGCGGATGTGGCCGTGCATGCTGCATGAATACGAGACTCATTAAGTTCACTCACTGGCCTGCCAGGTGGACTGCAGCTTGTTTCAGCACATACACGCACGCACATGGCGCACACACGATCGCACTGTGATGCATGAATGTACACATGTGCGCTTGCTAATAGGTGCGCAAATAAGACACGTTCACACACTTTGCAGGGACCGACAGCAGGAGGGAGGGAGAGCTATTGGCCTTATAAGCCTCTAATCAGATCAGCTCAGATATGGTATCATTGTAACCAAATTAGTGATGATGCAGAGTATAGTATATCAGGTTTTGGCCAGAGCTCAGTCACATTTGTGGCAGAGAAGTGACATGGAGCAC
The DNA here is from genome assembly GCF_051107435.1 of Chaetodon auriga. Lineage (NCBI taxonomy): Eukaryota > Metazoa > Chordata > Actinopteri > Chaetodontiformes > Chaetodontidae > Chaetodon > Chaetodon auriga. Next base: position 9,321,931 of record NC_135079.1, on the reverse strand, counting down.
TTGTTCCAAATGCAATAACTGAACTTGCGTCATGCACATTAAGGACAGTTGCAAATGCAGATACTGCAGAGGATGATAGACTGATGCTGGATGAAGCTCGCACATGTAACGCCGTGCACGAACAGAGGGAGACAGACGCTTCTGACTGGAGCTGCCAGAGTCACTCAGCTGCAGTTACAGTGTGTCTTTTGATCAGTGCCAATCTGTCTCTCTCACATATATTTATAACTCAGAATGTTTGATGTGTTCGTTCATGAAGTGAAGCTCATAGCCGGAGTAGCACTGCTCATAATTTTAGCTCATTGTTTTTAGCTTACTGTTTAAAAAATGGGAATATTTTTCTAGTTATTGTGAATGCTATACTTGAAATTTGATCTGATATCAAGAATACCATGATGAACACAAGCATTAATTTTTTTTAGACTATTTTCTCCTATTTACAGTGAATGTGGTGAAAATTAACAGCTTATTTGCAGCTTCTCTTGATTTTTCACCCCACCCTCTGTGGCCTGAAGGTATCGTGAGCTATACTCTTTGGAAGAAGCCCTCATGTGCTGTCAACTATAGCAAACGGTGACTTTTTTGCAGCAGTGCGCCAAGATGTGAAACGTTGGTGAAAATTGGCTTGAACCTATTTGCTGCTTTCAAAAAAATTGGGTAACTGCAAAAAACGAGCCATAAGCTCTTCTCAGACATGCACCTTGTTATGTGATGTGACGGCGGTGTCGGACTCACTTTTACATGAAAGTTATGACAGCAGTCTTACTGAATTGAACCTTGTGATGTTTTTGCAAAAAATTAAACCTGACACTGAGGTGGCTGAGGTTAAATACACATCTTGTTCACCTTATGAAGAGCACCGTAATGCACTGGTGATTTCCTGTTGAAGCTAATATATTAATATTTAACAGATTTAGAATAAGAAGATGTACTTTATTAGGAAATTCACCATTGAGAAGCTGGGCTGAGCATCGCACACCATGACGATCATTGAATGAGGCCTCGGCAGCAGAATAAGTTATAAATCCACCCCTTTGTCCTTCATATCATCACTTTTCAACTCACTGCTATTCTCCAGCAGTGGTGCTCTCTCTCTTATCTACCCAATATATCACACAGGCATCGTGACTCTTTGTCTAACAGGCCTGTCATGTCTCAATGAACCCTTCGTGGAACATTGACATAAGGGATCCTTATGTCTGAATGACAAAAAGCCAGGAAATGGTGCAAAAGTATTTCATGTCCAAACAGATGTGTGCATAGCCTTATGTGTGCCAAGATATGGTTTTTGTGCACTGTGTGTCAGAAAGCATAATTTTCTTTGACACCAGGAGACACTTTGGGTGAAAACACAGTAAATATGATCACAGCTGAAGGAGCCAGTCTTGGCTTTCTGAGTTCTGGTGACTCTCACCGTCTGGACTCACCTCATGGCCTTTGTGGTGGGAATGTGTGCGGCCTCAGCAGTGGAGTCTGGATCACATGCTTGTCTCGGCATAGTCTTCTCTGATAGGCCCACGGTTCTTAATTACCAGAGTGACTGTTTATCCACACTGTTTGCCTGGATCCTTATCAGCCCTAACAGTGTTTTAACTCCCAGTGGAGAATGTGTGGGAGATGGCGAGAGGAAGTGTGCATGCGTGTGTGTGTTGTGACGCATGGCGCGCATGTCAGCGTGCATGTTTGATGTACTTTGTCAGACATGGGTCAGAGTGTGTGGAATGCAGAACACGCAGATTCTGCCGGTGATATTGCGGTTGTGGTTGTGCTGATGAGGTAGTGTTTGCGCTCCTCGCTGTCGGGACGGAGAGTCACACTCGTGGTCCGCAGTCACCGAGGGGACACTCGTGTTGAGGTTTTAGCTCAGTTCAGGTTATTGCCTCATGCCTCTGCACCGAGGTTATCAAGCGAGTGTTGAAATAGCACTTTTTGCATTCCAACTGAGCAGCCGTTGTAAAATTGTGACGATTTTCCTGAGTCTGGATTGTAAAAATGTTCATGCAGTGTATCATCAGTCTGCACGGCAAGAATGAGTCGGCACTTGGTGTATGTATGCAAGTACGTTTCCATATGCTTTCCTTCGTGTGTTATATGTGTGTGTGTGTGTGTGTGTGTGTGTGTGTGTGTGTGTGTGTGTGTTGTGTGTGTGAGTGTGAGTGCGTGTGCATATGCAAGCATGTGTGTAACATGAGCTCTGGCCATCTCCCTGTGTGTGAGTAATGGTCCCTGCTTTATTGGCCCGCTCCTCAACAGACTCTATGAGTAATCACATAATGCCTGCTCTGACGTCAGAGCTGTTTCCATGGTAACACAGTGCTCCCCACTCTGGGGAGGTGCGTTCATTTTTTTTTTTTTTTTTTTCTTTCCCCCACATCTCGTCCTATGTGCGCTCGAAGCTCCGGATGGAGACATTACTCCTTGAGCTAAAATCGCCTCCCACTGATCTATAGTTTCAGTAGGATCAGAGCCCCACACTTCGCTCTCCTTTACCTTCCACTCCTTCTTTTTCTAGCTCATCCCATCTCTTTGTCTCTCTTTTAGCCATCCTCTGTCTCTTCTTGCCGCCCAGCTCTGTCTCTTTCATGATTAGCCCCCATTTTACTCTCTTTCCTCTCCCTTCCCCTTTCCTTCCTCCTTTCTTCTCTTTTCCAAACTCTGTAATGCCCGACAAACCACCTCTCCTCTTTCTACGCCAGATGTATTCATTTTTCTCCCTGCCTTTCATGCACTGTTGAATTCCACTGAACGGCCGACCCCTCTCTTTTCTACAGGCTCTTCCTCTTTGCAGTTTTGCCTTTTCCTTTCTCTTCCCTCGCTCTGGTGAGAGGACAGGGTTGGGTGAAAAGGAAACATACTCGCTTGTGTGTCCGTGCCTCTGTAAGATTAACGCAGCTCCAGCCATCGCCGGCGTGCCAGAAGACAACAAAGAAAGCTCAGGTTTAATTTATTACTCACTTAAAAAAAGGAGTATTGTGGAAAAATATTGTCTAATTTTATGGTCACTGGAGTGTACAGATGCTATTGTTAATTCATTTGCAATGAGTCTCACATTAAGCCAGATACATTTGGACGCACCACTCCACTAACCAGTGTATGTGCATAATTCAAAGTGCCGCAAAAGCTTTTTAAGCACAATAGCCAAAATCTATCAGAGTTCCACAGAGTCTGACTTTTTGCAAGCCTGAGCACCATCAAAATGTCAATAATCAGGCCAGCCTCAGTCTCTAGCTAGCAGCGGCCGGTCTGTCTGGCTAGCAAAACACTCACACAGTGAAGCGGTTAATGGCTCTGTGTTATGTCTGTTGTCATTGCTCACAGAGGCCAGGGCTGAAAGCATTATGCTGCCCATTTCCAACCCATTTCCTTCCCCTATTGTAAGTGCTGTATCGCTGCTGAGGAAAGGGGTATTGCTGTCTCCCAAACCAGCATCCATCTACCACCTCTCCGTCGTGTGGATGCTCCGTCACTCATCCAGCTGGGAGCGCGATCGCTGGCTGGCAATAAAGACCGACTGCTCGTCTGGGTGATGCGTTGGGTCGGGAGCAGGACCACTGTAATAGACTCTGTGTCTCTTGCTAATCAACAGGGCTCGGCTCGCGCAGGCGTCCGTCTTCATTTTCCAATCAATTAGATCCCAGTGGAAAACAGGCCGTCTGACACAGGTGCATGTGTGTGCGTGTGTGTGAAGTTTCTCTGTGGATGTGTGTGTGTGAGAGCGGAAAAAGAGGCAGACAGAGGAAATGCGAGGGGTAGTTCACGAGTGTGTGATTCTGCGAGGTTTGCCAGAGACGCAGTCATACCAGATGATGGCCATAAAAAAGTGCCGCCTTACTGCTCAGCCTCGAGTCACGGCTGGGTTTCTGGCTGACTTGATCTTGACTTGTTTCTGAGGCCCAGGGACAAACAGAGCCATACCCATTAGTGCATTGTTGCATGTGACTGGAGTTTTGACCCGAGCCCCTGGGAGCACTATCGAACCAGAACCCAATGAGCCACAGTTGAAGGCGTTATTGCCCGAGGCGAGGCCCATTTTGCCAGCACAGGTCCTCTGCTTGCCCTTAGTTTAGCATGGCACTGCCAGCTCAGCAGCGGGACCGAATCCAGTCAAGGACAAGGACAAAGTGAGTGTCAGAGCCGGGCGGGGTGGAAAGAGGGAGAATCATTTTCAAAGAATTGTTCGACATTGTGGGAAACACAGTTATTTGCCCTTGTTGCCGAGAGTCAGATGAAAAGATTGATACCACTGTGTGGAATATGAAGCTACATCCAGGTTAGCTTAGCTTAGCATAATGGCACAGAAACAGCATGTCTGCCTCTGTCTGCTTACCAGCATCGATTAAGCTCACTAATTAACAAATCATATCTCATTTGTTTAATTCATACAAACCCCCTCATCTGTCCAGTCTTTATGCTAAGCTAAGCTAGCATTTCTTGGCCGTAATTTCATATGTAGTGGAAAGATATGAGAGTGGTATCGATTCTCTCATTAAACTCTCGCCAAGAAAGGAAAGAATCTCCTGAAATGCTGAACTATTCCTTTAAGTGAACCGCTCTCATCAGCAATTCTGCCTTGCTACAGCCCATCAGTGCTAATCTACAACTGGTATCATGGTGGATAAAAGACTGGAATGAATTTTGACACATGGAAAATTCACTGTTCTACTAAAACAATATCCCTTCGACCTGACAGGCGTCATTTGGCCATCGGTTTCCAGCCTCTGACAGCTCATTATAGTGGCTGTGATTAGTTCTGTAATGCAGTAATCGCTGACAGTGAATGTTTTGGATGTGGATGCAGGTTGGATGAGGTCTGTCTGCGGTTTCTTCCTCTCCTCTTGTCTTCAGAGTTTTGCAGTGTGACAGTGGCGATGACGGCCAGATCCGCGAGCTCCCCCTCCCCTCCTCTCCATCTCTGCTAGTTGTCTGCACCAGATCCATTTGGTTCAGGCCGGTGCAGCGGTAATAATCAGGTTATATGGGGAGAACTAATTTGTTTTGGGGTCTGTTTTCCATTAGATTAATGCGCACATACAGATAATAAACATGCAGATTTTTCAGATGGAAAGAAAAAAGACCATTTGCCCAAATTTCCACAGTTTTCAACTCGAGGGTGGCCATTTTGTCTTTACAAGTCCCACACAGTACAGCCTTATCAACCATGCAGTTGAAGCTGTTTATGGCTCAGTTTTATGATACCTCTCTTCAAGTGCACCTCCCTAATTAATTGAACTACTTCCCATTATACTGGATTATCGTTTCCAATTGAGCATTTTTTTGCCAGCATTGTGAAAACAATCCTGGCTGATGGCCGTCATTTATCCAGAGTTGCTGCAGACCTTATTTGTTTCTGCTTTTCCATGGTCTACGGAAAGCGCAATTACAGCAATTACAGATGAGAAGTCACACTAGCTTCAGGCTACAGACCCACTTTGTCGGACATATACGGGTTGTGAACCTCTGCTGAACACGGTCTTAAAACCAGGATTAATCCTTCTTTTTCATTGTTTGATTAATTATCCTGCCATCATTACTGATTGGCCAATTAAGAGAATAACAAATGAGGATCTGGACAGCGCAGTGACTGAGTGAGGTTAAACACAGCCTCCATCACACTCTCCGTCATGTTTCCTCTGCTGCTTCAGATGGTAGCGGGATGAGCCTGCTGTTCTGTGGTGTCTTTGGACCACGTCATGGGGAGCAGAATGTGAAAGGCAAAGGTTTCAGCTAATTGTTTCCTCAGCTGTGGACTGTTTTGGATAGGCAAAGAATTTAGAAGCCCTATTAGACTTGTGTTGTCTTAAACTTTCTCTGTTATGAGAGTTTTTGTGGCTTTCAGCAACAGAATGTAAAGTATGAAGCCACCATTTTGTAAAAGAGAATTACTCATCATTCAAGGGAAGATTTTTTTGTCCTTACATCAACAAAGTGACATGCTGCTGTTTCCTGTGTTCAGGAATTTATCACAAACATTCACATTAACAAATCTAAGAACTTATCTTTACATGCTGCTAATTTGTTATTGCGTTTGTGCCGAAGGAAGTGCACTTCCTGACCTGGATGCTCGTCACATGCAACATTTTTGGCACATTTCTGTAGCACATGCAGCCTGCAGAGAGGTGGTTAGGAGAGGATGGGGGTCGTAGAAAGTTTAGGACTGGTGCACTGCAGACGGGTGTTTGCATCCTGAGTCCCGGCTGTAGTTTAGGTGCGGTTTTGGTTAAATATTAACAAAGTACTCACTGTTGACTTTTTCTAGTATTAAACAAAGATCACAATCTTTGCCTCACCTTACACAACAGTGTACATCTATGCTGTAGGTGCTACACGTAGATATCGCAGTAGCAAATGAGCATTTTGCCGATATGTTCAGGACCTACATATTGTGACATTTTCATACTAACTGTTGCAGATTTACTGTATATAAATGTAATTTCTTGGAGACATGGATGTTATGACCTCATGGTGCTAACATAATGTCAGACTGTATTGACTTGTACATGCCCTTCTGCGACTACTGAATTATTCACACTAGGGCTACAATGCATACATGCATTGAGCAATCGATATTTTTGGCCATAGCAAGAAAATGTTGTCCAAAAGCAAACAGGAGTCCATTCGTTCTGTTCACTCACATTGTGTACATTATCATACATACCATGCACTGCAGGATCCTGCTTGTTGTCCTCTATAAAAGAGAGAAACATACATTCATTTAACAATAAGCTGCAGACATGACAGGCAAAAGCAGCAAACAAAATATACTGTAATTTAAGGCTCAAGTAATCATGCATATTTATGTCGTGAGTTGTTTGTTCCCTGTTTCCATCTCTTGACAGCAGTTTTGCAATTATTTATGAATTCCATGTTTAAGTGGAACAGGAAGACTGTTTCAGGCAATAGCTGTTCATGAGCGCACAACTGCTTATGAAAACAGATGGCAAACACAAAGTAGTGCTTATTTATTTTATCAGGAAAAGATAAATATAGCAAACACAGGCCCAGTGAATGATTGCTGCTTTTATAATGTATGATCTCTGCTCCCTCTGTTCCGCAGCATCTGAGACAGTATCAGTGAGAACTGAGACTGATGAATGTGTGGAATGTAGGCTGACGTCACTGGATGTACCGTAGCTTCAGTCACATGGCGAGGTAAACACAAGTAGCCGTTTGGCCTGCTGCGTGTGTGGGTGGCACCAGTGGCTCTGATCAAGAGGATCCAGGAGCAAAGTGTTCCTTCAACAGAGTTTTGCTCCGTGTTGTTGAGTGTGAAAAAAGAAACAAATGCTTTGTGTATTTTTACTAGGATTCCTTCCATGTTTAAACAGCAGACTAACAAAGTCTTTTAACAATGTTTTTTTAGCTTGCGGTGGGCCTTCATGCTGTTCCAGATCCTGAGCACACATGCATACATGGACACTATTACACATCCACAGATATGAAAACAGTCATGCTCAAGAATATATATATAGGGATATAATGTATGTTTATTGTACAACTATACAAGAATAAACGACCAGCTTTCAGATATATGTGGACATGTACTGTAACAAAAATCCATTTAGACTCACTCACATTTTTATAGCAGTTGTAGAATGTAACTAAGTACATTTACTTGAATATTTCCATTTTATACTTCTTCTCCACAACATTTAATAGGATTTAATTATACTTTTACTCCACTTTTGACCACATTTATCCAATACATACTGTTAGTTGCTACTATGATGATCTGATGTTACATACAAAACCTATAGTGACACACATTAACACATTACTGCATCAGTAACTCTGGTAAAATGACATCTAGTAATATAACTCAGGGGGAATTGAGCTCGGTTCTGGATACACTGACTTGTGATTTACTTGTTACATTCTGAAAACAGCTCGGCATTAGAACAAGGCAAAGGTCTGCGTTTGTGAGGTTGTTTTGGTTCAAGCACGGCATGAAATAAGATCCAGGAAGTTCAGTTTGAGTGGCGGTTTGTAATACTATGAGAGGAGATTTTACAACTCTGGAAATGCATCGTGGTGGCAATTTAACTTTTGCTGCAACTATCGCAGGGTGAACTGTAGAAATACAATGTTAACATTACAAAGTTATCCACCAGGAATGTGTGCTTGCATGTATGTGATTGGCCAACGCAGCACCAAGCTGGATGACACTGCTTTGCACTGTGGCAAAAGTGAGCCAGGGTCAGCTTTTTTTCCAGAGCCCCTTCAACAGGCCTCATTGAAATGAATGAGATGGCTGCATTTTGTCACACAGGTAAAACTTACGTCCTTTTACTTAAAGGCAGACTAAGTTGGATTTTCCTAAAACAAACAAACAAAAAAAAAACAGTGTAACTAATACAAAACTAATCCCTCTCTATCGTCACTTATGACCCACTGGCAGTGTGTGGTGGTGTATGTATCCACAGACCTGCCCTGGGTTTGTATTTTCTTATTTTTTTGTGTACGGGATGATTCTGGGCGTCAACCTTCGTGCAGTGGGTGTGTGTAGCCCCCAGCCAGTAGCAGCAAGCACATCCAGATCACCAGATCTTAAGCACACATCCAGGAGGAAACTACGGCGTGCGGATGTGCCAGGAAGGAGGACCAACTTTGAATGTTTACTAACCGAAATCCGACAAATCCTGCTCATTCTTCCTTGAATGCTGCACTAGTTCATAGTTGTAATTGAGGCTTGTAATGATGAACCCACAACGGATTATCGCCTCACTCTGAAGCTCACCTTTTGGTTCTTCAGCCTCGTTGTTAGACATCGCAGGCAGCTGTTTTCAGCAGACAAGCTCTGATAAACCCACTCTACGCCACCTGCCAAGCACCAAATGGCAGACAGAGAAAGTTAACCACAAGCTGGTGAGCATAGTGGAGCATTTGGCAGCTAAAGAGCCAGATATTTTCCCCAGAAGTTGGTGAAGACCAGAACAGAGCACAAAGCAGAGTGAATATTGGACTTACATTCGCTTGGTGGCCTCAAACATGCCTCCAAACATGGCCCCCTCTTGCTAATGTTGCTCCTTACTGTATCAGCTGAATGTTTAAATCTGCAGATGTGTTTTTTTTAACCTTTACTTAAGTGAAGGATCTCAATACTTCTTCCACCACTGGCTTACACATGTGTAAACACATACAAATCATGTATCCACTCACAAATTCACAGTTTGAAATGAATGTGCCTCTGCAGTGGGCCTGTGAACGATCACTCTGGGTGGTCCAGTCACAGAGCTGTTGTCACATTTCAGTAGAGCTCTGCTGAAACCATACATCATGATATACCTTTGCCAAAGGCATAAATGCTGCATAACACAGCGACAACGTATTATTACTGCAGTATCTTTGCTTATTATCACATCATATATCATTTAGGCCCTGGGACAGAGAGCTTTGAGGTAGTATATATTGTGTAGTGCTTTCTAAGCCTCGGTGAGCCCCAGCGAGGGTGTGATCGAAGAAGATGGCTTCTGTCACTCATGGAGCCTGCAGCCTATTTCCCCAGAGGACAAGCAGCATCTCCTCTACCTTATCCCCTTGTTTACGGTGGTCTAAGCCAGGTTTCCAGGATGGCTATCAGCATGATGGCCCGTTCTTAATGGCTCTGTGCTTTACCTCATAGAGAGAAGCCCAGCAGAGTGTGTCAGGGAAGGCCATCTCTTGTTCCCCGGCGGTCCCTGCAGACCCCTGCATTCATTCTACACGGGGAACTGGAGCCCTCTGTGAATTTCACTGACAAAGCAAGCATTTTACAAGCTAATGGTGGAAAACCTGCCCATGGGGCTGACCTGAGCCTCTCCTAGGGGAACAGGCTCTGTAATGCAAATCCCTCCACCTGCAAAAAGAGGAAGCAGAGATTTATGCCCCCACACAGGTACACATGCTGTTTATTTGAGGCTGGCATTCACACACTTTCATGCATGCACACGGATGCTCTGAGTATCAGTCAGTACATACTGTAGGTGCTGTCGTGACTGCACATTTATGTCTCTACGTCAGTGATTTATAAAGGATGGAGGGATGTGATTTAAAGGCATATGCTTGAGCGGGCAGTCGCTGTCTGTTTGTTTACTGGAGTCCTGTGGGAATCTTGATGGGATTGTAAATGTTCTATGTGCAGCTGAAGTAGTGTGTGTGTGTGTGTGTGTGTGTGTGTGTGTATGTGTGTGGTCCTCTCTCTGATGAGCACAGACAAAACACAGAACACAGACCTTGCTGAGTCAGGCCTGTGAATAAAAGATGAAATAATGTATGCACTGGAGGCAGCATGCATGCACAAATTCCCATGCTGCTTTCATAACATTGCCTTTGACTGAACTCTGTTCTCAGGTTCTCATTCCCTATTCACTAAATTATCTTATAGCAGAGCTTAAGTTGGATACTAAAGCTCGAGCAGTATAATATGAATAAGTAGATTTCCACATGTTATTATTCAGCCAAAATTAACACGGTTCAGAAGTGGAAGTGGGTTTGCTTCAGTTCACATGTCAAGGTCAGGTCCAAATTGTTTTGTTATTCAACTGTTCATTAACTTTGAAAACCCCTTTTGACGTAGATCGCCTCCTCCGAAAGAAATATTGCCTCCTGTCCTAGTCAGACTTATGGCTTCATAAAAACATTTTACAGTGGAACTGTAACACCCAGCCCTGTTGTCTGAGTCCTGCACTGTGCACTGAACTAGCACAAATCTATCATTTTTCATTGCTTAAATAAGTCCCGTGGGCAACAAAATAGGGAGAAATGTGGCTTAACCCTTTTTTATCAGCCTGAACTCCTAATCGTCTGGCCTTTCATAATTTAATTCATAAACGCTCCAGAAAGTCTTTAAGAAGACACATAAATCAATATTACCATTTCCATTTTGTGATGAAAGCTCAGCTGGAAAATACCCAAGTGGCTGAAGCAAGCTGACGGGCTGAATCACCGAGATGATGGATGATGGGGAAATGCACTCTTTATCTCAATGCTGTCCGTCTTATTTGATGAACATGAAGCCAGGCCAATAGCACACGAAACTCGCCTAAGAGAGAATCAGTTGTACACTCTATGCGTATCTAATTAGCCAATTAACAAGCAGGTGCACTCACCTTTGGGGAAACGTATCGACCACAGAATGAGTGACAGCACAAGTGTAACGTCTGTGTTTCAGAGGAAGACAGGCTAGCTTAGATTTATTAAATGAATCGCAATGTCATAACCTATTAATTCCGGCATAACTCGTCAAAACAAGTGTGCTGTGGCCATAGAGTAGCTGCTATTGTTGACGCACTGTGCGCCGTTTGAATCAACCGTGAATTAAACCACACAAAGCCCACTGGCACCTTGCAGACTGAACAGAGCAGAGGCTTGTAAAACAAACAAACAAGTGAGTGCTGTGTTCCCTTCTCAGCTCTCCAGGCCCCAGCAGTAATCCTGACTGGACCATTATACACTAATGGCGTTGGCATGCTGTTTTAAGGCGGACTGCCAGGTCTACCCGGCCAGATCCCCTCTTTTTCACCCAGCTGAATGTGCGGACCTGGGAACCTAACTGCTCATGAAGGAGTCGGCCAGCGCTCATAAGCAAGGAAAAACAACGTGTACGCAAGTAATAAGGCAAAAATATAAAAGGTGATGGTTTTTAATCATGAAACCACACGGATGAGGCTTTAGGAACATTTTATACTATCCATAGAGTCATGAGGAGATCTGACACATCTCATGCCACTGCGTTGGGTAGTTTTTGAGGTCAGAATATGGGGTACTCCCATTGAGGTTTTCTCTGGGCCATGGCATCCTTGTGGCCTGTGCTTTCACCCTGGGAGACTGACAGATCTATCTCTGGCAAAGACTCATACACTGGGTTTCTTCTAGGATCAGGCTAAGTCTCTCCCAGGAAACGTAAAGACGATAAATCCCATTAGTCACACTTCAGAAATTAGAAGAGTCTGAGTAAGAAAGTGTGAAGAGTAGAGGAGGGGTAAACAGAAGCCAGAGAGCAGAAGCGGTGCTGGTGTGTGAAATACATCATGGGATCATATTTGTGCATGTGAGCCTTTTTAATGCACATGCGAGTGTGGTTTTGTTCATTAAGCGCGAGTGTGTGTGTGTGTGTGTTTGCTTTGCAGGCATGAGACAGAGAATGTGAGAGGGTGTGGATGCCAAACAGCTTTTAGGTGTGCGTGTGCTAATCTTCGCATGCACACAAGTGTGTTCCTCATGCGCTGCACACAGCCCCCTCCGCTTTGGCAACCCACCTCAACAGTTCCCTTCCCTCCAGCGATGACGCAAATGACCCACGATGACTGACCCCCACAGTAAAACCTGTAAAACATTAGCCAGCGTGAATAGGAATGACTCTCCATGCTCTCCCCTCAGCAGGCAGGCAGGGAAGGATTTATGAGCGTCCTCTCAGCGGACGGCTGCCGTGCTCGGGGTGGATGTGGCAGAGGAGAAGGTGCGGTGTGGTTTTACGGAGTCACAGGGACAAAGAGCCAGACAGTTTGGGTCAGAAATGTGTGTCTGCCTGGACCCGAGCCTTTCCACACTCTATTCCTGCAGTTTTACTGTACACTGTACACACCCCTATTAATTCTCAGCACTTTAATATCTGTTTTCCTCTGCCTTCTCGCATTGTTATTGCCTTGTGTCCAATTAAATTCAGAACATTTTATGAAGATATTTCCCCAAGAGGATGATAGTTTATTTAATTAAAATGTAAAAGAAAAATACAAAGAGTACAAAGAAAGCAAATACATTATGGATAAAATCTAATCGTCCACTTCTCATTTCCCTCTATTATATCTGTTTATTGTGTAATCTTAGTTTTTTCCTCATTTTTACTGCTTATCATGATGTCAGTGATGTTGTTCAGAAGCCAAATTCAATGCTAAGTCTGTAAGGCTGGCAGTTATAAAGACAGTCTTTGTGTGTCTGAATGTCAGAGTAAGAAATAGATAAAGAGCACCAGGTAGACCAGGGGGCTCAATTATGAGAGCTTCCTGCACTCGAAGCCGAGGTAGCAATTAATGGAGAGTTTGACATTTATGTGAAGTATTATACTACGTTTCGTTTGTCCAACTGGTGCAGCGAAATTCTTCCATTATCCAAGAAGGTAGTCTTTAAATATAAATTGTCATTACTCTTTAAAAAGAAAAAGAAAAGCTGTCCAAAGATGGTCCAGAGAGAGAACAGCTATATGATGCTCATAATGAGAATACCTCCACCTGGGGGTGCCACACCAGATTGCACCTCATTTTCAAAGCCGTGGTGAGCAATATAGAGTTTGCTGTGACTCTAACACCCATGAAAGTGAGTAAAGGGATCTTTGATTGTTGCCTTGATGGTGTCCTGACGACTAAGCCGCTGTCATTTCTGAAGGCTTCGTATAGGGAGACTTAGTCGAGTCTGACCTACTTTCTTTTTTGTCGGCTGAAATAAAACTGAGTGCAGGGATGTCTGAGTCAAGCACTGCAGACGTCAGAATACCTTTGACAGGGAGCAGTGATAAAAGAACAAAGGAGGAATAAGTAAGAAAATATTCTGAGACCTTCAGGCGGTGCCTGTGTGAGTCTGAGTGCATGTGTGTGTGTGCGCTTACACAAGTGGGCATATGTGTGAATTCATGACTTTGCAGCCCTTACTGTAAGTGAGAGCATGGTGAGTTTAATTGGACGGAGAGGTGGTGCATAAAACCCTTGGGTCAAGCTGATTGGAAATCCTCCAGACTGATCTGAACAGCGCCTTAATTAACCCAACCATACTGTAATATCAGCAGTCTCTGTTTTTCTCCTTCGTTCTTCCCCAAACACAAGATCTCTAGTCGGCATTTCTTGGGAGCGGTGTCCTCAGTGGATACCGAGTTTGGGCTCCAGTAAATCCAGTGCGCTAACAAGCTAACACAGCTACTGAAGATGTGAGTCGACACACATCAACTCCACTCATACAAAGCTGGTAATGAGGGACAAAATAGGACACGGGAGGCAGAGAAAGAAGAATGAAAGCCTGATCATGAATGAATGATTAAGAAACACTGCTAGCGGTTAAATTGCACTGAGCTATATTAAGCCGAGGCAGTTTCCGGTTCCCTTTCCAGACAGATTTAGAAAAGTGCTCCGCAGCGAGTTGATGACAGTGAGTCGGGCTCATTACAACGCTTCAGGTTGATCAGTGTGAAAGTTGAGCTTCACCGTGGGTGCTGCTGCTCCAGCTCTCACCACTTCACACCCACAGGGAAGTGGTTCTCAACTGGTTATTGGTGGGAGCAAGTCAAACAACAAGCATATTCCAGTAGTTTGTTTGTGCTTTGACACCGTGGTGTTTACCCAGCACCTCAGAGGCACGGCAGCTTGCTGTGGGCTGTGGCCCGGAGCCATGGTGGTGGACAGGGCATGGCTGCATACTGGCATCCACACTGCTGCCCTCTTAACACTCTGGGTGAGAGGAAGGCTGGGAGTTTACTTTGCTGGCACTGGTTTGAGCCACGAGAGTGCAGCTCACTTGCAGAGGGCAGCAAACAGGCTGCTTTCTTTGTATTTCTGACATTTTTATATCATCTGCTCTTCAGTAGCCTTCCCATTATTTACCTGTATGCCTATAAATGTTTCTAAACAAACTATCATCAAGCCGGAGAGCAAAAGACAGAACTGAGGACTTCTTGTGCCAAGACACAGGTTAAAATCTAAATCTGCAAACGTCACGTTTCCACCTTAGAGTGAACACACTGTGGGAAATCAGGAACAAGATCCACTGTCATTTTTTTGGCAAAGCAAAGCAGAGTTAGCCAAATGGAGCCCGAATCTCCATCCTGGTAGTTGTGCGAGGATTAGCTGGCATTCTTTTGTTTCAGCAACATGCAACTACCAAGAAGCAATGAAACACCATCAGAGGCAATATAAAGAGGGAATTTGTAGTACAAAGAGGAACATTTGGAGAACACCCTCTGTTTGGCTAACCTAGACTGGCGTCTGCTTTGAGTGGTCAGTTGATCCAAAGTATTTTCTCACTTACTTCTCGTGGTACCCACCCTGTCTGGTTTGAGTTTAAACCTTTTGAGATATCCCTCTGTGATTTCTGCCTCCACCCTAACACAATGAAGGTGAGTGGAATTTTGTTTTTGCTGCTCACAACATTGAAAATGGCATTCTGAAATTCAACAGCAACACTTCTTTCCAGGAACAGTGTCTGAGTGAGTCTGAATGTTCCACAGGCCTCGCTGTGTACAGGCTTCAGAGGTAGAAAATAGTTCCAGAGAAGACTGTTGACAGTGAGGTTTGTGGGTTATCCACAGTAACCGGGACATTGTTCCTGGAAAGGCGCGATGCTGCTGAAGTGTTTAAATGTAGATGCTGTGAGCACCACAAGAGAAATTCCATTCATGTCCATGGTGCTGAGGTGGAAACAGAAATCAAGCAGATGTCTCAAAACCAGGAGGATCTGCACAGATAGGAACCATCTACCTCCGTCAGTTCACCACCTCAACGCCACGTACTGAGACTGAGAGCAACTGGAAAGAGTAATGGTCCAAACTTGCAGCCTCAAGGAGACCAAATCTTTATGCTGACAACAAATGGTCACTATTAAACACAGGAGCATCCGCTTTAAGATCACTTCTCATGTTCGTTTCTTGAGCGTATCGCTGTGGATCATGAAAGTAGAGGAAATCTCCAGAATGCGTTCACAACGAAGCCAGAGTCCCATAAAAATGCCTCCGACCTTATTGAGTGTGTCATGTTTCTCTGGTAGCTGAAGCGCCGTGATTGAAAGACATACTTTCAAAGACACAAAGCATTTTTTCTCTCGAGGACTGCTTTCGGTCTCTTATAAATCATGAGTATTGCTATAAGTGATGGAAAGCCACTGCGAGACCTGGCTTTTTCTGAGTTATGGGGCGGCATAATGAATCTTGCAGAGGGTGAAACAAAGGGCATAACTTCTACACAGTTGTTATTTTTCCCAGTAGGTGCACTGAAGCTTTAGGACAAAAACAAATCCATTTGGAAATTTTACTGCTTCGGCTGTGTTGTGCTGCCTGGAGGGTGTCCATGAAAAACCAGGAGATATCTAAGAAATCATTCACGTGTGGTTTTACCTCTTCAGACATAATATTGGCAGTGAGCTGTCACATGTTTTAAGTATAATCTTAGACTGCTCTCCATCATCCTCCTGGAGCAAAACAAGGCAATAAAGCCTGAACAAGGCTTTTTGTTTTTCTTGTTTTGCATCATTATTGTTTGTAAAGGATTAACCGGTTCGAACAGAGGGCATATAACCTCTTTGTATTATCATATTTCATCTTTTTTGCATTGATATATACATGATTTAGCCTGTGTGAGGTTCTTGTCTAGCTCTGAGGTTTTTTTTTTTCACTGTCATGACTGACATTTTTGCTCTTTGTCTTTGAAAAATAGATGATGTTTGTGTTACAGTAATGCCTTGTTTATCCTAACACCGGTGGTTTGAAGTTTGAAAGCACTAACACCAACATTTTGTTTACTGATTTTCCAGCTCTGGTAAAAAAAACATTTAAACACAGTGGCACCAGACTGCATCCACTGTTTGGTTTAGTAAGTGAGTAGCACATCATCCACATGTATTTGTTGATCAAATTGTTTGAGCCAGCCTCAGAGGAAATGAACTCCACTGTGGTCTGTAAAGTCACTCTGTGCGAGAGACTGTCTGCGGACGCTCAAATTTTATGCTCAGCTTTGATTTTGTGTGGGGCTTTTTTTTTTTTTTTTTGTTTTGGCACATCAAAGGCCGCATGTAGACTTGTGTGTAGTCTGGGTCTGTCTCTCTGAGCATGGAGATGAAAGGTTGGGTTACATAAGCCCGTAAGACCGAGAGGCTGTTTATGTGTGTGCGCCTGGAGAGCCTCACTGATACTAGGACCCTCTAATGGAGCAGGACTCCGCCGCGACCACGGAGGAGCTGCTGCCAGCTCCTATACTGTAAAAGCAAAACCCCGTCAGAGCAGTAAAGAATAAGACAAACAGCTCTCTGGCTGGCTGATGCTATCATTTACAGTAATTTACATCTCATACATGGGCCTTTTACACAGCTGATTGCTTGTTGACCTTCTTTTCCATCTAGTATGGTTATTTTAATGCATGAGAAGGTCCGCGCACGCTTGATGGAGCTTTAAAGTGGCTTACAGATATTATCGTGCAGCCGATCGGAGAATCTAGGCTCTTCGTGGCTTCAGTCCTCGGGCTGGAAAGTGGAGGATGAGAGAATGAAGATGTTTGTCGAGAAAGGGCAAAGCCCTCAAATTGCTTTTTTTTTTTAAATCCTTCTAAATGTCAAAGTGTGGAGAAGCAGTTGCACTTCATGAATGAGTGTGCGTCGTGCTGTGTGTTATTGTTATGACGGTGACCTTGTTCGCTGACTGTCAGGGTCATCACGTTCTGTGGAGCAGCACCCATTGTTGCCAGAACCTTGACCAAAGGATGAGGTGTACGATAACTATCCCATCAGAGCAGAGCTTGTGTCCCGCCCAGCTGAATATGTCAAAGGCACATTCGATGATCAAACTGTGAATAAAGAAAACACCACATCTCAAAACACAAGATTTAAACCTCCCAATTCATTTACAGCACGGGTCTGCAGAGGCCCTGAAAACACAGATTTCTGTCTCCACTGGTTTGTCAAAAGGGGAAGAGGGGATTTTCAAAATTCAGCAATATTTTCATGATATTTGGATCAAAATGTGATGCTGATGCTGACAGCTGATGGGTTGTTTGTTCATGTGGGTCGCTGCCAATGAAGCTGGGTTTTTGATTGATAAACTGTTCATGAATAATAGCTAATGATTTTTTGCCCAAATTTCAACATAAATTGCTTATTGAGAAAATATGTGTGACGCCAGAGCTGCAATAAAGTAACTGTGTCAATCCACAAATCGATTAAGCGACATATTGCAGCTCTATTTGACATGCTTAAAGGTAAAGCAGTGTACTACGCCTGTATATTTCAATGAAACTGCTTTCTAATGGAGAAATGGTCGCTTTGAAGCGCTTACAGCGAGGTCTGTGGATCATCTAGATTACGCAGGACTTTTGTTTCTGCAAAGACACGTTTGTTTATTTAATTCTTAATGATTTGAGCAACACAAACAAATTTTCCATTCGTCGCCATTGAACTGGACTGGGGGGAGAAGAGAAGTGTCAGAGGCAGACTTCAATTTTTTACAAAAAGAAACGTACAAACTAAAGTACCGTCCAATAAGGAAACAGGAACAGTAAATTTACTCTCGCATTTGTTTAGAACTAAGCAGCACTGTGAGAAAACACTCCCCAAAACAACACTGCTGTCCAGACAGCACTGGGGACTGAAGCCCAGTGTTGTCCCAGTGTTTTCACTCACAGCATGACACAACTCAATGACCTCCACTGACACAGTAAATTACACCTGAATTATCAGTTTGGCTCTTACACTGAGCCCCTTGCCTCAGTGTGTGCGGCAGTAATTTGTCACAGCGACATGCTGAGTTTCTCAGGGCTTCTCAGTTCTGGGCCAGAAACCTTTAACAGAGGCGGGGGAGGGTGGGTGTTGGTGTTGGTGTTGGTGTTGGTGGTGGTGGTGGGGGCTTAATGTTGACTTGGCTCTCCTGCAACGTGTTCACCAAAAATCAGTTGACAGAGCTGCACTGATGCATTCGGTGACTCCCAAGAAAGTGGAAAACGGGTTTACGAGGCCTGTGGGAGGACACAGTGGCTGGTAATTAGACAGCGTAAAAATCCTCAGCCTCCACCAGCCCCTTAGGCAGTCAATAGGAGCTAAAGTAAACCAAACCTGACTGTGAAATTGCATTAGACGTCTGTGCTTAATGGAAAGTGAAATAAATAGACAAAACCCATTTTTGCATTTATGAGCGTTTCCATTCCCCCCGCTCGTCCTCCACTCTTTGCATCCCCTCTCCTGCTCCTCCTCTCTTCCGCTACGCCACAGTATAGTATCTCCACTATGGTGTCGCCTTTGTGAGGAGGCAACTTGTGCTTGAACAGTAACAGGATGTGCAGGACTGTGGTTTGAACATGTCTCTGTCTCTGCTTTCCCACAGATGCTCCCCCGCTCGGACTGGGACCACAAGAGAGGCTCTCGAGGATCACAGGTTAGCACTGTCCACAGAAAAAGAGACGCAGCAGTAATAACAATAATGATAAACAGCTGACAGGCAACAAACACACACACACACACACACACATACACACAGTAACTAGCTCCCTGATCTCTGTCACTCGCCTACACACACCTTATAAATGACGCAAATAGCAGAAATCCTACCACTAACAGGCCTGTTCACCCACTCATTTTAGCCGTGGTTAAACAGCATGTCCAGAGGTGTCACTTCCTTGTTGTCCTCTGTTAGTCTAAAGGACACGGGTCTGTGATTTGCCTCTGCAAGAGCCATTAAAGGCCAGGGAATTGAAACTAGAAGGACTCGGCACAGAGGGCACAGCTTGTAGAGAGCAGACACACACAGCTACATCCTTGAGATTACCTTTCCCATCTTTGGTCGGGGGTGGGGGTGCATGTTTGGGAATTGATGTATTGAGCTGTTGCAGGCCCTCGGGGCAGGGCTCTGGAGCACATAAAGAACAACGCCCTTGGCGTTGGCATTGCCATATACAGTATGTGCGTGTTCTTTGCTGCGTGTTATCCTATCAGGAGGATATCCTTCAGAAATGAATAGACAATGGGTCTGCGCTGACACTGTATGCTTGGGTAGCAATAAATGCCGAAAAGTTGCGGTCGGGAGAAAATGAGGGGATTTTTCATGAATAGCGATCATAACTTTGCAGCACGGGATTGGGTTTGAAATCAAATTACACACTATATAATTTTCTAGAGATGCTAAGACTCATATAGTGGTATATCTGTTCCCAAAATCAGCCTTACAGCATTATCCCCTCAGAGCAGAGAAATTTTCAAATAGCATGTTACCCTTTTTGAAATATTGTCCAAGGCTCATATCAATTTGTTATGTGGGGTTAGTAGGCAAGCACATATTTTTTGATTGATGCATTCCCTAAGCTGCCATTTAGACTCAGTGGTCAGTTCAGTCTTATTTTTTTTCTGTTTGGACTGGTGCTGTGCGTTCGTCAGTGGAATCCTGTAATAGTCCCGAGACTGACAAGACATGTAAGAAGCTGAGGCTTATGTTGGCATCCCTCCCCATCTCGTGGCTATTTTCCCTTGGCTCTGCTCTCTTGGTCCAGGTTGTCGGTCAGAGAGGCTGGTAGCACTTCAGCATGGTGTGCACGGCACCTCGTAGAGTGTGTAAATCACACGCTTCAGTCTTTAGCCGGTGACCAGAGCGCTTGATTGATCTCCACTGTGTTGTATTCGCCAACATGGACACATTAGCAGGCTCATTTTCCAAACCACCACTTTTTTTTTTTCTTCCCGTCCAAAGCTTGCGGTGGATGTTTTAGCTTAGGAATTGACAGTGAAGTTATGTATGGAAAGAGCTATTTAAATATTTGTATTCGACTTGAAAACACATTGGTTTTGGAACATTACCCGGGGAGATTATTGGAGAAAAGAGTGTTTGTAGGCCCGGATCTTGTGACTGTTATTCTAAATTACAGAAAGGCTGCAAGAGTGGTCTGTGTGGCAGACAAGCCATGACATTGCAGTCATGTTGAAGATTTCTCAAAATCACTGCGAGCACTTCAAACACTGGAGATCAGCGTTTCTTACAGCTGCGGGTTTGGGGGTTGAAAAAGGTCGCTGCCCTTTTTCTGGTTGGTCCCATCATGACGGTCGAGTCGAGCATTTTCTCATTAAATTGGGTCCTGTGGCAAGACTAAATTTGAGGCCGAACGAGACAGAAAAGACACTTTTGACTGTCCTCTGCCTGGGAAATAATTGGATCTGCCACAAATGATACAGAGACATTAGCAATTTTCACGCTCCCACTTTTTATGACGCGCAACAGTGAAACACCTCTGAGCTGGTGCCATTTCTCTGAGAGAAACTGAAGAATAGGCTGACATTTTAACTTGCTTTTATTCATAGTACGTCTGTTCAGTTAGCACGACTTTCTAAAAGCTCATGACTGTGCCCGCTGCAGCGCTGATGATGGATATATATGTTTAACCGCTTGTGTCATGTAGTAAATCCTCGCTCGCTCATCGCCCAGCACAAGCCATCTGTTTTACCTCATGCATCCTTTTTGTTTGCTCTGTCCTTCATGCCAGCATTTCTTGCCTCTGCCTCTGCCGGTCTATCTCTGTTTTTTTTAATCTTCATTGGCTCCTTTGCTGGAATCAAACACCCTGAAATATGTGGAAGGAAAAACAAGCCTCTCCTTGGAGATGAGATGGCTGCATGTTTGGGGTCAATTGGCTTGACCTTTCCCAGTAAATCTTTAATGAGGCAGTTATTCTTTTTTGTTTTGTTTTGATCCCCCCCACACGTCCCCCAACACACCCTCTTTTAATAAAATATGTAATAGGGTGTAATTGTATCCTGGCTGCAGCCGAGGGCCTGGCTCAGCGTGGCTTCGGTCTGAGCTGACGGAGGGGTTGTGAGTCGAGTTGGGGGTGTGGGTTGGACGGGAAGTGGGAAGTGCTGCTGGGTGTAGTTTTGGCTGCCGGAGCTGAGGCGGAGAGCGACGAGTGTCTCAGCGGAGTTTTGTGTTACCGTTCTGCTGTGATTCACACAGTATCACTGCTCTGTTATTTTAAATAGAGAACATCACCATCTCCCGGGCTCCTCATCCACTAATCCATCCTGACAGATGTAATCAGGGCCATTACACTAACTGCACAGCCACTGAAACAGAAAACTGCACGGTAATGATTTTTCGAGACTTCTGTGTAAATGAAATTAACCTAAGAAAAAATTATGGACCTGCTGAAGTAATTTTTTTTAATATATTCCCCAGCTTCTTGCTCAGCGCATTCCTGCATTTCTAAGAGTGTGGGGATTTGTGCGAGGGGTTAATTGCAAAATAAGCAGCGCAGTGTGAATATCTGTGCGCCTTATGAAGAGCCACGGTTGCTTACATTATTGAGATGTGTTTACTAAGAGAATCAAATACCTTCTTTCTCCAGTGGGCCCCTGAGGCGTTTGTCCAGTCTCTAGCTCTCCTTTGGGATACATTATATTCTCACCATTGCACAATTTTAAGAAGCACACATATCACTGCCGTTTTACTAAAAGCTGAGAGGACTGTGTGTTTAGATGAGGGAGCCGAGGGGTTAAAAGTGCACGAAGTGGACCGTCTCAGAAATTACAAAAATGTGACCTCTCTGTCTGTGTATCCCATTAATAATCATCATTAGACAGAGGGATCAGTGTTTTGTTTGTTGCATTGAAATGCACTTCATCCGTCTTCTGCAGAGTTATTGGCAGAAAAACAAGCGGACACAGCAGGAACACCAAAAATCATGTTTCCATTGGTCAGAGTTGTTGCAGCGGTCGATGGTGTTTGTAATAAATACTGTGATGTTTCACAAGAGAATTCTGCAAACACATATCTGAAGTTATATATATATATATATATATATATAGATAGATAGAGAGAGAGAGAGAGAGGATGCACACCAGCATTTAGCAAGTCCTGTTCTTCTTTATTTATTTGATGTATTTTTAGTATCATATCATGTTTGTTGTGGTTTGAGTTCATCAGAAAACACAGCGTAGATAAGCTTTTGAATTTCTAGTCAAGCCTCCATCGATCTTGTACAACATCCATGTTAAACGAATGAATTCTTTGCAAATATTATTTGGTCCATGGTGCACATTACTGCACCTAAAGCAACACACACACACACACACAGAGCTGAGTACGACCTTGAGTGCAGAGACGCCGTGTGGACAAACAGCTTTTCACTCTTCAGGAGTGATCGCTGGTTTGTTTTGACTGGCCCTTGGTTTGGTTTACATGAACTGCTGCGCGGGTGTTAATCTATGGCATGTCTATTGACGTACTGTTCCAAACTGCGTTCACACAGGCAATTAAGACCATTGATCATGTACACCGTTGTTATTCATCGTAAAATGTCATAACAGAATGTCCATGCGTGGTTTAGCATGTGACTTGGCTCGTTGAGGAGTCATAAAAACAGTTTATTGATGCTAGTAGTCAGTTTTATCAAATGTAGGATGTCAACAACAACCGGGGGGCTGGTGACCAAATATCACACGGATTTGTGTTCATTTTGTGACCAGAGATGCTGGCACAGGGGCCGGATTCGGAGGATCAGTGGGTGTGTCAAGGGCTGGCATCAGTCAAATCAGGAAGTTCCCTGCCTTTTAAACGCAGCGTGCCTTCTGTCAGTTAAATACAAAAGATTGGACAGGCACATAAATACCAAATGACTGCAAGCAGGAAAGAATACACATGCTCCAAAAATATTACGAGGTCACTCCAGTTAATCCATAGTGACACAAAAATTGGCTCTTAAGTGTTAAAAATGGAATAAATGTTGCTCCAGTTAGTGGTTCCCAACCTTTTTCCTTCAGGGACCCCCTTTCTATCATTTAGTAACCTGACGACCTCTGAATAAGTGACACATTTGATGGATTTTTCAGATTATATTCAATGCAAAACAATAAGTGCAGAACAACAAATAAACTGTACAATGAACCCAAATAGTGAACACAATTACTGCAGGACGTTTGTGTAAAATGAGCGATTTGGATGAATTTGGAGTATTTCCTGTGACTGTTGGATCAGACAGGAGATTTTCTGATATTTTTAAGAACTTTTTATACACTTCTGCCTGTATGTATGTTTCTAATCAAACATACTGAACAGGCTCCATTTTTGACAAATGCAGTGTTTTCTTCTCCCTGGCACTTGGCCATTGTTCTGTTGGCTCTGGTTGGCTTTAGTTGTTTTTGTTGTGTACTTTTCTAAAGCTGATTGAAACATCTAAACTTTGAAAATAACAATGTCACTTAGTTTTCTTCATAGAAATGAATGAAATGTTCAGATATAGGCTTATTGTAGATGTAGAGATCAAGAAGGCCTCCTGACCTCTGGAGCTCTTAGGGTCCCTAATAGCACCGGCCCACAGGCTAAAGTGTAACATATAGTGTTGTATTTGATCATTGCTTTATTCATTTAAAGCAACGGTTTTACTTTTTTTGTGCAAATATCTGATTTGTTTTTAGATGAGAAGATCAATAACACTCTCACATCTCCAAAGTAAAAATTAATCTAGAGACAGTTACTCTGCAGCTAGCTGGTTCTAGCTATCTGCAGCTGTAGCCTAAGAGCTAGCATACAGCTAGCTTAGCCTAGCCTGACTCTGTCTAAAGGTACAGAGTAAACAAACAAGATATAATGTGTTAATGAGTGAGCTTTAGAGGGTCTCGTATGCAGCTTTTGTTGCCTCTGGGCCGAGCCAGGCTAGCTGTTACCCACTTTTTCCAGTTTTTGTGCTTAACTAACCAACAGCTGAAGGTAGCTATCATATTTAGAGACTTGAAAGTGGTATCAGTCTTATCTAACTCTCAGCATTGACGCGAATAAATGTATTTTCCAAACAGTTTGCTGACTCAGGACAGTAGACCATACTGTGGCTGTTTTCACTGTCCAAGAGACAAAAAGAAAGTTTTATGATTTTATCCATCATTTGTAGCATCTAAAATCATCCAAAATCCAACAGCAGAAGCCAGTGTAAGTTCAATGGACCAGTGAACAGCTCATCCAATGTGCCAGTGTATTAATCTGAGCAGATGAGGGTTTGTCAGTTTGTCACTTTACCACCATGCAGGCCTGCTGCTGCCAGCTGTTTTCATGGCCACCGACTGTGCGTGTACATTGCCTTTAAAAAAGAAAGATTGATCTCACTTGGAAACAGAGGAATGATGAATCACTTTCAAAGCAAGGAAGCAGTTGTTTCGATGATCAAAGAGGCAACCTTTCTCTCTTTGCTCCATAATTTAGAGTTGTTACTCCCATATCTCCTCCACACAACTCTCAGAGGTGCTGGATCCCTGACTAACTCTGAAGGCTTTATTTCTCAGAAAAATCTCCACAGAGAGGAGTGCGAGCCAGTGGCAGACGGTTGTTGACAGTTCCCAGATGTGAATGTGTGTTACTATGAATGTGTTGTGGGGCAGCAGTAAAAAGAGCCTGTATGCTTGGGGAATCATTTAGAAATAAGTCATTAAACACATATACAGCCTGACTGGAAGGTTAAAATACTCTCATTTTAATCGTGGCATTTAAGGGAAATTACAAACAGTGCAGATGTGTCCAAGGCAGGAACATCAACCATGGTACTTCAAGAAAAATATCAGGAATTTTGAAATGCTCCATCATAACATCTGTCCAATAGCTTTTTTCTGATTCTCAGTGCTTTTTTCCCAGGCATGGGTCACTCTGTGGGGCTCGTATGAGATCCATCCTCTCAGACAGTGAAGCCTGCTGCTACATAGGTGGCCATGGCTCATGAATGAAAATGATCACCTAACCTGACAGGAAATACTTATATAACCTTATGATATTATGTAACTTTGTCTCAGTTTGATCTGTTACAGGATGTCTTAAGTTTTAAGTTGCAGATTGTTGGAAGATTAGGAAAATCAGGAGGTATCTTCCAGCCAAGACACAACTTTGAAGAGATGGGTAAAAGCTTGAGCCAGGGATGGTCAGGACTTTATAATCTTTATCTTTCCCTGCAGTCAGTTCTGTTTAATGGCTCAAAACTTTAACTCCTCGGCTCACAAACATTCTGCAGCGAGGTTCAGGGAGAGGATTTGGATTTGTAAAGGTAGATGTATTTTAGCGGCACATTATTTCTAAGGATCACAGCTTATTCATTGGTGTTCAGACAGGCATGACATTTTTTCAGGTCAATAGCACAAATTCGGTGGAAGCAAGATCCCCATTGTGTCCCAAAGCTCATGTCTCAAATACTGCAGGTTTTGGGGGTTAAGTGGCTTGCGCCCTGTGCAACATAAAACCCAACGCATTTATCATTCCCTCACCTTTTATGGCCACTCGGGTCCAGTTTTGGACTTAGTCAAGCTTTGTGACTCTCATCGTCCTTGCAAAACTGTTTATATGGGTGCACGCGTGAGTCTGTGTGTTGCATGCTCAGGATGATGCCTTTTGTTTATGTGTCAGCGTCTCTGCATATTTGTGAGTCAGTCTTTGTATATGTTACTTATGTTGTCACTCGACATTTGAGTTGGCCGGGATGTGAGAACGAGGGGTAAAGTTTGTAGAAGTTGCATGTTTGTAGATGCGGAGACCAGCCAGATGTTCTCCGGCAGCTATGTTCTTCTTAAACCCTCTATTTAGCAAACTCCTAAATCAGCTTGTAAATGAGCTGAGAGACAGGTGTTTACATCTTATCCTCACAGCATGCATCAGAGGAGAGTATAAGAAAGGGGGGAGAGAGAGAAAGAGGCAGAAGCAGAGGAGAGGAGGGATTAGAGGAGTACAATAGTCGTCTGTCCAGAAAAGTTCCATCAGCCGTCCCACAGGACGTCTCCTTGTCCGTAAAAGAGATTATCTTGGTCCCAGTGCTGGTCATGTGACAGATTTATCAATAAATGTGTGTCATCATGAAGGAATGCCCTGACACCCGGAGAACACACGCCTTTTGTATTTTTGCAGACCAACAGGAAAATTGTATAAATACAGCGTCTTATCTGATACGACTAGGAAAATAAAATGCGAAACCTTCACTGTTCCCACACGTGGAGGCGAATGAACGGTGCTCACACATGTGTTGTTCAGGTTAACCTCTTGCCACTTAGCTAGTGTAAACAGAATAATTCTGGGTGTCTGGCAGCTGGTGTCAAAGTGAATGGGACATTGGAGGAGAAAAATCTGATAACATTCTTTGGGGAAAAAGGGAACTCGTGAGCTTATTAGATAAATTTGCTGGCAGCCAAGACTGACCTGTGTTTAGTTGTGGTTGTTCAACTGCTCTAGGCACAGCATTTCAGAGTGGGTTGTGAACTTTTCACTTTGCTCCGCAAAAACAAGGCTGGCTCACGTGACGCTGGTGGCTTCAAAGCTTTGGGGCTGTTGACCATCTGAAGGGTCAGGAGTGAGGAAGTCAAAGATCAGATGCGAGCTGAGATGTTGCTAATGAACCCATTCATTAAGCATTGAGTGTTCTGCAGCTGCACAATGTTGTTCAGATGTTTAAAAGGCTGCAAGCATGTCCACTTCTTCTACCATGAAGTACGGCTCCGTGCTCCTCTTCATTGCTTTCTCTCAGCTGAAAGAAGCCATATAAGGTGTAGAATAAAGCCTTTCAGATGTGATTGGATGTAAGCGTGCACGCAGCTTCGTGTGATGCCACGACTATGATACACTTCACAAAGCTTCTCAGAATCTCAGTCCGACACTGTGATTGAATATACCTCCTATAATCCAAAATCAATTGTCTATTGTTTTCTTATTTTCATATTGTTGTGTTTGGACATTGTTTATGCGTATCATTTGTTTTATTATGTGCCATGTTGGTTTTTCCCTGAGCTAAGTGCACTTTTGAAACATGATTCGGTCATGGTTGTGCGCTCTGTCATTGTTCTCATGATAATATAATACAGTCTCTATTAACATGGGACAAAGCTCCTGACAAATCAGTTTTGCTGCTGGACAATTGGCCTCCCACATTACTTTTACATGCAGACTGTGACTAATTTTTGAAATCAGTCTTTCTTGTATCAGCTGTCATTGTTGCTGGGGTATTCTATTTTAAAGTAAAGAAAGATTAATAGTAAGAGAAGTATTCAGATCCTTTGCTTAAGTCACAGTAGAAATATGACAGTTTAATAATACTCCATTACAGGTGAAAGTCTTGCATTCAAAGTTCTATGCAGAGAAACGTAGGTTAGAACTATCAGCTAAATGTAAATACACTGTAATATAAAAATGTTGAGCTTCTGCTAAGTTGTTCTTTAATATAGAGACTAGTTATTTAACCTAATGTAATGTCAAATGTCACATGTAAGTCCAACAGAGACTCCTCAGTCCTTGTAGTTCAGTTTATTGCTCCATCAGCTCCTGAGTCTGGCTCTGCTAAATGTTCCACCGTGTTTATCAGCCGCTAACTCTGTCTGTCTGTGGTTTGGTGCTCAGATGGTGTCCAGTGGGCTTTTGTCAGAGATGTCAGCTGTCTGATGCAGCGGAGAGCAGTGAGACTCGGCAAAACAATAAAGCAAAAACTAAAAATAAAAAAAAAAATCAGCTAACGATGCCCAAAACAGCTCATAGATTTTTGGGAAGCTGTCCAGTCAGATGATAATTCTCTGTGGGTCTTTCTGTTGTACTTAACAGTCACATTTGAGTTCATTCATTTTGTCTATTTCCACCACTGAGAAAATTAAAGCTGCAAAAACATGAACTAGTGCACGACTTCAGCATAGACTGACTTCCAGCTCCGTAGGATAAACAACACGAGCGATGGCAGCGTCACTGTTAGCCACAGTATGTCCTCACACGGGAGCTGCTGACGTAGTTCATGCACCTGCTCTTCACACCTGCCACCAGGAAGCAGCACGCAGCCACGATCACACCCAGCCATTAATTAGCATCAACTCACATTAACCATGGCAGCGATGATGTTTATTTCTTTTTCTCTGTTTCCCTGTCACCCCATAGTCTTCAGGCACCACCGTCATGGTGGACATAGCAGTGATGGGAGAAGCCCACGGACTAATCACAGACCTGCTGGCTGACCCCTCTCTGCCCCCCAACACCTGCACCTCACTGCGGGCCGTCAGCAACCTGCTAACCACCCAGCTCACCTTCCAGCCGCTGCATCGGCCACGGCCAGCTCCCCTGCTTAACCCCAGCGATGCCTACACCCTCTCGGACTCAGAGGACGGACCTGAGAAGGGAGAGAGGACGTCCATCCACAAGGTAAGGAAATGAGTGAAGACCAGGTGTCAGGTTTACGCTTTCCTGGTAAGATACATGCAATGTGAGGAAGTCTAGATGAAAGTGAGCATATTTCACCCAAATATCAAACGTCAGAATTGTTAATCAAAAGTAGTCATTGGCCAGACAAACAACATTTTGTTTTGGAAGCGGCTGAAAGTAATCCTTAGATGGAAATGCAGTCCAGTTTATTACGGCCAAATGATTTATACACCACACAGCGCTCCACACACATGTTAATCTTTCAGCCCATGTTTCAGCTAATGAGTGCTTCCTGCTCTCAGAGCTTTTAGCATCAAATGAAGGAGTGTATTTTCATAGAGTTGAGTGAAGAAAAATAGAGCACGTCTACTGCTCGGAGCACTGTTCTCCCTTTCATAGCCACAGCTGTGTCAACATGACAGATGTGCAGAGCCAGACAGTGTGTATGTGTGCATGTGAGTCGAGTAGAAGAGGAGAGCCAACGTGAAGGTGAAAGAGCCTCTCAAAAGGTAACAAAGAGGGACGAGTGTGTGTCAACAAAACTGGACCTACCACAATTACAAAGCTAGTTATTTATCTGAGGAAGATACCGATCCTAGCTGCCTCTGAGACGTTTGTCTGGTTGACGGCCATCAAGCCGATCGCTTGGCTAACAGGTGTATTTTTACATCTTCTGAACTTTATAAAAGTAGCTGAGACAAGCTGCGCCTGTTGAGTGGCCTGTGAGGCTGCACTCATTAGGACTCTGCTCCCCAGAGACGCCATGACCGCCTCTAACTAGCCAGGAGGAGAATAGCAGGAGGAGTGGGGGTGGTTAGTGCAGCAGTGGAAAGCCCTGCGCTTGCTTTTCTGCCTCCTGGCTAAGAGTTTGATGTCCATCGCGGTGCATACTGATGCCTTTCAAGCACTTTTCCAAACCTCATTTTCTGTCCAACACGGAGCATGTTCTCTGTGCTGCATCAGAGGCGCATGCTGTACAAACATCAAAAAAACTTGAATGCTAAAACACACAATCTGATCCCGTTTTTCTCGCTTAAGCTGTTAAAGAAATTAGTCCAGTTAGAGAGTTGAATCGACACTGACAGCAGCAGGGATCAGCTGTGATTTCTTTTTTTTGTTTTTGTGAGGATGGCCTGGATTTACCATGCTGTTGCTGATGGTGGTGGTGGTGGTGGTGGTGGTGTGTGTGTGTGTGTGTGTGTGTGTGTGTGTGTGTGTGTGTGTGTTTCTGCTTTTGGTGTGTGTCTACAGGGCTTTCATTAAAGAATGGAACCTTGGAGCTACAAAATCATACTAATGCACCACTATTAGTGCTTCCACTTCCCCACTTTAATACACATAGTAATACATTATTCTGATCATGACACCATAAAACACAAGATTTTAAGGGGAGGTTCCTGCTCGGTGAATCTGTGAATATACACCTGCATGTGCATAAATGTGCTGTCTGTGCGTATAGTATGCACTGATAGGATGCACTCCTCTGTAGCTGTGTATGCATTTGTGTTCACAAACTGACTAATCTGCAACTGAGTTCAGCGCAATCAGAACAGTTTGAATTAAGGTTATGGTAAAGCCCCTAAAGTGAATGTAAGTCAGTGAAATGTTCACTAAAGTGACCTAAGCCAGCAGTGTCTACGAGTGTGTGCACTCGGTATGTGACGCCTTGCTGTGAATGGGCTCATTCAGGATTCTGAGGCGAGCTTTACTAGGTCACCCTGCAGAAGACTGAGACAGAGAGAGCCTGCCATGTTTAGTGCTGCTGTGCCAAGCTGCTGCATGGCACTGAGCAGATGGAGGCATCACAAGGGCACAGACCACTGGGAATCCCACTGAAAGAGCAGAGAAAAGACAGAAAGAGACTGAGAGAACGAGACAAAAGACTGAGAGGCAGAATCTCTATGATGAAATGTATCAGTGCAAAGCAATACTGACGTTATATCCAATAAAGAACCACGAGGGGCATCGCTGGCACAGCTGCCTGCCAATATCCTCCAGTCAGTGATGACCGCAGTGCTGATTCGCTTTGGATCCGATGAAGAAAAAAATGAAAGCGCCTCCAGTCATGAAAAATGTTCCAGGTTATATTACCTGCATCATTTGTTTAATCTGGTCAAGGAAAAGCAACTGTCTCATCGAGATGATCCATTCGACTGCAGACTAAGCAAATAAGCATGAATGTTATCTTACAGATGGGAGTACTTTCAGAGCGTTTATCTAAATGCAAACACAATTACAGCCATGTTCAGTCCTGCAGTTAGATGTGAATGATGATTTTATTCATTTATTAAAAAGTGATGAGAAGGGTTTTCCAGCAGCGGCGACCGCATGTGTGTACAGAAATTTTCCTGTGTGTGTGCGCAGCGTCTGAGGCGGAGTCTCCACCCTGGTCTTCTGAGGAGGATCTCTTCCACGTGGACCACCACCACCTCCGCCACGGGCCTGCCCACCATCGAGCCCGGGCCCGTCCGAAGGGACCGCAGCGCCAGCATCAAGCCCTACCATGAAACACTCACCTGCAGGTACCTGAGCTACAGCTGAATCATTCTTCTGCTCAGTGGGATTTTGTTCTGTTCTCTCTCAGCACATCGCTCCGATCCTCAGAAACTTACTTTCACTTGTGCTCCAGTTGTAGACTTAACAAATGCAGCCCCACTTAGCCATTATCTTTTGTTCGCCCTACTATTTTTTACTTCCCAAAAGGAGTCATATGAAAAAAGACTTTCTTTGTGCGAAGCTAAGTAGCAGAATTTTGTGTTTAAATATACTAATTAGATCCTGCTGTGCAACATTATACTGTAGGTATACACAACCGTGGCTCAAATGCTTTAAGGAGGACTCCTACAATGGCTGCCACAGTCTGACACATCACTCTGAAGAGGTTTATTCCCGTCAGTGTGGCTGTAGTTAGACCAAAGACATCAGCGTGAGTGAACAGTAATGGCGCAGCAGTTTGGAAAAGGATGTGTGTGCAACGGGAGCCAGAATGGAAATATGCCCCACAGGCGAACGCATTAACCTGAATAACTAAGACACACATCAACTCTCAGCACATTAGAGCTGAAGATAGCGCGAGACTCAGGCTGCACAGAAGCGTCATGCTTCAGAAGTAAATGTGTATGCATGTGGGTTTTTTAAAAGTGTTTGAAGGTTTTTGTAGTTTTGGGGAGAAAAGTGTTGCGGGGTAGAGGAGGGTGCGGGTTATGTGTGAGTGCCGGTGAGTGCATGTGTGCATTCATGGATTTGTGTGTGCATGAAAGCATACGTTTGTGTGGTGGGGTTTCTGCCTGGATGCATTTTGTTTTGCAAAAGCTGTTGAGAAAATGCGGCTTGATAGTTCCATTGTGTTCAGACAGGACATGTCAAGGCAGCACAGTCCCACGTTGCTGAAAGCACAACAATAACTCGTTTCTGCTGTTTTTTGTTTAGCTAGTAAATCTCATTGATGCATGAAATCTCGAATAAACACATGATCTTAATTTATTAGAGTAGTCATAATTACCAAGTGAAATATTTCTGCATAATTTGCTGTGATCCGTGAGACCAAATTCCTTACAATTACTTTGTGATTACTGTGACGTCGTGTTTGGATGATCTTAGAACAGCTCAGGGGTAATAATGCGCTTTATGAATTTCAAAAGGGTAGTAAATGGGGATTCGGCTTGAAATTTTTCAGCTGTGCATGTTTGCGTGTACCTGAATATTTTTATGATGTGGGTGCACAAGCAGTACCAGACAGCACATGCTCCCTGTCCTTAAAATATTAACTATGCCTCAACAATAAAGAGTCTCTTCGTGTTTCATCTACCTTATTCAGTTTCTCCCCTGTCGAGATTGTGTCACGGGCACGAAAGTCTTCTGATGTAGGCCAGCGTTTGTCTGCAAATATGGACGCTTCTGGGCGCCTCTGTCTCTGCGAGGCAGCCGCAGATGCTTGTGGTGTGTCAAACTCAAGGGAAAGTTAGTACATAGTGTTTTTTTTTGTTTTGTCTTTTGTGTTTTTTTTTTTTTTTTTTGCATATGTACTGTATTTGTGCGTTGTTGCTCAAAGTTAGTTTAATTTTCAAAGGTTGCATAAGAGCATTTGTCTGATCTCAAAAGTGACGCTGGAGTTGAATTATTAACATGTAGTGGAACTTCAGAGAGACGTGTCTGATGTCTGGCTCACACACGCTGACAACAGCCTGTGTGGATTCAAACAGTGCAGTTTTGACTGATGACAACCTTTGTGTTGATCAGTTGCTTTTGTCTGGAAGTGTGTGTGCAGACACACAGAACAATAACAGATGTTTCTCCCTTTCTGCATTTAAGGCTAGTTTTCAGAAGTCTCTGATACATAAAGATCCGGGCGTAACCTGTCAATTACTGTGAACCTCGCAGAGACGGAAAACATCTCATGTGCTTGGTTTTCAGCTTCATGCTTGTAACTTGAGATCTGAATCAACTCGCGCACATGCTTACTGGACCGGTCAGTGAACTTCCTGATGAAAACTAACTGCTTTTGCAAACCTCCTGAAAGGCATGACTCTGCAAGCGCATGGCCTGTTTCACCTCGGATTGATTTAGAAACTAATTTTTGGCTGATAGTTTGGGACAAAGTTGATGTTTGTAAAGAAATTTCCATGATTCTTCAGTTTAGTCACGACAGTCCAGTCAGGTGTACAAAGGGTTTGTTGTACAGACTATAGTTGGTTTAGCTGGTATATATACTCCGCTTACTACTGCTCAAGTTAATTCATCCATGTTGTTAACAGTGCAAGAATTCAGCCAGTCTTTTGCTTTAGCTATTTTCTTGTTGTGAGGAGATTTATTTCATGAAGCTATTAATTGATTATGGCTGTGCTGTAAAACTGAACAGTTCCCGTAAAAACATGTGGCTCCTGTCTTACAAGGTGTTTGTTTGAGCCAAGCTGCCTGGGGAAACATGCTAACTAGCCAGCCAGACAATGCCTGCAGCTCAGTGTTTGCTCAGTTTATGGCCTTCATCTATTACTCATGTGCGTTTAGATTAAGCTGTTAGGTGCAGTCATATTTCCATGGATTTTTACTTTACTGGCACAAGGTTTCTTTCTAAACGTTTCTTCAAAAGAGCAGATCAGTGTGCTGCTGCATCTTTCAGGATGGATCAATACTGGTATCATAAATACACTTTAGGGCCAAAAATATGTGGGGGGTTTTTTTTTTTGGCCCCTTTGTTCCTCTTGTGAGGCAGCTGGATTTGCGACATCACACCATCACGTCACATCTTGCTTTTTGCTTTTGCTTGTGGCAGAACCACAGTGGCTCGGACCGATCGGTGTCCTGTGAGGGACTACTGGCAGCTACAGCTGTGGTTCAGTTGTGATGACAGTAGGAACTAAAAATCCGTGGTGGCTGCGAAAGATGCTGCTATAGCATCAGTACTATTAGAGATAGGGAGTGTTTCTTCACTGAAAGAAGAGCAAAGAACGGCACTGAAGGTTTCTCTCCATGGACGAAGATGCTTTTGCTTTTCACCCGACTGGCCTCGGCAACAGTCCTACTTCAACATATGTTCATTGTTCTGATTGGTTGCAGTTAGCCTGTGATAGATGGTGATAGACAGACGGTTCATCCAACCACCTGCCAAGTATTTTTTTGTGTTCCGACCCTTTTCCAGACAGTTTCCAAGGACAGCTTCCCAGATGGTTCTGTGTAACAAACAGTCTGGCGTGTCAGGTTACCAATAACGGGAAATCCTAATTTTTCAACACAGAGTGATATTTTAGACAATAGTCTTCCTCCAAATTTGTGACAGCGGTTTGGGGAAGGCCGTTTCCTGTTTCAGCATGACATTGCCTTCGTGCACAAACAAGGCCCGGAAGGAAGTTATTTTCAGAGAGGAGTTCTGGTTTTCCCTGCACAGAGACCTTAACCCCATCAAATGTCATCTGGATGGATTTGAATGCTGACTTACCTCCCAACACAGAGGCCAACCTCACTAATGCTCTTGTGGCTGAATGGGAGAAAATCCCAGTAGCCAGGTTCCAACATCTTGTGGTGGCAGATATAGTAGCAGATTGATGCTCCTGGTTTTGGAATTAGATGTTTAACAATCACTTGCATCATATTTACGTGTTTGATCAAGTGCTTTTCTCGAATTTCCATGTACTGTGTGTGTGTGTGTGTGTGTGTGTGTGTGTGTGTGTGTGTGTGTGTGTGTGTGTGTGTGCGTGTGTGTGTGTGTGTGTGTGTGTGATCTGGTCTGTCTCTCTGTGTCCTTTTAGCCTGCTGTAGGGGGTGAACTTCTTAGTCTCACATGGCAAAATGTGATAAAGAAAGTGTGTGTGTCTGTGTGTGTGTGTCTGTGTGTGTGTGTGTGTGTGTGTACCATGTCACTGCCTGGATGCATTGCTGTCACAGTGTCACCTTCCTTCTGGGACAAAATGCAGGTCCCCATAATGTAAATCATTAAATTTTAGGATGAAACTGAGGGTTGGTTAGGGTTAGGCAAGTAGTGGTTTTGGTTATGGTTAGGGTAACTCTCCAGGACATGAATGTAAGTCTATGTAATGTGCCCATAAATTATGTATATAGGACTGTGTGTGTGTGCGTGTGTGTGTGTGCGCGTGTGTGTGTGATTTTCCCTGTAAATTCTGCACATATCAGTGTGTCTATCGAACACATTCTTTGCTGACCACTAAGAAAGCATCAATATTACTTGCAGATTCTGAGGGTTCAAGTGAGATCATTTAACATCACTCAACACTCAGCTTTCCAGTTAAGCGTCTCCGTATTCAAGTTCCCAGAATGGATTGTTTGAAAGAGCTCTTTGTGGCTTGTGACATCCTCATGCTACTCACGTATAGAGCAAATTCTGAGATAAAATCACATTTCTAATCTGCTGCTGATCAGTGAAATATAAAGATAAAATGCGTCTGTGGACAACATTACTGTTACCTTGTTAATTGTTAGTTGGCTTAAAAGCTGATGGTAACGGCTTGGTCACAAACAATCCACGCATAAACAGACAACAAGAAAACAAATACAAATTTAACCCTACATGTGATCTGGACATGCAGAGACAAAAGTGAAAAATGAAATGACATTAGAAATTGTATCTTACACAAACAAGATGTTATACATAAAACTGAAGCATAATAAAGGGTAAAAACACAAAAACACCGAAAGTTAATATCGTTTATCTCCATAGTGGCCCTGGCCTGCAGATCATCATAACAAAACAAAGACCGCTGCACATCTGCTACACAGACAAAGTTATGACATGCAGATTAAATCAAAGTACTGCAGGTTGCACTAATTACGCAGGCAGTACTCAAATACTAAGTACATTCACTCATCTCTCTTCCGTCTAATAAACATTTTTACACCTCTTTTAAAAAACTGCCATCAATTCCATCTTACAGTTTATCCACACTGACATAATATTACCAGAAGTCTAATACAGCTGATGACACCATGGACCAGTTAAGTTCTAAATCATATTGTTTACTGCACTGAGTTAGCGGCCCTGCGAAAACAAATAAATAATAATTTGTTTTGTTTTGTGTCTTGAGCCCTCTAAAGAACTGTGTGGGCTGCATCTGTCAGTTTGGGTCTGTTTGCACATTGGCAGTGTGATACTTGAACAAATTCTGTAAATGTAAGCACACTGAGCAGCTTCTGTACACAAAGCCCCGTCGCCTGGTCTTAAAGCTCAGCCCAGCCCAGCAGCAGGCCCCAGCTATGGCCACTTATGGTGGTGTGAGTATAAACAAACACCTGGGCCTCTCCCCAGTCACCAGAACCCCACAATTAACACACATACACACACTCTTAGACACACTGTCACAGCTGCTTCTCCTGGCAGGGGTTATACAGACACAATTGAAGAGTACAGAGAGTCCCTGGGTTTAGTTTACTGCAGCTGAGAGGGCTCTCTTCTGAGTAACACTTTATTTAAATTTTGTTTCAGGCATCTGGCTTTTATCCAGAGAGCTGGTAAGGCTTCAGCACCCAGCCAAGAGACACTTGAACAGGGTCCGTGCCCACTGACAACTAGTTGATGCTGTCGGGATCAAACCTGTGATGGTCTCTTAGCAATCGGCAACCTGCCAACACATCATCTCTCAAGTGGGCTTTGACACAACAATCACAAGTTTTGGGGAGTGTTTTTGTAATTTATGCACTGCCACATATATTTGTTAGCTGTGTTATCCCTTTTGAGACCTATTTACAGATCAGACAAAACACCAACAATCATTCCTGACATGCAGAAAAGTAAGAGGTAGAAATGGTCGGGGAGGAGGGAAGGAGAGGGAACACATGGAGCGGAGGCTGGGAGAAAATGAACACATGGCTTCAATTGCCTTCTCTCTGCTCCATCATCAAATCTGTACAATCTTAATTAGGACATTAGGCTTCTTTTTTTTCCCTCCCTCCTTTTTCCATCATGTCAGCTCTCAGTGACGTACAGCGTTAAGAAGGAATAACACCAACTTCAAAGCTACAATATCGGCTCTTTTATCAGACGGACCCGGTAAAAAAAAAGAGGCAGATTGAATACCTTCCATTTCCCTTAGCCCCGGCCACTGTGCTGTTATCTTCTTCACGTCATCTGGCTCGAAAGTAGGTAGATTACTGGAAGCAGAAATAATGGCTGCAGTGTTTATCGTGGCTTGGACACTGTCCGTTTGGGCTCTGAACCAAAGGTAATCTGTCAACCTGCTGTGAGTGGTTGAGTATAAAATCTGGGAGTAAGCTGCGGCGGAGAGGGGAGCGGGCAGAGGCCAGTCAGAGCTTACTGCACGGCTCGAAACGTTAAGATAAGCAACAGGGGAAGGGGAGATGTTAGCAAGGCTGGTCTCAGAAAAAGCGGACAATGTTGCAATTTATGCACTATTTCCTGTTGCAGGAAAATTAGCCTGATTAAGGTTTTTACTGGAGAGCGCCAAGGTGCCTTTGTATGAGAGCAGGAGTCATTTACTCCCTCACAGACAGACTCCCAATTGACTGTTAACAGTGAAATTCGGCTTATTGTGTTTGCGAAATTTGTTAAATTATGTGCAAAGCAAGAAACCAGGTTTGACCTTTGACCTTTGCGTGACCACCCCTGTAAAAATGCAACTCATTTTCTGATGGCAAATGCCTCTCGGGAGGCGCCACAGAGTCTTTCTGCTGACTAAAAATGTATTTAAGAAGTCCTTCATCCTCAAGTGCAATCAATGTTCTTTACCCTTCAAAGTGACGGATGAGATTTAAGCTACAGACGTTGACATAACTGTATTTAATGAGTAATGGGACTCTGTCTGTTGCTTGGTTCGCTAACTGTTTCTGCTTTTATGTTAGTTTTTTCTGTTTTGGTGAGCTGAAAATTTCCACCCTGGTGGACAATAAAGATATATTCTGTTCCCTGTATAGAAGTTATCTAGAGCTGAAAGGTTTTAGTCAATTAGTCAAACCACAGAAAATTTTGCTAATTTTTGGCTCTGTTGGATCTTTAAGACGTGTGAAATTGCGTTTTTCCAACATTTTTTGACACTTTGCTGACTAAACTAATCAACTGAGAAGATAATTACCAGATACTGATCGTGAAAATATTGCACCCATATCTGCAAAACGTTGATTGACATCATATTTAACTTGTGCGCCTTACATTGTCCACTTGAAAGAATGATGGTATCCACTTGTGGCAGCTGCAGTATAATTCATGTTGTGATGGTTGTGTTTAGGCCCTCGCAGCACTTGGTTAAGGGTAGACAAAAATTGTGGTTTTGGTTAAAGAATGAAAAACTCCATTTTGACTTGAAGCCACAAGACAGGATGTGTTTATTTTTTCACTATTAAACAAAAACCATGATCTTTTCCTAACCTTAACCAAGTGTTTTTGTTGCCTAAGTCTAACCATACCACAGGATGCAGGATGTTTCCTTGACTGAACAAAGACATCTGCAGACATTACATTCTTCCAAAGGGTTGAGGTAGAAATTAGTAGTATATAAAAGAGATTAGTAGGAGACATGGCTGAAACAAAACCAGAGAGGAAGGTATTTTGCCTTTGCACTGCAGGTATATTTCACTGGGACAGTTAAATTACTGTAACTACAGTGCTAACTACTGTAACTACACCGAAGAAGTTTTTTGTGATAACAGCAGAGTCACTTGATACGTGACTGACAGATTCCTCGAGTGAAAATGGCCGGCCTTCTTATTTACATTCTGCGCTGAAGGCTCAATGTCAGTAGCCGAGGCTATTCTGCTGCATTAGCAGAATAGGAAGAGTGGCTGCCAGTTCTTCAACTTTCATTAAAAGTAAACCTTTTAAGCCAAGCGCTGCTGCCTGCCCAGACCCCCCTGACAATAATGTACTAACTGTTCGCCCGCCAAACTATCAAACTATTTTATATTCCACACCTGCTAGGCATTACACGCAGCGGTCCGACCTGGCCATGCAAACACAACAGAACTCCCTTTGTTGGGGCCTCAGGACCATTAGGCAGGGTGGGTACAGCTCAAAAGCGTTCAAGAAACAATTTATCAGAAGGAGATAGACACACTACAGGCCTTTGTGCTCCCTGTGACACCACGCTCTAACGGCAGGCATTTCCTGCCCCGAGAAGGCAGGTTTTACAACATTTAGGGAGAGGTATTTTAATTGGAACCACCTCCAGCCTGACAGAGGCCTCAGTGGAGAAACATGGAAAAGCTGTTGAGAGGCTCGGGAGGCTCCCCATGGTGTCACACAGCTAACTAACCAGCGCCGGCCGGCTCAAGGCTCGCTCCGTGAAAGATAATATTTGCCGTTTGATTTATAAAGCAGTCAACGAATGTGAATATTTTCATCTGTCTCTAAATTTGCGGCGAGCACTGCGTTGTTTCTGTCGCTGCTCTGTCATGAGGCTCAAAGAGGGTGGGCTCGGTTTCTAATGACTCATTTATAACGCTGCCTGTTTCGAATTTGTTTTGTTCTTTATTCTCTTTGCATTGTGTTAATGTGTGCATCCATTAAGTTCATTAATGAGTATTTTTCTTGAAGCGTCTGTACAATGTCTGTTTCATGTGGGGACAGCACAGTAGGAATCCCATTAAGATTTTTTTTCTTGACAACTTCTGCCGACTGGTTAGACATCAAAGACAGATGTAGTGAATGGCATTATTCCCAATTCTTTGGCGCAGCTACAGACGTTTCTACAAACAAACACATACTATTCTGCAGTTGTCTCCCACTTTTTAACATGTTCTGTTGATTTTGGGCTCTGGACTAGTTTTTGACAGTCTGTCCTGCCAAACAAAACCAACTATTATTATAAACACACCAAATTTTCTCATAAGAGTAATTAATATTTCATCTCATCCTGCAAAACTGCAAAACAGATTCTTGTGCTTGATTAGCAGATGTCTCGATACACATTCGGATGTAAATGAGCAGAGGATGAAATCGGCCTTATTAATGTTGGTTTTTGACATTTACTGCAGCGGTCTTTCAGTATGCAGCCCATAGCATCGATGTTGAACATTTTCTCCTTTAAAAGTCACTTGAAATTGATTGATTATGACATATATGTGCAGCAGTTAAAGATGCAACACGCACCAGCTGCAAACAGGGAATGTTTTACACATGGCACAAAATGAAACATTTCCCTTTTACGCACTTTATCTCTAACCTGTTAAACCCCTCTTCTCTGCAGCTGTGGGAGACCATACATCAAACTGAGCCATGGGGAGGGCTCAATAGACAAGGGAGACAGGATACCACGGTCAGGTATGCTCTCAGTCTTTCTTTCTTTCTATCATTAGCAGCACTACCTGCAAGCAGCAGGGGAAAGGTGTTTGTGTTGCACCAATATTCAGCAAGCAATCTGTTAGAAATCCAGTGTTTAAAATGTAGACGTACCAGTTTTTCTGATGATATAAAGGAGACTACTGCATTACACACACACACACACACACACTGTAAGACATGTTTTGAGTAAGGGGGCACGGCAGCAATCACGGAGATGCACCAGTGTTAATGAACAAAAGAACTCACCATCTCGGAGCATTTCATTCTGGGAGTTGTAGAAAATCACCAGCTATAGCAAACCGAAGACTAAATTCGGCATCAGCTTCAGGAGATTAACAGTGGATGTTTGTCGTACGTCGCAGTGTGACTCTTTGTTTTTTCTTCTAATAGCGGAGGACCCAGTGGTTGTGTCATCAGACTATGACAGCACCCACGAAGCCAACCACAGTGACAGCAGTGATGTAGCACATACAGAGGAAGACACAGAGGAAGGAAAAAACACTGCCCAGAATGTCATCCTCCACCCACTAATACCTCCTGAGGTGAGGCGAGGCAGAACGTAGCTGTTAATGAAACTCAGCTTCATCACATTATAACATACTGTACGTTATTTACAGTGTATGAATGAATGTGTGTTACCTGTACAGGACAAACCAATTCTGGCTCCAGAGCCTTTATTAATGGAGGGCTTAGAGCCTTTGATGAGTCAGCTGAACAATTGGAACTTCCCCATCTTCAATTTGATGGAGAAAACCAATGGGAAATGTGGACGGATCCTCAGTCAGGTGAGCACATCTGAGAGCACCATCGAGGTCAGCGAGGGTGTCAGGAAAACTACTGCTTATTTGTACAATGATGCACAAAACTTTCAGTCATAAAATGCTTCAAAGTAATACAATCTGCTGAGATACTTCGTCTTCAGAAATGAAGATACTAACACATAATTGCAACATTTTGTCTAAAATACCACAAAATTTGCATGTATTGAGAGTTTTTATTATTATTATTATTATTATTATTGCTCCTCTTACATGTAATGTGTTGATTGTCTGAGCACGGCAATGTTCACAGACTGTTTGATGCTTGTGTTTCAGGTTTCCTACAGGCTCTTTGAAGACACTGGCCTCTTTGAGACCTTCAAGATCCCTGTAAAAGAATTCATGAATTACTTCCATGCCCTTGAGAGTGGTTACAGAAACATACCATGTAAGCTCGAACATCTGTCTCCTTCCTCTGCTTTTCATTTTGTCTCGTAACCTGGTTTGCAGCTGTAACAATGAAACCAACCACTAGAGGGAAATGTTGTACAGGTTTTCCAGCGTCAGTCATATATGACTGTACAGTATGTGCCCTTTATGGTTACAAGACACATACGCAGCCCAACAGCGCACCCTGGTGGGGCAGATTACACACATTTTTCTTTCCCGACCCAGATCACAACAGGGTCCACGCCACAGATGTTCTTCATGCAGTCTGGTACCTCACCACGCAGCCTGTTCCTGGTCTGCCCAGCCTCATTACTGACCACGGC
Organism: Chaetodon auriga; assembly: GCF_051107435.1. Classification (NCBI taxonomy): domain Eukaryota; kingdom Metazoa; phylum Chordata; class Actinopteri; order Chaetodontiformes; family Chaetodontidae; genus Chaetodon; species Chaetodon auriga. Next base: position 9,279,835 of record NC_135079.1, on the reverse strand, counting down.
TCTGCCAGTGACTCAGGTGAGTCCATGGTGTCCAGGTGGGGGTGTTTGTGCCTGTTGCTACATGAGAACACATGAACTCTGAATACCTTTTTGTTGAGTTTTTCTAACTTTTGTTAAGCCATTTACCACCATAAAGACTGTCTATATGCTCATCCACACTTTTTTATTTAGATTTTTTTTCCACCTGCCTGCAGCTTTGCTAGGAGCCATCTCATTAATGTCAGAGCATCAAACCTGCAGGAATATGTGTTCTTATCCTACTCACAGTTTGTCTTATCTTACTCAGGCTTTTGGCGCTTGCATTTACGTACCAAACACTATTTGAAGTCGAGAACAGCATGAAATTGCAGGCAGATTAGAGTTCCCTCTCGCCCATATTTCCATAACCTCATTTGTATGCCTTACTAGGGCCATCCCTTTGATCCACATATAAGTGGATTTGAACATCACGCGCGTGTGTGTACTCTAGAGCGCGTGTGTGTTTAGGCATGTGCATGTGAACGTATGGTGTGTGTGTTGGTGTTAATTCTGCCACCCTGCTCCTCACCCTCCACACTTTGTCTGATCCCCTGTGGCTAGACTCCGACAGTGGAATAACACACAGTCATATGGGGTTCCTGGTTTCAAAGACCTACACTGTGTCAGAAGACGGTTATGGCTGCCTGTCAGGCCTCATACCTGCTCTGGAGCTCATGGCCCTTTACGTGGCTGCTGCAATGCACGACTACGACCACCCCGGGCGGACCAATGCTTTCCTCGTGGCCACCAGCGCCCCACAGGTACTCGAGCTACCCAGCCTATTGTAGAGACCACTGTCTGATTAGAATCAGATTAAATTTAATGTATTGTCTTTGTAATATTTCCAATCGCGTATATGTCAGAAAAGGATGAGCAAACCCAACTTTATTGGAACCAGGGTTTCAAAGTGTCTGTGTGTTTGCAGGCAGTGCTCTACAACGATCGATCCGTTCTGGAAAACCACCACGCTGCCTCCGCCTGGAACCTCTTCATGTCGTGTCCAGAGTACAACTTCCTCGTCAACCTGGACCACGTGGAGTTCAAGCGTTTCCGTTTCCTGGTCATTGAGGCCATACTTGCCACTGACCTGAAGAAGCACTTTGACTTCCTAGCTGAGTTCAATGCCAAGGTAGTTCTCAAATTGTTTGACATTAAGTACTGAAAAGTTTAAATCCCTTGAAAATGTTATTTTTAAAGCTCAAAGCCTCTCGGATTTGTTTGTTCACCTTTAACTTTAGCAGTCTGGGTGGTTTGGGATTGTAAGTCAGTGCCAATGCTGGGTTTTGAATACCTCAGATACGAAGTGAGAAGTCTGTGTTTGAATTCTTCTTTTATTTTGTTGTCATTGGAATGTAGATTGACTGAATAATGAATTGAGTGATAAACTTCCAACAGCAGCACCGTTATTGAGCTGAATGAATAAAGTATATTCTCTAGAGGTGCTTGCCTCATATGTTCATACCTCAGCTCTTCTAAGATTGAAAAAAAAAAAGCTTCATTGAAAGGGAAATGTCCAGTGGTTTCGAGGAACAGGTCTGTGCAGAACATTGCAACACTTGCAGTATGTTCAGCTCAAGTCAACAACACAAAGCACCCTGCAGCTTTTCAAGAACCGGTTTAAGTGCAGACAGAATGTTGGCTTTGGATTTGAGGGTCTCGGGTTTTTCCTTTGTGTGTATTAGTACAGTGGTGGTGCTTGATGGCCACGGCCTGTCAGCTAGCATTGAGCTTGCTGACTTGGCAGCAAACGTAACAGCAGTCTGTCTCGCTGCAGTTCACCCCGCTCTGCTCTTCCTGGAAGCAAATTAGCTTTCTGTGAAGTACCCGGCAAGTTTATCTCTTCAGCTTCCAGAGTTATTAGGTTAGAATGATTAGACTGTGGGAGTCAGTGGTCCTCCTTTTCCAGATCTGAGGCTCATTAAGCATAACTGGAAATAACAAATTTCAAGGAATCCATCATTCAAGCAGTGCTGAGGCTTTAAGTTCATGTGTTTGAGTGCTGCCACGTCCACAGAAATAATATGATCGTCAAAATTTTCTGATATTATTCAAAGAGCTTTTAATATCTATCTATTTGTAACCATATCTGTGGTGGTCATAACTTAATTAAAGCATAGTAATTGTAATCTCTAGCTTTTTAAATAAAGTGCAGCTCCTCACAGGAAAAAGTCTGCATATGGTAAATGCACTGCATTTATATAGCCAGCATATGGAAGCTACAATTAAGAAGAATTAAGTCCTCATTGCTTTCGTGTCATCCACAGTGCATTCCAGTGTTGCTGTATGTCTTCTCCCTGATTAGTGAACCACGTCGACATAAATATGAATAGAGAATCTTTGAACAGCAGATCAGTGGAATCATATTAGCATAATATCTGCATATCACATGTTGTGTCTCCCCACGTGTCTGAATATGTTAAATGACAATATGTCTGTTTGTTGATCCCCCCAGGTGGGTGATGAGCCATCCACAGGTATTGATTGGTCTAACGAGAATGACAGGCTGCTGGTCTGCCAGATGTGCATTAAACTGGCTGACATCAATGGGCCTCTGAAGTGCAAGGACCTGCATCTGCAGTGGACAGAGGGCATTGTCAACGAGTTCTATGAGCAGGTGTGTGAGCCGTCTCTGAGGGGAACTTAGACCTCGTTTGTATTTGCTGAACTAAAGATTGATATTCTGTCATGTTTCCATGCAGGGGGGAACAACAACACTCATCTCGCGTAGCCAGACACTTGTTTGTATTTCTTTCACAGTAGTCTTGGGCAGAGCAAAGCCCATGATGCACAGACGGTGGTGGAATATTTGCATTAAAATGGTCCCTGCAAAAGAAAATGTAACAGCTGCTGGCTTGTTCACATTCGTACCATTAACAACCAGGTTGCGGTTTGGATGACTCGCCATTTTCTGTATAGACCTCTGTGTAGGTTGCTAGCTCAGAGGTTGTTGTTGTTGTTGTCTTTTCCCATAGCGGTGAGGATTTTAACACACAGATAGCGAAAGGGCTTATACCCACAGTCACATCCAGTGAGGTAGACTAGAACAATACAAACACCTGCACAGTATAAAACTCTCCAGTCCAGCCATATTTTTAACATTTTAATTTTATGTATTTATATAACTTTCATATTATTGCTTTTTCCAGTTAACCTAATCATTGAAGCAAAAATAATTGAACACTTGTATACATATAAAGAAGGCCTATTTTATTCTGAAGACTGTTAGGTTCAGTAAACAAGGAAGAAATTCAACAGTTTTAAATGAAAGATAAAATGAAGGCCCAACAGTTGCAGTGCACACGTGTCACATGACCTGATATTTAAACATAGCTGTCAAAAACAAAAGACGAAACAGCTGATCCGTCTAACATCCTGACGTTTGTGTATCTTCAGGTCTGATGTAGCTGATCCCTTTATACCACAGACCTTCATCACTGTCCAGAAATGGTTAAATCACACAGTTGCTCTTGACAACATCTTCTGTTAAAAACTACACCGACTGACTGTTTTTCAATTATTTAGAAACAATGGGGTTTTGACGCTAAGAGCCACAAACAGAGAAGGGAAGCTACCTGCTTTACCTTAATCTTAATCTTTTGAGCAGTCATAATATCAGAAACACAGCTGAATGTAATGCAGTGTAATGTACTATGGCCTCAATCAATCAATCAAGTAATCAATGAATCAATCAGTCAAACTTTATTTCTGTAGCACCTTAAAAACAAATTAAATGCAATTCAAACCACAATTGACAAGCATTTCATCCAACATAGGATTAAAAACATGGGTTTAGAGACTAATGTGTACCAAAACAATCAGCCTCAGTGGGTACTTAAAGTAATAAAAGATGCATAACAGAATAAAATGCAAGCAGTAATAATGGTTTTGTTCTGCTTGGTGGAACAATTAAAAGAGAAGAACCAGAGCATTGGATAGGCCTTCCTCATTCATAACCCAAAAGCATTTCTTAGTGGTGGTCTGCTGCTGCAAGGTCATACAGTACAGTCAGCAGAGGCTGGATGTACAGGTGTACCTAATAAAGTGGCCGCTGTGTGTATAGTGTTTCTATGACACACAGAATTGAGTCATGCCCTCAGCCTAACGCCACCCTCAGTGACCTTTGTTACAGTGTGTCCCTTTGGCACTGAATGGCTGCTAATCTCTGCTAATTGCCTCTGTGTCAGGCTCAGACTCTTATGTACCCCGCTACTCAGCTTGGTGACACAGCCACCTTGTTCCAAGCTCTCTGAGGTCTTTGAGGGGAGCCTCGCAGGAGAAACGCTCTTCACTGACAATAGTTTCAGTGCAGCTAGATGTGGTGACGCAAGCAGGGCGCCCAGGCAACTGTCATTCAGGTGGAGCAGCAGCCTCTGATTACCCAGACAGCCTTGAGAGACCGACAACCTTGAAAAGAGCAGCGAAGCAACACAACTTCCCCTCTATACAGAACATGTTCAGGCATGTACACAAAGCATATGCAGCGTCATGCACACGCACACAAAGGCGGCGTCGTGGATAACATGTTTACAGAGCCTTGAGGAGAGGATTTGTTCGCCCTGCTGAGAGGCTTTCGCAAATTGATTATGATGCGTGAACCAGGATCTGGGTGTTTTGAATCTGTGTCGTAGTCCTGGATAAATCTCTGGGCTTACAGGGGTTGACGCTCACTAAATACTGCAAGTCTTGCTCCCAAATATGAGCCGTCTTGTGTTTGTTTGTACAGCTCAGTAAAAATACATCTGGCCACCGTTTCATAAGGCATATCAGAAAGACGTCAGACACTCATTTGGGAAAACTAGCCCTGCTACGCCTCTGAACTCCACCCGCCTATTCAGATTCGTGCTGACAGCTGGATCCCAGAGCTCCTCCTTCCCTTGTTTTCATCCGCTCACCTGTCAAGAACTTCCATCAAATTGCAGATCCCTCTGAGATCCCCCGTCTTTTGGTGACTCTCTCTGTGCTTTGCATGAGGAGTGAGCTGCTCTGCAGGAACGACTGCTTTCTGCTGTACAGTGTACAGGATGACACTTGGGGTCAGTTACCAAGGAAACCAGGAAACCTTGCTTTGGCTGTTGTTTATTCACATCAGAACAAACGTCACAGACAGCACACATGCTGCAGCTGCTGAGGAACTCAAGAAACTGTCTCAAAACAGGTGTTTTTGCCTCCATAATTTGTGTCAAATGACTTCATTCTTTTCTTTCATTACAAACCTGTTGAATGTACCCGAATCCAGGCTAGGTGTCCAGACTGCCATCGAGTGCACATGTTGGAAAGATGCAAATCTACATATCACCGAGGAGCATTAGGTTTTCATATTTGATAGTTAATCTAGATGTGACCATGTTGAGTTGCTGCTATGGTAAACATCAGGTGGGCTTCAGCTCTTTTGGAGTAGCATGTGCAGTGAAATGTTAATCGAGTCATGTCTTTGCATTCAGTCAGCTGGTGATGATTTTGTACTGATGCGGGTCATGCTTCACCTAGGGCGATGAGGAGTCCAGCCTGGGCCTTCCCATTAGCCCCTTCATGGACCGTGCGGCACCACAGCTGGCCAAACTCCAGGAATCGTTCATCACACACATCGTGGGACCGCTGTGCAACTCCTACGACTCAGCCGGCCTCATACCTGGACGGTGGGTGGAACCCAATCCAGAGGCAGACGAGCCAGAGATCATGGGGAATGAGGAGGAGGATGATGAGGACACTGCAGAGGAAGACACGTCCACCAGCTCAGAAGCATCACGTAAGCACTGAAGCAAAGCCTGAAGTGGTGGTGCAAGCATAGACTGGAAGTGATCGGAAACATGTAGCCCAGAATGAAACTTTTGTGTGAAATTGGAAAGCCAAAGAAGAGGTGCTGTTTTCAGTCTGCACGTAGACCAGCCTGGACATGTTGGACAGTGTATTTCTAATTTATACAACATATTATTCTCTTACTTTTAATATTTATATCAATATGCTGCTAATATGCATGCTAATAAGAAAGTAGTTAAAACCATCATCACCACTACCATTTATGTCCTCATTGTTTTTGGTTTAATGAGCAAAACAATAGAAAAAAGATACCTTGAATGGCTGTTAAAGTGGTGAGTGACTGGTGTATTTGTGCTGCCCCTGTCAGAAAGATCTGACCACACAGTCTGACAGAAAGACCAATTACTGTTCAGAGACCAGAGGCAGGGGGTTGGGACGGTAAGATAGTTATCAGTTCGGGCTAAAATCACTCATCAAAATGTTTTTAATCAAGTGATTTCTCTTTTTTTTCTTTCAGAGAAAGCATCTCCCAAGAAGAGGAGGAAAGTTTTCTGTCACATTACCCAGCACCTCATGGAGAACCACGAGATGTGGAAGAAGGTGATTGGGGAGGAGGCCCAGAAACAGGGCCAAGGAGCAGAGTCTGTCCATTTAAACAATGTAGCTGAGCCAATCCTGGCTATTCATGAGGAGGAAGAGGAGCCAGGCAGCAGAGAGGAGCTAGTAGAAGGAGAGGATCCAGAGGAAGGAGTGGAGGAACCAGAGTGGCCCATGTCTCCGCAGGAAGACTCTAAACCTCCAGAGGAACTAGCGGAGGGGGACCCACAGTGAAACGGCCCCTGGGAAATTAGGAGTCGGTCAGGGCAAGGACGCGAAGAAGTATTTCTTGTTTTCTTATCCTATCAACTGACTCCTGCTTTTGCCAGCACATCACTTAGACACAACACTGTAGATGTTTGGGAAATGTGTGCCTATACAAAAAAAAGAAAAAAAAAAAAAAACAGGGTGGGAAAATTTGTGCTTTACACATTTTATCTGAATATCTGGTTTCACCAAACATTTAAAGGAGCTTTCCATATTGCAATACAGGATCCTTTGTGTACTTTGGGATACAGACTCTTTTGCTACTGTCAAGAGAAGAGGAAGACTGGTTGCACAGACCTCAACCCAATGTGGTAACACAGGACTGCAGAAATTTGCTGCCAATTTATACATAATTATTTTCTGAATGCAATTATATATAGACACCACAGTTACTTGTACTTGTGTTTCAATTTTAGCGAGAGTTTTTGAGGTCTCACATGGGCCATAATATGTTTTTATATATATATATATGGATTATAAAGGGAGTCAATTAAATGAGGAACATTGGCGTATCTTTCTTCCTTTCAACGTCTGCCAAAATTACCCACAGGCTTTAACATCTGAAATCAAATAATTACACGTTTTATGTTTTACATTTGTTGCCAAATTAAGTACTTTATACCATTAGGTGTAGCCATAGTAGTTAAAGGAAGGAGACTCGAGGCTCCTCGCTCTCTGTATGTGTGTGTGTGTGTGTGTGTGTGTGTGGGTGTGTGGGTGTGTCTACTTGTTTTAAATTACTCCAACGCACAATTCTTCTGCAGTGGACGTTGATATATTCAGCAGATTTCCTGTCAATTGTGCCATCTCTGGCCTCCGCTCCTAACTTAAATACAGTAGTCATTAAAGTGTTGACGGTGCCAAACGTTATAGTCCAGAGGCCTGCACTTACAGAGCCACAGCGGGATGGATGAAATGGAAAGACCAAAAAGGGAATACCAGTACAGAGAACATACACTAACACTACCAAAGTGTTAGGAAACATATGAGCAACAACAAAATATGGTAGATAACTGTGCATTCATAAGACATGATAAAGACAGAGCATCTATCAAAAAAAGATAAAATGAGATGCATGTAAATGCATATAAATGCTCTCTGACTACGTATCTGGACTCTGTGTGCTGTACTTACTGATCCTCATTATGTAAAAACCTGCAGATGATGCTGACCTTTAACCCTCAGGAAAACCTCAACGGTTGAAATTCAAAGTAAACATCTGAATCACCTGTGAGGACAGAAACATGCAGGGATAGTAAGCTAGTTTAGAATATGTTCATAAAAGGCCCAAGTTTCCTGCTTATTATGATTTTTAACGTGTTTGCAGATAAACACACTGACTGTGTGTGAAATCCTCTCCTGGCACCTCAGGGAGACATTCATTCTCTCAGAGTTATGGCTCCAGAGCGCATCGTTCTTCTGCGAGTGAAAGTCCAGTCTCATAAATCACATCTGTAACTGTGGTGATACACAGGCAGATTATTCTGGCAAATCAAGTTAGCCATGTTTTTTTTTCATAGAAGAAAAATGGAGTTTGAAATCTAGTCGAGGTTGATTAAAGATGCTGGAAATCTATGCTGGCAAGTTTTCAACATCAGTATGTCAGGTGACCTGTCCTCGAACTATCCTCACAACGGCGGCGGTGCAAAGCTACTGCAGCTGTCTGAGGCCAGTAGAAAGCATTGCTCTTTCTTTAGTGAAGTGGATGTGCTGTGGATAACCTGGTAAATTTATATTTTCAGTAATGGCCAAGATGATGTGTTATTTTTGTTTGAAACATCAAATTTGTCTCCTGGAAAGTCCCACCGCCAAAACCTCACACTCAGTCCATGTGAATTTTGCACCACATTGGCCCTAAAGGGTTGTGGACCGTCACTTTTTTATGGAGGAAACTAACTGCATTTGTAGCACAGTGTGATTATACTTAGACATTGCTACCTAATGCACATCTTTGGGTCATTGTTTTTGTATTTCTTCACGTCATTGTGCAAATAAATAAAAAAAAATGGTAGCGAGTATGTTAGTCTTAGTGATTGCCACCCCAGACGTGTAATCGTCAAAATAAATGATGCGAATAGCAAAAAGAAACTGCTTTCCGGGAGTTTCCAGCAGTCACAAAAAGCATTGTTTCCAAAACAGGACTTGAAGTCGCACGACACCAATAAACCAGGTCCAACTGCACAGTCGTTTGAGTCGGATGCAAAATGTCCCGCTGAGGATGAATAACCCGCTTTGCTTGAATGATTCACGTTTACATAGAAAAAGACCACGAGCAGATCTTGAGCCGAGGAAGTTCAGAGCTCTACACGAAGCTGGCGGGTCAACTTTCTGTCACACGCGAGTGCAGCGAGGCAACACGTAATGAATTATCCACTGCTAATCTTGCCCGGTTCTCATGACCTACATACACATCTGAATCTCTTATGCGCTGGTATCTCGTCTCATGCTGTACCATAATCACATTTCCTTAGACTGAACAGCACACATGTCAGCCTGCAGTCAGGATATGACAGAGCGATTATGTTGTAAGATGCAGGTGTAGAACATCACGTCCTTGTATCCTTGCAGACTCTGCATTGGCATGCTCTGCTACCACACAGTGTTCCTCACTGCGGTGAGTGGCCAACTACTATCTATAATGGCCTGTTTACTGCTGCCCTGACTCGGCTACAATGTGGAGGGTGGATGAGGAGCAACTTGGCCACACAGGCTCAGGATAAATGATTGAGCCACTGATTAGATGCAGAATCATTTAGCCCAAAACTTGTATCAGACCAGACTTGTTAGAAGCCACTGAGTCAGAACAATTTGGTCTAATGACCATGTGTTGCCTCAGTCATTGTATGTTGCATACAACATGTTTGCTGTTTTCTGTACGTGGCCTGCAATTCATCCCTAATGAGCTATAATCATCATTACGGACACAATGGGTGCATTTTATTCAGCTCCTGAAAAACCTGATGAGATGCCGTCAATGTTACATAAGCAGGTTCTTGAATACAACACAGACATCTTGACTAAAGTGGTCTAAAATTACAAAAAAAACAAACACTTTTCCTTTCTGTCGTTCACTGGGATGACGTAGCTTCCACTTTTAGTTTCTATTTCAAGCTTCCAACTTTAACTCTCCAAAGCTCCTGCTTGGTGAATGTATAAAAATACTGTGTGTGTGTGTGTGTGTGTGTGTGTGTGTGTGTGTGTGAGAGAGAGAGAGAGAGAGAGAGAGAGAGAGAACGGAGTGTGTGTTTGTGTCTGTTAATCTATTTGAACTCTTCCATTGGCCTCTCTAATGTGACTCCATCCTGTGTTTGGCTAGCTGTGACAGATCGGGATGCTTCTTTTCCTCACGAGCAGAGGTGGTGAAATAATGACGGTTGAGGTGATGCAGTAAGTCGTTCTTCAGTTCTTCTCGGATACTCTGCAAAATTATTATTCGCAGAAGGTCCTGTTTCAGATTTCTCCTTGCGCTTCCTCCTTGATCTGCATGTACGTAGCCTGCAGATCCTCACTGGCAACATTAGTAAGCATTCATCACGCAAGGTGTCTCATCTTTAAAGGTGATGCGATTCTACCCACTGTGTTAGTTTAGTGGTGATCTTATTTTTTATTTTTTAGAGTGGACTGTGTATGAATTTGGCCCCCCAGTCACATCAGTCTTAATACTGTACTTGCATTTGAGCTGATACAGTTTTAATAGTGTATTTTTCACATCTTAATTGGTTTTGTTTGTCATACTTATTCACACATGTAGCATAATTGTAATCATGGGAATCTAACAAGCTTTACAATTATGTAAAAAAAATAAAATAAAATGAGATGAGATGAGTATTTTTATATAGTTGACACATGTTTAAATAATTGCGTTCTTCTCACTATACCTTGCACTTACCACATGTACTAATACTTACACAAGGAAGAATATGTCCAAATACACAGTGTTTGTGAAAGTAAAATAATTAATTTTCTTGCAGGTTGATGCTCCATTTTGTACAATATACATATATGCTGTACAGTAAAGAAATTTTAAAACTACAAAAACTCTTTTAGATATACATTATTTATTTTTACCATTTTGTAATTTAGACACTATACTGTAGCTTCAATATTGCCAGACTTACTGGAAGTGCCTATATTGGTCTTATGTATCATACAGTGAATATATTTGAAGATCATTAGAAGTTGTCACAAACTGAACCATGTGGATGTTGTAATGTGAATACATTGAATTACAAGACTATAATTTCTGTGGTATCTCTGTGTCTGTCTCGTGCTTATTGTCATCTTTTCATTTAGATTTTCAAGTCTTGTACTGAGACAGCATTTTATCCGTTTCTGTTGTCATTTTAAAGCGTTATTTAAGTGCAATTCTCAAATATTAGGCTATGTTGAATTGATGAGAGGCAGGCGACAGATACTCAGTATGTCCCTCTCTGGGCACTGACGGAGTATATCTGTATTTCACTCATATAAAAAATCATGTTTTACATTACATGGAAGTATTTTTTAACATTCTGTCTTTAGAGTGAAGCTAGAGGAAGCTATTGTTTGATAGTCAGCCAGTTGTAGCAGATGGCTGTGTTGAGGATATGGAGTAAGAGGGAGACCACGACATGGAAAGACCCCTGTCATAAAGGTAAGGATTATAGACTCATATACTGTATGTAAACACGACTCTTTATAGTGTAGAATTACAGCATATTTTTATAAAGTCCCATGTAGGTCTATAGAGACAGATGCATGCTTTCATATTTGAAATGTCTGTACTAATGATGAAATCCTTTCTACCTCTGTTAATCACTTCTGATACTCATTTTTGAAGGTTTGGCAATTTACAAAAAATAGCAATAGGAACACGGTTCATAAAACTGAATTATAGATTTCCACTGAATTGGCTGGAGAGGGTTTTCTTGCCAATTTCAACTCATTCACCACATTTGGGTCATTCTTCATGCAGATCCATGTTCCTCTCCACTTTCTGTGCAGCTGCGAGGTTAGAGTAATGACCACTGCTGCCCACACGATGCAATAAACATTTGGCAGCCTTCAAATAAAAATAATGCACTGCCAGCATCCTGTAGAGGTCAGCCAGGCCCTGTGGAGACCGTTAACTTCAGCGCAAAGGGTTTTCTGCTTTAGCATGCGATTGGTCCTCCCTCATGTCACCTGTCTTTTAAAAAAAATGGATTTTTTTGAACTGCTAGTTTCACCTCTATTACCTTACTGTATTTACCAAAGAAGAAGAAAGAAATGTAATTCAATGGTGTTGTTTCAGGAGAGGCACAAACTGGGACTGGGAAATATTGTTTTTACCACACTAATGTTAACAGTGTGCTTTTAGCTACTTGTAGCTAGCTATTTAGGCTAATATAAAGCTACAGACAATTTGAGGAGGGATGAGAAGTGATGCCATCCCCCTTATTAGCAAAATGACCAAAATGCATCCCCCATGTTAACCTGCCATTCTCCCTCTCTCCATCCTCTAGTAGCAGAGGGGGTGCAGGACAGGGGGGTTGTTTAGTTCGATATGTTAGTCTAGTCTGCCCGGCTCATTGATCCTTTATCTGACTGAGGTTTAAATCTATGGCCCCGATCATGGCTCTGAAATATCAGCAGCGTCACTGTGCTGTGCGTTGGTAAATCCATGGAGCTGTTCGTGCCGTCACAAACACATTTGTAATTGTGCCATTTTTCTCTCAGTCCTGCACTTCAGTTTCATCTTGGATCTATAATATTCTCTAAACTCTATCCTGTAAATACTCCAACTTCTGATCCCCACTGTTAACTTTGCTTTCAATTTTGGCATTTTGAATATGTTGGATTTCGGACATCTGTTTATTGATATCCTTATATATGCACCTTTATCTTCTTCTTCTTCTTCTTCTTCTTTTTCTTCTTCTTCTATTCTTCTTCTTTGTTTTAAGTTTGCACTCTTCCAGACATTGTACTGCTACTCCTGCACAACATTTTCCCTCGGGATGAATACAACACTGCCTAATCTGATCTTTGAGTGCAGATATTATATCTACAGGGACAGAAGATTTTATATTGCTCACTGTTAATCACAACATAATAAGAATTTTAATTTCACTCAGTGTCACTTTCATGACAGTAATAGTGTCTGTGGCTCCAGCTCAAATGTTACCATCCAGCACAATAGTAGATTCTCGTTCATTTAAAATATGGACCAAAACATTGCCAGTATCACGTCTTTTTATCACGTGTATACCATTTATGTGATCTAATAATCAAGCACAAAGCACAGAGGTGCCACCTGTTCACAGAGGAACCACAATATGATAAATTAATATGGAGCAGTTTAGCACCTTAGCTAATTCTGCATCTCACTTTGGGTGTTTAATAGGTTACGTTAACCAACCCCTGAAGCCAAAGAGAGACGTGTGGACGTGTTCATAACAAGTGGGTCTGCTGTGTATAGACCGGTTATCCCCATAGCAACAGAGAAACTTGAGAAATGAGGTCTGACCACCTGGTGTGTCAGCGGGGCTCAACAGGGGAAGTATGACCTTATCAGATGATGCATTTTTATTAGGGGGGCCTGAACATTAAAGGTGCATTGGTACCCTCTTGTTTTTGCAGGCTTTTAAAAATGTCTCTTGAATGAAAAGTTTAGGAAATCTTTGAGAACAAAAATCCATTTAACTGCAGTCTAAAGCCTCAAGATTCACGTTTAGCTTCAGACTGTAACATCCTTTCATTTATCTGCGTCTTTCCATTACTTTCCTGGGTCAAGACGAGTTCAGTGAGCAGTCTAATTAGTTCCTGCAAAGAGCTGAACTTTATCTGGAGCATGATTCAGTTTTCACTATTTGCCAGCCTATTTTGGTGACTTCATGACTTATTGTAATCAAACTGACTGCAGTTGATTGATTTCACTTCAGTCAAACAGCACCTGCATTATTTAGAATAACAGACTTGCTCATGGTTCATGATGCAAGACAGTTAATTATACTTATCTGTTCAATTTCATAGTGGGTGAATAGTTTAAAGGCAGTCATGCACTCCATTTAACGGCACCAAATTTGGCAAACATGACGTGGTCCACACCCTCTTAATCAGGATTACATTTTCTCAGTTTACATGTGTCCTCATCTGCATGATATGCGTTTACTTGGCACTCATCTTATTATGTGAGCCATCCTTGCGAGCTGTAAACATATAGTGTAGCAGCCGGAGGGGCATCGTCTTTATCTGCGTGCTAGATTTGAACAAAATGACGCGGAAAGCAGGTCCACTGTCCCCCTGGCACATTGATGCCACAACATGCTGCAGGTCTGATAGATTAATTATTAACTGCGGACATCTGAATCATGGCTTTGTGTTGACGGTTTGCCCACACACTGCAGATGTTCGCAGGAACATCTCATGAGCGCTCAGTGGAAAGGTGGGATCGTCCACGACAAGTAGTTTTCGCAGCTTTTTGGCGCATCACGTGTGCTCCACCGTGAACGCGGCGCTCAGTATCCACCCTGTCGCCTCCGCCGAAACACGCCGTCCTCCGCAGCCGAGGAGCGTGTACAGTATGAGCAAAGGGCTTGAACAGAGGAGGGTCGGTTTGATGTGAAACGACAGGATTCTTCTTGCCTCCTTTTTTTTTTTATCTTAAAATAAGAAGTTAGACGCGCCGCGAAGGGAGGGGGCGAAGCTCCGAGTTGGGTAAGTCTCATGGTGCTCTGTTTGCTGAAGACTGTCAGTCATTGAAAGAGCATGCGGGTGCCTTTGCCTTGACATTTTGTTCTGTATCACCAAGGCTAAAAATGTAGTGAAATTTGCAGCGATGTGATGTTTAGATCATTAGATTTATAGATTTATCCCGCTGTCCCGCATCAACAAACACTGAAAGCGGCGCAGTCGCTCAGCTGACCGTGGAACAGCGGGGGATTTACAGAATCCAGAGGAAGCTCCTCTGGTAACTCAGTATGCGTTGATCAATAACGGAGGTCACGTGATTGTTGCTACGTTTATCGTTATTATTAACTCAACACAAGTTCCCTCTTTGTTTCTTGGTGTATTTCACATCAGAGTTTGTTTGACGTGAATCTCTAGTCTTCATCAGGAAAGAGTTTGGGCCCCTAGAAAGTGTTGATTTGCATTCATGCGCCTCTGTGATTTTAGGCGCAGAGGCCCTTCACCACAGCAGCCAAGCACCAGTGTCAAGAATCTTGATCAGGAAGGCAGCCACTGCCCTGAAAGGACAATGAATCACTTTTTAGAATTACACCAGGCTAATCATTGAATACACATGGCAGGCCTTACATCACTTTATCACGCAGTTGTTTGATGTTTGCATTATGTTATGAGGAAACCAGGAGAAGGACAGGAAATTTTAGATTAAACTGTAGCTGCTCAGTGATATTTAGGCATAAATATTATTCAGTTTCAACACCATGATCAGATGAAAAAGGGACTTCAGTCACCTTCAGGAAACTCCCCCTCCCTCTGTTATGGACCTGACTGTGCACTCTTGTCTGAATCCCATACTGGCTCTGGAGAGCAGTCATTGTGCATACAGTACACAGGGAACGAAGCCCATTAAGAGTCTCTCTCAGAGCAAAGCCCACTGTCAGACACAAGCTTTAAAGCAAACTGATGAAAGCAGTATGTGAAACACTTGTGGGATGCAATTTAGCAGACTGTTAACAAAAGTAAAGTCAGCGTCGTGTTATCGTTACATGATGACAGGGTGGGATGAATGGCTCTCCTTTCAACGTGCATCCCTAATTGGCATGTGCTTTTTCTAAAAACTAAGAGCTTCCTTGATGCATAAAAGAGAGACACTGAGGCCATTGTTGTTTACGTTCTTGTTGTGCCAAAACTGTGTTCTACTGAACGTCTGTTAAAGTCAGACGAGCATGAAAGCCCTTATGTCATCAGCTGCAGCTACATCTTTTTCTTGCACAGCTCAAAGCCGTGTGTGTGGTTTGCTGCACGGAGGAGGGATCCATAGGGAGTTTGTCAAGTCACTGAATAAGAAGTCTGGCTTTTAAACAGCATCAAAGCTCCGCTCTTTACATCGCTCTGCTCTCTCTGATTCTATATGCATCTCTGTCTCATCGTGTCATCGTCGAAAAAGAACCAGACTGAACCGACTCGGTTATCTTTCTGTTACTAAAATAACTCATTTTTCCTGGTCACACTCGTTTCCTTTCTAGGTCGGCGTCTTACAGCAGGTGGTGCGATTGGTTGGTGCGATTGTATTTCAGATTGCATTGTTTACATTTCTCCTGAAACCCGTTTGCTGTCACATTATTGATCAGATCACACTCGCAAAGAAGTGTTTGAAATCCTAAATTGGACGTTACGATGGCGTAAAAACTCCATTTGCAACGTCTGAAGCAAACCTGATTGACTCCAGATGTCTCAAAGAACCCCAGTCGTAGCACAGCGGTCATTAGTGAATTCTGACTGGACACATTTATCAGTCACTCATCGCTGAGTTCTGTCATTCCCCTTAAAGTTAACCTTCACCGTTTCTAATGAGCTCTAAGAATCATCACTGCTGCTGAAGAGACGATTCTACAACTGTTGTAGTTAGATGAAAGAATATTCCACAAAAAAAAAGTGTGATACGATGAATCTGGTACTTTGTTTGTTTCTTCTAGACCTGAGGTGAAGAGGAGGTTCCTGTTGTGTCTTCAGGTTGTCGATGGTGATGACAGATGATCATGATTTTCCTGGTTGTTCAACACACTGCATCAATGTTTGAACCAGTGTATCTTGTACTTCCAGAGTTGTTCAGGCATTAGAATAGTTGTTGGTTGTTGGTAAATTTAGTTTTTCTACAACAACCATCTTCAAATTTCTTCTTTTGAGCATGTTTCATTTCGCTGCGCCTTTGTCACTTGTATTCTAGACAAGATCAGCCGCAGTCAGTTCATCTCCAACATGAAATACCCCATTTAATGTATTTACTGAGCTACCTATTGGCTCGTTAAGTCTGCTGTACTGCGTGCTGCTGGTGTCGGCATAAGTGACCTTTATTTTAAATTTGGTATGAATACAGTCAAGAATCATTACTTGTTTGTCTTGTGATGTGAAATTGTCATTTACCCTGGTTTTTTAAGAAGATGGCATGTTTTCTCCTCTGCTCGGCCTTGCATTAAAAGATGTATTTGCATTCTATTTTGAAAACCACAGCTGCCGTTTGCATTATCATGCTTGTAAAAAGTGAGAATTGTGATGTGTTTCATTAATGCGTTTCTTTACCCGCTTATCACCAGGGTTACCTAGTTTTTTGTGTCCACGCGGGGAGCAGCCAAGGCCAGACGCATCATTTAGAGCTTGTCTGTCAGGCATTATGTACCATTCTCGTGAACATGATATCTCAGGAACGCCTTGAGGGAATGTCTTCAAATTTTGCACAAAGGTCCAGTTGGACTCAAGGATCAACTAATTACATTTTTGTGGTCAAAGTTCACTGTGACTACGCACAACAAATTTGTCCTTAACTCAAGAATTCATACGCTTGTTATGGCACAATTTCACATCAATGTCTGACGGCTAACAATGTAGAAAAATGCTCAACATAGCGATCATGCTGCATACTAGTACAGCCAAGAGTCACCTGGGTTGTTTGGTTGTTTGTTTGACATTGTCATTCTGAGATGCTTTGAAATCACTCAGTTAAAAGCCACACTTCTCAAGACAGCTGCATCATATAATGTCTTAAATACACTAAATGCAGTGTATCATTCCTTCCAGTGTTTTAAGCTAGGCTATACAAATCTTCGACATACCTTACCTTTTGCAAAAGCCGCTATGTTTAACCTTACTTTAGTCCAAGAAGCATGCTTTTCCTAATATGTAGTCCTCTAATGATGTGCTCTGTGACTTCTACATCTGAAATCCTTCCAGCAGGTGTGAGAGAGGACAGCCATCTAAAGAGATACCACAGCTCAGGCAAGGTGCAGTACGAGGCTGCCATGAAGAAAATGGACAACACAGCCACAGGCAGCTGGACTCTGCACAACAACCCTACCTCCTCTGCAGTGAAGAGCTCCTGCCACCCCAATCTGAAGGTACTGTGGAAAAAAAAAGAGGAAAAAACTGCAAAAGTGCAGTAACGCAGGCTGGTGGGGACAGCGTTATCTAACAGAGAACGGACTCAAGAACATGATTGAAGTGTTTCAGCCTGAGGGACCATATGTTATTTTCAAAGTCACCTGACTGGCCAAGAGGGGAAACATAAATATCTCTCCAGTGACTGGGATCACATGTATGTGAGAAAGAGAGCCAGTGAATGCAACCTCTGGCTACTAATGCAGGCATCTCTGCTGTACTGTGAAGTCTCTCATTTAAAGAGCAAATTCTTTACAGAAGACGAGCTGAATAAAAGCACTTTAAGTGTTTTCTGCGTGTTGATGTTAATCCACGAATGTTTCAATAACCACTGAAAGTATGAGTTGAGCGTACTGCATGTTTCTGGTAGGCCAAGCGGTTGACCATGAAAGGTGTTGAGTGCAGCAGCTCTCTGTGCCCTTTGGTCTGGGTATTAAGTCGTTGTGAAAAATTCCTGAGACAAAGTTTGTGCTTCAGTAAAATAGGCCAGAACAGAGGGTCTGTACCTCTTTATTGGATTAAGAAGCACATTGGACAATAGTTAAAAAGCTGCTTAGTGAAGTAGTTGAGCAACTGCAAGCAACAATAATAAGGAATTCCAGTCATGCTGCCTTTTTGTCCATGTGTGTTTTCCATTGGAATGTGATAATCCGACCATGAACTTCGAGCCTGGTCTTTGTCTCGCTCTTCGGTGTCTCATACGGACGCACAAGGTAACCTTTAGCGTCTGCATGAGACGCCCCGGGCGTCAACTAACTCCATTGCAAACCGAATGTAAACACACAAGAAAGACAATGTGACATGAAATCATATAAGCATTAATCATAGCAGGTATAGATGATGGCTGGATGAATGGATAGAGAGCATAGCAGGGTGCTGCCCATAGTAACAATGAAGCAAGAGGAATATAAAATAATGTTGAAAGTGTGTTCTAAGAGGAGAGTTCACTGTTCCACGTTACAAAAAGTGGCACAGGTTTCTTTAAAACGGTCAAAAGGTCATTTGGCATATTGCAAACGCCCTGATGTCTGTTTAAGATCTCCAAGTAGACACTGTCAGTGCAGTCATATGAGACTGCATCATGCCTCAGCAATCCTGCAGAAGCATTATATCCACTTATATTCTGTGCCATTACGCACTTGACTTTAGAGCAAAGCCTGCACTTTTACAGTGCTGAGAGATATATTAATCGGCTGCAGATCACCCAGGTGGTTGCCATAGCTCCACTGGTCCGTCTCAGCTCCCCTGATCATTCGGGGGTTTGATAATGTGCCCTCCAGGGTTCCCCTTCAGTGGAGAAAACCTGATGATGAAGAGCCCTCTGAGGTGCTCTTTCCGTAAAGAAAATGCGATGCAGTGCTGCCCGACATGTTAGAACATTTTTGGCCCCTACAGGCTTCTAAATAGTTAAATAGTTCCCTGTGTGTTTTATTACAAAAGTGTAGCAGTTATAATTTAAATCCGAGTCACATAACAGAAAGGGTTTAAAAGTGTTTCCCCCCTTTGTGCAGGCTGGTGCCCCGCCCCATGCAGCAGCTGCCCTTTTTCCTTGTTCTTGCCCCTGCCCCTTAGACAGCCTGAGTCGGCCGCTGATTAGCTCCTCACAGGTTTGAGACTTTCTTCTTCTCGCTCTGTAAAACCATGCTGCAGAGAAAGTGAGACTGAGTGAGAAAAATGTTAGCAAAAATGTTAACAAGTTAAATTAGACAGTATCTCAAATGGGGTTATAGTTCACGTGATCTAAAGTTTGAAATGATGGCTGAGGTGGTAAAGTCCAAGCTGTGTGCAACGTCCACGCCAGCGCTGCTGTAAGATTTGCCGTCACTGGGATTTCCATAAGCAGACTGAGGTTTTGAGCCACTGGAGCAGACGACTAAGCCCAGCTCAGGGTGTCAGGGTCATTACTCGTATTCATGGTCCACTTTTGATTCAGCTTTTCTCTGCTTCTTTGGCCAGTAAGGACACAACTATTACGCGTGGTTTTCCCAAAAGCATAATACTTCACCATTTGCTATTTAAGTTTCATATGCCTGTTCTCAGTGTTTTGTGAATGACACCAAACTGTCTCCTGTCTGTCAGCAACAGACATGCAGAGAAAGCTCAACTGACTAACAGACACTTTCACTATCAGGGAAGATTACAGTAAAGATGTAAAAATACTGTAAAAGAAAAAAAAAAAGAAGAACAAAGTGTACAAAAAAGTGTACATGTCACCAGGATTTTAAAGTAGCTTAATGTGTACCTGATGTTACAGCTTTAGTTATGCAGAGCACTCAGGACCAGAATAGAAACTGTGCTCATTGGCTTCATTTCATAGCAGATTAATAGATTAAGGCACTGAGTAATGAAACCATGTATTGTTATATTTAGTAAATTATGAATTCACCGTGTATTTCTAACACATTTTGAGATTTTGGGAAAAAAAATACGTTTTAACAGTGATATCATAATTGTCAAAAATTTTGGGATTTGAATTCATAGCTGCTTTCAGATGCATGTATGTGCGTGTGTGTGTCTCTGCTGAGCTCGGGCTATTTTCATCCCTGCAGGCTGCGTGTGTGTTACCTCTCACCTGTTTCCAATTACGCTGCGTGTCAGTTGGTCTGTCAGTTCATAGTGCAGTGGATGTGTCTGTGTCCTTGTGGGATTGGCTTCTCTATCAAACTTGCCTTGCCTCTAATCCTCCCTTTGTTACTGGCTGTCAGTGTCCACAGGTGGCTTAGCAAAAGGAAGAGGGAGCTCAATACTGCACCAAACTTTCAACAGAACATTGCAAGCTTTCCTTTTACAAAAGTGTATCTGCAAGTCATGCATATACGCACAAACGCTCAGATACAGGAAATCTTTGTATATATATTGAAATGAATGTGTGAAGTATGTTTGAACTGCACTACCACTAATAATAACTCTAGTAATATTAATAATATGTAATAATATCGGCCCATCACTGTTCTCATTATACATGCTAACACTGGGTGACATCATTAGAGAGCACCATGTATGTTTCCATTATGCTGCAGCTATAGACTCCATTACTAACTGTCTCTTGGCAATAAAAAAAAAATGGATGAGCAATAATTTCCTGTGGACAAAACCTATTAGTCAGCTCTAAAACAAAGAGAGAAATTGTGTTTAATAATCTGGGAAATCAACTGCCTGCATTAAATCTGAGGTTACAAATGTTGGTGTCATCCTAGATCCTCAACAAGGTGACTAAAACTTCATTTTTTCACCTTAGAAACAGCTAAAGTACGACCATTTCTAAATCAAAAAGATGCTGAGAAGCTGATTCATGATTTTATTTTAAATCGACTTGATTACTGTAACACATTATTTACTGACCTCCCAAAAAAAAAAAAAAAAAAACCACCGAGAGACTTCAGCTCATTCAAACTCTGCAGCTCAGCTTTTAACCAGAACCAAGAGGAGAGAGCTCATCAGTCCAGTTTTAGCTGCTCTGCACTGGTTTCCTCTAACATTCAGGATTGATTTTAAAGGTCCTCCTCCTCATATACAAAGCCCTTAATGGACTAGCATCAAGCTACATCGCTAACTCCCTCATTTACTGTTGGCCTTCAAGAACACCGCGATCATCTGCTGCTGGTTTATTTAAGGTTTCCAGCAACAGTTGAAAGAAAATTGGGGATGCAGCCTTTGTCCGTTACTCCACCAGAGCTGAAACTTTTGTGCTTTGCCTCGCGCTTTTACACTGCTGCATTCTTTTAAAATGTTGTATTTTACTTGATGTTATGCATTCTGTATAATCTATTTTCAACCTATATTTTATCATTTTATGCTGTGATTTGATGCAGGCAGATAAGACCCACAGTGAGATACATCCATGAGGAGACGTTCTGAGGTGGCTGTGAAATGCCTGCCTCGTGTGATCCAGACCTGTGGTGAATCAGAGTCTGTACAGAAGGAAAAAGATTCTGTTGTGTCTGAGAACCACAGAAAGCACCAGACACCAGACAAAGAGCTCTTTTAGAGCTTTGTCCTACTAGACTTCTTCAGATTTTTATCCTTATTCTGCTGTTTTTACCTAGATTTTAATACTTTATTGTGTGCTTTTATGCATTGTCTTTATTTTTATTTTCATCCTTATCCCTTGTTTTTTTATCTGTTTTTACGTCCATTCTGCTTTTCTATGGAAAGCACTCACTTGGTGCATGTGATTTCTTTCTTGTAAAGCACTTCGAGCTGCAATTCCTGTATGAAAGGTGTTATACAAATGAAGTTTATAACAATAATAATAATAATAATAATAATAATAATAATACTAACTAACTGAAGTAACTGAAGCCCTTTCGAGCCATTTTGTTTGACACAGTCTTCTTTTTTTGCATCTCTGTAGATGTTCCTTGCAGCCTTGTCCTTCGCCTACTTTGCCAAGGCTTTATCAGGCAGCTACATGAAGAGCACAATTACACAACTAGAGAGGCGGTTTGATATCCCCAGTTATCTGATCGGCATCATAGACGGGAGCTTTGAAATAGGTGAGTCTGTCAGTTCCATTTTGCCCATGTGTCTCCCTGTTTGCTGGCTACTTGTGCACATTTTGAAGCATTTAGATGCTAATGCAGGTAAGCCATGAATACATCCTCAGCATGTCACCGAGCTTGACACTATAGAATGTATGGATCCCGTTGAGCATTGAATAGTCACTGGACACATACCTAATTGACTCTTAATGAGTGAAGAACCCTTTGAAGCTACAGCATGGAGGCTGGGAATCGAGAGATTTTGTAAAGGTTAGTGCAGATGCACAACAGGTTGGGGATACTGAATGAAAAATATGTAATATTGTATGTGTACGCTTCAGATAAATGTGAATGTTCACGCTGGCTGTGATCAAAATAAACACGAATCTCTGGTAGGGCTGTTGATACTGTCACTCATAGACAGCAGTGGGGTCATAAGACACATCTGTCCCCTAAATTCTGTGAAAACCCAGTTTGCATGAAAGCGCATGACACAAACCAGCGTCATGATGGAGGACAAGTGCATTTCATGAAAAGACTGTGGACTGTTTCCGAATTCAACCTTGGTTAAATAAAAGAGCACAGTGTGTGTGATGCGGCTGTATGAATTTGAAGGCCACTTTCTTCAGTATGTTTATCTCTGGATTTTAAAAATAATTTAGATGTTCTCAGGCAGTTGTTATTCTGAAGACTTTTTCTTGTGTATATATAAAGTACTTCTTGAAATTCGCTCATCAGTAGGCTAATTTTTTGTATGTATTTAATGCCTTTGACGCACCTCCATCTTCTTCTCTGACCATCTCAACCCTGTAGGAAATTTGTTGGTGATTGCCTTTGTGAGCTACTTTGGTGCCAAACTCCACCGACCCAAGATCATAGCAATCGGATGTGTAGTGATGTCTTTTGGGACCTTTTTGATCGCCATGCCTCATTTCATCATTGGCCGGTAGGCAAAGTGTCACGACTGTGTGAAAGCAAATTCTGTCTGTTTATTTCTTCTCTTTCAGTCTTCATGCACAGTAAACGCAGCGTAGCTACAGTATGTCTTGGACTTTGAATAAGCACTCTCTGATGTATGTTTTTGTGCTCCACATTGTGAGTATCTAACGATACCTGATGCTTTCTCCCTTCCCTTGTTTAACAGTCACATTGGTATTTTGTACGCAGCTATAAGATCGAAACATCAGTTAGATCTTCAGTGAATTCAACCAATAACCTCTCTCCATGTCCAGAAAGCTCACCTGAGTCCACCAGGGCAGGTGACAGACCCTCTGTACTGCCCTCTAGAGGTGAGATTAGGAGTAGAGTCCTTATTGTTTGTCAAAGAAACCCCACATTTATTCATTGTCATATTTTGAGGCTTTGAATCATAAATGATCATCTAGTTTTTCTTTTTTCATTTTGAACTGTAGGCTGTGAGCGAGAGTCCAGCGTTTCCATGTGGATCTATGTGTTTCTGGGAAATGTCCTGCGTGGTATTGGAGAGACTCCAGTACAGCCTTTGGGAATCTCCTACATCGACGACTATGCACAATCCGAGAACGCTGCCCTCTATATTGGTAACATACTTTACTCACTGTCTACGTTTGCAGCTTTGGTATGGATTCAGGTCTTTTCATTTAGAATGTAATCAGTTAAGGAAGGGTATTTGCATCTAGGATGTGTCCAAACCATATCGGTTATTGGGCCTGTCTTTGGGTACCTGCTGGGGTCGCTGTGCGCCAAGATCTACGTCGACATCGGCTATGTGGACATGGGTGAGTGAGCTCTCGTCGGACTGATAAATTACGACTGATTAAATTACGTTCTTGTGCTTTGTAAGTTGTTGTTGTGGATTCTCCTTTCTTCACACTGCAGAGATGCAGTCACATCCCTCTCTGGACAGCTGGATTTAGAAATTGGTTTGTGTACATTACAGTGTTAAAGGTCTAGTGTGTGCGATTTAGTGGCATCTAGTGGTGAGTGTGCACATTGGTTGAAAACCCCTCTCCTCACCCTCCCCTTCCAAGCATGTAGGAGAAACACAAAAGGCTCTCTTTAGGACCAGTATCTGGTTTGTCCATTCTAGGGTACTGTAGAAAAATGGCAGACTTTGTGGAAGTGGACCTGCTCCCTCTGTAGATAAAAGAGCTCACTGTAAGACAACCACAAATATTTTTTAGGTGATTTTACACTGATGAATGTATAATTATTAATATTATATTCCATTTCTGCCAATAGATCCCCCTAAATCCGAAAAATTGGCTCTTTTAAATGTGCGAAAGACATAACCCACCTGCTGAGAGGAAATTAATTAGGGCATGGTAAATTTTGAGATTCAGTATAATCTGACTGGGAAGCAAACACTTTGAAGCTGTTGTGAACCTTTCTGTGTAACGAGTCAGGAGACATCTCACGTTGTCTTTGAACTTCTGCCACATCCCTACATTTCAAGTGTGTGTAAAGCACTGACTCTGACCCTGAAACTGACTCTGTATACAAGTTGTGCTTTATGAATGCATTTACCCTGCTTTTCCATAGAAGTTAGTATAAAAGAAAACAAATGAAAATGTAACGATAGTAACTGATAGCAAAACGTATCCACATACTGTGCTGATAGGCTTCTTACCTCTATGCAGAGACGGTGACCATTACCCCAGGCGATGCCCGCTGGGTGGGGGCGTGGTGGCTGGGCTACCTCATCGCTGGTACCATCACCCTCATTTCTGCTGTTCCTTTCTGGTTCTTGCCTAAATCGCTGCCCATGCCTGTGGATAAACACGATACCAGCTGCACTCCAGAGCAAACCAGGTTTATCAAAGATTCCCCAACCATGGTGCACAAGTTCAGACCTGAGGAGCCGGCTAATTTACATCAGATGGCCAAAGGTGTGATCATAGTAGCACTAGCACTGAGCATCGTGTGCCTGCTATAGATGAAAATTATAAACCGACTACCTATGTTTTGAGTGCTATTCTTCCTTCCCCACGCAGAGTTTGTGCCCACAGTGAAGAGTCTCCTTGGAAATTCTGTGTACATCATCTACTTATGTGTCACCATCATTCAGTTCAACTCTCTCATCGGGATGGTCACCTACAAACCCAAATACATCGAGCAGCACTATGGCCAGTCAGCATCAAAAGCCAATTTTCTCATGGGTAAGCAGAGTGTTTTGATAATTCATAATGTTTACCTTGTTTGGATGATTTCAGTCAGCTCGTTTCATCTTTGTAGATGAGTTTCAAGCTTGTTCAAAACCTGTGTTGCCTCACTGAAAGGAGAGTATTTAAGGATGCAAAGTGATGTGAGCTGGACAGTCATCATAAGTGTTTCATGAGCCAGCTTTTGATGAATTTTTTATGCTCCAACTCCCACATCCCTCTTAGGTAAATGCAGCAGCTTCAAAATGACAAGCAGGTTTACTGCGATCAAAATGACAAACACTGATTTAAAAAAGCACACAGAGCAATTGTGAGGTCAGCCTGATGGAAATGGAGACAGTGTAACAGCCCGAGTGAGCGGTGTTGCTGCCTGATGTTGCCTGCTCATGTTGCTTCCTGATCCTCTGTCCCTTTAAGAATCCGTTGTATTTTGCGGTTTGGTTAGGCATGATCAACATCCCAGCTGTGGCCCTGGGGATGTTCTCTGGAGGGGTTGTCATGAAGAAGTACAAGCTGGGTATCATGGGAGCAGCTAAATTTGCCTTTGGGACCTCCCTGCTGGGCTACTTCCTGTCCCTCTTTTTCTTAGCCATGGGCTGTGAGAACTCCAAGGTGGCAGGCATCACAGTGTCGTACACCGGGTACGTGATGTCTGGATGCATTTCCCTCACATCTTAGTGGAATAGGTAGCATTCAAAGGAAGGATCATTTCAGCAAACACACTTCCTTGGCTTCTTTTTGCATTGCGTTGCCTTTCTCTGTCTCTACTTTCATATGGCCGTGGCTTCTTATTTGATCAATTTTTCATATGAGCTGTCAATAATATATTGATTTTCTTCACGTTTTCACATGCAGAGTGGAAGGTTTGCCTTATCAGGAGCCGTCCCTTTTCTCTGACTGTAATTCGGGTTGTTTGTGCTCGAGAAGAGAGTGGGATCCAGTGTGTGGAGAGAACGGGATCACCTACGTGTCCCCGTGCTTGGCTGGATGCGCCTCCTCCACTGGCTCTGGCAGAAATACGGTCAGACACACACCACCGACTTCATGTGTCACACACACTCATGTTTCTCTGTACAACAGTTGACGAACAAGCACGACATAATATTTGGACTTAATTACAGTGTTTCGTTCATTTGCAAGTCAGTTGAATTTGTGTGACATGAGAAGAGTTTCCTGCTGTGTTGCAGCTCATCTCTCATCGATAAACTCGTTCTTTTCTTCTTTGTTAGGTGTTTGACAATTGCAGGTGTGTAGCACTGGCTGATGCCCGGCCAGGAAACCTGACGGCCACTCTGGGCCAGTGTCCACACAGAGACAGCTGTGACAAAATCTTTCCTTACTTCCTGGCTCTGTCCGTTCTCAGCTCCTTCATCATCTCTCTTGGGGGAACGCCAGGCTTCATGCTGCTTGTCAGGTCTGTCCACAACCTTCTTGTGGACTCTTGGAAGCACAAGACTCATCTCACATGCAGCCTGTCGTTGAAGCAATACATCATCTTGTCATTCTTGGACAGATTACACACGCAGCTGTTATCAGAGTTATTTCCACATGATGCAGTGTTGTCAGTGGAGATATTTCTAACTAGAAAAAATGACACGTTTGCATTAAAGCATCTTCATCTTCATTTCTAGCTCTAAATTTTAAATAATTTTCCTTCTGTAAGTGTTGCAAGGTTTAAAAGTTGAGTTTCCTTTAATGCTCCAGTCTTTTTTTCTATAGGTGCATTAAACCTGAGCTGAAATCTCTTGCTCTTGGAATCCACACGTTGGCCACTCGCACCCTCGGTGAGAGCCATCTTTGTCATTTTGTACATTACTGTCGGCTTGGTGTGAATGTCAAGTGCACGGAAATTTCCTGAGAGCTGACATTCATCTCACTGTATGTTGGTTTTAGCAGAATTAGTGAAATAATTAATGTGACCATTACATGATGCTCCTCATTAAATATTTCTATAAATGTAAATATAAGTTTCAGATGTCAGATATCTTGCAGCAACCCTTAAATTGCTCTTTGTTCGAAGTAACAAGTTCTTTTAAATTACACCACAGCTGGGATACCTGCACCTATATACTTTGGAGCCATAATTGACACAACATGCCTCAAATGGGCATACAAGATGTGCGGAGGAAGAGGAGCATGCAGAATATATAACACCTCAGCTTACAGGTACTTGGATCTGTATGGCTTTTGTTGTAAAACTCTGTATGTGATATCCAGTAGCGCTGCACTGCCCTGTAATGCTCATTAACAAAATTATTAGACTAATGAAACATACAGAGACAACGTTTTAATTGTTAGACTCTTACCACCAGTGCTATAAATATGTAGTGTAGCATGTAGGTTTGCCACGGGGGATGCCAGAGGGAAGGCCGTGTAAGCTGCTCTCTAATTCAGAAGCTGCCAGTCATGGAGGTGGGTCCTTTAAGGACCTGAAGGACAACCTGAACCTTTACTTCTGCCCCAGATTAGACCAGTTGATTGTTTACTTAGTCAGCAGTATTGTCATTGAATGTAGGAGTCCTACAAGTTATCAAAATTACCAAGTTTCAGTAAAATGCTTTGAAATGGCGCCAACGTTCATAGAACTACAAGGCTTGCATCCTGATTTGTGTTAGTGATTATATGACTCACTGAAACTGTGACTTACTTTCAGGGACTTTGGCTCTCTCCCAGTTTGAGCCCTAACACTGCTGCTTTCTTCTTTCTGCAGGATCGTGTACCTGGGCCTGACACTGGGCTTGAGGACAGTGTCCTTCTTCCTGTGTATTTCAGGCTTTGCTCTACTCAAAAGACATATTAAGAGGGAGGAGAAATATGCTCTGACCAATGGGAGTGCAGAGTTGGAGTCACTGAGGAAGGAGAACAGCTCTGTGCACCGTGAGCAGTTCATACTGGCCTCGGACTGCAATCCTGACAGAGAGACTCGCTTGTGAGCCTCAGCATAACTTCTTCTCAGCTCCACGGAGCCCCTCAGATGTATAGAGGAACACACACTGTGGACACTTTTCATAGCACACAGAGTATATATTTGTACAGGATTTGTCTAGATGTGCGATACCTGAAATAAGAGTCTTTTCAAAAACAAAATATGCTGGAATGTATAAATTTATGTGTTTGTGTTTTACATGAATGGAAGACTTTTGTAGAAAAACAAGTAAGTGTGCTGTGTTTTCTATGTCGGTCTTCATTTTTATGATTAAACTTGATGAAATGGTTTTTTGGACCGAACATATGTGAAGGTGCCTGAATTAGATGGTTTTAATGCCATCATGTCAGTCTTGTGTGTGTGGGGCTTTCAGTTGAGAGGAGAAGCCGAAGAGATTAAACAGGCCTGTTGACTGTTTCTGTGGCACATCTGGCGGAGGAGCCGTGAATGTGGTTACACTGAGGCAAAGAAAGTGGCTCAGCCTGTGGATGATTCGGGTAAACAAGCAGATCAAACCTAGAGGCAACACAAGAACAGCAGCCCTCTCAATGATTGTTCCATTAGCATTCAGAGGGCAAACTCCCACTTCCTGTCCAGATGTAACAAAGCATTCCTTCGGTAACATTACTATTTCATTTCACTTTGTGGCTTTGACAATCAAGCTTCTCTCAATCTTACTGTACTGTGGCAAGCTAACACAGCTGTTTGTAAGGTCAAGAATGAATGAATGAATGCTTTTAAGTCGACATGGATGAGAAGCTGTAGGTGCTTGTAATCATGAAGTTTGACCATCTAAAGTTCCATGATGCTGCTAATGAGGGCCATGTGATAGAAACAAATTCAGGAGTAGACCTTGAGTTGTAATTATTCTCTGCTATAAATTTGATAAATTTGGCATTTTGCAGCACTGCCTTTTCAGCCGTGATACACTCATCAGTAATACTGTATATGCACCATATCACCTCACAATACAAAACTTGTAGAGCAGCTGATGTTTACCAGAATTGTCTCTGAGAAAAATGTTAGTTTTATGGAAAACGTGACACCGTTTGATCTTATATGTATTGTATATTTTATTTTGGCTTTGATAATGAGGCTTATTACAAAGACCTACCACATCTCCCTGACTGTACTCATTATGAAACATTTTGTTTTCACTGTGTGATCCTTCTTGTGTCCATGTGCTACCAGCGAATTTGAGTGACACCATGATTGATCTCAGCATGACAAGGAGGAACAGGCTGTCTGGGGTTTTGTCTTGTTTATTACTCATGTTCATGCCTTTGTCGTATACCAACCAGACTGTTAACAAATTACAAAATGTCAAAACAGCTGAGTCAAACAGCGTAAAAGATCATTTACATTATTTGTAAGAATTTCAACATCTGTTCAAAAGAGATGCTTTTTAACAACAGTGAAACAGCTTTTGTCTAGATTAAAGGTTTATAATAAACATGTGACATGCACGTGTGACAGAAATTCATGGATGGTTGTCAGATTAGTAAAATAGAATTCATAACCACTATAAAGATGCAGTAACTCATTATACAGCATGTATGCATCAGTCATTATGGGCTGAATGGAGGCACTGTTTCTCTGGTCTATGCACAATTAAGGTTAGCCTAATAGCATAATGTATTTCTGGGATGTTGTTAGATATTAATAATTGTCAAATGTTAGCGTTAGCAATACAAATGAGCTGCTTAGAGAAAATTTTAATTCATCTGTACACCTCTAATACTTCAACTGCTCAGAGTAACATGCAAAAAAAGATTTTAGGTTCACTAAAGGACAGCATTTGAGAGCTTGACATGCTACCTTTTGTTTAATTCTTTAATCATTTAACATGTGCTTCAGTTCAAACTTCAAAGGAAAAAGGCAGTTGTAAAAGATAGTACAAACATGGCCTCTGGTGGCCTACTGCGTATAGTACACAGTTCCAGTGTAATGAGAAGAAGCAGCATCCATGGAACAAATGGAACAAGCAGCTCCTGAAAACAATTGTCACTGTACTCCTGTGGTTACTGATCCTTTTTGTCTGCAGGACTCTGGAGATTCTGTGGATCAAGTAAAGGATTAAAAATAGAATCACTCCAGTGTTAGTCAGGTTAATACACAGTGAGTAGTTTGTGGTTTGGTGCACGCACATATGAAATACATGTGTGCTTTACCTGGAGTTGATGGTGTTCTGTCAATAGTCTGTCATACTCTTGTGCCAGACCTTTGGCTTGCCTCCTCATGGCCTCCACTTCAGCATGAGACTTGCGCACAGCTACACACACAAACAGTACAGCATCTCTAAATTGCCCCATATATCATCAGTGCCCCTTAAAATTAGCTTCTTTCGTAATACCACAACTAGCAGCATGCAAGAAATGACCTGTGGCGGTCCATGCTCTGCTAATGTTGAACAGAATTATAGCTTCTCGTGAACATTTTATTTCAGAATGATTCTTTGGTTTTAAAAGGTATGACTGCAGATTATTTAGTATGAAGAAAGTGATCATTACTCACCCTCCTCAGCAGCCTTCACTTGATTTGCCAGCTTCTCTACCTCCAGCCTCAGTTGCTGGTTTTTTGCTGACATGGATCTTTCCTCGTCCAGGACAGCCTGAGCACAAAGGACTGTCCTTAATTACTGACAGCAGACTACAGAGCGCATACAAGTACAAGTCACAGCAACAACACTGTGAAAAAAACAGCATGTATCAAAGGTGGACATGAGTCACAGATATTTATAAGCTATACAGAAGGTACACAGTGAACTACAGTAGATGGTACACAAAGGAAAGGAAAAGGCCTTAAGACTGTAAGACAAAACACATAGTTCATTACTTGTTTTAGCATCAGGTTGTCATCCTGGTACTGCTTGGCTGCCTTGAGAGCACCGTCCATCTGCGCCTGAAGACTCGCACTGTTCTCCAAGGTGACAGCAATCTGGTTTAGCAAGGTGACAACCCGACGCATGATACTGTGATGAGTTCACAGGAATGGGAAAAGACACAAACCGGTAGGAAAAAAAAAAGGCAGGACAGGACCTCAGTATTGAATTAGAAAGTTGTGTGTGATGGTAAAGTAGAGTGTGTATTTGGATAAGGTCCCACATTATGTTGCTATTCTGATTGTGTGGAATGAAAGATACCAACAGCCAGAGGAAGAGGGAGAAGCCAGATATGTAGAGGTTCCTCTGGGCTCTGAACAGCTTCATGTGCACATGGTCATACACATTTGGGTTCACCTTGGCATCTTGCATGGGCTCGGGACCTGAGTACTTCTGCACCTCACGGACAGCATCTGAGAGCGGGCAGGGGGGACAGACATGTGACTGACACTGATGATGACAACATCTACTCAGTGTTATTCAGTGTCTGTGACTCACAGCAGATTGCTTACCAAGGAAAAGAACAATAAGAACCATGATCATGGTAAAGAAGCATTTGTTCCAGTAGGGAGATAACCAGTTCCATATTCTCAAGCTGAAAACCGAACGCCATCTAGACAGTAGGTAAAAAGGGACACTGTGAGTCTTCATGAAATACAGTTAGAAAGGACACTGACGCTATCTGCTGGTGATCTGTGTAAACTGCCTCTGTCACTTTTCTCGCTGTCAAACTCCTCCTCAGGACATGTCTTTTGCTGCTTTAGCTGCTGAATGAACTGTTGACTGTGTTTTGGGTTTGTGTGTTGAACTGCAGTACCTCTTTGCTGATATGAAGGGTATACACAAGATGAGATTGACTGCTATCTCTGCATAGAGGAAGAAAGCCACAGCCGTCCACTGGAGAGTCATTGTAACTGTGGTTTCCTGAGGAGATTGACAGGTTTAATTAGCCCTATGCATAGCATGAGTAAGTGGCAGTGGAAGTCAATAAATATGCAGAATACTCCTATTTTTTATGTACTATTTGCAAACTAAACTATATTCAGGATACACTATGATACTCTGTTACTCCTTTTTTTTGTAATGGCTGTCACGTATGCATATGCATACATGTTTCTATAGACCTCCAGCATACAACAGGCAATCTGCAGCAGGCATTCACGGGCCCATTTGCTATTCTTAGACTTTTACCTCTGTGTCTGTTCTCACTCTTGAGCATTAGTATCATCGGCTGCTGTTCTCATTTTGTTTAAGAGTGGGAGGTGGTTGGTCTAGTCCAAGCGATAAATAGAGTTGTAGGCTTACCAGACAGAGCTGAACGATCAGAAGAATGGGAAAGTCCAGACAAGCGCTCGCATGAGCTCACATGCATTCACAACAGCTGCTGGTGAGCATCTGAGGAGCTGCAGCCCTAAAAAAAACTCTGCTGCTGCTCAGTTGACATGACTAGTCAGCCCCTTTGGATTTGTTAAAGGTCACAGCCCGATTCACCAAACTGACCAGAAGCTTTGTTTTCTGTCTACTGAATGAGAGTAAGATTTATTTGGGTTTTATTTCCATTGGACCTGCTTTTTTCTGCCACTGTGTGTGTGTGTGAGTGTGTGTGTGTGTGTGCTATGTGTTTCTAATGTCTTCTCACATTACATGTCATGGTACAAAAATAGTCACGAGGAGGAACACTCAGTCTCTTTATTCAAATCCTAATCCATCCTTTATGAGTCTTATTTATCCCCAAACTTCTAAAATAAAGACGCCAATGTAATACTTTTAATGTGTCTCTGGATATGTTGACTTTTCTGACATTTCTGAATAAAAGAAGACAAAGAGCCACAAGGGGGCAGTGGTCTCTAAAGAGTTGATACAGCTTCTGCACAGTGCAGGAAGTAGGAAGGCCTGCACGCTCTGCAGTTGTAGTAAATTCAATCCAAATATTCCCTGTGTGTCAGGGATATATACAGACAGTCAACACTATGGATAAAGGGCTCAGTTTACACACCAGCTGAATATAAATAGCTGATATAGCCTCATTTTGTGTCTTTGTGTGCCCTTTAAAAAGGAACATAAACATCTTTGCTTGCTCATAAATACATAAATTGTAGGGGTATTGCACATCAACAACAGAGACTGAAGGAATTCTTCAGCATAGCCTTCAGAACACTCTTCTTCCTTTCAAATAATGAGGTTTTTTTTTTGACCGAATTCAGCTCCAAGGACTATTCTATGTATTCTGCCCTCTCCACTGCATTCAGCTTGCAAAGCGTATTCACACAGGCTTCCTCTGTGGAAGAGACTGATAGCTGCTATCCTCTTTGACTGCATGTCTCAGGAGTGCTGAGGAGCAAAATGTTTACAGCTGCACCCTGTGATAGCTTTTTGAGAGTGGGCAAATGACTGTGGCAGAGCTGAATACGCTTTGATTGCTCTCCTCTCCTCACCATCTCAGAGGTTGCAGCTCAGGAGACTGAAGAGTCATTACTGCAAAATGCCTGCAATAAGCAGATGGTCAGGCTACGGTGATAGTGCGCATGGTGAAGTGCTGCAATGTGAGACCTCCATCCATTTTATTTATTGTCTGTCATTTCTGTCTTGACAGGCACAGTAGTCAATGTCACAATGCATGTGGACTTCATGAATGAAATCTTAAATGTTACATAAGATTGTTTCGTGAACTTCTGTGTTTTCTTTTGATCCAGGGAAGTATGACCATGCACAAATTCTGCTTACCATGCACAAATGTACTACTGTCAACCACAGATCTCTGACGCTAGCCACTGGACAGTTTGTTATGCAAATTATCTGACTATTTAATCTACTTATTCACATGTATGTACATTCTACATGTAAACTCCATAAACTTGAGCCTCTCATGTATATCAGAGCTCCTCACCCCTGAGGGGTAGCACAGATATCCTGCAAAGGAAATTCATTTCAGCTGCTTGCATCCATGATGTTATCATTTCAGCCACAGTCCAAACTTGTGACCGTAGCTGAAGGTTGTATCATAAATCGACTTGTAAATTGAGAGCTTTGCCTTCAGGCTCAGGTGCTTTTTACACTATAATGGCCTTGCATGCAATGCCTATATGCAATTTGGTGTCTCATGCTCCATGTAGCTCTCATTTTTGAACAACTATGTCAACCTGTCCGTGTCGGCCCACATGAGTTAGGCCCATCTTGAGCTTTATATTATTCCCATGTGGGTCATGAATGGTGTAAAGCGTGGACTGCCTGTGGGGTCCATTTGAGTGATCACCCTCAGGTGTCCCAAGGGCATCTTGTTCTGTTCACTTACATGGCAAAATTGTTCAACGGTTGTTAACCATGTGGATTAATCATGGTGTGTGGTTTGATCTTCATGCAATAGAGTTGATAGAGTTGCAGATTGCCTCATTGCATACTCGAGGTCGAGACTTGAGCCCACCACCCATCTTTCAGTATTTACAGTAAGCACTGTCCCTGACACCAGTGTGGAATTGAAGAGTCACAACAGCCTGATGAAATGCAGACCACTGACTCCCCCAACTCCACTATCTTTGCCCAAGGACATGTCAGCCTCATCTGCTGAGACATCAAGTCCATGACCTTACCAAGAGCCTTTGCCTCTGAAACTACAGCGTGCTCTGGCCTGTTGGTGCTAACTAGCCACAGGATTTCCATCTTTAGCCTGATCATCCACCAGGTTACAGGTGTGTGTGAAGGTGAAAGTTCCTTCTTAAGTAAAATGATGAAGCATCACTGATCAGATCAGGTAGGCCATTCCTCCAAATCACTTCATCTAAGGATTTGCCAGCAAAGACTCAGTAAGTGTCAAAGTCTCCAGTAATCCAAAACCTCACCTGTAGCCTCAATCGATGTGGATACCACAAGCAACATCTTTGCAAATATGAAGCTCAGTTGCAATGATACTGAAACACAAGAGTTCATTTTTCTTTTAATATACAGAACCAAAACGCAG
The DNA here is from genome assembly GCF_051107435.1 of Chaetodon auriga. Classification (NCBI taxonomy): domain Eukaryota; kingdom Metazoa; phylum Chordata; class Actinopteri; order Chaetodontiformes; family Chaetodontidae; genus Chaetodon; species Chaetodon auriga. The sequence goes on along the minus strand of NC_135079.1, from coordinate 9,244,737 downwards.
CAACAGCAGCAGCAACTGGCCCTGCAGTTCCTCCCCTTAACCGGTGGTGGCGCATGTCCAGAAATGCAGGTCAGACACGAGGACCAAACTTTTTCGGACTTTTTAAATGATCTGCTCCGTGAGGACAGTTTTGGAGACGGGAACTTTGGGAAAACTGAATGAAACCGTTGGCATATTTTACAGCTCTCTCTCTCTAAGGTCAAATGTGGGGATATGTTGCGTACAGACAAAGACGCCAAGATCGCATTGGGATTGAAGCTCATCAAGAGACACAACCGGACAGGTGAGTGTTTTTAGCTAGCTGGCTAGCTGTTTAGCTAACTGTAATTTTGGTTGGCTGCTTGTTTACTTCGTCCAGTGTTTTTCATGTTTAATACGTAGATGTACATTCACTAAGTATGTTCACATAGACGCAGAGCACTTTAGCTTATAATAAGTAGTCAGGAGGTAAAGAAGTTATGCGACAGGTTAGCTTCAATTAACGGTCAAAAGATGGGCCGCTGCTGCTGCCGTTGGTCAACTTCCTGTGCCAACTTGCACGTAACATCAAGGTATCTCTTATTAAATATTTGTGGGCTGTTTTTTGTTGTTACATATATTCAAGATGTGGAACACTATAATGGACTTAAAAACATGTAAATACTCTGGGTCTGAGCTGGTGCCATTATAATACGCTAACGTTAAATTATAAGCATATTAGCTAACCAGCTAGTTAGTTAACTAGCTGGTTAGCTAATATGGTTGCCCTCATAGCCATATGCTGGACTTGCTCATACGCTGTGACTGCCTTATGTTTCCACAGTTGTCTTGCAAAATGCAGCTTTCCCCTAATTATATTAGAGAATAGTTCTTTGAAATCATCTGGATTATTGTTAGGATATAATTCATGCGCAATTAATTTTTTGAGACGGCCAAATTGTTCTTAAGTTTGAGCCAGAGCCCAACAACACTGGATATTTGAGAGTGATGCCAATATTAGTAATGTTGTTTTAGAGTCAGATGAAATGTGACCAAGATATGCACTGAGTGTTCTTTGGTGGACAAAGTATTTAAAGGCATTTCTGTACTGCAACTACTTGCAGCCAACAAACATTATATGCCAATAAAATGTGATTATGTAGTCTTTTGCACTATTGAACAGTAGTAGTGTTAACCATTGTTGCTAATTTACATTAAGTTACATCAAGCTACAGCTACATATACTACAGTCACAAAGAGGGAAATGGAACAATTTGTGTCATGTATATGCTTATGTAAATAATCTCTTTGGATGTGATATGACTGATTTTGATACTGAGACTGCTTCTGAGTCCACACTCAGAAACATCCCACTTACAGTGGGTGTTGCAGTTAAAGCAATGTCTCGTATTTGGATTATGATACATAGACATATGTGGCATAATAATAACTGTGTTTGTTGAATAAGAGAATGAGGCCAGATGATGAATTCACAGTATATTTGCAATTTCCTTGCTGTATAGACTGTTTCCCAGCAACGCTATTTCAAGATGCGCGTTCAGATAGAGGGTAGAAAACAGAGTTTCACAGAGAGCTACGGTCAGAGGAGTTGAGGGGGAGTTGTTGTGCAGTTAACTGTGCAAATCACGAAAATGATGGGTGGCAAATGTTCAATATCAAAGAGGTTAACATTTATTTCAGCACAGAGTTCATAATTATATGCATCTTGGAATACTGTCAGCTCCCTTGCATCATAATGTGGAGGATGTTTTTTCCATGGAAAGTAGTGCAGGAAAACACCTGATTTAAGGTAAAGCAGCATAATCAGTGTGAATCGCAAGTAATTACAAGAGCAGAAGTCTCTCTGTACTTTGCTGATCCATAAACAGCAAGTGCTATTTCAGGCTGGAGGAGGCAGATTGAGAACTTTGGATAAAGGATGAATCACTTCATCTCATGTTGCTGCAGTCTCAGCTGTCTGTATGTGGCATGCTGAAGAAATAAAGAGAACAAAGAGGAGAAATGTTCAATACAAATTTACTTCTTAAAAGAATTTTTCCCACCAGCTGTGCGAATATTAATTGGGGATGCAGCTGATGGTTATTTTCATTATCAGTGAATCTGTCAGTTCTCATTGTTCTGCTGCCTGTCTTGGACGGGACACTCTTGAAGAAGACATTTTTAATCTCAATGAGGCTTGTTTAAGTAAAGGTTAATTAAAAAAAAGTCAGAAAACTTCGTGATATGGCTAAAAATATGGTCACAATAATTTTGTCCATATTGATCAATATAGATATTTAACATACTATATAATTTGACAATGCTGCCAGTTTGAAGAGTATCCTGATAATGACTGAAGCTTAAAAAAGCCAGAAGGTTCATTATTTAAACACAAAATATAGTTTATTAATAAAAACATCTAACTGTGCAAACATGGCTTGGTTTGGAATATATTTCATGATAAGAGATTATATTGACGAAATGTAAACATGGAACTTTGTAAACATACTTTATTTGCTTTAATTGAACAATACAAGTTAGCTTGCCTTGTAAGTTATAAAATAATTATGCGGTTGCTGGGACGGCACCTTTTCAGGTGATGGTAAAGATTTGTTGTGTTTCCCGTCTTGGTTGGCACCGACTGGCGACATAATTTGCAAACGTTCTTAATATGTTACGCTGTTGCGTTTGAGATATTCAAACCACTTCCATGTAATTTATCGTTGTTACCTTTTTGTGAGAGGTTTGTGTTCTGTTTGTTCAAGCAGGTGTTTGATAAATTGATCGTACAGTCTCCTCTTTGTTGCAGTGATAGATAATGAGCAATGAGCATTGACATTGTTGTCTCCAGTTAAATATATTCTGAAGCCTGCTTCATTCCCTCCGCTGTGGCCTGCTCTGAAATGAGGCTGCTGTCCACTGTCTGTGTGTGAGGAAACACAGCGACACAGGGAGCAGAGGCAGACTGAGTGGCTGCTGTTGTGTTTATTTCTGCTGTTAGATCTATTCATATTGAGTAAAAAAATCCAGAGTTTGTCATTATAGACATAAATTTGATCACAGTCATATCAAGATTGTTTTATCACCCAGCTTTATTTTAAACTACAGGAAATGTCCATCAGTAACCGCTACCACGGTGTACCTGGATCCTTAACCTCCCCCACACCCTTTTTAATGAAATAATCAAAACATCTTTAAATGATACTCTCAACACTGGAAAAAGGGAGTCGGTTGAGTAATTTAACAGTACCATCATTTTAAATTATAGTCATCAGTTTTAGTTATTTCAACTTTGTTTTTGAGAAATGGCGATGGCTCTAAATATCACAATAACCGTGAATCTCATTCACCAATGCCGTGGAGAAGACGTCGGACTGGGCGCCATCGTCTGTCATCAGTGTCACAATTACTTGTCATATTCACCTCAGTAATGATTAATGAAGCGATAGCTCCTTATCTCTGCATCTTACATCTGAAAGTGAAGTGATTTAACCTGATGAATGTGTAATCAGGTTTTTACAAAGTGTAATCTTAAGCTTTGACTCGATGTTGGCAGCACTGCAGAATTTGACAAATGAACGTTGGTTGTTTTGTAAGGAAATGCAGCTGGTTAACTTCTCTCCTTAAAATTGCATATGCACAGTCTGGTAACTGACTTTTTATCCAAAAGGGAGCTAGTGCTTGTCTTTTATACTGATGAATCAACCATAATGAATTTCAAGTCCAGCCAAGCTCAACATTTTATATGCAGAAAATGAATGGGACCTTTTACTTCAGGAGCTCTGGACCCTCAAAATAATTTCTGCCACTTTGCATTTCTATTGTCACATGAGCACACATAGAGAAGAATACTATCTATTTAAAATGTCTATTTTGGCTTTAGTGAATACAAATGCTCCCCATGTAGTGTCAGACTCAAGCTGCCAGGCTGTGTTGGTGAGCTCTGTTGTGGTCGACCCATTCATATCGTTCTGTCTGGGGAGAAGAGTGGTGGTATAATCACCAGACAGTAGTCATCACTGTTAGGAGAGCTGGAGGGCAGCATTCTCCTCTCTGCTGTCTCCCCTCTCACACACAGTGGTTGACACTCTGTCACTGCCTGATAAAACAATTGGACTGACACATGGCTGCATGCACATACTGTATGGGCATAACTGCACATTCTGCAATATACACAAACAAATACAGGATACACACATTGTGGAAAAGATGCATGCACAAACAAACACACACAATTGCATACTGACTGGCAAATGCACACACACAGGGACTGGGCATACAGCCATGTCCGCACAAAACTTGTGACTTCTTTTTGTCCTTCATATTGTTGGTTTAGTGCGATAAGAATATGCTAGTCGGTCCCTTTGTCTGAGCCACACTGATTAAGACTTCACAATAAAATGGCTCATTTCAGCAAAAGTAAAATTCTTACACATTGAACAGTCCCTCTTACCATGCTTGATAACATAAGCCTTTCCTGTGCTATGGCTGATTTGTCCTCATATGAAATCTATGATGCCATTTTTTATGATACTACATTGTTCTGCATTTTCTACTTTAGTATGCACGTAAAGTTGCTTTTCCTTGTTTACCTCCCAGGATTCACTGGTGCTCTGATGTAGAGGGGATAATAAAAGAGAGCACTTAATGTACCATTAAACGTCTGCTCTACACAGCATTGATTTAAAGGCAGAGTGGTGTGTTATTTTCTCCAATACCACACAATGATGCCATTAAGGTGAAAACAGGTAGAGGTCATACGCCATTGTATCTGTCTGCCTTTGATTCCTGGTTTTTATCTGAGCCATAGCTTATCTTGTACAGATATTATAGGTTTTATATCAGAGTCACAGATCTTCCAACTCCACAAAGTGTCCTTCCATCTCTCTAAATGTGGCTTGGTGAGAGTAACATTTGGAAAATGACCACAACCAACAATTTGTCAAGCTGTGCTGACTGGTGTGCTCAATTCACTTTCTTCTTCTCTACGATAGCAGAATTACAGTTGAGTGTTCGCTGACCTAATCCAATAGAGGCTCCATACGGACAGAGTAATGTGATTTCCCAGGCTTTTATTCTGTGTCTGCTGCTGGATAGAGAGGGGCCCTGAAGAGACGGCATTTGAATTGGGGATGGCTGCCTAAGAGAGGCAGCCACTGAACGAGAGACCTAAGGACATAATGTATGTGACAGGGACAGCAGCAAGTACCAGCCTTGATATGAAGTATAGGGGAGACTGAAAAGGACACACCAGGGTCAAGTGATTCTACTAAGGCTTACTGTGAAGCATCATCCAACCTCTACTATTGACTATGGTAGTGTATTGACCTGTTTTTTTCTCAGCAGGTCATCTCAGGTTAGAGACGTATAGTGGTAGCCTGCTAACCTATCCAATATGCTAACTAGCAATGCTGACCTTGAGATTAGTGTCTGTGGCAGCCATACGTAAATTTCATTATCAGTGAAAGTGCTCCCATGTGAGCCAAAAACATGAAATTACTTGAAGTCAATGTCGTAGCTACCAGAACAATAATGCCTGCCCCTCACAATATTGGATATGTTGGAATTATACAATATATAGAAGAAAAAGGGAAAACAAGACATGAGATGAGACTGACTGTAAATTGTTGCTTTTGTGCAGGTCAGTCACATGATAAACAGATCCTGTTCAGATCTTCATCTATATTTTGATGATCATTTTGTACAATTTAAACACTAAGTCCCTGTAATATACTTGATAAGCAGCAGAATGTCTAGGCTTGGTTGCTTTTTCTTTGCCTTGGGTGGTCAAAAATTGTTTAATGCATCTTCTAATTAGATTATATTTCATCATAATGAGATAAGATTGAGACAAAATTGAGGTCATAGGACATTGCCCAGTGTCAACCACAACATTTTACATTATACTGCAAAGCTCTGGATAATAATTTGGTACAGATCTAGTATTTAAGATTAATGTTTCAAAAGCATACTGGAGCATAATTTGCAGCTATTTGCCAGAAATATAAGTGCATTCACTCTGATGTTGAATCAGTTAGTTGTGGACTGGCTCCAGGCTGCTCAATTGCAGCCCACATTAAAAAAAAAATTGCTAAGCGTTTCAGAGCTCTGTTGTTGCTCTCATGAATGGCTTTTCTCCCAGCTGGAGATACTACTGAGCCAGTCAGTGCCATTATAGGTGAGACCAAGGTTAGGAGCATCATCGCACTGCGCCAGAGCCAGAATGCAAACATATATAGCAACAAGTGTTGTTAAGAAAGGTGGTGGTATCGGGTCTGTAAATGAAACTGACCAGAAACAGCTCATAAGTGAGAACACCACCATATATTGAAGGCATTTCTTCAAAGAGAATAGTTTTGCTTGTTCTCCCCACTTGATGACCTTAATAAGGAGCAAGTTAAAGAAGCTGAGAGGCTTTGCTTCATGTCCACAAGGCTTGGTGTGCACACTGACTATAGTTAAATGAACAGTGGTCTATGTTAAAGAAAACCATCTTACATCAATCACAAGATGTCACAGATTTTATTCTATTTTTTGCCCTTATTCCAAAAAATACAGTTTTCGTACTAAACTGTTCACATGGCTAATGAAAATGAATATTCCACTAATATAACCATTTACATGGCAGCCGTGCATATCACGATAAATGAACACAGCCTCCCTATTTCATTCGCTCAACCACCTTCTTGAAAATGTTGGCGTTGTGATGTATCTCCATATCCAAAACCTGTTGACATCCAAGTCTTTCATAATGTTTAAAACTAGGTGTGTTTCTCCTTTCAACCAGAAATGTGGGTTTTTCTTTTGTGCACGCATCTCTTCACCAGCCTTGCAAACTGTTGGCTATGCAACACTCTGAGCCACAAACAAGAAAGAGGGTGTCGAGCACACTGTGTTTAAAAACCCCAGTTAAGATGCATATACCAAATGCGCTGTATACATGTCCAAAGATTGCTTCTAAGACCTGAATGAAATTGTCATAAATGAAATGCAGCAGTCTGAATAAGAACTAATTCAAAATATCCAAACAGAATATGCAGTTTAAAATGACCCCTATAAAATTGAGCATATTTCCATATTCTGAATAATAGGGGAATAGTAGTGTGCATGTAAACATAGTCAATGAACATGGCAATCTTTAAGCTAAGTCCCTCTATCCAATACTCACACAGCTTCAGTGTCAGCTGAAAATGACATCGAGAGAACTGATACATGAGTCTCAGTGATCAGTGAGAGCAAAATACTCCCCTCCGAAACAGAAAATGACTAACATGAAGTGAATGTCAGGCTAAAAAATGCAGTGTTAACAAAATGGCAATTCAGTCAGAACATCAGGCCATGTTGGTTGTGCTTGAAAGGCCTTTATGGCTTAGCCAGTGTGGCTGCACGTCAGGATGCAAAACAAATTGTGACCTCAAATTCTAGTTGGTTTAAATCGTATTGGTCTTTGAGAGGTAATTTTAGAAAGCAGTCAATACAAATGATTTTTTGCAGTAGCACTGATGAAGTTTGAAATAGTACCTGACATTTAAGTGGAATTCTAAATTATGTTTTCACCAGGGAAGGAACACAGCCGTTAGTTGTATATCATTGTTATACTGGAAACAGAAATAAGTCTATGCGTTCATATATTGATACACCACCTTTGAAGTTTCTCTTCTAAAAGCTGGACTCCTACATTTGTGTTAAATGTATCCTCTGGCTCAGTGTTTCATCTCATAGGTCATTTTCTCTCCCCTGTCGGCTAATCTGTTGCTAGCTGTGATTCCATCTCCACTCTCAATCACAGACATGCCCTCAAGGTACTGTGACATCCACACTGCCTGTTTACAGCAGGGTCATAAAGGACCTTGCCTGCATCAATATTCTCATATCAGCCCTCTCTGTTGTGCTACAAACCACACGCTGGCAGCCAGAGAAGCATCTCATCGAGGTTGTGTAATCGCTCTGGTAATCCAACAGCCCTGTGCTCTCTGGATCTAAAGGGCTCTTCAGTTTTATACTGTACCTGAGACAGCAGAGACATAATAAGATCATTACTGAGATATACTGTAGAGTACAGTGTGCATCTGTATTTGTGTATGTGTACCTTTATGCATATATGTGAATGCACTGTATATATCATAATCTTAGACAGAATGTAATCCTTGACCCAGGCATTGTAATGAAGTGAGCTGCCAGGCTAGCAGAGCATGGCTTTATATGCTAATGATAGTGTACCTGTGCATCTAGATTTGGTATTAGAGTGCAGATTGAATGTAATAAGCTCCCAGTTTTTTTTCCCTTGAAGATTGTAACAATTTAAATTCTTCTGCAGATGTATGAATAAATTATTCCAACTTATTTAGGGCAAGCTTGGTTCATAGACAATGTGAGGCAAAAATACAAGGCTGTCTGAATTATAATCCACCACCAGCAGCCACTTGGGAAATACAATTTCACCGTCTTATTTCTTCACAAACAAAAGACGACACGCACTATTGGTAGCCATACACAGGCAGCGAACAACTACATTATCTGTTGGTTTATTGTAAATAGAATCTTTTATTAGGCGTTAAGATTTTCGCAGTAGTTCTTCATTGTAGTTATGGATCTGCTTATTTGGAGAGCATTGTTGTTAGACGTGTGTTATTAAAGACACCTTGACAGTATAACTGTTCTCAACATTTTCCTTTGGTTTGATTCATTTCTCTGAGAAAACAAAATATCTGAGGATTCTATTCACTTTGAGAATTAAAATAATATTTGTTATTTTCATTGTGTTCAGTGTATACTGTCCCTGTTACAGTACCTGTCCCACCATGAAGTCATGCACAATTCATCAAACCAAAATAAGGCAGCTGTAAATTTTCCATTTGGCTCAAAGGTGTGACTGTTAAAGTGAAACAGACTAGGCTTTGATTACATCTGGTTTATGTCCAGCGAGTGTTGAGAACCATGTGTTCTGTTGTTTCTGTGGAATGCAAGTGTACTTCTTAAACTCTTAAAGCAGTCGTTGTGAACAGTACCCCCATAGCTTTTCAGCTATAGCAACATAACGCGCACTACCTTGCTTCTCCTTTCCCTTCCTATCGCTCCATGTTTGACCTGTCTGTCTTTGTTACATCCTCATACCTATAGTCTCATTTCAGTCTCAGGGTCTTCCCTCCGGGGGCTCCAAGGCAATAAGGTCAGTGGTCACTTGGGATTGCAGGGTCTGACATCAGAGCAAGTGGCATGGTGATGAATGGGAGTAATCTCACTGCTGTTACAGAATCACAAACACTTTACTTGCAGGGGGTGGGGGGAGGTGGGGGATAGGAAGCCTTTTGCTGCATTATGTGAATGAACACAAAATTTATTATAAATATACATATACATAACAATTCCTATGTCTCTCTCTATATTCATATACCTTGTTCACCCTAAGCTGTACATGTTTATATATGTACACAATGTACTGTATGTTGCTACCTTTACAAAAAGCCATGCAGTATCTACAGTACAGTATATGGTGTATCTATGAAACCTACCTTTGTTCTCAATAAATAGTAATAAATTATCCACTTCTTGTTTTTGTACATTCTATTGCACATATTATTTACATTACTGCTTTGGATAAACATTTTCCCTTTTTCATCTTGACCTGATGTCAATTTTAGCTGCTTTTGTTGACTGTATACCCTAAAGATAATGAGTTCCTTCACTCCACATCCTCAGAAGACAGACATTTCTGTCGGGCATCTTTGTCCTCAAATGTCACCTTTTTATTTCTCTTTGGGTCGATCCAAGAGTTGTGGATAATGGCATTATTAGGGGTAGGATCTGCCTCGATGATCGACACCACCCTCTTCTTCATCTTGCTTTTCAAGACTTTCTGGAACTTCTGCCTAGTGAAGGCATAGAGTAGAGGGTGAAATATAGTGGTCCCATAAGCCATGACCAGGAAGCCCAGTCTCAACTTGACCATTAGGTCACTAGGGCCTACACTCAGGATGACTGTGTTGAGTATTGTGATGGGCGTCCAGCACAGCAGGAAGGTAGACACAATAAGGAGGGACATCCTGAAAACCCTCTTTTGGCGCTCTCGCCTTTCTCTGTGGCGCTTAACAGCCCTGCGCAGGGCAATGATGACAGAGACAGACGTACGCATACCCAGTGTGGGGTTGCGGCTGCCACTGCTCTGGGATCCATCCGTGGCCTCTTGTTGCGTTGTCATGGCCGTCATGGATGGACGCTTTTTCCTGCGAGCCTTCTTCTTCTGTGAAGCGTGAAAACGTGTGCCAATGCGGATATTGAGTGCCTGCAGGATCTTTGAGTAGGTGATGAGCATGACAACGGCAGTAAAGAAGAAAATAGGAATTTGAGCAAGCAAGTGGTAATAGAGGCCAAGTTCGGTGTAGTACTGGTTACTGTGGATGACGTTCTCCACCACTGTCTGGTTCAGCTCAGCATGACCCTGGGCAAAGAAGCCCACCTCGATAAAGGGTACGAGGAAACTAACAAAAGATAGCACCCAGATGGCAGCTAGCAGTGCTAGGGCACGACCCATGGTCAGTACTCGATTGGCAGGTTTGACTGAGATGTCGTAGCGATCAAGGGTGATGGCAAGCACATTAGCAGCAGTGGCAACACTAGCGAAGGAGACACAGGCTTCATGGAAGCAGCATACGAGAGCAGTGTCTCCCTCCAGGGAAAGCAACACCACCACAATGGTGAGGGGGATGCAGCACACACAAACCAGCACATCCAGCACATGGAGGTTCATAGTGACGATGTTACTAACAGAACTAATGAGGTTCGACTTCATACAGTAGAGGGCAAGAACAGTGAGATTAGAGCTCAGGCCCAGGAGAATTTCCAGCATGAGGAAGCCAGTCAGGGAGACCTGGAAACTAACAGGATAGGCGTACGGGCTGGGGGTTGCCGGACTCATGGTGCGGCTGATGGGTTCAGTGTTGTCAGTGACCGTGACGTTGCTCATGGTGGCGTCTTGTTCCAGGCAGGGAGGGATACGCATTATCCTGCATGTGGGGAGAATAGGAGAGAATTTATGAAAAGGCAAAGGAAGAGATCTGTGTTTAGGCATCTCTAGAAAGCTGTAATTAACACTCATCTGAGAAATTTTGTAAGACGTAATCCTGCCAGTTATCAAATGATACAGAAGCCCTTTGAGTTTAAATGACGAATTCCAAGAGCAGACACTAATAGTGCTGGAACTTTTTTCCTGCCATGCCCACTGATTAGTCTCACTATGCAAATGGCTTGACTAACTACTAGCTATCTTGCCTCAGTCAGCCTCTACTTATGCTATCACCATCCTTTATCAGACAGTTGCATCCACAGTGGAGGCACATAACAGAAACACTGTGGAACAAATTAAATTCTAATATCCTCATAGCCATAATGCCTTGGTATGTTCTGGCTTTGCCGTGGCTTAGTTCTCTAGTCTCTGTTGAGCAGAGCATTCAAGTAGATCTTAGTAGTATTGCAGGGGGAAGTAGGTAATAATATACTTGCTTTGGTCCTTGGCAAGGAAACTCTGTTAAAAAAAAAACTCTCCCTCCATATGAAAATGCAAAAACACAATTGAAGTGCTGTCAGAACAACAGGCGGCAACATAACCCTCACCCTAAAGCAATATTGGCCAATTGCAAGCCTGAAAAAAAAGCTGTCACCAGTGGGCTACTAGCAACTAAATGCCCGACCAGGTCTTGTCCAAAACTGATGGCGGACTCTGTGTCATGTGAGTGTTGGATAATGTAGCAGTGACTTCTGTAGTGCATTCTGGTGCCTCTGTTCCTCAAAATAGTGAAAGAGTGATTGTACGTTTATGTGTAAACATATAAAAAGTCCTGTTAGCAATGTTTGTACCAATGCTATTTTGGCCGTGTCCGCTATTGTGCACTCTGACGTCCAACAAAGGTGATCATGGTGCACACTGCATCACTGTCATCACAAGCCAAAAACTTAGTTTTACTTGTGTACGCGTCAACACTGCAAACTGAGTTTCAGAATATCTTCTGCCTGGAAGGAGTTTTGTTTTCGTTCTTTTGTCTTTTCAGTGACCTAAAACTGTGTTTGGGTGTGCTCGAAAGGCCAAAAAACTATGTTAAAAAAAAAAAAACCTCATGTACATGTGGACTAGGCGTTAGTCATTGCCAAATTACAGGTGGTGGTTCATAAATGCCAGAATATTCTGTCAGAATGTTTATCTCATCATCAGCAAGCTTCCAGCTCTCAGAAATGCACTTTGAAATGCAAGATGTTTGTTCAGATAGGACTTAAATAATTGAGGGACTAACGAATGCACCAAAGCACATGCACTCAAAAATAGATTAACTGATTAGCACATGCAATATTAAAATCATCCAGCCTCCTGTAGAGAAACTTATTCAATCTAAACAGAATTCTAGATGACATGAAAGAAACAAATGGAGTTTTGTAATATTTACCCTTCCCACCAGCTCTAACTGAATACCGGGGCTGTGTAATCAGGCCATAGAGTCCATGTTGCATCCACAGAGACAAGCATCACGTCCAAACATAGCCAGTGGAAAAGTGTTTCTGCTCCAGCAGAGCCCCCCAGCGAGGCTTTTCCTTTCACTGCTAGTCCCTCTCAGAGAGGCTGACAGCCAGAAAAGCACCTGTCCGTCTCACCAGAGACTGTCTATGGGCTGCCAGCTTTTTTTCCCGACCTCAATGGCAAGAACGCTAAGAAATCAGCCACCTGCACCCAGTGGATGTTAAAGAATATAGGCTAATGTCCTCTACAGACTTTTGCTCAGATCTCTGGTCCGTTTGCTTTGGTGATGGTGGGAGCCCTGATGGATGAGTGGAACAGGGATAAGATGTCGGAGCCACCTCCTGTTTATAATCTCATGATATTCCCAGGCAAGAGAGACACAGCCAACCAAGAAAACAAAGAAACACAGACTCTTTCCCCTGAGCAGGGCTGGAATGTACTGCTTGTGGTACAATCCAAATCCTTGCTTTTGGCTTTTTTTGTCCTCAGTGATTAGATAGTAGTCAGATCTGTAAATGCAAAAAATAGTTACATCCATTAGCCTGTACTCCAAGAGGCAGAGTTTTTCAGTCAGTCATGTAGATTCCCCAGTTTACACCATAGTAATGTCCAGAATCTGTCCAAGAGAGGTCAGTGCGTCCGGGCAGCGTCCAGGCCCATGTCTCCCCTGGGAGCACTAATGGAACAGGCCTTCACTCTCCACCTCTCTCATCACTCTCTGTACGCCTGGCTCCAGCAACCATTGACTTGTAAATCGAGCACAGGTCTCCTGTTTGCCCCTCGACATGCTGAATCCTCAATCACTGGAGATGGCGTGAGTAGAGGAGATTATTAGAGAGTATGTGTGTCCAATCACCATGACATGTGCGATCAGTGTGGCATTTGTGATCACCAGTATTTATATGTGCATGGGAGGGGTGTGGATTCAGGCGAAGGTCATCCTCTCGAGGTAGTGGAAGCGAGTTCATCAGACAGAGGCTTCCTTGTAGATTTACAAGAAAGATCCCAGACAAGAACTGGACTTTAGGAATCAGGAGTTTCATACAACATCATCTGTCTGTCCCTTAGTCCCACATCATTTTTTCACAGTGACCTGAGGAGAGAGAAAGGATAGGGTAATGGATGATAGAAAGACAGAGATAGGGAGAGCGAGAGTAGGAGGAGTAGGAGAGGGAAGTGTGGGGGATGTGTTAGTGAAAATAAACATCTTCAGCAGAGAGGCGACAAGGAAACTCTCATTAGCATAGCAACAAGCCTCTGATGTCTTATCATGTTCCTGTGCATCGCATGATGCGCTTTACATATTTCCTAATGCATTAACATAAGAGTGGCACTAACAAAGGACTCACACAAAAGCAACTGGTTTTACATCCCAGCCTCCTGGTTGCAGACTGATGAACTGACAGATAAACTGTCATAATATTTTGCTGTATTTGTTGTGTGTAGTGGAAATTATGACAGAAAAACTCCTTAGTGTAAATAATTGTATGTAATTTGCACAGCCACAGTGGTGATATTTTAATAGATTTTTGTTGATAGGACAGACTCGCTTGGAGCTTTAGCACAGTGTGATTCCATGGGGATCTTGCCATGAAGACATGGATGTCCCCTCACGTGCCACTATACTGTATGTGATCCATGTAATTTCTCCAGAGGAACATGTCGGTCATTCTTCAAGGTTGTTTCAGTGAGGGATGCTGTACTTTACTATGCCACAATGTCAGCAGAAATGAGCAAGTACCATGCTTTTGCGCCAGGAAAGAGACAGGCTCATGCATGTTGCAAAGATGCACAGTTTTTAAGTGCACGATTGCATGTCAAGTTTCTCGTATCACAGAGCCTGACAGTTCAGAATATGACAAGTGTGTGTGTGTGTCTGTGTGTCTGTGTGTGTGTGTATAGCAGTGAGACACAACAGATGCGCTTACAGTATAGGAATATACAGACATCCTAATGCATTAAACATTATCCAAGTGTTTTAGAGTGTGATGTATAGTAGCAGCTACTTGGAATTTTCACTTCACCATAACCATATGTTTAGAAATGAAAGTCTTGCAACAATACATCGTAACTGAAGTTATCAAGGAATTATCTTGTTGATGGTTTATAATCCCATGCAATTGTTGAGGTGTTTGGCATTGAGTTTTATTTGCTGTCACATACACTCTCGTCAGCTGAGCGCTGTAAGTGAAACCAATAAGTAGAGTGCCCCATCAAAACACGGCAAAGCTCACCATGCAGGGTAAACACAGATGCTCCAGAGCTGGTCCATACGCCACGCTGTCCCCTCTGCTTGCAGCTGCATTAATCTAGGTCGACCGATAGAAACTGCTGGTTTATCATCTGCTCCATCCAGCAGTAATCCAAGAAGTGGGATTGAATATTGATGAACACACGAGGGTCACACAACTGACAGATGTTCTTTCCTTCCTGAGTCCCAGACTGAGAAAAACAAGCCCGCAGAGATTAGTCCTGACAGGGATGTTGATAGGATTCTTCTTCTTCTGCCTTTGTCCCCCCTTGTCTCTTATCCATCCATATGGACCCGTTTGTGAATACTCATCATCTCACCAACTCTCTGTTGCACTCCCTCCCTCATTAACTGCCTGGATAGGAGTGCAAACCATCACACTCCTGGTATCCCTCTATCCTCTGCTCTGCTCCCCTCTCTCTCCCTCACTCCCTTGTTCGATCTCTCTCTCTCTATCTCTCTCTCTCTCTCTCTCTCTCTCTCTCTCTCTCTCTCTCTCTCTTACTGCGGAGGTTTGCAGTGCTCCCCCAATCCTGATTGGTCCTCTGTAATAGGCTTAACCCTTTCCACTCCAGCAAGGGGAGGTATTTCCTTTTGTTCTGACTCTATCCTCTCCTCCCTGACAGTGACTGTGACATCCCGTGTGGGGCTATAGTCATTTTGGGAAAAAAATAAGCTTCTACTATGCTTTTGCACAGGGACTTTAGATGCCACTACGCTAAACGCACAACCTGCTGCCGAGGCAGCGAGGCAGACTGTTGAAGGAAAAACAGCAGAGAATGCGAGGATGATGTATTAATTAGCTCTGTCACGATGTAATGAACAACTAATGTGTTTGTGCACCGTAGGGGGAATGATGAGGATGGAAAGCCAGCAGAGAGAGGCAATATTTTTTTGTATTGATTTTGCACACATACATAGGTCTTAATATACGTGTGCAAGTGAGCATGAGAGGCAGCGAGACTGACAGAGGGGAGATAAATTCTCGCAGCTGTGAGCGGGAGAAATGGATTATGCAGGAAAGAATGGAAGTCAGAAAAGAAGAGATAGATGATCGTGGCTCTGATTGATAGTTTCAATTAAGTTGCTCTGTCAGATCAGTAAGAGGTTGACCACCCTCCATTCCTTTGTCAAGGCTTATTTGTCAGGTGCAATTATTGCCAGAGGGCAACCTGGTACCTGTCAGCCTGCAGTAAAGAAGAAGGGGGCATCTGTTGCTATGGCCTGGCTACCTGATAAGCTAATGATTAAAGCCCTCTAATAATACATCAGGTGTTGTTATTCCAGTGGTGACAGTTTTATAATTGCACTTTGGCAGGCAGATGGTTCAGTTAGTTTTCAAGACGTTTAAAGTTGACTCGCTGCACAACAGATCAAAGGTCTAAACGGGGATGTAAGCCATTACCTTGGTATTGAGGAGACAATTTGTCAATTTATCGATTTTATGGATTGACAGAAAATAAATTGATAATCAATGTATTATTTAAGTGATTTTTCAAGTGAAAATGGCAGTAGTTCCAGATTCTTAAAGGAGGATTTGTGGGGCTGCAAATAGGGGAGAAAAGCAGGTGGTGGCTGCTTTGAAATCACTGCATGATGGACAAGAGTCACAAAACAAAATCTTCTTTTTTCCTGTGAATATCAGTTAAAATCAGACATATTAAAGTCTCTCGTGCCATAATGTCTTGTGAAAATAATTCCTGAGTAAGATGTGAAAATGCTAGATATTTCATCTTCACACATTTCCCCTGCTGCTTCTCTGATGTCCACCCGCTCCTCTCCCAAAGCGGCAAAGTAAGTGTTTATTTCAACCAAATAAGAATTAGTGATTATTGTTAGAACAATGGAAAGATGAACCAAGAAGGTTTGGTCAGTTTTGTTTTGTTTTAGTCATGTTTGAATGTGAAGTGTGTTTTTTACGATGATAAAATCACTGTTTCTGTGAATGGAGTCTGGTGGCTTCGGTGAAAGCGACATAGCAGCTGTTTCTGGTTAAACAAAATGGTTTTTACTCTTTAACAGAAAGGTATCTCTGTGGGGATCCTTTCCATCAATATCACCAGACACTTATAACAATCTGAGCCTGTCAGTGTTAAAAATGCACACTGGACATGCATTGACAGTGCACCAACACCCGGAGGGATTAAGTTGCAGCACTCTCATTCAATACTGGAAAAACCTCAAAAGTTGTTGTCCCTTCAACACAAAAACAGGTAACATTTGACCTGAATTCCTCCGGTTTGTCTGGGAACGCGTGGAATTGCACAACTACACACACAACATCACTTTCATTAATTGAAGATGAAATGTAGGTCAAGCTGAAATGAGCGAATAATCCAACAACACTGTACAGGAGATCATTTTATTTGTTTTATTTTGTTTTTGTAATGAGTAGGTGTGTAGATCTTTTAAAAGACATTGATGTTAAAATACGAGTAGTACGTCTCTCATTGTATTAGCTTTCCCTCTTACGGACGTAATAAGCAAATAGTTGGAATTTTGACAGCCCAAGTATTCATCCACTGAGGCTCAGATTGTTATTCTAAGTGTCTGATAACATTATGGAAAGGATCCCTACACAGATTTTTTTGTTAAAGACTAAGATCCTATTTGGTTGACCAGAAATAGCTGTTATCTCTCTCGTCAAGCCACCAGAGTCCATTTACAGAAACAAAAATTATGTTATCATGAAACACAGATCATTCAAACTCGACAGAAACAAAATTAAAGTTGTTTTTCCACCGTTCCTATAATCACTGCCAACATCGGTTTGTCGAAATAAACCCTTAATTTATCCAGTTAGATGTGAAAAAACCAGGAGAGGAGTGATAGGGAGGGTGGACATCAGAGACGCAGCGGGGGAAAACAGAGTGAGAATAAAATCCCTGGTCAAAGTTAAAAAACAAAGATCTCAAAAAGCGCTCACTCACTTGGTGTGAGATTTCAGAAGGGTTCTTTGAGAGATTATGGCGTCTTTCTTCAGTGCTGTGCTGAGATAGGCGCGTTTGGCCATACTGTTAAATGTGTTTATTAATTAGAATAAGCTTTCAGCATCTTCTACTGGCACATGCATACAGCTGTTGCATATTTTTTAAGAAAACTGTAGGCCTACTATATATAGGAGAATATCTATACTTTCTAAATATATTTCAATATGTTGTTAAAAAAAGTGCTTTTCCCCTTTTCCCCTTATTATACCTCTGAAGAAACGGGATGGGCACTCCCAGGAATCCCGTTTCTCATGATTAAATCCTAGCGCCAGTGGCAACCCTTTAATCTCGGACAAATTTAAGATCATGGGGAAAACCTCAGTTACTGTCCGGTATGATTGAGGGCATTGCATACCCCTGACCATACAGAGATGCGTGTTTCCCTTCCACTTGACACAGACAGACCAGCACTTATTGGAGGATTAAAATACTTCAGTGTTTTTAAGCCTGTCATCAACTCTAATTCTCACTTGATCTTCACATTGCATGATATGTGGCTTGGCATGTGTGTCAAGAGGAACTGTACGTGTGTGGCTGGAGGGTAAGATTAGAAGTTTGACAGATGTGAGCAAAGAAGGAGTTTTTGTCTGTGGTGGTAGGTGTGTAGTTGTTGGGTATTGTGTGCAGGTATTTTGTACATACCATATATTTATCGATGAGGCTCGTCGCATGTGTGACTTAAGGCTTACATGTTTGTGTAGCTTGATGTATGCACCCAACATCCAGTACCTGCTCCCTACACAGGATCCATCTGCACGCCTCTGGCTGTCAGAATATAATTACACAGCACATCAGTGCAAAACAGCTCCGTCACAGCCTGCAACTCAAGGCACTGTACATTTCATAAGAAGCATCCTGGAGAGAGTGAAAACGTGGACATGTATTGAATATGAAACTCTAGACTGACCACTTGACAGCCTTCTCATGGCTCTTCAGGAATCCGCCTCGTGTAAAGAGTGGTAAACATGCTGCTGCAAAAACACTGCATTTCCAAAACTTCAGAGTTCAATAGAAGACTGCTGTTAATATTTCATTCCCATTAATATTTCATCCGGCTTTTTCTCTCTGTCCCCAGACTCCACTGTCTGATATTCATTACAGTTTTTCTCCTCCGTCACACGAAGTGCCTGTAGACGTCCATGGATGTACTGTATGCGCGTGCCTGTTGACTCTCAAGTGTGTGCATTTCTTTACTCATGCCACATTTAAAGCATGCTCTCACCCGCCATGGTACAGTGAGTGTCGTGTGTCTGTGAAGAAGACCCCGCCTGGCCTGAGCTCATCAGATACAGAAAATGCAGATGTGTGTTTTATTTCAAGTCCATGCTTTGCATGCCAAACATCAGCAGGCAATCGTGCAATAGTGGGGATGGAAGCCAGCAGGCCCAGAGGACCCAGCACACAGACTTTTATCTCCTCCCTGCAGCAGGCATCCTGCACTTCCATTTTGTGCCACTGTGATTTGCTCCAGATTGCTTCATAACAGAACTAGCCCAGCACTAATGGAGTGGCTGGTTTCATTGTAGCAGTCTGCTGTTGTCTGATCTATTTAAATTGCCCTTTTTGCAAACCCTGAGGAGCTCCTGGTCCAACCTCACATGGACCTGGGCAGTCATACAAAAATGACAGACACATAATGTCTCTTCAGCTGCTCCCCTTTTTGTTCCCGACTTATTTTTTCTTTTTTTGTGGGAAAAATATTTTTCTTCTTTCAATATTTAGCACTTTCACCCAATTCCTAAATTATCCATAGAGCACCGGAGTGAATTTAGCTCTTTAAAGGATGTTGGCTAAGAAGGAGACTGTGTAGAAGATGGATAGAAAAGAGAGCCACATTCCAAGATCCTCTGACTTTTGCCTGAGGTTTGACCAAAGGGCAGTCTGCCTTGGCCTCAGTCCCAGGGTCCCTTTGGATTCATGCTCAATTGGAGATGAAAGTGCCTGGATCAAGTAAGAAGAAGAGGAGATGAAAAGAAGCCCATCCTCACCTCCTCCTGTGTTAAACAGTTGAGATGGATGAGCAGCTGAAGGTAGAAAACCTCAGTCCCAAAGGAAATGTTAATGTATCCTCTTCCATCCACATACAGGTCCATTAGTGCTAAAGTGTCTTCATTTGTATCTGACATTTAGTGCAATATATTGTGTAAGAGTTATTGGTACCATCAGTAAAGTTAATTTGGCTACACAAAAGATTACAGCCCTCAAATTATTGTTTAATTATTTTTTAATTATGTTGTACTTGTAAAATCATTACGTGGTGCAGTGCAATTAAAAAGGGCACAATGCAGGCACATAATATAGGAACAAAGATATTAAGATTTGTGAATAGCATATTGTATAGGAACAAATGTGTCACTTGTCAAAGGCCGGAGAGGTCCATGGGTGTAATTATAATTTTATGCGGTTTTAAGAAAGTTTTAAAGTCTCCTGATCACAACACAGTTTTTCCCGTATTGACAGCCTAAATATAATCCAGTGTTTTCTGCTGGTGTGCAATAGATAACATGCACAAAAGTCTGAGATGTTAATAATCTGTTATGAGCAGACGAAATGTATTATCTTAATGTCATTGCTCGCATTTGACATCAGCATGTTGTTATTGCCTTGTGTTTTTTATCCTGTGTGTTTTAGTGGAAGACGAATGCTTTGTGATGTCCAGACAAAAACACTGACCTGTCAGAATTTTGACAGCTGTCATCCTTGTGACCCTGAGGGCCATGCAGTGCTCTTCCACACAACTATAATAGGAATGACGTCATTGGTTTAGGTGGCACCTCCTTTCCGATCACCTGTGTACGTCACATAAGAAAGACGGCATGCTATGATTGCTCCGGGTCCGTGTCTGCCATGTGTGAGGGACCAAACAGACAGGCATGAGGAGTCCAGGTGGATTTTAACAAAAAGAGATTTATTTGGACAAAAAAAAAAAAAAAAAAGTAATCAATACATAAATGTTCTGGGCCCATAAAAGAGGTCAACTAAACAGAACTTAACTCAGGCTATTTTAACTTCAACAGACTGAACTGAATTGACCAAACCAAGACAAACAAAACAAAGCTATGTGTCATCCTTTATGTGTTTGCTGTCTGTATGTGCACTGTGAAGGTTGTGGGATCAGCTAAATGAATAATTAAATGTGAAGAAAAGTAAGATGAGTGTAGGAAGGTGTAGGACAATCATGCCAGCTGTGCGGCAGCAGTTGCAGCCATCACACATGTCTCTTGAGGCAAAGACGTTGTGTTGTCTGATCTTGGCAAAACATTGCTTAGTATTCCTATGGGAACTGATTCTTGTGCCTGTGGCTGTCAGCAGTTTGTTACAGCAGAGACACCCAGGAGACGAAGTGTCCCGCTACCTTTCGGCACCCTTGTTGACCAATTGGCCTATTCAGACAGAACTTGCTGCGTCACGGGTGGAGCTCCGTGGCTGGCTCGCTATTGTCTCTTCTACTGTCTCTGTGCTCTGCGAGCAAATCTTGCAAGAAAACACTGATAATCTATTCTAAACAATACAAATTACATGTGATATAAATGATCTGATACTGATAAATGTAACTTGCTCGCCAGCAGAAATAAAGGTGTTTACAGCCTGGTCCAGTATAACTCACTGGTTCAAATTATATTAAGGCGTACAGTTATGCATAATTATGGTGATGGCCACTTTGAGTGACAGGTAGCCGTTAGGTTTCAGCAACCAGGCTTCATTCGGCCTGCCTGAACTTCACCTCTGTGCCCATTTTTGGATTAGCTGG
Organism: Chaetodon auriga; assembly: GCF_051107435.1. Classification (NCBI taxonomy): domain Eukaryota; kingdom Metazoa; phylum Chordata; class Actinopteri; order Chaetodontiformes; family Chaetodontidae; genus Chaetodon; species Chaetodon auriga. The sequence continues at coordinate 9,223,282 of NC_135079.1, read as the reverse complement.
GAGTTGGTCAGAGCCCTGCCAAGGTGGTGACAGCAAGAATGACTGTTACTGAGCTTTGCAGTGGCTCCTCATAGAGCTATGGGTGACATCATGTATGTAGACACAGCTGGGTTTGGTTACAGGTATAACGGAGCACATCTGACCACACCCAGCTGTGATGACGGGTGCGCTCAGACGTGCAACAGACCTGTCCAGGTGCAGATGTCTCTCCTCCTTCCAAAAGCGTGGATTACAGAAATAATACCATTATTGAATTGGTGTTTTTTGGCTTTTGGGTTGCATTGCTGACCGGAAAGCACACGTTACATATATCTTGTAATTTGCTTCAACATTCTTTGTTGCTGGGGTTTTTATTGTAAACTAACTCTCTCTCTCTCTCTCTAGCTGTGTCTCCCTCTCTCGCGCTCTCTTATATTCAATCACTCATTCTTTCCTCTCTTTTGCTATTGATTTAATGTCCTGGTGGTATTACAGGTCAGTAAGGTTAGAGCCATAAAGCCGAACTCGGTGAAGTCAGCTGTTGAACCCTGACAATGGGGTTAGAGATTGTCCATGCAACCTCTTCAACTGCCAACATCCCTCACACGCACACACACAGATTCTTTGCTGTTTCCTGCTGTACTGTGACCTCATCACTGCTCTCTGTCACGGAGACGAACAGCTTCTTTTCCATCAGCCCCTCAGAAGTCGGCCACTTCCTGTCACTGCGCAACATCTGTTTACGTTAGCCATGTCAAAGAGCGTCGGCCAAGGCGTGGGAACCAAGGGAGTGCATGGGGGACCCCACACTCACCCATGGGGAGGTGCGAGTGCAGCAGAGGGCTGAATCTTAGGAGAGGCACGTAGGGGACAACCACACACACTCTGCAGACAAACACGCAGATGCACACATGCTCCTCCCGATAGGCACTCAGCCATCGGAGGGGTCAGTGTTTGTCATCACATTGCGTCTGGTCATGTTGCTACTCCTGGGAGTTCATGTTAGTGGCAAATGCACAGTTTTCTTGAACAGCTACTCTCCAGCAGTTTGCTTAAAGACTTGAGTAACCAGTTTGTCTTCAGTGATAAACTTGAGGTTAACTGGGCTAGCAGATTTTGAATTGTCTGTGTCTTCAATGCATATTAGAAAAAATGTATTATTTTCCATGCATACTTTGTGCAAAGGACATTTCTACCCCTGAGGCTGTATATCTGTGTGTGCACGTGTGTTTGTGTGTGGCTTAGTGAGTTTGTGTTATTAAGAACTAAGACTGCCATGCTGTCTGTGGTCTAATCCTGCCGGTCCTGTTGGTTTTCCTGACTGACTGTCTACGAATACAATGCCTTATCCCTGTGTTCAATAGCCACAGGGGACCCAACAGAGAGGGAATTCCTCTCTTGAAGGAAGTGACTTGCTTAAGAGTACAAAGACCATTAGGCTTTGAAGGCCACGGCAACACAGACAAGGACTTCTTAATGGAGCACAATGACATTTACTGCCATTTTATGCAGTTCTCAAGGAGTAGAATGCCATTATGGACTCGTGGTTGGCATTTCCTTCAAGTAATTTGTCCATGTTGGGTTACTGCACCATCAGAAAAGTGGAAATAGAGCTAATTTTGAAGTTAGCTCTGCTCTTTCGAGTTGAGTAAAGCATTTCAATCTCTTACTCTAGTATTGGTTTTATTCTGTCATCTGTTTTTAAAGGGGCCATACTTTGATTGCCATGTAGCAGTGACTTAAAGGTCCTGTGAGACTACATCGATGGTGACATAACACGTGTCTTAGTGGACGGAGAACATTTTAACAGCATGTACATTATGTACAGTACATGTCCTCACAGTAATGTAAAGAAGGGTTTGCGGTTGGAACACTGTGGCCTCGTAGCTGCTGTCGTAAAACAATGCTTGTTTTCTCTTCTGGATCTCCTTTGAGTTGTAGTCTTTAGGGGGATGGAGGGATTAACCTCAAATAGATGGGCCTGTGAACACCAACAGGAGGCCCACTAATAAGCAGAGTTTCTCTTCCTTGTACACGTACGCATCTATTCACTCACATGCCAACAGACAAACAAAATGAGCAAACATTTTACATTACGTTTACATATTAACACCAGTTATCTTTTATCAAGATGTACAGCAATCCATACCTTTTCAGGAGTCTGCTAAAGCCAACTAGGGTTTTTCTTCTATCTTGTTTCCACACAGGAGCAGCTTGCCTTTATAGTGATTTATTTGTCTCTTGACAACTGTCCTATTTTAAATGAAATGTAATGCCTGCAGGGACAGGTTCCAATATTACACCTTGTAGACTAGACGGCATGACACAAGTCTGTTGCTGTTGCCCCCCCCCCCCCCCAAATTGCCCATTTTTTCCGCCACCTGTCTTGTGCTCTTGCCTGGTTCCCTTCCTTCTCACTTTCCTTGCTAGCACCTAACAATAATTAGCCAGTGCTAGCTGTCGTCTTGTGCCTTTCCCTAGTCGCACCTTGTCAGCGAGGTCTCTCTTGTCGGTGGTCCGCCACTAATGGGCCGCTGCCTCGGCTCTGACAGCCAGGATGACCCTTTCTTCCTCAGCTGCTACCTCTTCATTAAGGCCTGCCTCCAGCTACTGTGGCACAAAGATCAGCACCTTTGTCTCTGTGTCTGTCACACCAGCTGGGGTTCTTCACAGCACCTCAGCTCCTCCCACCATCTTGGTCAATATCCATGTCACGATCTGCACAACAACTAACATTCATGCACCTGGTGGGATGGCGGGAGCATCGATGCATGTCTCCTCTCCAGTTCAAGTGCGAAGGGAATGGATTTGACGCTGATTGTTCTCAATCATAGAAAAACAAAGCCTTGATATCGGCCTAACTTCTATTCCACACAGGAGCTCCATTCAGTTCCAGTCTGGAGTCTGGATGTGTGCCACAAAATATGAAGACAGTATCTTTTCCTGTTACCTCTGCTGAATGCAAGGAAATAGATGTCAATTAAATGTAATTACGAGCTAAATGCAGCCCTGAGATGTTCTGTTTTCTGTAGTCAGGATGTGTGGCGGTGAATGGAGCTTTTATTATACCTTGGTGAACATAACTTAACCTTTGACAGGTGTGGAATAAAAGATCATTTATCCTTGCCATTTTCAGAATTAGACTGATGTCCTTAAATCACTGCAGACTATTTAGCCTTTTTAGAGCATCAGAGACACCAGGTGCAGTTCAGTCCAGTCGCCTATGCGTCAGCGGGATGACTGTTGCTCAGGAGTGTGACTGTCTGTGTGGGTGGCAGCAGCAGGGTGTTGGCCCTGCCTATGGGCGTACCAGGTTTTTGCCCTTGATTTTTCTGGCACTGGGGCAAGGTAACACAGGGCTGGTCACTACCGTCAGCACTTCCCATTGTCAAGGCACACACTGTAACTCCACTCGGATCTGCGTGACCAACAGTGTGTATTTGTGCATGTACAAGTCAAGATTTTATTAGAATGTTGATGCTATTGCTGCTTTTCTGTGTGTCATTATGAGTCATGTTAAAGTAGATTGCCAAACTATTTCTATATAATCAATGTATCCTTGCTGATGCCGTAGTGGCTGACTCATACACCACACTGTAACATGTACATCCTGTGGGGTGTGCTTACTTCTATCCGGTGGTGTCATAAGAAATCAAGCATGAGTTCATTTGGAAGTAGGAAGAAGCAAGAATATTATTCAGATCTCTCTGTCGTGTTCAGTTATTTAGTGATCATTTTCCATTAAGAAATGTTTGCCTCCACTGTGAATTAATCTCTCTATCAGCATGGAGGATACCGATGCTCTCAGGCTCTTACTCATCTCTGCAGAATATGAATTGATCGTACTTTATCCAGGCATAAATCCAGGCAGGGTGACTTGGAAAGTGAATTGAGAGGGTGACAATGTGAAATAGTGGTGGGCGAAAGGGCTGTCACTTTTTATTCAAAGTTTAAGTGACTGTTCGAAGATGGAAAAAAAGTTCTATTCTATCTGTTTGACCCCATTTACAGATGGTATTAAAATGCAGTCTGTATCTAGACAAGTTCTCCTGATACGGAAAGATGCATATTAATGCGAAATGAATGATGTACAGTAAGAAAAAAACTGAATGTGTAACAGTGTGCATTTCACTCATCTGTGGAGCTGATCTGCTGTCACGAGGCATATGATTTATGAGGTCACACGCTGACGCCCTAAAACTGATTTACTCACATGCAGATATTGCTGTGGAGGACAGAGATCAATGAGGACAATGAGAATGTGTAGAAATACCAGGTGTAAACGTGATTGTGAAAACTAATATTCGATTGTGGAAAAAAAAAAAAAAAAGCTGCACCACTGGTGTGTGTCTGGTGGGATATATATAATAATATCTGAGTTAGATAAGAAATATTCCACCTCTACACGCTGCTTCTCTGATGTCTGCCCTCTCTCACTCCTCTCCCAAGCCGCCCTCCACTAAGCCATCTGAGAAGTCTTGATATAATGTTATTTTTTATTGTGATATCGATCATGATATAATACATTTTATGGAAGACATAAGGTAGCCAGATAGGATTGTCTCTTTTTGACTTATCCAAATATAGATCAACATTGAAACAAAAATCATGTAAATCCAATATTGCATAAAGCAGTCCTGTTCTGGCCAAATACAACCAAAAATATCACAGGGATAGTCAGCACAGTATATAAATTGTATAGACATCACCCTCTCCTTATGTGAAATCATATGGGACACCTTTGATAAATTAATACACTTTTTTTCTTGTAATATATGAATTAGGGATGTTCTGGTAGCAGTACCTGTATTGGGTCCAATGCTGTGCACTTGTACTTGTAATCATAAACCTACTCCCATGCTACAGCATCTGGTACCACTTTATGGCAGTGTGGTGTTAAGCTCTCATCAGTTTAGCAAGTAGGTGGACGAAGAGCCATGTCAGCAGTTTGGAGATATTTTAGGAAAAGCCATGATGACAAAAGTAGAGCAAACTGCTCTGCTAAATTGTCTAGAGGAGGGATGAAAACTAGTTCCTTTAACAAGAAATTTGATAAAACATCGAAAAAAGTAACACAATGCAAAGTTCAAGGAGTTTTCTAATGCTAGCAGCGGGAAATAGCATCAACCAACTTTGCAGCAAACTCTGAAGAAGCAAGAGAAGGTCTCCAGAGACAACCCACGGGCGGTAAAAATAACAGAAGCTCTTACCCGCTGCACTGTTCACGATGACCAGCCATCGTCAGTTATAGATAATAGAGGATGGAGTTGTCTTCTCGGTGTACTGCAGCCGAAATTCCCAGCTGTCACTGCATCGCAAACCGTACAGTCTCACTGCTCAACAGTGGACACTTCTGGAAAAGTGCTGAAATCTTTTTTGGCTCTGTTTGAGCTCTTAACCTGAAAAGTGAGCTCTTCTGATGTTTTGGCATCAGATGTGATTTCCTGCTGCGACTGTGCTTCAGAGACTTCTGACCAACTCTGTTGTATTGCAGCTGTACTCGATCCAAAGTTTGTGTGTGTGTGTGTGTGTGTGTGTGTGTGTGTGTGTGTGTGTGTGTGTGTGTGTGTGTGCGCGCTGAGCATGTTAGAACTCAATATCAGCAAGTACCCAAATGTAAGTGCGTGGACTTGTACTTGCCCTGAAAAAAGTGGTATCAGTTCATCCCTTATATGAATAATATGCACTAACGCTTTAACTCTAATACACTAAGACCGTTTTAGTGATGGCTCTGAAACTGAAAGGCATGTTCTTCAGGGTATTTAAATGTTGGTTGTGATAACCTGTGAAGGGGGCTTATAAACAGACTGTTTAGTGGGCCCTGTAGAAAGGAGCCTTGTGTCATTAAACAAACAGATTAGATTTTGGTTCCACTTGACAAATTGACTGTAATTTCTTTTGCTGGTTGGATGATCGGTAGAGATTGGATCTCTGCTGGGCTCTGTAAGAAATTCACAGGGAGGCATTAGCAAAACAAACATCTAACAAATACTCAGTCTTGATTCAGATGCTGTTTTTGCGTTACCCAGAGACTTGGAAGCACTTCTGCTTGAAATAAAACAATTTTGTGAGAAGTCCCAAATGAAATGACTGAGCAGCAATCTTTTAGTTTTTCTTTGCATTCTGAAATGTCAAGACTGACATACTCTGGAGGTAAGAGCATTTAACTGAGAGAGATGTAAAATAAGATGTTGAAGTGATTAGACTGATGGAGTGATAAGCTGTCTTGATGACAGGAGTGTCAGAGTGAGTAATCAATGGTGTCCCCAGCAGGAGAAATTTCAAACAGGAAATACATGCACTGGTGCCAAACATGGCAAGCAGATGGCAAGCAACAGGGTCCTGTCAGTCCAGCGCTGGGTTGTGCGTTTGGAAGAAAATACAGGGGAAAAAAAATGGTCAGGACGGATGATATCAGGCCATCTGTCTGCATCACAACAAGGTGTCATTTTTAAAGGGGTGGAAAACTCGATCTCCCTCTTTCTTCAGATCCGGTCTTCACTGCAGATAGAACATAAGAGCTGTGATTTTTGCCTCCTCTTTCTCTGACGTTTTATGCAACCAAGTCCCACAGTGGCAGTTGCATAATGATGTTTGTTTTAACATTTCTCAGTTTGTTTAAGCTTCCTGTGTCATGGCACTGATGTTCTCTCACACTCTCCTCATTGTACCTTGACTCTGCCCCTGCGTTGGGTCTCCATTTTTCTTTATCTCCCTCCCTACGTGTGATGTCGCACTGCGTAAGGTTGTGGGTCATAGGGGGAGGCCAGAAGCAATGCTGATAAATTCCCCTCTCTGTCAAAAAACGATTGAGATGCATAGGAAGGAGGCTGCCTGGAAAAGAAGGCACTGAAGTTCACACACATGTAGGAGACATTCCGGCTGTTACCAAGTGGAAAGAGTTTGTCCGCCTACACACTCAGAAGACCAGGAGATGTGTCTCTGGGCCTGGCTTCGAGGCTGCTGGCTTGCTTTACTGTAGCAGGTGGTGCACAATTTCCATTTACAAGAAAACACTAAGTGTAGGCAGCAAAGAGGAGGTGCTGCCATCTATTCCTGCATCGCACACAGCCGATCTGAACCACTTTGTGGCAGCATGGATGGTCACGTTGTATGGATGCAGTTTATTCTGGCACAGCTTTTGGACTGGTGATATTTCCAAAATTACACAATACAAAGCAAGGGTGGGAGAACAGTTTGTTTCACATAAGAATCACGGTATCTTCAGAGATTCAGAATTGATTCACAAATTTTAAAAAATGATTTTTGTGCGTCGCTAATAAAGTTGTATTGACTGAAAAACGCTCAGTGCGGCACTTGGACTGTGTAATACAGAAGCTGTGAACGGCTGAGCTGGCAGTTTATTTCTTTAATGCCATTATCTCGGGATCATCTCGAGTTAATTATTTTGTTATCTTCCAAAAAAAAAAGGCTTTGGTATCTTGAGATAGAGAGATAATCAACCTGTTGCCACAAGAAAACAAAAGCTTGTTTCCCTGTAGTATTTTATTATTTGAGCAGCTGCTGGCTGAAGATGAGAAATGGGGGATGCTGGTCAACCTCTCATCTTTGGCCACTGTAAAACAAGCTTTCGTAGTATACAGTACATACAGGTTAGTAGTTTCTCTTTTAAAGAATGCGAGTCTGGGTTTAACCACTCGATAATTAGCTTTCCAAGACAAAGTTTAAGTATTTTGTGGAGACACAATATGCCATCACCCAAATACTAATGTTAATGAAATGGAGCAACGAACTCCAACACTGTCAGCACACTCTGCAATACTTTATAGTACTTCAGCCAAGTCTGATCAGGCAAAGAAAGTAAGTCGATGTATAATCTGTTTCATTTTGTTCTGCACTGCTGGAGACATAATGTTGGTAACAACACGGCAGATCACTGCCAAATTGAATGGTTTGGCACACAGAGCACTGGAGCAAGAGTCTGAAAATAGTGTCCCTTTATCTGTTTATTGAATAAACAATAGGGAATTGATTCTGAATTGAATTGTGACACCAATCGAGTGGTGACAATCCCAAAGATCCCCACCCCCAAAAAAAGCAAGAATATGCATCAGTGTCCGGACAGGAATTATCCTCCAGAATTGATTGTCTGAGCTTGTGCATATCCACTTACTCAAAGTACCCTACAACTTGTGGTCGCTGATGGAAGACCTTTTTTCTTAGTGAGGTTGTCATGAGATAATAATCTTTGCTGAGGGGCAAATAGACCCATTCTTTGGAATCATCACAAAGGTAGTTTTATCACTGTTGAATAGTAATGTCTGTCCATAGAGCTGTATTCCTCCTAGAGCCACGCGGATCATTGTTATGTGTGAATGTTTTGGGGCCAACGTGAAATGACATTCCTTTCACATTAGAGCGTCTTTTGATCGAGAGCAGACTGAGACCTTTAATGCATGTACTTGTGCACCTTTTTTTTTTTACAAGTAACATTCAATGGAAGCCAAAATGTCATGCAAGACGTGTTCAAGTCTAGATAAGAAACATAGGCTCAGTGTTGGCTCTTATCATCGTGACCCAAAAAAGTCAAGGAGAACTCAGGGGAACATTGTCCTCATTTAGGCATATTCCACATGCAGGACTGATGGAAGGATGAAGAAGCGAGTAAAAGAGAGGAAGGAAAAAAATGCATGGAGATGATCCCTACATTCATCCAGCAACTGAAGAGTTGGGAGATATTATGCAAATTATGGAGATTATTCAACCAACCATTGGTTTCCGCAATTAGGATTAAGGTGGGGTTTCTAGGGATTCGTAGTCTCTGAGCTCTGCTCTCGTGGGTCCCTGGTTGGCTGAACAGTTGACAGAAGTAATTCAAGTTAAAACCTCAGTTGATTTGCACTGTTGCACATTATTCAGTGGTATTACTAACGCTCCGAGCCATACTGTACGTGAAGAACTCCATCTAGCCTTGCAATGCAAAATAGACGTTGGGTCTGTGTCACATGGGATTATGCCTATAGGTGCCAACTGTAAATCTTTCTGTCCCTTTGTGCACCTCAAATACGAGAATACACCAGATCTGTCAGGGGTATGCAATATGCTCTGTCACACCAGGGACGTGTTTTCTGAATACTGAATACAAAGGCTGTACCATCCACCCAGAGAACCATTTACACACAACTGTGAAATGTAGCTGCAGGTTAGAATTTGATTTAATATAGGTTTTCTTTTATATGTACAGTTAGGTTGTGTACCTAGAAACTTCCATAACTCAATCTACAGCCAACTTCACCATCATCATGACTGTCACAATGGTATTTCAGTGTTATATTGTATAAATGCAAATGAGGCAGGGCTAGAAGGATGGCACAGGCTTTTCTGTGTGCCCCCGCGCTTGATATTTACACTAAACTGAACACTGATGCTGAGTAATGTTTGATGATGGGCCAAGCTTGTCCAATTCCCAAAATGTGATACGCTCCAGTGACTCAGGTCATTATACTCAGAGCCAGCATGCTTTAGAAAGCACTTTTAATGATAGGAGTTCTGTATTAAACCGCCATAACTTGATGTTGCATTAGTACACGTGGAGTTGTTAGCACCAGTTGTTTTCTTTCTGAAAATATTATTTATTATTTAGTCACTCAGTGATTTTGTTGATTTAAACCAAAGGCACACTGCTCATCCTGTCATGGACCTAATTTAAATACATCTGTATGTGAAAGTGTGGCCCTCTCAGTGTTGTCGTGGGACAGTTGTTCAGGGGTGAAGGAAGGAGCAGGTGCATGGTGATATTTTCAGTATTTTACGGTGTGAGGCAGGAAACACAGATACTTTTTGATCCAGAAATAATTTCACCTCAGGATTTCTTTTGACCCTGAAACACTGTTTGATGAAGACATTTGATTTTTTGCTATTTCTGGAGCCTCTCCTTCCTGTTGATGTCGATGTGTTAAGTGTCAGTGTGGTTTACCCAGGCAGGCGTTCACCTCACACATTGCTCAAAATGACAGATTTTTCTGTTTTGCATCTCTTTCTTTCCTTTTTTTTTACCTCTAACACCCCCACCCCTTTCCTTTCACCCCACCCCCCCCACCTCCCCTTGGGCAAAGAGTGCTGAGATGGAAGGAGAGATGGATGGTGTTGTTTTGAACTGTGACATGTCTCCATGCAAGTCATTCCATTATTATTCATAAATAATTGGCCAGGACCGTCTGTGGGAGCTATTTATAGAGCTGATTGCCTTTTTGCCAAGGAGCACAAACTCTTAGAGCTTTATTTCTTCCCCTTTTTTGTTTATCCAGCTGAACCAGAAGATTTAATTTCATGTAGCTTCTTATAAAGCACTTGACCTCTGGTTGATTTTGTTCACCCAAAACACTGGTCAGACGCTGCAGTTTGCTGGTGTGCTAAATAGAAATAGATGTGTAAGGTATTGATTCAAGCTCTGTCACCTCACCTCTTCCAGCTGAAGTCTCTCCAGCAGTTCAGAGCCAGCGTTTAAATGTATGTAATTCTCCTTCACTGGGAGCAAGAGATGTTAACTCCATCTCGCTTCTGAGGATCTATCTTCCACTTAAGTTGAAAATCAATATGAAATACTGAGGCTGGTCAGTTATACTGGATTAGACAGGAGCACTGATCCTGCTCAGACTAATGGCTTCCAAACACATGAACCACTGTTCATTTGTTCATCCTGACCACAACATTTCAAGCTCCATTAGTTATATGTGTGTGCACGTGTATGTGTCTGGAGGTACCTGCACTGTTTGGCATGCATTGTTAATTCTTGAACAGTGCCCTTGAAGGTTGAAAGCGTGAATGACAAAAAGAGAGAGCAGGAAATCGGGGAGAAAAAAACAAGGAAATAATCAGATTGGGAACAAAAGGGTGGATTATTTAGCCCTTGTGGTTCATCAGGATAAGCCCAGAGCCTTCTGGTGAGTATTACATGAGAGTGTTAGATTAGAACAGATGAAAGGGAGAACGCTAGCCCAGTCAAGTTACATACTGTAGATTTAATTGGACTTTGTTTGAGAGACACGGTTTAAATTGGAATATGCAGTTTGAGAGCGAGCAGAAGGTGAAATGAGATTTTTTAGAAAGCTCCTGGTGTTAATGCACCTTGCACGCATGTGGGATTAAGGAGGTGAAGCGCTGGCAGAGGCAGAGGGCTTTTACAATGATCAGTCGCTGTCAGGTCACAGTTTCTGCTGAATCAGGATATTGGGGTGTGGTATGTTGAACTTGTTTAGAAGGAATAAAAAAATGCAGCATGACGCAGGTTAGGTTTTAGCCTGTCCTTATGACAATAAAGAATTCAATTCCAAATACAAGTCAGAGCTCCGCACGTGCCGTATTAAAACATCGTTTCATAAAGCGCTCCATCTCCACTGCAGCGTGACAGCATGAGAACATGGCTGGAATGCAGGATGGCAAGGGTGTGTGGTAGAAACAGTCGGCTGTCATTAGTATGCAGCACAGACCCGTCTTGTCTAGCTGGACCTTTGCAGAAAGTCTCTCCCCCAGAACAGCAGATAAATTGTCTGTAGTGAATAGAGCAGCTGAGGCAAATCTGTGCCCTTTTCTACACAAGGAGATTTCTCTTGTGTCATTGGATTTGCTCCACACACAGAAGTCACAACTGTGTAAAATACAGGAGCTGTATGAAGAGAGGGTCAAAGTTTAACTTCGCTGTAATATTGCCGTGAGAAAGAGAAGCAGAGAGAACCTTATTAAGACCTGTGCTCCGGCGGCTTAGCTCTCAACTCCTGAGTGGGTTTTATCAGAGAAGGCCCTTCAAGCATGACCACAGTAATGAACCTATTAGCCATGAAATTGACTTTTCTGATAAATAAAGAACAGATGAGAGTTTAGGGGACCATTTCAACTCTTTTGTTTGAAATTCATAATTACATTTTGAGTATTAGTACATGTGCACGCAAGCCTCTCAACATCAAGTTTTGTACTCAGCTTCTTCGTTTAAGGATTCTGCAGAATATTAATTGGACCAATTTCCCGGGTAAAAGCATTTACCCCACACCATAGCCAGTGCTTAGACAGTGTCCAAACTGTGTACATAATGCAGTGGTCATATTCGAGTGCAAATGATCGAATCAGCAAATGCAAACTTCCCCTTCCTTTCCTGAAATAGCATTTTAATCAACTTCTGTGATGACACTCTGAACACTTTAGGACCTCGTAGTGCAGATGTCTTCTGTCTGCTTTTAATTACTGCTTGGAGATGAATGTGATTAGTGTACCTGTTGTTACAGGTAGTCACATACACGGGGAGTATACTTAAAAGCCAGAGAAGAAGCCACAATATGCCTCATGCAACAACTGCTTAAAAGAAAGGATTCATTCTTTAGGGGGATGTAGAAATGACTTAGTTCTTGTCACATTTTCAGCTTTTCTTGTACTTAAAAATTTCCCCAAGCTGCCATCAAATTTCATGAGTGGTCCACGCTTGTAGTTCCAGTCATGTGCAGGTAGTTTGCCTTTCTCCACACACCTGTAACATCACCCGGTTTACAATATTTTCTCTCCTGTCTCAGTGACACATGCCCTTGACCACCTCTCATGTAAATCATGGATGGCATTGCTTGACGTTCTTTAGCATGTAGCATCTGTGTAATCACTTCCCTCGTTCTTCTGTCACAGCACAGGGCTGCTCTAATGATGCTGTGTTAATATTTTCTGATTTTGTCGGGACCCTAATTCGACTACTGGCACTGCTAGATGTTTTCATCTGCTGCTTTCTTTCCTTTCCTTGGAAACATTTTGTCAGGGAAACTTGGGCAAAATAGAGTCTAACAGGCATCTTCATCAAGTTGAAATGGGCAGTTTACACAAGGTTTTTGCAGTGAAGGGAGTTTGATACATGCAAACCTTACTAAAAGGTTTTTTTTGCATGACACCTGTTGGCTGTCATTGATTTGTATTTGTATCAACATGATTAATACTGTCAATCACTGCTCAATTCAAAATAATGTGAACCGTATAGAGACAGACATTTCGAGGGCCTCACATAGTGACAACATTTTGACCAAATCCATGCCATCACTGCGCAAAGCAGTCAGGTCTTTTCTGAAGCAGATGGTTTGGGTATTTCGGGGGCTAAGGAGGAGAATACCAATGAACTTCAACTGTTGCTGGTGCTAAAAGGGTCCAGACAATCACAGCGTGTACAGAATGGCCCACAACACTTCTCTATTTGCATGGATATCCTGTGACATCCAATCAACGTATCCCATTGTGGTGAGTGTCAGACCCTGCTTGATTGATTGTAGTTCTGCCTTGCACCCCTCTGCTCAGAGCTCAGCTCTGCAATGACAGAAAGGACACACAGATGAATAATGCATGTCTCTATCATCCCATCTTGCAAGCACAATGCTAGGAGAGAGAGAGATGGGGAGATAGAGAGCGAGACAGATGGACAGGGAAAGTGAGAGAGATTTTCCAGAGTTGATCAAGATGGGCACTGTGCATGAAATTCAGAGTCATGATGACACAGTCTCACATAGAGTGTCCAGCGCAACATGCAATAAAATCTCAGCGACCAATGATTTTCAGTAAGTTAGCTGTGCTGATGTGAGACGAGTGCTCTGTTCTGAAATTCCCTGTGAGACTTTGGAATTAAAAAAGCCGTCAGAGGGTCAAGTCCCCTCACTCGCTAATCTGACTAAAGGTCTCCTTTATTCGTTGAAGGTCTTCCTATTGCTCTCAGAATTTACAAATTGTAGGCCAAAGCCATTTTGTGCCATTTGCTCTTCCAGAAAGGAAACTGAATCACTCAACACTTGCTGCAATAAAGTATTAATTCTTGGAAGAGAACTCAGCATCGCCTTGGACTGAGTTATACTCTAAGAAAGGTATCAAAGATGCTGCAGAAAAATATCTTATTTATTAACCTGGCAATGTGCCATCCATGGCTAAGGGTCTAAGGCCAACATATTGAATTTGTATCAGTATCTCAGTGGCGCTTTTTTTGGAAGGTGCTTAATCACTCTGCAGCAAAATTGCATTACCCATAGACTAGAACAACAATGTATTAGCCTGCTTCCTTCTGTTACACTCCATTAGACAATGCTGTTATTTTTGACCATTATTGTTCTCCAATGCCATCAAAGTGATTCTCTCTGATGATATATTCAAAGGTGGTTTCATGTGAAATGGATGAGAGGGAAATAGTATAATGAGAGAGGCATGACACTTAATCTTCTCTGTCTTGTGTGAGTTCTTAGTAATTAAGACTAACTGGGATACATGACTAGTAATCTCAATAAACTGAATGTTAGAATAGGTATGCACATCCACAAGCCGACTAGTAATTAACAATATGGCAGTTTTAACATATGCTGGGTAAAATAACTAACGCACATTTACATACTAATGAGGTACAATGAAAGCCACAGTGGATCGAGCGCAAGCCTTCAGGAATAACAACATGCATATTCCTCTTGACTCTAGGGCCTCACAGCTGAGTTTGAACCATTAAAATGAAACCATAAACTGTATATTTTGTGTCATGAACATATGTAGAAATATATAAAAATATGCTCGTTAGCATTTTAAGCAAGACTAGTGCTATTTTTGAACAAATTTTAGATGGGAAAAAAAGGAAAAGAGCGCCATGCAAAAGTTTGGACACCTCAGATTTGAGTTCTCAAATTACTTTTACCAAGGTCTCAGACCTCAGTTAGCTTGATAGTGCTGTGGCTTGTTCATCATCATTAGGAAAGACCAGGTGATGCACATTTCAAAGCTTTAGAAATGTTTTGACTCCTCAAACCTTGTCCTGACAATCAGCAGCACGGGCCCCTCTAACCAGCTGCCTAGCACTCTTAAAGTAGAAATAATTGATGCACATAAACCAGGAGAAGGCTATAAGAAGACAGCAAAGTGTTTTCAGGGAGCCGTTTCCTCAGTTAGTAATATAATTAAGACATGCCTCTTAACAGAAACAGTGGAGGTCAAGAAAACTTTCTGAGAGAACAGCTCGTGGGATTGCTTGAAAGGCAAATCAAACCCCTGTTTGCCAACGACCCTCAGGAAGGTTTAGTAGACTCGGGGGTGTTGGTGCGCTGTTCTACTGTGTGGCAACACCTGCATAAATATGACCGGCATGCAAGAGTCATCAGAAGAAAACCTTCCTTGTGTTGGCAGTTCGAAAATTGCATTTACATTTTAATTTTGTCCAGTTTAGAGCATGATGGTGTGTACATGTAAATACAATAGACTTGGGGGCGCTGTTTCCCTTATTGCATTTGAATATTGACAGCTTTGGAGCAGATTAATTCTTTGAAAATGAAAGGTCCCTTTTCATTTTCAGTTTCAAAAATTGTCATTTTTGTCACCAAAAGAGCACTGTTGACATAAATGTAAATGCAAAAGATTAAACTGTCCACATTAGAGAAGGTGACGTCTTTTTCATTTTAACATGGTCATCCCATAATAGTCTGTTAAAATGAAAATGCAAATTTAATTTTACATTTCAAATTTCTTTTTAGTTTTCACCCAAATGCATAAATGAAAAATTACAGTGCAATAGTGGAATTGCATTTTCATTTTCAAGTTGGCATTAATTATTCTACTTTAGTCCCCAGTGGGCTTCCATAGAGGGATATAAAAAATAAAAAAGAAATGTGTCATCTTTAACTTCATGCTGTTTGGAAAATGGGTCACCTTTTACTTGCTTAGCTCTCCATGTATGTATGTATGTATGTATGTATGTATGTATGTATGTATGTGTATGTGTGTGTGTGTGTGTGTGTGTGTACATATGTGTGCACATATGTACATTTATGAGATGTTGGCTTTTCAGTAGCAGCCATCAGAAACCATGATGATCATGTAAGCAAAAACACAAAATGCATATACTGTAAATATCTCAACATTTTCCACACAGACAGCCCACCCACTCATACATGGTGTCATGTGGTGTCTTGCGTGGCTGCACGCTGTCGGCAAGCCAACAACCAGGACAGGTTTGATCTGTTGCATTTCTACTTATTACTGCTTCTTTATCTCATGCTATATTACCAGATTGCTTGTTCCAAGTCATTTACATGTACTACATGTTAGAGCAACAAATGCAAGACATCTAGCTTCACTAATGCACATACAAGGGAGGGTAACGAGGGGTAACACGTTTAAATATGAATACAATGAATTGTGAAACTTGCTTAATGTGAGCTTTTGCTCTTAAAGTCAGTAAGTTATCTTGTCAGTAAGATTTGAGTTTCATAGGGTATTTTCTTGTAGTGCTAATAAACACTACTAGCATGAGAAGAAATCCTTCATTGCACCTAAATACAGAAATCATGCATACAAACAGCGTGAATCTCATATTCAGCTCAAGACTAACCAAAGCCCAGACAATAATCACTTTCTATCGAGCAATTGTTGCCAATTGCAGAGAAAGATTTGAATATGACCCAGTTTTTGGAGATTACTTGCGTTTCGCTGACGTCACTGTCTGAAACGCTGGAGGCCTGACAACTTCAGCATGAAGGGAAGATGCCTGTTAAAATTTTAGGACCTCTATGCAGAATTCAGAGTTGTGGGAAGATGCTGTTTGAAGTCTAAATCCTCCTCCATCTCAACAGCATGCTGAATGAAAAGTTAGTGATTTCAATGGACTCTGAACTTTGATGTTTTACAAAACCCTTTGGCCAGTCACTCATTGTGTGAGGGTAGCGTGCCCCAACATGTTATCTGACTCTGCATCCTCCAGTTTTAACAGATGCTTGCAGTGTTCGTCACTGCTGACATGCACCTGCAGTTTAATACCGTGAGTTACAGGGAAGTCAGGCATTCACTCATCATGATTAGCCAATAAACATTTTAAATAGGTCATTGAATTATCAACTGATGCAACAATAACCGTTTCAGCAGTGCAGTTAACATTCTGTAACAGACCTTATTTTCCAATTAATGCTCACAAGCCATTAACCAGGCTGCTTTATTTTATTACAACATGGAGATTACTTTTGTTTACACACCTAATTTAATAACCTTTTGTTTTATTTATTGTGGCCCACAATGGCTGAATTTGCAGCTGGCTCTCCAAAACAAGCCACAGAGCTCGTTGGTATGATTTATAGCCTGAGAGCAAGCGTTGCCCTAGAAGACTAGTTCCTGGGAAACGAATGTGCTTCGAGCTGCAGTTAGAGGAAAGAAGTGGGATTGTTGAAATGAGGCTTGAGTTTTATTTGACTTCTCCTTCAGATTGGATGTGAATGCAACAATTTTGAAGCAGAATATCGCAAAATAATTGATTTTTAAGCTGTAATGGTTCTGAGAATGTTTTGGAGTTCTCTTTTAAATGTCAAGTGGCCATGCTGCTCCATTGCAGGGTTGCCTGGCTTGGTGCACAGTTGGAGGGACTGAACTGATTTTACATTTTCAACCGCTCATAAAAACTCAAACAAAAAAAAAGTGTCATACATTTTAAAGCCTCCTGACTATGATTTGGGTTGTCTTCATCACTAATTTATACCAGAATGCAGCACATAAAAAGCCAGATTTGCCTGTTTTTCTTTTGTGCCGCTGTGCCTACCAGACAGAGGAATCAATGTTGTCAATTACAGTAATGGTAGCCTGTTCAGTGCAGTATAAGACAGCTTCCTGTCCTTGTAAAGGAGGCTGCGGGTTGATGGATTTCATGGCGCGTTCTTGGCCTTGTACACTGTATCCTCCCATTTCTGAATTCCCCTGAGGCAGCAATTAGCCCTCAGTCTGTCAGTGGCTAATGGCTTTCTAATTGAGTCTCCACAGGTAGTGTACCTGTTTGTGGAGGATGAACTGGAATTATATTTTTCTTTTCTTTTTGTCATTTTACAGTGAGCAGCAGGAAGCACTTTCCTCAGTCTATAAGTGTCATCCTCTGTCTCTATCTGATTTTCACCCCTCTGCTTCACATCCAGCATGCTGTTGTGTCATGCTGTTCAGCTCTGATGTCTGTTTGACTCTGTCTCCAAAAAGTGCCAAAAAAAACCATCATCACAGCAAATATACACCCAATTATGTACAATGCCTTGAATACAGGTGACATATGATATATATACATAGTGTAGAAATGATGAACTACACTTAGGGACACTTTTCTGAACAACTAATTGACATAGGACAAAAAAAATTTAGTTGCCAGTATGAAGTTGGATTCTCTGGGTGTATGGGCTCATTGCTCTTGCAGTGCCGTCCATCCTGCTTTCATATCTCTCAAAGCCTCTCATTCGTCCACACCACACATTTCTCTACAGCCTGCATTTTGCCGAGCCTCTTACCAGCTTCAATCTTCTTTCTAATATCCCTCTCCTAAGGTCCATTTTCCACTTTCCATTATCATTCCTGCACAGTGCTCCCTTTTTGGACCCCACTTGTCATCTCAGAGTCCATCTGTGGGTGCACTTTTAAAAGCTTTCTTTTTCTGTCCAGACTGAAGGACACCAGTAACATCACCAATATCACCTACTGTTTTAATTTTTTGATTATTCTTCTATTTTTGTGGTCTGATCATTCTTTGCCAAAGAATTTGATTGAGAATACTTCAAATTCTAAGTCATGTTGCTATAAATAACCTCAGATTAAAGTATCACATCTCGTCTCTCCCCTTCATTCAAATCAGCAGCTCTCTGTATTGATCAGAGTGGGGAGTGCATTAGTGCCTAAACATGGACTCTCGCTCTCAGTCTGGTAAAGCAATAAAGAGCTATTGATCATGCTGCTCATCTAACAGCTGCCTATTTTGTATGTGTGTGTGTGTGTGTGTGTGTGTGGCTTGTAGCTGCTGTTGAGGTGACTTGTTGTCTCAGTAATATCTTCAAATGTTGCTTCCAGTGCACTACATTGCTTACTGTTCTCAAATCTGATCATAAATAAATGATTTCATGTTTTTTTTTTCTTTTTCTTTGATGGAGTAAGTGATCCATCCTTCAGCCATTATGAGCTCTGCTGAAGTGACGAATATGAGAATGCTTTTTGTGTAAATGAGCAACAAATTTTAGTTTATGGTGACGGGCCGATCCCAATCTGGGTCCTCTGGGTATCTGCAGATAACGAGTCAGATACATGCACACATATTTCTGTGCATAGCAGCTAGTTTCAGTTAATTTTTGCCCGGTAACTGATGTTGCAATGTAATCCTTTCAGGCGTTTCCTCAGTCTACGTTTACTAAAGGGGCTTGACTTCTGCCACTGCCAATTTGAGAGAGTTAGAGTCAGAGCATAATGTTAGTAAATCCATATATTTTGTCAACCTGGACATCAGAAGTCAGAGTCACTTGCACCACTTCGCCCCCAAAGTGTTCATACTTACAATTGGTCATTTTTATCCAAAGCGACTTACATATGAATTCACACACCAGTGGCACAGCATCGGGGGCAGTTCTGGGGGTTCAGTATCTTGCCCCAAGGAGTCTTTGGCACGTGGACTGCCGAGGCCAGAGATCAAACCACTGACCTCCTGATCAGTGGACGACCGCTCTACCTCCTGAGCCACAGCCGCCCACAGCCACTTGCCTTTGCAGCAAAATGCTCGTGCTTCAAGCTTTTGTAAAGGAGGGCGGCGCTGTATCAGCAGGAGGCTGATAAACACAGTAGAGCACATTGGCAAAGGGATCGGTTTCATTTCAGCTGATTCCAGTCCTTTGAAATAAGCCTGCATAGATGGTCTCAATACCTGTCCTGAGGTTTGGGACATCCCTAATTGTACAGTATATGCTCCACATTACTTCTCACCTTGCTCTATTATTACACATTTTTCTGTGCAAATTTCTACAGAGAGGTCAACGTGTTATTCAGGTTCAATTACACTCCTGTCCTGTCCTGAGCTTTTGCTTCAGTGTTGCACACAATGTCCTCATGCTGTCATTTACGTCAGGGTTAATACAGCTAATTGCCTGCTCTCTTGTCTGGAACAGGGCTATTTGTCTCCCTCTGTAACATCTCTTAATTATGAATAAAATGAGATCTCATAATGTCAATTTTCACCTCCTATTCACACCATTCTGTCCTTTGGGCTTCTGGCCCCTTCTCCTACATTGTGTGTATCTAATATGCAGAGCCTGCGCCCCTCTATGACGAAAATGCTTTGCATATCTGAAACACAGCATTTTCCGCACAGGTATTTGACCAATAGGTGCGTTTGATAATTTCGTTTCTCTTGAAGTGGTTTTTGAAATGGAATTCAAACATACAACTGCCTGCTTCTGTATCTTTCCCACTCATTTTGCTCTGAGCAGCAGAGCAGAAAATGGGAGTGCACTGTATTGTATTGTGTGTGTGTGTTGGTGTGTGTGTGGGCGTACATACTTGTACGTGTTTGCAGTGGGTGTTGTTTAAGAGATATGTGAGATAATGTGCATATGAATTATGCAGTATTTTCTGTTGTGTTTCTGGGTTTCTTATTTATTAGTAGTGAACAGTCTAATTACATTAATTTGAAGGTGTCATTTAAATTTTACAGTCTGGGCTTAACAGTTTTCTTTAATGATGCTGAACATGATGGATGTGGACTGTGTGTGTGTGTGTGTGTGTGTGTGTGTGTGTGTGTGTGTGTGTGTGTGTGTGTGTGTGTGAGATCGTGAGAGAGGGAAACAGGAAGACAGAGAGGTGGATGAGCGTGTGTGTGTGTGTGTGTGTTTGGAGGGAGGTGAGAGTGAAGGAGGAGGGATGTGAATCCATGATTAATGCAGCATTGCCCTTGCATGTTTTAGAGAGGAGAGAGGAGAGAGGACGGAGGTGAGCCTCACAGCATTAGCATTCTGCCTGTGCTCCTGGAGAAGTCTGCTTTGCCCCTGTACCGATGCTCCACTGTCGTTCAGATTAGTGAATAGACACTTCACAGACACTTCATTGTGGATGCACACCAACCAGCTGTTTTCCAAAACTGTTGTAGGTCCACTGTGTTCTTGTGAATCCCCATCATGCATTAATATGGTTAGTTATGGTGCGTCTGTTCATCTGGTCACAGCTGTGTTGTCTCTTCATGGCTCTTCCTCTAAAGCTGTCAGTGAATACATGGACGATTCTGTTTTTGCTACCTCATTTTTCATTCACATCCCTAATGTGGGATGTTTCATTTTTAAAGGCACAAGCAAAACAGCATTGCCTTGTAGGACTGGGTGATTCATCAAGTGTTATTTTCTGTTGAGATTTGGGCTTCAAATGATTATGAAAACAAAACGATTGTTGTGTCGCATTCTGAGTTGCAATGATGCTTTTGTTTTGTCTTGTGTTATAAATGCAGCGCACCCGTTTCCTTTACAGCGGAGCGATGTCACCCCTCTCTAAAAGCCAAATTTCACTCTTAGCCAGGCAGCATGTTTCGTTCAGCTGGCCGTGGTGAAGTAGGCCGTCGTTTGCGAAATCTCAGCCAGCTGTCGCTTTGATTTTGATGTGCGTCTATAACAGTAGTGCTGCTTGGAGCGACCAAAAAGGACAAGAGCATTGCATTTCAGCAGTGCTTTATCACATTTTATATACCAAGTAAAAAGTACATTATAATACACATTGTATCTTAAATGTCTATTATTATTATTTCTAATAATAGTAAGAAGACATTTATTTTTTAATTGTTTTTAGTTTAATTATATTTGAAGTTCAAGGAAATCCGCTGTTATGAAGACCACTTGTAAATTTTTGTACTTCAATAAATGCACAATATTTCAAAAGTCAGTCAATAATTTTGTTGCGATATTGACCAAAATAATTGGGATCATGGTTTTTGCCTTCAGCAGCCGTATTTCCTTTAAGTGGCAGGGATGCAGCAGGGTCTGAGTTTGAGCTGACTTCAAAACTCATCACATATTTAAATCCTTTATGCTACGCTGTGCTGCCAAAACTCTTTTAGGGGTGTTATATGGAGCAGTGACAGCAGGGTTACTGGTATGCAGAGCAAGGCCCCAGCACAGAGACGAGCTACCGGCCTGACAGTGCAAATTTTGACATTTCTGGTACTGTGCTGCATGATAAGTTAAAATATGAGCACAGCTACCTGTGCAACACAGCAACAGCAAACAGCTGTTGTAACAGCAAACTCAACTCTTGTTCTGTGCATCTCTGAGCAGGACCAGCTATATTTCCACACTGCAGACGAAGGTGTCCCAATTTATGTTACCTGTCCTCACGTGTGACACAGATCTGAATGTGAACAGCAAAAACCTGAGAGCAGCATTTTTCACTTGAAATTAGGTTTTCTTGTAAGCTCAGTTATAGTCTGTGTACTTTTTGAATGTAGACCTTTTAAGTGATTGTTCAGCATAGTTCAGTTTATACACATACAACCCCGATTCCCAAAAAAGGACACGTTCATAAACTACGTTGTTGGGAGAATCAAACCCAGACGATACAATAAGCAGATACAGACATTTTGAAAAAATAATATGACAGCTCCCTTCGTTGGATTAGAATGGAAAATCGAAGTCCGTGTTCAATCAGTACGCACCGTGTCAGTACCTCCAAATGAATCAAACTTATTTAATAAATGACGCCAGAAGAGAATCCATACCTTTAGAAGATTTTTGTACAATTGAGTTACGCTTATGATTTGAAAGACTTATCTACAAGTGTGATTTACGTAGCCAGGGAGGTAGGTATAGGTATGAAAATTGATTTTATGTCTGATGTTAGAGAGGCTTGCAGTGTTTCAGCGCCAGCTCGCAGAGTGTGACCGTCTCCCCGACACTGGTGTCAGAGGAAGCGATTGTCTAGTGGACGAGTAGTGGCAGAGCTGTTTAAGCGTCCCTTTTTGATCCATACAGCTGAGATAATACAGCAGCCATTGTGCCAATCGATTCCTGCGTTTGTCCTCCTGTGCTTGTTGTCCCCCTCCTGTTCCACCTCCACTGGGCGGAGGAAATGTTTGCACACAAAGCTTGTTCGAGTAGTTATTTCTGCCGCTGCCTCGGGTCACATATTGAGCTGAAGTTGGCAGTAATAACTTTTTCTGCTGTGTCTCAGACAGGTGCTGCTGATTGTCTCCAGCTTACTTTTTGTGCTATAGGGTGTTTTTGGCACTGTACAATAGCTACCATTCATGAATGACAATGAATGAATGGAGTATTTGTTTATATACTTATTTTATAACTTGAATTGATTAGTTATGTAACACCTCCTATTTCCCAAGACAGGGCGGATGCCTCAGTGTGTTGTTTCAGATGAGTGACCGATGTTCAGACTTGTTTTTCAGACCAGGTGGGCACAATCTGCATAAAAATTAGAGATTTGTTTCTGTTGGAATCTGCACTCATTTGTTCATAAAACTCCTTCAAATATTCATAGCTGTGTGAATTTCCAGTTGCACCTGCCAGGCCAGCATGCCAAAGTTTAGTCCCAGGAGAAGTCATGACCTGCTGTACTCTGCCTCTGATTGGCTTGCACTGTTGTCTTTGTTGGTTGTGTTTGGATTAGGCATGAGGAGTGAGACTGGTTAGGGTGAGGACAACTCCACGACATTTAACACACATTTTCATTAGCTGCAAAGGGATGCGTTCAGTTCACCATCCACCATAAATATGAGCACGTTCGCGCACAGCACTGTAGTTAGTCATCCAAAGATTGTAACTGTAAAATCTCCTGCTCCATATATGAACCCTGGTCAGCATTCTTTAATCATTTGATTGAAGGGATCTTTATGAAAGTTTGTATTGGCCTCAAATATCCAGTATTCGTCCGGGGCATTATCAGAGTTATATAAGTAATTATGAAATCCTTCCATAAGTATATGTCAATGAACCAATTCATCTATCATTTATCATGATTTGACATGAATTTGTGGTGGAAAAAGCACGGCGTTCTGTGAATGTGTGATGGAAATAATGAGCTAAGAAACTGTCCTGAAAATGTAGATACAGAAAAGCTCCATCTAATCCATCAGCCTGTTTGTGACTGCCAAATATTAACAACTGTACGATAAATACTTTAAGAATGAGTTGATAATGAATTTATCTGTCTATTCTGCTCTCAGTTCAACATTGCAGTGGTACCAAATGCTTGAGATGTGGCAAAAAGCACTGTTTTCTTATTTTTTGAGTACATACGACATTAATAGGGAATTTTATTAAGTAACTTTAAGAGGTTTTATGAGCTGTGATCATGAGAGCCCCCTCCCCAGCATTGTTTGATGTTTCACAGGCGCTGTAGACAAGATAGTCAAACTCTGGTTGGATGACACCAATATGAAAACACAACAAATGCCCTGGAATGCACTCCGCTCTATGTTTATATTTTCACACATCAGAATAAACCCGTTTGGATCACACTTTACGAGCTGACATACTTTACCAATTGCTCATTAAAACAAACAGCAGGCTTCCAAAAACTCTCCCACAACTGCACCTTTGCTGCAGCAGATCTCTTGCTTCATGCAGAGAATTACAAATTTCAGCTTTAAGACAAAGTTTGTCCCCCAGATTTTTCCTTCAACTACTGTGAAATCAATAAAACTAAAAACTTAAAAATTAAGCCACTTTCATGACAGTTGTAATTGACCTGATCTTAAAGTAAAATCAGCCCCACCCCCCCCCCACCCCACCCCCCCACCCGCTGCTGACCTCGAGTATCATGTCTTCCTTGTATAGTGATTCCATAGAATTGGTAATGCAGGAACCTTGTGTTCAGCTAAATGTAAATAAGTGTCTGCATTCAGTTATCAGCCCACATTCATCTGTTTACATCTTCTACCTTTGACACTAGCATCCATATTTATCAAGCATATTTTATATCTGCATAATACTGCAGATGATTTGTGTCTGTATTGTGGGATTTGTAAACATTGTTAGCCACAACAATGTGTCGGCTGGCTTGAGACATAACCGTATGTTAGCCACGGACATTTTCACAAGTTAGCATTAATTACAATACGGTTTCCTCGTCGCACCGTAGCTACTTAGATTCATTTTGCAGCTAAGTTTTGACATTCAAGAAAAAAATATGAGTAAATACTGATCCACATATGCAAAAAACATATAATTTACTGTCATGCATTTAGATTCAGCAAACCTGAAGACAATTACCAATCATTAAAAACGACGTGTTGGAGAGACTGCCACGTGAGGATGATATACAAGTTTCAGAACAGGTGAAATGTGTCTGTGATGAACTGTGGAAGTGTCTTAAAAAGTATTCTTTTTTATGGAAAAGCAAAGCCTTCAGTTTCTCCTGAGTCCTGTGTTGGCCTGCCTGTTTGAGCAGTCTTTATGTCGGCCTCTTTTGCACACAGACCAAGTTTTTTTGTTGCCATCTGCTTCAGTGCTCTGTGGAAATGGATGACAGCGTCTATATAAACAACACTGTGGAGTTATGCACCACAGACTCTACAAAATTTCTTTTCTTTTTTTTTTTTTTTTTTGCCCTGCTTTGACTTGAGCTTAAAATATCTTTTTGCAGAGTTTTGGCCATGAGACTCTTTGATTGCAGCATCCATTACCTTTGCTTTCCCTCATTACACTTGTGGAAGAACAGAAATTGACAAGATAGTTGTTATTTTTGTCTGTGTTGTAGCTTAAAATATCTCTGAGAAGAAACTGTTTCGTGTATTATGATTGTGGGGAAAAGCAGGCCTCCTCTAAGCATCCCATGTAGGGTGGAGTAAGCGTGATAGTGAATGTAAGGACATCTTTGAGTGAGGTGGCAATAGAGTTAAAAATACAAGCAAGCAGAAATGTCAGCCATTAGTGAATGAGATTCTCTGAGAGTGGGGCCTCTTATTGGTCCTCGTCATGACTCCCATGACTCTGAGCACCTGGATGTCAAGGTGGGGTTTGTGTTTGATGCAGGAATTTGATGCTTTTGTGTTTGATGCAGCTTTAATTGGGTTACCTGTGGTGTAGAAGTCAGGTCCTCCACCTGTCTTTGCTGAATGACATGTTCACTTTGAGTGACTTCCTCCTTGTTACCTTCAGACACACTACAACATGCTCTGCACACCTGTGCTTCTTTATTTATCCAACTCCGTTTTGTCGCACTGATTCTCTGCAGTTTTTTCCCCTGAATTAGGAATATTTGTTGCAATTAAGCCTGTACGAAAGCTGCAACGAGGATTAATCTTTAGGAAAGTACATACATTAATCAAAAGGGCAATGATCTGAATCCTACAGAGACTCTGCAGAATTGAGTCATTTTATCTCATCGTGTTTAGTAGTCAGACGGGTGCCGAAATTTTGAGGCTGATAAAGATAATGATGTTTGGGATTTCAAAAATCTGCTAATGAGATATATATACTTCTGATGGCATGACTGTACAGTTTAGTGGATCAGTTTGTGCTAAGGAATAAATGATAAAAGCAACAGTGCTGTCCTGGTGTGGCATTTTGTGCAGACCAGTTTCTGTCGGCTGTATTTAAAGCTCGCTCCCCAGCAGAATAAATGTAAAGTATAAAGTATCATAAAGTGTGAACTGTTTCATTGCATCTCATGTTATCTCTGCTTAATGTACATTACCGTATTACCTATTGGAGATGAACAGTTATAGTCCAGGTGCCAGTTTGACATTACTTTTCTACCTATTCCATTCCATTAACTTACTCACCCTACAAATCTGATCCTGTGATCCCTGAATTCATACCTGTACTGAATGCATTGAGGGTTTTAGTTAAAAAACAATGCAGTCTGTAGATCTCTACCCATGCATAACTTCTTCATTCAGAATGATTATACACTCAGACGGGGTATTATATACAGTGCATTTTCAAAGTTGCACTGTGCCCCTGCCGTCGTCCACAGTCGTCGGCCATAGCCAAGCCATGCTCAGGTTTTCATTCTTTGCTCCTGCATCTTGGGCTCTGAATGATTTTCCCTCCTGTCAAAGTGTAAAATGATTGTATGTTGCAAAGGATTCATTATCACCGTGGACAAGGACAGAGCACATAAAATGACATTGATCATGCTCCATCCATCTTGACACGTGCGAATGTTTGCACAGATCCTGCAGAAGGGATATAAATACTCCCTAAGCTTTGTTTAAGTTGTCTGCTGAGCTGTTTATGCTGAGCTCAGGAATGTACTTTTTCTTCTGTTGACAATTGCTTGTGTCCCCACTTCGGGGTGTGACACCATGCTTCCTGGTTATCTGATTAAGCCCAGCCATTTCTGCATCTCTGTGAACGCTGTCTGAACTCTGTTCAGCTAATCAGAGCTATGGGGGCACTTCTGTATTTCTTTGGGCTCAGGGTTATAAAACTGCCATCTGTAGTAATGTAAATACATTACAGCCCCCAATCTTCCCAATGAGATGTCACTTCTCCAGAATGCACAGTGTGTTAGTCCTGTAAGACCCAGATCGACTTGGAGGCAGCTTCGCCATGCTTTATTTTTCATGGGGCAAACAGTGTGTTATGGTCCTTGTACTGTGCCCCAGGTTTGAGGCTGTTGTCATCATTAATTCTGGGCTCTGCGTAACGTCGCCACGACCCATTACAAACCCACACCTCCATCTTGGCTCTGCGGTGATTCATTGCTCTACATTTCTCATTAATAACTCCTGCTGCATATAGCTTGGTGAGGGAAGAGACAAAGAAAGTGGGCCACAGTAGACAATGAAGCCTACAGTTGTTGGTCCATATAGACACAGTGCAGCAAAAGCAATTACTGGCACAACATTGGAGGGAGTGTTAGACCACCTCCATGGGCTAATCATTGTGATAATCCATCTTACAGTGGCTATTTCTCCCCTGCTAGTAGTATTGGTAGTACTCAACAGAGTGTAAAGAGGTTCTGATGTATGGTTCTACATTAAGCATTTAAAGAGAAACTGGTGCAAGAGAAGGTCTGGTGTATGAATCGAAGTAGCTTCCAGGTCCTCATCCTCTGGACTTTGCAGGAACATAAATACCCAGCGTCTAACTTTTGTGTGGAGAAATGGTCCATTTATTATTCTCCTGAGGCTAACTTCAGGTTCAATACTGAGCCTTCAAGGTTAGTGGTGGGTCACTTCTTGCCAGGCTGCATTGCCAAACTTAACCTGCACAGCTAGCCTGCTTCAGAGCAGCTTATGTTTGAAATAACAGATCGACGCGTATTAATGCACCACCTGCTGACCAAGCAATGCTCTTGGAAAATGGCTTCACTGTTCATAGGATAGAAGACCCTGTGGAGCTCAGTGTGTGGATCATGAATGGGTCTCTTGGGAAGACAAGAAGAGACTGCTGAAGGCCTTTGGCTCTCCCTGACGATTTTTTTTTTTTTTTTGTAAGATACAGCTTTACTGATATTGCTCAACAAGCGCTGAAGCTTTGTACCAGTATTTATAAGATATGAAAGTACTCAAGCTTAATACTTTGAATTATTTATTTTAATTGTATTTTTTATTTGCTCCCAAGTCTGTTTGACAACTCTTGGGTTGAATCTGAAAAAAAAATGGCTAAAATTGTCAACAATACATCTAATTAACACTTTAATTTAATGGAATAATTTAATCAGAGCCACTTGTGCCCTGATGATGGAAACTTCTTATTTGTCTAATATAATAGTTTGTTCTTCATTTGTAAAATATGCAGTCCCTGAATGCGATTGGTCTTATGCTATGAATGCTGAATCTTTTATGATGAGACCTGGGTTGACTTACCAAGTTTCTATGGCAATGCAGGCCGTGATCGTAAAGGTATTCCCCAACACCTGCAGTAAAGACCGCTTTTCCTCCAGTATTGGACGCCATTGCCCTATAAAGTCTTTTGCCGACTTTTCATGCAGCTTCTCTCACAGAAGCAGCTCTTTACGACCTCTGCAGCAGCCAGTGTGTTCGCTCTTCACATTGACTTTACATTGTGTTAGAAAAGAGAGAGTGCTCATTAATCATTGGCTCTGATGGGTCAGAGAGCTCTGAATATTACAGGTTTCTGTGACATGCCACTTGAATATTTTTTCAACAACCTGTTGAAAAGTGTGTGGTGGCGTGTAATGCTGGACTAAAAAGTCCTTTCAGTTATAGAACAGGACGTTTTCGCTGTGTGCCTTTAAAATGTTTTCATGTATGTTACAGTGTAAAAATGCAGCACTTACATACAGCAATACAGATTTACTCCTTTTTTCATGCATATTTGAGATCCTGTGATAAGCTTATGACTACACTGTTCACGCTGTTACTCAGGTGCGTTCTTA
The DNA here is from genome assembly GCF_051107435.1 of Chaetodon auriga. Taxonomy (NCBI): domain Eukaryota; kingdom Metazoa; phylum Chordata; class Actinopteri; order Chaetodontiformes; family Chaetodontidae; genus Chaetodon; species Chaetodon auriga. The sequence continues at coordinate 9,194,239 of NC_135079.1, read as the reverse complement.
TAGGCACAGTTAGAGCAGAGTGCATGCGATTCTTTCCCAGAAAGAAAAAATAATGATGCAATTTTCTGCAATTTGACATATATTCAGAGTGCAGCTCTCCTTCAGCAGTATTAAATAGGTTGCTATGCCATCACAAGTCACAGCTAGCTCGCCAACTAGCCAGCCATCTTGCAAAACCAAGCCTATACTTCTCAAATGCAATTAAGAGTGTACAATTAATTGCATTTCATATTCACGTTTGATGAAGAGATTGATGCTCTGTGAACCACATCAGCATCACACCGTTAAGCCGCAGCCTGCGTCTCCTCCAGCACTGATGCACAGAGTGCTGGATGAAACCAGAGAAAGGCGGTGTGTGACCTTTTTTAGGTCTGATCTGTGAGGAATACATTTCACTGGTGACATAAAAGTAATATATAAAATAAATAAAAATACCTAAAATGCAGAAATAAAAAATCTAGTGTTTGGGCATCTGCTGTTCAAACTAAAAGGCTAATCACATCCTGCTTGTCTGCAGTAAAATATTCCAAATCAAACCCAAATCACAAATTTTGTCCTTGGCACTGTTTTTTTTAATACTGTTTAAATTTGCGGTGAATAAATGCTGCACCCTGCACATGCCATAATTGTTTAGACTCACACATAACTGAGATGGAATAATTACTGAAACAATAATAAGAATTTTGTGGTGGACAAAGGAGATCGACTAATTTTTGTTTTTGTTTTTGAGGCCGTGAAGGGAGAGAAGGTGTGAGGGTGATGTGGTGGAGATAACCAAACGCTCCCAGAACAAGCTGAAGAGTGTGTACAGCTGCTTGTAGAAAAAAGCCCAAAGCATTAAACTTTCCTTCACATCCCAGTTGTTTTGGATGTAATCTCTCCACCATGTTGTGTTCCATTTTCTTTTCCCATTATCTTTATCTCTGCCCGGATCACTTGGGAAGGCTTACCTGTTTCACCTTATTCTCTATTTGTTCAGATGCAGCCTTGTGAGTTATTTTAAATGGAGCTGAGAGTTTCCTTTGTACTAATCTCAAGCGTGTGTCACTTGCCACCGGGGTGACGAGGAAGCTCCATAGCGAGGCAATTTGGCACACCGCAGCCCCCAGAAGTAACAGCGCATTGAGTGGCACAGCCAGGAGTCCTCGTGGCTTCATCACATTGTCACTTGGAGGCTTCCTCATTAATTCAGAATAATGTGACAAGGCCAGCTCGTATCACTTTAAATTTTGATATTTGACTCTCAGCATCAGCTGATACTCAACAGGGTCTCACTATATTAGGCGTCAAATATAATAATTCAATAAAACTTGGCCATTGATCAGCAACACATATTTGACTGGCTGTTTCCTGAGGCCTGTCCCCAGAGCTGTCATCACTACGCTCGTCAAGCTTTCCATTCTCCAACCCCGATTCCAGAGAAGTTTATAAAACACAAGTAGAAACAGGATGCAGTCAGTTTTAAGAAGTGGTCTCGAGCCCATGTAGTAATATCCTTTATACAATCATGTGTTATATATTCAGGAAAGTCCCTAAAAGGCCTGTTTTTTCGCGGGCATTCGGATGAGTTCTTACAGTTTAAGAGGATCTTTAGTCTCCGATGAGGAACTTGCAGCTCAACATTAAAGCTCCTGAAAACATGGAGCGACGAGTTTGTGAGTTTTTTTGCTCAGGAGATTTAAAAAGTGTGGATTTATGACTCGCAGAGATGGAAATACTTTTTGCCCTCCTTTCACCTCTGATTTTTAAATATTAAACTAACTACTCCATCAGTTTTCTATAAAGATTAATTGAAGTACAGACATCTGGGGAGACTTCCGAGCTGTTTGCTTTTGAGTCTGCCCGTACGCAGCAAACACCATTAAACTGGAGAGTTTCTGAAGTGCCGCCACTTATGGCTGATGGTTAGATCATCACCTATTGTAAGTGTGAAAGTCCAGACATGTCGCTCCATCTGTTGGGAGGGAACGGTGATTATTAGCTTGTGTTCGGGTTCTTATCGCTGCTTAAGCTGGCCAAAAAGCCTTGTGTTCAGAGATGAACCGTCAAGCTGGAGGATTTGATTTCAGAAACAGCAGTCGTATCATCAGCCCCAAAAAAGGCGAGCGCCGGCCACTCCAAATCCATTTTCTCCAGACTGAATCCAGTTGCTCTAGAAATAACAGCGGCCCTGTTTGTTTGATACTGATGATAGCAGGGGTAAGAATCAGATAACAAGCAGGGGCGCCGATACAGTCTCCCCGTCGGTCACTGATCCCTCCAACTTTTCCCGTCTTTCTCATCCCCAGAGTCCTCTGCGGCCCAAGCTCAGTTTCTTAGCTTTGAATATCTTCTTCCCCCGAGTGCAGGCGATGCTGGTGTTTCATCCGTCATCTGCCTCCTCCTGTGCAGCTCCGAACTGGCCAGTTTAAGAGAAACGGTGGTAGGGGAGGTATTCAGACTTTGACCTCTTTGTTAAGTGGGTACAATTGTGTGTAGTTTCTCTGCAGACAGCCATGAGTAATAGTAGCCTTGTGTTTCATTGTTCACCTTGTTCATTCTCTGTGCCCTGGAAAATCAAAAAGGAGCAGTGCATTCGTTCACGGAGTGTAAGAGACACTTGTTACTCTTCTAAAATGCAGCATGGGAAACAAACCAATGATGCTGTTGTGTATCTTCTCCTAAAAGCGATCGACTTTGTGTGTTTTCTTGCTCTTAATTTAATTGTAAATATCTTTATGAAATGAGAAATCCAACATCTCTTTCATGACTAAGCCAGGTTTCGTCTGTCTGCCCAGATGGCCTGTCGGGATGACAGATTACTTATTGAGGTTTGAATAAATCATCATCAACAACATGACCGTGAAGGCTTCTTAACAGCAAAGCTGGTTGCAAAGTGCATGCTTGTGGAATAAAAGTTCAAAACCACCGCCAACCGAAACAGTCTTTGCATTATGAGCAGCGTATAATTGAGAGCTAATGACAGATATTAAGCATCAGAAGCAACCAGATGTAGGCTCAAAATTTAGTTTAACCAGCTGAGGCCACAGGTACTGTTCACTTTGTCAACATGCCCAATACAAAATAACCCGTTCTCTACCTTCTTCATTAAAAACAAATCAATGTCTGCTGCCGCATTAGTGTAGTAGAGTTTTGTTTTGCTGCTTATTAATCTCCCTTTTCATGCATGGAGGTTTGTGTGTGTGTGGACGAAACAGTCCATCGGATCATGGCATAACACTCTCCCCTATTTCCATAATATGTCAAATGCTCCGGGGAGGAGTGCGGTCTGGAGCGCATTGGTTCATTTACATCTTTTAATGGTGCAAATGTTTCAACTTGTTTTTTCATCAGAATTAAAGAAACTGGGATTCACAGCCTCGATCGAAGAAGCACCTCATCGAGCTGCACATTGATGAAAGTGTGGAAACGCCTCTTTATTTAATGCAGCCTGCAGCCACTGGTCACACTCGACCCTGGAAGCAGAAAGTCGACACCAGTGGATGCATGTGTTAACGCTGAGCACCATGATGTTACTTTGAAGGTAACATTATATCATGAAGATAACGTGTGGTAACAATTGTCTTGCACTGGCCCGGCACAATGAGCTGTGTAGTCCACAGCCCTGAGAGTGAATTAAATGTATTAATCTCTGAGTCAATTTTCTTCTGAAGTGTATGTCACACAGTTCATCATGCCCCGTCTCTGACCTCAGAAATTGAAGTACATGAGCCCATTTATATGACTGTGAGACCTGTCCTCTTACATCTCTTCTTGGTTTTATGCTGTGTATGGTCAGATGTGTGTCTGTCCATGATTCCTACATTTGTCTTTAAAGATTTCTGCTGGCATATTGAGGACATTTTGAAGAATGGTTGCACAGGGAGGTGGGAGGAACAATATAGGTGAATGAGCTAATGGCTTTATGGTTAGCAGATGGCGTAAGTGCTCTTAAGTTTTGCTGCCTTAAGACAAAGAGGTGCATAATGTAGTTGTGCCTTTAATTTCACTCATTCAGGCTGATTGCTTTGTGTAGTGTCTGGCAGGATTGTATCAGAGCTGTGGAAATCTTCCTCCTTGAGCCTGTGGCCCATTCTGCAGAATAAAAACCTGATCCTGCTCTCTTTTTTTTTTTTCTTCGGTGCAGCTGGCAGTTGCTTTGTCTGCATTTTGCCAGCTTTAGGTCACTTCAAGGAGTCAGGTCAGTTCCCCTTTTATCCTGGCTGTTGTAATGATACCAGAGCTCTCAACCACCGCCGAACCTGCAATTTGTCTGAATAGTGACTGATTTGAGTTTGAGGACGTGGTACTGACAAATAACAGTAATAAATAGGCTAATTTAAGTAGCGTAGTGCCTCAGTAAGTGGATCACAGTACACCTGTTTTGAACCAACACAGTAACAACACGGCAGCAGAGTCATGATGACATAAGTGTAGCTGTAGAGGGTTAAAATCTGCTGATACTGAATTAACAGGGATTTTATTTTTACCACTTTATTAGGTTGTAAAGGTCTAAAGGGGAATACTGACACATCCTGCATGTAGAACATAATCACCCAGAAAGTGGTCATAGTACAACCAGCAATCTCTAAACGGTCTCTTGCAGATCCTGCAGAGACCACATGTCAAGCCGTGTCTCTGACAGTTCGGGCAGCAGATCTCTTGGTATTTCCCTCACACTTTCACATTTTCCTTATGTACTGAAAAAAAAAAAAGAAAACTGGGCCAGTCTCCCGGCACACGGTGCTCCAGAAATACCTGCAGGTGATAACTAGCTGAGGTTTTCTAGCAGGTGTCCTGTCACCTCCGCCATTATGTATGCATCATACCTGTGGGTGGAGGTGGTAATTAACTGTTGCTTTGCCATTTTTAGAACGTTGCCATGACAGCTCTCTCTCTGTCTCTCTTTTCTCACCTTCATTTTCTCAATAACTGTCACCTACTTCCACCGTCTCCTTCCGTTCTTTTGTCCCTCTCGTAATGTGTTAGTACATATTTTCTCTTTCTGTTGTATTTTTCTTTTACGTACGTTCAGTGTGGAGTGTTTCCATAACAGAGTTGAAAGCAGTCGCTCTCGAATCCTCTCACTGTACAGGTTTTGTGTGTGTTTGGGGTGGTCCGGACGGGCTGACATTGCCATCCATCATGGTCAGCCCAGGTCAAGGCTCTGCCCAGTGGGCTGTGGCCTGCAGGTAACAGCAGCTGCAGCAGTGTCTCAGCTGTCATCCGTCTGCAGAGTGTGAGTGTTACAGGTGCTGTCCACTTCAGTCCACTGACGCTCACTGGACATGGCTGGAAATGAAATGCCTTTCTGTCTTTTTGTGCTCCAAGCCTGCAAATGAGAAGCAAATTTGTAGCTTGACTGATGCTTGTATCCAGATCTGTGACTGATCAGTTCCAGTCGGCATCTTTTCTTGTGTTTGTACCACAGTGTGTGTATTCACCCCTTTTTGTTGCCACGTTTGTTTTAAAGTTTTAAACCAGTTCCTCTGTTAATAGTTGTTTTTTCCTTGTTGAATAAAGATTATTTTATAGTTGTGTTTCTATCATGTATTCAAAAGAGCTGAGACAATTAGTAAATGAATCTATTAATTGACTGATGGAAAATTAATCAGCATTTATTTTGATAAATCCTTTAAGTGACGTATCAAACGTTGTCTGGTTCCAGCTTCAGTGAAGGCCTGAGGGAAGACGCTGTGTGCTTGAAGGGAAAATTTGGTGTCAGTGGTGTGATGGGTGTGCAGTGATGTTTCCTGCCTGGTTCCTTCCTCTGGAGCTGTTTAAGTCCTGAATGTGAGCAGGTTGGCATCAGTGATTTCCTCTGCAGTCCTGACTGCCCGTTGCACTCTATGCTGGATGCCCGTTTCCCTGGGTCCTGGGAGAGAGAGGATCCCAGATACATGAAAGTTTCCACATCAGACACAGTTTGGTGATGGGGCAGTGTTGCTGAACTCAACTGTTAGCTCCACAGTTTTGAGCGTGTTTCAGCTCCAGGATGTTCTGACCGCAGCAGATGGCCAGCTGTTCAACATCCTGTCTGTGTGCAGACTCGTCACCGTCCCTAATGAGGCCGGTGACCGTGGTGTTGTCTGCAAACGTCAGGTGTTTAACAGACAGCTCCACTGAGGTGATGTAAAGGAAGAGCAATGGGGAGAGTACACATCCCTGGTGGGTGCCAGTGCTGATTGTCTGGGTGCTGGGAAGTTTGATATGCACTGACAGCTGGAGGCTGACACAGTGAGCTTGTGGTGGACTTCAGGGATGATTGCGTTGAATGCTGAGCTGAAGTCCACAGTGTCTCTGTGGAGTTGAGGTGTTGCAGGATGTGGCGCCACTGACCTGTTTGCCTGTTAGGCTAACTGCAGGTGTCCAGCAGGGGCCCTATGGTGTCTTTCAGGTGATTCAGCAACAGTCTTTCAAGTGTTTTCATGACCGCAGACATCAGGATCATGGGGCTCTAGTCATTTAATCAGGATGATTGTGGAGTGTTTGAAGCAGGGGGAACTTGACTCAGCTCCACTGATCTGTTGATGGGGACCAACTGGTCAGCACAAACTGTCAGACCTTGTCCTTTCCTGATCACTATTTCAGTGCTTTTGTATTAGATTACCTTACACTATACAGGTGTTGTCTTTAATTTGAAGTACAGTTTGTCGCATTAAAACGATGATGGTCCACTGCCATCACAGCCTGACAAATGAAGTAATAAAATGAAATGACTGCCTGTGGTGAAATATTTAATAACTATGACGGCAAATATTCATGTTTGACAGTAGAAGTGCGATAACATCAAAAGGTGAGCGTTAGTTTAAGAGGGAGAGGACGTTTGAGTGATGATATCTGAGGTCTGCGAAAGCTCTTCTCTGCGTCTGTTACTGCGCCGGAGATGGAGGAGGGGATACAGACCAGACGTGCCAACATTAAGCCCTCAAGTTGTTGCTTTGACACAATTCAGGTATACAGTGCACAGTGGTCAAATACAAGTCCTGGTCTGATGTCAGAAGAATAATATAACATCAGTACGAATGGTGGCTGCACTGGACATCAACCTATGGTGTGATAAATCTCCAGCGCCGTGAGGCAGGTACTGTAGCACTGCGGCCAATCTAAATGTTACAAGGTTGTGAGGGCATGAATGTCTCTGAGATGATCAACTCCGCCATCATGGATGTTTTATTGAATTTGGCACGCAGCACTTCTAGAACTAAACAATAAGCCTTGAACCTTACATCACACACACTCTCAATTCAAAAGACAAAGTATGTGTAGTGTCCAGTGGAGCTAAAGCAGCTGGTCCATCAACAGAAAATGAATTGCTGCTGTTTATAATACGATATATTTACAGGATGGGAATATCAAATGCTGTAGGACAGTAACAACAATGCCAAACATTCATGCTTTTCTTTGTCTAAGGTGATCGTAATGTGAGTGTCTTTGGTCTTATAGTACTTAGAGTTTTTCTAATCAGTTAATTGAGAAAATAATGAGTACAACCCTGATTCCCAAAAAGCTGGGATGCTGCAGAACAGCGTCCCAGCTGTGAAAAGTATGTAATCATTGCTTTTCCTGCTGCAGATATATGTATCAACAACAAAAAGTACACACTTCAATGCCTCAGGAAATGAGTCCCCCAAATCACAGCAAGTGTCCTGCAAGACCAGTACCTTTCTGTTAAACAGCCTGGAACTGGAAATGGAAGAAAACACTTTATTGAGAACAGACAGTGTTTTGGAGGAGCGATGTTGGCTGTAATATACACACGTGATGGGCAGACCAGATATCAGGGATCTGCCCATACCACAGGCAGGCTTAGAGCTGCAGCCTATTAGGTTTTCATTGATGTCTCCAAAGATTCAATAAAAGATAAGGCACCCAGATCCAAAGCAGTGCTTGCTTACCTTCTTCTGTGTCCTTGGCACAGGCTAATTCTCACTCATGGTGGCATATTCATGGTGTGAAGCACAGGCTGACTGCCAGATTGCAGAATTCGTCTTTTGTGTGGAGTTTTTGCTTGTCCAGTGAAATAATTCAGCGTCTACCTGATTGATTGGCACCATCTCTGGTATCAACATTGTATCTCCCTTAGGATGAACTGAAATGACTTCCTGATTTTTCCCGTAGCAGCATCAAAGTCAAAATTTCAGTTTGTTCAGTACTTTTGGTTTATGATCAAATACCTGCAAATCTAAACCATCAGTCTCAGCTGTTCTTTGTGTTTTGTGCTATACCTGCTCAATGTATTAGCATGCTAGTATTGCCTTTATGAGCATGCTAGCATGCTAATAGTCACGTTTGCCTAAGTACAGCCTCATAGAGCTTCTAGTCTTGTGGTATGATTTTTGCTTTAATGTGAAGCTCGATTTGTATTTAATTTACTGGATTAGGCAAAAAGACATTCTGGTTATTTTATTGATCAACATTTTAAATTGATTGTAAAGAAACTATATTAATACATATCCAAGGGTGCACATAACTTTTAGTCAGGTGAGTACGAGGACATGGTGTTTGATACGTAGCATGACCTTAAACACAATTTCCCTCGCTGTCCTCCTCAGTGTCTCTCTCACTGTCCTCTGTTACAGCTTCCTGCCCGGTGGATGATGAAGATGCACCTCGCAGCCCCTGGTTGAGCCTCTGATTAGCTCCATCCACAGGTCAACAGCTGGCTTTGACTCTGAGATGTCTCTGAGGTCGTCTTTGACAGGTGAATGTGCATCACAGCACGAGAAAAACAATACACTGAGCTTTCCACTGATCTTCACTCAACATGTGGGAAGTGGTTGGTCATGGAAGCCATGATTAAGACAAAGAAATTAAACAGTGATGATGTTCAAAGATGGCTGATTTTGGGTGGATGTTAGGCACCTGTTACCATTGATGTTTAGGTCATTGCTAACCTTCTTTGGGCCTTCCTGGTCTTGTGTTTAAGTCATTCTTCATCATTATACACATAAGCTCTTCTTTTGAAACTAAAATGATTTCCCACTGCACCATCACATCCTAATTACAAACTCTGTTCATGTCTCTCTACGGAGATCTGCAGAACAGTCAGTCAGTAGCTTGTTAACTAGTCCATGACCCATTATCGTCTCTGTAGTTGTGTGTAACTCTCAAATACAAGTACACCCACACCATGTAATGATCATAACAGCGTGTCGTACCACCACCAGCTGTTCGGCTGCAGCGGCTGTCACGTTAGAACCGGCGACTTCTCTGTTTTGATGAATTAGTCTGCTGCATAATTTCGAATGTCTTTATTGGTCTCCTGATATCTCCACAGCGCGCTTCAAGCAAACAGCTCAGACGACCAACAAAGGCTCCAGAGCAATGAAGAAGGCAATGATTAGATAAGAGTGCGATGGTGAGTTAATGACAACAGGCTAATTATTTCTTAATTCACCCTAACATATGTAAACAATCAGCGAATAATTTCCTGTTGAGATAACCAGCCGTTTATGATGCACTATAGAAAAAGTGTATTCCCGAAGCTCCCATTGGCTCTCAGCGGATCGGCGGAGCGTAATGTGAGCAGAGTCAGGTGCCCGTCTCCGTCTGTCTCTCTCTCTCTCTCCGTCATGTCTTGATGTCTCATTAGCGATGTGCTCTAGGGTTATTGATCTCTGGGAGACGTTAATTACGTTATCAAAGCTCGAGTTGTATCTTTCGATATAGTAAACACAGGAAATGAGGATCTGGGTCTGATTGTGTTTACCGTTTTCAGTCATGTGCGGACTTGAGCCTCCGTCTGAACCCTGAGTGTAATCAGAAGGATATTAATCGATCAATGGACGGCCAGTAATAAAAGCTCATTGCATCTCATTTTGTGACCATTTTCACAGAAGGGATAGCTTCTGCTTTCTAATTTCCTCTCTTTTATTTCTATTATATTAAGCCTGCGACAAATAGTCCTCTTCTTTATCGACTAATGTGGCTTCTAGTTTTTTCAATGAATCATTCAGGCAGTGCCGTCACAGTTTCTAAGGATGCAGCAATCCAACTTTTCTTAACTCTGGGTGCCTGCTGATACTCTGCGCCTATCTGATCCAGCCCTGGAATTAAACTCTGATTGGGCTCACTCCTACGTACAGCACATAACGCTGTAATTTCTCATCACGTCTTAATTCTAAATTAAGAATTCATACTCCATCATTCTCTTTTATTTTTAATCTGGATTGATGAGTTCTGATTGCTAACAGTTTCCCACAGCCTGAGGTGATGTCTCCAGATTGTTCCACGTTCAGTGTCCCCCCAAGATAAATTATAATCACTTCGGTTATCTCCTGACTTTCTTTAGCACCTTTATTAGGTCAAAACTTGAATTATACTCGTCATGTCATTGCTTGATGAATAACATAATATATTAATTACCAAAATTGTTGCAAAATGATGAATTAATTGACCTTCCAGCACGACTGTTTAAAACAGTTATGTCACACAGTTGTGACACAGCTGTCGGACTACAAAAGCAGTCACCTGGAAAGAGCCTCGGCCCAGACTTAGCCGGGCTTGTGTGTGTCTACATGAGCAGCTATGTAATCCAGCAGCAGCAGCTGCAGTAAGAGCATTAGTGTGGATTCGTATGCCAAGCAGCAGTTGTGTCCTCGGCTTCTCCAGAGCTGTGTTTGACTCTACTGTGATTTCTGTCCTCTTGGCTGTTCTGTTGTTCGGCCATCAGACCAAAGTGCAAATTCTATCAGCAGGGGTTTATTCAATTCAGTTCTCCTCCGCCTGAAACCTGTGGACCAAAAAAATGGAACGATTTTCCCCCTTTCACAGTGTTCACACACCATCCAATTAGGGCTCCCAAACACAAGGGAGAGAGCAATAGGCAGGCAGAGGTGTGGGCAGCATAAAAGGACAAAAGAAGAACAGTGGTGTGACAGGTTCTAGAACGTAGATGGAGACTGTAGAGGAGGGAACGATGGTGCCTTTGAACACATCATACCTGCTTGTGCTCTGTTGAACTGTGTTGATCTTAATCAGCTTTCACTCATTTTTAACGCTGTTTCCCATTAGATGTGTGTTTTCTACTGTATGTTATTAAGAAATTACTGCTAAATTATCCCTGTGTACTAGAGCTAAAAAGATATTCCACAATAAAAATACTGAAGACTTGTTAAAGGTCATCACAAACAGGGTCTCTATTACATAGACTGTCCACCAGATGGCACTGTAAAGTTTATTTTCCACAAATTTTAAAGGATCCTCATCAAAAATGTTTGTTTATGTTGTGTTTATGGAAAAAATAAAAATAAAAAATAAAGTCTCAAATAGCTGTTGTTACCATCCTCAAAAATCCAGAATCAGTCAGACTATAATCTGCACGCTAACACCCTGTACTGAAATACGACCTCAGTTAGTTTCCAAACAGCACCTTTTTTAATGCATGGAGTGGTCAGATTGACATAAACCTGCTCTCGGTATCAAACTCAGATCTCAGATTTCAGAGCCTCTTCCCAGCACTGGAACACACCGTAAATCAGCAGTAACTTTGAGTAAATGAGTACTTGTTTTCAACTGCATAATGAGCCACATGCACTGCAGTGTACACATCACCTGTAGCTCAAGTTTCAAATGACTACAAATGGTTGAAAAGAAGGGAAACCACACATTCAGCAGCAGTCATTAAAGTGTCGTATGCTACACTCTTCTGATTATTGCTCAGTGTCGCCCCCTTCAGTTTGGACAGGCAGAACTGCACCTTGCCCTCCTGCTGAGCTTCAATCACTGGATGACTGAGTTTCTACCTGACTGATAGAAAGTGACAAGATAATGTTCGCTGTTCTCTGTTGGCCTCTTAACAGCTGAACAAAAGTGAAATATTGACAGATGTTTTTTTTTTTTCTTTCTTTTTTTTTCAGGTTAAGTGTTGAACTGTCAATCACAGTTATTGCAGAGGCAGCCAAAATCTGAGTGCTCAGCAGCACGATTATGGTCGTGCATTGGGTGAAGTTTAGAAAGAGGAAAGCACTGATACAAACTGCTGTAGCTCTGTGGTTTAAACCAACTAATTATTGGCTGTGCGCACTCAACGATCAGGTGAACCTGCAGAAATTCTCAGATCTTCAGATGTCATGGCACCGGTGAGCTGCCAGTGATGGATGAGCAGGGCAGAGGCTTCTTAATGTCAGCTCATTTTCCCTACACTGACACACTGTCTTGCACAGTTATTCAAGACAAGTAACAAACGAGCATGAACGTGCAAAGAGAAGTGCCTCATGCTGCATGTCATCCATAATGTACTAATGTGAAAATGAACAGGTAGTGTGTCAGACTGTACATGAAACTGCACAACAGTTATAGTCCCCAGCATAAAGAAAGTCATTATCTGTATCAAAGTGCTGTTTAGATGACTGCCAGACACAAACACTTCTCTCCAACGAAGACACAGAGAGTCTGCTATCTCTCACTAAAGCTAATTGCCCCTAATTAGGAAGCCTTGATTAAGGTGCAGCTTGTGATTTAAGAGGAAGTCAGCAGTGATGATCACTGTCTCAGCTTCTCTCCATTCTAATTGTTCATTTTAGTATTAATTTCCTCTTTAATTGTTCCTGTCAAAAGACCTTATGCATAAATGCATGCCATTTGTGCCAGATTACACCTTTCTCTGCATTTTGCAACCCAGTGACCTTAAATTAATTAATGTTTTGTTGTGATTTTTTTCATTTTTTTATTTTTTGCTGTGCTGGAGTCCTCAGTATACGATTCTTTCAAAATAAATGACTTTTTAAACCTGCCACAACTTAAATTAAACATTGCTTGTTATCATCAAGGTATTTTTATGTTCTCTGGTGATGTTGGCTGTGATAACATTTTTTTTTTACCCTCAATTAAACCTCAGTACAGCAGCCATTAAAAATCAAATGTGAGAACTGATGCACAGCAGCATGCCATGTGCCTTCACTGTGTCCACACAGTAAAGTTCAGAAATGGAAAAACGCTGCTTCCATATTGCGTAATCAGCCTCATGACAGTGACACAGTGTTTTAATTTACAAATCGCGACAAGATTTGAAAAATGCTTTTAATTTCTGATCGCAGTAAATACCATATTCTTCAGTAGCACATCCAACACAACTCTCCTTTTCCTCAAATACTCCATAAAGTATTCAGCTTGGATCATTTTGGAGTGGCCTGTTACGGATATGCTATAATTAGATTCCTATGCTTGAGAGGCTTGCAGCGTGTTGATCATTGTTATTTCATGAGGCAGGCAGTGCTGTGAATCTCATCTTTTCAGACGAACCGCTTTCTACTTGCAGACAAGCAGGGCCCTCGAGATGTTCATAAATATGAAAGTAATACCTTCCCAATGTCCATGGATCATTTGAGGGAAGCTGTTTTTGGTTTTTTAAACTTGAGGTGAGCTAAAATGCTAATCATTTACTGCTACTTCATTCAGCTGCAGTGTTAGCTTCCTAAACCACAGATTGATTATTATCAATGCTGTTTCTAATTTGACCTTAAAATCATGTAATCTCTCACAAAGACAGGAATGAGATGCTAAAATGAATGTCGTCTTCCACTTAACAAAAATGGAGTGATGGCGCCCTCTGGCTACAACAATGAAAATGATGTTTTAAATCAGTAATAATATTGTACATTATTACTAGTTTTTATCAGTGTCTGTGCAAACCTCAGGCAATAAAGTAAATTAAGCATCTCTCCCACATGTAACTACATCACTGGTTGTTTTTTGAAAATGCCTTGAAATACCGTCTCCTGGTAAAAGCTTATGATAATGTATTCTTTCATTTTCCTTTCAGATCCTTTTCCATCTCCAGGGGGAGAGGCCAGCGTCTCAGTAAGTGCAAGATTCAATTAAAAGCCTCGTCATCATTCCCATTCAGTCCACGACTGAATGGTCCTGCTTCAGTTCAGTCGCTCCTTGGGAGGCTTTTGTTAGCATCTGTGCATGATGGTTTTTATGTGGCAGACAAACAGAAGAATACGACACACTTTAACTGCATTGTTACCTGGAGACGTCAGGCTTTACTTGTTGGATGTTTATATCAGCGGATATCGAGAGCTCTTAAAGCTTGAGATAAAACCTGCCTGGATCGGCGTGTTATTTAAGGACACGCGCTTGTTCACAGGAGGAAGCAAACTGAAAGCAAAAGACAGGCAAAAAAAAAAACACACTAACATGTATTCAGACACAAAACCAAGCATCCCCACACGCGGCGATTACAGTTTAACAGTTGATGAAAACACTTGGATAAGATGCAAGTTTAAAAAAAAGTATTTATAATATGATACAAGGATATTTTGTGCAAGAGATTTTTGGGGCTGTGAAACCTGTACATTATGAACAAAGCACTTAAAATTCAGTGGCGACCTGAAAGCAGAACATGGCTTCTGGGCCATGATTGTGTCAAACGGCTAACTATCAAGATACTTGCTGTATTATACAAATGGTGTCCACCAGTATACAATGGCAGTATAGGATTAGATTACATATTTATATAAAGTGCAAAAAGAAACAAGCACTTACAGCGAAGGCCTGAAGTGCTGTGTGACTGAGTGTAAACCCACCGCCACAGGCTGACAGCCTTCTCATCATTTGGCCGGGTGGTTGGGCTAAACCCTTCTGAAGACATGGCAGGGCAGTATGACAAACTGTTGGCCGAAGTTCAGTTGCAGAATATATACTGTATTACAAAATGTATGAAAGGATTACCAATCTGTGCAATATACTGAGTCTTACAAATATAATCAGTATGGACAGTTGTGAAAAAGTTATCTAAAATTCCCCCTTTTTACAATTATAAATAGACACTTTTTGTTTACTGCTCCTTCTACACTGAAGCATAGCACCACAGGCTCTCATTTTTTCATCCTTGAATATGAAATGACCTGAAATAAATGAGAAGGTTCATTCTTATTTCAGGGGAATAAGACATCCTGGACATTAAAGATATAAGAAAATATATGCACTGTTAGTGACTAGATTACATGTTTCGTTTATAGTTCATATAACCCAGATTCCAAAACAAAAGTTGGGATGCTGTGTCAAACATGGACAGAAACAGAATTCAGTCATTTATACAATCATGTGTTCACAAAGTAGTGAACCTTGCTCCGCCCTTTCTTGTGAACGACTGAGCCTTTCATACCCAATCATGACACTATCACCTGTTACCAATCAACCTGTTGCACTCCACCTCTTTCCCAGTCTTTAGCTGCTCCTGTCCCAACTTGTTTAAAGCATGTTGCTGCATCAAATTCAGAATAAGCAAATATTTACAAAAATCATGTTTCCAATTGAGCATGTTTCAAAAAGGATTAGCAATTTATCCCATTCTGTTTTATTTATGTTTGTACACAGCCGCCCAGTTTGTGTAGGATGAGGGTCGTAATTCTGTTTTTTTTTTTTTCTCTCTCTCTAATAATGCTTCAAGGTTACAAAAAGCAAGTGAATTCAGCATCACAGTTGAGTCTCAAGAATACAGGAGAGTAAAGAGGCATCAAGCGGTCCATCAGACTCTGTCCAGCACCTCTCTATGTCAAAACACCAGCAGCTGGGGATTCTGGGGGATTATCTAGGTCTGCTGGGAACCCTGTTGAAAGACAAAACAAGTACAGTCAGCTGGGCACAGGACTGACAGCAAACACTGGGTGGACATCATAGAACGCTGATGTAAAAAGGACGGCTTGTCGCTGTCGGGGTTCATTGATTTTTGTCCTTACTGAGTTGGTTCGTTTACGTTTCCAGCAGTCTGGATTGAGTCTTTTCTGCTCCTCTGCCAGAGCCTTGGCCTCCATGGTGTACATCCTCCTCTCCTCGCTCTTCATCTTCTTCCACTTGTCACCCAGGATGACACTGATGGCTCTGGAGGTAAGAGACGATCAAGGGTTCACTTCTTTCAGATTGCTATCTCACTTTGTTTTTCTTGAATCGTGTCTAGGTAACACGAACACAGCTTGTATATTTTTACGGTTTTAAACTTAAGCTCTTCTTCAAAATGAAGACAAATTAAATGTTATCAGTTTTGGCACAGGCCCCTTGAGGCAGGGTCACCAACCTCCGCAGTATGAAAGCGGGACCTGTGGCCTTAAATGAAGAATTCACTTCTAAAATCACTCTTGTGTAATGGTCCCAGAAAATGAAAGTGCACTGATGGTTCAGAAAACTGTGAAGCCTGGTGATACTCCCACACTGCAACGACTGAGTAGATAAGCCAACTGGAAAGGAAGATAAGACTGTAAAAACAACACGTTCTCTAGATGTAGTGACGGAGGTCTTCACGTTCACATGCAGAACAGACCAGGCTGGCTGAGAAATGACTGGCTAAATAAATTGGTCCAACTCTTATAAATGCTTGAGGAGGAGAGAGCATTACTCATTCAGGTTCTCTTCCACTTTAAACCACTTAAAACCAGAAACCACCAGTGTCACAACCACTTCTCTAACCAACATGCTGCAAACAGAACTGAAAGCCTGAAGAGTTCCTGTGCACATAATCTTTTTTCCTTTCTGAATATTTACTCTGCAAGAGTTCCTCTTTCTTTATCCTCACCCCTGGGGTCTCAGGGGTCCATGAGGTATTCTCTTGCTGTGAAACTATAAAGCTAACATATAAAGTCATGGACTTTCAATCTGTAGCTCTGGCCTTGGTAGCTTTGGCCTGGTCGACTCAGTAACATTGAACACAAAGAGCGTAAATACCCGCTGCGCCAACAAGACATCCCAAAATCACAAATTTCAATTAGAGCTCGTGTGATGGACAGTCAATCTTGTGTTTTCTGTTTTATCTTGATCTCCTGCCTCCTGCCAAATTCACCTTTGTCAATGAAACACTGATGCAATGTGACGTCAATATGCTGTTAAGTACAAAATTACACAACCAGACTACAAACACCGCAACTCCGCTATCATTGTCTGTTTACTATGACTTCACATCTGATTTCAGGACTGAGTGTGAGGCAGCTTCATTGAGCAAAAGGCTCATGTGACTGTAACTTAAACTTCATTAACCTACATCAGATCATTCTGCTTTACAAAAAAGGCAACTAAACTCAAGACCACTGGCTTTCATTGACTTCTGCGTACCTGTTGTCCTTCCCAGGATACATCTGCGTGTACTCCACTCTGTACTTCTTGGCAAAGAGCATGAAGGCATTCATTGGCCGCTTGCATTTTATAGGCGTGGCACCGCTGGCTGTCCCTGAGGTGTGGCTCCTGCTTGATTTGCTCGTGGAGGATTGTGGGGAGCTGGAGCGCTCGAGTTTATCACAGTCTGGACTGACAGCACCCCCGCTAGACAGGGAGGTCCTGCGCTGACGAGCCATGCTGCTCAGGACATACACTGCTGAGGAATCTAGTGGGGTGAAGTCATAACTGCAGGAGAAAGGACGGAGAAGAGAGACGTGAGTAAACGTTGTGTTTTTCTAATCTGTCACATTTTATCTGCAGCGTCGTTTTCTTCCAGTGTGTGTACCATTTTAATTTCTTTTGCTATGAAAAAGACCCTGTTTACACTTGGTATTAACATGCATCAATCACAAGTGGAAAAGCACTAAATAGAAGTGTAAACTATCACAAGAGGCAATGCGATCCGATCATTTAAACCACTTGCCGCAGTGGTAGGGAACACGTTTGACCACGTCTTTTGTTGAGTAAACACCTACGTGTCCTCTTGCATGCCCGACAAGGACACAACAGGAAGACAGCTCATCAATGCAAGACGCAGTGATTGTTTTGGTGACAAACTTTGAAGAAGAGCACTGATGTACCTGCTTTGAGGACAGGTGCCTTTTTCGTCTTGTCCTGGACTCTTCTGCATGTCATTAATGACTTTGTCCTGTCAATGTCAACAGTTGGGAAAGCCTGCGTATTTTTGTTTTCTTAGCTAGCTGTGTGAAACAAATGTGGCCCACCTGCACACACTGGAGTACGACGAAGATTTAGGGCCACATTGAGGATTGGGACTGTACACTGTCTGTGTGTGTGTGTGTGTGTGTGTGTATGCTCAGCTCAAATACGACTCCTTCTAAAACTTCTTCTGTTCTGCTTCACTCTCACTGCTCTCTCATCGTCTTTTTAGGCCACAACAGGCCAATATAAACCTGTAATAATTGATATTTGGCCACTTGGGGGCAGTGGACACAAGATGTGAACAAAACTGACTTTCACATTGACAAGTGATTCGATGACCATATTTAGCTGTTACAGAGCGATGTTATCACTCATTTGGAGTCATGTCTCTGGCCACCTGGTGGATGTAAGTCCAATATTCACTCTTTTTTCAGCTCTGTTTTTAGTCTCTGCCAACACCCCAGGGAAATATATGGCTCATTAGCTGCTAAATGCTCCACTACGTTCACCAGCTAGTCTCTAACTGTGTCTGTCTGTTGTCTAATGCTGAGCAGGTAGCGTAAAGTGATTTCTCAGCAGCTTGCTGCAGCTGAAAGTGGCGCTACAGGAGCTGCGAGAGCGTACCTTCTGAAAGTGTCAAAGACCACAGAGTCGTCGCAGTTAATGGCATCTGGGTGGTTTGGTGGCAGGCAAACGTCGCCCAACTGCATCTCATAGCACGGGATCCCGTGGTGCACCACAGTAAGGCTCGGATAGAAGGAAGACCACCCTGAAAAGCACAGATGGGATATTACAGATTACTTTGATCATAAAGCTCTGTTTACTTCAACATAAAAACTGAATAGTCTTCATTTGGTAAACAACATTTGGTCAGTGGATCCTTCTGTTGGCAAAGATGAATTTCACACATTGCTATAAAATCTGTTTTTGCTTTCTTTTCTTGCCAACTCAGCTGACATTTATCTGTTTTTGTTTGTTTGTTTAGGACAGAACATAACCTGTGGTTGATATGTGTGCTGGATTTGAATAAAAATAATTAAAAAATGTTTTTCAAGGGTCTTATTTTACCTTTATTTTTGACAAAAAATGGGTGATCCAGTCGACATTCAGCTGTTAACAGGCCGTCATCGGGTGAGCCAGGGTCAAAGGTCAGCTTCAGAACGGCCTGGCTGAAAGATACCGTCTCTTCGTGGCTCACCAGCTTCAGCCCATCTGAACCATATCTCTGTACATGGAACAAATGACCGCTAAGATGAGTCCAACCTGATGCCCGGCTGCCTGATTTCTATGATACTAAATGACACCACCACTGCAAATCATCAAGGATGTAATGTGTTTAAATTCACTCATTCACTCACTCACTTCCTGTACTTCCACAGTTAGCCTGGCTGCCACCTTGTGGTCATGACAAACCATTGTAATGTCTACTGACATCTCACTGACCAGGAATCATGCGCTCATCTAGTCATGCTGAGTATGAGGTGGAAGCTATTTTAGAGAACAGCGGGTTGTAGGGAAATATATTAAGACATACTGAGCTCACTGTTTGTACCTTAAGAGAGGAGGAGGATGGCATCATGGTTTCATCATCTGAGTCGTCGTCAGAATCCCCGAGTTCATCAGCTTCCTGCCACTCCACATTAGGACCTCGATGGAAGCGCAGGCGAGTTCCTGAATATCAACACAACAATGCGACGTGATGAATAAGCAGATGAGTGTTGATACTGACAAGAGAATGCTGGAAAACAGATGCAGTACTGTTGTTTGGACACCGGAGGTCACAATTTCCTCACAAATGTTTGTGATTCGTGCTCTTCCCAGTAAAGGGAGGATCCTCTCAGAAAAGCATAAACAATAGATTTGTGTCAGCACCTCTAAAGGTTCTGTCCAAAACGGTCTTTGATTGCACGTCTGCTTGTCATCAACACAGTTTGAAGGCAGAGCAGTGAAATGGCCCATGAGTACTTTTTTCACTATATAAATTACACATCAACTCACAAACATATCATGAGTCTGACTACAAGATAAAAATGAAACTCTTTGTTTCTCAACTAATCACATTAGAAAAAAATGGTGGGTTTTACATTTGTGTGTCACCACTACTCATTTAAATACTAATAGATTTAAGGAAACATTAGGAAATTACTTTGTTTTCCACTTATTATACAGTATACTTATCGAATCTTGATTTTATTGATGCTTCTTACTATGACAGTATCCCCTTTACTGCTGTAACGGTGCATATTTCCCCAATGTGGGATTAATGAAGGATTATCTTATCTTGATAGGGAGTATGTGTTTACACTGTGCCTTTAAGACACGTGTGAGGCATAAGTCTGGAGACCATTTTTCAAGAAATTCTTAGAAAAGCTGAACATTAATGTAAACGTGTGTGAGTGAGGAGGTGTGAGGTGAGGTGGACGGACTGGTGGATGCGTACTGTATGTACCTTTAAGGAAGCAATGCCAGGCGGTGGAGGGCCAGGAGTGGGACCAGGCCATGTCTTCATCATCAGAAAACGATGAGGACATTGAGAAAACTCCAGACTCTGATTCACTGCTGGCCTGTTGCACACAAAGTTAAAAGGACGTTATCACTGGGTCATCAGGAATGGTTGAGTGTTAGGTTTTTCAGAGGTTGAGGTTGGAAGTTCAAGGTTACCCTGACACGCCTGCGCTCCCTGAGGTGGCCTCTGGATGGGTTGGGTGCGCTGCTAGCTAATGGGGGACGGGCGTAGGAATGTAAACTATTACTGTTGCCAAAGATGTGGACTGGAGATGATCTGAAAAAAAAGACAGTTTCATAAACATATATCATGGTCGAAAGGGCACATAACTGTGATGCTGTATATTATAATCTACAGACATCTGAACATAATCCTCTTATTCAGCATCAGCGGCAACAACACAAGATTAACCGGCTGCTTAATTGATTTTCATGCTAGCTGGTATTGGGACAAACCTCTTATATGGGGCGTTCTTCAGCAGGGGGCTCTGAGGACTGGTGGCAATGTTGGCCAGTTCAGCAAGCCAGTTGGTGCTGGGGGAGCAGCTGAGCTCTTGGTGAGACACTCCTGCTCCAACCTGAAATAACCCTGGAGACCTCTGGTCCTCCTCCACCTCCTGCAGCTCTGGCATGTCATCTGGGGAGAGGTGAACAGTAATATTCATAATTCATACGTGGGAAAAGCTCAGTTTTCCTGAATGTAGAATGGGACTTTAGGATTTTTACCATAATCCATGTGACACCCAGGTGAGGAAGGCAGGTCCTCGTTACACTTGAGTGGATCAAAAGACTCGTCCATTCTTACAATGTTCTGCTGTTTCCTCTTTTTTCAACAGGCTCCTGGTCAGTTTATTCAGCTTCCATCATCATATTCTGCCACACCAGCTGATTACAGGCCAAAAAAAGACAAAACTACAGTTTTCACAAAGTCAAACTGCTGCTCTTTCTATCAGATTTATACAATAATGTCACATTACAAGTCTGAATGTTGATATGTGGATTTTTTTATTTTTATTTTTTTACATGACTTAATGAATGGATCCATTCAATAAAAAAAAAACAAATTATAAAATAATGCACTTAATCCATAAAAGATTTCTAACCACGACAAATAAAAAAATAACCCTGACGGTATGTCATCACTGCAAGACATGTCATGCATTGCATCAATATAAAGGGAAGACAGTCAGCCTTTCGGGAATCCTTTGTCTCTGAATGTACCTCTGTGACTGGTCATGTGACCCTCTGCGTGGAGGCCTTGTTTATAAACTCCGAAGGGTTTCGCGCATGCGTACCAGAGCTCATTCATTCATGACTGCGTAGCAAAAGCGATAAATAGCATAAATTCGCTTAAAAAAGTGGCGCACA
Source organism: Chaetodon auriga (assembly GCF_051107435.1). Lineage (NCBI taxonomy): Eukaryota > Metazoa > Chordata > Actinopteri > Chaetodontiformes > Chaetodontidae > Chaetodon > Chaetodon auriga. The sequence continues at coordinate 9,172,570 of NC_135079.1, read as the reverse complement.
GAGAATCGAAAGCACTAAGATGAAAAACATGTCAAAAGATTATCAATGACAGAGTGAGACATTTGAAGCTGGCTTGGAAAATGTGAGACGTTTACGTGCAAAGTAAAGAAAAAAATCGTTGAAAATACAAAAGAAGCTGTGAACATCAAAATAATGAGTTAACGAGAGGAACTATCGGTTATTTGCGCTCTGACATCGACTGGAAGTCGCTGGACGCGCTGACAAACCATTTCTCCGACTTCGTGAACGCGGATATGCAAACAACATACCGTCAATAAACCGTTTCGGAAGTATTATCATGTCGAAAAAGACAGTCTAAATGACAGGCCTAATGTCCCCCGACTCCTCAAATGCAACGGCAGTGTCCCCTGTTCAGACCCAGAGACTGTCGGTCCAACACTGTAAACAAAAGAATGTCAACAAGTTGAGGCATGACGCAACCTCTGCCCCGTTCAAAATGAATGACACAAAAACCCCCAGAAGCCTTTTAACAACACTTTCACACTCTGCAAGGCATCTTCCACCAAATGAAGGACTCGTTTTTACACACCAAAGTGCCGTCGGACGGGCTTTTATCAACAAAACAACAAGCGTCATAGCGAAAAAAAAACACTGTCGACCACAACCTGTCATTCGACATCCAATAAAGGCGTGACAACACCGCTAAAACACCGTGGTGCAGCTGTAAAGACACGGATCACCAAACGCTCAAGTTAAAAATTAGTTTAAACCTTTTATTTCTTCGAAAAAAAAGTGGTCAACTTCCCACTTACCAAACCTGTCGACATCGACAAACTCTCTGGCATTCACTCGAGGGGTGGGAATGAATGCTTCAAGAGAACGCCTCCTATTGGTGGATAAGAACGTCAAAAACAAGAATCCGGATCTGCTATTGGTTGATGCTTTTCAGAAAAATATGGAAGGCGGGGGCTAGTTTGTTGATCATCTTTTCATTGGATGGAAGTGCATGCCCATTACTAGCCAGTAACAGCTGATTGGCAATAACAGGAACAATACATGGTTATTTTTTATCTGCAATGTTCCAACTAAAGCAAGAAGTACTCAGAGAGCTTTCTAGATAGTTTTCCTTTCTCTAGTAATTAAATCACTGTTTTCTACATAATCCAGTGAATGAACAAATGAATGAATGAGAATGAATGAATGACTGCATTAAAAGCTTTGAAACTGGGCACTTCCTTTGTTGTAACGAATATTCATGTGAAACACACATGTAAAAATGTTCTTTATTGACATGAAAAGTGAAACATACAGTACTTTCAGCCAGTATGATGGGCTTGCCTTCAAAAATGACCAGTACTACCTGCACAAAGGGGGCCGGGGGGGGGGGGAATTCAGAATGTTTCATTGTTTCAACCATTTTTAAACAGTTTAAGCTGCAGTAAACCACAGACAAAATACAGAAGACTTCAATTATTGATCTTAAAAAGAGAGAGAGAGAGAGAGAGAGAGAGAGAGAGAGAGACCCACTTTAGGTTGCTGTTGAGAGGGAACATCAGAATCTGTGTTTCCAAACAGTATAAGTTGTTGGCAGAGGTAGACAGCAATAATGGATGTTATAATCATAATATATGTTTCACCGACACAAAAACTATATGACTTGAATTCTACATTGGAACACAAGAAAAGCAATTGTCGCAAGACCTTGCCTATAATTACTACAATCTGGTGGGGTAACTTATTAAATTAAAAGTGGGCCTATATAATAACAGTAAATACTCAAATTGTACAGCAATGTGTTGTATATTCTTACAAAACTATCAGCTCTCTGAAGTTTGTTTTTCTCTTTTTTGCAAAAGCATATTATTAGGCTAACTGCCACAAACACTAACCAACAATGATATACAGTTTATGAATGTGTATTGAAGGGATTAAATCTTATGAACAGAAAAGTATTGTGGAAAAATGTACTTCCAAGTCTACGTTCTGCTGTGATTCAAACACAGAATCAAATCAACTTCCTTTACAAATTGTTTATCCTTTCTCATGTTGGGGCACTCTTGCCTCAAGCTGCGAGTGTTCTTGCCAAAAATGACATATTTGTTCACGATTATCCAGTAAGAAATTAGCTTTGGCATCTGATTTGAACAATGTTTAGAAATTTACAAATGATATTATCGTGTAGGTGTAACTGTAACACTGCAGAGAGAGGGTGAGAGTTAACAGAAGTGTTCAATATTCAAACAAATAATGCATCTGACAAGTAAAATGCACGCTTACGTCTTTAAGATTAGAGTCGTGAGAAATCTAATTTAAACAAGCTTTAAGCGACTCTGCTTCGGCGCACTTAACTTTTGCTTTAATACTGTGGCAAACTGCTAAAATCAACATGGTCTCAAATGGGAATCTGGCGTGGTCGGTTTCATTTATCTGACACACAAACGTTGGAGTGGATATTCACATTTCTTGTAAGAAAAGCTGTTTAAGTGATTATGGGGAAAAAAACATCCGCACAAGCCTTTTTTTGTTTTCCATCCACTGATTCATGGTCCATTGGAGCTGTCTCATGCACTTTGTTGCTCAATCTCAGTGCTACTTCCAAACAGGGTCACCAGCTGCTCCTCATAGTTAGCTATGTTTCTCTTCATGATGTCCATGCACGGGCCCAGCAACCTCTCGAAGGCTTTAACATCCATGGCTGACAAAAAAAAAAAAAAGAGATATAGCTTAAGGAGACTTGTGGAGCGTATATGTAAAATAATAAGGCATACACAGAGAATTTACATGCTGGATATATGAAAGATCATAAAATGTACCCAAGCATTTGACGCTCCCCACAGCATAGGCTGATGCAGCTCTGGGCTTGTTTGTGACAAGCGCCAGCTCCCCAAAATACTGTCCCCGCGAGCATGTGGCGATATCCACCTCCTCTTCCTCCTGGTCTTTTTTCGTCTGGCAAAGAAAGGAAGAAACGCACACTATCAGATACCAGAGAATGCCCATGTTTTCTCTCTTTATCCGAAGGTTTTATGCTTAAAAACACAGGGCAAACATACCCTGCTCCTTTTCATGGTGATTCTAACTTGGCCGGACTCAACAATGTAGAAGCAATCGGCTAAATCACCCTGTAACATAAAGCATTCATATGATTGTAAATGAGCGCAAACGAAAAAGCAGCAGAAAGAAACAGACCATACAAAGAGACTCATCACCTGAGCAATGATCTGCTGTGAATCACTGTACACCTTGGTGGATATTACGTCGACTACCTTCATTCTCTCTGAGAGCTGTGGATGAGAGGATATTTGGTTGACAACAGTTTCACTGTAAACACGTTCTGCGCTTTCTGAGCACTGGAGGAAAAAGCTAATATTAACCTCTAATGACGTCAGCAGTGGCAGCGTTTCGATGAACGCTTCGTACAGCTTCCTCTTCTTGGCATTGTTCTTCACTATGATCCTCCTGAATGTCAGACGATCCTGAAACACAGATTTAAAGAAAAGAAGAACATTCAGGTCCATGTCTGCAGAAAAAATCATCCTATCTCCCATACTGTACATATTTATGTACAAAAATTAAATTTTTTTGTATTTTTTATGCCAAAATCCCTCTTCACAGTCCCTGTAAAATGTTTTTGATGACTCGCCTCGAACTCAAAGGTGAACAAATACCAGATAGTTTTTAATCCTGTGCTCCTTTCCCTGCAGGGTAGCTGGGTTGTACTACTCATTTACATTTTCCCTGCAGTTCCAGGCTGTTCTGGCAACCTTTCACCAAACCATAAATCATATGCAGTAACACTTGGCAGTAGGGGTCGCTGTAAACCATATTTGAAGCAAGTTCTGCAAACCTTAACACCACTCAGGGTATTTCGAGCAGCAGCACCCATGTGTTCCTGCCACCCCGCTGTTTTAATAAATCTCTTCTCTTTTGTGTCATTTTAGCAGGACTATGCACAGTTTAGACTCAAATAATGGCAAGCAACACGATAAAGGTGGATGATTGTACTGCAGGAAACAGAAGCAGAGTCCTAGAGCGCCCTCTGTCTTAGAATAAAAGGACTCCCCAGCAAACATGGCTCTACCCTTTGGTACAGCGGTCAGTCGAGTCAGTCCAGGGTCCTGGAATAGAGTATCTGAATGTCTTACCAGGCAAGTTCATTGTACACAACTTAAATCCCAGACTCTGATTAAAGCTCCTACTCCAGACTACTGTTTGCTCAGGGGCCCTTCAGCAGCACAGGTCCTCCTCCACCTCAGGGGAATTGTTGGCTGAACAGGACCGACTGCTTGTTCACAGAGTCAAACACACACTACAAGTACCCAGGTCAACGGGGATACATCTGCAACCTGCCCAGGCTGCACACAGATGACATAACAACGCTGTTACCCACAGTTTAAGGACACGACCCTTCACTGAGTCATTAATAAACAAGCTGCTCCACAAAACGAGTCGCAACTGAATATTCACCACAGCTGTTCGGGACAAAGTAGAAGAAATAGTTGTTAATGCTGCTTCACTAAAATACCATTGAAGTGATTATTAGCTTTAAAGGAATCATAGACGTGGAGGGAATATAATTGATTTCACCTTGACTACTGAAGTTCATCTGAGGTGCATGCTCATTAAAACAGACAAGTTTAGCCTTGTTTGTCTGAGCTGATGTGATAGCAGAGGCCCACAAAATGTTTTCAACCATTTCACCATCTGCACCATTCATTAGCTTGAATATGCATTAATGAGCACGTCAATTCATATTCAGGGGCATGATTAGTGCTCCCTCGCTTTCTGATGTGTTCAGTGGATTTTACACAGTTTCTCATCTCAGTTAGACAACATGATCTCACCTGTGGTACCAGGTACTAACACTGCCACAGTGTTTACTGTAAATCCTTACAACTGACAGCCCAGCGTGTTAGAAAAAACCCGAGCACGGAGCCAACTGTGCTCTTGCATGAGGATTTAATAGTTTACTCACTAGGCACCAAAGGGCTCCAGGCGAGGTGGCGATTATTGTGGCCGCCCTGGGGGTGTTGTACATCAGCGCCAGTTCTCCGAAGCTGCCACGGTTGTCATAGCAGCCTACCAGCTTGTCTGTGCCATCAACCTTCACGAAAATGTTAAACGTCCCACTGAATGAAGATACAAAGGAGAAACAGGCAATCAAAGACAATATAATCACATGGCAGCCATGCTGGTGTCTCCTGAAGGCTTTAGTCAGCAGGAATCCATCCATCCATCCATAGATAGATAGATAGATGGATGAATGGATAGACTGATGGATGGATAGACTGATAGACAGACATGATCACCTTTCAATAACATAGAAGTTGTCTCCATCATCATCTTGATCGATGATGTGCTCGCCTTCGGTGCAGAACTTCTCAAACATGGCATCCAGCACCTGAGACATCTCCTCCTGTGATGATGTGAAATGTAAGTCAAACGTTTGAACTCCACGTGCTGAAACAATCACGCAGAATCCACTCAGCTACGTAAAAACAACCATCGTTTAAAATCCTGCAAGGCGCACTGAGCTATGGCACAAAGCCTCAGGCCATGCTCTGCTTTGTGTATTCTAAGAGATGGCAGAGCACAAACCACGGGAGCACAGAGCACTTATGGAATAATCCACCCACCGGATCCAAATTCTTGAACAGAAGAATGTCCCTGCATGCTTCCTGTAGTCTCTGTCTCTGCTCGTCGGTTTTTGGGTGGGTGACCTGCAAATTGAAGCACAGTCCTGTGACATGACCCTATGATGGCCCTCACATTAAAGTACATACAGAAACCTCTATAACATTTATTAATTCAGAGTCTTAACACAGGATCCTTGGGCTAGAAAAGGTGGTTTACCCATGGCTCTTTATCCTCCTCATCTTCATCAGGATTGAACGCTTCAGCACACACTGCATAACAGAGACCAACAAATGAATGAAGCGGACACTCATATTCATCCAGAAATTCACATTTCTACCCAACCAACTGTAAAAGACAAACCCTTTGGAAACACCAACATTTGAACTCAAACTCTGAAGAATAAAGCTTTGTATTCAAGTGGCCCAGCAGCACAACTTTGATTCACGTCTAATAACAAAAGCAAAATCCCGGGGATGTTTCAGCGGCATTTCATTCAATAAATCCTTCAACAAAGCCAACTTGTCTTGCCTCAAGTGTGAAACTTTGGGAGGGTGCAGTGAGGGTGGCGGCACTCATACCACATTTCCTTCCTGTGCTTTATTGGCAAAATACAGCGGTCATAAACTGTTACTTGAATTAACCTCCCATTGTACAGGACACAAACTGAAAAAAGCTTCCTATTTTAATTCACAGTGTTTATTTTGATTCTGTGAAAACATGATGCTTAAACCTCAGAAACCTTGTTAATAAGATACTCAAACCCCTGTACCAACACTTCATTAAATCTACTGTTATGTTAAATAAAAGTACACTGTCTTTGCTTCAATTGTTCATCTACTACCATTGTAGCGTCCTACTGTGTATAAAGGAAGTTCATTTCCCAACTGAAGCGATAAAGATAAGAAATATTGTTATTGATTGCTTTGATGTGTTTTCCATCAGACTGCCAAACATGCAGATGTCAGTCCTAAAACAGCTAAGTTACTCTTGTGAAGCCACAACCTTACTATTACCATGAAGAGGATATTAGTAGTAGTAGTACTTGTCCTGATCTCCCAACCCACGTCATTCACGGACAATATTAGCAAGGCTGGAGACAAAGTGGCTTCATAAACTCTAATAAATCAATGCTATTATAAGCTGAAGACAGTGACAAAAGACAGGTGGAAAGATACTTAAACTCTGCTTTTACTGGAGCAAATCTGACGTAGTTTTATATGTTTCCAGCTCTGACACTGTCCAGAACAAGCTTAAACCAGTGACAACTCACCTGATGCTCTTCTGATGAATCTGTTTATTACCGGGGCTGCAGAAGAATAGAATATCAACATATTAAATTCCATCCTGTAGTAAATCCATATCACAGTGACAGATTAAGGCACTGTGTGGCTACATTTACAGTACATGATTATACCCAGCCCTGGGCTCATTATGGATCCATATTCATTTGGCTAAAACCTGAATAAGGACAGCTGCTTTGAAGTGCATTTGCCTCTTTGAATCACATTTAAATGAGAAATAAATTCAAATGTAAAACACAGCAGAACCTCCAACACAATAGCACAGTATGAAATATACATTAGATAGAGGGTCTCATCCATTAATAGCCTGCCAGCCAGTGTTATGGGAGGAGGATCACTGGAATATCATTAGGACGAGGCACTGGACGTGTGATGGAGCACATGCGGGCGAAAATACTAGAATAGTTAGTTTAAGGACAGAATATGGTGTACTTATCCTTATGTAACCATTGCAGCCAGCCCTGCAGAGCCCACCACTCATTGGGATGCTGTGTCAGAGCTCTGGGTTGCTATGCTACTTGCTGCACCTTATGGCAACACTGCACCGGCCATTGTGTTAAATATGACCACAGTCCAGGAGGCACAAACCAAATCAACACATGTGTGGTCGGTTAAGGTCTCATTTAGCGTTGCGCGCGTCACAGCAGAGCTTTAGCTTTCTGTCTTTCTCTGCTTTGTCATATTTTTGATTCATCATCAGGGTAGGCCCACCAGGCCTGCACCTGATACTGAAAATATTCAAATGACCTAGAGGTGCGGGGTCTTTCTAAAACACACGCACAAAACCCAGTGTCTTTTTTTCCTGTAGCAGCTGTGCCTTAACGCCGTCCTTTTCACAAAAGCGTGGCTGCACAGATGAAGACCAAGACACGTCCATTCACCATTATTCATCCTCCGTGTCCATATATGGCAACTGACAGCGCCGCGGTGGAGGCAAGGCGGCGAGCGCCGGAGCATCCCTGCGCGCAATGTGCGCCTTCATGTCTCCCGCTGAACAGGCGACACATGCTCATCATTCTGAATTAAATAAGCTCACCCTCCGTCTCACATCTTCCCGGCGTGTAGTAAACCCGTAAGCCTACCTATGAATTCCTCGTCATCGTCGTCCTCCTCCTCTCCGTTTTCCGAATCGATCTGCATGGCTTCGTCAATGAAATTGACCGCTTTTCCAGATCTTGGGGCCGAATTTTGGTCATTGCCAAATGAGGCCTCTTTGGTCTCGCTTTCCTTCAGCTGGGTGAAGTACTGTAGCGCAAACTCGAGCAAATCCCTGGGCTGATTCCTCAACACTTCCACGGTAAAGCTCTGTAACAGCTCCGTCAGTCCTTCAGGAATTTCTATACTCATTCCTGTTCTCAGTCTATGAATGTGGACAAAACCGGTTTGCTGCGAATTTGAAGCGAGCTAATCAAAAGCATACAGCTGAGAGGAAAAGAGGAAAAAAGCCGAAGTGAGCAGACGGGTGTAGTCCGGCCACCCAGTCAACGAGCCATCCACAGCGGATCCTCTCTTTTTCTTGAATGAAAATGGCTCTGGATTTTTGGTCCGAGCATCTTCTGCTGCTTCTGGCTACAGGAAACCCACGCATGTGACCCACGAATCCATGGCAACCACCTATCCAGGGATTGCGTATGAGCAGCAGCAGCGGCGCAGAAACTGCAGTCAGATACTGGCTGAAGAAACCCTCCGATGCATCAGTCACAGATCGATTTTCACTGAGAGATGAGGTGACACACGGGATGTCCATATTATGTCTGCTGTCCTGTAGTCAGTCTACAAATTCTCATTAAGATCTGTGCTTATGTAGCCTAAATGTCACTTCTAAATAATTTGGAATATAATGATAAAAATGGGCACATGGAATAAAAAAATCTAATAAATGCAGCAAGAAGCAACAGGCCTGCAAAAGAAAAATTGATGAATAGTAAATGATGTACTATATATGATTACTCATTTCAGGAACAGATAAAACAGCAACAGGTAAACAATAAAACTGATGTAATATACAGGAAGAACAGTGAAAACCAGCCTTGCATCTATACTGTAAATCCATCTTAATTCCAATTATTAATTAAATTTATAAGCTAATTAACAGCCGTAAGGCAAAGGCTCATTATACAGGGATTGTCCCTTTAATAGCACCAGCAGGTTAGACCTTATTTCTTGTTCCAGAGGGAGAAAAATGAATAAATCTGATACACAGTTCAATGTCACGGGACATTTCAGAACGTTGTGTGACTCCCTGTGTGCTGCCAGGAAAAGAGACAGTACAGAATGAAAGATTCAGGATCAGCAAAAAAAAAAAAAAAAGAAAAGAAAAAAACTAAAATGTGATAATCAGCACACTTCATGGGGTCATCTGTGGCGAGCCCTTTACATGAAAACACTGAGGAGGGATGCTGTCATTGGGTGGGTCATTTATCTGTCTGAAATGAATAAAACAGCCTTTTATAGAAATTTTATAGAAACTAGGCCCTCCTATACAGGTCATCACCAGGGCTCTAAATTAACATTTTTCATCACCAGCCAAAATGGCTAGTAGATGTCCATCTTACTATCCAAACACACACTCCCTAATGGGTCAAAGTGGCTAGTAAGGTGGTCTTTTCTACCAGCCAGACTGAAATTTCACCAGCATTTGGCCGGTTGGCTGGTGTTAATTTAGAGCCCTGGTCATCACAGAAGAAGAAAACCTTATTTTGGGCTGCACATGAGCACTGAAAGCCTTAAAACTGGTGACTCTCTCCAGCTGTGCTCTCAGCTTTAACTTTGTAGTTCACACATTCACTCAGAGTAAAATATGGGGGAGGACAAGGAACAATAAAATGAAAATTGTATGTTCACGACAAACAGCTTCAGAAGATGTACCAGAGATCAGGTGATCCTAAAAATGTGCATCATGTGTGCCATATTTTAGGGATCATGTTGTGTTGATATTTGAAGGTAGAGAGCAGAGGTCAAAGACAGATGGAGGAATAATTCTACAGGTTAGCAGCAGGGAATCACTTGTGGAAAGAAATAATCCACCAACAGAGCCCAGCCATCATCTGCCATGGCTGTTCGCCTTCTGTGCCTCTGCTATGAGACCCCTCCCCCTGCTGTGGCCCCTATCTGTCACTCTTTATTAAGAAGGCACAACATTTTCTCACTCGGGCGAAACATGGGAGCACATCCACAGAGTGACCTGTAATGCAACACTGCTGCTGCTGCTGCTTCGCTGCCAGCTCTCAACCTCACCACTCAGGGCTGCAGGCTCTGAGCTATCCACCAAAGGGATTGTATTTGGATGTGCATATCGTGGTATCTACTGCGAGAAGAGACAGCTGTTAGCAGGGAACGAGCACCGTGCATCAGCCCTGCTCTCTGAACCGTAGATCCTGAAGATTGTTACTGCTTAATGCTTCTCCACAGACCAGTGGAGCCTGCAGCTGTGGGATTACTGCACTTCAAAACGCTGAATCTTCCTCAGGTTGCAATAAAGTGGTTTACTGTATGTAGAAGCAGGAACTGACCTCTGAAGATTAGTTGGCAGAACAGATAAGAATATACAGAATATATTTTCCTTCATGAAGGTTGTAATGATCTGTTTTTGCTTATTTGAGGTGGAGAACAACTTAAGTCCATCTGCAGTATGAGACAACAGTACCTCTATTACAACATTACATTACAATCCTGATGAATGTACAGTACGTGCTGTCACCTGCAGCTTCAGACAAGTGTGGAGTCAAGGTACACAGTAACAGTAAAATACATTTGACTCCGTGTTAATGGCTCTCATATATTGTCACCAATACTATGCAAATATAACTTAAATACATGTGACACTAGGCCAGGGCTCTGATAACTGTTAATATCTTATAAATAAACATGGCCACAGTAGTACATTTCCAAGAGGCTCACTTTTGGCATCAGTAACTTCTGTGATTCCTTCATCTTCACACAGCTTGGCTCATCTTTAACACACCCAAAGAAAAGTGCTGACTGAAATGTGCTTACACACACGTCCACCACAACATCCGAGTGTTTCCTTACTTTGTCCGCAGTTAAATCCTGCTATAAAACCTAGAAAATACAATGTCTGTTACTTAGGATGGTAAAGACAATGAGGAAGGAGCTTCTTAATCAGACTTCTCTAACCTTCCTGAACGGTGTGATGTGCTTTTTTAAGCTTGTTTATGGTACAAATATGGTCAGTACATCAAGACATGGTGTGAGCGGTGTATTACACTGCACTTGTTTTAGTTTGGTGTACCTAATAAACCGGCAACTGAGTGTAGTTGAAGGCTGACCTGTATTAATGTACTAAGACACGTCTTCTTTCTAAGATACACATCCTGCAGTGCCACTTACTTTCAAGATGTGGGTGACAGTGACTCCTACTGGGCAAGATGGCGTACTGCAGTGTTAAAAACCCATTTGAGGGATATTTCCTCTCTACTGAAGTTCTGATCAATCATTCTGGTGATTAGTCAGATCCTCCATTAAACAGCGATAACACCCTCCTGATCCGTTTCCTGCCACCTCATCAGTGCGCTGGAGGAAACATTAGATGTTTTGTGGTTTGAGCACAGAGCCGAGATCAGGTCATAATGTGAAACAAGCATTTTATTAGATCAGCGCAGGGGAGAGGCGGTTGACATTTTCATGTCGCAGGAGAAGCCAAAGGGGGTTAAATGTGTTATTTACTTCTGCTTCTTTTTGCTTTCTTTTTGTGCTTTGCAGCAAAGATGCTTTGTAGTTTTCACAGCAGTCAGATGTTGAGATAAACTGACATAATTTGACCTTATCAGAGCAGCCACCAGACCACACAAACACTGCTGATAAGAAATCTAAACCATGCGGGCCTCTGCTGAAGTCAATCACTCGCTCCATGAGCTCATGAGCTGAGATGAGATTTTTGCCTGCTTTTGAAGCTGTATTGATTGAAAAACGATTGGTAAGTAAACATGATCACTGTCTGCTGATGTAGCTCTCTTGGCACGTGTGGCCTTCGTGTTTCTACTGTAGAAGCTGATTTTTGGATTCATTCACCCCTTTGGTGACTGACAAACACTAATAACAGTAACACTATAACTTCCAACAACTTTGTCAGTAGTTGAGTGACTCTCACCTGGATGAACTGGCTCTCCATTGAACTCAGTATTGATTTTGTTCACTTTTCAATTATTTAAGGAGGAGGAACATTTACCTGCAGCAGACACCTTTGACTGTATATCAAGCCTCACCTGTAGGTTCACAGCTCATCAGTCCTGTCCAGCTGATTAGAAGTCTCAGAGCTTTCCAGTTTTTAATCAAACACTGTGTGTTCCTCTGCAGTGCTGAAAGGCAGAAAAGCAACAAGAAAACATTTAATTTCAAAGCTTTGTTTCTCGAAGTCACTGCAGTAGTGAATCATTTAACAGCAGCTTTGACAAACAACCTCCACCCTAAGATTAAAAAATAGTTCATATACCTTCAGCTCTGCTTTTTCCTCCTCTGGTGTGGGTGCAGAGAGACGGGTACAGCTGTGGTTCAGCAGGAAGGCCTTGACAGCCAGCAGCAGCAGCATGGTCCCATGGGTAATAATAAACCACAAATACAGCAGACACACAGCACGGCTCAACATCATCCGTCATACACAGTGGATGGTGTGATGGGACTGGAGTGACGGATGTCTGATTATTTGTTTATTGTAGTTTGAGGAAGCTACCAAGACTATTTCTGATGTTTCAATGAAACTGAAAATTCAATGGAGTCGTGTTAATTCAAGGCTTTGACCTCCAATGAGACATGTGAAAAAGACGTGTCACAACACCAAGCAGACACTGTCGGTCCTTTTTCCAGGAAACATTTATTCGATCAAGAGGCAGGATCGCATCTTTCCATTAACAGGTCAGTTAAATATTAACAAATTTACAGACATGAGGAATGTGATAAAAAAAAACCAAACAAAAAAACAAAACAATGTTCGCCTTAAAAAACCCCAACCCAGGGACCCCACCCACGATAACGTCGACCACGGTGGAGCCGGAACAAGACTCAAATTCATGTCCAGCTCCACTGATTCATGCTCTTCCATTCAGTGCTTCACAGTTCATCTTTGTCTGTTTTTGTCTGTAGGGGAACAAAATAAAGTCATGAGGGAACAGCCAAAGCAGTAAATCTGAATCCTTAAGATGCCGCAGCAGGTTGTGTTCTCACCGTTTCGTCATCATCTTCCTCATCCACGATGTCCTCTTTGTCCTCAGAGTCGTCCTCTTTATCTTCAGAATCGTCCTCCGCGGCCTCTTCTGGCTCCTCCTCCGGCTCTTCTTCAACCTGTAGGACAGTCAAGTCATTTTTTAGACAACACGCCCACCGTCTGCAACCATCACTGAGCCGACACGCTTTAAAATGACGCAACTGGGCAACCTGGAAGAGGTGTGGGTGCTTAAAACGCTTACAAAGACAGAAAATACAACAAAAAAGGAAGATCTCTAAGTCAGATACGAGCGTGTTCACTGACTTGACACACTGAAACTGAAAGATTATCTATGCAAATGTTTCCAGAGTAATATATCGTGCAGCAGCTGGCACAGACTTGCCTCTTCGTCCAGGCCTACGTTCATGCTGAGTCGGAGCATGCGCTCTATCCTTTGCCCATAAGCCTTTGTGTCACTCAGCTGGTAGCCTGAGCGCAGCGTGGCCGTCTCAAACAGAACCATGGCCAGATCTGATGCAGTCTGGTCCTCGGCGTCATCCTGAGGGACATGAGGAAAAGACACTGTTCACTTATCTGCTCTGATTGGTCCATTTTATGTCTAACGCTGATGCGCTGAACAGATTCATTCACGTTAGCTGGTTAGATCACGTTAAACAGAAGTGTGATATAATGTTCAGCTGTGTTAGCTGTGCAGCCATGTTTAAAAATTGTTGAAGTCTGTTTAAGTTATTTTATTAAATACATAATAATGTCTTAATAAAATCGTACAAATGTAGTGAAGTGACAGTGGTCAGACTTACATTGACTCTTTTCAGCATCTGCTTGATGAGAGGATGTTTGGGGTTGATTTCTAATGTTTTCTTCTGGCTGGCATAATAACTGAAGAAGAGGGGGAACAGCCATTTAAGCTCAGCGAACAGTCAGGCAGGCCACAGCAGGTTCGACATTTGCATTCTAAATTGTGATAATGAGCATCAACACTGATGAAAAGAACGGGGTCATTACTCACTTTGTGGAAATGTCTTTTCCTGTCTGGTAAGCCTGTGCCTTCATGATCCTCTCCATGTTTCCAGACCAGCCGTACTGACTGGCAACCAGAGCGCAGGGTGAGCTGGTCAGCCTCTGAGAGAGGACGGCCTTCTCAATCTGAGGGAAAGACGGCATCGGATTAAATAATGTGGCTGACGGAGTGGATGTCACTTGAATGTTACATAATAGCTGGGTCTCTACCTTGTCCTTCAGGGACTTGTCCTTCAGCCAAGTGGTGAGAGGCTCGTACTCCTTCTCCAGCGCCTCCCTGCTCTCCTTGGCCTTCTCGCTCTCGTCAAATTTGACACCCTCCTTTGCCACGTTCTGGAAGCGTTTTCCATCGAACTCGGGCAGGGCCTGGATGCAGTACTCGTCCACGGGCTCGGTCAGGTAGATCACCTCGTAGCCCTTCTTCAGCAGCCTCTCCACGAAGGGAGAAGACTCGGCCTGCGGAGGGCAAACAGGAGAGACGACTTGAAAACCCTGGTTTGTTCAGTTCAAGTGTCATTTCACACCTTGGATGGACAGCTCACACTGATTTTAAGATAACTCTGTACTTAACCCGACCATACAATACAAAGACATCCACCCACCTCCTTCCTGCTGCTACCAGCCATGAAGTAGATCTTGTCCTGCTTCTCCTTCATGCGCTCCACATACTCCTCCAGGCTGGCCAGGACCGTCTCGCTGTTGGAGGTCTGGAAGCGCAGCAGCTTGGCCAAACGGGTCCTGTTGGAGTGATCCTCAATGACACCCAGCTTGATGTTGGTTCCAAACTCCTTCCAGAACTTATCGTTGTACTGTTCCTCTGCAATCTTCTTGATCATGTCCAAAGTCTTACGCACCAGCTTCTTGCGGATAACCTGAACGGGGTGAGGAAAAGTTTGATGACATATGCCACTTTGCATTTACATTAAGTTTAATATATAGTAGATTTTAATGAAGAACTCTTCATAGATTAGTCAACAGAGGCCAGATACATTATCGACTTAATGAATAAAATGATAACAAACAAAAGCTAAAGAGGGACAGATAAAATGAAAAATAACTGCATTCACATGGTGCAGCATTCACGTTAGATGTGGAGCTCACCTTGAGCAGCTTGTGCTGCTGCAGAGTCTCTCTGGACACGTTCAGGGGAAGGTCATCAGAGTCAACCTGGCGAATAAATTTCCATTAATCACAGCGGAGGTGCTATTCTGAGCAACAGTTCATGTTGGCAGGTGACTGCGTTTTCCACTAGAGTTAGAAAAACCCCTCACCACTCCCTTGATGAAGTTCAGGTACTTGGGCATCATGTCGTTGAAGTCGTCTGTGATGAAAACTCTCCTCACAAACAGCTGTGACGGAAAGACGAGAATTTAGAAACGGAGTTGAGGGAATTCGTGATTATCCGTCTGTGAGCGTAATCTAATGCCTTAAAATGGACACTGAATACTACGTGAGGGACGTACCTTGATGTAGTCATTCTTCTTAGAGCC
This sequence comes from Chaetodon auriga, assembly GCF_051107435.1. Lineage (NCBI taxonomy): Eukaryota > Metazoa > Chordata > Actinopteri > Chaetodontiformes > Chaetodontidae > Chaetodon > Chaetodon auriga. The sequence goes on along the minus strand of NC_135079.1, from coordinate 9,156,980 downwards.
ATACTCGTCAAACAGGCCACGGGGAGCTGAGGTGGGCACAAACAGGATGGACTTGAAGGTAACCTCACCCTCGGCCATGAAGTGGATGTGGGCCATGGGGTCGTCAGTGTCCTGTGAAGGGAGTGAAATGTAGTTTGAATTCGGAAAATGAAAACCTGTTGGGCCTACAGGTCCACCTCGCTGTCTGATGGAGCGGTGTGACTGAGGTGTGTACCTTAGAGAAGGTCTTGTAGAAAGCCTTGTACTCATCCTCCTCAACCTCCTTCGCTGGTCGCTGCCAGATGGGCTTGATATCATTCATCAGCTCCCAGTCCCACACAGTCTTCTCAACCTACACCAAGCACGACAACACATTTTCAAAAATGGCCCAAAAAGATTCCTTTTCTCAACAATCAGACTAAATGAAAAAGCATACACTTGGGGCCTTCATCACGTTTTTTTTATTGCCTCACCATTTAATGAAATAAAAATATTGTAACACTTTAAATGCATTTGATCGTCATCACAATATTCATTCTGCCCGTATCGCCCACCCCTGTGTGAACCTCATACCTTCTTTGTCTTCGGCTTGTCTTTGTCCTCCTCCTCCTCTTCCTCTACCTCGGCCTCATCTTCAGCAGCCTCTTTCTCTGGTTCCTCTGCTGCCTCAGCATCTTCCTCAATGGGCTCCTCCACTGTCTCGGTCTGGAATTGTCGAGGAGGAGAAATGAAGCAATTTGTTAATTTCCATATTTGTCAGTTTCATAATAAACTTGTGCTGGGATGGAGTGTGACTCAAATCGATGAAGGAAGAGTTTTAAGTAATCACCTTGCTGGCCCAAACGTAGATCGGGAAGTTAATGAACTGAGAGTATTTTTTCACGAGGTTCTTGATGGTCTCCAGCTCCAGATAGTCTGAGGCCTCCTCTTTCAGGACCAGTCTGAAGTGAGAAAAATACGGGCAGGATTTAATTACAAATCAACACTATTCTAATATTTCAGAGTAGAAAAGCAACAAAAAAACAGCATTCAAAGTCCAAATGAGTGGGCGTTCAATGTCACAGTGGAATGAGGTGTGAAGAGCAGTGAGACTAACAGCAGCTGAAAGTCATTTTAAGGTGGATAAAAATCTAAATGTAAACCCACGTGATGGTGGTTCCTCTGCCCAGTGTGTTCCCACGCGGGTCCTCGATGACAGAGAACTGATTAGAGTCCGACTCCCAGATGTGCTGAGTGCCATTATTGTGTTTGGATGTCACGATAACTTTGTCGGCAACGAGGAAAGCGGAGTAGAAACCCACACCGAACTGGCCAATCAACTCCGAGGTTGACTGTCCCTCAGACTGCATCTCTGTCATCTTGTTGAGGAACTCGCTGGTGCCGGACTTGGCGATGGTGCCCAAGTTCTTCACCAGCTCCTCTTTGGTCATTCCGACACCAGTGTCAGTGATGTGGAGCATGTTCTTCTCCTTATCAGACTGGGGATACAATCAATGCAGTTCAGTTACCAACAGAGCAAGAATTAAACATTACTAATCATTCAGTAAATGTGCCCCCCACCACACTCCTTATGCATACTTTTATTTTGATGGTCAGCTCTTCATTGGAAGCCATTGCATCCTCATTGGTCAGAGACAAGAGGCGGATCTTGTCCAGAGCATCTGAGGCATTGGAAATCAGCTCCCTGAGGAAGATCTGAAACAGATAAACAGTCATGTGATCATTAGTTCAGCCTTTCCTGAAGAGGTAAGCCGTATCATGATAGGTGACGCCAGGTCTGGGCCCATAAGGCTGAAGCTCCACACGTTTTCAGAAAAGCTCTGGATTTATTGTTCGGTGGCATTTTTTGTACTAAAGCCCAATCACAGCTGCGCAGGAACCAATGTGTTTTAACCTGAATGGCCGGAGCGATTGCGCTGATAGAGCAGAGCACAGAGTGCCTCCGTTCAAGGGCAAGTGTTCATGTCCTGATAGTCAGGCCACTAAAATAAAGCAAACATGACTTGGGAACACTTGGTTTACTCAAAACTAAGCTGTAAAAGCTTTAATAATTCACTCCAGGTGACAACTTATCCACAGTATTACGGCAGGTAGGGTAGTGCATCTAGTGTATGCACATTGTGTCTACATGAGCAGACTGTGATCATAATACATAAAAACTTTTAGAAAGCAAGCCCTAGAGACAGTGATAGGGAAGCGTCAAACTTGCCAACAGGTACAAGCCCAATCAGCAGACCCACTGACCCACCCAATGCCCTGGACCTCAGACCCACAGGTGTACCGCTGTACATAATATTACCCAGATTGTTAATTCACCGGCAGCTGACAGTAGCTATTTTTTGACAGTGAACACCGTGTTTGAAGTAGCAATAATGACCCTAGAACCACCTTGTTCATCCAAGTAAATCCATAGAAATCCAAAAAGCTGATTATATTGTACATTAAAATGCTATTCATTCCTGCTCACCTCCTTGTTCTTGTAGAGGGAGTTGATGATCAGCTTCATCATACGGTTGACTTCAGCCTGAAAGGCGTGCTTTTCTGACTTTTCTCTGAGTTCCTTGATCTGAGCAGCATTCAGTCCATCTATCTGGATAGCCTCCTCCTCTCTGGGGAGAGACAGATGCACACACAGGTGAGATCATGGATGTGCACAAAAGGAAATCACAGCAGGCAACAAACAGCATGCAAATCTGTCCTTTCCTCTAGGGATCAGAGTCCAAGCTGAAGACACACAGGATTCTCCTGTCTTAATAAGGGACATGCAGGCTTGAAAAGGTTTGCCAAAACTACAATTCAGGGGTTACAGTCAGCGTTTGTGTGCACAAGCTTGGTCACACTGACCTTGTTCTGGTAACTTAAGGTTTAGTCGACCTGTCCTGATATGGACGGCCACAATTCAGTCAACAAGCACAGTATGAAAAGACATTCAAAGTGACACCTACCTCTGCACCACCTCATCATCTGTTCTGGATCCATCTCTGCTTTTACCAAGGTCCTCCTCTACTGTCCCATCGACGTCAAGTTCATCCTCTGCCTTTACAGCAGCTGCCAAGGGACAAAAAGTTGGATTAGGGGAAAAAAAAACCTTACACGAATGCAGGAGTATCTGGAGAAATATGCAGCATTAAAGAGTTTTCCTTCATTTTAAAAAAGAATGAAGCTGAGCAAAGATGTGATCAAAACAAATAAGGATGCATGATTATGAAGGCTGTTTTTTTCTTAACCACGACGGATTAAAATCTACGCAGCAGCAATGGCTTTTCATGGGGATGTTAGCATCAGACAGCTTTAACACAGTGTTTCCACTAGAAACTTCTGGAAAAGCAATGAAGAATTAAGGCCAGCGTCGCTCCTTGAAATGAGCTGATATTTAATCAACTGTGCTGTCTGTAATTCAGAAACAGGCTAAACGAGGCTTGAAAACTGCAAATATAAGGAGGTGCTAGTCATGAATGAGCAAAGAAGCACACAGGCAAGTTGACGCTAGCTTACAGGCTAATGTTAGCTTAAATGTTTGGTGATAAAAAGTGAGACGAGGTGTAAACGTTTCCGCTACTCACCAAAGGCTAACAGTGCGAAAAGAAGACCTATCACCCAGACTCGTTTCATTTTGAGATTGACTGAGGACGTGTGTCTTTAGCTCCTGAACAAAAGCCGGGAGATCAGTGCATCCAGCACTGCCTTTACAAGCGAGACTGGCAAGCTACTGCTCCACCGAAAGAGCCCACTCTGTTAAACCCGTGACGAGCGACCAATGGCTGCGCACCACGCACAACCTTCCACCAATCCCAGGAAAGTCTATGGTACATGTTGTCCAATCAGATTCTTCAACATAAGTCAATACCCTAAAATCGTGGCTCGACACTATTGGCCAAGGGTGAATAATCAGCACACCACTTCCTAAAATTTACCATTGAACGTCAAAAAAACGTCTGTCAACACATTAGTTAAAGTTTGATTTTCTTACGCAACATTACGACCAAGAGCTTGATGACATTGAAAATACAAGAGTGGTTTTGTTTAAGGCTCTTATCACTGACCGAATGTAACTTCATATCTATGTCTGTTTCAGTCTGTCTGTTAATCTAAACGATATCATGTTTTCCACTTATGTGTACGTGATGCAGTGTTTAGGCTATCTGCACTGTCTTTCCTGTAAAGGCGTGCATTCATTGTGCCTAACATCCTCTCGTGGAAGTAGGACACAGTATGTGCACCAATGATCTTTGTCCACGCGGGGGCGCTGTTCAGTTGGTGTAGTGCAGATGATGGCAAAGTCTTTTTTTTTTTTTTTTTTAACCAACACACATTTCGGTCAGTTTGTGAAAAACTGAGATTGTGTCCAATCTGGAATATGTAATTGATGGATAAAAAGGGTGAGTTAGATGATCGGGTGCACAATATCGTTTAGCCTTTGTGATGAGTGTTGCTATAGGAGAGGTCCACAGGTGTCAAATGGCACTTAGGGAGTTAGGGGTGAGAAGGGGCGTGTGTGTGTGTGTGTGTGTGTGTGTGTGTGTGTGTGTGTGTGTGTGTGTGTGTGTGTGTGTGTGTGTGTGAGGAAGAGGAGGAAAAGGCCAGCACTTGTGGTAAATAAGTATTTTGAATGTTAAGTCAAAAGTGTGACGGGCGAAATACATCACAATCTTTACTTAAAATGTCATAAGTTTGCTTTAAAAAGTAAAACATTTGGTGAATTATTTCATTAGTATGACTAAGAATCTCATTATTATGGCTTATGAATTAAATTAAAGTTATGAGATACTTCTGTGAGTCATAACTTAGATGAGTGAGTCAAACTGGAGAGACATTCAAAGATTTTGATTTAAAGTGAAGATAAAACTTTGTACTTTTAATGTCTTTTAATGAGTCAGTTAAAACTAATAATCTCGTAAGTCTGTCCTAAAAAGCATCTATAAGGATTAAAAATGTAAAAATACTTCTAAATCAGAAGATTTACCTGATCACAGAGGCAGTAAGCCAAACTCAATTTAAAATGTAACAATTTTGTCTTAAAAAGCCAAACTTATGACGAGAGTTTATCTCATGTGATTTAGTATCTTATGTTTTTAATTTAGTTTTAAGATAGAGTTTCTAACACTTTATTTATTTCCAGAATTGAAAACATGTCTGAGATTTTTTTTAATCCCGAACCCTTTAACGGTAGAAGCAGAGAAACCCCCGCTGTCCTCTGAACACCAGCGGCTCCTCCTGTGGATTACGCCTGTTAAATACATGTATGTTGTAACTCGTCGCAGCTGTTCAGGGAGCAGGGAGCGGCTGGACTACAGACGCACCAGTCTCTGATTCGCTGGTTGGCTGGGACTTGTCCAACGCGGAAGTGACGTACAAAGCAGGGACACTTTCGGTATTATTTACGGAGGAGCTTGTCAACTGCATGTAATCTACCGGGAGCCCACCGCGACCCACACACGGGCTGCCACCCACACTCCACAGCCATGGCGCCCTTGTCTTTGCCCCTGTCGTCTGTCCTCACGCACAGCCGCTGTCTGCAGAGGGCGATCGTCTTCTATACCGCCTTACACGGTTTGCAGCACCGGACGCTCACACCTCGCTTATGGAAACGGAATTTCGGTGCAGTTGCACATGGAGTCGGTCAACTACTAACACACCGAGCCAGAGCGCAGAACTACGCAGCATCTGCGTGTAGCAGCTCTGCAGCCGGTCAGGACATGACAGAGAAGCTATGGTCTGTTTATAAAGAGACCAAAAAGCAGACTGAAGGTATGGACGTAATGAAACAGCAGAGTGCCCATTAACAGCACTGCGGTGAACACAGCACTGTTGTTGCCTTATTGTAACCCTGTAATGACGTTTCCGGCAGACCAACGTTTCCTGCGGCACAGTAAACGCGTCCTGATCCGATGGTGGGAATAATGTATTGGAGTTATAGGCTGAGATACTTTGGTGTGGACGAGACAACGTTAACACCAATCTACTGTACGATTACGGCTGCCTCTGTGAAGTCTGCAACATGCAAACCAGTTCATATTTAGCTGAGAGTTCAAATCTGTGTGTATGTTTGTAGATTGTTATCTTCCTGCACAGCATTGTATTCTGTTCTAAGGCTTTCTGGTATTTTGTCCAACCCCTAAACACTGACTGAAAACCATCTTCAAGGAGCTTGATTGTACTAAATATTTACAGAAATTTGCAGTCAGGGTGAACACAATGTAAAGGCCTGTAAAATATAATGCAGTTCAGTGAAATAACATGCAGAAATACTGAGTGAATGCTTTGTTGAGAGTGTGCAGGGTTGAATCGACTTGTGGTGGTTTTGTAGTGCACTAAGTGATATGCCGAGGCATTCCTATTATTTTGTCCACTTCTGAAATTAAAACGGCATCAGCACCTTAAATCAGCAACCTACATAAAACCTACAGCTTCTTATTTCAGGGCAGACGTTACCGATTTATTATATGAAATTCACATTTTTTTGGTGCTCACAACAGTTTAAGCGAGCAAACAGACCTCATGCTTTTACCTCACACAGCACCACATTTCTGCCTCCTCTCGAGGCTTGTTTGAGCTGGAAACAGGCTCATTTTGCCCACAGTGTCCTGAGATACACCCGTCTGTCATAGCATAATATTGGGAAATGAAAGGAAGCAGCAGAATAACCTCAGGTGTTTCTCTCCTCTTAGATTTGATTCCAGTCATATCCACCAACTCGGTCAACCCCGACAGCATTTTTGCCAACAATGAGATGAGCCTGCGAGACATTGAGATCTATGGCTTCGACTACGACTACACCCTGGCCTTCTACTCCAGACACCTCCACACCCTCATCTTCAACATAGCACGGGACACCCTCATCACGAACCACAGGGTGCGTCCGCGACTCTTTTAAAACCCGCCGCCTCAAACATGTTTGTGTTCCAGATACAGACAGAATCATTCACAGTTTTCATGTGTGTGGTACAAAAATCAGATCAGGATCTCAACGGGAAAACACTGGCGCTGTGCTGTCGAGTGAATTATTTAAGCCCCCAAATGTTTCCAGCTGAGATGGTGACAAATTGGTAGCAGGGCTGAACGTGTTGGAGAGCTTTGTTTATAATAGGCAGCATAATCGCCCCACTTTTGTGGCTAATCTGCCGATTTTCTTTTATGTCAGTATCCAGAGGGTCTGCGGAAGTATGAGTACATTCCTAACTTCGCTGTCAGAGGACTTCACTACGACGTCCAGAAGGTGAGGGGTCTATGCTTGTGTGACTCAGACACTGACATTTGTGTTATGATCTGCATCAATGGTGCCTGACGCTCAGTGTGGAGATCATTCTGAATGATGTGTAACAGGCGCTGCTGATGAAGATCGACGCTTTTCACTACATCCAGCTGGGAACTGTCTACAGGTATCTGTGCACCGTGTTACTTCTCACACCAGGGTAGTGGGTAGTAAACCGCAAATGTGAAATTCACACAGCGCTGTGCGAGTACGCCATGCTTTTTCTAATCAGGCCACACATCTCGTTTTTGATCTGTTTCAGTCTAGACATGTTACAGCGTTTCTGTGGTCTATTGTCAGGAGTTTGCACGTGTTACAAATGACATGGTATGAATTGTGTCTCTTCCACAGGGGTCTTCATCCCGTTTCTGATGAGGAAGTCATCGCCATGTACGAAGGTAGTCACGTACCTCTCGAGATCATGAGCGACTTCTACGGCAAGGTGACAATCATGTCCTCCTTCGTGTATGACTAGAGAGACGCTGCAGAAATAAAAACAGCAGTGTGTAATGATGTTAATCGCTGCCCGGCAGAGTTCCCATGGCCACACCATGAAGCAGTTCATGGACATCTTCTCCCTGCCCGAGATGACGCTCCTGTCCTGTGTCAACGACTTCTTCATGAGCCACAACATCGACTACGAGCCCGTCCATCTCTACAAAGACGTAAAGGTGAACCATGCTGGTATTATTCTGCCATCTTTGTTGGGTGTTTTTGGGAAAGTCGGCACACAATATTTGCAACAATCTAGTAGAAGCTTTTCCCAGTTATCGTGCAGCCCTGATTCCAAAAAGGTTGGGATACTGTGAAAAACAAAGACAAGGTGATGATTTATTAATCCTTTTTGACATAAAGTCAATTAAAAACAGCACCAAGACAACATTTCTAATGTTTGGCCTCATCAGCTTCATTTAGTTTTCTAAATATCTGCTTATTCTGAATTTGATGAAGCAACATGTTTCAATCCAGTTGGGACAAGAGCAGCAAAAACACCTGTTTGGATCATTCCACAGGTAAACAGGTTGATTGGTAACAGGTGATAGTATCACGATTGGGTATGAAAGGGGCATCCTGGAGAGGCTCAGTCGTTCACAAGCGAGGATGGAGTGAGATTCACTACTTTGTGAACACATGACTGTATAATGGAGATGAGTACATGAGCTCAGGAACACTTTGTAAAACCACCTTTTTAAACAGTTCGTTTGCAAATGGTTGCATTATTTTCTTACTCACACAGTGTCGCACCTCTTCTGGAATCAGGGCTGTTTCTTCCAGGGCTCAAAGACAAAATCACTCCACATGTACATAAATGTTAATGTATTTACATGTGTGCAGTGTGCCGTGACACCCCAGCCATTCAATACCGTCTTAATTTTAGCTCTGAAAACCGGTGTCTAATTTTAGTCGAGCAAAACCCGCCCCCAGCCATCTGCGTCTGTTCTCTGGTGCCTCTGCTACTTCAGAGGGAGAGGGACAGGAAATCAGGCCTGTGTTCTCCCTTTGAGGGCGTCTGTCGTGCCGGTCCTGTCTATTCTGTGTGACACTGCAGCGTTTTTGACAGATCGCTGTCATTAGAAGCCCTCACACATGCTCTCTGTTCCACGAGTGCCTCTCATATCTTTTCAAGGACACCCGGCTCAATCTTTTTTTTTTTTCCCTGCCAAGCCTAATTTATTATTCAGCGTTTACACTGTTGTTTTTTTTTTTTTTCTTTTTTGCTTACTTTTCCTTTGGCTTTTGTGCACATCAAATATTCTTTGCATATGATAAACTTCCTTTAAACGTGCCCTTAAACGTGCGTCTTTGCAAGGGAGAGTCTGTTGACTCTTCCACGGATTCTAAAGCACAAGTTACACTGTTGAAAATGTGGAAACTGTCTCACTGTGTCACCAAAGTAACTAAACTCCAGGGGCCGCTTTCTTCATATTTAATTTGTATTCAGAGATGCGCTTCTTTGTGCTTCCAAGTCAACCATTTATATACAGAGCAAAGTGCTGCTACTGGAGCTGAATGCTAACACTGTGTCGCTGAAGTCATGACTTTCTGGCTGAGGGTTGTTTGCTTTTTCCTCTTCACAGGAAGCCATTAGAGATGTTCACGTCAAGGGCATTATGTACCGAGCTGTGGAAGCAGATATTGGTAATGTTCTTTGATTTATATTGCTTTGTTTGAACTAATAAAAAATAAATTGCGCAGCCGCATCTGAGTAGCTGCCAAGACATAAAGAAATAATTCAGTAATAATGAGACTGTGATATACAAATAAAAGGCATTGCTTTGTTTGTGCAAATTATATCAGTATCACGCGCCCCATCCCTTCTCTCTTCCTCTGTTCTCTCATTTTCCAGATAAATACATTTGCTATGGCGAGCAAAGCCACGCTGTGCTGAAGAAGCTGTCAGAGCATGGAAAAAAGATGTTCCTCATTACCAATAGCCCGTTTGACTTTGTGTAAGTGTGAGCAAACAGAGTGCACGTGGTTCTTGGCACGACTAATTAAAACCGCCACGTTATCAGTGAACCAATATTTAGTCGGTGTTGCTGTATAATGTTCCTAATGTTCCAACTTCGATAGTGCGGCAACCACACATCAAAGGGATTTCCCTCTGCGAGTGTTTGCGTTTCATTGTAAGACTTTCTGAGCCTCTTTTGAAGTCGGGCTTGATTGCACAGTGACTAGCTATGCGTGTCCAACCTCAAAAGGCTTCCCTGAGTCCAAAAAACGTTAAACCTACAGTAGTTTGTTACAGTCGGTCAAAGGAGCGGCTGTCTGCACACTGAGACTGAGTTTTTACTAATGCACCTCTTGACTTTGACTTCCTCTCAGTTCTATATTCTTCATACACGTTTACAGTCTATTTTTCACTTTGTTATCATTATTTGGCCTATTCTGTATTTATTGTCTATCTGAGATTTCTTGCATTTGGGAGTTTTTCCTGATCCAAATGGAGGGTCTGAGGATAGAGGGTGTTGTATGCTCTACAGATCGTGCAGCCCCTTGAGGTAACGTTGTAATTTGTGATATTGGGCTATTTAAATAAAGCTGACTTGATTGACCTGCTAGCCCTTGCAGGTCAAAAAATACCTTGCAAGTTCGAGAGTTGCATTAGTGAAAGCTTGCAAATTTCAGAGTGCAGGCAGCCTCTCCTTTTCCTTTTTTGCTGTTTTTTGTAATGCATCTGTTCCGGGGTTGGAGGTGCACACGATACGTCTTTTTTGCAACAAACAGGGAACAGCCAGGTTTTATTTAAAGTGCAAGATGGACATGTTGTTGCTGGCGTATCGCTGTGCCCTCAGCTCAAGTGTTTGTTACCCTCATGATGAGCTTTAAGATGCTGCTGACAGGATAATGTCTTCAATCTTTGTCCTTCTCAGGGACCGAGGAATGAGCTACATTGTAGGGAAGGACTGGAGGGACCTGTTCGATGTTGTGATCGTTCAGGCTGACAAACCCAGTTTCTTCAATGACAGGAGAAAGTAAGTACGTCTGTGTCTGCTGTGCTTCCCTTATCCCGCTAGGGGCCTCAGTGGGACTGCTAGCAGTTACCAGTCGAACCTGTACACTTTGTACACAGAGTATTTCAGGGGTCTGGTGTGTTTGTCTGGGAGCTGCCAACATTATGAGAGGGTAAGATTTGTCTTTGTGCATTTTCTCCCAGACCTTTCAGGCGAGTGACAGACAAAGGTGCATTGCTGTGGGACCGGATTCACAGGCTGGAAAAAGGGGAGATCTACAAACAGGTGCTGTGACAGAGAATAACTATGACATGCTTTTGCAAAATTTCTGAAAAATGCCTCCTCGATAAATACATTTTTTATGTGTTTTTTTTTTTTATTATTATATGTTTGTTTGATCACTGTAGGGAAACCTTTACGAGTTCCTGAGGCTCACCGGCTGGAGGGGATCCAAAGTGCTTTACTTTGGTGATCACATCTACAGTGACTTGGCAGTAAGCAGCATCCAGACAAAGGACTCATTATAGCTACACAACACACTGTAGTATGAAGTTTAGATATCATGAACAAAGAGGGGAGCCCTGCTTTGACCGTGTGTCTGGGAGCTTAAATCTTCAACAGTGTCATTCTTACTATTTTGCACGAAGATGCACATAGTTTGATACTGAGCAAATGAGCCAAAGAGATCAAAGATGCTAAAATAACGGGGCTGACGATGTAATTCTTCATGCTTTGAACCACAGCTGTAACTCTGCATTGAGCTTGGTTGACAGGCATTTTCATGAGTGCCTGTATGTCATGATGACACCTACCACATCTACAGTAATGAGTGTCACTGTGCATTATTTACCTTTTCATACCTGTAACCTAGCAACGCGCCAACAACCGCCCCTCGTCTTCGCTAAGTAAACGAGAAGGCGTCAATTTTTTTTTATTTTTAATCTGCGTCACGAGGAGTCATAATGACTTGTATACGCGAGTGTGTCTGATCAGCTGTAAATGGTGGCAATGACAGACAGAGTTTGGCATTATGCCTCGCTGGTGGCAGGCAGCCGGCTGTCAAACATGTCGTCTTGCTTATTTAGAGAGATGGAACATGGCGTGTGTGGTTGATACGGACCGCAGCTTGCAGTCAGCCTGAAATGAGATCATTACTGCGAGTGGACACAGAGCAGAAGCGTCTCTCAATTGCTAAGGAGTTACAGAGGAGGCAAGGATGGAGCACTATTTTATTCCTGCTTCATGCAGTTTTATTAAAGCCTCCAGATACGCTGATGAATCCACCAAAATGACTCATTCCCTGGATCAATTTCAGCAGGGTTTTTCAGTCGCCCGTCTCGTGATGGAACAGATGCACTTCCATTTTAATTGGCTCTCTTTGCACTTAATATGTCAGTCTTTGCTTGAGCTTTAGGTGTATGACTGCAACCAGAGGAGTACAGCGACAATGTGTACTGGGCTGTGAGCATTGTCATATGCATCTGAGTATGAAGCATGAGGCCTGCAGATCTAACGTGACATTGCAGTTGTGCAGCTTTTTGCGACATGGCGTGTATATAAGAGGTGTTTTTTTGTTATGGAGGACTGAAACTGCCAAAAGAGAAAAAATAAATAAATAAAAGGCCCAATAAATAACTTAAAATGGCATTAAATGCACTAAGAATATTAAAAATAAATGATTTCATTCATTAATTTATAAACTGTGACATAAATTGACATTTTGGTATGTTTCTGTTTTAATCTGCTTCTTGTATTCATTCACATTACATTAAATACCCTATCTATCTATTTTTTTTTATTTTTATTTTTTCTTTTTCCAGTTCTGCTTAATTTTGCAAATTCAGGGTCTGTCATTCGATGAGTGTCATTGGGTCAGCATGCCGTAGTTTAGTAGGATGGGTTTCAAGCCTATAACTCCGTTCTGTATATTTTACAGCACTCCTTTTCATTTATTACTTGACAAATCATGCTGTATTTGCAGTAGGTTCAGGACTGAGCTTCTGGTCTTCGTTTTGCAGGATCTGACGCTGAAACATGGCTGGAGGACGGGTGCCATCATCCCTGAGCTGAGGAAGGAGATCAAGATCATGAACACAGAGCAGTACATGCACATGATGGCCTGGTTACAGGCACTGACTGGACTTATCGAGCAGATGCAGGTCAGCGGACTTTCTAAAAATCTTTGTCTGTCTTTTGCTTTTTGCCTCCATCCTCAAATTCTTGTGCTCAGCTTCTGCTCTCTGCTCCCAAACAGGTCCACAGGGATGCAGCCTCTCAAGCTGTTGTGGAGGAGTGGATCAGGGAAAGAGAAGCCATGAGGTAATGACAACTTTTGATCACTTACTGAGATCTTGCAGAAGTGATCTAACCTCGTCTTAACGGTTTAACTGCGTTTTCACGGCAGGGCGCAGACGAAGGACATCTTCAACAGTCAGTTCGGGAGTCTCTTCCGGACGTACCACAACCCCACCTACTTCTCACGCCGCCTGTCGCGCTTTGCTGACATCTACATGGCCTCCATCAGCTGCCTGCTCAACTACAACCTCAAGCACACCTTTTTCCCTCGCCGCACGCCGCTGCAACACGAGTCCCCCTTCTGGCCCGAACACAGTCCGACTGGTATCAACATCTCTTCACGGCTGCACGGGACCAATTCTGATTAGCGAGACGGGAAGACAGAGTTCAGAATAAAGATTGGATGATCTCCACTGCTTACATTTTAAGTTCTGAGACGGCTTTTTAGAAGATGCATGCCGCAATTTAAGATGTGCATAATTAGTAACAAACTCTTGATGTTTATTAAGCTTTAAACTAGTCAGTTACGTCCTCTCAGATAAGAGGGATGGATTTAGTGCTTTTTGAGCCAAATAATACATGACAGAATAAGTATTTTGACGTCTTCATTTTAAACATGGACGCATTGTATTTTACATTTTCCTCACGCAGAGTTTGGAACATCAAATGCACTGATTGTTTTAGGTTTGTGCGTGTGTGTCTGTACGTGTGTGTGTCCTAGTGTGTGTGAGAGAGAGGAGGGGTAGTGAGATTATGCAAAAATGGTGCAGTTACTCAGTGTAAACAATAGGGGGCAGTCACGCAAAGTGTATCACAGATCTCATGTACATGCTGTGGATCTTTGCTTTTTTTTATCCTTTGCGTCTGTAAAAGTACAAAAGTGAAATGCAAATACTCAGAGGTAACATTTACATCACAAACGCTGCTGCCTTAATCTCTTTTTCACATCGCTGTAATGTATATATTTTTGTAATGGCCTAATATAATTTATGGTAATCATGCTTTTCAGATTTTGCCAGCCAGCATCTCAGTTCATTTCATTTTTGAGCTGCACATTGTGATACACATTGCACACTTGTGTTCTGAGATCCTTGTGTTTGATTGGTTTAAACATTTCCGCATAGCACAGCCTGTATATGTCTCATTTTAGCAGTTAGACATGTTAATATTTGTCAGGAAAAAATAGAGCATCATTGCTATATTTAGCCTGAGTGTTGCTGTTTGATCTGTGATGGCAGCAGTGGGATTCGTGGGTTTGACACTTTTGCAGAAAATGTGTGAAATGTTTTCACACGTGCTGGAATGAGAGCTGGAGGAGATTATATTTGATATGTAAGCTGGAATCTTTAGATTTATTTGGAAAAAGGGAATTATTAAGTACCAGTGGCCAGAACCAAGACCTCATGGTTCATTAGTGGCTCTGTAGTTTAAATGTGTATCGATGATGTGTATTTTTATTCTAGTATTTATTAAAATGGAGCTGGCTTAATGACCTTGCTGAGTGTTTATGTCTTGAATTTAAAGCAACTTGTGGTTGGATAATTAATCAGATTTAATTAGCAAGACTGAGAATGAATTATTAAACCTGTGGTCCATTTGTGTACTATGCTCCTTTTCCCTTCACTATTAGCTGTACAAACGGCAAGAGGAAGAAATATTTAATAATTTGAAATTAATTTTGAGGGCTAATTCATTCCTCCTTAATATCCCTCAACTTTCCAATTACCATTATAGCAGTGGGTTTATTGGGATTAATCCCTCCAAATCGTGTTACGGACCAATTTCCCATATTGCATTTGGGGCTTTCTCCATCAGACAGGTGCACAATCTGACATCCTGGAGAGTAAGAGAAGCTGAGTGGTTTAACGGGGATCAGAAATGATAAGATCGATGACGCTGTGTCCTGAGCTGAGCAGAGTGTTTGCGGGTTCAGCCTCACAGTTGTTTCACCAAGGCTGGACTTCATTTAGGCACCATGGACAGCAACAGCACACTGTGGAGCTCCGGCCCTCACCCTCCATCCATCCAGGCCGAGGTGGCGACCGTGGTGCCCACCATCTTCCCTCGGCTGGGCTACAGTATACTCTCCTTCCTCATGTTCATCAACACAGTGTTATCAGTTTTTAACAACGGTCTGGTCATAATCGTGATGGTGAGGAATCCGTCTCTCCTCCAGCCTATGAACGTTTTTATCCTCAGCCTCGCTGTGTCTGACCTCATGATTGGCCTCTGCGGCTCCCTGGTCGTCACCATCACCAACTACCAAGGCTCTTTCTTTATCGGCCACGCGGCCTGCGTGTTTCAAGGATTTGCAGTCAACTATTTTGGTAAGTGGAGTGGTGAGAGCAGTTTTTGTTATACAGACTTCTCAGATCAATTTTCTTTTTTTCTGTGCCTGGAGGTGTATTGTTGTAAAACACAATAAGAAAAAATTGTAAGGCTAAAATATCCATCCTCCTCTGCAATATTGCTTCATTTCAGCTAATCTCAGAAAGTGAAATGTTTATGTTGTCTGCCTTTGTGTCATGCTTTTTGAAATTGCCTTTCCACTTTTATCGGATCTTGCAAATGTCAAGCTCCTTTCTTAAAAAATATGAAGTTTGTTGTAGTTCTGTAATTCAAGGTACACTTTAGCCTTTTCCATTGTTTTAAACAACATCTCATAGTCCTGATGGAGTTTGCTCAGTTGTGATGGAGATGTTGGAGATTCTCTGTGACAACTGAGCAAACTGCATTCCCACAGACAGACCATGAGATGCAGTTACAGACTTGCAGAAAAACTCTGTGGACCTTGAGCTAAGATTTTGTTTTTTTGTAATTCATCTGTTCAAGGTCTGGTGTCTCTCTGCACTCTGACCCTGCTTGCCTATGAGCGGTACAACGTGGTGTGTAAGCCAAGAGCTAGTCTAAAGTTGAGCATGCGGAGAAGCATCATCGGGCTACTTTTCGTCTGGACCTTCTGCTTGTTTTGGGCTGTGACTCCGCTATTTGGCTGGAGCTCCTACGGACCTGAGGGAGTCCAGACCTCCTGCTCTCTGGCCTGGGAGGAGAGATCATGGAGCAACTACAGCTATCTCATCTTCTACACACTCCTCTGCTTCATTTTCCCTGTTATAGTCATCATCTACTGCTACTGCAAAGTGCTCACATCCATGAATAAGGTGGGCTCCGGATGGCTTCTGCATATTTATTACACTTTTACACCATTAGAGCCAGATTTAAATATACCTCTATTCTCATCTGGTTGCAATTTACCACCTACAGGCTAAAACAAGTCACTAGCTTTTAATGGGTGTCGAATTTGCTTTCTGCTCGTAGCTGAACAGGAGTGTGGAGCTCCAGGGTGGGCGTTCCAGCCAAAAGGAGAATGATCATGCTGTCAACATGGTCCTGGCCATGATCATAGCTTTTTTTGTTTGCTGGCTGCCCTACACAACGTTGTCAGTGGTGATAGTTATGGATCCAGAGCTCTACATCCCTCCGCTTCTTGCCACCATGCCCATGTACTTTGCCAAGACCAGCCCCGTCTATAACCCCATCATCTACTTCCTTTCCAACAAGCAGGTGAGCAAAGGCTAAAGTGTGTATCTGCGGTAAAACTGAGATGCAAAGACTGAGTGTGCACAAAGGAAGCACAAGAAAACCATGTTTGAATATGATGCTCATATGTTACCGTGTTTTTACGCCCATCAGTTCCGTGATGCCGCTCTGGAGTTGCTGTCCTGCGGCCACTACATTCCCCACGTGGCCACCAGCGTCAGCATCAACATGCACCCCTTGAGCAGGAGGAGCCGGCTGACTTCCTTCGGCAGTCGCGTCAACACGCACAGCAAAGTGTTGCCTTTGTGACTTCTCTGGCAAAAATGAGAAGCTGCCATGGACGTCAGTGTTTGTCAGTGCCTCATCAAGGACACAGACCTGAACATCTACGGGTCCGTGTCGCTCAGAAAAGTCCCCACTGTAGTCCAGTGAGAACAGAATCAGCTCAGAGACGGATAGCTGATATTCAGGAGGTGGACAAAATCAGTGGAAACTCACACACAGTAATGCAATACAATACAATAACAAACAAAAAGTGTTTGTTTTGTTCACTTTTTCTGAAGGTTATGTAAGAACTGCATTGATTCATCTCTTGTTGAGACTAATTTTTTTTGGCATTTTATTGAATTGCATTATATTGCAAGGTGTTCCTGTAGTTATTGTCTGTCCCATTTTCCAGCATCAGGAGTGTTCTGTAAGTTTGTCATATTTGTGTGATTTCTTTAGATCAATAAACAGTTACCTTTTTCGTACTGGTGTTTGCAGGTGTGTACTGTGTGCATGAGGGTCACTGACTGAAATGAGTGTTTAGTGGAAGACGTAGTTTCCATTTGTACTTCTCCATTTATATGCATTTTTAACAAGACGAGGCAAGTCGAGAGAGGCTGTGAGGAAGTGAAACCTTTGACCGCTGAATTCTCGTTCATAAATAAAATGCACCGGAACTGTTTTTGTGTACTCTGAGAAGATGCTTCCTCCTTTCTGAAAGTCACTTAGATGTTTAACATTTTCAGGGTCTTGGGTAATTCATCCTGTGGCATGAATTATTGATTTATACATAGTAGACTCTATAACCCTTTTGTATACCAATTCCAGAGACAAATGCTGAGATTTTATCTGAGTCATACACATATGACACAGCGCCTGTTCCTGTGTAAAGTTATTCTGTAAATAAATGAAATCAATGTCAACAACAGCCAACCATCATATCGTCAACACTGACAGCTTGCTCAAATAATTGTATTTAATGTGAATTATGCAACGTATAAGTCCTACCTTTTGCCAACACTCACACTCCCCAGAAGTCTGCGGCACAAAGCACAATAATATAAGAGTGCTGCAGTGTATGAAGGCATAATTTTACTCACAAGCACCTGTGTGAATACAGCATTTACTCAGTTCAATTATTTATCAGTTGCAGGGAAATTGCAAAGGCAACACAATATGCTATCCCTCACATGGTGCAGCTGGTCTAATACATAATGTGTGTGTGTTGTTTTTTTTTTTAAAGTTGTACAATACCAACAAAATCCAAAATATTGTAAATGTGAGTGCACTTGGTTAATACACCTGCTGCACACCTCACCTCGTGCATGTAACAATGGGAAGTCAGTCAGGCATTAAAAGACTTTCACATTTCTTGGCTGGCCCGCTCCGTCGTCAGTTTCTTATTTGTATTATTTCGCTTTTTTATTTTTTATCCCTATAGACAGTTCAGAGGGGGATTAGACAGTTCAGAGAAGGATGACATAATGACAAAGTCTCTCTGAGCCTGATTCAAACCCAGGACATCACGTCTTATGTGACACGCGTGCGAGCCCACAGTGAGTCACCAGAAACGAGGATTAATATGCATCACTGAGTAAAGATGAAGTAAACGGACACAATTAAAGAGAACCGTTGAGTTGAGTTGAGCCAGTGCGCAAGAGCATCTATGAATCACTTTTTTGCTGAGGTGTGATTAAATTCCCTGTTTAGTGCTGGTGATTTGATCTAAGAGGGATATTTATTGATTTGCATTACTTCATTTCGCTGCGATCTTTTTTTAAATTGGTTTATATGTTTGTTTTTGAGAGCAATGATTTGATTATTTTTATTAAACCACAATTCAATCCAGTGAACTACTGAAAGTCAAACGGCGCTGCTTTTCCTGTTGTGCTTCGTGAGTCTCTCCCCACCAACACATCCTTCCCTCATTGGTCACATTGAATGTCAGTCGTCCAATCCCTGACATGAACACCTGACATAATGACTGTAAGTGTCCAGAGAGTTCATTCTCCCTTTGACTTTGTTTATTTGCTGCGCTTTCTGTAGTATTTGTGTTGTTTATAAATCTCCACTGGAGACATGTGATTGGTCTGTCCTTTACACTGTGCGCACATTTGGGATTTCTATTACTGCACATACACTATGTTAGTGGTAGATACCCCTTTATGATATCATCTAATAGTCCTTTTGTAAATGTGTTGGCAAAAAGTGAATTTTTGCTTTTAAACAAAGTGTTTTTCATTTACAACTCTTTAGTCAAATCATTTCTAATGTGGCAAGTTGCTTATTACACTGTCTCAGTTTATGGTGGCCTTACAGTTGGTGAACTGTTATGTGTTTCGGCTTTTCGTTTCCAGAATGTCCAGTTTGTTTGTTTTTCCCACATGGTTTAAGAGGCATTTGATCAGTCTAATATGTTGGATGGTCAGGAGAAAAATGTATTGTGTTGATCTAATCCCAGATTTGGCATAGTCAATAATCTTGCACTTTTCAAGCAAAGAGCATTTCACACTTTATCTCCAAACAGGATTACACAGTGTCATGCTATAATCCAGGAACATGGCTGCCTTTATTTCCTGAGCCAATTCAAGAACTCTGCAGTCATCCATCTGGCATGCTTTATGCAAAGCTTTTAACCTTTGTGAGGTACTGCATTAAATGAAATGGACAGCTGTTCACTTCACACATAGTCTTTGCATCACGGTGTCATAATAACCATCATTATTGTATTACAGCTTCGAGCTCCTGCTTGGCTTTTTAAAGTTGTATATCAGGATTGAGACAATGGTGACGTGACCACTTTTCAATTAACAGCCATCCTTTTCTCCAGTTGTCTGTGCTGTGAATACACAGCACAGTTTTTAATGAATGTGAACAGCGAGGACTCCCAGGTGACCTGCTGCCGCTGTGGAGTGATAATGAAAAGGGCGGACACTTTGGCGTAATTTGTCCAAGCTGCAGGTTCGTCCATTAATATTATTCATTCAGTGAAGAATCACCTGCAGACAAGCGAAGCAGGCTTTCTGCATGTTCGGTCAGCACAGAGAGAATGAAGATACAGACATAAAAAACATGTTGGCTGTCTGAACCTGGAGATGAGAGGTGAGCCTGCACCAGCATGGGACTCTGGGAACAACACCATTTGGGAGGAATACACTGATATGGTCTTTGTGGTGGCAAACAGCTTGATTCTGTTGATCACTTCTGCTGTGGGGATTGCAGCAAATATTTTTGTCATAGTGGCAGTTTATCACCAGAAATCACTGCAAACGTGGAACAATGCACTGGTGGTGAATCTTGCAGTTATAGACATTCTGAGATGCGTCTTTGACTGCCCCATTCTCTTAACCATCGTCATGACTGTGTATCAAAGAGGACATGTGGACGAGTTGATCTGTGATGCACAAGTGGCCTCTTTCTCTTTCAGCTGCTGCATCCAGCTGTTGACGCTGGCCTGCATAAGTGCAGAGAGATATCAGGCTATTGCACAACCCTTTAAAACCAGTCAAAGGCGAAGACGGATTATGGTTCTGATTCCTGTCACATGGACTTTGGGTATTGTGGTGGCTGGTTTTTGTCTGATGTTTGTGAAGGACTCACCCGTGCATGTGAAATGCAGAGGATTACAGAGAGATACATCATCCTCCTATGACACCTTCGGACTTTACATGTTATTCCCACTTTGGGCAGCTTGCTTTGGTGTTATCATTGGATTCTATGCTCGTATATTTATCCTTGTGAGATCACACAATCGCAAAATATTTGACAAAGGTATTTTTCCTGTTTCACAAGCAGACAATACAGATGATAAGCAGAAGAAAGAAGAAACCGCAGCTGTGGAAAATGGACATGACAAATCAGAACAAAACCAGACCCTGAGCAAAAGTGTTGCTCAGGTGGAACAAGTGACACGAGCCGAACTAAATTTTTCCAAGAATGACTCTCAGGCTGCTCTGCTGGCCTCAGCAAAAGCTCCACAAGGTGTCTCCATCAGTGCAGAGAATAAAACAGAGCTGAAAAACACATTTGAGAAAACGGACTTGGAAACAGAAACAGAACAACCTCGCCTTCCTGCAATGCAGGTTGCAGTGGGGAGTGAGGAAAAACCTTTCAAAACAGAGCAGTCCAATATCAGCGCCGGGAAAGCTGAAGCAAAACCAACAAATGGAGACGCTGTTGCTAGTGTTAAGAGCTCAACCGTAAAGCCGCAGAAGGTGCCAAGCAATTTTGACACGGAAAAGCAGTCCAAAGAGAGAGTGAAAATTAACAAAGCATCATCTGAAATGAATGAAACCAGCCCACATGTTCCACCGTCTGCACAGTCACAAAATCCTGAATCCACTTCTGTTTTACTGACTGACCTAAAACATGCTAAGAACAACAATGGAGGAGAAACACTGGCTGCTGCTACTGAAGATCAAGCATCTTCATTACCTCCAGTCTCAAATAATGTCGCTGAAGCAGAGGCTACAAAACAAACTGTGGTGGTGGAGGGTGCCATTTGCATGATGCCTTCGAAAACGAGCAAAGAGAGAGCGAGTAAGAGGAAGGAAAGTAAACTGGCTGAGCGTGCTGGCTACATTATTTTATCCTTCCTCTTATTCTGGCTGCCATTGATCACAACTATCCTGGTGAATTTTGGTGTTCACAAAAACAGGAATACACAGGTGAGTAGTTCTAGAGGTAAGGATGCAACGTTTACCAGCAGTTTGCATTTCAAAAGGTGCAAGATAATGTTTTTGTTTGCAGCAAATGAATAACTGTGCTCTCATGCTGTGCTGTTCTGTGGAGACGCTGAACTGTTTCTGCCCTGTGAACTCACTTTGAGGTCACAAAAATGATGCCAGCAATTATAGATTTTTTTTTCTTGCTGTATGGAGAGAAGAAAGAGAGAGAGAGAAATTTTGTATTATCAAGGTCAAACAAATATTTCTTGACCTCATCCGCGTATCTAGTAACTACATGTGGGACCTGGAACCCAAGGTTGAGCACCTCTGTTCTCTGATGTTCTCTAATGGGTTTTCATTTTCTATTTATTACGTTTTTTCAGATGGCAATCATTCGGGATGTGGAGATTCTGTCGGTCTCTGTCGCCTGCATCACATCACTGAGTGACCCGATAATATATGCTGCAGTAAACCCACAGTTTTGGACAGAATTTTACAGGCTTAGAAACAGGGTTGAATCCATTTTCAAGAAGAAATGATAATATTTCCACATCTGTCTACCTCTGAGCTGCGCTGGACCAAATGACCATATTCAATATTCACTA
This sequence comes from Chaetodon auriga, assembly GCF_051107435.1. Classification (NCBI taxonomy): domain Eukaryota; kingdom Metazoa; phylum Chordata; class Actinopteri; order Chaetodontiformes; family Chaetodontidae; genus Chaetodon; species Chaetodon auriga. The sequence continues at coordinate 9,134,920 of NC_135079.1, read as the reverse complement.
TGTAAATGAATAATAAAATGGTTAACATTTGTCTAGTCACTGTCCAAATATGAACTAAATTAAACCCCAGACGTCAAAGTGTGATTTTTTTATTTGGGTATAGGAGGCCTATTATTTTATATGCTGCTGTGTTATATTAGATTTTAATGCTGGCTGACGTTTCAGCAGTTACTAAACACTGCAGAGCAGAGGCGCTGCATGCTGTGAGAAGCAGCCTGGACCGGTGCAATCAGCTCAGCAGGAGGACGCTGCTGAGTTTTCTGTCAAACAACCACTGAGGCCTGCTTGTCCGTCTCCCGAGACCCTGCCGTCAAGACCCACCACTGGGCCGGTCAGGTCTTCACATGTCCTCCAGCAGCACCTAATTATTATCTCATCCTGTTATTAGTGATGCTGTTTGTGCAATCAGGCAAAACCTTATGAAATCCATCCAATTGTGTTCTAATAAAAAAAAAAGACATGGGTCATTTAATGGATGTTTCAGTAGAGCTACAGTATTTATTCTATCCACTGCACCAAATGCACAATGTGTGATTATTTGTCCCTTTTCCTTACCCCTTATATATGTACTCCATGACAAGATTAAAAGCAAAGTGTTGCAGAATTTACATCATAACATACCAGCCTCATTGTGTTTCCTTCCATCAACGGCATTTTCACTGACAAGCCCCCAACAAGAAGCAGAGACATACTTTTAATAAAACAGAATTCTGCAATGACAGCATGCAAATCCTTAATTCAACCAGTTAACAGACAGAAATAGTATGCCAACAACTGTCAACTAAATCTAGAAATAAGAGGAGCCAACTCCAAATGCAGTTGATAAAGTTCTAACTGAGATATTTACAATATGAAAAATGTACAAAATGGCCCTTAAACACAGTGAAATCTATCAAGTCTCCCTTATGAATATTATAATTTATGAGGAACTCAATGGAATCGATGTTCTACACTCTTTCATATGGTGTTCCAGGTCAATACTATGTGTCCACATTAGGGTTAGTATTAGTTAAGTGTTGCGCACAACATTCACTTGTATTTCTACCTCGTGACCTAACTAATATGTACCCTGTATAGTTCTCAATATCGATGGTTAATTAATGACAGTGGCTTTCACATAGATCCATATCAGAATGTCAAAATATGTAAGCTAACACAAATTCTGTCATTTCGACTTTCACTTGCACATTTCACAAACATGTCAGGATGCGTATTATATTTTACTCATCAAGCGGTGACATCAACCAGATAATGAGTCAGTTAATGAATATTCACAACAGTTATCCATTCCAGTGGATGTATGTTTTCTGAATTTACAACAGTGAGGGGACCATTAGAGACCAGTTAATTGAGGGGTTTCAAAGCAATCTATTGAACTGGGAGGTGAGTGAAGTAGAGGTTTCTAATGTGTAAGTGGACTGATTTATTCACAAAGATGGCCCTCAGATAATGAATATGTGTGCTTTGTCATCAGAGGCCATCACGGGTGACCTTTTAACATCTGCCTTTCCTCCATTGTATCAGAAGACAACAAATACAACTACATTACATATTCAAAAATAAAGTTTTTTTTCTCAGTATTTTTAGGCAACAACGATAACCACGCAATCCCAACACTTCCTTGCTCTGCTGTGCTTAATGGAGCAAGATCTGCTGGTTTGCTTTCATTTCCAAGGCAGCCGTCCATTCATCATTCTAATACCATGCAGAGTTTGACATCAGATGAGATCACTACTTCAAAAAAACCCGACTTCTGCTAATCTTATAATCCCTCTAGATTATGGCAGGTTGATGCTCGGTGGTCCCTCTCCTCAGCATCTGGCGCTTCTTGAGACCAGTTAGCTGATCAGATAGGCATGACATCTACAAGGCAGATACTCGGACAATGTTGCTCTGAGAGTATGCGGTGGTGGTGGTGGAGCCGTGCCCGTCTGATGAGGTCACCACGGGGGCAGATAGGCTGACCATGGAGGGAGTGATGTAAGGTTCGTCACATTTCAAGGGCACGGTCTCATCGAGTTTGGCGTTCAGGCTGGAGCGGCTGTAAAAGAAAACACCGGATGAAAGAGGGTGAGAGGCCTGACCTTGTGAATGTATTACACAAAACCTGTATCACAAGGAGGTCTTTCAGACTTCCTTATACTAAAGAAAAGCCACTTAAGAAATATCCACATTCTTTGTACAGAGTGAATATATAAGCTTTGGCTCATGTTGCTCACTGAGGTATATTCCATCTTTCAGCGTAGATTTCTGAAGCTTTTGTCAGAGTCTAGAGAGAACGTGCTGTCTAGAAATACTGTGTATATGTCGCACGGCGGAAGTTTTAAGTTATTTATTTTTTAGTTGCAATCATTTGGTTTTATTGCATTTTATTTATTTATGTTCTTGCATGTTTTTATCGTTTTGCAGTGGCGTTTTTATTGTGTTTGATTGCATGGTTTTGGTGTGGTTTAATTTGAGTTGTTTTGCTTCCGGCCGTAGCACCCTTAGTAATTTGACTGGTAACTAGCACCTGTGAGTGCTTTACCTTTTGTATATAGACTGACCAATGGGACTGGAGCACGGAGCGGTGAGCAGCCAACCGCACACGAGGAGGAGGGACGTAAAAGGACAAGGCGGAAGAGAGCAGCGGGGTGTGGAGAAAGGGAATCGCTCGGCGCAGAGACGGAGCAGCAAACATTTTAGAGGACGATCCCGATACCGCCTGAGAGGCCTACCCTGAGACGGCCGCGGATCCAGAGACCGCGACAGAGGTGGTGGTTGCAGCCGAGCCGACGAAGTCCAGAGTGTTACAACGTGACCTTACGGCAGCGGCAGAGCGAGGAGCTCTGCCTAGCGTGTGAGTACCCTTTGGGACCTAGTAACACTCTGGCACGTGAAAGGAAGGCGTCTCGGCTGCACCGTGTAGTGTACCTCCCCACTGCCGCTGTGTCTCTTGTGTTTGTCCAGGTATCCTGGCCGAAGGTCCGCCCTCCTACGGAGCGAGCCAGGGGAGGAACGGAGAGTGGCGTGGCGACGGCGAAGAGCAGGACGGCCGTCGTCGGGTTTCGTTTTTTTAAATCGGTTTTAAATCGGGCCTTGTGCTTGTTTTAGTTAGCCTTTTTTTGGCCGATTTTAACCGGTGCATAGAAGACTCTGTGGCCCGTTTTAGAGACGGTGTTAAGGACACCTCTTTTTAATTTTGTTGTTTTTAAAGAATTATTGGCGTCTGTGCCTGGTACGGGTGAAATAAAAAAAAGGGACAATCCTGTCCCTAACACGCACAGCTTGTTTTGTCGTTGTACCTCCTTGGCTGAAAACATAGTGCTCACCACTCGATGTAAACGAACCAACTCAAGTAGTTTTGCAATAACCCATCACCATTTTCTTCATTCTCATCACCCCCCATCACATATAAAGTCTGAGTCAGACTATAATATATATGTTAAGAAGAACTGCGTTTATATGGGCTTCATCTTGTACACAGACATGAAATGAAAAACCCCACATATTAAATGTGTTTTTTTTTTTTTGGTTTTCTCGCTGAACGTGTACATTTTGTTCTGTCTTGTTGCATGTGACATCTCACACAAGAAATGAATATTACATGTAACAGCAGGCACGCTCATGAAAAACAGTCTGCAGTTTCTCACCTATGCATTGCATTCACACCAAGATTAATGGGTATCAGTTCATCTAATTTATGAAATAACATGTTTGCTCATTCACCCCATGTGGTGTCAAGAAATACAGACAGTCTAGCTTTTATATGAATTGTTCTGAGATATCGTCACAAAGAACTCTGCCCCATAATAGATGTGAATGGGATTTTATTTGTGCTCCTTACATCGAAGGATTACCTTCAACAGCATCACCTCCTTCCAGTGTCCTAGTTGCTCTGGATAATCCACAGAACAGGAAAGGGAACAAGAGAAGAGACTATTTCTTTGATAGAAAGTAGTTACACTGAAAACTGCATCGCCTGTGGATTATCCAGAGTAGCAGGGACGCTGTTGTTCATTTTTTCTTTGTGCGTCACCAGCAGAATCCCATTAACTTTAACTGTATTGGGTTGGAAGCAGAAATTGCACAGACAGGTCAAACAAAATCAAAACTATTTGTGGGTGGATACCAGCAGAGGTAGAGCGAAGTGGGAGACCCAGCACTTAAGACTATCACACGCAATGTAAAAATGACATACACTAAACACATGTCACACATGCTTTGGACTTGCGAGTTGTCGATGTCCAGTGAAAACCACATGGATGCAGGTTTTTCATTAAATCAGAGAGTCTTTGTTTCAAGCTTTGACGTAAAGTATTTTAGATCATTCGGTGAATGAGGGTTTTTAGGCCTAAGACATAAGAGCAATATCTGAATTCACCTTCAGTTCATCTGAAAACCTGAAAACCAAATGTGGACATGCATGATTTCACAGAGAAAATGTGTTTTTTTTTAACATCTTAATAATGGATGATTGTCTATACATATATTCCCAGCAGAGTATTAATAAAGTTTATCTTATAACACAGGATCAGCTGTTTGCATGCCTGTAGACAGAGATGTAAAGACAGAAAAAGACCCAGACTGAGAGACTACCTGTTGGCCACTGGCCTCTCTCTTATCTGTATGGTGCTGAGCTCCTGGTTGTTTGTGCTGGGCAGGCTGAAGCTGCTCTTCTTCCTGTGGCGTCGAGAGCAGCACGAGCTGAGTCCGTGTGGAGACGAGGACAGCGAGGACGCACGGGAGCCCGACTTGTTCATCACAGAGATCTCCATACAGTTGGACTGAAACGTCTGCTCGTCCACAAACTCGTGATTCTGCAGAGGAAGATGGCGAAAATGTTGCTCATGAATCACTCTATTACATCAATGACTGGCTCTGCTAAACAATGAGTGAAGATGTTTCACAATGAAGGCTAAACAGACTGAACGGAATCTGCAGCAAAATTGTTTAATAATTGGAAAATGAATCATCAAGGGAATAGAAATATATTGGCCCAGATGCCCATATTAAGTGCCATCTGTGAAAACATTCACAACTGTTATCCCTGTGACAAATGAGCATGACTTGAAGGTCAGGCTCCAAGTGCGTTTTGGGCACTGCCAGCAGGTGGCAGAGTGACACCATGCAGGATCTGATGCCATGCCCTGAATCATGCATCCTTTCTTATATGTTCCCCCTGTCACTCGTGCACTACACTCTGCCATCTATAATGCACACCATGAAGAGGCCTGATGTAAACATGCACGCTGCCATCTGAACGGCATGAAGCCTTTATAGAGCTTTTCCCAGACGACTGGCAAGCCTTTTACTGGGGGGAGGATCATCTATGTGGAGGAACACTGATTTACTGCCTGTCTATGTCTCTGCACGAGGTTTAGAGCTGCAAGTGTAAAACTCATGTCACAGCCAAGCATTAAGGAGGCTCTTACATCTCTGAATTATAGATAGATAAAATTAAGTATGCCGGTTTGTTTGGAAGGAATAATGTTACTGGCTGGCGGACTCATGTTATCTTTAGCATGTTGCTGGAGAAGGGACTCGACATTTCCCATCCCCATTTACAGCTATTTTTAACTTGTGCTGCATATGAAATGATTGTACAGTTTGTGCATGCCTAAAAAAACTTTGTTTCTATTTGCAACACACTGTAACAGACTGGCACTACTGATACAGTTTAGAGTGACAAAGTGATGCAATTTTACCTAAAAGGAGGTATTTTTTACAGTGAGTTATTTTAAATCTGCTACCGAAATAGTGAGAATGAGCGATGCTGAAGGGATTGTGTGTTTTCCAGTGGACACAGCTTTCAAGTTTCAGAAAAAGAAATCAGGATTTTACCGTGGTCTTCTCCAGGCAGTGCAGCAGGTGATGATGCTGGCTCTCAAAAGGAGGGTTGGGGGCCTTCCCCACCAGGGCCTGTCCTGCCTCCTTGGCAGCCTTCAAACAGAAACATCAAGTTTAAAAAAAAACAAGAAAAGAAAAGAAAAGAAACAGTGCAGTTGTGCAGGTTGAGGCTCTGCATAAGAATGGAGTTTCAGGCAACAGCTAGCTCGGTGATGTAGTGGAGAGTACGCAAAGCACTGAGGGTTGAAATGCTGATCTGTAGCACGGCAGCCAATCTACTGAGAACCTAGTGAGATGGGGATGTTTTACAGATGCGTAGAGACAGTGGCTGATTACAACGTGTTTCACTGATAGAATTGGTTTTGCCATTCTTTCGCTGATTTGGTGAGAAAGACCAGAAAAGTCAAATTAGAACTGAGCTCATTTCAGTGCAACAGCAGTGGCACACCTAGACACAGATCGAACAGATTGCACCAACCACAGCACAGATTCTGGACCACAACAACACTACACACGTTGATGAAGCTCTGCGCGGCTCTGGGATGGAAGGTATGTTGTGTTAGTCTGCACTACAACCTGGATGCTCGAGAAATAACACACAGAACACACAGCAGATCAAAAACAGAGTTTAGAGGAGATGCAGGCTGAGCAGACAGCCTCCATAGGCGACCTACTGTCCAGTAAGCCTCTGGTTCCCTCCTTCCCCTCCAAACCCTGTTGGACAGACATGCAGAGCTTGGTCATGAGTCAGTGTGACTGTAATGGCTGTGCTTCACCAGAAGGCAAGTGTGCCTGCCTGGCCGTCCTGCTGTATGAACAGAGAGAGAGAGTGTTGACGAAGCATGTCAATGCTGCAGCTGAGAGGTGTGATGTAAGAGAGAGGACGATCACACTGAAGCACTGGAATGACAGCAGCCCCTGTGTTACAGCATGAGGAGCCCCCCCGCCCCCTCCCCCGTGTGTGGTGGCATGGCCCCCGAGCAGAGCGGCATGCAAGCGTCAGCGAGGCCCCGGTCAGTCAGCCCCCAAGCCGCCGCTCGGTCCAGTTACCTCCTCCAGTGAGTCGATCAGGAGCCCATTTTGTTTGTAGCGCATATAGGCATTAGTGCCTCGAATCTTCGCAGCACGGATTCTAGCAAGCCGAGTTTTCTGTTTGAACAAACAGACCTCTGTTTTAGCCTCTGACGGTTTGTCTGTCACACTAATTGGCTCTGTCTCCCTCTGGCAGCCACAGTATTTAGCAGGGAGAGGCCATGCTTAAATCTACCATTAGGAAATTCTGCCTTAGCAAACACTTTTAGGAAGAAGTGCACATATTGCTATTGAAAAGCTGCTGACACTATACTCTGAAGATCATTTGTTCAGTCATTGTCATTCCCTCTCTTGTTCCTTTCTCCCACTGAAATATACTCAAGCAAGTTTAGCCCACCGAATACACACATACACAGAAACACAATAAAGGATTAATATTCTGGAAGATAGTGTTTGCCCTGTCATCCTGTTAGGTGCGGATAAGACAGGGACAGAGGAAAGAGGCAGATAGAAGCAAAACAAAGAGAGATAGAGGGGAAAAAGGGAGAGCGAGGCAGAGGAAGGGGGGGAGTCAGTACCCTCTGGGCTCGTCGTTTCTCTGCCCGCTGGCTCTGGTGGTAGATACGGCTGAAGTTTGACACTATGACAGGGACCGGCAAGGCGATGACCAGCACCCCACTCAGCGAGCATATGGACCCAAACACCTTCCCCACGATTGTTTTTGGCACCATGTCACCGTACCTGCAAGACAGAAAACAGACGACAGTGAGCACACGGGGCGGAAAAACAAGATTCCTTTAAAGAATCCGCTCTGTAGGGTTGTTTTATCATGTTAAGTTGTTGCGTGTTTCATGTTATTTTTACGAGTCTTGAAATAGTTACAGTGACCTTGGATTATTTCACAACTTCAAATAAAAAGTCACACATTTGAAGTGGGTGAGGAATAAATAGGACTTCTCTGAAGCTTCTTCTTGCTGGCCTACTTTCTACATGCCATCGTGATGTTCCTCTTTTAAAACGCTGTTTCATATATAATTACACACCTGCTGGCACGAGCTAATGCTTTCACGACGTGACCAAACGTGCTACATATCCCCTGTGACCTCTGTTAGCCAAACAGCTTGTGAAAGATACAGGGAGTAGTATCACATCGAGTAAAAGCAAAAGGGGAAGGAAACAGTGTGATGCCGAACCCTGGAGAAATCGTTTAAGTCTGCGGGCCACTTGTGTGCTTTGTTCCTCTTCCCACATCACACCGGACCTTGAATACTGAATGCAGATAAGTGGCGAAACCACACGCAAACAATTCCTGTTCGGCATAAAGCGAAAAACGGCTCTTTGGAGATGGCGTGCAGCACTGATCTGATGGTGTACCGCAGCACAAGCGCGTCATTTTTCAACATAATACAAACGTTGAACAGGCTACATTCAGCATGAGCAGATTAATGGTTGTACATATGTCAGATGGGACTGAATCATCCCCATTACAGAGATTAATGCGCCTGTCTTCTATCGAGTCGGACCCGTCTGTGTTCAAGGTAAAGCTCGGCTCAAACTGTCTTCATGGTCTCACTTTCTTTACATTAGCCCACGCCTACAGTGCCATTTACTAGAGATGCAAATTATGAATCACTTTGCTGATTTGAATTGTTTCGCTCAGTTCGGTTCAAAGATTTCTTGTCACCACTTATAGTTTGCTCACTGTTTTTCTAAGATAAGTACTTGGATTCAAATTCAAATGCACTTCAGTATGCACAACAGTAAGTGAACAAATCTCTATCTCCAGATTAGAAACTTCATAACAAAGAGGCAAAACTCTGCAAGTCTGCCAAATCTTAACGCCTAAGCCATCTTGAGGTAGGCAGCCAAATCCCATGTTTTTACCTAATTATTGGTAATGTAGCTGCAACAAAGGAATCATCAGAAGATAAAAGGCTCTCTTGGTGTTCGGATCTTGATGAAGAAATGACAGAAGAAGAATGGCAGGATATCAGTTTGCAGTCTCAAGCCCAAATTATAAATTCAAATCGCTTCAGTACAAAGGATAATGAGACGACACATTACTCAACCATAATACACCTGATCTATGTGTCAAATGTGGTACTGCGCACATGAGGCCAGCTGGTTTCACTGCCACCGGGAACCCAACCATATCAGGGTATTGGAAGTAGATAATAACTTTATCCACTGCCACAAAACTAAACTGTGTATTTTCAGATGCTTCCCACTAAACTGTTAAAACAATACAAATAAAAAAGATGGTAATAGTTTGTTTCCTTGGAGCTAAACACAAAATTGCTCTGTCATGGAAATCCGTTAATAGACCAAGCAGGCAAAGTCAGGTTGATGGATGGCTGCAGTGTCTCTCTGTGGAGAAACTTAGATTCAACACTTTTCATGATTTTAGGGCTCGTTCATGAAACTTCTGCAGGGGGACGATTAAGCTAAGGCCTTGCAGTGAACTGCTGTTTATTCTTATTTTCATTTTGACTCTTGAAGTGTCTTTAAGTGTCGGCTCATTTCTTTTTATCCACCAGGATGTGATTTTAGTACGGCAGCAGAGTGCGCCTTACTTCCATTACACTCAAAGAGCCTTTATGTGTTTTGTTTTGCTTTTTTTGTACTTTATGTTTAATGTGAAGTGTATGATTTGTATGTTATGTGGAAAATACATTAAACATATTTGTCAAGGACTGCTGCTGTTTAGTACAAAAGCAGACTATAGCAGAGTTTATAAGGTTAATGGCTCAGCAGCCAGCCCTTTGAGACAAAGTCATATCATGATTGTTTCTGTGGCTTTGTGGTCCCTGAATAGGCTTTTGATGAGGAAATAACATGACAACGATGCTTTCAGGAGCTCTCCTGCTAAAAGCTACTAATTCGTCCAGTAACAACTTCATTTTGAAGATTCTGTGTTCAAGATTTGTTCCTTCATGTATTAAACACCTTTTCTGCTCGCTAGACGGGACTACCAAGACGAAGAAACTCCGACATTCAGATGCAAACTCAGTGACATTCTGTTGCCACACAGAGAGGTGATTATCCTTCAACATCATAATTAGGGATTTCTCCCAGGCAATTAATAGCACCAGACACAAACCTGCAAATTATACCCACAAATCATTTGAACATAACCTGCATGCTCATGAGCAGCGCTCTGCAGATACTTTAGGCCACAGGCAGCTCCGGGATTTAAGCAAAAGAGTCTAAATGAATGATTCAGGTTGTGTGTTTTCCTTGTCTTTTTAAGCATCCCTCCACATGAAGCGGAGGGCCAGCAATCCACAGGATTGCAGGTGGGTGAGATGAATGATCGAAACCCTCATGCGCAAATGACCTGAGAAGACCATTACCTCCGGAGAGTAAGATGAATGCAGGTAGGAAAGGACATCAGCATTGCTCAGTGGCTGTGACAGCCGCGCGTCTCTCAAGTGAGGCACGGTAATGTGAATGTATCGCTACACGGGAGGTTGACTATTTCATAAATGAAGTTGTCTAATGCCCACGGCCGTCTGCTTGAGTCATTAGCCTCAGGTCTGCATCACGTTGTGCCCAGCAGCCTGGGCTTTTACAGAGCTTGGGCGGAAAGATGTAAAAGTGGACATTTTAATATCACGCTTGATGGGACATCATGTACAACAGTTTGCTTTCAAGTTGAGTAATCTCACACAGATGTCATTAGTTTTACAGTTCATTACAGGTCAAGTCATTTTCCTATGTAATCACTGACGAAGCCTGACAGCAGGTGTCAATTATAGATTCTGGATGTACTGTTGAAAGCCTATTAAGAGATCCACATAAAAAATGCAGGACAGCATTCCCTCATATAAATGCGGCTGCTCACGTGTGAATTATTCCAGTGTGTGTGTGTGTGGGGGGGGGGGGTGTCAAGATGCTGCTGGATGTGAAAATAAGTCTGAACAGTCAACTGTGGAATGCAATGCATTGCGGTCCTTGCAGCAAGCGTCGTCTTTTGAAAACAAAGCACAGTGGTGAGCAGGTAAAAAAAGAGAGGAGCAAGCGCACTCTGGAGAGAAGCACTAACAGTGATGGATTGTTCATAAGGGGGAAGCTGAGATACACAAAGCTCTGCCTCCTGGATGACGGCAGAGGTAGGAATTAACAGCAGCGAGAGATTAAAGTAATGTTCCTGCTTTGTTCTTGTTGTCTCTGACTACCAGGTACCCACATTTGCTACCCCGTGCTGACATGGGTGAGACACGAAGATGGATGGCCTGATCCTTATCCACCCTGCAGAGGAGGAAGAGGAGTGTCGGAATGACTGAGTATCAATTCCCCAGTTCCACCCACCTGAAACCATACTGCGCTCGCACCGGTCTTAAAAACAGCGCATTCTGTAGAATTGTCCTACAGCGAGATGACAGCATTGCAGATGAAGCCCGGAGTGGTGAGAGAGAGTGAAACTGGGGGTTCGCCTCAGACAGTGCAGGAGAAATGTCAGACTAAAAGGAATATTTGAATTCCAGAAGCGGGGGATGAATGTCCCCGCCCGGCTCGGATAATAGACCAATCAAACATTCATGAGTCCCTGTATCAACCTGCGTGGCAGAGTTTGTGTGGTTGACCTTAAAGGCGGTGCCATATTCCATCAGGGGGTGCTCTGAGACAGATTTCTGTACATGACCTCACCGCCTCACAGAGAGCGCTGACACCAAGAAACACGCATACGCCTGGACACACACGACGACACGCACATACGCAAGCAGTCACGAGAACACGCACTTGTTTGTATGCGTGTGTGAAAAGGCCTTTAATTTGACATCTAGTTAAACCAATCCCCCTTCCTAAAAAAGCAATCTTGTTCCTTGATTGTCTTCCAGAACCCTGTGTCTGAAATCTGACTGCCATCTGGTTAGTGGGAAGCGAGAAAAAAACAAACAAGATATCTGGATGACTTTACAGGCACGTCATTTGTTTATTCCTCCTCTCAGAGACAGGACAGGTCTTTTTTTTTTCCCCTAAAATCAAACAAAATGAGATTAAATCTTTGCAGGTAAAATTATAACCATGGCGTACACCAACCTATAAAAGAGTCTGGGGGCTGGCAGAAGAGAAGCAACACTTGGATTAAAAAAAAAACCCTTTTGAGGGAGAGCAGGCTCAAGTTTCTGATGTAATCAAAGGGGTCTAAAGTAAGTCCTGCTGTCCCGTCAGCTGACATGCCAGTTGAGATCACCCCCAACAGCTCAGCAGTGCTGACAATTAGGATCCAAGGAGGATTGCGGCAGATCTTTCAGCTGAGAGGGCTTTGTCAACTGAGCTAAAATCCAATCATCCACTGGCACCTCTGTCATGGCACTTGTCGCTTCCACTTCCTGAGTTTTACGGTGAAACTAACTCGCCTCCTGCAGAAGTGAGTGTAGTAAAGCGCAATAATAAAAGCAAAGGGAATGAATGACGCTGAAAGGGCCTCGCAGCGTTTGATTCCGCTGATGTGAGCGTTAAGGTCAAGGTGCTCAAATGAGGAAAAACCCTGTGATGACGATACGGGAGTTGCTGGACTGTGTGGTCCCATCCTATTAAATCCGTCATGGTAAAGACATTGAATCTCATCAAACTGCACTTTGATCTACTCCACTTTGATATTTCAATGAGAGGCAATGGAACGAAACTAATTTGATTAATACATTAAGCGTTTTGATTCGTCAGCTGATTAGAATCGAGATGAATTAAGCACACGGTCCTATCTCATACGCCATCTATCCCCGTTGTTTCATGGCAATAATTACTGAGGGGCCTGCAGTCTGCTAATCTGAATCTGAAATTCATTTCAATCTCACCTTCTTCCATGAGATTGGTTTAACTTCACATCCCTCTCAGCGGTTGTCTCTCATTATGTGTGAACAGGGGAAATCGTGAGATACATTCATTGGACTCACTGGCATCTGTTGAGTCACGGTGAACTTATTACGGAATTCAGCGGTACAAATTAACTAAGTGCATTTACTTAAGTACCGTACTTCAGTACAATTGAGAAGTATTTGCACTTTACTTGAGTTTCCCCATTTTCTGCTACTTTATACTTCCACTCTACTAGAATTCAGGCAATTATTGTACATTTTTGTCCATTATCAACTTCAGTTTGTAGTTACTTTGCAGATTTTGTTTCAGAATATAATCAATAAACAATTTATGATGTAATATTATGGATTAAGATACAATTTTATTGATTCGTGAAGAGAAGTTACACAGCAGATAAACTATATAAAGTGGTTACCAGCTTGTAATGAGCACATTAATGCATCAATAAGTATAATCCAGTCGTATAAAATACAGTGTTCTGAAATATGCCCAATGAATACTTGTACTTTTTGTGTATTTGTGAGAATAATACTTTTGTAGGTTTACTTGTACTGAGTATTTCTACTCTGTGTTATTGATATTTTACCTCTCTGCTTTGAGATGCTAAAACAAGACATCCACTTGAAAAAAGCAATTAATGGAGGAAAAATGTCAAGGTCAACCACTCTCAGTCTGACACTAAATTAGCATTTTTTATCATTTCAAAAAGATGAGATTGGTTCATTCCAAACATGCTCTCTGCATCGCGTGGCCTCAGCATGTCTTTCATAATCCTGCGAATGCATGATTTTCTGTTTGACCTTCACCAACCGTCCCATCGCACACCCAGCTCCCTATCAGTGCTTCCTGGGGTAATTCACTCGCTCAGTTTCACAGTTCAATGCTTTCTACAGCACAGACAAGCCCTCCAAACCTGTGAGACCAAATCCTGTCAATTATCCCGAAACTCTGATACTGTCACTGACTGTACCAATCAAAAGTTGATAATGACAGAGAGGGGCATTAAAAGTGCGCAGAGACAACGGGATGGTGGCAAGGTCGGGAAGTATGAGATATCCTTACAGCGGTGACATCTCCTGCGGGCGTGATGTGAAATGTAAAGCTACGGCAGAGGATCAAAGAGTGTCAGAGTGGACACAACATTAAAATCTTATCTGAGAACACGACACAGAAGTGATGAAGCCTTGCGCTGACCAACCGAGAAAGGCTCCATTTTTTTTACAAGCCATGACAAGGAGCAAATGGAGCAATGCTCCACGACAATACGGTTCTCTGTACCTTCTCCACAAGGCTGAAAGAGCACAATATTCATCCTTGCTGACAGTTAAATAATAGATGTACCAAAAAAAATGTAATTTTCCTCCTGAACTCCATCATGCTCATACAACTATGAATTCAGAATCTAAAGAAAATGGATTGTTCTGCCTGCATGTCATGGAGGCATACTAACATGAGTGACAAGAAGACATCAATTTTCTGGGGTGTATATTTGAAGACCGCAAGATTTATGGGGTACTGTTGGAGAGGTCTTGAGGGTGGTTGTGTCAGAGCCCTCATAAAAAATGTAGTTCGTAAAAACAAGAAAGGAAAAGGCTATATGATCGTTCTCTTCTGTGCCAACAGGCATCATGAATCTGACCACCGAGGAAGAAAAGAGAACTGTAGCAAACAGACTGCTGCATTTACAGACAAACAAGTGCAAGTGAAGCTAGTTGAATAAAGGAAAACCCTCCTTGGTGTACCATACGTTTATATTATTGATGAACCCAATGTAAATCTCTTTTGTGTTTTGGCCAGCATGTTAAAATATTAAGCTCATTCTGTACTAATCTATTTCCACCATGAACAGACTGTGCAATAAAATCTCAGAGAGACTGTCAGCATCACTGAAGGCCTGCAAGAATTTTTCAATGCAGTGGTAGAGCTACAGCATGTACTGCTGCAATGCAATCCTTTGGGGGGGGGTATACCACAAGGTTTGAAGAATACAATAAATGAACACGATCTCCAACATGATCCCTAAACGCCACGTATCATTCCTGATGTTCTGCACTGCATCTCTGGCTACAGGCCGGGAGCACAACATCCAAGGCGCTGCCTCTCTTGGGTTTGGACACCAAAGACTGATGGGATTAAGAGTGTGTGGGCTGATAGGACTCTGCTCTGATGCTATCCCTCAGATATACATCATTATAGAGGGGGGAATCCCACAGGCGCTGGGATTAGCCCGTTAGATTTTCACTGCAGGTGATAAGGGAGAGAAGGGGAGGCTGGCAGAACTACACGACATAATGGGGAGATGGGAGAGCGGAGATAGGAGGGAGCCAGAGGACCGCACTGCCTGGTGTAATGCGTGTGGTAGGAAAAACAGAGCTCTCCAGTATGAGTAACTGTGAACAATAGCTACAGGGAAGGACAACTTTGAGATAGGTGAACATCATCGACTCGGTGGGCAAAAATGCGCAGACTGCGTTGCTCTGACTGGATGTTGAAATGAAGTAAAACGAAGCGTGGAGCAGATGTGAGAGATTGTTTTGTATGCTTTCTACAATCCAGCTGAGATCCAGTCTCTGCAGATTTATGAAAGGCAATGGGTAGAGCTGAAGGTTAGCATGTGAAACAGACATGGCAGGCATGGCTACATGCCAGTCAATGTTAATGCATTGTAAATGAAGACTTTGTGATGCGGCAGTGTCAATGCGGCTTTGATCTTCCAGCTGAACGTTCACTCTGGAGTCTCAGCAACTACACAGACCCAATAAAGGCCAGTGAAATTCCTCTCTTTTAGCCATGCAGACACAGATAAACCATATAGAATAATCCCCCACGTATAGCTCTGGCAAAGGCACCTCAGCTCTCTCTCGCTCACATATCAAACATGTATTCCCTCAGCCCTCCAAATCCCAGCTTAACCCTCACCCCGCGAAACCAGGCGGCTAGTTATCACCACGGCTTTGACATTAGCATGCACGCCCTCTCTCATTTGAGAGATCTTCTTAAGAGTCAGGGATGATAAAAAGCTTTCCTCTCTACCGCTCTTCCATTCCTGACTTTGACTCACCCTTCCTCTGCCTGGACCTGCCTGCCTCTAACTATGAGTTGGAGATGAAACGCTTCATTCTCTTTCCCTTTCTCCTCCTTTTCTATTATCATGCAGTGCTAGCACAGCCCTGCTTGACATTTTTCTTTTCTTCTGCTGTTCTCCAGTTTCTTTCACCTGCTGACACTTGAGAAACAACTGCTGTCCTATGCAAAAAAGCAGCCCTTTTTCACTGCTATTATATGCCAAGTCACCTCTACTTCGCTTCCTCATCATCACGATTATGACCAATTCCTTGTGGCAATTTCTTTTAATTACTAGATGAATGGCTGCTCTGTATTAATAGAAGTTTTACGAGGGTTAAGTATCCACATGGATCCATAAAATAGCATGCTGTCCTGCAAACAGGCAAATATGAGAATAATAATTTGTGTGTGTCAAGGGGAGGTCTGGATGATGTAATTCTCCGATCATCTGGGGCATGATGAAACCAAGGTAAAGTGACTCAAACATGGCTCTAATTCCAATTTGTTGTTCCATGTTTAGATTTCTGCCCATTTCTTCAGCAAGCCAGGGGCTAAAAATATATTCCCACAATGTCAGTATAATACTTTGATAATGCAATTACACTGCTTTGCGGCTGAATGAGGAGGGCAAAGGAACATGAAAGAGGGGCTGGAAGCACGAAGGGGTGCCAGAGCTATGGATTATAAGAGGACGTGATAATAAAATGAAATCATCAGACACTCAAGCGATTATGCTAATGAAGTCATTCCGTATTCATCATGGGTTAATCGGCATGCGAGCGATGGAGTGGTGGCGTTTTCTTGAACACAGAAAGCTTTGATCAAGCCGGCGGCGAGTTACCTCACCTCTGGTGCGAGGGCCTGGGGTGGGGTTAAAGGTGAAAACACTGAAGTTTGGAGATGACCTATTGTCACAGTTCCTGCTTAGTCTGCTAGTGTGTATGTGTGTGTGTGTGCATACTACATCGGCTATTTTCTCCACCTATATTGTCTTTAAAGAACCAGTGTGTAGGATTTACTGGCATCTAGTGGTGAGGTTGTAGATTGCAACCGACTGAATACTCCTCCCCTCACCCTCCCTACAACCTAAATACAAAAAGAGCCCTCCAGAGCCAGTGTTTGGTTTGTCTGCTCTGGGCTATTGCAGAAACATGGTGGTGCAACATGGCAAACTTCCTGGAAGAGCACTCACTCCCTCTGTAGATATAAAGAGCTCATTCTAAGGTAATGAAAACACAACAGTTCTTATTTTCAGGTGATTATATACTAATGAAAACATACTTATGAATATCATATTCCACTTCTGCCAACAGATCCCTCTAAATGCTTCACACTGGACCTTTAAGCTGCCAGAGGAGCCTGACTGCAGCATCCAGCCAGATCTGGAGCACTAGGGCCCAGAGCACCATATGATATAAAAGTCTCACCTTCCAGCTTGGCTCGCTCTCTTCCCTGCCAGCGCATGCAACCTGCTTTCGCTTTGCTTAGTCTTTTGTTTCATTTTCAACTTCACACCTGACACGACTCTATACACACACACACACACACATCCACACGAACACAACTGATTTCACAGATGAACACACCTCACATTCGAATGTACCTCTCAGTTTATCCTCTTTACTACAATAAATAACATATTTGTTGGCATTTTATGTTTGTATGACATAATTAAGGCAAAAATGAATGCAGCAATGACAGTATAGCATTACTAAGAGCATGTGTTAACGGCATTGTGGTGTGAAATTCTTAGTATACAGGACGGAGCATCAGGATGCTGCTCACAAGGACAAGCAGACCAAACTGGCCTCTTACCAGCACATACTGTACATAAGGACCTATGCAAATGGTCAAGCAGTATCGATCAGATGAGATTTCAAAGTGACCCATGTGACCTTTTGTTGTGCGTTCAGGTGATGTGGAAGAGGGGAAACGAGAAAGGTCTTGTGGATTAGTGCCTCTGTGTTGGAAAGGGGAACTGGTCCAGGAGCCTCATCACACTGACAGCAGATTAGTGCTCCGCGGCACCAGAGCAGACGGTGCAAGATTAACTTTGATGTGCGATTCCACACAGAGCAGCCGCTGGATATCAGCTCCCTCCACCAAATGGCCCCTTAACTTTGAGTTTGCAGCGTGTGCATTCACGAGCTACAGTATTTAAAAATCAGCTATTTTCAAGGCAGAGAACAGTGTCGCACACATTTTGGGCTCCTGCCACAGAGGAACATTTTTGTAGTTTTTAATTTTAATGTGCCAGTTTTAGCCTTTAGCCATTTAGACCCGCATTTACAGATTATTTTCAGTATCGATTAATCCTGTGATTGCTTTTATGACTAAAGGGACACTCCAAAAACAGATGTGTGATGTCTTCTGTGGCTTTGAAGGAGATTTGTCAAATCCAAGAAATTAATCTGCACTGATGTCTTCATGGTGCTATCAGGGTTATCTGTGCTTAGGCTAGAAACTTCAAATTTATAACATAAAGCCTGAGTTGCAAACTAGAAGTGTGGGCTTTGAGAGAAGTGGGCATTTGCCAGTCAAGGAGGGTTTAATGAAAGATGCTTTTTGAGCTGCATTTTGGTAACTGTAAATCCAGGACACACATACTAGGGATTAAAATCAGGATATCTCGGCTTTGCTGTTTCAATTTTGACATTCATCTCTCACAACTTTATGGAAATGCATTAACAAATCACTGGAACATCACCTCCATCTACTGACTGTTTAAACATCAAAAAATAATTAAAAATACTGATCACTATTTACCAGACCTGAAGTCTGATGTCTCGACCAACAGCTCTAAACCAAAAAGCTTGTCTTAATTCCAATTATAGAAGACAAAGAAAGGCTTCCTCTCATTTGAGAAGCAGGAACCAGTGAAGGTTTTAATATCAAAACTACCTCATCTCATATCTCACACATGAACAGATTGACCTCGCTGACAGCTGAGCAAACTCCATGAACTCTCTGACGACAACCGTGTGATCGGACTGAAAGCTCTGAAAAAACAAGTAACTGAAGCTTATATTGAGATTGTTTAGTTAGACTAGTGCAACCCTGATCCTAAAGACGTTTGGACGCTGTGCAAAACATACATGAAAACAGAACGTGATCAGTTTTCCAAAGTGTTCCTGAGCTCATGCAGTAATATCCTTCATACAATAATGTGTTCACAAAGTGGTGAACCTCTCTCCATTCTCACTTTCTCGCCTTTCCAGGATGCCCCTTTTATGCCCCAATCTATCTATCACTATCACCTGCTCCCAATCAACCTGATTACCTGTGGAATGATCCAAACAGGTGTTTCTGGAGCATGCCACGTTCCCAGTAACCCTTTAGTTGCTCCTGTCCCAATGTTTTACTGCATCAAATTCAGAATAAGCCGATATTTACAAAAATCAATGAAGGTCATGAGGTCAAACATTAAATATATTCTTTGTGCTGTTTCAATTGAGTATATTGAGTATATTATGTTTTACAGAACTAATCAACTTTTTGGAATTGTGGTTGTATTTCCAAGGTCAAGAATAAACTTTCATGATTCACTGACTAACTGTTAAGGCATCATTCTGCAGTCTCTGGGCAGCTTGATGTTACAACAAAAGCTTTAAAAATGTCTGGGCAAGCACATAAAGCCACGTCCAGTAGGCTGAACATGTACAGAACAAACAAGAGAAGTCTCATGATAATATATGTTGTTGGGAAAAGATCGATTTTCTTCATGCTCAACACCACAAAACTTCTAGATTCTGTTTGAGTTGCAACTTTAAATTGTCTACATCAGCTTTTTACACCAAACAGCTGCAGCCCCTCATCTTCCAGTTCGCTTCCTGTTCAAACAAAACACTCGCATGCAGGATAGTTAATGCCTCATATGGGCTACTGTAAGCAGATACAGAGCTCAATGCAGAAATGGCCTCAGATTATTTGCGACAGCAGTGAAAGAAGAATTTTTAAATTCCTCGGAGGACGCCTTTGAAACAAACATCAAGGTACAAATTCCAGCCGTTTAAAAAAAACAGCTGCAAGTTCAGAGGAACACTTGAAAATCTCACAGTGAAACTGAGGGGAATAGCGGAGGTTGGGATGAGACAGAAAGAGTGGTGAAGCGTAAAAATGTACTGAGCACTCTCTCAGCGAGTGTGGACAGCAGCCAGACTGGCGACAGCAGTGAGCCCAGATAACAGCGAGTACCAGGAACCAGCGACAACCTGTGGGGAAGTATTGGGAAGAGCTGCATCTCTTCTAACAGCTGCTGACTGGCCCCTGGGGCAGAGCAGAGCTGCTAGCTGCAGTCATATCCACCCTCTCCCCACCTGCACCATGCTACTTCATGCGCATTGGGGACGTCATTACTTTTTCCATTTCACTCCACGAGACTTCTCCTGTCAAACCAAAAAAATGACACGAAAAATAATAACTCAGGGCCATGGGCGGAACAACAACAACACGACCGAAAGGTCATTTTGCCGATGAAAATTGGTCTTGCATCCGCACAATCTATCAGTCATCAACAGGTTTATTGCTATGTCTGCTTTCACAGCAGGGGTGGCTGCAGCCCGAATTAAACTGACCCTGGGCCAGTGGGAGAAAGCATGTGTACTTAAAGACACAACTCCCATTATTTAGAGCTTCAACATCTTTGTCACTGCAGAGGACAGGCCTCCTGATGAATAATGATGTTAACACTCTGAGGACAGGCGGAGTAAAGGCGCGGCTTTGGCTCCACCACACACAGCACATTCGAACGTACCGTTAGCAATCGTGACTGAATGAAGGTTATTCATTTTAATCACACTACAGCACGCCCTCCCTCCCACTATCCCAGGGGGTTGCTATATTTAAGCACTTTTTCATTTCTTCTCCTTTTTTTGGTCTTGGCTGATGGCAAGGCAATTGCTTTGTGGGACGTCTGCCCTTGAAGAATCAGACAACAGAAGGAGATATTTATACATACTGTAGATGTGGAGTGAGAGCAAGCTGTATCAAATTCAACGCTTTCCTCTCTGACTGTGTGTTAAGAAATCAAATCACAGGTGCTTTTTCTTCGCCTGCTTTCCAGATTTAATTCCTCGTTTTTTTTCTGTTTTTTTTTTTTTTTTCTGTTTCACCTCCAAAACAGACGCGATGTTGGTTTTGTACCTGTACTCTAAGATTAGCTGTCTGTCCTGGGGGAGAGAGAAAGAGTTTGAACATGCGTCTCCCATTTCTCCCATTCATTTGCCCACTTTCTAATTGGACTTCTCCATCTGTTGAGGTCTACAAATTGTCTTCTGGGGATGCTACAGCTAAAACATCCTATCAAACACGCAAATACACCAGGGACAGTCTTCTTGGAGCGCTGCCATGGCAGGCACTGAAAGAGTAGTCTGTGTATATGTGTGCGCCTGTGTGATGTATAATCAGAAGTCCGGAAGCATACTGCCTGGAGATAACTAGATATCCAGCATGTGCTGAACTCTGGTTTGAGGCAGGCATTATGGTCTACTTGGAAAATTAATCTATCTACAACACAGCAGATCTGTCAGTAGCAAGTGACATACTTTAATAAGAATTATTTCACGAGATGACAATGTTGATGGGTGGCTGAAACACAGTGTCAGTAGTATTGACTGTATGTCTCCTGCACTTCTGATAAATGTTCCTCCTCTGCAGTCCCCAAAGATGATGAGCGAACGGATGCGATTTTTAAATTCTGAAAAATGGCAAAGTTTTCTGGATTCTCTTCCAATTCTCACTTAGAGCCGTTAATGATATGGGAAATTGTGTTCCTCACGCTTGTCACCCTTTACATCCCATTGACTGGGAGTTGAATACTCAGGAGTGAGCAGTGGGACGTGTGACAGTGTATTTGTGGTGATGATTACAGCCCATTAACTTTGATGGATGCCATTTCATAGAAAAGACGATGGGAGTTGGAACAACGGCGACGAAGCTTGTTTTCCGTCACCAACATGTGTACACAAAATATGTGGAGGAGAGTCCGGAGGAGTAAACTGCAGCAATGCCCATGCAAAATTGATTTTTGGATCCGTATGAGACCGCTTCACCTTTGGAGGTAATTGAATGTCACATTAGAGCGGCTGATGCTGGATCTGTCTCCCAGGATGCTCAGGCATGATTCCCCTGTGACCTCCAGAGGACAGCAAGGACCAGAGGATCCAGCATCGCCCCAACAGACACTGTACATCAGGAATGTAAATGAGTGGTGTTTGCATGTGTGTGTGTGTGTGCCATGTGTGTTCCATGCATGTGAGAGCGCATCTGAATGTGAAAGCAAATGAGCCTAAGCTGGACGTGAAATAGATTGCATTGTCCGGCTTTATTAGTGCAAACCGTCTCGCCGGCTTTCTTCTCAGCTAACTCGCTTGCATGTCTTTGCCTTTTGGCCCAAAAGTGTGGCTTAGTCAAAAAGAGACACACTCCATTTGTCTGTGGCCATTATGTAAAGATAAGGCCATGCATGCCAGAAATCTAACTCTTAAGCTCCTCCACAGGGATTACGGACAATTGGCTAAGGGGAAAAATACAAATAATAATCAACTGTTTACGGTTTTCCACTAATACCTTGAAAAAGAAGCGAAAATCCCCACATGGAAATGCAATCCTTAAGCAGTTGAGATACTCCCGTGTGGGACGCCTGCAGAGAGACACGCAAGCTGGAAATCCTCTGAGAGAGAGATGAACCCGCACTTTAATAGCACCTAGACAAACATATCAATCTACAGTAGCTATCAAATATCCCATTCTAAATAAAGCTTTTAAATTGTTGCCTTTTTTAAGTCAACGAAATCCAACCAGAAGCCATTGACAGAACAGGATTAGAATTTGTCATTTGGTTTTTTTACTTTCAACTTTAATATGCTTACCTGGTGTGACCTTGTTAGTCGTTAGCCTGACTTACCCGCTGCAGTGTGTGTGTGCACATCCTGCATGTAGGCTTTAAAAAATTACCTAAAGTGAATACACAAAGGAAGTGTTTGGGAATTTTTACATTTTTACTGTACAAGCTTGGGAAGAGCTGGCCAGTGGTGGTAGTACTCAGATTGAAAGTAATATACATACAGTATATATATATATATGTACACAGAAAATCTCTTCTCCTACAGTTGAATGTCTGAGCTTAACTGTGTACATATATATCTATATCTCTCTCTATATATAGAGATATAGATAGATATATATGTAGATATAGATATACACACACATAATATGTGTGTGTGTGTGTGTGTGTGTGTGTGTATGCACAGTGAAGCTCAAACATGCAACTATAGGAGAAGAGGAAAAAATTTTGACTGGAAGAGGAATATATATATGTATATATATATATATATATCAGCACTTGTGTAATCTCTGACTGTCACGCTCGGTTTGTTTCACTGGGGAACGCGTCAACACACAAATACAATACAATATATATTGCTCTTCCAGTCAAAAATGCATTTTTCCTCTCCTCCAGTTGCATGTTTGAGCTTCACTGTGCAGAATGATGTACGTGCATGTATGAGTTTCACAAAGGCTGTTTTCACATTCATTGCGGAAGGTGCAAATTTTCTGCATGCTAACTGAGATGGCGGGCCAACGAGCATGATTTGTGACATTACAAATGGTTGGGAAGCCAATCCTGGTCCACTCTCCAGCATGCACAAGTGTGATGTGGCAACCTGAAGCCTCCAGTGCTCGAACACTGAGAAATGGGCTTTGCAGTGAAGTAGGAGACATCTTGTGTCCAACAGTTAAACTATTTGCATATTCATATAATTTGGAATCTTTAATGTGAGTGAGATGGAGTAGGTGCCCTTTCAAGGATTGTAATGTGGTAATTTTTCCTGCCAAAATCATGTTAGACAGACATTAGACAATTTCTATATGCCTTAATACATGTGTGGATGGGGGCTTAAAGGAAAAGTAAAGAAGTATTATCAGCAAATTGCTCTTTAAAGTATCAAGGTAAGTATTTTTTAATTCAGAATGGCACTTTCAGATTATTATCATTATTATTATTATTACTGATGCATTCAAGTGTAGGCAGCAGTTTAACATTGCTGGTCAATGTGAAGCTAATTTGAACTGCTTTATGTACTGCTAAGTAGTTTAAAGTGCCTCTCCTGGCATTGATTAAACCCCTGAAAACTCCTCCCTGTTCAGCACAATTACATGTTTAGATTTTTTCCCATGAAAACATCCCTTCATGCTCTACATTGTCTTAGATGTAACTCTGCACCTTTGCCTTCATGTCGCATGCTCTGATCTGCATAGTGTCCACCTGTATCTCCACCCACCCCTCTGCCACTCGCCTGCAGCTTTACCCATCAAACACACAAACCTCATCAGCAGCTTGGCTATCTGACAACCTGTATTGAGAAACGTTTGCTGTAACTTTCTTCGTCAACACCCCAAAGCCATATAAAACGTCCTGTCAGCATTTGACATGAATCATCATGTAACTTGGCAGGCTAACGTTGGCTGCAATCGTTTGGAAAATAGTGAAACTTTGCTTGCAGAATACTGATACGTGGCTACACCTGGCTTCTCCTCTGATAGCCCTTGTCTCACTGTATCCCCACCCTGCAAGTTGACAGGATTGCTTCCTTCTGTATGTTACATTTGAAACACTGGCTGAATCCGTATTTGAGAGACTGTCACTGGTCCGCTGCAGCACCAAGGTGGAAATGTTCAGGTATGGCATGACTGCCTATTTCCTACACGACATATCTTGTAGCATATAAAAAAAGACTGTTAACAAGGTCAGAAACTTGAATTTCATTGGAGGCGGTGTTTAATGTAGTCAAGTACATCATATTTTAATATGATAGTTACTTTCCATAAGAACATCCTGCTCCAAATGTGACGCTTGCTACAGCGCAATTACAGCAAACTGTCCTGACCTCCACTGTGAAAGTCTAATCTAATGTGGCGTTAGAGGAAGAATTAGTAGGTCTTAACATTTAAAGACTAGTCGTACATTAACCTTAACAGACTGTAGTTAAAACTTGCTGCTCTGTTAGACTGTAGATTAAAGCACCACGGTGCTTTGAGCTAAATGCTAACATCAGCATGCTAACATACTCACAATGACTATGCTAACATACTGATTTGAGAATTATGTTTACCATATTCACCATCTTATTTTAGTGCGTTACTTTTTGTTAATTAGCGCTAAACTCAGAGTACAGGTGAGTTTAATGGGAGTGTCATTACAGGTCATACACCGAAGAACTGTATTGATTGAAATTTTGACGTGAAGGTGACGCTAAATGAACAGTTGCCGTGACATCACTTAAAATGTCAATGTCAACCTCATGGTGGCGGTAGAAGAAAAGTCAGGAGATCCCCAAAGTCAATACGCTTCATCCACTGGGGACCATGAATACCTGCATAAAATTTAATGGAAATCTGTCAAATTGTTCTTGGCACATTTCAGTCTGGGCCAAAGTGACGGGCCCACCAGCTGACACACAGGCATCCACAGAGCCACGCCACTAGTACGGCTAAAAATAAACAAATAAATAATGCGTTGAAGCAGAAACCTGGAAAAACACTATGAGTGATTGTGAGACGGTAAATCACGCTGCAATACAGACAAAAGACAGACACTGATATGTGCTGCCTTCAACCTGTCACGTGACAGCTCTGGATTTACAGTGGGTTGGCACAATGAAAGCATCATCACCATTTCCCTTTGTGAAGATTTAATGCTCAATCCCTGTTGTGACTGTGGCAGCGAAGTGTTGATTTAACACTGTGGTAATTCTTTAAGACCATAGTTTGGGGTAATTCAGTTGCATCATGTTGTTATGTGTGATTGAATTTTAGACTACCCTCATAAAAGAACCGACATCTTTCCGACGCACACAAAAAAAAATTACACAATAACTGAAAAACAATGCAGTTTTCACAAGCTGGTAGTTACTGCAGAGTTATTGTATTTGTATGCTTTTTTTATTGTAGAGGCTTTATTGTGTACTCCACCAATACAGCCAGAAACCTACAGCCTAATAGTAGCTGCAATAACAGCAACTGGCAGTTATCATTACACTGTTGATAGAGAGCAGAATAATAATATATTTATAATATTTATCTCTAACAGATCTATTGCATTAGATCAGCAGAAACGATCAGTTGAAGGCGTCTGAAGGTCTGAACTTGATATAAAATGACTGCTACTTAATATGCCATCAATCCATCTGAGACCACATGTTGAAGAAGAGGAAAATATTAAGCCAGTGGTGGTGACTCTGATACACCTGTGCATGAGAAATTTGTTTGAGGTGAGAGAGAAATATATAGCCCCAGAGCACATGCCCTGTTTAGTTTCTGTTTGACCAAATGGCCTACATTAGGTGATATATTTAGCTATTTATAGAAGCTGGGGCAGGCAGGAAACAGCTGCCATGCGTCAGGGTGACAGGCTGACATCCCTCATCTCAGCAGGACCTCCCTGCCAGGCAGACAGGAGGAAGCTCTTTATACCTAAACTGAAATGGGACATAGCCTCTTATCATTCATACTGCATACAGAAACTAATAATCTATGGCGCCTGTGGCAAAGACTCAACAATGAAACTGGGTTAACAGTGGCTAGTATGGGCAGCTCCATTCGAAGCGGCACTTGTGTGCTTTACAGGGATCTGTATTCTGCCTTTACAGCGAACCCTGTGGATTTCATTCAAGTGGGATCAGTATTGATCATGAAGAGCTTTTACTGTGGTGTCCTGGCACTGTGAACTGGCACAAGTTTCCTCAGCTCTGACAAAAACGAGACGGTTCATGAACAGTGAAGTAGAGCTTTAAGCCGACAAACCGACTGAATCAATATTCATGACTTTGCCATGAAGCCGCTCACGTTCAGGTGTTATGAATGGGCCGTAAAGGAAGTTTCAATTAATGTGCGAGCATCAAAGTTTCATTGCTCTCTCTGAAACTGATGACAGGCTATGCCTTCTGTTTGTCTCTGCTACCTGAAAGTATATTGATTTCAACACTCTCACAGGATACAAGAGAGGAACTGATGTTAACATTACAAACTATTATACAATGAAAGCCATTCACCATGAAACAAATGTATGCTACGCAGCATTTGAGTACTGTCAAAGTAATGGATGTGTCTCATTTCACGACAGTCCGTGTTTTGCTGAGAGGCTGTAAAAACAGCACAACTTTCTTTTTAAATCCGTATCTACAGTGATATCCCATCACTCTTCGGATTAGGTATCAGACGAGCAGAAGTTACATCACTCTTTGAATTCTTTTCTGCTTCGTTCACACAGCAGACTGATGAGTGCTGTTAGCTATAATCTCTGGATTTCTACTGATCACAGATGTTGGCTTGTTGGCTGAGGGGCATTTTGATAAAGAGACAAATGTCAGGGGGAGGGATACTCACACTCTGGCATTATAAAAGCTGGCACCGTTTCAAGATATTGTGTTTGCTGTGCTGTCCCATGCGCTCGGGAGAACAAAACGGGTGCAAAGAGCATTGCGCCCCTCCCAAACTTCTCTCAGAGACACGTGGGAGTATCATCACCTTCTTTGCAACTTTTTGGTCCTACATCTGTGCTGCAAAGCTGAGCTTGGAGGTCAGGAAGGGGGCAAAGGCTGGTTTGGGTGTGGGAAATGCAGCATAATGAAGGCTAGCTCAGTGTTTAGCATAGTGACAGTGGCATCTAAAAATAAAAGAACAACTGTGTCCCCCTCAGCCAGCACTCATTACATGCCAATGCAGGGAGTGGTGTGATGTTCAGACAGGCATAGCGGACATTGAAAACGGTACAGCTCCCCATGAAAAGCAAGTTTTTTTGTATGCAGATCCGCTCAGTCGTTACAAGTAACAAGTGCAAGGCCAGCGACTTGCATGTGTTTCACTCTAAAATTTATCACAGGGACTTTTTTCATAATGCTAATGTGGCTGTGGGGGAATTACTCGCATCAATTCATTCCTCTGTTGTTTCAACGCTGTGTTGAGTTGATAATTATTTTTCTGGCCTTACAGTGAAACCCTGAACATGAAAGTTTAAACACATGGTGGTGGTGACTATGCTTCTCCCGTGAAACCTTTAGTGGCTGTTCTTGAACTTCCTGCACTACGTGAAAATGTATTGAAAGTACACCTGACTGGAATGAAAGGATATGAATTTACACAATTAAACACAGAAAAACATTCAGAGTAATCCTTCAGAATGAGAGAGCAGCACAGCGCCTTCGAGAACTCAATGCACTGCAGCTTAAAGGAACAGTTTGGAAAATACGTTTCTTCGCTGTCTTGCCAAGAGTTAGAGACATGTCTGCTGACTTAAACACCAAAATGTTGTTATGTTGCTTGCCCTCTATAACGTCTAGCTTTTCAGATGGCAGGATTAAATTATTTGTTACAAATGGTTACAAAAATGTTACAAAAGCTACAGCCAGTTAGATTAGTTTAGCATAAGGGCTGGAAACAGGGGGAAACGGCTAGCCTGGTTCTGTCTAGAATTAACAAAATCTGGCTACCAGAACCTCTAAATCTCACGAATTAACACCTTATATCTTTGTTAATCCGTACAAAAACTGCAGTGCAAAAATAATCCATTGTGCTTTTATGGGGTTTCTTGACTGGACGCCGTAACAACAGGACTCCAGGGGGGAAAACACAAGCAAATGAAAAAAAAAAAAAGACAACATACTGACAACACGTAGGCGGCAATAAGTGAAAAACAAACAAAGAAATAGAGCAGCCAAATCAAGTAATATGTTCACCAAAGAAGCACGCCTCGAAATGTGAAAACAAAAGCACAGAAATGCTGCAAGTCGTGCGCAGAACAACGGACGTCAGCAGGAGGCACTGAAAACTGATGAACCAAACGGCTGTGAATGAGAGGTGAACACTGGGCTTCAGCAGTTTCTGATTCAATACCTGAATCATGACATCACAGTGTTTAAAATAAACAGTGTTTGCTCGTTTTCCAGCATCACCGATGAGCAGTCCTATTCAGCAAGTCGCACATTCTTGTGTGTTTGTTGGTTTTTATTTATTCCTGGAAACATCTGTGTTGTTGCATTGTGTTGTAGAGGTGGGTGGATCTGTGTCACTGCCCATTATTCCACAAACAAACGCCTGTTGCCCTGAAGGCTGAAAATACACACTCTCATCTCTCACTGCATTATTATTTTTTTTTTTCTCACCTGTAGTCCGCAAAGACCCGCCCCTCCTCTGATTGGCTCTGACCCTCTTATTTTTTTCTAACCCTCACCATCAAACCAACCATCTAACCCTAACCCTCACGAAACAGCCAACAGGAGCCAATCAGATGCAGATTAGGGGGTGGGAAATAAAATCAGTGGAGAGGCTCTGGGCCTTCAGAGCAATGGCCATTTATTTTCGGGATAATGGGCTGTTGGACAAATGGGCTTTTGGTCCAATGGGACATTTTTTGGACAGTTGGGGTTTTGGAAAAATGGGCCATTGGAACAATGGGCAGTCACCGGTGGATCAATACCTGAAGGATTGATACCACCAACGCTAAGTCTCATTTTGGGTATCGATACTCACACCAATAGGATCAATACAAAAAAGGAAATGGAATGTACTGGACTCTTCGCTTCCCTGCTTTTCTGCATATTAACATTAACATTATAAACAAAGAATGGCAAAAAAAAAATGCTTATTGATGAGTGATTAACATAATTGATATTCACCTCATAAATCATGTCTGCATGACATTACTGTACGTTGCCACCTTTAATAAGGAAAGCTCTCAGATCGATACTGGTAATTCTGGTCATGGTATTACTTGTTCTTGGATCAAAACCAAATTTTGTGGCGTTGCTCATCCCTCATGCAAACATCTAAAATGAAATGCACCTTTGTCAACAGTCCTAATAGTCATAGCAATAACAGGCTTTAGTGTTTAGAATAAGGACCTCTAATCCAATCCTAAAATCTTGTTTATTGTGATCCTGCATGATAGCTGCATGGATCTAAGACTAAGAGATTCCACTTTGAATACTGTTGCACATTTCAACAAAGTGATGAGGAAGCATTATGTGTGTCTGCAATCTCCATGATCAGACAGGGCATTTTCATCTGTATGTAAATTTTGAGTATGTACATAATCCATGCAGCACCAGAGGAGGGAATAGCTGTTGGGCTTGGGTTTATCATTTGCACATGATTTGATCCACTGATCTCATGGCGTTTACCACATCCGATATATTTTTTTTTTTTTTACAACATGCCAACTTTCAAGACAGGACATAGCCACATAATAGGAAATATTTCCCCGTTTCATTCATTCACTCAGGCTGGGTCAGGGTTTCTGGACGGTTAGATTGGATGGAAGTGGAGCAAGGCAAAGCAAATGCTTTCTAACAACAATGAAATTGAGGTGATGTGTTTTCTCACATATCTCCTTATTTCCTAATGCAGTGATGCTGCATTCATTCGGAGTAACTTTAATCTTGTTCTGGAAAATTCCATTAATCTTTGGCGTTGCTTGCAATACAAAGAAGATGAAAATGCTGAGCGGTGTAAAAAACACTGATGCCATATTTTATGTGCTCACACTACGTTACCCAGGCCCAAGTGCAGAACATGCTAGTCTATTTCCCTGCTTAATGCAGCGCATTCAAAGTGAATTAATGAAAACCTCCCGCATGGAATGAGTGTTATTGGCGCTGCCTCGAAGACGGGTTGTCAAAGAAATCGAATCAAATGGAGGGACAGCCATTTTGTCCTTGCCATATAGATTATTTATCAATCTGACCATCCGCAGTGACGCATGCCTGCTTTTAGAGTCAGTTCACACACACAGTATCCTCACATCAACCTACCAGCTGGCCACAATCTGTTTTTCAGTTCAGGGTTGACTGACCACAAATACATTTTCTTTCTGACATTGTATTATTCCATAAAAATACATAAACTATCATTAAAATGTAATTTAAGGTGCAAATGAAAGTCTTTGAAGTTTCTGCCGATTAAAGTACATAAATATGATGTAATAAATCTGTAATATAGGAATATCTATAAAATGCTAATCAGTCATTCATCTCACACCTCCACAACACCCTTTTAAATCTCTAGCTGCCAGTGTGAAACTGTTTCAATGTGATGAAAACAAAGAAAATAAAAAAAAATGCAGGGGCTTGCGTATTTTCAATTTAGCAGGGGAAAAAAAAGCATCTTTTTTTTTTTTTTTTTTTTTACAGATTCTGTCTTTCACAATGATCTTAATCTCCAATGAAGAAGGCTGCCTGTTTCCCATCCCTCGCTCTCCCTCCTCCATTTCGCAGTCATTTACATGGGCAGAAAGGAGCTCGCACAGAACACATCTCAGTGCCAGGTTCCCCTCATTAAGTCACCTGTCACTTCAGGACTATTATGCCAGCCTCATATTAGCATCACCTCTCCTCCCCAATAAAGCACCTGGAGGGGCACTGTGAGCCTACTGGCTAATGGCAGCCTACACATCTCACATCAGCCACTTATGCCTTACACAGTAATACATCACATCGCTCATAATGGATTGCTGATTTTCCTAATGTGCATAACATACACAATGCCAAGTGGTGTAATGTATTCAACTGAACACAAAAATTACACCCATTGCAGTACATAATCAAACACACCAAATGTTCTCGCTGACTGTCGTGCTCTGAAAAAAAAAAGAGAGAGTGAAAATCCTCTGCATTGCCTGCCAGGGGCATGGTAACTTATCCAACCACATGAGTACTATATCATCAAGAATACATTTGTTATCTCTTGGGTACAGATACAGTAGAAGGCCCTCCAGATTGTCCCTGAACATTTCAATTACATTTGACATGCAGTGAAGGGTTTGGACTTCAAAAAGCTTTGCTCTGCACCACGTCGAACCATGAAGTTAATGCTTTGCATTGTAGGCTTTGATTGCCGTGGGGTTGAGGTGTCAAAACTGGCAAGCATGATAATGGTTATACGTCTTGTGGTTTATGGGCCCTACAGTGACCCTCGTGTCTGTTAACCTTGCCTCCTCTGTCTTATAAATCCTATCCTGAGAGGTTTATAGGGCTCACTTGTCAAGCCTTTCCAGTCGTATTTGGTGGGTGGAGCTGTAGCACAGACAAACGACATGATGATAAATTCTGCATTTGTTGAGTAACTACAATATACAGCCGCCTTTGCTGCACCGTAGGACAATGCACATAGTACACGTTGCAAGAAATCAGTAATTAGAATGATTATTCCTCTCAGCATTATGCAGAGGCAGTGGCTGAGAAAAGGATATTGATGCGAGGATTTGCAGATTAAAGTGTGTGTTTGTGTTGGAAGCTAAGGCCTGCAACGTCTATCAAAGGTAATGTCTGTTTGTGTCCTGAGGAACCTGTGTGCCTCTATGTCAGACTAAACCCTGTCCTCACCAATCCTCTTCCCTTGTGGGTTGCGCTTGACTTCCACCGTTTTCACAGCTGCTCTCAGCAGTGCACTCCATTACACCTTAAATCACTTAAAAGATCTGAAGCACCAAAAACTCCCTCTGCAGCTAATTCACCCTGACCGTGTGGATCATCTAGAGAAAACAAGAGCGGAAAAACACTGCAACATCTGATTCCAGACTAATAAAGTGCAACGCTATCTTTATATTGGAGTCTATCGCTGCCTTAAACGGACAACATTAAATCAAGTCGCGAAATTATACTCTCAGACTGTGGTGCGCTTTGCAGAGATACTGCAAAGTACAATGCCACAGATAAAAATCACGGATTTTACACCCAGTCACCCAATTCTTGAAGATCTCTGCAGGAGCATTCTGACAGAGGCACATTCCTCCTTGTCGGGTTTCCGAAAGCAGCCACAGAGATTAAGCTCAATAAATAAGGAGGGATAAGTGGGTCTTGTCCTGTGTTTGGTGGCACAGAGCACTAGACACACAGAGGTGTGACACGCAGCTGCACAGCGCTATTGATTCTCCACTGGTCTCCAGGCACCCTTCCCTTTCATTCAGGCTGCCTGCCAAGTGCCTCTGAACAGGAGCCCCTGCTCTACCAATGTCTGCACGTCTGCTTAAGCACAATCAATGGGCCATCAGCAGGGGAGAGAACGCATGCCACTGTCTTTACTTCCACAGGGTGTGAGTCAGGGAAATTGAAAATATATGTAGTGGAAAGGCATCATGATATCATGCAGGCATAAAGCATCATTGACTATCAGAATGAAATCAAATGCTTCAAATGGAGGTTCCAGCCAGTAGCGCCCCCGCTAGTCTTTAAAGAGCTTATTTGCAACCGAATGAAAAGACTAGCCCATTCATATCTGACTTAAATAACTATTTGTTAGGAGTGGATTGATTTTTGTGCATGCTGAGGTCTGAAACAAACCATCAAAATACTTCATTTCCCCAGATCAGATAAGCATTTGAAGGTTACTGGAGGAGAGTGCAACAACAGATATTTTCCTCACTTCAGTGTGTTCGGTAGACAATGACAACCACATTTCAGCTCTACTGTAGGGTCGCATGAGATATGTCTTTTTAAAAGCACACCTCAAGACAATGATGGATCATGAGAAGGAGGCGACTTTGTCTTTCAGTGATGGGTATTCAGCCTCTCCACCGGTGGTCCACTATGCAGCATTCTGCACCACTGCAAGACTTCAGTTCAGGTTGCAAATCTGTCAGCCAGCCTGTCATAGTTCACAATGGAGTGACAGAAACGTCCCCATTATCAAGGACATTCCGGTTTTGTTCTCGCACGGCAGAACATCTTTTTCAAATCCATCTTAAGCAACACAAAGGGGATCCCGCGCTGAATGCAGCAATATCTTTGTTACTCCCCAAAGATAAATAATGTCCCCTCTTACACAACTCATCTCTCATCTGCGCTTTGAATCTGAATGGTGAGCGTGGCCAATGCAGCATTACGTTTGAGGTGGCAGCTTCAATCACCGGATCATGCATATCACTAATTATGCACTCATTGGTCGTTTCGAGGGTGAGTGGTAGTTCGACTGGTATTGAGTGAGTGCAGGGGGAATGCTCTGTATGCCATTAAGAAGACAGGAAATCCACTAACTCAGTGTCAGCAGACAGAAAGAGGCTGGCATTGTTGGCATTACAGTACATAAGAATAATAACAATACTAACAATAACATATGATGCCTGCAGAGCTGAAGAATAACAGGTGCAGAGTGGCTGCATCAATGCAGATATGAGAGCAGACAAAAACAAGGAGGATCGATATCAAACACATGAAAAGCCAAGCACACAATTCAGTTGGTGTGTACGACAGGTGAACGTTCCTGCATCAGTTACACCAAAAACTAATGCAGGTAAGTGCGCATCCAAACTTTATATTCACAGAATTATGCCACATCCCAAACAGACACACATACCTGCAGACACACGGGCGGGCACGGACACACACAAGCACACACAGCCGGTGGCAATTTGTTCTGCAATGTTTGATCTGTGGTGTTATGACTTTGAAATTAAAAGACAACATTATTTCAACAGGACCTCATTTCTGTGTCAGCAGTGAAGAGGAGGGCGTGCGGACTAACTCCGCCAGAGTGGCTGCTCAACCTCAGACGTGCAGAGTAAAGAAAGCAACCAGGATATTTTTACACACAAATTAGAAACGGTCTAATTATTACTTCCTACTGTATAACTCGCAATCGCGCTTCAGGCAGCCAAAACGCCGCATTGGTAATACTCGTTTTGATCAGATAAAAACCAAATGGAAGCCAATCAGCTAATTGACACAACTTTTCAGCACCTTGGAAAGCGCACCGTACCAGAATGATGAGCTGGAGCGAATCGTGGTAATAATAACAATAATAATATTAACCCACGCCGAGCAGCTGAGCGCTTGAGTGCGCTCATCAATACAAATTAATTTGATGTAATCGTCTTAAGCGCGTTTAATTGTTTTATGCCACATCAGCACATAGCACAGCTGACGTTGTTCATGAGCATGAAATTAGCATTCGAATATTTACTGTACCTCGTTAAAGCTGAGGGAGAATGAATGAGACAGAGGGGTGGTGGTGTAGAGTGTGTGTGTGTGTGTGTGTGTGTGTGTGTGTGTGTGTGTGTGTGTGTGTGTGTGTGTGTAGTCTATCCGTTTTGTAAACTACTTTGCCTTTAAATGAATCACTTGCGCCTCAGTTCTGCCTATAAATGCAGTATGCAGGATCTTGGCCAGTTGGGTGCTTTTTTTTTTCTCTCTCTCTCCTTTTTTTTGTCCTATCAGCTTCTCTTTAAGGTGAAAGAGAGAGAGAGAAAAAAAAACCCTCCGCCGTCTGTTGATTGGCCACAGTGTTTATGTCCATTGCGGTAACCTTTCCAAAGGAGCGCCTCCATCAAAGACTCTTAAAAACGCGAAGGAACGAGGCCTAACCTTCAGACAAGAGCTGCTTGTGGGGTTCAAGCTCGTTGATAGGCAGTGAATGGCGCACAGACCCCCTCTATAAAACAGATCGCTCCTGCCCTCATATTGGCTGAGCGGCGCTCGAGGTCGTTAATATGGCCAATAAACGCACACCTGTGGCCGTTCCACAATTAGCTGAAAGAGTGGCCGAACATTTGTGCCAATTACACTGCCAAAGCTCATTCAAACTACCGTTCAAGAATTAGAAATATAAAAAAAACAGCTGATAAATGAATGATATTATTCAAACTAAGCTGTTGCGCATTTGTTTTGTGTAGTGCTTGGTCACAAAATACGGCCGTTTCATGAAGGTAATAACTCAGCTGAGGATGTGATTTATGGTGAGCAGGAAGTCTTTATGGCTTTTATGGACTTATGCAGCCACCTACCCGAGTGTTGTCATGGTGACAATGGTGTACCAAAACGCTGCGGGGATACTGGTGAACTTGCTGGCTGTGGAGCCTTTTTCTGCATAAAACATGACCGTTGCAAAGATAATGATGGCCATGGTGAGGGAGAATAGTAGGAAGCCCAGTTCAGAGGCGCAGCTCTTCAAGGTGTAGCCCAGGATGCGCAGACCCGCGGAGTGTCGGGAGAACTTGAAAATCCGAAAAACCCGGAAGACTCTCAGCGTGACGAAAGCGCCGCTCACCTGGTCGTTGTCGGTCATGACCAGGCCGATGTAGTAAGGCATGATGGCGACCACGTCAATGACGCTCATCACACTTTTCATGAACTTGTAGCGGCTGGGAGCTGCGATCAAACGGAGGAGATACTCAACAGTGAATATCATGACGCACGCAGTGTCTAAACAAAAGAAAGCCAGCGCGTAACGGTCTCCACAAGACATCTCCTTCGACCTGTTGGGCAGAGTCCCGCACGGAACCGTCTCCACCACGTTGGCCATCACTGATATGGCAATGAAGAAGCCTGTGACATAGTAGAAGACCAGGGCTAAGGTGCTGGTGTGAGGGTTTTCAAAAGCCCGCCACAGGAACTCCCGGTAAGTCAGGTTCACCGGCGTGACGTCATTGTTCATGTCCATTTCCTCGTCGTCTTGAAGCCTCTCCGCATTTTCGCGCCTCCGGTCCTTGTACTCCTCATAACAGCAGTCCCCGATGATCTCGGGGATTATACCAAAGAAAGCGAGCTCCTCGTCGTACGCGGATATGCATTCTTGGCGCGGATAGTGCAGTTTCCCCGTGCGGTAAAAATTGAGGATATGTCTAAAGATGTCAGGGTCACGGTCGAAAAAGTACTCATTCGTCTCCTCGTGGAAAAAGAAGTCCCTCTCCGTGCTCCCCAGCAAAGTGTCCGGGTACCTCTCCAAAGTGGTTCGCCACGTCTGAAACTTGGTCCCGCTCACGTTGAGGATAATGAGTCCGTCCTGGCCCTTCTTCTTGTCTTGGGGAGGGATGGGCATCGGGGTGCTCGCCACGGGCATCCATCCTATGGCCGCCGCTCGGGCGAATGGGAGCCATGCCGCTACACCTGCTGCCATGCTGACCTATAGTGTTTAATACAACCCTGCTCCGGTTATCACAGTGCTATGGCTCAGAGATGAATTGCATCTGCAGGAGGAACAGCAGATAGAGAGACACTGATGGTTAGGCTTCTGAAGCGCCAAGGCTTAACAGAATGTGATAAGAACACACACAAACCTATTTACTTGCACTGATACTGCGCATAGCACTGTTGAGTATCACTCTCAAGCCTTTTCCTCGTTGTAATTGTTCAGTTATGGAAGCCTACTTTGCGGCAGAATATGAATTGGATTTCGAAACGTCACCCATCAATAAGCAGGAATAGATTTTTTTTTTTTTTTTTTTTCAATGAAAATCCAAGTAACAGAAAACCACCCACCTTAGGTAAGGCTGCTCTTTAAACTGCATCCACGGTGACTTTAATAAAATACCTATCCTCGGAAGAGAATACTTGCGATTCCGCCACCCATCTATCTTTCACTGCGGCCAGACGATAGAGGAAAAACAGTAGAATAACGTCGCATCAACAAGTTAAACAATTCAAGCGGCAGTTTTCTCAGCAGCCAGCGGTCATTCGTCCGAGCGCGGTCTTCTCCTCCTTTCTCTCCTCTCTTCTCACCATCCGTGAGGCAGCGGCGCTCAGTTGCATGCGTTTTTCCTCTCGTTGCAGCTACTCCTCAATAAACTCCTGTTCCTCTCGTCGACTGCAAGACCACCCTCCCCCCCTCCTCACCACCGAGCCCCGACTGTGGAGAGAGGAGAGAGAATCATATGCAGAGAGAGGAGTGGTCCTATCTGCACCCAGAGATTCCTCTGCTGCTTCACTCGGGGGG
Source organism: Chaetodon auriga (assembly GCF_051107435.1). Classification (NCBI taxonomy): domain Eukaryota; kingdom Metazoa; phylum Chordata; class Actinopteri; order Chaetodontiformes; family Chaetodontidae; genus Chaetodon; species Chaetodon auriga. Next base: position 9,097,471 of record NC_135079.1, on the reverse strand, counting down.
GGGGGGACTAATCAATGCGTAATGGTGGTCTAAGTAGGCGGCATCTCCCAAATCTCAAGTTAACGCTCATGTTGGTGTGTTTCCTCCCGCTGCACACCATCAGCCCTCTCCATTCAACTTACCCCAAGTGTATCGTATGTGATACCGTATCATGAAATATCTTGAGTAAGGTGGCTTGTTTTCTGTGTAGGTCGTAATTGATTCAGGCTTTCTGTAGCCACATTAATACGCAAAGTCCTGTGAAGTTTTCGTCCTTTTTTCTTTGGAAAAATTCCGAATACACATAATAAAAATAAGAATTTGATACCACTCAGTTTGGAGAGTTTAGAGCGATATCCTTGTTTTACGTAGGCTATTAAAACTCTTGCGGTGTATCGTGCATTTTTTTTATAATAATAATACATGTACGGATTTCAGATCAGCAACAAATCGTGATCAATAATGTTTCTTGGATTGCATCGTTCTGTGATGCTGTCCGACGGAGTTACAGAGCTTTAAAAGGTCAACATCATCGGGCTGCACTGCTCTACTGACATTTTCCAAAATAAGCATAATCAATGAAATGTCTCTTGTGTTCCAAAACACAACACTGGCATCTCCGCGGGGATTCGAGGCAGCTGCGTCCACTGTGTTCGCAGCGTGGACCGTATTTGGCTTCAGATCCACATATTAGGACGTGAAGAGCACGCTCCCTCTCAGCCTTGAACGGATTTCGGTCCCGTATTGTGACCGTTTTGGTTTCTTTTTTTTCGGGGTTTTTTTTTTTCAGCACCATGGACAGCACCTGAGCTTTCAGCGTCTCTGCAGACGTGACTGTGTGTGCGTGTCCTGGCTTGTTTTGCCGTAGTCAGTTGGCTGTAGATCTTCTCCAGCTTCAGCGAAGAGCACAGGGGTTCAGAGTCATGCGTTAGCACACACAGCTGCTGAGCTTCTAGAAAATGGACGGTCTCTTTGACCATTAACCCAGAGTCCCAGCCCTAAGCTGAATGGGATGTGGATTCATTTGCTTTAGGAAATCTACTGCAGCTGCTCTCATACAAACTGTACTGTAGTTTGCAACAAGTGAGAAAGAAGCGGCCCGGTGTGTTGCTCAAGGACAGTTTGACAGGCAGCTGATGGGCACATTTGATGTTGCACCAGTCAGACCTGTGGCTTTTGTTTTCCAGATTTTGCAGCCGGTGCACTAAATTCACACTCAGCCTCTCGTCCCCTCTGGCACAATGCTGAGTTTTTGTAGGATGAATGCACAGGACTGTCAGAAGTGCCATTAGTGTATGCTGAGCATGTCAGAGCACAGTCAGTGTTCAGTTTGAGCAGTCAGGCCCAGGGGCTATGTATTCATCAGGGCATTTAAATATTCCAGCGGTTGCCAAATGGCACCAAACACAGGCGTCCCAGCTGAGCTGGATGCCAGACTAGCTGCAAGCTTGTCAGAGCACAGATAGCCACTGTGTTTTAATTTAAAGGGTAGTCAGGGCGGTTATAGTAGTTATTAGCATTTAACATATCCTGTAATTTAAGCAAAGCAATTTGTCAAATATGTTCTGAATTTCTCATATTTCTAACAGGACACTGAAATATTTGCTGAGTAAAATGAGTGTGTGACAAAGTGAAGTAGATGATGGTTTTTATCTTTTATGCCTCACAGATCCCTTTGCCTTTGGTTTAATTCTCTAAATCATCACAAGGTCTTTCAACAAGTGAAACCGCAGTTCTGTCCTGTGTTCTTTTCAAACAGCCTTCACAGTATAGTGACAGGCGCACTTTACAGGACGAGTCTTTTTGTATGGTGGTGGTCTGTGGTGCGGTGGGCCGGTCAGTGTCAGAGTGCTGACATACTTTATGAACACATTCCAAGAAGTTCCAAGGTCATTTCAGACGATTGGTGTTGACACAGAGCGGAGCAGATGATTTAATTACATCGTCTGTGTGTTTATGGATTTACTCTTTGGATCATGTAATTAGCATGTGTCCTCAACAAGGTTGAACAACTCATCCGGCATTCTTGCGATATTATTCCGTGGACCTGAGTTCAGCGATGGAAGCCGCTGATCTGGTTGTAAAATAAATGTGTAAACCTCCAAAACATGCAGACATTACGGTTAGCCGTGGCTTCCAGTAATAGTAATACATAATCAGGCTCATGTCCTGTGGAGCCAGATAGAGCCTGCTGGCGTTTTCAACTTGTACCACTGAAGTGACGCTGAAGCCTCTGGGATTAGGTTGTGTAACAGGATACATTTTGTAAACAGGTCCTTAAGTGTGGTCAGTGTTGTAACGCAAAGGCATGCACCCAAAACAAACACACGCACTGACTGTCCTGTAGATTCTCACATGGGCTCGGCCACTCAAAGCCATCTTTTTTGCATTTTATCCACTGACAGCAACAGTCTGTCCACTGTAGTACACTAGTGCAGCCCACACTGCAGCCTGTTTTCTGTATTCTATATTTAGTCGGGTCCAGCTCAGTGATTGAGATGATTAAACAGATGAGTCCCCTTCACTGGAGACGTGCCAGGGCTTGTTAAGGAAGACGTGAAGGAGTAGCCGCCATTTGATTCGGGTCATCAATTAGAGAAACTCAAAATATTTGAAACTATTCAAGCTTCTTTAAGTTTAGGCCAGAAATAACATGTGAGCAGCATGTACCGTCTGCAGTGCAAATGTTTGCTTCAATGCCTGCAACGCCTTTAAAGACAATCATATAGGCGCAATGCTCTGCACTGTGTTGGTAGTGGGATGAAAGTCTAGTTTAACCTCACAATAAACTTTGTTTTTATGGAGCATTTCAACGAGATGCAAAGTTCATGACAAGCGATAAAGGGGTAATAAATAAAAGGCCAATGGGATGAGCAGTAAAAATCCCAGAAAGGGAGAAAAGGGTTAGAGACGAATAAAACAGGCAAATTGCACGCAGCACCCTATTTCAGGCCCGGAAACACCCTGGCATGTTTTATGACATGCTGCTAATGAAGTCATGAATCGTCCTCGTGACCTCTGGGCACAATGACATGCTGATATCCTCAGGTGAACAGCTAACAGCCACACAACCCATCTCCAACCACGTCATCTCCCTCAGCTGCCTCTGCCTTTCCTCGGCTCTAATGAGTTATTGACCCCCTGCGGATGTGTAAAATAGAGTAGGTCTTCTTGTTTCTTTATTGCATATGGCAGCTGGTGTGTGTGTGTGTGTGTGTGTGTGTCTCTGTGTCCACGTGCGTGCATGTACACATGCGTGCGCTCATGTGTGAAGCTATTTATATGTGTGCTCGTGTGTGTGTGTGTGTGTGTACTGCAAGGAAGGGGACGCTGATATTTGTGCTTGAGGACGGTATGAGTTGTTTTATCCCCATCAGGACTGCTGAAATAATCTGTAATTTAACAACTGCTGGTTGTCAGAAAGCTACAAATAGGCCATATGGGTACGTGTGTTTCACGGCATTTGTAATGCTATCTGTTTTTTTTTATCATTTAAGTTTTGCAACTTCATTCTCTGCTGCCACCGGAGACAACCAAATATGTTAAAACCTACGTAACTAGCACCATAGCAAGCTGGCAAAAAACACAAAATTGCTATTTAAATATGGTCTTACTCATTAAGCTATTATATATATAGTACATTCTGGATGGGAAACAGTGAGATGGGGATAAGTGTTCCACCCACTGGCACAATTTTAATTGTTTTTCACCTTGCTCCTTCTCACTGTGTCTATAGGGAAAGTAGCTCTTGTCATCTGGTGAAGAGGTGTAGAAGGGATTAGAAGCGAAAAGGGAGGTGTCTGTCACCGTGAGTGCTTGTGGCTATAGCTGAAGCACATGCACTGCAGCATGCGTCTGGGGCTTTGAGAACTCCTCGAGTACAGTATATCACTGCAAGATCAGCCGCGAGTCCCTTAACCACCACTGCACGCTGGCACACGAGCTGGAAAATATAAAGGCCATGAAAGGAAGCAGAAGCACGTTCTCCGTCACCTTCCTTGTCAGCTCAACCTTGTAGTATTTCTTTGGCCTTGTAGCAGTGCAGATAAATACAGATGTGTGTTTATCTTGTGTGTGTAATTAAAAACCAAAGACAGCATGGTACCCAACTGGCAAACCATCATTGAAATAGTAATTCTTTTCCAAGGACATTGGATTGTTTACCCGCCTCATCTGTTGAACACAGTCCCCGTTGCAGAGGTGCTGAGCAGATGCTATGTGAGCACCCAAACAAAAGGCTTTTAACAGGTTCACACTGTCTGTGCAGCTGCAGCCCCGAATTGAAATGAAGCTGTGGCAAGTGTTGAAACCTTTATGCTCCTGCTGTTTCTGTGCGCTGAAGTGACGGCAAAGAAAAGACCGAAAGTTCGGCTCAGGATCAGATCAGACTTTAACCAGCACAGTCATCGTTCATCGGCCATCGTCGGTAGATTTAGATGACGGGTATGCTGGAGCGCATGGGACTGCATCCAAAATAGAGAAAAATATCATTAATCCATCGACATTGGAATCGTATTTGTTTGGCAGATGTGAAGTACTGTTTCATTGGATTGTGTTCATCACTATTTCTGATTGATACTTAAATGTCACTGGCTTTAATACGGTTGGCACAGACTTAGATACTGAATCAATTTTTTGGATCTGTTTTCTGTTGTCTTTTAAGATGATCTGACTGGGATGAAAGTCCATAAATACTCACAAGATGAAGCCATCAGTTTTCTCCGCGCTCCCTAAACTTCTCTCTAATCCCTAAAGATATATTATACTCGGTTTCAAGCATTCAGCGCTTTTCCAGAAGGACTCTCTCTGAGTGCCACGTTAGGATAAGCTTTAATTCCTAGATCGCCATCACCATCATTACAAGCAACCGACAGTGAGGCAAAGGGTCAGGAGGGGATCGGGCTCGGGGGCAGGGTTGTTTGTTTGGGCAGTGACAGTGTGGGCTTCTCCTGACGTCATTTGTCGGGACTTGGCATTGGCTGGCCTGACCAGTGACATTTGCTTTCCCACCATGTGGCCCCTGTACTTTGAGGCCAGATGGCAGATGATGCCTCCAAAGCAGACGACACACAAACAGTCATGCGAGCGTATCCACACACACACACACACACACACACACTCATGAACAGACACATTTACATAAGCGCACGCGCACCGATCACAAGTTTCCCTTCACTCAGCAGACAGAGGGGCAAAGCAACAGATCGATTTGTCACCCAAAATAATTTATAAAGTCCTGATAGAATGCCAGAAAGTAAACTTGGGGAAAAGTGGATGTATTATGATTGGAGCCGGGTAGATCGATGCTTTCCTCTCTCTGTGAGGCTCAGCTTGTTTGTTCAGGGTGAAATATCATCATGAAGGCACAGCACACAGCTCTTCCACCTCTCCTTTATCTGGACTGCCTGTTTCTCTTCGTCTCGTGTCCCCGTCCTTATTTATTCATTTATTTATTTATTTTGCTCGCACGTGTGCCTTCATCCCATATGAAGGAATCGTCAGTCATCTGTGACTAGTATTCAGTGGAACAGCCAGTGAACTGAGGTTTGTCATTGAACCACCTATCTTGTGATGTTGTCCAGGGAGACACGGGTTGGAAAGCAAACTGAACACTGTGTTGGGTGTATATAAGTGTGGCCTATTAACCCTGCTAGGAGGAGGCAAATCAATTTACTCCCTTTGAAAGTTTTATCAATCATAAGCATCGCAGCTTGGAGGAAGAGTAAATGAAGGAGTGCTTTCTCTAAATACATCATATCAGTAAACTGAGATACGCATCAGCACTTTAAAGCTTCTTTGAGCTGCTTTTGTAAAATCATTTCTGCGCTACTAGAGAGCACACAGACCAGGGAGTCACAGGAAATTATATGGACAGAGAGGCGATGACAAGGAATGGTGATCAATCCATAAAAAAGCTCAGCGCGAGCTGCTTCTCCGAGCATATTTCATTATTTCCACATTCACTTCCCACTGCGTTTGTTGTGTAACTCATCAGACTATAAATGAACAATTATTTTCTGTGGGGAATTGAGCCCAAGCAATGCAGGATTTGACCAAATGAATGCACTCGGTATCACATAAATTCTGCAGGGGGCTGATGTTTCCACCAGCAACAGTCGAAGAAATAGTTCAACATATTGGGAAATATACTTATTCCCTTTGTGGCAGAGCGTTAGATGAGAGGATCGATACCAGCCTCATATTTATCTGTTTAAGGCTACAACAAAATCCACCTCCCACCACCTCTAAAGCTCACTAAATAACACGCTGTAACTGTTTGTTTAATTTGTACAAAAACTGAAGCGTAAAACAAAGTTTACTGACTGGACTATTTCATCGCTGGGAGCAATAACTTCCTGTAGTTTCCACTGGTTGCCTAGTAACTGCTCAGAGGCAGGACATAGTTTGTCAGCTAACCCCTTCGTGAAACGAAGAAATATTGCTTTAACAATTCCATTTCTGTATGGATTAAGCAAATAAGGTATAATATGTTATTTGGTGAACTTTAACAGTGCTGCCGGGCAGATTTTGTTACCGTATTCGCTGCTTTCCTCAGTTTCCATTCTCTGTGCTAAGCTAAGCTAACGGGCTGCTGCCTGCAGCTACATATCTAATGTGCAGGGGAGAGAGTGTTATCAGTCTTCTTGGGAGCATATCTATGTTCTCAGGGTTGTACTATTCTGTTAGCACACATTAATCCTCCTGTTGTGTTCAGGTCAAAACCCTAACGCTGGGGACATTGGACCTTAGGAGCACAGGACCCTTGGTGAGCACATATGTAGAGCTGGGGAACATAAGACCCTTTGTCATGTTCCCATTATGTGCCATATAAATCTGGTGCACACAGGACCACCTTCTCATCCTACTCTCGCTTACCAAATACACTGTTGCCCATAAAATTGGAATTTTGTTTTCAGACACAATCCTCTGTCTATTCTTTATTTAATGCACCAGTCATCACTTTTGACCAGGTGCAATGATTACATTATGTAATGTAATTAATATATACATTATGAAGATATACGCTTTATCTGTCAAGAACAAATCACAGTCACAGTCATTTCATGGAAAGAGGTGAAACATATTTTATTCCAACTTTATGAGCAACAGTGTATCAAAGACTTATTTTTAAAATTTGCAGGTTTCGGTAATGTATTAATGAGGAAACCTTACATTCAGCATCCTTAGCAATGTGAGTGAGGTGAAGTGAAAAGACCACTGTAAATAGGCTATGTGTCATGTGTCAATTGAAATTCCATTGAGCGCACGATTGTCTTACCCTTTAAAGAAAATCTTTACATGGAACAGCTTGATACAAAGATAATGATGTATTTCAGTCTTGTAGAAAGAGCAATATAGCAAATGAACGGGTGAGCTGCAATGAATAACGAGATAACCTGCCTATTAAAGATAAAGGGGAGGTGTTGAGGTCATCAGCGCCAGAGCAGCTGCTATTGGATGGCAGTTCAATTTGAGAGGGGCGGACCATCCTTTGAGAGTTTTGTAATTAATCAAAGTCCCCCTTTAAACTCAACTATTTCACATTCAATTTTATCTGCTCGTCTCCCACGTGCAAAGCCCTTGTGTGATGTGAGCCCATATCTTAATTACTCTCAGATCACTGATACCCCCCCACACACACACTCGCGGTATCTCTTGAAGAGACAGAAAATCATTTTACAGCTGAGCAGATAAGTCCCCGTGCTCCCTTTAACAGCCCCCCTAGCCAAAGCACATCTGACAGTATTGTAATGACAGACAGGCAGCGAAGGGCCTTGTTCCGATAATTCCTCAGCTACATGCTAGTAATGAGCCCCCCACAACCGTGATGGATTTCAAATTGAGCCCCTGCAAAAATATTATAATTTCAAAGCAGACATACATCGTTAATATGTTATTAATGGCAATGGCTGCTGGAACTGGCCTGCTGCTGTATAAGTTTTTCAAGTTGAGTGAAGGATCATTATCGAACGTGTGTTTGGGCACGAGTTTGTGTATTTGTGAGCATTTACTGAAGATGTGTCCTGCTTTATTACTGGCCCATACTAAGGCCACTAATCACTGAATCTAATTTGGTGTCATGTTCTACTTAATGCAACGTTTGCTCTTTTTTTCGGTTGCCTGCAAGAAAACAGTGGAGTCACACTCGGCGGTTCGCTCCGTGTCGAGTGCAGATCAGTCACCCGAAGCGTTCAAGATGTTTTTCTCTACCTCTTTTTTCTTTTGTTCTGCTGCTGTGATGCACTGAGCTCCCTTGAAAAATGATCTGAGGAACGCTGTTAAAACTTGATCCATAAAAGTTTTAATGTATGTTTCATGGGTAATTAAAGATTTGTGCACCCGCAGGAGCGACTGCGCTGGCTGTGGAAGTGATTGCAAAGGTATGTGTTTAAACTCATGAATACCTGACTGGGAAAAAAGTTTGGACAGGGAGCATTATTGAAATCCCACAACAACACTGTCAGAATTGGACTCTTGCCGCCCGGAGCTGCTTGTCAGACATCATGATGGCGAGTAGCACATACAAGCTTTAGAATGGCACAATCCAGCATGTCTTCTGATGCTAAAATAATTATAAATCCCTCGTTCTATAAATAAACCTGCCACATTAAAGTGCAATATTTTGATATGCTAAGCCAGGGGTTTCTTTATCCGCAAAGGGAAAAAAAAGGCCAGAGGGCAACGCTGCGGCTTTGAGCATAGCTGAGGGGCTACACTGACAACACAAGCGAGTGGTTAAATTAAACAAGAGACTGAAATAAACACAAGGTGAGCGACCCAAACTGAACTGCTGATATTAAATAGATTTCGACTTTCTGATCTGCCTGAGCAGACACAGCAACATAAAAGCACTTCCATTTCACCGTGCCTTAGTGTGCCTTCTGTCCAAATTAGAGTAGTAAAACCACATTTTATTACAATTTAAGGTTCTCATAATGGTTGGGCTTACCACCACGAGTATAAACATCGTTAGAGCAACTATTACCGCATAAAGCAACACAAATATTCACCTGCAGCCGTTTGGTTTTTCCCACTGGCGGATGAATCAGCATGCCGTTGTCTAATCACCTCCTTTCACTCTTTCAGCTTGTTACTGGCTAATCATGCTCATTTAAACGGCTCACATGTGTAATTACCGCTGTCAAGCAGTCCCAGGCCTAGCAGGTCAGCTTGCTTAGAGGGCCAAGCCTATTATGGAGACGCTAAGTTATGATCACAGCTGTAGGCCAGCTGTAGTAATACCACCCCGGGGAACAAATGCCAGTCCTTCTCATTGGGAAAATAAAGTGTTTGTTTAACATAGAATGAGGTATGTGTAGGGTGTAGCTTTGATTAGCATGAATGACCATAACTCATTTATGGCTCATCAGTGGCTGCTGTTTTCCAACCAGACCATTTCGGTGAAGCTCAGCAGGCCCTAATGATGAAAACAGTGACTTTTTGCTTCTGTTTTTCTCCTCACAGCATAAAAAGCCTAATTTTGTTGGTGAAAGCTAATGACGGTCATGATGAAGCAAAGCTCATGCAGTTTATTGATGGTGTTTTTTGTTTTTCCAAGGCTGCGGGAGCAACAGAAACACGGGGAGGGAGGAACAGAGATAGTCGCATCTTGGGAAGTGTCTGTGCTTACCGTACGAAAACGGTTCTTATTTAGGATGCGGAGAGAGTGCAGTGACACTCAGAGGATTAGCCACAGCGTTTTCCATAAAGTAAGCGCTCTCAGGACACCTTCAAGTCTTTCTCGCTTTGCCTTCAACTGCCTGTTTCTTCCTCTCACTTTTCTTTTACTCCATCGCCACGCTCCCAGGAGGTGAAAGAAATAAGCCCTGAACTGTTGGAAGAGAGGAGGAAGAGGAAGTGAGAACAGGGTGAACATAAATTCACTAGGTGTTTCACCAAGATGTGTGTGTGTGTGTGTGTGTGTGTGTGTGTGTGTGTGTGTGTGCGCTTGCTGCATGGGTGTGGGAATACACAAACAGACATCTGGGGGATGTCATGGTTCCTGCAGGCTATAAACCAGTGTTTAAAAAAAAAGAGCAGTGCATATCCGCAGCTGGATTAAACCAGTGTTATGGCTGGTTTATGGACTGTGCCCATCCAATCAGCTCTCTAATTAAGCAAGAGCAGTGTGGGAATGGTGGGAGCGTAGCACCTCATAGCCCTCAAGATTATTTTTGCTGTTTACTGGAGCCAAAAGACTTTGCACTGTGTGACTGCAGCAGCGCCATGTTGACACGGCTGTTTTATTATGAGCAAATACAGTTTTTTCCGGCGCCTTCCCTGCTTAAAAGAGTCTTGGCGAGGCGGACCCAGGAGGCTGTACATTCTATTTCATTTCCATTTGAAAAACAGTGCAGTGGAAATGACAAATGTGTGAGGCCTATTGAGGAGCCTTCAGGGCAGTAATGTAAATAACAGAAATTAATCATCTTCTCCAAAGAGGGAGAAACACGCCTCACAGTCACAACAAAGGTCACAAATCCGGCCTACGCCTTCACATCTTCCAAACAAGAAATGACAGACTTCTGACACGCCACTAATGTTTGACTGTGTGGTCTGTGTGTTCTACTGTGTGTGTGTGTGTGTGTGTGTGTTTACCGAGTGTGTGCCTTCACGTTTGTGTCTGAGTGTGTGCAAAGATCTCTCTGCCAGTGCATTTTTTTGTGCATTTGTGAATCTGCCTTTGAATTTCCTTGGTTTATTTGTTTACAAGTGCGAGGATGTGCATGTGCATCTGCATCCACATACATATGTGCATGCACGCCTCTATTGTCTGTTTGAGTGAGTGCTTGGTCGCAGATTCACAGGATACCTTTTTCTCTGAGGCTGAACCATCTACTTTTAGCTGACAGCAAATAGTTGAGCAGAACCAATTTAATCTTGTTTTTCAGCCCAGGATGACATACGGGAGAATAAAGCAGTGAAGCTTGTCCTAACTCTCCTGGTGGAGGCAGCCACCACGGGCAGCTGTACACTGAGGAATAGATGGTAATTGCAATGTGTTGATTTGAACTTTATAGGCATCATGGGAAGCTATGGCAACACATTGTGGTATTACCATGCGCTGGGCAGAGACAAACTGCAACCCTCTCATAGGTAGTCTAACAGCTTCCAGGGAAACTAATTTGCAGCTCAGGAAAATACTACCTGACAGATCGATTCACCAGTTGTACCCACAATTAATGGACGATTCACTCTCATGGAAAAAAGAATCCTCTGGGTGGCTTTGGCACAGGAGAAGGAGAGCACAAATGTTGCTCTCCCACATCTCATAAATGTCACAATTAAAACCAACCACAAGCTCTGTGTACATTACAATGCCTCTCGGGGGACAGCTTGACATTTGGACAATCATGTTGAGTTTCTCATCACGAAAGAAGTTGGATTTTATGTACCCTGAAGAGCTTGCGCATTGCAGCATTATTGGGCTCATTTGGAGAGAAAGAGGTAATTGCACTGGAAATAAAACACAGCACAATGTTGCACATATATTCATAGCAGCAAGAACCACCGAAATAGGCTTTCTCAATGACGGCGATCTATACATAGAGCTGGTCTGAGCTGAAGTGTTGCTGGTGAAGAGCACACACCAGCTGTCAGTGTGGGGAAAGAGAAGAAAATAGCTTTCATCACTGAGGGGAGAGGACTGTCGGCCACGGGGAGGCAGAGACTGAATCAGTCATACATTTTCAAATAAATTCACATGGGTAAACTAGAATTTGACTGCAGGAATCCAGAGTGGTAACGTAACCGAACTGCTCATCCTCCCCAGAGAATCTGCAGATGAACAGAGTAAAGCTACAAACAGCAAATCCTTTCAGCCCCCAGAATTCTGCAGAGTCCAAACCAGATTAACTTAGCTTTGCACCAAGTAGTCGATGAAAATTTAAAGGAAAGGCCCTCTGATTGTTTTACGTAACGCTGGGGTGAATGTGAATGAACTCGTGCTCACTCTATCTAGACTTACTCCATTTTGAATGGCTGGAACTGGGTAGTTTAATCATTGCCCTGTTGCTTATGTTTTTGTTGATGGACAAAATTATGGGATTTGACTAAGAGGATTAAAATGACAGCAGCTAATGAGACACAGCTGGGACTGGATCACAACAGACAAAATTGTAACCCACCCCCTCGCCCCAGTTGGAGTTACAAATCCATAAACACATAAACAGACAACACATGCACACATGGGCATACACATCAGCACACAGGCACATATGTTCCCTCTCGCTGTCTCTCTTTCTTTTACTCTCTAACACACACCTAGAGGCCAAGAGACAAGCTGCCACTCACTTCCATATAATGCTTATTACACAGGGTTTATTATCCCATTCAAACGGACCAGATTAATTTGTATCCTTTCTACTGGATTTGAAGTATTCAGCCCGACAGGACACACTGGGAATAATAGCGTAATTGTAAACTCTCCCTCACCCCTCCTCCTTTAAATGTTGGTCACAGGGAGAGGGTCAGTACATGACAATGAGGCTTCTGAAGCTATAAATGAAATTCAAGGTTGATCCACATCACGTTACCACCTTGATCCCTTGATCCATATTATTACCTCCCTATACCGTGACAGGAGTGGCTGCCATCTTTAAGAAAAAAACAACACCTTATCTCTCTACTCTGACATGGAAATAAAAAGGAATTGATCACTTTTATTTATTTAATTTTCTTTTTCTTTTTCTTTTTTTTTTTGCCACTTGGGGAAAGCGGAAGAAGCTGTAATCACAACGCTGACATATCATCACCAAGGAGCAACCTCCAGGGCTGCAGTTACTCAAATGGCCAATTGAGGCTGGCTGCAAAAGCGGGTCAATCCCCATAGACCCCCATATTAAAATGCTCCATTTTACAGCAGAAACAAACAAAATGTTTACAGCCAGGAACAAAAAACAGTTTGGGTCTTGGGTGACTCTTTATATAACTGAATCCTTTAAATTATATTAAAGCTTAAAGTTGTGTATAATTATGGACATGGTCTATGAACGGATTAGCCGGGAGTTTGGTGGAATTGGACACAGCCAAGATGGTGACGGCTGGAGTCGCTGTCACTGAGCTTCACAGTGGTTCTTCAGAAACAGAGTTGTCTATTAACACATTCTGCAAAGCAACATTAACATGCATTTGAAGTTGTGTGTCTGGTCACCCGACAGTCCAGTATTCAGCCTGCTTTTAGCTCTGTCACTTCAAGCAACTCCTTTCACATTACATGTAATCATCTGGACTATTGTTAAATATTTCAGCTTTAAAAGCACAATCCATGATCCAGAAGTGTCCAACAAAATGAATGCTTTTCATAATTCAGTTAACATCATGAACTCTATCAGAAGAAATGCTTGTAATTTATATGGTTAAAAACAAATGACAGACTGGGGCTTTAATGACTTTTAGAGGCGCAGCATCATCTCATATCTTCTATGTAAATGTCACCATGTGATATTTAATGCGGTAAGTATCCTGTATGTGGAACAGAGCTCGCGTTCATTAAATGATCATGTGATTGATTTCCTGTGATGATCACTGTCATGATCAGCTCTGTCACCAGATTTGTCTTCTAATCCTTGCAGTAAGTCAAACTTTCCATCCCGCCACCTTTGTCTTTCCACTCGTGTCGACTGTATGCATCTGATGGAGATGGAAGATCTCATAATGTTAATGACAGCCCTGGACAATATGTTCTCATGAGCAGCCTGCAGCAAACCCGTACACACAGGACAACATGCTTAATTGGATTCTTGGGGAACAAGATGGGCCTACATGACACTAATGTGGCCTGAACCTACATGATAATGTAATATGCATGTTAATAAAGAGGCATCTAGTTTAAAGATTCTAAATAATGTAAGCAACACATTATTAATCATGGCCAGGAGCACGTCTAGAAGACAGAGTGCCTGCAACGCATGCATTTTGAAGCTATCCTGATTATGTGTGGCGTGTGTGTGCCTGTGCGAGTATGTGTGTGTGTGTCCATCAGTGTGGGCGTTTTAATCTATGTACACCTTGTGACTTTCGCACACAGCGATGATGCATTATATTGCATTTTCTCATACAGCAGTCAAAAATGACATTCCCAGCATCAATTTGCCGAGGCACATTTATTGTGATTCCTCTCATCTCTCAATCTTACAGACAGCCCAGTGTTCGGTTGGTACGTTCAAAAGGGGGTGACTGTATAATAATCAAACTTTGATAAAACTAGCTGTGGCTCTCCCTGAGATGCATGCATTAAAGTGAGCCCTGCTAGTCAGATACAAAGGACAAAATGCAGACACGGATTGGAAATCAGAGGGAGATCACAGCAGCAAGGCTGTGGCTGTGAATTCCACCATTACATGGTGTGATGTGGGCTGAGGAGAATGCTAGCAAGATCAGAGGGATAACCCGTCCATCCGCAGCGTCCTATGGTCAGCCCTGCATGACGGACACAGCATCTCCCCATGCAAGGCTGCCCGATTGTGTTAAGATTCAACAATTAAGTCCAGCACTTGTTTAGGCTGTAAACAGTGAATCAGCTCTAATATTTGGAAACACATCGCCCTTTCAAAGCTCAAGGGCCACACTATTATTTAGCTTGGCCTGATGCTGTGATGAATTAGTGAATTTCTGTGAGTGTGCTCTGAATTTCATTATGCTAATATTAACCGACGGCCCATCTGTAAGGAGCATCAAATAGGGTGTATTTCCGTACAAGCAAGCTATTTCTATCTGGTGGGACATAGATTTAACCACCTGTGCACATATTCGAATACAACATGATTTTCATAGAAGCTCTGTGGCCATGACTGAAGGAATATTCTCTAACAGGAATTGGCAAAATCACTGAAATGTAAAAAGCAGTGCAGGTGGTGCCCAATGACCCACAGGCCTCTATCATCTCTGGGTTAAAAGCTGATTGAGACCAATGACTTTGACTCTTACAGTAAGAGGGAACAAAAAGTTATGCTTCCATTTCAAATCAGCCTGAGTTGCAGCCCATACACAAGACATGCTTCAATGATCTGAGAAATTACAGGATACCACCCCTTCCAATTTCGCCATCACTGGACCAGACTGTTGCAGGCTTTTGAAACAATTACCCCAAGGGGACCGGAGTAACCTTGTTTATAGCTCATTGAGCATCCACAGTTCCAATTTAGCACAGGTAATTACAACATCGTTATCTTCTCCTAAATCTTCACCAGAGGTGTTATCACAAAAGCTACCTTTGGCTCAGCTGTTTGCCTTTTGGACATTGATCGAAACAAACACAGCATCAGTATGCCTATGCATTTCTTGGACAGGCTTATGTTCGTTCTCCAGGTGTCGGTGACCCAGTGCAGCCCGCTCACCCAGAACGCATCAGTCACACTAACACACATCTGTCGCACCGGTCCTACCCACTCCATCACAGCCATGGCTGGTTTCTCTCCTTGAATGTCCCGCCCCGCTAGGAGAGGACAAACAAATCTTCTGATTTGCCTCTAATCTGCAGTCTACCCTCAGCATGGCCCACCGTCAACCCAGCACATCAAGGACAAGCACTCCACAGGGGGGCTATCCATTAGCACAGCATCCTGCTTCTACCATAGTGTGATAGGGACAGGGCAGAGGGATACGCTCCAATTAGTGATGGAGACATGGGGACTTTGCCCCTGACATGTCCCTGCTGCTCCACAAAAGAAGTGTGAGCACACCTTTTTCTTACAAAAGGAAGGCTTTCCTTCCTGCCATTCCTCCTGCCTCGGGCTGTTGCTGTTCATTCACCTCATGGAGCCAAACCATTTCGCATCATGCTGTTTCTTCTTGTGTGTGGTGCTGACAGTGTGAGTGCGCCTGTAAGAATGATTTGCTGGTCAAACTCATGTGTGTGTCTACGTCTATGGAAGAAAATTGTGTGTGATCTTGTGTATGTGTGCTCGGGGTCGTCTTTGGCATGCATCTCTCGTCCGAAGCTTCCATCAAGAGAAATCCATCCCTCTATATAGTGCAGCATGTTCAGCTTGCCTGTACTGGGTTAAGATAGGTTGGACCAGCTTCATGCTTCATGCATTTGCATGCTGCATGAACACAATCTGCTGACGCCCAGTGGGAACTCTGTCCATTTGCATTGTTTCTACGTTCCTATGTGAAGGGAATCAATTTGCGGCCATAGTCTGATTTGTAATGAGAATTTGTGTACATGAGAGGTAAGAGACACAGAAGAAAGCATGGCAACAACACTGCGTTATGAATATTTCATCTTTGTTCTATATGAATAAAACACAACATGGTCCTGATTCAACTACAGGACAGCATACCTTTCACTGGTCCCATGTGGATGTGTCCATTCTAAAAGGGAGATGAGCACTCAGATATGAATGAGGTTTTCCATCATAAGAACACCTCCCATTGAATCGAAACTTCAACAACAGCCTGCAAATGCAAGTACAGCCCTTGACATAAACACAGAAAAAATCTAGAGTATTTGGTTGATTATGCAGTGTATCAACTATGCATGAAGCAATTACATACCAGGGCCTTGGGGCTAGGATGGAAACCGAATGGATGAATTCCTACAACGATCCTTCCTTCTACTCTCTCTACATGTCCATTCATTAATCCAGCCGGGAGGCCATTTGTTTGTGCAAACATTCGTTTAGCTGTTTGTTTGTCTGTCTGCTCAGCCGTGGAGCTTTTCCTTTTTTTTTCTACTTCAAGAGACGCCAGTGTCTTGTGACCAAATCTATAGGGATTTCCATCTGAGTTGAAGAGAGTAGCTGCATTGATAAATAAAGGTCAAAGGTGGACGAAGAAGGCCCGGGAACAAGGCTTGCGGTGACAGAAGATGCGAGAGGAGAAATAAACCACTGGATCTGCAGAGGCTTAGATTGATTGGAATTTAGAGAGAGGGAGGAAAAATTAAATTGGGGGGTGGGAGGGAGGAGGGAGAGGCTGGATCAGAGTAGATGGAGAGAGAGAGGAGAGCAGGAGTCAGCATGATAGGGGTAAAGCAGAGAATGAGATTTTTGCCCTGAGAGCACCGACTTCAAAAGCTTTTGGGGGCATGCCTTTACACAATTTTACTCTTAACATAATCCAGATTTCGGAGAGCGGGAGTGTGTGTGTGAGAGAGACAGACAGTGAGGATGGGGATGAGAGAGATGTAAAAGAGACAGCCCCCTCCCCTCCCCCACATTGATCCCCCCTTAGAACAGAATTAATAAGTCATCACCCATTTCACTAAGTCCAACATTTATGATTGCTTTGAAGGTTAAGCTGTACACTGCATTAGCATGTTCTAAATGAATTTGCAGCAGTCATTGACTCATATGCAGCGTGTGTTTTTTAGGTTGTCTCGTAAGGACTTCTGCTTGTTTGTTTTTGTGTTTTTGTATGTGTCTGTGTGCCTGTCTGTCTCCCATTCTTCCATCTGGATTCTTTTAATCCCATTCTCTTCCTCTAATCCATCTTTCTCCCTCTCTTCCTCCCACACTCGCTTTGCCCTCTCCACCCTCCTCTCCCTCCTCTTCTCTATCCCCCCTCTCTCTCCCTGCTTGCTTGATCGCTGCTGTCTGCATAGCGAGGAGCTGTATCTTCCACGCGGTTGTGATTCACTTGGCAGCCACTCCAGATAAACATGTTGTGGTGGACAGACGCCTGGGTCCCGGTCCGGAGGAGCAGGACGGGGACGACAGACTGACGTGGGTGGGCCCTGCCCTGGTCCCAGCGTCAGCACGGGCAGCAGCGGGCAGCGCCAGCCACTTGGCCAGATGGTCCGGAGTCGAGCTCTCGCCACTGTTCATCAAATACACCCGCTCGCTCTGTCTTGCCTCGCCATGGCCCCCAGCATCATGTCACAGTGGAACCAGAGAAAATTAGCACCTAATTATAGGCTCCTCTCTGTGAAGAATGGTGCCGGTGCTGGTGGTGTGTGTCAGCGTGTGGAGGCTGGGTGGTTGACTCACTGTGGGGCCGAGGCCTGCAGTCCACGCAGAGGACATGCAGAACACACACAGGCCATGGAAGAGACACAAGTGATTAAACACACATATGCATGAGAACACACACAAGCAAAAGGATGAACCTCCCTTCTTTCTGGTTGATTTGTGCCTCAGCAGGGTCTCTCCCCCCCCCCCCCCCCCCCCATAAGGGTGCCACAACAGAAACCACTTGTGTTCCATCTCTGATCCAACAGGATTAATTACACTCACAATGGAAGCTGATGCCTCTGGTTTCTACGCTCCGCAGGCTCCCTCGTGTAAAGGATGGTGTAGTTAATCTTCACTGGGAACAATGGAGTTTTGCTCTGGTGTATTTGGATGAGACGTAACCATAGAGGAGAGCTTGACTATGCTGCCATCTTGTGATTGCATCTGCACAAGTACAGGATGCAAATGAGAGGACTGAGAGAATATCTTGGACTGCTTCATCAGTGCAATACTAATCACTGATGATGAACTGATGTCGAAGGCAAACAAATGGCTATAGGAGATTCACGGGCGCAAGATCCCCAGATGTAAAACAAAATATTAAAAGCCATGAAATCTAACTATCTTTTAGATACTTGTCTTAGATACTACTAGATTGGATACTACCAGCTGAGCACCTCTTTGATCAAGAGAAAATATCCTGACAGCTGCTCTGACAGAAGAACCAGCAGTGGTCTGAAAATAGCTGCATGATGAAAGTATCAAAATCTTAAAAGTAAGAAATGCCTCCTGCTGGATTAGCGAAGGGTCCGGCGAGAAATCAAATAAATTCACTCAAATTCATAAATAAATTCATAAAATCACTTTTGTCTGGAAAGTTAGCCATTAAATCTTTATTAGGTCGGTAAAGACTTACCAAAAATAGGTTAATATAACAAAAAAAAAGTCAATTTCTCATTCTTAAACCATACAAAACCATATTGCATCACACTTCAATACTGCTGATTACTCCAACATGTCTTAACATTCAGTTATTATGCCATTCGTTTACGACACAACAGAACGCAGAGAGGAAATTTTATGGACCGAGCAAAACATTTAACTAACATCACTCAAGGACTCGTAAACCACGCTGTTGCCTTTACATCACTCTGAATGTGGATGCATACTTGTAAATGTAATTTCTGGAGTTAATACAAAACTTTGGCACAACAGATGCTCTGTCATCAAGAAAACTGGAAGCAAATGTCCTTGCAGGTTTTAGTGCATTTTGAGTGTACTGTAATCCGCTGAAGGCCAGAGAGCAGCGCCGGGAAAGAAGTGCTGGGGAGTCTGATTGATGCGTGCACATGATGACAAAAGGGTGGTGGGTCAGTGGAAGAGAGGGTACGGGGCGTTGGTGCAGTTCATTTTAGGGTGCAACCACTTTGTAAGGGCTCCCGGGGATGTTGTCGTCACCCCATTTGACGATGATGGAATAGCTGCCCTTGTCCTTGACGGTGTAGGTGACGTTGTAGAGCTTGTTGCCCATGTGCTTGACATACACCTCCTCGCAGGGAGCATGGGGTCCGTGCACGCCCACCATCAGCATGTTGGTACCTGGACAGAGCAGGAAGAAGGGTTCAGTGATCAGGTTTGTGTGTGGTTGTGTTATAACTTCAGAGGGGTCACCATTGTGACAAACCCACAGAGAACTTGTCACCCAGTTCTGCAGCTCGCCTCAGCTCTACCCCAGCGTTTTAGTGTCTTTCAGCTCTTTGTTTTGGTTTTACAGCCTGCAGCTTTAATGTGTTTGTGTCCTCTCACTAATTAACTTCTTTTTCAGCATCAGCAGGGACCTGTTTTCAGTAAAAATTAATATGTATGCTACCAGCCCAGCCCAAACTCCAGACAGACCAAGTTAGCAACTAGCTCTGTAGTGGAGCATTTAGCCGCTGAAGAGCCAGATATTTCCCTCAGGAGTTGGTGTAGAACAAAGAGAACTAAAAGGAGAGTGAATACAAGACTTGGTTGCCAGATACACGACTCCAAAAGAATGCTAATTTTGTTTGCTGGATGTGTAAACTTGCCATTGTTTGCTAACACGTTCCTCATAACAACTTTATGGGGTGATAACATATGAGTGTTGTGTTTACAGCTTGTTCCTCTGCCCACAAGTGACAAAAATCAATATTGCTTTAGTCTGCGGTGTCTGGAGAAGCTGTGTGTGTTTGATAAATTTGTCTTTACTCTTTGAATATGAGGTGTGTGTCTTTACGCCGCTGATCATCTCACCTGCTTTGCTGCAGTCAACTGTAAAATTGTTTTTCTGTCCGACCAAAGCCTTGGACAGCCCTGTTCCACGACAAACCACCTTGCTGGCATCAGATGTCAGTTTCGTTGAGGTGGTGGAAGAGGAGGAGCTGTAGGCACCTCCGACTTTGGAGGTCTTGGTAACCGTTTCGACCAAGACAGAGGAGGTCTCATGGAGGCTGTGTCCCCCTGACAGCCGGGCGCCTGTAGGGGAGGGAGAGACATTAGCGAGAGCGAGGTTATCTAATGTCATCATGGCTCAGTCCAGACATTATATAATACACTCAGTATTGACAAAGATATGAGGCAAGCAAACACACTGCTGCTCCTGTGGAGAGTCCGGATGGATGTGGACTGGTACCTGAGCTCAAATAGGAAAATATTTCATACCATTTTCAAATAAAAGGAATGTCCAGGACTCCAAAGTATTTTAATAAAAAAAGGAGTTTGTATACACCAAGTAGTGACAGGAATATATCAGTGTAGTACCAGAGGAAAGCTGCTTTTATGTAAGACGTACACTGAGTAGAATGGACCAAGATGACATAACATTTTCCTGACTTCCACACATTTTTCAGAGGAACATTTGTTTCATAACTGAGACACTCGTCATCTGAGATCAACAGATCAGATGGGAGAATGACTGTCAAGCAGACCTGTGATTTTAGCTTTGAAAGGGCTGCCCACGATGTGCTGTGGCCCTCCGTATTTGATGGTGATGAGATAGTTGCCAGGCGCCATGGGCGTGTAGGTGATCTTGTAGCCTTCAGGACACTCCCGACAGTCCATCTTGACCTTGGATGGCCCGTCGATGTTGACTGATAGAGTGGCAGAGCCTGCGTTACAGGTTTTGACCACAAACTCTGAGGGTACACCTGGAGGAAAGAGGGAAAGGCAGAAAAAGATGCTCAAAAAATAAAAACAGAAGGCGCCAAATTATCAGCAAATGTGGTGTATATTTGGAACAGTGGCGGTGATAACTACCTGTGGTTCCTCCCTGCAGTCCTGGGCCATGTGCTGTCACCATGCCTGGGTCTCCAATCAGCCCCGGGTCTCCCACTCGCACTTTGAAGGGGCTTCCAGGAATGTGGCATCCATTGAACTTGACATCTATAGAGTGAACTCCGTTCTCCCGTGGAATGAAGCGGATCGCATTCTTGTCTGCACACAAGTGAAGATGTTACTGATCTGTTACTCATAAATGACGCTTACAGAAAAAAAAAGCTGAATTCTCTGTGTTGTCAAGTCTACTTTCGATTACAAAGTGAGGTTGGTGCGTACCGCTGTCGAGCTCGGTGACATAGCATTCCTCAGAGGAGCCAGAGGGGGTGTGGACCTTGGCGTCAACCACACCGCGAGCCCCATTGCGCTGCACCATGAACGACGCCTCCTGGTTTACCTTCAAGTCCTTCTCCTACAAAACATAATGTAATCAGAATACATGTGTGTGCGTGCATGCGTGTGTGTGTTTGTGTGCCTGCACCTCGAGGGACACAAAGTGTGTGACTCATGCCTGAACGAGAATAGATGGAGCGGTTGGGTGTGAGAGGCAGAAAAGGTCAGAGTTTACAGCGAGGCGTTTAGTGTTTTTGCCCCACAGGCGGACGAGCAGTCCTCCCAGACATAAGAGGTAGCGTGACATTTTAAACGTTGCCCTGATATTGCACTTCACCTGGCTTCTTGCGGTAGAAAAGCACTCTGAAGTGGCATTTGAGTTGACTAAAAATATATGTTTTTAGCATTGTTGGCAGTTGCAATGGAAACTGTGAAAGCAAATAAAACAAGCATCTGTGGAGTGAGGAGACCAATATTGTGAGCTATCACAGGTATCTCCAATAGGGACTTTATCTCCTGCTCACTCTATTCTTGTTTT
The DNA here is from genome assembly GCF_051107435.1 of Chaetodon auriga. Lineage (NCBI taxonomy): Eukaryota > Metazoa > Chordata > Actinopteri > Chaetodontiformes > Chaetodontidae > Chaetodon > Chaetodon auriga. The sequence goes on along the minus strand of NC_135079.1, from coordinate 9,075,430 downwards.
CTTCCTTTCAGGCAGAAACACAGTCACACAGACGAGCTGACTGCCCACACATAGCACAGCTTGTGTTGCCCCACATTAGCAAGGGACAGTTAATCCAGCCCTTCATCACTGGCCAGCATCACAGTATTATAGTTGTGGATAATGCTCCAACACTGGCATTCAATTACACTCCAAGGGCAAAGTGCTATTAGACAGAAATATCTCTAAACTCATACATTATGTTACATGCAATCTGTCATCCAGTCCTGTTTTTCAGTGCTGTGCTCATGTCTGTGATTGTTTTGTTCAGCAAATTAATGTGAATTTTGTCAACTGCGTGCACGAGTGTGATCTTACCTGAAGGCTTGTGACAGTGAGCCTGCGGGCCTCGTCTGACAGTGTAGCAATTGGAACGATGAATGGGCTGTCAGGGATGTGCTCGTTGTTGAACTTGATTGACACCTCGTAGTCGCCTGGGGAAGCAGACAGGTTATTTACTTTCAGCATCAAATGAACTGGAGGAAGTCTGGAAGAATTACTGAAAAGTTCAGCAGTTTATGTACAAAAAAAAAAAACATTCAAATGAGGAAAATTCTGCACGTGTGAGCCACAAAAGTTCTACCTGGTTCTTTCACTATGTAGGAGACGCCGCAGGAACCATCCTTCCTGTCCTCAAAGGAGATTTCAGCCTTGCTGGGGCCCTCTACAGCGATGGAGAGACCGCCAGCACCTGCCTCTCTGGTCCAGATACTGAATTCAGCTTGAGGGGTGAAACAAAGCTAAATTAGAAGGTTCATCTTAAGTTAAACTGCACTAAGAAAGGACACTTCTTTGCACTGATACCACAGAGTGAACTTACAAGGCGCCCCAGCCACTCCTCTTTCCAGACCAGGGCCTCCTGCACGGACCTTGTGCGCTCCTCCCTCCCCCATGGGGCCCACAGTAAACTGGAAGGGGCTACCAGGGACATGTTGGCCTCTGTACTTGACATTGACAGTGTGGGGTCCAATTTCCTGTGGGATGAAGCGTACGCTGTATGTGCTGCTCCCTCCATCCACAATGTCAGCATCCACTGTTTTCCCACTGGGGCTGGTCACCTGAGCGGTCATGGCCTGAGAGCCACTCTCGACTGGATGAGGCAGAGCAGCACAGAGGACGTGTTTACACAAAACCGAGACATTGGCACAGATAACAGATTTTCTAGGTTAAGAAATACTACAATATATATCCTTTAGTGGACAGTTTAAGGAAAATCAAGTCAAAACCTGGGTTTAAATTGACTCTCACCCTCAGGTCTGGCAGTAATCCCAGCAAAGCTGCTCAGGCTCTCTCTGCCCAGAAAGTCTCCAAAAACATCTCTGAAGGGGCTTCCTCCTCCGCCCACCTGTGTGCTCTCCTCCACTCGCACCTCCCTCTTGGTCTCTCCACCACGGGTTTTGCTGATCTCTGTGCGTTCAGTGCGGGTGTAGGTGTGGCTGCTACGGGTGAACGTCCTTGTCAGCCTCTCCTGAGCTGAAACCATCTGGAACCAGTTTCCTACAGCGAGGAAAAAGCAGTGAGAATACAAATGTGAGTACACCGCAGGCTCATTTATTTAAGATAGTTGACCGCTGCTCTCTGACCGCTTATAGCTGACTTCTGTACACACCTGGGATCTTGAGGTTAAGGCCACATGTGCTGCCCACTGAGGCGATAGAAGACGCCTGTCTCTTTCTGGTAATACTCTCCTTGATCCTTCCTTCTCCGGTCACCTTCACTGTGAAAGGACTTCCTGGAGGGCACAAACACATATACAGCAAACAAAATATATGCTGTTTCTTTTATTTTAAGATATTTTAGTATTTGTCGATTTTCCAAGCAAAACATTCTAACCTGGGATGTGCTTTTCAGCAAACTTAATGTTAACGATGTAGCTTCCAGGCTCTGTTGGACAGTAGGTCACTCTGCACGTCCCGTCCTCCACATCTTCACAGTTGATGTCCACTTTACTCGGACCCTCGATTGATAATGCCAGACCTCCATAACCTAAAGGAAGAAGAGAAGCAGAGAGAAGATGAAAAAGAGGTTGCTGCCTTTGCATTTTTTCTGACTCTGCTTGTCATAAAGGTGAAACATACCGTCTCTAAAAGCTTACCTGCGTTCCTTGTGTCTACAAAGAATTCAGCCATTTCGAAAGTGTGGGCCTCCACCAGGCCTTTACCAAAAGCCTTCACTCTGCTGGCCTCGCCAATCTCCGACTGGCCAACCATGATCTTAAAAGGGCTGTTGGCCACGTGCATGCCATCCTTTCTCACGCTCACTTCATGCTCGCCAACCTCTTTAGGCGTGAAAGAAATACCTGTTAACATGAAAGAGGTGGAGAGGAAGAAGAAAATCAACAGTAAGCAAAATGAAAAATAAATGCATTAGATGAATCTCAGCCTCAGTGTCTTATCTGTGTTCTACTCTGCCTCTTATCTGGCAAGTCCATATCTCACCAAGGTGTCTGTTGGGCAGTTTCTTGAGCAGGCAGGGCTCCTCATTGCCTGATGGTGCTCTGATACTGGCAGTCAGAGAGCTCAGATCAGTCTCTGCGATCTTCAGGGACACGTCAGCCGCTGTGCCGACATTCAGCTGGGATGTCCGGGTTATTGAGTCATCCCCTTGATATAAAAAGGTGGTTTAGATGTTTGTCAGCCCCTAAAACCTGATCTATTACATACACACTCACTATAAATATGTAAAAATCAGCTGTATAAAAAAGTCAGCCTGTGGGAGAAATGATTTATTTCCTCACCAGTGATCTTCGCAGTAAAGGGACTGCCTGAAATGTGCTTGTTGTCAAACTTGACAATGATGTTGTAGTCCCCGGGAGCTGTGGGCAGGTAGGACACGGTGCAGGTGCCGTCTTTGTTGTCCTTACAGGTGATCTCGGCCTTAGAGGGACCTTCCACTGCCAGTGACAGACCGCCTGAGAGGGAGAAAAAAGCCCGGCTTCTTACTTTTCTGCAGTGGGGTGCTGACATCAGCTTGTAAGGATTAACTGTATCAGCACGCTGGAATATCACTGGAAAAGTCAGATATGGTACCTTCTCCTGCATTCTTGGTGACCACAGTAAAAGTGGCAGCCTTGTTGACCATGCCGTAACTCAGACCTGGACCGTAAGCAGTCACCACTCCACTGTTCACGGCATCCACATAGAACTGCAAAGGGCTTCCTGTAGTGGATATAATCATTGGTAGTAACTGTGTGTAGTACTGTTTCAGGATGAGATGTCTCTCATGTTTTGCATAGAAAAAAAATAAAGTCAGGTCAGTGTTTCTGACCTGGAATGTGGTTGCCCTCGTATTTGATGTCCATCTCATGCAGGCCTCTCTCTGTGGGCTGGTATTTGATTGTGATGGTGCCATCCTTGTTGTCAGTGATATGCGGGCGGGAAGTCTTGCCTGAAGGCATCCGCACCTCACCTGGAAATGACAGCGGCTTGGTTAAATGTCAGTGACCTAAAAAAGATGTTTTGTGGGTGTGTGTGTTGTTTCTGTTTGAGCGGTGTTTGTCACACCTGTGATTTCTCCTTGCTGTGGCGTGAAGGGGACGAGAAAGTTAACAGGACGGAAGAGAGGATCCACAGTATCGCGGGGAACAACTGGCTCATTTGTGGCCTGTCAGTACAGAGAGTGAAGAGAAATAGTTGGTTTCATACAAGTGTCAGGACAAGAGTAGATAAAAACACACTTGTAGCAGCTGTTTAAATACTCTTGTACTCACCACCACCTGGAAGGGGCTCTTAGGAATGTTTTGTCCTCCAAAGCGGATGGTAATAACATATTTGCCAGGTTCAGGGGCTGTGTAGTAAATGTCAAAGGTCCCATCATGATTCTCCACCACATCCATGTCCAGCTCCATCCCCTGTGGCGTCTGCACCTTGCAGGTCACCTTGCCTTTCCCAGCAGCCTTGGCATCCACTGTGATAACTGTATCCTCAGAGGTCTGCAGCTTCTGAAGGTTTGCTGTTCAGGACAGAGAGGGAATGAGGATGAGGTGTTGCATAAATTCATGGATTGTAAGATTTTCTAGCAATGAAGCACAGAAATAAAAACAACGCCTTGGTTACTCACACACGCCGTGTCCTCCGATAGAAACTGGAAAGGAAAAATGTAGGTTTTCAATAGAAATCTATAAAAGCTGCAACTGTAATACATTATTTTTATTTATTAGCAGAATTATGGATGCACAATGATTTTCTTACCTGTGAGACGACATTTGCTGGCATCTCCTGTGGGCAGAGACTGGATGCGGTATGGGGAGTAGGGAATCTCATCTCCTCCATATTTAATGGTGATAGTGTAGGGGCCTGTAGAGTCAGGCACGTACGAGACAGTGTAGGTGCCGTCCCTGTTGTCCTGGATGGTTGCATTCTTTGGCTTGCCCTCTGGGTCCTGTCAATAAACAATATGGAGTTATTTTAGGTGGTGGCCTATGGTTCAGAAATAATTGTGTAAACGGTGGCTGAACCCACCAGAATCTGCACAGTGAGCAGTCCCTCTCCAGCATCACGAGCATCAATGGTGAACTCAACAGGGAGGCTTGCAGACACACCTTTTGTGTCTAGACCAGGGCCACTTGCGCGTACCTTACTGGCATCATGCCCAGGCTGAGACATTACCTTGAATGGGCTGTGGAAGAAGGAGAGAATGTCAAGTGTAATTACTAAGCCCAGTCCGACAAAAGACAGAAATGGGAATAGAAAATTTGCTGAACTACACTTTTCTTTTTTTTTAAATCCAGCCAGACAGAGCAGAACTTTAATTAAGACCTATCTGCACATATTGCCAGGTTTTTTTTAATTCACACTGTACCTGTGTGGGACTTCCTGGTCAGCATATTTGACAGCTACAGTATAAGGGCCATCCTGGGCTGGGGTGTAGTGAACTGTGTGGGTGCCATCACCATTGTTCTTCACACCAGCTGGCTCCACAGTACCTGGAAATCAGACAATATGGAAATGATGACATACCGCCAGCTTGCTGATCTTTGTCAGCTTAGAGCAGGAAAGCTTAATGGGTTTTCACAGTTAAACAGGATGTACTTTTACCTGATGGGCCATAGAGTTTGACATCCAGTGGGGCCTGACCAGCCTGGGTACAGTCTACTGTAAAAGTCTGAGGAACATGGGCTCTCACTCCAGTGCCCAAACCTGGACCCGAGCACTTCACCTTGCTGGGGTCCACAGGGTCTTTTACTGGGACACGGAATGGACTGCCGGGAATAGGATGACCACCATAGTTAATGTTGACGTCATAGTCCCCAGGAGTGAAGGGGATGTATTCCACACTGCAGCTGCCATCTTTATTGTCCTTGCAGGATATTTTTGCCTCTGAGGCTCCCTCAATGGTAAGGCCCAGGCCTCCTGTACCAGCACCCCTGAAAGAGAAGCCAGCACTTTAATTTATTGCACGTCTCAAGTTCTCCCAAGTTTCTCCATTAAATGTGACCCAACAGTACCTGGTCTCCACAGTGAAGCAGTTGGGCTTGTTGGTAATTCCTCCCTCCAGACCTGGCCCAAAGGCACGGACCCGGGTCGGATCACATCCCTCCACCACAGACACTCTGAAGGGGCTCTTAGGCACAGGTGCATCGTCATACAGCACCTCAATCAGATGCATTCCTGCACACAAACAGATACATCAGTTCAGTGTCTGACATCATTCCTCAATGCCTGAGTGTTCTCATAGCGAGCAAATATTTTCTGTTATTGCCACTTGCTTTTAATTATGGGCCAGACAAATTCCCTTTTAGGGAGATAAACATCTGTTTATTTATAAAAGACGCCATCTAGAGTGCAGACGCTCTGGTGAATGTACAAGGCATTACATCTGTTCCCTATTCATTATTCTGTTACAACATTTTTCTGACAGAGCCCTCTCAGTAGGCCTATATGCCAGATTCCCAGCCGCTCTGCTATGATATTAGAGCATGTCTGCTGGTGGAGAAGTGCTCTGTGATCTCTTTGCTTTGTGTTATAGGTCTCTATTAATATCCCCTGTCATTCCCCTGCTGTATAGTTGTGTGCAGGCAGCCTTCAGCACACATACCTGCCTGGTTAAGAGCTTCTGTTCCAGAGCACACTATTTATAAAACAGAGTCTGTCTGCCTCTCTGCCTCCCTGCTCTCTGCCCCTCACATCATTGCTCCACTGCATCATTCTGTATTTATACCGCTCTCTCTCGCGTTCTTTCTTTTCCCACTCTCCTGCTTTATTCCCAAATGGCGCCCAAAGCAAGCACCTGTTAGTGATTTCTCCTTCTGTCTCTATGCACTCTCTCAGACAGCCCTTCTATGTAAAACCCTGTATCTATCTGCAGCAGGTTAGGTAGCTTTTGACACAGATCTGTACTTCCATCACTGTTGTTCAATGCCTCTCGAGCTTGTGATCATATAACTGAGAATTAAAGCTCTTATATGAAATAACGTAATATTTTTCTCTTACCATCCTCAAATGCTGTGTACTCCACTCTGTAGGTGCCATCTCCCTTGTCAGTAATGTAGGTGTCTGTGTTGGTGCCGGAGGGGTTGATAATGCGCACCTTCACATGATTTCCTCCAACCTTGTTGAGGGCGCGGGCATCAACAATGAAGTGGGTCGTGACTTCTCTGAGGACCCCTAGAAACAAAAGAGCCCCTTCAGGTGATTTGTTGGTAAAGACAAACAAAACTGCGTAGGCTCAGTCATATTTAGACTTGAATCTTAAATAAATAAATCTTTAGAGCAGACTAATGAAAAGTTTATGAACTAGTTAAAATATTACATAATATGGTATATAATTCAATATTTTCATTACAGATTCATCTGTCATTTATTTTTTTCTTTCATCAATTGAGCGTCTAGTTTATGAGACAGATCAGAAAATTCAGCAAAATGGGCATTAAAATCCACCAGAGCCCAAGGTGACTTCTCCTAATAGCTTTTGATTTCTGGGCACTGGTCCAAAACTCAAATATATTGAAATTTCAGTGATACAAAACAGAGAGAAGAAAGAAATTTACATCTGAGAAAGTGGACCTAGTTGGGTGATTTGCTTGATAATTGATTTCAACTGTCTCTCTGACAATTAACTAATCAGTTAACTGACTAATTCTTTCAGCACTAGTACATACATACATACATACGTTTATTTAAAACCTACATAGAGTTCTAATTCATTTTAAGCTCATGTCTTGGGTCTTGTTACCTCTGGACTCCACTCCTGGACCGTAGACATGCACCCCGCTGGTGTCCACAGATGGCTCGACCTGCAGGACCTTGGGAAACTGGGGAATCATATGGCCACCATACTTGATCGTGATGGTGTGTGCACCATGGAAAGGTGGGATGTATGTAACAGAGAAGGTCCCCTCTGCAGTTTTCTGTATGTGCACCTCAGCCTTAGCCCCAGTCTCTGACACAATCTCAATGGTGAGTTCCGCATCGCCTGCCCGGGTGCAGTCCACAGTGAAGGTCGCTGGCTCACCCGCCTTGGCTCTCTCCAGACCTGGTCCACTAGCTGTCACCTTGCTGGGGTCCAATGCTGAGCGCACTGCAGCCTTGAAGGGAGAGCCAGGGATATGCTGCTCAGCAAACAAGATGTTAATGGCATATTCCCCAGGCTCAGTGGGCAGGTAGTACACTGAGCACGTGCCATCACCGTTGTCCTGGCATTCAATTTTGGCTTCGCAGGGACCTTCCACCGTCAGGCCCAGCCCACCTGCACCAGCTCCCTTTGTGTCAATAGTGAATGGAGCTGGTTTACCCACAATGCCTCCCTGCAGGCCTGGGCCAAAGGCTCGCACCTGCAATGCAACAATCAGGTCAGTTTTTGTTGTTGCAAACTTTTATTCAAAAGCATCAAACATCTGTATGTCATGTTTCATGAGCCTCGAGTATTGACAAAGTGAAGAACCACATGCAGCTTTCATGAACTTCTACCTTTGAAGGATCAGCAGGCATCACTGCTTCAACCCCAAAGGGGCTTCCCATCACCGGGTTGCCATCATAGCTGACATCAACCTTGTACTGCCCCTCCTCTGGGGGAATGTACTTCACACTGTGAGTGCCATCGGCTTTGTCTGATTCCAGCTTGCATGGGATTGGTCGGCCAGACGGTGAGGTCATCTTCACACCTACGTTTCCCTGCCCACCAGCACCCTTTGTGTTAACAGTGAACTCCTGATCCTTTCCAACCTCCACTTCTGCAAGAAAGATTAACATGAAACACTTCAACTGTTGCAATTAAATTATTTTTAAATCTGTAAATGTCAGAGTATTTAGTGTTTGTAACTTACTGTTGTCTAATCCCTCCACTTTCACCTTTCCAATATCCAGAGGTGGTGCCACCGTGATGTGGAAGGGGCTCTTGGGAATGGGATCTCCTCCGTGAGTGACTGAAATTGCCATGTTACCCTGTAAAGACACATTTGAGGCATTGTTGTGAATAATCTCTGCATCTGTTCTAAAGGTAATGGGCTTCAAACAGAGGTCTACTGTGTACCTGTTGAAGAGCCGTGTACTTGACAGTGTAGGAGTAATCGTGGTTATCGATGATCTCAAAGTCACGAACCGCCTCTCCTGGGCTTGATGCTGCAAAATGCACCTCAGGCTTGGCCTTGCCAGCTCCCTTCGTGTAGATGGTGAAGTGGGTTGGAGTGCCCACCTCCACTCCTGAAACACACGTGTTTTGTCAGTGCTGCCAATCCTCGTCTAATCAAATACTGTATTGCAGTGGGTCTTTGTTCAAATGCAAATACATATAAATTTAGAATGCTTGGTATTTTCACTAATTCTGGTTCTTGGTGTCAGTTGATCTCACCTGTCTTGTTGAGTCCGGGGCCCTCTGCTCTCACCTTGCCAGCATCGTGGGAAGGATCCACTTTGACTTTGAAAGGACTGATCGGAATTTCCTGACAAAGCCAATCAGAAGAAATTACTGAAGTGTAAAGAAAACTCCAAAAATCATTCTCCAAAGCTCTTGCAGTGAAAACTGTATTCTTACCTGGTCGGCAAACAGCACCATGATGGTATATCGGCCTGGACCCGGGGGAGTGTACTTGACAGTGAAGGTGTCATTGTCATTCTTGATGATGTCAAAGTCGATGTCTGCTTCGGCAGGGCCAACCACCCCCGGGGCACACTTGATTCCAATGCTGATGTCCCCTAATGGTGCATAGCAATGAGCAGAGTTCACTAAGGTCATTCAAAAGTAGATGATCTGAATAAAGAGAAGCACTCTCTCCACTGCCCAGAGCTTTATTTTAAGTGCATTTCATACATTTCAAACAACTTGCCTCAGCTTTGTCAGCTAAACTGCGCAGATTTATTTTCTCTGTTTATAGTTTTCATTAATTTCATTAAGAGCCAGCTAAACTCACAAGTGTTTTTGTAACTAACCACCCACACCATCTCCTCGTACATGCTCACCTTGACCAGCCTCACTGCAGTCCACAGTGAAGTATGTTGGCTCGTTTGCCTTGAGCCCTGTCTTCTCCACTCCAGGCCCATAGACCTTGACCCTGTCTGGATGAGAACCCTCTCCAACCAGCACCTAATGAATTCACAGTGTACTTGAGGCAGAAGCAATTGGTTCAAGTACAACTGCTGCAGTCCTTTAACTTTGCCTATATTCAGTGGAGTATCATTATACTAAATTGACTGAATGTTAAGAGCAGCAGTTGTGGGTGGGTGTGGGTGTGTGTGTGTGTGTGTGTGTGTGTGTGTGTGTGTGTGTGTGTGTGTGTGTTTGTGTATGTGTGTATGTGTGTGTGTGCATTGTCATGTTTCTTACCCTGAAGGGGCTGTTGGGCACATTGACCTCCCCCCACGTGATGATGATGGTGTGTTTAATGGGCTTGACAGGAGTGTACACACACAGAAATGTGCTGTCTCCCTTGTCAGTGATCTTGATGTCGATGGTGCAGCCTTCAGCATCCTTAGTGGATGCAAAAGCATGTCAGTACTGGAGCGCCACATGCAATATAAATAACATGTTCTTATAAATAAACAATGAATGTTTCACGAACTGGTGCTCTCCGTACCTGTGCATAGATCTTGAGGTGACCCTTCCCTGCCATGCGGGCATCAATGGTGAATTCAGTCGGTTTGTCCACAATGACGCCAGTTGGCTTCAGGCCTGGGCCATAGGCTTTCACCTGCAACATTTTTAGAATATAATCAAAACAGGTCACCATAACCTGCTTTATATGAATTGTATGTAATTCAGTGAGTGTGAATTACCTTCTCAGGGAAGATGTCATTGGCTGCAGGAAGGATGTGGGCCATGAAGGGGCTGTCCTTGATGTCCTCGTCGTCACAAATGACATGGACAGCATAGTCACCTGGCTCAGTGGGCCAATAGCGTACATCACAAGAACCATCACCCTTATCATCACACTCAATTTTAGCCTGTGATGGGCCTTCGATGGAGAAGCCTGAACATAAAAATAATTCAAACATTCAGATTTCACATTTAGAATACACAAAACGACTCCTCTTTCCTTCTGTAAGAGCTCATATCACTTGCACATGGCTCACCGAGAGTTCCAACATCAGTGCCGATGGCCTCTACCACAAAGTCAGCGGACTTTCCCACCATGCCAGTCTTCAGACCAGGACCCCAGGCCCTCACCTTCTGAAAACCTGCCTCCTCACTCACCTCCACTTCGAAGGGGCTGCGGCACACAAGAATGCACAATATTACCTCGCGTAAATGTGAATGTGCATTGTTAATGAATAGCTAAAGGCAGCAATAGGACCCTACCTGCGTGGGATGGACTGGCCTCCCCAGGTGATGCTGACTGTGTATTTACCAGGCTTAAGGGGATAATATTCACATTCATACACACCGTTTCCTGCATCTCGCACTTTCACTTGTTCCTCTGCACCAGCTGAGGATGAATAATACAGTTAATATGGATTTTTATGAAGTCGTTAAGACAGTTTGTGCATCTTTTTCAGTGTTTTATCATATGCTATGTGAATGCTAGCTTTCAAACAAAAACCCAAACAAAGAAATAATTCTAAAAATGTTCGAGGAGGAGTGGGGAGTGATGCAGAGAAGAGAGAGCTGTCTGACTCACTTGGTCCTTTGACTGAGACGTTCAGCTCTCCGCTGCCAGCTCCCTTGGTGAAAACTTTGAAGTCTGCAACCTCCTTTACTCTCACGCCTTTAGGCTGAAGGCCTCTGCCTGTGGCTCTGCAGGCATTTGGGTTCATGGCTGAAAGGAATGACAACAAGTGTGAATGAGAAATAGTTAGCAAAGCAAAAGGCAACTGAGAGTAGCCAGCAGTTGACAGCAATGTTAGTAGCAAAGACAGTAAAACATCCAATTCGTGTAGGATTTCTTACAGGTTGAGTGACAGAACCTGTAAATGAGAATGATGCTTTTTGCAGCACATTTAACACAAAGTGTAGAATGCTGAATGGGATATTGACACATTTGAGAGCATCAAGGGAGCGTCTGACAACATTTCAGTCACTCTGAAATGTTGACTGCAGGCTTAAACTGAATGCTGGCTGGTGCAAATTTAGATGTGATAAAAACAAACATGTCGACAGCACAGGCAAAGAAATTTAACAGAGAAGAACAAGTGGACAGAAATGCAAAGTGGGGCAATCTGTAAAGTATTTGTAAAACATCTCATCACTTTCTGAACGTAACCAAACCATCAAGCTGCAGGATGCAAGAAGATGGAGCAGGCGACCAAGCACGGCATTGAGCCATGGCACCCTAATCTTAGAGAAAGCACAGAGGGGCATTTTGCAGGGCATAGGGAAAGGTTTGGGGGGATCTGGCTGAGCAACGGGCACAAGCTCCTCCCAGCAGACCATACTAACTTGGGCGGCCAGGTTTTGGGGGGGGCAACCCCCTCCCACCCTTCGCTCCAGGAGGGGTGCGCACTGACTGAGGGACTATCTGCAGGGGAGCTCCCACAGGAGGAGCAATGGATGGAGCTAGAAATGACAGATAGGAAGGGTTATGGTCTATGCCTGGTGGTTGTTCCCAGGGTAAATAAAGATGACTGCAGATTGTGATGGATAGATCACCCTGACGCTAACAGCACGCTAAGAAATCAGATTTGTCCGACAGTAATTTACAGCACAGACAGATGGCTCACCCTCTGCGATGTTGACAATGAAAGGGCTCTTGGGGATCTCCTGGCCTGCAAACAGTACGTGGATGGTGTGAGGCCCTTCCAGCACAGGACGATAGGTGCAACGGAAAACACTGTCGCCCTTATTCTCCAGGATGAGCTCCACTGTGTCCTTTTTGCCCTGAGGATCGACAATGACCACGCTGACGTCGCCATTACCGGCACCTGGGTGTGACAGGAAGGTGATCAGTTATCACGGGTCAAACTTGATGTAGCTTTTGTCTCTTTGAGAAAATTCTAGTGATTCTTTTGACTGTTTTAAACACTTCAAGTGTTTTATCAGATCACATTCCTGCATGTCTGCATGTCAGTATGTAAAGTGGCTGAATTTCCATACTAACCAGCTGTGTAGATGTCAAAGTAGGTGGGCTTGTTAGCCACATTGCCTGTGGGCTCCAGACCTGGTCCCCTGGCATGCACTTTGCTGGGATCACCCATAGCCTTTGCTACATTCACAGTGTAGGGGCTCTTGTCAATGTCCTGACCAGCAAACAGTACTTTAACCTAAGGAGCCAAAAGCAAGACAAATTTAAAACACCTTTTAAATAGAGTGGCGTGTCCATGTTGTGCTGCGTGATGTGTGGATTTAATGTACAGCAGAAAAAAAACTGGTTTGGTCTTACCTTGTGAACACCCTCGACTTTAGGAACATAGGTGACAGTGTAGGTTCTATTTTTGTCGTTGTTGGGTTTAACCTTAGCCTGGAAAATAAGAGGACAGAGTGAGAGAGGGTCAGATTTGCAAAACTTCAGAAATTTAGCAGGATTATGTGAGAAAGCTAGGAGCCTGTACACTAAGATCCCTTGTGCATCAGGTATGACTTGCCTCCTCTTTGTGACCCTCAGGATCCTCCACGTAGACCAGGACCTCACCACTGCCAGCTTCCAAAGTTTCGACAGTGAACACAGCAGGCTGCAGCACCTTGTTGCCATGAGGCTCAATACCTGTAATGACACACGGCGTGGTGATACATTCTGCAAGGTCTGGACCAATGCAACATTCTTAGCAACAAGCAACATAGTGAAAAATACATATATCTTAAGGCTTCCTGAGAGTAAGATACTTGTACTATTGCTAAGGTGTCTTTCTGGGACTGTTGCCTTGCATCCTTGCTTTTGTATGAACGATATTCATTATGCATTCATAATTTTATATAAACTGTGCAGGTGTTCATGGCCACTGTTGGGTTACCCACCAGGCCCATAGGCTTTGGCCTTGTTGGGGAAAAGCTGTTTGGGTTTGAGAGGAGCTCCAGGCTTCAGCTTTGCCTTGGGGAACTGAGACAGGTAGGTCATCACCGAGTGCTCATCCACATTTGGGTCCACAATCTCCTCAGGGGCAATCACCTGTAGCACAAAAAGGACAACCAACACAGCATGGGTTAATCATGTACAGTATGTGTGTGAATAACTTGTCATTTTTTTTACTGCTCTATATCAACATAAAGGATACAGTTCAGTTGTTATGCAACATCTTGCAACAACCATGACCATTAAAAAAAACATCATAGCCTTATTTAAGTTTGAATTGGCTCTATTATCATTTTAAGAAGGCTATGATTGACTCTTTACAGAACATTCCTTTATTATGCATGCTGCAATGGGATTTAACACGGATTAAACTTATTTATTACCACCACCTTTGACTCCTCTTTCCCTTCCAGCACTTGTTTGCCTGTCTATCACACAGTGGCACAAAGCCATGCTCCACGCTGGTTATATTTAACCCCAGGACAGCAGGGTTAAGGATTGTTGCCCTCAATAAGCCAGCCAGGGGGATTAATCCTGAGCCAGACCTCTCCCACATCTCCTTAACACCACCACACAGGAATCCAACCCCCAAGCCTGCAGAGCCCTGACATACACCCCACGGCTATCTCACCAATGCTAAGCCTCATGGAGAATAGCTAACCCCGTGTCTTAGACAAACAAGTAAACAACCCGCATAGTGCACATTACAATGCGGAGACTCAGAGTCTTACAAATGGGACTGGAAATATTGCACTCTTGCACTGTTCACATTGTTATTCTGATGAACGCAGGCATATTTACACCTCTGTTTCAGTGGCTGGCTCGGAAGGCGTTAAGATATCTCACACCTCCACAAATTCAAGAATCTACTAAATAAAACTCCTACAAACTCACTTACTGAGAGCTACAATACAGTAAATGGAAATATTAGAAGTGAGCTGGGTAATAAATATTTCATGACACCCTCCAGCATGATCTCCTTGGAAAAACACAAGGCCCCATATCATGCACAGCACTGCCTTTTTTCAGCTCAGGGTTGCCTCACAGGTGTATTTGGATGTGGTGAGCATGTTTGCATTTGCAAATGCATCTCGGTACTTGTTTTAAAGTGCTTGGAAATAATTGGTGCTTCCTGAGTGTTTGTCCACTGAGTATAATCTATGTTGCCAATCAGAAAACAGAGAAGACCCCTGCTTTTCTCATTGCAGTGCCCTATGCGATCAACCCCACCCATCTGACACCTGGCTCAGCAAAGGCAAGCTAAAAAGAACTTTTTTGACTGACATCTATCATGCATCTTACCTGAGGCACACCCAACCAGTCGTCAGCCTGCTGCATGGCTTCTCTGGCATTCTGCACAGGCTGGTTTGGGTCCCACTCTGCCCAATCAGGACACAAACCTGACAGAACGTAAACAGGGTGATTAGACAATTACTAACACCGACTTACACTGCAGTTGCTATAGTAAGGTCACTTGGGCAGTCATTACTATCTGTCTAATGCCCCTTACTACAACATCACATGACCTTACCCACACTGCTCTGCTCCTGTGAATTGAATGAAGGTGTATTTTGACTGCTCAAAACAAACAACCTCGAGACGCTCTGGCACTTTCACTGTGGCTAAAGCTAGCCTCCACAGCGCTGCTAATGCCTAAATTGGATTAGTGTTGGTGATGGAGTGGCCACTTAAAGGCCCATACAGGCACACCATAGAATACTATCATCCAATTAATAAAGACAAGGGACCACAGTATCAACAGGGCTGAGTCTGAATGCATATGGAAGGAAGGAGTGTGAAGTGACAGTGCGGAAAAAAATTTCTGAAGCTGTCATTTGGGAGGCAGCAGGCTGCGCCCTCCCCCATGTTTCTATGGTAAAAGTGATGTCAGATCTGGAGTAAAGCCATGAATAGCCATGTGGGTCATAATGCAACATCAAGGCAATACCAAGAGAAGGAGACGTATGCTTTAGTTGGAAGTTGTCTGTGAAATGTTGGTTTCTTTCAGGTCAGAGCAATTAACTTGTTTTGCACATCTGTATCTGAATTAAAAGAGCTTCAGTGTTTCAGAACAGGGCTAGTTTCATCAGTTACCCTGCTGTTTGGTATTAGCTGATGAAACAGCAGAACCTTGTATGGTCAGCAATGCAGCAGTGTTTGAAAGATGCGTCTCCTCAGATCAATGGCTCATGTAAACACAGTTAAACACGGTTCTGTACTCCTCTTGCTACTCCTCTACCTTTCGCTCTGTGAAGCACAGCTAGGAGGGGTTCTCTAAAGTTCAGTGTTGGAAGCAGAAGCTTAAACTGGCGCTGACTCAAATTGTGGCCTTGTGGACCTTGGATCTGTGGCTTAGGCACCTCCCTGTGACAGATCACTCTGTATCTTGTTGTGGAGCCAAGCATCCCCCTTGACAGAAGGGGAGGAATGGTGCCCAAATTTGGGGGTGTTGTGTAGCTGCAAGGCTATAAACACTAAAGCCGGAGCTTGGGCCTCAGGGCCCGAAACAGTGAGAGTGAAAGCTTCAGTCATTGTAGGACAGCTGGCAGGGACGTCCTCCGGCCATCAGCAACCCCTTTACAACGCACTGACACTACCTGGTCCCCAGAGACAGATTACATTGTCTGATATCTGACCCTCGGTCTGGATGTGTGTTTGTGTGTGTGCTCCAGAATGTGTGGGGGATATATAGCCCTCATTTCTAATGAGGACCAAAGGAGATAAATTCTTGTGAGAACGTGATACTTCAGATACACTGACTGACAAATGCCTGACCCCAGCCTCCATAGCAACCAAGGAAAACCTCTACATACAACAAGCCTTTAAAGAGGCACCTCACGTAATCTGACTCAGCACTTATTCTACCCGGCTTGTGCACTCAGCTCAGACTGCTACACACTTCTTACCGGGGGCACAGTTGTCGACCAGAGCTCCCAGGGCTTTTCCATCCCGCCAGTCACGGTTGAAGTTGTTGATGGGCAGCTGGGGCACCTTGTTCTGTATCCATCCCAACAAGCGCTGTTTGGGGGTCAGCTTCTTAGTCTCCTCGTCATCCTCGTCATCCCACATGGGCATGGAGATAGAGTAGTGGAGGATGAGAGTCCAGATAAGACCCAGGATCAGCTTTAGATTCCCATCCACAATGGCTTTGCTATCTGTAGTTGGACAGTAGAGACAACAATGTTCATGAGGATTTATAACTTTCAAAACGTCACATAATGCACCATGTCCTACAGTATTTGGTGGTACGCTAGATAACTGCATCTCCCAGCTGTATTTTCATTGTTAATTGTTTATGGGCCCTTCCAGGGAGAGTTGTGCAACCTAATAGAAAATCGGGTTATATTTTGTATTTCGTTATCACTGATCCAGGCAGCCCACAGCTAAACCATCAAAATTTAAGATCTGTACATGAGTGTACTACATCAAAACAGTCTTTCCTTGCTGTTCTGCAGAGTTGACCAGGCTATTCTGAGTAGAAATATAAACAATGATGATTGACTGCTGAGGAGACAAGAATCTAATGCTCCTCGCTGCTTCCCCCGAGCCCCTTTCTCTCAGACAGCTGTCTGGCTGAGGACCCCTGACAATCTGTCATCCAGTCACAATGGTACGCTGAAGACAGTGACAGCTGAGGATATGTGGAAGTGGATCCCGCTCTGCATAAATGCCACTTGGATTTCAATTACGTCCAAAACTTGTAGCGCCAGTGTGTGATAAATCAAATAGGTGGAGATTAGACTCATTGACAGCGAGCACGGGGCTCATTTCCTGAAGTTCTCAGAGGAAAAGTTTGTCAAATAAGCCATTTTAAATCCACTTTAATTTAGAAATTCAGCCATTTAAGCCGAGGAATCTCTGAGGAGCGCTTGACTTTAATGTTTCATCGACTAATCTTGTGTGATACACTCTGGTTAATTCAGTAAGAATTTAATAAGGGAGGAACTTTGATGCCAGTTGTTTATCACGGGACTGTTTTATTGAGACTGTTTATCTTTTCATAGATCGCCGCCTGCTATCAGAGAGTAATGTCTGATGTGCCACCGTGTGACTGGCACAAGCAGGTGGCACGATGTGGCACAGCGTGGTTTTGATCCTGCCGTGTCCGACTTTAAGGGCAAACGCGTGGTCAAAGAGACATCCATCAAATTGTATCTAGTTACAAACTGTGACACATGTGCAACTAAGCCTGTGGGGATTTTTTTAGTGTCTCTGGGTCACTGGAATGAGACATTATCTTGAGAGGGCTGCACTGACCCACTAGAGCTGCATGGAGGGAGAGGGTGTGAGCAAGGAAAATGCCAGGACTTCTATTATCACGCCCTATTTCTATCAAAACAGTCTGACCTAGTGTGGTGCAGCTGGGACGGTAACATATTAAGTCCTAGACACACTATTCTGCACACAAACCCTGCAGAAGTGATAGCTGTGATTGTGACCTTTGCCCTCCTGTGATCAACAGGACCTCTGAGATTTCAGCTTGCCATTGAGAGTTTGCCCAAGTATCATCACACACACTCCAGGTGGACACACTGTGGCCTTCACAGTCTGCCGGCCAAAGCCTCAGCCATGCCGGGAATTTCACTCAAGTGTGTGGCAGGCCCATTAGTCACCAAAACAGAAAAATACTCTGTCAAAATTTTAATAACTTCCCTCCTGTATGAATGGTGGGGTTGTCTACAGGTGTATAATTAAGCCATAACTCTACATCTTACAATATCTGCACTTCTCAGATTCAGCTAGTAGTTTTCCTCAGTTATTAAATATTTCTAAGAGGCTGCATTCTGTTCGGTCTGGCGGAGTGAAGTCTTCCTCTGGCGACTCTGCAGACACACATCCACAACAATTCATTGTAAGTTCAGCTATCTGTACCACAGTCTGATCCCCAAATCCCACCGGAGTTAATCCTCCCCTCGCAGGAGTTGCTGATGGCTCTAGCTGTCAACGAAGAGCCCCAGTGAGTCGTTCTGACCCCTGACCTGGCAGAGATGGGTGAGTGTGCCAGCTTGTGTTTGTGTATAGAGGGGTGTGTATGTGTGTGTGTATGTGTGTGTGTGTGTGTGTGTGTGTGTGTGTGTGGCCGCTGTCCACATGTATAAACTGCGTCTCAGTCTCATTAGCACAGTCCTAGTGAATTTCCAGCCCACAGTTTGCCGTATTGCTGCAGCAGGAGTTAGTTTAAGCATACGGTGGAGCCACTAGGCCTTGGCCCTGACACAAGTTAATGACCTCAGTGGCACCTCTGCAGTAACTTTCCAATAAGCTGTTGACCCCAGCTCAATGCAGCTTTCCAGAGGCCTGTGAAAGCCATGTATCGCTGCTGGCTGACGCCCGGGCTGATAACATACCAGCAGAGCAGCCACAGAATGTTGATGTGTTTCTCAAGATATGACACTCAGCTGACATTACTGCATCTTATTAGGTCACTGTCAGCTATCAAAGTGATATCTTCCAGCGTTTTCCTATCTAATAATAGTCTGGTAACTTTTTATGTTTGCATTTTACAGCTGAATTGTTCCCATCTAAGAAGCCATGTCTAACTTACCTATTGAGACCAGTTTGATGTGCTCTCTGTCCAGGAACTCCAGCGCCACAGACACATTTTCCAGTTTCATCTGACGGAAGTTGGGTCTGGTGTGGTGCTTTCTGTACATTTTCTTCTGGCTCAAAACTTCCAGGAGTGAAATTAGCTTCAGGCCGTCAGTGAAATCCCTCTGCAGGTCGGTGATGGTCTTGTTGACGCACTTGAGGTGCTCGTTGCACCACCTGGTGAAGGTGTTCTGCTGGATCTTTTTCCATGGCGCGTCCTCGGCCAGGTCCTTCTCCGTGGCTGGCATCTCGTCGTCCTCCTCTTCCCCAAAGTCGGTGGCCTGGTAGTACTGCGGAGGCAGCTGGTCGTCGCTGTAGTTATTGCTCATCATGATGGCTTTTTCCGTGTCCACTTTTATACCTCGGTGACACTTGCAGAAAACTTTAGCAAGTCGATGGCAAGCGCGCTCCCGCGGAGGAAAGTTCAAACTTGGAGGAGTTTAAAAAGCAGCCCAGAGACTTTTCGGACGTACTTGCGAAGAAACCACTTGTGTCAGGACAGTGATGGATTAAATGATCCGATTTACAACGTGCGAGGCAGCTGGTCGTCCGCTTTTTTTTAATTGGCACTCTCTCGACAAGTCGTTCCTTATGGCCCCGAGAAGAATGACGCTTTTTGACAGATGGAGTTTGGTGGCAGGTGAGCTGGAGCAACACTGTTGGAGTTGTTTAACTTGACTGTGGAGAGAGGAAAGAGATGGGTATATAAAGGACGCGGGGCCACGTCACTCAGCCTCTGTGATCATAGTCTATTTGTTAATCCATAAGGATAACGGGAGTCGGGGTCGGTTTACGCGGAGGATGGGGCAGCGATTGGTCAGACCCCGGGCAGCGAAGCAGTTGCGGCTGTATTTTTAGGCGCTCCTATTTGGGCGGCTGTGGGCTGGGACTTTACGATTGTTGCGTATGTGTGTCATGTTCAGGATCCAAGTGGGTGAACAATTGAACTAAGAAAAGAAAGTGAGAAGTGTAGTGAGCCTCTCTGTCTCAAGAAACTGTCTTTTTTACGGAGGGTAGTGGTGAAAAAGTGGGTTTTTGTACTTGATCGCTGAGAGAGATTTTAAAGGATGAGGTCACCCTGGTGAAGGTGAAGCAACTGCATTACGTGTGTTTCCCAGATATCTGCCACCCCTGAGTGAAATGCATCTCTATGTGAACAAGCAAAGGTCAATGCAAGCTCACGGAGGGTATGGGAGGAAGCTCTGTGTTGAATAAGACCTGTTTATTTGGATTTTGATTTGCAATAATTAATGTTTGTGCAACATCAAGCACAGTCAGACAGGTTAAACATACTGTGGGAACTGAGAGCTGAGAGTTGTTGGCTTTCAACTCATTAAATTCAACATTTCCACTTAAAAGTTGTCTTTCCTTTAATGTATGTCTTTTAAAGATAAAAATAAAAGAACAAGAAAAGACAAACTAACTTCTTGACTTGACTGAAAGCTAATTAGTGTCACTGCTGACTCTAGTCAGTGACTGCATGACAGCATTCATTGATTGAAGATGAGGCTGCGCATAGAAATACACTGGGGCAGTCGTCAGCCTGTCCACATAGTGAAATTAATAATCTTTGCGCAAAATGAGTCAGTTCCAATAAATATTGTGTTTGCTGCAGATTCCTGGACTGTCATGGTGCTGTGACTCAGCAGTCAGTGACATGGCAGTGACACCAGACGCCAGCACCATCCTTGATGAAGTGGTGGGAGGTAATAATAACTGTGACACATGCAGAAGGCATTCTTAGGATACTCAGCCTGGACACAGCCAGGGGTCCCCATGTTGATCTCCCACCCCCAGTCTCCCAGTCATAAGATGCTCTTCTGAATCACATAGAACAATCTGTAAGATCAGGATCATTTTACGCTCACTTGAATCATGAACCAGAATATTCTATAACATTAGTAGGAAATATGGAATTAAATGATAAATACCAGTATTTCTAAATCATATTGTTCTTTCACAGAGTTGTAAAAAAAAAAAAAAAAAAAAAAAAAAAAAAATTACATTGATCTCCATAAAACTGTATTCTTACAAGTTGTTCATATATTCAGATATCATAGTTCTCATGTTTAAACAGTAGTTGGCTAAAGTATCAATATCTCTCTCTTTATCTGTTTTTATGGCGGCGGCAGCACTGTTGTGTTAAGGCAGGATTTGGACACGCGGACAGGGAGCAAGGGAAAAATAGGAATTTATTGAGTGGATAATGAAGGAAAAGGGGAGGAGGGAGATATGGATTGAAGTGCAGAAAGCCTGAGGGGGTCGAGGCTCGTGGATAGATGACTAATGGCTGTGGACGGGGGTAGGCTGATGACTCCAGGTATGCAGGAAACTCATAGCTGGGAAGTCCTGGGAATAACAGGTGAGGCACGAGGCACTGAGGTGGAGAGCAGCTCAGAGAAAAGCTGAAGTGCACAGTGCTCAGGTGGTCTGAGTACAGCGTTGAAGGCATGTGGTGGTAGAGGCGCAGATGAAACTAGGTGGTGATGGCTGTGGACTAGAGGCTCGAGGCATGCGGGGGCAAGAGGCTAGGCGGCATGGTGGCAGAGACACTGGAGCTGGAGATTGGTTTAGGAGAACTCACTGAGGGAAAGACAAAGGAAAGACTCCAGAGATTTTGTACTGGTAATCTACACAAGAGAAACAAAAAGAAAAGAAAAAGAAACAGCCAACTCTACCACTAGACAGCAGAAACAATCTGGCAATGAGTTCTTTGCAGTCCAGCCTTTATGCTGTGCTTGATTGTGATGAGTCCCAGCTGTGCTGGAGCCAGCTCCCAAGTCACACTGTGGAAACACATGAAACAAAGCCCCACACCTCTCCACAGTACACAAGAAACTGCCAAAACTTCCCAAACCACTACAAGTACATTTCAAACAAGTTGAGACAGGAGCAACTTAAGACTGGGAAAGTTGTGAAATGCTCCAAAAACACCTGTTTGGGTCATTCCACAGGTAAACAGGTTGATTGGTAACAGGTGATAGTATCATGATTGGGTATGAAAGGGGCATCCTGGAAAGGCTCAGTCACTCACAGGCATGGAAATTCACCACTTTGTGAACACATGATTGGATAAAGGAGATTACTACATGGGCTCAAGAACACTTTATGAAACCTGTGAACACAGGTAAATTATTTAATTCTGTTTTTTTATGTTTTACACAGCATCCCAGCTTTTTGTGCTCGGGGTTATAAGTGTAGTGAAGAAAATTTTGAATTTTTGCAGGAGTTATACTTTATTTTTTAAGTAGCATAACATGAAAATACTCGTGTAAAATACAAGAACCGCAAAAACTCTCTTTAATCCTGTGCTCGAGTAACTTGTAAATGAATGCTTAGAAAATGTAAATTGCACCACAGTCTTCACAGTTTGAGACCTACATGAGATACAAATAACGACCTGTGTATTAAACACAAGTTGAATTTTTTACAATGTGATTTTAAACAAGTCTACTTTGGTATGAATTGTCACATAATAATACAATTTAATCCCACCCTTGATATGAAGTATAAAGACTGTGTGACAAAAACCAAATCACAGGGATCTGTTGACCCAGACACCGTTCACTTGACATTACATCACCGGAGACTGCCCATGGCTGCTCTCACAGTCAGTGTTCCACCTTTCTTAATTAGCTTTTCCCTGTTAGTCTGTCAGTTGAATATATTAAATATTTATGAAGGGATTTGGGGTGAATCTGCTGGACAGATAGGCCTGAGGCCAGGGCCCAGTTGATGAGGTTTCACTGGTGATCTGGATCTGACATTTTGAGCGTTAAGACTCTTTTTACTTCTGTAGCCGTGACTCTGACACAGAATGAGACAGAAACCTGATTCAGAATCTCTTGGGAATATCTGCAGAAATTAAAACCTCAAGTGGCAGAAGGTTGTTCAGCCAGGTTTGACTGCAGCCCATGACTAGGTCTGCACATCCAGGCTGCTTTTAGATCATTAGACACACTTGAACTCAGTAAACCATGAGTCGCGGCTATGGAGTAATGAATGCAGTTCAGAAACCCTCATCAACAACATTGACACACCGGTTCCTGCCATCTGTAAAGAATACGTGTCTGGGAGCTGATGTCACGTCTCTGGAGTGAACGTTATTAATATCCATACAACCCATGTAACGTGACGCCAGCAGAGCGATGGGTCCCACTCAGGTTGACTGCTGGTGATTTCATGAATGAGATTCTGCGACACTTTAAACCCTGAGACTGTGATTGGCAGTGAGGCCACCTCCCAAGAAAAGAAAGCTCTCAGATGTCATGTGGGGTGGTTATATTTATTTTCTCAAGTCATTTACAGTACAAAATAGACCTCCAGGTAACAAAATAGCCACGACTATATTGAAAACAACAATGCAATCAATATGTAAAGCAACAAGCTGATAAACACTGTGCAATATAGAAGCTTGTGAAACTATGATAAAGTTAATGAAGTAAGTTCAGAAATAATGAAAAGTCGTGTTCTGAATCAGACAACATTCATTATGTACCATTGCAATCAATGGGAATTTAACTTCAAACCGATATTCATTTAAATAGACAGCGACGACACTTGCAGTCCAGTGGCACATTGTTATATTAGTGTATGTTAAAATGCAGAAATAACATTGGTCAGGCATTGCTTATCAAGGTTCTGTTTAATAACAGATGTTCAAGAAAAGATTTCAATACAGTTCTGAAATTTAGCAGACTGGAGAAACCAGGAGTCATATTGCTCTTTCCGGCAACCTAGATCAAATGCAATCTAAATGCATGCAATGGCTACACCACCTTTGAACCAAGAGGTACTGAATATGATCAGCAATGCGAGCATTTGTTCGTATAACGTCACCATAAATAAACATTTACACAGCATATAATCTGGCTATCAAATATACGATGCTCTTCCAAAATAGAATAAACTTTCTACAAAGCTAGTACAAATGGATTTAAGAAATACCTCTCCCATAGTACTATATGTCACATCTATTTACACGAAATACAAAGTAACTGATTGAACATAAATTATATATTGTGCTTCTATATGTTTTCTAGCATGCTTTTCAGTTCTAAAACATTTTCACAGAAAAAAAAAAACATTTCACAGATGTAAACAATAATCGGAGTCCTTCCACATATACATATATTTATTGTAATTGATGCTTAAACAAACTGCAATTTTCTCACACCTTTCTATTTACATATTTTGGAACCATAACAATCTAAAATGCCCTCACAACCAACAATCCCTGATTTTTTCACTTTAGTGGCATCAGCGGTTTAATCAAGGTGTGACTGGATGTCCTGCCTGGGTGCGATCACCAACCCTGTGATCACCATAAATCTAAATAACAAAACCAAACCATTTAAATCCTTCTGCAGTGGAAAAGAAAGTTTATTCCTCCATATTGAAATCAGTGGAGTTTAAATGTTAGAAGACATCATAATATAGCTTAATGATCATAGAATTTGCTCCCAAACTTGCTGAGTATCTTAAAACTGCAGCAAACCACACTGCACGTGTTAGCAGTGCAGCTGTGGTCGAAGGGTTTCACATGTTCAAAGTGACTGGCTTTCTGGCATCATGCTTAACTGATAATTAAAGGGTAAGGAGCCTGTCAGGTTTCAGAGTCAGACACAAGACAGTTGTGAGGCAGGAAGTAACAGAGCCGGGAGCAAAGCACAAATCCAAAAAACACAGTGAAGTAGAGCTGGTTTCAGCCATGAGGGGTGATGTCTGGTTAAACATCAGCCACATGCACCGAGCTAACAGGGACAGGAGCTTAGTGAGTGATAGTTACGGAGATTTTGTGACATTTAATCCAGTTTCGCAGTATGCAGCATCTAGTATTTTGGGAAAAGCAATTAATATAATTAATAGTGAACTTATTAAGAGACGCAAACTGCTCTTTTTGTTTTATTTTAAGGGCATATTTCAGGGATTTCAGTGCACTAAATGTCCAGACTCCATGTACGTCATTATTATCAAAGACAACTATGAACAATATTCAAACAAACAAATAAATAAATAATGGTTAAATAAATCGAAAACCAGTTGGTGCACATTAATAATCAAAACAGTCTTTTTATCACATTTCTAGCTAAAGGAGGGAAAAACAACACAGACACGGAGGAGGAATGACACAGCACGAGCAAACATTTAGTGGAGTGAGATCATGTCCTCATGTGGGCTCTCTGCAGGTCAACTCATCATCACAGCCGTCTCCAATCTCAGATGAGCCTGAGCGCATCGTTCTCAGCCTCCGTGTAGTACCTTCTCGTTTAGAGGCCAAATATTTCCACACATTTTCTACTACGCAGCTGTCAGCTCTATCAGGTGTTGAGAACTCCAGTTCAGTCTATAGACATTGGCAGGAGAGAACGAGGGCTGGTCTGAAGCAGACGTCCGTCCCTGTGCAGTTGTTGCCCATCCGGTCAACATCGGACTAGAGCTCTCAACAAGCTAGTCATCATTAGCAGCACAGCTGTGGCTGCCGTGATAGTCAAAATGGAGTTCCAACCTACCTCACTCCCCTGAGGGAAGACAGGAAAAGAGTGGCGTTAAGAGTCAGTAGAGGCTCTCAGTCAGCCATAGATAAACCATTTGGAAGATAGGCTTCTTCGCTGTCTCACAGAGAGTTAGAAGAGAGGTTTGTTACTGCCCTCATGTCTGTGCATGAAGTATGGAGCTGGAACCAGGGACACCATTAGCTTAGCATAAAAGCTGGAGCTAGGATAAAAGCTAGCCTAGTTCCATCCAAGATTCCTAAATACAACATACTCCTGCAAAGCTGATTAACATGTTGCATCTTGTTTGTTTAACCTGCACACAAATAGAAACATAAAAACAACAATTTGTGGTTTCAGGGTCGTTCCATGCTGTTACTATTTCTTGACGAGCAACAGTTAATCTGTCCGCCCACCACTTAACTGCTTCCTGCGGGTTGTGGTGACAATGAAGACGAGAGGTTGCAGCGCTTTGACAGCAAGTTGTTGTGTACAGATTAAACAAATAAGATACGATATGTAAATTACAGGGACTCAGATGGGCTGGTAGGAATATTTTGGAATTTTAGACAGAGGTACGCTAGCTGTTTCCCCCTGTTTTCAGTCTTTATGCTAAGCTAAGCTAACGTCTCCTGGCTGCAGTCATATTTAAAGCACAGAAATGAGAGTGGTATCAGTCTTTTCATCTAACTCTTGGCAAGAAAACAAACAAGCATGTTTCCCAAAATGTTGAACTATTCCTTTAAATAACTTATTCAGTACCATACAAGGAAATATTTTGTTATAATTTGCCAAACTGCCCACTCGCCCCTTGTCCACCTTCCATAAATGCTTAGTGTCATTATCTACCCTCACTCCCTGGAGATTTTTCCAGTGGGTTTAGACCCTCCCATAACAACCACCACTCTAAATGAATCTTGAGCAATGATTTATATTAAAAGGTCAGTTCACCCAAATAGCACAATAACATATTTTCTCACTTACCTCTTGCAGTATCGAGCCATGCAGACACAACGCACAGGTTAGAAACCGTGTTCTGATTATTCTGGGCAATCCACAGAAAACACTGACAACTGTTTCTGTGAATTATCAAGAATAAACAACAACCCCTACATTCAAACAAACAGATATCTTAAGGCCAACACGAGATAAGGTATGTGAGAAGCCGTGTTTTTATGTTATTTGGGTGAACTGACTCTCATATCTGTGTGTAAGAACCATATGTGGCATTAGGCATCACATAGAGATAAGCTCCTCCCATACCTTGCCCTCTGGGACGCCAGCTCCGACAACCAGCACCAGACCACAGCCACTATTACAATCATTCCTATGAAGGGGATGGAGAGAACAGGGTGCTCAGACGGATGGATGAATCTCTGAGGAGGGAACAAAAACAAACACAAGGACCATGGGGATGAAGGGAATGAATGAATGGATGGACTGAGGAGGCAAAATAAGAAAAACACAGATAAAAACGGTGTGACGACAGCACAAATGGACCACTACGGCAAATCATTAAATTAAAAGTGAGACATGGTCTATGGCTGTGATATAAAGGGGGAAGGTGGTGATGGAGTGATTTGCATTTCCCGTTATACAAAGCAATGCATAACTGCGTGGTGACATACGCATCGACTCAATGTGAGTATGTGTGAGCAGCCCCGTGTGGCATTTATTGGCTGCATGTGATGTTATGGTGACAAAAAAAGAAACACATACAGCATGAGCGTTGTGACTAGCACATGGTGATATTTTTGTCTCTCTATCCTCATTTTATAGCTCACTCGCTTTGCTAAATTTGTTGTCATACAGGCTGAGAGGTCATGGACATTCAGAGAACAAGGACAGCATCAGAGACAGGCACGGGTAGACAGTTTGACACAACGCAGAGACATCTCATCACGGCTGTTGTAGACAAAACACAGAGTTTTAGTCCTGTTTGCTCCTAACTACAGAAAACAAGCAGGACCATGTTGGTGTTCACGACACAGCACTCTGCATTGCTTCCAACCGATTTCCAAAACAAGGCTCCAAAGTTTTTATTGTGTTTTTTTTTTCAGCTTCTTTTCTGATTTTTGGATGCACATTTCCTTTCAGTGAAAATCAACTTGCAGAACATTGAGTCTGTCTTCGTGAGGTAATGCAGCTGAAACCACAGATTGTCCATGGGTGGGCGCGTTCAAGTGCCACACTGCTGCGTTCACAAGCTAACTGTGTTGCCAAAAAGTCAAACCCAGAGGACAAACAATGAGCAAAGGGACGGTGAATTTTGGTGCCTGCAGGTCCTTGTGTTAAGAAGGCTGTTGCTCAACTTAAAGAGTTTTGGATGTTGCAGTTTCCCACTTGAAAACAGAAAAGCAATAATAGTTTAATTGTGATAAAAGAAAACAGGGAAAGCTGTTAATTGTTCCATTGTTGCAAATCATTTTTCATTTCTCTGCAAGTTGACTCTCAAACAGCACATTATTAAAATGCACAGATAGTCTTAAAGTAGGAAAAAGCATTAAAAATCTAAAGGTCATTTAATAACTTTTCCTCTGCTGAACAATATCTGCACTGGATTCAGTAATAAAATAAGCATCTTTTGCTTGGTGGTGAACGCCTTTTTGCAGATTTTGTGTTTTTGTCCAACAACAGTATTAAAGCATTGCTGTCACAGACACAGTGGGGGGAAAGCTTCCCCAGCCCAAAGCACACAATAAATACTGATATGGGCTGACAGGCCAGGTCAGTTCATATCAAACATATATCGCTACAGTATGAGACACATAAAAAGTGGGCTCAACAGACACAGGATACAGTAGGTGTGAGGTGAGGTGTGTTATGTGTTAGTTGACAGTGTGCAAGGACAAAACGTTTCTTTAATCAAGAAGAAATCAAGGCTGGAGGTTCCTCAAAGCTAGAATAAGTTCATTCATTTCACAATAAATGAGCTGAGAACAGCCTGTTTTACAGAACCTCAAGTCAACAGTGCAAAGCAAAGCTAGCCACACAATTTAAATATCTTAAAGACTGCCATCATTAACCATTTAAAGCTGAATATTTCAGTCAGTTTCCCTTCTTCTGATACCAACGGTACACCACCATGTTATTCACGTCTGCCCCTCACCTGAGCGCCCTCTGACAGCTTCTCCAGCTCTGCCTTGCAGCGCAGCAGCTCCTCCTCCAGCTCCGCTCTCTCCCTCTGGCTGCTGTCATACAGTACCTGCAGCTCCTGCAGCTCCATCTTCAGACCGTCACACTGGAGGACACAGAAGGCAAAATCTCAGACTTTTGCTTATTGGATTTAGTGAAAACAGTTTTAGCGTATTTGATTGAAATCATCACACCTAAAATCATAGAAGAAGTCGCTCATAATGCTTGACCTATACTCCTAATCAACCCACAAGGCACTGCTTCGACATGAAGGCATCATACCTCTCTCTGAACCTGTGAGGCCTTCTCCTCCGCCTGTTTGAGCTGGTCCCTCAGGGAGAAGATCTCCGCGATGCCTCCGTTCCAGCCGGTCGGTGTCATGGGCTTCCCGTCAAATGAAATATTCTTCTGGATGGAGGCGTCCACCAGGCGACAGTTCTCAGACTGGGCCATGGTCATGTAGCTCTCTGTCATGACCTCATCTGAGCCGCTCTCCATCTCTTTCCCCTCCGTGCCCTCTGCTGTGTCCTCCTCCTTCAGCGACAGGTACACACTGGAGCTGGAAGAAAAGGATAGAACGGTGAAGACTACAACATACTTTCAGAAATATCTGAAAGCTCAAAAACGGGCTTCAATTACTGTGATCAAAGGCCGGAAATGGCTGCAATGCTATTTTATGTGATAATCAGAGAGCTAGTTTGCATTTTTCTGCTCTGTCTTGCCAAATGCACAATGCAGAGATTTCATTATGTTGTCTGATAACTGTTATTTGTGTTTCTGCTGCAGACATGCCACCAAATGTATCTATCCAGCCTTGTAATAGGAAAAAACGGATTACTTTCATTTTTTTTTTTTACCATCAGTTAATTATATAGTCTAGAAAATGTCAGAGGAAATGAAAAAGACCTATCACAGTTTCTCATTTGTGTGTTCTGTCTGACCAACAGCCCAAAACCGAAACTGATTTTTTTTTAAATTACCTTCAAAAACATGCAACAAATCACATTTAAGAAGCTGGAGCTGGAGAACGTTCAGCGTTTTTGCTCCATAAATTCAATCTGCTTAATATTTTTAAATTGTTGTTGCAAAATACCATCGCAGGGTCCATTGAGTAGCTGTTTTAGTCATCCTGCTGTTGTTACTTCACGACTCTAAAACCGCACGAGTCTCACAAAGTTTCACAGAAACCAAATCAGTGCACATCATTAAAAAACATCTTAAAACTCATTTTTTAATGTGGCTTTTCCTTGATTTTACAACCATTACTGTGTGGGTTATTTCTCCCTGTTGTATATGTTGTCTTCTCTGTCTCCTCTATCTCCATTTTCCCCCTTTTCTTCCTCCTGTAAAGCACTGTGTAACTTCTGTTTCAAGTTGCTCTATAAATAAAGTTTGCTTTCGATGCATCATGGGCTCTTCCTCAGCAGATGGAGTATGCCCAGTTCTCCATCTGCTGAGGAAGAGACTGTGATGCCTTCAAAAATTTCAGAGCAGCTGCTAAAAAGATCTTGTTTGCAGATTGTTTTCAAGCTCAGGACTGAACTTTCAGTCTCACAATTGTTGTCGATTAATTCTCTGTCAATCCGCTAATCAATTAATAAAGTTTTACTGCTGTGATGAAACAGATGGCCCGTCGTCTCTAAATGAGACGTGACGTGAATTGGCTGTGAGCAGGGGGTAGTATTCCAGAGGGTCTTCCCTCCGGCTGATCCAGTGGGCACAGCTGATGAGTGAGCAGCCATTGACCTCTCACCATGTCCTCTGTCTCTGCAGCAGCTGCAGCCTCTCAGAGAGACGTCTGTTGTCCTCCTTCAGGGTCTGACACTCCTCCTTCAGCATACGGCACTCCTCCTTCAGCAGGTCCACGTCACCTGACAGAACAGCGAAGGTCAGAAATGAAGATTTATTTCTATCATTGTCATTGTTAAGGGAATGCAGATAAATGAATTTTAAAAAGTAGCTTGAGGCTTTAACATCATCATATTACATATAGAATATATTAAAGGAATAATTTGACATTTATGAAATATTGGCTTTGTTGCTGTGAGGTAGGTGAGAGGCTTGACACCACTCTCATATCTATAGCAGTCAACTGGTTAGCTTAGCATAAAGAGTGAAAACAGGGGGAAACAGCTAGCCTGGCTTTGTCCAGTGGCTACAAAATCTACCACACACCTGTGAAGGAACCTAAAATGTCAAACTATTCTTTTAAGATGAAAGCCACTTGCATATAAAATACATTTTGGGGGATGTTTTCATGAAGGACTATAACAATGACATACAATATTAACTCCCGTCCCTCAGTCCCACCCCAGGCTCAGCTGCAGAGCCCAGCCATGACATCATGTGTTCAAAGTGTGTGTCCCTCCCCCTCATGACTTCATGCTCCTGCTATCCTAAGTGCAGACACACATCTGCACACACACACACACACACACACACACACACACACACACACACACACACACACACACCACTCCCCTTGCAACACTCAGCAGTCACATTTGTAATTTGTAATATTTATTAAACCCCACAAATGATTTATGTGCCTGACTGCGGGATGCTAACACGATGTGAGATTGGAACAAGAACATCATGCTTTGTTTTCATAATATCAGCCACAAAGACGGATCATGGGCTATTTGTGCAAGTTGGGAGTTGGATAAATTCCACAGTACAAGCAGAGACAGTGGGATTGTGTCTTTTAGTGTGTCCTTCTCACTGGTGGCTGTTTACTGGAGGTGTGAAGATGAGGTGCAAAAAAAAGACGTATTGTATTTTAGCTTTGATACACTGTAAGTAAAACAAAGTTGTAAGAGAGGAGAAGGTATGCGTGTAAACACCACCTCTGTTCTTCATCCCTCTTCTCTTACATCTATCTGTACCTCCCCATGTTTTTCGCTTGTTACTGCCCTGCTCCTCGCCCCTCACCCTCTCTCCTCTCGGCCTCCCTGCGCTGGCTCTTCATGCTGATCTCGGCCCTCAGCGTGGTGATCTCCAGCTCGTACTCCTGCGTCTCCTCGCTGAGGCGCTGCAGTTCGGCCCGCCGGCGACACAGCTCCTCCTGCAGCGAGGCGATGTCGTTCTCCCTTTCTGCCGCCGCCTCCTCTGCCGCCTGCTGGAGCAGGAGCACCTCCTCCTGGGCCACACGCAGCTCCTCCTGGGCCTCGGCCAGCTCGCTCTCTTTCTCCTCCTCCAGGCTGTCCATCTCCTCCTGCACAGAACGCAGCTGGGCTGTGGGGAGAGGAGGAGGAGGAGGAGGAGGAGGAGAAATTTTCTTTATGGGGGCTGTGTGGGTGAGACTGCAGTATGAGTATAGGTGTATGTGTGTGTATATACGTGTGTATATATGATCTCACCTGAAGTTTTGTAACAGTGGCGCCGCATGTGTTTGTGTGTGTGGGTGGTGTGTTCTTGCACGTGCATGTGCCTGTGTGTGTGTGTGTGTGTGTGTGTGTGTGTGTGTGTGTGTGTGTGTGTAGGTGTGTCTGTGTGTGCACACGCTGTATGTGTGGGAACCATTTGAGAGAGGAGCTGATGTAACTGACGGTAACAGTAACTGTTTTCAGGGTCAGAGTCGGATTATTAGTATCTTCAGGAAAGGAAAATCCTCTCAACTTCACATAATAACAACCAGAAGTACAATGATACAAGGAAACGGTAATAAAACCGGTAATAACTTGGTTAAACAGTTCAAATAGAATTCTTGAACTAATGCATGGAACAGTTTGGCATTTCCCCAACTAACAAAGATAAAACATTGCCGCTCTACCAAAATGTAATAAAAATCAGTCTCAAAAGAGTAAATAAATACCCTCAAAGCAATAAGCCAAATTACATAGAATACAAGTTACATCCTAATATACATATATAGCACCGTCTGTCTGAGATATTCAGAATATAAATCAAGAATAATCAAGGAAATTAAAGAAGAGCAAATAAGGTGATTGATGGACTAGTCTCTCTTATTTTCTGGGGTTTATCGAGGTGCAAAACTTCTTTGCTGAGTGTTTTATTTTGTTGGTACCTTGTAGATTCTGAATCTGTCGAGTGAAGGTTTCAGCCTGATGGGCACTGGCCAGACGCTCATCCTCCAGCAGACCTGGTGGAGAGGTGAGGAGAGGAGTGGGGAGGAGTGGGGAGTGGGCAGACAGATAAGAGGAAAATGTCACTTCAGCAGGCCAATAGAAAGATGACAACTTGATAAGCTGTTCAACCTTGAGGCATGACTGAATGACTGCAGTTTTGTGTGTCTGCCTGTGCGTTAATACAAGACCACCAGTATATTAGATTTCTGAGTGTGGTGATTTATAAATTTTATTTTTATTTTGTACATTTTTAAAATGTAAATCTCTCTCTGTCTCCCTTGCAGTGGCATTTAATGTCACTGTCAGTCAGTCAGTCAGTCTCCACTTTCACTGAAACATCTCAGCATAGGTTGCCATGAAATTTGGGACATTATTCACGGTCCCCAGAGGATGAAGTCTTCTGATCTTTTTTGCTCCCTGATTTTTCCTCTTGTGTCATCACGAGATTCACCAATTAGCTGCAGACTTGTGACATTCACATTACTGAAAAATGGCAAATGTTAACATGCTAATATGCTCACATGAACATGATAAACATTATACCTGCCTAACATGAGCATGTGAGCATTGTAATCATACTGTACTAGCATGCTAACATTAGCATTTAACTTATATACAGCCTCACAGAGCTGCTAGCATGACCTTTTAGTCTTTTAGTTTCGTTTCCTGCTTATATCATATTACAAACAGTCTATAAGTGGTGAGCGTACTAAGGTAAAACTTTATTGATCCCACACCAGGGAAATTCAGTAGTATGATTAGAAACTTGTATTACTAATCAGTGAAAATCATAGATCCTCTTGATCTGTACCTGCACCTTACATCATTCTCTGACAATGTCCTCTCAGGACCCCCACCACCACCCCCCCCCCAACAGCTGCCAGCAGCCAGCAGCTGACTGTTCCCAGTGGGAGTTGACCAATAGTGATTCCTCAGTGTGGTCTCGGACACCCAGTCTGGAAGTTTCCCTCAGCAAGCACTCAGATGTCTGAGGAATGCCTCTACTGCTGCCAGACAAACAACTGAGCTCACCACGCCATGTCTTTTAGAACGACACACAGTCATATACACACACTCATAAATACACACACACACACACACACACACACACACACACACTGAGCTCACTGCAGCCCCATACCCAAGGCCTTACTCACTGCTAGTGTCCCTGAAAGTTAAGCTCATCATTTCTAAGGTATGATGTGATGCTCCATTTAGCGCTTATGAGGAGCTGACCGTGTCAGTGGCTGCATATAAACATTTATGCTTCTCCATGTTCTGCTTGATTTTGATGAACGGGGGATGTCTGTGGTGGAAAGTTAAGCTGTCCAGGTAGAGGACAGGAGTTTCCTTCTGTGGTTGTGTGGGAAGAATTGAAAAACAGTTGCTGAGATGCAAATTGCATTTTCTTTTTAATTTTATTTTATTGTAATAACAATTAAGGTTGAGATCTCCCAAGCAGGAATCCATTCTCATCTTTCAACATAATAAATTTGACTGATAGAGAGGGAAGACTCCAGATGGCAAAAGAGGTGTGAGTGGTGTTTAACTTTCCTTTGTCTTATTTAAACGTGTTATTTGACAACCTGGATCTTATTCTCAGATTTTGTCCACGTTGTTTATTGGTGTAGATGACATTTAACCCACCAACTCAATGGCAGAGATTTGGCACTTTGGCACATTGATTTGCAATAACTCTTTACATGCAGATTGAAAATGGTGACAAATGCAAATTGCACATACATTTACGAGCCAGACAGTGATGCATAGCATGCCATAACCACTTTTTGGTCGTCTAGCCAATGACTTGACTGCCTTATTTATGCAAGCTCACCAATTTGCTGACATTAGTGTGAGCTGTGATTTCCATTTATCTTGTTTTTATGCTGGGGAAATAGCAGCAGCTAGCACAAGAAGATGGTTAACGTCGGCAAAATAAAATAACAAGCTAAACACTGAGCAGAGTGCATTGCCCCTGTACTATTGAAGGAGATTCCAGTTGTGGCTAATTGCATTAAAACTGCTATGTAGTTTACTGCAAGAGCAACAGATATTTCCAGGGGATTACTTTCAGTTTGATTCAATTAGTGTTTGATATGATTTCTTTTGAAGTTTTGGGGATTTTTGCCAAAATCTGCGTTACATAAATCTCTATATCTGAGGATGGTGAGTAAATTGTTGTCATGGCTCATAGTCATAAGGGACAACAATATGAGAATAAGGTTGACAAATTCCCTTTAAATGCAGAAAATTGTGTCCGGGGGGGACAGGATTTGGGTTATGTGGAGGATGTTTGTATTCATTTTCATAGATCTTTATTTCAGGTCAGATGTCTGTTAGTAAATACTAAATAAAAGATTGTGAGAAAGGAAGATTAATGATTAAAAGCATTTAATAATGAATAAACACCACAAGATGTCTCGGTGGAGGTCTCACCTTGCAGCTCATGGAAGCTCTCCTGGTGTTTGTTGGAGGTCTCTCTGGCATCATCCAGCTCCAGCAGCAGCTGCAGCACCTGGGCCCTCAGCTCCTCCAGCTCCTGCTCCTCCGTCAGCGGCTCCTGCTCCTTCCTCCTCTTCTCCTCCCCTTCGCCTTCCTCCTCCTTCAGCTTCTTCTCTTCCCCCTCCTCCTCCTGAGCTCTCTCCTGGTCCATCTCCTCCTTCTCATTGTTCTCCTCCAGGACGCCTCTCTCCTTTGCTGTTATCTCGTTGTCCATGGTGGGGCTGCACTCTGCTTTCAGATCACACGGGTCATCTGATGGAGAGATGACAGCGATATTAGAAAGGGATGCCTGATTGGGAGAGAGAGGGAGACAGAGAGAGATTTACAGGTGACATGCCCCTCTGTCATCCCAAATTCAGTCATGCTTTGAATGCAGCATGGATTGTGTTTTCTCTTGAATCAACAGCACCATCTGGTGATTAGAGTGGCATTGACTCTTCTGCACACCAACCTCTATTTCACTCATGTGCCTTAATTTAACACACTTATTTAAATCATGACAACACTCTTTTGAGATTAGAGCTGAGATTTTAATAGAAAGGAAACAAGAGATCCAATAATTTTGGGGAAAATGCATCAGATTTTCTGCCTATAAATGGCTAGCCTGTCAAAGTTTTGATACTGTGCAGTTGTTAACCAAGGCAGCACTCATATAAAATACATATTGATGACAATTGATTACAATTTTATGACACACGAAACAGCTTTGTTTCACACGTTCCTCTATCTGCACGGTGATTTCTAACCAGTAGGTGGAGTGAGTTAGCTGACACAATGCGGAGAGGGAAGGGGGGAGGTGGGTCTGTATGCTGAAGCAATCACTATGACTCACCACTCAACAATGCACCTCAAAGTTCACAATAACACAAGCTAGCACTCATAGTAAGAGAGATATGACAAAAACACACACGTTTTTCTCTTATTACAGTGCCATTACATTTGTTCTCCTGCTTCCTGTAGACAGCCTGGGCTGGGTCAGGAGCTGTTGTTAATGTGAGCCTGTAAAGTCCAATGAGACAATGTGGGGATATACTAATAAACTAGAGCTGACATCATCAACAGCTGTCGCCCGCTAGAGCTGCAAAGACAAATGCAGAGCGGGTCAGAAAACTAGAAAGGAGGGCATCATTGACGCCACAACAACGAGATGGTAAACTCCCATTTGACTAGGTAGAAAGGTCTGTTCCCATTAGTCAGATGAGCTTTTCCATGAGGCAGGAAAGGTCACAGCTGAATGGAGATTATATTCAGTGTTAGTTTGTTCTTATGTCTGGTTAAAAGGTAAAAAAAAAAAAAAGCCTCAGTTACTGTCTGGCCCCCAAAAATTCTGCTTACGTCTCACACATTGACCTGCTATCAGCTCTCTCTTATTTCTCAATAACAAGTCAAGTGAAGTCCATCTGAGAAAAAAACTGACATGTAGCATCACACATTCGTGTTCCAGTGGTCTCCGAGTGCCTCAGAATTGCTGTTTGTACTCGGGAAGCAGAACGAGGACTGAGGAGCGGAATAATGTCTGATGTGAGACAGAACTGAGAGATGTGATGAGAAAAAAGGTGCAGCGGGGGACAGAGTAAAGCATTAACTAAAGATCTACCTAATTAAGAGTGATGCTCACCGGTGTAATCTCGGCTCAGGGGATGCTTCCCTTTCTTGTGGTAATTATTTCTCCGCCGTGTTGTTCACCTCACCAGATGCAACTATTTCCATCACAACCGAGCACATGCAACATACTTTTTGTCGTAAGTGTATGACATTAGCAGCCGGCTGCACCCTAAGTCCTTCCTGTCTCATAATAATGTTCATTTAAACAATGCAGCCCCTGAGAGGGAAGTGAGAGGTTTCATGAGCGCTGGGCTATTTTGTCATTAAACTTTGATGCTGCTGTAATGAGTTAGTCATAAAGAAGAGCGCTAGAGCCGGGTGGCAGGGAGAGAGCTGGAGCTGCTTGTATAGCCAGCGGCAGCAAAAGGCCATCAAGAGACAAAAGGCTTCCCACTGAATATCACTCACATCCAAATCCTCCAGGATGCCCAGCTCAGGGTGCAATAACTCGGAAAGCTTCAGCTCATGTGATCTGTGCTGTATTTTATTTAAAGGGTTTTGTAGATGTTGCATTCAGACTGTCCACAAATGGACACAAACTACAACTGAAAGTGTGAAAATATGTCAAGAATGAGGCATTGTGCACACTTCTAACATGCTTAGGATATCCACTAATACTCGACAGACGTGACAGGCAAGAAAACCCTTCCCACCTTCCTTTGATGGCATCTTTGCAAAAGGAATTAACCTCTATCTTATCAGAATACCTCCCAACATCCTGTAACTCAACAAAGCCACCTGACAGAGTCACCCCTGCTGACCAGTGTTCCCAGTCCCAGTTCCCAAGTCAATCATGTCTCTCCTTACAGAAGCTTTATCACCTCACCTTGTGAGTGAATGTCAAACATATTGTGCAGCAGAATCAGCTGCAGTGACACCTGTGATCACTCCACTGCATTCTTGGCACAGTGCTGGTCTTTAGTCACGCAGGGATTGCATTAGACATGGATGCTGCATGCACAGAAGAGCAGGGACGGGCAGGAGAGTCATCTCAGGAGCAGTGTTACAGCTCCAGGGAGAGGATGGCTTTATCTAGCCACAGCACATTCCTTCGTAATCACGTTGCAGCAAAACACATTGAAAATGTCACTGCAAACATTGAGCTTTCGAAAAGAGACAACAAGCAGGCTGAGTGTTCTTTGTCTGCGTCTCGGCATAGCTGTCTGAGATTAAATTTAAACATTAATGTAGCAACACAAGGCCTTTGTTTTGCTTTTGATTTGGTGTTCAGTGATGGAGTGAGGACTGTAATGGAATTTGCACTTTGCAAAATTGAAGAGCAGAGTGAGGATTTTAGCAAACAGAGGCATGCTGGGAGAGCTGCTTTAACCTGGCACCACAGGAAAGTATGATTCTGCTGTGAGAGTTATTTGTGTGTTTAATATGCAGCAGAAACTGAAGTCCAGTCTTACGGTGTGATGGAGCAGATAACAATATACAGAAGGCATGTCTGCATAAGGAGTATTTTACCTTAACACATTTTTTACAATCTTGATCTTCATTTTTCATAATGCTTCATGTAATCAGGTGCAACTTGACTTGAAATGCGGTAGTTTTCAAGGGAAATTCACCTTCTTCTCGCTGCGACTGCTAGTTAAATATCTCATTTTACGGTATTTAGGATAACATCTGCAGTCAAATCAGCTGTGAAAAAAGAAATGACGGCTCCCTGAAACAGGAGGCCGTCTGCGGGTGTAGTGTGATGGTCGCCTTGTGATGAACCAAGCTGAAAATGGGACAGAGCAGAGTGGTGGTGCTGGAGTTGCTGGTGGCAGTGTTAATAGTTTGAGTGTGTGTGCAGCATTTTTGTGTTTGAACTTTTGATTCGGCGTCTTAAGTGTATAAGAAAAGTGCATGAATTTATACTGTGAGTGAACATCTCTGTGTGCTCATACTTGTACCTGTGTGTGTATATACACCTTGTGTGCATGCAATCTTGTGTATGATTGTGCACATATACAAACACACAAGTGTTAGGTATCTGTATGTATGCCATGGATCTCTGCAGCTGTGTAGGAGGCCATGCATAATGTACACCACCCCCTCCTACCCCAGCTTTGAAGCCAGCCCAGTACTGATGCTGTAGCTTTTCCCCTGCACTGGCACACTTCCTCAGCAACACATAACACAGAGCAGGGAGGGGGAGTCGAAAAAGGCGGAGAGACCATGTGAGAGCAAGAGACGAAAAGAGGAGAAGACAACAAGAGAGGTGGAAGGAAGGAGAGTACTCCAGCTGCTCCCTTCCTCATGAAAGTAACAGGAGGCAGGTGAAGCCGTACACAAGTTTATCTCCATGGTGACCTCTGCACACCATATGGAAAGTCACCTTGGTAATAAAGCTGTGTTTTTGCCCACAGTTCTGCTTACCATGGAAACATTTCTCACCACTATTTGCTTTGCCCCACAGAAAAGCCCAAGTGATCTTATCAGGTCTCCATGAGGCCCACATAGTGAGGACTTCAAACTGCGTGAGACTCAGCAGCTTGAGATGAGGAGAGAGCTACACGGGGCGAAGGGCTCGTGAGGTTAATGTGAGTTTATCTCCTCGACTCTGTGTGCTTTGAGCCTGAAAACTCCAGGCAACGTGAGGAACAACAGAGGCAGCAGAGGACAAGAAAAGAAACAGGAACCACAAGCACCCAAGAGTTGGACTGACTTAATGAGCCGCTCTGTTATTTAAATGGAAAATCCATGTTTGCACTTTCAAAGGGAAATAAGAGAAAGTGGGTCAATGGAATAGAGACGCGTTGCAGAATGTGCAATAATTTGGCCTCATTAGATGAGCATGCACAAATACTGTGTCAGTGTGTACATACTGTAGGTAAGTGATTCAGGGAATATGTTTTTTATAGCATTTTGTGGCTATGTGGTGGTGCAGTGTGTGTACATGCACTTGTTGTGTAGCTATTCCATTAAGGGATATGAATAGTGACAGATAACAAAGCATGAAAACAAGTGATGCGGTAATAATCCATTTGATCACAAATCAGCGCCTCCCACCTGAAAGCAATCTCTCTGGAAGGTTTTACATCCGTTAAATCACAGAGGAAACATGGGATACCACAGCTCACCACCTAGCTGCCAAATTCAAAAAGGATAAAGAACCAGTGGGAGAGAGCGGGCGTCTAATGATAGGTTGACAATGCCAAGCGTTTCTGCGAGGGAGACGAAAAGTAAGAAAAAAATCCATAGAATAAGCTGCAAGAAGGAGCCATGAGTTCATGAACCTTCTCTATTCACTCCAAAGTTTCAGGAATTTTTCCATGATGCAGCCAAGAGTGAATAAAAAAACATGTGGCACACTCATTTTTGTCAGCGCCCCACAGAGTGCCTCGAGAGCTTGTTTTAAATTGAAGCACTACAAGTCTGACTGGGGGGAATGGGGATAGGATGGTGTGGGAATACACGTCAGACTTCAGGGCTTCGGGGCTGAGAGAGAAGGAGCTGGGATACCTGAGAGTGCAAAAGCATGCAAGATTTGTTTTCATTTAGCCCCATGACTGGCCACGTTAAACACTGATGTGAGAATCTCACTTTGTTGTTTTTCTCAGAGGCCTCTGCCGCTCCCACATCTACAAAGTTTGTCTAAGGCGGCAACTTTGCTGTTTATTAGTCCCGGAGAGCTGAGAAAATCCTGTTTGCGCACCCTTGGGAAGCATCACTGCTGATGTGAATTTCACAACGAGAGGGCACAACACTGGAGAGGACAGGAGAGAAATGCTGTGTGGGCTGAGGCACTGGCAGGTGCAAAGGTTTGCGTGTCTATGCGGGCGCATGGACGTGCATGCGTGTGTGTTGGAGGGTGTGTGGGCACTGAAGAGAGCAGAGGATTGCGATTGAAAGAGGGGGAAGAGATACTGAGTGGGAAAGCAGAGAGAAGGATGGCGAGAGATATGCACGGCGACTCGTGCAAGTGGGAGGAAAAATATGGTGGCCGGTGGTTCTAAGACACATAGACAGCTTGCAAATATCAAACAAGCCTCTAATGGTGTTTTATTGATCAGAGGGAGCGTGTGTTTGTGCGAGGGCATCTGTATTCCCTGTTGGTAGATGTAGGAAGTGATGTTAGAAGTGTTCCTTCCAGTGCAGTGTGGCGTTCATTCCCAGGAGGACTGACAAAGCGTTGGAAATTGAAGCCTATAGAAAATAAGCACTGTTCAGAACAAAGCCACCTTTTGTTTTGAAGGACAAAAACGGTGGCTTGGTCTGAAGAACCCAGACTGATGTCTCGCTAGAGCTGACCTCAGCCAGGACAGAATAAATGCACTTTAATCCATTCAGATCCCCGAGTGTGTGTAATTCAAAAAGATTCGAGTTAATACTAGCCATCGCTCAATCCACTTTTCTCTCTCTGTATGTCTGTCCTTATTATGGTCAATCAGTCAGGATTCACGCTACATTAAACCAGACACTTGCCATCACTAGATGCAGAATTTCCCGCTTTAAAAGGATGCCTGAGGCTGTGATGAAAGGAAAGAGATCCCAAGAGTAAAGATAACAGGAAAAAGCTTGTTAGGGAGGAAGAATTTCTCCTGAGACAGCATGTTATGATGGTCAATACGCAGGCTTCAGCATAATAAATGTAAGAAAGCAAATTACTCACTGAGCATATAGAACAAAGTGGTTTAATAAGTCTAGAAATAACCCACCAAATACATGTTACTGAAAGTTCAATTTTTGGACAGCATGACACAGGAAAAGGAAGCCAGATTGTGGCAACCTGGCCACCGGTCAAAGGGCCGCTGACCTGTGGTTCTCTCTGAGTCCCTCCACACCAATAAACATCCGCCCAGCAGTGTCCCACACAGAGCTGCACAGTCTGCACGCCCCTTCAAAGCAAGCACAGAACACACTCTTCTTCTTTGGTGGGACACTCAAAAAACATTCCACGCATTTCTTCCCTGAACGCACACACTTACACAGTGCTGATACTGTGTGAGGCGCGAAGAGCGACGACAACAAGCTGCTGCTCGACACCAACACTGTGTGCACATTCATCTGTGAGCTGAAAACAATTCAAACGCAAAGTATAAAAAGAATTCAAAGCTGCCCAACACTGCACGACTGCACTGCATCAACTGTCAATCAGAATAACATATGCAACACAGCCTGGACTAATGACTATATTATTTCCTGGCCCTGGCTGCCAGCCATCCATTACCTGGCAGCATGTAGCCTCCATCAAATGTCCACAGCTGACAGTAATGCCCACTCGTCAGTCAGTCTGTCAGCTCGACCACAGCTCCTAATAAAGACGGGCTTCCACGATAATCCCCACACCTCCTACCACCTGACCACCTTCCTCCAGCCCCTCCGCCTCCTCACTTCACCGCCACATGCCTCACTTTAGGAGTAAACACTCTGTCTAAGCGGGGATAAAGCATGGAGCCCTCTACCTTTTCGGCCGCTCACATCTCATCTGTAAGTGCAGGGCTAAAAATAGCAGCATCCAACTGCACTGAATAGACAGACAGACACACACACACACACAGCGACAAAAACAGCTGCACAGACCTGTAGAGTCCAAAGCCTCCTCGATGAGTGGAGGTAAGCGCAGTCCATCCATAGCCCCCTAAAGCTGCAGCAAAGAGGGAGAGACAGAGAAAGAGAGTGGGCGAGAGAGGGTCAGAGGCTCCACACGCCCACCTCAGCTGCAGGGAGAGAGAGAGAGAGAGAGAGAGAGAGAGAGAGAGAGAGAGAGAGAGAGTACGGAAAGTACTGAGCGCAGTGTCAAGTGCTCGCGCGCACTCACACGCACAAGCGCGCGCGGGCGCAAACAGGGCTGTACCTCGGGAGAATTTGGGGAGGATCCGGGGAGCTGAAGGCTGAGCTCCGGAGCGTGGGAGAGATGTCGAGAGGGGAAGAGGGGAGAAGCAGAGTGGAGGGAAAGATGCTGTTTTCCAGACGGCAAGCTCCGGCTCCCGCACAGACCTCCCTCTCTCTCTCTCCCCCTCTCTCTCCCTCTCTCTCCCCCTGTCTGCTTTACACTCTGTTGACTCCTCTTGCAACTTCATCCTTATTATTTCATCTTTTTGGGCTGTTGTGATTATTATCTTTGTTATGGACAATCTACACCACAGCCCCACAGACATAACCATCAGCACACTGACATGCTCTGAGCGAGGGAACCCAGACACACTGAGACAACTAGCCACAGATACACAACAAACAGTCTCTGAATGTTTCATTCTTATTGACATCTTGGAGCTTCCCTTTGATATTATAGCATACCTTCTCAAATATTAAACAATTAAATAGCTCAATCCACCAGTATGAAAGAGTAGGCAAAATAGTAGCTCTCCAGTGAATGGTAACACATTTAGCTGCTTAAAGCTCCTATAAATATATAGAAACAAAGATTTGAATGTGTCACAATGAGTGCAAAGAGATAACTTCTGATGACAAACAGATTTCCACAAGGAGCTCAGAGGATCACAGGATCAAAAGAAAGTTTGCTTCTTGAAGCATTCCCCACTCATCTGCACTTTCCTGCACACACACACACACACACACACACACACACACACACACACACACACGCAGGCTTCCTCAAACACTCATGTATGTCCGGCCTCCATGACTTTACCTAAAATGAGATCCAGGCAGGCTCCTGCAGTGGAGGCTGACAGCTGCAACTGCAGATTACTGATCATTTCCCCTCCATTGTTCATTTCCTCCCCTCCTCTTGCTGATTCTCTCTGTGTGCCGCTAACGAACGGTGGCCTCTTACGTGATAAACAGCATATACGTACAGAATGTAGCACGCAAGGAGCCAGAAAAGTGAAGTGTGCATTGAAACGGACTGAAAATATCCCAGCACAGAGACAGAGGAAAGGAGGGCCAGGCTTGAGTGTCTCGCTGGCTCATGCAGTAGGAGGATGTTCCTATCGCAGCGCTGTCAGAGAGCAGGAAGTGCTTGCAGACGTACACACACACACACAAACAATATAGTCACACACACATATTTAAAAAAAGCAGAAGTTTGTGAAACGGAAATAGAAAGAAGAAGGGTGTCTGTGTCTCTGTGCGTGCTTATTTGTACCTGAGATGAACTGCAAGTGGTTTGTAGGGGACAGACAATGAGGGATAAAAGGTGCCAGAGTGAGAGGACTGATGCTGCTCATGAGCACTTCCTTCACTGTGGCTCTGCGCAGCTTTCCTCTGGCAGCTGTAATCCCCAGATGAGGTGACTGAGCATGGAGGCATCTTTCAACTTGAAGTCGTCCCACGGTCTCCTCACCACACTCAATAACAGCCTCCCCCTCACACACACACACACACACAGGAAGGGAGAGCTGTGGAGTGGAGAAAGTTGGCTGACAAGGTGTTGATAATGAGCTGACAATGTCTGGCTTCATTCCACCCGTGTCACTCTGGTGTGGCAGGATTCCTGGTTGCAGAGCAGAACGGGCACAGAAGGGATGCAGATACCATCAAACTGTGGTCAAGCACAAAAATAATTCTCGCTGTTTTGTTTGAGACTGCTTGCAGAGCCAGATGGGCGGGATGTTGCTGCCTCGGGACAGCTCACATACACTCAGCCATAAAGCTGCTGGCCAAAGCACACCGAGATGACTGTTAAGCATTGCGCTGTTGGAAGATACTCTCCAATTTTTCTGTGCAGCAATCCCCACCCATACAATAAAGAACAACAATAAAAAGGAAAATCAATCTGTGAAAAGTGTCTATTGGACCAAGGTCCGACCGGCCTGCAGTGGGAGTGTGTTAGAGATGAGCTGTTTGTTCTGTAACGGAGAGCTGTCCCACAGAGTGTGAGGTCATGCGCAGGGAATCTATCCACTCATACTGCGCTCTTTGTTTTGTCCAGATTCAAGAAGTCATATGCAAAGACGCCCACAGCTACAGAGTAGACCTCAGGAATGTGAGCCTGTAATTGGCATGTAGCACACA
Source organism: Chaetodon auriga (assembly GCF_051107435.1). Lineage (NCBI taxonomy): Eukaryota > Metazoa > Chordata > Actinopteri > Chaetodontiformes > Chaetodontidae > Chaetodon > Chaetodon auriga. The sequence goes on along the minus strand of NC_135079.1, from coordinate 9,030,713 downwards.
TGGACACACACACACAGACAAACACACAAAGGGTAACTGAATTTTCAATGCGTATCTGTGGTTTCCCATTCAACATCCCTGAGATCTTTAGTGGAATGATGGTTTGAACAGGAGTGTTTATAAAAGGTTTAGACAAAAATGTGCATCATGAAAAGGATCATGTGTTTGGTCCAGATTGAAATATCTCGACAACTATTGGATCGATTGCCGTGACATTTTGTACATACTACTGGGGTCCCCAGAGGATGAATCCTACTGATGCTGGTCAATAGGTCACATTTTCAATTTGTTCTAATAGTGTGGACCCGCAAAACTAATGTTATTCCCATCTGACTCAGCTATTCTTTGTGTTCAGTGCTAGATAGCATATATTCTCCTGCATCTTCACACAGCAGCTAATGTGTCTGCAGACTGCTGTTTGTTGATTTTTCTTAAATAAAACCAAAGGCTACTTATCATCCGCACTCCCTGGACAGGTTGATTCAGAACTAAACAGACAAACTACATTAAAGCACATTTAGGACTATTAAAGCTGGATTACCGACTGGGCAAAGCTGGCAACTACTCCATATTTTATACCACTTATGGGCATTGGAACAACCTGTAAACACAACATTGACACATTAACACATTACAGATTAGTTGTGGTGAACATATTCCTCATTGGGATAAATTCTGAGTCGTGTTTGTGGCCACTGGACAAGTGTAAATCCAATATTCAGTCTCCTTTTAGCTTCTAAATTAAATTTCTGGGTCTTTAGCTGCTAAATGCGTCACTATGTTCACTGTGTCTATCTGGGAACTGTACAGCCTGTTTATTAAAGCTGCTGTGCTGATAAGAGCAGTGAAATTTAATCAAAACAGTAAAATTGTTGGCCATAAAACACAAGAATAAGCTGAAAGACACTACAATGCTCCAATAGGTCATTATAAAGCTTCCTGCAGAGGAGCCCTGAGACATTATTTAGCTTTAAGAAACATATTGGTGATATTGTGTTTGCATGATGCATAAACCTAAATGGAGCTGTATGCAAAACTGGGACTACTTGTTGTTTACTGGCTCTCCAGGTGAAATATAATGTTGTCGTGTGCAGTCTGCAGTATGCTTTTAATAGGAATTTGGAGGTGACAGATCACATGCACAGAGAGCAGGAGGAACAGATGGTCAAAATGGCTCCAAAAGCTCATGTCTCTATCAGGGCCCCATAGTGGTTTGATCGAGCCCTGAGTAGAATACAGCTAAAAAGAAAAGAGACCTAAATGCAGACACAGACAGACCAATATCAGACCTCACAAATACGGTGCTGACTTTAAACAGATTTCACAGACAGTGGTGAAATCAAAAGAAAAATATTATCAAATATCATGTTGGCACTGTTGTTTCTCCAATAACCAACATTTCATCACTCAAGCAAAAGTGCCATATGTTGTTAAATCTCTGAAATTAGTTCTAATGATTATAATTGCTTGTCCAGTGGCAGTGATCAAATAGCACACACTACAACCATTTGGCTGACATAATTTGCTTGCAGATACACCAGAGGGATGAACAGGCTGTATGATTACTCTCTAGTGACAATGTATCATTGTCACTGTCAGCTGGCCATGTAATGGAACCTCAGCGCTATAAAAGACAGTGATTCACCCCACAATCCACTTTACAACACTGGGCTGCCAGCCTTTAACGCCAAGCATCACTGTGGCGCACTCCGGTTGCCTAGCAACTAAAGGAAATTGGAGGTGCCTTTGAATTAGGGGATTTTAAGAGGTGATTTATATGAAGACCTCGGTGATAAATGTGTCCATAAATCTGGAATTTTCAAGCGGCCACGTCGTCGTCGTCGTCATTGGAAGTTCTAATTCTGGTCACAGACACTGCAGCGTCAGAGCTGCAGACCCCGTGCCTGCTGAGGTATGAGACTGTGGCTCCTCGCTACATGCAGGATACATTTTTTTACGTTATAGTGCAGTGGAAGGGGAACATGGCCTGCTTCCATGACACCATAAACAGGAAATGGGAAGGGGCGAGTGCTGCCAGAGGAGTTAAATCAGTGTGGAAGTTGCCAATGAGGTCAGAACTTTCCCATAATATGAGTTCATGCACACAAAAAAAACACCCAAACACACACGTGCATTGATTAAAAAAAAAACAAAAAACACAGAGACAACAAAAATTCACAAAATGAAAACAAGCCATGCTTAAAGCTAATTCCATCCACACACTTCCCACTCTCTCCTTTGTCTTCCTGGGAGTGGAAGAAAAAAACGTGTCCCTCTCACTCCCCCTCAGTAGGCGAGAGCAGGAGTGAAGCTGCGGCGGTCCTTTTGGTGGCCTCCTCCATGCAGGTCCCTTCCCCTACGGTCACCATGCCAACCTATGTGAGGAGGAGGCTTCGCTGCAGGCCCAGAGAGACTCGACGAGGTCCTGGGATAATTAGCAGCTCATTATGGAGCCCAGTGAATAGGCCGACGAGCTCCAGGAGCCACAAGGGAGAGCGCAATGGAAAACGCACAGGATCTGAGCACACATCAAAAGAAAGAGCTCACTTTTTAGATCGCATAACACAGAGGAGAGAGATCGGGAAAGAAAATATTGCCCTCCATTCACACCTACAAATATAGCTCATAATCCCCATTTTTAAGCCCCTGTATGTGTGTGGGTGGCTGTGTGCATGTGTGAGTTAGTCAGGATCTCTGCGTCACACCAATCTGACTGTTCTTCTCCCTCCAAAGGCCTTAGTTGCTCCACAAATGCATGAAACACAGCTAGTCCTCCTACACGCATACATACACACTCACACACAGACACAGGTGCGCACAATTCACCATTCCACCCTGAAACTGATGCTGTCATAAAGTACAGGAACACGGTGTGAGTGCCAGAGATCACCCAGTTAAGCTATCTGCCTATCATCCCCATTCCTGTTCCCATATCTCACCGAGTGTCTGTGCTTCCGCTTTGCATGCAGGCAGCCACTAGTCACGCAGACTAAACCATGCACACCGCTGTGCCAGGTGACCCATATTGCAGTGCGGCTGAGTTTAACCGTGCATAAGCTTCATTTTGTGCAAGTGTGTGTTTGTGTCTGTCCCTGTGTCTCCATCTACTGCTCCCTGGCAGTGACATGCAGCAGTTATGCTGATGCTGTTGTATCGTTGCATATGACATGTTGCACGTGATCATTTGATATTTAACATGCATATGATGTTATATGATACGTCTTTTTTTATTATTGTGGCTGTGTGATGTTGTTGGAACTACTGCTGTAAGACTTTATAATAAGGGTATAAATCATACACTTAAGTATTGCTTGACTTGATGTGAATTCTTATTGCTCACCATTAACAAAACTAGTCACTATGACTTGGATTAGTTCACACTTATTAGATCAGCTTGTTCACAGTTCATACATTAATTGATGTGTGATCAAGTTAGCTGGATTTCAGTTACATAAAAGCTTACTTATACAACTATATTTACGTTTTTACATGTATGTTTATTATGTAAATGTTTGCATCAAGCTTCATATTCCTATGAGAGCAGGCACTGAACAAATACATCTGTCTGAAATTAAGTTTTATGTAACTGGAATCCAGCAGATTTGGTCCCATATCAATTAATGTATAAAGTAACTGTGAATTAACGTTCTATAATTAAATGTGAACTAATCACCTAAAGTCATAGTGACTTTGTCATGCATTAAATTACCATGAGTCACGCATTAGTTAAGCATTGCTTAAGTATATGATTGGTGCCTTTATCATTAAGTGTTACTGCATGTACCAGCTTGGCTGAGGGATCATAGATCCATCTCTCCCTCATCATCAGCATCCTGGGTAGCAAAGTCCTCCCTGATGGAAACCACAGCCGTCACGGTCTACAGACAGCATTGCTCTTCACAGTATGGATTACAGTGTGACCTAGATTTGAAGTTAATGGAAATATACAGAAATATGCTGCAATGGGGGAAAATGTGCAGAAAAGTGTTCAAATGTCGTTTCAGGTGTTATTTATGACAACAGCAGGGGGCGCTACTCTTCCACACTGCTCATGATATTACTGCTGATGGGCTGTCTCTGTCTTCTGTGACATTGGAGTCTTTGTGTGCAGTTGTGGTATTGATTAAGACAGAATGGAAATGAATCATCTCCACATAAATCGAGTCTAAAATCTGGTTTGTATTATGAAGGCTGTGTAAGATGCTGCAGCCTTCCAGTATGTTGCCTTGATCTCTGTTGTGTCAACAGTGCAGCACCTACACCCCCCAGTGGTGGTGAAGGAGAGTATTTAGCAGTAAGGGGACAGGAAATATTTGTGGTGTAATTTATTAGAAAAAGTACGCTTATGAAATTTTTCTAAAGGTCGATTAATCCGGTGCAAATGTCCCAAAGGAGTTTAAAGATAATCACAAGTTTGATTAATGAGGAGAGAACTCAATAGCCTCTGTTAATCTAAATAGGTCACTTTCAGGAAGTTTCAGCGAGTGAGCAAACTTGCATCTCAGTTTCCTTTTTTACACAAATGGTGAAGTAGTCTGTGATTTCCTGACTGTTGTCTACACTGCTGAGATCTATAAACAGTAAGAAAAATCCAATCCCATGACAACACACACGACGAACATCAAACAAGTCCAATTCTGAACATCAATGTGAAATTGATTAAAAAGTCTTGTTTAATTTAACAGAAATTGTCAGACAAAGGCACGTAATGCATGAAAATACAACTGATTGATCACATAGTGCACCAGAGATGAAAAGAGAATGTAAACCAGATCTGTAGTTCTGCAGGTAAAACGTCCTCAAACATGTCAAACCGAGAACAAAACCATACGATACAGTCAGTAGAACAACAAACGACAGCAAACATCAACATAAACATGTTACTGTGGCAGACAAACATTAAAAAGTGGTCCGTAGCTTCATGTGACATCCTCATAGGCAATTTTCATAAGATAAACATGAAATAATACATGAGTCAGTCCAAAGAAGAAGAAAAAAAAAAGGCTCCTAGTTCATCACTTAGTCTGTAATGTGCTCCTCTGTCATCACTGGAGCGCTGAAGGCTGTTTGTTGCTTCTTTAAAGAAAGGGATTTGCATTTTTCCTCTGAAAAAGGCTTGCATCACAGTATAACCCAACACTTCTCAATCACATCATTAGTAAAAGACAAACATCAGATCTATAAGACATAAAGAGTGCCAAGCCTGTTTTCGTGTTGCTCGGGTGCGTGCGCATGTGTGCTTGCACTGGAGAGCTGGTGTGTGTTGATATTACCGCGCTATCAGCGGGGTAATGCAGTGGGATTGATTTTTGGCCCTTGAGAGAGGAGACAGCTGGTCTTATCAGAGCCCAGCAGTGGCTTCAGTGGTTATGGATCTCTCATGCCAACATTAATGACACTTCCTCACCCAACCCCAACCCCCTGGCGCCAACACCCTGTAAAACACTGATGTAAGTCAGAAAAGAAACATTTTAAAAACAGTGCTCGTAGAAATCAAATGTATTGCACTTTAAACATCGGGAGTAGTAAACAGAATTTAAGAGATGAGTGACCACACACAGAAGACAAGGCAATAAGGAATAGAGAAAGTAAACACACATTAAAAAAAGAAGAAAAAAAAAAAAACAGGATGACCATTGCCTGTGTGCTGTAGTCAGTCTGGAGATTCTTCATTAAAAGATATAGTTCAGCATTTGGGGAAATATGCTTATTTTTTTGAGAGTTAGATTAGAAGATTGATACCACTCTCATGTCTGTATGCTAAATGAATGTAAGGCTACAACCCGTAGCCAGTTAGCTTAGCTTAGCATGTAGACTAAAAATAGAGGAAAACAGCCACGCTGTCTCTGTGCAGAGGTAACAAAACCCGCCCATCAGCCACCTTTAGCATTTCACAGATGTGGCCAAAGAATGACCAAGTTTGAGGTTTTGGTTTTGTTTGCATGTGCACGCTTGCAACAGTTTGAGAGATGTTAACGTCGAGCTGAAACAAAACGTCAAAGAAGAAGAATCGTTTGCGAAATTTGACCTAATCTACCAATCATTTCCCTGAAAACTGTGGGAAAGAGTGAGTGCCATGCTGCTGCACTGTAGTGATAATGCACTTCTCTTCACCCTTCTTAACCCTTGAACTGCCTTTTTACGTCTTGTGATGATTTCATAGCAATCCACAGGGGGAAGTCCCAAAATGTACTGTTATATAAATATTATTTTAAAGGTTAAATGAAAATTGTTAGTAACACACATTCAAGTTCTAGACAAGAAAAAAAATCACAAACATTTAATTTCAGTCTGACTTTAAAAAACTGAATGCATGTCTTCTGACGATTGTACAACCAATCCTCTTAGACAGTCCTACCGTGACAACTGACAGCGTCCAGGCTGCTGCGGTGTTGTTTAAAGTGTGCATTCTCCTTATCAGGCAGGCACCAGCAACCTGTCTATGGCGTACTGTAAACGCTCCCAGTTCTTCCAGAATATGGTCAAAAAACAAACTCCCAGGAAGGTGGCGACCACGTGGTGCCGGCTCCTCATCAGCGGAGCGGCAAACTTGGCAGCAGTGGAGACACACACCAGGATGACGGTGATGATGGCCAGCATGATGTTGATGCTCTTCCCGAGCAGGACCCGGGCGTCGCGGCTCTCGAGCTGGACCGTCTGCTGCTGCTGCTGCTGCTGCAGCTCCAGCTTGGACACTCGCGTCTGACACGACTCCAGAGCCTCCTGAGAGAGACGAAGATGATGGAGAGACACAGCGTGGGTCTGGATGTTTTCCTAGGGGCTGAATGGCATTTTGCTGACCTTTTAATCCTCAATTACCCAAAATTCCCCCAAAAGATTAATTATGTGTCAGCAAAGAGACACAAGGACAGAGATTTGTATCGTCATAAATGCCAAATGACAAAACAGACTTTGATTTTGTTATCTCGTGAAGGGAACCATTGAACACAGGCAGCTAACACATTCAGCTCTACATGGTTATAGACTCATCACTTGGACTGATGACAGCAGCTAACAGCCTTATTAATGGACACCAGAAAAGCTTCAGCGATGTTATTTCAGTCTATAACAATGCATTTAAGTTTGTTCACCCCTACCAAATTTCCTGCTGACACTCGACCCAGATGCCACACAGATATGCCACATGGTCTGCAATTTCCAAGTCAAGCATCACTACATAATATATATAGCACTTTTGAGTATTATATACCTGTATGTCTCTGGCCCTTTCATGAGCCTGGTAGGCCACCCTCTCCTCGATGCTGGCCAGCTCCTGCTTCAGATTAGTCATCTCATGTTGGTGAAGCTCTGTCAGGTCGTTTAGTTGGTCTTCCAAACGTTCATACCTGGCAGCCGGTGCAGGAGGATGCAGAAATGTTAGAATTATTCATAGGCAGCTTTGAACATATTGTATGAAGTGCTTCTGTGGGTGCTAATGTGATGAATTGCATGTACCATTTAGTACTTATCTAAATAGTGTTGTTGTTTACATGTTTACGTGAATAGTAATCATGTCAATTCTCAACATGAGGACATTAGCATAAACGTTAGACATTAGACCTGCTGCTGTATTACAATGAAATATTAAGCAATATGAACACACCTGTATCTCTCCTCCTGCAGCGTTTGGGTAATGATGCCATACTCTCTCTTAAACTGAGACTTCAGCTCCTCCATATCCTCCTCCAGCTGGTTCTGGGCTTCTTTGATCTCACTCACCTCCTCCAGGCTCAGGGCCAATCTGCTCTGGCCGTCTTCGCCGGCCTGCTGGCCCTGACCCTGACCCTGCATCTGCCCCGCTGATGCTCCTACCCCCGCTGGGTTCCCATTACTGTCTGCTGAAATGGAAGCACTCCCTGAGGAGCACTCATCATCACTGGGATACTTGGGCTTGCCCACCATAGAGGTGCTGCTACTCAGCCCCTTTCCTGCACTGTCAGTGGGCAGCGGCGAGGAAGCGTCGAGAGAGGTCTTGAGGTGGGCGATGTTGTCAGCACTGCCAAACTTGTTCCTTATAAGGTTGGCGAATTCTCGGGGCTTGCTGAAGAAGAAAGGAGGGGAGAGGGAAACGCCTGGTCCGATGGTCTTGATCTTGTCCATGGTCGGGTGTCGGCCGCTGCCCGTCATATCCCTCAGCAGCTGCCTGGGAGACTCCCTGGGTATGGTGCTGTGTTTGACAGTGGGCGGATGAGGTGATGGGCTGTGGTGGACTTCATTGTCCTTCATCTTTCGATGGTACTGCTCCAGCTTCTTTTGCATCTGGGCGATGTTTTGAGCTGACTTCTGGTTCTTCTTCTCAAACACCTGCTTGATGCGCCCAACTTGCTGCTTGTCCGCATTGTTTACCAGTTTCAGGTACTCTGCAACGTTCTCGTCCCGCGCCGTCTGCTCAATCTTCAGCTGCTCTGTGACTTTCAGTATCTTCTGCTGGAGGTTGTCCAAGCAAGAACGACTACGCTGGACCTCGAAGCCAAGAGCAGGACCAGGACTTCCATCACTCAGATCCAGATCCAAGTTGTTCTCTGAAGAACCCCGACGCATGGACGCAGGGATGCTCAGAGAACTCCTGTCCTACAAGGAGGAGAAACAAAGATCAGAGACAGATACTGTGTTAGATATGGAGCTTTTGCAGGAATGATCTTTTATGATGGAAATGTGTCTGATAAGTAAAGCAAGTTCCACTTTAAACTGGACCTTGTTTTTTTTTCAGCTCTGGCTTTCATTCCTCTTGGTTATGATTATGACAGTATTATATGTTCAATCACCAGATTCTTCATACAGACAGGTTTTTCTTATTATTATTATGTGCAACTACAGACAGTTTATGTTTGGGCAAAGTTGAACCGCTAAGTGCAATGGACATTTAGAACAAACATTTCATTTTTACTCTCAAATGAATGTTTTGGATAATTGCTGGAGGGGTGCCGGGGTTGTTATGCCCCATGGACTCCACTGTAGCTGTGTCTAGTGGTGTTGCTGTTGCTTTGTGTGTCTGAAAACTGTCTGGTAATGCTTTTACGTTTCAATTTGCTCTTCATATACAGTAATTCTACATAGTCAGCCGTTGTCTCTGCTCTACTCAGCCTGTCTGCTTTTGCCACTGTGAGACCATCTGTGCGTGTATGTAATGCTCTTATTTGGCACATCTGTTATGTTTTCGGAGGCAGAACTTAATCCTGTTTGCTTATAGTATAGCACACAGATGACACAGATAACAAAATTCAAATAACAACTATTAATGTGTGTGAAAGAAGTGGAGCGTGCACATCTAATGTAGGTCAGTCATAATGTCACACAGGGCCACAAGGCTCAGGAAATCCCTTTTCCAGACATTGTCCCCTATTTTTTACAGTGCATTAGCATTTTCCTGACAGAGGCTCAACATTAGAGTCAATGGATTATTGACACATCGGACAGAAACTGTCAAGCACAGAACTCTTCAGTTGTCTGCTATAAATTTAAGGAACTGAAACAGAATAAGTATGGTTCAAGTAAGTGAGTTGAACTATGGCATGAAACCAGAACGCCTTCCATAAAAAGGAAAGCAACAAACGATGTGGTCTGGTTTCAGACCAGCATTTTTAAAACAGAGGTGTCACTTCAAGTGCAATGTACTGCAATGTAGCGGTGGCCTAACAAGCCACTGCATCTTGCAAGTTCATCACAGTACAACACCAGCGTAATTGCAGGAGGTGTAAGCTGATGACGCCTAATACAAAGTGTTGTACAACAAGCACTATGGGTTGTACAAAGCTGCACTAATCCTTAACAAATGTAATGCTGCTACTTTCAAGCAAATAAACAGATCACAGCTAACTCAAGCAGACTTAAGGCCCAATCCTGCTTAGCATTTCTACATCATGACGTCGTGGTTACATATTGCAAGATAAGCACCTTTACAATTAACTAACACATCTAGAATCACCACACACTGACAGTCCTCAACACATGACTGTCAGGTGAAACTCGGGGGAGGGTTTACCAGTAATAGGATGATTAAATATGCCTATTCCTGCACTAGTGCACACACACAAACATATAGCTACATATAGCAGATACTTTAACTAAAACAAAGACATTCAGCAGGAGTATTCCTCTCTCAATCCAGTTACACATGTACTTTCCCATTTACATGCTGTTGTCACTGTGAGATCACATTCAAAGAACTAGTCAAACTTGTTTGCCAGGCCGACACGGTGAGCAACAATTTGGTGTGTCATCTCTCAAATGTTCAGTTATTACTAGAACACAGACCATAATGTGCAACACAGAAACTTGTTTTCATCCCATGCTACCAGCATGGCCCTAAGGGTGGCAACGTCTGTCTGTCTGTCTGTCTGTCTGTCTGTCTGTCTGTCTGTAACTATAGGAATTAATTTTACCCAGAGGATGAATCCAATGGGTGATCCCCTGACTTTTCTTGTAACAACCTCATATTTGTCCAGTACTTTGTTGTACGATGACATACCAGCAAAACCAATACTCACATCAGCCTCAGATGTACTCTGTGTTTATGCTAAACTAAGATAGCAATCAATATAGGCCTACCTGCTAAACGTCAGCATGTTATCGAGCTAACATTTGCATTTTACCTCAAAGCACTAGCGCCTACTGCTTCAACAAGCCGCTTGCACGGCTGTAAACTGTAGTCTTGTTTGTACATCTAACTAAGACGGAAGGAGTCTCTGTCCGACCTTAGATTTTCTTGACAACCCCTCATCCAATCAACTCTGCACTTGATAGGTATACTGCTTAGGCACCAAGGAAGTGCAGCCTTGAACGCAAATTTTTGAGCGTTACAGGACAGATTTTTTTTTTGCAGTGCATCACTACCACCAGAAGTACACCAAAGAACTTTTTTTTTTTGGCAAACTAATCAATCATCACTCTCAGAATGGGTGGGTGAGTAACATTAGTTAGGAACGAGTTGACCGTACATATATCTACAAATGTTACACATATATGTTGACACAACAAACTTGACTGTCATTTCAGTGCTTTTCCTAATACAACAGTGAAGATCAGTGGCTGGGCTCAGGCCTGCTTTGATAGCTGCCTGGCAAATGGTGCATAGCTGAATGAATCAATTAGATAAAAGATTGAAATGAAGTTCTGTGTGGACATCAGCCTCTGAGAGGCTCTGTGCTGCCCTGATGCTTTATCCCCCGTGAGGGCTGTGAAAGACGATTTGAGCCGGCTTTGTGAAACGATGGAGCCTCTCTTTAAAAACACTGGCAATGGAGCGGGCAGCCAAGGACAGGGAAACACACACACATATAAACTCCAACTCCTGACAGGCTGTAAGCAAACTAAGTTTTCTGCTCACTGAGTGAATATATGAAGCTGACACTAGTCCTGTTGGTACGAGCGAAACTGAGCTCAGCTCTAGTTGACATAAAACCTGTGCTTATAATTATACTGTACATACATAATATATACTTATTTATGTATAATGCATAACCAGAGAATGCCATGCTTCTTTCTCCAAGCATGCCTGGGGTATTTCAGCCTCTGTCCTCATCCCAATCTCTCCCCCTCTCTGGCATCTGTCCTTCTTGAACACTGAACTCTTTGTTCCCAGAGAAAAAAGCACACTTTGTCATGTCCTACCTCTGCTCTGTCCAGGACTCTGATGAGCGAGCTACTGCATATGGATTCCTGGCCTGACGTGTAGCCTGAGGAGGCCTGCGCCCAATCACAATCCTGCTCCTGCCATGCAATATCTTGCAAGACAATCAGGTTCACACATCACGTGCCCTTTTGTCAAACCTGTTTGTCATACAAAAGGAAGAGGAGCCTAATATCCTCCTCCTTCAAGAGGAAGCGTAGGGCAGGCTTGTGTGTAGGTTGCTCATATTACCCAGTCTTTTTAGTTTTCAAACAACTAACACAAAGAGCTGCCTGTTTGACCAGACAGCTTGGACTGCATGCTATTTCTGCAGTACTGGAACTAAGCTAGCTCCTCAGGCTCTCTCCCACCACCAGCCTTAATCTGAAATGTTATGCAATATTCCCTTCTGTAGCATTAGGGGCCAAACACAGAGCACAGAAGTGTAAGTTTATTGCTTCAAGCTGCACTGATATCAGAGATACAAACTAGGCATAAAGTGGATCAAATTGTGACCTGGCAACCATTGAAGGATCACTACAGAGGCTTGCAGCAAAAGCAAACCTTTACAGGAGTGGGAGATGTTTTGGAAAGAGAGTATCAATACAACTTCCATATTCACACACATGCACCTGGAGTAGTGAACGTCAAGCTAAAATTGTATTACACAGCTGGAATGGGGAGTGATCTTTTCCTATAAAAAACGAAGGTGGCTTTCGGCTCTTATGAATCATGGGCCTGATTCACGAGAGCAGCTCACATAACACGAATAACACGACCCAGATGTTTTACACACACTAGAACCCCAAAAAAACGAGGATAACATTTATTTCCCGATAAATCACTCTATGAAAATTGCAAGATTTCAATTTCATAAGCCTGTTTCCACCGCCGTGGCTGATACTCAAGACGTACCCATGCTGACTAACTGCTGGAGCAATCCGAGGGTCTCTCTGGATGAGTGGCTCTGCGAAATGAATTAGCCTCATGCTGATGAAAACGTCCTCCCAAATCTGCTGAGGAGCTGCCCTACTTTTCACTCCGTTTCTCCCAAACACTTATGTATGTGTTCTCCAGGGGTTGCTGAGGTGGGAGGGTGAAACAGTGCGAGGACTGAAGGTCTTTGGGGGGGGTGGGGGCCGGAGATGGCAAGGGAGGGGGGGTGAGGTGAAAGCCCACTAACAGGGGAGAAATCTGTTACGACGCGGCAGATGGCAGCGGTAAAGTCTGGCAGTTAGGTGGACCGTCCTTTATTGAGAGGTCACAGATTCAACACAGAGTGGAGTTTGTGAAGAGGCTGCTTCTCCATCTATAACCAGGTGACCTGCACGCGTGTCCTTAGCAATGTGATTAACTCCTCCACTCTCTGACTGTGATTCTTTGGGATTTAAAAGCTGGACCATGTGAGATCCATCTGTCTGGTCATATGCTTAAAATTAAAAAATGGTTTATCACCATAAATGTGAGAAAATGTTGTTTTTGAAGATAACAAGCCAGGCGTACGCCCACTGCTGTTTGACTCAAACACTGATATTAGTGTGTCAGTAGAGCAGAGGAGGAGAGCCAGACAGGAAGTGGGAAACACAAGAGAGAGAGAGAAACTGAAACAGATAAGAGGACGGGAATAGAACAAAGGGAGGATGCTCCCAAACATCAGCACGCATCATCCCAATCATCATCATCTCCACCAACAGGATCTACAGGAGGCCTTTGTGCCTCAAGGGTGCCTCGCTCACACCTCAGCCCCGTATGAGGCCCCTGTCCCCCATGCTGTCCTACATAGCACACAGCGTCTGTCCAACACCATGACCCATTTAATACTTATGCTCTGACCTCACTAGACAGCATAACATAAAGATCCAGCTGCATTAGCCTCAATCTTAACCCAACAAGGGAGAGATGTGTGCTGCTCTGCCTGAGAAATCCTCCCAAATCTTTCCTAGATTTTGGGTGCAAAGTCGGGGGAGTCGACAGAAACTGCAGATGCTGCTTAACTTGCACTGCAGAGTGCTCTCTCCTGGATCAATGATCTAGTTAGTGATTCAATTCTACATGCAAAAACAGACTCTCATCTGCCCCAGAAGCAGCAGCAAAGCAGCAAGTCAGCATTTAAAGTCCTGAACTGGATTGAGGTGCACAAATAATTTAGATCCAGGCGTGTATGCAGTGGGTGTGAACTAAATACTGAGCAGTACTGGTGAAATAAATATTGGTTCAGACTAGCCGAATGTAAAGAAACTGAGCTTGTTTCTTGCTAAACTCGCTGTCCCACCCTGGTAGAGGGGACGTTATAAAAACCACAGGAGCTTTCTTTTGCAAACAGGAAGGCATTGTACCCGTTATGAGGAAGTAATGTTTGTAATTGCAGCAGTAATCTGGTGAAACCATCGGTACACAGTGTGGGGTCAGGTCATGCAGGCACACAAACATGTACAAGCACAGGTGTTTGCAGTGACCTGAAGAAACTGGATCAAAATGATGAAGCTGTGGTGTGTGGTGCATAGGGTGCCACTTGTTTAGCGTTTTCTCTGTTATTGCCTGTGTGCACCCCAAATAAATACACACACACACACACACACACACACACACACAAGGCAGTAGAGCTGGCACACTCATTGAGATGGAACAAAACCGTCCCTTCAGCAGAGAACAGACCCACAGAGGGGAAGAAGCCTGCGGTGCTTATTGGTATTCCCTCCAGCTGATCCTCATGGATACAGACGCTCTCCCACTCGGAGCTCACGCAGGGAAACGGGAAGAAAACCAGAGTGGGGGGAGAGTGAGAGCAACAGGGAGCACGTCTTTGATTGTAGTCAGAAAGCTGACCCAACATCCCCTCCTCCTCCTCCTCCTCTCATCTGCATCCCACAGCTGCCTATGTGGCCACACTTTGATTGCAAAACCTTTATTTAGAAGCCAAACCGTATGCAGAATCATCAGAATAAAAGGGGAGAAAAAAACAGCTAGAGAGTTTGAAGTCTTGAGTTTCCTGAATGACTAATCCCCTGGAGGTCAGCGGAATGAATGGCTTAAGACGTATTCGCCATTATCTCATAGACAAGCTGGTCCAGGACTAAATCAATAGCCCATTAACACTCCCAGCGTCTGCTTGCCCCCATGGACTGGCAGAGTATTGAATGGGATTCAATTAAGATAAATATGCAGCTATATTCAATGTACTGATTCCAAGTGAGAGACTGAATAGAGCTAATGACGTAGCACAGAAGGTGAAGAGTCAAGCAGCTCATTCAGCGTGAAAAACATAACAAACCTAAAAAAAAAAAAAGAATAAAAAACGGGATAATAGCTGTCTTTTGATGATTCATACAGAATACAGAACACAGTTTACTAAGGGCTTGCTAATTATACTAATGTGATGGCTAATATGCTCAGGCTTTTGTCTGGTGACATGAATCTCAGAGAGCCACTGCAGGTAAAGTACAAGGTTCGTGCAAGGACAGACACGTCACTGGGAAATGACACGCAAAGCCGTGCAGAACCACCATCCAGTGAGGGTTAAAGACGAGCCTCTCAAACTGAGGTGTTGCATCATCTTTGGCCTCTAACCCACTATATCTGCTGCACAATGGCTTTTTGAGGAACAAAACTGGAATGTCATTTGCGGCCAACAAAAGGAGGAAAAGCATAATTGCGCAGTCCAGTGGCCATAAAGCAGCCAAATCCTCAGACGTGTCGTTCTGTTATATTGTGTTGATCGTTGTGCCACAGCCGTCTAATTGCTCGCTTTAGAAGCTGGCTCAAATCGCTTGCGTATAATTCTTTGAAGCTCTACTCCAGAGGAAAACAAGTTATTGATTTCATTCATTTATATGAGTTGGTGTTACACTTCAGTATCTGCGGCAGCAGGGGAAGTTTAAATAAGAGCTAAACAGGTTGAAGACCTGTCAGAGCTCCCTTTAGCACCCTGTTGGCGGGTACATCAAAATGTCATGCTCCACCTTTGAAGACTACAGGTGATAAGAGAGGCAGACCTGAAGGCTCTCACATGCTGGAAAGAGAAACAACCTGCTGCGCGATGCTTGACCGACTTTCTGGTTGCACACTCAACGGAGCATTCTTCACCTCGGTGTCACTGAGACTGAGAGCACCTGGCTTTCAACGCATACTCAGGCTGATCCGTCAGCCTTTAGGGGATATTTCTGAACATCGTTCATGAACATTAGCAAATGCTTGAATGGTTTTCCCCAAAACCTGTTTGTGTAAGGTTCAGGGTTTTTGAGAGGCTGTTTTTTTTATTCCAGACAGATTGTAAAGCTCTTTCAGGAACATTAGCGGTTTGGCTGTATAAATAAAATTGACAGACTACATTTCTGTGTAAAGACATGAGATGTAGTTGACAGTAATCCTGCCATTGTTATTTAAACACTACAGATCCCACTGTGGTAAATGACTGCAAAGGAAAAAACAATGTTGCCATGTAAACTAAAGTGGGATTAAGGTAAGAATTTAATTTGTACTCTTGAAAAACTAGGTCAGGCATTGAGTCATTGAGTGGCCACAAAAACAGAAACACGCCTGTGAGATGGAACTCAACACAAAAGCTCTGCATAAACCCCTCAAGACTTTCTATTTCTGTTAATAATATTACTTTATTTTTGTACTGACTCCATTCTGTGGTTCAATTTGAGGCCATGCTGTTGCTGTATTGGAAGTGAAATACTTTGTCTATCTTATTTGACTGGAGGAGGACTAATACACCATTGCCTCAAACTACAGCATAAATAAATTATTATTTGGGCGATCTTTAAAACCACCGGTTTCAATTCAAAGTATACAATGAAGAGTTAGTCAATTGACAGATAATTCATCAGTAAACACTTGTGACAAGCGATTAATCATTTCAGTCAATCCGACTTCTCCCATGGGGATGCTCTGCATGTCTTGAGCTGGACACTGTTGAGTTGTGGACTCAGTTGAGCAAAACAAGGAAGTTTTAGAAGGACATCAACCTGGAAGCAGCTTTCACTATTTTATGACACTCAACAGACCAAACAACGACTCGAATAATCGATCAAACGAGCGTCAAATTAATGGATACTGAAAACAACTTCAGTTTCAGCAAACCGACAATGTCCCGATCAGGACTCCGTTCACTGTGTCAGACACTTCAAGTCATCTTCGCAGCCCCGCAGCCTCTCCGCCCAGCCTCTTCGCTCTGCGCCTCGCGGAGCCTGAACGCATCACAGGGTTAAACGCTCTTTGTGGGGACGAAATGCGCAGCTGTTGGTTTCACATGACGCGGAGATGAGCAGACAACAATGCGCCGCTGGTACAGTGCGGGACCTGCCGTCTGAGCCGCGGCGATGCTGCAAAAACACGCTCACGGGATACTCACCATCGGGCTGCCGAGGTATTTCTCTACTTCTGATAAACTTCGCACGGACACGGTGGCGCTGGGCATAATAATCCCGTGTGTGTGCTCGGTTAGGAGCCGGTGGTTCTTCACTTCAAGCCAGGGCTACTTTACAACTCACACCTAATCTCGTATCCATGTTTAACCCCGTCTCTCTCTCTCTCTCTCTCTCTCTCTCTCTCTCTCTCTCTCTCTCCCTCACACACACACACATACACACACTCACAAACACACTGGCTGCCCTCTTCAACATACAAAAACTGGAGTGTGTGAACCCAAACTCCGCCTATTCGTGCTTGCAGGGTGGCTGATCGAGGAGGGGTTAACTCTTTCAACACGCGTGCCTGTCAGCGGATGATAAAGTCTGGGAAATAGTTTGTGATCAACGGAATTTCTCCGATAATTCAGTTGCCACAGATGTGGCCATGATGGTTTATAGTGTGGCTTTACTTTATAGCGTTTTATGATAAATGACTTTCTAATGGAAAGCATGTCTGAAATCAAAGTTGTGGGAGTGAAAATAGGAAATAAATTATGTTTGACGCCTGTACGTTTCATCAAAGCAGAAATACCAAAGTCTGCTGCAATACTCTATAAGATGCTTTAAAATAAATAAATAAATAAAAAAGGGCCATTTGACTTCTGAATTTAAAGTATTTTCAAGTAAGAGTACACAAGTATCATCAGAAACGGTACTTGTCAAATGACTGTAGTGGAGTAAAGAGTACAGTATTTCCTACTGAAATGTGTTGGACTCTAAACATAAAGTGGAATAACATGGACAAATACCCAAATAATGTACCTGAAATAGAGAAACATACTGACAGCTGAAATGAGGAACTGAAAACCAGCGTTTAAAAATAATACATTGAATAAATATTGAAATGTATGACCGACAGGGTTTGCAGGAAATCATGATATTTTAAGTTTTATTCTGATACTCTTCAGGACAAATAGTGTATTGTAGGACTGCTTGCTGTAATAAGCTGTAGTTTCTGTCTCCACCTATACAGTTTGCTGGAAAACCTCTATGTGCTATTCAACTGTACGTGTCATAAGCTCCCATATAATAACTCACGACTCATCTGAGATGACATTTGCTGGTATCTTTAGAATTATAAAAGCTATATCTGCATGATTAAATGCTTTTTTTTTTTGTCATAAAACCAGTTCAGTTACCTGTTTTGCAGCACCTTCACCAGTTTCGCCAGAGGCCAGCTAACTGTTTCATTCCCATTCATTCAGCTTGGAATGAGCTAATCCACCAAGCTGCGAACACAAAAGCCTGTGTTGCATCACAGCTCGCTAAACCTTTACAGTAACAGACAATAAGTGTTTGTTTTTGCAGCCTGTAAACAGAGACGTCAAGAGAATCCTCTTTTGTTTGCGCAGATCGCACAGTGAGCGCACCACATGTGGACATGCCTTCACCTCGGGGGTTCAAAGAGGGCAGGCCAAGTGATGCAGAGGTATGGCCGGCCTGCCTGTGGAGAATCACATAAAGAAGCTACTGGACACACAATGGATTTCTAAAAACAGCAGCAGACAATATCAGTCATCTGGTCATCAAGTTTTAATGGTCCTATCAGTGCCTTTAATTAGCTGGACACATTGACTGGGTGACTACAGCAAAAGAAAGCTGACAGTCACTCCTCGCTTCGCCCATATCCGCGGAGCCCTAATGAAAAATTGATCGGCTAATAACACACCGAAGGTCTGGTCCCCTGCACATCGCCCTGCAACATCTTCCTCATTCACGTCACTTGACACGAAACTCAACAGTAAGTCACTGGGGTAGGATACAGATTTTGCATTATTAATTCAGAGGGAACATGTAAACAATCTGCTGTGTGTATAGAAGCAGTTCCGAGAAGCAAAGTTAAACTCAGAAACTCATCAAGTCTGGAACACACTCAAAGAGCTATCGCTGCTTTGAAAGGGCCGAAAGTGGGCTGATAACCACCAAACCACCAGTCAAATTGTGGATTGATGCGTTTGATGAGGCAAAAGGAAACAAGCCAAAATCAAATGTTTGCATGTAAGAGGTCAGTTTCACTCTCTCTCGAGGGGGTCTTTGACCGACAAAGGTCAAAGGTTGATTAGCTTGCTGCGCTTGTCGAATAAAGATATTCTGAAAGCTCCATTGACGTCTCTGTCTGAATGCTTAACAAACTGAACTGGCACAGAATGTCTGTAGGCTTTTTTTTATTGTTGTTTTCATGATTGCTGTTTTTGTATTCAAAGCCTTTTTGCAGTAATGTGATGTACTGTGAAAATGCTGCTGCCTTTTGAACTAAGAGGCACAGTTAACCAGACCAGACTAAAAAAAACAGGCGCTGCTACAGAAAATACTTCCCCTTCTTTCAACCACACAGAAAGCCTTTCATAATCCAGACTGCTGACTTCCCAATTTAACCTAACATGAGCATGGGTCTAACGCGGCATATTTTAGGGTATCTGTGTCCAAAATACTGACCTAAAAAACAATTTATGTTAAAAAGCACACTGAGCCTGAAAATCTACATACGACATATAAACATAAACAGCACATACAGTGAAGAATCTGGTGAGGTAAATATTAGGAATCAGCTCCATCTGCTGTTACTTAATAACCATTAAATTAGTTCTTAAAGCAGATAAAACGTTTTTCACTGGAGCTAAGATACAAATTATGATTATCTTACCATTGCTAGTATAAATCCTGAAATAAATACTGAAAGAGTCACATAGTACTTTTAGATATCATGTGATATTTTATGGTGAGCGTATTGAGGGAAAAGTTGGTTTCTTCTACATGAATAAACGTTGTAAAAAGGCACTTTTGGAGGCAACCTTCCTATCAGTCTCGGATTATGGTGACATTTTATACACCTCTGCTTCAGCTGCGACTCTGAAGCCTCGGACGCTGTTTATCACTCTGCACTAAGATTTATGACTGGTGATATTCAGAATACTCATCACTGAGAGCTGCATGTTCAGGCTGGGTGGCCCTCTCTCTCTCTGTAAGCCACGTTAAACACTGGGATTTATTTATTTATAAGGCCCTTTCTGCTTTCGTGCCCCCTTGCATTAACTCTTGGCTGTCTTTTAACATGGGCGTTTATCAAATACACTGAAATGATTGGACGTTGCAGGGGCTGGCTGCTTTTACCAAACTTGGAAAATCCAGTTTCTCACATTGTGCACCCGCAACCTGGAGTAACATGCATCTCATTTTTATCCTAAGGGTAATTCAAATTGTTTAGCCTCATCTGATAACTTCTAGCTGTTCGTGTTAACTTGATTTGTCTGCTTTAAATTACAATTGCTTAATTTATCCCAAAGGTTTCATTATTTTATTGATTTGGCTTTTTATTGCCGTTATAACCATGCTTCCTATTCCTGTCTCTTGCTCTCCAGGATCTTCTGTCAATGTTTTTTACTCGACTGTATCTCTACCTTAATGTACTGCTGAGATAAAATGAAGGCAAACTGAAAGATTGGAACTGATACTGTCAATCAAAATGAAATCTTCTGCAAATAATTCGAGAAACATGACTGAAAGATGTTTTTATTTTCAAATACCTTGACCATCATTTTCTGTCCGCATTAATTTGTCCATAAGATGGATCCATGAATTACCAAGTGCTGCCCATTGTCGCCTTCTTGGTGCATTCTATACACAAATCTATGTACACAATTACTTCAGATCCACATGATGATGATGTCAAACATTTGACAAGGGTTGCTGCCCGATCCTTTGGATTGGCAAACGAATAAGAAATAAAGGTTATAACCTTTAGCAAAAACAACATCTCACAAATCGATTCACATTGACACGTATTTTTTTCCTTGAAATTATTAGAAAATAAAAAAAAAAGCAAGACCATGTAGGAAAGTGGTGAAAAACACACCGTTCTGATTCCTTCAAAATACAAACAAAATCTGAAGAAAAAGGAACGGCCTGGAGACGATGACGCATAAAATACTATGTACAATAAAAAGCGCAATCTACTATGCAGGTTTCAAGGGTTCATTCCTGAATGGGCCTGGAGTTGATTTTAATCGTCCTCTTTGTGAGTTGTGCTCTACTGACTGGTTACTGAGGAGTCAGAAGAAGGAGCAAGGTAAGAGTGAAAACAGACTTCCCATAGGATGCTGTGTCATAAATACAGTACGTTATGACCACTTAGTGATCGTTCTGCGGAGCACTCTGACTGGCTGTCGACTTTTCACAGTCCAATGTTCCAATTACAAATGGCACAGCGTGTCACACCCCAGAGGCCGTCTGGCTATTGTAATCGGTGGACTCCATTTTGAGGATGTACGGGATGATGCTGTCAATCTGCACGTTGCCAATGAGGCCAGCGAAAAACAGCTCCTCGGTGACAGCTGCACTTATCAACCTGAGGGCAGGAAGACGCAGCAACAGCTTGGATAACCTGAGAGCAACGAGGGAGAAAGGAGGCATTAATTTGAAACAAACCGTATCGAGTACATCTATGTTACTGTCATGAATCTGTCTTGCTAAATATAAAGCAGAAGCAAAGCCTACTGACCGATAGGAGTCTTCTGGGTAGGTACTGGTTACGTAGTCCTGCAGCTCCATGTAGGCCTTCTCCTGAAACCGTTCTATCTGTGGAGTATTATCTATGCCGGGGTGATCTGGTACAAAAACAACATATGCTCACAGTCAGACATTTTTCAGGATTTCCCTCTAAGGGTTCTGTATGTCGTTTTCATTTTGTAAATTAGCCAGCTGTGCGCACCGGGACTAAAGAGAACGATGGCTTTGAGGTAGGCATATTCATAAGAGTCTGGGGACAGCTTGGTCATGCTGTTACAGAACTCCTGCATCCTCCAGATGTGCTCCATGACCAGTTTTACTCGATCTGGGGACAGCTTGTCTGCAGGAGACAAAAAGGTTCAGAGGAGTGAAGGATGCATGGGGCCGAGCACGAGTGTAGCTCTTAGCAAATTCAAGACAAACAGTGTCGCAAATGTAAACACGGCAGGTTTGCAGGGCATATCTTGGTTTCCCTTTTGTATCACACAGAAAAACATTGTAATCCTCTTGTCTGTATTGTATTCAACGTTAAATCTTGCCGGCAAGCAGCAGCAGAGCCCTCCTACCTTCCTGTAAGCTGGTCTGCAGATGGTTGATAATGGCACTTAGGATGGTACCAACATTCATAACGTTGGAGCACTGTGCCAGACCCAGGGCAAACAGTTCATTCCAGCAGGCTTTCATCAAGTTAATGTCATTGTCCTGACCACTGCGAAATAAAATTAGATCAATTGAAATGTATTACGGTATTACAGCTGCCATTTTGCAAATGACATGTAATGACACAGTCTGATAGCTGTATTTATGAAACAGTGAAAAATCTTGCGACAATGGCTCACCCAAGGGTTTGAAAGGCAGGAATGGAGCGTGCCCAGTGCATAGAGAGGAAAAGTAGCCGCGAAGCTGACTCACAGATGTAGTTGACATTGAGGTACTCTGGCACAGGCAAAGGCATCATAAGCTGCAAGAACAAATTACAGAGTTGAGGGAGAAAACATGACTGCAGTGTTTATCTGAAAAATGTGCGACTCAGTAAAACATAAGCAGGGGTTTTGGATTTCATCCCAAGGATCGAGGTCAGCGGTCACATTTACCTTGAAAGGGATATGGCTGTCAGAGAGCAGAGGTCCTTCCAACTCCACCACGGGACCCGACTGGTCCCCTGACATCAGCTGCATTGTGGTCTCCAAGGACTCTGCTTCTGTGCCATCACCAGGGTGTAGGACTTTGGCCAGGGTGTCAAAAGCTCTAATAATGTGCAAAATATAAAGACAAACAGTTCACATTAAAAGATCCACATTCTGATTTAGACATTTCATATAATGCAGCTCAAACAGACAGAAAATACAGCATAGAGCTCAAAGCACTGCAGTGCACCCTTGGCATACGGTACATTTTTGATTAACTAGGGGTGAATCTAATTAAGTCCATACGAGCGGAGTCAGAAACCACATGGCCCTACAGGAAATTGTATTAAAGCTTTGTGACAACCATAAAGACACAGCCCCTTGGTTTGTCTCGTGCTCCTGCAGATCTCCTGTATATAGATCAATTTATTCACAAACAACTACTGGTCAGTGTCAAAGTCACTTGATTCTTTATGACATCTCCCTCACCGAGTGATATCACTTGCAGTTTGCTCATCTCCTTGGATGTCTGTCATGGAGCTGTCCCCGTTGCTAAGCGTTTCATCTCCCATCATGTCATTGCCACTGTCACTTGCCTCCCTGGTCTTGTTGAGGTGGGCGAGGGATGTCACTACATTTGCCAGCGTGCCGAGGTCACCTTGAGATGGGTCATCCTGCTGAACAGTCATTATCAAGCATGTTTCATAAACACAGAAGACTGAATTTGCTTGCACTGCATTGTCGCTTGTGCCCACCATTGAACTACTTCCATAAAGAAGAAGGATATAGTAATAGCATGTCAGACTTAAGTCAAATGTACTGTCATGTGGCTACATCAGCGTTACCTTGTCAGGGGATGCTGGAATCAGGATGGTGTTTTCCAGCTTGGAGAAGGGTTGTTGGATGTTGAGCAACATGCTTGACTCAAGCAAACTTGTAGACCTGAAGTGAGAGATTTAATATTTCAAATTACATTATGTGATAAGGAAACATGTACTATAATGTAAACTCAAACTCTTAGCAGTTTATTTTGAACATGTGCACAATCTGATTTAATCCGTTCCAATGCAATGTCACACGTGTATCATACAAAAATACTGTTTAGATCAGTGCAATTTATTGTATCATATTAGACTGTACTGTATTCTAATAATTGGCTGTACCTGGCAGTTTCCTTGTCAGACACAAAGGTTGGTGTGGCAGCCAGGGGGCTACACAGGTTCTTGCGGATGTAAATTTTCTCAGTGGAGGCTGCACAGTTGAGAGATTTCTCACGGGTGGTCACCTCAACAGGCTTCCTCTCACACTGCACAGCTAAAGACAAAACACAGGCATCACACCTTATTAATGTGAGTCCGAAACAACATATCCACGACTGTTTATATAGGTTATTAGAGTCTCTTACAATCCTGTTTCATGCCCAGAGCTATGCAGCGCTGCAGTCGACAGTACTGGCAGCGGTTTCGGTGGAGCTTGTTGATGGCACACTCTCCAGAGCCCCTGCATGTGTACACTAGGTTCTTTCTAATGCTGCGTTTGAAGAAGCCCTTACAGCCCTCACAGCTGACAGCTCCGTAATGACGCCCTGAGAGATGAAAGACTTGATGGTTGGCAATAAATTGTACATGTGTGTTAATGCAAAATGAATAATGTTAAATCGAATTAATTTCATTTCCTACCTGAAGCCTTATCCCCACAGACAACGCAGTATTCCACAACCGGCTTCACAATAGACTGGTCTGAGCCTTCAGTCACAAACTGACAAACAACCGGAGACAATGGAGTAATTTAATACAGCAAACACTGCAATAAGTCTAGACTGACTAAACATGTTCATGCTTCAGTCATAAGACCTTTCAGTAATTTGTTTATCAAAACTGGCTGAAAGAGGTCACTAATATCCTCCGGCAATACCTGAATCTGCTGCCCAGCCAGTTCAGAGGAGGCAAACAACAGCTGGTTAACCCCAGAGCTGTCTGAAGAGGCGAGGATGACCTTGTTGTTGGGTGCACCTTCCTGCTTGGCCAGGATCACCTTCCCACCAGGGGAATAGTCAGCATTTGCTAAGATAAACTGCTGTTTTCCAGGGGAAGATGGCTCAAGTGCTGTGACGATCTGGATCTTCTGGCCAGTCTGCTGATCAGTTACAATCTATTAGAAATAAAAACAAATAAAACATGAGTACTGGCTGTGCATGCAGATTGTGGGAGAAGTTAAGCTAAATAAAAAACACAAAACAGTGTTTATCATTTGACTACTAAGGAGCAATCGTACAAATTTTAAGATTAAATTAAACTATTCAGCTATTCTTTGCAATTATGTGCAAATTGTGCAAATGTGTTTATTCACAAAAAATGTAAATAGTGTAACAGTCTCTAGCTGTGAACACGCTGCCACATCACCTGGATTCTGTGTCCTAATGCCATACTGCTGTCCGCTGACACAAGTTGAATCCTCTGGGTCTGTCCATCCATTCTGTTACTTCACACACCTTCTTCCACTGCTCTTCACATTAGTGCCCCATGAGGCACGCACACCTGTAGAAATATGTTGTATTTAACATTTTATTAAAGCAAACACTGGATTGGGTGGAGTACCTTTGAAGATCGGACTGACTTTACTTTTTTTTCCCTACTGTCATCAAATCCCATGAACAATAATTCTCAGTACCTTCCGACTTCCCTGTCCTGTCTGTGACATTCAGGCCCAAGCCCATTATATCCTACTGAATCTTTAGAAAATGGTCACAAAGAAATAGATACATTGTTTAAAGGTCAAGCAATTTCCCATAACAGCTTGGCATTGTAGGTTGTCACAAGTATTTAAAAGCAGCAAATAATGATTTTGCTGGGGACTGTTTTTACGCAGATTTGCACACAACTGGGGCACTGGTTAGTATCTATAACCAGTGTTGGATTGTCTAAAACTAAAACTTTTTGTCATTTCATGGGGATTTGTTGACAAGAAGAAAAACACAGAATATCACCAGCCTTATCCTTCAATATATGTTTGAGGTTTGTGTTGAATTAAGCTCCCATGGAACATTTCATTAAACTTTGACCACGTGTGTAGCTCCAATTCTGTTGTAATAATACTGATGTGTGTGAAGAGACCCGGAGCTCGGACTAAAATCATTTCCAATATAACACACTGTACCATAGCTCAGAGCTGTTATTGAGATGACCACTAAGAGCCTGTAAGTCTAACTAATGTTAACATTACAACTACTCCTATCCCTAACGTTTACTAATTTACCTCTCCCGTTAGCTGGAAGATGTGTCTAATGCTTGATCAGTGTTTCTGAGCACAGTTAAGAGCAAACCAAGTCAAATTTGTCTTGAAAGGATCTGTTACGAACCAACTGGTAAACTACAAACATCTGATCTATTTCATAGCGTGTCACAAACTGTTAGTTTGTGGCCTGTTCTAACGAATCTAGCGTTAGCCTGCGTTAGCTCGAAACTGTACTATTGGTGGCCTGATTGTACAAAAACAGCTTGTAATCACTGTAAAGTGACAAGGACTGAGCGGTAAAGCCGTAGCAGCAACATAAACAAGCTCTTGACAGCCCACTATTTAAAATCGATACGGAAGATAAAGGTATTTCTTTTCCTGTGGGTGAAAGGTCAACATTGAAGGGTTAAAGCACGCTAGGGTTCAGGGCCCACGATGCGAATCGCAGCGTCAATGGCGGGACTACGGTTTTGACAACTAGGCAAAACTGTCATTAATTTTTTGCACCGGACTTCCACATTACTCAGCAATTAACGAGATAGCTGATGATTTAACAGTACGACACGCCGCTGTCACCTTCAGAGTTAAATGAATGATGTGGCTGGTTAGTTTATGGAGACTAGTTAGCAAAGCTAGGACAGCAGCTAATGTCAACTAACGGTAACAAGGTTAGCTAATACGGCTAAGCCTGCCGGCTAAGTAGCGTTTCCGTGAACAGTACTATTGTTGCCGAATCGCTTGTCACAGCTACACGTAGGCATGTGAAGTTTGTCAACGAATCTGCTATGCAATCGAATACACACAACAGCATTATTGCATACTTGCGATTTTTAATTTGCGCTGGGCTCCGGACGACAGTGCTAACGTGCTAGGTTAGCTGTTTGCTAGCTGGTAGCTAATGGCTGCCTCCCTGCTGTAGACCCACTGAACACTCCCTCCCTTCCTGTGTTAACGTTACTGGCCCTTCGTGTCTCTTTCACAAACCTCTCATGCGCTCACATTAGTTAACATTTCTTACCTGTGAAGAAAATGTTAGGTCAGATGGTGTACACTCCTCAATAAATTAATATTTTAACTGTTTTGCTGCAGTTGGTGGGAGGGTCAGAGTTCGTGACCTTTTTTCATCAATAAAAGAGTTGTGCGCATGCGCAGTTGGTTTGCCGGACTTCATGGCTTCCCTGGTGTGTGTATGTTAACAAAATGTTATTTTCCTATGACTTAGCCTCATCTATTTTTAGTATATTTTATTTTATTTTAGTCACAGGACCAATACCGTGTCTCTGACAGCATTGTACTACAATATTTTATTCCGGATTAATTAAAGCTCATTCAGAATAATAGTTTTTCTAAAGGGATAAGAGGCCACCTTATTGAAGGTAATATTATGAATTCAGTTAGCCAAGAATGAAAGTTCAAGTTTTAAAACTGATGATACAATGAGCAATGAATCACCCTGCTGCTCTCCGCTGGCTACTCAAGGAGCCACAGTTGCATTATTGCTGGTATTTCTGTGACACTTTAACCATGTTTTTACAATTAAATGGATTTTTCATAGTCCCATATTTCAGTACAAAAAACTTCGGCAAAAAATATGACTACTACTACACAGTCAGTTACAGTACAATGAATACAACACTTATTTCCGCATTTTCTAACTATTCACATTTTTTCCCCTCTTTGTACAGTTGACCACCACAAAAACAACAGCCAACCAAATTTTATTTCAGTGAAATTTGAGAACATTTCATTTACAATCCACTATATTGTACAACTGATTTGTGTGTTGAGATATAATCTATGTATAGCCATTTGAGTTGCTTAAGTGCAATACACATTATGGTACAGTTATGTTCAAACAGTGAATATTCCCCACGATACACTATTAAGACTGAAGGTTAGTCTCAAAGTTACAGAAAGACTTCATGATACAATGTGAGAGCTTCTTATACAAGCATTAAGAGTGCACATTGTGTGTTCTACAGCCAATTTCACACCTGTGAAATAAAGTAATTATTCCCAAACAACACAAATCATCTGTAGGATTTGTTTCAACCTCTAAAAGTTATTTGGTAGATATGAGCAGGTTGCTAAAAAAAAATAATTAAAATGTGAAAAATCAAAGTGCAGCAGTCTAAAATAGCTGCAGATGATTGCGGCGTGATTCCACCACCACAGAAGTGCTCTAAAAACAGAGTGAAAGGTAACAAGAGTATCTCTGATAAAAACAATAAAATATTTGGATTTTATTTCAGTGCAACGGCAACTGAGATTAAAGCACTGTGGCTTCTTTGAATGAGTCGATCCATCTGTTAAAAAAAGAGAAAAAGATTATTATTAGTAGAATTACTGCTGTCATGATAGACAATGACGAGTGTCTCCCGTCTTTATACTGTACCTCTGTGCTGTTTTGACGTCATCAGCTTTAAAAATGTAGTAAAGGGTGTTTTTGTGGTAAAGCTCAAACTGTGTCTTCTGCAAAGAATTGACTTTCAGCATAAACCCTAACAGGGGTTGACTCTCTAAGGCTGCGACATCCTGCGTGAAGACACAATAAAAGATGATGTTAGATGGACATGAACTCCTGACACCCTCTGGTTGAATTAGGACATGACGCTGGTAAAAGCAGGAGACCTTACCTCACTTGCAGCGTACGTGTACAGGACCTTGTCTTTGATGACGAACCACAGCCTCTTCCCCTGCTTCTTATTGCCCTTTGACCTCTGCAGGTACCCACTCATGGAGGAGTCTGTGTTCGCCGACACCTGAAACAAGTAAAAACCCATGTGATGAAACATCAGGTCATTATCAGAGCTGAGGGCGATCGGGACAAAGCGTGACTCACCTCTTTGAGTGCTGCAGGTATCTTCTTCTGCTTCCTGGAGAATGCAAAGGTAGCTTTGTTTCCAGGGGATACGGCTGCTGACGGCGCTTGCCCGCCTGATGAACAGAAATGTGCAACACGGAGTTGTTTATATATAGAGAAAATACAGAGAACACAAGGTCTCCCTGTGTCTTATCCACAGTGATGTTTCAGCCTCAGAAAACATTAAAATATGAGGATGAGAGTGTGTTTGGATCAGAAGGCAAACAATGTTGGAAGGAGGCCAGACTCACTTTTCTGTTGGTGAAGAACAAGGAAACACTGGTCACACACTCTTGCCAGTTTGTTCTTTCGGTATTGAAGACAGTGTTTGTTAGAGGAACAAGACTGGCACACCACCTGATGGGAACATAAATAAAACCCACTTGGTAATGACAGTAAAAGAGAACAAGGATGAAAATAAAAACAAAGACAAAGCATAGCATGAATAAAACCACATCTCAATAAAATGTGCATGAAATCTGCACGCTTTTTTGTCTCCTCACCTTCCCACATGCACGGCAGTGGTGTCGTCTCCATGTTAGGGTGAAGTCACAGGTGCAGATCATACACATGGTGGTGCGTGTGTCAGGGATCCATATAGGGGCTTTGGATCCCAAAGGAGCACCATCAGCACCATTCTTCAGTTCTACCTGTAAAGAAATATAAAAACACAGGATTTAACTATGGTTCCTCAAACACACACTGTAAAATAGACTTGTTTGTATTCATCACTGTAACAGGCTCAGACACTGAATAAAAAGAAGTACAGGAGGTTCACTTTTAAGTTGTTATCTCACCTCTTCTAGCGACTTGCCAGATATAAAACTGATCTTCTTCCTGGTGTAGTCACTGATCGCCGTGGAAATTGCCTCAAGCCATTCATCTCGCTCTGTGGCTGAACTGCAGAGAGAAAAAAATGAGACTACACACCTACACAGCGTTCGCAGACCTGTGCACTTCAAGGAAAAACACTGGATGACTGTTATGAAATGACTTATGAAACAACATGTTCTTAAATTCTTATTATCTTTGATCATTACCTCGCTGAGAGAATGAAGGAGCGCTCCACGCTCTCGATGTTCAGCTCATTCTGATAGGCCTCTTGGCTTGGTTTGCTAACCTGTAATTATTTTCATTGTGAGCCGTGATGGCAGCGTAAAACATATCTTGTGATAATTTAGAACGCATACATGTGAAAAGATGAAGAGTGCAAGGAAATAAAGCGTGAAGTTCTCACCTTCATCCCAGCCAGAGACAGCATGTTGTTGAGCTTGCACTGGCCTGACTGAACAGGAGTGGTATACAGCAATGTGTCGTTAAACTAAAGGAGAAATGCCAGAGAAACATAATTTATTTGCTTTTTGACACACCAAAGAGGAGCTCTGAGTAAGATTAAGAAAAGGCATGTTTTAGACTCACTGATGGTAAGAGAGTGTGCAGGAAATCAGCTTGGGCAGGTGAGTGCACTATTAGTGTGATTCTATTATATACAACTGAGAATGAAAGAGGGAAGAGGGAATTTTTACTGTACCAGGAAGAACATTCTGGGCTGCATGACCTTCCTGGACAGCTTGTTAAGGATCCCCTCTTTCAGGAAGATCTGGACCACAAAAATGTCATGAGAACACATTGAGTCATGTTTGTTGTTTCACTCATTAAAGTTACTGTGTTTGATGGTTATCGTCTGACTCCTGAATGTAAAAATGTCACTCAAATTTACAGCAGATAGTGCAGACAGTGTGGTTGTTCTGCTCGTGTGATTTCCCGTTTGTTGCATTAATTCTTACAAATTAACAACCTCATTACTGATACTATTACTTATTACAAAATCTAATGTGAGTACTTCTTAAAACAGACTTACTCGCCCAGGCAGGACGATCTCATGGTGGCCTTTCAGACTGCACTGCACCTGGATCAGCTTCTGGAAGTTATCCTGAGACGAAAAAAGTGGACATCAGCAACGTGCATGGGGCCTTTTATCAACATGCTAATAGGAGATAGAGTAGATGCCTGATTTCTTGTTAGCTCTCACCCCTTGTTTCATGATGTCGTTGGCATGATTGGCCACCTCTTTCACTAGTGCGAGGGCAGCTGAGTGGATAAAAGAGTGAAATGGTCATTAATATGATGGACAGTGTTTTCATTCTGTTGACACCATCAGGTGGGTTTGATGCACTTTAAAAAAAAGGCCTGGGTTTACCTTGTGTGTCCCTGTAATCGGCTGAGTCTTGGGACAGGTTTTTCAGATAGTCTGAAACGTAAATTGCACACACTGAATAGTCAGGATCAACAGTCCAACCAAACAAGTGAAAATGCCTTCACACACTGGGTTAGAAGTGCTCAGTATTCTGCAGTAAATTCCTAGAATGTAATCTGAAATTAAAATCCTGGATGAAAAGGTCTGCAGGTGCTTACATAATACAATTATACAAGAGTGACGCCAGGAACATTCTTCGCATTTTGGTACTGAGGGATCGGCCCTGAGCCATTAGATTCATGAAACACTAAGCTCACTCATGTAAGAGCTCGTGTTATGTCACCAAATCTGATTTGGGCTGCACTTCAAAAATCTTATTATATGAGGATTGAAGGAGCTGAACAGGAATTCCAAACTATTGTTGCCTGTCTGGACAGCAGAGGGCAGCATGGTGCCTGTGATGAGACACGACAGGTTGGTGAAACGTGCAAAGCTCAGGAGCCCTCAACACCAACGCTGAAGTGAGGCATGACTTGACTTAGAGATACTGGGTCAAGAAATTAAATGAAATATGAATGTGATGATGTGATGCTGTGAAACGACTTGTTTGCATTCGTACCTGTGAGCAACAGCTGATACTGAGGAATCCTCTGAACAGGCTTCAGCAGGTAATGCTTCAGAGCCAAGTTAGCACAGCATGGACTGGCCTTGGGCCAAAGAAACAAAACAAAATGACAACACATCCCCGACACATGACTAAACAATGAAACCTCAAAGACCCAAAGGACACACCCCCTCAGACACAGAAAACAGGTCAAGCAAGCGTCATTACCTCGAAGTCCCGTACCACCCCGCCAAATGCCGGGTTCTTCTTAGTCTGCTCTTCCAGTAGAGCCACATTCTTGCCAAACTCTTGGATGTATGAGGAGTACATCTTCAGAAAGGGCCCTTTCACCAGGAAGATGTCTGCTAGCCGTGCATTTTCATCCCTGCATACAGAAAAAAGCAGAACGAGATAAACCACACACATCCTTCAGTGTAACATACGGTGGAAGCTGCTGGAAATTCTATATTTCAGTAGGAATAATTCCACAGTATTATTTTGGATTGTGACAAAATTCGTTTTTTAACAACTTTATATAATTATCATTTACAGAGAATATGAATATTTATGTGTAACATTTAAGTTGCTTATTCATGTTTCCTTGTCTGTATTGTTTTAAAGGGGAAAGGAGGGACTCTCAGGCTGACAGACTGGTGGCAGTGGTGAGATTGGGTAGTTTTTCCAGTTACTCTGGAGTGTGGGAAACAAGTGGGCCATAGGGCTTCTTATAAAGGAATAAAACCTCAATCAATACCAAGACAACAAGACAGTAAAACACCCACCTTCTCTCCCTCAGGGTCCACATCACGCTCTGACCATGGTGCACTGCACAGTTTAGTTACCTCACCTTATTTATTGATGTGTAAATAATTACAGAAAATCAAAATGTAATGTGCACGAAAGCTGCAACGATTAATCGTTTAGTTATTAAATATTAGCAGCAGCTAATACAACTATTAAATTAATCGCCAGCTATTTTGACAATCGATTAATTAATTTTTCAGTAAGTAATTTTTTTAAGGAAAAAAAAAATCAAAAGTCTCTGTTTTCTTAAAGTACACAGTACATGGCCAAAAGTATGTGGACACCTGAACATTATACCCATGTGGTTGTTGAACTGATCTAATTGAATAACTGTGAGTGTTAATATGCAACTATAACACCCCTCACCCTTCTAGGAAGAGTTTAGAAGCTAGCTGCAGGGACTTTCTCCCATTCTGGCACAGCAGCATGAGTGAAGTTGCCCACTAATGTTGGCTTACAGCTTTTGACCCAGTTTGTGCCAAAAATGTTGAACAGGGTTGAGGTCAAAGTTCTGTGCAGGCCAGTAAACTCTTTGAATAATGCATAATTGAGTCAGCATTAATACACACACAATGCTTCTGTAATGATTAAATTGTACCAGTTGGCCACTCTCAGCTCCAGCTCTCTGAGCAGGTCTTGATTGAGTTTGTAGAGCTGTGGGAGGTAGTACAGGATCTGGTCGAGGAGCTGCTCCTCAATCACAGGCTTCCCATTCTGACGAGACGCTTTGGACACGGCATCACGGAAGTCCTGTGGGTCAGATCATAAGAGAGACAAAGAGTCAGCTGGTCAAAAACAGGAAGTCAGACACAGAGGGGAAAACCTAGAGTGTGCCAAATGAGGTATTCACTAAAATGCAGTCTGATATAAAAGGATCACAATGGTGATCCAGTATTGAATCTCAATGAGGATGGACCGAAAAAATACAGGTCATGTATCATGGTTTCCGAAAACAGAACTACAAGTGAGTAAAGCTCCATGAAGCTTAAAAGCAGACTGTCCCTTTAAGTTAAAGTCAGAAAAATACTGCTGACCCATGACCTACACACCTGACTCGCATTAAGCATTCTTAAATTTCCAGGATACTGTGAATCACAAATAAAAAAAAGCAAAAAAAGAGCCTGAGGGTGCTGTTTGTGCTCCTCTTTCTGATGATGTGGTGGTTTTTTTGGGGTGGTTTAAGGGGACACATGGCAAATAAAACTGCTTGCAGACTCAGCAGCCTGTTGAGAGCTCCTGTGGTTAACATGCGTGATCTCTTCCTACTACAACAGCTGACTGCGCAGGAGAAGCGTCATGTAGAAAACGGTTCAGAAGGGGAACTCGTAAGGAATACTGATGTTTCATGACATAAGAAAAGATAACAACAACAGGGTTTACGAGAAGCTGTATACTTCAGTGTGATTTTCATAGAGATTACATGCTCGCCTGTGGGTTGAGAATATTCTCTGAACGCTGTGGACATAGACAAAACCATGCATTTTCATCAAGCCAAAAATCAAAGCTGTTTTATCTTTCTGTTGCTGGAAACGGTGAATTTTCACCTGACAGAATCAGTAAACAGAGCATAACACAAGCACTTCTGAAAATATGGCTGAACTGATAACTCTGATAAAAACACACAACAAATGGCACGTTATGTTATCGTCTATCACCGTGTGGAGAGCTGGCCGGGTGCCTCGTCGAGATGGAGAAAGAACAAATACTAAGTCACCTCAACATTCTTTTGAACTTGTTATGACTGTTTCTCATTACTGGACTCCATTCCTCCACAGTCTGCAGAGACCCGAGCACATCCTGTCTGTGCTCTGCAGTGAGGAGTCATCATTTATGACTCAGTACTACTACAATCTCTTTTCATGGCCTTTTTCTCCCCAAACATCTGCTCATATGAGCACGCTCATCCTTTCTTGTGAAAATAAAGAAGTGGAAAAACAACAGCTCAGGAAAAAGATCTTTAAATTTCAAGTAAGGGACCTGAACTGCGAGCACAGGTTCACATAGGCCTCAGTTAAGGCGTCAGTATGCTCCAAACAAAGTGTCTGTTGACTGAATAATCTATGAAATCTTTCTGACTGCAGGGCTGCATCTGCAAATGTCTGTAAAGGTGGAGGCACACTTGAAAAAAAACTAGTTAACATTTGAAGGTGGAGTTTAAAGCCAGCAGTCAGAGAGAGGGGGGAGAAGCATTATTGTTTAAATTTGGGGTTAACGGCACACATCTTTGGGTAATCTTTCCTGGATAGCATTTAAAGTATAAAATGTACACGCCAAAAGTGTCAGAAATTGTTGTTTATGAAGAACGAAAGCAGACCCTGAGAGAGAAGTTTAAATCCTGCTTCTCATGCACACCTGGCTAATTGCTGCATGAAGTGGGCGTGAACACATGAGTGTCGGTTTCGGAAAGTTACAGAAATTGTCAGATGCCGCCTCCACAAGTCCAACTTTACCTTTCCGAAACCAAAAATCTGACAAGGCCAGTTCACGTGATGATTGTCCAGGTGGGAGGAGGTGAGAGAACAGGGTTCTTCCTCTCTCTCAAGCTCTCCATCTCTATTTCTGACACTTTTCATGTGAAAAACCAAATGAAACTTCCAGAAAAGACTGTCTGAAAGTGTGTGCCATTTTTCCCCAAATGTAAACAATTATTGCACGTCAGACCTCGTTATGATGCTCATTCTGTCTTTGGGTTTGTGCCATTCAGAACAACTATAAACACTTTTGCCCTCGGAGATGGTCAGATGATGTGTCATATGACCTAGTTCTTTTAGAGCATAGCTCCACCTTTAACAGGAATCTTTATCAAATAGTTGTTCACTTTCAGCCTGTGAGTCCTGTTCTTCTTGCAGAGTTTGATATTCAGGATACTGTCATCTGTGTGCATGAACTGTTTTTTTGTCTAAGGGAGTTAAGAGATTCATAAATTTTACATGGAGTTTTGTACAGTTATATCACAGGCAGTGGATCTTAATGTAAGTAATTTCACTTTTAAGATCATAAGAGGATGATTGAAAGCCAGTTAATACAAATATTAGGTGTGTTTTCTGACATTGTTTCTCAAATATATTTTGGGGGATTTACAGCAAAGAAACCACATCATCATATCATTTTGGCGGCTTCTATCCGTCATGGATTAAATTTGTCAAACCACCACGAGGAGAAAACAGTGACGTCCAGACAAGGGTTGTGTTACCATCAGATCACACTACGACTGAAAGTCAGGGGAAAACCGTGAGGAATGTGAGGCGTGCGGGCGAGACTGTGGGGAGTCTGGTCTACGCTCAGCCTTATCCTGCATGGGGTGCGCCCCAGTGGCTCGCATAATCAAACACATATGGAGAATGTGGGCTCAGACGGTAGACTAGCACTAGATACACAGAATAACACCGTCTTATCATAGCAAACATGGAGCTTGTTTTTGTGTGCAGCAAAGGGTGATGTGTGGGAGTACTCACAACATGGAGCAACTTCAGGACGTCAACAAACCTGGGAGGACAAAGCATTACAGACGTTAAAGAGGTTATCAAGGATGAGTGGAGTTAAAGTGTTACTTCAGTCTAATGGTAGCCATGCTGATAAATGTGGTTTTATTTGCCAAGGTTTTGAGATATACTGTGGTTTGGAACGGAATAATGTCTGTGATGTTCACAGCATGAAAACACATTACATTTTAGAAATTCAAAAGCCAAGCAGACCTTGCTGTGTTTTCATTTTTTTTTTTACTAGAGAAAAAGTCCCTGTGAAGCCTGTTGACAGGGGCGTGTGTGGATTAACCAGAGTAATGGGAACAACCATTTCTAGGATGAGGTTCAATGTTGTGAGCAACACAACTTTTTTTCCTCTCAACTCAAATGAACTCAAGCAGAGGTAGAAATCTCAAAACCTGGGGAAATAACAACAAAACCATGTCCATGGCTAAACACCCCAGGGTGTTTTCAGAATTTGACTGAAAAATTAGGACTCTTACACTCTCTCAGAGCTCATAATTTCTGTGGCGATGTGGTGAATCTTGCTCTTCTTCTGTCCATTCTGTGTCTGACAAAGGTGCAGAAACACGGATTAGAATTACAATGCACTGCAATAAATCACTGTGTCGATCACGTCTGCTCAAACAAACCTTCTCACAGCGGACACGCGCTGTGCATCATAATGTATTCATGCAGAACTCCTGTTAGCTACAGCACGTAGCTGATATACATGAGGTCAACACAAAAGAGTTAAAGGGTCAAAAGGAAGAAAGGTTCTTCCCCATGTGAGTCTGTGAGAGGCTGCAAAGAACAAACCCCGTGAGATGACTCCAGGAAGTATTTCTGAGCACTTCCAGGGACTAAAGTCATAAATCAAACAGTGTCTGCTTCTCACCGGACTCTCCTCGCGCTGCTCAGGGTCTCCTCTACTCGAGATGGAGCTGCTGTCATCCTCCTCATCTGAGCTGCTGGCCAGGATGTCATCATCAGAGAGGCCATCATCCAGGGATGCCACCTCCTCATCGTCAGAGTTCCTGTCAAAAAGGCGGGATGTTAGAGTCAGAGGAGAATAGAGGCCACTGCCAGAACATGAACACATGTACAGGTGTTTTTGGACACACAGATGCAGCTGCAGGCATCTATCAAAAACCCTGTGAATGCAGCACCCGATGACACACATTTAGTCATTCACGTGCTGCATGATTTGTACAAAAAGCACAAAAACGTGAGGATGCTTTTTATAGAAGATGGGAAAAGAGATGAGGTTTGAAATAAAAACACCTTTGTCAGCATCTAATCAGGGGGAGAGCGTCTTTCTGAAAGAAAAAATGTCAGTCCAGCAGTATTCAAACATTTCCTGCTCTGATCTAGTGGGAGTCATAAAAAAGAACACACAGGAAAGGGAGCACTTGACACAACCGGAAAAAAACATTTGGTGATAATCATCAGCACTGTCACATAACCCTAGCCTTGGGTCCGGCTGCCTGTATTCAGTCACAGAGCAGCAGTTTGGCTAAATGCTGCCATGTCCAATAGAAACTGAAACACCGGACAAACCAAACACACTTCATCGCACACTTTGCTTATCTGACCCTGCAGCGCTACAATGACTACATGTGAATCGCGGAAAGAAAACTGCACCAAAGAGAAACTACGTAGCTAAAATGCCACAACTCCCTGAGGGAGCGCTACATGCGAAACAGCGGCACCTCCCTGAACAAAAATGCAGAAAAAGACGTGGGCCAATGCTGAGTCTTACACTGTGTGGCAGGTTTGCATTAGCTGCTGCATTCGACTGTGACTGGTCTCTGTTTGTGAGCTGCTCAGCGTGTTTTTAAGCATGTGACTGTGGCACAGTTTGATCTAAAGAGGGGTGACACACTAAGCTGCGCGAGTGTACAGTTACACAAACCGTAATCCTATTTTTCCAACTGACTTCTGCTCACTAGTCATTCACAAGACAACAGACTTTGCATAAA
The DNA here is from genome assembly GCF_051107435.1 of Chaetodon auriga. Lineage (NCBI taxonomy): Eukaryota > Metazoa > Chordata > Actinopteri > Chaetodontiformes > Chaetodontidae > Chaetodon > Chaetodon auriga. The sequence continues at coordinate 8,992,910 of NC_135079.1, read as the reverse complement.
AGGATCATTAAAAGCAACACATAAACATAATTAAAGTTTTACTTTGCTAATTAAACACCAGGCCGGCTGTTCTGTTCTTCACCTTCCTGAGAGCTACTGTGTATCTGCACATATATCTTTACTTTCGATCCCATGTTTTGAGCATTTCAAAACTGAATTAGAAAAGGAACAGCAGCGTCTTGTTCCAGTAGCAATGTCTCTATTACTCTGCTTAATTCACAAACCTCACTATTTAAGAGACTGTTAAAAACTTTCAATTACCGGCAACATGTGCTGCTGCTCTAATAACAAGTTTTACTGCTTTATTGCTTTAAACAGCACAAATCAGATCTTTGTATTTGAGTGAGTCTCAACAACTGATACTGTCTCTGAAAACCTGAGTAACAACAACAAACATTATGTGCAAAGGCTACAATAGAGATTAGAGCTGAATGATATGCAAAAACTATCATATTGACAGACATTGCAAATGCGATACGAGTCACATTTTAGTGGGAACGTTCATTTTTGTAGTGGAAAAACATAGAAAAATGATGATGTGATCATTGTTGAGGCCTATACCAAACAAATAAACTCTCCTCTGTTGGCCAAGACATCTGTGTAGCACCGATTTAATCCAATATATATACCGATTTCAAACATATTTTAATTAATTGCAACTCTACTAGAGATACTAAAAAGCGTCTTTAAGAATAGAAACACTTGGAGTTTAAACGCCTTTTTAGTGCTTCCACACTGCAGTGCACTGGAGCACTGCACCCTGTAGGCTCTACATTTCTTGACAGACATTTTGTAGTAATTGCACAGATACTCCTGCCTTCTGGCAAAAGGTCATCTTTTGTTAGTGTTGCTGCTGATAATTGCTTACGGCTTTGTGCATATGTAAAGTTATGAGCAACCAACAAGCCATCAACACTGTGTAAGCACGTGCACCACTCGTCAAACTCCCCTGACGGGAACCTGTAACAAAAGACACAGAAACAATGGGACCTGCTTCTCTGCCATCTTCCCCTTTTACAAATGACTGGCCAATCGGGGGCAGAGTAGGACGGGTCTTGACTTCACCATCCTGGGCAAAAAAAAACCTGTATGCAGTATGGTGAAAAAAGCAGTTACAGGTGAAAGCGGTTCTGGATTTTCAAATGAATGGTGGGACACAAAAAAACACAAACTCTCCAATTATATTAGTAGGACAGGATGAAGTCATTCTATAATTAACTAGATCGTTTACAGATAGAGCCTCTGGTGGTTTCCTGCATCTCTTTCAGGAAACAAGGGTAATCACCTACAGCATAATAGTAAGATTGCAGAAACGCAGAGACAGAAATGAAAGCCATCATTATCTACCTCTCACAGTCTGTTGGTGTCTGACACTGTTGGTGTCCAGTGTTTTTCTCGAAGGACATATATGGCTCCTGCTCCTCATAAATGCCCTCATCACTATACACTGGGTCACGCCAGGCCGTCGGCTGCGACAGGGAGGCCTGAGGGGATGTCACGGCCGGTCCAACATGCGTGTTCATGTAGTCTGGTATCTCCTCGTAGTGAGGGGCGTTCTCATAGTAAACAGCGCCTTCTCTTCCAGGCGAAAAGTCCTCTCCGTCCACGCTTTGCTCTACTCCAATCAGCGGGCAGGATAATTTCCGTTCAGCCCTGGGATGCTCGTGGAGGTTCTGAGACCTGTCCTGGTCCCCGTCCACACTTTGTTCGTTATCATTGGCGGTGCGGTCTGGGCTCTGGCCTCCTTTCCCTCTCAGCTTGGGAAGCATCTTCACCGAAAGCTTCAAGTCCAGCAGTTTCAAGAAGGAGTTCCTCTTCTGTCCGTCAGAGCGAACGAGGTCGGCACCAGAGAACGACTTGGCCCTCTGTTTGCCCAGGCTGGACCGAGCAGGCTTGATGGCCTCGGCTCTAAAGAGGTTTCTGCTTGTTTCTTCGGCTGGAGGAGAAGGCAGCTTCCTCATTACTCTCTCTTTCAAAACACAGTCGTCCACAGAAAGGTCCGGCCTTTTCTCCTTATCCTCTAATTTTTGTTCTTCTGTCTCCTCAGAGGACTCGTTCTTCTGCATCCATGCCAACGGGCTGCTGTGTCTCTGGGGCTTCTTTGGAGCTACCTTGACCAGTACATCCTCTGCCGTCACAGTGATGGCAGGAGGCTGGCTGAGCTCTGGTGGATTGAGCGAGCCGCTAGAAGGAGGACTAAAGTCAGTGTAGACTGCCTCCTGATCATGCGCTCCTTCTATCTCCTTCTCCACCTCTTCATCCTCCTTATCAACCGATACCTCCATCTCATGGCTGCTGCTGTCCCAACCCAGGTCTTCCTCCTCCACATCCTTTGGGAGTGTCTGAGGAGCAGAGGTCGGTGCTTTCTCAGGTGCAGACAGTAAAGGCTTTTTCCTGGGCGGAGGGGCTGGCATAGCACAGGCTCTTCTCGCAGACAGAAATATTGGCGGCTTGTTTTCAGCAGGTACGCTGACACACACTGACGAGCTGCCCTTCCCCTCTGATGACACCTTCACCTCACTGACGTTCATACCCCTCCTTTCCTGGCTAATAGTCTCTTCCCTCTCCTCCTCCACCTTTTCCTGGCGGGTCAGCACAGCCATCCTGGGTTTCCGTGGCACAGGGACAGGGACGGGCTTCCTAGGGATTGCTGGGACTGGTTTGGGTTGGGGCACGCAAGACATTTGCTCCAAGCCAAGAGCATCTTCCTCCTGTCCTCGCCCAGGTGCACTGAGAGGTATTATGTTACCATTTGCCTCATCGCTCCATGTTCTGTGAGGAAGGGACGGCCTAACAGTCACTGGATTGATGTCTGTGTTGAGATTTTTGTCTGAAGTAAATGTTTCTTGAAGAGGTTTGTGGTTTGTGAGGTGAGTATTAGTGGAAGCAGTGATCATTGTCTCTCCACTGTCCTCCACACTACCTTGAGATGTGGGAAGAAGCTTTCTGTTTTGGTCAGTTTTACCCTTGTGCAGCGTTGTCAAGTCTCTCTCCAGTTTGTCTGTGTTTGCTGATGAGTTACTGATGCACATGCAGTTTTCATGGTTACACAGACAAATAGGAATAATATAATCCCAATCTGGCTTTTTGTTCTCTTGCTGTATTCCATTTTGGAAGTTAAGAAGACCTTCGGTCCGTGGGCTTTCTGTTCTGTTCTGTACAGATGTTTGGTGCAGGCTCTTTGAAGCCAGTGGTTTGGATTCCACAGCAGTGGTGAGTTTGGAGAGGCAAGGTTTGGGGGCCAGTACTGGTTTAACCCTCCTCGGTGTGCCAGGAGACGGGAGCGAGAGGCCCTCTCTTCTGGGGGTTGAGGGAGACAGCCCTGGCCTCAAGGGTTGGGCCAGCTTTGGTTTCGGAGCCACAGGTGGTTTGTGCATACCTGAGAAGAGAAAAACAAAAGATATGCAGGTTAGGTTTGATGTAAAGTTTTTTCCTCTGAATAAAAACAAAATCTAATATATAGATCCAGATGTCATCTGACAGATGTTGCCCTAATTAGAGTTCACTCTTTAACTCTGTAGTACTGATCCTAACCTAGTGACAGCTTAGTTTAAAACGACTGCAAAGTGCTAAACCCCACCGGGGGGTTCAGATATCACATGCCATTTGTTTGTCACTCCACACGGCAGCACAGTAATCCGGCTAATGGCCCATGTCAACAGGCAGAGGAGGAGAAGGAGGAGGAGGAGCAGATGGGAGATGAAGAGGGGGAGAGAAACAATGGAGGTGGTGCAGGAACTGGAGAAAAGTCACGCAAACTGGTACATCTGGCTGAACTGGTGTCGGAAAATTTTCTGCGGTCGACTTAACAGTAAGATGCTGCCAGGGAAAGATGTTGTTATTTTTCCCCTCAGTAAATCACGTATTTCCTTATCCAGCAAGCCACGGTTCAACTCTGAACAAATCTACAAAAACACTTTAATAAAGCTTGATTTTGAGATCCTGGGAAAAATCAACCACTGACTGACAGTCATAGAAATGAGTGAGATATGTTGCATATATGAGTGACACACATGTTAAAGGACAGCAGATATTTCACCTCAAACACTACAATGTATTTCTAAAAATCACATGATTACCAGTCATTAACCTGCACAGACACACACAGACAAACATATTCACGGCTATTTTATCTGATCTGTTGTTTTTATCTTCTTAAAACACTAAAGAAATTTGTTTTGTTGTTTTAACTTTTAATTCCAAAAGCGTAACAGGAGACTGAGAGCTGCAAATTAGCTCCAGCGAGACGCACCACAGTAAATACTCTACATCTGTTGCATTGCTTCTCCCTGTGTAACACGGTATATCTGTCCCAAATTAATAAAAAAAACACGCTTCCATCGGAATTTAATTTCCTGATTTGTGGTTTATTTCTCTTCGGTGGCCGCGCAGCCACCGACCAGAATCACCGAGTAACAAGTTTCGGTCACTTACCTGAGTTCATCATCGCTGCACTCACTTGAGTTTCTCTTTTATCAGCTCTTATAAATCACTGCAGCGGACACAGATCGTGTTTTGCGTCCCGGAACATTGCAAGAAGTCGATCCAAAAGAAGTTGTGTGTCAAAAAGCCACCGCCTCCGCTTTTAGTCCGAGCGGCGTGTGTGATCCTGCGGCGCACAGTTCATTCTCACTACAGCGGCACTGGCTGCCTGCCAGCTATATGAACCTCTGAGCTTCCTTTTTGTTTCTGTTAACAGTCCACTAGGGGTCCCCGGGAGCCACAAACCACCAGAACCCATCAAATCAAAAGGTTGGTAACTGCAGAGTGTGAATAAGTGCACCATTAAGCCCTAAGAGAGAAGATCCTGAATGCTTTCATGGCAGGTTGTTGTTGTATAAACTACAATCTGCTCCCCATCAGATCAACATTTCTACACTCTACAGACTTTGTTATTGCTCATCATTACGCAGGAATTTTCCAGTACCGCGTGCACATATCTTTCCACATACATCATCATCATCATTGCTAATATTAACACCACTGGTATGACTAAGAAGCCAGGAAGATGAGTGGGAGCCAACTGATCCTTTGTCAGCTGTATTTGATGCTCAGTTGAGGAAGTAAAACTAAAAAAATAAACCATCATTTATCGGTAGTGTTCTCATCATGCAATGACATAGTCACCAGGTTGATTAATCAGTCATTCACACCACAGTTTGCTTTATGTCTGCGAGCGTAATGGCGTAAAGATATTTTTAATCTCAAATGACTCACTCCTTAAATAAAGGTTCAAGAAAAAAGAAAACAGCTCTGGATAGTTTTAATAAATCTGCTCATACTCACTGAAAAACCTTTACAGTAATATTTCCCTTGGATGTTTATATAAAATGAGATTTATTCAGAGAGCACTGAAACATCAGATTATCAGATTATAGATCTTTAGCCCTGATGCCTCGAAGAGTTCTCAGTGAACTCCTTGAGGCCAAATGTTGAAGGACATTTTGCATTTCAGTTGCAGATTAGTTTTATCAGTGGTGCCAGCTGCATAGTAAGTAAATGAGGCATTTGCAGTTTGACTGCACATGAACCTTAAGTTGATACAGTTCGGAGAATCTGTTTTTGTAATGAGTACAAGTGGGCCAATTCCCGTCACCAGGGAATATTCAGTGTGTGATAACAGGAACAACAGGAAGTGCTGGAGTCCTCTTTGGTTTGATGCAAGAGTCTCTGCGTCGCTGCTGTGAGACCTCAGGAATTTGATTGTTTTTTCTGTCCAGGAGGAAGACATTAGACAGAAAATTCACTTCACTTTAACACAGGCAGGGTGATGAATCTTAACGAGAGCACAACGCATAAATTATAGAAGTGCATGTGTCCTGAACCGTCAAGTTACGTTTCAGGAATTTGCAGGAATCGTAGAAACATTAAGCCTGTCACATACATCTCACTGGCCTTTTCCACTGAAGCAGTCAGCGTTATGTCATCCTTTCCTTTCAGTGCTGCATCTTGTGAGCTGTGTGCATCCGTGGCTGCAGGAGTATTCACTGTATCACTGAAAGGAAAGGACAGAAAACTATGAACAGAGACAAAGTAATGAACTTCATTCAACCAAATTCCATCTGTCTGAAAGCTGTTTCAGCAAAACAACTGACCTGTGTTTTGAAAAGCTCGTTTTTATTTAGTTTATTTGTGGTTAGAAATTCCACGATGATCACTGACAGCTGCTCAAAGTTGCATGTACATTCACACTGTATCACTGGTTAGTGATGAGAGTGAATTAGAGTGATGATCAGCTTGTTACAGTAAATCAGATTCACACTGGTGAATGAGGTGCAGTAGTACCTGAACTTGTAGTCTGAAGGCAGGCTCAGACCTAATCTGTAGTCTCCCCTGGTTCTGGTGATTTGGTTTTGAAGGTCCCTGACTGAGCGGCTGTGGCCACTGAATACATAGCCCACAAACAACAGCTTCCCTCTGATGTACATCTGCCACATTAACAAGGAGAGTAAAGATTATGTGTGTGATGGGAACACACTACAGTTTTACTTGTGATGTTTAAGAATCATCACTCAGAGTATTTTGTTTTTAGATTGCAAAGACATGATTAGCACAACCATGTAGATTCTATCTTTTCACAGCGTAAGTCATGTCAGTCATGCAGTTATTTTTTGATTTCACAATAGAGGAACCTACAGTGTGTGCTGCATGCATCATAACAGCTGCTCTTCCTGAGTTTCTGAGAACTCTTGGCCTAAAGTATTCCAGTGCAAGCATTTTTCACGTCATTATGATTCAAGTAATTGCTGTTTGATTTATGGGCTGATGGAGGGATTATTCATTTTACAGCAAAAATCAGTGACTTTGGGCTAAAAATTAGAGCCACCTTTTGTAATTAAGAAGTGTCATCCCTCACCGCTTGTCAGCCTACAGGACTTCTATAATAAATGCCTGGGTTTCTTGGAAAGGACAGCACCTTACTACAGTTGTCCTGGTACCATCCTCCCCTTCCCCTCCCCCATGATATGGCCTCCTCTGCTTCAGGCAAGTAGTGCTGCTGCCACCCAGTGGGAGCAATGCAGACTTTGGCAGAGCCAGCAGCGAGGTTTACTGACCAGGACCATCCCAGGAGCAGCGTTGTGCCGTTGCTGCAGCAGGATGTTCTCCACTCCACAGCTGGCCCTCCCTCCCGACATCTCGTACCTCACCAGGCGAAATGAATCCATCTGGCACTAGATTTGACAAAAATAACCTATTACTGGGTTTCCAGGTGTACATAATGTGCAATAGCCTTCTGACTGTCTTTTGCTGAGCCTTTGCTTTATTGAGTATGCTGTCTTTGTAGAATGAGAATCAATATGAAGAAGAGTTTCTGCACATTTAATGTATTTGCTGATTATGTAAACTGGATGTTATTTACTACAGTGTGGCAACAAACAAGTGATGCACCACCCCATGAATCAGGGACTGTAATGATGCTTACATACGGTATTTAACAGGTGGCCACGGTGAGAGAAATTGTCTTTCTATTATCTTCTCTGCATGTAAGACAGCATTCACACCTGAGTGCACGGCATGGTTCTGTGCTTGTTCCTCCTCTTGTAAAGCCACTCCAGCATGTCCTGATCGGGCGCTGCATGCGTGCTGACCGGCAAAGTCACACACACCACCAGGATCTGATGACTGTGTGGAGGCTGGCCCATAACGAAAGCATCATACTCCAGGTCTGTCACCGCTGGCATCAGTGTAGCGCTGCAGCAGCACCGCCTGCGTCCCCCCTCCCCCTGCAAGGCAGCTCTCAGCAGTGCAGGGCACACAGTGATGGGGCCGGAGGGGGTGTACGACGGCGGGGCTGGACAGAGGGTGACAGCAGAGGGCTGCAAATCTGGACTGTTTGGAATAATCACTGACCTGGCAGGGAGGGGGTGACAGTGAAGCTGTCATTGTAAATATACTCTTGCTCTTAGAAAACTGCAGTAAATGTCATTATCTACACAACAACAGTTTCTAATCCAACCTGTCTGTCAGTAAAACAAGGGGGTCATACTCAAGTTTGATGTTCCCATAAATTTGAAGGGGTCCGATCTGGGTGACGCAGGGCTCCTCCTTTGTCCGCTTCTTTGGTGTCCTGAAAACATACAGGTCAGAAGAGTGAAACAGCCCTTTATAAGGGCTTACATAATGCAGCACACATCCTTGTGAGGTCTAGCAGAGCTGAAGTACTTGAAACTGATCAATGAACAGTGTCTTTCTGCCACTACTACAAAATCAATAACCGGCATCTATTCAAGGATAGATAGATCAATAGATAGATAGACAGGCAGGAGGATGCTTGTTCCTTTGTTTACATGCAGTTACTTATAAATACCCGTCATTATTTTGTGATTTTGGATTACAACAGTAACTACAAGTTATTTTCTATCAATGCAACCTACAACCACTTTTTTGGCCACTTGGGGGCAGCGGAGACACATTGTGAGCACAACATCAACATATCATCACCTTTTAAGTTGATGTGACAAACAAAAACCTCTGTAAGTTCATCACTACGAGCGAACCCTGTCACTTTGTATTGATGATAAAAACATTTGTAGCTGTTTGAAAGTCCATGCCTTTATTTGTGATCTATAGTTTTAAACAAGATATGCTTGTGCCAAACATAGTCACACACCAGAAGCAGAATAAGATAAAGAATTGTAGTTGCGTGCCATTTAGGTGCTTTAGGTAAATTTGTCCAGGACACTTATCGATGGTGAAATCACTCAGCTTATTAAGACACTGTTATTTATGGAAGTTGTCACAGTTTTTGACGTAAAAGCTATTAACTGCCCAACAATCATGTCTCCATGGTCTCCAACACCATGCTCCCAGTTTGTAACACAGGCTTTCTATTGTGAGTTTGTTGTCGTAACCCTGATGACATCACATGGGTCATTTTCTTGCCAGAGTTCCCCCAGAGTCACAGAAGACATTATACTACGACTCTTTTCACGGGCTCTACTCTTCTCATGATTAGCACATTTACTTGGATGTATTAAATTGTTGGAGTTGCCCATTGGACTTTGGTCAAACGTTCTGGTTCTACGTGCTGGTGTAAAGTGTGCACCTTGGCAGCTTGACACCGGAGTCCAGCAGTCCATCTGCTGGTGCTGATACACGTCTGTGCAGATCCTGTAACTCTTTCCTGCCCTCCTCGGGCTGCACTGGCTTAGCATCAGCCCGCTCAGGTGGGTTCAGAGAGGGCAGAGCGGCTGACTGTACCTCTCTCCTCAGCCTGGTCCTCAGTGGGGCACCTGGCATCCGCTCCATGTCAGGACACTTGATCCCTGAAGGAGAGGAAGAGGTCGCTCAGAAATGCACACACACAACGAGTGACACGAGCGACCGTGAACAAGATCCTGATGGAACTATTCAATAATGTTGAGTTTGCAAGATGAGGTGATACTCGGGCTTTTTGAGCCACTCTAAATAACCTCAGAGTTACTTTTATTTGCACCACATACTTTAATAACTCATAATGCACAGTCCATCACACCCACTGGCTGCATTTAAGCACATTCAAAAGAGCTACTAAGGCTGTGTTCGCTGCTCAGTACCAATGGCCACACGGTAATAATCCAGCCAGTCATCCAGGGTGTTTCGTACTCTCTGCTGAATCTTCTTCAGCTCCCTGCCAACATGCCCTCCTCTTCTCCATAGTGCTGACGGATCCTCCAGCCCCTCCACCTCTTTGACCATCTGGAGGACCTCATGGGAACACACAGACACCTGCCCTACATCATTACCCGCATGGTAGATTATATGATATAGAACAAGGATCTTTTCAATAGGCAGTGACCCGTGAAGGCATCTTCAGAACTTTTAGGGGCCAAAAAAGAAATGAAAGGTATTGTTGTAGAATAGATTTTACATGCCTTCACTGAGGCATTGTCATATTGTGAAAAAGGTCTCTTACAGGTGTTAGCGTCAGGTTCCTCTTGCTCTCCAGGACCTCAACAGGGGATTTTGACAACAGGAGGTCTTGAGCAGCATCAGAGATAAACTTTCCTTCAGTCTGCAAACAAGGCTGTCAGTGCACAGCAGACATTATAGATTAAGATAGTTGACCATAAATCTAAAACATTGTGGCCATTTTCTTCTTAATCTCACCGTTTGCTTTGATTGGTTAATGTTAGACAGGGCAGAAAGAGGAAGTTGCACACTTTCGTTGTTCCACCTGAAGCCGAGCGTAGCAGAAGTACCACTGAGCAGCCTCACAGAGATTAGATCTGACAACTGCTGGAGACAAAAACACGTTTACAGATTTCTTAAACATGGAAACCATCTTTAAATAATAATTATCAGAATCATGAGCACTCATAGACTTTGGTGAATCCATCCATGGCAATCTAATCCGCACACTATGTAGACCTGTTATAAAACCTCTCTTGGTCCTGTCAGGGGCAGTTAGTGTTCGTTCATCAGTAGGTCATGCGTCATACCTCTCATGCCCTGCTTTGTTTCCCCTAAATGTGACATTTCCCATATGCACATCTCACAATTATCTCACATGACAGGCTCACTCCAGATTCTTTAGTCCCTCTGACTAGCCTTGTCACTGAATATATGTCTTGTCTGGAGATTACCTCCGGCCTGTTTCCTGCGCAACATGCTGCTGAGCTGAAGCATACAAGTTTAGACACTAACACAATGTGAAAAGAAAAGTAAAGAAAAGAGGAACAAAGGAAGAAAATGTCTCTTCTCCTTTCATATTAAAACTGTGTCAGGTGACTCTCTTTCTTTATAGCACAAAGAAACTGGACATACTCTGAAACATTATCATTGTAGCTCTGTGGCTGCACCTGTATAACAATCTTCTCTCTCAGTGGGCGTCCTGTCTGCCAGCTCCACACCTTCATTATGTTACCATGACGGTCACATGTGAATCCACCATCCTGGTCCCATACTGCTGTGATGGAAGAGCTGGAGGAAGAGATAAAGAAGAATTACACTGCAGTTACATAATGATCACAGACAGACCTTTCAAAGGCATTCAGAGGCAGATATATCAAGAGTTTGTGGCCATAGTATGTGTCACACACTTGCTAACGTAATCACAGAATGAGAATGATGGCGGATGTGGTGCAGGGACAAAGAAACATTAGTTACATCATGAAAAAAAGAAAGTCTGTGTCCATGTACACAAAACCAAAGATGAAGTTTTGTGACTACTTCACAAACTGCTGTGAGACTGTGTTTAAACATCTTGTGCAAAATCAGTGACGTGGTCCTTTCATTTATTCAGATATTCTCGTATATCAGCACTGAACGTGCCTCAGAGGGTGAGTAACAGCACCGTGCCCAGACGCTGTGATAGTGGCCAGTATAACGGGTCGCTCGTCGTCACTGAACACGTTGGTGTAGAAGCCTCCACAGGGCAGACCTGAGTGGCTCTGGCATACAGCCATGCACCCAGATGGGTAGCTGAGAGGGCAGAGCCAAAGGTCAAAGGGTCAGCTGCAGCGACACATTTCCCATATGCAGTGCTTTGTTTGTCAAACAGCCATTAGAATTAAAATAGTTCTGAATAAACATGAGGTGGATACTATATGAACGAGGAGCCGTCGTCGATCCTGTAGTGTAGTTTCTGCTGTGCAGGATCCTGCTGCTTCACTTCGGGTATCTGGGACAACCTGTCAACTAGAGTGGCAGGATGGGCTTTTCTCCTCACTCTCCCGTCCTTCACTTTTGCCTTTGCCTCACCATAGTGACGGAGCATGAGGGGCTTCTCCAGGTCCTGATATGCTGTTTGCAGTTTTCTATGTGAAGATGGAATATGGTTAATATGAAATGGCCAAATACAAAATTCAGTAAAGATATGTTACCTCTCATGCTTACTAAAAACCATCAACCCCCAACTGAGAGTCTACAGGCCTACCAGCACCTAGATATATACTTTGAACTAAATGCTAATATCTGCATGCTAACATACCTACAATGACATGCTTGAATGCTGATGTTTAGCAGGTATAATGTTCAGCAAGTTAACCATCTTATTTTAGCATGTTAGCATTCTAACATTTGCAAATTATCCCTAAAGTATAGCTGAGACAGATGGTGACAAATTATTGGAATAAGTAAAATTTGAACACGATGAGGGAATCACATGAGAAATCAGGGAATCATCAACGTTATTACAATTCATCCGGAGTGAAGGCATGAATGTCTGTTTCAAATTTCATGGCAATCAATCCAATAGTTGTAACGACATAAAAACTAGAATTGGCAAGCTCACAGTGGTGCTAAAGGAAAAGTAAGAGGTTCATCAAAGTTAGTCTGAGAATCATGAATAGCTGTATGGTATTTTGTGCCAATCCATGAAGTAAATGTAGAGATTTGTCACTGGATTTGTGAACACTTTGACCAGCTGGTGGCACTTGATGAAACACCAGGGGGTCAACAAACCATTAGGATTTATCCTCTGTGCACCCTGGATATTCAGATATTGAGATATTTCAGTCTGGACCAAAGTGGACCAGCATTGCCATCTCTAGAAAAATCTCATTATCAGATAAGAAACTTTGCAACATTGCAATGTTTTGCAATTTGACACAAATTGAGGAGGAAAAAGTTAGCAACACACTCTGGATTTCTTGCCACTTGGAGTCGCTCCACCACCCACTGACACAAACTGATCCACTGAGGCTCATCACAGCAGGGCGGCTTTGGCTGGATGATCCATCCTGGAAACAAAGCACATCCGGCTGAGGCAGCAGGGCCACCGCAGTGAGAACAGTGGACCACCGACACAGCAGCCGGCCACAATGCCCCTTCAGCTCCGTGTCTTACCTCGATGTTTACAGGTGTTGGATGAATTGGCAAGACTGATGGTTGCAGAGTTGTGAGCTGTTGGGGAGCGAGAATATCAGTCAACTGATGTCTTATATACATCTTTTAATTCAATCTATACGGACAGTAATGATCATACATACTGTAAGCCACTGCTAGTGACATCAGGGTACTTAATAGTGTAACCGAGTAGCCCTGTAACTGATTAACAGACAGCTGTACATCTATGCCCAGCTACCAGCTACTTTGTCCTCGCTGGTAAGCCAATCCTCTCACTTCCACAAGTTTGCAACCAAAGCTGTTCTCAAGTTCAGTCCTAAAAGGTCATGAGAAATTACTGAGGAGGTTTTCACTCTTACAGTTTCACTCTCATTGTGCTTTGCCTAAAATAACTAAAAGTTTTTTTAATTGCTGGAATATGAAACTGCTCTGTCATTCCTGCCTTACTCTTAATTTTCTATATTTGTACCCAGACAACTCTAGCATTTTCTAATTACGCATATTTTGTAAGGATTTGTGTTGTGTAAGGGCTTAATTAATGATGAATAATCATTTATTAATTCTTTATAATCTACTTTACGACCGACATTTGGGTTGCCAAGTTGTAAAAAGCCCTTTGACTGGTGCATATCCATTATTAATGACTTGATAATGTTCACATATGGCCCATATTAAAGACTTACTCACTTTCTAATAATCCATTTATACAATAATAAACCATAAAGTCTGCAGTTGTTCATAAATCAATATATTGATTTTGGTCCAGATGCTCTGCAGAGCCTTTATAGACAGATACGTGGTCAAACCACTTGTTAAAGGGGTATTCCCTGTAAATTAAAAGATGAGGAGGACAAACCCCAGCATAGTGGATTTTCACAAACTGGCAAAAGTTTTTCTTATTATTCACCTTGAAGGCTCTAATAAATTAATTATTAATCCTTAATAATTATTGGTTTCATGACGTCCGCCATGTAGGCCCTTTCCCGCCAAGACTGACTAAAATGAATATAGAACACACTCATGCTAAGTCACAGTTATGAGATACTAAGTCATATTTAGTGACACAAAATTAGACAGTGAGTAAGTCAAAATATATAATAGTATGTTAGCCTAGTTACGGTGAAGTAGAGGTTTATCGTGGCCTGTCTCATGAGTATTTCAGACATTTTAACTTTGATTGAAGATGTTTTTTTCTTCCTGGCAGAAATGAGCTTCCATAGAAACGTGGCCCAGGGATTCATTTAATCTGACGTTACCTCTGTGGTGACTTTGTTTGCGCTTTTTGACGCGTGGGTTTGAGCTAACTTGTGGTTTTACACCCTCCACAGCACATGAGCCTCTCTGCCCTGCCTCCCTCTTTTCATCGGGGGACACCTGACGGGATCGAGCTTCATCCAACTTCAGAAATGTGGACTTTTCCTTGCACCTCTGTTCCTGAATACTCGCCCCCGCAGTCAGATCTTGCCAGGAGTAATTCAGAATATTTACAATCCCGTGAGGAATACACCCCTTCTCACACCACTTATGATGAGAGAGCAGACGAGCCAATTCATTTAATAGGTGAGGGGCTGCTCGTTTGTATGCATCCATCGGATCGTGGTTCTTTATGGTCAGCGCAGCACCGACAGCAGATGTGGTGTCAGGTTTACCGTCCCTGCATGTTTCACCTGACAGCGTCTGAGCGAGCTCATCACTTTTACCTCCTTTGCTGTCAGTCTCTCGACCACTACGGGGAAAATGAGAGAATTTACAACAGTCATATGACAGAAAAACGTCAACGAATTTTTGTAGCAGTGAGAGACTTTAATTAGATTACCTTTCCACTGCATCGTCTACCTGCGCTCCTTCATTTGCCATGCTGGTGTACAAAATGTTGCTTCTTGTCCCTTTAATCCTGTTCCGGTTTGTTGGCTGCAGAGAGGTGAATTGCGTGGTTATTGACTAGTTTCTTTCAAACTACAGTCAGCATAGTGAATCATTAGCCCACCTGGTCAAAGAAATACAAAGGGCCCGTCCTGGATTCTGTCAGCGCACCAGAAGAAGTCATTATTATATCTTCCTCTAAACATTCGCCACGCAAAACGCAGTAAACATCCTTGCAGCAAAACCCAAACAAACCCAAACTGTGGTGCTTTAAAATCCGCCTTTCACTCCTGTTAATGTGCCCGCGGTCAGTGTGCTGCCGGGCTTGTTGCTTGGATACACACTTCTACGCCCGTCTCCAAACGTACCCGCGTTATGCACCATCAGTGCTCCACTCCGGCAAACATTGAAACGCTACCTGTGACAATACAAACCACAAAACGTCACTCACAATAACAGATAAGGTGTCGAGCGTTTGACAATGTGGACACACGGGTGGGAACGCAGTGGAGGAGCTGCAGTCACAGGTGCGCGCACAGACAGGTAACCTGAAACTCAGCGACTGGACGTTCAGGGAAATGGATAATTCTAGCATGCAGTGCAGCTTTTACAGGCCACGAATCAGGACTTGATGGTCACATCACCAAGCATCAGCCTCCACAGAGTACACCGGGGTTGGGTTGCTGTCCTGTTACAGTTTGTCCCAAAATGTAATTTGCCCTACAGGAAAAAAAAAAACTGAGGATAAATGAAAGTTTTTGCTCCTTGGGACAGAAGAGGATCGTCTTCCTCTACTCGGGTCAAGTTGTTGCACAGAGATTGTCTAATAGCTCATTATTGGCTCAGCTTCCTCCAGCACACTTTTCTGCTTTGACCACTGGAGGCTCCCAGCAGCTTATGCGTCACTTCATCTCTCAGTCGCTGATCATGGCGGAGCTACAGCTACAGCATGAAGTGGAGCCTCAACTTCTCAATGGGGACGACTTGAACGAGGAAAGAGAAGATGCAGATGCTTCGGAATCAGTCAAGAAAAAGAGAAGAAAGAAGAAGAGGAAAAAGACCGCCGCACCAGGTAAGAGGCATCACTTTGCGGGTCGAGAATCGTTGGGAAAATAGCGCAAAATTGTCTCCTCTGGTGCCACTCGCTATAGAGCACGAGCGTCAGATATGCGGGACAGGAGACTTTTCAACCTGTCAGACGGTCTTCTGTCCAGCTGTCCCAACTCTGAGCGGCTGCTGCTAGAGCTGAGGGCGCTCATCTGGAAACGGGACAATCTCTGAGAAACGCAATTTAACATCAGAACTGATTGAAAGCTGTCATTTGAAGATATGGTTGGAATAAAATGTAATTTTACCCCAGATTAAATATGTTCTATCCAATAAATCCTCCTAAGCTGCATGAAATTATGTAATAGAAGTATCCACAGTTTTAGTGCAATAGGATGACAACCACTCTTATGCAAAGCAGCATGATGGTAATTACAGCCTTACTGCCTCATAATGTGGAAAAATCAAATCTCAAAAAGCCCTGGACGCTGAACCTGCCATAAGTCAAGTGTGGTCCACACAGCTCTGGCTTTGAAGGGCTAAATGTCATAATGCTGCATGGTACATATGCCCTTGAGGATATTGACTCCCAAGGTATTGAAAGAATTTATGCACAGACCCTGCCAAGTTGAGCTCGTAGTGGATGCACTTTCTTGAGATGACTCTGAACCACAAATAATTTACTCACTCTGTGTGTGTGTGTGTGTGTGTGTGTGTGTGTGTGTGTGTGTGTGTGTGTGTCTGTGCATGCTCATGCATGTGTATGCACACCATTGGTGCATGCGTGCGTGTTCACCTGCACATGCATGCACGAGGGTGTGTGACTTTGCAGCAGGGACAAATGAGGCTGAGGGGGATGGAGAAGCCGGAGGTGTTGGTGATGTGACGAAACAGTTGGAGCAGCAAACACTGGAGGACAAAGAGAGGGAGGAGGATGGAGAAGAAGGTAACTCCTCACCACCACCATCATCATCATCATCTGCAGTGGAGGATTGTGTTGAACTTTAGGGTCCTGAAAGTGCACAGTAAAATTCAGCTGCTCACATCTGCAATGTGATATCTGATTTTCAGTAGCACACTGGGAATTGTGCCCAAGCCTCCTGTCGATATCTCTCACTTTACAAAACTGTATTGAAACTAATGATGCTTTCAACAGATGGGGATGAGGGAGAGAACTCAGCTGGAAAAAAGAAGAAGAAGAAGAAAAAGAAGAAAGGATGTAAGGCATTTTTTTTTCCTGAGTGCAGCAACCGCATCTCTACAGTCTACAACAGATTGCTCTGTTTGAATTAAATTCACATTTACTCCGTTCAGAATGTGAACTGAAGCAGCTGCAACTCACATCACTGTGACAGAATATTTATAGTCAGAGAGGCGCAGCAGGTTTTATAGACGGACAGAATAGCGCGGTGAGATGTACATCCTGACTGGGCTGCATCAGAATCACTTTGAATCATTTGTTAAATACAACAGGTGCACAAAAGCAGTTTGACTTGGTTAATTAGTGTGATGAGAGTTACATAATGCAGCACTGACGGGGGAGTTGTAGGACAAAATGCGACAGGACCCTACATGTCGAGCAGACAGGACAAAATTAATGACAGCATAAACACACAATGCCAGTGTTACAGTGTGGAGCGAGCGATCCTTGATAATATGCTGTATATATATGATTATAACCCACTATAAGTGCTGTTATATTTTATATTACCACAGATATTACTGCCATCTTAATTTAGTGGATTTCTTTCTCTCATGAGTCTCTTACTTGAATTAGATCTGTAAGTCAGGAACTGCACTACACTCTCGAGCTGAGTAGGAATATGAATGTCATGAACATGGAGAGGATAACTTATGTTTTCTTTTCTCTCTCCTGCTGCTTTCCTCTGCTTCTATCTGGGCCACAGTGAAGGGACAGACTGACCCTCCCTCAATCCCTATTTGTGAGCTCTATCCCAGCGGAGACTTTCCAAAGGGAGAGGAGTGTGAATATCCACCATCGAAAGACGGGTGTGTGACCTCCACATCGTCCCTCACACTCAGCAGTAGTCCTCCACTGTGCGACATGCCTAGTTTTTCTCTAAATCTATCTGCTTTGTGCTGTATTCATATTGGACATCATAATGAGGTGGAATGTTTAGTGTTTAGTGTGGTTTAAT
This sequence comes from Chaetodon auriga, assembly GCF_051107435.1. Taxonomy (NCBI): domain Eukaryota; kingdom Metazoa; phylum Chordata; class Actinopteri; order Chaetodontiformes; family Chaetodontidae; genus Chaetodon; species Chaetodon auriga. Next base: position 8,975,073 of record NC_135079.1, on the reverse strand, counting down.
TTCCTCTTCAGAAGCACATAAATCATTTTTTCTATATTTGGCCTCAGATGAAAAGTATCAACACTACTTTCACCTGTGCACAGTGTCATATCCTCATTACAAATATGTGTATAATGAGAAAATAATGAGTGCCTTCTCTCTGTGGTGTGCCTGTCTACCTCCCGCCAGGCGCAGTGCAGCGTGGCGGACCACCAGCGAGGAGAAGCGGGCTCTGGACAGGGCCAACGAGGAGATGTGGAGTGATTTCAGGCAGGCGGCCGAGGCCCATCGGCAGGTCCGCTCATATGTCAGGAGCTGGATCAAACCAGGGATGACCATGATTGACATCTGGTGAGACATGCACTGAAATATTGTCTTTGAGCCCCTTTTAATGGACTTTAATCTTGGCTGCTCATACCTGCCAGGACTCATTTGAACCAGAAAGTGATGTGAAATTGATATAAGCACTTCTTTGTGCCAGCCTGCAAGAAACAGTTTTAAGATGATCAAAGAAAGCAGGAGAACTGCTTCGTGGTCTCAGCCTCTTGTGGATGCATTATCTGCCCTGACAACAGTCTCATTGTTCCTGTCATCCATTGTCCCTTTGTGCTGCTCTCTGTTTCTGGCAGTGAGAAGCTGGAGGACTGCTCCAGGAGGCTCATCAAAGAAAATGGGTTAAAGGCTGGCCTGGCCTTCCCGACCGGCTGCTCAATCAACCACTGTGCTGCCCACTACACCCCAAACGCAGGAGACCCCACCGTGCTGCGCTACGACGACATCTGCAAAATTGACTTCGGAACGCACATCAACGGCAAGAGCTCGCTAATAACTTTTTAAGTGCTTTTGGAGTTATGCTGTGCCATTTCACACTTGGCATTTATTATGACATGGTAAAATGATGATTACATTATAATTCTCACTGCCAGAAATACACTGGTCTCACAAGTTAATTAACTGCCATTTTTTTAGATTAACACATGCTGCATATTCCTGCAAAATGATCACCTCATAGAAAGTTTTGAATGAATAACCAAACGTTATGGTCTTTCAGGTCGAATAATAGACTGTGCCTTCACCGTCACTTTCAATCCAAAGTTTGACAGGCTGCTGGAGGCTGTGAAAGATGCAACTAACACTGGCATTAAGGTAATACAGCTCTACCCATCATGCATGGTGCTTCACTGCGCTGCTGGTTACACTTTATGATACAACAAATCAGCAAGGGTCAGCATATTCAAAGCACATTTTCTTTAATATTCATATCTAAACTGCAATTTCCTACAATTAAGCCTGTAAAATAATAAAATGATTGAGAATTTGGCTCTACCTGGCTCTAATGTTGGACAAGCAGTGGCTATATGTGACTCAATGTGGTGCCAAAATGGTAATGATGTGGGGGCACACATATAGTACATTGTGTGGAAGTAATGATTAGGATAAGAAAAATGTCACAGCAGCTGAAACAAGTACAAGACCAGATGCATCGTAATAGATAATGTATTAATCTGCGGATCCTCTAGAATGGATAAGAAAAAAAAAAAAAACTCAGTAAATGCTCAGGAGTTTGTGTACTTTGCTGCAAAGCCTATAAATAAGACACATCACAGAAGGGCTGGTGAATTATTTCTTACTATCCAGACTGTTTGTGTGTGTGTGTGTGTGTTTGTGAGGAGTGTAATGCTGTGTACTGCTTGTGGTGTAAACACTTCTCTGTCCCAGTTTGCAGGCATTGATGTGCGCCTGTGTGATGTTGGTGAGACCATTCAGGAGGTCATGGAGTCTTACGAAGTGGAGATAGATGGGAAAACATATCAAGGTAATGTGAGGTCATTTATCATCTTTCCTTCCTGTGCAGGATCAGCGCTGCTTCCTGTTAATTCAACCTCCGTGTGCTGTTCTCTTTACAGTCAAGCCAATCAGGAATCTCAATGGCCACTCTATCGGACAGTACAGGATACACTCAGGGAAGACAGTCCCTATTGTGAAAGGCGGAGAGGCCACGAGGATGGAGGTTTGTGCAGCCGTGGATACAGCTTACTCAACTTCGAATATCATTTCATCTGAGCCAAATGTGGATGTGACTAGATTCTGCGGCACAAAACAACACTGCAGCCTCTTTTTACTGGAGTGTCTGAAATTAAACCTTTATTAGCTGCTTGACCTTGCGTATAAATAAACCCTTTTTAATTCTTAAGTGTAATTGGAAGAACATGTGGCTGGTTAGGGTTACGACAGGGTGTGGAGAAGTGTTCCAATTCACCGCTCTAACAGCTTCTTAGTCACCCTCGTCGGCACTTTAATTACTCCTTTAATGGAATTACCAGCCACATCGAGTAGCAACACGTGTTCAAGCTCCAGCCCCTCATTTCACCGTGAGAGCGTTGAATTGTGGGCATCCAGAGTTCATTAACAGGCCGGTACTTCACCAAGGAGAAACATGGTTTTGAACTATCTTACATTTCCCAAGACTGCGCTGAGATCCATGCCTGCATCACACCCGCACAGCTGCAGCACATAACTGTATTTGGACAGAACTGAGCATTTTAATTGGCAAGTTGCTGCGTCAAGCTTTTTACCTGATGGCTCCAGGAGGGTGGGGTGGGGGTGCTGCTGATGTGGCAGCTTTGCATGTTGTATTTTTAGCTGAAGTGTGTTGGTGTAACAGGGCCATTACCCTCTTTGTGATCAGAGAGTGCACGGCTGGAGTGGCAGCTGGGTGTGCCACGGGGCTGCTAGCACTTTGACTGATTATCGGTGCAGTGAGAGAGGGTGTCGCAGTGTTATCAGCTAATACCACAGGGACTCCAACAACAGCCACGCGCTGATAGAGACACTAAACGCCAATGAAACCCAACCAATCAACTCGCACGAGGCGCTGCTCCAGAAAGGACACAACTGTCCTTAATAGACTACACATGAATATGTCAGCCGCTGGCATCTTGAGGGTTTTGTTAAATTTACTCAGTCCCCCTGGAGTGTTTTTGTCCTTTCAGTAACATCATACCCACTGAGTCCTGCATGAAAGGTGTGCACATGCACTTTGATATCATGACCTTCTCTTAGCTATACAAGACTTCCACATTTTACATCAACAACCAAATAAAGAGTTTTTACCTTTTTTTTGTTGCCTCTCAGGAAGGTGAAGCTTACGCCATTGAGACATTTGGCAGCACAGGAAGAGGTGCAGTCCACGATGACATGGAGTGCTCACATTACATGAAAAACTTCAACGTTGGACACGTACCAATAAGGTTGGTTCTGCAGAAAATATAATTTTTATAGGTTAATTGGATAGATCATATCTGCATGTTAGTTTCCAAGTTATCTCACTGTCGACTCTGTGCGGCAGACTTCCAAGGGCTAAACATCTGCTGAATGTGATCAATGAGAACTTTGGGACCTTGGCTTTCTGCCGCCGCTGGCTGGACCGCCTGGGCGAGAGCAAGTACCTGATGGCATTGAAGAATCTGTGTGACCTCGGCATCATAGACCCATACCCACCTCTCTGCGACATCAAGGGCAGCTACACCGCCCAGTACGAGCACACCATCCTACTCAGGCCCACCTACAAGGAGGTCGTGAGCCGGGGAGACGACTACTGAGCATGCGCCAAGAACTCGAGATGAACCAGGAGGAGCTCTGAGACAACAAACCTCTGCAGACTGATAGCAATTATGCAATATTTCTCTGACCTAAATTTCCACTGCTTGAGTACCTTTAGGTTATTATTCTAGCAAGAGCATAAGACTTGTGTCATGGCAGTAGCTTACTAGTGCTTTTTTTTCTCCAAAGGATTGAACAAATAGACAAAGGGCACATCTTCAAAAAAAAATGTAGTGTTATCATTTTAGTCATATCTTCATGTGCTGCTTTTAGGAAATATGCAAAAAAAAAAATAATAATCATGCAAAAAAGGTTTTGGCAAAGAACTCGCCTAACAATGCTATGCTTCATTGCCTTGTTAAGACCTTGAGAGGAAAAAACAACTGCTATGAAATATTTATATTTCTACATTTCTTTGCTCTATTTTAATTTGAGGCAGTTTTCTAAGAAATAAATTGTTATAAATCTTGCATTGATTACTGCGTAAATATTTAAGAGCTCGGCGTACATTACCAATAACTGATGATTTAAAGGTGTATTTCTCTCTTTTATCCAAAGGAGGGCGGCACTAAAGCATGGGTCAAACATGAGTCAGTCACCTCTGCTGGTGAAGGTGTTACAGTAAGCTAGTCATAGATTTGTGCTTGTGCACCATGTAATGAAATAGACTTTTCCCAGAGCCATTAAGAATGAGCACACTGACATGGAGTTTATGCTGTTTAGATGAAAAAAGAACATATAGGACACTCAGAAACAGCTTTACAAATATCACATTGACAGCAGAGTACATTCACGTACCCTAAATCACCACTTTGTCCTTTACAAGAAAATCCAGCCCATTTTCTCTTATTTTGGTAAAGTCTTTGGGACAAGGACATGGGTGGTGATGTCATGGTTGAGGAATGCATCATGTCTCCTCACAGTTTGTCCTTCTCCTTAGAGACAGCGGACCAAGACTATTCTTAACTGGACCTGGCTCAAAAATTGCCTGTGGACTCGGGATGTGATACACTGTGATGTCAATGAATACCCAGGCTTTTAATACATATTTATTTTGGGGCAGCAGGAGTCACAGGCCAAAAAGAAACGCATATGACAGTGTGTGCTCTCTTTCTGCCACACACACACACACACACACACACACACACACACACACACACACACAGAGGCTCCCACTGGGTCGGGTTCAGAGAGGCCCTCTCAAGTGAATCCTCCTCATATGGAAGCAGGCCGTACGAGGATGGCAGAAAATCCTCACAGAATCAAGTCTGACTTAAACAACCCGACAATGATCCACTCCTGTAACTGAAGCAGCCGTAGGAGCAAACTCAGTCCTGAGTGTTTTAGCCCATCGCATGTACTCCAGACCGGAGAAGGTGGAGCGGAGTGTGTTTTGCTCTTGTCAGACAGCAGGCGGGTGAGGGTGCCGGAGCAGAGCAGAGCTGTTCAGATTAGGCCGTCTGATACCTTTAATGTTTTTTTTCATCCTCTCCCCTCATCCAGGAGTTACTTGTTCTGACCTGCACAGTCCCAGTCTCCCCCGCCAAGGACATCAAGCGTACACACACATCCACACTCACACACACACACACTCACGCATTCTGATGTTGACTTATTCGTGATTTATCGCCAATATCTGTGAGACGACAAGGATAATTCAGTGTGCACCTTTGCGAGATTTCAAAGTAAACAGCTCTCAATGAAATTGATACAGTAGGACGTGACTGTGTTTTAGCTGACAGCATCTTTGGCCAGGAAATAAAGTACAACTGTGTATTTAACATGCATTCCTGATTGTTTTACAACCTGGAAAGAATTATGAGCTGAGCTGATATCATACAGTAGCACAGGAATGAAATACCAACATCAACTTTGTCCGCATGAAAGTCTTGACGGTCTGCTTTGTTCTCTTTGATTCTGAAGTGACTGTAGTTCTGGTGAGGTATCTGCTTACAGTACCTGCTCATTTCTGCCACAGGGTAACAACAACCACAGCAGTGCAGTGTTGCAGCTGTTTCTTGAGGCTGTGGACTCCACTTTGGAAACAGAAGAAAGAGTGAAACCCCTGAAGCAGCCACAGGGTTTTGCTTTCATATTCGCGTCCAAGCAAAATGCCTAATTCAGTCTCTTGGTTCATTTTGCACACTCCGTCACTCATCCTGCAAGTCATCCTCGTGTCACAGATGACCCTCCACCTCTCCATCCCTCTGCAGTTCTTGGTGATTCTCTACCAGCGGCCACAGTCTTTTCTGAGGATGTGGAGGACTTTGCGTCCCAGGCTCGGCTTCCATGATTTAACCAGGCTCTTGGTGTTGACCATCAGCCGTCCAGTCTTCCAGTCTTCATGACCAGCGACCACATACTCGGAGCCTGGAGAAGAGAGAGCAGAACATAAACTGAGAATGTCACTAAAATACACAGAAGAGGAAGAAAAATCCCCTTATGTAAAAAGAGCATGCAAGATTATATAACTATAACCAAGCAGTTAAATACTGTGCTACTATGGCTGGCTTGGATGAATGTTGCCAGGAGTGATTATTGTGAAAGTGTTAGATGTAAAATAGTCTCATAACAGAGAGGTGGCTGTAATCTTTAAGCTGTAAATGGCTATTCTAAATGTGCGATGCTCGGGCATTGGCACCAGTTCAAAGCCTCCTCTATAGAGCCTCGATTCAGCACAAAGCTGGCACGTTGTCTGCACAAGAATTGGTTAATTAATAAGCTTCTGCATAGTGAGCAATAAAGTCAGTCGCTGGAAGCGGCTGCAGCTGACCTGGGTTGAGGATGGGACAGGTACAGCCTTGGGTGGTCCAGGACTCTGGGTAAAGAGTGACGCTGCCCCTCTGGATCTTCATCTGCGGGTTCTGGTGCAAGACCTTCCTGACCTTGACCTCCACCTCTGCATGGGACCCTCTATCATGAGCTGACATCACTCTCACCACCAGCACTGCCAAAGCAACACAAACAGTCATTCCACAAATCAGCAGCCTACCAACCACTGCACTGACTTTCCTCGTCTTAAGCATTCAATCTTTTACATCCTCTTTTTTTTGTTGTTTTTTTAATTTCTCGGGGTTAATGGGGAACTTTTACACATCCAAATCATTTTACTAGTACAAGGAGACCTATCAAGCCCCTGAAAAGAGTTTTATAATGTCTTCTGTGGTATTAGAGGAGCTTTTCAAGTCTTGGAAAATAACCAGAGTGTTGTCCTTGGGATTTCTTTTCTTGGCTTGGGTTTTGGAAACTGAAAATGTTTGACAGACAGCCTTCATTATGGGGTCGTGCAATTTAAAAGATGTTTGCTTTTACAAGGCAGGGAGAGCCTAATGAAAAGATGCTATCGAGCTGCACAATCCAGTGCTGATTCATGGACTAAAAGTCAGGTATTTTGGCCTCTGCTGCCTCCATTTTTACCATTACTTTTCTCCCAGCTCCAAGAAAATGCAATACTAAATTTCAGGAGTACTAGTAGTGGTGTGGAGCTTTTTTGTTTGTTTGTTTTTTGTCAGTGGGTCTTTGCTTTGTTTGTTCTGGTCCATGTGCATGACGATGGGGTGCTGATGTACATTACTGCCCATGGTTTCACACTATTCCACTAATCTGCAGGTGGCGGTAATGGGACAGAAACACAATAAAGTGCCAACAAATGCAGGGAAGAAGACTGCTGGCAAGTAAACATGGTGTAAACAATGCAGGTTTGAGAACTTTCCAATATTGGGAGCTGCAAATGTTTTGTGTGGAACAAAATGCATTCAACACAACGGACTGGCCTCAAGGATACACAATGTGTTCGGGTAACACTGAGCGCCAACAGAAGCTTTGTTCACATGAAAAATCTACAAGCACCTTTAAGGAATCACTACACAAGAAATCAAGTGGAACAACCAGGGGCATTTTTCAACATTCAGAAATGTATTATGGACAGATCCGATGGCTTTTAACAGCTACAGACTCCATTATGTTGTTGAATCTCCTCGCCCTCACACAATACTGAATCAGTTCCCTCCTTCAAACAGCACTTACCATAGTCGTACTCTGCAGCACAGAAGAGTTTAGGGCTGCCAAGGGTTACTTCTACACACTCACATTTCTCTAGAAGAATAAAACCGGATTAATATGATTCATATAGATCACTCAATCATGATGTGTAGATTTCAAGATCAAAACAGCTGCATTTCATCCAAATGGCTTAATGCGTGTGCAGTGTATTTAGTGTGATATGACCTGTGACTCACCAGAGTGGTGCAGTGCAGAGAAAAGCTCCTCTGCCCTAAAGAGTGCCGTCTCACTATTATTGCTGCTGTGTCCCATGTGGCCAGTGGCTGTATAGAAGACCTCCACATCTGAGCTGTGCCGCAGAGGTAAAACCAGTCAGAGGCAGAGCTCCACTCAGTGTTAATCATCCAGAATGCACTCTAACTCTACACCATATGTCACTGTATCCAAATACGAACACATATACATATGAGATTAAGTTTCAGCTCTCACCCAGAAATGCAGTCGCCTGTGTAGGGGTCACAGTCCCCTGTACAGTCACACGGACGGCAGCCGTATTCATGAAGCCCCCAGTATCCCAGCATGCAGCTGTCACAGCGGGGGCCCCCGACACCAGGCTTACAAGTGCACTCCCCACTGCTAGGGTCGCAGAGAGGGCTACCCCGTGAGAGGACTGAGCCTACAGGGTGGCAGGAGCAGGCTGCAGAGGAGACGGGTGACAGAACAAGAGGAGTGCATGTTAACATTTCTGTTTGGAAGTCAAAAGACGTGGCTCCTTTTCTGGCACAGACCTAGCAGCACTCAGCGTGCATTATGAGCCTGCGCGTAGTCAAAGGACAAACACGCTCGCAGAAGCACAAACAAACATATTTAGAGAGTACACAGTGAACTCCCAAGGCGACATAAAAGTTAAATGTATTTCATCATCGTCCTATAACAAGCGACAAGCTGGGAGTATGTACTCAACATGCTTTAAGCAGCTGCAGCAAAAACAAACAGTATATCATTCCCTCTCTGCGCTGTCAGACCTGCTGCCTGATGGTCGCTTGTGATGACAGACTGGTTTTTGTTACACTTGCTTCATCTGTTTCCAAAAACGGCATGTTTGTTCTTAAAAAATGCTGCAGCGTGCCTGGCGGGGGGAAAGGGCAAGAATGGGAAAAATGTGCTCGCATTGGTCCATGGGAAATTCCTCCATTGTTTGCAATTACAGTGCGGCCTCTGTAATTCCAAGGAGTGGAGTAGAGTCATCTTACTGTCTCATCACTAGCAAGGCACTGACTCAGAAAGAGTCAAAAGAGATCAATCGGCTTTAATCTGAAGGGTGAAAAGAAAAATCAAATCTCCATTACTGTCCTCAAAATATCAAAGGCTTCCCTTCTTAATTGGCTGGCATTCATCCAGGCAGAATTACTGTGTGGGGAAAAGAAAAGGAGCTACACTCTGAAGAGTTCAAAGGCCTTACGTTTGCAGGAGTCCGGGGCGGTTTTAGGTCGGCCGGGGTCTCTGAAGAAGCCCCTCTTGCAGATCTGGCAGTGGCGGCCCTCTGTGTTGTGGTGGCAGTCGTCACACACGCCGCCACTCCGCCGTCCTGTTGCGAGCCACAATCCACGACTGAAGTGACAGCTCGTGGCATGACCGTTACACTTGCACTCTGGGTTTAGGTGGACACAATCGAAACAGACTGATAGGTTTTTCTTTTGCCCAGCTGAACTTTCAAAGCCCCGCTGATTGCAGTGACGACTCTTACAGCCGCTGACATGAAAAGAGGGGCTGCTCTTTTATTCATCATGCATGAGATTCTGAAAGGTTACATGTGATTTATGAGACGAAATCCATTTGCAAGATAAGTCTACATGCTGTGTGTCCTACAAGTGCATTTGACTCTCTTGCCCCATCACTCACTCTGGCACTCATGCGGCGTCCCTGTGATGCCGTTGGCAGCCTGCCAAGGTTGGTCATTGTAGAGAGGTGCACAGCGCTCGCAGTGGTCACCGGCTGTGTTGTGTCTGCACACACACTTGCCGTGAACCTGCCAGGCAAACAACACAGAAAGAAAATGATTTGAAATTCGTTGTATCTGCATGCTTTTAATTGTTGGCTGAATTTATTTTAAAGATTGCTTAAAGAAACGTGACCAAGTAGTTAGTAAGTACTGCAACATACTGTGTTATATTGTTCTTGAAGTGTCAGTTGGTGTGTCAGAGGTGTTTATCACCCTGGGCAGGTTGGATGTTTAACCACGCCTGTCATCACAAAGCCTGTCATCAGCCTATTGCTGTATATAAAGGGTGTGGTGACCATTTTCAAACATTTTAGCCTGATGAAGATCCGACTGGGATCAAAACATTATCCACTTAAATAAATTTGTGGTTTGTAGTCACTGTGTGGGCGTTACTCTTTTCATTGACGCTGATTTCTAGCAGCCTTATGACTAAATGTGATGTGCGTAATACTTCTTAAGTATTGCAGCATACCGACATCTACATGCACAATGGCAGTGGTTGCACATTGTGCAGCTTATTACTGCCTGGGTAACATGTCTACACCCCCTTAAAGCATGTTGGAATTAAACAAGTGCTTCTATTCTCCATTTACAGTAAAGAGAATAACATGACAGAGCCTATGGGTTGTTAAAGCATTAGGCTGAATACCATAATTAAGGTTTTCCACATCCTTAAGTCCCTGTAATGGTAGGTAAAGCTGCGGCCTAATATCCAGTCTTCACTGCAGCCTTCAGATTCAGCAGCACATACCAGTGCACAGCTGAGTATTAAGGGAGTGGTGGGAACAAAACCCCAAACTATCTACTCCCAATCTTACCACATATAATAAATAAAAACAGAGACAAAATGAAGCCATAGGCGGTCTTTAGCTTGACACAACATCTCAGCAAGTTTTCACAACAGAGCAAACTGTGCAAGAGCTTTACCTTGAATATACACCGCCTGCACCTGCAAGCTGTGTATGTTCACACAATCCAGCTCAAAATGGCTCACCATGCTGCTGGTCTTCTGTTGGCTGGGCTGGTAGCCGCTGGCTGGGACACACTGGTCAGCATGCCCATTGCAAAGGCAACTGCCTTTGACAATAAAATCATAGATGGCATAATGGTCTGTGGGGAGGACAGCGGCACCAGGATGTTTGGCCTGGCAGGGACACGGCTGGCGCTGCAGCAGGCGAACTCTCAAGTTGGTGATCATGAGCTGGTCCTGGGCGGCTGGTCCATAGGGATCCACTGAGTCCCATGGCGACAAGGCTCGATAGATGACCTGGAGATTGAAGCAGACCAGAAATACAAGGAAATCTCTCAGAATCTGTGTTGTTCCACATGCACAAGCCTTTCTAACAAGTGAAAACAACTGACAGACCATGACCAAAACAAAAATCATGTCCGTTTCTCTTTTTTCTTGTTCTGCTAAATAAAAACCAGGCATCTGTTTTGCCTTTCATGCTCCTCAAATAGCTGCTATTCGCGGAAAATCAAACCAGCTCCAAGATAAACATGGACAAATGGCTACGTTCTCCTTCATTAAGCTGTGTTGCATGTTGATCTGTCAGATACATCCTCTGTGTCTGCATATGGAAATGTGCATAGATACTAAAAAATAATACAATAAGGATATAAAGTTCTAGACCCAAAACTATATTAATCTGGACAAACGTTATCTTCAATACATTCTCTTTTATTTTTCACCAAAATCTCATTGCAGTTCTGTGTATCAGTGCCAAAATTTCCTTTTTCAAAACCTAATAACTTTTTTGAATTTAACTGAATCGAATTAAAATTAACTGAACTGTGACATCCAATAGTTTTAAATCATTACCTCCCACAGCCTTACTAAAATGAATAAAGTTCCCACATGCCATTTTAACTTTATATTCTACAATCCATTTTAAATACCTTGCATCGTGTCTCTCTTTAATGCTGTGTCATAATGAATATATTCTGTACTATGACATCATGTGGTTAGCGATACAGTACAGATGTAAACAACAAGATCTATTGTGTAATCATTGCACACGACAAATAAGCTAATTCTGATTTATAATTTAAAAAATTCGCTTGTGGTGATCGCATGTATACTTTAGCTCATTACTGCTGGCAGCTAGTTTAAACTAAGTATATGATGTCTGCAGTATTACATTATCACTGGAACTATTTACATTTTCACACAAGGTTTTGGGGATGTCTTTGCATGTCGAGCAACAGAGACACTAATTATGAAGGGTGAGGGGCTTACGCAAGAGAGCTGACTTACTGTAGCGAGACACATACTTGTTGCAAATACACTGCAATTATGAGATCAGTCAAAGCCATATATTCATTCAGACGTTTAACCAGAACCTCCCAACGTGGTCTGAGGCCCTTTGGAGCAAAACAAACCTTTCCAAGCCAGTGAGAGTCTCTCTTTTACACCATCAGCCTGAATGAACAATGTGCTCATGAATTAACCATGGCTGCTTATCTGGCTCAGACCTCCCTGATGATACAGCAGGTCCAAAAAATGCTTTGAGGGAACATCAGAGGTAAAAGTGAACATTGATATTCTAGCCGTGCATGTCAAAGCTGTTTGCGGGCTTAGAAGGCCAACCTGACAAAAAAGGTCTCCCACAGCTCATCAGAGGAGATCAGCTTACAAAGCTTGGTCAACTGTTTGTTCGGTGGTTTGTGTGATATCAGCTTGTAGCGCATCCCGGTGCCAATAAATGGACAACAAGAGCAGAGCAGATGGTGAGTGTTATTGCTGTGAAGTGCGGGGGGAATGTCTAGAAGCGTGTTTTGATGTGGTCACTCTCAGATCTCAGACATAAAATCACAATCCAATACTGAAGGCTGAGCATCTCGACCTCCTCACACCTCAAAGATTATCATACAAGTGTATTTATAATAGAGTTAAAGAGGCTGCATGGTAATTCTATATTAATGTCCACAAGCTCTCCGTGGAATCATGTTGAGACAACACATCATTGATTTTCCAATACCTGTTGGGATTTAGCTCATTTTAATCAATAAGCTGTCAGTGTTCTTGTGTTATAGATGTGAAGAGTTTTATCTGGTGTGATGCATAACAGCAGAACACAGCTCTTTGCACTGAATGTCATCTTTACCATTTTATAGGTGATATTCTTCATGCGTGTTTGCAATAACTTTGTCATTCTGGTTGTACAGATTGGAATTTTACAACTTTAGTCTATTTTGTAAAGCATGTATAAAAGTTTCTTCCTTTTTTCCCTCAAAGTTTTTTTGGAGTTCTTCCTGATCTGAATGGAGGGTGCTTTCTGCTGCACAGATTGTGAAATTGTAAAATTTGTGATTGTGGCACTGCGATATATAATCAAAATTGGCTTGCTTTCACTATATTTCTTGCATTTTCCATATCAAGATATATATAAATATATATCAGTATCAGAAAAATATACAACTAATCTCAATTTCAGTCACATTGCAGAGCCCTAAAGGATATTAACATAACATTCAGACACTTTAAGTGTACTGGTCTCTCACCTCTTTGATGTTTAATAACTTCATTTTGCCCTGGCAGGACTTCATAGTGTCAAGGGCATATTTATCTGAAAAGGTGTTACGCTTCATAATAACAGACAGAGTGATAATTTTTGGAGTTTAATTAACACCTACAGTGCTCAAAAGTCACCCCGGGGTGGATCGACGGGGGGGCGGCTGCTATCTCTACTATGAGGATTCCAACCCCAAACTGCACCCGCCCCTGCTTTCCTGCTCTACGTGCCTAAACTGCAAAATACACTTGAACTAGTGTCAGAAGTAGACAGAAAATCCATAATTGATGATGCCACCCTGCTCATGTTTGTTCTCTCGTTTCCAATAGAGTGGAGTTGCAGGGTAATACTGTTTTCCTGCAGAAGTTGTAAGTATTTTCATTTAACCCCCACCCGCACCCCTCTCATGCCACACTGTGAAAACCACATGCTCCCCCTTTTCTAGACCAGCCCCTGTACGCACCTCTCCTCTGGCGCAAGGGAAAGCTCCTGAATACTTCGAAGTGCAAGTTGCTCCACTCTCCCCAACTGGCGACCCCTCGACCAGGCCGAACACCTCCTCACAATCTCTGGCAAAGTACCTGAGGGCCTTCCATGTGCGCCCATGGTCTTGGGAGCGCTCCAGCACCATGGCACCGGGGCGCGGTGAGCGGAACACCAGGATGAGGTGGGTGAAGAGGAACTGCGTCTCCAGGTCGAGCTGGAGCGTCTCCTCCTCCACCCCCCCTGCAGACTGCCACCAAGTGTCAGGGTAGCGGAAAGAGGAGTCGCTCATGGCAGAGGGAGGGTGTGCCTGGCTGGGGATGGCAGAGTTGCACTTGCTGCATTTTGCTGCCGAGCAGGACTCCCTGATGCGGGGCGCAGCAGCCTGTTTGTAGAGGCAGTAAGGCTCCGAGGAGTTGGAGCCGCAGACCGACTGGGTGCTCAGTACTCTACCCTGGGCCAGATTGCCCATGCGGGGGTTGCAGGCTCGGCCGGAGCAGCGGCTCTCCGCAGCTGGACCTTTGGGTTTAGACGTTTCTGGTGAGAAAAATGTTTTTGGTTTAGTACAATATGAATGAAGGTGAGGAAAAAAATGACTTTTTGTCACTGAACATATCAAGCCATTAGACATCCTGTTACCCTCTCTTGAAATGTGTCCACTTATGATGCTGTGAGGCATACTTTGTTTAATTCATTCACATCTTCACAAGTTGCGTGCGTAAAAGTCCCACAAGTCGAAACTCACCGGCTGAAAGGGGGGAGGATGCGCACACCGGGATAATGACAAGTAAAGTCCACAGTCTCATCCTGGAGGAGTTGTTGCTCTTCTACATGAAGTCACCTGTCTTATATTCCGCAAAAGCAGGAACGCGCACTCAGCGGCTTGGTCCGAGGATATCCAGACGTTAATAATCCAACATGTTCCTTTCTTTCACTATAAAACAACTACTGACAAACTGTCACGACGCAGAAGTGAAGAAACAGACAGGAAGATTATTTTCCGTCTGTCATGGAGTAGAAATGCTTCATTGGAATTAACTCGTATTATCTGAGAGCTCCGCAGTCTTTATCCTTAATGATTCCATCCCACGCACTTCAGTGTTCAACTTGTTGTGGAGAGTTCATTGACATTTAGGAATATGAAGAGGTTAGCAACGCCCTCGTCATGTCTTTTCCCAGACCCCTCCCACTCCGATCCCTAAAATCAGACTTTCCAAAAGCAGCAAAACCATCTCTGGCAGACTTTCTGGCATGCAAATGTTGATTAAAATAATTCCAATGTTATTCTACTTTCTCATATATTGTCTTCATTCATGAACAACCTCACACATAAGCCAATTTTTACTTGCCACAGACTAATAAGTGCATATTTTACCGTACAGCAGCATTATCATTTTTCTCTGCATTCCTACATAAGAGCCCTTAGCGAAAGAAGTTAGTTGTCATCAGATTTGGACTGGAAAAACACCAGTCTGCAACAATAAGTGAGACATTTAGATGGCCTCCACAAGCCACCCAGGCACTGGAGCGCTCACCGACAAGTGTGTCATTGTGTTGCATTCCTGCCACATATCACCACTTGTTTCTAACTGCCACTCATTCACCACGCTTTACCTGCCTCAGACACACAACAGCCCTGGACCTGAGGGGTCGCACAAGGCTTGACACCAATAATCATCCAGTTGCACACCATTTAAAAAAAAAAAAAACATAATAACCATGACATCATCTTATTGAGACAAAAAAGAGAGAGTTTTCAAGACAAAAATGGGTATGTGAAACTGCATGTATAGCTTTGCCTGTGGCTAACAAGATGTATCATAATCATTTGATGCCATGTAAAAGCTTAAAAGTGTGGAAAGTCTGAGAGAAGTGCAGCCTAACACAGGACAGGCTGGTGAGTGAAGATGAAAAGGGAGCAGTGTCATTAGTACATCATACCTGTGAAAACATGAGGTCAGGAGTAATCTGTTCTCACTGTGAATGTGACCTGTCACATGAATCATCCTCTCATATGTGTGCGTGCATATGTTAAAGGAGAAGAAGGGGGGTTCATGAGCATTCTCAGTCTCTTCCCTAAGGCATCGGGACGGATCAGGACATTCCTGGAATACTGCGACTCTCGTCACAGTGTTGGCCTCTTCGGTTTAAAGGGAACAGAGTTCATGTCCGTGTGTTTTTAGATTTTCATGGGTTATTTCGGTTGCCTCCAGATGATCGGCCGGGGCAAGGGGTGATGCACCTTGAGCTGTTCTCTTTGTACATCACTTGCATGTTTTTCGATCCTCAAATCCCAAGAGTCATCATGAAAAATGCTGCAGGAAGGATGTCTAATCTCGGCCAGTCTGTGGTGTATTCCCCTGGCAGGATGAGAGCGGCACACATCACAAACAAATTCCTTTACACTCGTTAACACCAGCTGTTCGTTGTTTCCTCTGTTACAAAACTTGAATTCTACCATTACAGGAATAGTTTGTCATTGTGGGAAATAAGCTTCTTCTCATTCTTGCCAAAAGTTACATCAGAAGGTCGACACCATTCTCATGTCTGTGTGGTAAACATGAAGCTATAGCCAGCGACTGGTTAGCTTAGCTTAGCACAAAGACTGGAAACTGGTGGAAACAGTTAGCCTGATTCTGTCTGAAAATAACAAAACGTGTCAAACTGTTTCACAGCTAGGTGCAGTCACTTCCAGGAGACAAGACATTGTAGTGAGGTTGAGCTGAGACTCCAGGAGGCCACTACACCCAGCAAAGAAATAGTCCTGCTTATAATAACCCCCCTTACACTTCAGGTTTTTGTATGGATTAAACAACCGAGATACATGTGTTAATAAGTGATGAGATGTTTATGTTAAGACAAGGTCAAACTCGCTGTTTCCAGACTTTGTGCTAAGCTATGTTAACTGGCTGCTGGCTCTAGCTTTATACTTGCAATCCTCTCATCAGACTCTGAAACTTGTCCTTTAAGAGAAAAACACAGTTCTCTCATTCTCTTATAAAAGCTGGCTCACACCTCACTAACCACTAATTGTTGAATGATTTTGTGATACAACCACAGGCAAAGACCCACAGATCCATGTGAGAATACTGCAGATAAGAGCAGTTATGAATGTAACATCAGGCGTCAGAGTACAGTCAGAGGGGTTAATCCAATAACACATGAAACACTCCTCTCATGTTAAACGACCTCCCTGCCTGCCACAGTCTGGTGCTGGACCTCCACGGCCAGTGGCTCTGCAGTGGCCTCGTCATCTAATGGCCCAGTAAGATGACAGACGCGGGGCCTTTCCGCAGCCGCTGGCCCTGCTTTATTTCCAGACTGTAAAAGGATATGGCTCCCTCCCCCCTCATGCTGCTATGTCACCTAGTACCTCCAGCTCACTGAACCGTCTCAACCCTTGCAAGTAATCTGTCTACTCTCCTGTAAAAGCCAGACAAAAAGCTAGACATGCTTCAGGCAAGGAGGCTAGGTGCATTGCCCACAGGCTAGGCATTAAACACAAGGCTCTAAACACCCTCTGTCACTGCTTTCCTTTCTTTTTGCTTTGAGTTTTATGACGTTTATCACTGCTATCAGTCTGCTTACTCCTAGCCATAACATCGCCCTCATCCACATTTCATCAGATGGCTTAATCTGTAATGACAAAAAAAATGAAACAGGGTCTGCGCTATGTAAATATTAGTCCTTAAAAGCAACTCTTCCCATGATGTAACCCATTTGGCATGAATACTGTTAGTTATTCATATTATGCTACGACAGACTCATGATACTACTTAGCACAGCAAGGCTTCCCCTACCCCTCCAAGCACATTCCCCTCACCCCCTCAACCCTTTCCATCCAGACACTTCTGGAAGTTTATACTCTGTGTTTTACGTCACCTTTTGACACACTCTCTCATTGTACAGGAAGGACTCAACAGATGACTGAGCACAAACCTGATTTTTAGAGTAGGCTCAGAAACAGGGGAACTGTGGGAGCTTCACCTTCATAAAAGCGAGGCAGGCGGATGTGTCCCATTTTTAGTTTTTAGTGTTACGGGAGGGGAATGTGTAACTGTGTCATGTCATCTGCAACTTGGTATGCATAAAAGCCGAAAGGAACATTCAGTATCATTAAGAGAGGGAGAGGAAACAGTGACACTTTTTCACATCCAAACCATGAGTGTGAGTTCTTTTGTTTAGCATCTGACAGGTGATAGGAGAGTAGCAGCCAAACAGGCAGAAATTACGAATATTACAGAATTGCTTCTTTCATTCCAGCTGCAGTTGGGTTTCTTGGAAATGTATACATGACATTGTAGTTTTTTTTCTTTTTGATTTTGCTTGCTATCACCTGTGTAATCACTGGCACTATTGGTGGAGAGCACAGCCACGTTTTACATCACTAATAACTGCATATAGCTTTCATTTCATTGTTGCTTATTTTTGAAGTCTGAATGTTGTAGTCTGTGAATAGTCAAAACTACTAATGTGGACAACAAAGTTAAATTGGACTTTATGTCTTAAATGGAAGCTCTTCTCGCAGCCTTAAATGGTGATCCTCCTGGAAAACACAGAAATGAGTTCAGCAAAAGACATTTTTACTTACTATCTGTGATATTTTACACACAGCAGCAGCTCAATTAACATTAATTATGATACATATGGACCTATCATTTCCTGTCAGTACAAAATGAATCTCCAAAACAGAGCACTATGAAGATTACTACTCGGTGTATTCTTTCTAGTACAGCATATTGGTATGCAGTATAGGAATGGGAGAAATATGGTTGAGGCAATGTCAGTGTTATGAGTGTTTGATCTTCATTGTGTAAGGCTCATTAGGAAATGCCCATATAAGACAGCTGAAAGAAGCTGTTTTCCATTTGATGAGGTGCATAGCAAACCACTGAGGTTGTATGTACCTCTCTCAAAAAGCCAAGGTCACATGGGATGGCCCATGAGGACGTGACGGACACAGTGACCTTAGAAAGCAGATTGAAGATTTATGCCAGTTGTTAATCATGAAGATGCCTTTTGGCTCTTCCAAGCTTTGCTGACAGAAAATAGTCCATTACTAAGATAAAATTGCACCTACTCTGCCATATAATTGTAGCATTCACTGCTTTCAAACACAGTTAAATGAAGAAAATAGTGCAAAAAGACATAAAACATTTGAAAGCTGGTGCTAGATTGAGGATAATCATAATGTTTGTGCTGTGAAGCCGTCTATTAGAGGTTATGATTGATGGTAACATGTCTTGAGGATCCACCCTTCAAACTTATCCTGTGTTATGAGAAAGACTTGTCTGTTGCCTCACCAGTGTGACCCTGCTGTGGGCTCCGTGTCAGTCCCCGTGCTGCTGTAATGTACTGTATGCAGGAGCCATGACACATGTTACACATTACCCTGCTGTCTGACAGGTCAGAACAAGAAGAATACATCTTCATTTTGGATGAGTGGAGATGTACAGAGAGCAGCCTGACAGCAAGTCATATTTATCATTACAAGCCTTTAATAAACCACAGAGAAAGCAATTATTGTCGTCACTTTTCTGCTCAACTAACCGAACTTAACCCAATTATGAAAGAGGCACTGAGATGCTTCATTAAGCTAAAAGTGGCACAACCAAAATGTGAAGATACTCTGCTGCAAGTACACAAATACACAAGTGTTATCAGGGAAATACATATTAAGTATCAAAGATAAAAGTACTCATAATACCCTGCAATCCTTTACAGAATGTTATATTTTGTTTATGTATTTATTTAACTATTTTATCCATTGTTAATGTGTACTAATGCATCATAATTTATAAATTGGTGTTTTGTACTGTATGTAAAATCTGAACCTGCAAAGCAACAAGCAGCTCAAGTACAATATTCCTCTGAAATATTGCAGAGTAGAAGTAGAAAGTAACATTAAATAGAAATACTTGTGAAGTGAAGTGAAATTCACGCATGGTACCTTAAATTTGTATTCAAGTAGACCTGACTGTTGCAGTTTTGTGCAGCTTGTGCAGCTAGAGGCTGCGCTGCCAGAAGACACAGGTGTTTTACTGTCACTGATACCAATATCTGTTCAGATTGTACTTTCCCTCCCTTGTGAATGTACAATGGATTTAGTAAGCCTGACTGAGGGCTAATTCTGCAGGTTGCATATCCTTTGCTTGCCGCTGGCAGGTCACAATGTGTGGACCTGCAGTGTGTTTCAGTTTAAGAAGCCAGGGAATCAGGACCAAACTGACAGCTATCACATTATCAGCAGGCTGGAGGCTGATCTGACAATGTGATCATACCACACCTGAAAAATCCTCATTATGTGCAATCAGCATGGTAAACCCTTAATATCCTCATACTCAAACCCCAGACAAGCTCCTAAAGTGAAGCATATACTATATATTCATCATTGAATATACATCTTTACTCGCATGGCCAGTTTTCATCACAGTGGTAATAGTATGTGTTACATAGTGAAAATGAGTTTTTATTTGTAGGCTACATTGAATTTCATTATGAAGAAACTGTATGTCTTAGCCTGTAGTGCTGCAGGAGTGTTGACTCAAGGAGAATTTTTCATTTCTTAAAATGAGGAAATATTACCTCCTAGTGGTTAAAATTGGATTTAGTTCAACAGAAAAGTGATTTATTTAATTTTTAATGGCTAATTAGCAACAACATAAAAATATAGTGTACAGAAATGACATTATTCCTAATATAAACTGTTGGGGTTTTAGACGAATTAAAGAAAGTCATTCTCAAGCTCCTCAGTGCTCATCACACATAATTTGGTGTGATAACAGGAACATGAACCTGTGATGTTTATGTCTCAAGTCTACAAATAAACTATTCAGGAATACACTCAGCAGATATGATTAATTTATCTGCTTCTAGAAATGTTATCACTGTATCTGGTATATTGAGATCCTCAGTAAAACGTTTCTTTAGCGGCATTTCTCAGATTTATGATAAAAGATCAAATCGCAAGCCTGTTCTCCAGACATGTCCCATGTGTCTTGTTTTTATGTATGGAGTATACATCTTTCCCTTCAGGCACATCTCTTTTACTGCATTTTATCATCACACTGCCCAGAGAGAGAGAGCATAACATACTTTTGCAGCGATTAAGTAATTCTGCAGGTAAATGTGTAAAATGTAAATGCAAAAGCTCCCTAGTCTCAAAGAGCTTTTTCACTGCTGTCTAATAAATGAGTTTACTGTAACCTAACCTATTAAATGGTGACTTTAGATGTTCCTGGTAAATTTATGCCCTGAGAGTGGTTGTAAAATATCCTGTTTACTGTCAAGTGCAGTTATCTTAATATACATTTTACTCATTAATCACTTAATGTTACCACGCCTTGATTGTAGTCGTTACTACTGGAAACAAGTACAATGTATGTTTACTTCACAGCAAACCATCAATAATATGTTAACCACAGCAGCAATGGAAGCAATGCAGAGACAACAACAGAGTGTTTTCTACTCTACAATCATAAACTCTCTGCAAACATAATAACAGGACTATTTCCTGTTGTTTGGGACACTGTAAGAGATGGCAGTGATGATAAGAGGAGTAATACAGCCCGTTGTTCAGTGGCTTAAACTCTATTCACATATCTTCAGTGTGTTTAAATGGCTTAATTTGTCCCCTGGAAACAACTTCTCTAATTACTGCTTTTAAAACAATCTTGGGCTGATTGATTACAGTTATTTTTGTTGATTGCAATTACAGTAACTCCCAAATGATGTTGTCAGGCACCAATAGTGATGCAAGCTGATAATCAGTTGTTGAAACCTGTTAAGTTTCTCATACTGAGATTCAGAACACCTGTTTGTGTCCAAGGCGAGGGGGCAGAGGTGCGTGTGATGACGCTAATTTATTCGTTTTCCCATCTTTAGAAGAGTATTTCTTACTTTGTTAAAATTGGGACAGTTCGCAGGTGTTCTGTTTAACGAAATGTCGTTAAATTTTTTTTTTATTTTTTATCTCGGTTCGTGCTTTTGTTGCAAAGGAGTGTGCGAAGTTTTTACTACGAGATGAACTAGCCACAGGTAACTTAGCATAGCTACCTTAAGTTAGCTAACTAACTGCTACCGAGGTACCGTTAACGTTGTCTGAGTTTGTTGTTGTTTGTTTGTTAGTTGTTTCTTCAAACTAACGCTGTTTTAAGACTTTCGCAGGAAACCTTAGCAAGAGACGACAAGTTCCTTTATTCCAAGAAGGTTTCAGCCGACAAAGTGATCAGATACTTTCACGGAAAGTTAGCATATCGAATAACATTAGTTAGCTTGCTAGGTTCGCGTTAGCCAGCTAGATAGCGAACGTTAGGTAAACGACATTACGCAGTGTGCGGTCGCACTTTCGTCTTGGACGTTACAGGATACAGGTTAATCCGGACTGAAAGTAATTGACTATGGTGATGTTCTGATTGTGAACAAGTTATATTTGAATACTGTACAGTCGGATTCTTTGTAACGTCCCTTCGATAGCTCAGTTGGTAGAGCGGAGGACTGTAGAGGCAACACTGCTGGAATCCTTAGGTCGCTGGTTCAAATCCGGCTCGAAGGAGACATCTTTTTCAAACTTTGACATTAAAACCGTGTTATTGTTTTCGTTTTCTCTGCAAACACCCATACCTTTCCCATTCTAGCTTCTGTTGCTTTTTAACGTTTCTGCGTTAGCGTTACAGACATGTTTTATTCTCAGTACTTAGAAGGTAAACGTTGAACATTGCGTGTACAGGTTTCTAAATGAACATCGAATGTTTATAACTTGTTAAACGTAATAACTGAATAAGAGTTTCCAGCATGACGTTCGTAAAGTCTGCCTCCAAACATCTATGACGGTATACGTAGGATAATTGTTTGTTGCTTGGTAACGTTGTGCCATCCAAGAACATTTAGACGTACAGCAGCTTATGTACGTTATGGCTCTTAAATGTCTAATCTGTGGGAAATTATGTTGGTAGTGTTTTTGCTCTGGTGTCACCTCAAACAGACATTCTTCTGTTTGTTCAGAAGTACAGTACTTTAGTCTATGTTTGTGTACATGTTTGTGGTTTGTAGCTTATAGAAACGTTTTCCATTCAGCATTTCCATTTCCATTCAAGTCAACATATCAATGCAGGTGACTGAATTCAGCAGTCCTGAAGCTTGAGGTTATGTTTAGAGAAGGCTGAGGCTGCAACGACACAAATGAACTTGTGGTCTTAGCAAATTCAGTTAGGCTGAACACAAAGTCTTTATTGTAAGGTTGAACTATTTCTGTGCAAAACGGACCTCTGTCCCTGTCTGTTCGTTGTTTGTGTAACCTTTGAATTTGTTGACCAAAGCTGCCTTTACAGGTCTGTGACATACCACTTTATCTTCCTCAGGTTTTTCCTCACAGCACCTGAAGGTGGCAGAGGTGCAGAGTTCTCAGCCTGGACAGGTAAGTGCTGTTTAACTAGACCGGGAAGCTTCTGCTAACTTCCCTGAGTTTCAGCACACACGGCGAACAAAAGCATTGTGAATGTAAACACATGCCTCTCTGTTTACACTGAGTGTGGATGTAATTTAGAAGTGTAGATACTGGACTGAAAGACAAAGATAGCTTTTGGTAAGTGAATGTATGTCTAATAAAACTGGATGAAGGCCTTGTGATCGCAGGCTGACACTTTCTCATGGTTTGGGTTTTGAAATTTTATTTGACCTTTACATCAGAGGCGATTGCAGTTCAACCCATTAGTTCATTAATCGATCAACATTTTTCAAGCAAAAATGCTAAAATTTGTTGGTTTCAGCATCTTAAATGTGACGATGTCATTATTCTCATCGTTGGATAAAATGTCATCCTGGGCTCTGGTAAAAGACATTTTATAGTCAAAACTAAATGGACGTATTTATTAGCTGTGAGTGGCAGCCATACTGATAATACACTATGTGAAAGTTATTATTTACACACAACATCTTAATGGCATAACACTGAAAATAGGAGATCATATCAGTGCTACTGCAACAACTACTACCACTACTGCTATTGGATTTTGGAATTATGTTTTCTTAAACTTCTGGCACAGCGCAAGACTCTCTTTAACTTTTTAACGTATCACATTCCATTTGTACACTTTACCGTAATTTGCGCACTTTTGTGTACTCCTGCTGTGACTTCCCCACAGAGATAAAGTATCAGTCCATCTGTCTACCTACAGTCAGTTCTTCTATCCATGTTACTGCTAAAAACATTCTTAATATAGCTAAACAAAGTGTAATAGCAAACCAGAAATAAGTTATTGTATCATTAACCACCAGCATGCCTTACTTATAAATAGAAACAGTGAGCAAGTAGGACTTAGATAATCATGCCGACTGTTAAAGAATGCAGCTTTAAAAACGTTTATTGTTGTTGAAGTTGGAAATGTATAGATGACAATCATTTAAGATTTGATATAATTACACCAGAAAAAAACATTTAATCACAGTTGTGTTTTCGCTACATTAAAAAATATTTGATATGAAAATGGTACAATGGCTGAGGTAGTCATGTGGCAATAAAAACTAAATTAGGCACATTTTAAAGGGACAACAAGGCGTAGATAAATACAACTAATGCACAGTGGTGAAATGCACATTTAACACCCGATGATTACTAGAGAAATATATAGTGAATCCAGTTCTTAAATTACCAAAATTTCAGTGTTTAAAAACATTGATGTCAGTGTCACACTAGTGATAAAGTATTATTTTTGTTGACAAGGATCAAAACAACACTGCATCTTCAAATCAGAGATTTTCAATATTTTTCTATTCAAATCCACAAAAGTGTTAATATATGATGTTTTTAGTTTTAGTTATTGCAAAACAACAAAAACTGGACATGATTTCACTCATGACGAACACGCTTCCTCGGTGATGCTGGAGACTCCAGAGAGAAGGCGGTAGGAGAGATGGGACGGGACTCAGGGATGTACTCTGTCTGATACTTGTCAATATAAGGTTTGGCCACATTCCACACCTGATTAAGAAAATATAAACATGTCACTTAAAATTCACAATTTTCCCTTGACTTTATATCCCTGTGGAGTTTATGGACCGGACACACTTTACAGCCACAGCTGGATTTAATACTCCATAAGACTCGGCACTTGCCTTCTGGTCAAGTAGAAGACGGTGAACAGCTTCAATGTCTGGAGACATGAATCTGTCTTTGATCCACGGTCTGTTAATGGCAGAATAGTTGAGAGTATGAGAGTCAGAAGTGGAACAGTGGATAAATATTAACTATCCTGCACATCATTTCAGTAGATAGTTGTGTACTTTTGGCCACATCTGTTTGACTTACTTGACCACACTGCGCACGAGTTCATAGACCTTCTCCAATGGAGTGGTGGTACGAAGTGGGCGGAGGAACTCAATCCCCTGACAGGCTGCCAGCAGCTCTATAGCAAGAACTGATCACAGAAAACATCAGTTAGATTTGGTTTAGTTCACCTTTTGAGTTCATTTGCTAAAGGACTGTTTTTTTAAGTCCTCTTTTTAGTGGTAAATATTTCAATCACAAAGTTAAAATGTTACACAACATCCAGTGTCTCTACTTTTGGCATGTTAGGGCTGCATACTGAAAGTCATCAGTACTCCTGAAAGGTCTAAGCCCATTTCAGAGGCTACCCTTCATCCCCTAATTGAATTATTTTTGCAGCATGTGTCAATGCATCATAATATTCATATATTAAAAAATCACATGGGAATGTCACATAAATATTATACATCTATGAGGAGCAGCCAGTGGACTCAATAAAACTCACAAGCTCTTCCAGTAGTAAGGGTCCACTACAAGTAGAAACAGTCCCTGTAGGTTAGCAGCCCTCTGTGCTCTTAACAGCTGTTGTTTTTTCACTTTCCAGTCCATTCCAACATATACTGTATTTACTATTACATCTTATTGTATCTTGTGAATATTTTTTCCACAGAAAACATGGAGAAGAACACATGTAGCAACAGAGGCACTGATTTAGTTCTGCTTTTTCTCTTAACCTGTAGTTTTATGGGTGACCACTGTATCCACTGAGTGAGCTTTGACTCACAATTATACAAATGTTTGCTGATGCAGTTTCATCCACAGTTGGTGTACACTGGCATGATTTTCTACACTGTTACCTTTGCACTTTTTTGTGGCACAGGCATCGGTACCTGGACATTGCTTCTTGTTGTTTTCTAAGCGTACTGAAAACGAAGTGGTTATCAGATCTTTTTTAAAAACTACTGGCGCTAATGAACATTGAACTGTAAACAGCTGAACTGTGTGGCAGCTTGTGTATCTGTAGTCCCATTAGTGCTTTAAAGTTGTTTTTCCATGTGTTTTTTTCAGTAATTTTGGCCTTTTGACTAATTGATTTATTTGGTCCTAGTGTAAAGAATTTCACAA
Source organism: Chaetodon auriga (assembly GCF_051107435.1). NCBI lineage: Eukaryota > Metazoa > Chordata > Actinopteri > Chaetodontiformes > Chaetodontidae > Chaetodon > Chaetodon auriga. The sequence goes on along the minus strand of NC_135079.1, from coordinate 8,949,101 downwards.
TCTTCCAGTACCTACATTAGAACACTACGGTCCATATCATAGTTGATTGAATTGTATTTTTTTACATAATAAATGCATCGCTTTGTTGAGCATTTTGATGCCCATATTTGTGTCTCACATTTTTTTTTTCTATTAATAGTATCAATGATCCAATCATGCCCAGATTTTTGAAGAAAAGCCTCACCTTGCTCCACATGCTCCACAACCCTCAGGGCCTTCCTAGCAGCCCAGCCTCCCATGGACACATGATCCTCTGTGGCAGCACTGGTGGACAAGGAGTCCACAGAAGATGGATGACACAAAACTTTATTCTCTGAAACTACAGATTAAAAAATGGAGACCAGAGTTAAGGTTCACGCTTGAGTAAAAAGGGACCTAAATGCAAACAAATATAATGATAATAATAAAATGCTGTTTAATCTTAAAACACCAGATATCTTTTTGTTTAAAATATCCCACCTGGAAAAAAAACTGTTTAATTCTGACAAATCCATGTTATTCAATATAAATAAACAGTACCATATATGCTCCATTTTATTTATTTATTTTTATTGCACACTCACCCAAAGCAGCAGCGGTGCAATGAGCAATCATGAAGCCTGAGTTGAGTCCTCCCTCATTGACGAGGAAAGCAGGCAGCTCACTCAGAGAGGGGTTACACAGCCTTTCAGTCCTCCGCTCACTGATGGAGGCCAGCTCATGGACTGCAATGGCTAAAAAGTCCAAAGCCTAGGAGAAAGGAAAGGGCAATGAAAGAGGAGAACAAAATCTACATCTAATAGATGCTTAATGAGTCACAAACATGCATACCTTAGCTGGGTATTCACCATGGAAATTCCCACCTGAAATGGTCTCACCTCTTTCAGCAAATACCATCTTGTACAGCCGTCAAGAAAAATAACTCAAGTGTGATTTCCAATAAAATCCAATATCCAGTTCGTGGCAGAACCTAGAATTTGCATTTTGAGTGCAGAGACAAAAATGGCACATCTGGATTCATGCAGCAGTTTAGTTTTCATCTTTATACCAAAGAAGGATACGGGATTGTCAGTGGCACTGTTGATTTCTGTATTGATGATGTTCTGTACAAATTTTATTGTGTCATTGGCAACTCCATGGACCTGTACAGTGACAGAATGATACGCTCAGAAACAACAGTCCTACTCCAATTCCAAAAATCTTGATGTGAGAAACCACCACAGAGTTTTTCCTTCTCCAAACTGAGAGAATAAGGATCCAGGGTGTAGAGATTAATGCTGAAAGAAATGTGTGATTTTGGGACATTTAAATAAACTCGACTTTTACCTGAGGACAGCATCGCATGGTGTAGGCATCCTGGACTCTGTCACAGAACCGATGGCTCTCTGGAAATGATACACAGTACGTACTTCATGTTAAAGTTGCAATGCAGGGACAGTATTACCAGAATCTACACTTTGTTAAACCCCTCAGCGCAGTGCTGCAGCTCTAAAACTGGTACTTTGATCAAGTGCAGTGGCAGAAATATCCCTCATTATTTTAGGTGCTTCTGTAACATGCAAACACAACATTGTCGCCCTGTAAGCGATCGATAGGCTTGCTGCCCAGATATTAAGTGTATAACAATAACTATGCATGATTATTATATAAAGAATAAAGTTGCTTGTCTCTTCTAGAGTCTGGATCTGTCCTCTGACCTGCAATCTGGGATGGATGGTGGTCAGAGTCCAGCAGCGAGCGGAAGCGTTGGGCCACCTCGATCTGTCCTGGGTGGGGACGTAGCGTGTGGATGTCTGCAGGAGGAGGCCAGAAAATGAGGACAAATGGGACAGAGTCTTGAAGTCTGAGGTAAATGTTTCACACTGGTGTAATGATTTTGTTTATCACGATGGCAGCTGCTCACCGCTGTCAAAGGCCTTGGTGGTTCCCTTTAGCACCTCCAGGGTCAGAGCAGCAATGATGTCTGCCTGCCGAGCAACCGCTTGGGCTCGCTCCACGGCCTCTGCCCCCAGAGAGGTTATCATCTGGGTCCCATTGATCAAAGCAAGACCCTGTGAGGGAAAAAGTGAGTGAGATGGATTTATTTTCCACTTACTAAAGCTGCTTGGGAAATGCAATGTAGTGTTCTCTATTATGGTTCTTTTAAATTCTGCACCACAGTGTGTTCCCAGTAGAACCTGGGTCATCAGTGATGGTAAATCAAATATCAAGGAGCATGGTTGGTTTTAAACACTACCTCTTTAGGCTTTAGAGATATTGGCTTCAGTCCATGGGCCTCCAGGACCTGGCCGTAGATGAAAGGGGGAAAAAACAAGTAAAAGGTCAAGGGGTCATCAAAAAGCAAACATGTTGTCCTATTGGACCTTGCAACCTTTCACTCTTAAAACAAGCAAAATGCACATTTCCTGCAACATTAAGCAAGTTATTGTTACACAACCATGGAAAAGTCGTTCTGACAACTCTTACATATTTGGCATCTGCCCATCCGCTTTTGGGAGACCACATTCTACCCTCACCCATCAGCCCCAGGGCCAGGTGAGAAAGGGGTGCCAGGTCTCCACTAGCACCCACCGTTCCCTTCTCTGGGACGAAGGAGAGGCATGAGGCTGCAGGGACAAAATGAGTCAGAGATGAAGATTGGTCACATGACAGTCAGCTTCCCCAATACCAATCCCGAGAGGAAGTTATCAGTAGTCGACTGACGCCGATACCCCAGGTCAGCTGAGGTAAAGTGAGGCTGGTGGTTTACCGTTGAAGGCTTGGATCATGGCTTGAAGGGTCTCCAGAGAAATTCCACTGTGCCCTTTGGCCAGAACATTGATCCTCAGAGCGAGCAGCATGCGGGTCCTTTCTGGGCTCAGCGGGTTTCCCACACCTACACACCGCAGCATAACATTGATGATGCTGATATAAATACACTGCACTGAAGATTGTTCAAATCCAGACCTGTGAGCGAGCTTTACAGAGAGTTTAATTACCTGCTGAGTGTGATCGCACCAGGTTCTCCTGCAGCTCCCTGCGGAACAAGAAGAGCATGACCATCAATCAGCACATAGAAAACAGCTCACTCTCCAACAGATGCTCTAACACTGACAAAGAAAACAGATACACAGTAAAATATTGTCTTTACTTGAGCTTGCTGACAGGAATGACTGTTCGGGCAAATTTGCCAAAACCTGTTGTGATTCCATAGACAACTGGAGGAACAGAGAGAGAGAGATACAGAGAAGTGAATACATGGGTTCACTGATCTCTGAAATACTGTCATTTTGCAATAGTTGGTCAACATTAAAGGCATTTAAGGTCTTTATTCTTAAATGATCTTAACCTTTGTTTTCTTTGACAATGGTGTCCAAAAGCTCTCTGGATTGCACAACTTTTTTTTCCGCCTCCAAAGTCAGCTGGAAATATTGATAAAGGGAATGATTAAGTCAAGTGAAACATTAACACAAACCTGCCATGACAACAAATACAATTTGTTGATCATTACCTTTATCTTGTAGAGTCCCCTTCCTAAGTTGACCAGATCTGTCGATGTCAGGCTGTTGCCATCCAGGGAAATATACTGCACAGGGAGACCCGAGTTACACAGCAGCACTCTGTATAATACGCTTTAAAGCTTAACAGAGAATAGGTAAACACTTACTTCTCCTGGTTCTTTGTATGCTGCTGTACTATTTCAAATAGTTTAATTAAGGATAACATTAAGCAAAAACAGTGTATCCTTATAATAAAACCCCATGTAATGTTAGTGAACATTTGACTTTGTGTTACTCACAACTAAACAATGTAAAAGGTAAAAGTACACAGTATAAATTAATACAGCAGGAATACTTGACAAGTTCAAGGATACAGATGAGAAACTCCAGGCTCACAGGGGATAAAGTCAGGAGACATGGTGTCGCCTTCAATGGCTGTAAGTACAGGATCATAATGCACAGTGTACACATTTACTCTTATTGGTAGTTAATGTAATTACATTTACTGTCTCGCATTGTCGATACACAACTAACCATGTGCAAATACTCACAACTAGTGGTCAGTGAAGTATTCAGATCCTTTACTTAAGTAAAAGTACTTATACCACACTGTGAAAATATTACCACAAGTAAAAGTCTTGCATGCAATACCTTACTCAAGTAAAAAGTATGTATTAAGCAAATTGTAGTTGAAGTACGAAAAGTAGAAGTACTCACTGTGCAGTAAAATGGTCCCTGTTAGTGTTTTACTATTATATATGATGTTTTTAGATCAATATTACTGCTGCATCCATGTGTGTGTTGCATTTCACTGCTGTAGATGTTTAAGGTTGAGCTCATTATAACCACTTTATATACTGTTGTGTACTTTAATCTACAGCAATGCATCATATTCTGTTAGATCATCATATGTTTGCAGTGTCATGTCCCGTGAGAACCATGTATCTCCAAAAAGTCAACTTTTCATGAGCTATGAGGCATGAAAAATTATAATCTGATACATGACTAGTAACTTAAGCTGTCAGACATGTAGTTGAGTAAAAAGTACAATATTTACCTCAGATGTAGTGGAATAGAGGTATAAAGTTGCATTAAATGGAAATACTCAAGTAAAGTACACATATCTCATATTTTTACTGAAGTACAATACTTGTAAGTACTTTGTAAAGGCACTCAGTTATATTCCCCCACTGCTTGTGGTAAAACATCTCCAATTTTCCCCAAATATGATCCATACATTTCTATATTTTTAATGCACTGCACAGTCATTACCAAGCTCGACAAAGTCATTATCTTCCAGTACATCCTCGATGGTGTCGTCCACGTCCAGCAAACCCAAACTTTGGCACCTGCGCACAACAAAACGAGTGTCCTTCACGGCCTTGATGCCGCCGTTGTCTGGTTTGTTCTTTATGTAACGTTTAAGGGCCTCATGTCCCAGCCAGCGGATGGTGTTGTTGGCATCCCGGCAGGGCACTGCCAGCCACTCATCTCGGATGTGGACAGTAAAACGAGGCATCGCGCTTCAGCGGGACTCTGCTGCTCTGAGCGCCGATCACCGCTCTCCAGGTTACCCCCTCCAGCCGCCTGAAGTCTTGCCGCCAATCAGACGCACCGCTGGACAGCCACGCCTCGCCGGTGTCACACCTCTGGGACCGCTGACCTCCACGGGTCGGTCACACGGATGTTTGGACGTATTGACCCAAACGCGTTCACGTGATTCCACCACAGAAACGCTCCGACGGCGGCAAACATGGAAGTTTTTCACGGGGACAAACATGCTGAGTGAAGTCTGCTGTACACTTTGACCGCTGCCATTTTAAGACTGATTGACAGGTAGACAATATTTAATTTAAGGCACAACACCGGAACCAATGATGGTTTTACTACGAGCCAAAAGTGCATTTTATTCTCAGAATGCCGTCACAAAAATGAAATCACAAATTTATAGGAACAGAAATGAGAGGGAAGTGTTACTATGACTACTGATGCCTTCACTTGCTGTCAGACATTTCTATTGTATATAAATGTTACAGGAGGACACAATATTATGAACATTTGTAACTCAGTTTAATTACTCAGCATGTTACCTGGTACATCTTTAGCACTTTAATGTAATGATGCGATTATATCAGAAGTTCAATCATCAAAATCTCACATTTAAGCAATATTTACCAAATGAAGCACGCAAGGGATCTGATGCGATGCTACCAAAACCTTTTAAATCTTTCTGCCTAAATTTAACCATCTCTTGGCATCTGGTGGGACGACTGGTTTAAGGTGTGTGCAGTGTATGTACCACAGATCACCTGTTAAAAGCTCATCCTGCTGCTCCCTAATATCAAATAAAGGAAAAATGCTAACAAAAACTGAACTTTAAATGTAACATCTCAAACTTCATATCCAAACAGCTTAACATCTTCTGCTGATGGGCCAATCATGGTGCTTCTGTCCTGCACAGTGACAACAGGAAATGAAGTAGACAGGCAGCAGCTGAAGGTGAAAGTAATTTATTCCATCATTTTGTCTTTATAGGCACCAGCGTTTGTTCATTTTGACAAAAAAAAAAAAAAATCAGAACTTTGACAAAATATATAAAATTCCTAAATGTATATATTTTTTAAATTAAACGTGTTTAATTAAAAAAAAAAAAAAAAAAAAAAATCCAACAATAAGAATTAAAATAATAGTATATAAGTTAGTTTTAAAAAAATAGACAAATTAGAGTAGCAGGCATTAGTGACATAACAAGTTATTACATAAAGATTTCAGAGTTGCACAACTGGACTTTTTTTCAACATATTTTCTAAATTATTTTACATTGTCATACATTTTGTAATGTACATTATACATGCAGGCTAGTGTATGATATCTATTCCATGTCTTTGTTTTCCATAACTCCATTTCTTATTTTATTTAGTTCATTCAGTGTCTTACCCGTTTTCTGTTCTGTCTCTTGTGCTTTATAAATTCATTATGCTGCAAGAGCTGCTTTCGCTATCAGAAAGTACAGAATTAGTTGGGTCACTTCAGTTAGTGTGTCCGCTTAGCCCGAGGCCGATATCATCCACTTCACGGCTCTGTGGCAGCACAAAACAGCCGATTATGAAAACGAAATGGGACTATCACATGCGTTTGGCCTATCGCTGGAACTACCGAGCCGTCCCTGAACGCCTCGCAGTAGGCTGCGGACTGATGATGTCACTTCACGGGCTGTAGGAGTTTCTGTTTCACCATGTGTACCGACACAGAGTAGGCCTACTGCTGGCCGTCAGCGGGCAGGCGGAGGAGAAGAGGAGGGGAGGAAAAGTGTGTTTACACAGACGGCAAACTGCCTGGGGAATCGTCGGGGAGAGGAAGTCAGCCGGCTCTGTGTCTGCCTGCTCCAACTTCCTGCTCAGAAAGAGAAAAAGCCCAGGATCCTATTTCAGTCCAGCACAACTGTGTAGACCAGAAGCAAGCATGGAAAAACAAGGAATCACGCAAGCTTCACCGTAAAGTTTCGCGGAGGGAAAAGACCAAGAGATCGCAGGTACCGTAAAGTAAAGTGACATCTTTCTCTGAGCAGCGCTTTGTTGGCCACTTGGCAGCTGGTAGCGGCTCAAATAATGCATGTCGAGTAGGATTGGCGAGAGTATTCACACTTAACACGGCTCGTCTTTGCTGTGAAGTTTTTTTTTTTTCTAAAACCGTGTTTTACACCCTTTGGATCGAGTGTGCTTTTACATTTCAAGCGAGAATAAGTTACAGATTCAGATTGGGACATAATTGTGTCGTCTTCCGGTCCGAGCAACATCTTGAAAATGAGTCAGTGGGGCAGAAAAGTGATCCAGACCACGAACAGTTACTGCAACTTTCAAGTCCCGGATACAACTGTAGCCTCCCCTAAAAAAGGAGGCAAACAAAAGACGAGTAGTGCAAAAAAACTGGCTCAGAGTCTATGATCGCTGTTTATTGATGCTTTTCTTATGATCCCCTGCTGAATTTTCCACCGTCTGCGAACAGGAAGAGAGCAGATTTAGTCATGGCTAAGTAATGTCTGCACACACCATCTAATCTCATTAGGAGTTTCCGTTCAGCCAACACACTGGATGGCTTTGTGCGCACAGCGAGACTTCTCAGCCCGAGCATCCGCAGCAGGGCTCCTCATCTCCGACCAAAAACCGCCACAATGCTCCTGTAATGTTCCTAGAAAGAGCTGTACCATGGCTGTGGTTCTCACTGTGGCTGTACTTACCTCACTGTAGGGCATGTATGAGGGATTTTATCTCTGTGTGGTTGGCATTATCACTCTAATATTCAGGTAAGGTAGGAGAATGAGGTCATTATCACTTTATTCTGTGTGATATTTAAAATCTGATTTCTGCAGGAGGTTTTTCTGACCTGCAGTAGCTGCTCCGCACTTTCAAGCTCCTCTGTGCTATTTGCAGCATCTTGCAAAGGTGAATGTTTATAAGTCACACTGGCCTAATTGTAGCCCTGTCAGCTCGGCGGCCCTGCATTGGCAAGCTTTCCTTTTGCTTCAAAGAGTTTAAAAGCCAAACCGAACTTCAGAGTGGGTTAAAGGGTGGAGCTGTGGAAAGGGGACAATGCTCCGATCTTTTGACCCTCTCCCTTTGGGATTTTTGTGGGAAGTGTGGCAGGACTGGGGAAGTGCTCCCCTGCTGTGGGATCCCCTCTCCTCGCCATTTGTCCTTGGAAGTAGAATGGGAGGAAGTCCTGACTTTGACAGGTTTGTAGGTTCACGTGGCAGATAGAAAACTCAGGGGAAGGCAAGTGTTGGAAACGAGCTCAGCCCTCCCTCTGCCTCTGTCTGTCTCCTCTCTGGACACAGACACGTAGTGGTCGGACGGCCGGCCTGTTGTTGTTTGGGAGCATCAGTCACTAATCAGGCCTCTCATCCACAGATGGGACAGAAAAGAGACGACGCAGCGAGGGCCATTAGTATGCAGGGCTGTGTGTCGACTGACATTTTTCAATTTTAGTGCCAAAACCACGCCTGAGCCATAACTTACTTTAAGGAATAGAAAAACATGTTTCTTCATGACACATTTTTTATTAAACAAAGGAAGCCAAACGTCTCAGACGAGCACCAAAGAAGAACTCTAATTTAAAACGGCAAAATATCTTAAAACAAGACTCACATCAGTTAATTAGCCACTTTTTGATAGTTGGCATTACAGACTCCTCACAGTCAGTGTGTGTGTGCCTCTCAGTTATAATGGTTATTTTCACCATTGAAAATCTCTAAAATGTCAGGAAGTAACAGTCACAGTCTCTCAGAGCTCAAAGTGATGAAAAGTAAAAAAAAAAAACCCCAACATATTCAATTTACAGTGACACAAAACTGAGCGGTGAATCCTCACGTTTGAGATGCTAAAACGTTTTAGCATTTTAGCCTAAGGATTTATCAGTTATGTAAATTTTTGGCAGGTTATTACCCATCATAATTTATGAATCCTTTCAGCACTACTCTGGTGTTACTGTCTGTGGGGAAAGAACACCCCCCCCCCCCCCCCCCCCAAACCGCCTTCACACTATTAATATGTGAGCTCCTAGCAGGCAGACAGGAGCTTCGCCGCTGCACATTCCTCTATTAAAGGAATAACCCACCCTGGGCCCGTCATACTTCCTGTGGAGAGAGGGCCAGGTTGAACCGCAGCATATTTCTGGCTTGAGCTGTTGTTCCTCCTTAGGTTTTTTTCTCTTCTGCTGCCGCTGCTACATTACACTGCACTCTTGAAAACACACTGTTCTATTCATCACCGGTCTACTCTTCCTTACACCACATGTTAGAGCTCAAACAGGCCGTTCCCTCTTCAGACAGTAACCTAATTTAGCCTGTTTGTGGTGAAGTACGCCGGCGAGACACGTCAGGAAAAGAAGCATTTCATTAAACACCAGCTCTTCTTCATCTGAACAGTCTCTCCAAACGCGTGTTTCATCAACAATTAGTGCACACGGAGAAGAAATATGGAAAGTAATGAGCTCAGTAGGGTGCAAAGAGCTACGGCTCGTCTCCCTCAGAGGGTTGAGTTTTGTGCTTATTCTGTCATTGCAGCATCTGGCAGGTGGTGTAAGAGCAGGTAGACTTGGTGCTTTTTCTCTGTCAGCTGACATCTGCGAGTGGAGGAAAAGGCCACAGGAGGAAGATCTTCGACATCGTCATGTGACAGTGTTAAAAATAACCCGTGAAGTTATTCCTCAAAATCTTCTCGCTCCTGACGCGCTGATCTCGTCTCGCTGCAGGTATGGACAGCGCCATCACTCTGTGGCAGTTCCTGCTGCAGCTGCTGCTGGACCAGAGTCACAAGCACCTGATATGCTGGACGTCCACAGACGGAGAGTTCAAGCTGCTCAAGTCAGAGGAAGTGGCCAAGCTGTGGGGGCTGCGCAAGAACAAGACCAACATGAACTACGACAAGCTGAGCAGAGCCCTGCGCTACTACTATGACAAGGTGAGTGAAGTGACGCTGCTTAGCGTGCAGCAGCTGCCTCTGTGTGAATGTCATCACAGCCTTTGTTTCTGAGAGAGCTGTAACACCACAACAAATTCATAGTTCTTCTTCTCGTTGAAGCCACAATCTCCCCCGATAGACACTTCCACTTCCTCTTTCTCATCACACACACAGTAGAAATCTGCCTGTGAAGTCGAGCTCTAGCTCACAGTTATTTCAGTGTGATATCTGTGATCTGTTCTTATCATCCAGATCTCGGTTTTCTCTGCATGAGAGTAAATAGTGTAAAGAGTCTCCCCATCAGTAATGGCGTTTGTCTGTTTTACAGAACATCATCAAGAAGGTGATTGGCCAGAAGTTTGTCTATAAGTTCGTGTCCTTCCCTGAGATCCTGAAGATGGACCCTCAGGCGGTGGAGATGGGCCTGGCTTCTGGAAGGTTTCCCCTCCAGGAAGGAGAGGCCTCTGAGCTGGAGGTAGAGGAGGAAGAGGAAGAGGAAGGGGAGGAGGAGGCCCAGAGGAGGACCCTTGCAGCCCTGGGGGCGCAGCAGTGTCGAAATGACTACCTCCGCTCGGGGCTCTACTCCTCCTTCAGCATCAGCTCCCTGCAGAACCAGCCCGAGCTGCTCCGTGCCCTGCGGGAGCGCCAGGAGGAGCCGCGCTCCGTCATCCGCTTTGGCACCAACGCCAGCGAACGGAGCTCCCCTCCCTCTGCCAAGCCCGAGTCCTACATCTCCCCCAGGCTATCCAAACTCCACTCCCCGTCCTCTCCCCACACCCGGCCCGGCCGAAGCTGGAGCCCTGCAGCCAAGGAGGAGGAGGAGGAGGACTCTGACCAGAGCGCTCAGCCCCTCAACCTCTCCTCTGGGCACAGGGAGCGAGCCCTGCAGCCCCCTGAAAAGAGCAGCAGCAGTGGCAGAAGTAGCTCCACTAGTAGTAGTAGTAACCAAGGAGATGGACTCCCACCAAAAAGCAAAAAGCCCAAAGCTCTGGAGATCTCCGCCCCGTCCCTGCTGCTCGCAGGGAGCGACATCGGCTCCATCGCCCTGAACAGTCCAGCGCTGCCGTCTGGCTCCCTCACTCCAGCCTTCTTCACTGCACAGGTGAGACGAATAACACACACCTTTAACTTCCTGTGGGCAGCACAGATGACGACACGGGCGTTCAAATGGGTCCCTCGTGTTCAGTCCAGTTTATGCTGGAATAAGATAAATAGTGTTTATTAAATACCCGCGGACACCTGAGGCAGCTCTAAGACCTGCTTCATCTCTGCCCAGCCGAGACATGTCCACACACCTCAGCGCTGCCCTCTGACACAGCTTCTCTTATTTCTGCTCTCAATAATTTAAGGTGGACTAGAGATCACGTCATTCTGTGCCAGCCACAGCTGAAGTACAGCGAGTCCAATATTAATCGAATCCCACATAGAAAGAATCATTTTGTGATGCTATCTGCTTCCGTCCCGCCTGTGCGGTGGTCTGGCTGGCCACAGGGAGACGATGGGATCTGTCCAGAGTATGATGTCAGTGTCCCTAAAGCAGCAAGAGACATCTGACACAGCCTGGCACGCGTTGGTGGAAAGACTACCACTATATTTATTTCAGTAGTCACTTGAGCCCAAATTTCCTCAAGAAACAGACAGAGGAAAGGTAAATCGGTATGAGGCGCTTCCATAAAGGAATTTGACATCGTTTGGAACAGAATGCAAATTTCGACTGAGTCATCGTCTGTGTTTGGTTTGGGATTAAACCTTTCAGATTATTTCGATAAACAGTTGTGTGGGGTAAAAGCCAAAATGACTGGCCGAATGTTTACATGCTGCAAATAACAGGCCGTGTAGAAACATGTCTGACCTCAAATTAAAGTTTGAGAAATAAAAGTGCGCATAAAATGCGAATTTGCTCACGTAATGTGAGTAAATTCAGTAGTCTCTCTCTCTTTTTACCTCTTTTGGTTGTCCAGTCTCAGGCGCTGCGTTAAGACAGATCCAGGCTTTACAGAACAGTTTTCAAACTGTTTCCTGCCAAATATTTAGAGCCAGATTCATCCAGCCGTGACATTTTGGTTTGTGCTGATCTTTGCCATAACCCCGATGGCTCTGCTGCAAGCACCAACTGGTGTTTAATAATCTATTTCAGTGAATAATGTGTTTACACTGGAGTTGTGACAAAGAAAAATCGCTCTGCCACATCAGAGGCTCGTCCACACGTTGAGAAAGGCTTTAATACTCCACTCAGTGAGATCAGAGGAAAACGAGCGATTTACAGAAATCTTCTGCAAGTCCAACCTATGAGAGGGGGAAGAGGCCCTAAGTGATGCCATATGCTCCAATAATTCCATTAATAATGGGAGCAGGGCTGGGTCCCTCCGCAACACTGGCTCACTTCTCTGAGGTGACACAGGGGAAAGTCGGGGGGAGGGGGAGAGAAGACCAGGGGGGAGAGAGGCAGAAATTGATTTCATATGTTTTCTCTCTAGTTGGCGTTCCAAGTGCTCAAGGACCCCCCCCCCCCTTCTCTCCCCCCCAATCAACAACAACCCCCACTGTCCAACCTCCTCCTCTCCTCCCTGTGTCACCCCTGTATTCTGGGGGAGAAACCACAGACTTCCTTCCTGCTCCGTCAGTTTGTTTTTCCAAACGCCGATACACGTCCATTTACCATTTCAGCATGTTTTGCATTACCGAACCCTCAGAGCAGCGCTCTCCAACCGGTGTTTTTCTTTTAAAAAGATGTTGTCTTCACTCGTTTCGCATATTTACACAGAGCCTGCCTCCTTCTGTGTCCCCCTTCCTTGCAGACTCCCTCTGGTTTGCTGCTGGCTCACAGTCCGCTGTTGTCAGGCATCCACTTCTGGAGCAGCTTGAGCCCCGTCGCCCCGCTCAGCCCCGCCCGGCTGCAGGGCCACAGCTCCCTCTTCCAGGTAAGAAACACACACAGGTGTGGACGCACTGAGGAAGAGAGAGGGACAACAACAGCAGGAGTGCTCAAAGGTTTAGTGTTTGCTGACAGTGTTTGAAAGACGAGCAGGAAGTTGTGAAGCTGTGCAGGTAAAATTAGCACTGCTGCAAAATCCCCGTTCATAAATCAGGTAATGACAGGAAATGTTTTGAAGATGAGTCAATTTCCAAACATTAAGAGTGAGCTCCAGTTTTATAGCCTACATTTATATGGACTCATTTCTTACAACTTTGCCTTTGGTCCTTTAAATGAAGCGCCAGTCAAAAGCAAAATGGCTCCTCATCTTCTAGATTTTGCACTTTCAGGCAGGTATTTAACAGAAAGCATATGAAATTATATGAAAACGCTGCGTTCAAGGTCTGCATAACAGCAGACACCAACGGTTGTGAAACTAGTCGAGAGTCGTAAGCAGGTCCAGCAGAGGTGTCCTGTTTCAGCGCTTGTGAGAGGGAGAGGAAATCCTGTGAATACTTCCTGTTTGAGCCCAGGGGAGCCGGTTTGAACAGGGTGGACTGGTTTGAGAGCTGCTCCTCATTTGTGAAACACACACATACACACACCACACCCCCCTCCACAGGCACACACACAACATACCGGATCCTCTGTGCGCAAATAGTGTTGACTTCTCCTTCTGTTGTGGAGGTGCAGGGGACAGAGACGAAAAGGAAGAGGCACAATGAATAAAAAAAAACAGGAAACCAGAGCAGTGACAATGCTGCAGTTCCTCACCGGAAAGCAGCTTTCATAGCACCTCCGTCCCCTCCTCGCTAACTCTCAGCCCCTTTCTCTTCCTCCACAGTTCCCCAGCCTAATCAACGGACACATGCCTGTCCCACTGCCAAACCTGGAAGGAACACCCTCCTCTCTGCTCCTGTCCCCCACCACCCACAAATCCTGATCCAGGGTCAGTGAAGAATCACCCACCTTCATCCATCTCTCGTTGAAAGTTTCTCATCGTTCTCATCATCATGTGCAGCAGCGATCTCTTGTCCGACTTGTTAAATTTTGCTTCAGAAAAGTCCTACGAGACAGTATGTGACCTCACGTTTTTGCACTTGCGTTGCTTCAGATTGCAGTGGTTGAAAGCACTTGGTAAAAGCCATGCGCCACGACGTCTGTGAGACGTCTGGCTCTTTGTGATAAAGTACAGCACATTTCCACAGGACCCTGTCCACGACGGACAGTAGTGACGTGTAGCTAGCTGCAGAGGACTAGCCAGCCGCTCATTCTGCGCAGACAGCTTGGTTGTTTTAATCTTGTTTTTAAAAAAAATTTACATTTTTTTTTCCCTTAAGTTTGTCACAATGTGAAACTGGTTGTTTCACGTGTGTGGTATTGTATGTATTGTATGCACTATGCTTCTCAGATAATACCGGCTGTGCCTTGTTGCCTTTTTTTTTGTTTGTTTGTTTTTTCCCAAAATCTTTTAATGAAGACGAGATTTCAAATCAATGAAAAACCTTTGTAACACTTGTAATGTTCTTTTTTTTTATACTGGACTTGGTATACAGTTTGTATTCTGTATAATTTTGTATTGTGAAGATTGTTTTGTCATTTTCAATAAACAAAGCATTGAATGCTTGAACACAGTGTCTTTAAATTAAACCCTTAAAAAACATCGATCGGGGGAAACAAATCAAAAACAGTTCATTTGGTATCTGTTTAAACTTTAGATTTTATTTTCTTTACTCTGGAAAAAAAAAAAGCTCAAATATGGGAGGGCATCTGCAACGAAATCCCACACCAATAACAATTATCCACAAATAAAGTTAAAGAATATCATACAAAACATCTCTTGTAACACTGTTAAATAGACTCAGTATCGTATTCACGAGGGGCAGGACTATAGCTAGTGCTCCCTGAAGTAGGAGTTCAGTGGCTGTGTGCTTCCTCATACAACAGAGCAGGCATGCAACATGATAATGGAGGCAATCCAGAAAAAAAGGATCCATTTTTACAGTTGATGGAGATGGGAATGGCAGAAAGGAAAAAAAAAAAAAAAAACACCTGTAATGCACAAAGGCAGCTTTCAACACTGGGAACTCACTTTGCACCTCCTCTGTAACAGACTGGAAGAGATAATGTGTCAGATTGAGGTGGAAAAGGATGAGAAGGCTGTTCACTGGAGTTAAATGTCTTCTGAAGTATTTAGGAGGCGTAACTAATCCTGTAATGCCCTCGCTAATAATTCTACGTTGCCTTTCCCCGCCTGCATTTGTTCATTGGTCACGACAGAGACCGCAGCGTCCTGGAATGATATGCCAGCATCTGACAAGACTGTGATCTTTTTTGCGCACATCTTGGCAGCGCCGCTCTCATTTTAGCCTCCGGTTAGGATTAAATGATCAGTTCTATCGAAGCTGGCCTCAAAAACCTTCAGAGTAAATGGTCACAAATGACGGGTGCAGCGGAGAGCAGCACCGTGGCAACAGAGACAGAAAATCAAACCCTTTTGAGTTGCTACAGAAACATCCCTCTGTCCGTCTGTGTGCTTTACCCACCCACACGCAAACACGCAAACACACACACACACACACACACACACACACACACACACACACACACACACACACACACACGGAGGAGTTTTGAGGTGGAGATTTTTAGGGATGAAAATGGAAATGATGACAAAAAAATATCACTAGAAATACCACCACTTCAAAAAAGAATTAAAAATCTATACACATTGCATGTACTCATTAAAGTGACTGAGCCAGTTAGAATTCTAGACAGTAGTTGTATTTAGCAGCAAATTCTCTTCTCAATAAATATAGATGTACAGTATATAAACGTCTCTTTTGGGCCAGGTTCAGGCCAAACCTGCGCGGGGAGGGGGGGGGGGTCGGTGACACTGTGGACAAGTTTCCCAAGCAGTTTGGGGGGAGTGATGATGATGATGATGATGATGATGATGATGCTCCACGCCAACATCCATCTCAGGTTACCGATCCATAGGCGAGACTGTACAGCCAGGAGATCCTTCCCAAATAAAAAAATACAGTCCAGAGAATCTAAAACAGCATGCTTTGTCTTCTGCTCTTTCCATTGCCTGAAAGGAAACACAGAAAAAGCGTCATAGTTTACAGAAGACACGGTGGGACCCCGTCAGACAACACTGAGACGAGGGACAAACAGGCTGCAAGAATTAGCTGTTAGCCGCTCCTGTCTGCGTTGCACCGAGGGATGTACAGACGGCTAACTGGATCGGAAAACCTGATGATGCTCGGGCAAGTTCTGCCGTTAAAGGGGCATTTTTTAATAGTATTTCTAGACGGATTTATGGATGTTTATGGACGAGAGAGCTGGGGAGAGGAGCAGTCCTTTTAATACAGGAATAAACAGCCGTTAAGTGCCACAATCATGTTAATGAAAGCAAAACAACCGTCAAGAACGCTTCAGCCTTTCAGTCTGAAATGGCAGTTACTGCTGTGTGTGTGTGTGTGTGTGTGTGTGTGTGTGTGTGTGTGTGTTACATGGTTAGCTGCTGAACGATGGTCTGTCAGCTCGGGGAGTGTGTACTGGAGCGCAGTGCATCATTGTCAACGCAATCAAACTACCTCGACGTAAACAACAAACACGGCTATCGTTAGTGCTCAAAGCTGTCCAGCTGGCGTGTCAGTGTTGGGAAATTCTGGCTGCACTTTGTCCGCCATTCTGATTTGAACGTTTGATTTATTGATTTCTTTCAGGATGTAAAGAGAATTTCAACAAATATAAGAAAAAATGACAGACGACAGCTTTCCTCTGTGAGCTGTCACAGCCACTGCTGCAACTGTGTTAGTCAAAGGGCCAAACTACAACAACTGACTTCCTGTAGTTTTTAGATCACTGGCATACACCTGTCCCTTTCACCTCATGCACTGTCTTTGCCTCACAACTCTCCATGCACACTCCTCAGCTCTCCTGCAGCTCCCTGGAGTTTAAAAAACCTCTGATTCGCAGTGAAAACACAAGCAATCAAAGCATCCATTCTCACATTTTCCCTCACCTGACTCAGGGTACGATGAGTTCCGGTAGCCGGGATCCCTCTGCAGCTGGACCTCCTTCAGTGTGAATATGGATATGTCTGCCAGACATAAAGAGTCAGTCAGAGCAACAGAAATCAGATCTTGCCAGGAGAATGGTGTCTTTGTCATGCAGCTGTAACTGATCCTCACTGTACACTGTAATATCCTTCAAGTCGTACCTAGCGCAGCCTGCCAAGTCTGCATTACTGTGTTGCCATTTCATTACTCACTCTCTGGCAGTGTGTGCACACGTGGCCCCAGGCTCCTGAAGTATGGCTGTCTCATTGCTTCATCAGCAGAGATCCTCTTTTTTGACTCGTACTGAAATTCGGGGGAAGTACAAGAAACATAAAGTCGTTAAAGGACGAATGAAAATGGGGTCAGCGTGATGTGCTGAAGCGCCTTGATGAGCTTCTCTCCAAACATACAGGCCTAATATAGCTGCAAAATGTGTCACACCACATTTAACATCACATTCATGCCTGGCAGATAGAGTGAGACTCACTTTTAGGAATGACATCAGCAGGTCGATGCCATCAGTGTCCAACCTGAGGGGAGGGGGAGGGGTGGAAAGGGAGGGGGGGGGAATTGAGAGCAGGAGAGAGGGGGGTCAGTGGAGGTGGGGGTGACGCACAGATGCTGGTGAGTGTAAGGAAGGAAACAGAGTCAACTATTCCACAGGATTTCCTTACAGGAAGTGACACAGAGCGCACACTCCTAACTAAACAAACCAATACTACTAATGTCTAAGTCTCTAAATCTAAAAAGCTCTGCATGCAGTCGCAGCTCTTATACCTGGGTCTGATTTGAAACATTTGCTCATTTCCATCTCCAATGATTTCAGGGCTAACAAGAGAGGTGGGGGGGGGGAGTGTTAAGAGACTGTCAAGGTGTGTAATCGTCATACAGATATCTGAAATAACCTCATGTAACAACATCGTATTTGATGTCCTTTACAAAGACACACAGCAGCAGAAAAGCAGCTGCTCACAGGTTTCCATGTCTCACCTGGGTGCGTGGTTAATGAGGGGCTGGGCCTTGTACTTGGGGAACTTGTAGGACTTGAACTCGTCGATGGAGGATATTCCGGGCCAGCTGTCTTCTGTGGGAGTGCCTGTGGAGGGACATTCAATCGACCCTGTTAGAGGCAGGCTCTAGCACGGCAGCTGGAGGGGCTTTTCACGCTGCCACGGGGGCTGCATGCCGGGGTTAATGCGATTAAAGGATCATATTAAAAGTTTGAGTGTTTCGCTGTCAGCAGGGGGCAGCACTGACCTAGCAGCCTGAAGATGAGGTGCAGCTCGTCCTCCACGGTGGAGCCTGGGAACAGGGGCCTGCCGGCAGCCATCTCGTAGAATATACAGCCCACACCCCTGACAGGAAGACACAGACTGAAGCGTCAACACAAATCCAATCCACAGGTCTTCAGTATTGGTACCAGAACTAACTTCCTGGATCAAACCACCTGAATCGGCCGGTTTCAATCTGTCCGATGAGTGAGATATCAAAGGAAGAGGCAGGAATTTGTGTAAGAGAGCAGCCGGGCACTTTGAAGTTTACATTTACAGTTAAACTCCACGACAGCTTGTTCATTAACAGCCGTGTGCCACATCAAAGTCTGCTCACCGCAGATTAGGACACCTGTCAGCTCCCCACTTCGTATGTTGCTCAACATAAGAGCACCAATTAAATGAAAGAAGCTCCGAACATCTGCGCTCACACCACAAATCACTGGAGCGGAATTAGAAACGACAGAACTTCTTTCTGCTGGAGGTTTACATTCGCCCGAGCACCTTCACTGCGCTCGCTCGTACGGACGTGACGAGCGAGGAGCCGGGAGTTTACGCTGTGTTTTCCGACGGTTGTAATCATCCCTGCTGAGTGAGGCCCACTCACCACATGTCTATCTGTGTGGAGTACTCAGAGGAGCCCAGCAGCACGTCGGGGGGCCGATACCAAAGCGTCACCACCTCGTTAGAGTATGTTTTGGTGGGCACAGACTTGGCCCTCGCCAGGCCTGTGGAGCAGAAACATGAGAATTAAAAACAGACATTTTGGAAAAGCTCATATGAGGAGTTTCAATCCAAAATGACAAATATTCATCAGGTTTTTTTAACACGGCTCAATCGGCTCACACTTTTTTGATGATGAATGCAGCTTCAGAAAAATCAGCTTTCGTCCAAACGGCAGATAATTAATTTAAAGACATGAAAGCTCACACGTGGATAATGACGTGTTTTTGTTTTTACCAAAGTCAGCCAGCTTGAGCTCTCCTCTGTCGTTGATGAGCAGATTCTGGGGCTTCAGGTCTCTGTGGAGAACTTTCCGCCTGTGACAGTACGCTAAGCCTCGCAGGATCTGGAAGAGAAAAATCTGGGAAAGCAGATATTTTAGATCAGGGACGAATCATCACATCGGTCAAAACAGCTTCAGGTTTGTATAGAATACAGGTGCTGTTGCTACATTACAATTTATCCAAACCCCTCTGGGATATAGATGATGTGGAAGAAGTTAAAATCCACTGAATCCTGACTTTTTTTATAGACACAGTACTTACATGATCCGTCCAAACTGCAGTTTCATGCACTTTAGGTATTTTCAGTCCAACTCAAAGGAACATTAAACCAAATTTCAACAAAATGCACGCAAGCCAAAGAGGTGTTTGTGGACGAGTAAGGTCAAGAGGACAAATCCCCCCACTGTCTAGACTCCACCACCAGGGGGCACACTAACAGCATTTCTTGTTGATGACAGAAACCACAAAGCCGTGACAGTTGCTGAAGTTGGCCGTGGGGCCAGCAGGCCGCCTGCGGAGGCTCACCTTGACATTCTGCATGCTCAGGATGTTCCCACAATCGTCCATGTACTGCTTGAGGTCTTTGTCCTGGATGGGGGGGGGGGGGGGGGGGGGGGGGGAGAGAGACAGAATCAGAGGAGGCTACAGGCACACCACCTGCAACAGCTGACCTGCTGAGCTGCTGTATGACTGTCCTCAGCTCTGCAGAGGGTCATGAATAATAATGTGAAATATGTTTATTTTAGCATCTGTGCTTCGTGCAGAGTAACACAGGACGGGTGAGGGCGGACGCTCTGATGGTCTCACCAGGTACTCGAAGACCAGCGTGAGCGACTTGTCTGTGTGGACGATATCGTGCAGCGTCACAATGTTGGCGTGTTTCAGGTCCTTCAGTAACGACACTAGAGGAAGAGAGAGACCACACAGCTGTAAGAGCGAGGATGTGATTACACTCTGTGATCTGAACCATAACGTTTACCTTTTTAACTTCTGACTCTGATGTCAGTGGGTTCATTGATTAAGCCAAGTAGGGTTCATGTAGAAAGTCTTACATCATTGATTAAGAAACAAAATGAGCCAGAATGTGATCATTTGCTGATCCTCTTTGACATATACTCAACTGAAAACAGCACAAAGACAATATATTTCATGTTTTACCTCATCGACTTCATTATTTTTTCAATATATATGCCTATTCTGGATTTGATGCAGCAACACGTTTCAAACAAGTTGGGACAGGAGCAACAAAAACACCTGTGTGGAACATTCCACAGGTAAACAGGTTCATTGGTAACAGGTGATAATGTTATGACTGGGTATGAAAGAGGCATCCTGGAAAGGCTCAGTCGTTCACAAGCGAGGACGGAGCGAGGTTCACCACTTTGTGAACACATGACTGTATGAAGGATGTTACTACATGAGCTCAGGAACACTTTGTGAAACTCGTCAGTTCACAGAGCTCATCTGTAAATGACTGCATTCTGTTTCTATTTACACTTTACAGAGCTACCCAACTTTCTTTTTGGAATCAGGGTTGTAAAACTTCGCATGTCTGGTTCTTCCCTGCAGTCTTACATTCACACCCCAAACCAACCACAACGCAGCGCTACAGCACAGTTTAACTGCGGGGCAAAATATCTTTAGATCTTTTAGCATTTTCGTCCTGTCATGCTCACACACTCTCGTAAAAACACTCAGAGGTAAAGCTGCTACGTAATCTAATGATATGAAAGACCACCATCAGAAAATGACAATGGAGGGAGAAATCCCAGCATTCCAGGGAAGAGAGTGATATTCCTGCTAAGCTGTCATCTAACCTTCAACCTACTAATAACAGAACTGGGCTGGATGCTGCCGAGTCTGAAACACTAGAATCCACATTAAACCTAACCGGAGGCGGTCGCGGGTCATGTTTAATACCTTCTCTGATAGCCGTGCATGGCGCCCCCTCCTCGTGCTCCAGTCTGATCTCCTTCAGCGCCACAAGGTTGTCCGTCAGCTTACTCCTCCCCTTGAAGACAGTAGCGTAGGTGCCCTGGAGGACAGGAGGAGAGGCAGAGAGGTGATTAAAGGTCTCGGGAGCTGGACTGATGCGGCACAGTCAGGCCGTCCGGGGTTCAAAGTAAACTCTATAACTGGGACAGTATGTGTTATGTCACTCAGCATGAGAACATCAGCACCTGCGAGGAAGTCGAGGTTACTGGCGAACACACACTTTCACGTACCTCCCCGAGTTTGTCCAGTTTGATGTAAGTCTCCAGCTTCCCGAATCCAATTTCTGACTGGAGGAGAGAAAAGGACAAACAGCATTAATGAGGGTGGCGTCTTTATTAGCACTGACAAGCTTACAGACACGACGGCAAATCCTTCTGACGGCCTCGCAGCGACAGAGGGGGGATGTAAGGAGGTCACACACCCCCAACCAACATCAGAGCTAATCTCTTGTGACAAAGGACTGCTGGCTTTTGGCTTTTACAATGTGTTTGTTTACAGGGAAGGAAGCCAAACTTTATTTATAATGCATGTTTAATACACAATGGAAAACTTGCGTGTGCTTTAGAGGTCAAACAACTAGTACTCATTTTTTAAGCAAAAATGGATGCGGGTTCCAGCTTGTCTTTTGTCAACATTTTCTGCTTTTTGCTGTTATTTCTGATAGTAAAGTGAATATATTTTCGGTTCTGGACACCTTCAGCTGTGGGATGGGTATTTTTCGTAAGACGTGAGAGTCCTAGGTCATTTTGAGTCTTCAGCAAAGCAACTAGGAGCATAAAAATCTACAGACTTTAAGCTGACCTCTGTCCAGCATGAAGACCAGCACCAGGTCAGCTGAGAGGCCTGGGTGCCTCATAGATTTCCAACACGTCAAACACGTCAAACTCTCTAAACATCTCTGCAGGGGAGCGTGTATGCAAATGCAGCGGAGTGGGTGAGGCGGTGTTCATACTTTCCCTTAGTTCCCCTTTTTGACGGAGGCACATTCAAAGCAAAACCACAAGCCAATTACTGAGGCAGCTGATGGAGCGAATGCTGCGGTGCGATGTAAACACATGACAACAGGCTGAGAGGAAGAGATTAGGCAGTCGGAGGGTAAGGTGTGAACTCTCATCCACTCACCTCTGTTTCTTGCTGCCTTTAAATAAAACATAATTCTCACAGCTATCTTTATATTCTGCAGCCCCTCCCTCACAGCCGCTCCGCTTCTATTTCCATCCGTTTCGGTCCAATTCTCCTCCACTGCTGATTCTCAAATCACTACCGCTCGCACTCACACGTGGGCAACAAGTACTGTGCATTTACATAAGCACAGTTTGGAGGTAAGCGCACTTCAGCTTTTTTTTTTTAAGACTTTCTCTCCACAATATTTCACACAGAAATAGCGCAGTTTCTCTCCCACAACATTTATCTGACAGTTGTGGCTTTAAGCTACCTTGCAGATCGTAGCCGCAAAATGTTAAATAAGACGAGTGGAGGACGATCAGGCGTCACACGGTTTAGCATATTTGCGTTAGACCTTTGTGTGCAGGACTGCGATTAATTAACATGCTTTATCATCCAAAAACTGTCATGAGCGCAGCAAAGACACAGCATGAGGTGAAAGGGACAGGCGTATAACAACAGGAAGCTTGTTATTCTTCTGTAGCCTGGCCATCGCACAGACATGATGCAGAGAGACTTGCACTTTCCATCGTGGATAAACCTGCATAAAAACCTGCGTTACTCCTCCTCCTAGTACAGAATTTCCCTTTCATTCTCCTTTTGACCTTGTTTTTGGTTTACATCAGCTCCTAAGAAAATTTTCTCTGGGCAGGTAACTGAAGACTGCTGCCTGCTGGGAGCTGGACACAAGGCTGATGAGCACAGTTTGCGGATTTAAGATGAAAACAACGAGCTGAAAGACATTAAAATGTTCCACAGAGCTGAAGGAAATAAGACTAACATATACACAGTGGTTGAGATGCTGAAGCACTGCACCTGTGGTACTAGCAGGGAATCAGTGTCTGACTCAGCAGGTACACTTGCTGACATAATGGCAATAAAACAGAACAATGTCATTTCTAATTTCCCTCCTCTGTCTTATCATCGCGTCTCGTTTCTCTCCTCGTCTCACCAGCGATGCTCTGCGGGAGCGTCGGCTCAGCGGCTGGTCGAAGGGCGGGCTGCTCAGCTGCAGCTTCTCCAGGTAACCGTCAGGTATCCGGATGTCGGCCGGCAGGGACAGACGTTTGTTTAGGTCCTGTGCACACACACACGCACACACAGATAGGAAAAAACAACAACACAACACCCAATTTAAAAACAGCATCAACGTGGTGTAAAACCCTGAGAAAACAGGAGTAAACCCTCAGTAAACAGCGTAAGCTCTGAATAAATACCAATGATTGACAACTAAATGGCAGAAACCCTGAGCAAACAAGTGGAATCTGTAAGAACCAGCCAGCTTTAGGCCTCACCAGTCAACAGAGAGGCCAGTGTGTGTATACGTGTGTGCATAATAACACGTGCAGCAGCATGCGTCCATACGGTTGTGTGTAGCGCACTTGTGTACATAATAAAGGCTGCCTGTGGGCCGCCTGTCAGAGTTCGAGGTAAAGTCTTTCCCAGAGCAACAAAGTACTAAAGCATGATCCTAATGACTTGTTATATAAAATAAAACACACACTCACAAAACAACGTCTGGATTCTTCCCATCATGCATTTCCTCTATTTGTATGATTACTGTTAATCCGTTCCCTCTCCCTCTCTCTAGCTGCTTTAAATCTACTTCCACTCCCTCTGAGGTAACACTGGACACTCAGTAACACCTCCTCCCCTCCCTCCTGACCAACCATACAACAATATGCAACTTTGAACTTCCACATTTCAACAACAAGCTCATTGATTACTTTCTAACTGAAGGTGACTGACACGTGGACGGCCGAGCTGACCCTTCGGTCTGTTCAAACCATGACAATGACTCAGCTTTTTGCCTTTGTGGTGGCCTTCAGCACACAGTCAGTTTCACAGGAAGTGATGTTTTTTATTAAGACTTGAGGAAATAAGACTGTACTGTAATACTGTACACTGCACACAAAATTCAGCCACAACTATTTTAATAATCAATATGGGGCTGCAACTGAGATAATTTCCATTATGTGACTGTTTTCTCGATTTGACTCATCACCTCCTGCACAAAATTTCACAAAATGTGAAAATTTCCACTACAAGTTGCTTATTTTACCTGAACAAACCCAAAAATATTCTGTGAAAATCTATAAAGCCCATCACAATTCATACTAAGGTCCACATATTCACCATGAACTAGTTTCTTATTGGCATGCATATTAGCAGCAAAGTGGCTCTTCATTAGTCATTTAAGGCACTTATTAATGCCTTATTCTGTATGATCATATTTTACAACTACTAACCCATTAATGCGTGTTTTCCACCAATAACATCCAAATTACTGACTATCAAGTATAAGTACAGAAGTTGGTGCACATGAATTATGATTTTAGTGACCCTAACCCCCAGAATAAGGCAATAATAAGTGCTTTATAAAGACTAACATGGAGCCAACAGCTACAAACATTCATGTTAATAAGCAACTAGTTAACAGGCCGGGATTATAATCAGTTCTGCTGGTCTGTAGTTTCTGTGTGCTGGCTCAGGATTGGTGGTTTGGCCCAAGAGGAGGCGATGCCATCCATCACATGACCTTTGTCCCCCCCCCCACCCTCGCACCCCCCTCCAGTTGTCCAATCAACCCGTCCTAATCTGTTACAACATGGGCCCATCTGGACCGTATTACAGTAATCCTTGTGATGTAATCCCAAAACACTGCTTCCTCTCCAACGAGAGACGTACAATCCTCTACCTGACCACAGGCGGAGGGATTTCCTTACTCTTCCTCCTCTTCTTCTTCTTCTAATAACCCTTCGTCTGAGTGTCACATCAGCACAAAGAACGAGGCCACACAGTGATTTCACTGTTGGATCACTTCATCAAAAACAAGTCTGAGGTCAATCGCGCTGCTCACAGCAGCACAAACAATGCACCGAGTGTTTGTTGAGCTGAGTCTAACTGTGTGTCTGAACGTGCTTCTGCCCAAATAAACCTCTCTGGTTGCGGAACAGTCACAGGAAGTGCAGGGTGCACTGCCTGCACGTACTCTCTACGCACAGCGAGAGGTGATGTGTCACGTCTATGTGTGGGTAGCCCCAAATGAAGTAAGCTGTGCGTTTTCTTTTTTCTTTCCTGCAGTGGTGCATGCTCGCTCGACTGGTATCTGCTTGTAAATCCACAGAGGTCTTGCAATCAAACCGGCCAATAAACACGGTCAGAGGGAGGGAAGTGTGCGTTCTTCAATCACAAGATGTTTCATCGCATGATTGCCCAGCAGGTACTGTGCAACATGTGGTTCACTGGCAAGATGTCAAAATCAGGCACACGTGAGGAAAACACGTAGAGCACAGTTTTACATTACATTCGAGTTACTTGTGGAAATAGGAAGAAGCTTTGCAACTTCTTAAATAGGTCAGATCATGTTTAAGCTGTATTCTCTGTTACAGTGTGTAAGATTCTAGTTTTGTTCTGCACACTGTTCTTCTCACGGTGTAAAAACAAGGATTATTCACATCTGCTCAGAGAGACAAGTCAACTACTCTTCTGACTGTGTGGATTTGTGAGTTAACCCTTCACTCTGAGAGGGATGAAAGGTGGAGCGTGAAGAAACAGAAACATGTCAGAACAGCAGGCAAAGTAAATGGGCAACCGTATGGCTCAGACTGAAGTGACTGGAGTGAGAATGGAGATTATTCAATGCTCAAGACAAGAACGATGAAAACAGAAACCGAAATTAAAAACCCTAAAAATGATAAATGTTCACAAGTCTATTTTACAATGAAAACGTATAGAAAATGAGGAAGACGAGAAGTCACTTTCTTGTTCACTTTCACTTTGAAACAGTTGTACTGACTCATGTCAGTTGCACATCCTCAAATCCCATTAGCATCCATTAAGGTGGACTGAAGAGATCAAGTCTCGGCTTTGTTGTACAGACAGAGAGAGAAACACACTGTTTCAGATGTTGTTTAAAGTGCTCAAGTCTTGAGTTAAATTATAAGATTTTGTCTGTTTTGCGCACACGTGGAGATATACAGTACTTTTATTTTACAAACGATTTAAGACTTAATATTTGATTCTTGATTATGCTGAACAAATCAAACAACCATCAAACACTGACGTAATTTTGTCAGTCTGATTCTCTTTAATTACTACTGGAACCTACGAAATAATCTGATGCAAGTCAAATTCAGAAATCAAGGCACCTCTGATCTCACTTTATCCGTTACCTTAAGATAAAGCAGCACGTTTTCTCCTCCCTCCTCGCGCTGCCTTTCCTGCGTCCCTACGAGCCAGCTGAATTAAAGCCGTCACTGCTGATCTGGTTCTGCATTTGTGCGCGCGTCTGTCTTTCCATATGCTCTGCTGTATTAAACTCTACATGGTGGCGCGGTGCCAGCCATGGCAACTTCATCATTTAGAGTGGCCTGCTCCTGTTCTCAGATGTTAAACGCTGCACTGTATTTCACACGCCCCGGATTAAAAAAACGCTTGTGGTGAAATGAAATCCCTCTTAAAAAACAATAAAAAATAATAACAATCACAGCGAGAAGTCTTTCCATAATGTGTTGACATTATGCAACCACCAGAGGAATGTCAAAATCTGAAATCTGCCTGCCCCTTTGACTCAGTGTGTGTGTGTGTGTGTGTGTGTGTGTGTGTGTGTGTGTGTGTGTGTGTGTGTGTTAGTGAGAGAGAGAGAAAGGGGGCTTGGGTGGCTAGAGGTGGCGGCGGCTGTGAAACCATTGTAAAACAGATTTCAAAAGTATGTTCAGCACTACAGTATGTGGAGTTAGTGTGTGCATGTGCATGTGTGCATGTGCGTGTGTGTGTGTGTGTGTGTGTGTGTGTGTGTGTGTCCTGCTGAGATTATGTGGGCAGCTGAGGACTTCTGCGTGTTCATGACACACAACGAGGATACGCCTACGCTGAGTTACAGCATGGAGCTGTAATGCACACATCATTAAATCCCACCTCTCGCAGGGAAAAGGGTCCATTGTCAAACGCTCAGATTCTTTTGCTTTTCAGTGAATTAATCACAACATACCTTCAACGCTAAAGTGGAGGCTGAACCTTTAAGCCAGGTACGACTTAATGATTCATAACGGTAACATATTCAAATGTCAGTGACGCATATCTCACAACGCATCCTCCGTTAAAAAGCAGGAAGGCTACGCAAGGACAAGTCTGAAAACACAGCGAAACAAGTCCCACCTCTGCAGAGATGCGTCTGTTCCCTCTGTTCCTCAGACAAACACCCGTGGGCGACTGCACCTCATCAGAGGAAGTCCCCGACGCCTGGTCGCTCTCCCCGTCCGAGCCCATCTTCAAGTTCTCGTGGACGATGTCTGGAGTGGAGAAAAGGAGGATGAGAGGTTGACAGATGGAGCGGGTCTGTGGAAAACAGAGCAGCGCTCGACACCAGCTGATGACTTCAGCAGGAAAGAAAAACACTCTGCCCGACACTTTAACGAGCCCCTCTGTTCTTATCAAGCCCCCGGCTGTGTCGAGCAGAGGATATTAAACAACAAGTATATTAGGTTTAATACATTTGACTGATAGATTTAATTTGTTTCGTGGCTTCGGGTCCTTACGAGACAAATCCATATATCGCACAGTAATCGTCCCATGGCTGAACAAACACAGCTTTCATACATATGAAACACTCGTTTCCTCCAGGGTTTAAGTTTTTTATGCAATGTTGT
The DNA here is from genome assembly GCF_051107435.1 of Chaetodon auriga. Lineage (NCBI taxonomy): Eukaryota > Metazoa > Chordata > Actinopteri > Chaetodontiformes > Chaetodontidae > Chaetodon > Chaetodon auriga. The sequence goes on along the minus strand of NC_135079.1, from coordinate 8,921,113 downwards.
GAATTTAAATATTGTTTCTGAGTCGGGAGTCCAAGCTGCTGGTTTGTTGGAAGAGTCTTTTTTTTTTTTTTTCGGTCTCACTCATTAACAAATGGCTTATTGTGTGACTGAATGTAACACTGGAATGATTGTAGTCATATGTATGTGTGTCAGCAGTGCACTGATTTATGCCTCCAGCAGTGCGTTTGTTTAGCACGTTTTCACACATATGTCACTGTGTGTGCGTGTGTGTGTAGGCTCAGCTGACTCAGTAGAAATGCATTAGAAAAGGATTTTACATGTGCGTCTGACATTACTCAACAACCAAATCTAACAGCTTGACATTGAAATAAAAAATCTGTAATAAAATCTCGTCATTATAGCAACATCTAAACAGATTCTCCTCACCGCCATTAAAGAAATCTCCAGTACTAAATCTGTTTAAAGTCAAAGGAAAAATGTCAAAAGTGATCACGGCCTGCGTCTCACCGAGCCGACTGCCGTTGCGAGGCATGACCATGAGCGAGCCGAGGCCTCCTCCGATGACGCTCTGAGGCCGTCGCAGCGGCGGCTTTTTAAAGGAGCCTGTGTACTGGTGGAGGAAGGAGTGGACGCTGTGGGCCGACGGAGGACGGCCATTCCTCACTATGGGCTCTGTGGAGGAAGGCACAACATTTCTTTTATTATTATGACATTAAAAAAAAACTACCCACGTGCATTTTATATTATGTCTCCCCATACTTCAGGTTTACTTCCACTCTGAAGTCGTCACTCCCTCAAAACAGCTCGTCGGACACTCAAAGAGCTTTGAAAGCCCCCTGCCCCCAACACCTTTACAACATTGGATCTTGGGGGTCTGTGTCCAACAATTTCTGTGTTTTTCTGAGAGCAACAATCTGACATTCGCAGCCTCCTCACGCAGTTCATGGCCAAACAAATATAAATACGTTTGCCCTTTAGGAAAGCATGTCATAAAAACTAGTTCTCTTTGACAAATCGTCACCAAAAAGGTCAATGAATTTCACACGCTCACTTGGCGGTGGATGAAATGTATTCTGAAAACGCGTATTTCTGAGTTTATTGAGCAACTCGTTTGTGAGAAACACAGAAAAATGTTTCTGCTAAAATGCTCAAACTAGACAGCAAACATGACGGATTGTTCCTGTGAGAGGTCTGAAGCTCTGTGACTGCTTATCCCCATATTCTATATCAGAATCAGTATGTGCTTATGTTATTTTTTGTAAATATGAGCTTTAATCATTAAAAAAAAACATACATAATGTTGCCTCTGAGCATATCACATGGTTCCTTTTTCCAACCATTCACAAACAGCAAATCTCAGTTAGCATCAATCAAAATCCAGCTGGCTGAGAGTTAATATAATTGGGAGGCGGTGAGGATTTTAGGATTTCTTTTATTGGCTATCTGACAAAAATCCTTCCTATGCACTGACTTTACATTACCAGTAACGCCAAAATACCACTAGACTGCATAACATAATCACCGTTACATAAGAGGTTTTAACTTGTAATTTACTGATGCATAGATTTGCATGTAAAATCCTGTATTTTCTGTGACTTAGTAAGGTTGTCAATCGCACGCTAAATAAATTCTATTCCACATAAAGCGTGTGTTTCCAAGAATAGTGAGTTTCCTTTAAAACTGAGTGAGGCTGGCGAACTGGAGAAAACAGTGTTTGAGAACAAGGAGCTGTGCCAACAGCCACGAAAACAGAAAAACAAAGAGAGAAACAGAGATGAGAAAAGTGAAAGAACGGATGAACTCTAATACATACATTTTATGAGAGGTTGTGTGCTGTAAATAAACAGTTTAGGGTACTGGGATCTGTTAAATACACTTATAAAAACAATGTGATTTGGTTCAGTCTTCTCTTAATGTACATTAATGTTTCCTGAAAATCACATTCCTAAAACATTACACTGAAACAAGGCTTGTAATTCAATGGTTAACAGAGCTGGGACAGTTACAGTGTTCTCTCATCCAGTGTGAGCCAACATCAAAAATACAGAGAAGTCAGAGAGTCTAGACCTGAACATAATGTCTTGTCGTCTCAGCAGTGTGTTTTGGCTTGTGATAAGGGTCAACGACTGCCTGACTGGGCAGCATTTGTCCAAAAGCAAGAATGGAGCCGACAAGAGGTGAAAGATTTATCACATATAGAGTCGCACCAACTGAAACACCACCTGTGACAGCAGGGAGAAAATGGAGTCCCGGAGAAGCTGTTTAGCAGACAGTCAGAGCTCAGACAGGACAGAGGGACATGGTAGGACACGTGCACTTTCCTTCCAACAGCCTCTGAGATGAAGCACCCCTGACTGGTGTGTCACACACACTGGGCCTGATCGTCATGGTGGGAAAAAGATGACGACTCTTTTGTCAAATGTACCTTAAACCTGAATCAATTCGAGCCAGGACATAAGACACGCAGTTGCACTGTCATGCTTCATTTCACATCTACAATCCCTAAAATAAATAGTTAACAAGATTTGTGAGCTTTGAGAGGAAGCTAAACCACCACCACCCCCCCACAGCGGCCTGATTTGTCTGCCTTCCAGTTTCCAGGGTCAACCAATTCTCAGTGTATTTTTTACACTTAAATCTTATTGCCAAAATTAAACTCCCAAGATCCAGGCTGCCTTTGAGGCTGATTCAGTGCTGTGGGTGTGCGGGTCTTGTTAAGCTAAAAAAACAGATTTCGCTACGTAACAGCTTCACCACAGATATCAAAACTTTGGAACGGTTGGTGTGTCCTCTATTAAACTCCATGTCATCAATTTGTTTTGTTGTTTGCTTGCTTATACACCAATGAGGCATTTCCTAGATTTCCTGCAACAACAGAAAAATACACAGCCCCCGAGCAATATCCAGGTCCATATGCCACTTCTCCCTTATCTCTCTGCAGCTGCTGCTGCCGCTGGCCTGACTTACATAATCAGATCAGGACCAGAATGCTTTCCCCAATCACAGAGTTCAGATCACATCTCATCTGGCTACTCCATTCTGTCTCCTCTCTACCCTACTTACTGCTGCACAGGCTGCTAAAATCCCCTCACGCTAGCGCTCTCTCTCTCTCTCACACACACACACACACACACACACACACACACACACACACACACACACACACACACACACACACACACACACCATTCTGTGTCCCCACTCACCAAGCACAGAACACTCTGGCCAAACCTGGTGTTAATCACTACACAAAAAGCTCTTTACAAAGCCCAGTTAGTTCTCAGAGGGCGGTGGGGAGGAGGGGGTGGACTTGGACGATCTGATTGATTGAAGAAGGGGAAAAACTTCTCATTTGGACAAAAGACAAGAGAGGAAAACTGAGGACAGTCCTGAAAGAAGCTTGAGGGCTGGGGGGGGGGGGGGGGGGGGGGGCGCGACAAAGGGGGGCCAAAAGAGAAGAAGAGGAGCTGAAAGATAAAAATAAAGGGAGGGGGGGTGCACCAAAATGCCTAGCTGGTTTCACCAAGTCATCCAAGTTGCCGTGGCAATGTCATGGAAACTCCAGGATGTTTCCAGATCCCGAGCGCCATGGCAACGATGCGGCGGCACACTGAGGCGCGCCCCCTCCCTCACTTCCTGCACATTTTGTGAATATCAGCGGAGATAAGCCGCTGTGTCACTCTGCTTTAATTCTGACGCCTTGAAGGCCACAACCTTCAGCTGGGAGGCAGCTGAATGATGTAATCAACGACAGCGTCTGTGAGGGTGGAGCACGGCGCGTCTACAGCACCATAAACAAAGAGTCGCGTCAGGCGGAGTGTCCGTAGTCAATACACATCTGTGAAGAACAGGGAGCGATTACTGTAAAAGCCACTTTCATTTCCCGCACAGTCCACGTTAAGTGACCGGCAGCTCGAGAATTTCCAAGGACTGGATGTGCATGAACGCTTAGAGACAAACGTAAACCACGACTCCCCGAGGTGCATCGAGCTTAAAACTCTCCTGCTAACAGCGAGCTGACGCTAAACATTATACTTAGTAGAAACCTGATAGCACATTCAGCAGTGTGACTTTCAGATTCTGGGTCAGTGTTTTTGGATTTGGCTTTGGATAAAAGTCCTAATGTCCATTAAAATACAGAAACTAAATCCCATTTCAGACACGCACTTCATTACGTAAATGTACTGAAAACTTAACACGTCAGTTTGGTGTTCAAATGAAGCCCTGAGTTGCGTCCTCATTCGTGTCCTTCTCAGTCATGATGGTATAATGTTAAGGGTTAAACTATGATGTCCTTTATTCACTTAGTGACGGAAATGAAAAGCTCCTCAACCGCAGTGGAAGTCTTAAAATCTATAACTGCTGCAGAACATTCTTCTTCTTCTTTCATAACCATATTATACAGCAGGAGCTAAACATGACATAATACTGTTTTGTCATGTCTAAATAAAGCAATCACATATCTGAAACTGGTTTGTGCTGCAGGGTTTTGTTTTGAACGGCCTTTGAGTGGCTTCTCTTCCACTGCCACATCAGCTGTGGCTCACGGGTGTTGTAGCATTTACAGCCATTTAACAGGAGTTTATCCAGGAGATGCACTGAATTTACAGGTTAAAAAACTGGACACATCACAGCATGTTCAAACAGCACATAAAAACGCACCGCTGTCCTTCAGGCCATTCTCCTCAATGGTCATCTGTTCAGCCAGCTCGGACAGCGACTCGTCGATGGTGTGGCTGCCTCGCAGGGTTTGAGAGAGACGTCGCTTGAACCGCTTCATCTTCTCCATCGAGCTCTCGGGAAGGGGAGGCCTGAGGACGACAAACAAAACCACACATACTTGAGTTGTTGTTGTAAGCCACAGAAGATAATGCAGCAGCTACAATAAGCAGATAATGCAGCTTGTGTCAGTTACAGAGGAATATTTCCACTATCTGTAAGCTGCAGGGTTGATGCCGGCCTTGACATTTCACCAACAAAATCTGTAACTGCCTTTAATTCAAAAGAATACACCTCATCCGCCTGCAGCCATATTTCACAATCTCACACACGAGTCAAACTGCAACCAAAAACCTTGTTAGGTCACCAGGTATCTGACAAGACGAACAATGACACAGACCGATCGGCACTTAGACGTTAATTATGACTCAGCTCATTCAGGCGCATTACTTAACATTCCTCCCCCTGGGAAAACATGACAAGTCGGCGAGAGATTCTTAGGGGTAAGTTTGGAGTACGGTCCCTGGCACACCAGACTGTAAAAGCAAATCCTAAACCGGGGGGATTTGCTCCTGAATGGAGCAGGACTAGCCTGGGCCACATCGAGTCCACATCACACATTCCAGCCGCATTTACTGTGTGCATGAGAGTAACTGATTGTGAGAGCTCGAGACAGTATGTGTGTGAGAGACTTTGTGTGAGGAGTGGAAAAAAAAAAAAAAGATTTCAAATCAAGGCAGAGGATATTTGGGAATGTTTGGCAGGAGCAGATTACAAGAAACCTCTCCCTGTGACCTAAATGTAGAGATCATGACTGCACCACGACTGCAGATCTGGACAAGTGTCTGTCTGCACCGACGATGATGAGTAAAGTCAGACATGAAAACACATGAGTAGTATTCCTCCTCAGGGCTTGCTGCCTGTCAGCTATTCCCTAGTGACAGCCTTTTGTCTTCCAAATATCACTCATAACCTGAATTCTGTCCAGAGCGTACAACTTCCTCACTCGGCCTGAGCCAAACAGTGTAAAAGTAAGGCTGTCGTGTAAATGTTGACCATTTGAATCATCAGTTCAAGGAGAGGTCGTTTCTTCTTCTACTGAACTTTATGGCTCGGTTCCAGCGGGCACGGCCGGCGGAGCTGACTGCGGCCGTTCCAAACAAAGCTTATGATTGCACCAGACGCGCCGCAGCACGTTTCAGAAGTGTCACCGAAGCAGGTCTCAGCTCTGCTCCCCTTTAAATAGGCGCCTTGTCGAATTTTTGACGGAAGCCTCGTCAGGCTTCACCGAGGAGGCGAAGCCGGGCAGAAAGAAAATACATCACTATGAATTCATCTGGCAATTATTTCTTGCATTAATAGTTAGTCTAAAATGGCACAAATCTTGAAAAATCTGCCTTATCCAGTACCCAAGGTCATGTCTCCACATTGGTTCTTTTGTCAAACCAGCAGTTCACCAGTAACATATTCACTTTACAACAATCTGAAAGTGAAAAGCAGCAAACTCTCCCAACTGGGAAGTTCGAAACAATGTTTGGCATTTGTGCTTGATTAAATGACTTAAATGATTCACAGATCATCAAACGCTGTTGATTATTGCAGTGGAGATTTGGAAATACATGAGCCCACACTGGCAAATCAAAAAGTCGGAAAACATGACAACACTGACAGCCTATCGGGGAACAATACTGGTTTTCAGACATGGTGCCATGATTTAGGGTTTTAATTTCACATGAAGGGCTCACAAACATCTGTTTGGGAAGACGCAGTATGCGGGTTGAGAAACAGGCCAAGCAGCTGCTGAATCATCTGGAAGTTTTGAGCTACAGTGGCTCGTTTAAAAGGTTTGAACTCAGAGCTTTAAGAGGCTGCGAGTCTGCCCCCATTCCCTCCACACAGCGGACAGCAGCAACCGTCTGTCTGAACTGGGCTTCAGGCCAAAGCAAACTGGGACAGTGCAAAGGCGAAATATTAAACGGGAGATCATGAGCACTTCAACTACACAAGGAAACTTTATATATTAACAGCATCACATAGAGGTGAGGCTAAAAAGTCTGAACTTGAATACTCAAACTCATGTAACATGACCGTCCTGTCAGTTTAGCCAAGATGTTCCTTGTTTGGTCAGATATCTTTGTCACATGCCGTCCTCCCTCTCTCTCTCTCTCTCTCTCTCTCTCTCTCTCTGTGTCTGGCTACCTGATGAATTTAGGTCTAATATTCAGTCTCTTTGGGCTCCGTTTATGGTCTCCACCAATCCCTGAGGGGAATATCCGACTCTTTAGCCGCTAAACACTCCACTATGTTCACCAGCAAGTCACTAACTGTGTCTGTCTGCTGTTTGGTGCTGAGCTGGTGGTGTACAGCGGGTAGACGAAAACAGAGAGAGCGCAGACACTGAACCTAAACAGTAACGTTATGGACTGGACGGCTGAACAATGAGCTGAAAGTTCTGTAAAGCCAAGAGGAGCTGCAGATGTAAAGGACATTAAAAAGACATCAGAGGTACTGTTGGACTGATTTTGGGGTCCAGCTTTTTGTTCACTACTTTTGAGGACAAATTTATTCTGAGCTGGAACCTCCCATGAGAGGAAAAGTGCACAAATCCAACTACTTACTTTTGGCAGTCAGGGCAAATCTACAGGATCGTGAGCACAAAGGATGATGCACTCTTCTCCGCAAGCCTTCGTTTTTTTTTTTAACTATTTTTTAAAATTCAGACTGGTTAGAAAGTATTTTTGCATAATAATCCTGTCTAGCCTTGCACAGCTTTCATCCTACTTCTGTGCTCTCAGTCAAGCAACAATCAATGTAATTAGTCCAGGAACCGAGATGAGGCAGAACGTGAACTCGACTGTCATAACAGCTTCACATCAGTTATGACACATCAGCTCCAGCATGGGCAAGCAGCCTGTCATCTCCCAAACAGCTCACTGCCTTAGCCACTCTCCTGCTGCAGCCTTACACACAGCCTGCAAAATGTGCTCTGGATAGAGAGAATACACTCACGGAAAACTATTCATTCACCACAGTTGAATGATGGCCTGAAGGGGACAACAGCCATAAAACAGTGCTCATTTAAGAGTTTCTGTGAGTTCGCAGTGACTGTTCTCTGTGTTTTCTCCCCCACAGCAGGCGACACACTTGATACACAGTTCCAAGCATGTTTTGGATTTCAATGCAAATTAACATTCTGGTTAGATCTGAAACAGCTGCCAGCTGGTTGGACAAAACATGACATTCGAAGGCATTACCTTAGGCTCTAGGAGCTTGAGATGGCTATTTTTCACTATTCTATTGGCTGTTCACATATTAAACAAATGACAAAACCATGGACATTAATTAACAATGAACCCAATCATAAGCTGGAGCCTTTATTCTGAAATAGTTCTGGACAACAAAAAAGTGTTTACAGTCACTGGGGCAAACTCAAATGAGAATTATCTGGCAACAAATTGGGATACACTGACAGGCCAGACCCTCCTAATTTATGAATGTATATGATGGGGGCACGTTAACGTCTCATAAATAACCGGATGTGACCTACTATCCAGCAGACTCTGTGGACACAAATCACTTTGTGAATGTTCCATGGAAAGTTAATGGCTACAGCAGAGAGGGGGGCGGTCTACTGTGCACCCGTCTCCGGGCTGGTCCGCGTTCCAGCTCTGGGATCGAATGCGGAGCTTTGGACATGATCCGTGTCCCGAGCCTTATCCCTCCTCCCATAAGTAGGCCGGTCTGAGGTCTGAGCTCCAGATCTGCTGAGGGGTGGCCAGGGAGTTGGAGCGAGGGGGGAAATCAGGGGTGGAGCGGAGGGGTCCGAGCCATGCGCTGATTCGGGATTTGTTGCCATGGCAACCCCACTGCTTTTTCCATGCTGAAAATGCAGAGCGCTGCAGGAGGCTGCATGCATGCTGATTTTCAACCTCACACCCTATAGCAACCCTACGTCTGCGTTTTCATCCCCTGAACCAGCGATCGATACCCACTATAACATGACTCTCGCCAAGCAGACAAACTCTGACATCTGCAGCTGAATGCTAAATTGCATTTTCCACCTCTGTTTTTCTGGCAGTGCAGTCTGCAGGAGATGGGGTGGATGCGGGGGAAACGGGAGAGGAGGGGGGTTGAGGCATTATGGATGCTGCAGTGGTGACAATAGACATATGCCTCATATGGATTATGTCTTTTTCCTGCTGTAGCCACGAGCTAGCAATTGTGCTGATGATAAACAGAGGACTATTAAATGGGTAAGGTCAGAGTTCCAGCTGTGAGGAACCGCCACCCCCCCACGGCAGCCCTGCAATGCCACACTACAGCTCCACAAGCAACCATCATCACTGCATAAGTCTGTGAAATTGTCCCACTTCTGCAAGATGGACTAATCACACCACAGCCAACATCACCGCCACAGGGGGACTGCTGCCCGGGCCACCCACTGAAACAGGAAAAGCAAGGTCACAACCTCTCTGTGACCCCCACAGGCTTCGGTAAACCACCTAACGTCACTGCCTTCAGGAGAACGGGGGTCCTCGAAAACGCCTGCCTCTCCTCCCCTGGCTGCCTTACTTACAGAGGCAGAGAACAAGCGTGACTGTTGGCATGATTCACGGGTGAGCTCAGCCTTGCTTTTCTAAAGAGCAGCCTTTTCTCATCCTGGCCAAGACAATGAGGACATGAGTGAGGAGCTGGATCCATTATGGGGGCCTTATATAAAGGCTGCATTGTGCACAGAAAAAAAAAAGTAGGCTTGCTCAGGAGACGCAGGAGGTAGCGGCGTGCTGCGTGGTGCTGAGCTGAGCTGAGCATGACAGCCAGGCAGGCATGCTTCCCCCACACACACTGCAGCAGGTGAGGCGTTACTTAAACAACAAGTCTGTTTGAACTGAACCAAAGCCATTTACGTGAAACTCGCACCATATTTGCCTCTTTTCTTTGCTCTTTTCCATCCTCACTGACACACACTGTCTTCACCCGGCGTTCACACTTGTCACACGTGTCACCTGTGTCTGCAGGGCCGACAGACAGGTCAGTGGTGATGTGTGTGTGTGTGTGTGTGTGTGTGTGTGTGTGTGTGTGTTTGAGAAACACAACAGACACCTCAGCCAGAGCCTGCGGCCGAAGGAGGCCAGGCCAGACCAGTGACGCACAGCCACAGATCTCACAGGCAATAAGATTCAGCACTAGCTGATTAACACTGCTGCCATGGTTACAGCAGCTTGAGTGACAGCCGTGCTCCCATCTGAGCTTTCTTTGTGGCCCAACGCTGCCTGCAGTCAGACGGTGGAGGGAAAAGTTCAATAATGCAGGTTCATAGCTGCAGTTTAACAGTATACTGAGCTATAATATGGTTTTATAGACTCCTGGAAGAAAAGGTGTTACTGCAGAGCATCCTGCAAATTCACAATGTGTGCTGTGAATGTTCACATAATTACGGCTTAGTATTTTCATTATCAGTGCGACTGGTGCAACGATTTGTCAATTCATATGTAAATATTTTGCTGACCGGTTGATTATTAGTCATGTTTCAGCCACAAATATCACACATTTGATGGTTCCAGCTTCTCTAATGTGAGAATTCGCTGCTCTTCTTGGTCTTACGTTATAGTTATATCTCGGTTTTGGACAGATAGTCGGGCACTGAGTAGGTCACAGTGTGTTCTTGGATATTGTGATGGGCATTTTTCAGTTCCTTTTTTTTTTTGGTCTTCGATCAACTAAGAAAATAATCAGCAAATCAATCTATACAGAAAATTTGGGCGGGGCAATTAATCAAACTGTTTTTCAATTACGATTTTGGCTTCTCGTGATTCTTGTTAGAAATCCAGCACACCCGTTTCCTGTCCCTAAAAGCCCAAACTCACTCTCCGCCAGGCTGTGGCCCGTTTCATTCAGCTCACTGAGGTCAAGTGAGCCGTAAAAACGTGGTCGTGCCAACTGCTGCTGGATTTTGGTGCATGTCCATCTGTGCAGTTGCGGTACCGGTGCTTGGAACGGCCAATGACACATAAGAAAAATCCAAAACACATGCACGACTTCACACAGCAAACGGCTCATATTTAATGACTGACTGCTGTTTAGACAGGAAGTACACTGATCACAAAACATCAGGATCTGAGCGGCCTGCCACCATGACTAAACAATTTCTGGGGGAAACCCTGCAGCTTGCCTGCAGCAGAGGGGATGTTTGGCATTTTGGCTTATTGAAAGAGTTAATTCATGGGCTCTCAAAACTGCGGCAGCTACAATCAACTCATTATCATTTCAAACACTGACAGCATTTGCTATTGCCATCTCTAGACACATGTAGGCTCAGATATGCGAGTTCTTTCTGAGATTTACCTTAAATATACAATCAAATCCAGAATTATCGTGAGAAAAAAAAGGCTGTTCAAAAATCAAAACTAATCTTGAATTTTCCAAGATAACTGTGTCATGAAAAGCTAAACCAAGACTCTGAAATTAAACACTCCATTTAAATGAAAATGACACATATAAAGTGCCACTTAGACTTCACCTGATAACACAGTTTATGAATGGGATGAAAGGGAGGCATGAATAGTGACAGATAAGCCTTGTGGACCCAGCTGGGTTCAGGGCAGAGCGCTGAGATCAACAGATACAGTAGAGCCTGATATGATCAGACAGGCAGCAGGCTACTGCCACTCCAAAGCACTACTTTTCTATTTTTTTATACAATCAAATTTTTTGAAAAACATCTGTGTTTTGTGGTAGGAATCCTTTTTGGATAAAATGAGGATGAAGTAAGACAATATTGATGACTGGATCCTGGTAATTTTACAGCTACAAGATTTCTTTCTCCCCCTAAATAAAGAATTTTAGATTTGTTGATAGCATTTATTCAGTCCAGATAAGAGGCAGCATGATTAGCACCCCTCCTGTTTGGCTCATTAGGGAGATAATCGCCGAGGTGTGGACTGGATCTGAGCCTGAGTCAAGTCACCTGGCGTCCATTTGTGAACAGAGCATTAGCATCAGAGAGAGCGACAATTAGCTGGCCCCTCCCTGCCCGTCTGCGCTCATCTCACCAGCAGGTCCTGATAGCCTTTCATGGCTGTTCAAAGGGAACGACGGGCCACACTGCTATCTAACCGAGGGCAGACAGCAGGATGGGGTTATCAGAATATCAGTTTCCATATCAAACTGCAAACACAAACAGCTCCCAGTAGCCTTTGTAGTAAATTCAGACAGCCTGCATGCTAGACACAGTTGTGTGTTACAACAAACTGCAGAAAGTTATGGAGGTATCTTGTTTCTAACTGACTCTTTACTGTTAGAGCTGTACTGTGCTTACTGTTATTCATTTGGAGTCCAAGGTGTCGTCTTCAAATTTGGTGTTCAGTCCAAAACACAAAGATATTCGTCTTGTAATGATACGAAACAAAAGTGTTGTCAAACACTCATTTATGGATGTCAGAATTTGATTATGATTGGGGAAACTTTTTCTTTTCCTCGTGTGAATAGTGAGAAACTGTTAAATCTTTAGCCGTTGAACATTGGTCTGCTTTCTCAGTCCCTGATTAGAAAAACCTACTGAGCCAAGGCGGAGTGTGTCTGGGAGTTTCTAGGTTCAGCTAATTAAAAAAACAAATACACGGATTTAACGTGGTTTTTCATTAAGCCAGCAAGATCTTAATTATGAACACCTTAGCACATCTCAAATATGTGAGGCTATGCTGGCTGTAATAACATTGATCTGGGTGAAGGTATGTGTACATGTGCATGTGTGTGTCAACTTCCAAATAAAGACCAGACAAGTGTTCAGACAGTTCCTGCAAATCCTGCCAGGAGTGACAGGAAAAAAGGCAATATATGTCCCTCACCTGTTTCAGATATTAATACTGTACTGCAGATGACGACCCAGATATGTGGTGCAAGTTATTACTGTATAACTCAATCAAACAGGTTCACGGGCCAGCTGGCTCAGCGGCTGCAGTGGGGTCTTCACTACCACCAGACACTTCCAGTTTCAAACTGAGATGGAGAATCGGGGAGTGGAGGCGGCCAAGCTTGCGAGCAGCAGCATTTGTCTTGTGCGGCAACTGCATGTGAGCGGCCTGAGCTGCATGCCGGTGCCAAAGTTCTTGTGTCAATGCAACACAGAAAAGAGGAAGAGTTTGTATTCATGGCTATCTATAGATCGGAGTGGTGCCTGTGACATAGCAGCTGCTCCCCAGAGAGTGGTGACACATTAACCTTCAGCCAGCTGTCTTGGCCTGCTGCTTAAACATGAGCTCACACACTCAAGAGAGAGCGCACAATTGCATTAGCAAAACCTTGAAAAACTGTGAAGTTTGGTATCAAATCCGTCTGTGGATTCAAAAGCAGCGAATTCATTTCTGGCAAAAACACATCTATTTATGTGTATGCCCACACACGCACACACACACCCATACACATACTGGACCATCATCTGATCTGCACTGGGACTGGAGGGATCAGCACAGCGTGGCTACAGCTGTTTCACAGCGGGTCAGGTTACCTTGCCACCACCATCCCCAAGGCCCTCACCAAGGGAACGACCCAACGTCAAACCAACACACATGGGCACGCTGTCGCCCAACAGCTCCCTGCCCTCCTGCAGCTACCAGGCTCAACACATGGTATTTTAAGCCCATAAACGACACGCCCCCTGAAGATCCGGGGTGATACAAATCCTGCAAGGAAGCTCAACAGCTTGTGGATGTCAAATTAGAACTTGCTCACAGGAAATGAGAGAAAGTGCAACGACAGCTCTTTCATTCAGTCATCAGCAAAACAATATAAACTGTAAATAGTGACATGTACGACACGGGATCAACTCCAGTGTGTTTTTGGCACACCAAAACGTTTCCACATGACACATTTTTCACATGTTTCTGATTTAAATCATATTTTTAAACTGCATTTATTTAAGCAAAGTTCTTGTTTGGCTGCTTGGTCTCTTTCGCTCCAGGGAAAACATGGCTCTGTGGAAAAACACTGATCTGCTTAATGCTTTGGTATCCGAAACCGAAACACAGGTATCGTACCGGCACTAGTATTAGTATAAGACTAGTACAGTTTCTGAGCAAGCTAAATTAAAAACTAACAAAAGTAGCTATTAAAGTTTATGTTTTATACATATGAAGATTTGAAGTTTATATATTTGAACATAAGTTTGTTTTACATCTTATTATTGTTTACTCAATTAACTGATTAGTTGTTTGGCCTATAAAATGTATTCACTTTACTCTCACAGAAGAGTAAAAAAAAAGAAAATATCCACACTAAAGAAGCTGGAATCATACAGTCATTAATTGGTGACTCATTTAATAGCTGATAATTATCGATTAATCCTTGCAGCTCTCTATTTCTCATAGGTGCACTGAGTCAGTAGACTTTAAATTATACTGCTAACAACGTGACTCATACACGGGAACAATAAATGTGGCAATAAATATGTAACCACGCTGGCTCCTGGGTGTTCTCACACCAAATAAACTTCCTCATCAGTTTGCCATGAGCAGCCCCCCTCCAGAACAATGATGTCTTCCTTCCACACATCCTGCTAACTTTACACTCATCTCTCGCTCTCACTCACTCACTCACACACAAACACACACACACACACACAGGTTGACTCCCTGTAGGAGGAAGACCTCAGTGCAGGAATTCAACGAGAGCTGCCTCTTGGGGTGAGATTCCTAGAAACTGCAGCCTCCAGACGGCTCCCCGTGCGGGCTCCTGCCCCGGCCTCCCTTCAACAGCTGAAACAGCGTAAAGCTCCTAAAACTGACCCTACGGAAGCTCGGAGAGTGGCGCAGTTTGCGCGGTTGCTTCAAGTAGTTTTGAGTAAAATTTGGGAACAGAGAGACACCCCTGAAAATGTGGGTCAGTGAATGTTTTGGTAGCAACTATGCAAGACGATACACGCAGAGAGGCTGGCCAAGCCTCCGTTTTACACAAATCCTATGCAGTTTAGTGACAACCGACCGTTGGCGTTGGTGGCATTTAACAAGCAACCTGACACAAATGTTTAACCACGACGGGGGAAATGTTGAAGCGTTATCCGTCCTGAACTTAGTTTACCATTCACCATGCACGTCGTTAACCTCGCAGTTTGTTTTAGTTTAATGCGGCCATTCACCGGTGAATGGGACAAACTGAATAGCTCACACAACAAACGGCTGCTTTCACACTGCGGGCTGTGAAGTAAACATTGTTAAGCCCGTTTTGTGTCCACGCGGGGCGGTGGAAATGTCTCCCGTGTCCGCGCGGCTCTAACCGGAGCTTCAGCCGTTGTTTCACTGAGCTAAATTCACACAAACTACACCGAAAATGTTGAGGACTCTCACCAGAAACGATGAGCGTTGCTCCGACCGGAGTCCCCGACCTCGGAGCTTCTTCTCAGGCCGGATGCCGTCTTTCCCTCCGAGCGTGAAAAAAAAAACACCGACTGCTTCTTCTTTGTGGTTTCCGTGTGGTGGTAGCTACTTTCTGGTCTTCAATGTCGCTTATATCCGCGGGGCTGTAGCGTCCAGCTGCATGGCTTTGTTTTCAGGCTTTAAAGTTTCACCCCCGGTGGAAAATAGGAAGCGCCGTTGGTGGTTTTCTCAGTCTGAGAGACCATGGCAGTGTGAGACGATGGTGATTACTGGTTGATCTGAGAGTGTCCTCTGCCTGCTGACGCTGCCTGGCTGCCACCACACAGCCGTGTCATCAAAATGTCAGCGGGGAAACAGCGCCACCCTACCGTCGGTGCTGGAAACGGCAGAGAGGCCGTCAGTGCGGCCCCACAGCGACCCCTACCGGAGGAAATGCTGCTGTCCTACAAATACACATCCACACGTACAGTACCTCACCTGTCATTAAAAAGGCAAGCAAGCAAAAAGCACTTTTATTATTTACTCGAGCACAAAGTCGAGGTACTTGTACTTTATTTGAGTATTTCCATTTTATGCAATTTCTACTCCACTACATCTCAGAGGCAAATATTGTACTTTTCATAGGACAGCGACACTACAAACACATGATGATTTTATAGATACATTGCTGTAGATTAAACAGTATACAAATTAGCTCAATCTTAAACATCTACGGGAGTAAAATGCAACATACACATGAACGCAGCACTAATATTAATCCAGAAACATACAATATGATAGTGAAAAAACTGACAGGGACCATTTTACTGCAGAATGAATACTTTAACTTCTAATATTTTCAGCAGATTTTGCTGATAATACTGTCATACTTTTACTTAAGTAGTATTTCAAATACAGGACCTTTACTTGCAGGATAGTTAATGTTATTTTTACTTAAATAAGGGATCTGAATACTTCTTCCACGCCTGCTGTTAAGTTGACATCTATGTGTAGAGCGGTCATGTCTAAATGTCCATCTTAGTTGCCGTCTGTTTTGGGTTTCTGCACAACAGATTTTAAGATTTTATTCTCCCTCTTTGGTTAAAGAACTGACTATTTTGACAAAGAAAGACACAGAACAACCTTTTGGTATTCCAAAGAGGAGATTAATGTGAGGAAAAATTCATTCATTTGGAACAAAATGCAAAATTTAGAAGGAGACAGTAGGATATAGAGTATAGTCAGGATATCATACCATGTTAAGAAATCATTTTTTAAAGTTTTAGTTGACAGATCCACTACAAAAAACCTTGGACACCAGTTTAACATCAGTGTCCAAAAATGTAACTTTTTTCCTGAACTCAAGACTCACAGACTCCCCGCTGAATTAAATATCCCAGTTCACCTCAAGTCTGACATTCAGTTGGAGCAAATTAAAATGGTTCTCCTCCTCTTACGCGCTTTCCTCACATACCCGAACAAACTTACTACACATATTCAGAAACCCTCCCTCCAACTTCCTCTCACTTTCCAGAGCAACAATCCCTCCACCTCGGATTGCCCTACAAAACAATTTAAACATTCAGTCTTTTCTGGGGCACGGCCAGAATTCAGGTGGGAAAAAACTCCAGCAAACAGAAGGCTGCATACTTTCCGGCTGGACTTTATGCAGAAGCAGAGAGAGCGGCCTTGTTGAGGGGCCTCATTCAGCTGCATCTGCAAAGGAGAAATTTGGCAAGAAAAACCTGCAGCTCCAGTTCTGGGCTTCGGTTGTTTTCTGGCACTTTTCTCCAGAAACATCAGTGTTTTTGTTGTCTGTCATCCATCTTTTCTCTGATATGTGCAGGTGTTACCCAGGCAAGTGGTGTATGTCCACTATTTCTATAGTGAGCCCTTTGAGTTTTCTCCTCTATGACTGAAAAAACCGACCCTCACAGGCCCATGATATGAACTGAAGTCCAATGAAAGATAAGTGGTATGAGGTGCATAATAACTATCATCCTCAACACCTTCCTGTCACTTTGAAACCCTCTCTGCTGTCTGTTGGATTCAGCCTCTTATCAGATCTGCACAGCCACTCCCTCCCTCTCCTTTGACAAGCAGTCAATATTCCTCCAGACTCCCACCCCACCTCTCACATACGTCTTAGTCACCTCTCCCTCCTGGTCTGCCTCACTGCTCGTATCTCTCAACGATCCAGACCCAGAGCTGAAGATGGCCTGGACGTATGCATCCCTCCTGGCTCTCCTCGCTGTGCTTCTTGCACTTTTCTGTGAGTCTGATGCAGGGGAATTTATAACAGGAGTGTCTTTGGAGGGTGCAGAGTGATGATAGTGCTTTGTTTTCTTTGCATTTCATGGGGAGGTAAGCATGGGAGCCAACACTCTGTTCTAATTTAGAGCCTTCATGTTTTGTCCTCTGACCCAGTGTCTCCAGAGGCCGACTCTGCAGCTGTGCCCAGCAGCACAGGCAGCGCCAAAGATCCACAAGGTGAGGAGCTGCATCGGCTGCATCTCTTCCACGTGCGCTCTCTTCATCCCTTTATGTTGTGAGCTGAACTTGCTCCTGCTTCCACTGCAGGTCCGCTGAAGAGGATCTTCATGAAGGAGGCCGATGCCTCAAACTTCTTCAGGAGACGCAGCAGACGGGGCGTGAAGTCCCAGGATGAGATTAACGGTGAGTTCACTCGGGGTTTGTTTGAGTTTGAACTGAGGTCTGGTCAGCCAAGGTGGGGTTTGTTTGTGTTAATTGCTGGGATCTGTTTCTTATTGTACAAGACAGTTTGGCAGCAGAATTATTCTCACACTAGTTTCTTCACTGTTGTTTCATGATGGAAATTATTATGCTGTACACTGTTGATCACCAGATGTTAGTTGACCTCTGAGTCAAGAGGTTTTGATCCCTCACGCTTGTCTTTAAAACTTTATGGTGTGCAAAAACTTGTTAAGCAATTCAAAACATGAAAGCAAATCAGCAAAAGAGCTGAGATAAATCCAGCAAAAGTTTAAATACTTGAGGAATTTCCTAGAAATGTGTGTAACTCTCTCCAAGAAAGATAGGATACAACAGACTGCTGCACTCAAGTCAGCAAAGGGACATTTGGTTGGAGAAAAGTTTATTAGATGTGATTGGCCTGAATGAAACACCCCTTTTCTAGCACAACAGGCTCTCAATAAAGAAAAACATTGGACAATACACCAGACATCGATAAAGCATTGATCAATAAGCTAAGAAGTACTGCTGCCAAAGGTTTGTTGAGCACTTGAATTCTACATGAAATGATAGAGATAAGATTTGTTCTTGTTTCCATCCGGAGCATAAAAAGACACTTTACTGTGGTGGAAACAGCTTGTTCTTTTTGGCTCTTTGTATTGACAGGGAGCAAACATGTTAATGACAGCCTGGGGGGGGGTTTATGACCGTGGCGACCAGCAGCCGTTAACAGTTTTCTGATCCAGGCCTGACCAGAGACCAGACTCAGACCTGTCTGGTCACACTCTGCTGGAGGCTGCAGCAGGAGTCACAGGGCAGCATGGAGCTCGCACACACTCACCTCAGAGTACATCAGTGGATGTTTTCCTCACAAGTGTTGTGAAAATTCACATACTGTACAATGTTTGACATTCTCGAGTGATTTAACGGCACCGTTACGCACAGCTCTGCCAACAGGAAGGTGAGAGCCCACACTGAGACTGCTGCCGCTCTGAAATGGAGTTGTGTAACACGCTGTGGGTCTGTGTGTGTGTGTAACAACAACAAGACACTGTGTGGATGAAATGAACACAAAGCAGTAAAACAGTGAAAAGACTGAGATGGACAAGCGAGTGGGTGAGCGGTCGGGAGCTGAATGTGGAATGTGTCGACACACGGCAGAGAGAGGTCAGAGAAAAACCAAGTGAAAGAAGTGAGACCGATAAATTGTGCTCACTTTGAAAAGCCTCTCCTGCTGTGAAATGACACAAAAGCGCAACATCTCACTCGCAGGTCAATGAAATTTGGAAAAGAAAATATGTGATAGATGTATTAGCTGTTTCTGTAGGCGGATAAGCTGATGCACAGGTTTTTAGGCAAACACGCAGACATCAGACCTTGAACGAACGCTGCTGTTTGAGGTCTCTGAGGAAGAAGCAGGTCTGCTGTGGTGCATCGGGTGAAGGAAATGATGGATGATTAACCTGCTGTGCACTGCTCGAAAGGGATAGCAAAGCAAAAAAACAGCAGGTAGTTCCTCTCGATACGCACCCTATCAAATGTGCTTACATCTCTGCAGCTCATCTGTAAATCACAAACCTTGTAATTTAAAACTAAGTGACTCGAGTTCCAGCTCGTGTTCAGGCCTGTGCTGGGAATCCTGGTGAAAGTTCAAAGGTCATGACCTGACGTTGGAAAGGTTAGCATGGCTATCCCAAACCTTTCCTATCTCAGCTAATGGCTCTGTCTAAAGTTACTGCAGTCTGTGTATGAGTTTCACTGACGCTAGCTTGCCCACACGACACAGACGAGCGCTTTAATGTGTTCTGGTCTTCTTCAAATGTCCAGTCCGGTCATGGGATCCCTGCTGTCTGAAATCCTTGGCTTCACTACTCTCTATCTGTAATAGAACCATCTTAGAAACAGATCCAAATCAGACTGCTGAAGTCTCATATTAGCTTCTACTGAATTTAGGAATGTGTTTTTGGATGGAACCAGGAGTGCAGATATTGTCCTCCTTTACTTATACTTATTACTTATAATTGTATTATTATATAGATCCAGTCACTTCAATGTATGTGTGGACTTACTGGTTTTGTATAAAGACAGACTTGAAATGATTGATTTCTACTCATATATATCTTTCTGGATGAAGTAAAAACAGGGAAACATGACTCATTAGACTTCTTACCATCACTTGGGGGTCCAGGTTTTGTGTTTTTGTGTACAAGCAGCTTCTGTGAATCACAGCTTCACCACAAACACCAGCTTTATGGAGGTCACAGAAAGCAGCTTTTGCTCAGACACAGTGATTCAGATCTGTGGTATTTTTTGAGGTTGTGTTGAGTGTTTGTGTGTCTATACTTGCAGGCGAGCTTTGAACTGAAACCGTGGCTCCTTTAAGTTGATGCGGTTTATCTCCAGACGGCCATACTGATGGTCTTCTAAAGCTTTCGGTAGAGCATATTAAGAGTTAACTTGTTCTCAACTGATGTGTTTGAGTGCAGGTCAGAGATGACTGGCAGAAAAACAGAGGATCCAGAGTCCAAAACACTATTGAGGAAAAGTCTGATGTAGTTCTCCAAAGACTGAACTGCATGTTGTATAACTTTATGTTATTCTTATGGGAGCAGTTGTTATTTTTATGTCATGTTTTCATCTTTTTAAAACATGTTTTGGTGTAACTTTTTCTCCTTTTTTTAGTTTTATACACAGCTCTTGTCCAATAAAAAGTGGTGTGTCATTAGTGCTCAAACAAACTAAGAAATGCAAAAACGAACAAATAGAAGAATCCATTGTGCTTTTGTGATGAGACCATAAAATTATCCAAATCAGTGACTTTCGTACAGCTGATACACCAACTCCTGGTGTCTCAGGGTATTTTAGTTTAAAGTCAGTCTCTTTCTCAAACAGCTGTGTTATGTGCTGTCTATGTGTCATCATCAGCTGCTTGATATGACAATAAACAACTGAATCAAAGATGTTTATCATCGCACACTCATTTAATTCATCATCATCCCGTTCTGTGCTTGCAGCTGAGCAAAGGCAGATTCTGGCTGCAGACGAGCGAAAGAGAGAGTTTCACGAGGAGAAGAGGAACGAGTTTGAGAGCTACGCTGAAGAGGAGCACGATGGTATGCAAACACCGATATCCGATGAAGCTGAGTGGGGTGAGTTCATTCACTCAAACCGGCTCATTCATCCACTAAAACTGTCTTTATCTGCCAGAACAAGACGAGAGGACCAGAGAGAGCACCGAGCAGTGGAGGGAGTTTCACTACGACGGGATGCATCCTCCCCAAGAGTACAACCGTCACTCCATCTGAGGCCGAGAGGAGGGAGGTGACGCTGCAAGCTGACCTTTAAGGAAACACACTGAGGCTTTTCTCCTCAGACCCTGACAGCGATGCACGAGAGACATCAGGCACAGAATGAGATGTTTAGACATCTCAACTTGTTTTAAATGCGTATGTTGTTGACACTGGCTTTATTTGTTTGGAAGATCCCACCACTGTTTGTGTAAAAGTAATGATAGGAAACTTTCTCAACTTTAATTATTACAGAAGTAATCAGTTCAAAATCATGCTTAGAACTAAATTCTCTAAAGTTAGGAAATGTCCTGAATTATCGAGCTGTTAGAACGATGTTGGGTTCAGGGTCCCCTGGGTTTAACAGATGTGCAATGATTTTATAACACATGACCAGAAGCAAAAGTGTGAATATACTGTATTTACTCATATATCCTATACTTACTGTATTTTAACTCACTTGTGATTACTTAAATCTTCTAGCATGATTATTTAACAATCTGTATTCAGTAGCATCTTTTCACTGTAAGAAATGTGTATAAACTGTAAGTAACTTGCCATTTACTCCCTTTTAAAGAAGCGACAACATGTGCAAACAATCCTCTTTTTTAATACACGAATCTCTACAACTCCAAAGCACATTTCTGCAACAATATGTAATACATGCATGCCGAGGGGCTTCCAATGCTTCATATTTAGATTTCTGTTAATCTTATTGGGGGCAAAAATATAGGGAAGACAAAAATAAACACTCAAGACCCAAGCTAACTGTTGTCATTGAGATTTGTATTTACAGTAAGTAAAGGCTCAAAGTCAATAATCACCACAACATTTTTAGATAATTCAAGATGGCAAAGCCCCCCACATCGGGCAACTTCTGTTAGAGTGTTCATTTTTTCCCCCCCCCATTCATGTTGAGCGATTGAAAATGAAATAGAAGTACCACAGAGAAAATACAAAGACAGATCCCTTCTCTTCTCTGTGAGACAGTCCGTAGAGAGCGAGCGGGAAAGAGAAGGAGAGAGAGTCTTTCTGCTAAATTCAACAGGCTGGTATGAAAGCACAGTGATTAAACACAGAGTGAGTGAGCTGTTTTCAGACCAGCCGCTTCGTGAGCGGAAGCAGAGCACGATAATACAACTACTGAACTGCATGCTACTGATTTGACGATTCTGCGATGGGAGCAACCGAGATGCATCGGCATTCATTTCTTACTGCAGACATGAATGCACACTTCACTGATAAATGCTTACTTTAAAGCCAAATATGATTAAAGGTTTTTAAAGGGAAAACAATCCAATCAGTATGAGTTTTATTACTCATACAGACAATAAAGATGGATTTAAAGAAGGAAAGCATGTGTCAAACTCTCCCAATGGCACATTAGAATAACATGCAGCATTTGGAGGTTTTACTTTTGAACTATTTCGCCCTCAGCAGTGTGTGATCACTCTGAGAGGGGGTTTGGTTAGCTTCATGTTGGAGCACATCCCTGAGAAGTGGTCACACAGCAACAACACGTGGTCGCCCTCCTGTGGTCGAGGAGGACTTCACAGTCACATCAAAATGAATCAATCAATTAAAACAGCAATTAACAACTATTAGATACTGTTCCTGTACCGTTCAATAACTTCTCGATTCAATCTAGTAACACATTTACACATTTCCGCGTGTGATATTCTTACAAAAAAAAGTCTGAATATATTGTAAGAAAATAAATAATCCAATACATTAGTGCAATGCACCGGCCCACTCAGCGATCACAGCCGTGATTGAAGCGCACTGTCCAGCTCGTGTTTCACGCACACTTTAAAGCAAAGAGATAACACATACTGTCACACTGTCGGGCGTTATTACCCTGGCGAGCCATTGGAGCAAATACCACAGCGAATTAACAAGAGCTGTCAAAACGACAGAGAAAAGAAGTTCAGAGTGCAGATGATGCCACAATTATTTACTTGAAGCTTAAATTTCACTTGCATAACATGACTCCACTCAACGGCTCCAGGCAGGATATTTACACAAGGCATACAGCGGAGCGTGCTCGTCTCCAGACGCTCACAGTCCAAAGTGATAGCAGCTTCCATAAAGAGTTCCCTTTAGTGTGGCACTTCCAGACCCAGCTGCTTCGTTGTCTGCCAGGCCACCATGGTCCAGGCTGAACATGGCTTCCACAACTTCTGGTGAGCATCTTCCCCTCTGTACTTCCGGGTCTGTATGACAGTGGGAGAGGGAGCAGCGCGGTGCCGTGCTGAGCCGTGGTAAATGGAGCTGAGCCAACGCTCCTTAATTTCCTCCCGTGGTTTGGCAGAAACAGATGGGAGGTTGCGGGATGGGCAAACTGGGCGACGACGTCGAATCAGAGGACTGGGATGGTTTTATCCCATCTCAAAGCTCTGTGGTCTCCCAGCTCACCTCCCGCGGAACCTGGCGTCATTTAGTCCCAGTGTGGATGACCGTAACCGTGGAGGGTCGTGGCCGCGAGGGCTCGGCCACCACCGATGGCTCCTCTCGTACCGGAGACTGGACATCAGAGTCCTGATTGTACACTTTCACAGCAGAGGGCAAAGGAGCTATTGGGGGGCCTGTGGGAGATAACACAGTTTCAGTAAAGATTTGCATGTCATTAAGTAAGTTTAGGAGAAATAGAAGTTAAACTGACAATCCAGCCCCCTCAGGCCATCATTGACTGTGTAGGGGTGAGACAGGATCCAGGGTTTGAACTATTCCTGTCACTTTTCACGTGAACATGCGAGTCCAACATTATGAATGTGTTCCAGGAGAGGAGTGTCTGAAAACATGCATCCATATTTAAATGATATCACGCCTCACCACCGCTCTCTATGACAGCCCTAAGGCCATCCCTCAACACTTTACGAACTATGAAAAACAGGCCAAAAATAAATGCTATCATTTAAATAAATTTTAAAAAAAAAGAATAATTTCCCTGAAACAGCACTCATTTTTAGCCAATGTTACTCAAACAAGAGTGAATAATGCAATTTTCAGCCTTGGATTAACACTCCTTTGACGCTCGAGTGAGTATCAGACTCGGGTCTGACTCAATAAACTACAGCGGCCTTGTCCATCGTAATGAGTGAACATGTGTGACTCAGTTACGTGTTTTTTAATAGGTTCCGGCCAACAATGGAAGTCTGTCACACAGAGGATGTTTGTCTTGTATGTCTTTATTTCTACTTTCATCTTTATTATCACATGGGTTTTATTCTCCATCTTATTTTCCATTTATTTATCTGTTTTTATGTCCTTCCTCTGTAAAGCACTCACTTGGTGCATGTGATTTCCTTCTTGTCAAGCCCTTTGAGCTGCGATTCCTGTATGAAAGCTGCTATACAAATAGTTTATTATCATTATACTTTGGCACTACAAAGGAAGGTAATGAACATACTGAGAGTGCAGATAATAGTGATTTTAATCTGCTCATTAGTTTTCTGCCTGGCTGCATAAGTGCACAAAGTCAACATGAATTATATAAAACAAAGAAAAACTGAATATGGCACCAGAAACATCATGACCATGTGGCTTGTGTCAAACTGTTCAGGCTGTTTAATTGAAATTTGCACCTCAAGAGCTTTTGAAACAGTTGCCAATTAGCTGAATGAAGACGGAGATGGAGTGAACGGAGCTCGGGGGGGGGGGGCACGTTAGTAGAAGCTGGACAGGTTTGCATGCACAGAGAGCATGTGAAGTGTCACTCACAGTCCTTCAGGGAGAGCGGGGTGCAGTCCACAGACTGGCTCTTGGCTGGAGCGCGGCTCTGAGGGCTGGACACAGAGTTGGAGTTGTGAATGTTGCTGCCAAAGCTGGTGCCCAGCTGCAGGCGCCTCATGTGGCGGATCACAGCCGTCGCATTAAAGGCTTGCTGTGAAGACAGGGTGTAAACCAAAGTGAAACCAGAGGCAGATCCCAGGAGAAACGCAAACCACTGTGTGTTTCTGCTCTTCAAAAAGATGGAGAATACTGTGTGTGCACCTGTTAACTAATAAGTGAGAACTGAGAGAGGTGAAGTCTCGTGTGCTCACCCTCCATTTGCTTTTGGCGAAGTTTTTCCGCATCTGTCGACTGACTGATTCATGTATGTTCTTGCAGAGAGCAGTGTCTCCTGCAATCCTGAAAATTAAAGTCAAGTCCTTTTAGATCATGTAAATTACAATTCACACGTACAAACACAACATCACCCAACCCATTTATATCTGAGCGTGTAATACCTTGGGAATTGTCCTCATGCTGCCTTCTATTTGCTCGGATCACTTATTTATTTATCTTTGATCGATGGGTTGATGTTTTTTGCAGGCGCTCGCACACTGTATCACTTTCTGTCACATTCATCATAATATCTCTGTATGAAACCTTGTCAATGAAAGCCATTTTTCTCTGTTATGATAACTGTTACCGGTGTCACAAACCACATATTTGAATCAGAGCGACCACCTGCCCAGGACCCAACAGGCCCATTACCGGCTAACAGACCTATTCATATTGGCCACCTCAGCTGGAGACAGCAGCCCACGCTAGCTCGCTCTCGTTAGCTCCCGCTCAGGCCTGGGAAGACATCCTAATTGTTCATTAAAGCTTCCACATTCTTCAAGCATCCTTCAAGACGCCAGCCACTAATTGGCAGCCATTTATTCAGCAGATTTCTCTCCGAGGGCTGGCGGTGCCGAGCAGAGGTAGGTTCGCGGCTCGGAGCCATGGCGACAGATGACCGTGGGAGGACATGCTCTCCATGACAAATGCGTAAGCCTGGCAATCTGCGTCATACTGCTGTTTAATCGCACCGAGATGTGTGGTTCCCTGTGATTGTCTGGTTGAGGCGCAGTGTGGCGGCGGTTAGTTTCTCACCAAGGGTGCTGAAGAGCCTGGTCACATGTGAATCTCTTCTCCGGGTCCTTCTCCATTAGGCAGCTGATGAAGTCTTTGGCTGTGAAGGGAATTGAAAAGGTCAAGAACACATCCAGCTGAGAACATGTTCTCCCGCAGCGAAGGACTTTAATCTTTTTTCTGGTCCTGCAATTTCTTAAAAAAAATTGCTAATTCCTGGAAAGAGCTATTTGGTAATTAATTAATTACAGAGAAAATAGAGACAAGGCAGGACACATACTAAATGCCAGATCCCATATTTCAGTTTTTAAGGTGGAACTAAGAATTGTTACAGTAGGCTGATTTCCAGAAGAGTTTCCATGAAAAGACAGTTATCTTTCAAGACTGGAAAAAAATGACAGAGATCTATTTAAAGACAAGAAAATATGAAGGTAATATCAGAAAGACTTTCTGAGTTATGCTTTAATTGTTAACTGAAAAACTACCAATAACATATTGTCCTTTTGAGGATCCTTCCAAGAAATTCTTTGGACCAGGACAACCAACAAAAGGCAGCAAAGGGTTATCAGCTGCATCATGAATCTAACTGAACACATGAAAAATGGCGCACTTAAATCATTTTAGAAATTTAAAGCTCAACAGTCAACAGAGTCAACAGTGTGACTGTTTACTTCTGATTAACGTGAGCTAGCTAACTCTGCTAGCCTTAACCTGCTCACTACTGTTATAAGAGTTTATGTAGTGATGCTACAGCAGCATGCAGAACATGGATGGCTAACATCACCTGAACTGAGGGGTTTATTTTATGTTATGCTATGTTAGCTGCTTGTAGGTAGCTAACTGAAAGCACTGGTGCTCAGTATAAGGTAGCTAAAAATCATCCTATTTATCATCTTTGTACTTTAAGCCTGCATTCACCACTACTGTAACACACAAGCTCTCTCTCTCTCTCTCTCTCTCTCTCTCTCTCTCTCTCTCTCACACACACACACACACACACACACACACACACACCACTGACCAATCACTGCTCTGGAAATAACAAGCCCACCTCATTATCATATATTCATTAAGAAAATGTAAAATGTGTTGTATTGAGAATATAAGGATAAAACAAAGGATTAAATGAGTGCCAAGACCCCAAAACAGTGAAACTAGGAAGTTGTTTGTTAGAAAAACTTTGGGTAACTAAAATAAAGTGTTATCATTTATTTGAAAAAAAAAAAACAAACACACAGGGTACACACACACACACACACAAACAAATACGTCATAGCTCACCGGAGTCTGATATGTCATCCCAGTAGGGTGCGTCAAACTCATAGTCTGCCTTGAGAATCTGCTCAAAGAGCTTCGAATCATTCTCGTCATAGAAAGGAGGGTAACCGCAAAGCCTGAGAAGATGAAGATGGATGATTACACAACAACAGTCTGTGTGAGTGCTGCCATCCAGCCGATGCTAGAAACTTTAACCCAAATCTAAAAGGATTTGCTGTGGCCTAATCTCATTCAGTGGTGGTTTGATTTTTCATATAGCATGCAACAGCAGACGGTTCAGAGGGATTATAGACATTACATGAATACTACAAGGGCAAAAATGGGATAAAAACAGCCCATTTTCATATGATATGGAAAAAGACGGACACGCAATCTGCAAATCTACAACATAAATTCATGAGGTTATGTGAGCCATAATCTTGATTATGAAAGAGTATAAATGAGTCTATAACAAAAACCATGCAGAAGCCTCATTTGTGACTGCATTAGAAACTCTTTCATCTAATTACCTTAAAATTCATCACACCTAACGAATGGATAACAACACCAGGGATTTTCTCTCTGCTAACGAGCGACACCACTTAATTAGTTTGGCAGCTTTCCACTGAAAGCTTTACAGGCTCTGTCAAATAGGAACAGTAGCTGTCAGCATCTCTCAGACTTGACTCTCCAACAGCTAAACTCAACTAAAAAAAACTCAACAGCTAAACACGTTATCTTCTATATGAATCTTACTGATGTTTTTATGTATTTTACTCTTTAAGCCTATGGTGTGGCTCTGGGGATGCTTATGTCGGTCCAGACTGAAATATCTCAACAACAACTGGACGAATCCCATTACATTTTTGGCCCCCAGAGGATGAATCCTACTGAATTTGATGATTGTTTGACCGTTCATCAAGATACCATGAGATTTAGTTTTGTTTTTTAACCTATCTTGAAATTTGGAACAGGTATTCATGTTCCCCTCAACTAATGCTAACTAAGCTAAACTAAAGACATTCCCATCAGCCTTAGCTGTGTTAAGCGATAGTTATCAAATGTTAGCATGCTAACACACCAAGCTAAAGCTCCAAATCCACACTACATAATAACGCTATACAGTATACATAATAAGCATCGTGGTATAGTGTTTTAGCAGTTAGTATACAAAAATATCAGATACATTTAACCATTTTATACAAACAGGAAATGATGCAATATGTGCGATGTCAGCTGATAATAAACTCTGACTTTGTAATGTCACTGCCAACTAAACTTCACAAATAGACATAAAAATACTTTCATACTACAAATGCACTTATAATCAGTATGTAGTATGAGTTTGGGACAAGATGATGGCACCTGCTCAACATCAACATGTTAGCATTGTTATCATGAGTATGTTAGCATGCTAGCGATTTAGCTTACTTCAAAGCAGCTACTGTCTCACAGAACAGCTAGCATGGCCGTGGGCTCATTTATTGTTCGATTCTGATCTTGTTATTTGTTTTAGGTTGATGTTTGTTGGCCAGGACACTCTTGACGAAGGCATCTTTAATCTGTGTGAGTGAGGTTTCTTGGTGGTTTCTGATCTGAATGAGGACTTCCTGTTTAAATGAAGCTTTAGAAAATACATTTAAAAGATCAAGCTATTAAACACACAAAATAAGCTTAACTTAATGACCTTGTTTATATTCAAAAGTGAGCACTTACAGAATATAAGCGATGACCCCAATAGACCAGCAGTCCACAGCTTTGCTGTAGGGCTTCTGTGCTAAAACCTCAGGAGCTGGAAGAATGAAATTATTTTTTTAATATTCATCTGGTGGAACAATGCAGTTTTCGACCCTTCACCATGAAACAGAGGCTGGAGAAGAACGTGAATGTCTGCCTGTAGCAGATGGCTAAAGTTATCCTGTGGCTGCTGGCAGATTAGATTAGATCATGTTTAGCCAACTAGTGGATCTAATTATCCCAGAGGAAGTTTCCACCAGAGCTCAGAGGTCATCCTCACCCACGTATCCTGGAGTCCCACAGGCGGTGGCCATCACGTCACCGGTTCCCTCCATCTTTGACAAGCCAAAGTCACTGATCATGATCTTTGATTCATCACAGGGACTGAAATACAGCAGGTTCTCAGGCTGGAAACGAAAGGATAGAGCCAAAATGTGTGTTCATATGACCTCCTGTACTGTCTGTGTATATTAATTCCAGTCGTCCAGACAGTAAGATATCAGACAAAACATGAAACGAAATCCCCTGGATTTGTTATTCAAGAGTTAAGAAGAGTTTTACAGCTCATCCTAGAGGCTTCATCAGTTTTACTGAGAAGGAAAATCTCTGACATTTAACCTCTGTGGGTGATCCCCTGCAAGCGCTCATGCAATAGCCCCCACATGCGTTAAATAGCAGGGATTTCCCCTCTCAGTAAGACTAAAGAGGTCTCTTCAACAACAGAGGCTGATGATGCTGTAAGGAACTGTTTCTGACTGTGAATAGTTAATACTGCTGTACCTTCAGGTCTCTGTGCACTATGCCCATGGAGTGCAGATAGTTGACCGCATCCAGAACCTGCCGAATGAGCCGACTGGCATCCATCTCTGTGTAAAAGCCTTTCTCCACGATGCGGTCAAACAGCTCACCCCCAGACACCCTGTCAGCACACACACGGTCATTGTAATATCAGCATCTAATCACAAGTGACAGATTCAATGTAAGAACAAATTGGTGATTGGCTGATGAGTATTTGTCATGTGTAGATGTCAGGTTAACCTACATGGGCTGACCAGAAATGTAATTGTCATTTTAAGGCTGTAGTTAAAATCAGTCAGTGCTGCTAACACACTTTATTTTTCCTAATGCATCTTTCCAGTATTTCTCATATGTCACTGCGATTTTTGAGACTTTTTCACGTTATGTAACTTTGCAGTATTTGCAGCTCATGTACCAGCAGTTCTTCTCAGCTACCTAAAATTGCAATGACACAACAAGTGACTCATATTAAGTTGAGCATCAATCATGAGTATGTGCCGGCTTTCAGACGACTGGCAATGAATGTTTTTATAAGTGAGACTTCAAAGCAACATTATGCACCTTGCAGAGGTACAATGAGGGCAGATAATCGCCGTCTAAATTGCGGGTGCATTAGTCACAAACACTGTGAAATTAAGTGGAGAGGGGAAAGGCCTCTGAAATCATGAAGACAAGCGTCTCTCACAGGAAAACGGTATGGCTCAGAGGAACAGTTGTCACACGTACACCTCCACAAACACTGACTGAAATACATTAAGTAGATATTTGCAAAGATAAATAACACAAAAATGACCATTAAGTTGAATCAACAGCTAAGAGTTTACAGGAAATTACACACTCCCTTTCTTACCAAGAATCAGATGAGAAGATTGATACCTCTCTCATGCTTATATGATCAATAAATTCCTCTGTGCTTAAATAAAAACCCTTTATCAGTGTGTATAATCAGTGCCAAAACCAAAGTGTCAGAACAGATTGTGGTTTTCACAGACAATTCTCTATATTTGATGTTACTGTCAGCAGAAATAGGTTTATTAGGGCTGGAAAAAACAGACATTGCGATATGAAAAAATACAGGAAGTGTTTTCAGCAGATGACCTGAAAAGCTCTATTTAGAAATCATTGTAAAACCATTAGGGTGATTTTGTAGGACAGTGCATCTACACAGAAAACCAAAAGCAGGCTCTCAAGACAAGCGTGGCTGCAGCTGAAAATGCTAATATTTCTGAGCTGGAACTCTGCATCGTCTCCATGTTTCAAGAGGTGGCTCAATGAATTGATTTCTATAGTGAAGATGGAACAAGTTCATTTAAGCAAAAGGAGGTCAGAAAACCATTTCCTGAAGGCGTGGGAACTGTTTTTGACACTCTGATCAGACCTAACCCCACCTATGAGTGCTTTTCTTTCCTCTCGGCAGAAAGGGTAGATTCCTTTTGTGCTAATTTTGCTGCTGATTGGGGGCTTTGGACTACTTTGAGAGACCTGGATGTAAATCCCCTGTTTTTCTTTCTGCTATTTTGTGTAATGGTACTTGGTGCTTTATGTTTATTGTGTGTATTTGTTTGTATTGAAATAAGCTGAAAAAGGCAGCCTCTGGGTGTGTGTATTCTCGTCATAAGCAGCTTCTCATCTTGGTGTTGGTTAAAAGTTAAAAATGTATGTTTTAAATCAATATAAAAGAGTGTCTCTCTAGCCAAACTGTTGCAACGCATGCCAAATGGTCACACGGTCAAAACCAGTCCGATTCCAGCCGGCGACTTTGTTGCATGTCTACCCCTCTCTACCTCTCCCTCTCCACTGTCACTGTCTAATAAAAGGTATAAAATGCCAAAAAAAAACAAAAAAAAAAACTGATCTTACTGATCAAAATCTTTGTGACTCACTTGAATGTCACCCAATTATCCTCCCAATTCACGCCAAACAGATCATGTTTAAGGAGTTAATCTGCAGACTTGCTTCTGAGAAATGAGACCTCTCTATGGACATCACTTTTTGAGCCATGACAACACCCAACATGTGGCGTGCAACAGACTAGGCAAGCCTTGTTTTATGCCTGGCCGCTTGTTATGAATGCCTTTACTGTGTGGTACCACGCATTATAAAATGGCCAAGACTGCCTTACTTGCCATTGCGTCCTGTCAATGCTGAAATGATATATCCTGCAGCCCTGACATTTATATGTTCCTGGTGTCATAAAAATGCACAAGCACATATGTAATGTCTGGCTACATGGACAGGAAACTAAGTCACAGGTTTGGAAACAGGTTCAAAATCTTTTGCAGTGGATGGAATGTTTCTTCATGCAGACAGTTTTGAGAGTCTGTGAGGATCCTGGAAATACTTCCAGAACAGCTGTAAGGGATTTTAAACGACCTTCTGAGGTCAGTGGCGTTGCTAGGGTCTCTTCTTGTGGCTCCAAGCAAGAAATCCCTGGGGCCCCTGCCACACCCGTTCACACCGCAAAAATTTGGTTTTTGCACACATAAATGCACAATTTCTGGGACATTTGAGATGAATACTGAAAAAATAGATTAGTGGTTCGCAAAGTGAGGTCCAGGGACCAACAGAGGTCCCTGAAAGCCCAGGCCTATCAGCCTCGGCCACATGTAAATAAGTGGCCGAGGCCCCCCTAGTGGCTGGGGGCAAGCAACTGCCTGGCTTGCCTGTCCGCAAGCCCGGCCCCTGTCTGAGGTTAGGCTAGCCCAGCATATGACATCCCATAAAACCACAGCTTGTTTTTACACTTTAGTTTTTGTATGGAATAAACAAAAAAGGATAGGCTAGCTGTTTCGCCTTGTTTCCAGTCTTTACGCTAAGCTAAGCTAACTGACAGTGTTATACCTATATGAGTGGTATCAGTCTTCTCATCTGACCCTCAGATAAGCATGTTTCTCAACTCAATCATCTGCATACCTTTCTCATTTTCCAAGGACACTACAGACGCTTATTCAGGCAACAGACACATCACATTATCAAAATGACGTATCACATGGGAGACAAAGAGCTGACCCTAACAAGCGATGTGGTGGGTTGATGTACTTACAGCTGCATTATGAGGTACAGGTGGTTTGAGCTCTCGTAGATGTCCTCCAGAGCCACGATATTCTCATGCTTTATCCTGGAGAGGAAGAGCAGAAAATTCACTTTGTGTGCTGTCAGCCTGTGTTCATTTCAGCACAGGCCACTAATGTGGAGCAATTAGCCTTTTCTTTTGTTAAAATGATGCCCTGCCAACGGACAACAGAACGTTTTTTGCTTTCTGTGGCAGCACTTTGCCTGTATTTAGACCGTGTGTGTGTGTGTAGACATGTGTATGTTCACGCTTGTCAAAAATGAACCCGGCAGACGCGTATGCTTCACACGAGGGAGAAAACCTTTTGTGTGAGACGGAGAGCAGGGGGATTCTTCGAGGATGCTAATCAGTGAGTCATGAAGCGGCAAACCCCATAAGCAGGAGCACCTGAAGAAAATAATATAGGATGGATCACGACGCCGGGAGCCTGTGTCCAGGCAACCAACCAGCAAGGCTTTAATATTAAAAAGAAAACCTCTGCAAGGAGAAATGCATATGACAGCGTGCTCACAAGGGCAGGTGGCTGAAAAGGAAAAGGTGGGGGAGGAGGAGAAGGAGGAGGAGGCGGGGAGAGTCTCAAAGGAGCAAACAACCTTCACAACTTCCTCTCTAAGTCCAGCACGAAAATGAGGTTCAGTTTGAGAGCTGTTAGACAAACAAAGCCAAGAAAGGAGTATGAAGAGAGGGAGAAAAATGGGTGAGAAATCAAGACAAGGAGGGAGAGAGAGAGAGAGAGAGAGAGAGAGAGAGAGAGAGAGAGAGAGAGAGAGAGAGAGAGGAAGTCAAAGGATAGCAACTGTAACCAGGCAACGACACCCAACAGCTGGCATGATCACTTCAAGAGTGACTGATAACTGAGCTCCTCTGGGGAATTATTACCCATCAGGCCCTGGAGGAGGATGGAGTGTCACCTGGTGTCAGTGCAATCCTATCATACCCTCTGTGTGTGTGTGTGTGTGTGTGTGTGTGTGTGTGTGTGTGTGTGTGTGTGTGTGTGTGTGTGTGTGTGTGTGCGTGTGTGTATGTGCTAAGTCCCAAAATGGTGGATAAGATGGGATTCGACAAGGAAGTCACTTAAGTCTGACAATGACTGTTAAATAAACTGAGCCGGCGTCCCAACTCTGAGTCATTACTCTGAGTGGAGAGAGACACGCAGACGCTTCCCCGGAGGACGCCGCGAGCTGGTGACCCCTTCTTGAAGTGGCGTCCTTCTTCTGCAAACTCCCCCACGGCCTCGTCATGCAGCACCTACCTCCTCAGCACGGCGATTTCATTTTCAATGCTCGTCTCCTTCCCCTTCAGCGCTTTTTTCGGGATGCACTTGATTGCGACCATCTTTCCCGTGGCCTTCTCCTGAGCCATCACCACCTCTGAAAACGCGCCGCTGCGAGACAGAAAGAGGAACATGTTAGGCCCGCTTTATATGCGCTCGGGCAATATTGACACAGAAAGCCTATCGTGTGCGAGTGGACGGAGGGCACTCAGAGGCAGACAGGCCAGAGTACACAAACAGCATATTGTGAATATTTACTGAGAACTGGCAAAGTCCCGGACTATGGCCGACAGCCTTCTGTGTTGGCTTACGCTCAGTGCCCGTGTGCCGCCAAAAGCATGGCAAACACTTTTAAAACCTCTAAAAAACACCCATTTAGGACGGCAGATAGCGTGTCTTCCTCGGGCCATCTGCCTCCATACATGAGAGAGCCTTTAAAAACAAATAGGGAATTAAGGGAATATTTGCTCAAGCAATCTGTACCAGTTGCCATGATACCACAGTCAGTCAGTCCACCTTAATAAATCTCGCTGAGCAGGCAGCATGATTGCTTTCCTCCCCCCCTCTTCTTGTTTTCATCGCACACCTTCACAGGCACCTTCTCCCTCCGTGCGCCGTCAGCAGGGTTTGATGAGAAGATGTTAAAAAAAAAAAAAAAAAAGGGGGTGATTGTTGATTTGAACTCTGGGTCATGTTCACTGGACCAAAACCAGTGATATGATCTAAAGGACTACAATAATCCTCGATCCACTCATGAACGCGTGGCTTGGATGAAGGCAGTAAACTGAGCCTACAGTCCTGAGATTTTCTGTGTTTTTGCAGTACTGCTGTCCTACCCCGGTTCACTCTGCATCAACTCAAAGCCAGGTGTGGTTCTCCACCTATATTCTCCACTACAGCTCTCTTGGTTTTTGGCTACTTCATTTTTGCTGCTGTTTTGAAGCTAAATGAGTGGGCTGGCATGGCCGACACAACACTTGTACAGCAACAGGGCCTTTCAATGACATATCACATGTAATAGATTACATCTCAAAGGCACATTGCAGCCTTGGGAACAAGGTCAGTTTGTCCACACACACAGTTTATTCACTGAAAATCGCAGTCCAGTGGCTCTTGTTGGAGCGGATGCCAGAAGAAATCTCTTTCTTGCTCGCAGCCAAAAGCATCCAGAAGAAATATTCATCCTGTGCCATGAATCCATCTGTGATTTAGCCCAGTTCTAATGTACTAAAAGAGCAATCAACTTCTAACCCAGAAATTTTCATCATCTCTTTAGTAACCTTATGGGAAAAACAGGAATAATGGCCCAAACTGCCTCCTGCATTTGTTTCCTCCCTTTCTGACATGAGCTTTAATTGCTGGAATAAGTGTCTTACTGGATCGTTATCAGTTACACAAACGCAAAACTGGCATAGAGAGAAACACTTGAAGTGATCCACAAAAGGGAAGGCAGCCGGCATCAAAAGGTCCGTTAATGTTCTCAAAGTGTAATCAGTTCCTCCCAGCAGGCTCTAAACTCAGCAGCGCTCACTGCACTAAGTCCCACCGAGGCCATCAAATCCACGCTAATCCCTCACTCCACCATCGCACGGGGTGGGGGGCGGGGGGAGGGTAAGTCCGAGCCACATCAACACAGACTGCACAAACACACTACCTGGTCACAGAGCCCGGCCCCAGGTGTGATGAGGTGGAACACACTCGCTGCAAACAAACAGACGCGAGAGGCCTCAGAGCTTATGTCCTTCTGACTTTGACCTCATTCTGACACATGATGTGGGACAATATGCAGATTCAAGGGCTTGTGTAAGTGAGGGAGTTTGTGCACCACTCGCTGGCCTGTTACAGCACTATCTTCCCACCGCAGCTGTTGCCGTGAGGACAATGAGCATCATTTCTATTCAGCGCATGCGACCGGTTTCCACAGCTGTGTGGACATTAGGAGAAGTACAAAATTCCCCCATCAGCACGCCGAGCCTGTCGAGCCACTCTCTTGCAGCGTTTCAGAGCACGCTTTCTGCAGCAGGAGACACACAATGATGAAAACCACAGGAAACCCGTGAACTCACTGAGAGGGTGGTTAGAAAAGCATAGCGCCATTTCTGTCCCCCTGCTCACCACATTGACAAGCAGCGACATCACTTCCTGTGAATGACAACATGACAGAATCCAAGCCTGTGACTTTCCTCGCTCTGTCGGTGCATGAGGCACGACAAGCTGCGTTGCAAGCTCTGAGAGAATTCAGTCTATTCAGTCGTAATTCACAGGAAAGAAAAGGTGCGATGTCTGCTACAGACATGCATATGGTGATGCTTCTGCCCACATGCCGTGTCTACACATATATGCATACACACAAAGATACAGCAACCCGTCCACAACAACCACACAAAACTCTGAAACCATTTGTCGATCAAAAGAACATTAATCAGCAGCTATTTTGATAAGTGATTCATCGTTTCAGCTAAGCAAACATTTGCAGGTTCCAGCTCTTCAAATGTAAGAATCTTTCTTTGTCTTAAAGGACGGTAAATGAAATATATTTCAGGACTAATAAAGAAATCTGAAGACGGCACGTTAGGCTGCGAGGAGAATTCTTCACTGCGCTTTAATATTTCATTGGCGGAATCAAGACAATAATTAGCAGATTAATCAAAATAATGGTTAACTTATGAGACGACCAGCACACCAAATTCATGTCTGCTAATAATCCTAGATGTGATCTGGTGCAGCATTAAGTGATGAGAGAGAGCTCCATCTAAATTGGACTCTTTGCTGAAGCTCTTCTCAATCTATTACGCAAGATAAATATGTTTGTATAGCTGCAGAATGTTTCTGACCCGGTGTCACAGACTGCACAATCAAGTCAGCACGCTGACTCACTCGCTTGAATAATAATAGCTGAATTTTAAGTTCTTCCCGGAGCCACAGAGCTCCCTCTTCACGGCTCTTGGATGACAGAATGAGCTGCGTGTGTGACAGTCTGCAGTCACACACTACCACCACACGATGTACAGGACGGCCGAGCCAAACCGGCTGACTAATGTGAAATGTGAATGTGGGCTGCTCTCTGTGTGAAACCCGCGGCTGATGCTGCAGATGCAAAAGCGAACATCCATCCCGAGAACTTTTTCAGGCTGCGACCTCAGCTGGCCGTTCCTGCCGATTATGAAATCCAGGGCAGTATTGATGGAGGGAGTTGGTTTTGATGGAGGGAGGCTGGGGTCTCGACGACAAAGGCTGGCCTATTGACATTCACAGGCAGTGTTTTGTGGCGCTGCTGAGTAATCACTCTGAATCATCTTGTGTAAGATGCATTACAGAGGCCCGTTACGCAACATATGGGATGGAAAAGTCAGGACTTAATAATCCAGGTAGAGCTACCGCCGGTGTAACCTACTGTGCTCAAAGTCACGGCGCAATGACAGCTTTAACCAGAAATATGACAGGTGACGTAATCTATGCTGTCAGAAAATGCACAGAAAAGTCATGTACGGTGTTTGTGAAGGAATCATAACGAGGGGCAAGCCAACAGAGGTACAGAGTCAATCTAGAAGCAGACAGATACTGAACATTTGAGACCATCACTGATTCTCCTAATCATCAGATTGACCAATAAAGAGCCAGTATGCTACTAATACGTATGCTCATGGACAACGAGTTAATTCCAAACATGTGAACCTTAATATAAAGTGTTTTTATATTATAAGATATAGAGATATTTTTACAGTTACACAAAACACTTGTTATTTTTAACTTCACACCACCATCTGCTCAGCTGTGATATGCTACTCTGTCGACTCAGAGTTTTGTAAATTATAGTGTCCGCGGGACAAACTACCTGCTTCGAGCTTGCAGGCCGTACTCTCTGCAGTGTGCATTATTATTCTGGTCATACACCGGCCTCTCTGCTCTCGGATCAGGTTTATACGTTTGCTGTAAAGCTGCTGTAAATTATGAGGGCAATGGTCGAAGAAGTATTAAGATGCTTTAATTAAAAAGATGTACAACAATGTAAAAGTACTCCATTGTAGCTTGGCTAATGCCACATAATAAAACTTGATAATGACACATAATATATAATGTTGAGATATCAGCCAATTTATAATGTACAAACAAAAAAAGGTCTTACATACAAAACATTATTATCTGCAAAACATCTTAAGAAAAGTACTTATGTTTCAGTAATATTAGTGGTTCATTAGCAGTTAAACAGCATTTTAAAGCTGGAGCCGGTTGAGGTGGAACTAATTTTAAATACTTTACATTAAATTGGGTAGATTAATCTAGAATGTATCAGGTGTATCTTACTTTATAAACTGATGACATGCTTTAGATGTAAAAAATCTTAAATCTGTAAAGCATAGAGCTGAAACTATTTGTCAAATAATCGACGGGCAGAGGAATAGTTGGCCACTATTTTGATAACTGATTCATCATTTAAGTCATTTTTCACACAAAAATTCCACCTTTCTTTCAACTCAAAGACGTCCCAAGTCCATTTTCCGACATTTTATAGACTCAAAGATGAATCACTTAAAGAGATTTTTTTTTTTTTTTTTTTTTTTTGAAGCAGGGTTTTATGAGGTACTTATCCACAGTCAGCGTATTACCTGCAGTATATGGCAGGCAGCATGACCCCTGTCTGGAGAAGCAGCAGAAGTACCGGTGTAGGAAGCTAAGTATTGTAGTACTGTGGACGGGGTCAGCAGTAAAACACATTTTATCCACCTAAAAAAGGCCCAATATCAGACTAAGTGTACGCTACATTTAGAATATCTACACTGCTTTACGTTGCCGTCAGACAGCTCTTTCCTTTGGCACTATATTCCTCTCCACCGTAGCACTTCTGTATTCCTACCCATGCCGCGCACTGTGTTATGCTGCAGCTGTTTGGGTCAAAGTTTCAGCGGTTTATGGAAGACACTTCAAATGCAATAAGACTAAAATGAGTGATTATGACAACAATAACAAATCCTGTTGCCTGTGCAGGCACGAGGACGGCGTTATAATCCAGAGTGTAAAGAGGAGGAATTTATGCAGATGGAGGGGAAGGGTAAAGGTTGTTCGCTAAGTCCTTTAATTCACTCGTAGGTATTTAGGGCTATCTTACCTGCTGGGCGGGTTCAGCAGTGCTCCTCAGTAAGTGTCTATCTGACTTATTTGGGGGTGTTTTTCATAATCCTCTCTGGAGAAATGACCACTGCAAACGCAGAGTTGTCACAATGTTGTGTATGGAGCGTTGCTTATGACGGCAGGGTAAAGGGTGAAAATACACATAAACAGATACTGATTCTTCTCAGGTGGCTCTTTTTAGGTGGCTAATATGCGTTTTGTTGCCGACGCGGTCCACAGCAGTCCATTGCTCAGCTTCCCACACTGGTACTCCTGCAGCTTCTCCAAACTGGAGGCGTGCCGACCGCCATCTACTGTAGATAACAGAGTGACGATGGATAAGTAGCTCATACAAACCCACTTCAAAAAATCCAAATTTTCCCTTTGATTGAGAAAACTCAACGGCAGATTAATCGATAATGAGACTAATCCTCAGTAAGGCGTCTTGTAATTCTTTAAAACAAATGCTGTGGAGAACAAAGCACAAGTTGCATAAAATGGTAGCACTCAAAGTACTGCACAAATACCTCAAAATTGTATTTGAGTTACTCTCCACCACTGCACAGGGCCAGTGTGATTATTTCACGTGGTTTTCATCTGTGGCCCTTGGTGACAGACTAGCCAAAACTGGTTTTCTGTCCTTTCAGGTAGTAAACAGCATTGATCTGGTGCTGCAGAGTTAAATCTACTCCAATAATATGACTAGAATGAAATCCAGCAGCTCTCACAGTCCCAGCGACTGAATCTGGAAACCATTGAGGCTGCTTTCCAGGAATGTGCTCTTTGCGTTCGCCCCACCGCTGATCAAACAGAGAAAGATGGTCAGTTTACAGCCTGATAAGAGCTAATGCTGCTCATAAACAACTAAAAAGGAAAAATATGTATCGCTCGAGGGAAATGTTGGGCAGAAGCCTGTCTGAAGCCATAGAGCAGGCTGTCAGAGGGAAGCTGAATTATTTTAATAAGGGCGATTACCGCCTCCTGTGCTCTGATACAAGGCAGTTTGGTACACTTCAGCTCTCTGAGTGCAGAGGATAGCACACTGTGGCTCTGTCAGCATTCAATGTGGCGAGAGGGATATGAGTATAGATGGAAGCTCAGAAAATGACGGCACGTAAAACATACGACGCATGTTCTCTGTGAATTATTTCACTGCGCATCGTTACTGTCAATGACAACGTGTCTCCTCCCACAGTGAATGTAGCTGAGGATGGTAATGGTGGTGGTGGTGGTGGTGGTGGGGAGTGGCTGGTAGTGTCTTATTCAAAGAAAAGACTTCCATCATCCTAGTTGCCTAGCTGCCATTTTCACTCAACAAGTCTCTCCACAAGCTGTGTTTCAGAAAATGATCAATGCATGGAGGCAGCCACTTTAATGCATCAGGGACGGGGACGGCTTTGTCAGAGCCAGGGTCAGTTTAATATCAGCCGCAGAGGCCCGTTTATTCATTAACATCGGACTAAGGAAAGGTGATTTTCCTGTTTGTTGCAAAGGAGAGTTGTAAAGATGTGTCTCTACGCTCCGTTTGGTCCGGCTGTGGGAGCTAACTGAGGGCAACTTTAGCAAATCAAGCTTCAGAGAGCGGGATTCTGGAAATACATGACAAAGCACTTAGGAGGGATGCAGCTGGGAAGGAACATGACATTTAAATGACTAAATGTGCATTCTTCAAGTTATTCACCTGAGGGGAGCATGTCGTAGAGTCCAATTCATACTGGATGGAAATATCTGAGAGATTACGTGGATATACAACAACACACCAGGTGATATTCATTTTCCTAAATGAACACATAGCATGAAGTAACATCTCCGATAAGGATTTCTAACTCAATATCAGCATGGCGTTACGTCATCAGTGTCTCAGACAAAATTCTCAACACCTCCACTGTGAGTAACAAGTTGCTGCACATGTACAGCACAGACCCCACTGGGATCTCTGAAGGCGCTTGTGGTCGGGTTACTTAATTTGCTTCCACAGGAGTATCAGCAGCTTAAGGGTCTGAAATTAGCCGCAAGGCAAGTGGCGGTGAGGAAGGAGGACTGGCTTCAGTGGCGAAGATCTCATTAGCTCACAACAGCTACTGCAAGGAAAGACGTACGGCCTTACTGACACCACCGCAGGCTTCCTCCCTCCAAACTCCTATCAATATCTAATCAGTCAAACTGTCCACACACAGTCTGGCCTCCAGCTGTAGCTGAGATCAAATCTTCTATTTCTGTATGACGTTCACACTGATGTGCACTTTATCTTTAAATTTACACAGCCTACTGTTTCAGAGAGCCAAGTATCATCTGCCAGTTTAACTGAACAATAACATTGCCTGAACCACTGAGCCTCTCGCAGTCGTGTTTATCTCACAGGTGTGACTGCTGAGGTGTGCAGCAGCTTGCACCAAAGTAAAAGCAGCAATACCGCAATAGAAAAATACTGTTGCAAGTTAAAACGTAGAAGTATCAACAATTTAAAGCATCGCTTAAGTACACAACATGCTATTATTATTAACAACTTTATTGTTTTGGCTGGTGGAGGTGAAGCTTACTTTAATACTATAATTTCTGACAATACATCACGTTTTATTGTCAGATGCATGTTGTGGAGTAGAAATATATCATGAAAATACTCTGGAAAAGCATTTAAAATGTACTGAAGGACAGTACTTGAGTACGAGTACATCCACTGCCAGTATGTGGAGTAATGAATGAGGTCTGATCGGCACATTTACAGAGGGATGATCCCCCTACGGACCCTGATGGGGAAACCTGACAAGGACACTACAGTTCAAAGGTGGAGCAGCAGGAAGAGGAAGAGGAGGAGGATAATCTGCGTCTCGTCCTCTGACCAACAGTCCCTGCCCCCTTCATTTTTAATCCTCAAGCAAAGCTGAAGGGCTGCTGGGCTTTTCTGGCCCCGGCCGGCCTGTCGTGAACCCCGCTGCGCTGCGACAAGGCACTCACTGATTAAGACACACAGGAACTAGTAAATGGGACTTACTTCAAGTTAATCAGGACGAGTACAAGCTGTATTATGTGTAACAGAAGGGCTGAACTGTGACAAACCGGCCCCGGAGATGTGCATTGGGCTGTGGGCGAGGGACGTGTGTTCCTCCAACCTGGCCATTGTGTGGACAGTAAATCACGATGATTCACTGCCGTTATTCAGAGGCTCTTCACACATAAATGAAAGCCTTAGGGAAATCAGAACAGCCTCCAGGTAGGAGCGTCTGACTGTTTAGTGCACCAGCTGAAGTGTAGTGTGAAGTGAATCACCAGTCCGTATGACAATTTTATGATGCCGCTCCTCAGGAAAATCAGGTCTGCGGTCATGCCGAGCAGCAGCGTTTCGCTAAATGAGAAGATGATGAAGACAGCCGAGAAGATTACTCTAAGTTTAAACCAGATGAGGTTGTGAGTAACTGCAAACCGCGACGCGTCTGTTTTACCATCTATGACTGACCAGCTCCCCAGCAGAGCTGCAACCACGCTGACTAGAGGCCATTTCTGCTCAGCTTGACACCAGTTTGTGAGTCCAAATTAGAAAAACAAACACATTTCCCCGGGGAGACTCCTTCCTCCACACAGGCCTCAACACAAACATCACCGCAGTCAACTCCTCTCAGTCACTGGACGTTCTTGTCTTTAGGAGACAAAGACCAGCAGGAAAATGAGAAACACACTCTGTTAAATGTGTGATAGCATCAAGCTATCCATCACAACACCGCCTCAGACTTGGTCTGTCATAAAAGCTCAACCTCTCTTTGACCACTTTCCCTTTGGGTCTTCCATTCAGGGGAACACTTAGGCTCTCTTCCCGCAGCATAACTTATTCAAAGAAGAAAAGCCATGAAGTCAAGCAGCACTAACAGCGGACCAAAATAAACTCTGGAATTCGTCTGCGCTGCGGTCCAAGGCCAAGAGAGTCACTTCAACCAAAGTGGACCCTAAACCACGAGAACAAGCCAAAGGAAGCCGGGCTGCAGGACAGTTCTCACAAAGTCTCCACTGTGCAAACAAGTATCAGTCTGTAAAACCCAGACATAATGTTCCTCAGCTGAAATCTGCTCCACTGTTTGAAGAAGAGAGAGGCTGAGCATGAGAAAACAAAGTCATCACAGATGGTCGCTCAAATTTGGGAGCCCGTTTCATCATTTGTGTATGCAAATAGGCCCTGCTGTCTCTGTCAGAGTTGTTATGTTGGACAAAAAGAGCCCAAATAAATGGCGGCCCGCACGTACACGCTCCTCATCTGATCTGATCTGATCTGATCTGATCCGTGTGAGGCACAAAAACACGTTGCAGCACTTTCTGAATGAACTGTGACATAACGAGGGGGCATCACGCGTGTCTGACTTCACGCGCTGAGGTCTTATTTCCACTCCCTGAACAATTCACTGATGCTGGTCCTGACTGGATTTAAGAAATGTCTCTGTCAGGCGGCTCTAAGTTCAAAAGGCCCTGTCTGTCTGTCTGTCTGTCTCTGTCTGTCTGTCTGTCTGTCTGTCTGTCACGATTCTCTGTGAATTCGGCGAATATTCAACAGCTGTCAGTCGCTTTTCATTTCCGTTCAAACGCTACAATGTGCCATTGTTGTCTGACGCTCATTTACACAACTGGCTGCAAAGTTTCTCGTCGCCTGCGAGGCTGTGTTGTCTCGTTACTCACGTCCCAAGGACTTCCTTGAAGTCAAACATCTTCTTGATATCATCGACGTGCTTTTTCCAAGATCCATCGCTGGACTCGCCGTTTTCTTTCGCCATTTCGCACCGGGGTGGGAGGGCAGGGGAGGCGGGTGAGGGGAGGAAGAGAGGAGCCGCCGCCGGAGGATCACCACAGTCGTCTCACCAAGCCAGAAAAGAAAAGAAAAGTATTGCACTTCTGTATTTCGCCAAGGGCTTCCTGGCTATTTGTCAGCGCAGACTATCTCGCTTCCTCAGCCCATGCATGCAGCCAGGCGAGCCCAAGGAGGGGAGGGGAGGGGAGGGGGGGGGTATGTCCTACCCCGAGAGGTTATTTGACTAATCTGTTTGACGTAGCGGATCCCGACACTGAGCTTCCCCACTGTTCAGATCACTGTGACGGGGGAACACAGGCTCTCCTCCTCCTCCTCCACCTGCTCCTCCTCCTCCTCCTCACCGGGCGGGATTCAGTCAGTGTGAGGCGGCGATGCGGTGCGCTCCGGTCGGGCTGCTTGCAGGAGGATGACACTTCGGTCGCATCCAAGCCGCTGTGCCACCGAGTCACACCGAGCGCCCTGTGGTTGTTATAGCGATGGGAGGAGTGGGAGGCTGCTGCTCCCGCCTATCCATCTGACAGCCAGCACAACGAGCGATTTAAGTGTTCGCATTGCACCAAACCAGCGACCCGGTGCAAACTC
Source organism: Chaetodon auriga (assembly GCF_051107435.1). NCBI lineage: Eukaryota > Metazoa > Chordata > Actinopteri > Chaetodontiformes > Chaetodontidae > Chaetodon > Chaetodon auriga. The sequence continues at coordinate 8,876,625 of NC_135079.1, read as the reverse complement.
CGCTGGGCTCCACGGTGTCAGGGTGTGTTTGTGCATGTTCACACTTCGGGCAAGTTTTGTGGTTGCTTGTTGCACAAACAGATGCTTTCGTTTCATGGGAAATTTAAGGGCAGGGGCGTAGCTGGGAGCAACGGGGGCCCCATGCACTGCAGGTGACCCTTGGCGCCCCCCTCCCTGTATGTTTTGTGTGTTTGTAGGCATGTTGGTGTGAAATTGCATCAAATCTGGGATGAAATGTGCAGAAATGAACACTGGAAATGGGTAAATAAAAATTTTATCTGAAAAAAGTCAGGAATAGCCGAGGGAATCCTCCTCAGGCCCGACAGACGTGCAGTAAATGTTGTATGTACAGACGAAACACAGCAAAAAAAAGTGTAGAAAAAGACTCAGAATCAGAGTCGGCTTGTGCTCATTTGACTCGGAGTCAAATTCAGAAACAGGATGAAGTTAAAGAGGAGCCCCAGCGTCTGTTTACAGGTCTTCGGTATAACCACTGACGTGAGAAAAGGAGTTGTATGAAGCCTTCTATAGCTCCAGTGGGAGCTGTGTGAAAGTATGATCGAGTCAGACCCGTCAACCCTCCAGTTTTTCCCAGGATGGGAACTCTCCCACAGCTATCAATGCAAAACCGACCTGAAAGACCATCTTTCACGTTACATAAAGTCAAACTTCACAGTGTGTCAGCTCTTAAACAAGGGGGACATTAGGACAAAAGAAACATGATGCATGAACATGAAAATAGATTTATTTGAAAATATTTCCATTGAACATTCGGATTGGGTTTATTTACACGAGCCGTTCAATGCTTTTATTTTCAGTTCAACTCTTAGTTTAAACCATGGTTAATTCATGAAAATGCTCAATTACTCCTGAGGCCAAACGTGTACCAGGAAATGTCCAAATACATCTAAGTCAAGGCTGGATAAACATTTAACAGTCAGAAAGGAAACAACTCTCTTTGATTGTTCAGCAATCCAGTTAAAGGGCTCCCCTTACATAAATACTTAAAAGATAATGCTCAGAGATTTCTAACAACTCAAACTGATATTTGTTGTTAAGAATAGTACAAAAAAACTCACGTGGACCAAACGCATGAGACGACTGAACAGATCAGATTCCTGATATGTGGAGCCCGCAGGCTCACCACAGGTAAGAAACAGTCACCAGTGCTACAAATATGACAGTCAGCTAAAAGTGCTTCTTTACGACGAACACACTGTAAACATCATCTCTAAGGCCTCGGTTCACATCTGTTTTCTTACCGTATTGCTTCGTACCTTCACACATAGAGAATACAGGCATAGTCAATTAGAGAGAGGGGAAACACTTCAGGGCTTCAGGCTTTGCCTTCAAATCAGAAACGTAACAATTCAAACCTGTTTTTGACTATAAGAATACAAATAAAATAATCGACACTATTCTCTGTAACACCCAGTTTTTTATATTATTGACCAATTTATCTCATAGCTGCACAATCCACATCACCTTAAAAGGTCCAATGTGCAGGATTTAGATGAATCTTTTGGCAGACACAGAATTTAGTGTTCAGAATTGTGTTTTCTTTAGTGTAAAATCACCTGGAAATAGGAATTGCTGTGTTTTTGATACCTCTGAATGAGCTCTTTATATCTGCAGGGGGTTTGAATTCTCTTCCAGAGACGGTCTTTAGCATTTTTAGCACCCACTGTAGAGGAGGGTGAGGTGAGGGGAATTCAGTTGGTTGCAATCTACAACCTCACTGCTAGAGGCCGGTAAATCCTACACACTGGACCTTTAAAGGTAGCTGCCGTGCTGCAGCTTTGCACATTTGGCGATGACGCAGGGAAGGTAGTGTAGTACTGTTGCTTGTGTGCTGGTTACTTTGGTTTCCAGTCTTGTTGAGTCTTAGGAGAAGGTATCGGTGAGGATGGCCTCTTGTTGCTGCTGATGAAGGGTCCCGATGCCGACGGCGGGGGCCGGCAGAGCAGGTCTGCTCACTAACCGGAGCTGAGAGGACAGAGGAGACAGTGCAGTGTGTGCGAGGTCCACGATTCATTTCAGAGGCTTTTTATTTAGCGAAACACTGCTCACCTTGCAGGCCAGCTGCTTCTCAAACCTCGGAGCTACAAAAGACCAAGGACCCATGTTCTGAGGCTCCTCCTGGCTCCATATGAACTCTGTGGAGGAAAAGAGGACACGATTCAGCGTTTTTCAGGGCGAGTTCACACCAATCATGTGACTTCACACAGATTAGGGAGTTCTTCTGCTGCCCTTTGACCACAAACTGAAACAAACTTCAGATCTGCTGCAGCGCGTTTGGTGGGGGGGTGAAAACAGTGAAACAGAGAGCTGAAGTGAAACCTCCACTCAGAATCACACTGACATTTACAGCCTCTGAACACACCTTCACTCAACAGTATTTCAGGCGGTTCACTCAGAAACACAAATGGATGTCATGTAATTGATATTTTTGAAACTTAAATAAATTGCCTGATGAACTGATTCATTGTTTTACAGTAATCATTTTTAATCATAGATGCTAAAGCAAACCTTCTATGACTGTAGATTTTATGTGTTTGTGTTTTGGGGAGCTGGTCTGACAAAATGAGTCATTTTAATAACTGACTTTAGTGAAAACCGCCAATAAAATCATGTTCCTCTTCTGACGTGAGGAAGAGAGGAAATCATCTTCACTGAGCTCAGCCGACGACCCACAAACACAAAGGATTTATGCGTAAAGAGACGGATGTTGACACTGTCAGGTTAGCCTGCAGTTCCTCATTCTTGGAAAGTCTTTCAAAACACAATGAAGCAGTCACAGTCTGGACTGACGTTCAGCTGCGCAGGGTGGACAAAATAACAGAGACAGTGAACGGCGCTCTGGTGAAGCTCACCCTTCACATTTCTTCTTGTCGCTGATACACCAGCGTTTGTTTTTCTTCTCTGTCTTTTCCTTTTGTAACGCTGTCTTCAGGGCTCACTTGTGAAAGTGACTGTCAGGCTTCTATTGAAGCCGCCGCACGCTGCTGAATGCCTTTCAGCTTACTGTGACTCACTCACGTAGCTGCTTTTGCAATTTCTGAATCTCTGAACGAGCGTGTTGAAGAAAAGTCCCATTCTTCAGAGAGATAAAACTGAAATAACTTTCTGCTGCCAGTAAAGGTCAAAGGTCGTTGCTCACTTTGAATCCCTCTCACTGAAGGATGCAGACAAAGCCAGACATCTATCAAGGTGTCGACAGCCTCATCAGGACAAACACAAAATGAGTGCGTCGCCGTAGAAGTGAAGGACTCATATCTGAGCAAACCACAGAAAACTTTGTGTTCTGTTTTTTCAGTCAGTCAGACTTTGATGGCGTCTTTGTAGATTTATCAAAAAAAAGCAAAGCTAAAAGGATTAAAGCAGAACATGTAGAGCTTTTAGTTTCTCAGAAAGACATTTATGTCTGGAACAAACTTCAAGATCTGAGGCTTCCGATCTAAACTCTTAAATCAAGCATTTTTCTCTTTGCATCTGCTTTTTACTACATTTGGGGTTCTTATTATTAAGGTTTATTCTGTTACATTATTTTGTCTGTGTTTACTCTTGAGCTACTATTGTTGTTTTAATGCATTTTTAAGCTTGATGAGTTGCCTTTGTGTCTGAAAAGTACCTATTGAGCCTCAAAAATTGTGACATGCAAAAAACAGGAAAACAAAGTGTCAGCAAACAACAGCAGACAGCAAGGAACAGTGGACACGAAGAGACGAACTGATACTGGAAATAAGTGATGATGAAAACAGAAATCATATATGATGAGCTTCAGCAGTGGGGTTTTTGTAATGGCTGTTAATTTGTCCTCTGTGTTCCTTCTTTGGTTTCTAAGTCAAGCGGATGAACAGAAATAGCAACGTATGGTGAGGAACACAGCCTGGTCCTCCACACTGAACCGTTCACAGCTGTTAAATGAGATTTGTCAAAGTGTTAATTTGTTCATAAACAAGCCCTGGTTTTCACGACAAGCAAAAAGCTAAACAGAAGTGAACTTTTCCCCAAACGACTGCACTGAAATCATACAAACTGTGGTCGTGATGGCACTTATGAAGTCAGCCTGCCTCCTAACAGCACACGTACCTTTAGCTTTGGGGTATTTTTTGAGCTCCTGCTGCAGAGGCTCCAGAGGGAACGGACACAGCTCCTCCACACGGATGAGTGCTGTGTTCTGGTTGGCTGCTGATGTCTCCCTCTGCTTCAGCAGGGCATAGTAATGCTTCCCTGAGCACAGCACCACCTTCTGGACACTGGATGGAAAAAGAAAAAAGGAGCAAGGTTTCATGTACATGTGCATGTGTTAATGTTTCTGAAGCGTTTTCAAAGTTTTAGCCCTTTTTTTTATAAAACTAGTCCATGAACACTGCAATTACGACGCCCTGCAAACTACAGAATAAATTACAATCATTAATAAAGTCTGATGATGATGACATCTGTACCTTTCTGCTGAGACCGAAGTGTCACCTAAAACCGGTCTGAACGATGTTCCTGGTGCCAGTTCAGCCAGACTGGAAACCGCCCCCTGGCAAAAGAACAAACATTATTCAGCCGCTTGCATGGAAACATCAGTGTGACGGAGACAGATCAGTTTAATGTTTCTTCTTCACGACATCTGCAGCGCTTACAGAAAATCTGAGCAGAGTCTTGGGCCCAACCACAATGAGCGGTTTGCGGAAGTTACGGATCATCTGTCTCCTCAGCAGGTGGAAGTACTGAGCAGGAGTGGTGGGGTTGACCACAGCCATGTTCACATTGTCGCCGTCCACGCCCTCCTCTCTGCTGTCACACATCTAAGAGACAAAAGAGGGCCAGCTGGCGATCCTTTACAATCCAGGTAACGTGTAACACAACACACAGCCAACTAGAAGACACACATTCACCTAAGAAACATCCACACTTGTAAACATTTGCAGTCTCAATAACAGAGTATGAATGTGGTGATGCTCGGCAGCAGAGACCTGGACGTCCTGACGTCCGGATATTTCCACCAGTTAACCAATAACAACAGTTCAAAGTCCAAATCTGGAGGATGGTCAGTGCTTGCAACGTTAAAGTGGACTGTGTTCGTGACCTCATGAGATGATTACTGGTCCTTTACTGTACGAGCTGACATGTTTATCCATCAGTGTAATGTTTGCATTAAAAAGCTGTTTAGCAAAGCAGATTTAGAGCTGAGCTTTGAAAACAACAGTCCTCTGTTAGTCTGTGAAAAGTTCAAAATCAGCAGGTTTTCTCGCATAAATTTACCAATTTTCCATCTGTGCGGTGCGTGATTGAACGCTACTTCTTATGTTGTAATGTGAACTTATTTGAATCCAGACACAATCAGACCTTTAAAAAACACCAATCACACCATGTAGTGGACTGTACTGTGAAAGGTCAACAATGTCAGACATGAGTTATGTCTGAAATCACCCCACACGTACTACACAGTGCACTCCATTCAACCCCCTCTGTTTTCAGTGTTGTAACTGTGTCCATGCACATGTTTAAGCTAACATCGCCACACTGCCATGAGTCACCTTTATAGATCTGTGTGACACTAAAGCTGTCACCGATGACGCAAAATGACGATGATTCTCAAGCATCTGAAATCTCAATTTACTATTCACAACAGTGTAAACTGCAGGGGGTCAATTATATAGAGAGTAGTGAATGGGGAAGGAAGGATTTCCAACACAGCCTCAATCTTATGTCTTTTGTGAGCCGACTACTGGTGGCCAATTAAGTAACATTATCTCTGTGGCTTTGCTATTGATTTCACCTGTAAATAATGTCCTCTGTGCTGCATTACGCTCCTTTGCACTGAAGAAAACTGGCCTGGGCTGGCATGTACCATGACTCTTACCATACCATGACATATTCTGCACTATTTTTGCACAAATGCCCAGAAAAGAATAATTCTCTGAATATGACTCCTCAGTTCATTCCTCAGTTCCTAGTATGCAGGTGCCATCTTGCTTTTTTTTTTATCTCTGCACCAGCTCATGAACACAGTGGACAAGCCCAACTCCAAAAAGTTGGCCCGCTGTATAAAAGGTAAATAAAAACAGAATGCAATCATCTGCAAACAAACTGTGTTCACAGACAATGTTTTTGAGATTTTTTGATGAGGTAAAACGTTAAATATATTGTCTTTGTAATGTTTTCAGTTGAGCAAGTGTCACATTCTGTTTTATTTATGTTTTGCACAGTGTCCCAACTTTTTTGGATCCAGGGTTATAATAGTTGTGCCTAACATGATCAAAGGGGAAAAGAACATTGGCCCACATCTAAAACCCTTTCCATGTTATTAACTTTTCCACTGGCTGAGGTCAAACATTAACGTCCATGAAACTCCAAGCGTGTTTTGGTGTATCTTTAATCAACAGCTGATGGATTTGCAGCACTAGAACATGTAGTTATGCCACATCATATGAGATGCATGATAAGAGATGGGAAAGATTCCCAAGTTTATGAATGAATGACGTGAGGCAGCCATGTTTGCTTGGTTTTCATGCTGTAACATAATATATTAAGTGCCAAGTCTGACATATTTCTCAGTTAAAATTTCCCCAGGGATGCTGACCTGCCATTTACACAAAATCAGAAACTGGTAAATTGGCTTAATGTGAATGTGACATTACAGGACCACAGACCTGGAGGAAGCGCTCCATATGGCAGGATGAGTGCTCAGGTCCAGCTCCATCGTAGCCGTGAGGCAGCAGGATCACCATCCCATTCTGTAGCAGCCACTTGGCTTCACCTGGGGACACAGCAGTTTCACATCTGATGTGCGAAGATTTTTCCAAAAATAAAAGATAATGAGCGAAATTGTGAATCTGCTGAAAGCACCAGTGGGCAGACGTTTACCTCCAGACAGGAAGGTATCAAAGATGATCTGTGCTCCATTGAAGAAATCTCCAAACTGGGCCTCCCAGATGGGAAGGAGCTTCGGCTGTGCGATGCTCATACCATACTCAAATCCAAGCACCGCCTCCTCAGACAGCGGGCTGTTGCACACCTGAACACACACAATACGCCACAATGTTTGATATTATGTAAGAATAAATGTTCTAAATATGTCATGACGGATCACACGGATGGGCTGTCTGGTGTAAATTGTTTCACCTCCAGGAAACCGGCCTGCTGCGGGCTGATGTGGTTCAGAGGGATGAACGTGTCGTTAGTGTCTTGACACACCACCATCGCGTGCCGCTGACTGAACGTGCCTCGTCCAACATCCTGTCCACTGATTCGAATATTAAACCCTGTAACAACAACGTTTTGAAATCTACAAATCCATTTCTCAAACTTCTCTTAAATGTGATCTCGTGTACTTTCTGCTTGACGCTGACCTTGAGAGAGGAGAGAGCCGAAAGCCAAAGCCTCTGCTGTGGACCAGTCCAGTTTGGTCCCATCTTCCAACTTCTGCAACCGAGCCTGAGATCACAAAAGAAAAAAAAAAATAAATCATCATCTCACTGCTGCCATATCAACGACAGACGATGCAGTGGAAAAGATGGCCACACCTGTACGTGGGTCTTCATAAGGTGGCTGTGCAGCTGGATGTGCTCAGGGATGTCCACAGATTTTGCCCCCACAAACTGCAGCAGGGGAGTGGGGACACCCGTGTCCCAGGTGCTGACTCGAGCCTGGGGTTCCACCAGATCCCCCCAGCGGCCCTGCAGGTTGGTGGGTGGAGGGCTGTACAGGGTCATGTTGGACAGCTTGTCGTTGAGCATGCTGTAGTGTTTGGACTTGATCTCGTCGCGCTCAGCATCGGTCATCAGACCCTCGGAGATCAGCTGGTCTGAGTAGAAGTCAGGGACGCTCTTACGGGATCTGTGAAGATATGGCAACGTGATGCATTAATCAGTATTTTTATATAAAAATGACAATGTATCCGTGGTGGAAAAACCATTTTGTTATTAAAAAAATTGACTGTTTTGGTTTAACTCCATTGCAAATGCAAAAACAAAATGCTGCACTTACAAAGTTCAGTTTTAACAAAACTCAAGTTACACATTACCAAGAAAAAAAAACATGTTGGTAGGAACTTTGTCTTTCTGGTCAGAGCCCAAAAATTTCAGCAGGTCACACAGAAAAGCAAGTGGCATCAGTTCTGACTCTACAGCAGCAGTGATTACCCTAAAACTGTTGAGGGGAAACCTGGTGACCTGCAGTGGTGTACAGTATAAACTGGAATCAGACCTACTATTGTTGTTTTGTATTCAATGTGAAGTCTTGGTTGGACATTTTTTAGCTGTAGGTGAATCAGACTGACCGGATGATCTTGTACATGGCAGGGTTGGTGAAGAAAGGCTCATCCAGCTCGTTGTGGCCCCACTGACGGTAGCAGATCAGGTCCAGGATGATGTCTTTCCTGAAAAGCCGCTGGTAGTCCACAGCCAGCCGAGTGGCCCGTATCACGTCCTCTGCGTCATCTCCGTTTACGTGGATGACGGCGCAGTTCACCATCTTACCTGCGACACAAATGTGAGCACTCGTAACAGGATACGTGAGCTGCGATACTTTGAAAGCAAATCTCAAGTTTTACCTCACATCAAATTGTATCGAGCAGATGTTTCTAAGAAAGTAGTCTAATTACTCTGATCAGTATCTACAACATTCACTGACCGACGTCACTGCAGTACAAAGAGGATCTCCCCCTCTCGGATGGAGTGGTGTAGCCCACTTGGTTGTTCACTATGAGGTGGATGCTCCCACCGACTCTGTAGTGAGGGAGGTTTGAAAGGGTCAACGTCTCTGTAACAATCCCTTGGCCAGTGAAGGAGCCGTCACCGTGGACCTGCGAGAGGAGGACACAGATTCTGTTGATGTTTTGGTAACACCGCTCGAGGGTTCAATAAGGACATCTTTAACAATAAATACTGACAGTATTAAGTTACTCTTCTTGTATATTTATTGGCTGCATGTTCGTATTAGCTGCTGTGAATCAGCACCTGCAGACAGACGACGTGGTCCCCCGGCTGGGCGCAGTCATCGGGCGAATAGTCACCTTCCTTCTTGAGCTGCTGCCTGGCTCGCGTTTTGCCCTGAGCCACGGGGTTGATCGCCTCGAGGTGAGACGGGTTGGGCAGCATGGTCACGTGAAGAGGGTGTCCAGCTCCGAAATCCAACTCCACTGAGGAGGTGAGGTGGGAGAGGACGTCGCCGACGGCAGGCGAGTTGTCCGGGAACTCGCTGAGGCCACGCATCTTACGGAACATGAGCTGGAGAGAAGAAATGATGGAGAAACAGTGTTGTTTGATCTCATCTTACCCTTGTTTGCTCTCTGGTAGCTGGCCATGACTTTCTGTTTACTTGTGCTGCTGATAACAGCGGTGCAGCGTAAACTAATCTTATCAGGCTGTGGATAACTTGAAAGTGTTCATGTCTCATTGAATGTGGCTGTCTCGGGCTGATTAACCTCTGGTGGGAACTTCAGCAGGCCTGTCAGGAGGTTGAGTCGGCCTCTGTGCGGCATGCCGATGACAATGTCAGTGACCCCGCTGTGGGCCGCCTGGTAGAAAAGCTCGTGGAAGAAGCCCATCATGCTCTCTGCTCCTTCTCCTCCATAACGTTTCACAGTAGCAAACTTGGTGGCTAGAAAGTGGTCAAATTCCTGCAGGTTGTGAGAGGAAATACATGAAATCACCACATGAAACATTGTTTTACATTGGATATGGATGTTATCCTCTGCCTCTTTCGTCTCGGATCTACCTGAGACTCCAGCATGACCTTGGCCAGCTGCCTCCTCTCCTCGGTGGAGAAACTCCTCTTCTTGAGTTCCTCAAAGCGGTCAGCGAACCACTCCCTCTCCTCCAGGCTGCTGAGCTGGCTGGTCTCCACTGACAGGTGGCCGCAGTAGGCTTCTTCCAGGTAGGCCTTAACCTCCTCCACTGAGGCCTCCGCTTTGCCAAAGTGTCGTAAACCTGCAGAGGTACATTGAACGAGCAGTGATAACACATACATAAGGTTGTGACTGTTTGTCATGTCTGGTGAGTTTCATGCTTTACTCAATAGTCTTCAGTCCTGCACCACTGGCCTCTAGTCTTATGTAATCAAGACTATCTTGTACCTGCCATGAACAGTGAATGAAGTTAGCTGGCTGGACTTCTATTTTAACCTCAGCTGGAAGGTAAAACCATCTTCCAACCTTTTCCATCCTTATACCTACAAAAACAGCCAATTTACAGATAAATAAAGTTGTTTATTTAGTTCTTTCTGTGGCACTTTGCAGTGTTTCCCTGCAGAATGACAGTCAGGGTGGACACAGCAAAAAAACATCATCATCACTCAATAAATCAATATGTGATATGATCTAAATATAACTTCTACCATAATCAGTCAATTATTATCAGTGAGGTTTATCCTACAAAGAAGATGAAGAAAAAGGATTCTTTAGTTGTGAAATAAACGTTCTTTAAAAAGTCCAGATTACACAGTATGTAAAGCAAAGTACGTAAAAATGCACTTAGTATTAAGAGTTAAAACAATTAAATGCAGAAAAATGGTCCCTGTGATATACTATTATATTATGATATTACATTACTATTACTCATGCATTGATTAAGACAGGATATGACTGTTGTAGTTGATTGAGAAACAGCTAATGTTTATTGTTTCATCCCACCACTGAGATCACATAATGTTGCATGAATATGAGACACAGAACGTGTTGAGAAGGAGTAGAAACTGTCATTAACCCAGCATGTGAAGCATGCATCCTGCAGGTCTCATCCCCAGCTGTCAGGTACCTGAGGTGTTGAGCGGTCCTCTGATGCTGCCACTCAGCATGTTTATCTCCGGGACGCTGTCAGCAACAGGCTTCTGGGGCTGTAGGGGGTTAATTTTAGCAGCCTTGTGCCCATGTTGCCTGTATGCCTCCACCAGACGGGACAGGCCATGATCTACGCACAGAGCAGAGCAACAGTCAGGATGAGCTGTCCTAAAACCGGCGTCAGTGAGCCACTGAGAGCAAAGGCAACTAAACCATCATCTGCATCTGAAAACTCACTGGGAGTGACATGTGACGCACGTATAAAACGAATACTGGAATAAAATGGCGTTATGAACAAGAATTAAAGTGCATTTGTTAGTCAGTAACATTATGTTATCGCGGTACAGACTCCTCGCCTTCTAATCGGGTGATGTTAAAGTGTCCACACCGTGAATTAACCCCATACTGACCTTGATTCAGCGCCGCGATGCACTCGCTCTGCACCCTCTGCTGCCTCTCGCTCTGTTTGGGTCGGTATCCGTACACACCTTTTTCGGTGTGATAACAGCTGCCGACAACCTGGCGAGCGACACAGGGCGGCAGTCTCGTGAGCGACTTCTTCAGGAAAAGTACGGCCGACATGATTAAAAGTTCTGCTTCACGCCACACGCCACCGGCTACAGGACAGCGGCCATACTGCCAAGACAGCGACGTTATGGGAGGAGACGCCGCACCGGAAGCCTATTGGCTGACGGTCCTGCACTCGTTTCACAATCCTGCTTCGAGGAAATGCGCTTTTTATTTGTTTATTTATTTATTTTTTGTTACTTTTCTTTCACATTTATCAAACAGCAGGTGTATACTTGTAGTACACAGGGATGCATTTGGAGCAACGGTGCATTGTGTTTAGGCTAAACTAGCGTAAAATGCTCAAAGTAACTGAAGCAGCCCGCGTGACGTAGCGCAACAAGTGTCATCGAGCAACATCTGCGCTGCGTTCACGTGCTCCTTGTATATTCCAGATTCTACACGTGGAAAGCAGGATTTCAATTGGTTTTGGTAAAAAACCAATATCTCTCTATATTGATTTTTCTAGTTACTCACTGCTTAAAATTCCCCCTTAGCGACATGATACATTCTGGAGCAACGGTGCATTATGTTTATACTTCATTAGAATGCTCAAAGAACGGATGTAAGCGAAGTAGCCATCGTGACGTAGCGCAACAAGTGTCATCAGGGAACGACACTTGCGCCGCGTTCAGGTGCTCCTTGTAAATTCCATGTTGCACATTTGGAAGGAAAGATTTCAAGTGGTATTGGTAACAAAATGACCGATTTCTATTTCTCTGTATATTGCTCTTACTAGTTATTTGTTTCTCGGAAAACCATTATAACTAATTTGCTTTTGTGTGGCTACAATTTGCCTGTGATACAAGATGAGCTTTGTTCCTGTACGACAGAATCAGCTTTGTTTTGTTCATTCATTTAAGGATGGCCTGAGTTGACACAGCTGAGACCTTAGACTCAAATGTTAGCTGCAGCTGTGTAAAAGCCTCATTAACTGTAACAGCAGCAGAACCCAGTGCTGTGAAGCCTCATTTCCAGTTCAGAAAGTCTCAGATGAACCATTAAAATGTTTTGCAGCATGCTTTATAATCAGCTCTCAGCTGTTTAAGGTTTCTTTATCGGCTCACTTGGTTGGGTTTTCAAAGTTTTGTTAATAATGGTTAATAATTTAAATGCTTACACATTATGCAAAGATTTAGAGCCAAACAGACTGAGACTACACCTCTCTGCTATTTTCTGGTACAATCTCTGCCACCGGGTGGAGATATTTTGCAGCATTTCCTGTTTGAAGGAGAAGATAAACCACAAGCATTTGTTCTTATAAAGTCATAAGTTATTATATGTTGCTTTCAGAAGTCATATAGTGATTAAGTTGGAGGAGGAGAATCTTGAGGTAAATTTCTTTGTCATTTTCAGGAAAAACTGCTAAGGAAAATTACGAGAAATGACATTTTTAATATGAAGCCATTACAAAGCTCTTTAAATAGTCTGCAGACTCTGCTCAGTCCATAGATTCTGCTGGTTGGAGACGGTGTCATTTACATTTTATTTTCACGATGAAATCAAACATTTGGTTTCCAATTTTCCATGTCAAAAATGTTGGTCCTTGGTTGGGCACACTACTCATTAAATTAACAAGCAAGGTCATTTGATTGCAACTTTAATGAAGAATTAATGAATAATAACCAATTTAACAGTAGAGGAAAATGCAGAAAAGGAGGAAGACATGCCAGTTTCGTTTCACAACACAGTCATCAGACCATGATGCAATGCTGCAGAACATGTTATGTCTGGTTAAAAGGTGAGGCGAGGCTCTCTTTATCCTGATAGTAATGACTCCATCTCTTGCCTGTGTTACACTGCTATCACTGTCGCTAGAGTTATTATCCTCTCTATATACAGATGGTCAAAGGTCATTCTCAAGGCCCTATAGAACGGCACTCTGGGAAATAACAGTCTCAGGTAGCTGAGGGGGGTGAATAACCTACAAAATGTAAATACTTTCACTTTATAATAACCTCAGTGAGATACTTGACACTGCAGAACGATCATATAAATCAGTATAAAAGGATCCGAGCCTTTCCCGAGCTGCAGTCTCTGAGAACGCTTTAGCGATGATTGTTTGGGCGTTATTGACCCCAGTATGAGACAAACTCACCCCTGATGGTGTGGAACATCAAATCAGTCTGTGCTGACAGCGAGCTGCATCCGCTGATGCATCGAGTGAGTTAGTGAACATTTGTAAAATGTGAATTATCTGTGGTTTCTGACTGCAAGTGACAATTATTTACATTATCAATTCTTCTGATGATCATTTGTCATTTAGTCTTTAAAATGCCAGAAAATTGTGATATATTTTCCAGAGCTGTAGGTCTTCACGTCGCTTGTTTTGTCTTAACAACAGTCCAAAATCCAGGCACATTCGTGTCTGATAAAACAGAGAGAAGAAGCAAATCCTGGTATTTGAGCAGCTGGAACCAGTGAATGTTTGACATTTTGGTTTGAAAAGCAATAATCGATTAGAAAGGACGGCCAGTTTACTTGTTTTAAGCTCCAGAAGCATGAACCAATTATCAAAACTGTTGGTAATTAATCTTCCCTTGATTAACTAATCGTCAATCAGCTAATCATTTCACCACTGCGACTAGAGTATAAACTCAAGGTGCTTACAACGGTTAGGTCACCTTTATATCACCAGGATTCATTTGGATTTTCACCCAAATGTTCATTTATTTGTGGAAGGGCCTTCAGGGGCAGATTCACGAGATTAAAACCCAGAACAATCATGAGATAAACCTGCATCCCCACCTGTTACTGCTCAGAAATAAGCAAAGAGAAGCACAACAAAGTGGAACAAGTTAGCGAGACAGGACACACTGGGGGAGGGGGGAGGGGGGGTGGTTTGTAAAATGTCTTTACAACACTGGACAAACACAACACAAAGACACACAGTCCATATTAGGGGATATGGTTTAATTTGGAGACAGAGGCAAAGAAACACACCACACATGAACAAACATTGACCCAAAAAGAACACAGATTCTTTCGGCTACACACTCCGCTATGGGAAAAAAAACAAAAAACAGAAACGTAAAACTCTACACAGGTATAAAGCAAGGCTCAAACTAAACAGATAGTTAACTCTTCAACTAAGACAATTATCCACACAAGTTGTTGAAATCCTGATGACCATTAAACTATGTGGACAGCACAAATACTAACATGAAACTTACCACGATTTAGAGGATCCCAACCCCCCCGAAACTGAAACTGATTAACGAAGTGAGGGAAATGCAGAGATCGAAGTAAAATCAAAATCAGGCATCTTTTAGAGACAAAAACAAAGCGATAGAAAAAAAAAAACTGCTTGACACCACCAAGAGGCCAAACTCGAGACCTGGTCAGGGCGAGGCCACATTGAGAGGCCAGACAATTTTTTTTTCCAATATAGATTTTTTTTCTTTAATTTCCAATATAAAAAGCTTCACTGGTACAAAATACATATGAACAACCAGTTGTAGAAATTGGAAAGCCTGTGTATGTCTTTTTTTTTTTTTTTCTTTTTCAAATCCCACCCAGTTTCAAAAAATTGATATTGACTGAACAGAAAAACTACTGTATGTATAATACAGATCACATCAAGATGCACCCACTTTGGCTTTCATCAAGACAAGATAAAACATCTATCAAATTATTGGTGGAACATGAACAAAGTCCTACCGATTATCAGACAAGAAAATAACACAAGAAAAGATTTTTTTTTTTCCTCTCTTTTCTTTTGGATCAAGACAATATCTATAGAGATGCAAAGCTACCACACTGTCAAAAAATAGCACTTCAGAATATGAAAACACAGAACAAAGAAAGTGATTGTTAGAGCTTGAACGGGATTTGTGATGGAAGCCCCTGAAGTGAGTCAAGTTCCTGTTGGGACCGCTGTGGACTGTACATTGTGCTTTTTTTTTTTTTTTTTTTTCTTTTTTTCATTTTATTCATTCACAGTAACACTTCACCATACACTGCACATCTCCACAGATCTGCAATCATTTCAGTGTTTGACACACCATTTTACCTATAAAGGTCTTACCAACATGGCACCCAAGCTGTCTCACTTGAGTTTTAGCTCGTTTTTGACTGAATCCAAAGCAAATTCCCTGACACGTCTGACCACCAATCGTTTGTATCGCAAAGTGTTACAGTACACATGTTCACACTCACTAAGAAAGAGGTTTAACCTTCAAATGTATAGGGAAGTTTATTGTTTATCTACAATTTTTTAACCAACTGTTCAAATTGAGTACATCACAATACACATTTACCAATAACTCAACACACAGAGTCTGGGGGGGAGGGGGGCATGAGCAGGTGACAAGAGCTTTCATGACACTGGCATAAATAGACAAAAAAGGCTAACTGCAGCAATCTCTAAACCAAGGCCTAATAAGGATGTGTAGGCAGTTTCTAGACGTATATATGGCACTTTGAATATTGTATTGCATTTGGATAGAAAAAACACACTGTAAAAAGCACATGCCCATATTAAAAAGTGAAATCAGTGGTACCTTGAAAATGTTGGGATTATAATCACACACACAACATTCTGCAAAAGTGATTAGCTCCCACAATTGTGCTTAACGTTTCCTTACAAAACTACGACACTTTCCTCGAGCACTGCTTCAAATTTGGTACCTTTTTTATTTTTTATTTTTTTTGGAATATTTATGTATTTTGAGAAAAGGAAGAAAAAAAAAATCCAAACTTAAAAAAAAAAAAAAAAAAAAAAGGTCAAATGGTGACAATTGTGCATTTTGTGTCGTAATCCTGTGTGTCTAGTTTCACACACAAAAAAGCCCCTGAGTTGACAACTCTTCAGCGCCATCAGGTACGCAGTTTTAGGGAACCCTTCTTTGGGGGTGAAGTGGTTGTTATTTTGTAGTACAACAGACAAAATACCACCCCGGTAAAAATAAACAAGTGTAAACTTTGTGCTGAAAAAATGGAATGTATCTGTAAACCAACACTATCGTGGTGGGTTTAGTAGTATTAATGTGCTGTGCATCGTGTCCGACTGAAACGTGACCGAGGAAATCACCGAAAACAACCATCAGCAAAAAACCAAAATGGAAAAAAAAGCAAGTGTGAGTGTGTTCATTAAATGTGCAGAGACCCACAGGCCGCGTGTTGTGTCCGAGTGATCTCTTCTTCAGGGGCTCCCACGTTTGCAACCACAGAAAGTGTTGTGTGTGTCGCGGTGTGTGCATGTGTGTGTGTGTTTGTGTGCATGGAAAGAAAACAAGGTAACATTACAGGAAAGTATGTTGTGTGAATTCAAAAACACTGAGTTTGACACATGGGCACTTTAACAACAAAATACAACAGAAAGACATTGTCTGGCATCTGTATGATTAACAGACACTGTAAATCATCATCTTTCAACATGAGGCATCCAAACTAAACCAAAGTGAAACATCCATTAATTCATTAATGAGAAATTCACAGAAAGTCAACAAGACGTACCGTGGAAGTTGAACACTAAGTTTTTCTTAAACACAGGAAAAAAAATTAAGTCTACGTACTGTGACCCTTAAAGAAAAAAAAAAACAAACAAAAAACTACTTTTTTCCCAGAAATTGAAATTACAATTAATGCAGAGGAACTTTTGACTTAAAGTGTTTTTAATTTACTATAAATGACCCTCAAGCAGTCACGCTGATCAAACTGATTTTTAGTTGTCTTTAAAAATGTAATACACTGAAGACCCCCCCCGACACAGATGACATTACAACATAATCTACAAAAAACCCAAAGTTTTGCCTGGGTTCTGTTAGTTAAACTTCTATAGATTCAATGGTATAAAATATAGGTAATCTAAGTGTGCATTTAAACCACAGATTGTCTATTTGTGAATCAGTTCTAAAAAAGTTGACTCATGTAGGTAGTCATTCCTCTAAACAGAGCAAATGTACCTTTTATTGTGCCATCAATAGTTCAAAAAAAGGTAAATACACAGGGTATTTTTTGTAAATGAAAAGAAAGTATATTTTGAAATAGCCTTGGTGTAAATCTTCACACTGCCCGCAAAATGTAGAGATCATTACAGAGCACTGAGAGGGGTTTTACTGGTCAGACTTTCAAAAGTGTTGGAAAGTGGTCTGTAGCATGATTTTTTTTTTAAAGAAGCCAACATATTGCTAATGGCACCAAATAGCACAGACGTGTGCCAATCCCTGTATTCAGCTTTCAAGTGAACTTTACTGAGAGAGGTAAAAAGAAAGCAACATTAAAAGAAAAGAGAAAAAAAAAAGCAACAAAGCTAAATGAAAATAAGAAATCCCACAGGTTTTTAAAACATTCGCAAAAAAAAGTCTCTTAAATGAACTCAACGCAGGTACGTTTTCACATTGATTTGCTTGACCTCTCTCCCACCTGTCACATTTCTATACAGAACAAAAAAAAAAAAAAAAGAATATACATGCAGAAAAATCAGGTTGAGCTAAGGTCAAGGGTCAGTGGGTGGCCAGGTATTGGTCAGGCGAGCTTAGAGAGACATCACAGACAATGGTGGGATGATGAGGCCAGGAGTTTGGCTTGGCTTTCAACATCATGAAGACATGCTAGGCTAATGATGAGCAAACAGGCATGGAGATTTGTTCTAAAAAAGGAACAAAAACACGAAAGGAAGAGAGAGAGAGAGAGAGAGAGAGGGAGAGAGAGAGAGAGAGAAGACAAAGAGGAGAGAAGAGAAAGTTAGGGGTACAGCACAAGAATCGTTTAGCCATGAGGCACAAAAACCAACAAAACAATGCCAATCACCACATACAGTAAGGACAGTGCGGTAAACATTTCCCCCCCCTTCTTTCTCCCGACACACAACAACAATACACAGATTTAAGGAAGTGACACCACCAGGACATATGGCAGAGACTCCAACATGCACAAACTGTATACTTGGCACCCAAAGAGATCCATCTAGAGCCAGTCCCTTGTGGGAGACTTGGAGGATGGATGGAATGACTGGAAGAGGTTGTTAATAGAGAAAAGAGAGAGGTAGCCTAGCTCATCATGGCTTAGATAATGACAAAGAGAAAGAGTGAGAGACAGGAAAAGGTTGAGATGGGGGGGAGCAGAGATCGAAGAATTTAGATGGCGAAAGATTTTCACACTAAGAATGAGAAACGGACGAGACAGACTACATGGAAAAAGCCAAACACAGGTTGAAGCTCTGAGCTTGGGGTCTACGTGGCCTGGCTGCAGCCCTTCAACACAACGACTGTACCTTAGTCAACCTGTCTAGCTTCACCTGAAGGCAATGAAATGGCATGGAAACACACCTGATGCTCTCCACTAATTACAGTGACACAAAATACCTCCAGCGAACACTGACTCCAGTGATAGTCATAAATAATCATATACATTAAAATATTTAATCCGACTCAAATTACATGATAAAACCGCAGGAATGAAATACAGTAAAATGTGGAAAGATCATTGCAACCATTTTTTAGGAATAGGGTGAGTCTCCCTCCTGTGGTGGGCTCCTTTCCCCCTGCCCCACTGAGTCTCTGCTGTGGTGACCTTGGCTGGAGGGTGAACTTACCCTAGCAGTGCTAGCATTAGAGCTGGGGAGGGGGGGAAGGCCCCGGGGCTAGGATCAGTAGGGTTTGCTGTCGTTCTTGGAGCGTTTCAGCTGAACCTTCAGCCTCTTCATTCCGATCTGGAAACCATTCATGGCCTGGATGGCAGCTTGCGCAGACACCGGATTGTCATAGCTGACGAACCCTGAGAGCAGAAAGGTGGAGGACATGTGTTACATATATCTGAAGAGCAACTTCATACCCTGTTTTATCTTGAACACGCCGTCTTCACATGCTCACGAAATGCATTCGACCTATCACATGATCTCAATCTCTCTTCTGATTACAGCTCAGAATGACAGCTGTGTAACTACAGCTGTATGAATTCTGGATGACCTCCTGAGACAATGTGTAGGACCTGAACTTCAACTGTCTGTGGCGGCCAGAAGGAAAAAATCTATTTTTTCACACCGCTGAGAGATAATTTCTGTTTTTATACGTCTGTATGAGGGAAGCTCAGGTGACATTACCTTGTACTTAAAGGTCACTGTGTAAAAAAAAATCATAGATTTTTCTCGTATTTATTGGATTTTCTCTGGAAAAAGGAATTCCACTGCAATGCATACTTAAAACCAATACCAGAAACACTTGACAGTATGTTAAAGAAAAGATCATTTTTAAAAGCTGGTTCTTCTGTCATCTATCAAGTAAAAAAAAATCTTTTACTGGTTCCAGCTTCTTAGATGTGAGGACTGGCTGTGTTCATACACATACTTTACATTAAATACTCTCAAAATATTTCTGTGTCACCATTCATGTTTTCAAATAATACAAAATGAACGTCATATTTTAAAAGCATTAAGCTGCAACGACAAGATTAAACCAATTAATGTGCAAACATAAAAACACTTGTTCTGCATTTTTTGTAAACATTGTGGGGAGGTCGATGCTTCACAATGAGCATGATTATGAGGGGAAAGGACTTATCGTGACATGGGTGTGAACTGCACTGAAGGCACAAACTGAAAACTGATGTAGCTTGTGACTGTCACATGCTTATAACTAAGAAATGGTGCAGAGAAAATAA
This sequence comes from Chaetodon auriga, assembly GCF_051107435.1. Lineage (NCBI taxonomy): Eukaryota > Metazoa > Chordata > Actinopteri > Chaetodontiformes > Chaetodontidae > Chaetodon > Chaetodon auriga. The sequence continues at coordinate 8,856,683 of NC_135079.1, read as the reverse complement.
ACTGGTGCGGAGATGCAGCATGCAGCAGATCAACACTGATCCAGCTTCATCTCAATGTGAGGCCAAGCTAGGAAATTTATGGTGGCACCATAGCAATCCAATATCCACAGTGTGACGTAGCATGTTAGCAAGGTATATCAGTTATACATTGTGGTGCCAGCACACTCACCAAAGCACTTGCTCAGATTGGTCTGTTTGTCAATGAAGACTTTGGCAGAGACCACATTTCCAAAAGGCATAAACATCTGCAGAAGATCCTGGTCTCCGAACTCCTGGGGCAGGTGGTAGATGAACAGGTTGGCGCCCTCTGGCCCTACTCCATTTGGTAAGAAAATCAAAAACTCAAGTTAGACGCTTTTCCACTCAGTCAATTGTGAAACTAAATGCCATTTTGAAAATGCATGAAAAACTATGTTAATGACAAAAAAGACGAACAATTTGAAGATGTGATGCCAGAGTGCGTTTGTGTGGGCTGAGGAACTGCTCACCTTCCTTCTGGCTGCCAGCAATGCTCTGCTGCAGGAGAGACTGTCCGTAGAGGGACGGCAGGGCGGAGGCTGTGTACTGCTGCATCCCTGAGTAGGCCTGGGTCAGAGCGTCCATGGAGCTGGCTGCTGACCCGTTGGCCATGGAGGCGCCCAAGCCTCCATTCATGGCCCCCATACCTGTAAAACAGAAACTTGTGAATGTGCTGTACACTCATAACCAAGTGGAAAACTATTTTGAGGTTGATACTGAAAGCGGCATGAAATGTTTTATCCACCAGGGGGCAGAAAAACAAGGTTTTACAAACAAAGCTTGTAAGGTTACACGCTCTGGTCACTGGTCACTTTTTAGTCTTTCTGCTCCTGAGTGGTCAAAACTGGTTAATGCAGCATTGAAGATAATGTGCTAGCAATTATGTGAATTTCTTTTAGCTTTTACTAAGAAACTCAAAAAGGACATTCTCACCACTGACGCTGCTGGTGAGAGCGTTGAGGTTGAGGCCCACAGAGGTCCCAGTGAGACCCTGCAGGGTGCCCAGAGATGCCAAGGTGTTCATGGCAGCACCTGCGCTGGACCCTGCTGTTGAACCACCTGTTGAAAGACACAATAAAAAAAGAAAGACATCTAAGTTACCACAGGGTAGACTAGCTCAAACACCACATATCAGTCTAAACGCCTGACATCTTTGCCACAAATTGTTCTGGTTATGAGAGGATGACACAGCAGTGAGGGGGCAGTTAAAAATCTGTCTCTTAATGAGAAGGGGTCATTACCGCAGCAGCAATATGCTAAACTCAGACAGATGGAGCCAATGTATATTTACACAGATTAAAGGGAAATGGGGGCTCTCATAAAATTTTATATGTGGGTGATTAACTGACATAAAATAAATGAGGAATGGCTAAGGGCCGTTAGGCAAATAGCAGATGAGGGAGGTTTGCAGAGCAGTTGATAGGTACAATCACAGCAGCAGGACGACGACTCACAGTGAATACATACGGCTTATCTCAATGGGTGAGGAACTTTTATTTAGACTTAGATTTAAATGTCACATGTGAAGAAAAAGACAAGTGACTTTTAGAATTATGACCAAAAATGACCAAAATTCAGGAAGAAAAACACATCCATAAACAAATCCTGAACTAAAATAACCCGCACTGGGTGCTCGATACTGTATGTACAGTATGCAACACACTGTAAGTTCAGCTCATGTTAGTGTCTAATTACCTGGACTGGCCAGGGCTCCCAGGGCTCCACTGTTTGTAGACAGGGCGCTGGTGGAGGTCGGGCTGCCAGAGCTCTGGGCTGCAGCCGCAGCAGCAGCTAATGTGGCCAAGTTCTGTAGCTGAAGGGGATTCACACCTGCTGCTGTGAGAACAAAGAAACAGAGGCGATTATCAAAGGCTTCCAAATTAATGCTCCAGCTCTCGCAGATCTTTCCAGAAAGTCTGAGAAGGAGCAAACATTTCCAGAATGCAAGGACAGAGACGTCTTTATATTTTAAGATCTACCCATCCTCAGTTATTTTTCTTTATCTGTACATCTCTGAATTTTCTCTATCACATTTAAGCATTGCATTTGGTAACTTTGGCGTTATTGTACTAAAAAAATAAATAAAATAAAATAAAAATCCAAGCATCACTTAGATACTACAAAACTATACAACAAAACCAGCCCCACTAAACCTGTGGTATGTTTTTTCTTGCTTTAAACATGGATTTCTTCCTCACGGGTCTACTGCTTCTTGATTTGACCAAGTCATGGTTATATGCTGTGTGTTTGCCTTTAAGCAGCCTGCACAGGCCGAGAATAGCAGTGCTGATTATTAATGTGCCACTGATCTGAAGGAGTACTGTGATTTACTGCAGTTAAAACCATGTGGGCGTGCAGCACTGAGTCACAAGGTTGGTGACATGAAAAGTGTTGGCTTGTTCAATTATAGAGGATGACTTGAGAACATCTCGACATGTGAACCGGTGAACTTACCTCCTAGCCTCTGAATACCATTGAAACTGCCTTGGGTACTGGTAGATGTGGCCTGTTGGAGCAACTGTTGGGGGAAAAGAATAGAAAGAATTAAACAGGAGACATATAATTAGATCTTACATGATCAACAGTATAATCACAATTCCTTGTCCTGTTGAATTTCAGAGCATTGCCATTATACTGGAATTAGGAGAACAAAGATTAGAGGTTACAGTCTTGGCTTTCATAAATTCATCTGTTAATATGTGATACTTCGTGCTGTTTGTTCATTGAGAAACAGATTCTGTTCATGATTTAAGCCCCATTTACACTTGTCATTCAATGGTCTCATATCCAGATAAAATGACTTCCATTTACACTCAAGAATTGTGATCTGGCCAACAGAGACGCAGACATGTGACTGATTATTGTCTGTTTAAGCAGCATTAGATAACAACTATCCATAACACAAACAAGAGTGAATCAAATTTATGAACCACAAACAAGATAAGGTTGATCATCTTCAAGGACTACAACTCAAGTCACTCCCTCACGGATTCAAATCGATGCTTTCTCACCCCCACTGATCATTCAGTGGCTGAACGGATCCGGGATCAGGCAAACACCATAGCAAGTCGATGCACTTCATATCTGATCATACAAGAAGAAATCGCTGGAACCATTTTTGCCGTTGAATGAGAAGAATGGTCAATTTCATTGTAATTTTATCTGGCATTATCACAAAGACAGAGGAGACAGACAATGGACGTATCAACAAAATCAAGCGAGTGGCTATTTCCACAGACCATTTACTGAGACAATGACACTATAGAAGGAGTAAGGATAATGATTATATACATATCTTGGAGAGACGGATGCATTTACATCTTTTAAACATCTGGTAGAATGTGTCTCAAACGTGTATCTGTACTGGAGTTTGCAATCCAGCAACATCACCCGAGCACGGTTTGCACAGAAACACTGCACCTTGACGCTGACCGGTCTGCTATGAAAATATTACCAAGTGACAGGTGCGATTTTAATACAATTTTCCTATTTATGCAGTGGTTTCAATATCTCTAGTTTTCCTCCAAGATTCACAAACAGCTCCGCTGGTCATGGTATGTTCATGTCTAAGTCACATGCTCATTGGTTTGGAATCAGAGTCAGCACAAACAAGTCACATGCCAGTGTCCTTGAGCAAGAACACAAACTGAGTGAGACAAGACACTCCTATTCTGAGCTGGCGAAAATCACTTTACAGTTCAGGTCTGAATGGTGTGCGGCATTTCCAATTATAATATAACCTTTATTTGTGTTCTGCACGATCACACTGTCCACATGTATTGGGCCTGTGATAAATTAATCTTCTTGACAGTTTAATAAAGCAACACTTTTTCAGAAGGTTTGAGGCCTTCAAGGCTGCCTGTATTGTAAACAAAATGGCTGCTGCATTTCCATCCAGAACAGTCACTGCTTGATTCAATACAACATATCCCTGAGAAAACTTTTTTACAGTGGTCTGTTTGTACCCGAACCTAAACACCTCACAAACACTGAATTTCTTACCTATTTAATGCATTGCCTTATATGTGTTCCATTATATTGTTAGGTAGTTCTGTTTTTGGCCACACCTGTACTTTGCAGATCAAATGGCTCATACAGTCAACCATGGCTAAACTATTAATGCACTTTGCAGGGACTGAAAATACACTATATGATAACACATGAGTAACTGTGCGGCTCAGCAGGGGCCGTGTGTTTGAGCAACACTTACAGCCAGGTACTGCGGCGTGAGGGTCCCCAGGCCGGCCAGGTTTCCCCAGGTGGAGGCGCTGTTGAGCTGCTGAATCTGCTGTACGAGCTGCTGCTGCAGGCGCCGCTGCTCCTTATCTCTCTGTGTGTCTGCAAACTTCACCACCAAAGGTGAGGAACAGCCCTGAAGCAGTAAAGAGGTCAGAGACGTAAGGCCGACTCAGAAGCACACTGAAGAATTCAAAGTTTATTTACCAATGCAAGGACACAGTCATTGCAAGGAGTCTTTCAAAAAGGGGGATATCATCTACGCCTCAAGACCATTTTTATGCCTGTTGCATTCAGATCAATGCTAACACACAGAGGACATCCGCCATGCATAGCTGAGCCAGGCCACATTCCAAAAGGGGCACAGGATAATGCTGCAGACAGTGAATCTTTTTAGTGCTCTGAGGAGCTGAATCGAGTCCACAGACAAGCAGACAACAGATGGAGACAACACTTAAAACATGACATTCAAATGGAGGATATGTCAGCAGACATTAACATGAAAAATGCACTACAGTACACACAGTCTCACAAACAGACAGTCACATACTGTTCGAACAGACGCATGGACACGAGGCATGCGGTGCAAAAGTATTTTGAGAGTTGAGAGCCAGACAGGGACCAGGCTGGACAGGGAAAATGGCTTCTGAACCAGCAGCACCTCCCATGGCAGCTGAGAATTGGGGAGGTTATGATATGGGGGGAAATAGGTGACACCACCACTGGGGTCAGTGTTTAATCTGGTAGGAGGAGTGTTATGTTTGGTTGGGCTCCTAATTAGACTTGGTCTGATGCTTCACTGGGGAGCCTCTGACCTGCTAGCTGTCAAATTACTGCTGCTCCACTTCCACGAAGACACCATTGGCTACACGATGACATGGACCCAGTTTTTGAAGAAATCTAATAGGGTAGCTGCTCCAGGCTGGGTTAATTCTTTGTTAACCTATATTTGATAGTGTGGGCTCTTTTCCCTGTGGTCCAAAATATAGATTGATTATGGCAGACTGTGATGGCTGGGCTCTAAAATACTATCAGAATCAATAAATGAGATGCATTTAGTTCAGCCCAAAATTAGAGAAGACAGCAATTCTCGCCGTGTCCTGTTAGCTCGGGATTCAGCAGCTATGTGAGAGGCAATTTTTCAAATTTTATTCAATTATTTTGCAGACGACAAAGTAATTTTGTAATTGGCAAGAGTGGTTTTGGAAATGACTCATGCTCTGTGATGAATGGACGCCATCTGCTTGGACAGGTTCTTCATCTTTCCAACACAAGAGGGCAGCAGAATGTATGAGGGGGGAAGGGGGGAAGATGAGAAATAGGTGCTGAGGGGTACAGTACCTCCATAGTCTGAGAGTGATGCATGGTTTTGATTGCATTCTGTGCCATTGCCCTGGTAGCAAATGTGACAAACGCACAGCCTGTAGGGGGGGAACAATAGGAGAGGGGGGGGAGGGAGGGAGGGACAAGAAGAAACAAAACAAGACAAAAAGGTTTGGACAACTCGTTATGAACCCCAAAAAAACACATTACAGTACAGAGAATGGCAACTCCCAAGCACACAGAACCACCCTCACTGGTTAGCACACGGAGAAAGAACACAACAAGGAGAACAGTAACACGTGTCACATGAGGCACAGTGATCGACGGATTAAAATGCCACCCGAAGAGGCTTGACTATGTGGTGTCATGGTGAAACAGTCAACGTGATTATATACACATAAAATGCACACATAAATACACACTGAAAGGCTTTGATATGCTAAAATACGAAAGATCTGCAAACATCAAAAGGGTATTACGGTCCATTTCAAATTGTGGTTCCACTGCACACGTTTACTGGAAAAAGAGAGCAGAAATTCATGGCCAACCGTCTCTGCTAAGAGGTTTAATCGTATACATCGACACGAGAGCCTTGCGCTGTCTGCTATCTAAGTCTTTATGCGGTAGAGAGCTACGTAGGAGATGCAACGACAGACTAATTCCTGCCTTTGTAGAGTGTGATGAAGGAGGCGGTAAAGGAGGAGCTGAGCCGAGCCGCCTGCCAGCTGAGCCCACGAACACCAGCAGCCAGTCGTTGCCAAGGCGACGGGCCATTGTGCCGGACAGCGAGTGCGGTGGCCCTTCACTGTGAGATGTGGAGGCTGAGTGTAACAGTGACGGGAGGATAAGACTATGGAGATGGAATGGGTGCCACTGGAGCTGAATAGCACTTCATTTGGGGGTGGAGGGGGTTGAAATGAACAAGTAAGGAGGGGCCTGTATAAATACTTGATGAGAATATGTACTCGGCTACGCTGAAGGTGCCGGCTGCGAGGCCAAGAACACTGTGCCTGTGCTGAGAGCACACCTACCTCTGCTCTGACCATCTGGTCCCCGGAGAATTCGGCACTCTTCGATCTGTCCGAAAGACGAGAACATCATTCTGATCTCGTTCTCGCCGTATTTCTTTGAAACCATTCCGATGAAGAGCTTTCTGTCTTCTACCGCTGCAGAGGGATGAAAAGAGAGCAGCTATTCAGTTAAACCCAAACAATTACAGAGCTATGAAAGCGGCTGTTACATCAGGCGTTAAATCATGCACCTCTCTTTTTCTTGTTCAAGCTCTTTCCTTGTCGTGCTGCCACAATTTCTGGCTCTCACTCAAGGTGCCAGCCTCTTGGTAGAAATCTCTGCAACTTGGAGCTTTGTTTTTCTCAGTGTCTACTTCTCTAGACAGAGGACTGTATCATCCATTTGTGGTCTCCTCCAGATCCCCTGTACCTGCTCTACTCTTCTCCCCTTGATGCCTTTTAAAGCCCTTAATCCTACTAACCCCTGACACCATATAGAAATTGTGTATTGCCGCACATTCCCTGGACTTAGTCCTTCTCAGGCCTTCATATTTTGGCATTAAATAGAGACACAGTCCAGCCCCCACCTTCTTTTAAAATGCCAAAGCACATTTTTATTGGCTAAATCGTGCTCTTCTATGTTGTCCCCCTCAACAGACACCATCTCTGTACACTCCCATGCCTGCATTTCACATGAATCCACTTACCACTTGTTTTCTCACTGTCAGCGGGTTTCATCTGGATAGGATGATGCATCTGAAATAAAGGGGAGAGAAATGGTTAACACGGCACCTGTCACCATTATAAACCATGCAGGTTCTTGGCCTCGTAATCTCTCAGATCTGCACTCACATCCCCCCATCTTCAAGCATTTTTTCTCTCTGCCTCTCGTTTTGTTCTCTCAATCTGAAACCATCATCGTTCACGACTGCCAGATTCAGAGGGAAGTGTCTATGAGTTGATGGCGGGGATCAAATTCTCCAGTATCCAATTTCGCTTCTCGCTGTATTGTAGACTTGTGATTGAACTTATCGATTCTTCCCGTCAACACCCTTTATCTTCTTTATGACAATTTTTACGGAGATGGTTGACAAACCAGCCAGTTCTGTACTGTTTTCAAATGTGCGGTGAGTTTTAGTTTTTGAAGCAATGCATTTCTTTCAACCCCTACACACCATTATATCACATACGAACAGAACAAGGTGTGGCAAATCTTAAGTGTGAAAAATCTCATTTGAGTCAGCCTAACATCTCTGAACACGATGCTCTTTCTCAAGCTGTGTAGGTGAGAAAGTGAATGCAGAACAGCGGCTTTAGGATCTGTCATTTCATGCCATTTAATGAGCACTTTTGTCCAAGGCGACTCAGAACTTCAAGTGAATATATTTTTAGCACCTTTACCTGCCATGTGATGTGAAAGAGAGGAAATAAATCTAGCTGTGAGATGCCTGAGCAGGTTGTACTTATGAAAAGTGGTGGGTTTGTTTTTGACAAGCACTAAAGAGAAGCAGACAGATGGCCTGCTCAGTATGGGTACTGGCTAGCGTCACTGACCAAGGAGAGCGAGGCACAGAAGGGAGAGAAACCAGGAACAGGGAAACAAGCTTTTCCACTGACACGCAAACCAAACTCAGTCAGTTGTAGTCAAAGCCAGTAGCAGTATGACCAGGGATTGGGATTTGAGAGCTGAGCTGTTAGACTACAATCTATTTGAAATGTCTGGCTGATTGACAGTGCTCCAGTGAAGAGTTAGGCCTGTATGCTCAGCCTGCTACACTCATTTATCAACTCGGTTCAATATTTACCTGTAACCTCACTATCAGAGGCTCCTTTTCCAATAGACTGGGCTATTGACTTAATCGACGGCTGGAGTTGTTTGGTATAGATTTAATTGATTGGAAGGCGAGTAATTTAGAACAGTGTATGGGCAGGGCAGATTTGTAGAGGTTTAACAAGCAATTGCACTTATTCCAGTTGACTGGACTTTAATCTCTCTAGATAAATCAGGTAAGGAATTAAGAGACCACACTCACTCTAACCAGGCTGCATTGTTAAAAAGACTTGAACTCGCCTCCTTTTTATACCTCCAACTTTGGGAAATAAAAATTTAGATGTGCATCAATGATTCATGAAGACAAGCATTAATAATTTGTTCCACTTTGTGGCGATCAGGTCCTGTGCCTCAGTGAATAACCTGCTGCCTGGTCAAGCACACTTTACCTGATACCTGCATGTGTGTGTGTGTGTGCACATTGGGTCAGTTGGGTTATCAATTCAGCGTGTTGAGGTTCAGAGCAGTCCTCGGTACAGTGTTGGTGCATAGTGGGGGCTGAGATATTTCTCAGGCCAGATAGGCGTTCAGTGAGCCGAGAGCTCATTATCGGGCAGCACACAGCTCACAGCCTGCACCAGGGATGTAGAGGGGCTCAAGCAGCTAAAAGCAGCCCATACTGTGCTTACTCACCCCACTTAAGGTCTTTATGTTGTGCAGTGCATTCTGGGCCTCCAGTGCAGCTTTCCTTGTATAAAAAGTTACAAAACAGCATCCTGCAGAGAGAGAAAAACAGAGACAAACAATGGGCGGGGGGAAGGAGACAAAAACAGCATTAAAAACGCAGCGCATACAGACAGTAAATGCAATACCACAACTGCTGCAGAGCAGGAAAGAAACTAATGTATCAGTATATTCTCCACATATCACATGTTAGAAACATGTGACAAGATATTCTTAGCACCAACTGTTAGATGGTGCGCACAGCTCATGTAGGAGCGCTCGCAGCGAGGACACTGGAGCAATGAGATAGTTGAAGGCTGTTGTGTGACATGGCCACAGAGATGACTACGGGGTTAGATAGCTGTCAGGAGGCACTGATGCACTGTCCATGGGTCAACATGGCCTGTGCAAGCCAGGGCACAGTACCAACACATCAACACATCAGAGAGTGGTGCCGCATTACATAAGAATCCAATCATGTACAAACATTCGTACAGGAGGCATGAAAACAGCACAAAGAGACAAGAGGGAGCAGGAGTGAGAGCGAGGAAGAGGAATCATGGGAGGAGAGAGGTGGTGGGGGAGGGGGACGAAGAAAAGAAGCGCGGGGGAGGAAAAAAAAAAGCCTCTCATCCTTCCGTCCCAGCAGACCGCCAGTGGCGTTCCAGCCTGTCAGTTTCACTGGGCTGGGGAAGTGGAGCACTGCAGCGTCTCTGACCTACATAGTGTGTATTATGCTGTTACTGGAGCTCCCAGGCCGCGGGGAGGGCTGTTGAACTCTAATATGCATCGAGCTGCTCTCTTCTCTCTCACAACCAGCTGAGCTCTCTCTTTCTCTGCTGCTTAGCCCTGCCTCCAATTTACTGGAGCTAAATAAACCATCCAGAGAGGCGTGATAGTTATCAGATGATTTTTTCATGACCTGCAGTAGACGTGACCTAAAAAACATCACAAATCTGATGGCTCCTCAATAGATCCGTGGCAAAGCACACAACCAAAATGGAAGTGGGATTACAGCAATTTCGCCGAACAAATCAAACAAAAGCAAGATTGATGACATAAGAAGGGGGTGAAGGGTGTATTATCTGCCATGCAAATAAACATAAGCCTGATAGCATCAGGCCGTCGTGCTTTGATATAACTGCCCCCACTTCTCCCAGTCAGAGTAGGACTGCTGGGAAAGGAGGATGGCAGTTTAATTGGTGGGCGTTGGGGTGCTGCTGCAACATATTCACCTCACACAAGCTGGGTGAGCCAAAGACCGCTGTGATCAAGCCAGATTATCTATTAGAATACATTAACATTGCATTAACATGTCAATAGGCCATCACAGCTGACACTCAGCATAGAAGAGGGGAGGGTTCTGCTAAAAAAAGGGCGCTTTGAACTCATCAGCCTCTCAATGAACTGCACAGTGTTGGCTGTATATTTATATACGCACAGCATAACAAGCACCCTGGAGATTTTCTAGTATATCTTTGAACACACACAGGATTATTTAGTAACATTAGAAGCGTGTAAATCTTTGTAAAAAAAAAAAAAATCATGTGAATTAAGCACTGTCCTGGTGACAGGGTGTGTTGACACGCTATAGGCTCTTTTTGACCAAATAGTCATAGTGAAGTGAGGAGCCCTGGTACCTAAATCAAGATCGAAATCAGGAACTAGAGGTTCCTTTTTGCAAACTACATGCAGATTAAGCAAATTATAGCAGCATTGTTGTTAGCGCATCTTTCACTTCTACAAGAAAAAAAGGGCGGGGACAAAAGGCAAGGATAGATTGCACCAAAAAGGGTAAAATCACAGATTCACTAGCCAGTGAGGTGACACTGTCTCTCAGCCTGCCTCCACCAACTATTTTACAGACTCAATCAGTGGAACAGCAGCTTATAAGGGCCAACTAATGCCAATGGTTACGGACACACCTCAACAGCTACGAGTGATGCTTGGCTTGAGACCTTTAATAACAGCCAAACAGCTTCAGACAGCTTGGTCCGGCTCAGTGTGGCTGCTAAACCACTGATAGCACAAAACGGGCTCCATTTAGACACAGAGTCCAGCATCAAACAGGGCCCCCCCATTAAAACCCCGACAGTGGATTAGTGCCTTTAACCATAGTGAGTCCTCCAACCATCAAGGGAATTGAAATTTGGGTGGTGTCGTAAACCCAGGACAGTTATATCAGGGAAACTGTCGTTTACTTTATTCACCTGCAGTTAGTTACGGGAGACTGAGCACTTCCAGTGGCACTTTACAGCTCTCTGCAGACAGCAGGCTTCCACTTCACCGTCTCCTCTAATTGCAACCTAAACTGAAACGCTCAACTCGAGCACCATTTCTAAGGTGAGCGCATCGATAGATGTCTTAATGGAAAATTGCAGTTGAGTAACACTTCCTTCATACAATGCTGCTTTTAAATCAGCATGGCAAAGTGGGAAAAAAATCCATAAAGCAAGCTTATGAAAAAAGGTGTTTTTTTTGTAACCCTGAAACAAAAGACTATTGAATCATCTCATTTGTAAGCGTGAACACAACAGCATTGCGTGTGCAGACAAGCAATGCAGTGCATTGCCTAAGGGGATTGTGCTGAAATGTGATGGCAGATGATGTGGCAATAACAGGGTTTTGTGTGTTGTGCTTGACCACTAAAAGCCAGGTAAAGAGAGGACAACAGTGGCCATATAACGGTATTAGTTTATCTGTACTTCTGGCCACAGAAAGGTAACCAACCAATACAGAGATGCGCCAGTTCATTGTGGCTGTAACTAACAACTAATTTCATTATTTATTTAACAATTCATGTTTTAATTGAAAACAGAAGATCATTTACTCCATAAAATGTACAAATTAGAAAGTCACATGTCAAGTTATGAGTCCCCAAAATGCTTAAAAAAGCTGCACAAAATAATGGATTGTCAATTCTAATCAGTGTATTTCATGTTAATCTTCAAACATAACTGATTAAACAACTACTCACTCAACACTATATTTAGAAGAGAAAAAACGAATATGTCATTCACTGCCTCTGTGGCACGGCAGAAAAAACAATCACCAAAATGATTCCATGCCCTAACCTTACCTTTGCTCTGAGGGGGATTCTGGGTGCGATCACGAAGGATGTTGATCTGGTGCACAGCTCCAAAGGGCTCAAAAAGCTCTTTTAGTTCTGTTTCTGACCAGGAGCGCGGGATCTGTCCCACAAACATCTTGATGGAGTCTGGGTCTGGCTGGTCCAAGTGCTCCAGCGACCCGTTCATCTTGCTGCCGTTGCTAAGAGAAATAAAAAGGATTAATTAATAAATGTTTTAAAAAAAAATATTGGTATACTTGGTCTAACTTCAAGGTCTGCTTTGACCAGACATTGTTCCATTTCATTCATTTTAGATGACGATGGTCACAATAACGCTGCAACAAATGGCTGCAGTGGATCTGAAAAATGCAATGCCAAGTGACAGGTCTGTCAGTGGGTCAAAGCACCAAAATGTGTTACAGAGGTTGATGACAGGTCAGAAAAACATGCAAAAAACACAGTTCTACTCCACAGTGGGTTACAACTATTTGTCTGTCATGGTAAAATTACCATTTTATAAAAAGAGATCATGTATAATAACATGAAAATAAGAACAGTTGTGTTTTTGTTAACTTAAAATGAGCTCTTTATACTCTAGAGACATCAGGTGCTCTTCAACTGCATCATGTTTCTAGAGTAACCCAGAACGGACAAGCCGAACACCGGTTCAAAGCGTTTTCCACGGCCACTGTGGTGGAGGGTGACGAGTGGTATTCAGTTGGTTGCACTCTGCAACCTGAACACTAGATGACACTAAATCCTACATGCCGGACCTTTAACGTCTAACAATATATATATGTAAAAGTACAATAACCCGGCCTTTGGTTGCTGATGAGTGTTTGGAAAACCGTCTTTTGACATATGTTGTTAATCACCAACCATCTATCGTAACAAACGATAATGTTTCTGCCACACAGTCAAACACTTATGGTTCCAAATTGCTGTCGGAAAGACAGCATGCATTTGTTTCACAGCTTAATTGACACAATAAAACATGTTGCTGTGGAAAGCAATTTCATAGCCATTTTAAACCAACTACGATTCTTTGATCACTGGGCTGTGGTGGTAAAGTGGTAACAATATTTGGGATTTTAACAATATACATTATATCAGCAACAAGAAAGATATTTTTAATAACCGCAGAAAGACGTGATAAACAAAGCTCCACGTTAGCCTTTAAAAAACCCAAATACTTCCAAAAAATAGCTGGTGCTACTTTTCTCATCAATTATTTTTGACAATTTTAATGAGGCTCATGTTAGCTTGTTCCCTAAATGAATGGGCTGTGTTTGTGAAATCAGGCTAAACTATGATTTATTATATGGGCTAGACTTTGAGTCTTTAAGAGTAGTTGCAAAAAAAACAACATGCTTTGATAGTTTTTAATATATTTCAACACTTTTGACAAGGTGTCAAACGGTTGAGTGTGAAATCCTTTGCAGTGTGACCACTAAAACATGCGCACACTTAAGTAGAAGCTGAAACAATACATTGTTTACAATAATGGACTCTGAATTGCATAGTCAACAACACATATTGAGCAGCAATCTGGGTGGTCAGAGTAGTAGCACAATAATGGAAATGAGTGAAATAATAAATCGTGCCATTTTCCTTTCAGGCAAGCCTTAGGGACAGAGAATCAATACCCAGCAGTGTACCTACAACTACAGCACCTTTGTCTCACTCTCACACAAAATCAAGTACACAAACATTTCTTGACAGGAGTAAAAGCACTGGAAACCAGGAATGAGGTCGAAGTTACAGCCATCCACAAGTGTCGAGTCAGAAAAATCACGTTAAGCATAAAACATCACTCCCAATACACAATGTAGTACTCCAGAGGATCAAGAAGGGCAAAGATCAAGTGCAACACAAAATATGTCCTGCACCCGCGCACGCACGCACACACACACACACAATACCAAAAATCTTAAAACAACACTGTAAAAGCAAGACTGACAAAAAGATACCATGTAATAATGTAAGAACAATTTTACACACAGACCTTTGGACGCGAGCCATCCATCTTTTACAAATTGAGCCCAGCCGTTCTGCAGAAACACCAAACTCCTTGAGGGACTTAAATGACATGCTAACAAATCACACTTCAGTTCTTTTTCTTCTGAAATCAACTCCACACCTCACTATGAATGTTTTTTTCCCCCTGGAGGCTGTCAATACATTCAAATGATGACATATAAACAGAAAAACCTCCAGTGAAACAAAAGCTTCTCTCCACCAAAAAAAAAAGGGTGAGTGCTCCCCTCCCACCAGCTCCGACAGCTAAACGAAAACAGCACTGCAGAGCTCTAAACCTCCATGAATCGCTGGTTAGCAGACAGAGATTTTGCAGTACATCTCTTCCTCAGGCGCTTTGGCGATGGTACAGAGAGTAACCTACAGCTTCTTCACCACAGCAGGGGGAACAATCACATATTGTTCCCCCATGCTGGAGAACACTATTCACCGTTCCTCTACAGCACAATGGGCCAAGTCAGAGAGATGCTTTGGAACACATCGAAGGCTACGTCTGCTAAGGCCACAGCACTGGTGGGTGACACCATTTATCCAGTTTTGCCAGTGGCACTCGACGCCATTTTGCTGAGGGCTCTTTGATGCAATCTCGCTGTAGAAACGGCAAACCTCACTTGAAAAACTGGATTTTGTGTCACAGCATTCAAAAACACGAAGGCTTAAAATCAACTCCCTTTAAGGGGCCTCTTTAACAATCATTAAATTTTCGAAGCCCCCTGCAGCTGTGAATTGTCTCTTCAGTGCAAAGGACTGCTGAAGAGAAATGTAGCTGCAGTAATGCATTCTTTGACCCACCCACAAAAAAATTATTTAGATATTGCAAAAATGGGGATGTCACACATTTATATGACTCATGAAAGTCAATTAAATTAGTAATTCAAGTAATAAAAATCACTGATCAACCTGTCTGCCTCAGTGTTTTGTTAAATCATGGAACTTCTGTACAGTGGACAAGTAGACAGACAGTACGCACCATCATGCAAAGAGCTGTAATGACAACTCGAGTTGAAACTGGAGGAAAGGGAGGAGAGCAAGAACAGACAGGAAGGTAAAAAAATGTCAGAAACTATTTACGCTTTGGGAACATTTCAAGTTAGAAGCATCCATGCTGCAGCATTAGCCTTAAAGAAATAGGTTGACATTTTGGGAATATGCTTATCTTTCTCGCCAAGACTTAGATGAGAAGATACCACTCTCATGTCTGTAGGGTAATATGAGGCTAATGTGAGCAGCCACTTAGCTTAGCTTAGCACAAAGACTAGAAATGGGGGGGGGGGGGCTGTAAAGCTCAGGAAATTACTGCACCTGTCAAAGACGTAGTCCGGCTTCTCATTTAACTCGTTATGGAGACGAATTCCCTTAAAATAATTAACCATGGCTAGGCCTGCTATCTTAGCTAGTACACAGGTGACAGCTGTCCATGAGGATCAGTATCTGCCAGTCTGTCAGTTTTAAATGGCTCCTGCTGATCTAAAGTAGTATCTATCAGTGGAACCAGAGTGTCAAGCCATTTGGCATATGTCAATACAGTAGCAGCCTTATGCCAATACTCTAAACTGGGACTTTTTCTTATTGGTTATCACAGGTGTTACTTCTTCAGTCAAAATTAGCCTCAAAGGAAACTGTCCAGTGGGTTCGGTGAGGTCATAGCAACCAGGACACTGTTTAAGAAAAGACAGGACACTGTTGGTATATCCAGCCTTTTCCCCTCACATACACATTATTGACGCATGTTATTGATAAGGGTACTGATTCAAAAATGCTATGACTGATTCAGTCAATATTGCCCAGTTCCGCTGCCTTCACCATTCAGCAGAGCGCTCCCAGACAGCCGTGATGAAGCCTTTTGCTGAGCTTCTACAAACAGCCCTGCGATGTGGCAGCTCATCATGCTCCAAGACGCCCTGCAGCAGCTGACAAGCCATTCAGAGCCAGAGCCACGACAGTTGCATGCTTACTGCTACACCACCCATAAAAACAGGTGATTTATCTGAACCATGTGCCTGTCCTGTTGGTGAGCTCTGACCGTGCAAGTATGCCAGCGACACCTTTGCTGTGCCCATAATAGAAAGCCGGCCAATTTGCCGTGTAATGCACATGATTTTGAAAGCTCAGCGTTGTGTGTTTGGACGTTACTCATCCCTAAACCATCAGGGGTCACAGCAGCAACACATGTCACATGATTTTTGTTATGTCACCACTGCTAACGGAAAGCAACTTGACTTACATTATTAAAAACCCACAATATAAATGTATCTTTATCATTACTAGCACTGTTGCTTTAATTAAAATACTCATCAAACAAGTCTTGTTAGGGGAATATTACACATAATGCTGAGTCTCTTCCTGTTTTGAGAAATAAAGGAAAACGCATTTGCCTTGGGCTCTTTTGGCAACCAGAAGCACACTGCTGTCATGCTTTATTGGGGATAAAAAAAAAAAAGAAAGTCCAAGTTCACATGAACACTCGTAATGCTTCTGAGAAAACAGTAAAATCAGTCCAGTGAAACAGCTGTTTGCAAGTAATACCCTCAAAAAAAATTCATGAGTTGCTTTTTCTTTCAGGAAACCAATGGCCTTATAAGCTGATTCAACGAGACACAGCATGCCTCTAATGCCTTGGTAATATCTTTGACAGCTGTCAAGTAGAACATAAAGGCTCTCTCCTCTAGCTCCATCTATTTTCTCCAGTACTACAGAAAGAGGCAGAATATTCTTTGACAGGTTGAATAAGGTTTCACGAGCTTGGTATAAAAATATCCTCCTGACAGGCTTGAAGTTGTAACTTCAAAACTGGTCACAGCAAACTGCAGCAGGATTCACAGGTTTGCTGTAGGACCACTGTGCCAGAATCACTCAGACTCGTGGCCCAGGTTTGAAAAAAATAAAACAAAATAAAACACAACAAGAGTGGCTGTCACTTGAGGCCAGAAAGAAGAGACAGGAGGACCGTGCATTATTTGATTTTCATACCTCTAATCAGTACATTGTGGTTCTGATGAGAAGTTATTAAAATATTTTCCTGCCGGCATTAACTCCAATTCAGCTCAATATGGCCTGATTTCATTGTTGCATTTCCCCTGATGAAGACAGACATGTTCAATCAGCCTCTGAATGGGCTGCATGTTAACAGACGGCCAGCATCTGATGACAAGGCCCGCCCCATTAGCTCCATAATCACACCAAGTGTCCCTGGCGGTTATGGATGACGTTGCTAAAAGTAAAGCTCATGTGAACGAACAGTGAAACATCCAACTAAATAAACTCTGCTCACGCCTCTGTCAGTGTCAGATGGAGCATGAATTTAAATCTTCAGGTGGAGCTCAGCGGAACAGGCAGGAGCCTTAGCTGTGCATCTCAAATGAAGAGACAAACAGCCCACTAAAAGCAACAATTACACTTGATCACTTTGACAGAGTGTGCTAGCTGCCCTGACTTAGTCAGTCATCCATTATCGTAACCTGTGATAGGCAACAGAACATCTTCATACAAAACTCCCTTAAATAAACATGTCATTTTTTGCGTCCATTTTAAACCAACAAATATAGCACATTTTCCTGTGGCTGTGTCACAACGCAATACCCTACTCACCCATTCACTGTATCCTATAATACAGACACTAGGTTTACACTAGGGTGAGCAGTAACATGGCATTTCTAAACATCACTGTCTGTCACAAAGGTAATGGACACAGTGCATTGTGGGATTGCAAGCAGGAAGTACTTTACTGTATGGAGACACCGTTTTTGCTGCATTGCTGGAATCAGGGCAATGCATGATTTTCAGACACCCAAATGAAATGGTAGACATTTATATAGTGCGCTGTATGACAATCAGAGGCTTTCTGCTTCACAACATCATCAACCAATCTAAAATAGAGGATCTCTTATTGTCACATCCCCCCAATCCAATCCATTACTGCACCTCTTGACTTGTCAATTCAAGAAAACTTTCTCAATCATACAGCTGATTCAACTTCATATGGACTGCAAACACTGACTTCTCCGTCACAAGCATGTCGATCTGAACAGTGCATAATCTTTAAAACTTCATGCTAACTGATACTAGTTTTAGAATCATAAGCTCAGACATACCAACGCTTACTTTTCTGCTTCAAAATACCTCGATTCTAAACATTTTAATAACCAGCCACACAGCCCGGACAATTTCATGGACGTGGTGGGTGCATCTGCTCTTATGTAACCCTGTCCTACAATATCTTTTGTTTGCAAAGCTTGCAGAGGAATTTGCTCAACCTTCGATCACGCCACCCCACATAGGGGATGTAATAATGAGCGTCCCAAGGCTGTGCATGTAGCTCCCAGACAGTCAGTGTTGTAATTATTGCCGCGCCAAGCTAGCAGCAGGAGCAGAGATACAGGTGACAGGCAAGATGAGAGCCCTTCTTCTCTTGGCCTACAACAGCTGGCTGCATGGCACTCTCTCACCACCAGCACCACCCTCACAGTGAGGGGAGAGAGCAGAACAGCTGGCCCAAGCAGCCCCTGGACCATGTGCCAAGATCCTACACTTCACACAGATCAACAGCTCCCTGGCCACAACAAAAGGGATCACTGTGACGCTTAGCTTACTGACATAGCACTATGGCTGCATTGGCTGCCAAAGGATCACGCTTAAGCCCTGATAGTCACTCTGACCATCAACAATCAGGGGGATAAATCAATCAAATACAGCTGGGGCAAGATCTAATCATCACCTCACTGTCTCCAATTCCCACAGATGAGATTTAAAAAAAGAATATCCTCCAGAAATATTATATGTATATATATATAAACCAAACCACACGTTGGTTAATTTCACTACTTCATCTCAGTTTAGGATTATAATCAGAAAGGTAAGGCTGATGATTATTTTTTTCATTTAATTGGCTGTTCGGTCTCTAAAATGTTACTAAATATTGAAAAGTGTCCATCACAATGTCCTAAAGCCCAAGTCTTGAAGTTACTTATTTTATCCACTAATATTAATAAATCTGAAGACAGACAATTTACTGTCACCTCAGAAAAAGAAAAGCACCACATTGTTGCAAGTGATAAGCTGGACCTCGGAAATGTTTGGTCTTTTTGCCTGAAAATTTGCACATTATTGATTATCAGCACAGTAGCCAATTAATTTCTGTTTCATAGTCAGCAGAACATAATAAAGAGTAAAGGATCAAAAGCTGCCTTACCGACCCCCTACTGACAAAATTTAATGACAAACCTACTCAAAATATTTTGAAGAAACACGCTTCAAAAATAACAGTGAAAGTGCAAGTTCCTGAAATCAGATGATCAAGCCACAAAACGAAGATGGCACTCCTGAAACTGAAAACGTTTAATTTTTAAATAGTGTTTTAAAAGCAGACTGGGTTTGGAAATGTTTTTGTCAACCAGGATTAGCTGTTACGTCGAGAGGACAGAGTTAAAACGTGGACCTCTGTGCTTGGTAAATGTCTTTTCTCCCTTGTTTACATGCCCTGTACAAGATGCCCATTAATGGTTCAATAATGTAGCAAACCACGTGTTTTCTGCCGTTAAGTAAGCACTCTACATTCAACATGGACGGGGGTACCGATGCCTGTGAGCTGAGGCTAACGATGTCAGCTAGCTCGCTTGCTAGCAGAGAGACAAGGGAGGGACAGGGAGTGCACCAGGCAAGCCAAGCAGATAGCCTGTGTGCTTCCTCCAAACAAACTCCACTTGTTCTTTTGAGATTAAGATATTTAAACTGAAATTCACGTCGATATCAGACCGGCAATAAAACATATTAAGAGCAAACTTCACGTCAACTCGACGCACTTCCCTTTAACCCGCCGATAATTGACTGTATTCACGCCTACCGTTTCGACAGAACACACGTCAACGTAAACTTGTTCAGTTTCAACTAACTAAACAAGAAGGTGGTGCCGTGTTTGTACGAGTGAAGTAGCACAAACAGACACCCCTGACTGCCGTTTTTCAAAGCTAGTCGATGTTTTTCTGGACTGATACCGAAACGTGTGATCTCCGGAAGCACATGTCACTTGACTATTGTAGCGCGCCTCGTATCCGATACCACCGCTAGCAAATTGCGTTTTCTCACAGTCACTTCGTGTAATAATATGTTAGCCCAGAGGGTGTGTACTCAGTCGTGTACAGGACCTGTGTTATATTTACTTAACAGACTTCTTCTTGGGCTATATTCATTATTATGTAAGTTAGAGAAACTACTTCAACTCCAGGTGAGCGTGCGGTCACCATTCGTACGATTAGCACCGTTAGCACCCCAGTTGCCAGTTAAGCTAATGTTAGCTAACTCCCAACTCGCCTTGAACTGTTGTTTGCTTTATCTCAACGGTCACAAATGTTTGCGTTGCTAACGGATACAGACGGGACGTTAGCGTAACGTCGATTAACTGGATTTACTTACATTGTGTCGCTCGAAGTCATTAACCGACTTTCGGCCAGAGGGTGGAAATCCAGGTTGTACGTCGAAGTCATGCTCAAAACAACGTCTATCTAACAATGAGAGGGGACGTCCGCTCACTCGCAAGAGGCTCAACTCCGGCGAGACGGCGACAAGACGAAGCAGAACAGGTGCGGGGAGGGGGCGTCTTCTTCAAAACTGCATGAGAGAGAGGGCACCGATATCCGCCTTATTCCTTCCTCCTTAATTTCTCTCTCGTCCCCGACTGAAATAAATTCCGGCAAGCCGCTGTCACACTGCACACCGAGCTGCAGCAAACCAGAGGCGTGGCCTCTTCAACAAAAGTCTGAAGCCATGCTGCTGCTGCTCAGCCAGCCTCAGCGCTTCTACCCCGTGTACATTTACTGTAATGTCCCTTCAGGGGCTGGCACGTGGTCTTCTGTGGAGAGTTTAGTGGTCTATTTGTAGTTCGTGATGTCTTATCTGCTGTGGCATCGCCATTATACTCTATGTATTGTCATTCTTATATGTTTTGCAGCCTATTAAAAATGGGAATGTCCAGCTTTATTGTGAGGGGAGGTTAGTCTATGCATGAGTCAGGGATCTAATGATCCTGATTAGAGTCATTTAAAATGTTTAAATATAGCACCCAGGTCATTACCATCATGATTGATAATGCTGCTCCTGTTTCCATGATTTCTCAGGAGTCTAAATTAGACTTGTTTTAATTGAATTACTCAAATAAACAAGACTATTTCCAGCTTGTGTATTGCCTTACATTGCGGATAGGTCTGTGAATCCCTTCCAATCAAAAGTGAGATGGTTAAAATGCAGTTTTTCATGTCGTCTTGCTTTCCCCTAGGGTCATAGGTCATGTTCCCCTTTGTGCTGGGCTGTTGTTTCCCTGGGGGAGGGGGAGCCTGTCTTCTTTTGTTGTGCTGGGCTTGCAGGGCGAGGCCTCTACACTTGGGGGAGAAAGGTAGGGGGGCCATTGTCAAGTACTGTTTGCCATAGCAGAGAGGCAGGGTGGGGGGCTAGGCCTAATTATCAAACCATTCATTATTGCCCCAGCAGCTGCACGATCCAAAAATATTATTCATAGCGAGTGTTAAAAAACATCCCATTCACGAAATCCGACTTAATCCTTGTATCCATAGCAATTTCAAGGCAACTTGGCACCAGTGCAGAGTATGCTCTATTAAATAGTGCCTAAAAGAGGTTTGTATGCATAATGTGATATGCGACCTATTTTGCCATACGTGTAGACAAGCCCACTATGCAACATGCATTACCATTAAGCTTGAGGGGATGCTATAAAAAGATGGTCTAAACCTCTCTGGAGAATCAGGTTTCATTAAGATGGAGGAAAAATACAATAATGTCATCCCATCTGCAGCATCCACATATTTCCTTTGACTCAATTGGATCTCAGGGGATCTTATTGAATAGATTTGTTATAAAGGGAGCAGGATTTTTGCAAAGAGCACCTCCAGTTTCCCTTGTGGGTATGCACAATACATACAGTACAGTTTTCCGTACAGTGCATTATGCCATCACATCATTTTTTTTCTGCCATTTGGCATGCTTCTACTTGGCTTTCCCAAAGAGATGTTTATTGGAGTGGATTCCAGAGGCTGATGCCTAGTTCCTGGCACCTTCTAATACTAGCCTCCTATTCTTAATCTCAGATTATTACGACTGTAATCGCATCATAATACTCCACATCTACCATGCCTTTGTTGTTTACATCAAATGTTTTTTCCCTCATGCAGTGGAGCTGAAGTCCCACTCACCCCTCACCATCATCCAGCGTTTAAATTTGCACCCTGTTCGTGACAAACTGCACAGTGTAAAAATAGGCCAGCTTCGAACCCAAATGGGCCACATCATGCCTTTTTGAACACGTCGCCTTGAACTTGGAGGCACACTTCTTGTTAGCTCTGCCTTTCGTGAAAGCGTGTGCAGAATGGCGACCAACTAAAGGGCTCTCAAAATGGAGAGAGAGAACTTCATTTTATCAGGCTTTCTAGAGGAAATGTGCTGTGTCAAGATGTGCTAAGCACACATCATAACACTACCTTATCAGGGTCCAGGTCCACTAAATTCTTGCAAATTCCAAGATGTAAATGTACCATCTTGTTCTTGTAGAGATAACTGATATCTTGTTTTTGACCGAGGGAGTACAGTAAGGCCAGGGTTGGTTTAATCTAATATCTAATCACATATGTTTGTCTTTTTCAGTGGCCTGTGTGAGTCACAGACAAACATCTGCATCACTGACACATTAATTTCTCAGTTTTTTTCTTAGTTCATGCATGTATCTGAGCAGGTGTGGAACTTTGAACAGAGGAGGAGGGTAAATTTAATGACATAAGAATACTATAAGGTATTGATTTTTCTTTTCCAATACAATTTGGAATTAAACCACCACCTTCTGATTGAATCCCTTTTGTATTTTTATCTATGGAAAATGGACCTGATATGGACGGCCAGATTCATTATATGCAGATACATGAATTCTGGTTTCCTTACAAATATATATATATATATATATATGTGTGTGTGTGTGTGTGTGTGTGTGTGTGTGTATACATAGGGACACCAGAGGAACACCACCCTTCCCATAGTCACACAGTCACAGCATGGGAGAATGCCTCAACTGGAAACAATACATCCTATGACAATATTCAGACCAGACAAAGAAGCAGTCCAAATACGGGCTGCTCCACAAAAGCTCGGCCAGATTTAAATGAGGGGCCAACCCCAACGTACCTCATAGGCAGGTCTTCATTCCTGACAGAGATCCCGGCCGCAGAGGGGGGACAGCGCATGCTGTTGGCATACAAACTCTGCACCAGGGCCAGCTCAGAAGAGTGTTCCAACATCGGTGCTCTGGAAAAATCCACCCGGTGTAATGGACACTTTTCTTCTCTTTCCCTCTTTCCTCTATGTGTTTCTCTCCCTTTCGCTGTCTCCCGCCCACTCTTTCTCCTCGGTTTAGTGCAGCAGAGCGGCGCCCACCCCCTTCACTGACTGGCGTGGCTGAAATAATCCTCTCTGACAGCTCATCGTGCGCTAATGCATTGTGCTGCCTGCAGCAGCCCAGTTTGCAGGCTGTAAAGCTGTAGCCACAGTAGCACTCTTGCACTAATTGACACCCATATTAGGGAAACTTCAGGATATTGGACATGGATGATTTATTCCCACTGTCAGACTGGGGAAAATTAGAGGAAAGATCGACACAGTTGCCACAAGATCTTGTCCACAGGTCCTGGTTTTGTGGTGCGTTTCTGTGCATGTTGGCATTTATTTGAATCAGTGAACTGCTCCAAATAAAGGCCGAGGCAAGGCACATTCCTGCAAATGGATTTATCAAGCCTGGTATACTAAAAGCTATTACATCACTACCATAGTAATGATCTTTCAAATGAAACATTCTGCTCATTATTGAGCACCTGTACCTTTTGTAGGTACAGTAAATATTAAAACTATTCAGTGTTCAGCTCCTGTGGGGATGTACATGTCACTTTCCCTCCGTGAGCCGGCTGATAATACACCAGTGGATGACAGGTAGAAAGCTTCCCCTGACAACCTCGTGTCTTTATTATCCTGGAGTAGACAGGGGTAAAGATAGCCAGCTAGAATATGAGCAAACATCATAATTAGCATGAATACTTGTTCAATAAGCACGGATGACACTACAGCCCCCATCGTTCACCATTTCAGACTGCAGACCATCTACGCTGGAATACCTGCAGTGGTTGAAAGTTAACTGCCTGTGACTCTTCTCTACAGTATTCCAGAGCATAATGTGTGTTTACGTAAGTGACGTTTACCTGTATGTTATTCTACAGAATGATCTAGGACAGGAAATAGGTCCCCACATTACAGTTGAATTACTGGAAGCCCTAATCATCAACTGACTGACTGCAGGATTCAGAGAACACTGAAGAGGCTCAACAACAGAGTTTTACCAAGGAAAGCCTAGCACGTTCATTTGCATTGGAAACAGCTCATTTGCTTATGTTCTGAGCCGTAGAGTTTGGAATATGATGAAGGCAAACCCGTTTCTGAAGCAGCTGAACTTTGCAGAACACGTATTCATTATACTCATAGCTAACACACTTCAAGCATGTTTTTTTCCTGTCACCACGCCATCCGATTAAAAATGTGAAAGTCATTTGTCACAATATTCCTTGCACAAAACCCAGGAGAACTTAAATCTAGGTCTCATTCTCCCATAGGTGTTGTGTCCTGTTAGAGTAATGTGACATAAAGTAGGAAAGTCATCTGAAAACAGGGTCATGTCAGAGTGTGCTGGTATCAGAGCTGAGAAAAGCAGCATGAAGGGGCTCCACGTCCTCTGATCATTGCACAAAATCCTCTTCATTTCTGGCCTGCTCGTGCTGCTGACATGAATATTTTAAACACTGAAATCCAGTTCTTTATGATGTGTTGCTGCTTAGTATGACTGTCAGTGCTAGAGGCATCATGTAAGGCACAAAATAATTGACAGTCTTTCCCTCTGATCTGATCTACCAACATGTAAGAGCACAAAAAACGTTCAAGATGATAATGTCATGTGCTCTAATGCGATCAGGCTGAAAGCTCATTCCAAAGAGGTTCCAGAAGTAAAATTAGGCAACACAACACGGTATGTGAACAATACCGATGCTGTGAGAAATCAGTCACGTCCTGTTCACATCCACGGCGAAGGCAAAGGTGGTGTTAGGTTGGTGTGCGTGCCGCGGTCGAGAAAAGTGCTTTCATGCCTGTCATGTAATAAGTCAAATGGCAGAACATGTTTACAGCACTGCAGGTGGCCTTGTGATGAGTGAAAGCAGCCATCAGCTTTCCCTTTTTACCACTTGTGGGCTCCTTCGGGACTCGTGCACAAACAAATGCCGTCTGTGTTTTCGTGGGTTAGAACTGAAACTGTTACAGCTCGGTGCACATTGTGCTCTGGAGCGTGCACTAATGCAGACTACACCAAAGAAGTGAAATTAATTTGCCACTTGAATTTGAAACATATCACCTGTTTGTGTATGAATAAGGAGCATATTCTGTATTACAGCAGCATTATATCCTGTTAACGAGGCGGCGTAGATGCATCAGGACACGGTGAAAACATTTTTGCCTAATAACAAAATAAACACTTAATCCTTTTTTTATGTCAGACGTGCTAGAGCTCTATCTTTACTGGCACGGGGCAGTAAGAATTTATGATCCAACAGATGCTAGAATAAAGCTTGTGACTGAACGAGACCTGACACCAGCACGCGTGATTGAAGAGGGAGACAGACAGCGGGGGAGTTAGCATCTTAGCATTAGATGCTGCTCAGCGGAGGATACTGCTGTGACCTCCCTGACATTTTAATTCATGCAAGTTGCATGTTTTGGTTGAAACCTGACATATTTGCAGATAATTGTCACTGAATTGTACATACTGTATTCCCCCCACTAATTCTGTGAATTGACTTTTCATGAGGGTTTGCATGAGTGAATGCATTTCATCTGATAAGAAGCTAAACCATATTGAAATGTCAGCTTGCTTTGCATGGGCAGAAGTCATTTTAGTTCCCCTTTGCTTTGGACACACATCATGTTTTCAACTTCCTCTTTGATTTACAGTTATCGGAAGACATGGGGAGAGAGAGAGAGCGAGAGGGGTGAATAAGTAAAAGGCATATTTCACAAGTTTAAAAAGTGAATGAGTCAGGAAGTCGTGCAGACAGTGTCTGAGCGCCTGTGGTTCAATCCTGTTGTCTCTGTGACTATGATCACCACATAAGGACATTGGACAAGTTAGTGACCGGGCGTGCCACAATTTCCTTCAATTTAATGAGGGTAAAACTGAAATAATCCAATTTTTTGCAACAAAGCAGGACTGAAATGCATCCTGGTGGATTCAGATCTAAATATTCACATCAATCAAGACAAAAGTCAGCTTGTTAACACAGAAAAAATACATCAGAATTAGAGAATTTGTGTCTGAACAGGACTTAATAAACAAATTCATGCTTTTACCGAGCAGGCTGTAGCACTTTAATGGGCTTTTCTCAGGTTTTCCACAGAGCTCTCTGACAGCTGCAGCTCATTCAGAACAGAAGCTGCTCTGCACATCACTCTGTCAAAGAATTGATTTTAAAGTACCTCCACTTCTCATAAATCATTAAATAGTTTTGCACCAAACTGCATTTCTGATATGCTATGCTATCGACAAACTAAGGTCAGCCTGCACCGGCCTGTTATTGTTCCCAAAAATTAACAGATGCACAGAGAATCTGATCAACATGTAGACCTTTTGGGGTAATCAAACCCTCTGCTATACAAACAGCAGCAGAGAACTCCTCCTGCAAACCTTTCACAGACGCATTTGTCTTGAAAGAATGGCAAAAATTCGACATGTAAAACCTGCATCAGAAAAATGATAGGGCATCTGTAACTGGGGAGACACACTTTACCATCTAAAAGTGCAGTCTTTTTTAGAGAAATCTAAGTCTTAACTGCCTCTGAGGGGCTGTAATTCATGTTTACGGTCGTCTATAGGTTCTCTCATAAAGGATGGCACTTCTGGGGCTGGTTTTACTTAAAGGCATGCTTTGCAAAGTAAGGATTCCACATGCATTAACTAAGAGGCACCTGTTACATTTCTGACATTCATGATGTGGCGAAACATGTTTTCTGTGAGCCTGCCGTGGTGTCTATACATGCCACGAGCTGCATGCCAGTGTCTGCTTGAAGAATGACACCATGTGGTCATTGAGGGAAAAGCAAAAACAACTCTGCCGCAAACGGCACAGGACACGTTTTTAGACACACTCCAAGAAATCCGCTCCTCACAATCAACAATCAGTCGCCCTGTGCAATGTGACTGTCTAGCGCTCTCCCACATATCACATGTAGGTGAAGCGCTGTGTGACAACTCAGCAGAACAGCCCCAAAATCTAGGCTAATGCATTGCGCAGATTGCTGCAAGGGAGGTTCCTGAACTTGATCTGTAACCAACTGCTTCGACAAATTCAACTGCTGTCGTTCAGCAGGAACAAAATCCAACATCTGAAACTCGGTTTGTGAACACGACTTCAATCTATTCTACATGTAAAGCAAATGAAAAGAAACAGCTGCTGGGGGGGAAAAAAGGGTTTAACACAGAGATTCTGCCCAGGATGCTAAGAAAGGTTCGACATAAAACAGCTAAAATTTGATGGTAATGAGCTTTATGTCTTAAAGTCTGTGAGTACACAGACTGTTCATCTTTAATATTGAAATATCAGCGAAATGAATTACATTACAAGCACAGCTACAGTATAACTCCATCCATATGAAGAAAAAATAAAAATACAAACTTTAAATTTAAAAAATGTACAGAAATTACAGAAAATCATTCGAGTTAAAAACCAATATTTGAAAATGGATTTAACAAGTCAGCATCCAAAATGCACTTGGCTTGGAAGTTGGTATTGACACATTTATACACACCTGATACCATCGTTATTATATACATGACATTTCAGTGATACTGCAGAAAACCGGGGCAAGGTTTGACTGAGAGGTCATTCAAGAAGGAAACAGAAATAAAGACGATGGATGTTAGTTGTTCTCTGGTTCTGCTTTGTTGAGCTTTCATGTCAGACATATCGTCATGGTCTCCTTATACAAACATAACTGTCATGATCTCCAATGACTGGACATCCAAAACAACGAGCAAACAATTTATAGGTGAAAAGAGAAAACCACAGAGCCCACATGAGAACTAAGGCTGGATATGTGCTGGTTAAAGCCTTTTTTTTTTTCTTACCAACTCACAAAGCATCATGGCTGACATCATTAAAAAAATCAACAGATGTTAGTATCAGCCATGATCTGAAACTTTTTTTTAATTTTTATTTTACAGCAGTGCCACGAGTGTTCAATGATGGCTTCAAGTCCAAAAAAAGTCCAAAATATGTGCTTTTTGCATAGCCTTAATGCAGTTTGTGTTTCCTTTTCTTGTGTTTTTTGTCCTTCTTCTTGCTGGAACATTTAACACAGAACCACTGCTGGTCCTCTGGAGGGGCTGTGAGGATCCCGACACAAGGCCTGACCACACAAGAGAAGAAGAGTTCAGGTTAGCGAGGAGATGCCGACGATGCGGCTATTTTTCACATTTCTAAGAGGAGTGAGACACCACATGAAATGATGCCAGACCGTTACAGGACGTTCAGTTCAGTATGAGACTTTCTTCAGTTCAGTGTGCCCAAAATAATTACTAATCAAATAAACTCAATACTCGGCCTTAAATGGAACAAGCTGTTAATCAAAGCTTGGGGAGCCTGTCAAGCCGCCCGGCCACGGAAAAGCTGACGTATGCTGCTAAAGGCCACCTACACATATTCCAGAAAATATGGAGATGCTTCAAGCATTACTTAGAAACCAAGACACCTCACCAATTCTACACTTTCTGGAAAAAAAGAGCTTTTATATGTCAGTATGATACACAAATGACATGTATATTAGGGGTGTAACGACACATGGATTCATCCCAAACCTTTCAGTACAAGATGTTCAGTTTGCCATTTCCTTGGACTCACAGGAGCTGAGACCCAAAGACAGAGCGAGTTTTACCCTGAAAGTTTTGGCAGTGCACCAGTTGTAGCATGCTAGTTGGCTTATCCCGGTTATCCGTTTTAGTCAAGCTAATGTAGCGCCGCTGCCAGCTGAATGCCATGGAGGACGCTCCCGTGACATTTAGATACACTGTACGGGAGCATTAACAGCTTCCTGGTTAAGTACGGCAAAAACGGAGGAAGATGAGCAGATCTGACAATAAGCACGTGCCGACATTGTTTAATCAAAGTCGGGTTTGTCTGTGGAAACACTTCAAACACGGAAGGAGACAAAAAAAGGCCGAAAGGCAGATCCTGCTCCCCCACAGCGTTCACGCAGATTTGGACCTCGTCAAAGCACTAATGCTAAAGGAGTGTTTATCAGTGGATGTGGGACCACACGTGGCAGCAGAGAATAGAGAATTTGAGGGCGAGCTGCAGCTGCTCAGAAATAATCAATAGGTCAGGTTCTTACAATGGAGCAACACTGACATCTGCGCTACTTATTTCTGTTGTTTATTTTTTCTTATTGACAACATTCCAGTATTTAGGAAGAATTATGGCCAACGAGCCCCCATTGAATGCTGACATTTGTTCTGTACCGTTTACACTTACTGAACTATGATCTCAAAACCAAGGTATATAACGAATTGTGAACTCTGTGTGGCATTATTAAAGCAACATTGCTGTATGTCTCTGTTTTCCCTTAAAATAACAGTTTCGAAATCATTTTGATGGTACACTGACTTGTAATAGGGAGAACGGTGCCTCTTTCATTCCCACTCTGGCCCTGAAACCCTGTTGTTGCGCGATGTAACTTGGGTTGAGTGCATACGATCTTCTGCAAAACTTCGGTAACTCTCTACGGCCCTACATCACACACCACCAACTATGTCGCTGATTTTGGTGAAACGGGAACATATTTTATGAGAAGATGTTTTCTGGTTTTCCCTCTAATGTCCTGCGGCTACTACTGACATCATAGCAGAGAAAAAGAGGCTGAAGAGCACAGTGATGGAGGAAGCTAAGAAGAGGAAAAAGAGACAGTGATCAGGCATTAGGCCGGACAAGAGCAAATATCAGTCTGGCCTTTACTTGGCAAGAGTGTCAGGAAATAAATGGCTGCACGACAGAAGCCGAACTGGCCTTTTTGCTGCTGGACTAGTGTGGAATATTAGCCAGCTTACTCAGTTTTGTCTGGTGTTGTTGCACTTGCTTGATGTTTGGCTGTGATAGCAAAGTTGTTGAGTAGCTAGTTTTGGATTGTAAGTAATGTGATCATTAACAAATGTGTGTCCAGCTGTCTGTACTTAGGACAGTGGTGTACAAGTGAACTGCACAAAGAAACTGTCAGAAGGCCAAACTGCAAAAAGTGTGAGAGCTCCACTTGGACAGATTTGGCAGGGGAACAATTGCTGAGAAATGACAAACGAGAACCAGAGATGGGAGACGTCATTTCAGTCTCTCATTTGTATCAAGTATCATGTTTTGTCTGTGAGATTCAGTAACACTGAACAAAGATCTGAATGGACAAAAAAAAAACGCGTGTTGACCTGTTGATTTGAAGTTTGGTGACATTATGTCTCTGGAAACTTCAAACAAGCTACACTGTTCCTTTACATGTGCATTTCAGTCAAAGACAAGCTGCAGTTATCCAGGAATTATCCAGTACCCGACCCATCTTGATTGAGGATAACATTAAGCGTACAACGATTACTACGAATGGTTGATTTAAGTAAATTCTAAACATTATAAACTTACCTTAATCAACTTTTGAGCCATCATTTTTACATTTTTCAAAATAAAAAACAAAAATCTGCATGTCTTGTACGACACATGACTTTTTTTATACTACTACAACCCAAATTTTCAACAGGCACACACAGAGAAGGCTGTAATTTGACGGTCACAAACTTAACCACCAACTATGCAGAACTAAAATCCTTCATATAAACACAACCTGAGCAGAAAAGCAAATACAAGGAAACAAGTCTCTTACCAATGATACCAGTCATCGCAGTCATCACATCCTATCATGGGACTGCCATCATCAGGTTTGTTGCATCCAGGACAAATCCAGATCTGGTTGCCCCATTCATCTCGGATCTTAGGCAAATTTAACAGAAAGCCTTAGCAACACACTGCTCGATGACACACTGCATGTACCAACAAACAAAAGCCCAGAGCTGAGCACTCACCACGTAGGTGCTGACGGTCTCAGTCACTACGCTGCGGACCGGTGTTTTGAGGGACGCCGCGGGAGAGAGCATCGGGCCGGGAGAGAGCAACGATGAAGGTGCAGGAGCTGGTGGAAGTGGAGAGGCGGGCGGGGGCAGAATGGGCACGATTGGGGAGAGTATTGGGGGTGGTGGGGGCGTCCGAGGACGATTCCCAGGTCCAGACTTGGCGGCGGGGGTCTTGGGTGTTGGCGTCTTGGGCTCTGAATTTGGAACCACCTTGCTGATAACACTGGTGATGGATGGAGACAAATACAGGTTAACACACACACAGAAGACTTAACTATGGCTACTTATATCATGTGAAGAAGATCAAAAAATAGATATTTGGTCAGCTACTATCACAGCTTGTAAACACTTCTTGCAGCTTTGAGTCCTTTGGTTCTTGTTGTGGGGACTTTTGCCCATTCTTCTAGTTTCTAGTGAGATGTGCTGCTCTTTTGTGGTCTACCCACAGATTTTCAATGTTCAAGTCGGGGGGACGGCAAAACCTTCAGTTTGTGCCTCCTGAGGAAGTTCATTGTGGACTTTGAGGTGCGTTTAAGATCATTATCCTGTTGTAGAAGCCATCCTCTTTTCAACTTCAGCTTTTTTTTTTTTTTTTTTTTTTTTTTTTAATACAGACTGTGTGATGTTTACTTCCAGAATTTCTTGGTGTTTAATTGAATCTATTCTTCCCTCTTCCTGTGAAATGTTCCTCATGCTGCAGGCTGCAACACAAGCCCAAAGCGTGATCGATCCACCGCCATGCTCGACAGTTACAGAGGCCCTCTTTTCATGAAACTTACACCCTTTTTCTCCAAACACATTTTAAACTCTTTTAACTTCCTCGGTCCAGAGGACTCATTTCCAACATGTACCAGGCTTTTTTAGATGTTCTAATACAAACTTCTGATGCTGATTTTTGTGTTGAGGATGCAGAAAAAGTTTCCTACTGATGCCTCTTGCATGAATGAAGGTGTTGCTGCGCAGTAGAACAGAGCACCACCACTCCACATTTTGCTAAATGCTCATGAAGGTCTCTTACAGTCAGCCGAGGTTTTGATTTGCCTCTCTAGCAATCCAGCAAACTGTTCTCTCTGAAAGTCTTCTTGGTCTTCCAGACCTCAGCTTGACCTCTACTGTTCCTGTTAATGGCCATTTCTTTGATTACATTACAAACTGAGGAAATGGCTCCATGAAAATGCTTTGCTGTCTTCTTATAGATTCTTACAGATACCTCCTGCTCTGTAGGCATCAGTCGCTTTAATTTTGCCAGGCAGCTGCTTCGAGGAGCGCGTGAAGAACGTTTCTTTGCAACTTTGACTTTATTCTGTTTGGAGATCAGTCCACCTTCTACAGGGGTGCCCAAACGTCTGCATGCCACTGAGAGTGAGAGTCTATTTAAACTTCTTACTAACATTTACTTCTTCATTTCAAGATCTGCTTTGTATATTTTTTTTTTGATTCAAATGTTTCTTATTGTTCTTTGAGACCCAGCCCTGCCCTGTGATACTGCTGCAGAAACAAACATCTTCAAGTCTTTTGCAGTGTAAGAAAAAAAAAAAATAACCTCACATAAAATGCAAAGAGGTGATGGAAGAAATATTACCAGAAATATCACGAGAAACATCTATTCAATACTTACATTTTGTCCTGGCCTGCTCCCACCCTGAGCGTCAGTCTGGGGATGACTGGAGACGGTAAAGCTGCTGGAGTCTCTATTTTCACCTGGAAACAGGAAGGATCAGATACATTTCAGTGACCCCTGAACACACCACATAATAAGATGCAAAACATCAAAACAAAAGTTACCTTCTCCAATCGAATTCTCTCCTTTTCTTTCTCTTTCTCCTTTTCTCGTTTTTCCTTTTCCCTCTCCTTTTCTTTCCTCTTCTCTTCCTTCTCCCTCTCCTTTTCTTTGGCCTTCTCTCGCTCCTTATCCTTCTCCTTATCTTTCTTTTTCTTCTTCTCCTTCTTGTCTTTCTTCTTGTCCTTCTCCTTGCTCTTTATGTCCTTATCTTGGAGGATCGGGGCCAAAGGCGGAAGCATGGAGGGTATGCGCAGGCAGGCAGAGGGGCTGAACAGTGGTGGGACTTCACCCAGAGCGAAGGGGGCCAACGCAGATTGTTTCTGCCTGTCCTCCTTGCTCCGGTCTTTACCCTTGTCCCTCTTATCTTTGTCCTTTTTACTTTTTTCTTTATCCTTCTTTTTGTCTTTGTGTTTCTCCTTCTCTTTCTTCGGGGCGTCTCCGTCTCTGGATTTTATTTTGATGGAACCCTCGGGCAGAGGAAAGTCTCGCTGAGCAAAGAGCTCAACATCCTTCAGTCCAAACTCCTTCCAGGCCATCTTGCCATCCTTGGAAAACTCCTTGTTTTTATCCCTGTTCTTCTCCTTGTTCTTCTCTTTCACTTTGCCCTTGTCCTTTTCCCGGTCCTTGTCTTTCGGCTTGTCTTTCTCCTTCTTCTTCATTTTAGTTTTTAGCTCCTTCTTCAGCTTTTTCTTCACATCGACTGACGACGCGATCTTGCTCTTCTCCTCAAACACTTTGAGCAGAGGTTCAGGAGTAGGTGGTGAGGCCGATCCTGAGGACACGTATTCTCCTTGGTTTGGCGGGGGTGCGGACGGACCCCCCTGGTTGACCTTTCGGATCACCTCATTGATTGAATCATCCATAGTCCAATTTCCTATGCCTGCGTGTGCCTGTACGTGAAGTGGTGTCGACGTGTCTTTTATAGAGTTGCTCGCCCCGATCAGGATTTTAGGTGTAGACGGCTCCATGATGGTCAGCCTCCTGGGGCTGGAGAACCCATTGCTGTCCGAATCAGAGCCCGAGGAGAACGCAAAAGGATCAGGCTCCCGTTCAGCACACGCTCTGGCAATCACAGCGTCAATGGAGTCATCGATAGCTGTGTTATCGGGCTCTAGTTTCTTGAAGGGGCCCTCAGCTAACTCTCTGTCCTCTACATTAAGACGCATATGGATGTTCTCTTTTCCCATCCTCTCACTCAGCGCAGACAGCGGTAGCTTATGCACAGCATCTGTCTTGCTCTGGGGTTGGGATGCTTTGGCTGTGCCCATCTTTGGGCTCTTGGGGCTTTTAGGACTCTTCGTCCTTCCTGGGGATTTCTTCCGTTCTTTAGACGGTTTTGGAGAATGGATGGGACTACTGCCCACTGGAACAGGAATGACCCCTTTTGGGGACTTAGTCCGTTGTCTGCCAGGGGATGAGACCTTGGGCTTTCTTCCTGGAGTGGTGAGGCCCTTTTGATCAGAGTGTTTTGGTACAACTGGCAGAGGTCTGAAGGAAGGCAGGGCTCCAGAGGGTGTTTCAGGTGAGAGGGGGTCAAGGCTATCATGAGAAGGCAGCATGCCTGGGGGAACACGTTGAGGGTTGAGAGAGGTAAGGGGCTCCCGCGGCTCAACCCCCCATTCTGGGCTGAGGCCAGGGTACATGCGTGGTCTCTTGGAGGTAGGCATCATACCCATAGCTGCATCAGGACTGTCTAGGTGCCTCTTCAGTGGATGGTTCTCATCGTTGACCGTCTCATCTTCGTCCATTTCCTCTTCATCCTCTTCCAGTGCCACCTGCATGGCTTCAGCTGAGGTGCCCATGTCAGCAAGGACCTCCTCCTCCTCCTCTTCTAGAAAGGAAAGGGACAAACAATGAGTTGAGTACAGTTTTGAATTAATCTCCAAGGATTCTCAAATGCTTGAATACACCTTCTCATTCAATGCTCTTTCTTTATTTCTATCATTTTCTGCATTGTACAGTAGTGCTGAAGACATCAAAACCATGAAATGACCCAAACGAAAGTACAGAGTAAACAAAAAAGTGGTAAAGCAATTAGACAACTGTCTTAATCTGTTTTCTGGCATGTACCATGCTGGGAGGTGTTCTAAGATCTAGTCAACCCTCATTGATATAAACAGTGGATAAAACACATGAAATAACAATAAAAACAGATCATTATAGCCACCATGAACATATGATAAATCAGTTTTAGATAGCTGTACCCAATACTGGCAGGTATATTATGTATATTCTATCAACTGTGCATCACTTGAAAACATGCTGTCTATCGATCTGCGGGAAACACTGAACACATGCACGCACACACATACAGATGTTCATACAGCCATTTATGCACTGACCTTCTTGTAAGGAGACAAGGGGTGGCAAGTAATCTGGAATGTAATCCTTCCTTTCCTCTGCATCTCGGGCTCCGGACTGAGGAAACTGCAGCACATTGTTTTTGCTAACAGGAAAGATCGGTGTTTGATGGATGAAGGCCACAGGCTCCAGGTTGTGGACGTAGTCCT
The DNA here is from genome assembly GCF_051107435.1 of Chaetodon auriga. Taxonomy (NCBI): domain Eukaryota; kingdom Metazoa; phylum Chordata; class Actinopteri; order Chaetodontiformes; family Chaetodontidae; genus Chaetodon; species Chaetodon auriga. Next base: position 8,820,963 of record NC_135079.1, on the reverse strand, counting down.
CCAGTTCGCTCAGACTCACCCCGAGCAGCCTGAAGGCCTGGCTGACATCGTCCAGGACTGGATCTGTTCTTCCATCTGAAATACAGCATCAAAACAAGCCATTAAACCTCAGCACACACTGAGCATGCCTCTTGTTAACTAAACCATAATGTTAGGGTTGATATTAGTCTGGAAGAAAAGCTGGACTACATTCTTGTGATTGTGCTGCACATACAAGGAGGCGCCCTGACTGATGCTGACATTCAACCTGAAGCAAGAAGTAATGCTCAACAGGTACCAGACTGATTTAATCTTTTTACAGATAAGACAAAACTTAGGTGCTAAAGCATGTGACATCTACTACTCACGATGTGATGACCACAGCTGGACAGCATCATAGCCACAATAATAATAATACTACATGGAGGCTGCTTAGCCATGTCGGTACTGTACTTTCTGACACATCAACCGTTGCTAGGGGGCGCCACTTACAGGACCAGTCAACAACAACGTGATCGACTGCTTCAAGTTTATGCGTTAAAAAAGTAATCGGGGCACTAAACCAAACACTTACAGAGCTCAGAGTACCGATGGCAGGCCCTGGCTAACTGCTGGATATATCGATGCAGCACATCGGACAGGAGATCGCACGCAGTGAGCTGAACCGCATCCCAGCCCAGAGCCTGGCAGATCTGCGCCACCGAAACACGCAGCAGCGAGCGGGCATAGCTCTCGCACATCTCGCTGACTTTGTTACGGTATTAATTCCGGTCAGTTCTTCTTCCAAAACATGCTCCCGGTCTTCATGTTTCACGGAACCCCCTAGGGGCTAGAGAAAACCCGCTACCGCGGTCAATTTTGGACATCTACTTCAGTAAATATATTGGCGCTTTCGCCAGAGTCGCCATCTTGATTCCATCGATAGACCCATCCCCGGAATCTGGTCCGCACATGCGCACATGTCAGTGTCTGCCTACACGGCTCTGCTGCGTTCGAGCGGTTCATCCCTGCGTGATGATACGCAGGAACTCAGCGTGTCAAAGCAGAAGTCACTTCAGTGTACGCAGACTGCGGCAGTTCCTCTGTTGGACCGCTAAAGTGATTACTGGAGTCTTGGGTGAAGAACAGGATTCAAACGACTTCCATAGAAAGATTTTTTTTTATCTACACAACAGACCGACAATCATTGGTGTTTTTTTAATATTGGGAACTAACTAACTGAGTGAAATGACTCGGGAGTATTTAAGTGGCAGCCATGATAAGGGCTGTTAGAACGTTCGAAAGGCAAAGGAAAGGTACTTCAGTGCTTCCTTTCTCATGTCCTTTTGGCTTAGGATACACTGAACCATCCTTTACGGCAGGAAAGGAGATAATGCCGTCCCACAATCCATTGCGGTAGCAGCAGTTAAAACAACGCATAATTCGGCTGTTCACGAAAACAAACGGTTTACGTGACATTACAAATCCACAGCATGTATCAGCAGACTGCTCAGAAATGACACGGCGCATTTAAGAGTTATGTCCTGTGTCTGTTCAATTTAGCGTCGCCACTAATTCCTTCCCTTTAGAAGAGCTGCGGTAGCTTTACTTTAATGCGAAAAGTGAATGTGAGTAGATTAGGACCAAATCTTTCGCCCTACAGCCACCGAAGTGAATATTGGTCACACAAGCCACATATCTTTCGAACACTTTGACGCCAAATAGTAATTTTTAAACCGTGAAGGAGAAAATTAACTTCATTCGAGATCTGTCTGTCTCAGCAGCACATTCTCGCGAGATCTGTCGTGCTCACCAACCTAATACTCCCGAGATCTGGAGGGAGTATATAAAGAGCAAATAGAAACGAGCGGCAAAGTAAGGCGCAAACAAAATGCTACTGCTATTTTCACATGGACACTCGTCACATTTGTTTTTTAGGGTTGCACCCCATCTGTTCCTTTATTTCCATTAATTCTAGCTACTGTTGGTCAAACAGCAAAACATCTATTATTTACAAGACACAACCGAGTGGGGGCTCTACCGAATAATTTCATGCCCTTTGTATGAAAAATTCATATATATACATAAGACCTAGACTTCCAAATACCAAACTGAAGAGATACCAACTCAGTAGATCTTGGGAACGTTGTGCTGAGTCTATTTTACTAGGTTGCAATGGATAAGGATAAATGGTGATCCATTTTACTGTACTCAACTCATTGTTTATCAATATGACATTGTCCTTCTGATCACATCTGCTCTTCAAAATGCATCTAATTCATTACAAGTCTGATTTTTAAGGTTTGGTAACCTGTGCATTTATTGTGCTGCTGCTGTCTCATCCAGGACACTCCTGTTAGACACTTTTATTCTCAGTGAGGCCCTCTCCTGGTTAAATGAAGTTAACTTATACTGCATGTTTTAAGGCATCATTTTACATGAAAACACTGTTGTTGATATTTGACTGGATATACATAAAACCACATCTCATGCCAAGTTGCATTTTATTTTGTTTTCATTCATATTATGCAAATAACTATTTTATGTAGGCCTATTCTTTTACTGGATGTGGCATTTTAATAATGCTCATTCTTCAAAACAGACTGTAGTTTTACAGTAATGTCATAAACCTCTTTATTCTCAGTCATTGCATTGTACAGTAAATGTTATGAAAAATGCATGTTTAGCACTTACTGGTAACTGTTTAAATTGTTGGGGTACAATTCAACACTTGAGTAACACACGAACCATCATCAGCAACCAATGTACATTACTTAACTTAAATATGTACATAATACTAATGCAGACCACTTGAAAACAGCCTGATGTAGCTTTGTTGCAAGGCTTGGATTAAGTACTAAAATAAATTTGTACCAACGAAAAGAAAAGAAAAAAAATCTTTGAACAGACTTTTGACCACAAACAAGGGATCATTAAACAAGAATTACAACTTTGAATTTACACAACAAGTAAACGATGCCATTCATCAGCATCCTGGACTTATATTAGAATAACTGCTAAATCCCTTGTTCACTATTTGCTTTCAAGCAGTCCCAGGTTTAAATTTAGTCTTAGCTTTCCTGATACAGGCCTGAAACTTCTGCGTTTTCCGTCACACTAATGCACATTTTTAAAAAATTCCCATTTTATTTCTTTCATTCTTTGTGCTCCACTTTTAACTTTAGTTTTTTCTTCAGTGGGTTTTATTTTCCATCTTATAGTATGCATTGTCTTTATCGAATTTGCATCCTTATTTTTCTGATTATCAAGTGGGTTTAATATCCATCATATGTGAAATAATTTTGTACCCGTTTTTATGTTCATTGTCTTTTTTATGTGAAGTACTTGTTGCATGTCGTTTCTTTGTTGTAAAGCACTTTGAGCAGCGTTTCCTCTGTGAAAAATGACATACAAATAACTTTTATTATAATTATTATCATTATAAAACACATTTAAAAAAAAATGGTTGACCACAGTGCTGTACAATGAGATAAGATAAATAAAATAACTTGGCTTGACATGTAGCAGTAACAGTACAAATAACGTAACCATCAAATGGACAAATAAATCATATGTACATCAGTAATTATTGCTGGATGCACTGAAGAAAACGAACAATGTCGTACATCTGAAATCACCATTACTGGTCAACTACTGTTTTCTTGCTCTCTTTTGATGGTTGTGTACTTGAATAAGCACAACTTAAGTTTGTCCTTCTTACTTTTTCAGGTCAGACTGAAAATGTTTTGCTGGGAGAAGACGTCAGGAAAGAGTTCAAGGTCATTGTCAAAATTCCTTTCTTTCCAAATGCGTCATCTGCTGTTGTATCTGTGCAAATAAGAAAAGCATGTTATTCCTGTTGCACTGTACAATAACTGAAACCTTTACCTTGGGAATTTGTCCAGTTACCATGGTTGGTTTTGAGCCACTGAGGCAATAAAAGCAACTGCTGTTAATTCATGGAATAATAATAATAATAATAATAATAATAATAATAATAATAATAATAATAATAATAATATTTGTTTATAAAATCTTGCAAACAACATCTTAAAAAATAATTAATGTATTTGTGCTGTTGTGTCTCACCGGTTATAAAAATATGATAGCGGGCTGATATATTCTGGACCTGCAAATGCACCAAACATGTGAGATAGTCAGGCTGATCTCTTGACATGAGGTCACACTTGTGGTAAGGCAAGACCTCCAATATTCCAACTTCTTGGCACCAGTTAAAGAAGTTTCTCTTCTCTTTTGCATCTGCACTCAACCTGTATAAGGGAAGAGAAACATCGCATTCAGAGAGGCAATACTTTAACAGAAATGCTTTTCCAAAGTGCACAATTAGCATCAATCTTTCATGAAATTATGGCAAACACTGCTGCTGTAACTGAAACTTGGGAAAAGGATCTGAACGCAAATACAGAATATATGGAAAAACATAGCAGCTGATGCCATGAGATCAGTTAGCTGCAGTGGGCTTGTGGATAATAATCACTGCTGGGGGTTTAAAAATGAAGCAGCTACTTTTCTTCATTTGATGTGGGAATGTTCTTTGTTTCTCCTTTTTGAAAACAGGAAATTGAAAGTAGTGAGTGGTTACCCAGTTGAAAATGTGCCATCCCATTCACATTGTATTTTTGAATTTATATTTGATGCCATTTTTTCTTTCTATTTACTAGTTTGTATTATTTTTCTTGTATTGTCACCCTCTATGTGCCCAGTTTTGTTCTGTTGTCCTGTTCATTTTCATCTCATTTTGCATAATGTGTTTTAGCTGTGGAAAAGTTGTAATAAAAAAAATTTAAAAAAGAAAAAAAAAAAAGAAGAATCAAACCCAAATCACAGATGGTTACCTCGCATTTTCTTTCAGCCGACGGATGTCTCTGTAGTGTAACATCCATTTCCACTTCCCCTCCCTTCTTAGTTCTTGCAAGATTTTGGACATTTCTTTCATATTGCCTTCAAATTTGTACAAAGTTGAAATCATGAGTTAAGCTTATAAGATGCTTACATGACAAGACCTCAAAGAGCAAAACGTGGGTATTCAGTTAACATACAAAGGCTGAGGGACTCCTGTGCTGCTCTGTCGACCATAACAAAACCACCCCTCATGAACAGCTCCTGATGGGTGAGATTCACAATATCATCTGGTTCATCAATTCCAGCAAACTGGACACCTGCTGACTTCTTCAGCTCGAGCAAATGTGGGACCTGAGATGAGAGAGAACAGATTCATTAATTTATGATTATCTATTGCAAAAATCCTGTCATGATTTTTCATCAGCTGACCAATTACCTCACAAATGTGCTGTGCAATGTCTTCATTCCTGAGGATGATGAATAGAGATGAAGAACTTTCCTCATTAAGGAAGAACTCAGATGGCTGTACAGCAGTATGGCCCTCTGCCTCCAACTGAGCCTTTTGAGAAATTGAGGAGAAATTAAACTTTAAAAGTCATTTTCTATTAGCAAGTCTTACACAACTTTGACATTAAAAGTGAATTGCTTCCTTGACTTTCTCAACTATTTGAGTTATTAAAGGGCTCTATGGTATCTTTGAATTCAGCATTGTTTTGATTAGATCTTTACGTCCAGTGGTGGTAGACATGCCCCGTGGCAAAATTACTACTGTATTTACATAATACAGTGATCCCAATAGCATACTAAAACATGACCAGTTCTACTTATCAAACAGAGGAAATTAGAAATAAAGGCCTGCGTCTAATACAAGCCTACTTCAAATAAAGGCCTCTTCCTTTCTGCAGTTGAGGAAAGTGAAGTCTATGGTCATAATTTAAGGAAAAATGGTATTTAACCATATTTTGAAGAAAGTTTGACATGGACTTCAGACATTTCCATAGATATTTGATCATTTTTTTCTGCTGTGAAAACTTTCTCTGATTCAAAGCAGACCACAACTTCATTCAGGAGGAAACAGCAAGTTTGTACTGGGATATTTTGTACAGAAATTTTTGGTGGAAGATAATAGTTGATAGAAATAGAAATATTGCATTGGAAGTTTAATGAAACCTCATCTTACCTTGGTTTCCTCAAAGAAGGTATCATCTGACGTCACAAGTATGTAGAATCTGTACTTGGTTGTACAAGATTTCTTCACGGTGGCATTCAGATTACTCTCATCTTCCTCTTTCATCATGTGATCACAGAAGTCAGTATGGTTACTTGGAGCACTCTTATAATAACTTGAGTAACTGAGTAACTCCATTCTTGAGTGCTTAGGTCTAGATGGGACCTTTTTGACATCACAAACGTCATTCATCATTGCAGTGTACAGCCTGGCACATTCAGCAGTCACACTAGAAACTCCAGCATGTTCCAATGGGTTTCGTTGAGGTAACTTCTGAAGATGCAAAGAACTTTCTTCCTCTGTGGTGTCCGTCAGGTCTTTCTGGTCAAACATGTCGACCTTGATTTTCTGTCCAACAAGTGACAGCATGTCCAAGTGATCCACTGAATCGTCCTGCTCCTCTAGACTGGAAAAGCATACAGTCACAGGACTGGAGCAAGACAAATTCAATTTGTTATGTGCGTCCAGTTGGTGGATAGGTCCCCTCTTACTCCTCTTTAAAAGCTGTTTCATTTGTTCTGAGAAGATAAGGCACTCCTGCTCCATTGATGCCTGAGTGAGGTCATCTTGTAGGCACCTCTTAGAAATCTGCTCCAGAAAAGACTCAGATCTCTTCTGACTAACGTTATAGACTGTACATGTGAGTGAGCTTTGAGGTTCCTGGATAGGTCTGTCGTCTATCATGCTATCATCTTTGTAATCCCCAACGAAAGTTGATGTGTTTGAGCAGTCTGTCTGGTCCATCTCAATTATCTCTTTAGTTGTTCGCCCAACTTTCTCAACTAAACTATTTGTCAACAAACTATGGCTTCCATCAACTTTGTTTTTTGTAGATTCAAAAGACTGTATGGGAAGAAATGCGGGAATCTTGTTGGACTTTGAAACGTCTGTTTCTTTGTATTGATATAAGGAATCTTGACATGCAAATGTAGCCTTAGATGAGTTACATGTACTGTCACCAACACTTGATAACCAAGTGTTCTTTGGAGAAAGTTCACTGGCCTCTTGCTTATCATAATTTAGCCCTCCCGAAATTCCCTTGAGGCTTTCTGTCTTTTTCTCCAAGAGCATGGAAGCTGGTTTGTTGTATGTGATTACAGGGGATGTAGTCTGTTTATTTTTAGACAAATCTGACAGTACAGAATTTTCAATTACTCTGTCATTAGAGATGCAATCTGTGTGAATTTCATCATTCTTAGCTGATTTATGATTATCTTGGTCAATATTTGATTTAATGACTTGCAAACACTCAGTGGAGGGAAATAATGTGTGGAGATGACAGTCTTGCCCTATGGACGTCTCCTGTAGTTTATCTGTCTGATCAAGAAAGCGTTTCGTATTGGCCGTTTTCATCTGGCTGGATGTGTCATTGTGACTCGATTTGGAGAGGAGCTTGTCTATACTTTGCAGAACTCTTAGAGTTCTTAGTTCAAGATCAGGATGAAGACCATGATGTGGGTTGGGAACACTGTAAACAGTAGGCTTGTGTTTTCTTTCAAGAGGCATCTCCTCCTTTGTAAGTACTGAGCTTCTGCTAAGACATGGCTTAGTCATGTTTTTGAGGGTTTCACTATCCTTAAAGGTAGAACTACTAGTACTACTAATAGGGGCAGAACAAGTTACATACTGATATGGTTCCTCATCCATAGTTGGAGTAGGGCTCCGGTCATCAGACTCACTTCCTGAGATCTCTGGCTGTTTAGCTTCATTCACATCAAAAAGTGATAGTGACACTGTGCCAGCAGACAGTTCTGTCTTTTTATCGTACACAGGAGATGTACTACATACCTCTGTGGGTAGGACAATTTCAGGGTAGGTAGTTTCACTGCTTAATATTTCTTTCTGGCCTTGAACTTCTTCAACCTTGCCTTGTGAATGTGAGTCACGTGCTTGTACTGTAGCTTCTCCTGAGGGGTCTATTCCAATAAATGGAATTACGACTGGACCATGGATTTTTTCCAATCCTTTGTTTGTTTCATCACTTTTGATATCAACTCCTTTTGTCAATGTCATCTCAGATTCACACCTTGTTACAGTCTCAAACAGAGGTGAATGAGACTGATGATAAAGAAGCTCTTTTTGAGATGTGATTTCAACATTTTGCTCTCCCTCAATTGATCTGGTATCCCGGTCTTCATGTTCATCACTTCTTAAGCTGAAGTTTGACATTACTTTGTTTTGGCTTCCTGTTTCAACACTGTCATTTGTCTGGGGAACAGACCCATCTGCAGAAGACCCATCTAATGCTGCCCTCTGATAATGTGCCTTATCTGCCAAACAAATATCATTTTCTGAATTTTCCTCAATGACAGGTTCATTATAAGTAGGATCCATTTCCAATGAAAGATGAGTAGCTGTTTCTGAAAAGGCACGATCATCTGTCACTCCACTGCCACTGGCATCCACATTTCTCAACTGCAGATCACAGCAAGCATCTTCTTTGTTGTCTGCTTGACATGGTTGCTCATCCAATGGTGCTTGGAGATTACACTCGGCGATGCCATCCTTCTTTACTGATTCTGGGCCATCATATGTAAGTAATGGTTGATTAGACAAATCTGCACCAAAAACAGAATTTTCTGAATTTCCCTCAACTGCAGGGTCTTTATGAATAGGCTCCATTTTGGATGATGCGTGAGGAACTGTCTCTGAAACGGAATGCTCATCTGTCAATGCATGGCCATTCGCAGACAGCTTTCTCAACTGCAAATCACGGCAGGCATCGTTATTTGCTTGAGATGGTTGCTCATCCAAAGGTGCTTGGCCATTACACTCTGTGTTGGAATCCCTCTTTACAGAGTCTGGGTCATCACACAAAATAGGTAATGGTTGATCATTCAAATCACTGTCAGCTTCCACATGTGAAATGTAACAGTCTTTCTCATCTCGTCCATCCTCTTTTCCAAAATGATAATCTTTGATCACTTCATCATCACGTACTGCGCAACAATCCATATCGTCATTAACATTTTCAGCCATGCCTGGAGAGACAGCTTTAGGTTCCTCCCTAGATACCTGTGTCACACTGTCTACTAGATTTCCATTGCAGATTACACGAGATTCTTTGTTTGTTGAATTATCATCTGTATGAAAATCTTTTGGAGAAAAGTCCATATGGCCTTCCTGGTACTGCTTTTCTTTCAATTTCCAGTTTTCCCCATTTTGAGATTCACTTTCATCATGCTCAATTGTATGAACCACATTTGCTGCTTTTTTGTTGGAGTCTACCTCTGTGGAGGAATCCCTTCGCTGTTTTTGCATTAATTTCATCTCCGTAGCTTCTGAATGGTCAACACCACCTTTCATATCCGTCTTCTCATTGTTGCATTCATGTGACACACGGCACATGTCTGAGGCAGTCTGAGGACTTTCCAGCTGAACGGAGACACTTTGCATTTCTTCCTGTACAGAAATGAAATCTTTTAAAGAAGGTACATCTGTGTGCTCCGGGGGGCCAGCTTTTTCCAAAGGGGTACAAGTCCTTTTACTTTCATAGGTGCTTCTGACATCATCCACCTCACTGACAATTTCTGTGCAGTCTACAGCATTTCTGTAACACTGTAAAAAGAAAGAGGAAACTGAATATTAGAAATACATAATTTTAAAGAAAATTTTGTCATGATTGTCATGATGCATCTGCAACTCAAACAATGAATACAGTATATCATGATTACAAAAGGAAGCTACCCATGTTAAGTTGAATTCTAACCAAAAATGAGTGTCAACATTAACAAAAGTATAAAGAGGTCAGATTGTTGCTGGCTGACATGCAGGTGCATCAGTCAGAAATCACCCAGAATTGTGTTTTATGGCTAAAGTCCAAAAAAATCTCAAGTACACATACCATACAAATCCCAGTATATTATACATCAACAGTGTGGTATGTGAAGTCCACCTGGATATTGTGCACTTTACGAGTACGCGGGACCAGTATGAACATAAGACACTACGCTTGGCTCTTGAAAATAAGTAGACAAACATCAGTACAACATCTTCAGGAGGCCTTGGAATGGAGACTACACAGGATCGCCGATCATCTGGACTTGGCCACATGCGGCTTTGCCAGTCTGAGCCCAAATAATGAAGTTGTGGCCTCTTCTGTTCTTGACATCATGACAAAACATGAAATACATAAGTTTGTCAGTAGTGTAATCATATTAGTCCCAAACCTGAAATGGGCTTGCTGTCTGCAGTTCCACCAATGACTTGAGTGTCTTCAATGTGTCACTAGTCCCTTTCTGTTCACCAGACACAGATGTCTCTTTTCTGTTGACTTGTGAACCTGAAGTAACAATCTCGGCATTGGAGTTTCTTTGTGACAAGTCTAAAATCACAGATCCTTGATCCAAGACAAAGTCATCCTTTTTGCTGAGGTCCAAAGCTTTGTCTGAAGTATCTGTTACATTCAGGCAAGGAGCAGATGAATTGGCCTTGAGCTCAGACTGAGCTGGGGCTGGTATCATTCCAGTGGACATTTCCAAAGAATCACTTTCTTCTGGACTTGGGTTTGTACAGTCTGAGTCAACATGGAAGAACCGGGCCGTTGACCGGCTGTAGAACAGACCTATCCACATGTGGACAATGAGCTGCACCTCTTCACTGGTGTCTTGAATGGAGAAATCCCATGGGCTATCAAAGATATGAAATGTACAAAAAATATCTTTCAATTGAATAATTTATGATCATTAGCCAAACTTAAAGTAAGCTTTATCACATGCTGCCCATTTATCAACCACATACAAACAAGTACAGCAATGAAATTACATGAAAAGATACATTTTAACTCAATGTTGAATCTACTCCTTTCTCAAATAGACAGATTAAAAAAAAGTACATACCCATGTAAGCCTCGGATGATCGCTCTATCCTTCGAGTCACTTGTAAACTTGCTGTCTAAATTAAAGTCATAGTTTTCTTTGCATTGCTTTGTGATTTGGACAGATCCGTCCTTGTTAACAAAGGTACGGGAGCGCCTGAACTTTCTACTGCACACATTGCGTTTTTTCAGGTACTCCGGAGTCCTGTGGTTCTGTTCCCTTCTGTCCTCCTGAATGACAGAGGGGTGTGGTGTTTTAGTTTCACCAGACATTGTCTGATGATGGTGCAGCAGTCTGGTAGAACCACTTAAAGGGGGTACCTGGAAAGGTGTACCTGACAAATCCAACAGTAGAGAGGAAGACGGGTGAAATGAGTAAGCATGTTCTTTAGCGATCAAACCAACCAATTCACTGCCTCCCACAAGATGACTTGGTGAAGGAGACTCAAGAGGCTGAATGGATCTAGTAGCAGGTTGTCTAAGCAGTGCATGAAGAACTGACTCTTGTTCAACCGTGGTAACATCTTTTGTAAGGTCACAATTCTTCAAACTTGGCTCAGGTTTTCTCTGAAGTGCCGGGTCTGGTTGTGGTAGAACCTGGTCATTATTGGCACCGAGTGCCAAGTCAGCAAGTAAGTTCAAAGCATCTGTAGATGAGCAAGCACTGTTACTTTTTTCCTTAACAGTCTTCCTGACAGATTTATCCCTAGTACACTCTTTGTATTTGAGTTTTTCACTGGCCAAACAAGCCGGGGTTTGAAAATGCAACCACCCTGTAAAGACAAAACAGAGAAGAAAAAAGAGAAACTGCATGAAAATAGAAAAGTAGCACATTCAAAGCATTTGAAATACACCAATTTATTGCTACTAGGAACTTGTCACCAACATGGAAACTAAACCAGTGTTTGGGTGCAGAAGCATAGGACTGGCAAAATGCAGCGAAAATAGGAGGAGAGCAAAAGCAAACTATGGACTAGTAATTACTGAGCAAAGTGCAGTGATAGCATGCTGAAGACACTTGCAGAAGTGACAGAGCCAAGAAAAGGATTAGTCAGATTCAATGTCATGCACAATATTAAAGAGATTTCATACATCATACAGAAAAAGAAGAATTCCAAATATCAGATTTTTGAAATATGACTTACAGTTCCTTTTAACATATTCTGCAGAGATGCCTTGATGTTTTTTGAGTGTTTTAATCCTACCCCTTCTTGGAAAAATCGATAGAGGCCTTTGTGTGATTTGAGGTTGTTTGTCTAAACTGTTTTTTTCTTCTGTCTCCGATGAGTCTTTTCTTTGTTGGGTGTCCTGACCCTCAGATTTCTGTATCTTATCTCCTGTCTCTTTAGGAGTCAGGCCTAGGGCATATGCAAAAAGAGGGTCAACTGAAAGCATATTAGACACTTCCTTGACACCCAAACTGGTGTCCTGGAGAAAGTTAACTGCATCATCAGTCTTTAGCATCCCAAAGTCTGAGTCAACTTTGGCCTTCTTGAGACAAGGCTCAGTGTTGGGGGCAGTATCTGCAGTCATTTTCTCAGACCCAAGAGTACCTGTTTTTCTGTTACCCCTTAGAAGAACTGATTTCAGTTTATTCAACAGAAATTCACCCTTTGTTGCACAGTTTCTTGGCGAGGGGGTATCCATGTGTTTTTCTTGAAAAGTTTTTAAGGGAGGAGTGTCTGTGCCATCATCCTTTGAAGAATGCTCAGTACTCTCTGGATTCAAAGTTAATGAACCATTACCATCTGACGTTCTCAAAATAATGTGTTCATGATTGACATTACTGACATTTTGAGGATGACTCCCTTCACCCTCAGATGTTGTCACCCCTGGTTCATCTACTGTTGTCTCTGGAGCAGTGCTAGACTCTTGTTGCATTTCAACTGTGTCATGAGCATTCATGGTGGCATCAACCAACAGTTTTTCAGGGCACGGTTCATCTTTTGTCAAAGGAAGTTTAACCTTTAAATTCTTAATCTGATCAGCGACATCTATAGAGCCGTGAGGAACCAAGATTCGTCCACATTCACTGATAACTGGTTTTAAGTCCCAGCGCTCCGTCTTCTTTCTCAAAGGACAAGCTCCAAGTTCCATTAAAATGGTGCTTTCAAAGTTCTGCTGTCCAGGGTCTGCTTTTTTCTCTTCCGTTACTGGTAGACCAACAGTGGCAGATCTTACCTTTTTATTTTTTGATGATAGTGTTCCAAATTTGCGCTTTCGCCTTCGCGCTTTCCTCCAATCAACATTTGAAGGATTACTCAACTGTGGGTGGCCTGTTGAAACCTTGGACTGGTCTTCCTTCAGGCTCAAGTCGTCATCTTCCACTGGCACTGGAGTCTCAATGCAAACTTTCGGTGCATGTCTCTGGCCTTTGGAATGTCCCCTGTGTAGTTTCTTATGCTTTGTTTTTGAGAGATTGGTGACCTCGGGGCAATTAAAAACCTGTTTGGTTTTATCAGTCTCATCACTCATAGAGTTCAGTCCTGCCATTTGTAACCTGGCTGCTGGAAAACCAGAAAGTTTAAAGTCAATATGCTTTGTTGCAGACTCAGTACCGATCACACTTAAACTTCCATCAGTGACAGTTCGCTCTGCCGAAGTGATGCTGACAATCATCTCTGTAGGAAGGTTATCAGCTGTACAGGTAGTCAGGAGGTTTCTTGTTCCTATGTCATCAGTTTTGATAAACACAGTCAGTTCAGATTTTTCAGTGTCTTTGGTAACATCTCCAGGTCGCAAATCATCTGGTGCAATATTTTGAGGCGCAGTTGTTATGTCAACCTGTGCTTCAACACTTGTTATACAATGGTCCAAAGTTGCTTCAACATTTACAGCAGCTTCCTGGCCTGTTAACTGGTCCTCTGATTCCACACCAACATGACTGGCTGGTGCATCCTCAGGAGATGACAGACAGATGTAGACACCATCATCAAGGTCTTCTATTCGCTCCTCTTGTCCAGCAGCCAGGATTTCTGAAGCCTTTGACACTGGCAGTTCAAAAGAGACTGGTTTGCTCAGGTATGACCTGAAGTTCTGCCATGCCCTGTCAGTCCATTCTGGGAGTAAGTAGAGGTGCTTGTCAGCATCTGGAACATCATACTGATCTGGAAAGCTGCTGGTATCCCTCGAGGGACTTAATGCCAACCCAGGATTTATCAGTGCTGCATAACTTTGCATATGCTGCACAAATACTTCAGACAGTTCTTCATTTGGGTCAGTAGGTGTTTTCTCAACTTCACCCTCTGCGTAACTTAGTACTGGTAGGGCCCGCAGGATTTCAGATGAAATGGCAGGGTTTCTCTGTCCTAATTTTATATCTGTGATTGATGAAGAAAGAGCATGTAAGAGAGAAATGTCATTAATCCTAAACAAGGACAAATTAGAATAGTCACTGAGCAGGGCAAATGACCTTCCATTAAAGTAATGTGAGAACGCAAATTAACATATCCACTGTTAAATACATTGTGCAATTACCTCCATGTATAACTCGTGAATCTGAAAACACAAACATGCCTTGCAGGACCTCAGCTGCACTGGACCCAGTATCTGGAAAAAACAGAGACATGTGGCTGATATGAAGTTGAATTATGGTTGTTAACGAAGATTAAATTAAGCAAGTTCTGTTCGTTCATCGTACCATCATATGTGAGGAAATGGGAGGAGGGCAACAGGATAAGAAAACCACCATCATTCAGGGGGATAGTGAGAGCCTGTACAAAGATTAGCAAGTTTGTCGTCAGGTCCAGTTTTTGGATGTTGGAAAAAAGTGAAATTCAACAACATATTGTCACGCACTGTAAACTGATACAAAAAGGAGCCCAACTGTCATGATGGACGGGAAACTTTCAGCACATTAACTATTGGCTGATCGAATTAACAGGGACTCACAACATCTTTCTCCTTGATCTCCCACAGAAGCTGGGACAGTGAGTTGGTTTGTTCTGTCTCAGAAGAAACAAACTCATACAGACTGCAGTAAAACCCATCCAGAAAGACTGAAAGACAGCAAAACAAACAAACATATTAATCAATGATACATTCAGTATATCAAGGAATTATGTTCAAATATCCCTTGAAAATGTAACTTCTGTGTAATAAAGCTGATATTTCTTCTAACAGCACACCTTCACCAGAGAAGCAGGTTTCAAAGACAGCCCTTGGCAACAGCTGTCGCAGCTCTAACATGGAAATGGCTCCATGAATTTTCACCACTGGTGGCCTTAAATGTAAAAATAAGACAAAGTGCCTCAAATACGTTCCAGTATATAATCTAAATTAGTAGTAATAATTAAGATTTTAGTAGCCATTTAATTATACTGTGTGTATTTTCTATGTCAACATTTAACTTACAGTTCTGCAGGAATGGAGGCCCCTGCTGTAGACCTCAGGCCAACAGCATAGAGAAGAGTGCCTATTTGAAGCTGACCTCTCCACGGAAAGTAATGATAAACTGGGGAACGAAAAAAAAAACAGCAAAGAAAACAATTGCTTAAAAAAACAAACAAACAAAAAAAAACCTTGTCTTTGTTTTATCTGGTCCGCCAGGTAAATTCATAAATGCAAAAAGGCAATTGCCTTTTTTGCTAAAGAAAATAACATAAAATACTAGATAAACAAGTTCCTCTGAGACGTCCCTGAGTGCAACTCTGGTCACATGTTGGTATCACATCAACGCATCATGCTGACTGTCAACAAAATGGAAATAGATGCTCAGTGTCGCACTTTCCAAGAGAAATGGACAAACATCTATTTTTTTTTTTGCTGAAATAAAAGCTAAACCAGCAGAAATTAGTTTGTGCAGATGCACTTGCAGTGATGACAAAGGCTAATCCCAGGAATCATTACAACTACATGCTAAACTGGATGAATTCTGAGGACAAATGTTCTTGGATTAAGTTAACGCTCCTCAGAAACATATATGGAGAAAACCTACCAGAATTGCTAAGTTACTTACCCAGTTTTTTCTCCCCACTGAAAAAGACAAATAAAGGGAAAATATAAAATCGTACTATTCTCAATATGTATGAAATGGCATTTGGTCGAGCAAATAGTATGACAACCAGGGCCGAGCTTGTGTGGCAGTAGTGATTCATTACCTTTTCTCATGTGGTGTTACAGGTGTTTGGCATCCTTTGGTATCCTTATAAGTAAATGATACAATGGCAAAAGGACAGGCAGCACTGGGAGATCGGGCCGTCTCACTGCTTCCATCATTTAGCAGCTCATACATGTAATACTGCAAGGTCCAAACAAGAGGCATGTGAGCTGCCAGGTGTCGCTGCCATTTTTCCTTCTTACCATGTACTCATGCATTAAGGTGCTCACCAATATTGTGTTAACAAGGACAGCACAAACACCACATGTGGGCATTAAAACAAATGATACTGGTAACATTTCAGTGAACTAAGTATAGTTTGTTTTGTGTTAATGTAAAATATGTGCACCAACATTGTTGTGCATTTGTAGCTCTACATAAAAGCTTTCTTCTCCAGTCACATGTCTCTTCTTACCTGGGCCCTCTCAAAGGCAACAAAGGAGCTGGTTTTGGCAGATACTGAATGCAACTCTTCTGACACGTGACAATCAAACCCCTCAGTGGGTGCAGTGAAATTCTGGGTGTAGTTCTCAGAAACTTTTTTAACCCGCCCCTGTTGGTAACAACAGATGACAATGATTTTGTTCATAAAATATTTTCTTTCCATGAAAACACAATGACCACCTAACTCAAATATTTAATGATTGAATTTTTCAGTACCTTTGTCAGCCTGATGATGGCGATGTATCCAGATTTCTCATGGTACCAGCGATTTAGATCCAAACAGTCGGAGAACACTGAAATGTAAACACCTGAGAAAACAAAGAAAGCTCACTAAATGTGCAGTCAGTTTAAAACAAATACAGGGAGGGTTGTTTACTAAGATTTGAGGATCGTATAACACCACAATGTTAAACTCGTAACTTTGCAGTGGCTTTCCAAACAGCTGACACTCCTACAGCAGCAAGGCCACACCTTGACGTCGGATGAGTCAAGGACACACATTTAACTATCTGAATGACCCGAGACAACGTTCAATTCTGTTACACGCCTATATCAATAAGCCGTAATAAAGAGAAATCTTTTCTATTTATCTTCTCCTCTTGCTTTTAATTCAGTCTAAAGGTGCCTCGTGGTTCCACCTTTATTTCCAAACATCCTCATACTGTTTTAATCTGTTGTTGGCTCCTAACTTCCCATTTCTCGGTTTCTAAGTTTAAGATCTTTGTCCATTTTAGCCTCACCTTCTCTGCATTATATTATGTACTATTGCTTTTTATGCATCATTCCTTTAATCATGTCTACCAGTACTGAGGCAGATTCTAACTGCCTTGACTGGAAAGCACTTTGAGCTAACTCAAAATAAAAAAGTGACTTGAGTAATGGCCACTAAATGCTTAGATCGTAGTAGTTTCACTTCTTCTGATACTTCCTGGTGAGGAAAAGCTTCATTTTAGGCTTTAAAGTACGAGACATTGGTGAACTTGTTTGCTTGATTGACAGGACCCTAACAACAGCTAGCTGAAGGATATGAGGGAGGTGAAATCTGAACCAGTTTTGAAAAAATGTCTTACACTCTCAAATTCCTTCAGTCACTGAAAACAACAGGTTGGGAATCTGAGGCAAGGGAAAGAGCCAATAACTGGTTTAGCAGGTCAGATGGGTCTTTTAAACTCCCTTATCACCAGTGTGCCATCAAAGTAAAGAAAGGTACAACATATTAGATATTTCTGAAAACTACTGCAATCTGCACAGGAACTGGAAAAGATCACAACAAGCACACATGTGATGCTAAACACAGATAACACTGCAACACTGCTATATCCAATTCCATGTGACACAGTGGAGGTCTTGTTTTCATGAGCCATTCCATCGTGGTTTCATAGTACTGTTCACAGAAAAACAGCTCCATAAAAAAAGGACTTTGACCACTGTTTATTCTTGATAAGTTCCACACTTATCACAGCCTCGAGTGGGTTGAGGGATAACTGACAAAACCCTTGAGGGGCAGCATTTCAAACATTTTAAAGAAAAAGAAAAAGAAATTTAAAGGAACACATGTTAAAGATAAAGGAGATCCACGTTGGAATGAACAGTGAAACAGACAAACTCTGAATTCATTGCCTTTCGACCTCCGACACACTTCATATCCTGAACTGCGCTAATGTACAGTTTCCTTTTCACAGCAGAAATTATTCCACTATGAAACTGAAAGTGAGTTGAGTATAGCTCAATACCTTCAACTTGCTTTCACTTTCAAACGCATAGGAGCACCAGACACTCAGCACGGACTGCTCCTTAGATTGACCTGCACTCCATATATTTTGGACAGACCGCCTGCCCGGACAGTATTGTGGACACTTTTGTGAGCTTAATGTAATTCTCTGCTTCTTCTTTTTTTAAACCAAGTAACCAGTAAGTATATCCAAATTATGTTTCAGCAAATGTGGTGTAAAACTCTTAAGTGGCTGTTTTCTGCATAGAAATATGACCTCTTGTTTGTTCAAGGCTGGGCTGCACAGAGTAAAATGTCACAGTGATCTCAGCACTGGTTGGTGTAGCAGCTGTATGAGGCGAAGGAAAAAAAATCATCTCAATTTACCATTGGAGGGATCTCCCAGAGCTGTGCATGTGCTGTTTCCAGTGAGCACACCAGTTTCTCCGAGCGCATTAGCCTTTAATTAAATAAAGATCATTATCAGTAAGATCTGAGGGTTTGTTGGAAAAATATTTTCTCAGGTGTGCTGTCTTTCAAATCTTTACCTTGTCAACGTCGTCAAACAGCAAAAACCCGTACGACTCCTTCAGCTCCTCTTCTGAGTATCCTAACTCTCTTCTCTTTGCTCGGAAATCGTTATACTGATGCAAAAGACAAGTTAAAGCCAAGAGATCAACTTGAAAGTTGCAAGATGTTTGTTCTTATAGCGTAAAAAGGGCAGGTTCTACTTTTACGCATTCATCTGTGTCCTGGTTTTCTGATATAATAAGGATGGAATATATTAAATAAATCTAGTAAAAAGGTACAGCAATCCAAAGAAGGGGATATTTTACAAATATATTTACCTCTGACATCAAACAAGCGCAGCTATTGATTAAATTTGCCTTCAACCATTAGTGTGTCTTAATGTTTAACGACATTTAAATGGTGGCACATGAGGAACATGACCAGGACTGACCTTCTTCTCCAGGGCCGGATTATTTATTAAAGCAGCAGACTCGTAACTGAAGAGTTGCTTTGACTCCTCATACAAGTACGCACTTTTCAATGGAACCAAAACATTGCTGTGAAACACGTCAGAAGTTGCTGACAATGGTAGAAAAACACCTAAAAGTGGACAGAAACACAAACATGAGCAAATTCTGTTAGCAACATGGTGAATTTACACGTACTCGCCTTCAACTGGGGGGGAAAAGTTTTCCGAGTTATTTCGCAAGCCTGGGACTGTTTGTACCGTGAGAGAGGACAGCTTTTCTACGAGTCCTTTTCCGTCTCCTCACATATAAACTGTGGGTTTACGCCTCAAGTGTCGTGAGCCGAGGAGGAATCGACATTTTTTGTTCATCTAAAAGTGAAAGTTAACCGAGGAGGGGGAAAAAAGCTCACCACCTTTACTCGAAGCGCCACCATTTCCACTTTCCATTGCTGAACACTTAGGAAACCTGTCGTTCTCCCTTCGCCCTTCGCTGAAAACGGCTGTCTCTGGTTTTAAACATTACGACAGAGTTGTTGAGACTCATGTATCCTGAATCCAACGACCTTCTCAGACAAACTTGGGCTTTAGCCACCGTTTCTACAGACATGTTCACGCGACAACCAGGAAGTTAAGAAAAAAAAAAAAAAAAAAAACCGTCAGTCCAAACGCGTAGAAACAAAAAAAAATCCACTAAATCCACTTTTGTCGTTTCATAGGTAATCAATCCGCGTAATTATCAAAGGTGTGCAGTCTCCTCCCAGCCAGCATGGACTCATGTAAAGTGGGCTGCGAAAAAGAAACAGAAACCTATCGAGGCGAAAGCATCCATCTTGAAAGTGAACACCAAACTGTGGCGGTGGTGAGGCGGTAGCTGAAGCTCCGACGAGCCTCGTTTGCGCCTGCCGTTCACCTCTCCTGCGTGCGTTTTCCTGCCTCCAGTGACACATTAATGATTGCTAGATGTAGGTAAACTGGTATTGTAAAACCTGTGTATCTACCCTCCAACCGGCGATGCAGCTCGTCGATTTTGGAAGGTCATGAACGCCACACAGCGTAGTGGAAGCCCACGGGCTGCAGGGGAGGTCGGGATCAGTGCGTTTGGTGTATTTATCAATGAAATCCAGCTGAGAGTTTGTCAGCTGTCACGCTGAAGCAGCACCAAACCTTCGGTACAAGTTTTTCTGCTGCTGGCTATATTTGAGGTGAAGTATTTGTGTGTGTAAACCAGTATTTCTGATGGAAGCTGGATTGCTAATTCTGCATGTTATCAGAGTCAACAAACCACAAACCTGGTATGACCTTCACAAGTTCCACTAAACAATCAGGGAATAGAAACTGTATGTGCTGCTTTGAATACAGGCAATCACAAAGATCAGTACATGCTTGGAAAACCCCTCAAATCTTTCTCATGAGAGTATAGCAATAGCACTTCTTATGGGCAGTAGGATTTTTATAATCTGTACATAATTTACATAATACTTAGTTGTTTTTCTTTTCTGTATCCTGTACACTGACCCTTTTGTGCGACTGTTTTTGCTTTTTGTAATACTTGGCTGGCTGTCAGGACTTAATTTCCCCAGTGTGGGATCAATACAGTCTTATTAAGATATTTAAGATAAAAAACATGACATTCTTCTGGCACAGTAATATGTCCTGCTTTTGAAGATAGACTGACCTTCATGCTTTGACGTAACGATGGACTGTTGTCTCTCTTCACTTTGTTCAGCAGTTCTTGCCATAATATGGATCACTACAGTAGATGAATAAGGCTGTTTACTTTATACCAACACTACCTCGGCATAACACAACACAACGTGTCAAAGCATTAAAAGGGCGAGAAGCTCCAGTAATTAACTTTTGACAAGTCACACCTGTTTGCTGAAAACCACTCCAGGTGTGTCAGCTGTTTACGATAATGTCAGTGTGCAGAGCTGTCATCAAGGCAGACGGTGGCAATTTCAAAGAATCCCAAAATATAAAACATATTTTGCTTTGTTTAACAATGTTTAATACATGCTTCCACCTGTGTTCTTTCATAGTTTTGATGTCGTCAGCATTAATCTCTCCATGTACACACAAGTTGGGACACTCATGGTCAAAACTTCTGTTAGTCTTCATAACTAGGTCAGTAAAAGATGATCAGATTTCCAAAAGTCATAATTTTAAACACGAATTATTTATTTATTTATTTATTTATTTTTAACATTTTCAGCAAGATTAGTGTATTGTTTGTGTTTCGTACCATTTTACAATGAAAAACAAATGAAGCAAGAGCAGCAGAAGTTTGGGCACCCGAAGAGCTTTGAGTTCTCACAACTTTGACCAAGTAAAATTTTACTGAAGTAAAATGTGGAATGCAGGATTTTACTTGTTACAGAGTATTTCTACTTTGTGGTGTTGTTACTTTTAATTAAGTAAAAGATCTGAGTACTTCTTCCACCACTGATTCACAGTATGCATGCGTTCATATTTTTCTTATGCTTCTGTGATTAGAATTATTCAAATCCTAAAGTTCAGACATTCACATTAACATGCACAAATGAATATCAATGAATGCCAGCAGCAACTGCTCGATTCAAGCCAAGAAAGGAGTTTGGTCAATAGTGCAAAATAAACAAGGCAACCAATGACATTCAGCAAAACATTTTATTAAACAATATATCCAGGGAGAATGTCATTAAGTTTTTCCTTGAATGGGCAGTCTTCAAAGAAACCCATTTAACTGCCCACAAGGAGAGAAAGATGGCTGAAAGCAGACCAGAAAAGGCATCCAAGTGTTCAAAATAGCCACTGTGTTCTTCCACCTGTAGAAAGAAAAGGAGATCTGGACACCTGCCCATGAGCGCTCAATAAAGTTCACAGGATGATCACTGTCCAGACACACAAATGAGAATGCATTTACTTGAATTTTCTGGTGACAACAGTCCACCGCCAGAAGAAGGGCCACGTCATAGGCCCCAGAGGAGACTGGGTCCTGAGGTGAGTCGAGCCTGTTGCAGCTGGAGAGTGAGAACCCTAACCCTAAGGTTAAGGAACATGAAACTAAACTAACATAAATACACATCGAAGCCAGTGTTAGCCAAACATTTTCATGAGGTTGAGATTGCAGAAGTGAGAGCAGACGGCTACAGTTAGATCCGCATGTTTTTGTACACGGGCATGATTTGTTATTTTGTCTCTCAACTCCAGCACAGCATCTGAAATTAAACAATGACTCTGGACTTCTTAAATTTGTATTTTCAGATACATCAAGTGAACCGTGTAGTAATTATAGTCATTTGACAGACTGGACAAGTTATTAGACAGGTTCCTATAACCCTAAATTCAGACAAAATAACATGATGACAAAATAAGAAATATGCTTATACTAAAGCTGGAAGTCTGCACTTTAAACTCCTGATTATTGTTTCATTTCAGTCCTAACATGTTGAAGGACACAGCCAAAAATAACCCCAAAAAAATGTGGACCTGTGGTGTATTCCTCACCATCAGGAATCAGGGGTCAACCTCAGCAACATGTCAGCAGTTCCATCCACACCTGATCACTAATGACAAGCAACCCCCCCATAACAAAAGTAACAGCACAGAAACAAACTATTCTGCATGTTATGTGTCCATCACTGTGGAGCTTAGCTGTAATTTAGGTGGCAGGTTATCCCAGGTTTGATCCCTCTCTGTCCTGGACTGTCCTCTGGACACCATCGAGGAGGTGGGTGAGAGGAGGATGTTAGCCAAGCTGACATCAATCATGGACAACCCATCCCACCCCCTGCATGAGACGGTAGGGGGCCCAAAGCAGCTCCTTCAGGATCAGACTGCTGAATCCATTCTTCAAGAAGGAATGCTACCGCAGGTCCTTCAATCGAACTGCGATCAGACTGTTTAACTCTAGTTCTGTCTAATGCAGCACTGTGTTTACATACTGTCCTGCACCGTTTTGCACTATTGTGTCATCATGCCATTACATCTCATGCAATATCTAGTGCAATATTGCATTTTTTCTTCAATATTACATTCCTGTCTTCTTGAATCAAGTCTATGCATATATATTTTTTCCTCTATATACTGCTACACATTTTTTAAACCCATGTGCAATAGTGAAAAACACTACTTGAACCATGTGTAAGTCTAAACCCATGTGCAATTCTCCATTCCCTGTACAATTTTTACATTTTTTCCATTAGCAATAATGTTTTACGTACCGCTACATACTTTTTTATCCAATGTGCAATACTGAAAAACATTGTACTCTCTTGTAAATGTTAATAAAGTGTTATTTTATTTTATCTTCACTGTCCTTTTGCACAGCGCTGCTCTCCGTCCCTTGTGGTTTAATCGCCTACATATCCCAGAATTCCAAGCCTTTGTTTATCTGGCCTGGACGTCAGCCGCTCTCGCCGAGCACCCGGCAGCTCGAAGTGTTTTGTAGAATAATGCTGCCCTTTCAGGCTTTATTCGTTTGCTTCGAAAAGAATAACACGTTTGGCTGAATAAACGGGCTTAACGCAGAGTAAAACGGTAACATGACATGGAGATCACTCGGGCCAGACCGTCCTTGTATGGGGAAATCGGTAAGTAGCTTAGAGTGATGACCAACAGTAACCCAAGTCTGAAACAGAAATAAGCTAAGCGAGGCACCGGACGGGGTCGGCAGCGACAATGAATCGCTTTTATTGCTTTTCATTTCAAGGTGTCAAGCTGTCAGGCTGTGTCAGACACTCAGCTGGGTTAAGGTGAGCCAGCACGCGCTGCTGAGGTGGCTGACATTAGTGTGACAGCAAGCCGGTGGGAGAGGCCAGCAGCGTTAGCTCTGCTCTGTATGTGACATACTGAAGGGATGTGTTATCCGGCTCCTGTCTGAAAGCGGATATCCTCTTCTCTTCTTTCCCTTTTTACTAAATGAGTACAAGTCAGAATAACAGGATGATCCTATAACCAGGCACGGTGAGACTTTTGTATGCATAGTGCAACATAAATAAAATGTTCAATGCACGTGTGTAATAGTTTTTGATGTTTTAACATTATAAATATGTTTTTATACTGAGCATAATGTAAAAGCACGATCTGCTGGAAGTTATAAGACTTAGACTAATTTAAATGATATGAGCACAGATACCAATCATAGGTCAAAACATGCCTACATTTGACTGAGCTGAGACTAATGATCTGGCTCACTAAAAAGAGCTAGATTAACCTACTTTACACATTAAATGATAAAATATTGACTGAATGTACAGGTCAGTGGACCTGATTCTGCACTTCACAGTGTAATGCAGGCCATTACACTGGTTCAGGTGTGATGATTTGCATCACACTGTAAGTGGTTTTATGGAGCCTCTTTCTGTGCCAGCTGATGTAGATGGTCAAGATCGTCGTTCCCTGAGTTTCTAGTGAAGTTTTTAAACCGTGGAAATTCGTAGAAGTACATTTATTACAGGATGAAGACCTAAATGTGTACTTTCATCTCTGTTGCATGAGGAATTGGAACTAAAGCTTACTGTGGATTTTTTACCCCACTTTATGGTTGAGGCCAAACAAAAGAGAAAAATATTTGTGCTATGGCTGGAATGACAAAATAAATCTGAACTTGAAGAAAGAATGCAGTCACTCACAAGTCAACACTCAAAGACCATCATGAATAGAAAGGTTTAGTCTCATCTGGCTTCACATATTTACAGCTCATGGTCTTGGATTCTGGACGGACCGGTCAGCAGTGCATGAGGCTGCTGCGCAGGGCAAGGCCCTCCAGCTGCAGCAGCTGATCGAGGGAGGAGCAGCAGTGAACATCGTGGCGGTTGACTCCATCACTCCCCTGCATGAGGCGTGCATACAGGGACAGACCCAGTGCGTCAGACTGCTGCTGGACGCTGGTGCACAGGTGAGATGGTGCCAGTGATGTGCACCGAGAGAAGGGCTCCTCTGGAGATTCAAGCCAAGTGGAAAGCTTTCTTTATCAGTGCCCGATTGACCGGTGTATTTTTGACTTAATCGTTGCTCTCTGCCCTCCAGGTGGATGCTCGTAACATCGATGGCAGCACTCCGCTGTGTGATGCCTGTGCAGCCGGTAGCCTCGAATGTGTGAAGCTGCTGCTGGAGTACGGAGCAACAGTGAATCCTCCGCTGTTTACCTTCTCACCTCTTCATGAGGCTTGCATGGGAGGTGCGTCTCATTACATATGTCACACAGGAATGTATTTTGAGCCATTATTTGTCCATTAAGATGTCTTTGTTTCACCAGTCCTGTATTCCTGGACCTGATTCCACACAGCGTTTGTGTTAAAGTCTTGGAGACCCAGTTACTTTTCCAAAACAGTGAATAAATGAGTCACCAAGGCAGGCCATAAGTACACTAAGTTCCTCAGCGACCTTCCTAAATAGTGCTGAGAGCGCATTTTTCACTAATTTGCCTCATGTTGTAACCAGTTGGAAAATATTAGCCAACATTACTGTCGTAGCAAACTTTGAAAATGTCTCTCAGAGGCTTTGGAAGACAAAAAAGGAAGAGAGAGAGCAGAACTAGGAACGCAGAATGCAGCACTAGAGCTCTTAGATATTGAGTTATTGATTTACTTAAAAAAGCCTGTCAAGATGTAGCAAAAACACAGAAACCTAATTACTCAATTACCAGTAAGACTGTAGGACACGGTCGTTCTGGCCGTGCATGCTAAGGTGCTGAAACACTCTCGGATGATTGCAGCATTGATTTAAAAACAGAAATTACTACCAAGGAGAAAGCTTTAAAGTGAAACTCCAGTCAAAATCTATTCAAGCTGAACAACAGCCTCTGTGATCGATGAAGGATGAAATCACAAACATTTTACGGCTTCCTTGAAAGTCGACAGTGTTTGATATTCAAACGACAGACCCGGCTGTATTTCTATTAACTGGCATTTCTTTAATTTACTTTTATGTGACTCTCGTCCTCCTGGGATTTATTTCCCAGCCATGGTTGCAAAGCCGCTCTGCTGTGGAGTGTTCAGACTCTGCCTCTCTCTTATAATAGGCAATTCAGATTGTGTTCAGCTCATGATTGATCAAGGAGCTTTCATGGAGGCCCATGACTGCCACTACGGGACACCGCTTCATGTGGCCTGTGCAAGGCAACATTATGACTGCGCCAAAGTTCTCCTCAGTGCAGGTGAGTTAATGTTTGTCAGAGCTTGCTAGAACTAGTTTGGCATAATATTTTGGGGTAAAAAAAAATGATATGGATAATTTGCTATTTTAATGTGCACATTTGTTGCCAGTGATCTTTTGTCTAGAGGTTGAAGAAGTCATTAAAGTGGAAGTTAAAGAAGAAGCTGTCCCTGTGCACAGACCTGAAAATAGTTCTAATGCTGTTAACAGTTAAAGCTAATAGGAACCGGCGTTGCATTACACTGACTTATCTCCCAGCTTTTCTGCAAACTCTTAAAGTGCAACCCTGATTCCAAAAAAGTTGGAACACGGTGTAAAACGTAAATAACACAGTTATTCCCACTGTGCTGCATTACTTCGAGTTTGCCACACTGCTCCTTCCTCATCAGGGATGGAGCGGTGTGACCACTTGTTTGTTTTTATGCTTACTGCTAATGATATTCCTTTATATAGTGATTTATGGTTGCATTTAAATTTAGTGTATAAACACAAATGCAACAGACAAGGAGTTTTGTCTCATGCAGTTTTGTCTTTTCTTTGCCAAAGGGGCAAACGTGAATGCTGCCAAGCTACATGAGACGGCCCTTCATCACGCAGCCAAAACAAAACACGTCGACTTGATTGAGCTACTTGTGGAGTTTGGGGGGAGTGTGTACGCCAGAGATAACCTGAACAAGAAACCCATCCACTACACCAGTCTGGGATCTCCCTCGTATCTCTGCCTTGAGTTCTATGAGAGTAAGTTAGGTTATTTAAAGTTTCCTGTCAGGATATAGATCATCTAAGAGGTAAAATGTGAGCTCTGTTGTTTTCTCTTCCTTAGATACCCCCCTCAGTCTACAGCAGATCAGCAGAGTGGCTGTGAGAGGGGCTCTCGGCACAAGAGCACGTGAAGTTGTGTCCAAGCTGGGTTTGCCCAATCGCATCATAAGTTTTCTTTTATACATTCCACCTCCGGTTATTGAAATTTAATCACCTGTGGGAAACTTTAAGATGCAGCACTTAGAAGTTTAAATCTAGACCAGTTATGTCTACTGTCTCTCTGCTGGTTCGCTCTCTGGACAGTCACATGATGCTGAAATCGACAGAAATGCAGCACAGCTGAAATGTCTCAACAATGCCAGACTAATTATTGTTGCACACTAGGATGCACAGAGATTTCCTAACTTGAAGACCATCTTCTGATTGGATCACACCAGCCACGACGCTTGTCATGAGTACTCAGTACGCATGGGTCAGACCACACTCATCTTGGAAGTCTGTTTCATTTTGATCTTTACTCTGTAACGTGCCATGCAAGCATGGTTGCGACGCCATCACATTATTCTGTTTTGTTCCTTTACTCTGTTGTCATACCCCACGCACACATTTGTGCAGCCATCCTTGTGCATTGTGGACAGCCTCACACTCACCTTGCGATCCCATTGTAAGATGGTCTCCAGTTTTACCTGTTATCTGAGAGTGGACGGGAATGATTGAAAGTCACTCAGCAGGTGATGCACAGCTGGTTTGTCATTAGCTTGTTAAGAGAGATGAGACTCAAACAGATGGTCTGCATGAAGGCCAAAAGATTAAAACAACTAGCTATTAAAGGCCACGCACACCCATGGTAAACCCACACAGGTGATGTTAGTTATTTTGGCAGATCGGACTTCCTTCAGGACTGTGTGGGCGCTGTCCTTGAGTTATAGAGCACTCTGGGACAGCGGTGTCATCTGAGGATCGGACCAGCCAACCTGCAGCCTGAGCAGAGGTCAGATAAGCCACAATGACTGAGCACACCTGTGTGGGATGGCCTTAACAATTAGCTCCCAGAGGCTCTCGCAACACTAACATTACTTGGAGTCATTTGAGTCAGTGTTAATAAGTATTATTTAATGCAGCTTGAACATGAACTTGGCTGATTCATCGTTACCAAGTAAGTGATTTCATCATAGAAATGCTTTAATACCTTATTGAACCCAGGTGGAACATGAAGTAGTTTTAATTACAGGATTATATCACTGTATTTATTTGTATATATTCTGTAACTGTATTTTTAATGTAAATTTGTAAATAATGCAGATGGTTCTATCTCTATTAAATTTGTGTAAATACATAGAGCACTACTGGACTATTTTAAAAACGGATCCTGTCAGTGTTGTCTCTTCTATTTTGTCTGAACAACAAGAAAAATCACATTTTTTTGTTTGTTTTTCCTTTCAGGAAATTAATGCACTAAAGGGGGGTACATGTCAAAACTACAGTAGCATTATGAAGTAATTCAGTCTAGACTTTTCAAACAAGTCTGCATGAAAATATTGCATTGCCACCCATAATAATGGACCATTGAGCAGTAAGTGAGTAAGTAATAACAGTAGGTTTTCTATACAGAACTGGGTGAGAAGAGAGCTCACCAAAACCTGATGAATATTCAGTAGGGAGTCTGTAAATGGTTGGACAACAACCCTTTGAACAGGCCTCCCAGACAAATCCCATTTGCAAAGCGGTCAGGCATACACAGGCTGCTGAGAGGCAAATAAAAGGTTGTCACTGGACTGACATCCAGGGCAGAGATATCAGGGTGGTCGGTCAGAGAGCAACATTACCTACCGAAGATTAGATGAGAGCAATCTGCAGCCACAAGCTGAAATGGAAATGAGACGCACCCACGAGCAGGTAACAAATGCATCCATTCAGTATGACTTCCACAAAAACATGTCTGAACATGAGCCGCTGCTCCAGAGCCTGACAGGTATCAGGTGAAAAATGTGTGATAGTGATCATTAATTACAGCAACAGAAACAGTGTTTAACCAGATATGTGATCTCAAAGAGAAGTTGTGGTAAAGAGCAAACACCCTCAGTTTGTTATCACTGTAAATCACTCCAAAATATAACAACAGCTACATGATGAGCTGCTTGCTGTAATTGTAATAATTGTAATTTTCACTTTTACTTGAGTTGTTTTCTATTGAAGTACTTTTACTTTATAGATTCTCAATGCTCTCCTCACCAGTGAACCCTACCAGAGACACTGCATGGACATCCAACATAAGCAGCTGTAAACTGCACATCCAACAGTGTGTTACTTCAGCAGAAACACACGTTTTGAGAATGCTGATTTCAGGAAGGTTGTTGAGAAGCTGCTGGTGTTGGTAGCTCACCATGAGCTCTAAATGCTGCAGGTTTAATGGCTGACAGTGTGAGAGGTCCCTGTAGTCAAATGGATAAGTGATTTGGTGTGAAGCTGTGGTTTTAGAAGGACTTGCACTGCACCCAAATTACAATCTAGTGAACCTGATGAGTCAAACTATCCTGGGAGCCCATCTCTTTAACTCTAAGAGCTATTGATGCTGGAGGAAGTCATCATCATCATCATCACTGAAGTCTGTCGTTCCGCAAGTGTTTCCTAATGAAACTCTGCAATCATTTAGCTGTTTCCATGGATTTTAAACACATTAATGCTGTCATTTTTAGCATAAACAAGTCTGTTTAAGTCCAGTATAATAAAGCACATCTTCTTTTTTTTTTGAAGGGTGAGTATAATCAACCAAGACAAGCATAACAGCACATGTTTTTAGCCATAGTTTATGTACTTGTAACTCTACTTTTGCAGGTATGTAAATGCAGCAATGTTAATGCAAATAACATCGCAGGAAAGTGGGAGACTCTGTTATGCTTGTTTGCTTCAGAGGCAATGATTGGAGTGTGGATACAAGGCGAAATACTCGCCTTCTCGCCTATTAAGTCTCACCCCAAATTGCTGACTGCCATTGTGTTAAAGGATTAAGAGTTTGGAGACCTTTCCATACTTAGTTTTATCTTATTTTTGTAGGTTCTATTCTCCATCTTATTTTACATAAATTGTTTTTATGTATGTTAAAAAATGAGTTTTAATGACTCCAACCTAAGTGTCAACTGCATAGCCACAAGTCTCACCAAGCAGTCATCAGGATTTGATATGAAGAAGAAAATAATTCACGGTTGCAAGTAATTTTCTTGAATAGCTTTTTAAATGTTTCAAGGTTGTATATCAAGTGGAAAACTCGAGACCTTTTTTAAAAGCTCATAATTGCTTCATTCTGAACTGAAAAATTCATAAAACTACATCAAGGATCAGTTTTCACCCCGCTAAGAGGAAAGGAGCAAACTTTTATCCCAGCTTCTGTGTGTCTGACAAACGTTGCAACACACTTCAGTGTCAACATTAAAAAGGAAGTGACTGAGGGGTCAAAGTACAACCAAGATGTTGGTGTGTTGTAACATAATCGCACAGTCAATCACACTCAGGACTCTTTTAAAATATACAAACTAAATGTTTTATTTTTTTTGTTTTGTTTTTCTATAAACAACTTTTCACTGAAAACATCTAGATTCATTATTTTTTTCCCCCAAGAAATGTTTTTACCTAATCTCAGCGGCCAGTGTCACGCTCTGCTCATTATCTTCTATCTAATCGCTGACATTTTTAGACTCGTCTCCCCAAATGGCTTCCTGCTCTGGTGGCTATCATGATTTCTCAGGTTCTTGACACCTTATCTTGGCACAGATAAGACTTACAACAGCACACACGATGCCTACAATATAGATGCACTGACATTTAAATTCTAGCAAAAAAAAGTGAGAAGTTTAAATGTGTCGACACTGGAATGACTGATGAAGCTGCATTTCATGAGCTACAAGTGGTACAAAGTTGTTTTAACTTAAGCAGACACATAAAAACCTAATTCCACACACATTTAGAGGGTGTAAACATATTAGAGGTCAACCAACTAATTGCCAGCAATAAGACATTTTACAAACTATCCGTATTGGATGACCTTGGCTCTGAGAGTGGCCGATGGCTGCCTCCATCAGTACGTGGTGGCATACATCAGCGTTTTGCATGAAGGCTCCATACACCTGCTCCAAACTATTGTTATATCAGCCTTTAAAAATCCACAATGGGTCAACCTCTATAACATACCTTTCATACAGTCACACTGTCCCATGGCACTTTTTTGTAGACTAAATCACAATTTTTAAAGACTAAAATTTGATACACATTTGGACGGAAATGATTGCAAAGGATTTTTCAGTGCAGCTACAAGGACAAAGCAAAAGCACAAAAACAGTGGTTGTATGAAAATTCTCCGACAGACACGTGACCAAACAGGACGCATGTTGCGCTCATGCGCCTGTCTGAGAGGAACCCTTTGTTTACCCTTGCGTCAGGTTAAATGTCTACACTCCAGTCTCCTTCCTCTTTACTGAGCCTTGTAACTTCTGGTCCAGTCTGGTTTTGGAGAGTGTCTGAGGCCTGAGTTTAGGGCCAGAGACAGGTGGGCAGTTCTCGTCTGTCTCCTCGTCACAAATGCTGGCTGAGATCGTGGAGGAGTGACGCTTGGCTCTGACAGCTTCTCTCTGCTGAAGTCTTGGTGGAGCCCCCTGCTGTTGGGCCATCGCAGTGCGTAGACAGTTGAGCCACTGCTGCTTGTGGTAGACGTCGTTGACGTGCAGGGTGTGGGATTGGCCATGGGATGGATCCACAGAGCTGACGCGAAAAACGTTCTTAGCTAGAGGGACAGAAAGAAAAAAAAAATTCCTTCAAGCGTTTCTTTCCCCATGTGATCAGGATTGTGAACTCCAATCCTGCAGGAACCAACTAACTGTCATACTCCACCCAAAATACTGTACTCTCTATATAGTATTTAGTCGGATTCCTCCTTATTGTTCAAGGCCACTTGTCAGCACAGTAAATACAATTTAAGACCACTGTAATTAATATTTTCATGGATCAAAGGATTATGTAATGTGAAAGGGGTCTCATGTAGTGAGAGTATTCAATGAGCCTCATGCAGGAAGCGATATACAATAGAAACAAGTTTCCTCTTATTTTTGTTAGTATCCATGGTTTGTTCTTATTTTGTTAGCACCCACTAAATTCTGGTATTCACCAGTGTTTTCTCATTTTTGCTCTCCTCTTGGGTATGAGAAACTTTTAGTGGTTGAAAGCACACTCGCCAAGAACAGAGAGTCCCAGACGCGACTGGCCATGGATCACTGTGTCTGGGGCTTCAGAAACGGATGTGCCTGGAGAGGCATCGCTGTCAAGTGGAGCGTCTGTGACATCTGTCAGTGCCACCTCTCCAATTACTTCTTGAATTCTTAGGTCTACTTGTGAGACTGCCCCCTCCTCCTCCTTCTGTCCTCCTCCAGTTGTCACCATGGAGTGCTTGGCTTGGGCAATGTGTTTTTTATTGCTTCCATTTTCATGTCACACCATTTTCTTTTAGTTTCAGTCACTGTGCATCCATCTGCTGACACAGCATTTCCTGCATCACAAATGTTGTGCCATAACTGGGTTTTTTTCATTTTCCTGTAATGCCAGTACTGACACTGGATAATGTGTATGTTTACTTTAAGTTTATTTAACAGTATGCTAATGTCACTACTGCTGAGGTTCTTCTTGCAGCTTATTTAGGTGGGATCTCTACAGTTCTTGGGCCTATGCAAGAGTATTTGCATTCACCTGCTCATATAGTTTTTAGGGGGTGTAAACTTTGCCAAAAAAAAAAAAAAAAAATCAGTCACGTGCTTAGATGCAACTCTACACCTTTGCCATCAAGTAATATGTGTGGATCTAAGTAGTAGCTTACTGGCTGACCAACATGTTGGCTTGTACTCACTGTGTCCCCGGGATAAATGGATGGAACAGCTTTGGACTTCACTATAAGTAAGCACCACAGTGCTCTGGAAAAAGGCTGCTGCAGGCTACAGTTTGGCTCTATGATTTTCAGATCCTTTAGCAACACACAAGGACTCACCATTTCTCCTCTTGCAACCGAAAACAGAACACGTCTGCCAAATAGTGAAACTTGCTAAACACCAACACATAGCTACACCTGGTATCTCCCCTGATACCCCTTGTTTCACCATAGCCTGAGGTAGGTGACATATGCAACACTGGCTGTGTGAATCTGTGTTTGGCAGAACTGCTCAGCCATGGTGTTGATTGCATATTTCGTTCATGATATGTCTTCTCGCATATAAAAATAAATAGAAAGAGAAAATGCCTCAGCACAAATGAGCCACTGCACACAATCAATGAGCAGGTGGAGCACAACTCAACCCACCTTTCTCTCCATTGGTGAAAGCTCCTCTGAAGGACCCCCCCATGCGGATCTCTCCATCCTGCAGGTCCTCTAGAGCCAAGTCCCGAACTGGGATGGGCTGTCGATACACCTGGAAGCAGCTCCTGTCGTTCCGGGTCACCGGCCGGGTCAGAACCAAGAGCTCAGAGAAGAGGAAGACATGCAGCCTCTGTGAAGTAACACAGCAAAAGAGAAAGAAACGTATTTTAATACAAGACAAACAACATGTAGATAATGTTATGGCGTGTGGATGGTCATGATAAAGAGATTCTCACCGAGCCACTCTTGTTCCGCAGCTCTCCGTGACAAAGTAGGGTCTTACAGTTGTCTATGAGAGGGTCCCGCTGCTTATCATCCAGATACTCCAGTTTGTCTATATAATACTGACACTCAGATTCCCCTTTTCTCATGTTGATATCAGACAGAATTTCCTGGATTATGGTGATCTGGATAATTAAAGAAGGACTTTTCAGTTGTGCTATTTGGCAAACACACAAGACTAAATAATCAGTGAATTAACAGCTGTGTTATTTATCACATCTGTCTGTGATTGCAACAGTATGTAATGTGGGTAACATACAGCTCTCTCCAGACTGGCTACATCTGGGTGATCAGAAGGAGTGTGTCTGAGGATCTCTCGCAGCAGCAGTGGATATTTCACCAGGCGTGAACGTGGGATGTCCAAGAAGCTCCAGAGATCCAGCTTCCTGCTGAACGGTGACTCTAGGCAGCGCTGCAGGAAATCCTGCACCCGCCTGTCCTGCTTTTTCTGGTCCAGCAGGGCTTTGGCTGCAAGCTGGTTGCTGCAGTAGTCTCTGTATGCGTTCAGACCAGGCAGCTGAGAAGATACAATAACAGGTACCATCTTTTTGCATGTTGAAACTGATCAGATTTGAAGAGAATTGGTGTAATTTAACATCAACAAACAGTCTAGGTAAGGGTCATTATGCTGCCATACATACCCAGTCTATGACTATCTGTCCAATCTGAGCTACTGTTCCATCAGGGCCAGTTCCCTGCGTCAGTTTCATCAGTAAGTCTGCAGATACAAAAAAAGCACACATAGTCAGAAACACTTGTTATTAAGGGGAGACATCAGTTAAAGCAGGCCAAGACCAGGAATGGTTAGAGGTCACTTACCCTCATGTAAGGGGATGTATGCATCCAGATCCCCAAATATGTGAGCCAGTTCCTCCTCTGTCATGATGGAGAGTTTCAGCATGGGATCGTGGTATGCCTAAAGGAAACACGCAGCATTATGAGCACAACTTGAGCTTAAATGTTTTCATTTGATAATTAAATTAATTAAAAATGCTCGAACCTTTCGTGCAAGTTGGAGATCTTCGATAAGATCCTGCTCTCCCCTGTAAAGCTCATAAATCGCCTGGAGAAGAAACAAGAGAAACCGCGTCAGGAGGAGTTACTTTTTCCTGCTCTGTACTTTTAACATGACCGTGCTCTAAACTTCACAAAGATTGAGATGCAGAACCTCTTGTCTCTTGATCTCCTTGGTGGAGAATGTGCTCTTCTGATGGACGTCCAGCGTCTCCGACCACAGCGTGCTGTTTCTGCGTTTAGTCGGAGTGGGACCCGCCGTCTTGCTGCTGCCTTTCAGAGATATCCCTGGCGACTTGGTATCACCACGTAATGACATTGACTAGGAAAAAAATAATAATAAAGTCATACACGAATTCTACTCATTTCAATTTGTACTTGGTAATTTTGCAGATTGACACAGGAGTGTGACATTTACCTGGATGGTTTGGCCAAAGCGCCGCACTGCTCCATTCTTTGAAGGAGATATCAAGTTGACGAGGGAGGAAACTTTGACCAGCGGTCGCACACGCTTGTTACTGGGTTCCTGCGAATCACGGAAACTTTTCAGCTCCACTTGATGGCACTGAGGCGTAGAATGTAGTGATTTTGTTCAACACCTGATTTTAAAAAAATGCTATTTTGCAGCAGAAAGGAGATATTTCCTGTTTCTGTAACATCTACCTTTTACTTCATTACTTACAATATAATGTGTGATATTCTAAAGCACTGCTCTTGTTTAGTGTGATTTATGCAGCTCAGAAACGATTCTAAAAAGTCCACTGTGTTATTTCGCTCTCAAATATTATTGCTAACTTTTATCAAAGTTTAATATGATGGTGTCAAACTGGAAATGTAAGTCAATGATGTTGTATGGAAAGTGCATTAAACCACTTTCACAAAGCCAAGAGACTGATCATGCCAAGGGACAACGGCTCGGATTTTCTTTCACCATTATCATTTCCTCAGACAGACACTTGTGCCAGTCGAAGGGATAGTGGGATTATCCCGAGCTTATAACACACAAGAGCATTCATGGCCGTCTGTGGCGAGTACCTGAGTCATGCAGGAGGATTAAAGTTTATTGTGAGGACACGTTCAAGGGTGCTACATAACACACAGACAGGAGGCTGCCCTGAATCTCACCTTGAGGTCGAAGCTGGACAGACTGACTGTGTCATCCTCCTTTTCTTTGCGTTTTCTCTTCTGCAGCAACATTAAGAATACACACTGGTTACTTTCACATGTAAGATCAGCAAGCAGCAACATCTGCAACATAAATGTAAAGCTCACAGCCCGAAATACTTAATCTATAATATGGAGTTCCATGTGTTCGTGATACAAGTACAAGATATGAATCAAGAGTCACACAGATGGCTCTATATATGACAGCCATGCTTCTATTTTAACTGATCGTAGTACGAGAACGTGATCGCTGCAGTCCAACGTGATGGTGTTACGTTTTCAACATTGACTCACGAGACTGAAGTCCCACGGAGTCCCAGGAGTGAGAAAGGTGAAGGAGCTTCCTCTCTGCAGTGGAGGTCTGCAGGAAATGAGACAAATAAGCAACGGTCAAGCACAGTGAAAGGAAGTTATATCTATCAAATCTGCTATTGCAGAGTGACAGCTTGGCTCGTGTATTTATTTAACTGTCTGTATGGTGACGAAAGCTCTGCTGACGATGTTTCTTTGTCTTCTATTGACAAAAGGGACAGAATCTAATCATACGTGCACACAATGGCTGCTGAGACACACCACAAACGGCGAGTCAAGGCACGCAATCGTGACTGAACTTCACCTCCATACCAAAAACAACAGTCTGGTTAATTTGAGGTAGTGCGTCTATGACAAGGGTCAAAGAAATTTATCCAGGAGAAGACAGACAGAATCATTGTTTTTATAGAGTGCATTTCAGCTCTGTTAATATGATGGATGCCTTTTGGAGGTCATTTTTGTTCCAGTCACTGTTATGTTCCAAATATGTCCAACGCTGTGGAGGATGACTGAGCGGTGTTAATATTCAAAACCATCTAAGGAGCTGGAGTGCTCTCTGCTGCTGAGGAAAAAAGGTTAGTTATGGTGACAAAACAAAGCCGCTACAGAGAGTTACAATGTCGTCTTCTTAGTGAATGATGCCCTGAGGGTGCTGTCAAGGCCAAAGTCAGCTGAACGCTCTGCTACACAGCCTACTTCTTGTAATCCTGCCCTCAAGTCATGTTGGAAATAACGGCCAAGTCACTGACATGCGACTGGTAGGGGACAAAAAAGCATGTCAACATATAAACAGAATAAGAATTACAAGCGAAACAACTGGTTTGTTAAAATATTCTGAGATTTTTTGAACTTTGTAAATTACTACTTTCTGGGAATGCAGGGATGTATTTGAAGTATTTTTTTTTCAACTTTATCTGCAGGTTGCATTTTCACAAGTCTATGTGTTTCTAGGTAAGTCCTGGTTTAACTAAGCAGACATAACTTTCTAATGGAAACTGAGTTTAAAGAAGACGATGACATTTTATTGTGTTGCTATTCAAGAGCCTGTTAAATTTAAGTAAAATACAGGCAGAGATATCAAAATCACTCCACTTTTGCTCAGTCTAAACAATACTAACCTGATCTGCAGATATTAAAAGAAACTAAGTAAGTTCAACTTTATCTATATAGATAAAACCATTCCATCAGGTGCTGCTGATTAATCTATAAATGCAGCCAATTAACAAAGGTTTGCTTCTACTTGCTTTTTCACATTATTATCAAAAGCATATTTTAGGGTTTTAGACTGTTGGTAAAACAATAGAAGACATATGAAGACATCTTTTGGGGGCTTTCAGAGATTGTGATGGACGCTTTTTAAAACCATATACATTAAACAATAACTCAGAATCCACTTTATTAATCGATCGGCTAATAGATTCACCAATAATGAATAATGAATTATAAAATATTAATCCACTAACCAGCCAGCTAACTGCAGACGTTCATTATGTAATACGTTAACTTACTTTTAGTTTCTGTTATGGCACATGTACTTAAACCAAACGCAGTTTCATGCAGGCAAATCGTGGTCACAATATTCGACATTATGGCCTCCGAGGCGCACTTGAAAGCATCGTTTGCCAGTTACAATACCAGCCCTACCCGTCACAGTCGACTAACACGTTAGCTCGAAGTGTGCCAAACGCACATTGCATTTTATACAGGGCTTCTAAATCCATAATTCTATATAACAATATCCCTTTTGTTTTCACATGATTTACTCACTTCTTGGAGTTGTTTCTCCGGAGTGTTTGAGGAGAGGGCTCTGCAGCGCTGATAATACTGGTCGTGGACGTCCTCGATGACATCCTGCGCAGTTTATGCCTTTTGTCTTCCACCGCCCCTCCACTTACTTCTTCATTTTCTTCCATTTTGCAGGAGGCTTCGTTTGTAAATCAATTTTACCGAGACGTAGTTATGGGGAAGCGAACAAACGACAAAGTCCAGACGTACGAAAACTGGCCCGATGTGTATAAAGAAAGCAGAAGATCGATGACAACAGAACACACACCACGGCGGAAGTTTGAATATGGCGGATTCTTAAAAACTGACCAATCAGGAGAGGTCTCAGAGCTCGGCTGCTAGGATACTCTGAGGTGGGAGGGGCCAAGGAGACTTCCGTAAAACGACCGTGAATGCAGCCTCATGTTTTGTTTTGTTTTTTTACCAGCGGGGAATAACGGGAAATAAACAAACTGCAAAAGATATCGTGTATAAATACATTCTCTGTTATCAATGAATTAAACAAGAGTGGATTGCATAAAACAGAAACTATCAATTCAGCGTGGAAAAATAGAAATACAACCCAGATTCCAAAAAAGTCGGGATGCTGTGTGAAATGAAAAAACAAAATGCAATCATGTGCAGACAAACTGGGTTTACCAACATCGGTTTTACGACGTGTTCCCGAGCCCACGTAGTAATATCCATCATGTGTTGTGGACATCGCTCCATCCTCGCTTGTGAATGACTGACCCTTCATACCCAATCATGATACCATCACCTGTTACCAATAAACCTGTTTACCTGTGGAATGATCCAAACAGGTGTTTTGGGGGCGTTCCTTGTGAATTTTGCCACACCCGTCAGTGTGTGTGTGAGCTCAGCTGGGGGCCTGAAGTAAGAGAAAGCATAGACTTACAACATTACAGAGAAAACAAAAGAGTAGTTTGGAAAATGTCTCATTTGAATACTCGTTTGTGTGCAGAGACAGGGATGTAAATATTATGAAAATGAATGTTATCATATAAATATTGCATCAGGGTGTTTGCCTCTAACTGCTCTCATGTTTGATGTATACTCTACAACTCTACAAATTTTCATTTCACTATAAAGTCAAACACTGGATGAAAACTATGATGTCATTAATACCTTCCAAATTTATTGGCATTTCATCAACATAAGATATCATCTCAAGACTGGTGATATGCAATCAACCTCTTCTTATGCTCCATTTAAGGGTTAGATTTTATAGATACACTGTGTGCCTGTTTCACCGTCCCCTATAGGGCAACCTGACCATCAGTCAAACAGGACACGATGAGCTCCGTGGACCCTATAGCTCTGTCCTTCACGAGCACATGATCACCTCAATGGGGTCATCCATTCCACTTTAATCAACATCCCTGTCGGCCACATGAAATGTGGTGCCTGACATCACTGCTGTATAGTGTCTTCATAAAGTCTGGGTGGAGAGGCCATTTTGACATTGCTCCTTATGGAACAAATGTACTGTATCTTCATACTTGTGGCTAACAAAGAATGATTTGAACATCTACAGTTCCATGACTATTTTGTCTACGGTTTCCAAGGTCAAGAACGAAATGAATCTTACTTATTTGCTCCTTTAAGTCCATGACATGTTGAGTCTTTTCAACATCTCGTATGCCATTTATTTTGACAATTGACCATTTCAATTGATTTCAGATGAATCTGGAAAATCTTGAGTGAACCTTGAGAAATAAAGCACTTATCTCCAGTTGACAGAGTGAAAGGAGACCAGGGACGTGCAGTGTAGCTGCACTGAATAGCTTTATTGCAATTGAGTTATTTTTTTCTGACTGTGAGGTGCTTTGACATCCATGAAGAACACAACAAACACCATAAGAGAATTTTAAACTTTTATTACATCAAATACATGTTAATTTCATATTTTCTAAATATGTATATCAACCTTTGGTAACAGCCAGAGAAAAAGTAAAAGGCTGAATTCAGGACTTTGTGATTCTTCTCTACTGTTACACTACATCTTTGCATTTACCATCATTTCTTAACTGGAGGTTATAGCCACTGTTCAGGAAAAGTTATATAGTAAGTGGCTATTGACATAGTGGATTTTAGTTGCTTAAATGTCCAAAGTGCATTAAACGACAAAGGAAATTCATGATAAATACATGTTTGAGTCAATGGGAGACACGGAGAGGGAAAGAAGACTTAACATGAAGCAGGACAGCAGCTGTGACCAGTTAGTGAACAAAGCAGGAGACTACAGTAATGTATACAAATGTGACCTACTTTTGGGCATTAAAAGAAGATCTCACATTTCAGTCTATTCATGTACAACGTCTGTACATGCTGATCGTCCACCTCCCAAAACACTGATTTCATATGGTGCTAGAG
The DNA here is from genome assembly GCF_051107435.1 of Chaetodon auriga. Taxonomy (NCBI): domain Eukaryota; kingdom Metazoa; phylum Chordata; class Actinopteri; order Chaetodontiformes; family Chaetodontidae; genus Chaetodon; species Chaetodon auriga. The sequence continues at coordinate 8,780,643 of NC_135079.1, read as the reverse complement.
ACTGGGTACAAACATCTACGTCACCAAATGAAATCAGTTTCTGAGTGCAGTTAACAAGTCTTCTGATTCGATAGACTGTGCATTATGCTGGAGACATGCAATGCAAGACAGAAAAACAGATCCTTGATATTGTGTAATATGGACTGCTGAGCCATGTGTGGCTAATCGGGCGCAGATGTGGGTCAAAAGTTGCGGTTGTTTGAAGAGGGCAGCTGTCATGTATTTGCTGCACGGTGGCCCATTCTCCAAACGAACAGCAGAGGGTGTGGTTACACTGAAAGCCAGAGGCAAACCAGTCGCCTAGAGGTGGAAGAACATTTTCAGGTGAACCTCAAGAAGTTCAAGGGGTATTCTGACAACGACAGCATCAGCAAAGGTTGGAGGAAACCCCCAGTTTCTCCTGGTACTCCACCCACCTGGGTCAGCAGGCAGCACCAGAGTCCTCCACTGAAGACCAAACTCAACACAAACAACAACATCAGGTGTCAGAGCAACATACATCAGGATACCTCTCAAAAATTTTATTTTTGACTGAGATGATATTTTAGCATTGGTACAGGCACAGGGACACCTGGAGAGAGGCAGGAAAGGCAGGGCAGGGAGAGCAGGGATGACATGCAGCAAATGGCCCAGTGCAGCCAGCTCACGCTCTACCTGGGGAGCTGCTGGGAAGGACGTCTTTAAAGGAACAGTTTGACAATTTGTGAAAAGTGCTTATTCACTTTCTTGGTCAGAGTTAGATGAGGAGATTGATGCCACTCTGATGCTAGTGCGCAAAACAAGCTACAGTCAGCAGCAGGTTAGCTTAGCTTAGCATAAAGACAGGGACCAGAGGGAAGAGCTGCCCTGCTCTGCCTTAAGGTACAAAAAAAATAAAAAAAATATCCTGCCAGAATCTCGGAAGTTCACAGATTAACATGCTATATCTCACTCATTTAATTCATCCAAGAGTTGTGGTTTTATAGAGAGGTATGCATGATGATTTTTGGGGTTAAACAAACAAGATATATATGTTATTCATCGAGCTTTAGAGAGCTGGTAGCTGGATTTATGCTAAGAGAAGCTCATCGGCTGCTGACAGGTGAAAACATCTCGTCTGGTGATTTCCAAAGGTAAAAAATATCCACCTACCACCACCTCTAAAGCTCACTAAAACACTTTGGGCTTTGTATGGATTAAACAAAGAGATATAATATGTTAATCAGTGAGCTTTAGAGGTGGATTTTCTCACCTCTGTTTCTCGCTGTTGTTTATGCTAAGCTAAGCTAACTGGCTGCTGGCTGTAGCTTCATATTCAACGGTCATGAATAAGAGTGGTATCAATCTCCTACTCTAAGTCCACTAAGCCAAAGTATGAATAAATCCAGAAGGGTAAACACCTCAGTGCTGCTCCTTTCACATCAGTCATCATCTTACAAATCCTCCATTCAGGTTAGTCTGTAAAGTTAAAACTGGTCAAAAATGTGAAACAACAGGTACAACACAGACACAGCAGCAAGTTGGCTGGCAGAAAAGCAAGAGGCGGATAAAAAAAAAACTCTGCAGTGGATAGTGGTATCATCAGGTCTGAGCTGTAGAAATAACCAGGAAACTGTTGACATTAAATGTGCGACATAAAGGTATCAGGTCTAGCAGGTCTAATCCACCACAGGAGCTATGACTCATGTTTGTTCCCAGATGGCTGCATTTGAACGGGAGCTGAAGCGGGTGAAGGTTTATCATATGGCACACTTCATCACACCTCCTCTTCCCCTTCCTCTCTATCATGTTCACAGGCCAAATCTCATCTAAAGAGACATAAATACAACACGCAGAGACAAAAAGATATACAATAATACATGCTTCCATTCAAGGGAGAGATTTGTCGCAGCGCAATCTCGCCACATCACAAAAAAAAAAAAAAAAAACAACCCTGGATGAGTTAAGGGAAAGGAAATTAAATTCTACCCTCCTCTGGGTTTGATGGTAAATGCTCCGCATCAACAAACTGGGATGATGACTGAGCCACAGCTAAACGAGCGAGACCCCGGGAGGCATCCAAAGAAACTGCAGTCATCAATTTGTCTCTCATCACTCCAATATTTTTGTCTGGAGTCATCATGCACCCATGAATTCAGAGCATGAGTCAGTCAGTCATCACTCGGATATGAGGAGCAGAAGTCGTAGGAGATTCTGCTTCATGGAGGGAGAGGATATCATGATTGTAACATATTGTTCCCTTGAGATCTTCCTGAAGGTGGCATGTATCTTGTTGCAGCTTCATGTGCGTATCTGACTGAATGCTCCTAAGTGAGTTCACACCTAGGGCAAGCAGAGCAATTATCCTTAACGGCGGAAGGTATAACCCCATGAATATGTGCAATCATGTGCTCATGAGGCAGAGAGATGAGGAAGGAAGGAGGGAGTGATTTGAGCAGAAAGGTTTCCTATTCATCATGACATGAACATGGAGGTTTGTTCACAAAGGCAAAGCAGAACTGACACAAAGGTTCCTGAAGCATTGACTGATGAGCCAGGTCAGTTTGAAGCTCAGCGGGTGAGGGGAACATGCGTCAACCTCACCTGGGGGTGACTGAAACTGGTTATTTGAAGCTTTTACTCTGCAAAAACAGCACTTTTATGTTGCTACAAAGCAGAAAATCACAGATGGATCATTCTCAGATGATCTGCACCCAATGAAATGTCTTTGTTACTCATGTGACGTGCTGACACGTCTTAGCATCATCAACCTGCTTCCTTTGGGTTAAAGGCGTAGTTCAACATTAAGGGGAATTGTTCGCACTTATTTGCTTTTTTGCCAAGAGTTCCATAAAAAGTTTGATACTGCTCTTACATCTGTCTGGTACATATGAAGGTATAGCCAGCAAGCAGTTAGCTTAGCTTAGCATAAAGCAGTGGGAAACAGCTTGCTTGGCTAGCCAAAATCCAAAAATGGCATGTTGTGATTTTAGTGAGCTTTAGAGGTGCTGGAAAGTGGATTTTTTTTTACATCTGCAAAGAGCCATGCTAGCCATTTCCACCTGGTTCCACTCTTTATGCTAAGCTAAGCTAACCGGCTGCTGGCTGTAGATTCACATTGAATAGACAGACAACATATAACTATTGCTTTAAGAGAAGTGTGATAGGAATCTACAGGATGCTGTTAGGATCAGAAACCCTGTAAGGCTCTGGGCATTCGGCCAGATGGAGGAAACTCATCCCCAACTGCTGCAAACTATACGACTCTGGATTTAAGATTAGTCAGTCCACCTCCTTGTCCATATACTGTCTATGATGTCAACACTTAAAGCGAGATGTGCGTCATGTGCCAAGACAACAACTCTGCCTCCTTTACTTAAAGCAATCAACCTTGTGACAGATGAGTCATATTTCCTGGACTTTTCATTTTGAAGAGGCAGCTAACACAAACACCAGTGGACAGCCTCCCGTTTATCAAAACATATATCTGTCTCAGCACGGTGATGGCTATGTACGACAGCAAGTGCATAAGAGAAAGGGAAATTGAATTACTTTTGTCAAAATATGGAAATAAATGTCACCGTACTTGATGTTGGAGGATGAGTAACCAGGGGATTTTAGAGACTTGCCGCTCTGCCGTTAATTAATCTGAACCTTTATCGCCTTGCCTGAGATCAGTGACTGGGAAGACAAAGGAAGACTTCATCACACGAAGGATTTAAATGACAGAATGAGGTTTGCAGGGAGTGTGTTCAGTAGCTATATATACCCGCACCGATGTAGGACAGGATCCAGGTGTGGTCACCTGGCACTCACATATGCAACACTTAGATATGAGACCAAGAGAGCACCGTAAAGACAGGAAGTACTGCGTGGACATGCATACACGTAAGAGAATTTAGTATAAAGGAAGTTGAGCCTTGAAAATCAATTGCGCACACTTGCAAGGGGCACATTTTTCTGAGCGTACAGAGGCAGAGTGTTGACTGAGAGGGCTAAGAGACAGAAGGACGACATCTGATGCATTTGAGATCACTAGATACGAAGCCTCCATGCTGGATCTCCCTCCTGAAAAGATGACTGGTTAATTTCCTCCAAGCATCAACACAAACCTGTTCATCTAGTTCTGGGCAGAGTTATTTCGTTTCTCAGTTAATACATTTAAGACACGAAGAGGAAGAAGAAGACATGACAAATCAGTCACTCAGCATGGCTACAGGTGACTGTGGTGAAAAAATAGACGGAAAGTGAAACTGCTACATCACTTCCCCATAAAATAAAATTGTGCAATTAAACACAAATTGTGAAACAGTAGGACTGTAAGCAAAACAGCATCTGACTTTATGACAATAATTGAAAAACATGGGTCCAGTGATTAACACTAACCTGTTGCAAATGATCCGTCACTCACCGCACGATGCGTTATTTCCTCCCTGGAGAAATTTCCACACTTGGCTGCTCCGACTGAAAGCTGGTCCCGTCCCGTGCTGCACACAAACGTGCTGTATTATGCTGTAGGTGCTGAAGTCCTCAGGCTTGTCTTCTCTCTATATGAGTGTGTGTGTTTGTGAGTGTGTGAACGCACTGAGCGGCTGAGGAGTTATGAGATGGAGATGCCAGGGAGAGCACAGCCCTCTCTCCTCTCTCTCCTCTCTCTCTGCTCTTTACAGTCAGTGTGAGTTGTTCATCTACTGCTCTGCCAGAGTCATTATTGTAACTGTGAGTCAACCCGGGCTCCCACACACACACACACACAGAAACACACATGCACATAGACACAGATGCACTCCATCAAAATCTGTATTTACAGTAAGTTATAAAGATGCAGACAGCAGAGATATGACTGGTTTGCAAGCCTTTGAAGATAATTAACCATACTGTAAATCAAATTTACAGTAGCAGCTCACTCTCGCTCACACACACACACGCACACACACATTACACACCCAGCATGACAAAGCATCCTTGCTCTCGCCAACGCAAACAAACAATTACTCCATTTACACACTTCACCCACATAATCCTCCAGATTTATTTCCTCCATGCTTGTACATGACCGGCACTGAAATGCTGTGAAAGCAGCACATGGCAGCATTTTTCCTTTGTTTCCCTCATTTAGGATTAGACTCCTGACCTCCCTCAAATAAGCAAAATTAATTGCGTGTAAAGAAAACAATGAGCCTTAACTTGAACTATCTAATTATTAGCAGAACAACGCAGCTTATACAAACTTCCTCCTTGAGCAAAACCACACAAACTGAGGAATTCCCCGGCCGAGGGGTGACTGAGGGATGAAATAGTATCCGTATGGTGCTGGCAGGTGAGAGGGCAGGACTCACAGAGCAGGAATCTCACCCTGCATTCCTCTGCTGTGACGGGAAATGGAATAATTGTGCCTCTGTCAAAGACCAAAGGCAGATTACACACACATGCACACATAGGCCCAGCCCCCATCAGCCCGCACGTGCTTCCCTTCCCGGCATCCGTTCCTATATGATGAGTCAGCTGACCACACGATGAGTCGGCTCCCTCTCCGCCTTTCATCCGTCCATCCTGAAGATGCCAACGGAAGTGCCTGAGAGGGCTGACTCACATCAACTTCTCACCCCGGTCTCACCCCTCCTCATCATCACTACAACAACATCCACTTTGATCCTGCTGTCAATCATCCAGCATCCGCCCACTGCGCGTTGTGCACCTGCTGCTCTCCGACCCTCCACCTCCTGCCTTTCACTTGAACGCATCCTTACGGCTGTCGTGAATCCGCAGCGGCAGCAGCATCGCAGGGGATGCCTCTCCAGAAGTCCACAGTCCCGCAGCCAGCCTCCGCCCACCACTCAACATCCTGACCAACCTCGCACGATGATCCCTGATCCTAAGACTGAAAATATCTCTCCTTTCAACAATGAGAAGCACTCAGTGTTTCTCCTGCTGTTTGTAAAAACTCTGACAACCAGCATGCATACAGACGAGCTCTGATATACGCTCATTAAATATGAAGCTACAACCAGCAGCTGGTTAGCTTAGCTTATTTTAGCCCAAAGACCACAAACAAGGGGAAACAGATAGCATGGCTGCGCCCACAGGCAAGAAAGTCCGCCAACCAAAAAACATAATATGAAAATGACAAGTTGGGGTTAATGACGTGCTTTGGTGTCGTTGGTGAGGTTGCCAGGCAACCAGCAGATACTCCAGGAAGTCACAGCACCTGGCCAAGACCAGCTAACAGACAACTTTTTTTCTAGGAGAGGGCGAGGGAATAACCCGCCCTACTCTACCTCTGATTGGTTAACCTGATATCCTTACCCTATCCTATCCAATCATCATTCTCTAACCAACCCAAACATGGAAGGCGAGCAGACGCAGAGTAGGGCGAGTAAACCCTTCGCCATCCTAGAACAAAAGTAAACAGGCACATTGTTCCTCGTCAAACAACATGTTGCATTTTTAGTTACACACGTGTTTTTACACCTAAATCCATTCTTAATGCTAAGCTAAGCTAACTGACTGAAACTTCATATTTAGCATACAAACATTACAGTGGTATCAACTTTCTCATCTAACTCGTTGCAAGAAAGACAAGAGGTGAGCTTCCTGATGTCCAGCAATCCCCTAAAATGGCTGTAATTAATACTTTTATCACAGTGTTTACAACAGTGTTTTGAAAGACAATGTGAACACAATGTGCATCTGCAGCTTCCGCCGGCTTTGTCAGACTTTATATTGAGTTTAAACTCATTGTGTAGCTGTCCAGCCCACAACTTTACTGTTTTGATTCAGTATAACTGCTCTCATAGTGCCATTTTTGGCTGCAGCCAGCAGCTGTTGCAAAAAACCAAGAGTACTGTACCTGCTTACCACCAAACCACAGACAGACACAGGTAGCGAGAAGCAGGTGAGCACAGTAGAGCGATCAGCCACTAAAGAACCATAAATTTCACTCAGGAGTTGGTGGAGACCAAAGACAGAGTTAAAAAAAAAAAAAAAAAAAAAAGAATACTGATCGAGTGGGTGAATTTGTTGCTTTTCCTGCAAGACTCATCCTGATTTGCCCTGCTCTGCCTGTGATTGGCTTACTCTGATATTCTTACCCTTACCTGAACCAATCTCACTCCCCATGCCTAAATCTACCCAACCCAGCCAACAAAGGCAGCGAGTAGTAACCAATCAGAGCAGGGCGAGTCTTGCCAAAAAAGCAGCGGCATCCATAGTAACATAGGAGGGTTTTTGATGCATTATTTGGAATGTATTTTGAAAAACTACCCAATAAACATTAAGTTGCAAAAGCACCAATGATACACAGTTTGTATGTCTTTGCATTAAAAATGGACTATGTAGCACCTGTGCCCACGTGGGCTTGTTAAGATAACATCCAATCAGACGTCACACTCCCTCAGGTTCAGTAGGCAACAAGGCGACAAGAGAACACAAAAAAAACAAGCAGCGTTATGTAACAATCCTACTCGAGTCGTCTCAGGCTTCAAATGCGTCCTTGGTAACAATCACTATAGCACCACCAATGAAAGGACAGGATTGCATAACCACAAACTCAATGCCTTCCAAAACCAGCTAAATGTAGCAGATCTAAACCCAGACATAGCCTGTACAGTGCAGGTGACACCGTGAGGAATATGATGCTTAAATCTTTATCTTTCAGCCTTAGTGTGATTAACATGGCTGACCTGCAACCCTGCAGCTTCGTCACATTGTTTTGTTATTTCAGCAAAGCCATACGCACACCTCCCACACCAACAGCGAAAGAGATGAAGAGTTTCCCTTCGAGGGAGCAACATGTCCTCAATCTTGCAACATGCATCTGATAATAAATGTTAATGTGATGCTGGTGAAGACAACAGGCCAGGCAGTCCTCTTTATGTAAGTGTAATGTGAGTTACTTTGTGGTGTTTTGAAAAACACTGAGTGGGCGATGAGGTTAAACTGACGGGGTTTTTCTCTGTGGAATAAGAGACTGGACACACAAACGCACATGCACGCACGCATGCACACACAAGTACACTCACATTTGTACTTTTATCCATGTGAGGAACCTCACTGACATAATACATCCCTAGCCCTAGCCGACCTCAGCCATCACAACTAAATGCCTAACCCCAACCCCAACCTAACCCTTAAAACTAAGTCTTAACCTTCAAACAGCCCTTGAAAGTCTGTCTTACATACCACCTTCTTTCCTTTCTCTTTTATTTTGTCCTTCTAAATACAATCTATCACCTCATATTCATTCACGACTCACAGCCTTCAGAGAAATGCTGCAATTCCTCTCTTTTTACCTGCACAATGGGCTTAGAGATCTCACAGAGGGATGTTTATCAAAGACAGAAATATGCAGAGTAAAGATTGTTTTCAACTTCTGGATCTGCTATTTGACAAAAGGAACATCTTATATCAAACACGTAATTCCATTATGAAACCAAGATTAATGACAGAAACCCAGTTTTGAACACGCTCCACCACCTGTCAACAACCTCTTGAATATAACAGTTGATATTAGAAGTGATGATTGGCTATGGAGGAGTTTGGATATACACTGCCACAATACTGTATAGTGAGAAAAAAACAGGCTTTTCTAGTCATTATTGTAAGCAGAACCATCTTTATTGTCGTTCCATAACAGTTAAAGTTTAGCTGATGCTGTTACATTTACCATTTTGACGAAGCTGTGACAAAGCAAATACTGACTGGCATCTGGGAAACAGCTACAGAGCGAGGGCACAAGAGTTAGACTTGTAGTTCATTATTAGCATTTCAAGAATTGTGAGAATTCAAAATGTTTGGTTTGATTCAGCCAGATGCAACAGGATGTAATTTGTTTCAGGTTCGCAAAATAACAGATTTCACTTCTGAAAAATTTATCACTGAAGGAGAGGAAAGATAACTTTTGACATTTGTTTTCAGGTCAGCAATCCACTGGGATGAAACTGGTGTTTATCATGTACAGCCAAGGTGAAGGATCAGGTTGGCTGTTCTGACTCAAGGCCAGTTTGAAGCCGTGGCTGCCAGCTTACCTTCACTCCAGTGTGGACCCAGGACAGATGATGAGCATTTTGACCAAATGTGGTGCAAGGAGAGGATAAATGTGCAGCAATTCAGCACAGCTACCCAACTAGAACAAACTCCCACCATCAGCAGCAACAGCTGGACCCCAGAGGAGGAGGAGGAGGAAGAGGAGGCCTCATCAGCCAGACAGCAGCCAGTTACTGCTCATGACTCCGGTCCACCCGGAGCAGATCGGCACACAGGCCCTGGCTAACACCCAGAATCACTTCAGCATCATGGAGCTGTTTGCTCATCTGATGTAAGACAGAGTCATGGTAAAGTCAGAAGAAAATATAGAAATACAGCCAAGACTGAGGGCATTATTTGACTGGCCACTTGGGGGCAGCAGAGAAAAAGTTTAAACACTGACATACAGTATAAGGCCAACGTTAGCAAACACTCACCTATTTACACATCCAGCGGACGCTCAATAAGAATACTTAGAGTTGTGATTGACGTAATTTCAATAGTCACTCTCCTTTTAACTGTCTTTTGATCTCCGCTGTCCTGAGAGTCTCTGCAGGTAAATGCTCCCACCTGTGAGTTGCTAACTTTTGTTTGTCATTTGGTGACGGGCAGGTAGTTTAGTCTCAACACATCAGCAATAAACACTAACAGTGAGCAGAGAAAAACTGTTCTAACCTTTCCATATTTGTATTAACAAGAAGTCAGACTAAAGGTCAAACAATTAATCAAACAACCAGTCCGTCAATGATCAATCCATGAATCCTGTGAGACGAGAAAGACCAGCAGCCTTTTGCCATAAACCATAACAACCAACAAACACTGTGGTTTCTCCAGAGGCTGGAAAAACAGAGTGCACAGAGGACCATTTTTCCATGTTTGCATTACATGTTTGTGCTTCATTAGATAGTAAAAACAGATCAAACACACACAAATGCACTAACACATTTAGAGCCGTGCTATTTTCACAAAGCAAGGGTGTATTCAAACGTAATTACATAATGTTTAACACACACCACTCTTGTGCATAAACACAGAAAGCCACAGGCAAACACTGAGGAGTTTGGCCGCTGCTTCCTCTGTGGCTAATGAAAGAACTTGACGTCAGGTCTGGTCTGCAGACCACAGCTTCACTTCTGTTTTACTTTCCTGGTTTTTCTTGTACAGCGAGTGGATGAGGCTGGACGAGGCTGATGCTCTGAGCTGCAAGGGTAAAGCAAACACTTTAACATCAGCCTCGATCCATCACTGTTTGGAGGAGTCCTTCTTGAAGGCACGCACATGAAAGGAAGCGGTTACAGAATCCGATAAAATAAACCAGATTTATACCAATGAATCTTTGACAAACGACCAAATACAAGTAATGTGTAATCAAAACACCAGAACAAGTCGACCTGATGCAGTGAGACTGAAAATAAGAGGGCCTAATGTTCAAAAGCTGCATGCAGCTTTACCTCTTCAATGTAAACATTTTAGGAACCAGCAGAACCAGTCATGTTTTCAGCTTGACAAACATACAATGATCAAGTTATTCAGGAAGTCTCCAAGTCTGTAGGACTTTCTCAGTCTAGGTGATGTCATTCTTTAATTTAACCCCTTGCATGTAAATGACTGAAATTGTTTTGTTTTTTTAACACACATTTCTCTATATGTCTACAAACACACACACACACACACACGCACACAACCACACACACGCAAACACTCACTTCCTCTTCATATCGACCAAGACTCAGTGAACCTAAAATTAGATGAGACGAACACTCACATGTTAACAGACACGCAAGTCCTTGATTTAGCTGCACTGTGGTTTCACCAAAATTAGGAGCAGAAAGACACGAGATTTGATCATTTTCATTTCTATCAGCTGACACAGAGGCGGGTGATGAAATTTAACTGACCACAGTTAAAAAAAAAAGTATTCTGAAGCAGTTGTACTTTATTTATAAGTATTAAGTAAAGTAAAAGTTCCCAAAAGTAAATATAGCAGTTTAAAGTAGATAGACTTGAACCAAATGCAATATAGAAATACTGCAGACATATTTATTACACTCACAAGATGGCATTCTGCATAATGAGTACTTTTACTTTTGATAGGGTAGTTTAAGATTGTTGGCTAAACGCTCTTGTTTTTGGATTGCTGCTAAGACTCGTTCACAGGCAGAATGGCGGGAGACCAGTCACTTAACTCATCCAGCTGTTTGAACAATGATGAATCAGTGACTCTATCAACAAGGAATAACTTCCTTCCTTTAGTGAATGATGGCAGATAAGCATGAAGAAGCAATGAGCAGCAGCCTGCTCAGTTGCAGGTTGAAGCCCTCTGCTGGTGACACTGTTGTAGCTCCTGCAGCATTTGGAAATCTTTGTTACAGACAGCGACGGTCTGGCCTGTATTTATCATTCATTAGACATTTATGAAGTGACTTAATCCTACTTAACAGCAAAGTGTAAGAGTAATATTTAAGAGCAACTCTGTTCAGGATTTACTGCATATCTGAGCTGTTTTTCACTCTTTTATAATAACCATGTTCTTCCTGCTAAATAGGGATTAATAATGAAAAACCACTAATTTTGCTGTTAATAGATGAGAAACATTGGAAAATTATATAATAAAGAGAGTTTTGCACATTGACACATGCAGACAGTAAAGATAGAAGCTTTATTCTGTTGTTTGACTCATAATAAATACAGAAAATGAAAAGTTTTGGAACATCCTTGCAGATATTATTCTTCATGATAGTTAATTACTGTGTATTTTACACAATCACTCCAGTGTTGCAGCCATCTGAGGCTCTTTAAGCAACTTAAGAGACCTTTGGAGATTACTTAAATTTAGGAAAAAAATTTAGGTTGTAAGAAATGTGATGAATGGGTTTTATTCTTAAGTTTGAAAGTTGTTTTTTTTTTTTTTTTTTTAAACTTTAATCTTTAACTTCAATACAGGCCCTGATCTTCAGCAGAGTTTTATAAGCTGCTTTTATTCTAAGACTTGCTGTTGGAGACGTGAAAGTGAAGACGGAGCTTTTAATCTTCAGCTGCCAAGAGGCTGAGTGAGCTCTCATCTCATCCATGGGCTGGTGGACGATGAGGGGAATCCATGAAGGATTTCCTCAGAACTTCAGTGGCATGAAGACGTCTTTAAAATCCTCTCAGAAAAACTCCCACCCAGTGTGAGTCCTGCACCGTGCATGACTTTACCTCCCAGTATAAATAATTCAGGCTCTTTGCTGATGTTGAACAGCTGGGACAAACCACAAAAACAAATCTAAGTATTAGAGGTGCATGAAGAACATGAAGGCCGTGGATAATCACCACTAAAGTGCCCTTGAGAAAGGTACTTTAACCTCCTCCAGCAGTGGTTGGTTGACACACCTTCCATTGTTTCATATCAGTGCCTAACCAGAGTGCTTAGGTATGGTTCAATTTAATGCATAACATCTCGTTTGTGTTCCATACTCTGTGTGGTTTATTGCTTTACTTTGCTCGTTATCATTAAATATATAGTTGTGTCTCTCTTAGTGCATCTCCAGTTCTTTTGAATTGTGTTCTGTTTTGGACATATTTTTTGACTGAATAAGGTCAAACCAATGACAGTGAGTTTGTCTTAACTTTAAAACAGTACGTTGACTTCTAAAGAAAACAAATTTACCTCCCTGTACTTTGTCATCTTGGTTTTATAAAGCAACATGCTGCAGAGAAGGAAATCAATTTAACAGCCCTCAAACTTAACGTAAATGAAGGTTTTCAGTGGTTTTGTCATCCGTTATCTCCTCAGGCGTCATTGTCAAGGGTATTATTCTGAACTCTGACTACACGCCTTTTTTGAAATGGTGCAATCTACAATAATCCACCAGAGGGCAGCAACCACCTGCCATTACTTTCTCAAACTGCAAAACATTTAAGGCATTATGTGAAGAAGTTCAAAAACAAAGTTTATTGAGACTGATTGTTGCATGCACCAGGAAAAAGCCCTGAAATAATTTATGCACAATACAAAAACCTTAAACATGTGCCGGTCTTTGTTACTCCACACTCTTCTCATTAAACAACTCGTCCATGCATCTGCAATCTGACAGTAAGCTTTCAGACCTTCAAGGCACGTAGAAATGATCATTTACCTGGATCCCTTTCAGTATACATCTCACACAAACACTTGAGTTCACACTGCAGTCAAAAAGAAGAAACACTTATGACAAACTTAAATCTTCTGCTCCTTTGTTGTGTTTTGCCTCTTTGCCAAAGACAAACATCTGTTATCGTTGTGGCATAATCACTTTCAAGATGATCCATAGAACCAGAGAGATTGCAACAATGGCACCCAAGCTAAAGACCAAGCCGCTAATGTTTGAGACACGACTACCAGACTAGACTACTGGTCCAACTGGCCAACATGGCACTTCTGCTTCCTCTGAATGTAAAGGCTGGAATTGACCCTGCTGTGTATCCTGTAACTCATCTGTTAATTGAATTCTGTGTATCAACTTTTCTTTGCTGTAACAGTAAAGCTGTCAGAAGTCAGCGTCCTCATCGAGCCGTCCGGATTAACCTCCAGTGCTCAATTTATTCTGCAGACGGAGGAGAGAAATGGGTTAAAATGCTACCAACAATAAATCAAAGTTAGCGCTGAGGAGTGAAGAGTGACGGCGGGAGAGGTCAGAAATCATTTCAGATACACTGAGTCGTACCTTTTTGGCGTTGTCCACACACTGCATGTAGGCCGTGGCGATGCTCGAGCAGGACAGAGTCTTTCCTGTGTTCTCCCTGTAGCATTTTAAAATCTGACTCTGCAGGTCACCGCACAGCGGCTGGATATTAAGACGCCTGACAGAAAACAAAAAACAGACATGCAAATATAAAACATGCTGGTTTGGTAGTTAATATCACATTCAAAGTCAAACATTGTCTGTAAACACAGTTAAGTGACTGCATTCTGTTTCTATTTGTTTTAAACAGCGTCCAAACTTTTTTGGAATCGGCGTTGGGTGATGAACTTACGCAAAACGGTTGTGAGTCTCCTCTTTGCCCTTCTGGAAGCTCTCAGCGGTCACTTTGTAGAACTGAGCACACTGTCGAGGTAATAAAAACAGTACACATTAACATGAAGGTCAAATATCACAGCAGCAACATACAATCCAGCTGTCAGTTGTGTTACAGCTCCATCTCCTGAGGATGAAAGTTAGCTCAGTTTTTTATGTTTTAAAAGCCGCCTAACTTCTAAGAGGATCTAATTTGTCCAATTAGCAAGGATAAATTTAATCCATAAGCAATAAGACGCACACATCCAGCACAGTCTCTGCTTCAGCCCTCTTGGTCTGGTATGACCAGTAGCATACGGTGGCTAATATTAGCAAGCTATAGATGACTTTAATACTCTTGTCTTACATTATGGAACATTTCTGATTATCCTGTAATTGTCATGTCTTTCCATTGTTGTCAGTAACATTGGCGCAGTTCTGAAAAATGTACATATTCTGACTTTAAACTTACAATGGCAGATTTTTGTGGCCACTTGGGGCAGTAGAAACAGGCTGTGAACACAACATTAACTGTCACCTTTTAAGTTGATATGACAAACATGTTAGCAAACAGCTACTTATTCACACATCCAGCAGTTATGAAGCAACATTGTCATTCATTTCAAGTCATTTGTCCGGTCACCTGATGAATGTAAGCCCAGTATTCACTCTATTTTAGCTCCATATCTGACTTTTTAGCTGCTAAATGCTCCAAATGTTCACCAGCTAGTTGCTAACTGTGTCTGAAACTCACTTTGATAACTGCTTAATGAGACAGGAATATTAACAATAAAAGCATTGGATTTGAACCAACTTTTCAGGGGCTTTAATGTAACTTAGACTTAAATGAGATGTAGGGACGAGGAGCAGTCAAAACTTTGCTCACCTTTGCTTCGAGTTTTGCAACGTGTTCCTTATAGAGAGCGTCTCGTTTCTTTAAATCTTTCTCCCGCTCCTCCAGCTGATGAGCCTGTGTGGGTTTAATGTTACAGTGACATCATCACACCTCTCAAACCAGTATATCCACACCAGTACTACAGGTTATCATTTCATATTTTGTAGGCTTTGATATGCACTTTCCACATGGTAATAAACGACATGCTTTTGAAATCTTTTGTCTCATCGTTAAAGAAATGAAGAGCAGCAAAACACAGCTGTGCATCGGCTGTTTTAAGTGTGATTAGAGCAGAATGAAAGAGAAAAGGTGAGTCATGCATGTATTAATTCTCTCCCATCTTACCTTCAGCTCCATCCACTGAAACAAGGGGGCAAGAGAGAAAAAGGCATTAAGAGAAGGAAGGAACTTCATATTTACGAGAGAGATCCTTTCACATATACAGATCACGCATCATGTTTTCTTGCTCTTACATAAAGCTGCACCATGAGCCTCTGATCCTCTGTCTTCATTCGCTCCTTCATGATGGCGTCCATCAGGTTCTCCGTGTGAGCCTCCTTCTCCGCCTCCAGCGTCTTCCTCACCTGCTCCTCCACCTGAGCTTGAGCTGCTGCTTTGGCCTCAGCGTGAGCCTGAGCCCTCATCTCCTCCAGCCTTCACATGTGCACACACAGACCACGTTTCAATGTCTACATGCAGTGTGATGCATCCCTCATACTTTTCAATACTGAGTGATTAGTTCATTAATCAATGAGTCGATATACAGTAATTTCATCAATAGCAGTTTTAATGTTATTTTTCAGGAAAATTTGCCAAATATTTGCTGATTCCAGCTTCTCAGATGTAAACATTTCCTGCTTTAAGTTCGTTAATTTGTTCTCACTGTCGCTGCAGCTCCTGCCTCCTCTGGCTGATCTCCTCCTCCAGACTTCTCTGCATCTCCTCTTTGATCTTCTGCCTCAACTCTTCCTCCATCACTTCAGGAGAAACGGGCAAAGCTGCACGAAAACACAAAGAAGCAGAAGTTTATTTACTTCAAACTGTTGCTATGATTACAGACATCCACACTGCGGGGATCAGCTCACCTGCTGCGGGTGGTGGTACTGAGGCGACAGCAGGTGCTTCATCCTCCAGGATGGGGGGCAGAGACAGGGTGATGGTGGGCTCCTCAGCAGGTGGAGCTGGATCAGGTAGAGGTTCACCTACAGGTGCATCAATGGGTACGACAGCCAGCTCCACACAGTGAGAGGGCGGAGAGGGCTCTGCAAAGCTGAGCTCTGGAGCAGGAGAGGCTGCTGCCACAGGCTCTAGAGGAGGAGGAGGTGATGGATCCACAGCTGGGGCCACAACCAGAGGCACATCTTCAACTGCAGCAGGTGAGACCACAGGCTCATCAAGAGTCGTTTCCATTTGTGGAGGTAAAAGCACTGCTTCAACTGGAGCTGAAGCAACAGGACAGGGTGGGATTATTGGTTCAACTGGTGTAGATTCAACAGCAGGTGGAGGCTGGACCGTTTCCACTGCAACAGGTTCAACAGCAGCAGGTTCAATGGTAAGTTCAGAGGGCAGAGATGTTGCTGGAGGTTCAGGTGGAGCTACAGCTGCTGTGCACGACTCCACAGGTGGAGGTTCGATGACGTGCTCTGCTATCGGGGGTGTAGATGTGGTTTCTGGCTCTACGTGAGCTGGGGTGAAAGATTCAACAGGAGGGAGGACTACTGGCTCCACGACAGCAGGCGGAGGAGGAGGAGGAGGACATTCAGGCTGCACAGGTGCTTCTACTTCTGGAGAAGGTGCAGCTTGAGGTGGAGGAGGGGCTGAGACAACAGGGTCGGTTAGAGGTGGAGTTTTTGGCGGGGGTGCAGGCTCCATCGCGGTAGGAGGAAGGGAGTGAAACTTTACAGGAGGAGGAGGGACGAGCTTTACAGGAGCAGGAGGAGGTTCCACTGATGGAGGCCTGGATGGGGCTTCCTGAGGAGGTGGAGGGGGCTCAAATGGAGCAGGAGGAGGTGTCGGCAGAGGTATTAAGTGTTCGACAGCGGGGTCGGGAACTGGGGTGGGGGTCTGTGCTTCAGGTGGAGGAGGATTTCCATTGTGTGGGAGCTGAGGAGAGACGAGCTTTGACGGCTGTCTCATCCGTTTGATGACTTTGTCTGACAGCTGAGAAAAGAAGAGAAACACTGAAAAGCTCGAAATAATACATGAAAAATAGCAGCGTTGATTTCATTTTGGATATTTCCGTGTTTGGGGTGTAATGTGTCTGCTGTGTTTGTTTTTATACGCTCTGGATGAACGCCCACATCATGAGTCTGGTCTGACTGTCACACCCTCCTTTGTTTCGTTTTGTTGGGACATATTTGAGGTTTTATCTATTCAAAACTCTCATTACAAATGTGTTTCTCTCTATTATTTCACTCTCAATTTGAATTATGTTTACATCAAAATACTCTTAAAGCACAAAAATTAAAAGTGCTCGTTCTGCAGAATGACCCATTTCAGAATCACATGTTTTATATTACTGGATTATAATTATTGACGCATTCATTTCTTCACCACTTCAATGTCGCAGACGGAAAATTAGGGCTAATTACTTTATAAATAGCTGTGTGGCTTAACTGATAATATCAGAATTGATTTTTTTATTTTGATTTTGTATTAATAATCTAAAGCTGTTCATTTAATGTAGCAGAGTAAAAAGTACAATGTTTCCCTCTGGAATATGGTGGAGTACAAGTAGAAAGTACTCATGTACAAATACCTCCATTCCTGCACTGTTTAGAAGTTCTTTCACAGACTAACAGCTTCTTTATTCTGATGGTTTTGTCTTTTTAAGGATTTAGAACAAACTTCTGCAGTTATATTCATGATTTCCTGGATTATTTAAGCGGCATGTTTATTTTCTCGGTACTGTTTGTTTTTTCCTGTTGTCCTTGTGATAACCAACCATTTTCTTTCTATATTTAACACCAACGCTCCACTGACTTTCAGCACAGCCGCAACATCGGATCGATACTTTTCCTATCAGAGAATCAGCGGGTCTAATCAAACATCTTCCAGGCTTGCACATAAAAAACAAACAAAAAAACAAAAAAAAACAAAACCAACACGCACCCTGCAGGACCTGCGTGCACCGAACATGTTTGAACACTTTCTCCCGCATTCATGCAAAGTCTCCCCGAGCTTCCACTCACCCTGATGCCCTTCACAAAAGTGATTCCTCCGCCTTCACCATCCTCGTGGGACAAGTGACTCGGGCCGTTTCCACCCATCCACACCTGCAGCTGCACACCACGACCAGCACTGCGCGGTGACTGAGAGGGTTTTAATCCACAGCGTGGATCTGCGCTCAGTGAGACCTGACACAGCTGAAACAAGCTGCCCCACCCACCGTCCTCAACAACAGCAACTGCTATTGGACGGAGCCGAACAACGCCTGTCGGGATTGGTCGACATGTCTTAAAGTCAATGAAACGTGAGGGAACATTGTGTCCCAGCCTATAAAATGTATGGAACTTTTCAAACATGCGCTTCTTCTAATGATAAATTATTATTAGTTGTGTTTAACTTCAGCAGGCAGAGAGTGTAAAGATTTATTGTACAGTACAATATAATGTTTCTGTTGACAAATACTGCTCCAATACACCTGAGACACTTTGACACAGAAGTAAATTACAGCCACTACATGATCTTTAAAAATCACCCCTCCGTATAATCAGCCTGTCTCCATAATGCATTCATGTACTGTGTCCATTCAGCGTCACGTCATTGTGTTCAGTGTAAGCATCAGAGGGTAAACATCCAAACAGCATCACACACAGAAGGAAGTTGCACCATGATTTTGCATCGAATGCTAATGTGGTACGAATATTAAAGGACGGTGCTGGTGATATTCTATACTTTCTATTTTTTATGGGCTTGTTGTTGTTGTCAGAAAACTATTAAACACACATCAGTCAGTCACATGTTCCTTCACTGGAATGAACAGAGGCAGTTTATTTTCAGTCGGTCGTAAACACCATCCAGCTGCTGTAGACAAACATTAGCGCACCAACTGTGTATTAATCCGCAGCTGAAAATAGTGCCTTACAAAAGCACTTTTTACTCCTGTTTGTGTAATGTTTGCTGACAGCTGCAGTGTCCAGCTCATTTAAAATGTTTGACCTTTTCTAAAGAAATAAAATTCTATATTTCTGACCTGTTTTTACACCTGCAGCAACTGACCTTTCTGGCCACTTGGGGGGAGCAGAAACAAGCTTTGACATCACATGGACGCATCCAAGACCGCAACTAACAGTTACTTTCATTGTCGACTTAGGATCATTTTCTTTATTATTCGGTTTGTCTATGAACAATCATCACAAAATCTGTGAGCACCAGGTGACTTCATCAAAGGTCTCGTTTTGTCTGACCAACAGGCCCAAAATATTAAATTTACTATAACCTAAGACAGGTTTGGGATTTTTGCTTAAAAAATTACAAACTACTTCACAATTACAGAAAACAGCTGCAGATTAATTTTCTAATTATCAACTAATGAATGAACAGCTGCAACTCCGGATATAATTTCACCTTTTAAGTTGATACGTTGAACTTATTGGCAAACAGTTGTTGATTTACACAATTACACCTGATTAATTTAGGAACAGCTTTGACTCTCATTTAGCTGTTTTGGGTCTCGACCAAATCCTGAGGGGAAATATCTGGCTCGTTCCTTTGGAGTTGTGTTTCTGACCACCTGATGAAGTCCACTGTTCTCTCTCTTTTAGCTCCGTCTTTGGTCTCCACCAACTCCTGAGGGGAAGTACTGAGCTCATTAGCTGCTGAAGGCTCCACTATGTTCACCTGCAGGCTAACTGTGTCTGTCTGCTGTTTCGTACTGGGTAGGTAGCGTCCGAAACCTTTTTAGAGCTGTTTGCTGCTGAAAATAGATCATCGTGAGTCAACAAAAGCAGCAAAGTTGCACTGACAGGGTTGCACGTAGTTTACAACGCGTAGCTGATTTTTGGGATTTATTGACATTAATGAAAATGTAGAATATCAGCAGCTTTGTCCTTTAAACTGTTGTGTGTCTGTATGAGAGGGGTGAACTACAGTCTACGATGGGCGATAAAGTCAGAAAACGAAATGTAACTGTATAAAATCGCTGCAGGATAGTCGACCAAAAACATCTAAGTCCAGCTCAGCGGCTGATTTTCTATTCGACCACCAGTCTCGTCTTCCTCTTCACTCCGCCTTCTTCTCCTTGACGTCGGGTCCACGCAGAGCCGCCTGCATGCTGCTCCACACCTCCGTGTACAGCAGGGTGCCCAGGAAGACCACGGCTGTGCCCACCCAGTGCCAGGGCGTGAAGGGGTTTTGGAAGTAAAGGATGGAGAAGATGAGGCTGAGGAACTTTCTCAGGGTCACTACCAGAGTGACGGTCAGCGAGGCGCACTCTGTGGTCAGAATGAACACGCCGCGGATGCACACGTATCTGAAAGAACGGGTTAAGTCTGAAACAAGAGCGTGAGAAAATGGAAAAAAAACAAAACAAAACCCTAAACTTAAATTCCAAGACAGCCAGCAAACGCAACTATCAGTAGTTAATGTTGCTTTGTCTGTTTGTTCATGGCATATGTGCACATTATTAGCATATCAGAGTGCATTCCTTATTTTGAGGAATATGACAATTAAAGTTATCATTTTTTTCATCTTTTCACAAAACTAAATCTAATAAAACATTTCAGTGTTTCAGAAAGAAAGAAAACTAGATTTACGGCCTCGAGGTTTATTCGTTCTCAAGCTGCATTTCCATCCATGTCTGTTCAGACTCGTATAAAGTATGTAGTGAAGACTCTGAAGGAATTTAAGAAAAAGTATAAAAATGACCTTTTGGATATAAAATATTAGCGTGAAATTTTGACATAATGAGTGTGTGACTTCTTGAGTTATGGATAAAAAAAGTGTGTTTCGTTAAGTCACAGTGACCTTTTTCTTCTGATGTTGTCCGCACTGTTATTATTTAGGTAATAACTGTTAGACCAGATAAATGAATACCAGTGAAACAGTCTATGACAGGATACTGTGTGACGACGTTGACCAGCAGGTAGACCCACATTATCGGCACAGTCAGTCCAACCACGGGAACATCGACAGGAGCTGAGGAACAGAAGACATTTATCAAAAATCTGTGAGTAAAAGACACAAAACGTAAACTTTGCACCCACAGACAGACAAACTCACTGCTTTGACTGAAGTAGACGGAGTGGTTGTAGATGTTTGTGGAGAAGAGCAGGAAGCCCGGCAGAGGTAGGCAGTGCTGCAAAGAGACACAAACAAAACAAAGTCAAATGAAGCTCGAATTTCCCTGAAGCTGCCTGAATCTTTGGGCTTTCTCCTGCGTGTCGGAGCCGAAGGAAAACTCACGTTATAGAAGAGGGCCTCCTTTGAGTGTTTTCCATACTGCTTGTACAGCGTCTCCTGGAAAATGCCCATCCTCGCAGACATCAGCAGGGCGAAGGTCAACATGGCAATGCCTGAAAGGACAGAAATCAACGACCACAGTCAGCTTAACGATGTCTTTTTAATGCTGCTGGTTGTTACTGCTGAATGTCTCTTTTTCCATCGATCATATTAAGTGATGCTTGCAAAATTAGAGCTGATCGTTTAGGCAATCGACAGAAAGGTAATCAAGACTTTTGTGATTCTTTAAGTAATTTACTGAGGAACAATCCGATGCCGAATCAGTAAAGAAACCACTCATCAGTTGCAGCCGAATAAAACGTCAATTTAAGGAGTTTGGCACCCAAAACTCACCTGTGAGCCAGTGCATGACGGCATAAAAGCCTTTCTCTTCTGATCCCTCATTGGCCACATTCTGCAGAGACAACGTCACAGAATGACATCACAAAAGTGGTGGAAAGTTACTAAGTACATTTACTCAAGTACTGTCCTTAAGTACAAGTCTGAGGCACTTTCACTTTGAGGATTTCAATTTAATGCAACTTCATTCAAACTACATTTCAGAGGTAAATACTGAACTTTCTACTCCACTACATTCATCTGACAGGCAGAGTCACTTTAAAAATTCTGAATTAACGAACAAAACATATGATCACTCAAGAAAATATGACATTGAGCTATGGATGAAACTAGCCAACAGTATACAAAGCAGTGAAAATGTGCTCCACCTCTACCAGCTGGGACCATCGCGTGTGTCAAAGCTTCAGTAATAATACTCCAATAACATGATATTCATAATACTTCAACTCCCTGAAAGGGCCCACCTGAAGTACATTTTTCTATTCATACCTTTATACTTGTACTTCCTGCATGTAGCATTTTTACAGAGCAGTATTGCCACTTTCACTTGTAAGAAAAACATGTGAGTACTTCTTCCGTGACTGATTTATGGTGCTGTGGTTTCCACAAAGCAGAAAACACGGACAGAATCATGCTGCTGCATGCTGCTAAGCTGTGGATGAAATTCAGTTATAAAAGATATAGTTCTGCAGAGAACTCACCACTTGTCTGGCAGACATGATGGTGCAGATGAAGATACCAGCTGAAACTAAAGCTATAGACACATATTTACTTGCTGAATACCTGCAGGGTGAGAAAGGAAAAAAGACAAATAACTACAATCCAGCTTCAGATTGATGGACTGTGATGCTTTTCGCACACATGACTTCATCTGGACAACAACTGAGGTCTGATTTCTGTACCTCTTCTTCAGGATGATTATTCCCAGGATCATGTTAGCGATTAGCGATCCCTGCACAGAAACAAGGCAGCAGGTCAAACAGAGGTCAGACTGAAGTGGGGGCGATGGATTTATGTGACAGACAACAGCTCTTCTCACCGATCTGAAGATCATGTGTAACGGCATGGCGATGTTGAAGTTGAGAGCGTAGTTGTTGATCACACTGATCGTGAAGAACATGGTCACCATGATCACATAGTTTCTGCACAAAAACAGACGTGACAGGTTGGTTTAAGTCCGTTCGAGCAGGAAGTTCCAACCCCTTCAATCAGCTGTTTTCTTTACCTTAAAGGGATTGCTGGTTTCTTCCTCCCAAAGTTGGTCTCAAAGATGAAACCTTCTAACGTGATGAATATGAACTGAGCGAAGGTGACGATGTTGCCACATCCTGGAAACTCCCTGAAGAACAAAACAACAGATGAGACTGAAACCAGGCGAGAAAAGATCCAAATTGGACAGTACGTGGAGTAAAGATGTTCAGCTGCAAAACTCTGACTACTTCAAGATAGGACAGGGCAGTAAATGGTTATTTATTGTCCAGTAATTGAGCTGACACTGAAATGTTCAGTTAATTGAGTATGTGGATACTAAATTAGTGTAATCTGGGGAGAAGAGGGTCTTTGAGTACATTTACTCAAGCACAGCACTTAAGTACAATTTGGAGGCAGATTGCTTGAGTACTTCTATCTTAGGGTACCACGACATTTATTTCCCACTGATAGTTACTTATTACTTTTCAGGTGAAGCCTTTTCATATAAATCATACGGAGCAGTTTACAAAAGGAGGCATTAGAAGAGATTATGAAGTACAACTTACAACTTATTTATAAGTATATTATATATTTAGACATTATTAACAACCATAACACCAACAGGAGATATTCTACATAACCAGTACTTCATGTATGGTTTAAGTATGGATGAATATATGTCTGGATTTTATTTAGCAACAGATACAACAGATACAAGTACTACACAAGTACAAGAACATGAAGCAAAGTACTCAGTGGGTCCTAAAGTCACTTTCTGCCTCTGACAAGAAGCTAATTAATCACTGCACATTATCGACGCTTTGTGTTTAGATGCAGAAACAAATCCTCCTGCTGTGGGGATTGAAACAAAACCAAGTTACAGCTGTGAAAAGTTTTATGTAGTAAAAGTGGAGTTCATTGAGTCTGACCTTACAAGCAGCTCCAGAGACACCACATTGCTACAGCATCCGATAAAAACCAGCGCAATGGCCAAACCTGTGGCCATGTTGGTTTCCTGCAGAAGAAAACTCGGAGCAGAATGTGTCACTTAATTAAACTGATTTCTGATCGGTACATATTTGCTAATAACCGGCGCTTTGTGTTTCCTCGGCGGTCTCCGGTTTCCAAACAAACTCCTGCCTCCGTTGAACTCGCTTGAATCTGAGCCTGCACGCTTCCTGATCACGTGAGCTCATGGAAGTTGTAGTCCATTTCTGACATCATGGCAAAAAGAGGGACGCAGGGTCCTTAAAATTACCTATATTTAAGAGGAAACTACACATTAAATACACATATTGTCTGGCCAACAATATTAGGAGTAGATATTAGTGAAATATGAGAGAAATAACGAACAAATACCTTAAATTAGATAACAGCGCAATCACCGCGCAGTCGTGACGCACATAAATGTTCGAAGGCGCATGCGTAAATCAGTATTTTCGTAAAAAGCACATAAAGAGGTCTCACTCTGACCCAATATCTGGATACCAGAAACAACACAGGAGCAGCTGGAGCAGGAAAATGGCTCTTCACTGGGTGTCGAAAATAAGCACAGTCATACGTGGAATCTGAAAAACACTCATATTTGGGTCCCCACGAGCACCAAAACCCTGTTTCAAAAAATAAGTTTAATGGTCAAAAAGTTTTGTTTTGTTTTTTTCTTTCTTTCTTTATTTCTTTCTTTCCTTCTTTTTTTTTTTTTTTTTTTTTTTTTTTCCAGATTTAAGACACTCAGTGTTTTCCAGACGCCCAGCTTGTTCATTGAATAGGTTTACAGAGATATTTTAATGACAAATGCTGGTGGTGAGATGGGCTCAGTACCCTGTCACCCTGAATGGAATAAGCAGGACTGCAAATGAGGGGAGGTCATAGTCATAGTATTAATATTGAAGTTACAGGCAGCAGTAGATTGTATATTAATTGGAGAATTTATAAACCACACCTGAAAGCACCTGTTTAGCTGTCAGAGTCATGACTCAAGGCAGCACTATCATCTGAACTCATAGACGATCTTCGGTGGAAGACGCGTGTGCGTGGCTCCTGAATACGTGGCGTAACAAAGCGCGAGCCCTGCCGTCGTTGCCGCCGCTGAAGTATCAGTTAGCGCAAACAGCCAAAGGAGCAGCTTTGAGTCCATACGAGCTTTCCGTGAGCCGATAAAATCTCCAGCTGTCGCCAAAATGATTTCACTCACGGATTCTCAAAGTAAGACCAGTTCACGTTTCTCTGCCATTCTGTGTTTTTGGTAGTGTTTGCTCGTTAAACCCGGTTTAGCTAAATGTATGAGGTTAGCAGCTCAAACGCCATTGGCTTAGAGCGTCGTTACGTCATGCCGCTGTACGTCACTGATAACGGTGGCTATATTAGAAATAATAATTGATTTTCTCCAACTAACCTTATTTGTATCAACTATCGGTTTAATTTGTCTATTGATTATTTCTGTTAAATGAGTTACTGTCAGTTAACTAAATCACCAGTTTGTAAATGTAGCTGTATTATTGTAAATAGTTGATTCGTCATTTAAGCTGTAAATGTTACAGACTAAATAATGTAAGCATGTTTTATAATTTGCATTTTTATTTAAATGACCATAACAAATACTGGATTGAGCTTAGTGACTCAACTGTTAATTGAGAATTAATTTATCTGTCTGTTGTTTCAGCACTACTGTAATCCATATTTTTTAATGCATTCATTCATGCACTCTGTTTAATTGATATTTTACCCTTGCTTTGTGTCTTAAAATCTGCAGAAATTGGGATGGGGCTGACGGGCTTCGGTGTGTTCTTCCTCTTCTTTGGGATGATGCTGTTTTTTGATAAAGCTCTCCTCGCCATTGGAAACGTGAGTTGATCAATCTGTTGACTAGGACCGACATCTCCCTCATTTGATCTGACAGTCACGCCTGTGATCGTATTGCAGATTCTGTTTGTCTCGGGCCTGTCCTTCGTCATCGGCCTGGAGCGTACGTTCAGATTCTTCTTCCAGAGACACAAAGTCAAAGCCACCAGCTTCTTCCTGGGAGGAGTGTTTGTGGTTCTGATCGGCTGGCCGATCATTGGAGTCGTTCTGGAGATCTACGGTTTCTTCCTCTTGTTCAGGTCAGCTCAAACGGAAAGAAAACCTTTTTGGATTGAATCATGTGAAGTTCATGGTCTCACCCTGCTCTCTCTCTCTCTTAAACAGAGGATTCTTCCCGGTGGCGGTGGGCTTCATCAGGCGAGTTCCTGTGCTCGGGTCTCTGCTCAGCTTACCAGGGATCAGTACAGTAAGTATATTGTGACGATCAATCAGTTGGAAATTGAAGATTTTTGGAGACATTAAACGAGCTTGAGATGGCAAATTCATCACAGAGAACATTTTGAGTCTTTCTATGTGAAACCTTTGTACGTCTATGACTTCGTCAGTGTCCAGGATCAGCTTTAAACTCTGGATTGTGCTTATTTTCTTTCAGCTGGTGGATAAAATCGGTGAGAGCAACACGATGGTATAACAGCGGCTCCTTGTTAATCGGAGGAGAGTTATCATCGTTTCCAAGAGCGACTGTATACTTTGGTCATTGCCACTCCTGAACTGTGAATCCAAACGTCTTTCCTGCACAAAGACACAAGTTTATCTGTGGATGTTTACTGACATCATGATGTTTTGTATCTGACGACCACTCGGATGACGTTACCAAGAGATTTCCTTCTTTTTTTTTTTTTTTCTTTTTTTTTTTTTATTGAAAAGCTGGAAGCAGGCCTCCCGTTTTGTACCATTCCAGCCTGATATTTATGGACTGATAACTTGGGATCACTGGATTAACTCAGCGGAGCTCCTCCAGATCGTGTGCCTCAACAGTCACTGAGAGCTTTTTGTTTGAGCTCCTTTATGAAGTGTTACTGGAATTTTGTACATTAAAAATAAACAGTGTTGAGCCAAATGCGACACAGAAACCTGAGCTGCTGTGGAAAAGGTTTAAGATGCTTGTCGTGGAGACGTTTTACTGTAACTTTTGTATGTGCATACTTGAAATAAAATGTGTCTTTTATAGATTTCTGTTATTTTCTTTGCAGCAGAGATCAGTTTTACATTCCACCCCGGCTAATTAATCACAGTATAATTACCATGGATTCTTCGATTTTACTCAGAAATGTAGCATCTCAGCTCCTGTTTGATGATGACAAGTTTCAGTGCACTTAACATTTTCATTAAATGTATGCCTTCGATAATTAAAACAAAGGGTTTTTATGGAAAGCATTGACGCATCCACCAGCTTCTGCTCCACGCCCACACCCTCAGTGACACGCTGTCATCACATCAGCCTCATTCATAAAATCTGAGCAGTGTCGTCATCAGCTGGTGACCCCGCGAGGAGACTCAGAAAAGTTTAAATGTCTGTCCTGCGCCTTAATGAGCAGCGGCAGCTTTAACACCTGTCACTCATCAGCTGGACGTACTACGTGAGATGTAATTAAGATACCTGTCACCCTCATCGCTGCCGCTTAATGAGGCGCTTTGTTTTCAGTAATCCATCAACAGTGACGGAGGAGGACGGAGCACAAATCATACAAGCTGCAGCCTGCAGGAGAACACAGCAAATAACACTCACGGTAAGCCGCTCACATCATATTCTTCTTATTAGTATTAATTGTTGTATTTTTG
Organism: Chaetodon auriga; assembly: GCF_051107435.1. NCBI lineage: Eukaryota > Metazoa > Chordata > Actinopteri > Chaetodontiformes > Chaetodontidae > Chaetodon > Chaetodon auriga. The sequence goes on along the minus strand of NC_135079.1, from coordinate 8,753,115 downwards.
TCAGTTTGCTTGATTACTTTTTCTTAAAATATCTGAGAAGTCAGAGATGAATTAAAATTTTACTTCACTTTGAGGTCAGATCAATTTAAACAATGACAGTTTATTTAAGTGACTATTTAGCCTTCATAAGCAGCATTAAACATTTAATAAACGGCTTAAAACACACTGAAAAGACATAATGTGATTATGTCATTAACAAACACTTACAATGGGTTTATATGTGCTCACAGCTACATTTTTTTTTTTTTTAAATTAACCTGAATGTCATCCCAGGGTTCAATAATGTCTCTAATGGTCATGTTGCTCGTGGCGTCGCTGGTGACCCAGTGCTGGAGTGCACCACAGGTGGGTCCAAGCTGATTTCTCTCGTTCGTGTCTCAGCTGAAACAAACGCTTAAAGAAATCTCATCATGGGCTAAACTGCTGTCTTTTCCATGACTTTTGTCAGCGGAGAAACTGGACTCCTCAGGCCATCTTATACCTGAAAGGAGCACGTAAGAGGACATTTAAAAGCAGAGTATTTCCCAGTTTGAGGCGCCTCGTGGAACGAGGAGAAAACAGTGATGAATGTTGATCTGTTGCAGAGGGACATCGCTCAGCGTTGGAGCGCGTCAGCAGAGAGGACGGAGACACTTTAGACACTCCGGGTGAGTGTGGATGTGACGCCTGCAGCTAACTGAGTGGAATAAAGATAGAAAAGAACAGTTTGTAAGCGGTGGTGTGCTGGAATGTTTTGGCTTTTTTTAAGCTTGTACCACCTTTACAGAGGCTTTACATGCTGTAACTGCAGACTTTATTGATGATTATTAATGATGATGAGAAAACCATTAGTGAGATTAACCTCTTAAATCTTTACAAAGCAACTTGCTATGAAGTGCTCAGCTTCCAGAGGTGAGTGAGTGTATTTCACCATGAGAGCAGAGTGAGGCTGGTCTCCTTCTATGTTTATATCTTCTGTCTTTCTTGCATGTCTTGGTTTCGCAGTGTCTTGTTTCCTTTTTAAACCTCTCTGTGTCTCTGCAGAGCGTCACCTCCAGAGCAGCGATGGCCCCGGGTCGTCGTGGTCGTCTCTTCTTCTGGAGCTGCTGCAGCGAGCTGTGGAAGAAGGTAAAACCCCGACAGTGATCTCCAGCACTCTGCCTCCCCGTCATCTGAGCACCTTCAATCTGTTTCCTTCCTCAGGTGGAAACAATCCAGACAGTTACCCAGACGCACAGCAGCTGGATTTGAGCTACTTTTGAAGTCTTCACTACAAGCTTTTTCTTTTTCTGTCACATTTCTTGCATTTAGTAGGTTTTTCTCTTATGTGTGACTTGTTGCTGTTTGTGTTTACTGATAATTAAACCTCATCTGTGAGCTGTGATGGTTTAATCCTGAGAAACGTGCTTATTTTCTTATTTTCTCCTCATTAACGAGCCTGCAGAGATCAGTATGTGAGTCCAACACGGAGAGATTTCCCTTTACAGTTTGACAACTTCTCATCCATTAAGAAAAAGAAGTCTGTGTCACCTTGGGGCAACAATTAAGTCATTCACACCACAGCAGCGATTAACACCATGCTAAACACCATTCATCATCACACTGTCTGCACCGAGGTCACAGAGAGGCCGCTCGCTGAGTGTTATCGGAGACGGCAGCCTGAACCAGCCATGACTCGGTCAAACAGAGGCCAGCAGCTGAGCTGTGGAAGAGTCGACTGACATAAATCTGAATAAAAGTACATTTATATACGCAGGACTCCTAAAGCAATTATTTGAAAGATCATCATCAGCCAGCGACACATGAAATGACCCAGCTGAACAAACACAGAAATGCAGCTCTGAGTTAGAAGCAGGGGCGCGACCAAAACTTTGTGGGTTTCCTGCTTCAGACCTGTGGAGACACCAGCCGACTCTTTAAAGGGCTTCATTTCATTTGTTTACAATAAATGTAACCAGAAACGTCAGACAGGTGACAGTATCACGAGAGGGGCACACTTTCACATTGTTTTAGGATTTGTTTCATTTGTCATTGTCACCGTTTTTTGCTAAAATAAATTCTACTTCTCCTTTAGAGTAAATTGTCTCTTTACCGCTGAATAACTGAACACACCAGCTTCCTGTTCAAACAACAAACTTGCTTTATTAGGCGTCAAAGCGACATGAGCGGTCCAGCACCGCGACACAGTCGAGGACAAGTGAGTCAGAGCAGCATTTCACTCTGGTGATGCCACATTTCGTCTCCGGTGAGCGGAAGTGTATAGACGGACACCTACAGCTACATCTGAGGGTACTGAGCTACGCCTGTGAGACTACGGACACGGTTGAAGGTGGAGAAGGTGGAGCTGTCTGGTGTTGAGTGACTGCAGAGTGATAATACTGTTGGTGCAGCTACATCTCCCCCTGCTGGTCAGTTAGACGTCCTGCAGGTCCCTCTGGATGTCCCACAGCGTGTTGGCACTGGCCTGCAGTTGGGCCACCTCGTCTTCTGTCAGGGTCATGTTGACCACGCTGGACACGCCCCCGCTGTTCAGCACGCAGGGCAGACTGAGATACACCTCGTCACTGATCCCATACATGCCCTGCACAGCGTGAACGACAGAGGCAGTGGATGAGGATAAAAAACTGCAAAAATTTAAGTTTTTATGTTCATATCTGAAAATAAAATTTGAGAAGCAAACAACAACCAATATGTGTACTTAAATGGTAAAAAGTAAAGTATTACAGTAATACATGGATAGCTTTCTAAAATGTATGTGAAAATGAATGTGTGAGTGTGTGTGTGTGAGCAGCCTTTACCTGCACCATGGTGGAAACAGGATGAATCCTGTTCATGTTCCTTATGAGGCTTTCTGTCAGATCAGCGACACTCAGTCCGATGGCCCAGTTGGTGTAACCCTTCAGTTTGATCACCTCGTAGGCACTGAGAGACACGAGAGACGGCTTTAGGCGACGCAGACCTGCTCGACGTTTGCATTTCTTATTAGAGTTAGTTCATTTTAATGGTGATACACCAGACGAGAAGTGCTAAAAATAAACAGATAAAGGACAGTAACAGCGTCTGAAGCCGCCTCGCGCCTGCTGCTTTTGTTCTCTACAGTCCTGAAAGAGACAGCGAGAGACAGAGGACGTGTGCTCAAATCTATTTTCCAAAAAAGAAACAATGTCCTATTTTCATACCAATACAATACTTGTTTAAACAGGTGACAGAGGAGGGCGACATGGCTAAAATTAATGTCCACAGTTATCATCTCGTCTCTGTTTTTATATGAAAAAATAGTCTGAAAGTGTTCACAATCAGATCAATAATGATTTTTAATGCTTTACCGGAAAGATCAGATGAATTAAAAACTATACACTTTTTTGGGGTCAGGATTGTAAAAACAGCTAAAATCAAGTGAGCAAACCAGGTGAACTCAGGCCCACCTGTCCACCACCATCTTGTGGGTTTCCTTCCAGTTTTCATCGTCACAGTCGGTGCCGATGTTCGGGTTCAGCGTCTGCAGGTTGACTCCAGCCACGTTTGTTCCACTCCACACAGGCACTGCAACACCAGTGAAAGCTTCAGCCTTCGTCCACATGCTTCACACACCACCATTGTTTGCCGGTAACATATCATTACACTTTCATTGTGCTTGCTCAGAGGAGTTCAGGATCTCCACAAATCCTCACCGCTGGTGTCCCCGTGCTCTCCCAGGATCCAGCCGTTGAAGCTGCTGGGGTGGATTCCCAGTTTGTCGGCCATCAGGAAGCGGAAGCGTGCCGAGTCCAAGTTGGTGCCGCTGCCGATGACACGGTGCTTGGGAAGGCCGCTCAGTTTCCAGGTCACATAAGTCAGCACATCAACTGTGGAGGTGTTGAAATTAGAAGGTGAATACTGTGTGTGTGTGTGTGTGTGTGTGTGTGTGTGTGTGAGAGAGAGAGAGAGAGAGAGAGAAAACAGACAGAATGAGGAAACATGTGTGACAGCACCTGGGTTGGAAACCACAATGATGATGCAGTCAGGGCTGTATCTGACGATCTGAGGGACGATGTGCTTAAAGATGTTGACGTTCCTCTGGACGAGGTTCAGCCTGCTCTCTCCCTCCTGCTGACGGACTCCAGCCGTCACCACCACGATGCGGGAGTTCGCTGTCACGGAGTAATCTGAGAGACAAGGAGGAAGTAGATTTGTCGCTGCGTCGAAACCAAGGTATCTTTAGATAATCGTTCAACCGTCATTCAGATTCAAATGTCAACTGAGAGCTGCTGCGAGTCGAGGCTGTTGGTTCAGTCACTTAGCTGCATCCTGCAAACACGTGAGCCGAGTTTATCCAACTAAGACTGAGTTCTACAGCTGAGTTTCTTGGCATGTCTGAGGTAGAAACTTGCCTTTGTCTGCTACTATTTTGGGGGTTTTGAGGAAGAGGCTGCCATGCTGCAGGTCCATCATCTCTCCTTTAAGCTTGTCCTCCATCACGTCCACCAGGGCCAGTTCATCAGCCAGCTCCTGCCCACAGCAGGGAAGTTCAGGAAACATTAACCAAATGACTGAAATATTATTTTACTGCAGGATTACCACAATGAAACACAGGATCAGGTTCAGTCTCACAAATGTCTCAAACCAGATCAAACCAGATGTACAAAAGTATTATAAATATCATAAATGCCCAATTCCAGCCAGGCTGGACTGCTTCAGCATAAAGTCAGTTTTGGTGACAGATCCATTTTTCTGTCATTCTGACCACACCTTCACAAGGACAGTGACGGGACAACAGCCAGATCAGACACCAAGAGATCAGTAATCTGGTGTCAGTCTAGGAGGATCCTGGGTATTACCCCGCCCTGTGACAGCAGCAGGCGGGAGGGTAATCTGAGCAGAGGCACAACCAGGGGGGCTCTTACCCTGAGCAGGATGCTGACAGCACAGGCCATGCCAACCTGGCCCACACCCACCACGGTCACTTTATTCCTGGGGGGCTCTGGAGGACCACTGAACAGCGGGGTGATCAGCTTCTGCAGGATTGAGGCCATTTTCAAAGCTGAGGAGGGTAAAATAGAGAGAGAGACGAGTATTCCTGGTCAGCAAACGTGTTGACTGTAGACAAGTGACAAACACTACACACAGACATGACCGAGGGAAACGGTCCTGCATCCAGAGAGCAGGCTGCGTGCTCGAACTTCATTAATACTGCATTCAGGACACTGCCAGTTATATTCTGGGAACAGAGGGATTACAAATTAAGCCTGACATTTGTCTCACGAGCACTCACGGAAGCACGACTTCTCTGACATATTGTCCATTAACGGAAAACGCACTGACTGAGCTCTGTCCCACACATCACCCCTCTGCAGAGTTCACCTTGAAAAGACACGCGGCCAGACACAAAAAACAACTGCAGCAATACTTGCATTTTTCTGCGATGCTCCGAGCTGCGAGGTATAAATACCACCATGTGATCAGCATGGCAGGCTGAGTGGATACCTAAGGTGTGTTCTCACAGAGCTGTGTAACCCCTGCATCCACAACGCCTCCCACAGCCACTGCTTGTGCAATCCAGGCAGTCGAGGCAGGTATCCGGTCAGCTGCAGCGGTAGCACAGAGCACATGTGACTCGGGGCTGGAATGGGGAGCTGCATAGAGCTCCTCCACCCTCCTCCCCAAACGGAGGATGGAGGACTATAATCGGATGCCAAACTTGACTGAGTGACTGCAGACTGCTAAAGGAGTTAGTGTAATCCCTTAACGATGCCTCCATCTGCTGCACCTGAACCACAGATGAACATTAACCTTGTACCTAATAAGGTGTCTCTAAAGAACAATAACAAATTACTTCAATCACACAGAGTGAAAGAAGTATTCTACAAATTATGTACCCAAGTGCAGCATAGTGCATCGTCCTATATTAAAGCTCTAATATCGCCACTGTGAACTAACAACAGGCAGGAATCTGAATTATGAATTATCTAGCTGCCACCAAATTTTCAACCCGCTGCACATCTGGGAATTGGCTTCACTTTATGCTGCAGATTGCACACACTGTGATACCTGCAGCACCACTTTCTCTCTCAACTGCTGTCTGTGCAAGAGATTACTGCTGGAAACTACCAGTGGTAACAGAGTATAACCCAGATGATGATACAGGATGACAGTGAACCAGTCCTGAAATGAATCGATCACATTGTGAACAGAGATGTCTGCAAAAAGTCTCCATCTGTCTCTGGATGAAGTCCCATTGAAGGTTCACTGGTGCGTGGCCCATTCAGGAGCCCCGAGTGAAACTGGATTACCAAGAGAAAGCGTCGTGTGCTCACAGCATGTAAACACGAGCGGTTAATGAGGCGGCTAAGCCTGCAAGGTCACAGGCGGGGCGGCAGATTTCATAACTTCTAATGATGCAAAGTAAAAACGTGGTCTGTTCCTGAATGATCAGGGAACCAAAGCATCAACAGAGAATTTCCTTTTCGTACCAAAATTGTAGAAAGTCAGCTGTGTGTGCGACCTGTCGAATGCTCGTATGTGACCTGAGGTCACACTTGAACTTGAACACAGACAGCGTGCGGTACAGGCGGCAGACCACACATTAAGCATTTCAAAACTAAAATCTCTAAACATTTAATGTCTGTACTGTCGGTTTCTGTATGATAACTATACTAGAAATAATAAAAACAATTGAAATTATTTTTCAACATGTCATAACATCCCTTCTGGGTACTTGGGTCAAAAAGGTCCCAGATAAAACTGCATTTCAAGGAAACAATCTACTCAGCCCCCGAGAAAAGAAACCCAAATTAATACTCTGTTTATCTTTTTATTTTCAGGACATCAGTTCTTGTCTCAGTTGTCTCAGAGCACCTGGAGGGAAACAGTTAAGCCGGAAGCTGTCACAGCTACCGATGAAAAAACTGCATGTTGACCCACTTCCATGTGGAGGATAAATAGATGGCAAACAGATGAAAAAAAAACACATTTCAATGCAATCTAAAAAGGCTCAAACACCAAAGCCTAAAGTCTGCACACGAGTAGCAGGATACACACAAAACAATTCAGCTGCTGTCACTTCATAAAGAAAAGGTTGAACAGCATAACTTTCCCCTCAGTTAGTCAAGTGCACCACAAACCAAAATCCAACTGAATGCAGGCTCACTGATTTTAACATAACATTGAAAATCATGGCAGTTCACCTGTTGTCTCGAGGGTCCAGTGATTTTGTAAGTCCTCGTCCTTTCCCAAACGCTGCAGTAAGTCTCCCTCGGTGTGGTGGACTGTGTGCCTCCTCCTCTCGCTGCTGTTCTGTCAGGCTGCAGCCTGCTGGATTTAATTGACTAAGCCTCTCCATCCCCTACAAAGTCTCAGTTTGGCACTCAGAGGTTCACCTCAGTCAGCTGGTACGACACTCACTGACAACAACACATATTTCCTGTTACACGAAAAAGAAAGATGGTTGCAATATTTTTCCACTTCAGAGAGGTTCATAATGACATGAATTAGTTAAGTATGGCTTTAGTGCAAATTCATATAGAGTATATCAGGTGTAGCTTTCATGTTACACTTCATCTGGAGATGTAAATAAATGCCGTTTCACAGCTTCTCTACACCAGTGAAGGTTCAGTGATGGGCCACTGCAGTGTTTTGACTGAGCCGATGGTTTCAAATAAAAATGGCTGCAGCACCTCCAGCTGCAGAGCTGCAGAGCTGCCCCACAGCAGATGGATTTCCACTGAGATTCACAGATTCTCACCCTCGGACGAGAGCGTCTTGAAAAGTGTTGAGCTGCGTTTCTTAATCAAGCACAAACACCGTTGAGCCAGCAGATGGAGACACATCTCAAAACACAGCCACTGGATGAAAATTGAATTGGAAAAAAAAAAGAGTCATCTGATTGGCTGTGTTGGGCGTCTGCACTCAAGATTATTATTAGCCTTATTTGAAATCAGCCTTAATGTGTTTCTCCAGACGTTCCACAAACCTGAGGAAGATCAAAATGTTCCTTCTAAAAGAGAATTAAACTATTTGTTTGGAGCTCAAAAGTGTGCAGACCTTATTCCCATGAACCCTGAACTACCAGCACACAAGACAGAATGTAGTTAATTTAGGTCTCAGCTTAGTGTCCTATGGCCTAATGCTGTGGAAACCAAGGTGAGGCCACTTTGCAGCATCCAGGAATTTACCAAGAAGGCCACAGCATCACAGGACAGCAGTGTGTGGATTAAGAAAAATGTGGTCATGTTTACAGAAGATCAAAGTCTGTAGAGACCCTGTAAGACACTTTAGGAGGGGAGAAGTGTGTCTATCACTTTAAATTTACAGTAACAAGAGTAAAAATGGTCAAGACTTTCGTTGCTTCTTCGACCTCTAACAGGGAGAACAGTGGGATGCTGAGGGACTCACCTGGTCAAGCTATCACATTAGGTACGCTACACTTTCAGGTGTTCAGAGACTGCAAGAATAGAAGGAAAAATATTATGATACCATATCATTTGTGCCCACCTGACTTTTTTTATAGATTACCAATCACATCCACATTCACACAAATGTAAAAAGCATGTTTTGGAGTGTTTGGAGAAACAGTCGTGATGTAACACATCTGTTGTGATAAACATGCAAAAATAGTGGTATTGCCCATGAAATATGACCAGATGTGCTACAGAAGACAAAGAAACATCTGGTAACAGCAAAGTTTATTTTATGATACACTGCCTACATGATCATAAATAAACAGATTGAAAATCCTTACCCACATAACCCCTGTCATTTCTGTCCATTGTGGGAGAGCTGCCTGATGATGAATCAGTTGTGTTAAGTAAGCAAGATTTCAATTAAGATACAGTATCACTTGCATGTATTACATATTGCTTTCAAAAGTTACCTTAAAATGTGCTATAAAAAGTTGAACACGCCACTTTAGAAAAATATCAAAATAGAAACAAAGATGCCCCAGAAATCTTGTGAACCCCAGCATCACCTCCAGTGAATGCATCCTTTCCCCCAGCGGGCCAACAACCCCTTTCAGAGTAACCTACAGGGTCTTTATTGTGGTAATTTGCACAGGCAGAAGTACTGAAGAGTTCTGGAGAGAATAAATTGATTAACTGTCCCAAAAGGATGAACTTTCTCCATGTGTCTTCTTCGCAGATCTGCCATGTCTGGACACATGTAGCCAGTGAGGCGGGCTATGTGGGTGCACTGCAACAGCCAATCCTGCATGTAGGACTGAAGGATCAGAAATCTATTAAAAAAAACAACAACAACAAAAAAAAAAAGCACAACAGAACACTAAAACCCAAAGCATGTAAACTCAAATGGGCACACTGGCAGGGCTGGAAATCAATAATCCATTATCAAGCACTGCAAATATTGTTTCCTTAAGGAATAACGGTCAGATAAACGTTAGGTGATCGATACTCAGACGCTGTCATTTAGAATTTCGTATATAAATTGATGCCAAAAACACAGTAAATTTTCTTCCTCAATCCACTGACAGTAAAAATCATAATACAGAGTGACCAGAACGATCATTTTAGCCATAATCATAGAGCCCCATATACAATGATTCAAGCCGTGATCGGTCACCAGAAGACGTTTTAGACCTCAACCTGAACATGGGCGGATTTTCCTCATGCAGTGACGTGACCTGATTACACCGTGTGTCTCCTCCCAGCACAGACCACATTAAAAAGTTTGAGCTGAATCAACCTGAGCACCATAGAAATAATGAATCACTCTAACTAACTCTACAGCTACGGAGCAAATTTTGAAACTCATACAGAAACACGTAGACATTCTGGTATTAGTATTAGCACTGCTTTGTGCTTTAAAATGGGAGGGCACTAAGTGCTAACAGTGTCCAGGCACTTCACCATCAGAAAAACACCTGGCACAGAGAGTTAGAAACTACAGTATGGCCTTCAAAAACTACAACCATGCATCGATAACCTGGCCTCTCCGTTCTGCACTCGTTTCTACGTACAAGGGTTAAATACACACAAAGACACAAAACAATTCATTTAACAATAAATGAGTCTCTTCTGACAGCCACGAAACAGTGTTATCCAGAAGCTACTGTTTCCTCTTGCTGTGGGAGGAAAGCTGGAGTCAGGAGAGGAGAAAGTTTATCGTTCCAATTACATCTGAGTCCTTTGTCCAAGCATGTAGGTAAAAGTAAGAGGTGAGCCAAGTTTACTGCTTGAGTTGTGGTGTGCTGCGGCAGGGAGGTGGCGTGGGCAATGTGAGAGACTGCTGAGGGTCTTTTACTTGCCGGTGCTCTCTGTAGCATCACTGCTGCTGACGCCCAGGTAGGTGGCTGCGTTGTTCACAACGCCCTGAAGGGGGACGAGGACGCTGTCCCGGAGACCTTTGAGGGTGTTGACCTGATCTGCGTCCAGGTTCTGGTAGGCATAGTAGAGAGAAACGCCCACCACAACAAGGAGCAGGAGCTTGAACAACACAGACAGGAAGCTTCGTCGAGCCGGTGCTTTGCTCGAAGAGACGGTGCTGCCCACTCTGGAGAAAGACTCTGAGTACGAGCGGCTCTCAGTGAGGACAGCGCGCTGCACACGGGACTCATCCAACCAGTATTCGCTTGGTTTAAGTGGTCTACCAGCTGCACCCCGGATCGGACGCCTGCAGGTCGCACTGATCAGGGACACACACAATGAAACGATTAGGCCAAGAACACACACACACACACACACACACACACTCTCTCTCTCAACTCAAGGTCCACTTGCTAGACTTTCTACTTTCAACAGCATCTCGTGGTCTTTCTCAGCAGATTTTGCTCAGCTGTCATGGTGCTGGATGTGAAAGCTACCTCCAGCTGTCACTGCTTATTTGGGATGTGAAATAAGGTGAAAGCTCAGGGAAAAGCTAGTAAGTGGACCTTGATTCAAGTTCAGCTCAAAAAATAAATAAATAAAAATAAAAAAGCCATCTAGTATTTCAAAGGTGAAGGCTGTTCTTTTATGTTAAACCTAAACCGTTCAGATGAATCTGTTTTTCCAAATCGAATAATATTTTGCAGGACATGATTAATGTGCTCTGCCATCATCAACTCTTACCTGATGCCCGTTGGCGTGCTTATTTCATTGGCAAGGATATCTTCAACAACACTCTCGCTGGCCTTCTTCGGTGTCTCTTCGGTAATTTCCTCCACCACCTATCAGTGTCACATAAAAATATGTTCATACAAGTTAAAATATGCTCATCTCTCTCTCTCTCTCTCTGAGGTTGGGGTGGCAAAAAGTGACTCACCTTTGTTTGTCGTCTGCTGCTGGTTCTGACGGTAACTGGGGTTTTCCCTCTGCTCCTCACAGGCTTCTCTACCACAGGTACTGGCTCTGGCTCAGGCACAGCAATCTCCTCTAAAAAACACATGTGATGTAAACACAACGGCGATACATGGCGATACCAATACAGTAATCAGTGTGACATACTGACATTTCCGGCCCAGGTCATTTATCTTATCAGTAATGCATAACTTCGAAAGATGATGAGTAATGAGTGGTCAGAGCTCACCATCCTCTTTGTCGCTGTACTGGTCCGAATTCGTGTTGCCATTCTGGTTACTGTCTGCTTTGGGGAGAGTTGTGACGTCTGTAGGAGCTTCAGGTTCAGCTGGAGGCTGGTCCAAAAGCTTCTGCAGCTTCTTCTCATACAGCTTACGGGTAGAGGCTGAATGGAGACAAGGAAGGTGCAAAAAAGGATATGAAATACTTTAATTCCAGTAGAATTTCTACATGGTTTGTTCTATTAACTCACATTATTTACATGTGACTACATGGACATACATAACACTGCTCATGTTTGACTGACAGCTTTGAGGTTTTAAACTGGACAGATGAATCAGCTGGACCAACACATCGGCTGTTAGTATTTTGGATAGACAACAGTATGTATTGTACATTTTGTACATCTTAGCAAAAATGTTTGGAAAGGAAGAAAAGTGTTGGCCTCAAAAAATTCAGCGTGAGTTGGGCTATAGTTAAAAAATTAAACCTGAGAGAAAGGTCAACAAAAAAGTTAGAGTACAAACATTTTCTTTTATGACTTGCTTAATTACTTTGTTTTGTGTTAAATTAATAAATAATACTAATAAATGTATTCCTGAACAAATGTCTTTGTACCTCTGAGGAACTAAAACCTAATCTTACTTCTCATGTTGTAAAAATATAACGTGTTTTTCCACAAAAGTCTGGGACAGGCCCTCCGGGGAACTCACCAACAATGGGCCCCGAGTCCACACCATGTTTTGCCAGCTGTTGTTTTAAATCTTCATCAGTCAGATCTGTCACCTCCACTTCCTCCGTGCGAGGCTTGTCTGTCTTTTTAGTAGCTTTCTGCAGAAACATTTAAACGACAATCATACAACAAGTCTTCCACCCGACTACACCTTGCACATTTATTCTATCCACCCACACAGACGAGCACAGTACCTTAACACAGTCATCCGCAAATAAAGGGCTGACTTAAAAACAAAAACTTACTCTTCCGGATCGACTTTTGTTGGACACCACGGGCGCAGGTAACTCTTCGTCGCTGGAGAAGGTGTCTGCAGGTGGACTCTTCTTGTTGTTCAGTATGGTCAAGTTCTTCAGATACAGCTGCACATACACTTCTTTTTTATGCTCTCCGCTGGGAAGTGGCACGTTGTTGGCTGTAAGCTCATTCTTCAGCTTATCTTTCGTGAGAACCGACGGATCTTCCAGGAATTCTGCCATGTTTAAGTTTATTCAAGCTATCGACAGCTTTCTTTTTTGCCGCTCACACCCAACGGAAATTAGCGCGTTCAGTCGGCAGCTAGAAACAACAACACAGGGAACGTGACCGAATAGCGCTGTTGTCAAACACGACTGGCGCCTACCCGCTGCCAATTCAGCTAGCAGGACAGAAGCGATTTACTAAAATAAATGCCCAGTTTTGCTTTTTAGCCTAATAGCTAAGATACCGACAGGTAGCTTTGATTTTTCGGAAACAGATACACGCGTGCGCTGCAAACGGTACCGATGCAAAAAATCTAAATTAACTAGCTGTAATATGACTGAATTAGCTTAGCTTCAAACCGGTCCACTTGCTTCTGTCTGTCCGCGGTCGCAACAGGGCCGAACAAAAACCAGCTTCGCTATTGGATGGAACACCCGAGTAAGCTCCGCTCTGATTGGCTTGCTATGAATGGAACGCTCGCAGGCCGACGCCACAAAGAAACCGCAGGCTGTGTTTTAGATAACGGCTTTGCATAAATCGTATCGACGATATTTCCACTATTGTTTGAATTTACTGTTGTTGTCGACCTTATTGTGTTTACTAAGTAGACGAACGCGAGGTTTAATGATTAAATTGAGTCGTATTAAGTGGTGAGTGAACAATGTTAATGGCGGGTTACGAGCGCTGGCTGTTACTCGCGTTCGCAATGTACAGATGCAGTTTCAGTTTGTCTCGCATGTTTGTGGCAGGAATTAATACTAATGACAATTCATAACGACGGTGTCACTGATAGTTTCCATAGGCCTATTACATAATGTGGCAGTGAGCGAATATTGAGCCATTTAGATGAAGCTTGCTTCTGTAACAGAAGATGGCAGCATGAGCCACATTATTCAAAGGAAACATGGGTTAGTCTTACTTGTTTCATGTTCCATATCAAGCCAGGAAGTTATACAGCACAGAAGTTAAAAAGAGGGGAATAAAAGAGACAGGAGGACAATTAAGTATACAACCCACAAAATAAAACCAAGAGAAAGCCAATGAAAGCAAATGGATTTTAAGATGTTTTTTTTATAGAGATAAGCATTAGATAAGATTTTGCTTCTCTGAGACTGGGAGGCTGTTCAGAGATGAGGAGCTACAACAGCACCAGCATCATTACCGTTCATTTAGATTAATTTGTCCTTCCGCAAGGAAAATTGCTGCCGCCTTCCGTACATCCTCAGAGTGCACAAATACATCAAACGTGACAACTACATACATGAATCGCACACCACAGACGCTGAGGGACCTCACACTCTTATGTGCCAAGAGCAAAATTATGAAATCAACAACACAAGGGGGACACAACAAGAAAGAATATAAAAAGGAAAGCAAAAGCTGACCCAGTAATCACTTTCTCCCCGCCTCCCAAACAAACACACACACACACACACACACATACTGTATATCTTGTTGTAGCATCTCCAATGTTTTGTTTTGCTGCTATGGTCTGTTTTATAGCATCTTTAGGTTTTGGGCAAAACAAGACATTTGAAGATGTCTGCATGAGCTGCGGGAAACTGTGATGGACATTTTTGTAGTAGCCTGATAATCAGACTGAATAGGCATTTTGTTTCATCTTATTGAACCACATGTGTGCGGCAATTCAGAAGGTCTGGAAACAGCCAAATTTCAAGAAATAATTGACAGGTTAATCAATAACTAAAATAATCCCAAGTTGCAGCCCTACACACTCCACACAGACATGGCAGTGTTTGACCGCCTCCTGCCTGTCTGGGCATGCTGGTCTCTAACTCTGTGGTGAGCCCCCTCCTCTGCAGCCGTGGTGACAGTGGTTTGAGGTGGCACTGTGTGGCTCCCCACCTGTCCTTCAGACCTGCCTCTCTGGGGCTTTCTGGGATGCTGCTGCAAAAACCAAGCAATTGATCCCCACCTCAGCTCTAAACCACACTAAAATACAGCACTTCAAGTACAGTTCAGCTTTTCCATAGTGCATTTGCCAATGGAGTGTAGGCATAAAAAATGTTGAGCCCTTGAGAAACACCTCTTAAGCTTTCTTTGTATGTAATTTATACAGAAAATAATGCATGGGCCAAGAATCACAGAGAGTGCCTCTTTAAGCATAACAGTCATGGCCTCTGAAAAATGATCAAAGCCTGCTCTTTAATCGTCAACGTTCACATTTTCAGAATAAGTTCATTTAAAACGGAATCGCTCCACCTGATGTCGACCAGTCAGGACGATCGACGACGTTTCTTGACAGATGACTGTAAAATAAATCTAAAGAACAGACAGAAATCAATTTATGGGAAAATAAAGGCCTTTGAGTGCAGTTACTTAAGGAAAGTTGGACTGACAACTGAATTATTGAATGTTACATAGTATTTGGAGAAGGCGGCACACCTCAAATGAACACAAACTCAAACATCCATGTTGTAAAAGTGGATTTCTGATCGCTTTGAAAAATGTCGAACACAGGCTCCATGGTCAAGTTTATCTTGGATTTTAAGTATTTCTAAATCCCAACTGAGCCAACCACAGAAGTAGCTTAGGAAAAGTCAACCTTTACCACCCAGAGAATGTCTGATCCAATTCCACTGACACAACAAAACACATACTTGTGAAATTAATCAAAGTTATTCAATTTCAGCACAATGTATGATCAAAGCCCTGTCATCTCATCTATTGCTCGGTCCAGATTTACATAATAACCAAACAGCTGTATATATCATTTCTTTAAAAAAACAAAATTCACATCCAAGATTTTTGCATGACCAAAGCATTTTGTTGTCCCAGCCACTACTAAAAAAAAAAATGTCAGTTTTCCTGCACTAATCTATCACAACAATCTCTAATCCCAGTGGATGTTATTGCTCTGTGCCAGACTAATTAAGATCAACTCTTGGGTAGTTTCCTATGTAAAATGGAGGGTAGGATGCGGGCAGCAGGAGCAGTGTATTTCACAGAAGCTGGGATTTGTGTGTCCTGGCCTAGGAACAGCCATCTAGTAGTGCTCACACAGTATATTTTCATCTGTTGACAATCCAAACTCTACTTAAAGGACACATGCTTAGTTGTAGACATTTCTGTCAGGAGGAAAAATGAGACTCCCTCTCTGGCCCTTGTTAATGCCCATTTGGCCACCTGCCTGTTTGTATCATACATATATTTGCATTATTATTATGATTTGGTCTTTTCTCCGTTTTATTTGGCCATTGAGTACAGAGACACACTTGCTCATGTCCTCACTGAACTTAAGGCAAACATTACCGTGTGTGAACTTCCATGTAGTGAATGAAAAATTTCTATTAAGGCTCCAGTGAGGCACCCATGGGATGCCATGTTGGATCACTGGGGGGAAAACTTAATGTAGGCCATCCATCTCCTCAAAATGTAATGCACTGACATAAAAGGATCAAGACAAATTTGATCTGTTAGAGCCACTGGAAGTGCCTCTTCTGCAGCAGTTGGTAACCACTGCAAATGCGCTGCAATACAAAGGAGCTGCACTGATGTTGATCTTTAACACACTTTACCGTTCAGGAAGTCGTGGACCCTGTGTACATATTTAACTCAGCTTAGCTATGATCAATATTTTGATATTAACAATGGACGATTATGTTTAATGTGAAAGGAGTTGCTCATCGTAACAAACCCACAGAGAAACATTAACTCTGCAGTTCCCTTCAATGCCTCGGTGCATTTTAGCATCTCTCAGCTCTTTGTTTGATTTTACAGCAACTTCGCTGTTTTGGTTAACTCTCACAGCTCTCATACTGTCATTTTCAGCCACAACAGGCAGCGTTTAACAACCAAACAGCTCTAAAACCCACTGTACTCTACCTGCTGAGTACCAAACAGCAGACAGACAAAGATGGCCTGTGAACAGAGTCATGCATTTAGCAGCTAAAGAGCCAGATATTTCCCTCAGCAGTTAAAAGGAGAGTGAATACTGCACTTACATTCATTGGTTGGCCAGAAACACAACTCCAAATGAATGCTAATGTTGCTCGATACTGTATCTGCTGGATGTGCTAATAAGCAGATAAAAAAGTTCCCCAAATAAACTTTACAAGGTGATATTAAAGGTCCAGTGTGTAGGATAATTACTGTATGTTTTCATTAGTGTATAATCACCTGAAAATAAGAATCGTGTTTTCATTACCTTAGAATGAGCTCTTTATATCTACAGAGGGAGCGGGTCCTCTTCCATGAAGTCTGCCATGTTACACCGCCACGTTTCTACAGTAGCCCAGAATGGGAAAACAAACACTGGCTCCAGAGAGAGACTTTCACATTTTTCGTGTTTTTAGTGGCCACCATAGGTTCACCTACACGCCTGGGAGCAGAGGGTGAGGCGAGGTGTACGCAGTTGGTTGCAATCTGCAACCTCACCACTAAACCCTACACACTGTTCTTTAATGTGTTTTCAGCTTGTTTCCTCTGCCCCCGAGTGGCCGAAAACATAACTTAATGCAGGTTAAAGGAGAGCATGTGCTAGTGAGCTACTGTGCGCCAAACACAATCACCAGCCTTGCCCAAGCAGAAATGTATCCACAGACCTGGCTTCCCAGTAACAGGGCCTTCAGGAACTCATTGCAACTCTATACTTGAACAACTAAAGGAATTTCTTTTAGCTAACAACAACCAGCAAAATGAACATTTTCTTAGTAAAGAGACAATGACATGCAGTGCAATATTGTGTCAAAACACACATCTCATTTGTAAAATTTCAGGAACCACATATTTGACTTTACTCACGGTTCATCACCAGGTAGGCCTTTTTTTCTTGAACGCGCCTGACATGGCTGAACCGAATGGCCGGTGGCTTACGACTAAAAGAGAGGGCAACCTCACACAGGTGACTGCCAGACTCTTGAGTTAACAGGAAAGAAATATTTCCGTGCTTAACTTGGCTGAAACTCTCAACAGACCTGCCTGCTTAGTTTTTCTGTCCACATGGCTGAACACTGGTACCGGACCAGTATGGGAAGAGCCAAAGACTTCTCAAAAGTCTCCTGTGATGTGTCGGTTGTGACACCGCCGTGCCCCTCAACTGTTTCCTCTCTTTGGCGGATGCCTGGGCTCTGAGCTCACAAGCCCCTCACTCAAGCGAGAAGTCACCGTTCAGGAGTGTCAGCATTAACCATACCTAATGAATGAGAAGTAGACAATCAACAGAGACTCAGCAGCACTCCTAGGTGCAAGTGCCAGATCAGGGAACATGCCAAGAGCTCAGTGCATTCAGCATTTTATTGCAATCGTTGGCAGGACTGACACACAATTTTCAATTAAGTACCAAAAAAGGAGAGGGGGTGGATTTTATAAAAGCTGACAAAAAGAGACCTCTTTGGGGACCTTTGTGTGAGGTGCTTCCATAGACTGACATGACTGTGTTTGTAATTTCCTCACTGGTCCTTCTGGTGTCAAGTTATTTTAAGTAATAGCTCTCAGCTCTGTGTCTACTGCAGCCAGGACACATTCCCCGAAAACCTGGTACTTCAGCTGCTCTGATCTTATTTATTCAATCTTGAAAACTGAAACTTTTAGGCCTCATACTGCCTCGCTGCCTGAATGGACTCCTCTTTAGCTGGACCTACATCAGAACTATTTGGTCAGTGGACTAGGAGGCGCACCATGTGGAAGAAGCACTTGTCGTCATGTTTACTGTCCTTCCAGGAGGTTGTCTTGATGGTTCGGCTCTTGTAGCAGCTCATAGTTTTGGCTAGTAAAACACCGGGGGCCTATCGATGCTCTGAAGCCTCACAGCGTGGCTCATCCGTGCCAGCGGTAAAGGACAAATGTGCCAAAGTCTGCTGGGTTTGGCTCTTTTCTCACCCCCTGGCTTCCAACACCGTTGTATCCAGCTGAGGTACAATAATTTGACACCTCTTAAGCAGCTGGACCCTTTAGCGTGACAACCACTGCTTTGTTTTATATTCCTGCATATTTTGAACGCAATCAAAAATTACAGTCAGCAACATCCAAACTGTGTTTTTATCCACTTTGGACTTTTGCCCCTCCCCACCCCCTTCAATCTCCTTTATCCCTCCCTTTCCTATGTGGGATTTAACATACACTTTGTGGTAACCTTGCTAAGTTATCAATTTTTTCTATGCTCTCTCACACTGAATAAAGGCTTGTTTCTCTGCGCCTGCTTGTTACGACTTCAAGGACAGCTCCCTCCATCTGGCATTAAGTATTCCTGGTGCCAGTGTCGGGTTAACTGACACTCCTGCACTTAAACTAATGGCAGCGAGCAGTCATCTCCCATGAGGTGCTCACCTTGGAAAAAAAATCACCCAGCTCCCTCATCCTCAATCATAGTGGTGCTCTCGCCACCCACTGAATGAAACCATGGGCATGAAAAGAGGGATTGTTTCACTATTCAGGCATATATGAGGGCAAATGAAAACATGTAATACGCATGTCCTGTCTTGGTTCGCCCTCCTCCCGAGTTCAATGAGACGTTGAGGAGTGGGAAGAGTAGAACAGCATGCAAACAGAAAAAGACAGCGTCAGCAAATCGTCATTTTCATTAAGAAGGAAATGTACAACCTGATTTCTTAAGCAAATGACGCAAAAACCACAAAGTATTAAATGTTCAGATGCTTAAAAGAATACCTTTGAGACTTAGATGTAGACTAGAAAGTAGACACCTGGATTTAGGACGGAAATCTCAGAGTCTGATAACCAAGTCACGTAATAATTTTACTATTCAGTGTGTGTACATTTTATCTCTCGCTGTGAATAACTGATTTTCTCCTGCACCTGCAGTAAAGTGCAATCGTATTTTACTTTTTCCATCATGCTGTTGGTTAGGACTGAGAGCTGGCTCACATGTAATTACGACTGTCTTTATGCACATTGGTCACCATATTGGGCTTCACACACATTACACCAAAAGGGCACTTAGTACACAGGGCCCTCATGTGAAGAGGGTCCACAAAGACATCAGAGTGAATAGCCATGTATTTGGAGAAGGGTCCTTACAAAAGGTCCATGTACAGGGTCCAGAATTTGGGCTCCGTCCCTGCTCTAACAGACCCAATAGTCAATTTTCATGTGAAGAAAGTGTAAATTTCAGGTTATATCAAGGTGTCTCTAGAAATTAGATGCATTGGCAAGAGTGCTTATATGTCTTTGGGTGTTTTTCAGATACTGATGTTATCATGTTCTTTTCACGCTGTTGGGTAGCTGTATGGCATAAAGATGTCTCTTATTGGATTTCCCCGGCCACATTTTACTTGGCTGTCCTTCGGACATAGACTATTTCCATCCTAGGTAAACTTTTAACTGAAATATCTTGTACAGGTGAGTCCAGGACAAAGTGAAGCACCTCTCGGACCACAGGGGTGCAGCATCACCACCCGTCCTCCTCTGAACCCCCTTCTCAATGGAAACCTAAACAGCTTTTTAAGAATGAAGAGGTTTTTCAGTTTGTTGCTAAATATAGGCCAGGCCGGTGGGAGGTGGCAGGTCTCAGAGCCATTTTCAACAAAGATGAGCCCCAGGTCCTGCCCAGGGCCCAGCGGGTGGTGACTGCCGGTGGTCCGCCTTTCTCTTATGCACCGGCTCTTAAGTAAACACTGCAATCCTGCGGTCAGCTACAGCATGGCAACGAGCGAAAGGACTCACTGTGCAGTTGCACACAGCTATGGTGTGTTGTCTCCTCCGGCCCACTCAATCTTGGCTCCTCCCCGTCACAGAGGCCTCAGCAGGGGTCGACGGCCAGCGACAGACCTTGATGTGTGATCCCAGAACCCTGCTGGGAACTCCTGGTGGGGGCAGTGTTGGACTTCACCTTCTGGACCCCACTGATGGACCATTTTCCATCTGGAAAAAGAAGTCTAAATTAAGAACATTATGATGTTTACTTACACTATGCTAATTCATTGTTTTCACACTTAAATGATTTGCAAGTGAAATCTATCAGCACAAAGGAATATTAATGAACCGTGATCCACTTGAAGCTGTCATAGATATAATTCGACCATAATAAGCCAATTGTTTAAGATGTGATAAGTCTAACATTCATTAATTAATGGCAAAACAGGAAATACAATTACCATTACACTTTAACTACTAAAGGAGAATTAATATGAAGTATAATTCGAATAAGGGTAGAATAAAGCAACTGGGACATTAGAACAGTGAGAAATTAATGAAATTTCAACAATGAGATAATTTAAATGGTTAATTAAGCAGATGGACTTACGTACATCTCACATTCAAAAGTTTAGCATGCTAAGGATAACAGACAGCAATATCAGGTTCAACCAGGAAATATCTGAAATCTGAATGTGTTTTATCTGAGGGGCAACCTTTCCAGGATAATATGGCATTAATCATCAGGATCACATCCAATAAAGTGCCAGATTAATCAACACAGAGGAAACCTGACAGCCCAAGTCCTTATCCGCTGAGGAAAATAAGGGGCAACAGGTATGCCTTTATCCATTGAGCTCTGTTCTTGCATTGCTCCCCTATACACGAAGATCATAATTTGGGGAGTCTCAGTGGCTACCTGTAAGGACCACAGGGGTGGCAAATAGCAGGGCTGTGGCTTTCTGAGCTTCTTAGTGGTGCGAGCAGAAGGATTTACGGTAACTCTCAGACAAGCGTTCACAGCTTGGACTCTTGGCATGGATTCGATATTGTCCCTGGCTGAGCATCAAACCCACTGAACCTGAGGTCCAAAAGTACCTACACAAAACCCTGGGATGTTTGAATGATAAATCGCCGACATTTAGTGGCAGAACAAAAAACATTGGCCTTGCTGGGGATATCAATTTTAATTTTAATTCACAGTGAGAGCGCGTACTGGGTGGCTTGATTGACCAGAGATTGCCTTCTAGTTTAATTGACAAGCTCTTCTCTTTTGGGTTAGGATATGAGCTTTCCTGCAAATTCAGCACAGGTGCAATAGTAGAAGCCCTGCAGCGTAAGAGGTGCAACAATTGCCAGTGGGGACTGTATTGAATGTCAACCATGATTTGAAGTGCACTGACCAAGTTATCTTTAAGTTCATGTCCAGTCCTTTTGGGACTATTTCACTGTGTAACTGGACTCTTTCTGCTTTAGCCCACCAACGCCAGCACTTCTGGTTTTGATAAAAGAGAAAACAGTTCCACAAGATTTCCTGAGCGGAGTTCAATGATAAAACCATGTGGCGAAAAAAGCTCAAGAAGTTAATACATCTGACATGCCGAGAACCATAATGGATCAATTTAATAATCCCTTTTATTTTTAAGAAGGATTAGTATTGAAATTGAGGATGTTTTTGGTCACTATTATCATTATCCTCTGTTACATTCAGGTAAAAGCATCTCATACGAGACCAATGCTGAATCTTATTAATGTGCTGACTGTTGATTATGCCAAGAGGTGCTTTATAAAGCCACAGGACTGAATTTAAGGTCAAAGAGGATGCACTGAGCCAAACACACCAACCGCCACCCTGGAGAAAACAGCCATGGTGCTAATATTAGGGGGAAGACTGATTACAGTGCTACTATTAGGTTTTGGCATTGATTTTGGTCCAAAGTAGGAACGCCCTCGGCACTTTCTCTTTGGTGTTCATGCCCTCAATCCTCAATGGCACACTACATGATATTATGAAGAGCCAGACCAAACATGCCAAAGCAGCCCACAGGGTTACTCACAGCCCCTGCACATTCTTTTGAGGCTGAAATGTGACCCGGTCCTATTTTTCAGCAGCTTGTCAGACTCAGTGTGGTGCAGGGAGGTAAACTAGGAGGGAAAACTGTTGTCACCTTTCTATAGCTCTTACTTTTTCTGACTTACAAGATGGCAACCTCGGGTGTCAAAATGAGACCAGATGGGTGGGTTGCTTGAGGGCTGGCAGTCACTACGGATATGGAAAGCAAAGACATACTTACAACATCAGCAGTGGACAGTAAATGGAAATTAGTTTATTGGTGAAGCTTTGCAAGTTGATGGACACACTCTGGTAAAGTAATAAGTGTGGTAACCACATGCATTAAGACATATGATGCCATATGTGAGACTGAAATTGAAGTGACAACATAATGATTTAGGGTGAATTCAGTGAAAAGCTTTGTAGCAGCTTGAGGAAGCTGTGCATGTCCAGCTGTGTGTAAGATGCTTAAAACATTGCTGTCCTGCTAAATTTCCAATAACATTTCCTCCCGCTATACAGTCAGAGAACAAAGTCTTTGTTGGACAGCAGCATCAGAGACTTGGACTGGAAAACACTGTCGGGCATTCAATATGTCCGAGCTTGTCATCAGATGAGGCTCATTTTGAAAAATGCTTGTTATGACTGCTGCTAACCATATCCACCCACTCTGTGCCCAGTGAGACAGACAGCGAAGAGGAAGTCTTTCAGTCAGTCAGGTCATACTTCATCTCAGCAGGCTATTGAGCTGCTGGACGATGGACAGAGCTTCAAGTGAAACTTTGCTCACCTCAAACCTGCTGGTAACACAATGCATTGGAGATAAACAGCAAAACAGTTTCTGAAAATTGTCCATTAGGAATACCTGAAGAGGCCACCACAATTTAACAATGCACTCCTTTTTTGTTAAAATATTGTGATTACAATAAACACCTGCTAAATTTACCCTGGTCTCAGACCTTTGAATAGCTGTCTACATTTCTGTAGAGATTCGAAAAGGTCCGGTTTCGGGCACATGGAGGGCTCGTTAACGACTTAGCCAATCAAAGCTTTGTAGGCAGGATTAAGAAAGGCGACATCACTTTCTTGTGCCAAAGGCAGAAGAAGAGTGACAGAACAATAACAAAAATGCCAACAAGCACGAATGAGGTTGACACAGCTGTACATGTTGCAACAGAAATGACTCTTAAATTGCCATATTTCTTTGATGAAAAATGATTAACGCATTGTGGAAACTGCTACCACAGCTTTCACACTGACTAAAAACAACACTGATTGCTCATTTTGCTAACTCTGGTTTCACAACCATCAATCACACTATAATTTTCACTCACATATGCAGTGAAAAAAACTCACAGTCATTAAGAAAAGCAACGCTGCAACACTCACAGCTAAGATCGGCGCTGGACACCTCTAACAGTAATTATACGAACTTCACTATGATATGAATGCAGTATGTGTAAAGCTACATAAGCTCACCTTAAGCTACTATTTTTGAATTGTACTTCCTTTTGTGATTTCCTACATTTCCCAGAACACCTTACATTATCATGCGTTCTGCTGGTGGTTTGATTTGGAGAGCCAGTTATAGTGATAGGATAGCAAAAGCAAGACAGGAAGCACATTTTCCCAGTTTAAAGAGCATGAGAGTTGTGTCAGCAACTCAAAAAACAATATGCCCTATAGCTGCAATGCATTATGGACTACAGAGATTGACTGTTGATGCAAAATCTAATCTATTAATCTGTTATTACTTGTATTACTGATGCTTTTGATTGACACATTTTCTGCTGCCATACTCCTGCCATTATCCTGTCAAATTGGCAGTCAATGTGATGCTCTTCTGGTCTTTTTGGCCACTTATCCGCAAGAATAAGAATCACAATGTTTTCGTTTTAAACATGAAAGACTGCTGATCAGTCTATACCTTGCCATTATGACCAGTTCCTCTAGCTGTAGGTTTCCACCGGCCACAAACGTACACATTCCTTCCTCCGAGCACAGCCACAAAAGCAGTTCACCCTCCTCATTGACCAAAACTCACTGTGCGAGGCTTGACTCTCCAAGAAACACAGCCAACTTTACCACTGAAATAGATTTCAATAAATTTTAATTTCCGCAGCCACTTTTCCCGGTCTCGAGAACGTAATGAATTTGCAAACAAAAGCCTCAAAAGAATTCCCTCCCATTTCTCTTTACTCAATGAATTACCATCGACCACACAAGGAAAACAAAAGATGGCAAGTTTATTTTTCTGTGGTGGGGCCGTTTCAACAGAGCGATTATTCACTGACACCACCTTCAAAGGTTCCTCAATCAAAGGTTTCAAGCACCACTGATATTACTAAGCTGCAGTAGGAACATTGCAGTCCTGTTTATTAGATTGTCACATTCTAATTAGTTAAGAACTGCAACGGTATGTTTTGCATATTTTTCCACAGAAAAAAGTAAAGTATTGGTCCAATAAAGGTGCCAGTGTAGTTAAACTGAATGGCATGCTTTTCAAATGTATGCTTTCAAGCTACTAATGTGTTTATTTGTGTCATTTTTTTGAACAGTTGTCCACAAAGAGGCATATTGTTCAGTATGTGACCATAGAGAAGATTAGATTATTACAGCGGCAAACACAGCACCTGGTTCCACACATTTAAATTGCTGGCCAAATACAGATTTCTTCAGCAATCAAGTGAAAGCAAATAACAAAGCTGTGGCTCAGGAAGTAGAGCGGCCGTCCACTAATCAGAAGGTCAGTGGTGCGCTCCCCCTGCAGTCTACGTGTCGAAGTGTCCTTATTGAACCCCCAAATTGCTCCTGATGCTGTGAATGGTTGTCGCTCCTGATGAGCAGGTGGCACCTTGCATGGCAGCCTCTACCACCAGTGCATGACTTTGTAAGTGAACGGGTGAATGCTGACTTGTGTTGTACGGCTCTTTGAGTGGTCGGTAAGACTAGAAAAGTGCTACATAAATGCAGTCCATTTACCATTTAATATGGGAATATGAAGAAATCAAGAGATGTGTGAAAATGTGTTTGGGTTTGTGGCATTTTGTTGCTCTGGCAGAGACGGGCTTATTGCAGAAAATGCTTGTGTGTTTGTTTGTGTGTGCTTGTATAACTGTGGGGGTATATATATGTATGTGTGTGTGTGTGTGTGTGTGTGTGTGTGTGTAAGTGGCCTGTGTGTGGCCAGACTCGCTGGGCTGATCTTGGCCCCTGGCTGTTGCTGGCGTTCAGCATGTCTGTAAAGAAACAGCTGGAGGCAAAGCCAACACCAGTCCCGTTCAGGAGCTCGGCCCTGCCAGCAGCGACAGATTCCAGAACTTTCCATGGTCCCGCGTCGCCATGCCAACAGGTCTTGGCACGGCACAGCTGTCCTGATCTGCACACCTGGCCCACCAAGAGTCCAGAATCACCTCTCCTGTCACTGTGTGATGAACAGGTCATTTACAACCCAAGTGTTTGTGTGTTTTTAAGAGTTATGGGCCCAGGTAAAGAAAACACCGTGGCAGTGGACCTCCTGTGTGTTGCCCTAATCAAACAGAGCTGAGGACCTTCGCGCTGTAGAATAGCCGGGCTTGAATTTGTTCAGACTTGTACTGTGGAAAACCCACACAGAGGGATATTCAAAAAGAAACTGCATTATGGAAAAGGAGCTCGATAAAGATTGGGTTTGTTTGTCTTTGATAGTGCCACACAGTTTTGAACATTTAGGAACAAGTCTGGGACAAGCGGGAATATCTCACTGCAGTACACTACTTTAGGCAGCTAGAGGGAATTATTTGAAATTCAGTCCTCATAAATTATGTGACATATTTGTCATCTTTAATGCTTTCCAAAACACCCAGGCCTCTCTGGACAGAGAGCTTACTTGCTGGAGAAAGTGAATAAAGTTAATGTTGTAATATCTGATTTCTCAACTTCTGTCTGTGGAGAAGAGCACATACCGGTCTCTTTACGGTATTGGATGCTTTTCCTAAATGCAGCCCAAACTTCAGATTTAGGACATTCATTTGGCAGACAACTTTTTCCAAAGCGGCTTACACACAATTCAGATTTCACTGTATTGCTCAATGACACTTTGACATGTAGACAGGCAGAGCCGGAGATCAAACCGCCAACCTTAAGATTAACGAGCTCTCCCGCTTGAGCTGCATCCGCCCCAATGATGGCCACCCCACGAGAAAATGGGAGGGATCTGACATCGTATTTAAGCCGAGTATGGCTGTGAAGTTCTACTCCAAGACATTTTCATACGATAATGCCCAGTTTGCCACTAATCTGCTTGTTGACATAAGGCAGTGGTCTTCTTTTTGTACTAATGGAGGACAAAGCAGTGTATTATTTGGAACAAACACAAGAAAAACTGGGTATTTAGCAGGAGCAGCAGCAACCATCATGTCTGAACAGACAGAAATATAGCACATAGCTGTGACCACTGACCAACAAAAACAAGGAGTTTTAGATTAGAAGTCTGGACAGAGAGGAGAAAACAAACGCTGATAATTAACTGCACAACGTATGTACAAATACAGAGACCCCCGAGGTATTTTATGAAAAATACATTCATTATGTAATGCAATTGCACAACACAACAAATAAATATTAAAGTATTAATATCTAAAATATGTACTTCCTTATATTTTGTACTCTAAAAATGTACTGTACCAGAGTGAAAATATTGTGTTACCTTAAAATAAGGGGCTAAATGTACGTCACCCCTTTGCTATGGAACAATAGTTATGTCAACAATGGACACTGCAAAGCCAAAGCATCTTCTGTTTGTGTCCAATCACATCTGTTTTGCAGCATCCAATCAAAATAATCACATTGTGCATTTGTACTGCATCTATTGATTTTATTCTGTTGCGTACAGAACATGAAGACCAGATGATACTGGATGGTAAAACCACTAATTTATACTGAGCTTCACTCTGATAAGCCCGCTGGCTGTAGGAGTGAAGGACAGTAGGTTTCGATTTATTCTGGAAGATATTTTGTTCCCCGCAGCACAAACTGACTTCCAAACTTCCAAACTGACTAGAGCAGCTCCTGCTGCTGAAACATTACCTTCCTGGGAGGTATGTTGACAGAATATGAAAGATGAAACACTAATCCGAATCATGACAGCCAACCTGTGTGGCCCACATAATGGAGCTATCATACACCAATAATGTAATGTCAGGTGAAAAGGGATAATTTAACAACGAAGTAGAGACCTTTGAGGTACATCTGATCACAGTCACAAGCCTGAAGTCTGTAAATAACACAATATTCTGTTCAGAAACGTGTCTATTGCTTTGGCCAAGCGAGTCTTTGACAGCATTTGGGCTGAAAACTCTGCCGATGTGCTCCTGAGTCAGTTGTGACTAGCCACTCTAATTCAATTATGGAAAAACCATTTCAAAACCTGATATTTAAGGAGGAAAAATAAGAGGTTATGCACATCATGAAAATGCACATTTCACCTGGTGTATCTTGGCTCGGCATTTTTAAAAGAGGCCAAACTTTATTGCCATTGGAGAAAAAGCTGTAATTTTTGAAGTGGTGTGTGTGTGTGCGAGGGATTATTTCTTGCCCTGTCTCCCTGGATATAGTTGCCACCCATGATATCTAACTCTAAACTTACACACAAACACGCTCTCACACATTAGGGGTGGAGTACGGAGAGAAAACATGATTTGTGTATGGATGTCCGGCATGTGAACATTTTGATTGATGGGCAGCTAAAGAACACAGGCCGATCCTTATTAGTGGCTGAAGGCTGCCAGCTCTGAGGGATGCGTGGGCATGTCCTCCTTGGTAAGTGATCAGGTGTTTGACTCTGTCTGGTAGGAAGGAAGTCCTTATTAATGTTGAGGAGAAGGCCGAGGCTCAGCAACCTCAGGCATGCCCGCCCACACACACACACACACACACACACACACACACACACACACACACACGCACACACACTTCCATCCAAACAGCGCAGGACTGCTCTTGCTGTGGTTCATTACTGTAGAAGAGAGCTGGTGTGCTCTTACACGAAAAGTCCTGATTGGGAACAGATATCTACAGCTGTGGAGGTGTTAAAATAAATCTATCAACATCTTTTACTGTTTTACTTTTACTGCTTGTACTTTTTTTCAGCGGAACAAGGTGTAAACACAACCTTAGAAGGTTGTTATGCTGAACACTGTTAACAAACAGTTGCATGTTTACACATCAAGCAGGTGAGGAGCTGCATTAACATCCGCTCAGAGTCGTGTTTTTGGCCATGAAGTCCAATATTCACTCTTTCAGCTCTGGTTTGGTCTCCATCCACTCTTAAAGGAATAGTTCCACATTTTGGGGAATACACTCATTAATTTTCTTGCTGAGAGTAACATGAGGAGACTGACACCACTTCCATTTCTGTATAATAAATATAAAGCTTTATTTAATATCAATATTTATGCTTAGCTATATTTATATAAGATATATCAATTATTTTGGTCAATATTGAGATTATTATTATCATACACAATTACTGATTGATTTGAAACATCATGCATTTACTGAACTTAAGACTTGGCTGCCAAGTCTTGTGTTTTTAGCAGTGGACAATTCAAATAAAAAACTAAAAACTAAATGTCTTATAATAATAATAATAATAATAATAATAATAATAATAATAATAATAATAATAATAATAGAAAATATAAGGACTTATCTAATATGTGATATTTATTCTAATGTCATTTTTGTTTGGTATGTAAAACATAAGAAATGATTGCAGAAATATGTTCTTCTTCTTTTTGGCCACCCCAAGCATGGCCACGGATAGATGGGCATCAAAATCCAAGCGGCAGCTGGCCGCTAACCAGTCACTTTGTTCGCCAGCTAGTCTCTGACTTTGACTGTCTGCCGTTTGGTGCAGGTCAGGCAGCGCATTTTTCACTGAAAACAGCTGTCTGCCGCAGGAGTGGTGGCGAAAGTGAACCAAAACAGTTAACTTTCAGGACGTAAAACCAAAACAATGAGGTGAAGGATGTTAACACTGAGAGGAGCTGAGGAGAGGTGTCTGGTGATCGCTCTGGGCTTCTCACTACGAGCGACCACTCTTACGTACAATGGTCATGTGATTAGTGCAGCTTTAAACTCTGTATCTTTAACCTTAGCATAAACGCCATTATTTTTGGGGGTGGTGTGGGAATCCCCCTGTCCCTCCGTGGTCGTGGATAGAAATGGCAGCGACCTGTGAAAAGAACACATCACACCTACACAGCCACTTCACTCCCACCATTAACACTGAACTTTAAAGGTCTACAACAGCTCTTTTCCCCCTGTAATCCATCTGCACCACAGAGCTCCACTCTCCTTGGGGACAGTGTAATATAAACATATTCAGCATGCCTCAGTATTTCCAAAGCCACCCACACAAGCCATGCCCATCTGAGAGAAAGGGGATCTAGGTCTGAATCAGAGCAGCTTTATTTACAACTCTTACAAAACAAACTTTTCAAAGCTAATTCCCTTTTGCTCATGCAGTGGAGAGGCAATGAAAGCCCGGCCTTATGTTACAGGGTTGTGAGACCGTGGGCAGCACAAAACAAACAGTTGTGAGCTCTGCCTTCCTTCCTTTGCTTTACAAGGGGATGCAGATTGGAGAAATATTTTGGCTGTTGTGAGCAAATCCGCTTCATGGATTTAGACTGTTGGAAAACCACAGTCGGACAGAAAACAAGCTGCCTGGCCCGAGCCCATGTTTGAATTACACTCACAGTTGACTTATCTCCTGCCCAGAGTGTGTAATCGAATGTCTAATGGACTCACTGTTCATTAGTGAATTAACACTTTTGAACATTTACATCATCAACAACGAGCACGTGTTTTCAATTTGTGAAAGAAAAAGTTATTTTAGAGCTTTTGCTCAAAGGGTGGGGATATTTTTCTCTGTATGAACCATTCTGAATAACACAGAATTAGAGAACCAGTCTCATCAACTGAAGGTCAACGGGAGACCAGAATACCTCTAAAAAAAAAAACAAAAACGCTGCCTCGTAAAGATTTAAAGGGAGCAATTTTAAAAGGACCGATCCATAAATGTGATGCTGTGGTTTGTGTTGAAATACTATCATCCTGAACTGATCACCAGCTGAGTGAGGTTTTATCAGCCGCACAGACAGAACCTGATGTCTGACCTACATGTTGCCTGTATTCACTTTACATGCTCTGCAGCCTGCCCCATAATACTCCAATGCTTATAATGTTACAGAAAGCAATCAATAGTATTTTTATTTTTCCTGTCTCTATTTGAGCATCAGAGTAGTATTTAATACTTTTGCTTAAGAGACATTTTATGTGGAGAATAGCGGACGTGGTTGTTATTTGTTCCTAGAAAAGTCTGCTGGTTTCTATCTGAAGAGACCATGAACAGCGTCCTCTGTCATTTGGTCCCTTTTTTAAGTGCTGCTCTCATTTATTGTGTCTCACAGGAAAAAATACTGACAAAGTTATTTTAAATGTCTGTCTGTGTTTGTTCAAATGTTCAGTAACAAAAGATGTGGGCCTCTGTAAAAGAGCATGATGTCACTGGTCACCACATTTGACGATTTTAGCTTTATAAAGCAACTGGAAAGCATTTTTAATAAAATAACAAATCCCATCTTTGAATATTGCAGATTTAAGAGTTCCTTTTATAAAGAGAGTTCTGCTAAACGAGACCACATACTGAACCCTACCAATTAATAGCTTATCAAACATGACATATCCTTTCTCTGTTTAGCACCAGTGAGTCTGACAATGAAGTGGCTCCTTCTGAAATTTATTTTGCCACCGCTATAAAAGTTAATATGTGCTGTATATTTCTTTGCATGGCCCATTTGCTGCTGCAGTGACCCAGTTTCATCTTACCATTTCTTGTCTTCTTCTTGTAAGCCATTTTCATTATTGATTAATCTAATTAATTTACATATATTTTTTTGATTAACTGATTAATTGTTGGTTGGTCTGTCCATGGTCAGAACAACCAACAGTTCAAAACCCAAAGAAATTCAGTTCATTAATTGCATACTGTAAGACGATGAAAGTTTTTAGTTTGAAATATGACTATAAAACAGTTGCTGTTAATTTTTCTATCGATCAGATAACCTATCAATGAACTTGAATCTTAAATGAGAAAGCCAAAACACTTCATCAATAATAAATGCATTTTCTGCATTTAATTCTGCGATCCATCCTGCAGATTAAATATATTCAATTAACTTAATAATCCCTCACTGGGGCGTGTTTTTAAAGCTACTCTTACATAATAATGCATCGTTTTAAGTTTGAGACGTCCCATTCTCTGGTTGGCCTTGATATCCTTTCATGGTCACACAGCTTTTGAGACTGCACAGTGTTCTCCAGTTCTCTTGGAGAAGCAGAAAATTGAGAGGTAAAAACTGAGGCCGGGGGATGCCGTGCCAGTCACTGTGCCCTGGTGAGCTCGAAGCGGGTGGCCTCGCTCGGCGCAGGATAAAGCTGTCCAGAGGCTGCCTTCAGCATCCGCGCCTGTCTGCCAAACGCTGCTAGCATGTCCCAAGGTAGGCTGGGAGGACAAGACCGCTCAACAAGGCCTCTGCATTGAGTGCAGTCCATTTAAAATAACCTATGGATAAATAAATACAGGACCTAAGTTCACTGTACAGTAATTGGTCAGGAAACCAACAGAGACAAGCTCATTTACAGTAAATGGATCAGCTTTGAGTCGGTGAAGTGCACTTGGCTCGCACCGTGCATTATAACGATTTGGAAATTTCAAGTGAAGCTTTTTTTTTTTTTCAGTGGTTAAATATTCACTGAAATGTCTCATAGATATATTTTTTTTCACTGGGAAAACAAAACTGTATTTGTGTGTCAGAGCACCAGTAAATATAGAAGGATGTTAAATATAGAAACATTACAGCGAGTGCTTATAGATGATGTAAGAGCAAATTAACACAAGCAAGGAAAACAAGTCTGACAAATCCTGATAATGCTACTTCAGTCTCTGCATGTAAACTGTTTTTTTTCACTTTTCAAGGACATGCAAAAACATGTACTCCCTCTCTCTCACACACAAACACACAAACACACACACACACACACACACACACACACACACACACAGTGGTTAGTCTGGCCAACCTTGTTGACCCACTGGCTTAGCTGTGGTTGCACGCTGGACGCAAAGCACTCATTAACGATTTGAGCCTGCTCTTCACTTATGCAAACAAACAGACTCGGCCCGTTATTACCGTAACACCATGTGTGTGTGGTCTTCTCAATCAGACCTCTATTGATTCTTCAATTTTCGCAGAGGCTGAGGCAATGCGAAACGGCACGGTTTGTCAAGCGGGAAAAAGATGTGGAGCACGCAGACTTGTGGCATGTTTCAAAATGGTTCACACACTGGTGGACAGATTTTTCATCAGCCTCAAATACTGCACAGTAGTTGTTGCAGTGGGCAGGAGTCTGTTCCACAGGCAATGCCACGGCATCACCACAAGCCACAAAACATAAAACACCACAGTAGGTTTTATGTTGCGTGTAAAATGCCATCGTAACCGAGAGCGCTTGCCCCTCTCCACCAGCTCCACTTTCTCCCCTCAGACAGAGCTATCTTACATGGACGAGTGGTGCAGAGTCTGACTGTAAGCTCTGCTGTGTGTGCTGCTTGGCAGCCGGGCAGAAGTTTATGGTAATGTTATGGGTGATAGGTCAGGGGCAGGAGGGTGGCAGCCACTGGTGGTGGCTGTGTGGTAACTGTGTGGGGTTTCAGGCTGCATCCAGCTGGCCTGGGGTCTGCCTCTGAGGTCAGGAGAGAGAGGGGGGCATCAGACATGGGGCAGCTTGTGGTTTGGGTTTGGGGGGGTGAGCAAGGAGTAAGGAGCCCCCCTCTCCCTTCGACCTTCCCCAGAGCCTGGAGCACAGGGCCACTGCAGAGAGGCCGGCCACAGTCAGACACCCCACCATCAACATCTGCCAAGAGAGAAATGCTAATGTGGTGGGCACCTCATAAGGCCAGGTCAAAGACTCTGGCTTTGGACTTGTTTTTCTGCTTTTCGAATCACTCTAAATCACATCTCTGGCATGACCAAACACACGGTTTAATCGCAAGATGAACAACATTTAAGGTTTTCTCTAGAAACAAGCTCTAACATTGAATAGATGAGTGTAAAAACACTCCAGTTCAGATGAGAGTAGAGCTGTGCCAGACAGGAATCATTTCATCTTAGAAATACATTTTACAGGCAAAATGTCCAGTGGCAGATATTTCCTGTCTGAAAAATAATGATTTAATGTACCTGTGCTCTAGACTGAGTCTGGACAACATGCTTTTGTCCTAGTAGGACCTCCCCGACTCACTGTCTCCAAGAGCTTGACATTTATGATTAACGTAAAAAAAACCTAGTTGTAAATAAGAAATCAGCCCCAAAGTGCTACCTGAGGAGGATTATCATATATCAAGCAGCAGAAACAGAAACAGACAAATCTTGCGGCTACTTTCAGATCAAGTGAATGCGTGACGGAGGAGGGCATGTTTGGCTAACCCTGAGCAGGAATTAGGTAATGTTCAGGATGTATGCCTCTTAAAGTGTGGAGCAGTGACCCTTCTCTGACATCCTGGCTAAACTGTCCATTGTGCATTGTGGCTGAAAACCGAAAAGTCTGCATTTGCTTCTGGAAACATCGACTCAAAACCTGTAAATTTAAACAGAAGTTATATAATGGATGTTAGGATATAAAGTCTCGCACTGAACATTGTTAGAAGTGTGAGAAATATGTTCTCTCAGTACCTAAGAGCCACATTTCCAGCTTGAGTGGGATCCAGGTTGGTCAGTGATAGACAATAAACAAAGCAACTCAGAGAAATATTGGAGAATTTTCTTCTATTAATTCTTTAAACTTCATAAAGCAGAAACAATTAGTTGATTAATTAACTAACTGATGGATTGAAAATTAAGTAATAAACAACTTTTTGAGCAAAAATGCCAAACATGGAGCCAGCTGTGGATTTGCTGCATCATTTGTTAAATACAATAGTTGACTGAACACTTTGGGTTTTAAATTGCTGGTTAGGCAAACTGAAGACGTTCCCCTTTGGATTTGACAAATATTATATATTATATGTTATATTATCTGACCATTTCTGAACAAAACAATCCATTCATTCATTCATTGAGAAAATAACTGGCAGATCAATCAGTTATGAAAGCAACAGTTACAAGCAGCCTTAAACCAATATGAATATAGTAACTGCTGTGATTGACAATGTCAGAAATGTTGCGTCTTAAATGCAATGAGGAGACGTAAACTCTGTGACCTTAAGAATGGAAATTTGGTCAACTTTTTATCTTAACAAGTCACTCAGCAAACAATACACTAAACAACGCTTTACAGCCTGATAACACAGCCTGGCTTAGCTGTCAGGGATCTCATGGAAAAGTTTGACAATTGATTTCCATTTCCAGAATATTCCATCCAACCAAATAAATCACTATTTCAACAAAGTCCGCTGAATGTCACAGCAGTTCATCTACAATTAAAGGTAAAATGTTCATGTTTACTGTATTTTAACGCACGATTTTGCTGTGTCCCAAAGTAAAGCTGATGAAGAGCTTTATTCTTCGTCCGCTGACTTCATGTCACTGCAGAGCGAGGTTCAATGTGGCAAAACCTGCTCTTAAAAAGTGACACATCTTAAGCACCTCTAAACCACCAACCGAAAAGAAAACAGAGTGCATCAATTTTAAATTTCAGCTCCTGAGCTTTTATTAATAAAACGCTGCCTCAGTAGCAGAGCTGTTGAAAATAGCCGAACCAAAAGAAGGTAAAGAGGAATAAAGAGCATTCCTGGGATGACAGTTATGATTGGTAGGTGTGAATGATTAGACGAAAACTCTTCCAGCAGCCCACAATACGACATTATAAAGCATGCCTCAAGTGAACCAAGTGAAACGGCCCGTACAGTAACTCACCGTTAAAAAAACCATTAAGGGGGAAAAGTAACTCTGCAAAAGTCATTTTTCAAGTGAGGTTTTCCAGGATAACAAACCTGAAGTTCTCATGTGAACAAATGGCCAAGCGATCAAAGCCCTGACTGCATCATAAAGGGACCATTATCAAACACACTGTAAAACCTCTGATTCTGTTCTTTGCAGCTAAATATACGGTTATAGATGACATTTGAGGTGTTATATAAGTTTGTTGAACGTCATGTTCAACAGAAACTGCACTGAATTATTTTTTAAACAGACATTGGATGTTTTTAGTGTGCATGTCTTCACTTTTCACTTTGCCGTAATGTTCAAATTTCACTTAAAGCGGAGACAGCGTTCAGTTAAAGGGGAGTGGTGCTGTAAAATAGTAATAAAATAATAGAGAATGCTGACAGCACCAGAGTGTGACTTGTGTGGGAATTAACCCTGACTCACTGGCACGGTCACAGCACACTGTTACTGTGAATGTAACTTCACAACAAAAGCAGGAACTGTTGCTGCAACTAAAGCCAGAATTTATGACATAATAGGGTGGGCCAATAGAGGGAATGGGCACAACACATCCAAAAATAGATGGTGACCTCTGAATTTAAACATGAAATTAGGGTGTTTCTCTGGATGTAGAGTGTGCATGAGCTGGATGCTTGGAACAGGAGGGTACAAATTCTTTGAAACTGGGATGGGTGGGTGCGTGTATGTTCTGTATGTGTGAATGTGAAGTAGGTGCAGTGTGAAAAGGATGAAAAACGGACAGGAATACTGCTCTGTGTTGAGAGTGCAATTTAGCATGAATCAAAAGCAGCTTTCCTGGCTCCTGTTCCATGCGCTGCCGTCTGCCAGGAAATGGGATTTTTTCATATTTTTTTGCAGGTAAAGTCTTTGCAGAATGGAATCAAATGAGGTATTTTTTTCCTCACCGAATGTTTAAGTGTTGGAAGTTTGGGGCAGACTCGCTGGAAACAGAAGAAAGCTGAGTTTTGGAGACAGCAGGGGGGGTCTGCCATATATTTGTCCCAGCCCCAATCCCTTTCTGGACCCCTAGCTGAATTGAATCATGACTGCTTGTAAAATACTGAGCCCTCTATTAAGTAATTTACCACCAACTGGTCGACAGTCTAGCCTGAAGTGATTCTACTAGTCATCACTGCTCACAGCAATAATTTATGGGTTTTATTCATGAGGAGAAATGTAAGTTATTCCATCCAGTAAAACAGTGCAAGTAGGTACAGTAACCACGTAAATGACTCAGGATTTTCAATGGACTGTATTCATCTGAATCACCTTACAACCAATTTTAACAATTAATGGCTAAAATAGGCAAAGACACAATGTATTCATACTGTGTCTACAATATGTTACAGTGGAGTTAATGTAGCAGTATTTTAGTCTGCCAAATCAGAGTAACAATGACAATTAAAAATGAGTGAACAAATACTGGTTAATAAGCTAGAATAGACGGCTAACATGAGAATAAAAATGATCACAAAGACAATATTCAGCAGTAAAGAAATTCTGAATCTTGAAACCGTATAAGAAATTAAATGTGACAAAGATAAGACTGAGAGTCTACAGACATGCAAGAGACACTGTTTGGTTATACTTAGCCACAGTGGTGATTTGAGCTAAATGATAAATGCTCAACATGTTCACAGTGATAATGCTAATACGTTGATGTTTAACAGGTTAAATGTTGACCATGATCGCTGCCTTAGGTAAGTATATTAGCATGCTAACATTTTCTAATCAGCACAAAATGCAAAGTAGACATGAGGTTTATAGGAATGTCCTTAGTTTTGTATTTGGTCACAGACCGACAGAACAACACTACCATCACTAGAAACACACTGCTAGCATGGCTGAAAAAAAAATATAATAAAAAATGAATAAAATAAAAAAAATCTAATGGATCATGAAAAATGAAAATGGTGTTAAGTAAAAAAGACGACATTGTTGGTTTGTACAGAGGCAGATTTTTCTGTTCAAATGCAGTTAGTGTGTCAGCACAGGCTGTACTA
Source organism: Chaetodon auriga (assembly GCF_051107435.1). Lineage (NCBI taxonomy): Eukaryota > Metazoa > Chordata > Actinopteri > Chaetodontiformes > Chaetodontidae > Chaetodon > Chaetodon auriga. The sequence continues at coordinate 8,715,793 of NC_135079.1, read as the reverse complement.
TTGTCTTCAACTGGTGGGTCATGACCCACAAATGAATCACAGGAACATTTAACTGGGTTGAGAACAATTTGCTGCCAGACCTTAAATGACTTAAACCACAGCTGAGGGACTCTGGTGAACCCAGAGTACACATACTGCAATATCCCAGCTCATGTTAATAGTTAGATTTAATTCGTGTCCAATTACATTTTACGCAGAGATCACTTCGAACACACTCTAGAACAACATGTTCATATTGTACCAAACGTGAATGTTGTGGACAAAATTGCCAAATGTGTGATTCAGCGTCACAAAGTTTCATAGGTGGAGCAACATGCAAAATGAAAATCAAATATTGAGACTGGAATTAATTTTGCAAAGGACAACACACTTTTAGCCATGCAGGCAGCATGGCTCCAGGGATAGCAGTGTCAGTCTGTCATGGTCCCCGGCACACAAACCCGTGATTTTGGTGATCTGACTTCTCATCTATCGCCACCCTGAGGTTCTCATGCATAGTTTAGAGTAACATGTCTTGACAACTATTGAACACGTTACCCTCTGGCGGACTGTAATAACTTTAGTGATCACTTCACTTTTCATCTGGTGCTACCTTCCAGTCAAAATTCATATACCTGCAAGACTTGTGAAATTCCCATAAGCCTCAGGTGGACATTGTGTTTAGTGAGAATTAGCAAATGTTAAAATGCTATCATGTTAGCTTAGATGGCGCACATGGTAAACATTACACTTGCTCAACATGAGCATGTTATAACTGTCACTGTGAGCACACTGATGTTAGCATTTAGCTCAATGCAGCGCTGTGCTTACGTACAGCCGCGCGAGTTTCTCGAAGAAATGACAATAATCTAGTCAAACATGTCCAACTGCCAAAATTAAGACAGAATCTTGTATTTCTAAGCCAGTCAACTCCAAATTATCAAACTGAAATCAGATTTTCTTTAGTTTCATACTATATAGAGCTATATATTGATAGATATTTTCCAATATCCATACTTTATATATCACAATATGGCAAACATATGCAAATCACAAATAGAGCACTTAAGATTATTTTTAAAGAAAATAATCATGCTCAACTGTACAGCATTACAAGAGATTTAAAAATTGCCTTGCCCTTGTTGCATATACGAATACACGTGTGCATGTAGCGCTGTCAATCAATGCGACCCTAAAAATACATGCACTTTAGCCACAGAGCTACCTCTTACATCAGACTACTGACCTTTAATGGCTGTATTCATTCCATTGTCAGTAAAATTACCGATATGGCTGGATGCTTCAGAGTGGTTTCATCACTTAAGCATACACAGTGCACCTGGAATCGTGCAAGGCTGCTTCAATGCAAAGCTCTCCACTTTCCTTATTAGCTGAATATGAGAGATACCTCAGAGCCCACTGTAACCATTCGGTGGTGAGCTGGTTTGCTAAGGCAGAGTGGAGGTGAATTGAATGGTCTGCAGTGAGAGGCTGTGGGTTGGGTTTCTCTGAGGTTATGGTCATTCTCCCCTGGGAAAGTGGTTAGGCCTGGCTGTTTACTTTGGAGTAACCCTGCCCCTCCCCTTATACACTCAGCTTGGTAAGCCCTGATTACCTTCATTGGTGCACACCTGTCATTTCTGTCCTCCGTATGATCAAATTATTTGAAGACTTTATTTAGAGAGTACAGCTAAAAGAATTTAAGACTCAACAAAAATAAAGTGTTTTCCAAGCTTGTGTCAAGTACACGCTTTGTTGTGTGTTGGGTTGGATGTTGTGTGGGCGCCACCTTCTTGTCACAGCAGGTGTGTGTGAAGGGTTGGGGGGAGGGAGCGAGGCAAGGGTGGGGAGGTTGGGGAGGTTGGGGAGGGTGTTAGGACTGGACTTAATGGGTAGGGGCTGAGGTAGTGCCTGCATCTTCACCCAAAGAGCAGTTTTGACTTTCTCCCTGTGCCTCTCTCAGGCAGACTCACACAGGCTCGCTCACAGTGCTGGACTGAAAAACCCTCTCAGCTCTGCTCTCCGGCTCCGGCCACCAGAGAAGATGCTTCATCGCTGCTCTTTATGAGATTACTGCGAGACTGAGTGGCAGCTCTGCAGCTGATGGGCTGCTGCTGCTGCTCTTTCCATCTTTATCTCTCTTTTAATTGGGACGCTGGGGAGAAATAAATAGCTCAGCACACACTGTTGGGAGGCAAATGAATGGAGCAGACTGACAGGGGATTTCCCCAGGCTGCCTTCACTCCAATGGACCTGGACACACGTTTTGAGCTGGCCAAACTGTATTTGGCAGAATAATAATTCTTATTATTTACTGAATTAATTTTTGCTACGAGATCATCTCTTAAGACCTGACCTTTTTGTGGATTTTCACTTTAAACATTCACGCCATGTAAGTCTGACTTTATTCTTCTACTTTAATAAACTATTTTCTGGCACAAGTAATGCAGCAAGGGAGATCTCATGTATGCAGGAACAGTGTCATTTTTCAGCTGTCTACACTGCTACTGGCCTACACTATCGAATAGTAGATAAACAGTTCAGTATAAATTCATAAAACAAGGTTTTGCTTGAGTAATTGAAGTGACTGATTTAATATTTCTTGTGTTCTCCAGATCTTAGGCTCAAGGATGTGCTCTATGGTCGTGCTTCATCAGTGGAGTCTGGCTGTGTTCTTGCTGTGCTCACCAGTGACTCTTGATGGGAGACCAGTTGATGCACTTAGTGGCAGAACGTGAGTTATATTTTATATTTATTATAGCCATAGAAAAGTAATTCAACTATGCAGCTTAAACCTTTACAAATGAAGGACTAGTTAATAATTTGACATAGTGAAGCAACATTTTTGAAAATTCCTGTTGTTTGATTCAAAGCACACTTTACCTGTACAGATCAAATTAAGGTACAGAAGGTTTTCTCTGTTTTAACTCTCAACTTTTGCATTCTGGAGCTCAGATTAGTGTTGGCTCTCAGAAACTTGTTTATGCTGCCACCTACTGTACTGAGGTTTCCTGATGCCTGACCTTAAATTTAAGATGACACCACTACTGAGACTGCTCCACACATTAACTCAACATGGTGTTGTACCATGAAATTACAAGTCAAGCAAAAATAAGAAAATTGTGAGATTTTGTCTGTGCCAACTCTGATTTAACTGTCTCACTGGTAATTTAAACAACAGATTATTGACTGGCTTAAAGAAAAGTGAACTTCGTACTGTTCCCCTGTCATTCACATTGCTGTTATAGGATGTTATTTGCTTCCATGCAACCTTCCGTGCAGACCTGACTCTGTGTCTTAATTTTCATGCTTTAAGGAGGAGATCAGTGAGCCATGCCCAGCTGATGCATGACAAGGGTCGCTCCTTGCAGGAGTACAAACGTCGCATGTGGCTGCATGAACTGCTAGAGGAGGTGCACACAGCCGATGAGCGGACTCCACCTGTGCAGAGCAGAACACAGAGCCAAACCTTCAGTGGGAACGCTCTGCATGAGAAGCCTCCAGGGGCCACCAAGAACCTCCCTGACAGGTTCAGGCTGGACAGAGAGGGCCCTAACCTGCCCCAGGAGACCAACAAGTCCCTGGCTTATAAGGACCAGCCACTAAAAGTGGCCACCAAGAGGAAAAAAAAGGTGAGGTTAGGCCGACGTAGAGAGAGCGACAAGAAGCGGAGACGAGCACGGTCCGTCACAACAGAGGAGCCATGAAGGACGCAGTACCCTGGCTAAGAGACTCCCAATAACCTTTATGTGGTACTGCACTAAGACACTGACATAGGCTCAACTAGACTGGGATCTGAGAGACTCAACCCGTTGCTGACTCAGTCACTTCGTATTATGGCCCTGGGGTTGTGCTTGTATGATAATATTTTGCTATGTTTGTATTTTCAATCTCATACTTCCTGAAGTTTCATGAACTATCATCATAACATTTTCTTAGGTCCATATTTATTTGGAAAATCTGAAGGCCTCTGTAACCCTGATTTACATAAAAGCAATGTTTCATGGTGCCATCTCGAACCAGCTGTGTGCACAAGTAGATGACAGGAGGAGCTATTTATTGCCTGAATATAATGTCACTTCACAAAATTGGGAGGCTGAGTGGTCTAAATTTGTTTGGCTCTACATGTGTAGACTATCATGGACTTACAGTTGCATACAAACTGTTCACTGAGTACATCTGTTGGAACTGTTCTGCCATAATTTATTTCACTTTGAGTGTATTTATTTTGTGAATGTATCACGGTGCTGCTGACTAAATTCCATAATGCACTTTAGTTGTATCCTGTACATGTTCTTTTGTGGTTGAGTTTTAATTTGATGTTTCTTTTTGACGGTCCTGCTTTCCTGTCCCACCTTAGATCCCTCATGGACTTGTAACTTATTGGATGCTTCATCAATCCCACTCTCATCGTTTTACATTATAGTTTATTTTTATAGAACAAGCCCGAGACAGCGGCTCTCAGACTCATTTAATGTTCTTTACTTGCACTGAGGGCATACTGTACATGTTTCTAGTTAATCAAACATTAAAAGTGTAGCCATTAGAAATATTCCTGATTCATGGTGTCTCTGTTCACCAAGCATATGTGGCTCAAATGTGCAACCTATCATTTATGACAGCTAGAGCTAAAATGATTCATAAATAGACAGAAAATCAGTCTATTAATCATAGGTTGATCCTTTATTTTAAGTCAAACATTCGTCATTCCAGCCTCTCAAACATGAGGATTTGCGTCTGTTTATTGTCTTTTGTGATATTAAAGTGGATATATTGGGATTTTGTTTCAATGGACGAGATAAAACATTTGAAGACATTTCACATGTTTCAAATTTCACGATTGACTACTTGGCTAATTATTTCTGATTAATCAGTTTAATCTAAAAATATCAGAATATAGTGAAAAATGTTTGTCATAATTTCACAGAGCTCAACGTGGTGTCTTCAGATTGCTTGTTTTGTTCAGCTAACAGTCCAAAACCTTGAGATATTTAGTATTTGATCCCATATTCCATATATTCGATTCACTCATATAAAAATTATTCAAACTGTAAACTGATTATCAAAATAATCAGCAATTCATTTTTCTTTCGAGTGACTTATAGATTCGTCGACCAATTATTTCAGCTGTATTGTGCATAAAGTGATATTCCACAACGTAACACATCAAGCAACATGGTCAGTTACCCATAAAATCCTGTCTTCCATTTAATCATAAAATTTTGAGTTGATAAGGAGTAGGCGGTGATTTGGTGACAGTGACAGTTCAATCAGCTATAAGTCTGTCTGCTGAAGTGTCTTTGAGCAAATCACTGAATCCCTTTCCCTGATTTTGTGGTGCTGGTCTGTATATTTATCGTGACCTCTAACCTTGCTACAGAGGAGGAGCAATATGTTTTCTGCTGAGAGAAAATAAGTGTAAGACTTGGGTCAGAGTAGGGTTTTTATTTTTAGATAATGACCTTGAAAAACAACAACAACACTGTTCTGACTGACTTGTCGACACGGACAGAACACAACAAAGCTGTTAACGCCCCCCTTGAAAACATGTGGCACTTTTTAACAGCCGCTGACTGCACGGCACAGACGCTGGTAATGGAGGGGTTTGCAAATGCATCAGCATCAGCTATATCCTGTGCTAAGAGCAGCAGTGTACACCGTGGGCCATTAGCTGACACAGAGTCATAAATGCTGTGGAAAGCCTGATAAAGGCACCGTCAGGAGCCTGCAGTTCACACCAAAGAAATCAATCAAACAAAGGACAGAGACGTTAATATCTCCAGAGAAGGGGAGGAACAGAAGACATAATCAATAGACTGATCCTGTGTTCTTTGGAGAGTGCTGATTTTTAAATATAATTCATACAGTCCCAAATCCCCAAAAACTATATTGAGAGAAGACTTTAACAGGTCAGGACAGGTCAGTTTTTACAGCGACACAGTTTTCCAAAAAAGTCCCAAAAAGATTGATATTCTGTGGATCAGTTCAATAAGTCCAACAACGGTTCATCATGTCAAAGTGCAGCTGTTACTAAAATGACGGTAATTAAAAAAAACAAAACAAAACAATAAAATCTAATAATAATATGAAAACAGGCATATGTAGTACGTCACTGGTCTCTCAGCAGCTGGTCTGAGGCCATTTCTCTTTAAACCCAGTCAACCAGAATCAATTTGACCCAAGTGATGTTTGCCTTTCTTCCCTCCACATTCAGCAATCACACTTTGCAATGAGACCTGAGAGGCTGCCACCTAACCCTTCCTCAGCCCAGATCAACAGGATGGACAACAGTAAACGAGAACTCTCCTGTTTACATCATGAGGATAGTTCACTCACAAACAAGAGCCTGAAGATACTGCTTTGAGGAAAGACAATGGTGAGCATTTCCAAATGATGGATGATCATTGCACGTGACAACATTTTAAAATGCAATGAATTCTGATAAGGCAAACACTTAATCCACTTAATTACACTATCAGTTGAAATATACAGCAGTTAAGAGCAGCTGTCAAATGTTAATAAGCACGCGAGCAGATGTCCATACTGCTCCTGGTATGAAAACTTTGTGCCTTTTCTCTTGGCGATATAGCATCATATATGTATTTTGTTAAAGTTATGATATATGATCATACATACAGAACATTTTCTCTCACGATTGGTCTGCAAAAGCCTGTCAGATGCTATTTGATTAACTCAAAAAAGCATTTTGGCCAAGCTAGAAACAAATTTAACTAACCCTTTCAGCAGCAATAAAATTAGCAACTAGCAATTATTTTCATTATCTAGTCAATTAATACTTATTTTCTCAAACTGTTTTTTCTGTCTACAAAGTAAGAAAGTAAGAAAAAAAAAGCCTGTTTATGTTTTTCCAGAGCCCAGTGTGTCACATCTGAATGTCTTATTTAACCAAGGGTCAAAAACCTAAAGATATTACATATACTACCGTGCTGTACTGAGGTAAAAAACTCAACTCCTGAAATGTTAGAATCAAGAAAAGTTTGGGATTTTTGCTGGAAAAAAGACTGAAACAAATTACATGAATAGTTGCTGATTAAGTTTGTCAATTGTCTAATCTGAGAAACAATAATTTTTTTTTTGAAAGGTGATGTCAAGTCGGTGACAACATGGCTGTTCCCAACACTTACGAGCTGATCTTTGCCTGTACCTGCGGAGTGATCCTGTGTATTGGGCTCTGTGCCAACCTGCTGGTCTTCTCTCTGTTTGCCAAGTACAACACGTTACGTAAGAACCGCCTCGACATCCTCTTATTCAGCATGACTCTGGCTGACTTCCTCACCCTGCTGCTCATCCCCTTCACCTTACACTCTGCCGTAAGCCAGACGTGGCCCCTGGGTGACACCTCCTGCAAGGTCTACCAGTTCCTGCTGGCCTTCAGTCTGGCAGCCAGCACCTACTCGCTGTGTGCCGTTTCCATGACTCGCGCCATGATCATCACCAACCCGTACCAGCCGCCCACCATGGACCTGGTTATCCTCATGTTTGTCGTGGTCTGGGCCCTCAGCTTCTTCATCAGCCTTCCTCTGCGTATGTTTGCCACCAAGGACAGCGTGGGCCCAAACCTGCCAAACTTAACCTTCTGCCTTCCAACCATTCATGAACACCACTACGAAGTAGTCCTAAGCCAGTTTATACTTTACTACTTTATTCCAATGCTAGTCATCGCCTTCAACTATGTCCGGCTGGCTCTCTTTCTCCACAAGAGCCCTGTAATGTCGGTGTCCAGTGCCAAGAACACCCGCCGTGCATCTGTCATGGTGTTCTTGGCTGCTGCTACCTTCTCAGTGTGCTGGCTGCCTGGTTATGTGCTGGAGCTATGTTTGTACCTCGGTCTGTATCGCCATGGACAGGCTTGGGAGATGTTTTACTTCATCTGTACTGTGCTGCAGTACCTGCACCCCTGTGTTAACCCTGTGCTCTACGTGCTGCTGTCAAAGCGTTATCGCCACAGGAGGGCAGCCTGGCTCTTCAGATGTAACAGGAATAGAGTGCAGCCACAGGTCACCAGTGTCACCACAGACAGCTTTTAAATACAGCTCATCTGTTTAATCACTAAGCAATGAGCTGGTGGCAACCGGGGATACTTCTTTGTATGTACTGTTTATACTGTCAACTACTTATGTGAACAATAAGATGGCTAAATGTACAGGTAAGAAGACGAGAAAAATAACAGTGGAGGATTTTCTCAAGACCTTCACTGTTCACTACAAAAGCAAAAGTAATCGTAAAAATGAAAGCATCTGCAGCTATTTCTCAGGAAACTATGTAATCCTGTTTGAATTATCCCTTGCTACCACTTTAATGATGCAGAACGGAAAATGATAATGATACGTAACATATGTAACATAAACAAAACATAACGAAAACATAATGAAACCCTCAAAATGCTGCAGTTTTTTAAAAGTAATTAACAATGAGCTTGAGTACATTTTGGGGCAGCACACTGAAGTATTCACACTGAACTTGCACAAGTCTTTTTGCTTTGTTTCTTTCCAATGCTCCAGATGTTTCTGTCGCTTAGATTTTAGATTTACATGGAGTAAACGAGTAGACGCCTCATGAAGCATTTGGTTTAATAGTTGGATGTCTCTTGCTGATACTGAATTGGTCACATATATATGCTCTTGCACTGTCTGGTGATGTATATACAAAGCACAGAGATGGTGGAGGTGATTTTGTTCAGATTGATTTCTGTGGACGGGTCAACGTATGTCTCTGGGCTGTGCTCTTGCAAATGCAGATGTTACTAAAATAGTCCTACTTTTTAATATCTTCTACTACAACAGAACATATCTCCATATGACATAACACCATCCAGTCAGATAACATTTAAAAAACACTAATGGAAGGCACTTTACCAACACTGACTAACAAAAGCACACACCTGTGTTGACACTTTTTCTCAGGCAGCTACAGGCCTAAAGCTTGGAGTGGGACATGAGTAAGCACGCAGCAGGTGTTGTAGTTACACAGAAAGCAAAGGGATCGGGAAAGTGAATAACAAGTGTGGCTGAGTTCTGGCGGCTGCTGCAGTAATAGGAGACAACCTGCCCCTCCCTCTGTCAGCTCGCCCCCTGACTTTTGGCCTTCTCCTTAGCGTACAGCAGGGGCAGCTGGCCAGACCGTCATCTGTAGACCATCAGCATGTCAGATATGGTGAAGCAATAAAGAACACATGCTCAGGCGCTTCAAGCAAAACTACTGAACATACTTTGGAGCATAGATTGCTCTGCAATCCCTGAATAAAGTAAAATTATTCATAAACAATACAAGCGAATACTAGTCTCATAACTGCTGCAAACTACTTCTTGAAATGCACCCTCACTACATGTCCTGACAATTTGCCTGCCCTATCTTAAAATTTGTCCAGAAATAAGTTATTGATCTCACAATCCTTGGTTTTTCAGTCACTTCATTTGTGCTGTGTAATGTTAATTATCAGCTTATTGTCGGCGGACTTTCAGATGAATTTTTTGTTTATGTTCATCACAATTTAGCAGAGCCCAAGGTGAAGTCTTCAAATTGCTAAATTTGTTCAGCTAACTGCACAGGACCAAAAGATATTACTACTTGACTGGCATTTTTCTGCCTTTCAACTGACCAATTGTTTCAGTTCTACTGGTGACCCACTGTGATGAGGCCACCAGGGGTTGCTTGAGGACGCCAAAACCTCCTTGAAACAGTTGCTTGTGGGCAGATCCACGTTAGTCAATCCAAATGAATTTTGCCTCAATTGTAGTTGCTGATGTACATGTAATGTACAGTAGACAAATACAAGAGCTGCTTTTAAATAATTCAAATAATAAACATTTTTATGTCGGAACTAAGAAAACATGCTTCAATTTTCATTTATTTTAGAGCTGAAAAGGGTAGTCATTTAAACTCACAAAAGCGTACTGGTTTTAGCTTCTCAGGTATGCCAATATTCTGGTCTTTTTTCAGACCGTTGATTCGGATTCAATTGCTGTCTGCCTTTCTTCATTGCCTGCGATCCTGTCGTGTTCACTGGGAGGCACTTCCTGCTTCCCACAGAAAATCAATCAGTGTCAGGGACTCTGTCAGCTTGATCTGGGCCTTCCCTAAGGCTTAAAAAGAAGTGTGTTCTGATGTGTGTTTGCTTTATTGGCAAGCATCCCCTGCCTATCAACCACAGCCCACCACGGTTGTTGGCACTGAGTCCAAAACGAGGCTTCAAAGCAGCAGCTTGTCTACATCCATGTTTTTGTTTTTTCCTAGGGTACGTGTCCTAATGGGAGCTTATCTAACCTTAACATTGTGAATTAACATTCCTTGAAACTCAACTGATAACGTATAACATTTATGTTTTAGCTTTTGGTGAGCTAATATTTTGGTAAGGTTCAGTATTTATTCTGTCTGCTATTTCCTTTTTGACACATCTGATGGTAATTAATTGATGTGCAATTTGTGTTTCATTCCATCTATTATTCCACCAAAAATAAATTAATGCACTTTGCAGAAACTCTGACTCATCATCCAATCAAATCTTATCAATTGTCTGACTTTTTATTTTGCATTACACTAGTTCTGTTTAAAGTGGAGGGAATTTCAAGGTGGTGGCAGAGTAATTTTCGATTGTTTCCGATGTGTTCTGGTGATACAGCCTCTTCATGTTTGCATCAAACTGTGAGATGCTAACTTTAGTCGAATTAGCATGTTCCTCTGGACAGTTTTATAAAGCTGATGCCTGCCAGCAATACCTTTGAGTCAGGAAAGCCCAACAAAGCACATAAATAAACAGTTTCTATAATGGCTGGAGGGCGCATTTCCAGATCATCTACACTGGAGGCGCTGCCAGAAAGTAATTCAATCACCATGTCACTTAAAACTCCCTGCCCTGGTCACTATGCTTCTACTACATGAAGCAACCTTTCCTGACAGATCTAAATTTATTAAGATGACAGCCACCACACTTTCTTGTTCATCATTATCGTGTATCAGATAAGCAAGACTGTGCAATCTAGTCTGTTGCAAGAATGTTGGTACAACTTAATCATGCACTTGCTAAATGCAGCGGGTATATTTTTGAGTTTCACATACCAAATGTTGGCTCTACCTTCAAGGTACCGCAGTGTGTGCTAAAAGCTAAAAAGTATGCATTTAGGGAAACTTCTATATTAACATTATTCCTCTCCTTCTAATAAATGCATTATTTGCAAAAACTGGGCTTTGGAGATTTGAATGTGTGCACCTGACTGTACAAATAAGTATAACTACATTAGTCTCTGTCTGCAAGGTCCAGGTGTACAGCCTGAGAACAAGAGCAAATCACTGCAACAATATTAATGCCACAAAATATGTTTTTATAGTTTCAACATGCTCTTCCTAAGGTCAGTAAAAACCGTAAGTACTGCAGTAAATTAGTAAAAGTGAAAGCTCCATTTACAAGCATCGCCATCCAGCTGCACATACAGCACACTTAAATGGAAGAGAGTACAAAAAATGAGAAAAATGGATCCCACGTCAGTATAGCATCGCCAAATCTTCGGCAAGTCGTACTCTGTATTTTGTTATTTGTCAAGAACATTGTTATCGCAAAAATACCCTGATATTGCCTACACCCCTCGTATAGGACTGCAAATAATTATTATTGTTACAGATTTTTTCAACTGCAGGTTAACATTTGGAAGCCAGATTGCGGTTTAAATCAGAATGCACATATCATAAAGGTACATAAAGACACATGGTATTTTAATGTCTCTCATCCAGCTCATGTTCTTGCATACGAAATACAGGTGTAATTTAATAGTGATAGTTGACAGCTAATCATGTAAAATAAGTGAATTCAGAGTTAGGAGGCCCTGTCCATGGTGATCAGTCTGTATGTGTGAACGTCACACAAAGACAGACTTCAGCAGTCCTGACAAGGTACATTGCATTTGACCCATTACAACAACAAAACCACATCAGCAGTTGCTAAGTGTTGTTATGCAGTGGGGGAAAGTAACTAAGTACAGTTACTCAAATACTGTACTTAAATACAACTCATAGGAACTTGTACTTCACTTGAGTATTTCAATTTTATGCTACTACTTCTGTTCCACTACATTTCAGAGGAAAATATTGTACATTTTTTTCAACTGTAGTTATTTGGTTGCTTTACAGATTCAGATTAATAATACCAACAAATAAATTCTGATATATTATTGTAGATTAAGGTAAAACTTTATTTAACTAGGGTGAATTAACAAGCTTCCCAGCAGTACTGTATATAAAGTAATGAAAATGAGCTTCACCTTTACCAGTTGCAATATTAAAGTGATGAACACATCAACGCAATAGTAACTGTAATCCAGTCATATAATATTTATATATATTACTCTGCAATGGGTCATCCTGCATAATAGATGTATTTTGAAAGCAGGACTTTTACTTGTGATAGAGTATTTTTGCACTGTGGTATTACTACTTTTATTTAAGTAACATGTGAGTGCTTCTTCCACCACTGCCCTTATGTTCATACAGACCAGACAATATGCCATTAGAGGAAAGCCAGACAGGGAGCAGAAAAGAGGTGGACATGAATATGAATATGAATATGAATACACAACATTCCCGTCTTGAACGAGCTGTGTAAAGAGGTTAGAGAGAAGAGGGAATATTTGCCTCACCTACCGATATCTGACGAAAACCGCGGCGCTGTCCCAGTCATGGTGGCAAATTCATACTACTTCATTTGTCCCACCGTCTTCCAGACTCCAACTCCACTGACATTATCTCATGCCAGGTCCAGTCAAGTTAGGATGTAACGTTGGTAAGGCCTCACTTCTCTTCTCAGTCATTTTTTGAAGCAGTCCCCCCCCCCCAAAAAAAATAAAAAGATAAAAATCCATAAATCTAATCATCGCTACTAGCTTAACGCTAACACTTGGTAACGTTAGCGTTACAAAAACAGCGTAGCAACACAACGTTAGCTGGTTTAAAACTAGCTAACTGCATATTTGACTTGTTTTAAGCAGCTAGTTAACTTGACTAAGCCACGGTGCTACATCCTGACATTTTTTACTTCCCAGAGTCGACCGTTAACAGTTTCTCTCGGCGACACGAAGTTTCCAGCTAACTAGCTAGCTTATCTCGGATACGATCTTCACCTGAGAGACTAGACATGTTTCGTTACTTCTGTACCAGCGAAACAGTTACATGATGGAGAACATTATCAACTTAGAAACACGGTACAAGCATGAGTTCTGGAAGAAAACACCACTAAACTTAAACTCATAGCAGCTATTAACCACTGGGTTTATACTTGAGAAAGAATAACAGCTTCATTATGACAGAACGTTCAGGTTATTATTAAGCTAGCTCAAACTCTTCTTCTTTTGTTCTTTTGTCTGCCAGCAGACTCCATACTATGCAGGTAGGCATTGAAGTTCAGACACGCTAAGTGTATTATACATTTCCTGTACAAAAATATGAATCCAATGGGATCCACATGTTCCTGTGTATGTGCTAAAGGTTCAAGCTAAGTTTGCTATGAGGTTAACCATGACAAATGTAAAACAATAGTGCTACATTAGAGCCAAATCTCAAATGTCTGCCATCTAGTGGTAGAAAATTGCTTAATGAAACTTAGTTGTCCACTTTAACCAGCATGAAAAACAGTGCAAATACATTTAATTTAGTTTAATGAGATATTTCTTTTTTCTCTCTTTCTATAAGGCCTTAAGTACACCAACACTGCCGCTGGTTGAGCTGTGCTGAATATACAGTCATATGTACAACATAACTAATAATACTATAGCATCCATAGTGGCCTTTGCATACATGTGTTTTTCCTTACAAATCCCCCTTTCACAAAGCTATTATGAAGGAACACTCATTATAAAATGAGTGGCAATGTACAGTATAGGCTAATTCAATTTTGTGAATTCCTAAGAGACCACATTCTTGACACACTCCATGAGTTAAGCAATGCACATAGCTGACAGAAAATAGTTGTGGCTACACACTGTAAGATCAGAGGGCTCGAGCCATGAGCTAATCATTCCATGTGCCATATAGGCAAGTGTTGAAGGAGTGTTGCCTGTTTATTTATAGGAGTCTCTAAGGTTCCACAGCAGAGGGTTGCTTTTTGAGCTGGATTCAATTACAGCTCTGGTGAAAGCTGAAAATACAACATCTACACAGACACAAACATGAGTATAAATTCTTAATATGAATCTGTAGGCCTGGTTTATTGTGCTGTATTTACAGTGGTTGAAGCACAAGATGGTGATGTCCTCTCCAGAGAAATATAGCTTGCAAATGCAATATTTAACACATTAAGGCTACATTTTCAATATTCACATGTGCTTCTTATTTCTTTTCTTCGCATGCTGGCTGAAATGTAAGGAATTCACAGAAGATAACTTCTGCGTGCAAATGGATAATGGATTTAGAAAAGTAATGAATGTATGGCGACTATGGAAACAGAAGCACCCTTCATAATCACTTCAACTCATCATCCCAACACTAGTTAATCAGTGGCTGTAGGAGGAAGCCACAATCCTGTGTGCTCCAAAACATAACATCATACTAAAATGTTAAGTTAGAGATGCAGTGGAAACACGACAAAAATAAAAACAGCCATTGAGAGTGGAAAAAAAAAAAAAAAAATCCAAACAGGGAGGGAAATCAGTCACCATGCTTTGAATTGGCCTTGTTTGTGAGCACAAGGAAGTAATGAAAGATTTATAAGTGAGCAGGCTCAAGTTAGAGGATTTCAAGGAAGCTATGGATTGAGAAATGCTATCAGACACACAGCAGCAACAACTTGCAGTCCAGATGGTCAGCATCAGCCTCGGCCTGACCTAGTATCACGGTTCAGCAGTCTGTTTACGTTGTACAGCTCACTGTAACATGCAGAAACATGGCAGGTGAGGTGCAAAGGAGGAAAAATGTTTGAGTTAACACTAAGTAAACCTCTGAGCTTCTGAACAAGCGAGGCCTTGTCAGTGCCAGTGTAAATACGGTTCTACCTATAAAGAAAATAAGCAGAAAAAAGGGAAACCTGCACTCACCTCAAATGATTCTTGAAATTATTTGTACAGGCAGAATGTTTTGGGTTTTTCTGATGATTTGCCTGTAGAGTCGTCAGCAGCTTGCCAAGAAAAGAAAACAGCCAGGTTGTACAGTAGAGCAATGGAAATCTATTGAATCTGCCTCTAGAGGAGGAGTTATTGTTTGTGACACAGATGAAATTTTAACTAATCAACACTTCTCAGCTGGTGCACGTGTAAAAAATCACCAGGTTGCTGGTGGGTCTCTTAAACTGACCAGTTTTCATCCAGCAGGGCCAGTTCTTTCTTAATGCCTTTTTTGTTTATCTTTCTGACCATAGCTCGGATCAGTGTCAAGGACCCAGTCATCAAACTACTGAATCAAAGCCGCATGAAGGAGTAGGCATTGACTGATGTTTATTTCATATAATCACTTAATTTAGCTATATTTTGATTAATTAACCAATTAATCAATGTTTTAGTCTAATCTACACTCCAACCCCCAGAGACATTCAGTTAACAGAAAATCTTTAAAATTTTTGCCTGATTAATGACTTTAGCAATTAATTAATTGGTGTTGCGGTGATTGCAGATTGATTTTCTGCAATCACTTAATCAATTTATCGTCTGAGTGTTTCAGCTCTAGAAGAGATATTGTAGATATATTAAAACGTGTGTTTTGTTAACTGTTGTCAGAAAAATGTTCTGGTTGAGTCTCAGCTTACACACATGAAGTGATACACTGACAAAACTCAACAGAAGCTCAGTCAACCTGCTGGTGGGTGTGCAATCAAATGCCAGGAGAGTAGAATCATATAAACATTACCAATAAAAAATAAACTTCGAGACCTTTGAAGTCATCCTTGATTAACAACCCATGTGTGGTTCTCCTGTGAACTGATCCCCCTGCAGTTGCCCCCGGCTTGGATTTTGGACGACACTGTCTACTAAAAAAGGGAAAGGCTTGATCAAGGAGTGAAATGATCATCTGAGGTAGGCGTGGGTCGGGACATGCAGAGGTAATTCCAAGGAACCGTGCCCTCCGGATCTGAGGTATCCAGTTTCATCTCTTGCCGCATGCCTGGTCACCTATCAGCAAAAACATGAACATCAACTTCAGATGACAGCAGGCTAAAATTGGTGGCTATCAAAACCAAGGAACTGGCAAGGAGCTTGGCCGGGGTGTCCACTTTCGAGAGTGGAAGCCCTGGGTTCAAACGCCTCAGGGTAAGGCAACTGTGTGTTCCACTCACTTGCAGAGACAGTAATGGGGATGGCGTAAACAGCTTAGGATCTATAGGCAAACATTTTCACACTATTAATTAGATACAGCTGCACACGCTCCTCACGTCACAGCCATACACCCGCTGCATATGGCTGATGAGGGAACACTGAAATGTATGCACAATCCATACAAAGTTCACCTTACAGTACAAGATTTCTGATTTCTGTTCAGATGTGTTCATTGTCGTTGTATTACTGACGCAGCATGGCCATTGTGATACATAACATCATATTGTGAAGTCATTAAAAGTCATTTAACCTGAAAATCAGTAAATCACTGTGATTTTTTTCATGTCCCTCCCAAGTTTGGCTTTCAGCAATATGCTGAGAGATCCTTTATTTTAAAAGTCTGTAGACTTACGGTTAAGGAGCTTGAATCAGAGGCCTGACAGATATAGCTCTCCCTTTATAGACTCATTCCAGTGTCTGAGACGCTGTCATCGCCGGCCCTACAGAGCATACGACAGACTAGGTCAAATGCCCCCTATTTCATTTCGAGCAGAGTAGTTGGAAGTGGAACGATGTAATCCGAAGGAGCTGTTGACTAGCAGAGCTGACCTCCTAAAAACTCCCCTTTCAAATTATAACACACTCTCACACACACACAAACATGATATGCACATGTGTTCATTCACCAATCGTGCTAATGGCAATGTCGGATACACACTTACAGAAATACACACACACACACACACACACACACACACTTTGTAAATACTTGGCCCTGGGTTCAGGAGGAGGAAAGCCAAGGGGAGTCACTGACACAAGTTGCTACTGTGGTTACCTCACGTCTATAATGACTTAGTAAGTAACCTCATTCTGTCTATATTTAGTCAAAGATGAGCTGCAGAGGATGAGCTGCAATTTATCAAAACGTCGATACACATCGGCTCTTTTTAAAGAAATCAAATCACTGTGTTTCAGAATATCTGAGCATTAATAAAACGATGCATTATGAGGACATTTTCCATTTTATAATTACTTGTAATATTGACATCATATTTATGACAAAGTCAACTCATTTTTCAGTCCTAATGGAAGTTTTTAATGATTATTGATTTTAATGATTGGTTAAAGTATTTTTCATCATATTATGACAATTGTTAAAACACAACGGTATAAATGTCAGTCCAGATCAGTGGTTTTCTCATCGATTCAAAGCAATTTATTTATTTTTTGAGGAAGAATGATGAGAAAGCAGATGTTTTCTTGGTGCGAGTGAATCCACAGTATCTTGTTACCATGGGGGTCTCCTGCATTCATAGGTCGTGCCATTAATAACGATGGGAGGTTCCTCGCTGTCAGCATTCATGCACCCTGCAGGCATTGCGGCAGGTCTCCCCCAGGCTATGTCTCATTACATGCAGTCACTGTTAAGCATTCCCATGCACGTACATGCATATCTGTCTACATATCAAAATGTACGGATCTTAATAGGAGGCACAACTGCAAGGCCACCGCAAACACGCATGGCAACAGGGTGTACAGTATGTGTTACTCTGCTGTTATTATATAAGCAAGAGATCATATGAATATTGTGTAGGTATGAAATTATGGACCTCAAAAAGGTGAGAGGAAAATAATGAACTTTGAAAAACGATAAAGGTGACACATGGAGGTTACTGCAGATGTTGACAGATCGGGGAATTTTTTTTTTGGTCTGACTGATGTATAAGAGTCGCGTGTCCATTCCTCACCTTGTTTGTTATTGTTTGTTTCCTTGGATATAGTCAAGGCCTGACACCTTGGCGTGACCCAGACAGTCATTTGGTGAACGCTATATGCTAACACATTAACAGCAGGCGGCACCGTGTCCTGACATTTGACTCTGAAATCCAAGCCTTTGTTCAGTAATGGAAAGGACTAAAAAAAATGTGCCCCTCTGGGAACCCGTGCTTGTTAACCTGACTGCAAAACACCTCTGACAGAAAAGTTTGTGATGGCATGTTATACCCACCAAAGTCTGCCCGCATCTATGTAATAATGCAGAGCGTCCAGGTTGGTTTTAGAAACACTGATTAGCACCCCTGTGCTATTATTGTTGCACTCCTGTGTCTACAACTGCAGGGATACAGCTTTATGAAGGCAATGAAAGTGGAAAAAAACTGAGCTATAAATAGATCACAATGCTGCAGTGCACATACTGTATAACTTCACTCTGTACCACCGGGCCCCATCTTTTAATCTTTTTATCATTCAATCTTCAAGAGTAATAGACTTATTAAGCTCTAACGTGAAAGAAAGTGGATTTCGAACTTGTGTTGGATGAAACACTCAGTTTTATCGTGACTGCAGAGGATTTGCAAGGTCTGATAAGGAACTAATAAGAGTGGAGGTGGGCTTCTTGGAGCTGTTTATTTTTTTACACCTCAGTCTATCTCAGTGACCCAGAGGCTCGGTCACTTGTCTTCTGGCAGTTCATGTTTTCCAAGCTGTACAATTGAGCCCTTCAAGTTCTATGAACGGTGAATATTATTTTGGCTGTGGCTTCCTGAAGACGCTATCCTCCCTGGCTACTCAAGTGTCAGTGAAGCCAGCAGTTTCCACTGGCCGGGTCCAAGAGGGCCCCTGGTTATACGAGGCTCTGTGCTTCAAGGCATTCAGCTTATTTCATCTTATTTATTTCAAGTCACACAGGCCTATGTGGCTGCAGAAAAATAAAACTCACTGCACTTAACAAGCTGGATGTATTTGTCACCTTCGTCTGTACTCCTGGTTTCCAAAACTGTAGACACGGGCCGGGTCCTGGAGGATCCCCTTGTGACAAGAATAGCACCATGATTTCATGAATGAGGGACCTGCAGGATGAGAGACTCCATTTCTGAGTCGAGTCTGGATCTGGAAAACACACTGGACCTTTCTCCGAACAAAACAACTCTGTGGACTGTGATAAGGGGTATTTTTAGAGAGATAATTTACAATTAAAAAGATAAACTATAGGGCTATGCGCTTTACTTGGAAGCCACTGCACTGCTACAGTGAAGCGAGTGTGAGAGGGACAGCAGCAGCAGCAGCAGCAAGTGTCATCTGGTCTTCCAACTTGGGGAGGGCTTTGGAGTTTAAAATGGTGTGAATATGATAGCCATCGGTATAGCTTTTGCAAGTGGAGATCTGTCTGCACCATTGAAAGTTGACAGTTCAGAGGCACTAATCTGACAAAAGGACGGTGTAAATCAACAACTGCACAACGATTTTGGATACTGACTAATAAAACTCTTGGGACTTGGTGCGCAGAAGGGAGACTTTGCCTGAATCTCGGGCGGCTGCATGAGAAAGAGAGTTGGGAGGACGCACAGGCAAAAGGACAAGAGGACGGCACCGCGGAGGTGAATGACGGATTTACCCTCGGAGGGGTAAAAAGATGACTGTAGTGTCCCAGGAGAACCACGACGACACTGTGGTCGTAACTCCTCTGTTGCAAGATGCTGCTGACTTGGAACCAGCGGACCAGGAGTGCAGCGAGAGGGTGGTCATCAACATCTCAGGTCTGCGTTTTGAGACGCAGTTGAAGACCCTCTCCCGCTTCCCGGCCACGCTTTTGGGAGACCCGCGTAAAAGGATGCGCTTCTTCGACCCGCTGAGAAATGAATACTTCTTTGACAGGAACAGGCCGAGCTTTGACGCCATCCTCTATTATTACCAGTCAGGAGGGCGACTTCGGAGGCCCGTGAGTGTTCCTGTGGATATTTTCCTGGAAGAAATAAGGTTTTATGAACTTGATGAAGAAGCCATAGAGCTTTTCCGAGACGATGAGGGCTTGGCGAGGGAAGAGGACCGCGAGCTGCCAAAAAACGAGCTTCAGCGCCAGTTCTGGCTCCTGTTTGAGTATCCAGAAAGTTCAGGACCTGCACGGATAATTGCCATCGTGTCAGTCATGGTTATCTTAATATCTATTATTATATTCTGCTTGGAGACTTTACCCGAGTTTAGAGAAGTCCCCGCGGCGCAGGACAATCACGCCAATGGAAGTGCTCACGGCAAAGAGCCCAGTCCGTTCACAGATCCGTTTTTCATGGTGGAGACACTTTGCATTGTGTGGTTCTCCTTCGAATTCACCATGAGATTTCTCTGCTGCCCCAGTAAAGCAGCTTTCTTTAAAAACATCATGAACCTGATCGATGTTGTGGCCATAGCCCCTTACTTTATCACCCTGGGCCTTGATCTGGCAGAGCATCAGGGCAGCAGTCAGCAGGCTGCGTCACTGGCCATACTGAGGGTCATCCGTCTGGTCCGTGTTTTCAGGATTTTTAAACTTTCCAGACACTCCAAGGGTCTCCAGATTCTCGGCCAAACGCTTCACGCGAGCCTCAGGGAGCTGGGACTGCTCATATTCTTCCTGATCATTGGAGTTGTTTTATTCTCCAGTTCTGTTTATTTTGCAGAAGCGGAAGATCCAGATTCTGGATTTTCGAGTATACCTGACGCGTTTTGGTGGGCTGTGGTGACAATGACCACAGTTGGATATGGAGACATGTGTCCCTCCACCATCGGAGGGAAATTCGTTGGATCTTTGTGCGCCATCGCCGGAGTGCTGACCATAGCTCTACCTGTCCCTGTGATAGTATCCAATTTCAATTATTTCTACCACAGAGAGAACGAGGAGGAGGAGAATGTTCAGTACGTACACGTGACTTGCGGACAGCAGTTGCAGCCCTCCTTTGGTGAATGTGATTCAAACAAAAGTAACCAGTCGCTCTCCAAAACTGAGTCCTATCAGGAGAGCGACGACCTGGAAACTCTGACACGTCCAAACGTACACCCGGTGGAGACATACACAGGGAAACTGACTGATGTATAGAGCGGCTTTATTTCTGGTGAGTTGTCTTCCAGTGGACGTGGCTCTTTCACGCCGGATGATGCACAGCTGTTTTACGCAAGGTGTCTACGGCGTGGGGCCTCAGATAACCCCCACCAAAATAACGATTGGCTTAAATTCACTCTAATTGAACTCACTTGATGTCAAGAGAAAATCATTCCTCCCACTGCTGCAGCCTTATTTACTCTCTGATATAGGGGCAACTGGTAGAAGACAAAAATCGGTTTAGTGGGGAACTGTACTAACGCGTCATATTTTGAGAGCCCTCACATGAAAACGTTTGGAGACGCCAGGGGCATGTTTGCAATACCATCGTTAGTAATTGAACCATACGCTAACAAACCTTTAAGCATATGAAGGGGAATGACAATCATCAAAGAGAAACACGTTTGGAGATGTTTTCTAGATCTCAAGCGGTAATTACGCACAAGGAAATGAGTAGTACAAAGCACACTTTGGCTTGTTACTGTTGAGAACATCTCGAAGCCCCATAGTCTCAAAGTACCCGAGTTTTGAAAAAAGCTGGAGAGAGCTCAGCCGCGCGGCAAAGCGCACAGGACGCACCAGGAGACCTGCGCTGCGCGGAGGAGTGCGCGGCAAGAGAGCGACAAATATACCAAGACATTAATATCTCTGTCACACTGGAGTCAGTCAGACTGTGTGAGGATTTGTTGAGGGTTTGTAGAGGCCTTACGTGTGTCTGTGTCTGGAGGGCGCCATGCGCTGCACCGTGTTTAGCCCGACGCACAGTGAAAAACTATTTTAAATAAATAACTTCGCAAAAGATTTGGAGACGGGTACAGTGTGCAAACATCGTCGCCGCCTCTGTTCTAATAGTATCTCTCGCAGCTTGTTTGCCTGTGTGTGGACTGGAAGATTGTTGGCTTATCCGAGGCCCTATTCCTCGCGGTACCAGAGTTGACATGCTTTTCATAATGCCAAGATTAGTATTCCATGATTAAAAGATGAGTATCTCCAAGTCACAGGATAGCGTTTCATCATACTGAGATTCTTTTCCAAAAATAGCACATCTCACGATTCTGAAAATGCGTAGTCATAACTATGAGAGAGAGAAAACATCTCCGACTTGAATCTTCTTTGGAGCTGGTAACATGCTTTCAAAGTGAATCTGATCAGAATGGCCAGAACAAATGGGCTCTGAGCGCCTCTCCGTGGATGATAAATATGCCTGCAGACACAACGCCTCTGCTCAGGCTCTGTGTGCAAAACCAACGCTTAAGCTTGAGTATCTTTGCACTGTTGCAGCTGGGCTTGACTGATTTAGGCATAAGCCGCTGAGATCATGCTCTTTGACACAGAATGCATCCGGATGCTTGCGATGGTCACCTAAGCTCGCCAGAAGCCTGACTGCTTTCTCTTACCTCCTCATGTTAACATAGTGAGTTTTGTTTTCTGCTTACTTGCAGGAGGCAGACGATTAAGTGAAGCTTGTCTCTCCCTCAGACTCGCGACAAAATACAAGTGTGGGATTCTCTTCTTCGCCCAAATATTGGATGAGTTCCTCACGGATATTCATGAAATGCCAGTGTTTGGAAAATGTTCAGTCTACCTTATTGGACATTGTGTGTATCATCAGTAGAAAAAAAACATTCTTTTGTGTAGGCTTTATAAATGACCACGCTTTCTTTGTATAAAAGCCTTGTGTATACTGCGTTTTTGTAATTCTGAATTTCCCCTTTTCTTATGCAGCTTATTGTGCAAAGTTGGAGTCGCAACTTACCTCTGTGTTGTTACAGACATTCAGATTGCATTGCAGCTCGCTGTAAACAACATAGCCTAGAACCATACGATGCAATGTCTGCATGACATGAACTCATTGTGAATTTTAAATGTAATAAAATATTTATTTTTCTAATTCAAACATGTATGTGAACTTAACTTAATCCTTTTTATAAATAAATAATGAATCCGAAAATACACCGCGTGTTTTTTCAGCTCCAGTATAACACAGATCAGACTCACAGAGGGCACACAGTAACTCATTTATGTAAAAATGTCAAATCCATGGCCGTTAATTAGCTCAATACACTGTCAAGCTTGGTGCTGAATGATGGGGAAAAGGCGCAGAACCAGACTTTGGGTTGTCTTGCCACAAAACCAATTAACTTAATAAAATGTCTTAGTGACAAATGAAGGGGGATTCATTTGGCTGGAGGCAGATTTTAACAAATTGCACAGAGGTCTGATGATCTGACTTTGTGTTGAATGTGTGTTTTTAGAAAGCCACAGGACAGTTGTTTTGAGTCCCTTCAGCTCTGCCCCCTCACTGCGTCTTTAGGCCACACTGGCCCTCCGAGTCAGCAGTATACTAATATTGGTTATTATTTGAGTATTTATTGTGATATCGTATTGAGTTGAGTATGTTCTGGTGTTTGTTTTGGGGGATTTGTAGTTTTCTATGAAGCCAATCAATCATCTGCGCTGTCCGTGGTGCTGAAACTGATCCTCCGCCCTCTGCAGAGCAAAAATGTCCTGCATTTGTCTCATATCTGCATATGTGATGATTGGACACTGAGAAGAGATCACTTAATGTCATAAAGTGACAGATATCAAGTATGAGACATTCAGCCTTCTCCTGATGTGATGTTTCATACCGATGAGGACTGTAAAAACACATTGTTGACGATTTGATCCTCCTCGTCGCTCAGTAGTTAAACGATGAAAATTTCAGATCAGATCTGGTCTCTCAGGCTCAGATGGGAACGTGTCATCACAACTAACGCCCTTCAATCCTGGAGTGATGCTGTAGAATGAAAAGGCGATTTCATCTCTCACCCATCGATGATAGGCTAGTTTTCTACAAGATAGATTAGTGCAAATGTAACACAGTGTTGATTTAGAGGTTTTGTTACCAGCTGCCCTTCTTTGCAGTCGGATTGCGCCAGTGCTGGCACACAAGCGCTCTTGTTTTTGTGCTGTATGGAGAACTTCTGGCGGCGTGCTTTACTAGAGCCGGTCTGCATTGCGTCGAAACCCTCCAACTCCTCCCCCTCCTCCTCCTCCTCCTGCTGCTGCCCTCCCTCCCCTCTCCTCTTTTTTCCCTCACCTTCCCTGCACTTACATGCAAAATGCACGGCAAAACTTGCTTGACATTGTGGAGAAAACACTTGGACCTCACTGCCGCACCTGAAGGTCCTTTAGCTATCCATTTATTCTGCTCTCCGAGCCGCGCTGCATTCTGCCCGTCATCTTGTCCTCTCGTATAAAAAGCAGCAGATTCCCACTGACGCGGTGATGTCTGGAAGTGCCAAGGGCTCGCTTATTGCCCCTTACTGTATCTCCCCCCGTTGAATTGCAGCGCAGGATCTTCTCCTGCGGTATGCTGTGAGCTGCTCACGCCACCGTGCCGCCGCGCAAACAGCTGCCGACGCTCCCGCTTCGCCTCTCCGTCGTCTCAGGCTTCCCTCATCACACTCACCTGATTTTCATCTGGTTTTATCTGCTCTTTTACTTCACCGCCCGAAGGCGCTCAGAACTGTTTGAGGACACTTGGTGGCGGACACACCAGGGGAGGCGATGAGCACAGGAAGGCTTTAGGCTTTTTTCTTTTTGGTAGGTGCAATGTAAAGTTGCCACATGACACTCACCGGTGCCCTGCCGTTGGATGATTTTACTCGAGGATAAGACGCATTCAAGAGCTTTCAAGATCAACCCACGGTAAGCCTCGAAACTGCTGACTTACACAATAGCTACAGATTCGGTTAGATGTTTTCTTATGGACAGCTGCTGCTGAAGAGAGAAGACAATTACTGTGCTGTTTATTCTGTTTCGCAGCGGCATTTCGCAGCATTTGCTCCGCAGTAGGCCTGTAGGCTGTATGCATAGAAACATCAGTTGGTATAATATCAGTATCAAATGTTATGCGTCACATCATAATTCAGGCTGGTTAGAGTGGCGTAGGATGGATCACTGCCATGCAGCTTTCAGAAAGAAACACGACGTTCCTATGTTGAGCTGAACATCTGCAAAGAAATACATGACTGTAGCAGAGGAACAGGATGAAACATACCCACAGAAGTGCTAATAGGAATGTTAATGTAGAATGTAGGAAATAACATGTAGTGCGAGAGGATCATCAGATACTCAGTAAATGCCTATATTATAGAAATGTCTTAGAAATTCCGCAGTATGATGAGATTTTTTTTTTATGTTACTACTGGCTAACAGCACTAATTGCAGGCTGAGAGAAGTAAATAAATAAATAAACTGCAGAAAATGCTGAGCCAGCAAATATCTTGGCTGTTTGATCCCATTATTTCCTCCTCCTCCTCCTCTCTCTCTCCCTCTCTCTCTCTGGGTGACAGAGGCAGCAGTAACAACAGCAGCAGATGCACCGGAGAGCAGCAATGGTCAAGTCAGCGAGAACCGCAGTGGAGCCGCACTGAGGCAAAGCAGCCAACCAGCCCCCTCGTATCTGGGGACGTCTCCAGCAATTTAAGGGGTGTGGGAAGCTGAGGAGTGGAAAATTTCCCGCGAACCTGAATGCCTGCTCAGTCAGACTAACCGACATCCCAACACAACTCCTTCTCCACCTCCTCCTCCTCCTCCTCCTCCTCCCAAAATGACCGTGGTAGCAGGCGATAACATGGACGAGACCTCGGCTGTCCCTGGCCACCCTCAGGACACCTACCCCCCAGACCACAATGACCACGAATGCTGCGAGAGGGTGGTCATCAACATAGCCGGGCTCCGGTTTGAGACACAGTTGAAAACTCTCTCCCAGTTTCCAGAAACGTTGCTGGGCAACCCCAAAAAGCGGATGCGGTACTTTGATCCTCTGAGAAACGAGTACTTCTTCGACAGAAACCGCCCCAGCTTTGATGCCATCCTCTATTACTACCAGTCTGGGGGTCGGCTGAGAAGACCAGTGAATGTCCCTTTGGATATGTTCTCAGAAGAAATCAAATTCTATGAGCTGGGAGTGGACGCGATGGAGAAGTTTCGTGAGGATGAGGGTTTCATCAGGGAGGAAGAGCGTCCCTTACCTGAGAAGGAGTTCCAGCGTCAGATCTGGCTCCTCTTTGAGCACCCAGAAAGCTCAGGCACTGCGAGAGGGATTGCCATAGTGTCTGTGATGGTAATCCTGATTTCAATAGTCATATTTTGTTTAGAGACTTTACCACAGCTGAAAGAGGACCCAGCGGGTCGCATAGTGACAGTTGGGAACACAACTATTTATTACAAGCCAAATATCCTCACTGACCCCTTCTTCGTCATTGAGACACTCTGTATAATCTGGTTCTCCTTTGAGTTGATAGTACGCTTTCTGGCGTGCCCAAGCAAACCGGCCTTCTTCAAGAACATGATGAACATGATCGACATAGTGGCTATC
Source organism: Chaetodon auriga (assembly GCF_051107435.1). NCBI lineage: Eukaryota > Metazoa > Chordata > Actinopteri > Chaetodontiformes > Chaetodontidae > Chaetodon > Chaetodon auriga. The sequence continues at coordinate 8,689,347 of NC_135079.1, read as the reverse complement.
ATCCCTTACTTCATCACACTTGGCACCGAGCTGGCTGAAGACCCAGAAAACGAGGGGGTGGGGGAGCAGGCAACATCTCTGGCCATACTCAGGGTGATCCGTCTGGTCAGGGTGTTTCGGATTTTCAAGCTGTCACGACACTCCAAAGGACTGCAGATTTTGGGGCAGACCCTCAAGGCCAGCATGCGAGAGCTCGGATTGCTGATCTTCTTTCTGTTCATTGGAGTCATCCTGTTCTCCAGTGCTGTCTACTTTGCTGAGGCAGAGGAGCAAGGATCCTACTTTGGCAGCATCCCGGATGCATTTTGGTGGGCTGTTGTGTCTATGACAACTGTGGGCTATGGGGACATGGTCCCAGTCACTATAGGAGGCAAGATTGTAGGATCTCTGTGCGCCATCGCTGGAGTGTTGACAATTGCGCTGCCGGTGCCTGTCATTGTGTCCAACTTCAACTACTTCTACCACAGGGAGACCGAAGGAGAAGAGCAGGCCCAGCTGCTCAACGTCAGCAATCCCAACATCCCCTCTGAAACCAACTCCAGCCGCCGTAGTTCATCCACCGTCAGCAAGTCAGAGTACATGGAGATTGATGGAGACATAAACAATAGCATCGACAACTTTAGGGAGGCAAACCTCAGAACTGGCAATTGCACTATAGCCAACCAAAACTGTGTAAATAAAAGCAAGCTGCTTACAGATGTTTAGACACTAGTTAGGAACTTTGGGATCTCTATACGACTGTCATACGTGGAGTAGACCATCAGTAAGGAATGCTTCATTTACCTCCCCAAAGCACTCTATGGCATTAGGCCTACAACTATGCTCAGCTATAAAGAAAGGAAACCGAAAAAACAAAGCTCTTAGAGTATATGACAGGTAGATAGAATAATTAATTCTTCTGATCCTACAAGTATATAGGTACATCAAAAAGAAAACGTCAATTATTACGCATTTACAAGGCTCCCTGGAGGACGCAGAGCACACACTGTCTGATCAGCTGATGGCGTGATAATTCAAATCTTATGCATGGAGTACAGATAACATTTCAGCAAGTTGCACAATGCACCAGAAAAGTCTGCAGAGACATGCAAGCATCTGCAGCCAAGTGGTAAGCGCCAAGAAGTTAGGTGACCCCCGCTCCCCCCTCCTCTCTCCTCTCTCCCTACGAAGGATCTACTATTCAGCAAAGCACCTTATAGGAGGAAGACTGATCTCTCTTGTTTGGATGTAAACAGATGGTGATCTACACGCTTCACGGACATCCGCAATGCTGCTGTTTTCCAGCAGATGCTGTAATTGTGATATCACCAAGTGATTCAATGCCATGCCCTTTAGATGCAACACAGCACAATGATAAAGTGAGCTTCACACGAGCATGATAAGAGACTTTCCATTTTGATATCGGCATGCATGAGACATATCCCACATAATGGAAAGGATGTTCTTTTGGATACCTGCCCCCATCCACCCCTTCTCATCTGTTTTCATACTGAGTGCACTGGATGAGTTTTTGATTTGAAACGCTAATCATTTAGAAGTATAGAAATTGAATGTTAAATCTTAAGGGAACAGTACATAAATGAGATCATAGCATGAAAAAAGTAACCTGCATTATGGTCTATCAACTAAGGTACTTTTGTATCCTGGTATATTTAATGCATGACATGAGTATACAGCTTGTTGCAATTCAGGCACTCTGCAGTGTCCTATTGTCAGGGAAACTAAGGAAATCAAATTCTGGATGTTTCTGAATTGCGATCAAATATATCCAAACCCACCTTGAGGATGCAGAGTTTCTAATTTAAAAGTAGTCAAAGAATACTGAATAAATATTATCAAAAATGCATATAAGCATAATAAGCACCAATTACAGTATTACGTCAATAGTGCAGTGCATGGACCTTCTTTGACCGAGAAATGTTAACATATCATTAGTCATGCTTCCATTTCCACGTCAAATTTTAGTACTTGTTGGTTTGGAATCCACTGAAAAAAAGGATCAATACCAAATTTCACTTCATATTACAGAGAATTATTCTAACATTAGTTGCTAGTGCCTTTATCCCTTTCACCAACAGGACCAGTGAAAGTGCCTCTGTGTACAGTGGGATTTGTGAGGTTGAGGAGAGCTGGTTTACGTTCTGTTCTCGTGTTGATTCACTGTCGGTTTTGAAGTTAATGATGCCAGATGAGCAAGCTTGAGACAGCAGGTAATTGTGGTCAAAAAAAAAAAAAGAAAAAAGATGATCCATGGCTGTTATGCACAACCCAGTTTTCATGCTGTCACGCACTTAATTATGCCCTTAAGCAGCAATGTATTGTACTCTGCATGTTTACCAATCCAGTTCAAAAGGGAATATCTAGAGGTTTTGAACATGTTTTATTTATGTCTGTTGGTTTTGTTCGTGCACCATGCATCCTTTCAGGGTCTCTACCTCAGTGAGGTCATTGCAAACTTGCTGCAGAGCTGCAAGCTTCAATGCAGGGCTTCCTATACCATAATGCAAAATGGAACCTTAAGTGTAAACTGCAGTCATGCAACATTGAATGTGAGAGTCCCAAAGCATAGCCTTTACACAAGCACTTAGGGCAAATAGTGTACCACCATCCCGCGCCTTTTTTTTTTTTTTTTTCACTTAAAGCTACGCACAATCAAAACACTCATTTGTAGAGAGTCTGTAGAGATTGCTTGGCTCTCCTAAAGGGATGAGATTGACTGTTTCATATGTTAGTTTCTTTGAAACAATGGTATCTAAAATTACTGTTGTGTCACAGAAACACACCTGAATGTGTTTCAGCACAGTAGTATAAGACAGTGGAGGCATTTGTTATAGTTTTTAACTGTGTCATCCTGCAATCCGTGGGCATTATGACGCACAGCAAAGTGCAGCCCATCTTTTTGCACAGTCATTTTGTTCTGTTGCTTGAACCATTTTTTTTGTTTTGTTTTTGCTTGTGAGATGTTTTTCTTTTCTTTTTCACTCTGCTTGCTCACAAGTCGTGCATTGTTTCTCAGCCTATTGTTCCTGACAGGCTAACTGCAGATCGATTTGGACAAATTGTAATGACTACTTGAAAATCTCCAGCTACTTCACATCAATCTACACTCAGTATTGAGATGAATTCAGCCAAACGATAGTAAGATTTTGTACTATACTGTACTTTTTTTTTTAATTTAGCACTCTCCTGACAAGGTCCTGTTTAAAAAAAATCCACTGCAGTGCTACTTGAATGTCATAGTTGTTTCTGTTGGTGCAATGGCTATCCTTTGTGGTGCTAGTACAGGACTACCATTGTTGTCTTGTTACATCACACGTTATCTGAAGCATCAGCTGAAGCAAGCCTTAGTTAGTTGTTTTGGTCAAGACTTTTTCCATTCTATTATCCTTATCCCTGTTTGGTTATTGGTGGCTGGTTGGTTAGTTAAGAGCGCTGTTTGTCATTTTCTTTTGGAACTGATCTTCGTACTGTACTGCTGAAGAGTGTCTGCCTCAGGCGAGGCCAAAATCCAAGAGCCTTGCTAGATGTCAGTCACTTATCACGAGAGCAAAAAAGATACACATTTGTGCCAGGGATCTTCGGTTTGTATAGAGTTTGTCACACAGAAGGACACCAATAATACCCAACACCATACATTATATTACTATATGTAGAATGATATAAGGAAATTATAGTAGTCTTATAAATGCAGCTATCAGGAAATTGTTCGCTTTGGTCACAAGTTTTTCGTACGAGTCATGCTTGAAAGTAGTGTGTGTAACATGTCCTGCAGGAAACAGCAGAAAGTGAGGTGAAGAAAATATAAATGGTACCCCTCACATTAGCAGTGCTGCTGCTACTCTCACTGCAAGGGCATGTATGGATGGTGCTATGCATTCAATTACCCAACAGAAACACACATTCTTAACAGCAATAGAATAACAGATCGCCTGTTTCTTAGATGCTTTTTGTAAAAAATCTTAAAACAAATCTATTTTGAATGTCAGAGAAGCTGCGATCACTTGACAGATAACTCACAACAGGGCTGTTTATGTACCAACCTCGTACCCTCTGTTCGGTGATTTTGTAAGGCCAGTGGGGTCAAATGTAGAGGCTGACATTTTAATGTGAGAAGCCCGTGAAAAATCCAAATACAGGCTTTGTAATAGTGGCAGTCCCCATTAACCACCCAGGTCGGGCTGGAGTTGTTTTGCAGTCAGGAAGAAAGGCTGCTGAAGGGTTCAGTCGAACCTATAACACAGTCCCAAAGGGACAGCCCATAATGCACTTAGAGAGGATCTATCATCAGTTCACTGGACTGATCAGCAATGTGAGAGAACGTCAGAGAAGGTGCCTAAAATGTTTTACATATTCATTTGTTTAGCTTACTGTTAGATGTTATGCTTCTGCAAACAAATACGAGCGAGAAGATCTAAAGAAAAAAAAAAGACGACGACATTAACCTAATCAAACTAATTAAACTATAAGAAAAAAGATGAAATGTCATGAGAACAAAATGCAACTTAGCTACAATAAGACAGAGCAAAGTAGGCACTATATACTGCAATTACTTATGAATAACAATTTCATTGTGTGTTCTTATTTTCTGTTTGTTTTTTGGTGGCACTGTAACATGATTGATATAGGAAGAACATGCCATATACTGGAATATCAAAAACAATATGTTCCTCTGGCAAGCCATGATAATGAAACTACTGTATTATGATCAACTGCTATACACTTAATGATATGGAAGAAGTGTATCATTAAAAAAAAAACAAAACGTGGTTTGTCATTTTGGTTTCAAGAAAAAAGAAAAAACAGGATTCATTCAAGCACCATGTTCACATTTTTCCAATCTCCACTGCTGAACCTACTGCTATAATGTATCTCTACAGAAATCTACTAATCACAAAAAACTGCATGGTCGATGGAAGACTGCATGAGTTTTGCCTTTCAAACTGTGGATCAACTATAATACAGTTGCATCATTTAAAAAAAGAAACCCTTGCTTTCATCTGCACCAAGGCTTCCTGTAAGGCCCTGTTCAGGAGTTGTCATGAAACGTGTCCTCTGCCGGATCTCCTAAAAGCACCTTAGCGCTGACCTCATCACTAAGATGGCGTTGGGTATCCGAGCCGCTCTCAGCGTCTGTGTGTGATTTTCAGGTTGTGCTCGTGAGGCTCTGAATGTGAGCAAGGACATTAAGGGCTAGTTTCTCAAACTTTATCTCTGAAACGCTCTTTCAAATGACATTTGGCCCATTCTTATCTCAGTCTAGACTGTAGTGAAACTGCGCTGAGGGAAACATGCCAATCATGTCTAAGCAGGGCCTGTGCCGCACACCCTCCTCTGTACTACATTGGTTTTAAGGCATTCTTGTTTGCTAAAGGTCTCGATATTGGACTGCTTTCTGCTTGCTGAGGAGGCACTGAACAGGATCAAATGTTGGGATGTTGTGTACCTCACTCACCAAAAGGTGATGACCGATGAAGAAGATCTCGTTTGTGTTAGAAGTGTGATGGCTATGAGTTTGTCCTCTCTGTCAAGGATGCACATTTAATGGCTAGTAGGGAAGTTTTGGAGCAAAGCGCAAAAGGACTGTTGAACTCTTCTGCTCTTCTTTTCATCCACAAGCAAACCAAACTCTGATTGTGTTATCTAATCCAGCCGTCATTGTCACGTTGTGTTTACCAAGGATTATGCTACAATGTGTTCAGTTTGTCAGATGACGACAAAGGCATGGTCTGTGATCTATGCAAGGGTTATTTGTTTTTTCTTATATCACTTATGATTTCACCTTACATTAACTTCAATAAATTTTTAAGGATCTGCTGGTGTATGCTCATTTCGGCTCGGGATGGGGGTGTATAGCTGCACTATGGACGTGCACGAAAAGCTACATAAATAAAACCATCTTGCACACTAAGTTGTCACAGCCCTTTCTGCATTGCGCTAACACGAGAAATATGCTGCAGTGCGCGTTGTTACAGAGCTCGAGGTCTCAATCTAAATGTGTCCTACCTCTGTACTACAGTACCCTCTCACTGAAGCCATTAGCAGTGATTCATGGGGCTAAGGTAATGGTTCCTCACTAATCCTCCTGTCCCAGGAGAGGCCCTCTTACCTCTGTCATTCCCTGCAAGTTGTTACACACCTCGAGGGCCTGAAGAGCTCCCTTCCTCTCTCTGCTTCCTCCCGGATTCACACGGACGCATGCTCAAAACCACCCGAGTGTGACTCTGAGGTGTCGCGCATGTGCCAAGTGTGAAAGTCTGAAGTTACTGGGGCTGCAACTAACAATTACTTTGATTAATGATCTATAAAATGTCAAAAATGCCCGGCACACTTTCCTCAAGCCCAAGGTGACTTAAGACAAAGAAAAGCAGCAAATCCTCACATTTGAGAGGCTGATACAAAGGGATGTTTGATATTTTTGCTTCAGAAATTAACTAAAATATCAATCGATTAACAAAAAAGTTGCCTGATAATGTTGTGTTCCTGAGATAGTCTATTAATTGCGAATCATTTGTACAAATTACCTCTTCAGAGAGGCTTTGAGATACTGAGTTACTGAGGCAAGTTTAGCTTTGCCATCCATTTCCAGAGAATTCAACCGTTTTAAACATACACTGAAACATCTTGTTTCCAAGAGTGTGATTTTGACAACATGTCAGATAAAACCTCATAATGTAGAGGTCTTTTTTATATGAAATATGTGCAGCTGTCGAGGGCAGCAACCCTAAAACAACGAACAAACAAACACGTCCAGTCATGGAACAGTCAAGGGACAAGCAGGCGATGGAGCTGAAATACGTGGGCACAGTTTTTGGGGTGTGAAATGATTCATTCCCACTTCTGTCCTCTGATTGCGTGAAGCTGAATGTTTGTGGAGAACATTGGACGGCAGAGGCGTCACGCTGAATGCTGCAGCTCATCCCTCTTTCTCTCTCAATCTGTCCATCTGTCCCTTGCTCTCTCTGTGTCTCGGTCCCTCTCAGTGTCTCTGTCCGCCGCAGGCTCTCTGTTTGCTGTATGGTGACCTTAACAGAAGCGAGCCTCTTCTTCCTTGTCCTCTGCATTGCCCTCAGGAAATGCAGCACTCCTCACTCTGCAGGCAGCAGCAGTAAGGGTGGGGTGAGCTGGCGCCCGGCCCACTCTTCTTGCACACACATACACTACGCTCCCTCTCCCTCTCTGTCTGTCTTTGTCTCTCTTCCTCCCCCTCTTTCTCCCCCTCCTGAGTGCTGTGAAGCTCCACTGGACTGTAATAGCACAGAGGAGGAGCTCAGTCATTGTAGAGCATATCACACCTGCTTTTGTTAGTTTTATCTCTCTGTTGTCACTTATCTGTACCTACATGCACACACACACAGGGGTTCAAAGACCCAGCCATGACTGGCAGACAGCGGTCTACATGCTCATGTTTACTTTGTCCACGTCCTCTGTGACCATTTCTGGTGAGTGTGTGTTTTTTAGAGCTGCACTAATCAATAGCAATTGAATAAATGACTATGTGTAATGTGAACGATGTTTGCATAATGAACCAACAGAGAATTATCACCTGACTCTGCAGTTCCTCTCAGGTCGACAAAGTATTTTAGCATCTTTCAGCTCATTTCTTTGGTTTAAACTTCACTGTATTGGTTCAGTCTCACTGCTCTAATCAATGCAGTTGTTTTTCGTAAAAACTAAACAAAAAAAAAAAACTCTGATATAAACCTACTGTGCACCACCTGCCCAGCCCCAGAGCAGATTCAGAGACTGACACACTCATAACAGACAATTCAGCAAATACTGGTGGGAGAGCTGGTGCTTAAATACTGTTGTCAGCAGGTGAGTCTTGATCTGTGATTGGGATCAGGTGAGGTCAGGAGTTGAGCAGGTGGAGCAGAAGTGCTGCCTGCAGAACACACCCACCCACACACCCACACACCCACAGACAGACAGACAGACAGACAGACGGAGGAAAAGGGGAGGGCTGGAGTTTATTTCTTCGGCTTTTTAACAGCTCACAGCAGCCTCACAAATGCCCTCCCTCCAATGTTCCAGGGTCTCTCAGCAGATTTCTTCCTTTTTCCGCCCATCAGAGTTCACATACCTGCATAGCAGCGCCGTCTGCTCAATATCGCTCACATCGCTTGACTCATTGCAGGCAAATGAGTAGGCTGGAGCTGAATTGATGTCCTCAACTTGCTGACTGGTGATGTCTGCTGCCATTTTTATGGCCCTGTCTTCGACGGTCTTTGCATGGAGGGGCAGAGCTGTGATTTTCTGAACTATCTTAGCTTTGTTTATGAAATTTGAGAATAAACGCTATGATATTTTAAAGCACAGTTCTTTGGTGTATTCACCGTCAGCTTTCCGCGTTTTGCTTCCTCGTGAGCGGCCACAAGATGAGCAGCAGTAGTTGAGTTTGGAGATTTGATCCAATTCCGACAATTGTTCTGCAGCAGTTTCAGTATCTCTCTTTTTCTCATCCCCAGCCGGATACTTTTAAGCAAATGCCATGTGCTTGTTCTGGAAATGCAGAATACCACCAAGGCAGCAGTGTTGACGCAAAAGCAAGCGAATACATCACACAGCTAAATTCTCTATTTTCCTCTAAAACTACTTTACACCGTAGATGTGTGATGCGCGGTGTGTAGGCTACACATGTTGAAAAATCAATTTCATGATAAATGAAAACATTAAAAAATAGCCACAGGACAGGGTCTAAAGAGCAGGTTGCAGACCCCTTGTCTTTAAAATCCCTGATCAGTGTATTGGTCTCATTGAGGTGCTGTCAGTTAGTGGTGCAGGAGGCCTCCATCAAGCTTAAGGCCCCCTCCCCTCCTTCAGCCTCTGTCTTACATCTGCCTGAACACATCTCCTTCAATGAAAAGTCGTCCATCAGCTGTTAGGAAAACGTGTTGGTAGCGAGGAATGAGTGCTTGCAGCCATGCCTGCGTGCAAATGTACTTTGGCTGCATGTGCTCATCCCCTCAATGCCTCCATCTTTCACACTGTTTCTCTCTCTCTCACACACACTCACTCACTCACACACAAAGGATGGCTGATTTGCCTGAGTCAGGCCTCGGGCTCACTTGATATTCCCCAATCGATTTCTTTGAAGACAGACACTCATCCCATATCCCTTGTACAAAAATGCCGCGCCGGTCCTGTTGACGTCATCCGAAAAGTTTCTCAAGGGCCTTTTCATTGTGGCCCAATCAGCTGTGCATGCACAGTATCAGTATCGTATCATGGCAATATATCAAATCGCAAGTGTCCTCTGGTGTTGGTTTTATCGCTGTGTAAAACCAAAATCACAGAGATGCCTGTGCACAGCAGTCCACCTTAACAGCCTCATCTACGGTCGGTTCTGAATGTTAACAATGTGCAAAATAGCTTTGACAGCAGTATTGGATCTCCCATGCTTGAGCCAAAGCCCTTGGGCCTAACACCACCCCACCCCCAGGTCCAGGCCCACCAGCCTCTCTTATCCCCTTGATCCCTGAGGCCCTCTCTCTGGCCCACTTCCTCTTTGCATTACCTCCATCAGGCCAGGCTGCTGACACACTTGTTTAATAATTAAGGGCTCATCCATAATTTCCTCGTCCTTGTGGAAGTCCACAAATGGTCTCTGTGAATCTCAGGCCAGTTAAATGTACCTCTTTTTCTTGGGCCAGTGACAGCCCAACATCACTGCACTGATACGGAAAAGATGATACGATCTGGTGGAGGTGGTGGTGGTACAATCAGGAGGAATCATGAATTACCCTTACACGGATCTTTTTATCGGTATATCCGGTTTCCAATGACGTAGACACACTCAGACATCATGAAGCGTAGTGTCTGTTGTCCTGCTGTGTTATAGGAATAAAGCGTGACAGAGTACACGAACTTAAAACAAGCATCAATACGTCTGTTTGTCCACCATCCCTCTATGTGCCCATAAAACAACGAGTCTATAAACTGATCAGTCCATCTGTTCATGAAAAGGGCTGGGATAAGAATAAGAAGCTGTACATTGACACAGTGGTGCTTCATGCTAATCAGCATGCTCATAATGACAATGCTAATCCTCCGATGTTTAATAGGTACAGTATCATGTTTATACACTACTTCCTAATTCAGTGTTTTATATATATATATATATATATCATGTTCACCATTTAATATGTTAGCATAGCAAGACTTAATGATCATTATCATAATCATTATTTCCGTTCCAATCTATCCAGCTGTGGTAGAATCTCTTACCAATGCTCCCAGTCTGGATGTGCCCTTGTGGTATCAGGCGATGTGGATCTCAGCTTACATGCTCCTCCTGCCCAGTGTGCAGTGTCAGCGTGCTTGTCTGGGGGAGAAAAATTCAAAACTTAACATCACCGAAACCGCCGCTGTGACCTTCCCGCTTCAATTACATCACCGCCCAACGCTCAAGGAGGCTGGCAAATACAAAACCGCAAAAGGATATCACCATATCACCCATTCGTGCACGCTCGGCCACTGTAATGCAGGAAAAGGTGTTTAGTAGCTGATACCTTCAGGGTTTCTGGTGGGAAAGTCAGTGATCTTTTAAAGGAAAAGTTGTACATTTTGGGAAATTTGTTTTCTTACCAAGAATTACATGAGAAGATTGATACCATTCTCATGTATGTATGTATGTTGAATATGAAGCTGGCGTCAGCAGCTGGTTAGCCTAGCTTAGCACAAAGACTGGAAACAGGGGGTAAGAGCTAGCCTGTCTAAAGAGCTAATCAACGCTAATTAACAGTCGTGCCCATAAAGCCAAAACAAAATGTTTTTGTACCAGGTGCTGGACTAAATGGACTAAATCGGGCTCCTGTTTCCAGTCTTTAAGCTAAGCTAAGCTAATAGGCAGTTGGTTCTTCTTGTGAAACTTTGTCAGAGCTTAACCTTATTCAACATATTGTGGCATCTGGTGTTCAGGTTAAACACTCACTTATAAATAGCTGCCATGTTTTCCAGAGAAAAAAGCCAAAAGAGGTATGTATTTTCTCTGAGGCTACACAAAGACATTGTTGGACATAAACCATTGTGCATGTTTCACTATACAAGCACACGGACAGCAGAGCCATTACATATTGTACGAAGATGGAGGAGCATGTCAGTTTTCCTGGCCAGGACACATTAACTGGACTGCTGGTGGAATTTACAGTAAAGGCTTGTGTGGGTCAGTTGAGTTCTCCACACTGCAAAAGATATCCACCTCACTGAGCCATTCAATCTCACTGAGTCTATTTACAAGAGAGAAAAACATGCAGGTGAAATAATTTAATGTACTTAAAATCTGTTTGTCTCAATTGGGTGATAGTGTTCACCTTTTTCTTTATTAATTAATAAATTACTGCTTAATATTACAACTTGTTTCAAGTAAATGTAAAAGTAATGTCCTGCAGAGAGTTATTTAGTCCTACAAGCATTTTTCAATTATATCAGTGTTTTAATTAGGGCGATTTTCATAATTTATTAATCTGACAATTATTTTCTCAATTATCTGATTAATAGTTTGGTTTAGAAATCATTAGAAAATTAAAACATATCTATGTCAATGCCCCATAGCTCTAGGAGATGTTATCAATTGTCTTCAATAATCCAAAGCCAAATATATTAAATTTATCAGAGGATATAACACAGAGAAAATGACAAATTCACACACTCAGAAAGCTAAAACCAGGGAATAATTTCAGTTTTTGCTTGAAAAATTATTCAAACAAGTACCAAAAATAGTTGCAGATCAATTTCCTGTTGACCAACTAATCAATTAATTGATGAATCGTTTCAGCTCCACTTTTAATAGCTTAATATGAGACCACGTAAGATGTTGAATTATTTTTTGTAGTGCAGGCAGCTCTGCTGGTGAGAGAGCCTGTCACAGGCTGACAAATGGAGAGAGTGCTTTCTGCTGAGAGCCGTCCCTACAGGTTTCCCATGCACACAGCCGGACCAGGGCCAGGAAATATATTTATATGTATATATATCATCAATCATCATAGTGTCGTTGTATGGACACCTCAAAATGTAAGTTCGGATCGTCCTCCTCAGTGACACACATGACGGTTTGACGTTAAACTGCTAGTCTGAGCTTCTCTTAATTAGAGTAAGACAAAGAAAAATAGCTGCACAGAGTACAGCAGTCTGCTCAATATGGATGAATTACTGAATGGGCCTGCAGGGCACAGAGGCCCAGGGGCCCGAGTCAGGCCGGCCCCTGGGCCTCTGTGCCTCTGCAACTGTTAGCATTTCTCCTAAAGTAACAGAACTCAGTTAAAAGTAGTGACATCGGATCACATTCTCGCCTATGGTAGCAGTTTGAGGGATGCAATGTCCGACCGATCAGTCAGTCAGTCCGCCACTTTGGTGCAGGCTGAAATTTCTCAACTGCATTCTCACAGTGTTCACACATACACATACAAAGTGGGCGGCCTCTGGCCTCTCACAAACCTGGACTTCTCTGGGTATGTTGTGTCGAGCACATAGTTTACACTTTGCTCCAACTGGACAGTTGTTTTCTGACGTAGACACCATAACACACAGAGGAATTCATGTCAAATGTCCTATTGCACAGTTTGTTCCATAAGCACAGACCAGCTTTGTTTGCAGTTTTTTTTTTTTCTCTTTGACGCGGTACTTCCTGTTGAAACAGTGTTAATACAACGATGACACCCAGTACTGATTGATACTGTGGTCCTTTATCTGCACTGAAAGTGGCTTCTCTTCATCTCCTGTGTGAACCAACTACTGAAGTTTAGATGAAACTTCACAAAACGGCTGCAATCAACGCATTAACGTAGTGTTCCTTTCAGTCTAGGGGGCCTTGCGTTTATGTTACTGTGTACAGTCTCATCCATACCTCTCAGTACAAACGGCGTACTGTTAACGGCAGCCACTGCAGCTGCTGTGCCCTCTCCACATGCCCTCATAGCTGCAGTCCTCAAGGAAAGCGAGATTTCAGCAGTTTAACAGACTGAACCCCCGCAGAGGACAGCTTTGTGGAAAAGAGGAGTGAAAAATCAGGGCTTTTTCTGCTCGGCCTGAACACCTGACCACGGCTAAATGCTCTTAGCAGACATTTATTTGCAAACACTCAGCATATTTCAGTTAGGTATTTACAGGCAGGGATTTGAAGTCAGAGTCGCCCCGGTGCTGTTCAAAATCTAAATTCTGGTGCTTTAAAATGAAATTATTTACTGCTGTTTGACCCAGGTCTTTGCTATAAGCAACCAAAATGTGATTGTCTCCATGCCTCTATCCTCTTTTGCTTCATCATTCATCCTCACTGCCCAGTCCTTCGCTTCCCCTTATGATAATGAGCATGAATATGCAGTTTCAGCAAAGCAAGCAAATCAATATACTAATCATTCGTTTTAGGCAACACTGTCTCCCTCAGAGCACTTAATAATTAAGACCGACATGCTTTTAAGCAAATTCTGTGCCAGTCCCTTCCCACTAGAGCAGAAAGAAAGCCCCAAACACGACGGCTATTTTCTGTAGCTGTCGAAAATAAACAGATGCTATTCTGGAATATGTCAGGTATGCATCATCACAAAGACACCTCCATTATGTTTCAGTGCAGTGTCTGTGTGAGTGCGTGCTGGTCCAGGATCCTTCTCAGCAAAGCTTCCCCCCTCCTCCGTGTTGCTGCTGACTCATTGTCACAGCCCCTGAATCTGCTGCCTGCCTGCGTTATTCACACTCACCTTCCTGTGCGAGTGCCTCCTCAGCACCTGGAGCCTGGAGCCAGAGGGGGGCAGCTCAGCTTCACCCACATGTCCCCTTACACCACCAGGACTACAGCTGGAACTGTTAACAACTAAACCATTAGTTAATCCTCAGGAAAGTGGCTGTCAACTACTTTGATAATCACAATCATTTTGGCTTAAATTACCCGTGTTTAGCATTTCTGATCAGTAAAAAAGAGTAAATGGTTTATAACAAACTATAATAACGTTGTGTACAGTATATATGTATTGATGTATTTGTCACCAGCTGTAACTCCTCCTGTGGGCACCCATCAGTGGAGATATGTACAGTAAAACACAATAGAGTAAACTATGGTTGTAATATATAAAATGTGTTTTCATCGGAGATTGGTAAATATTGTACACTAATAAATCTGATTAGAAATCAAAGAGAGGCTCCTTGTAACGCCAGATTCATCATGTTATTACGGTTTCAAAGTAACCAAAGTAATGCAGTACCATTTATCTGTATATCCATACATACACTGCAAACAGGAATGGCTAACAGCTAATTTGGCTTACTTTTAATGACGATAATTTGCCCAAATGTAAAGAAAATTGGTTTAAATACACGTTGCTCAACTTATAGGCCACAGCTGAGACCATGGGAGCATTTCCTGTTTACATCCCCCCAAAGCCCTTTGACTTTGAAAAATCTAAATACATAAATCAATCAATCTGCCGTCAGACCATGTAAAATAAGGCACTGAACTCAGATGTCTACCTGCAGAAACAGTGACGCTGCTGTTTGAGTATCGACTGTGCTCCTCCCGGTGTCTGTCAAAAGTCCTCCAGGACTGCTGCAGGTATCTGCTGCTGCATTGGCCGGGAAGAGTTCAGAGCTGCAATATACAGCATGCTCTGCCCTCAGCAGTGCAACTCCACTGAAAACATTAACATAAGGCATGAAACACTGTGGTCACACCTCACTCTTATCTGTGTTATAGTTGCGTTTAATTGTGCCTAAAAAATACCTGCTGTTTTAGGTGAGAAGAAAAAAAAAACACTGTGTACCTGAAAAACTGTAGTATCAGTCTTTTTGTCTAACCTTGTGTGTGTTCAGCTGAAGTTTGACTGCAGAGCTTCATCACTGACAGAGTAATCTGCCCCCTAGTGGAGGACATTGGAAAGACAAGCAGGCGTGATTTCATAGTGACCTTGCACAGTATGGTGGTGACTATCTTTTGAAATGTTTAGCAGTGCACATCCAGGTGTTGAGAACACAACAGCAGACAAACACCAGCTCTGAGTTTTCAGTTTTATTTAAGGTTCATTTTTCCAGACCTGCAGAGGACAGTTCACTTCCTTTAAGCGCCTCAATTTTGTTTTTTGTTTTTTTTTTTTCTCGCAACATCATGTTAAAACCCATTGTATGACTCTGTGTTGGTTTCTCCTGGATGAGTTTGTTCATTTTTGTGAATACTGTTAAATAGGTAACAGCAGGAGGGGTGGGGGATGGGTGGGGGGAGGGGGGGGGGGGGGGGGGGAGTAAGAGAGGGAGAAAGAGAGAGCGTACACGGATCAGAATTAAGACTTCAAAAAGAAAAAAGGCGGTGGTCGGAGAGAGGTTGATCTCACATCCTAAAGGCTGAGAGCTCCTTCAATCACTACTACAGTACTTGGTTTTGTCTTGCAGCACCTCCCTTTGTGACACACGCTCACATACAGCTGCTGAAGTCACATACAATACTGCATATTTTTCAGCAATCACTGACGCTGAACTCCCCTTCCAATCACTCGAGCTCCTTTCTCTCGTCTGTCCGTTTTAAGGCCTCGTTTAAGCCCTCCTGGGTCGAACAAAGGGACCTGTTTAACCCTGTTGCTACCCTCATTAGTATTTTTGACATTTCCTCATCCATCCTCATCATTGTCCTATCTATTTGGTGGCTGTCCATGTTAGGGCTAGCTACTGTAGGTACCACACAGTGGCACTGAGTAAGAGTCTAACCCTAGTGCTCAGGATGTGTGCCACGATCTCCCTAAGCCCTGGCTCCCTGCGGTTAGGCAGTGCTCTATCCTCTGATACAGAGGTTCAGCAAAATTTTCCCTCCAGTAGGACGGGGCCAGTGGGAGCCCTCCACTAAAGGGAATATGGGCCAAGCGGCCTCTCAAGCAGGCCATCTGTGTCCCTACCTAACAGGGAGCCCATGCATAG
This sequence comes from Chaetodon auriga, assembly GCF_051107435.1. Taxonomy (NCBI): domain Eukaryota; kingdom Metazoa; phylum Chordata; class Actinopteri; order Chaetodontiformes; family Chaetodontidae; genus Chaetodon; species Chaetodon auriga. Next base: position 8,673,462 of record NC_135079.1, on the reverse strand, counting down.
CCTGTGCCCTCAGCTCCCCTGGGTCGTCTGCATTCACTCTCTCCACTAACCAAATCTCAGCTTCTTTTTTAACATTTTTAAAAACCACTCTCCAAAAAAAGAAAGAAAGGAAGAAAAAAAAAAGCTAAGAACCAACTCCTTTTCTCTCTCTCTTACCTCGCCTTATTCACAACTTAGCTGGAAGGGTTAACCGTTTCACAGTCTCCTGTTAAAGTGGGGAGGATGAGGGTCTTTGGGGCAAAGCTTCAAGAGCAGATTCACAGCTTGCTTCATTCCTCGAAAACTTATCATGACTTCAACTTTCAAAAACACAAATGTTGTTCATGCTTAATCATTAGTTACTTTTAAAAAAGACCTCACTTCAGCTAATTTGTTTCTTCACCAGTTTGTGGAGTTAACTCTTGTGTCACCACTGGGCGCTCGATGCTTGACTGCTTCTTGCGCTCTCTGAAGTTAACAGCGAGCTACACAATGAATCCCGTGTTACGACCAGAACTAGATGTCAGGAGTGGTGATGGTAGCAGACAAAGGGTGATGATAACTTGTGTACCACAAACAAAAACAAAAACAAATCAGCCTTCGGAATAGACAAAAAGGAAGGAGGAAGAGAAAAAGAAGAAAGCATGTTTGTTACTTTGTTAATAATTTTTCATACTCTGCAGATTGGTGTGTATTGCATTGGGGAGGGGGAGCGGGGGTACAGGATGAGTGGGCATAAAGTGGTGGTGGGGGGATGGATGGGTGTCTGCTGTATTCTGTGTTCAGTGGCGGTCCACAGCGGCACTCTGTAGCAGCTCTGTGGCGGGCTGTCCCGGGGGTCTGAAGGCGGTCTGGAAGCCGGGGGGAGGGGAGTGGAACTGGCTGGCGGGGTTGGCTGTGGGAGGGGGCAGGTAGGGAGCCCAGCCGCCGGCGGCTCTGTGGTGGAGGGGGAGGTGGGCGTCGAGGAGGCCGGTGTGGAGGGGCTGGGGAGTGGGCACCGCTGAGCCTGCCGGGCCGTCCATCTCTGTGAGCGCCTGCAGGGACTTGAGCCAGTGTGGTGGGTTGTCGTCCTGGAGACAGTCTAAACTGTTCCCTGCTGAGGCCGGGATGCCTGAGGGGAGGAGAGGGGTCACAGAATAGATGAGCGACGACAAAAATACACCGGGGGGCACACGCAAGACACTGAGGTAAATACAGACACCGTGAAGCGAATCTGGCTTAGTTTTGTTGGCGTCTCTGTCGTAGAAGCTGCTTTGAGTCGACTTTGTGACGGTCAGAACGCGACTGAAGCAGAGAAATACTGTTAATCAATATTTAACCTGGTGAGGTGAAAATGATTGAAAAAAAAAAGTGAAAGGATTAGTTGATTAGTTTGCTGGAATTTTTCAAGCAAAAATGCCAAAGTCACTGGTTCCCGCTGTTCAAATGTGAGGAATTGCTGCTTTTTTGTCGTCTGTCAGGGTAAATTTAATATCTTTCATCTGTTGGATTGTCAGCAAGCTTCAAGATTTTCTGATATATAGACAAAGCAAAATGAATGCTTTAATTAAGAAAGCAGTCCGCCTGCTGACATTTTAATTGTGATAAACACTGAAAGTTTGCAGGAACAGCAGGGAGAAGAGCATCAACAACTGCTGCTGTTATTATTCCAAAGGCGAGTATATTGAACGATGTTTGTGGGTATTTTCTTACATTTTTATAGACCGAGCCATGAATCAAGGAAAGAAGCAGCAGAGCAATAGATAAAGAAAATGTTTGCAGCCTTAACTGAATTCACAATGGTATAAAACAGCAGCTGGAAACGCAACACGTTTGGCATTCTCACTTAATGAATCCCTTTAACGATTAATCAAACATGAAAATGATCGTTGATTGATTTCCAGTCGATCACCGCACTGACTGCTGAATCGTCTGAGTTACTTTCTACCTGTGATGATAGCAGGGTCCATCCAACTGGCTGTACCGTCCCAGCTCAGGCTGTGTGAGATGCCCGCTGGCCCCGCCGGCCCACCGATGTGGTTAACACTGTTGGAGGATGAGGAGGAGGAAGAGGAGGAGGAGTTTGGGAGGCCCCCGAAGTTGATATTGATGTTGGGCAGGAGGGCTCTCAGTCCGTCCTGCCACTCTTTCACATTTAAGCCGTCTATAGAGCCACTGTTTTCTGCAGAGGAGAGCAAAGCAGGTATGTCAGTTCCTCCGGTGTTTTGATCACAGACTAGTGGCTGTCTGCAGAACTGCAGCCACCAGGCTCCCTTATGTAAGGTCAATAAACATTAATCAGGACAAGTATCATGAGCTGTCATATTAAGTAACACCATTAAAGAACACATCTGATCCCTGTTTTAACATGCACAGCTTCCACACGACACAGAAAGGTGCCACAGTGACCCAGGTGTCTGGTACCTGAGATGGGGATCCCTCCTAGCCCTGTGTTGTGCTGAGGGGGCAGATTCAGGTCCAGGAAATTACTGTGTGAGGCAGCACTGGCTGAGTGGTTCAAGTGTGTGAGGTTATTTCGTGTGGGGACGCCCATCCAGGGGTGTCTGGAGGCTGGCTGCTGCTGCTGCTGACTGGCCTGGCTGTTCTGACTGCCGGGGAAACTGAAGGAGCTGTAGACGGCTCTGTGGTGGAGTTGAGGGAGGCGTGGCAGGCCGCTGGGGAAGTGGTGAGAGGCGCTGGGGTTTGGGTTAGGGGGCAGCAGGCTGGGACCGTGGCTGCCCCCCTGGGCGAAGGGCCCTGGGGACGAGGGGCTCTGATCCTGCACAGACAGCTCCTTCTCTATCAGGTCGGCCAAGGCCTTGCGGGTGACGTCGAAAGGATCGAAGCCCAGATCGTCGTCCTGCTGTTTGCTGGATGAGCCGAAGCCAAAGGCCGCCTGCCAGTCTGTGGAAGAAGACACTGGTATTGTGTCTGTGAGGGAAGGAGAGAGAGAAGTTACCGGAACCGTCCGCAATGTGAGAAATTCTTAGTCAACCAACCATAAATTTCTTTGACAAAGTGATTAGTTGATGGCTGGCGACAAAGGGCCTTTGCAGTTTGAGCCTCACTTTGCCCCCAGAGATAAGACTCTCTTTAAATCCCTTCTTGAAGCATTTTTCTTCATCAAAGCATTTCTAAGTGTTTCTTATGGTTTTACTCTTTCCAGGCTCGTAATTCAAAAATTTCTCCTTTTAATTCAAATTTCATTCTTCTCTTTGATTATCTCATTGTGGGTTTTAATTTGTGTTTGCTTTTTTATTGTTAGCTTTTTGTAAAGCACTTTGTAACTTTAAGAAAAGACTAATAACGTTTCCCATATTATTGATTTAAACGAACACTCAAACTGCCTCTTCGACGTCATCGTCACCTTTTAAAACCTAAAGCTTACTAACACATTTGTCAACACTACAGGGATGACAGACGCATCATTCAGTAATGAACACAGACTTATAGCTTATTTCCTGTAAGAAATGATTCACTGTCTAAATTTGAACAAGGTCCCAAACAACAATCACAAGTGACATTTACATTCAAAGCATGTTGCTAGTTTTACTATAGGAGGCGACTGACAATGCCTACAACAGCGGAAAATGCCTAAATTAATCAAACACTGCTGTTACAGTCAATATTATGGAGTACAATGCTAACGGCCATGGTATCAAAACAAATAGAATAAAACAGCTGCAGGTAAACCCACGCTTTGAAAATCAGACAAAAAGCACAACCAATCAGGCACAAAACTACATTCGAAATGCTTCATTAAAGCCCCACTGTACCTGATGTGAAGAGGCTCTGTGGTTCGGGGGTCATGGGCCAGTCAGAACTGCCGCGGGGGGAGCTGGGGAAGGGGGGCAGGCCAGCAGGGAGCGGGTTAGGATGTCTGAAGTTACTGTTGTCTGAAAAGAGCGACTGGGACTCAGCTGCCGCACCCTCGAAGGGTGAACGGGCTGTGAGGTCTGACACGCTGATGGGCACCACCAGGTTGGGCTTGGTTAAACCCGGGGGAGGAGAGGGGGAGTCACTGGTGGGTATCTGGACAAAGAGAGAGGAGGCGACGCTTGTGAGCTTGTCTTTCTCAGACATGACTGACCTTCATTTATATGGAATCGAAACAAGCAGAGTTGGGATCTTCTCACCTGTTGTAAAGTCTCACCATTCACCATTCCAATCGACTCTGGAGGCTTTTCGCTGGGAGGCAGACAGACAAGTGACAAAATTAGATACATAAACAAGAAATACGCCATAAGTAAAATGATTTTCTTTAAGGATATACATGTTTCTGTCAAAGAGGAGTCTATATTACCTGTTACTGTCACAATTAGAGGAGAAGGGGGACAGGGCGGTACGCTGGCCAGGACCCAGCTCTGTTTCTAGCCCATCTGAAGCATTAACTTCTTGGTCTAGATAGTCTAGCAACGGAGGAGACTTGCGGTCCTCTGAAAGCCCGTTGGCCAGTTTGTTATGTCCTGACAGCGTAGGCCACCCATCTTTACCATTGCTACTGTTGGTTCTGTTACAAAGCGGGGAAAAAAAAATCAAGCTTAGCCTAACAATTAAGATGCATTGAGGAAGCAAAAAGAGGAAAAACACAGGAGGAAATAAATAAAAAGCCAACCTCTGTGTGGAGTTGGATTTACTCTTAGACTTCTCTGTTCCACATGCTGGAGGTTGTAGAAAGCTAGGGTTAATTTTATAGAGGTCTTGGAGGAGTTTCTGCTCATACTCTTGATGTTTTCCCGCCTAAAAACAAATGACACAACATGAGTCACCGTCGATCCTTCTGTTAATACTCAAACAAACAACCCGCAAAAACCGAGTTCACATCTCAGAGAGAGAGACAAATATTTTACCTGCATCTCCTCTTTAGTAAAGCTAGCCGCTTCATCTCCCAGCTCATGTAGATACATACAATCAGGTTTGGGACACTGCATACTTTTAAGAAAGTAACTGCAGTACTTTGTTGTGCCTAAAGAAGCCTTTAACACAGAAAGAGAAAGAGAAGCTCTGAGAAAATGAGACAAGAACATTTAGAAATTTTAGTTTAATCCTACTTTATTTACATCAAGGTTGTTTAATATCACGATGTTTATGTTAAAAGACAGAAGGAGAATATAGACTAAACTCATCACAGTGCTGTTAAACAAATAAAACTTCTACAGTCATATACAAGTGATGGGCTAAATCAACTTCTCACCTTGAGCGTTCTGCCGTCAACCACCACATTGTTCACACACTGTATTGCTCTTAGAGCATCTTCAGAGCGGATGTAAGTGACATAAGCGCTGGCACTCGGCCCCTGAAGAAACAGATCATTTAAGCAAACGCACACGTCAAACAGATTTACTGCTGATGTTTAAATCATCGTTCTATGGCTTCAAATTAACTTTCAATTCAAAGTTAATTCAAATTAACTGTAAATTCTAGCAAATCTTGGCACAAAGTTTCTCATTTTTGCTTGGTAAAAGACAAACGGTAAAGGAATGATCTGAAGTTCTGTCAGTGGTTCTAGACGTGCTGTCAGTTTGATCCAACCTCTCACCTGTGAACCTGCGTACGATGTGCTATTGTTGATGACCACTTTATGGATTTTCCCAAACCTCCCAAAATACTCTGGTCGTTTTAGGACCTGTGGGCACAATGAAAAAAATGTATGTATCCACTGTAAACTCTTTAAAACAAAATATTCAGAACAAGTTTGACTCTTCAGACCTCTGTGGGAGATTTGACTGACAGACCTTTAAATGTGCATTAAAATCATTCCCTGTCAAAGTTAGTTATGATTGTCACTGTGTCTGTCCTTTCTAATAAGGAAAAGATGAATGGAGCAGCTAACGCCTTCAGTTTGTCACAGCCTTATTCAAGTCGAGCTAAAACCCAAACAGTTCCAACACTCCAAAATCACAGGCATCATAAGTCACTGAGTTTTTTGATGGCGGCACCGTGCTCACCTCCGGGTCGGCGAGTCGCTGCGAGAGCCCCACCACAAACACCAGGTTCCTCTGGACCACTCTGACACTCGCCAGGTGCTTGCGGTTTTCTGTCACCTTCTGCTTCTTCTCGTTCTGTTTCTGCTTCTTCTCATTCTTTATCCTTTGGATCTCCTCCTGTGACAGAGGCTTGTATACAGCGGGGTCCTCTGGGTACGGCTACACAGGAACACAATTAAGTTACAAACTGAGATGTAAACAATGCGGGAAAAAAATACTCTTCCTGTTTAAATGATACGGCTTTGTAAAGGATAGAGGCTAACTGAGGCCTTTACTTGTCAACATGGTAGTTAAACAGGCACCATGAGTCAAATTGCTGCAAATGATGATGAAGTTATATTTTAAGCAACACGCTGCTTTAGAAGCGGGACCGTCCCATTTTGGCATTTGTACATCACCACCTCCGTATTCCCAAACACAACCTCTCTGTTGAGAGCGGTGATGAGTTTCTGGTATCATGTTCATCTTATCATCTCTTCACCTTTCTGCAGGCGGGGCAGAGGCCATTCTCGTCTGTACGGATGCGATGCCAACAGAAGCGGCAGATCTGATAGCCGCAGGTGCAGGGGAAGAAGTTGACGTCATCAATCTCCAGCGGCTCCATGCACAGAGGGCACTCCATGGGGTCGTCCTTCATCTCAGGGCTGTGGGACATCGTATGGCGCAGCGAGGGTGAGTGTTGAAGCCGATCACAGATCACAGGGCTATGAAAACATACAAAGGCTAAGTATAAGAACTACATCATGATATGATCGAAAGTCTACCGAACAAATTCTTAACAATACTTAATAGCAGGATGGCATAGCCTCTGAAACTGACTTCATGACCACCAAGGTCACAATATCAGACTGAGCACACAGCAAAATGTATTTCTATAAATGTCTTTCACGTAGAGTTTGACCTATTCAGCAGCAAAGGAAACACTGCACTCAGTCACCAGTTCATTAGATTCATCTACTAAAACTACTGCAGTCTAACGAAATAAATCATACTTCAATGACGAATCAACGCCTCTCCAAAAAGTTTAATTGAAACTGAACATTACATCCAACTTTAAGATCTTTTGGGTGCTGTTGAATTGCAGTGTACTGTTCACAGAAAGTGTTTCTAATGTTTCGTCTAGCATTGAGAATACATTAAGTGATGAAAACTGCTCTCAGTATATTGCACTGAAGAGCTGAAACAATTAGCCGGCTGACAGAATTTAATTGGCCGGTATTTTGAAAATCAATTCATCACAAGCCATTTGAAAGCAAAAGTGTCAAAAAATTCCCCGGTTTCGACCTTCTTCAATGTGAATATTTGGTGGTTTTCATAGTCCTGAGTGACTGACTGATGGTCGTGCAGAACAAGCAATCTGAAGCAGTCACCTTGGGCTCTGGGAAACTGTGATGGGTTGCAAACAGCAGCTCCTAAACTTATAAAGTCGATTCAACACATCTCTATATCAGTTCCAATAAAAACTGACCAATATAACCTCCATCATGGTGTGAGTTATTACAGGGATTAATGTTAGACTAAATGAATTTTAGCTAGGTGCGCTAATGAAGAAGACAACTTGACTCTGTCTTAGAAAACAAACCATGAACAGCAGCCATCCCGTTAAAATGATAATGCGGATGTTGTGGTGTCTCTCAATGGTTGAGAGTAAGTTACTTGACACAACGTCATGATGGACGATGTAGGGAAATGAAACAAACTGCGTTTATTTACAAACGAAACGTCTGTTGTTAGCGGTAAAACACCAGTCTGATTTCTACGTGACAACACTGCTGCCAGCAGACAAACGTAATGAAAACCCCAGCTTGATAAAACCTGACAGTGTAGAGTTGAATTACACGATAACAGTCAAATGCCAACATTTCAAATACTTGGCAGCATTTGCTAATAAATTACAGGAGTACCACGGTTTTTCCGCTTCAGTTGTAGATATCAGCTGATGGGTAAAATCGTGTATGAAGCCAGAATACCCAGTTAGCCAGGCTGGTAACTTTAGCTGCACTGTCTTCTGGATCGTAGCTACATTATGACAGATGTTATTTGACTAATGATAGGCTAAGCTAACATTAGCCGCGAATTGGTAAAAGAAGCCGGTCTAACTAATTACAAGTGTCCAGGAGCAACTGCATATCGATTCACGACACCAAAACGAACAGAGATGAGTATTAACTTGATATTGACGTGAAGCGTTTACAAAAAACGTTTACCATAACGTTACGCTTTCGCCTGCATGTTATCTGACAGCTTGCTTTTTGCTAACCGCTAGCATCGGCATAGCTAGCATGCTACATTATCATCAAAATGTACGGGGTTTTGGAGCCAAGCTTACGACGCGGCCTACACAGGCTAACGCTAAACTCGAAGCAAGTTTTTGGCACTATAAACAGCTGACATCGCTCTCACGACATTATGATTACCTGGACAATGGTCTCAAAAGCTTGTAAATGCTCTAGTGTCAGTTCGTAAAATCATAACCGACATTACTGTCCTTTATTCGTTGAGGGAGAATGGAAGCTGGCTAGCCCAACTAGCAACTTGGCTAACGTTACTGTTACTTACCCAGTCCGTATTTAGCTTAGGATTCCACTCCAAGGGAGTCACACCAAATTGGGCGGGGACTGCGAGCCAATATATCTGAAATGTCAAAATTTCTATGAACAGTCACATAAGATAGCCCTATGTCTGTTGTTCTGATGTAATTAAAAGGCTATAAAGATGTTTTGCCCCTTTCTTTTCTTGGTATTGTAGAGACAATTTACGCTCTAACCACCATCTTAGCTAGCATTAAAGTAGGGAGGAGGGAATGGGGCAAGTGTTCAGTGCCACTGAGTGTGCGCACATAGACAGATGCTTTGTGGGTAATGGAGTTTTTGGTTGTATTGTTTTCTTAGGCAGGACCAGCGATACAATTTCAACGCGTGGTACACGTACAAAATAATCCAAAACACTATGAAACTCAGCAGAGCATTTTGTTTTTGATTACACTTATGTTCTTTTACGTGCATGCACGACTTTTGTAATTCAGTATTTTGCTTCATAAAAGGACTTGAGTACTTCATGCATCACTGATGTTAAATATAACCATTCTTTATTATAAGAAATCAAAACACCAGGATGCCTTGTTATAATGCCTCATTATATAAGAATTTATTATATAATTTCTAATTTATTTTCAAGGATTTGTAATTATGAACTTAAAGTTTAAAAAAGTGTTGTTGTTTTTTTTTTAAATTTTGTAAGATATCAGTTATTGTAGAACAAAATAAGATTGGATTCAATGGTTTTGGTAAAACAAGTCTTCTTGAATTTATTCACTTGATCACTATGTTACAGGAAGGCTTAACAAGAATAAAAACTAAAATGATAAAATACTGAGCAACATATTAAACAACTCAATGCAAACAGACCTAATCTTCACACATCCAGTAATGTTTCAAAATCAATCAATCCACATGAAGCTGGGTTTGGGCCAGCACTGAGCCTGAACTTTGCTGGGATCCACTGAATCTAAGGTGAGCGCGGGGGCGATGGGATGCGGTGACACCAGGGACAGCCGTGCAGCCAGGATCCCCATCCGAACACAGCTGTCTGTGTCTCGCTGCTGGAGAATCCCAGCCATTAAGGCACCTGCCAGACTGCAGACAGAGGCAGATGACAGACAGGGACAGGAAGAGAAAAAGTTTATGGGAAATGAAAAGTGAATGAAATTAAAGAAAAGGAAGCTTGGAAAATGTTACAGGGAAGAGAAAAAAGGTAGAGTAAATTTTTAGTACCTGTCTCCTGCTCCTGACACATTCACTGTCTCCTCTGCTGTCACAGTCAGTGCTGGGTAGTGAAGAGCACAACGCTGCCTCCTCTGCAAACACAGGTGCAGTAAACATCTTCACTTTCACTGTCATTAGGATCGCTATCAATTGAATTATACGCTGCCCTTACCCTCTTCTCTTTTCTTGGCTGCAGGTTGACCGAGCCAGCATCATGCTCTCCGCACACCAACACTCCATTTGCCCCCAGAGTCACCACCAGACAGTGAAGATGCTCCAGAAGGGGGCGTGAGAGAGCCACAGCAACACTCAGCACCTCGTCAAGAGAGCTCGGCAGCACTGCCAACGCACAAGACAAAACCACATCCTCAGACACTATCACACTATTTGCATTTTTCACATGAAAACTAACTGTAACAACTGTGAGGGGAAATATGTGTTTGAGAGCATGAGGGAGTAAAAACACAAAGAGAGAAAAACAAACCCACAGCTGAACCATTAATTACTAATACAGTTTACCTTCAGGTGTTGGGAATCCAAGTGTTTTATTCATGGTGCACAGCTCTGCCAGGTTTGGGGATGAATAGGACAGAGACTTCCAGGCATCAGAGAGGAAAGGCTTACACGCCTTGTCGGAATCTGTGGGCTCATACCAAACTGTGACACACATGATGTTAAAATCCAGGAGAGCATCAGTTCACCACCATTCATTATCATTTGCTGACCTCCTCCATGTGTTTACCATTGATGTTGTGTTTAGAGGCAACGGAACAAACATAGTCGATGGTGGAGACGGGAATGTTTCCATCGAGGCACACGAGGGTGGCTGATGAGAGCTGCTTCTCAAACTGTGACACCTTTAAGAAGATATGCAATAGTTAGAGTAAAAAAAAAAAAAAGCTAAACATGAATAACTTTGTCATTAGAACTTACATATTTCTCTGTGATTTGCTGATGAATGTCCATGTCTCCCAGTCCAAGACTCATTTCTCCACTCTCAGCGATAACAACACAGTAAGTAGCTGTGCTCTGCTCTTCTAGTCTGGCCACTCCACTTGTGTTCTTATAGATATAAGAAAAAAGTCAAAAACTTAACAATTACATATTTAAGCAACATGGATTATCATCGTGCTTGGTAAAAACGACTGCTGATGTTCACCTACCATATGTTTACAATAGTTAAACACTGCATCACTGAGCGAATCAGCGCCAGTAGCTGAGATGAACAGGGGTCTACGGCCTAATCGGCTCAGAGAGTCTTGATGGACAGCATCAAAGAAGTGAGTGAGAGACCATCAGATTGAAACTACAGGTGAAAACACGTGCATGAACATGAGCTGATAAAAACTCACCAGCAATGTTCCGACCTACTCCACCAAATGACTGGCAGACACTTCCTGGGTTTGTCTGTCCAAACTGGAGGAGAGGAAAAAGTAATTAGACACTACATGATATGCCTTACATGATCTGGAGTAGCGTGAATAAATACTGTTACTTACAATAAGTGTTTTTGCTTTTCCTTTAGCAATAAAATCAACATTTATTCCTCCGATGACAACCTGGAAAAGAACAGCATTATGGGTACTGTGTTGTGCCAATATTTGACTATAGACTGAGAAGTTCATCAAGTTTTTATACTCACAATATCTGATTCTGAGTCTGATGACTGTTTCCCATGTGGTTGAGTTTTGTCCTTTAACCCACTCTCATTCATTTGTTTTGACAGTGCGCACGCTATCTGACTGCCAACTTTAGCATTGTTATGAATCAGAGCAATGTCTAAGAACACAACAAGGTTAAGGACATTTTATTCACCTAAGAGGCTGCGGCACTGTGACATTATCTGGCCTATGAGACAGCAAAGTTATCAATACATTTTTTTTTTTAGACAAAAAATTTGCTATGTTGTTTTCTGCTTCAGCTCTCAGCAATTCAGATTCTCAGCAGGATACTGGCCTGAAGGGACTTTCCTTTAGTCAGATCATTGACCTTTTGAAGAATGAACGGCGTCACATCTCTTCCTGTTATACCTTTAGTACTGAGGAAATCAAAAAAGAGAACAGAAAGTGATCACTTGTTTCTGCTAAGATTAACTCTCCATTTGATTCACAATAGACGACGAGCCACAGAGACTTTCTGTACCTTGCCTCTGTCACTGCAGCCTGGATGGCTTCCTCTATCTGCTGCCCGGCTGCTGCATGCTCCTCTGGGATGGGCACTGCTAGCAGGACACCACTTTGGAGACCCAGTGACAGACGGCTTGCTGAATGATACAAAAACAGATCCACACTCATAACCTCTGTGTGTTTCGGGTCAAGCATGCTATCAGTGTTGAGGAGACAAAACGCTGATATACCAATGAGTTTTGCAGCCTCCTCAGGGTTGCAGACTTGGTATGGAGAAGTGAATCCGCTTTGTGGAGAGAAGAAGGCCGGGAAATTCTTCAACGCTCCATAAGTGGCTACACAGACACCCTGCGTCTCCTAATTACAGATACATAATAGAAACACATAAGAGTCCCAATTAAACAGAGATGTGCCAAACATCTATCTGCTTCTTTTGATTAATGCATTCATTCATTTTATAAGTCCAAAACATATTCTTCACTTTCCTTCTATCAAATGTATTGATTGTTTATCATCTTTTGCACATACATTTTGTACAATAAAAGGAAATCTTCATCAGCCTCCACACGTGACAGGACAGGACAGCACCCTATCCATCCCACCTTGCACTTATGTCCTATCCTCAAGTCTTTGTGATGTGTTATAACACCTTTGTCTTCCTTTAACCACGTGTTATGTTTCGGTTTTGCCAATTTAACAAAAAAAAATAAAAAAAGGAAACAAAAAGGAAATCTGCGGTACACCAACCACAAGTCAGGTGATACATAAAAGATTGCTAACACTTTTTTGGCTGAATAAAGCACACAATCATGACAAACACTGTATCACATCTGTCATTGTGCAGTGATAACATGACTCATGACTCATCAACACGAAAAATGATCTCAGTATTCTTACAAGGAACTCGAGGGTGCGGCCGATGTCCAGAATAGACTTGACGCCAGCAGAAATCACTGCAATGGGAGTCCTGCCGAGCTCTGTCAGATCTGCGCTGACGTCCAGACCTGGAGGAATAATCACTGACTCAGTGGTGACTAATGGTGAGCCTTCATTTACATAACAGTCACCAAATAAGGAGTTAAGATGATACTTCCAAACAGTCCTGTTGTCCTTACACATTGAGGGCTTCCATCAGGTGGGCTTGGCCTTTATATGGCCTCCTCTGGATCACATATGTGACTCCATAAGCACTCTCATCTCTGCTCACGGTCTTTATCATCAAATAATAACTTAGCTGATACACGTGACGACAGGATTGCTCAGTTTCCATGTGAAAGGAGGCCAAAACCATCCAGTCAGTGTGTCTGTTTTCACGGTTTGTTAGCAATAATAAGTTACTGTCAGCATGTGTTAAAGTCAGGTGAGTAGTTCCCATCAAGGTTTGCTTACTGTTCTCTCCGTCTCTGTGAACTCCTCCAATGCCTCCCGTGACGAACACAGGGATGCCAGCTCGATGTGCTGCTATCATAGTGGCTGACACTGTTGTTCCCCCAGAGAGCCCCTGAGAAAAGAACAGGACAGCATCCAAAGCGCCATCACGAATGACAGACTCATGCAGTCGAAGTGGACGAGACCCTGAGATTATTTTAAGCTTTGTGTTGTATGTGTGTGAGTGTGTTGCAGCCTCACTTTGCTGATGACGTAGGGCAGATCGCGACGGGACACCTTCAGGGAGCTCTGGCAGCGAGCGAGGTGGTCAAGCTCCTCTGACGACAGACCAACACGGACTTCACCCTCGATCACTCCCACCGTGGCTGGGGTGGCTCCTTCAGCTCTCACAATGGCCTCCACCTCCTTTGCTGTGCTGCATTAAAACATTAATGGTTACAAATGGTTAAAACAACTATGAGCAGCTGGTACCAGAGGTGACTGACTTTTGAAGGTGACCCGGGTACCTCAGGTTGTGTGGATAGGGCATGCCATGTGTGATAATGGTGCTCTCTAGTGCGACCACTGGTTTGTTTTCTGCCAGTGCCTGTGATACAGATGGATGAACTCTGAAGAGGCTGTCTAAGAGAAGAGGTTCATAATCATCATTATCAATTTGTTCAAACTGTGTGTACATTATACTTTAAATTGTTAGGGATGTACTGTATAATGAGAGGATGTATTTACCATTTTTGCACAATCTGCTCTTATAAGTTGTAATTCCTCTTCTCAGGATGAGTGCACAGGCTCTCTTCAGCATCCTCATTCTGTCCAGAAACCCTGAAAATATTCAGAGTTTTTAAACTTAAATGGGAAAAACGGTGTTAAGTGATGCTTTTATTCTAATCACCTTGTGCCATTCATGTTTCTTTCATTGTTGCAGCCTGATTCTTGCAGATTGATCTACCAAAGGCTATGGTCTCTCCACCAGAGTTCCTCCTCCTCAGGGAACAATCTTCATATTGAGAGATAAAAGCATTTACTTTCTAACTGGTTGATTATGGTTAAATGCTTAAAGGAGGAAAAAACAACCTGCCTTCATGTCCCCTGTCCAACATACATTCAGAAATTACTATCTCACGACGTTAAACCACAGAAGAACACCGTAATGTCTCAATCTTTTCTGGTGGACCAGTCTTTGAGAAAGAGCTCTATAGGTCACACATGATGTGTCAAAATCAAAACAATGAACATTACCTCAGCTTCTCGAAGGGAAAGTCAAACAGGCTCCCCAGTTGCATCACACCCTGCAGTGTGTTGTCTGTCACTGCAAGGCGCAAGTCCAATTCCACCATTGTGAGGATTTTCTTTGCTCCAGTTAGTTGGGACAAATTCCCATCCCCCCTTTTTTGGGCCCTCTCTCAGAAACTGACACCCACATTCCACAACAGGGGTCAGTCTTCTTATTTGTTTTTTCTACTTCATTGTGTTTAAGTGCCAAAGATTGTTTGCGTAAATGTTTTTACGTTGTAAGTTATATGAGGCCGAAAGCCAAAACATTTGATTTTATGCTTTACAAGTGTTTTTGAGCCAGCATTGCAAGTCTAACAGTGGCTTTAATCTACTATCTCATCCATGAGTCTGAGTGGATCAGAGACACATCAGCACAAATTACAATGAAAACCCATCTGAAAAAGCTGCAACAATCTAAAGGAACTGTGTACATTAACTCATTTCTAACATGCTCTGTACACAGCACATTACATTCAATCAGCTCACTATAAAGAATTATGGCGTCCCACAAACAGGAGCTGGTGCTTACCTTCTCCGGTGCACCAAAAATGCTGGAAACTTTGCTCAGGAGGTTGAACTTTGACCCAGACACTGTTTACACAGCCCACAAGAATCAAGCACAGATCTCTGTGGTCTAAAGTACTCTGGAATTGTCTCCTGAGTGAAAGCATGTGATATTTAACAGTGATGCAATATACAAAAATACTACAAAGACAATCAGATACTGTATATGGCAAAATACAAAATCCATGAATGTGTATTACGTGTTCACGTATTTCCTTTTTGGAAAAAAATTCACTTTGAAATCTGGTAACTGGTTGGAGACACTGATCCACCCAAGTCTTCTTCATCCTTTGGCAAAACATCAGCTAATGTGTCATTTTCAAGTTTCTACAATCAAGTCCAGTTACCCATAATTCATCCCTCCTTGGATCTCCATGACCTGGATCAGCTAATGGCTTGTGTTTCATGACCAATATGAGTTTAATAACAGTTTGTATCCACCTGTGATTTATCTCTGGGTTTCTTTGTGTTGCTCTTATGATCATAAAATTTCAAATTGCATCAAATTGAATAATTGATGGACGGCTTTTGAAAATTTCGAACAGTGGAGAGGACGTTCGTAGATCCTGCAAAACACTAATGCGATTATATCAAACTGGCTACACATTCTCACACGACTGTTCTTGCATCATTACTGATCTCAGCTGACGTCTCCTCAACTTCCAAATGTGAGCTTTCCAGTAATTCATCTTCAAACCACTGTGGATGCTCCAGCTGGTATGCATGAAAAGCCTCTATGGCATCCCGGAGGGCTCTGCCTGACACACAGTGGTAGTATTCGTCCTCTGAGAGCCCTTCAATGTGATTCACTCTGCCTGGTTTGTACTTCTCACTGTCCAGGATCCTGAAAACGAGCTCCTCAAATTGTTTCATCAGTTTGTATCGTACTGTAATGTTGAAAGGTGAAGGAACGTCTTCTTCAGAACAAACATCATCAAAGTAAGCCACTATGTACTTTTCAAACGATGCAGATCGGATAAAATGGGGGACCATGAGGCTGAGGGCTGGACTGAGCATGTCGCCTACAGGTGAGAGGGCATCCTCTCTCAGAAAAACCTGTTTGTCACCACACATGGCTTTCCATTTGGCTTGTACTCCTCGAGAGCACAGGATTAGTATTTTATCTGAAGAGCTTTCTATTTGTTCTCGGTGCCAGTCCAACCACTGGATGGTTCCCAACAATCCCAGTCTTGCAGAGTCCAGTAGATCCAGGACCACTTCAGTGCCACATTTGGTCGCCAGGAAGGCACAAAGATGGAGAACAATGTTTCTGTATAGAGGGTGGTCGAGGGAGTAGATGATGAGGACTCTTTTTCTCTCTTGCATTTGAATAGTTTCTGGTTGTTCCTTGGCAGCAGATGAGGACGAGTTCACAGGATCTGAGAGAAGGGTGAAGTCCACTGATGAATCATCAATTCAAGTTTTCTATTCAATGCAGTGTGTTTATAAGAAGGCAAACCTTTTTGAGATGTTCTCCAAAGTAAATAAGCAAGACAGCTACCAATGACGAGCAGCCCCACAGATGCCTTCACAATCAAAGTCCGTGGTGGATGATCTTAAACAAAAAAAACATGATGATGATCAGCAGAATATCTCAAAAAATACAAAAAGTGAATTCACATATTATTATCCCAGTGAATCCCAAGAGACTCAGGAACCCTGCGGTGTCTCAAGATTCATCTGAGGGACCCGTAATGTGATTAATGGGATAGGAAAAAAAGGACAAATAATATTCACACATTTCTTCAAATCAAACAGTCTAACAGGTGAAGTGAACATTGCTTTACTTAAAGGGGTCAAAAAGGTTCGACACCACTGATTTATGCTCTGCACCACATGGATGTTGAAAATCTGCCATATATAGTTTACATGACAAAAATCGTACTTACACACACAGTAATCCAAAATTTTCTTGGGGCGGTGACAGTTGTTCTTGCATCGAGTGAAAAACGGCTGTATCTTCAGAACAAGAATAAGGTGATGTTATATATCTACAAGTAGCATGTGTTTAACAACTATTCAGGGTGGGACATTAAATCAAAAGTGAACTTACCATTAACACCATCTCACACTGGGAGAGCTGCCACAAACCAAACTCAAACGTCACATTCAGCAATGTTCTGTTTGCCTATTTGTTTAAGGAAATGACAAAGTGAGAATTTTGTGAGAATCATGTGTGCTACAGCACGACAGTTTTCATGCTAAATGAGCAGTAAACATATGATGCTTTGGGATAATTACCTTTGAGACATTCTGTGAGTCATAGAAACCATGGCCCTGGATGGATATTTGGTATCTCTCTGAATACTGTGCTGCCTTGAACACCACAACAATGGATAACTCTCTATGTTCCTTATCCACAGACGCAAGAGTAGTCATGTTAGGATCCCATAGACTACCTGAAATAACAAAACATGAAGAATACAATGCCTAGTTGGTCGTGGATCTCTTAAACCATTAAAACTCAGGAGATGTAAAGAATGTAAACTTTACCATTTTGCAGACACACTTGGGCCTTCTGGATTATCCCGTCTTCACATCCTGGTCATATATTACGGAAAGTTGATTAGAACATTTTAAAGTTTGTAGAATCAAAGTGATTTGTGGTAATTATCCCATAAGAATGAAAAATGTCTGCACCGTGACAAGACACATGAAGGGGCTCTTCAGATGCAAAAGTGCATCCCTTTTTGACATATCCAACAGGTGACAACATGAGATAAATGTGAAAGAAAAGTGTATTTTGGTAACAGAGCAATTGTTACAATACACTTTATTAAACTGATCATTTTTTTTTGAGACTGCTAACACGTGTTATGCTTTCTAGACTGAAAAGCACAAATCCTTTGAGATATAAGAACACAATGTAGTTATAACTAAACACAACAACAAAGAACTAATATATGTAATTTATATCCATACCTGTACAGCAAACTTATTCATAATGTATATAACTATAATACATGTCTTGCATAGTAAATGTGCAGACTTCAGGGTTCTGGAGGTGACTCACCTGGGATGGTAATTTGCTTTCTGATCCTGTAGTCTCCAATCTCCGGTTCTGGCAAATTAAAAACTGACACCATATAAGTGTGCCCAGGCTCAACCACAACTCCATCCAAGGAAAAGGTCCACTTCTTAAGAAAAACAAATTGCAGGTGTGGAATCTTTAACGTCCATATTGTATGCCACGGTAATAGAATCTGTTCAATAAATATGTTACAATCTTACCTTGTCATTTTTTGGATTCAGCTGCTCTCTGATTTGGTAAGAAAACTGCACACACATACTTTGATTTGTACTTTCATCACGAATATTTATCTCTGATCCACGAAGTTGTAATATACTTGCTGTGAATAGAAAGCGAGTGTCCATTTATATGAATCACTGTTTTAAATTTTGATGCATTTTTAAATGTGAGCTACGATAAATAATGCTGCACTAGCATTACTTACCATCTGCCTTTATTTTCCACGTCACGGTCACAACAGAAACAGGCCCATGTTTGTCCATCCAGACTCCCACATGCTCAGAATCCCATTCTGGGCCGGTAGGAGCAAGTCGTCTTTGTACGACTGTGTGATTGTCTGAGCAGTTTTCTGACATTTAGGGTAGGGTGTGTATATTAAAATGTTGGGGACATATTTAAATTGTGTGTGAGGGCAGATGGCTGTCAAATCCAAATTATATTTTCCTGCAGAAATGATTCTAACACCAAATCTCATACTGATTGAACTTTATTACCGATATGACAAATTAGATACTTACTAATTTTACAGTTGTCAAGACCCTGGAAAAAAGCAACACAAAATAAGAGTGACTTCATGAATCTCAGACTATTCAGTTCCCGCAGTTTACTATTCTAACACTGCTTAAATGTTTATCATCTACGATAGATCGAATCCTCACCTGTTGATTGCAGTCCAGACGCTTGTTCAGAGTCCTAAGAGAAAATGACACTGTGAGTCCGGCAGTCAAACAAAAACAGAAAAAAGGAACATGGATCATTCTGGTGTTGTTCCACACTACAGGTAGAAAAGCTTTAAAACTACTGAGCAAACAAGGCCAGTACTCAAATAAGTTGGAAAGATGGTTGAGTAGTTTGCCTGAACAAATGCAGAGATGGCTCACTGTGATCTGAACCAGTTTGATTAGTGTCATGTTTATCAGGTGCTGCGATCTGAATACACAGGAAACATGCTCAAGCATCAAATGTGGTTGGTAGTTTCCATTGTCATGCGCAACATTTCAATAGAAATGTTGCTCACTGAATCTGAATCTACAGAATCATATGAGAAATAGGAGTTAATTTTTCCCTGCTGTGGATTGACGCCAACACTGCAAACCAATGTGTCAAAGCACCCGACAGTCACTGGGGGGCAGCAGTGACTAAATTTACAAGTAGCAACATTTCCTCTCATAACTGTTTAAATTGCATTTTGGTGGCTAGAAACACCTTTAAGTGCAGTTCAAGACATTTGTCCCATTATAAAGAGATTTCATACACAATGTATTCACATGCTTACACTACTTTTTTTCTTTTTCATGGGGGGTGGGGGGCATTTTTGGCTTTGTTAGATGGCAAACAGTAGAAAGTTGACAGGAAATGAGGAGAGAGAGAGACACGCAACAAATGTCCCCTGTTGGACTTGACCCTGGCATGTTGTGATTCCAAAATCAGTGCCTTTAACCTCGAGAGGCCACCGGGACACTTCTTACACCACGCTTTAACATCCAGCCTGTCCTCACATGACCCCCCCAGGCAACACATTTAAATACACAGATGACAGGACATCTCAGCACAGGATCAACATATGAAGACCAGGATTACGACCACTAAACCTTCAACTATTCGCTGCTTGGTGACAAGAGATTATTTTCTATTGGACAAAATGTGGCCGTGGCTATGTGTTAATTCCTGTCGCTTTGTCTCAGTGTAACTGTGTCTCCTACTGGACAATGAGCTCAACCCTATCACTTTACATAACACTAAGACAGACAGACAGACAGTCATGTGCCACTGAAATATGACCAGAATAGACTGTAGAGGCTGTATTTAATCTCTCCTCTCTGTGAAGAGTGGTGTCATGGCATATTATGCTTCAAATCTAAAAATACTCTTTTATTCAGTGCAGCTAGGATTTGGAAAATTTAGCCCTTATAAGCAGTAGCTAAACAACTAAAAAATATCATTATAACACACAATAATGTAGCTGAAAGCAGTTAGAAGGACTTTTTTTTCTGGGTATTTCTGTATTATCTGTGTACTTGTCAATAATTATAACTCCTGCTTTAAAACTCCTCCTGCTGGTATATAATGTTGATAAATGCTTGTATGTTTCAGTCTGTAACTTGTATTTTTTTTGCTTTGTCAACCTGTCCAGGGACTGCAAATACCAATCAGATATCTGGTCAAATGAGACTTATTAGAATTAGATTTATTTTATATTGATGTTAATTAATTAAGCATGACTGTTAGCATGCTAACACAGCAAACTAGGAGAGTCAACATGGTAAACATTGCACCTTCTTAACAGCATGTTAGCTAATTTTAGCATTTAGCTCAGAGCGCCACTGCGCTAAAGCCTCAGATGATAAACATGGCTGTGGACTCCTGGTCATCAAAAAAAAAAACAAAAAAAAAACACGTTTTATCAAAGACTTTAAACTTCAAGTTCAACTCAATAAACTATCGACATTTTAAAACC
Organism: Chaetodon auriga; assembly: GCF_051107435.1. Taxonomy (NCBI): domain Eukaryota; kingdom Metazoa; phylum Chordata; class Actinopteri; order Chaetodontiformes; family Chaetodontidae; genus Chaetodon; species Chaetodon auriga. Next base: position 8,652,694 of record NC_135079.1, on the reverse strand, counting down.
TGACTTTAAAAGGCACCTTTAAAACAACTGGTCTCTGGTGTCAGCCTTTGCCAGTACACCCCATGACAAATTTAAAAAGCTAACACTCAGGGCACCTGATATCTGCAGAGAGGATAACTCAGCTGTCAGTTTGGTGAGGGACATGTGAAGTGTGCTCTTATGAAACACAATCACATGAAATAAGTGGGTCACGGGTAGAGGGCAACTCAAAGAGGGCTGCATTGTGATGCAGGAATTGTCAGGTGGACAGAGGTTCTATTTTAGTGAGCCATTCACATGAGAGTTTGAAAGCATAAATCTTTCACTATTAACCATAAAGTGCTTTTTCTTTTCCTCACTCACCACTGTTGTGACCCTCGCTGATTTGCTCTCATCTACAAGGTAGGAAAAATAATCAACCTATGCTATTTATTACAGGAAAATAAAAGTCAATCAGATTTATTATAGACGGGCAGCTCTTTAACCCGACAATGAAAGGATTAAGAGACCTCTTCTCCTGCTGTAACAGCAGCCAGGGTGTCTGAGTACTTTTCTCAACAGCAATATGTTCGCCTGGGTCAAGTGAAGTCCGGCTTTAATGTAGGAGGTAGTGAAGACTGCATATCAGCATGCCCCTGACACAGCTGGTATTTATGTGAGGGAATCCCTGCTATGTCGCTACTTTTGTCAAGGTCTTAAAGCAACTTTTCAAACGTGGTTCCCGTGGCTCGACTTCTACGACACCTCAAACTTCTTGACGATCTCTTGATCCTCTAAGTGAGGAAATGTAACCTGAGGCTTAAACTGCATGCCAAAGTATTGGCGGCTGGTAACAGCACGCTTGACCCATCGTTGTGGCCGAAAAGCTGGTGTGATAAGTGATGATGGCTCGCTCGTATGAACTGGCAACCTCCTGGGTGGAGGGCAAGGCTTCCTAAATTTGTCTGCTACTTTGCTTATTTACCTTGACTTTCGCACCCTGTCAGGCTGGCTTAATCTAAATGGGATATATTACTGTGTCGTGTCAGGAGCACTGACATACGTTCATCCTTCTCTGACTCCTGCATCTAACTACTAATATATAATGCCATGTTTAAATGAATTGAAAATAGGATGTAATGTCATTGTAAAGCCAAAACTAAAAAGAGAAGGTCAAAAAAGTGAGAGAAAAACACAGGGGAGGAAATGCGATAAAGGAGATAGTGTTGATTTACAGCTCATTTTTACTTTAGCCATAATCTGAAACTTTATGCTCGGATGATAAATATAGGCAACTTACAACCTAGTAAAATAGAAAACGAGCAGTGCTGCGGATCCTAAAGTCTTAAGATTGTGAACAGTTCTTTTTTAATTGCTCTCACAGTCTTCACAGGTTTGGTGTTGTTCCTCTCCTGCCTGCCAAGCTTTCTGCTACTTGGCTTTCTCCGACATCATCAAGGCCACAGCTGCTGGCTGGACACAGCGAGGCATGAGGGCAATGTGGCCAAATATAGCCGTGCATAAGCCACTTCATAACAATAGGAAGGATTATCTTCTCCTGACGACAATTAGGCTAAATAAATCTATCAAACTGTTAACTAGTTGGATTCATCAAAAATATTAACTGTATAAACTGTAAATACTCTTGAGACTTTGACAAATATTCATTAGAATTATTCATACTAGGTGTAGTCTGTAAAACTAGTACATTATATGTTAAAATACACGCAATGCAGTAAAAATTTGTTTCTGGTCCAAAGGTACTGTAAGCTGCAGACATGTCTGAGGGGTGAGTATTATCCTCTAAATATACACCATTCTGTGCACTATTGTCTATCAAATAATAATAAATATATATATTTTGTCTAATTTTCTTGCCACATGTTGATGAAGACCGGTGAGTCAAAATTATTTCTGTCACCAGCATGACTTAATCATTGATATTGATTCATAATAATGCATTTTATATTTAAAAAGACATTTGAAATGATGGTCTTTGATGAATTAAGTATTCCTAACTTTCTCACAGAGAAAGCCAAAATATTCAGCAACACGCCGGCTGCATTTGAAGGTAGGTCTCATAGACCTTTAGCTATACGAGAACAGTATCTAACAGCATGCCACATGATCCAAGCCAGCTTTAGCTTTTATCCCGGCTTATTAACGCCTTACTATCTTACAGTCCAAACTGCTGAAGAAGGCAGCTTCTATGCTGGTGGCTGAAAGTGAACAGAAGAAACATGAGAAGGAAAGAGTTGTGAATGAAAGCTTCCCTCCACTGAAGCTGTCAGGTCTGTCAGTCCAGGAGCTCCAGGTACAGACACCGCAAATCACGCCCATTCAGTCCTTGTTATTTCACATCATCTTGACAGTTTTCTCTGTCTTCACAGGACCTCTGCAAAGACCTACATCGAAAGATTGATGTTGTAGATGAAGCACGTTATGATATGGAGATGAAAGTAGCCAAAAATGACAAAGAGGTACAATAAAACTGAACGACTGCGAACAGTTCCTGGCCTATCGAATGTTAGCTGTGTGGTTATTGTTGTTTTGTTTTTTTTCTTAAACTGTGACGTTTGTTGTGCAGATCCAGACACTGAACCAGAAGATCATTGAGCTGAAGGGTGTAAAGAGGCCCAGCTTGAAGAGGGTGAAGAAAACTACAGACGATATGCTGGGTGCATGCACCGACTCCTCCAAACTCATGAAGGCTGATTTCAAGGCCAACCTCAAGACAGTGAAAAAGGAGGAAGAAAAGGTAAAGCTGGTGGCTGAGAGGAAACCATCCACAAAATAAGAAACAAGAGTTCGAAAACAGGTTATAATCTATCTCTATTTTGCAGAGGGAAGAAGTGACCGACTGGCGTAAGAACGTGGAGGCCATGTCTGGAATGGAGGGCAGGAAGAAGCTGTTTAATGCAGGACAATAAAAAGGTGCTTGTCTGCAACAAGGCTATGTTAGCAACATATGTTTCCTGAAGTAAACCACAAGTTTGTGATGTTCAACTTTTTGCCATTAAATCCCTCTCTTCATCTTTATTCTACCATCAAATTCAAGACGGTTTCCACTGCAGGATGAAATAAAACTGATTTTGTAAAGAATAATGTCAACCACAGGCACTTGTAGAAGATAAAATAAATGCACTTTTTTAGATAATACTGTATTAAAATAGTTTTAATCTAGCTCTAATGTAAACTTGTAAAAATACCACTGTATGCCATGAATGTAATAATACAAATTGTATGGTGTACAGTGCCCTTTGCACATTGAGTGTTCAAGAAAAGGCTGATAAGTTTCACGAGTTTGTCTTCTAAAGTGCAGTATTTGTATTATACAGGTGATGGCGCTGTCTCATATCTGTAATACATATGATGCTCATTAAACAACCATTAAGACGCTTCTGCTTGGTTTCTTTGGTTTGTTTGGACTTCCAAATTTTTTTTTTTTTTAATCAAATTGAACTCATTTTATTTTATTCAATTAGACAAGGGAGATGTTAATCACTGGGCTCAAGGCTGTCCTAACATCCTGCTCTCTTAGTGTTGAGCAGTGGGAGTATAGTGATGAACCTGGTGTTGGGTGATGGCTATTTTGGTTGACCACTCACAGAAGGCAATAGGAGCCATTAAATTTGACTTGAGTTTTCTTTCTGTCATTTAAAGACAGTCGCTGCTCACCTCAACAGGTTTTCTGCAGAGACTTTAAAAAAAGGTATGTTAATTTTTCTGATAATGATAATGTGGTTTAAGAATGTTTAAGAGAGTTAGACAATTTCACTGGTTTCATTTATATGGAACAATTTAAAGACAAGCAAGAGTCTTATTGGGCAGGTGGAAAAACTGCATGCAAATTTACTGTAAATGTAAGATTTAATACAGTTTGCCTGAATACCAGACAAGACAAGACCGAAATAAGAATATTGTATCTTTGTGATAAAATCTATGCATTTAATGTGAAGGTACATTTAGCTTACTCATTTCATGTTTAAACTCATCACACACATCACTCATCAAGTAATTTAAATGGCAATGTAGCAGCAAACCTAGCATTTTTTTATTTTTTTTTTATTTTTATATTTTATTAAATGCTACTGGGAACCAATTTTTATCACAAAGAAGATTCCCTTGTGCTCCATGTATTTATTTATTTATTTATTTATTTATTCATGTTGGCGAAAACTCTAATTTCAGTTCTGATCTGGCTGCCTTGAAAATGGATGGACTCCAACTGGGATTAAAAAAGGAGTATCATTCAAACTATCTGCAGCACTCAAGTGTGAAGTGTTGCTAATTTAAATGCTTGATGCTGGCATGCTATCATTCCAAGGTCTGAATGACTCTTCTGACTTAGCTCAGTAAACATGGGGTGGATAAACAGAGTGTACAGAGGCAGAAGAAATACTGCTTCAGGAATCACAAAATAATCAAATATTCTTTCATTTATAAAAGCTGACAATGTTTATAATGCTGCATGTATGCAAATAATACGGTTCGTGAATAGTGCATTTTTCTGACTTTGGTGCAAATTCTTTCATTTTTACAGACAAAAGCCAACCATGTCTGAGGCGTAAGTTATGATTGTTTTTTATCATGTAAATCAGTATTTGTAAAATCAGAGTAATTCTTTGGATCTTTACTAACTCTTGTTTCTCATTTCTTATCCCTTTCCACATCATAATGTCCACCACAGACCAGTAAGTTATTCATATAATTAGTGTACGCTATTTAAAAACAAACTTTATTGAGAGTTCTTATGTATTTTGGTATAACTGCTGCTGCATAAACATTCTGTCGACTGCTTTTTTCATAGAAAAAGTCTAAGATCACTGCATCTCGCAGACTGGCTCTCAAGGTATTGTCTTCTTTGCCGAATTTAATTTCATGACATTGTCGTACCATTCACAAGTTCACACAATAAGGCGTGAACTGTGCCACAAAGTTAATCACCCTCAGTTTTCATTCAATTTAGACCAAGCTGCTGAAAGTAGCCACGGTGATGTTTGAGAAGGAGAAAGAGGAAAAGAAGCAGGAGAGAGAAGCTACTCTGAGTGAGAGAATCCCTCCTCTTCAGCTGTCTGGTTTGTCCATGCAGGACCTTCAGGTATGTGCAGGTCACTGCATGAGCAGCCCGTCGTACTACAACGAAACAACATGGTTCAAATGCTCCACACGCAGGCATCCCTCAGTAGTATATACATGCCATGCATACAGCATGTTCATATGCTGTCGGCACATTAGAGGACAGGTGTCTGATCATCTACACTTTATATTTTGGGCGTTTTGCTGGCACTATTATTTAGAGCAACCTTCAAATCATTAATAATACATACTATTGGAAAAAATACTTAATTTACATTTTAAATACACAACAGGTACATAACAAAATACAAAACTAGTGTAACAATCAACGCAGTAGTTAGAAAACACACTGGGCTCTTCGATGTAATGCCTCATGAATAACAGCATTGCATCTACAAAAACAGAGATGTGCAATTGCGCAACAGGCCAGAGGATTGCTGGCTTCTCATTACTCTGTTCAGTTAAAGTAATATGATTCTCTTTCTGTCTGCAGGCTCTCTGCAAAGAACTGCACCATAAAATTGATGTGGTCGATGAAGATCGCTACGACATTGAAGCCAAAGTGGCCAAAAATAACAAGGAGGTCAGTGTTTATTCATGTTAACTTGATCTGCGGATTTAAATCTGTTTTTACTCTATGGATGTGTTATTTAATGGTCACAAATGTAACTTTATTTACATGTATTGTTATTTATGTTAAAATGACTTCCTTGCTGAAGTTTTAATTAATTTGTATATTTATTTTCATGGTGATCTATTAGAATTTGCTTCAGCTGGCTGAGCATAACTGCATACTTTTCACTTACATGTTTGATTGTTTCCTGCAGATTGAAAATCTGTCCCTGAAGATCTTTGAGCTGAAGGGTAAAATGAAGCGACCTGCTCTCAAGAGGGTGAAGATCTCTGCTGACGCCATGCTGGGAGCTCTGCTGGGCGCGAAGGTCAAAGAGTCTGTGGACTTTAAGGCCAACCTGAAGACTGTGAAGAAGGAGGAGGAGAAGGTAAGAGTGGAAACTATAACAGCAGATTGCAGATTGTCTATTTTTAATAAATGATTTTTTTTAAGATGTCAGGCTAGGTTGAGTCCTTGGTTTTAATCTCAGAGTAGGTTTGAATTATGGCTCGATGCCATGGTAATTCTCATCTAATTTGCGGGTTATTTTGTGAAAGTACAGTATCACTAAGAATTATTTTTTTCTTATGAACAGAAAGAGGAGGTGACTGACTGGCGTAAGAACGTGGAGGCCATGTCTGGTATGGAGGGCAGGAAGAAGCTGTTTGATGCTGGACAGTAGACTTTATATTCATTCATTTACAGAAGGCAAGAATAGAGAGGAAAATTAAGTTCATGTCACTGCTTGCAATAGTAAGTCGACAGTGTGAGTGTGAGTGTGAGTGTGTATAGACTTTTGCAATATGCAAAAATATTCAGATTCAAGGGGAAATGTGTATATTTTGCATATAGCCGAGTGGCACTTTCTCGTTTTGTGGAGTCGGCACTTTTCGTTAGCACAACTTAACATTTTTAATAGTCTACACTTTCACAACAGATGAGCATACAGTGAAAATTGCTAATTGATCTTGAAATGTCTGGAAAAGACCAGTTGATGTCGTGATAATAAATACTTCTGATCAACACAGAAAACTGATGCTGCACTTTTCTTTTTAAATATCTATAATCTGAGCTCCTTCTGGAGACTACAGATTGGGACACAACATCAGCCAGATGGGAGCGATGGCTCCAGGACTTTGCAGGTGTCGACAGCAGCGGCTCAGAACAAAGTTGTTAAATCATCTTTGTAAATCAAAATAGACGTCACATTCACATGAAAAAACAAGAGAGGCAGCAGGTTCAGGGCTGCAATAAACCCTTCAGTAAAGAAACCACAGAGCAGCCAGAGCACACAGTGCCAATCAACACCACTACACTACCATTCACTGGTAACAACTGTGATTATGGATTAATTGTTTAAACATTTTATACGTAAAATACCAAAGCGAATTCCAGATTTGCTGGAACCAGCAAAAAAAAAAAAAAAAAAAAAAAAAGAACTAAAAAACGATGTTGGCAAAATGACTGCAAAGCCACCATCTGGCAGTTACATCTGAATAAATATTAATATCACAAATAATAATTCTGTTACAATATTTGGAAAGAGCTTTCACTTGTTAATAAACTGCTCCAAATAAGGAAGACCATAAAAGCAGATGATTTAGACCGTTCCAGTCACGCGATGACAAGGCTAGCTGTGGAGATATCCGAGCATGAACACTCCAAGCCGAATAACAGGAGAGTTTCCTGTTCTCTCCACTCTGCCAATAATGTGTGTGTGCAGCATAACAAATAGATGTTATGTTATGTTATGTTTTCACTATGAAAAATGTAGGACCCAGAGTTCTTGAGGCACAGTCAGGACATCTCTGTCTCTTCTGCATCAGTTCCGTTTTTTGTCTAATCTGTCTCTTGTGAGTATCCAAAGGTTATGGAAGTGCAACACATTGTTTCTCCTTCTCCTTAAAAGCAAGCACAAGAAGAAGGGATCTAAAAATGTATTTGACCTCAGGTTTGTACTGGACTATTCTTGTCTAATCATTCGCTGCCTACCTGTCCTTACGCGAGGGCATGAGTCAAAGCCCTTTGAGGTACTGAACACTTGACTCTCTGTTACAACAATGACGCAGGCCGGCTGGCTGGCTCAGTTTACGAACCATCAAGGCCTGGCCAGCACCTGTCCTTGTTCCTCTACTCCCCTAAATAAAACCTGACTAACTTTTGGCTTTGTTCTCATCTCCAAGGTGGTCCTCTGATGTGTGATCTGGCTATAACAGTCTGTTATCACACATGCTAAGGAATGGCGATATATATAGAGTAACGTGGAAGTGAACATTTTACAACTCTAAGTTTTTGCAATGACGTGGTCAGTTCAAATTGATCAAGCAAATTATTTTTAAAGGTGCAACAAAAGGACAGAGAACACCTCTAAATGTAGTGTGACAATGAATACACCACTGGCAGTTTTAAATTACAACCTCAACTCCAAGAAAGTTGGGACACTGTGAAATGTGACTAAAAACAGAATTTTTGCAAACAAACTGTGTTTACTGACAGCGGTTTTACGAAGTGTTCAATTCAGAATAAACATATGTTTACAGAAATCAATGAAGATGATGAGGTCAACCATTAAATATATCATCTTTGTGCTGTTTCAATTGAGTAAATGTCAAAAAAAAAAAAAAAGCAAATGATCACACTCTGTTTTACACAGTGTCCCAACGGAATCAGGTTTACATTTTCTTTGTTTTCTTTATATTCCGATTTTTATCTCTTTTTTTGTATCTTAAAATTTGAGAAAAGATAAATTTGCAAATTGATATGAAGAAAGCAATGCAAATCTTTTTAAATTTGAAGACAGAGTTGATGTGGCCACTAGAAACACAGATGTGGGACACCTCAGTTGCTGACTATTAAATGACGGACCCCTTGAGATGCTTCAAATTCACTTTTGGACTGCACTGTTTGTTCCATTATTTGCTGCAGAATGAGTGAATACTAACTCTCTAGGCTGATTTCTTCATTGCGTTTGACTGCTTGACAACTTGACCTACACTCTGAGAAGCTGGCCTTGGTCAAAAGTGAATGTGCGACACTGACGCAGCTCGTAATGCTCACTGTCACTTCCACCAGCAGGTGTTGTCAAAACTAAGATGCCCAAACATTTGAGCCCATACATGAAGTTTTATTACCCCCTTTTGTGACTGAATATTGTGGCGATGCTATGTGCAACAGTAAATGCCACTGCTGATGGACGGACAGTAGCAGTAGCACAGCAGGAGTCTATTTTTGTGAGCTATCCACATTTGGCCCAGACACTATAAATCTGATTGATTATTGTCCATCGTCTCTCAGAAAGTCGATTGCTCCCTCCCTCACACACACTTTCCTTCAGGTTTGAGGTACGACTCAAGGAGCTGTTCAGCTTCAAACAGGTACAAAGTTCTGGTGAGTTAGAGTAAATGTGTTGTAGCGGTCATGTTGACGTGTGGATCTGAATGAATGAAGGAGTGACTTGTCAGCATGCTGTGAGTTTAAAACAATTATTGATATGTTTAGAATGGGTAAAACCTCTATGTCTTGTCTTAAGGTTGTTTGGATGATGTTGTGATTAAGATTAACAGCAATTTGAACACTGTCATGTTACATGCCTGTGGATTATCTGGCCATTCACCTTTTTTGTCACCTATGCAGAGACTCTTGTCAGTTATGTTAACACATGCACTGACCCAGCACTCTCAAGCTTTGCATATGACACAAATGCTTTTCAAGCTTTATGCTGAAAGTGTTTTCAAAAGATTTATCCCGTACAAATGCATGCATGTGAAACAACAAATCAAAGCCTGCATTTAACCGGTGTCATTTAGTTGCAATATGTATTAAATTTCTAATTACATCTTATTTAATTCTCAGGAATTTTTATTTGAATCCTGCATGAATGAGGAGAAAAATTAGATATTAAAAGTCTATCTACATTTGATTAAAAGTGCAACAAATGATCACAATTAATTAAACAAAATGTAATGAGAGTTAGATGTGATTTTTGACAGAACTACTTGTTTGGAAGGAAAAATATTCCAATCTGCCTTAAATGGCTTCCGGGGACCAAGTGAGTGAATAGTAAATGTGTGCAGGCCGCTTTAATGGGCCAATGAATGTTTGGTGGGGGTGAAATACTTTGACCAGGGAGGTGAACGAGATCATCAGTCTTCAGCATACAGCTCAATTGAACAGGTGTTAAAAGTGAAGGAGACTCACTCTGTTTGCAATGAACCGCACGAAAGTTTAAATTCACAAGATCACAGTCTCTTCATTTTATTTTACTTTTCCAATTCTAGCACAGGAATTTAAGACGGTCATGGCTGACGCGTGAGTATAATCACTTTTGGTTTAATGTACTGTAATGTGCTCAAAGACAGCTTCAAATTATACTGTACTGATTTTCATTATGTAAATATACTGACCTGTATTTTCTCCCTCTTGTTAACACTGAAATAGACCTGTGAGTATCTATCATATGGCATCTTTAATTAGTCCTTTCAACAGTCCTCCATTTGTTTATTAAGGTCATAAATTTGGTGTATGTAAATGAGTTTAGATGCTAATGAATTTTTTTCTATGTAAAATCTAGAAAAAATCAAAGATCTCATCCTCTCGAAAGCTGGGGCTGAAGGTGAGTTTTTCATTGTCTTTATTTAAGATGTCTGGATTTGATTTTTTCGTTTTTTATTATGCTGAATTAGATTTTCATACAAGACGTTAGGAGCAGATCATTGTGTACTACTCAAAACCTCAAACAAGGTTGTTAGCCAGCATACAGCATAAAGTGGTGTGTACAGGAGTGGGCGAATGCAACAAAATACATTTACTCAAGTCCTGTACTTAAGTACAAATTTGAGGTATTTGTACTTTACTCGAGTCTCTTATTTTCATACCACTTTGTCCTTCTACTCTACTACATTTCAGAGGGAAATGTTGTACTTTATTACTTTTATTGTACAAATTAAGGCATCTACTCACAAAACGTATGAGGAGTTTTGATCATTTATTACAAATTATACTACCCAACAATTTGTACAAGCACAGCTGAAATAATTAGTCTATCAATCAATTAGGTGACTGAGAAAAAAAAATAAATTAGTAGTAAAAAGTGTTCATGGTTACAGCTTCTCAAATGTGAGGATTTGCATACATATACAAATATGACATATAAATATAATAGTATTATACTCATGGTCAAGTTGTATCAAATTAAAAATGAATTGATTAAAAAATATGTGGGTACAAAAAGCCCCTTTCATCTATTAATGTTGACTTTTTCCTCAGATAAGACTGTTGGCAGTCGCTTCTCAGATGGTGCAGGAGGAGAAGGAGAAGAAGGTGCAGGAGAGAGAAGCTGCTCTCGCAGAAAGAGTTCCTCCTCTAACTCTGTCTGGTCTGTCATTGCAAGAGATGCTGGTATTTTCATTTTATAATCATTTTCAAATGTCTTTCTTTCATGATTGACAATTATTTCTATTTGAGTTCACATTATATTCTCATACCACTAGAGGTATGCCTTCTACTTTTTTACAGGATCTTTGCAAAGACTTGCACCACAAGATTGATGTTGTAGATGAGGAGCGGTATGATATTGGCCTCAAGGTGTCCAAAAACGCCGGTGAGGTGAGTCACTAAAGTACGAATAGGTAGACAGAATGATGTTTATGGAAATGTTTTAAAATGACCGCATCCTGTGTCTTTTCTATGAAGATGGAGTCACAACATTAAAGTGCAAAAATGAGCAAACACTGCCTCCAAGTGGCAGCATTGAGAATAACAAGACGTCTTCCTCAAGAAGCCTGTTGTTCTTTGAGGATATACTCTCTTTGACTTCTTAATAACACCAAACAGAGTGGCCAAATTTTTTGGACCTCAAGACAGCTTACAATTGTATTTTACAGCATTGCCAGCAAGCTGGAAGGAAATTGGAAATCTGGGATTTGGCTGTGAGCACAAAACCAGCTCTATTGTAACCAGTCAACAGACACATTATTCCACTGGCTTAAACCAACACAGCAGTAAATTATGGACTGCTAATTTCTCTGGAGCCAATGAATTATTACAGTGATATAATGACACACAATATCTCAGATAGAGACATTTATATTCCATATTAGGGTTTGAACAATAATAAATTGGGCAATGTTTGGCAATATATTAAATATGGGGTATTGAGTAATCATGGGGTTCAATGCCATACTATTACATCCTGACCAAGATTATTAAGTACTGACTGATATTTGTTGTCTCTGCATATTATATTTATGTATGTCCAGTAATCATTCAAATATGACTTTTTAAAATATTATTTTTTGTAAAGTAATAGTATATTTGAGTTTTTCTCACTTTGCACTGACTGGTCCAGCTTTAAGGGCATCTTACTTTAGAGGAATTTGATTATTTGAACAAATGTGCAGTTGTTCCCTTCACAGTATACCGTATACTGTTGTCCATGACAAAATCACAAGAAAAAAAAAAAACTTAACTCAGGGCTCACTTACTGGCTTTTTCTGTAGAGTCTGCTTGATTCACAATGGTAGAACGGCACCAGCACAATCCTTTTTGTCACATGATCCTCTGCCAGATTGAAAACATGCATCTGAAGATCATTGAGATCCAGAGTAAGTTCAAGAAACCCACCCTGAAGAGAGTGAAGATCTCAGCTGAAGCCATGCTGAGCGTTCTGCTGGGCTCCAAACACAAGGAGTCCATTGACTTCAAGGCCAACCTCAAAACAGTCAAGAAGGAAGAGGAAAAGGTAAGTCTGACTTTTTCTTCAGGGTCCTTCGGGTAATGGCAATATTTGGCCAAATTTTCCATTTTATCTTGGCTACATGTCTATGTTGTATTGTGTTTCCAATAGAAGGAGGAGGTGACTGACTGGCGTAAGAACGTGGAGGCCATGTCTGGTATGGAGGGCAGGAAGAAGCTGTTCGATGCCTCCGGCAACTGAAGAAACATTTACTTTTGTTGCTTCCTTATTATAATAAATTCATTCAGACTTACACTGAGGTGATATATTCATCATTAACTAGTTGCTTGCAAATTCTTACTATTACTCATTGTCTTACCTATATTATATCAATTTATGACTTGCAGGTTGTAACACACTTAAAACCAGGATCGTCTGGCATATTGTAATTTCATCGACATGGAGGAGAAGTAACAGATGCTGTTTATTTAAAGAGGGACAGACAATAGAAAATTTGAACAATACCGATACTAACTGTAGCATACACCAGTATTTTATGTTTTGCTTTATATTAGTGATGCTGTGACTATTTACTGTAGTTCTCATCTGCCGCCTTGTGATGGCAGCGTAACTCTTTCAAATGATCACAGGACACTCAGACAAAAGACAAACGGCTTGTCCCTCATAAATATTCAACTGCTTGTATGTTCTTAAGACAATCAAACTTATTAACTACTGACTATGTAATGCTAAAAATGAAACAGAATGATTGTAGTCTTTGTTAAAGTTACTGCAGAGGGAGCGTGTTATCTTCATATTTGGTTTATGTACTTATATATGAAACCAGCAAAGTTCTCTCAATAAAAATACAACAATTCTGCCATTGTTTGGCTCAACTGTGTGATCTAGTAATCATCATGGATTGTGTGTGGGATCAATATTTATTTCACACACATAATATTGCACTTAAACTCCTTCAAGCTTCGCCCTCTCCTCCTTAGCCAGGAGACGGAGGCACTAAGAAAGCATCACATTTGGACAGCCCCAGTAAGAACTTCCACAGCTCATGGTTATGGGATGTGAGAGACGCAGCACAAGAATGGTGTGGACAGAGGGACTATTTTAGTGAGCCACTCACATGAGCACTGGAATCTATATATCTACCCTCTTTCTGCCCTTCTCGTCTCAGAAAAAGACGCCTGAGAGTATTTGTCACCTACTGTGTAAGGTAAGGAGTTTTATTTTGAAATATTACAGAACATGAAAGGATCAAACACCAAGTGAATCATTTTCATACATTACTCTCACTAAAAGTTGAGAAAATTAATGCTTCTGAAAAATTAAAAGGTATTAAAAAAGAATGGCTGTATTTAATCTTGAACACAGCATTGATGTTTGTGATAGCTGTAGTTCTTACAACTGAATGTAATTTTATTCAAGTTACAGCTGTGTTGTTTTAAAAAGGATTCTCCTTACATGTGAGTCAGGGAGGAGAGTCTTTCTTTCAGCTGGCTTCCGCTGATCTTGAACAGAAGTCAAAGCAGAAGTTATAAATAACACATCACAGTTTGGATTTCATTTATGTGTTCCTCGTCTTTGCAACCTACTCACTTTGCTTGTCAATTTGTAGTATCTTTTCAACGCAATGATGTGGAATTGAAGATTTATTTTCTTATGCAATTAAAAGTTAGTAAAAATGTACATACATTTATATAAAAAATAACATGAATCTTGGCATTTTTGGTCTTGATTTATTACTTTTCTGGTAATTATACCTAGTCTGATTTTGAGTATTTTTTGAAGACAGGGAGTAGGTTTGACCTTTAGACAATGTCATACATTGTGTCCTCTGCTATGGAACTGCTACCTATGGTATGAAGGATTTCTCAGTCAGAAGGGGTGAAAACTGACGGTCAGTTTTGATTAATCAAGTTTTTTCTGTTCACAGTAAATTAGCTGAAATATAAATGTGTTCTGTCGAAAAAATGAGAATTTATTTCTTCCTTTCTTTTGTACTTTACAAGGGAAGACACACAGAACTGCAACCATGTCTGAAGCGTAAGTACCCATGTTCCATCTACTTTTATCACCCCATAACTCACATTACAGCTTGTGAAATTCCAGAAATGTAAGAAATTTCTCTTTCTCTTCTTGAATCATGGACTCCACCTTCCTGACTGGACAGGCCTATCGTGAGTTAATACTACTGTCAAAGACAGAATGAATGTATTCAATATAACTTGAGCAATTAATTAACTGTGGGATTTAAAAAATGTTGAATTACGAGGATTAGCCTCCATATTCTGCACTCAAAATCCACAAATATAAATAAGTGCCTTGACGAAACATAAAATTAGAATATAAGGTCTTAAGTCAAATCCTACTAACCCATTTCTGCATTCATAAAATGACTAATGTGCAAAACCTGCACTTACAGAGAAATGAACATTAGGAAATTCACTGTGTAGTGTTGTATATTTGAAATATTTTGCCAGAAATCCATCATGTATACCATCTTCTTTTGCAGAAAACAAAGCCAAAGATCTCTGCATCTCGCAGGCTGTTCTTGAAGGTATTTTATGTGCAACTGCTTGTTAGTCTTTGATAGTAATGCTGTAAAAATCTTGTTCAAGAATCTACTTTACCTTTAAGTGCTGTAAACCTCACATTGTCTGACTGACTGAGGTATAATTTTATGTGTACCAGACAAAACTGCTAAAGAAGGCCATGGCGATGCTGGACAATGACAAACAAGTTAGAAAAGATGAACGAGAGAGAATCCTTGCTGAGAGAGTCCCAGGCCTCCAAATGTCAGGCATGTCTCTGCAGGATCTACAGGTACATGTATCACTGAACCATCTTCAACTGCTATTCGTTTTGGGTTTGGTTCTTTGGTTTAGGGAGTAAATGTTAAATTACATAACTATCTAAACACTTTAAAAAGGGTCACTTCAGCAAAATTACTTTTTGCCCTCAACTGAACCCTTACTGACATCTGGCCGCAATAAATTAGGCTTTATTCAGACTATCCGTCTGTCCATGGGCTGTGGTCCTCTGTGTTCTCTGTGTCGATTTGCACTCTCTCTCTACATTGTTCTTTATTGTGTCAGTACTTCCTGACCATTTATCCAGAGCAGTTACAATCAAACAAATTCCAGCATTTGGTACTGAAATGAGTCTTATATACTAAAGGTTTCCATCTACAGAATCTTTGCAAAGAGCTACACCAGAAAATTGATGTGGTTGACGAAGAGCGGTATGACATTGACAGTAAAGTGACGAAAAATGACAGGGAGGTAAGTAACATCTGTGACTAACCATCTGAGTTATATCCTTTTCCACACAAAATCAAGCATCTACCAAATTTAAAGGGATGTACACTGTATATAACCAATATTCAATGGGTTTGTCATTCGTGCTGGAAAAAGATACAGGACCTGACTCAGAAGATCTTTGAGCTGAAGGGCAAGATGAAGAGACCGAACCTGAAGAGGGTGAGGGTGTCTGCTGATGCCATGCTGGGAGCTCTGCTGGGCGCGAAGGTCAAAGAGTCTGTGGACTTCAAGGCCAACCTGAAGACTGTGAAGAAGGAGGAAGAGAAGGTAAGGGCTTTAACTTCAGTTTCGATTACATGGTGTCACTTCAGTTCACTTTATTTGAATATAATCCACTCAGCATCAATGCTGCTTTTCTAGGAGTCCTAGGTACACATAGTTAACATTAATAACATATAACACTATTATATTAAAGAAGCTCAGACCTATGTAACTGAATCCTGGATAACACTGATGCTACACAGTACACGTTTCTTGCATAGGCTGATATGAAAGATAGCAGGTTAATTAAAGTAGCTTCACATGATGCCTAAAATGAAACCCTGATGTGAAACCTAAGCGCTAAAATGTTTTTAAAGGAACTAGAAAGAAAACTGACAGAACCTGAGAAGGGTTTTATTTGTTTCGAAAATGAAGAAGTCAGAATGTCTGTACAGTATCTGAGGCTGTAATGTTTAGTGCAGGAATTTAATTCCTCTGTTAATATTAACAAGCATGTATGCCTATATCCCCAACATTGTAGGCCTATTAGTGGTTTACAAATCCACAGCAAAGTCAGTTCATGCACTTGTATTTTAAGCTGAACGAGCTCATTCAAAACCAACTTTTCACCCCACAGAAAGAGGAAGTGACTGACTGGCGTAAGAATGTGGACGCCATGTCCGGTATGGAGGGCAGAAAGAAGCTGTTTGATGCTGGGCAGTAGTTCTTGTGGTGAATTTCTTTATGAAGGTGTTCTGCAGGTGCTGCTCAAAAACAGGTGGAACCAGTGAGTCATGTGACTGTTTCTAATGACAGTGAACATGAAGACCAGGCTAACAAGTAGGTTCTGATCCTGTTCATGTTTCAAGTGTTTGTGTAAATGGCAATAGTGAACATGTTTAACTTATACATATAGTTTTTTACATAATGTACTGTGTATTATGAAAAACATATGTATTTAATGTCAGATCATTGTTGTTGTTAGCATCCATGTGAATTCATGAACACTATTTGCTGTCTAGTAATGTTACTGTCTTGCCCTTTGACCTATGTTGTAGACAACAACAATTAAGAATCTGAATTCAAAGTTATACTTTGCCCAGGACAACATTTCTGTGTATTCTCGTGTTTACCGACAAAAAATGTTGAGGGTTAACTGTTCATGGAGCCACACAAGGTGAGCATCCATGAAAATGACTGTGGCATCAAAATAGACATGATGACAAGAAGCAGTGTGATGAGTTGTTTATCAAAAAATAAAATGGAAATGATCAGAGAAGAATGGTCCTGTGTCTTTGGCTGCTGTTGCTCTCCACTGTGAAGTATTTGTATACTTATACTAGGAATCACATTATGGTCTAATGGCGTATGCCACCATGAATTTGTCTTCTGTCAGAGGTTTGTGCTAGCTCTCCCCTGGTAAACCATTACATGTTTGGGGTGAAATGACGCAGTAATTAAACTTGTTGAAGCCAGGTTTAAAAAAAAATAAACCTGAATTCAATGAAATAGTCAAACACTTACCTGAAGTAGCTTTACTGTACATTATGTTAGGGTGAACAGCACTGGCAGTATGTACTAAACTAGTGGTCAAACTTTTACATTTGTTCTTTGGGATGTAAAACAGTAGCATGGGCTTGATTTTGTCATATCTAGCTAAGCACACTCCTTTATCATTTTAGGCGGGTAACTAAAACAAGTTCACATAAACCGTCCCGTAAACAAAGTTGTCTTAAACTGTAGTCCTTGTCTTACAAACGCCATATATCCTCTGAAAACTGCAAACTAAAAGGCCCAGACAACAAAACATCAACAGTTAGCTAGCAGACTGTACCTCTTCAATACATCCATGATTTAAAGCCAACGGTCACTCCCCTTCTTCCCCCTCCACTACGAACGTGCGAGGCTGTTATTACTACTCCTTATATGGGCATAACGTTCGACAGGAGTCCCGCCTACATGTTATTTCCGCGACTCTGACTGGAGGAAGAGAATGTCAATCATCAACGTTGCCGGAACACCGCTGTACATGGCCTGCCAAATTACTGACAACAGTCACGACTGTGCAGCACCATTTAAGCCGGATTTAAAACCCAGACAGGGTAAGATTTTCACAATATTCCGATCATTTTGGGGTGAAGTTGCCACATGTCTGTCGTTTTGTTTCTTCTACGTTGGTCCTGTCGTTACGTCGGTTTGAGCGGCCATAATACATGCTGTTCTAACGGTTATTTACATAGCAACACGTCCATTCATCCTTTCTCACAAGCTAAAAAGCTTTGCATCAACATCAACAACACCTTTCCATATCGTAGTTAGCTAGCATTATCTATCATTATTTTGTGTCTAGCCTCTGAATAAGGCTAGTTGATGAGGCTAACTATTGCAGCTCTCTGCCTTTAGCCTGTCACTTTTTAAAGACA
Source organism: Chaetodon auriga (assembly GCF_051107435.1). Classification (NCBI taxonomy): domain Eukaryota; kingdom Metazoa; phylum Chordata; class Actinopteri; order Chaetodontiformes; family Chaetodontidae; genus Chaetodon; species Chaetodon auriga. The sequence continues at coordinate 8,634,412 of NC_135079.1, read as the reverse complement.
ACCTCTAACCTTTTGCGGGCCCTGCCTCCAAGAAGTCTTTACCTGACGCTGACCCCAGATCAGATGTACAGCCCTGTGACTAAGTGAAGCTATACAGTACATCGTAAGCTGGATATGAGTGGTCGTCTGTTTGAATTTGTCTAATATTTTCACTTCTATCACTAACTGCGCAGCGTTTCTGTTCATTTCTGCTGAATGTGTGCAGGTTTCTGCAGCTGGTGCTCCGGATGTCCAAGTACAAACTGTTTCTGCTGAGGCATGGGGAGGGGGCCTGGAACAAAGAGAACCGCTTCTGCAGCTGGGTTGACCAGAAGCTCAGCGAAGATGGGGTAAAGGAGGCCCAGGACTGTGGCAAGCTACTGAAGGAGCAGGGCTACAAGTTCGACTTAGTATTCACCTCCATACTCAGCCGCTCCATCCAAACAGCATGGCTGGTGCTGGAGGCTATGGGTCAGGAGTGGGTCCCTGTGGTCAAGTCATGGAGACTGAATGAGCGCCACTATGGTTCCCTGATTGGTTTGAACCGAGCAGAGATGGCTCTACAACATGGAGAGGAAAAGGTGAAGTTGTGGAGAAGGAGCTATGACATCACTCCTCCTCTGATTGATGAATCCCACCCTTACTTCCTGGAAATCTACAATGACCGCAGGTACACCACTTGTGACGTGCCAAAAGAGAGCCTCCCCAGAGCAGAGAGCCTGAAGGAGGTGTTGGACAGGCTGCTTCCATACTGGGACAGCACTGTGGTGCCAGAGATAAGGGAAGGCAGGACTGTGCTCATTTCTGCTCATGGAAACAGCTGCAGAGCTCTGCTGAAACACCTGGAAGGTACGCTACTGAACTGACCCAGGCTATTGTAAACAGTGCTCTCTCAGCTTTTGTGTCTTTGTGGGGGAAATGCATCCAGTTCAATTGAGCAGCAGCTTCTAGACTCTACAGGCAGCTGTTTCAGAGTCATTGAAATGGGAAGGACATATCTCAGTTCCAGAAATGGAACGTTGAACTTATGCAAAAAGGCCAGTGAGTTTATGTTACATTTGGCTGTGGTTGTGATGTCCACTCTGACCTTTCATCACACTCATGAGCTTTGGAGGCACCATGTGTCACATGACTCTCAGTAACTTTACACACATAGGCTGTTACATGATATACATACAAGTTAGAATTGTTTTATTGTCATACATTTGGCAATAAACTAGGATTTCAATACTGCATTTGTGCATATTGTGCTAATGCTAAATGAGAGACTGCAAGCTGTCTGCATGCCTGGTTGCAGCTAGTTTGTCCGATGTGATCTTAATTTTACGCTCCTGATTTCAACAGGTATATCGGACGAGGATATTGCCAGCGTGACTTTACCTACAGGGATACCTGTGCTGCTTGAGCTGGATGAAAACCTCAAGCCTGTGAAACCTCGTCAGCTGTTGGGAGATCAGGCAAAGATTCAGGCGGCAATTAAAAAGGTGGAGGACCAGGGAAAAGCCAAACCATCAACTTGAATGCACTAAACTGGGTGTAAGACTTAACATAGCTCTGTTCTGGTTGCCTATGTGCACTTTTAATAGGTACAGTGAAAACTTTTGAAAAGACTCAAATAACTAATTAAGTAACATCAGACAATAACAACAAACTGTTGTTAGTAAGTTTAATGGATAGGTGTAAGTCGTACAGTGAAGTTGCTGTATGTGTAATAGTGGCCTGACCTGGTTACAGCGTGTGTGTGTTTCAGGTCTGGTTGGGCAGCGGCCTGAGAAAGTTCAGAGATGTACTGTAAATGTTTCAGCACTGTGTTGAGTTTGGTTTTTATGTGATTTTTAAGCTACTTGTCTGTACCTCTGCCTGTATGGTGACCGTATTTATTTCCTTATTGACTCTAACTTGCAGATTAATAGTAATGTGGTGAAGCTGAAAAATCTTGAAATACGATGTATCCAGAAAGAAGAAAAACTCCTTTCTGAAAGATGCTTTTCTGTTACATTGACAAGCTTTAGGATTATTTCCTTGTATTTAAACATGTGCCTTCAATATTAACGTTGTGCTCAAATTCAGCTACCTTTTAAAAGTGTCTTTTAAGTAGAGCATAGGACAAGTTTTGCAGTGATTTTATTTAAGAATAAAAGCACTAACAAATCTTACCTCATAGAAATTGATAGCCAGGCTGTTCATTCCAAGAATGGGGTAATTGTGAGCCACAGAAATGCTGTAAATATGCAAAACCACTGGAGTCCTCTACTGGTCGACACTTATGACTTACTCATACTTTTAAATGGCCTATTCAGTGAGAGTTAAGACAGCTGAAGTTGTTTTTCTATGAGGTCTATATGAGTAGATTAACTCTGGTAAGGCTCGGTTGAGTTTAAAACACTGTGGCCTGCAACCATGGCTATTTGGTTAATGCTTTGCACTTTTTGGGGGATATCATGAGGATTTCTTTTTAATTATCCCCTTCTCAATTAAATTAAACTGTGAATGGCAAATACCACAATGTTTGGATAAATATGGAAAAGTTTTATTGTAAAATACAAGCACTATTTTGATTTTCATTTTCAGTTCGTAATTATTAGCACACATGTGCATTTGGTGTTACTTATGTTAATAACATGACAAAATGTTACAAGCCACCCTGGAGTCTGCACATTATGTCTCATATAGGAGTACCATGTTACATGTCATCTTACGTTACTACTGTGTGTGGGACAGGCTACTTCATTGTACTATATGTTGTACTGTGTCTCTTGTTTGATGTACAGCACTGTGCATTGTGTCTGTCTCTTGTTTTCCCAGTTTGTTTGTTGTGTTTCCCTGACACTGTTATTTTGTACACTGGTATGATTTAATGTCTTCCCTGCTGTTCACACCGTATGATGAGGGTCTGCATGATGAAATAAAAGGGAATGCAAATTTTCCCTAAAAGATTATTTTCTACTTCTGCGCTCTTTGTCAGTTTTCATTTTATCAGATAATTCATCATTTTGCCACAGGAAGGCGTGTCAGATGTCACACTGACATGCAGTTAGTTATAGATTTGTGATGGAGCAATTGAAACTAATTAGAAAACAAACAACAGTGCAGTTTGGGAAATACAGATATGCCTGCAATTTGGCTTTTGGTCGCCTTTAGCCCACTGGAAACAGTAAACAACTGAGTCTGTCTGGGTGCCGCAGATGGATACAGAGGAGTGGCCCTTCATTCCTCAACCATTTCTGTAATTCGGCCAAACCAGTGAGGCAGAGCCAGGGGGAGAAACCCTCTAATTGGATTGAAATGCTCTTAAATGGACATGATGATCAACACAATTCTTATTCCAGCAGTGTGGCAGCAATAATATAGACATTATATCGTTCTGACCACAGTGTTTGCATGTAGCTGACAAGGCAACGCATTTTATATTGCAATGATCATCATGATCCAGGCATGCATCTGAAATAGACCTGACATTCTACATTTCTTACAATCTGCATTCACACCAGCAAGGAAATGAGTGTAAGAGGACTGAAAATGACAAAAAATTTTATTAATCATTCAGAAAACTGAGATGCACTGGAGGAATCAGTGGTGTTAGAGTGTAGATACACATCAGCCCTGTGTGAACATCACTGAGTTGCAGCCTGAGCAGGCGGGGCTGTACACCGGACGCTGTGCTTATAAATCTCTGCTTGCTCTCCCCCTGCTGATTTCCAGCAAGAACAGTCACTTTGGTCTGTCGGACTGGTAAGTTTGATGACGATGATGTGTGATGCTATCTTATGGTGACTTGCAGATAAAAAGGGATGTTACCTGTTTGTATTTAGAGTGACTTGCATGGAGGAATTAGAGATTTTCAGTCAGAGTCTAGCAGATAATTACTGGCACTAACAACTGCTAAAGCTGTGCTGGTCTCCATACGTCATCGTTTGATGTCACAACAAGGTAGGTGTATGGCTCCTTAGCAAGACTTAAACTTTGACGGTTTAGATAATACTAAATACTATTACTTGTTGTCAGAAATGATGTTAATTGCTATATAGATAAGTAATTACTCAAGAAAAATTTATTACATTTTACATTATATATTATCACATTACATTATATCTGATTTAATCTGCATCTAATCACGCCTGTCTCAGAGTAGAGCAACGCTTTTGAAATGCTGCAAGTGATTTGTTTATTTACCTCCCATCAATCTCACTTTAAATCATTAATTGGAGAGGGTCCTGGAAGGACTGACATCAGGCAGAATATAAATGATTTATTCTCTGGACAAAAGCTAATCATTTCTTTGTTGTAGGTGTTGTATATTTTACCCAAATTTGATTGTACTTTCCATATAATGTTCTATCCAATCATTCTACAGCACATTTAAATGTTACTAAATTAAATCAAATTCAATGAAAGTCAGTTCATTTCAGTGGAGGGTCATCCAGCTAACTCCTCATCAGATTCTTGGAGGGTTGAAAATATAAAGCATATTTCTGCAAAGGGACTGGAATTGGAAAACACTGCATGCAAGTTGCATGAAATTGCATTAGAAAGAGAGGACCTGCGCTGCTCTAACAGGGGATGATGGAGAACCGACACATTTCTCATTCCTCTTTCATGAAATCATTGCAAGCTGAAGCGTGCATTTTGTTGGTATATGATCCCACAAACTGGTGTCTTGAAACTCCTAAATTCCTCCTTTTCCCTTTCCTTGAGGCTGAGCTCTTGCATCTGCTCTGTCCACCACAGCAGTTGATGCTATAATTTGACTTCAGTTTCTGTCACTCATACATTGAACAGACATCTGGCTGTGGAAAAGCTGTTTGCCGTTGTTGACATGCCAAGACAGACTCTTATTCCTTAGATGGTGTTGAAGATAACACTAGTGTGTGAGTTTACAGTGTGACCTGTTTGGAGACTGGATCTGTGTTTTGAGAGCATCCTCTCCCATCCCGTTTAGCAAAATCAGGATAATTTTGCGTCATGAGAGTGAAAACAGCTGCATATGTACAGGAAAATGTTTGTGCAAACTTTGCATGAAGTGCAAAAGTTATTTATGAGAGATTTGACTTCAAGCTGTCCATAAATGCTGAACACACAGCTTTGTGACAACAATAAAAAGAAGAAGAGTTCACAGATTTGTATTTGCTGACATGTTTAGCCTTGGATGGCTTATGTTCCCCATAAAGAAGACGCCTGATCCAAACACTAATGTGCCTGATACAAGGGAGAGAGAGGGATACGAACTGTCTGGTGAACATGAGCACAGAGGACTTTCCTCAGTTCTAAAGAGAGTTTGTGAATCAAATTTGCCAAATGAGAAACAGATACAGGGGAAAATTCAGCTGCTAATGTTTTAGTCTGAGCACAAATGAGTCTTTGTAGCTTAAAAGTGTTGTGATTTGACAGAGAGGAGGGCTGTGTGCACTCTAGCTGTACAGGTGGGACACTCTAAATAGGAGAGGAAATGGTTTTCCACATGACCAAATTACAGGAGGGGTAGAGGTGATCGTTAGTGGCTCTGACATTAATGGAGTCATTCATCAGCAATCAGTCTGCCATCAACTCTGCTTAGATGTTAAGAGAAATAACATTCCTTACATCAATACTGGAGTGAATTAAGAGTAGAATTTATTTGATTAAATGTCCAGCTGTTCCTATTTGTCTGTTTAAAACATCTAATATTATAAAATCAGCTTCCAACAGCTATAGTCAGTTTATTGACAGGGAGACAATGAGCCTCCCAGTCATACTTTCTGTCTCCAAGCTGCATTATGGAAAGGTGATTAATGGGAAATAAGTTATTCTTGGATTGCCACTTTGTGTAGCAGCAGGTATTTCCTAGAATAAACCATGCTCACTGTCCATGGCCTTGCACTTTGCCAAGCTAGGACACTACAACTAACAGCGCCTGTGTACTTCCTTAAAAGGAGGCCGAGTACACTCATCTGGTGGGATGCAGAACAGGGAGTGCACATAGCTGCATCAGTTTCCATTGAGTACCCACTCCTGGAGGAAACTATAACTCAGCTCTGAACTTAGATCAATTTAACCTCTTGTGTCACCAGACAGTCACTCAGAGTCTCAGCTGATGTCATGTACAAGCAAGCGGCAATTCCCACTATTTTAAAGTACACCTGACAGTCGAGGACGGACTCCTTGTGTCCTTTTGCTTATTAAAACAAAGCTGCTGAGCCTGAGCGAGTGTCCTGTGGAGCCTGTTGACTCTGCATGCAGACGATAAGATGCTTACAGATCTCCACTCTACCCATTGGTGGTTATTGGCCTCAAAACAACACACTCCTTTTCAACCAAACTGTACACAAACATTTTAACGAGCAGCAGAAAAGGTCACCGCTACACGATGCTGTGGCTTGTAAACTGTGTGGAATTTGTATCCTGGTCAGGGACTTTTTCATACGTGACCATGTTTGGTCATGGGGAGTAAGTGGCTTCTTGATTGGTTGCAAACACCTCTCAGGCAACTGTTTATTCTATAAGCATGTTGAAGCACTTTCTTTATCTTTCAACAAGAACCGTGTCTGATTTTAGGCTGTAGAGTCATCTCAGGACCTACATAAACGTACAATTTGTATATTTAGCTGATGCTGTTATTCAGAGCAATAAGAGCAACAAATGGATCTTTTAATCCCTCAGTTACCAACCTTATAACTAAACAGTATACAATACCTTCAAATGTCAAAGGATTAAACAAACATTCATGTCAGTAGTCCTGAATGTTTACAACATCTGGATCCGCCCCCGGCTCCAACAAAGGTCTTTGGGAGTTTATAAAAGACTTCTGACAATATTTGCTTGGTTACAGACAGTAGGCGATTTGAGGATGGGTGAGGGGGGGATGCCATCCCCTTTGTTAGTTAAATGCCCAAAATGCATCCCTGCTTGTAACATGACTACAGATGGAATCTTTACCAAGTTGGTGTACATGGGTATGTGTGGTGGTTGGTGGTGTGGGGGCTAAAGGGTGCCCCCAGTGGGCCATCCCTGCTGTTAAAAATAAACAAATCACCTCCGGGGCACAGATCTAACAAAACAGTCGAGGTAAAAACATCAATTAAACTGAAACAGCTATGTATCTGTGCCAGCTTAGTTTAGTTTATTTTTCTATTTTCTGGTTTCCTTTTAGGTTGCAAATTGTACTGGAATGATGACAAGAGAGAGAGAGACAGAGAGCGATACATTCACTAACATCCAGCTGCCTGCATGTTTTCCCAGACTGAAGATATGAGGTCTACTGTAACTTGCCAAACCAAATGTAAATCATGCATTACAAACAGTCTTTAATAGAACATAATTCTTTCTTCTGCGTCCTTTTGATGTCTGATTAAAATACACTGGCAAACACTCTGTCATCAAGCCAGTTACTCCGAAGCCAGACAATATACAAATAGCACATGAGTGTGTACATACTGTATATACTAGGATGAACTGAGACACAAAGAAGGACCACGCAATCGATGTAATTATGGGGCTTTTAGTGAAAGGCTTTAAACTTTTGTACTGTATACACTGATGTATTATAAGACGTGGAACACTTGAGGATCTCTCAGGCTAAATCTTAGCTGGATTTAGAAAATAAGGATGCAAATGTAGCCTGTGATTTGAGCTCTTTTGATGGGAAACACTGGCATACTTCTTTTTTTTTCCAGAGCCGTATTATATTACAATAATAATATAATCATATATTGATTACATTTCATAGGTCAAGCAGTTCAGTTCAACCAGTCCATTAAATGTACAATTCATAAATTCATGCCTCCAATATTAGTCACTGCCCAAATATGAACTGTATTTTCTCTTTCCTATCACTCTATTTACACATTATACAGTATATTGAGTAGTTTTTCATAGAAACCTGCATGCATTTAGTAGATTCCCTTAAACCTTCTCAAAGCAAGGGAAGCTTTTTCTTCTACTTTGCAGCAGGTCAGTATCGCTCCTGAATGTTCTCCCAAAAATGTCCATGTAAAATGACTGCAGACTTGAATTAGAAGGGTTAGTTGATAAAATACACAGAGACCATTGTATACTGTGTAAATTATGATTTTTTTTTTTTACCAGCTGCAGTTGATGTTTGAATGTAAAAACGTGTGTTTCCTCTGACTCTGAATACTCTCTGTCTACATGTTTTAGCTCATGTTGTGGTTATCAGGTTTAACATGCTATAACATGCTTCTGAGTGTATACAATTCAGTTGGATAGTAGCATCATGTGGCAGAGGTACCTCACAGTTAGGAGATTGTCTTCTCATGTGACTCTTGGCAAACAGCAAATAAGTGCATTTCCAGTGGTTAATTCATCCCTTTAAAAGCCATATTGTGTCATAGTGTCCTTGTGTATCTTAACCTCCAATTAAAACTTGTTCCAGATAGCCAGCCGTGAAATGCTTCAATATAAAAGTTGTATTTAGACAGAACTATTTTTTCCAGACTACATCACCACCACATTCCTGACAGGCAATTAGATGCTGCCAGCAGAAAGCCAGAATTGTTTCCTTGTCATTGCCCTTCTCTTGTGACAGAGAAACATCAATATGAATATTCATGAGTCGTATCTGGTGAGTGTCAGGGCTGGCTCTCGGCCACTGGCAAGCCAGTGACGATTCCCATTTGCATGAGAGCAGGGTGACCGTGCAGAGGTGGAGAGAAAGAGGTGATGCACCAGCTTTTGATGCCATCAGCACACCACAAAAGGGAGCGCTTCCCCAGAGGAGCCAAACCAGTTACAGATGTCCACATTAGCATTCGTCCTGTGCGCCCATCATGTGGGAATGATTTGTGAACTTGATTCCACCTCATGACAGAAAGAGTATAACAGCCTGTAACAAGCTGTCCACATATAAATGAGGAGATTACAAGAATCTCTTGCAGTTCAAGAGTCCGGGGTTTCCGTGTCATGGGTAGGTAAAGGCAGACATCTCTGTCTAAACTCCAAGGCCAGTATGATCAATGCTTTCATCTATTTCAGTGTTAGAGCAGGGAAATTCACCAGCAGCAGCACAGCTCTAATCCATACAAATCACCTGTCTGGTGACTGATGGGGGAGCTGTTACAGGCCGGTCTCAAGTGAGGACCTATACTCAGTGTTTGCATGCACATTTGTGAACAAAGTAGGGGGTACAAAGGAATTCACCTCTGGCTGCCAGGGTGGTGAGCTCTTAAACTTTAGAAATGCAGAACTTGCCAGCCCCGCTGGACCTGGGCCAACCCAAACAGGCCTGGATCACGACTCTGACATGTCTGTGAGCTGTTAGCCTGCAGATCGGTCAGCCTTTGTCCATAATGCTCCAGCTCCTGGCTCAGAAACAGCCCAGCCTTTGTCATCTGCAGACCTTGATTGGTCCCATGTAAGAACAGCTGTGAGGGAGTGATGGATAACAGTTTGTCTCATGTTTGACTGTGAGAGAAATAGTTTAGAGCTGGAGAGCAGAAATTTCAATGTGAGATGTAATGCTTAAGAAATATAATGATGAAGGATGCTTGCAAGAGGGTTGAGTGTTGTGTTAGATACATGCATATGGTGGCAATTCTGAAAATATGAACTGAAACTGAACCAACAAACTGCATGTACATATAGTATACCAAATACTGGTGCTAGCATAAAGATGTACTTACAGACTAATCATTCATCGTGAAAAGTGTTTCCAAAGCTGCGTTAATCACTTTCAACAGACAACAAAGAGCTTGAGGGTTTGCACAATTTTGATTGTAAATCTGCAGAAATTAAAATCTGTTGGGGTTATTTTATACTTTCACAAAAACATATTAATGTTTCTCAATTCTTAATTCACCCCACATAAGGCCTGCTTACATGCTCACAGTGATAATGTTAACATGCTGATAATGAGCAGGTATGCTCACCATATTCTCCATCTTAGTTTGGTTTTGTTTGCTGCTTGGAAGCACTTACCAAAAAGCAAATGTTAGCACGAGGCTTGGTGTAAATATCATTAGTTTGCAGGAATTTATGTGTAAACCAAAGTACTGGACAAATTGGCAATTTTTCGATTTTCAAGTTCTTCCCACCTGGATTCTACAGATCAGTTTGTTTTACATACCACCACATCAAGCCTCCACAAAATATGTCCAAAAAGTGGGTTTCAATAAATCGCTTTCCTGTTCTCCAGGGAAATGATCTGTAAAAGATCGTCCTTCTCCTCCAGGACGGCTCCCAACTGTCTTGTTAGCCGTGAAGTGGATGTTTTAGCCTCTTTTGACCCACTCCATTTGTAAGCCTTTGTGACTGTATATGGTGTTGGCCACTGTAAAAACCAAACTGTTATATCCTTCTCCTCCATTATCACCACTGTTGGTGGGCTCCTCTTCAGATATGAAGAAGTGGAAACCTAAAAAAAGGGATGACACTGAAGTTTATGACAACACACTGTGTTACCATGACCTCATATGATCAAGGCTGATAATGCCAGCTGGGACTGGTTGGGACGTAAATATATTACACGGGGGCTCTTAAACTCAATAGTTAAGTTTTAAGAATGTGTACTATTCTTCCTGTTTACCCAGAGAGGGAAGAACTGTTTGATGCTTTTTAATGTCTTGGTGCAGTTTGACAGTTTATGTGAAACTGTGAGTAATCACCAGGCTTAGTTCAGCACATTGATGTGGGTGTAAACCAATTTCTCTCTTGCTGAGACTTATAACAGACCTCATACTCATCAGCCTTGCATTGAAAAATTTTGTGATCAGTATTTACAAATGGTTATTTGACCCTTTGGGAAGATTTTCAGTGTTTTTTTTTTAATGCATAACTTGAAGTTCATACAAATCTGTGTTCTGCAACGTACTCAGCAGTGAATTTGAAGCTGTACAAAGTTAGCTCTCTGTTTGCAACTTTTTGTCTCTCTGATTAGTACTATTCAGAGCTGTTTTGTACTTGCTGACGATGTTAGAAGTAAGTGTGTTTGGTGTGTTTGATGGACTGCATTACAGCAGTCATTGCATCAATCAAATTCTACATCTTTTGGGTTTTTTTTTTTTTTTTTGCTTTTCAGTCAGTCAGTCCAAAAAGCTTGATGATTGCACAGGAAGTTGTGAGTTTTAAAAAGAGGACTTCATTTTGATCCAAGATGTCTGGAAGTGTTGGTTTGTTGGGTCATCTTCTGTCCTCCTCTGAATGACACAGCCTTGCCAGCCTTCCTGAAATCACACTTCAGAGATCCTCTGGACTCTCACATGCAGTTCACTGTATCTGTTGGCTGGAGCTACTGGCAGACTTTCTTACAGACTTTAAACAAGGTGGTCATAAGACAGTTGATGGCAGCTGCTTATTGTGCAGCTGGTCAGGGGTCCCATGAGAGAAAAAAGATCATTTGATGAAGGTTTTTATTGGCAGCGGTTTGGAATTGGCTACATTTTTAGCAGGTGTTGACACAGTGCTACTCAAACTGTTTCAAAGGCCATAGATGAATGATCTGATTAATCTTCAGCCCAATAAGTTGTTTACACTCAAATTATTGAAAGATTTTATCAATGACAATGCAAGGTTATGCATCTAATTAATTTTGCTAGACCTAGAAAGAGTTTTGCAGATAGCGACTTGGCACAGGATGTTGTGGTCTTATATAAGCTCGTAAGCTTTGGGAACTTACCGCCCTACCAGGCAAAATACAGATTTATGACCTTATTAGAGTCTTTGTTGGGTTGTAGATTGAGTGGTAGAGGATGCACACTGAATTGTATAAAGGCAGTTTTGTATTTTATCTACATGGAGAATCGGCAATGAATTTTACATTCACAGTTCGAACTTCATCACGTCTGCTGTCAGAGGGATGTTTCAGCTGACCTGCACTGAGCAGGAGTGGAGGGACTTTAAGGGCTCACTGATCATTAAGAAGAATGAGGAATGCTTTGCTCAGGGCTACCACATCTGTCCAGCCTGTGCAGTTCAAATAAAGCTGTCCTGTAGTTTGGGCTGCCCAGTGAGTATAATAATATGATAGAATATCACTTCCATTCAGGAAAGGAGGTTGGGTAGTTTGTTTATTCTTTGTTTTAACAGATACTACTTATTGATCAAGAGAGCACATAAAAGGATAGAAGACAATCAAACACAATTTGAACGTACACAAAACCAACAATGAAGTTTAAATTGAAGGACAGAAAGTAGAGATCATTTAACATCTATTTTCTAGTTTCTTCTCGTGGTAGATTAGTGAACAGATTGATCTGTAGTTTCAAATTCAACCAGATTGTGTCGATTATTATAGAGAACTTTGGGTGTTCTTCAAGGTGATCAGATCAAATGGTAGTTTGGTTTACTGGCAGAATTTGAGACAACAGATGAAAGTGTCCAAAGTGTCCTTGTCCTATCTTGCAAACACTGTGGCGATCCATCTGTGTCTGAAAAGTCGTTGAATCCATCATGGGTAATGACTAATACAAACTGATGTACCTGGTAATCTGGCCAGTGGTTTGGCACAAAGGCTGCATGCATCCTTAAATTGTTAATCCTCAATTTAAGATTTTGGGAGGATTCACATTTAGTGAAAGTTGAAAGAGGAGGTAAGGACAGCAGGTGTACCTTTAAAGAAATGAATGAATTAAGAAGGAAACCCTGCATAAATAAAAAATGACACATTTGACAGGAGCTGCAGGACATCAGGCAGAGGGAAAGAAGGCAGGATAAAACAAGACAAACCAAGGGAAACAGTTTGACAGTCTGAAGTCAGAGATCAGGGAGGGGAAAGGGAGACAGAGGGAGAGAGCAGGAGTCAGGTCGAGGAGGAGGAGGAGGGAGGCTGAGAGAGAAAGAGAGGGGAGCAGAGAGGCAGGCTTTGCCTTTTCTGGTAGTTAAAGTCGCTGAAAGAACAAGCAGGAATTCTTTGTGCTGCAGAAGGGCTGAGATATAAACCAGACAGTAGAAGTTGATATATGAAGAGAGGGGAGACACTGCTGTTCATGGACTAAGCATCAGCTACTGCTCAGGTATTGTAAACCAACAGGCACTGCAGTTCTCACTGTTTCTGTCCATGTCATGAAGCAGCCTGAGGTGGTCCCCTGTATTTGTGATGTGTGTTGAATTTTTTAACTAAATTTAGCATGTTTTCTTCTTCACAGTGAGGGTTTGTTACTTAGCATTAAACCGCACAAAGATGGAGAATTACCATAATGATGACATAAGACTCATCCTATGGTTTCAGGATCCCACTGTACCCTGAAGAAAGTTACATGTTCTGCAGCATTTAGAAGATTTTCCAAGCATGTGTTTCCCTTCGTAGATCAAGTATGCAGTCCAAGATAAACCAACCGATGAGTGATTGTATGACCGACTGAATGTGCTGAGTACACATGATCTGATATCACAACCGTGTCTTACAGAGAGAAAGTGAGGTGAATCTTTCGGACATCATGGACGACGATTTTGACCGCCGCATGGAGCTGAGGAGGCAGAGGAGAGAGCAGATGCGCCTCGAGGCTGACAAGTGAGTGAAACCTCCAAGAAGATATAAAAATCTGTGCACAAGAACACACACACACAAGAACACAGTTATGGACATGCACACTCAACACCAGTTAAATTTAGTGGGGAAAAAAAGTGAATGCGTGTTGAAAATTCCACAAATGCTATAAAAGGACATCCCACGCCACAACATCTTGAAATAAAGCTGCATCCGTTATCAGAGCTCGGCCGTCTGACTCACGACTCACAAAACAAACCTGATGCATTTTCAGCTCCAGGACACCATATTTGATCAAACGTTCCCCCACTTTTATAAACCACATGTGCAGTTGTTGCCAAAGTTATCAGACACCAGCTGCTCACAGGGAAGTCCAGTCTCTACTGTGCAGCTACGGCAGACTTAACCACAGAGCGATGAAGCATTTCAGAGGTGATCAAGATGTTTCTCCTCCACTCTGTTCTTGTCCCTCTAATGATCCATTGTCTTGGAGACAGCTGCTCAGCGATGAGGGCTTACTGTGTGTGTTTTGCATGTGTCTGTCTTTGGGTTCGTGAGTTTTTTTGCATGAGGGGTTAGGAGTTGTGAGTAGAGCAGACAGGACTTGGATGGCGCTCAGGCGATGACGGCTTTATGGTCTCCACTGCCTTTTTCGCTCATTAGGGAGTCAGCCGGCCGTGCTGTTGTTTGGATTTGTCTCTCGCTTTGTGCTCAGATAAATATTACTTTACCCTCAAAGAGTTATTGTTGCTCACATCCGCTCTTGTTGGAACGAGTGTGAATTTGCAGAATTGACGCTTTAGAATAAAAAGGAAAATGACATAGAACCCTGATTCCAACCAAGTTGGCATACAATAGAAAATGTAAATTAAAACAGAATGCAGGCATTTTGCAAATCTTCAATGCTTTTTGTAAATATACGCTCATTCTGAATTTGATGCCTGAATAAATTCCTAAAAGTTGGGACAGGGGCATGTGTACCACTGTGTTAACTTGACCTTTTCTTTTAACAGTACCCAGTAAGCGTTTGGGAACTGAGGACACTAATTGTTGAAGTCCTGGAGGTGAAATTCATTCCTGTTCTTGCTTGATATACGACTTCAGCTGCTCAACAGCCTGGGTCTTCGTTGTCATATTTTGTCTTTCATAACACTTCCAGTGGGAGTCAGGTCTGGACTGCAGGCAGGCCAGTGTAGTTTCTACACTGTGTTGCCTGCACAGCTCAGAGTTTTTAAAGCGCTATGGCAGTTTCACAGTGGCACAATACAAACCAAACAAAGAGAAACTGTGCGGCTGCAGGTAGAGTGGAAACAAACTGGGTCATTAGAGCAACTGCTGACACCTGTAGCTGTCAGCTGCTGCTTAATTGCTGAGCTGCTTCAAACAAGGATCAAACGTTGGGAGGTTTTTGTTACTATCAGAGCCTACAGACACTAAACTCTGACTCTAACTCTAACCCAAAGAAAAGCATTTGATTTGATCATTTCAGAGTCCAACCTCTCAGCAACAATTGTGTCTGATTTTAGACTTTTGAGAAGAGATGATTGAAACCTGAGAAAATGCAGCTGAAACATGTTGATACTGTGGGGAAGAGTTCACTTCTGCACCAAAGCTCATTCACTGAATTCAGATTCACTATACCATGACGCAGGGTTAAAAATATAAGTCTGGTGATGGTGGGGTGAACATGTTTTCTTATTTCTTAGACAAAAATCCACAATAAAAAAACAACAATAAATATTGTTATGTATTATTATCCTATCTTATTCCTCTGTGCCATAGACCAAATCCATTGTTTTCTAAAAAATATTAAAATCCCATTAATGAGCCACAGTATTACACTGGATGACATGTTCCTTCATTACTGTGAACGCGGCCGCTGTAGTTTGTTTTAATTCAATCTCACACACACTGTTCTGCTGTTAAATACCCACTAGAGCACCAAATGTGTATCAATGCACAACTGAAAATAGTCCCAGATATGTGATAATATATCTTTTGAGTTAAAAACAACAGTTACATCTTCACTAGGAATGAATGGGCTTGGGGCTCTTTGCCACAATGTCGGAAAGTATTGAGAGATGGACGAACACATTATTGGTTTTGGTCTTTTCATTGATTTGTTAAACGTAAATATCATCAATTTTACCTCTAAAGGAATGATGGTGAAATTGGGTCCTGGGCCCAAATCAAGATGTCCATACAGTCAATCTCAGCTCAGCACATTATTTTCCTACTGTTCAGAAGTCAGTTGCTGCCACATCAGATGTCCTATCGGAGCCCAAGTGAAAAAAAAACAGCGTTCCTAACAATTTTCTCACAGTTCTGCAGCCAGCCCTGCCGGCAGTGCCAGGCCAGCCTTCTGCCCCTCACCGCACCCCCAGCCTCCCACCTCCTCTCTGCAGCCCGAGCAAATGCTGCAGACGCTGGAATGTTTTGACTGCCATTTTTATTTCAGAACCAGATAGCCTGCTCTGAATGCATCGCCCAGTCTCTTTTAATTCATCTCGCACAGTTTCTCCCGTTAGCCAAGAAACTCAGCAGATTTCCCTCTGTTCAGTATGTTTCATGTCCCTTGGGTTTGGTCGTCTGGAAATCTAACTCTAACATTTTGACGGCACTCTCACAGCAGGCCTCTGGCTTCGGGTGGTGTGCTATTGAATTGAATGACTTCCTCAGTGATTTCTCGGGGCGACCCGTGCCATTCGGATGAGGCTTTGTCTGAGGATTTGTTGGACTTCCGTTCAGTTTGAGTCGTTTCTGTTTTGAAGACAGAGAGGATTCTTGTGGTTCCCATCACCTCTTCCTCTCACAACATCTGTAAATCATTGTGCTGCGGATTCAGGAAGAGCAGAGGGAAATAATGCCGGCGCTCTATCAATGAGCCATTTCAAGCTCTTTCTGCGCCTCATAAAGCCTGGTGATGCTTGCAAAGACGCAGCCTGACATGCTTAAAAGTCTCACTGTGGATGTACTCACAGTTGGATGAAGGTCAGTGGCAGGATGTGAGTGAGATGGGAAGGACAGGAGGGTAAAGATTCCTCTTTTTTCACCCCCTTTTCTTGCAAGTATTATCTCTGTCTCTGATTAAATATATTGCCATGAGGTCGGATTTCTTCAACCTCAATTTCTTCTTGTGACATTTAGATCTCAGACACATGTTCAATGTGTGTTTCTTATTATGTCTTAGTCTGTTCCCCCATCTCCATCATTCCTTAAGAGATTATCTTGAGACAGCGTGGCTTTTATCAGAGGTTCACAACCTAAATGAGAGGGGCCATCAAATACTTCAGTTACACAAATTAAATCTAAACGTTTTTGCTTTTTTTCTGGTGAAACGCTACCTTTAGCTCATAAGAATCCATCAAATGAATTAACTAATCACAGATTCTATCACACTAAGATCAGAAATAAGGGGTTACAAGCACATTTTATTTAGTCTGTATTTCCAATATCTTTTAATAGTTGATGTTTACATGCTCAGATACAAACAAGGCTGATTTTCTGATGAAACGTGTAATGATGAATGCAAATACCAAGGAGTTACATATGCTGTTCAGTCTATTTTGTAAATATTTTGGTAGGTTTTGCCACTTGCATGTACTTGCATTGTACTACGTATCTGTATGTGTGATGTTTACAGCATGGGCTGCACCAATGACGATGATGAGGAGGAAGCTCGGGAGCAAAGGAGACGTGCAAGGGAGGAGAGGAAGAGGATGAGGGAATTAGAGGAGTCTGGGACCACTGATGTGATAAACACTAACAGGTATAAAGCAAACTATGAATCTCTGTAGTGGGACAAATCAGGAAAACAAGATTGGCAAGACAGACGCCTCCCAGCGGTGCTCCCAGCTCCCAGCTGCAGACCGAAGCAGACAAAAGAGTTGATGTCATGAATTGGACAGTAGAGAAGTGATGTCTGGTGGATCCTTCTGCTAGTAAGCTGGGTGGATTTACAGTATGCTGCGCTCAATACTTGATTATCCTCAGGTATGTTCAGGACTAAGAGGCCAGAAAGTTTAGTGTGGCTACTGACTGTCGACTTGTTAAGAATTAAAAGTAAACTATGACACTTTACAGTAATCCATGCCACTGCTGGTCTGCTGTCAGTCAATCTCTTGACCATGAAACTGCAGCCCAAGCAGCTGCAGTTACATTAGCATCAGACGATGTTGTTAGGTAACTTGTTCTGTCGTACCTGGAGGACTGCCCAGGCATCTGCTCAAGTGCTGCTGAAAAATATTCCCCTCAAAAAAAAACCAACAAAAAAACCCCCTTCAAATTGTACAGAACAGAGCTGCTCTGTAATAAAGACTCTCTTGGCTAACTGTGGAGGCTGAATTGAAATCAAGTCTTCTGTTAATCATGCAGACTGCCATGTTGAGTAGTGCACCACACCTCTTTTGTGATAAGCAAGAATATACTGGATATGTCATGGGTGTATGAGACTGCATGAGGAGATCTGTTCTTCGTAGAGGTTCTTCTGTTTGGAATATGCTCCCAGTCATCATCAGATTAAAGACGGATACACTTGAATTTCATTTGGATTTCATGTTCTTACAGTGTGACGGAGACCGAGTCTTCCACCACAACCGGTGGGGAACATGCAGATGATGACGAGGCTTTGCTAGAGCGTCTGGCCAAGAGGGAGGAGCGCAGACAGAGGAGAATGAAGGAGGCCATGGAGAGGCAGAAGGAGCTTGACCCCACCATAAGCACCACCAATGGCACGGACAGCGCGCTGGAAGAGCAGTCCTCCATCAGCAGCAGCAGACAGCGACACACAGAGGAAGAGGAGAAGGAAGCAGCCCAGGAGCAGGTGGCAGACACTGATACAAACTCCTGGAGGAAAGAGGAAGAGGCAAAGAAGGAAGATGAGGTAAAGTGAAAGATGTCTGAAGATTTTATACAAAGAGCAAGACTGAGATTTTTCTGCTGTAGCTTATGTTTTTTTACTCTTGACAGGAATCTGTTGAGGAATCAAGAACAGCGAGCACAACAAACGAGGTAATATCTCTACTTTTAGATTTTCTGTTAGCTTAATGTTGTTTGTACATAAACTGACGCAAAGCAAATTTAACTTGTTTGACAGGAGGAGACTGAGGAGAAGCCTGCAGCAACAGAAGAAGAGGTCGAGCAGCCTGATTTAGGACAGAAAGATGCTGAAGAGGAAGCTGTTCCTGAGGTTGACAAGGAGGAGGAAGAAAGGAAGCAGAAAGAAGAAGAGGAAAGACAACAAAAAGAAATGGAAGAAAAGCTGAGGATAGAAGAGGAAGAAAAGCAAAAAAGAGAAATGGAGGAAAAGCTCAAGAGAGAGGAAGAAGAACGGCAGCTAAAGGAGGAGGAGGAAAGGAAGAAGAGGGAAGAGGAGGAAAAACAGCAAAAGGAAATGGAGGAGAGGCTGAGAAAAGAGGAAGAAGAAAAAGAGAAAAAGGAGATGGAGGAAAAAATGAAAAAAGAAGAGGCGGAAAAACAGAAAAGGGAGATGGAAGAGCGACAGAAGAAAGAGGAGGAGGAAAAACTAAAAAAGGAAATGGCAGAAAAGAAGAAGAAAGAAGAGGAAGAAAAACACCGGAGAGAGATGGAAGAGAAGAAGAAAAAGGAGGAGGAAGAAAAGCAGAAGAAGAAAGAGCTGGAAGAGAAGAAGAAGAAAGAAGAGGAGGAGAGACGGAAAAAGGAGATGGAAGAAAAGAAGAAAGAAGAGGAGGAAAAGCGGAAAAAGGAGGCTGAGGAGAAGAAGAAAAAAGAGGAAGAGGAAAGGCGCAAGAAGAGAGAGCTGGAAGAGAAGAAGAAGAAAGAAGAGGTACTGATGTGATTTATTGGTCTTTTCACCAACAGCCACTTCAAAAACCTGGAAAGCTCAAATGAACGCTGGTATTAATGTCCCCCATCTGTAAAGCAACAGACATTTTAACGTGTCACAGGTCTGTAATCCTGAAGACAAAGTGACGCTGGGGGACCACATTTGATCTGTCCAGGCTTTTCTTCTCGCTTTGCAGATATTTGCTGTGTGATATGGTTTTGTTCTGTGCAGTCAGTGTTTTGTTTGCCACATGGATGAAAGAGGTGCCGGAGGATGTCGCTGTCATGTGTCTTCAGTTTACATCTGCGTTGCATTCACTGCCCGGTCTTTCATTGCAATAGCGTTTAATAGCTTTTTTGTGGGTTTGTCAACAATATGCTTTTTAAATAAATCTCCTGTTTTCATTGTTTTAATTTTTTTTTTCTCCATTTGTCTCCTCTGTGTAAAGGAGGAGAAGCCGAAGAGATTTGGTTTAAAGGAAAAGGTAAAGCAAAATTGATTGTCATTCATTGTACCACATGTATTGTTCTCCAATATGGAAGATATAAGAAGAAGAAAAGTCTGTTGATGTCTAACTTTTTTTTTCCTCTTCATGCAAGAATGAACCAACCAAACAGAATGGAGCTCTCATTGAGAATAAACTTAAGAAAACAGAGAAGACATCAAGGTAAAGTTTCCAGGATCTGTCGTTTCAACATGAGAGGGTGTTTAAAGTGCTATTTACCAAATGTTAGCATGCTAACAGGCTAACAGTGCACTGATCACTGAGTAGTTGTGTGTGTGTGTGTGTGTGTGTGTGTGAGCAGGGACAATGTTCCCTCCACCAAGGCAGACGAGAAAGAGCGACAGGAGGCCGAGCGTAAGCTGCAGGAACTGAAGCGCCGACGAAACGACGCAGAAAGCGTGGAGTTTGAGAAGATGAAACAGAAGCAGCAGGACGCCGAGGCCGAGCTGGAGGAGCTGAAGAGGAAGAGAGAGGAGAGGAGGAAGGTCATGGAGGAGGAGGAGAGGCAGAGGAAACAAGAGGTGGAGGACAAGAAGGCCAAAGAACAGGTGAGGATGGGTTTTACATTCAGGAATAAATTATATGACATGAAAAATTCCACACTGATCAATTTTCTTGACCCCAAAAGTGTGACAGCAAACTGTGGTGTTTTTAACAGGAGGAGAGGAAGAGGATGAGGGAGGAGATAGAGAAGAGGAGGGCGGAGGCTGCAGAGAAGAAGAAACAGAAGGAGGAAGAGCCTGTAAAACCTGCCTTTGCTATCAGTCCCAAAGGCTCCTCAAAGGTGAGTTTCAGAGCAAAGGTTCACGTCTTAGAGTTCAGTATAGTGTTTACAACCAGCTATGAAATAAGCATCATTGTCATCACCCCCTCTATGGTCAAACTTGCTTTGTGGCATATTGCACTTGTTTGTTTTACTATTTCCTTTTTCATTTATATTTTTAATTCCTCAGATATCACCCATATATTGTTAGTTGACAGGAATAAACAAAGGAAAAAGATGCGAGCCGGCATCTTTGCTCTACTCATATATGGCTGTTGTCGAAGAAGCCCACCACTGGGTAATTTTCCTGCTGGAGTATTTTTGGAGGAATGTTGAGAATTGTGTGCTCTGCTCACATACGGGAGGTATAATTCATCTTGAACGACAGTACTGTGTGTGTGTGTGTGTGTGTGTGTGTGTCTGTGAGTGTGTGTCTTAGCTGTGTGTGTGTGTGTGCGTGTGTGTGTGTGTGTGTGTGTGTGTATCCTGGCTCCCTGACAACCAAATTCTCCAGTTCAATCATTCAGGCACCAACCAACACAGTGTCCAAGTACAGAGAGACCTCCCCGGGGACGGACTGGTCTGCCTCTCAGCGAGGTCGTTTTGGAGTCAAGAAGGAAGCCAGAGCAGCTTGACCATGTCAGGGTTTATTTCTGCATGTCAGTGACAGATTGCGTTATAACCTCAAACTATGCTGTCTCATGCAGATCGGGGAGAAGGCAGAATTCTTGAGCAAATCAGCTCAGAAAAGGTGAGCCATCAAAGGTATTTCACACTGCAATGAATGAGTCTAATACTGGGAAGTTGTATTAATGTCCCATACGCTGTTCATTCACACAGCACCACACCCAGAGTGTCTCACTCTCCAATTGTCTCCAAGATAGGCAACAGACTGGATCAGTACACCACTGCCATCCAGGTGAGACTCAGCAATGTTATTCACCATCAGCAGTGGTGGAAGAAGACTTTACTAGAATGAAAGTACCAAAACAACCGTGTAAGGTTACTCCATCACACATAAAAGTCCTGCACTCAAAATCCCACTAATGTAAAAGTGCAGAAGAACTATCAGAAAATGTACTTAAAATGACAAAATAAAAGCATTAGATGTGCAAAAAGAATAAAATATTTTTATTACATTATTGGACTGGTGATGATCAGAGTGTACGTAGCATTTTACTGCTGGTCAAGGCAGAGTTAGTTTTAACTACCAGTTTTAAGGTAAATCTGATTTGAGATGATTAATGAGGTTAGAAAGGATAAAAAACAGTTTTGCTATGAACATTTCAAATCTTTCTTATTTTCTTCGATATTAAATAATTTTACCTCTTTCAGCCTCAAACACCTTTTTAAATTGTGTCATCTGAGAAGTTTAGAGGGGGAATCAGTCTTTGATGGACCTGATAACAACTCAGCCACATCTTAAACATGATAAGACAATGAGTTTTCTAAAGGGTTGTAAGACAAAGAGATTATTATATGTTTTTGTTATAAAATAGTAATAAAGTACTAATAATCGTACTAGTAGTAGTAATAACCCGTAGCTACAGCCATCAAATAAATGTTGTGGAGTAAATGCTCAATATTTGCCTGTAAAATGTGGCGCCATAGAAGTATTAAATAACATAAAATGGAATGAGTATTTCCATTTTATGTTATTTAAAACTGCTATGGTGGAAAGGTTACTTTCCACCTCTGATCCTCAGTTGCTGTATTTGCTTCTGGCCTTTATTATGTCCTCCATCCTTTGTTTCCACAGGGAAACAAAGAAGTCAAATCCCCCAAGTCTCCAATGGTAGATATTCCTACAGGAGGCACACGCAACATCAAGAGCATGTGGGAGAAAGGCAACATCAGCAGCTCCTCTGAAAGTCCGGCCCCTGCCAACAAGGTGAGGGGGATATAGACGGGAGGGAAGCGTAGAGAGGTTTGCTGATGTGTGATTGAGTGTTTGAGATATCTCGTTTCCCAGGATTTGGCTGGTCTCAAAGGTGGCGTGACCGGACGTGTCAACAGTTGGATGGCAAAGCCTGCAGAGGCGGAGAAGGCAGCAGCACCCGCACCGGCAGCAGCATCACCAGCAACAGCAAAGCCGGTAAGGCCCGATAAGTCCCTGTCTTGGTCACACACACACATACACACACACACACACACACACACACACTATTGTAAATTAGACACCAGTGTTACTTCAGTGGAGTAATCCCTTGATATTCTGTACACGCTAATGTGCTCATTTGCACATCGACATGCCAGTCTTTTGTTGGCCACAGTCATTATTTCTGAGCTCCAGGAGTGGACAAAGTGGCTGTCTGGAGTCTAGTGACCCCACATGGAAGGTTTACTTAACAGCATCTGCTGGCAAAGCCCCTGTGTATTATTCTGTATATGATATGAGAGTTTAGTACACATCAATCAGCCGCAACATTAAAACCACCTGCCTAATGCTGTGTAGGTCCCCCTCGTGCAGCCAAAACAGCTCTTACCCATCAAGGCATGGACACAAGCAGCAGGTCCTTTAAGTCCTCTAAATTGGGGCCCGATCCAGAACATCCAAAAGATGCTCGACTGGGTTGAGACCTGAGTAATTTGGAGGCCAAGTCAACACCTTGAACTCTTTGTCCTGCACAGTTTGTGCAGTCTGTCAGGGCGCATTATCCTGCTGAAAGAGACCGCTGTCATCAGGGAGAACCACCACCATGAAGCTGTGTCAGGACCTGTTGCTTCCCAGCTGAACATTGCAATATAACAAGATGATCCTCTTTATTTACTTCACCTGTCAGTGGGTTTAATGTTGTCGGTGTGTGTATTCAAGCTGTAACCAGTGGGAAATCATTGGACGGAAGATGAATATTATTCCCATTGTTGCCAACAACAGTCCAGCCACAAAGCTCTGAGCAGCAGTTATGTGTCAGGTGGCTGAAAGCCAACGTGCTTCCTTTCACAGCCGTTTCTACACCCGTCTACATATCAAACACATTGCATCTGTAGGTATTTTAACTTTATGTTACAGCCCATAAACCAGACAGTACTCTGAGACTGTTATCTAGTGTTTTCAATGTGTGTTACTTACTTTAAGCCAAAAAAATATAGATTTCATTCTCACTGTCTCCATATTTGAAGTCTCCTTCAAGGGTAAAAGGTCAAGTCCTTCACACTCGTCTCTCACAGAGACATTATTATCCTATTTTGCAACACTGGCAACAACAACATGTGAGTTAATGCTGAACAATTTATTTACTTCATTTATTGTCACATGGCCTTGATAAGTGGGGTGGGGTCACTTGTAACTGAGTACTTGGCGGACACTGTGTCCTTTTCTTAAAGTAGGACACCAGCTGCTAATCTTACCAGGTCTTCTGGAGACATCACACTATGTCCGCATGCTGGAGCATTGCTGGATTGACGTGTGACATTGTTCTCACATGAAATTTATGGCCGAGTTATCTTTAGTGTCAAACGTCTTGGCCAGAGGAGTGGCTGACCATTACATATGCTGCAACACTTCCCCCTGATGGGATGAAGCTGTACTGCAGTTTAATGAATGAATGTGTACTTGTATATTCTCTTTTATGTGCTTAGTGTGTTGTTTAATTCCCTTCTGTTTTTCTTCACCTTTGCACTCCTTTTCTCAGCTTTCTTCACTCAAACCTTTCCTGCTGTTCTTTGCTCACTCTTCAAACTGTAAAGGTACCACTTTGACACATTTCACCACTACAATGATCAGAAGAGTGGTAAATACTAAATGAGTGGAAAGTAACTTAGAACATACAGATGCTTTGGAGGGGGCTGCGCCCGTAGGTTGGGAACCACTGGATTAAATTACCTAACAGTATAAAAAGTAGGTAAAACTAGACTAAAATGAATACATTATTATTAACAATCTAATAATGTCATATATAATAAGATATTTTTGAAGGATGAGTATTACAACTTTTGATACTTTAAGTATATTTTGCAGCTAATGCTTTGGTACTTAATGTTCTAACAGGGTCATGATTGATTTTGTTTATCACAGGATGTGAAACCAGGTGACATCAGTAACAAGCGTGGCATGTGGGAAACCAAGAAGGGCTCTGCGCCTGCCAAGGTAACACACACACACACACACACACACACACACACACACACACACACACACCCCTCTTGTAAAGGAGGGGAGGTGTTAAAGTTTTAAAGGCTTTATCGTGACGTTGCTCTGTTTGTTTGTTTCATTCAGTCTACCTAATAGACAGGTGAAAGAGGTAATTTGCAGATCTGTAGCACCAACGCTCCACGCATGTTCCACCGGCACAGAGTGACTGATATTTGTGATGTTTACACGGATTTCATGTTGTCTCAACACACATATGATTGCGATCAGTGTTGCCAGATTGACAGTTTCCACCCATCTGGACTACTTTTTCTTTGATTGCAGGTAAAAGGTGTTTTGGCTTGGTTGTGATAATTTGAGCTACTTTTTGTACCATTTGAGGACATTTTCTGCCAACAAAAAGTTGGGCTATATTCCAGTAAATCTGTCACTCCTGTCATTTGAGTGGTATGATTGAGATTGATAGAGCACTGAGTTCAGTCGGCACCCATAACCGATGACTCAAAAAAACAAATGTCATTTCAGTTTATTATAACTCAGGTTCAGTCTAATCTGGCAACACTGTCCGGGTTGTTTGCTTCTCAGTTGGTGAATTCAAAAGCTGAAAATATAATTAATTGCAATTTGTACACATGATTTTTCAGCAAGGGACTGTATGAAAGTTATTAGAGGAGGCGTGTTCGGCCATATGCAGATGACACCGATCTTGTCGTAAAGAACTGGTTGTCTTGTTGGTCTTTACGCAGTTTTATTTTTTAAATACTGGGCGAAGGCTGTTACAGACTTTGTCTGAGTGAAAGAGAGGAGCCACAAAAAAAAAAAAAAAAACCACCAGGGATCCCTTTAATTGTTAAGTGAAGTGAAACACAGTCAGCCCTTTCTACCTCGAATTATTTTGATACAGTCCGTAACTCATTAGTCTGTATAGGTTAATCATCTCTTGTTAAAAGTAGGCTGAATTTTGAATTAAAAACAACTTCTCTTTGAGTTGCCTGAACTGAAATTAAATTATTTTGATGTGATGATGAAGATGGCTGCCATTGGTGTAGATTTCTTCATTGCCCTTCATCCCTCTGTCATACATGCACCCTAACATAAACTACATTATGTATAGGCTACTACTGATTCCCACACTGGCTCCGATGTTGTTTATTTGGAACATGAATTACTTTCATACATGGATAGGATCTATATATTGTCACAGGATGTTTTAGATGCACTCTGCACAGCTTTTTCAAGCCAAGACAGTAGTTGCATTATAGTGAGGGTATTATGGCTGCGTGCATGCGGTTATATTTGAATGCTGTGTACGGTGCTTTTTTTTTTTTTTTTTTTTTTACAGCCGGGGGTGCTTTAAAAAGATCTTTGATGTAGGTTGTTTTCATGTGTGTGTCAGAGAGAGAAAATAGCATATGTGACATCTGTGGGAATGTTGTAGGATACTGTGTATCCATCTTTGAGGGCATGAGCACATTTTCCTGGCATGAGTATATATTTATTACTCTCACTCCCACCTCTCTTGGTCTAAGATATATTCACAGATGAAGCTTTTTATATGACTTCCTGTATTAGAATCTCCATTAGGTTCCATATTCACAAACTCAGCATTAATCCCAGAATTAAATGAGAAATATTTTCAACACTATCAACTGACTACATTAGCCAATACTAAGTATGTGGTTTACTGCCTTGTTGTTGTTTTTGTTGTTCATTTGTCTTTCCTTTTACTTTTATTGCTTTTCCCCTCGTCTCTAACTGGTTACAGGTGGCAGTTGGAGGCAAGAACAAGTTTGGCACGAATGGTAAGTTTCTTAAGTGACTGGTTAAATCCAGCTAAGTACATTTACTCAAGCACTGTATTAAAGTACAATTCTGAGGTTCTGTTCTTGATTATTTTCTGCTTTATTCAACTTTCTACTTCTGTTTCACCACATTTCATCAGAAAACAGTGTACTTTTTACTGCACCACATCTGTCAGCTACAGTTACTGTCAAGAGTCATATTTTATACACAAAAACTAGAAGACATGAATATATATATATATTAAATATGTATAAAGGAAAAACTTCATAAAGATTATTCATCCACTGCCCACCCACACACCCCACCCACCCAAAGAGAGAGAGAGAGAGAGAGAGAGAGAGAGAGAGAGAGAGAGAGAGAGAGAGATGGAGGTGCTGGTCGGCCAAGGGCTGAACAGGTCGGTCTTAAGCTCAGTTGGTCTGATGGTCTGAGGGCTCTGGAGGGTTTGCAAGGAATATCATATTCTGTACTAATCCAATAATAATAATAAATAATGTTGTACCTCTGAAAGGAGCCATTCTGCTGCCACTAATAATAGTTTGACATTTGAGAAAACGCTCATTTCCTCTCTTACCAAAGGTTAGATGAGGGGATCAATACAGCTCTTGTACCCGAACGTTGTACATGAAGCGACCACAGCAGCTGATTAGCTCAGCTTAGTATTAATACTGAGAACAAAGAAAGCAACTGGCCTGGCTCAGTCCACTGGTAATAAAATCTGCCCTCCAGCACCTCTGAAGCTCACAAATTAAAACATTATATTTGCTGTTAAGCGTTGCTAAGCTAGGCTAACTGGCTCCATCTTCATATTGAATGGACAGACATGAGGTTGGTATCAATCTTCTCATCTAACGCTCAGTAAGAATCAGCATATTACCGGTATTGTGGAGTATTTCTGCTTTTAATTAATTAAAGTATCTGAATGCTTCTTCCACCACTGACTGAAAACATACATGTTAACCCAGGGTTTATCGTGATCAGTCCTGGGGGAAGCAGAGTTTAAATGAAGTGTCTGTCCTTCAAAACATTTTCTGGACAAGGGGGGCATGCTGTGACTGATTTGTAGCCCCCTGTGGACTCATAACCACCACAACTCCCCAGTCCTCCTTTGTGCCAGACTGGCTGCTCACTGTAAATCAAATCTGCTGGTGGAGATTTTTGGCCACGGGCTCAGTTCTGTTGCACTGAGCTCTATATTTAAAAAAGGCCTCACCCTGACCTTGTTTCCCATTATAAAGAACCTTCCAGACTCCTGGGATGGCTGTCGTGTCTTTGCAGTGCACTGTTCACCCGGTGCCACCTGGGTTGTCCAATGCCAAGCAGGGTGTCGGCGAGCTGTTAGGCATACCAGAGTGCAGCTGCTTGATTTTCACATTACAAGTGACTGCTGGGAAGGATTACTAACCGTTTAAGCGGCAAATCTGCCTCCATCACTGGGCTTATTCACTCAGTGCTGATGATAAAAACCTAGCATGTATCCCTATTGTGTGAAGGGCCGCTTTAAAAGTGTTTTAATCCTGAGAACAGACACTTAACATTCGCCGTCTTTCCTCTCCGTGCTCAAACATCACATTTCTTCTGACACCGAGCCCCCGAGGCTTGAGCCAAAGCATGAACAATAGGAATGGAAAAGTGTTTGTCGAGTGTCAGCTTCGACCCTAAATAGCGGCCCTCGTTTGTAACCTCCCCGCTTCTTCATCAGAAATAGACCGCAGAGGAATGAAGTAAAGGGCAAATGACAAAGTTACAGCTTTCAATCACACACAGAAGTGTCCTGGCTTCGACTGCAGGGGTGCATGTCAGCAATAGCGACTCCGATGTACAAACACATGCATAAACAGCATAGAGAAGTATAGATGTCAAAGCTTTGAATAACAGCCCTGAGACGAATATCTTTTACCATCTAATAAACTTTGATTAGTTATGTAGTTTTAAATAACAGATGCATCGACTAATAGATGTTTAATGTCTGTATCTCTCTCTATTAGCAGGCGTGAGACCCTAACCATTGACATCCCTATTTAAATCCAGCCTTACCTGACCAAACACATGCTCTGCTACTGTATGTGCATCGATTTCCTTTCAACATACCTGCATTTTGCATGAAGACAAACCAGAAAGAGGAAAAGGCAAGGGACCGGGATGAGCGTCACCAGCATCAAAGTTTTCCAGTGATGTCTTTATGAGAAGCTGTTGCACTGTCCCACAAATCCCCGAATATGTCAGACCTAGTAAGGGATTTTTTTGGGACAAAGTGCCACATGTTAAATGCTTAATAGATGATAGATTGTGTAGCATCCACCTGTTTAATCAAGGTTAGTCCCTACAAATTTCAAATGGCTGTCCAGGTGCTTCAGTGTTATATTGCTTTCAAACCACACTGGCATGTCTGCTCTTCTTGTGATGCATTGTTTTTGTGTTTTTCTGTCATACACACTCACTGCTTTTTGGGATGATAGTCACTATTTTGACTCCAAGTGATGAATGTGGCTGTTTAATGTATGATGTTGAGTGATTAATTAACCTGTACATAACTGAGTAATTCCATGAGTTGGTACCACTTTCTCTTTATAATGGATTTATAAATAGTAACTAATGACTTCATTAATGGAAAATAAGTCATTAATGACAGCAGGTTTTGGGTTACTGGTGTTGTGCCTCTTGGAATGGCAGTGCCAGTTTGTCTTTCCGCCTCTTTGATCCAGGCTGAAATATCTCAACAATTGCATGCACTGCTGTGAAATTTGGTACTGACATTTATGATCCCTAGCACTCAAACTTTAAATTCGTCCAGCGCTTTATTTTATGACCAGATACCTGCAAATAATACGATTAAACATTATACCAGCCAAGCATCAGCATGTTGACATTGTTATTTTAGCATGTTAGCATGCTGATGTTAGCATTTAGCTGTGAGGACTGCTGTGCCCAAGTACAGCCTCACAGAGCAGATAGCATGGCTGTAGACTCTTTGACTTGTTAGCGTTTTAATTAATTAGAAAGACAGATTGCCCACTTACCTCCTAGGAAAGCTTTTCAGGACATCTTGACCAAAGTTAATTTGGCAAAGTAGATAGATTACTGTGAAAACAAAATCAACTCTTTATTAATGCATTTATAACTGCAGACTTACTAGAAAAAGAGCCCAATTAGTACAGGTTATAAATCCCTTATAAAGGGTGCCCTATTATGAAGTGGTATCCATTAAGTCCACCACCGGAGACCAGATGATAGTATCAGTGGCGCATTCTGCCCAGGACAGCAGCCAAAGTAACACAGTGTGCAAGCAGATCAACATTTCTGTCAGCACCTGGTTTTGTTCCCTTTTTGAACTGTGGCAGTCGAATAATCACATTATCATGTGATATAAGCACCAACAAAGTCTGCAAAGAGGTGCGTAAGCGAGCATCCACTGTAACAACCATTCAGAGCCCAAATGCAGTTCTGTTTAACAAGCAGGTCGAGCTTATCTCTCATCAGTTTTCAGTTTATTTGCATTACAGCAGCAATAAGGGTTTTATATGCACTCTGTTTTAACGAAGCCTGTAATTAACTTTGAATTGTACCCTGGTGCTCCTGCAGTGCACATGAGATGAATCCTGCCAAACTTCATTGTGAGTCTTTCAGTATTATTGTGGTGGATTGCTTTGTGCTTTGTTTGAATGTTTGAACTTACTGTTTGTTCTTGCTCCAGCAATAAAAAAGAAGAAAAAAAGCTTCTGTTGTTTTGATTTTAGCTGAGAGGAAATGTTGGTTCATGTCCTTCTTAACTACTGCTGAAAATATGGAGTGCTGAAACCTGAGTGGCTGCTGAAAGCTTCAATGGATATATGACGTTTTGGTAGGGCAGCAATGTACCTGCAGAATGTGTATGTGTGTGTTTTCATGTGCGTGTGCGTGTGTGAGGGAGAGAGACAGAGCTCCAGCTGTCTAACAATAGACTGAGCAGCCATAGGGTGCAGCAGTCACATGAGTAAGAAGGGCTGGACTATGTATCCTTGATGCTCAACCTGTTGGTGAACTTCAAGGAGCTGAAGTCTGTCGCTCGTCTCTGAGCTCCCTCTGTCTGGGTCACAGGTAAGAACTCTCTTATGTTGGTACTGAAACTTTAAAGCCTTGGTAAGTCATAAATCTTGAGATTAACTGCTGCCTATAAGATATTTCCAGATACCTGAGTGAGAGAGTTTTTTAATTGTGTTCGCTGTCTGATCTTCACAGCCCTGTTTCAGTCTTTTTTCGCAAGAGAACAAACTTCCCCACGTTCTCACGTCATGTGACTGAGCTGCATCCATAACCTCTCACGCAGCAGCTGAGATGACTCGTTCCTCACCTGTTAATGCAGATAACATCAGACTTGTGACATAAAATGCATAAAATGTTTCTTGATTAGTAATCCTAGAGGGGAAGTAACTATCCAACACTAAATGCACTTGACTCTGTGTAGATTAATAACCTGAAGTGGAAGAAACTGAGTAAATTTACTCAAACACCGTACTTCACTTCTTTAATTGAGTATTTTCATTTTGTGTTACTGAAATATTAGACTTTTTTTTCCCACTTCACGTACCTTCCAGCTGTAGAAACTACAAGTATTGACCTTTCAGATTATGACTACATGCAAAATATATGAGTTTAGAGAAATAGCGATTAGACAAACAACACTGGGATACTTTTTAAAGCTTGAAGAACATCTTGCAGATAATTTTGAGTTCTTCTAATTAGCCATTTTAAATGCTGGACTTCTCTTTGAAGGCTAACAGAGTGCTTTATTGTGACAGCGCTGCTGTGCTCCAGTCAAAGTGCAGAATAATTTTTCCAGTGCTGCCACAGTGACCACAGATATGTGGGTCATTAATGAGACTCATTGTAAACTGTGTAAACTGTTGCCATCATGCTCTGCTGAGCTGTTTAATGATCAGACATATTTGCCGGTCTATAAATAGACTAATAGGGATCCATTTTGCAGAGCTCATCCATAACAAAATGTCTGACACAGAAGAAGTCATAGATGAAGAAACAGGTGAGGTTTTTCTTTTTTCTTTTAAATATACACTATATATATACTACTTACTTATCAGTTTATTCACAGTGGCTGCTGTTTTCTTTTCCTCACCCCAGATGAGTCAAAGCCGAAGCCAAAGTAAGTGTCTCAGCTCCTCTGTAATTAAGCAATTAAAACACCACTTCTGACAGATTTTATAATAACAAACTGTTCACTTCCACAGATTTATGACAAATATTTCCGCTCCAAAGATCCCTGATGGCGAAAAAGTGGATTTTGATGTGAGTCGACCTTATGAAATGCCTCCCTCTTGATGCAAACATCCATTTGGATCAGATTTGGCAAACAGCAGATGCCTTCTGTCTGACCCAGATTTGTTTTTCTGACGGCAGGACATCCACAGGAAGCGTCAGGAGAAGGATCTGTCTGAGCTGCAGTCTCTGATCGAGGCTCACTTCATCCAGAGGAAGAAAGAGGAGGAGGAGCTCATCGCCCTTGTTAACAGAATTGTGAGTGCGTCGATCAAAGAGGAATCGTGTTGTTTCTGTTTGGCCCAAATCACCACGACTGGATGAATCTCTTGTAGGAGAAACGTCGTGCTGAGAGAGCAGAGCAGCAAAGGGTCCGGGCAGAGAGAGAGAAGGAGAGGCAGGCCAGACTGGCGGTAATGTCTCAGTGCACATTTACTCATACCCTCACACTGCATGCATGCATCATACCAGATGAACATGAAGACATCAGTTTCTCCTCTAAATCACTGCCCTGTGCCGCATGCAGGAGGAGAAAGAGCGAAAGGAGCAGGAGGAGCAGCGCAAGAAGTACGATGAGGACGCCAAGAAGAAGAAGGCCCTCTCAAACATGACCCAGCAGTACAGTGCTGGACAAAAGGTCATTCAACTTCTCATGGCTTGTAGCGTTTCAATGTGAAGCATAATGAACATGGATGGAAAAAGTACTTAAAAATCCCACAAGTAGCCGATGAAGTATGAACGCACAGCAACCCCTCTCGAGTTCAGCAAGGCCCCGAAAGGTGGTGACTATCTTTCAGATTGCCTTTAAAAGGAAAACTTCAGTGTTTTCCTCCCTGAATGTCCCACGTCAGCATCACAGTGAGCTAATCTGACAATCTTGCCTTTCCAAAAGTATTTGAGTACAAACATAGTAAAAATGAGGACAGGTGTATAAATATAATTACTGCTGTTAGAATTTACAAAACTAAGTGTCTGCAGCCATGCTAGCAACTCCATTAGGTTGCTTTGAGCTAAATGCTAGCATTATCATGCTAACATGCTCATAATGATCATGCTAACATTTGCAAATTAGCACTGAACACAAAGTAACGGTGAGCCTGGATGGGCTGTCATAAACCAAAGCGGCCTATTGGAAAAAACAGAAATTTTGACTTGATGTTTGTGCTACATGAACAGTCAGGGGATCCAAGTGTTTACCCATCATCCTCTGGGGACAATGAATGTGTGTACCAAATTTAGGATCAATCCGTCCTGTAGTTTTCAAGATATAGCGACCAAAATGGTGGACTGCTCCACTGATAGCATGGCCAAAAAAAGGCTGTGTGTTAAAGGAAAGGTTGTTGTGCTGTACCTACATGAGTTTCAGTATTTTCAATTGAATTCACATCTGTATCTTCTTTATTTGACCGACGCAGGCCGAGAGCCGAAGAGGAGGCAAAAAACAAACGGAGAGGGAGAAGAAGAAGAAGATCCTGGCCGACCGCAGGAAGCCTCTCAACATCGATCACCTGAATGAGGAAAAACTCAAGTATGACAAAGCTGTGCAGGGTTTCACGAGTGCGTGAGTGTCATCTCAAAGACTGCATACTGACCTGTGCTTGTTCTGTGCTCAGGGAGAAGGCCAACGAGCTGTGGCAGTGGCTGATGGGGCTGGAGGCCGAGAAGTTCGATCTCGGCGAGAAACTCAAAAGACAGAAGTACGACGTAAGTCATCCGACACACAGGTGGAAGTCCGATATTCCTAAAAAACACAAGTGGGAGATCTCTCTAAACTGAGAGATTGATGCCATTTTTCAGTTACACCTTTTAGTGCTCTTCTAGTTGTTGAGGGGAAATCCAAGGTCACCGGTAAATGATATGTTGGGTCTATGGAGGGTGGGGTCCTGTTAGCACCCTCTGCTGGACATGCCAGGTGTCCCATGTGTGGTCTTTTAAACGCTCAGCAAAGGTTTGTGTCCTTGCAGATTAACCAGCTTCTCAGCCGAGTCCAGGACCACCAGAGGTGAGTAGACAAAGCCGAGTGGATTTGCTCTTCATTATCAGTAAGACTAGATGCTCCATTTAATTCCCTTCTTAGATTCACTGAATGTCACTGACACCTTCTTACTTTTCCAGTGTTGTGCCTTGACATGGGTATATCAGAGCACTCTTATTTGATTACATTATTTCAATGTTAACATAAAGATACTCAAACTGTAAATTAGCCACAATCCTCTCATAAAAACTGTCAAATGTCCTCTTTAGTTTGTGTTTATGGTGCATCTGGAAACTTACAGGAGCGCTCTGGGACATTGTTGTGACACAGGTCTGACCCTCAGAAGTTGAATTAATATCTGACTTCATACTTCTGATAAATATCTGAATGAACAAAATATTAATGGAAAGAAACTGCACTTTTATTTGCATCGTCATTTGGGACACAAATCCTGAAATGTATTCTTACAATTTTGATTCAAGCTAAACTTGTTGCTGCAAGTCTGAGACAGATAATATGCTGAAATCTTCAGCAGTTATGTTGTGCACCATCATAATGCCAAAATACACCTCACACATTTGCAGTAAAATCCTCTGCATTTGAGGACGTTGAAAATTTAATTATTTCTGTCACCTTGTCTTGAGGGATTAAAACACATCCTGTGCTTTTGGGTGGTGTTTCTGCTCTTTTCTCATCAATCGAAAGACCTCCACTCACTGTCTGCTGTGCTTTTCAGCGCCAAAGGTCGCGGCAAGGGCAAGATGGGTGGCCGGCTGAGGTAAAGGGGCAGCCAGACGGCGACGAGGCAGACCGAGCCAGCAGCGATTGGCCTGCGTGTCTGTTATGTGTGTATTCATTATTCTGTTGTGTAGGGTTCCATGTCAATCATCATGATATCAAAACAATAAATAAGTCATTAAATCCACTCTGCTGCCTCTCTGCACATGATGCTGGTTGTCTGTTTCTGTGTTGTTTAGTCAAACATAGAGTACAAAACACGTTTACACAAAAACTCAAGCGCCAGGATCATTCAGCAACAGCTCACTGAATGTAGTGGAAACTAAAAATTTAAGAGATCTTGTTGAATGAGGACATGTAAACAGAGACAAATATGGGTCTGATGGAGAGGCGTTCAATGTCTACATAAAAATAATGCTGTTATTAACGGGAAAAAGAAAAGAGTGTAAAAATGGTGAGTATTTTTTTTCTTTGGAACAATTTGCACATTTTGTCAACATCAACTGACATGATCAAGAGCCTCCACATGAAGCATGGGTTTGTTATTACTAGCTTTAATTCAAATCTACATTAAGAACAGACATTCTTCAGCAAGGCTCCACATAGTGGTGATGCATAACATTATCTATTTATCGTTTTAATTACATAAGAAAATATAATGATCTAGGGCAGGAGCGTGTGGTGCCGATGGTCTGATATGTGTTTGCCCTTCGTTAAATCCAAGTCCTTACTGTACATTAAAACTATGTTTCCATAAACATGTCCACACCAGTGCATTTTTAAGTCGTTCGTCTCTGCAGTCTGAGGTGCTTGGAGAGAGTCAGCAGGGGTTTCGGGGGGTTTGGTGGTCGGATAGGATGAGGGGTCCATGTGGGATGAAGAGAGCCTGCTGAAGAGGGGCCGCCCTCACCACATGTGGGTTTCTCTGATCTCTGCTATCACCTGACTGGCTTTCTGCAACGCCTGGATATGAGAAAAGAGAGAGGAAGTTGTGTCAGTCCAACAACTCTTAGGTTTAAACCCTAAACAGACACTTTTTGGATGTTTCTGTGCTGTTTTCAATGAAGTATCTGTCAGAAAGGATAAGCAAATAATCATATTGTTTTATTTATGTTTAACACAGTGTCCCAGCCTTTTCTTGGAATCATACCCTGAATGTCTAATATTTTAAACGTCTTGTCATTCAGTTGTAGCTCCTCTAAATTAAAGCTTAAAAATTGCTCTGTCTAAGCTTCTTGTAACTTAAAATGGGGAAATCAGTCAGGGAAGACGACCTTTATCTGGATTTACTTCCGTACAAAAAGTAAATGTCTGCTTTAAAAACATGCCTGGTGAGCAGTGTTTAACTGACACTCAATCTTGTTTTTCACAATCCATTGAGACACTTGATCATTCTGTTACCTTGAGCATGTCAGCAGCCTCAGTGCGTCTCTGAGCCATGTCCTCGGACTCTGTCAGCAGGTCGTTCAGCAGGGCCGTCTTGTATAACTGACCCACCAGCTCGCTCTGCAGGCAGTCCTTCACATGGTTCACCAGGAAGTGCATGACCGCCTTCGGTACGCTGAGGCCAAACAACAACAGAGGAGGAAGATGGAGGACAGAGGAGAGGACAGTAAAGCACGTAAGAAGATCATGTCAAAATCCCAAAAATGACACCGATGAGGGACGAAACTGTGCAGTGTATGCGAACCTGTCCTGGATGTTTTTCCGAACGATAAGAAAATATGACTTGATAAGTCTCTCGATGACCTCACAGTCCCTCTGCTCCCGAGCAGACAGCTTCCTGGATACTGGAACAGGCTGGCAGTGAAGAGGGATTAAATGTGCTCGTTAAGATGCAGCTTGGAAAATGCATACAACATGCATAACAACGCTAAAAGCAAGAAAAAAATCTACTCAGTGTCATGGCACACTCACGGTGTGTTTACAGTGTGGTGAGAAGGCTGATTTTACACTTATGTTGTTGCGTACTTGAAGATGTGAGAGGTATCACAGCAACTTTCCCTGAAGACTTTCTCACACGTTCTCTGTTAACATACTGGCAAATATTGCTGTTGTGAAATAATTAAGTGTTTTTAACTGTTTTGACTGTTCTCTTCTGCAAAACACAAAGTGCACATTCTTGAAATTATGTTTTGTTTTGCAGCTGTTAGGACATCATCGCCTGACTTATTGTTTCACTGCAGAGCACCCACCACATCTAGCAGGTTGACAGCGTGGCCCTTCTGTGGGCTTGAAGGGTAGGGGGATTGTTGCATGGCCCTGTCCCCGGCTGCACTGTCCTCCCCCCGCTTCAACATGCCCCTCCAGTTCCCCATCCCACCGTCATTCTGCTCGCTGACAGAGCCGCTCTGAGAGCCACCGGCTGCTGCCTGCAGGGAGGAGAGAGACAGGTGGTGAGGAGGTGTCGGCCATCATATTCGAGGGTAAACACTAAAGCACGCATGAGGGCTGGGAATGTGTCATGTGCACAGGGAGTCAGCAACAAGTTAAATCATCAAAAATATCTTATTAACTTTCAAAATGCAGTTAAATCACATGCCAAAGGCCTTCTCTGACTTCACTCCAAAGAAGTTCATCCAGAAAGTGATAAGTTACAAAAACACACACACTAAGATAGAAGAATTTGTCCATATCACAACCCCAACCAAAGCCAATACAGTTTTACTTCATTTAAATATAACAGCACACGCTAAATAAGTCTGGAGATGCTTCTTCTGTCAGAGCAGCCAGCATGCAGAAAAAAGGGTTATTTGAACAATACAGAGTGGAAGTCAGATCAGTTTTGAGGGGTAAGAACTGCCCCTTCGCCACACTGCATTTGAAGACACAACCACCTCCTGCAGTGGTCTTAGAGTAATAGAGTAAGGGCTGGGGGGTGGGCAGAGGTCAGATGTGGGCAGGCAGCGACTGAACGGGACACACCTTGGCGACCTCGCCCTCGAAGGAAGGAAGCTCAGTGGGCGAGAGAGACTGCCCACTCGGGCCTTTAAGGGACTGGAGAGAGACAAGATCAGGAAGAAAAGAGTGGACAGAAAACTGACGGGAGCCACAGGTGGAAGAGTGAGCTTTGATCATAACGTCTTTAGATTTAATACAGAAGAATTTTCAAGGTGGTTCATTCTTTAGTGACAGTCGACCGGCTTCTTGTGTGTAACAGTGAAAGTAAATCTGACTGTACCTTGTCTCTGGGGACAGCAGTAGGGAGGTCTCTCATTCTGTTGCGTCTCTGCTCCTATAAAACAGAAAAATGCAACAATAATAAATCGAGGACATGAACAAATGACACTGTTTCATTAAGTTCTTTTGTTTCTTGAACTTTTGACTCTTTTTTGCTGTGTGAGCGCTGAATGGCGTGATGACACAATCAGGGCTCAGAAAGCAGATATTTGCTCAGTTATCATCATCAGAGATTTCCATTAACGCTGCATTTAATGAATGCATCGTGTACAGTCCACTTTCATTCAGGTGGCTGCTCATCTCTTACCTCAATGTTATTGTTCATGAGGCCGCAGGCGTCAGCGAAGTCGGGGTGTTTGGTGTTGATGTAGGCCAGCTCAATGGCAACCAGGTTGTGAACCTGAAGAGAAATTCAGAAAATTGATGCATCAGACCAGGGGTTAATAAAGTTGGCATAAAACTGCTGGGTGGTGTTTAAAGCGAGCAGGTCCTGACCATTTCATTGGTGACGGGGAGTCTTTTTCTGAGTAACGAGGTGACCACTTCCACGATGGCATCATGGAGCTTTGGAAACCTCAGCAACTCCTGCAGACAGCAACAACAATCACTATTAGAATAATACACTGCAGTTCTGTATATTTACTGCGTATTGTCCTTGTGTGCTTTGGTTTTTAGAGTAGGTGTGAGTGTGTCTCTCACCTGTGTGCTGTAGTTGCTGCAGTGCTGGATGATCCGCTGCATCTCCTCGTGAACCAGCTCCACGCAGCGCAGACTGGGCTCCTCCAGACGCTTGACCTGCCGCTTCACCAGCAACTCAAAGGACACTTCAGGCACGAATAAAGCAGGCCTCGGGCCCTGTCGAATACAATTAAACCATACGTTTGTTAAATGGTGTCATCATTAAACAGAGACGACAAGCTGAAGAGGAAGCAGAAACCTCACTGTTGCATTTCTGATGGCTGTGAGCACATCGATGGTCGTCAGGCCACCCAGAGGATCGACTGACTCCAACGTGCGACCAAACGTTTCATGAAATATGTAACAGATTCTCGCTCCACCACATCTGGAAAAAGGAGGAAAGCAAGCTACATTAATCATACAGGCAAATTTCATTTAACAAGTTGACGTAGCACCCCTTAGTGGTGCATGAAGGTAGGTGCAGGTCAGAGCTGTGTAACTCACAGTTCGGCCGTCTCTATGTACTTGGCCGTGCCCTCGATGGTGCGGCAGTACTCTGCGGCAAACTTGGTGATGAGCTGCAGCAACGTGGCGCTCTTGTCGTCGACAGGTTCACCGTAACTGTTGAGTAAAGACTGGTACTGCGCTGCCAACACGTTGATCCTCGTCTTCAGCTCAGGAAGACAGTCTCTGATGTGGTGCATGAGTAACCTACGGTAAGATTCAAGAGAGTCACTGACACTGTTCCACTTCATCAGGGAGCACAAGATCAAGAAATGACTCAAACTCACCTTTCTTAAATTGAAAAACAGTGACTATAAATATTTTAAAATCAAAGTATAACATGGATTTCAACTCCATACCTGTTTAATGTTCTGGCCAGATATTTGGTTCCATTTCTGTTTGCAAGGGAGGGATACTTCTTTTGTAGGAAGGCGTATTCATCACGAATAGCGTCTGCCACCAACTTCTTTTGATTGATATCCAACTGACTCCTACGAAAATGCACAAAATCAATCAATAAATCACTAAAATGTTGTCTTAGTTGCTATCTTTGCCACCTTCAGGGTTTGTACATGTTTTTAAAAGAAAATTCAAGCACTTTCAAGGTACCTAAACCAAAAATTTCCATATTCCATATTTAAAGCCTTTGTCAAAACATCTACATTCTTGTGCAATTGTGAAAAATAAAGTTTACAGAATCAGGACACTGAATGCATGGCCCACTTTGATCTAGCCCTGCTCCAATTTTTATTTTTATCTTAGCTGCATTTATGTATTTTCAATAGTCCTTTGTCCTTTATTGTTGTTTTTGTGTGTGTTTTGGTGAAGTTAAAAACAATCTGACAGCAGCGTTACCTGTTAACCACTCCGATAATACCCAGTTTGACAGGAATGACCCTGCCCATAAGTACATCCATGGCATCTGTACCAGCATCCATCAGATCCAACTTGGTCACCACTGCTAGTGTCCTCCTGCCTGAAGACAAAGACAAAGACAGCTAGCTATTAAAAAAACAGCACTGAAGCAAGAACTGCAAAGAGTGCATGACTAAGAAAATGAAAATAAGGGCATATGTCGATGACACAATAGAGGTAAAAAACAGAAGTTGGCAAACAATAAAGAAAGTCATTTACCATCAGTGTCAGCCTCACGGGCCACTTTAAGCGCCTCTGAGGTGGCCATGTCTGTATTGGCAGCAGTCACAGCCAGGATGATGGAGTTGGGGTTGGAGATGTACTTGAAGATCAACTCTCTGATCTGGATCTCTATGTCTTTGGGCTGGTCTCCCACCGGCACCTGTTTTAACGTACAGACCATGAAATTTATCTACAGCATCATTTTCAGTTCACAGATCATACAGATTTGGATTTTTGGGAAAGTAAAAGGGAAACCTATATCACCTTTGTAATGCCAGGAAGGTCCACCAATGTGAGGTTCACAACATGTGGTGAGAAGATTTTCAGGTGAATGGGGTCATCACTAATACCCTAGAAAAAAAAAAAAAAAAGGTTACTGACAGGCTGATGTTGCCTGAGAGGCTGACTCAGACGTGGCATCAAGAATATCCAGCCTCCATGAATATCATTTGTTGTTTGGCAACTGTTGACGCTCCCTCTTAATTAGCATACCTTGTTATTGCCAGAAATTCTTTCTGTTTCTGCTTCAATTTCTTGCCTGATCTCCTCAAAGTCTGTGTAGATCTGAAAGAACAGTTTAACCGTAACAGGCAAAGACTCCATTATGTTAGCAACAAACAGCAACAAGCCAGCAAACACGTAGTAACAACAGCAACATATAACTGTACACAGGGATCTTTTTCAAAGAAGCATTTCCTTTCGACTTCCTGTTTACTCTCATAAGGCTATCGGCACATCATAATGTCTTGTAAAGAACACGATTCAACCCTGGAGGACATTAACCCTGCAGCCATATAAATATTTTTAATTGAGGGGGTGTGTGCATGATCTCATTACAGGCTGCAGGTGTTTCTATATGCAGGACAGCTGGATTGTTCTCTGACAAACAAGACTGACAAGACAGGAAGGTGACAACTCTACCTTGTTTTTGGTGTGTAGGAATTTGCCCCATTCCTCTCCGTCGATGCCTGCAGAGATACACGGTGGAGGACAGATGTTTCAGTTACTGATGTGACAGATGTGGCCTTAAGATCAGTGTTACTATTATTACTATTGTTGTGTCTCATGGGAGGATTTCTCTGAAGGCAAAGATGGGATGGAAAAACGCCTCTGAGCAGTGATCTTCAGCTGAAGCTTAAAAAAAACATACAC
The DNA here is from genome assembly GCF_051107435.1 of Chaetodon auriga. Classification (NCBI taxonomy): domain Eukaryota; kingdom Metazoa; phylum Chordata; class Actinopteri; order Chaetodontiformes; family Chaetodontidae; genus Chaetodon; species Chaetodon auriga. Next base: position 8,593,432 of record NC_135079.1, on the reverse strand, counting down.
ATGGTGGAACGACTGTTGTTGTCACACAACAGCCATGGAAGCAAATAAAGGCCTAAAGCTAAAAAAAAGCATGTGCGTTTTGGGAAGCAGACTTCTTTAAAAAAAATATATATGTATTTCAGCGGTGATAATCAACATTGCAACAACAACAAGGAAACAGAATTACAAGGGTGGAGTCTGTTAGTCATCTCAGAGGAAGCTGGTATTTAAGGAAATTATAGGTGAGCTTTGAGGAAGTCAGCTAATGGCTTTTAAAAGATAAAACTAAAAACAAGATGGTTTTATTCGACAGGAATCTGTTAATTTTCTTAGTCTAACTTCAACTGACAGATACCAGCCTAAACAGACGGGAGGGCTAGAGCTGCATACGGTGAAGCCACGTGATTTGGCAGCTTTGGAAAAGCCACACAAACACAAGGCAGGATGGGGCAGAATAGGCAAAAAAAAACGAGGGAAGTTATGTAATATATAGACACAATAAGGGAAAGAACAAGGAAAAGGAGACCTCTGTAAAGGCGTCCATTTTTCTTGGATTCTGTGGTTGGGGAGAGATGACAGGAGACAAAAGGGTTAGCCTGGCTATCTGCAGCTCCTGCACGACACTCTGCTGCAATGCAGAGTCACTCTGAGGCCATCGCCAGAGGACAGCACTGAACAAATGCAGGATCTTGGCACATTTTCCCTCCTGGTCTTTTCACTGAGAAGTGGGTGGTATCTGTGCTGGCTCTGTGTTAATCTGCTCTTCCTCTCTAAATATAAAAACACTCTATAGTTGAATAGGGAATTACTGCAGCACGCTAGCAGAGAAGTCTCATGACCATAGAAAGTGTCTATTAAAGATGTACATTAGATCTAAATCTTCTGAACTGTTATGCTATTGGCTAGTGTAGGTGAAGCCAGATCGCTCAATTTAAACAACTCTTTGCAGCTGCCTGTCTGAATCATGTCTGCCAACGACATCCACATACATTCATTTGACAAACTTAACATACTTCATACAGCACACCAGCTAATCTGCTTACTGCTACATTTCCTGATACAGTTTCACCAAAAACACCAACCTATGCAAAATGCATATTAGGACAAGATTGACAATATATTGGCCAATATGAGCTGATTGCCACAGTCTTACCTTTTTCAACTACGTCATGTTCAGTATGTAATTAAATATACATCACAATTGTAAAAAGATGATGAAATTACTCTCTATTTAGATTGACAGTTATCAGATTGTTTTGATCTCCCAAGTATCAAAATCCCTGCCTCAAAAATCCAGTACCATTCAGGCTATCAGGCATATACAGCAGATAATGTGCAGAAGATGCTGTAAGAGGAAATACTGGAGAACAAATAGTTTAGGTCGTAGATGATCACTATGTAAAACCTCCTCAGATACAGCAGTAATAGAGGCGACGGCGACGTTACCATTCTCTTCACTGGTTTTCCTGCGGTCCTCTGGGTCGATGTGCACGAGCTGTAGGATGAGGGGCCGACGTGTGACGATGCCAGTGCCACGTGGCAGGATGTCCCTGCCAACCAGGCTCTCTAAAACAGAACTCTTCCCACTGCTCTGTAGACAAAAACAACAACAACATCATAAAAAAAAACACAAGAGGGAAGACTGATGCATTGTACAGAGAAACCAGTCCCATTGTGTAGATACAGACACACACACACTGCACTTGAGCTTGACTGTATCTGACACTACTTCTCTGTGTGTTACTTCAAAGCTAGCTGCTGGTTATCTCTGCAAGACATTTTCCAGGGTCCCAGAAACCATTTAGGGAACTTTCACCGCATTTCAACCAGAGGAGCCTGGGTTGGATTTAATTCTGATCCTGAAATGTTCCTGCTCAGGAGGTCATCACTCACTGGTCAAACACAAATCTAGTGGCTGTTCCAGCCCATTCACACAAGCTCTGGGTGCCACTAGGAGGACATGTCTGGTTTATTGACACGTGTGGTAGAGTAACCCCTAATGAGATCAGGTGAACTTAAATACGTCACAATGCTCACTTGGATAGTAGATTCCTCTTTAGTGGACTGGTGCTGATTTCCACAGTAGGAGATGAGGACTAAGGGTAATCAGTTACTTCCTCAGTAGCAGTAACCCTAATGCTGTTTTGACTGACACAGGTAAGCCTATTTATAGGCCTGACACAGGATAACAAGTTATTAATACTTGGCATGAGATCTCTGTTGCAGCTGTCCATAACTGAGGCTCTTTTTGTAGATGTGGAGCACTTACAAGGACAAACATTACAAATCAGGCATTTAAAACACCCTCTGGCTTGCCTTGTCTCACTGTAACACCCTCAGACGCCTGCCAAAAGGTCTGAGACAGTCACATCCTATTAGCTGACAGCAGCGAAAGTGAACATGTTAGACCAAACTTGCCACTGTAAACCAATTAGTCTTTAACGTGTACACAAGGAAGTTAGGTGGACAGAGTGAAACTATTAGCAAAGAAAGGTCTTGATTCAACTTTATGGTCCTACGTAGTTTGTTATGCTGCTGAACTGTACTGTGTTATACTCAGGAGGTGTTCACACTATTTTATTGAACACACTTATTTTAATGAGGTAGACTACATATTATTACTAATATATCAAAAGCTCTACAAAAACTGAACGTTAAACTTTATGAGGGTAACACTTATTGAAGGGCTTAGCGAGGTGTACCTAATAAACTGGCAACTGAGTGCATCTTCTATTGTGTGTGTGTGTGTGTGTGTGTGTGTGTGAACGGAGAATATTTTTACAGACACAACACAGCGAGTCGTGTTTGCTATTAGAACAGATGCTTAATCTTTAGCAAGTTAAAGACAAACAGAATTTGATTTTATTTCTCGGACAGTGATCTGAAGGAGACTTGAGCTTGTTGTCCACCTGCCAGACACAACACTGCTAAGTTTAGTTCATGATTGGGATCACATGTAGCTAACGCTAAGGTATTTGCTAAGTTTAACCTAGATTTGTGTAAAAAGACCACGCTTATTGAAGTCAACCTACACAGTTTTGTCTCGTATACCTAACGTAACGTGGATCTGAAAGAAAAGCGGAGATAGAAATCAGCAGCCAAAACAAAAAAGTGGCGCAGGCTAACAAACTTGCTAGCCTTTAAGCAAAGCGGCGTTTCTCACCTGAGTTCCCACAACAACTATCTGCGGCAGCTGAATTATGTCTGCTCCGACCGTGTTAAACACATCTTGCAGTTTGTTTATGACAGGTATGAGGGCCTCCATGAGCTCCGATACGACTCCCGACCTGTCAAACAGCCAACTTTCTTCACCCTGCCGCACACGGGTACAAAGTCATTCAACGTCCCCCAGCTAAAGCTACTGGCGTCTGTTTGGATCGGCCAACAACTGCGCACAGTTTCTCAGGGTTGAATCATGGGAGTTTGAGTTCAGTAGAGTCCCACCAGCAGCTCAGCGCTTTGGGTTTGACTGTCGATGAACTACATTTCCTAGAGGCGACACCGGCGTACTCATGTTGAACCAATGAAGAGAAAGATTATTATTTTTCCTCTGCGCAACAGTAACTAGGGCAAGTACCAAAATATTTATGGGCGAACTCCATGAAGGGATGCGTACAGGTATTACCTGTTATTTTAATTGACGAATTTCGAGGATAAAAATGTTTTGACATGTATTGGAAATTTACAGTACAAGTACAAGCAAAACAATATACCTTAATGCTATAAAATGTCCGTAAAAGATTAAATGGGCCAAAATATACGACACAGAAATAAGTAAACAGAAGGAAGCTCAGTCTGGTCTATTCTTATTATTCTTATTCTTATTCTTATTCTTATTCTTATTCTTATTATTATTATTATTATTATTTATTATTATTATACAAAATTGAAAGTTTCATTTACTATTTACAACCAATGTAGGAAATAAATATTTCACATCACAGTGCAAAAGGAACATGCAACTGTAAGTAGTTTAAAGGTATGAGGTAACAGACATGTTTCATCCACTAGTCAACAGTGTGGTGAATTGCCATCACCAGAAATGTGCTGAACGTTGATGCTCGTATGTACTTAGAAATATAGTATTTCTTCAACATTGTGGTACCACAGTGTTCTTAGACTTGGTGTTAATTTAAAAAATTACACAGTATATTACAAAAATAGAAATCTTGTGACTAGTAAAATTGGGGATAATGAAGCCTCAAGTATGTAATCAGTTCAGTTGGTGCTGATGAAGATTTAACCATAAATGTTCAGAAAATGCCACCAGCAGTGTGGAGTAAATTCATATTTCAACAAGATGTACTCTAACCAACAGCTAAAGAAGCTAACATGTGGAGGGTCACAGAGTTTTGTTGACATTGCTCCCCATTTGACAACCATAAGCAAAACTCTCCTGGCTGCTATTGTTTCTACCTTCAGTTGCGTTTTGAGACCCACAATGGCAAAACCTACACAAAAGAAACTAGAAACTATACAAAAGGTGTGAAGTAGTGCTGAACTGACACATAGGTATTCCTGTGCCAAATTCAGTATGATTGTTTTATTGTGCCAAACAGTAAACTTAACACATCCCACTATCAAAGAAGGTGCTTAATAATACTGACAAAATACTCCCTTTCATTAATTCAACAGTAACTGAAAAACTACTACAATTGTGTACAAGTCCATGAGCACACACAGGAAGTAGCTTGAACAAAACATAATTTATCTGAATTTAGACCTAATCTAAGTAGAGTGGTCACTGTCATTCTGTACCCGAATGTCAGATCTCAATGTCACTGTTCAAATTTCACAGCATTTGAACTAAAGTGGCTTCCTGTTACCTAATCAATACAACAGTATTGCTTCCCCTTAAGGCCATTCTGAGTCAGAGATCATTTGACTTGCTCTACACTGCTCTACAGTGTTGTTTTGATGCACCATGAAATCTGTTTTCAGTCTGTTTGGTGTGTCCATCAAATTCTCTCTATGTCGTCGAACATGTCATCAAAGATACCTGCTCTAAAACCTCCATGAAAGTGTCTCCTGTGGGACTCCTCGTGGGACCTTGAATGTTCATCAAAGTGTCTTCAGTGGTGGGCATGTCTATTCTAGCTGTAGATGTCAAAGTCCTTTAAGATGTCATCACTGTTGAAGCTGAAAGGCTGGTGAGCACCCTGCCTATGTTTGCCATGCGTCTCCCCAGTGAAGTATGCAGAGGAGTCACCAAACTAGTCAAAATCCCTTCTTTTGGTTTCATCTGATAACGTTTTATAAGCTGCACAAAGAAAGACAAGATTCAGTCAAAGCTGGAGGTACACACAAGGGAAATATATGATAAACATGCAGGCTCAAGCATATACATTCAACCCTACCTCAGAGTCTGCGTTAGAAATTTTAAGCTTGCAGTCACTAAGGAAACAGTAATTTTGTACAAAGTAAAACAACCCCCCAAAAAAAAGAAGGAAAAAAAAAAGAAAAAAAGAAGTTACCCAACACTAAGCATGACAGTGTCGAGCTGTTGGTTTGTGTTATCAACAAGCATTAGTGAACGCAGCATCATTTCTGTTACTGCAGAAGGGTAAGAAGCTGGCGAAAGTCTGCACTGTCGGTTAAAGCAGTTACAGTTACGTACACCATCCTCAGACGACCGTCACCCCTGTTCTGTTTGTGTTACAGCATCTATAAATATTATACTGCACATATTGTGATCTTATAGAGTTGTAGGCGTATTTTAAACTTCATATATTTTTTTGTATTTATATTTTAGTTATTGTATGATTCAAACATTTCGTAAAAAGATTAGTCATCTTATTTCCAAGTGTCTGCCGAGTGCTCCATTTGCGTATGTGCGGTTCCCGTACAGGAGTGGGGACCCATTTCTAATACCGGGTGTCGAGTCCGCGTACCCAGGAGCGTTTGCGGTGTACGCTGGTCATGACTAAAAGTTGATCCTCTGCCGCGGTTAACGGTGGGGAGAATTTCATCAACCAATCAACAGACTCGATTTAAGGGGTCGACAGCCAGACAGCCACTTACAAAGCCCATAGAACGTCACGTGACCATTGTTTTTCTTTTGAGTGACGTCCTCACGTCATTCTGGAAAGCAGTGTCAGGTCGAATGACCGTATTTATTATCGTACGTTGTTGTACCTTCTTGTTAACGTTAAGGAAGGATGGCAACTTAATGAGAATGTTAAAGGATTCCCGGCTTTCGTAACACGACGGCATAAAATGACTGGTATGCTTTATTATATTTTGTGTGGCCTTTATGAATGCTGGGGAGTTAGCTAGCTGTGGAGCTAACGGCTAGTTGCTGATGTTGGAACGTGACTCTCGGTAGAAGTTAGCTATGTTGTTGTCCTCTCAGGATCATTTAGCAAAGGGGTTTTCCTTCAGAAGAAAAGTAAACAATGCCAGATTTAGGAGCAGTTAACATTATTTTTTCCACGTCACTTAAACCATTGTCTTTCTCACTGTTTCCTTGCTTTCATGTATCCATTATTTTCTCTGTTTTTCATCACCAGGCTAATGAAAAGGGACAGCATAGACTTAACATTGCTATGAATGGCTCAAACCCCTGTGACCTGAAAGAATGAGTCATAGATGGGCTCCAAATACCTGGGTGAAAGGAAGCAGAGCATTTCATTTGTGGCAATCACATGTTTGCAAGTCAGCAGCATCACTTCCCTTGTCTGGTACCTCTCACTGCAGGGTTCATGTACGACAGTCTTGTCACCACAAGGTTGGCTTTCTCAGCTGGAAGCACATCCACCACCTGAGGATCACAAGGCGGAAGGGATGGCTTATTAAAGCTAATCAGTTTCGGCAAAGGCTCGGTCTCCACACCAGCACCCTGTATTTGAACGCTTCAGCCTCACGGTGGGCTGCTGGTCTGAGCCAACACATGTCGCGGGTCAGGAACACTCTGGACACAGTTTCTAAAGCTGTGAGCGGCACACATACAGAACTTCTCTCCAAAATAGCCAGACTTAAGCCAAATGCTTTAAAGGCTGGGAAACGGGCTGAGGCTAGTGTTGAATCAACGGCAAAAGCTAATGAGAGTGCAGTCACACCTACTTCCACTCCCAGTAATGCTGCTACCCCTTCTATGTCTACTCCACCCAAACCCATATGTGACTCGCCCTCTGCCAGTCCTGTTCCTACTTCGGCTGCTACGCTTGATGCAAGTGCCACTACCTCCACCTATCCTCACAATTCTTCCCAGGCGCCTGTCACTGCCACAGTTGTGACTGTGGGTGAACTCAAGGAGAAAAGGCTAAAACGCGTTGTTCCAGCTGTCAAAGCCAGTTGTGCCAGGAAGCAAGAGGAGCTTAAACCTTCACTGAGTGATACCGGGAGCAAGAGCACAACTTCCAAACAAACCACAGCACTTTTCCATCCCAGCACCTTTTCCGTCAACCTGGATGAAACTTACAACTACCTAGCCCATCATATCAATTCATACTTTGGCAGCAGCACAAAGACTCAGGACAAGAAAGTGAACAATGTTGACTGTTCCTCTGCTCCCTCTCAGGGTCAAAAAACTAGTGACCTCATGCCAGTGTCTGCCAAAACAGACTCTCCTGCTCCAGTTACCCCACCTTCCTCTAAGAAGGGTTTAGGACACTACCTGTCCTACTCAGCTCCCACTGTACAAGCCTTCGTGGGAAATTACATTGCTCCCCTCGTGCCCAAGTTCAGGACAGCGGAGTCCAAACGTGCTGCCGTGGTGGAGAAGAAGTCTGTGGATGCACTAGTCAAACCAACTGAGGCCACAGTTAGTAAAGAGCAGAAAGCTGCTGAGGAGAAAGCCAAGAAACTTCTGCTTCAAAGGGAGAAGGTAAGTCTACAAAAAGTAAGGTTTTATTTTTAGATGTACCTTATGTTGGGATAATAAAATCACAATCAGCACATGTTTTGTTGTGTTTTTACAGCCCTGATTCAGAAAACATTGTGAAGCTAAATAAAAACAGAATGCAATCATTTGTATATTAACTTACTGACAACACTTTCCCCCCTTTCATTCCCAATCATGATACTATCACCTGTTACCAATCAACCTGTTTACCTGTGGAATGTTCCAAACAGGTGTTTTTGAAGCATTGCACATCTTTCCCAGTCTTTAGTTGCTCCTGTCCCAACTCGTTTGAAACGTGTTGCTGCATCAAATTCGGAATAAGCAGATATTTACAAAAATCAATGAAGCTGATGAGCTTAAACATTAAATATATTATCTTTGTACTGTTTTAATTGAGTATTTGTCAAAAAGGATCAGCAAATTGTCACATAGCGTCCCAACCTTTCTGGAGTCAGGGTTGTAGTTTTCTTCTGTATGTTTGGGAAACATAAGCCATTATCTTGCAAAATGACTCACTGCACCTCAGTGTTGTTCAGTGCTGATCATAACTTTGAGCCTTTTTGTTGATTTTTTTATTGATCTCTGAGGTTAGAGGCAACAGAAGGTGTGGGCTTTATAGGCCAAGCCAGGCTTTTATGTTATGTTATGTGGAGATATAAACACAGCTGACATTTTATTCAGTCCCAAGGTTGGATTGAGTCATTCTAAACAGAACAAGATGTTCTGCATGAGTTAGCAGATAGCAGGAACACCGCATGACGAATGTCCTTTGGCTGATGATGTACAGTAGATTGATGTGACATACAGATAGCTCAGTTTACTTTTAGAGGATGCATACATTGATAGCTGTTATGAAAAAAAACATTACATACAGAGGTACACAGTAGCATTTCAGAATGTTTAATGGCATTGTTCCACCTTTGAGTTATTCAAAGTTCACTTCTGGAGTCTGGCCCATGTAGGTAAAGTGAGCTTTGTTTGTCATCAGCTTACTGTCAGCCCTATTTACTGTAGGTTAGTGTTGTATAATGTGTTTCTCACTTACTGTCTCTCACCCTGATCTAGGAGGACACAAGAGAAAGAAATGAAACAATGACAATGCCAGCTAATGTTTAGTTGACAGGTTGCACATTTTTTTCCTCCTAGATCATTGCCAAGGTGAGTGTGGACAATCGAACTCGGGCTCTGGTACAGGGTCTCCACAGGGCATCAGATGTAAGGGTCTACATCAACAGGGTGGAGGACCTCAGCTACCACCTCCTGGAGTTTCCCGAGACGAGCGGTGTTGCTGTCAAGGTGAGAATTTTGAGCAGACTAGCTTTGTTTTTTCTTACGTAATGCAAAATGTAATGGAACGTGTCTGATGCATCTTAACATATCAAAAGCACCTATAGCAGTGTTCACAGCAGCATTATTTCTATGCGTACATGATGTGTTATATCGGTCATGGACTGTTAAACAGCTGTTGCGTGCAAATCATGTACATAATCACCCTCTGCTTGTGTTTGGGAATTTTCCCATGCCAAGCAAAATGTCAAGAGCCCGGCAACTACATGCAGACTGCATACTGCAGCATTTATTTATGTCTCAGTGTTATCTGTGATGGTGGAACATATTCAGTGCTAACCTATTTCAAACCAAGGCCACTTTTTATGAGCGTGAGGAAAGTTAATCATCTATAAAAAATAAAAAATAAAAAATCAAGAATAGTGCTCAGCTCAACATTTTGTTGGAGGAGGAATATTTGAAAGCTTTGCAAACAGAAATGAAGGAGACCACTGTGGTGACTGACTGACCTGAATTTGGTCTTGATGTTGTTGTTGTGCTGTGAGTGACTCCTCACAAACATCCCAGCAGTCAGTCAATTTACATCATGACAGTTTGGTTGGAAGTCATATACACATACAGAAATCTCCAGAGGGAGTTGCTAATTCAGTCTATAGTAGCTTTAAGGTGTCATGTTTTGTTTACCCATCGTCCAAGGTCTTAAAGGTGTGGTTAGCCTTAAAACACCAGACTTGATCTGCCTTCATTTCGGTGCAGGTTTGATATGCATTCATCTTTCACAGCAGACGATCTCACCTTGTTCGCTTTGCTGAGCTCATTCTGATTAAACAATGACTTGCAAACTGGCAAAACTTGTCAATTTTCAATCAATTGGTGAGAGACAGTGGGATCAATGTCTCGTTTAGGAAGCATTGATTGTTTGTGCCTTTGTGTGGGTAACTGCATGCTGAAAGAAAACAAGCAGCAGAATAGGAGCGATGCAGTATGACTGATGGTGTAAACAAATACAGGGACAGAGGCTACAGCAGGTGTCAGATGTATTCTGACTGCCACAGTGTGTTTTTTCATGTTCCTTAGGAGAAGGTTATCCCTTGCCTGCTGCGTCTGAAACAGGCCAGTGACCCCGGCCTGAGGGCAGCAGTTAGAGAAGCCCTCGCTCTGGTGGGTTACCACACACCTGTTAAAGGCCGGGGCATCCGGATCCTTTCCATAGATGGAGGAGGATTAAGGTACAAGTTCAGTTCTTCTTTTTATTTTAAGATAAGAGTCACTGATGTTGACTCTTTTCCAAGTGGAACTAAATGGCATTCACTGCAGCCAAGGCCATTTTTTGAAAAGCAATTCACTGCCTCTATTAGCAGTTTCAATCAGTCAAGTAAATGTATTCTTGGGAAACATTCAGTTAAATGGAAAGGGATTTATTTCCCATTTGTCTTTGTTATTCTATTTGAAAAGTCAATCAGCTGTCACTCTGTGGCTAATTTGCGTGCTGCGGCTGTCATCGTATTAATTTATGGCTCTGTGTGGATGTCTGTGTCTGACTTTGTGCTTTCAGGGGAATTCTTGCACTTCAGACGTTACACAAGCTGGAGGTCCTGACCGGCAAGCCCATTTACAAACTGTTTGATTATATCTGTGGTGTGAGCACAGGTGCGTTGTCCTCCTGCCCTGCCTCTGCATGCGTGTGTATGTGTCTGGTTTATGAGGGAATAGTGTTGCAGGCTGGACTGGCAGCACTGATCACACTCTGACCTAATTGTTGCTCTACTTGTTTTGACCTCAATTTTCACCAACACCACCACTCTAAGGTCAGCCCTGCTGCTTAGGCCCCAGCAAAACTCTTTCAAATCCTCCAAATTCGTGAATTATTTATAGAATTATGTTTTTTATAAAATTATGAAGCTTCATTTTGTTTCAGAAATTGCTTGGAAGAGGTCGATTCATATGTTTCCCTTAATGCAAAAGCACCACCAGGGGGTGCTGTGGACCATCCTCAGGCAGTCTTCTCCATCTGCCACTTTGTTGGTTTCACTTCACAGCAGATTAAGAAACTGCATTTTAATTGCAGAGCACATTGGTCTTTAATCACCACCAGAAGTTTCTGTTTGTTCCCACTTCCTATCAGTTCTCTCAGTCTTAATCTCCAACAGTTGGAGGTACTTTATTTTCACACTTAGTCAATTTTGTCAAAGCATAATGTAATCCGCCTGCTAGACTGAATGATGTCCGCACATATAAACCCCATCTGGGCCACATCTGGCTACTTTGATCATTCACATTATTCAGGTGTGCCCCGTCTCTGCCCTCATAGCACTGTTGTGGCTTGGAAATCCTCTCAGAGATCCTTAATCATGGAGATAAAGGAGCTGAAAAGTATCTGCCTATAGTGTGACAGCCATGTTAATCCCATGCCTTTCCGATGTCACTCTTAACAGATAATCCTTCAGGCAATTAACCTCGCATCAATGCCACACCTTGAGAGTAACAGAACAACGTTTGCTCGTTTATTACCAAGATTACCATGTTGCATTCCCAAAGGAGTGACTGAAGCTCTTGTGCTTCCTGTTTACAAAGATATGCTTGTAATGGTTCATTTACCAGCACCTCTCAGCCATTTCCCCTCTTTGACTGTTCACGTGTGGTTTTCGTTCAGGTGCTATCGTCGGGTTCTTGCTGGGTGTGTTCCAAATCCCACTGAACGAGTGTGATGATCTTTACCGGAAGTTGGGTTCAGATGTCTTCAAGCAGAACGTCATTGTTGGCACCGTGAAGATGGGCTGGAGCCATGCTTTCTATGACAGCGAGGCCTGGGAGAACATCCTCAGGTCGGTACCTTTGTCAGTGATGGCGGAGTGCTGGTTGTGCTTTGTTAATGTGCAGCCATGTTAAAATGCTGTGACAGTGGTGAAACTGTTGAAAAGCCTTTTATTTTTTTTATGTCCTTTTCTTTCTTTGATTCTCTCCTTTTTCTAAATTTTCTTGACATTATGAAAGTAAATGTCTCATCTGCTCTTTGTTTTTGTCAAAGTTACGTTAACATTGTATGATAATGCTTTTTAAATCGTGCATTTCAACAATAATGTGTCTTTGATAGCCACAGAAGCAGACAGAGTTACTTATTAGAATTTTATTCATATAAAGGATAAAAACCACATGCATTATAAGCAGTCAGATAAAGTCCACATAGATTGTTGTAAATGGCCTAAAAACCTCCAGAACAGTAGAAAGGTCCTTTTAAATATAATTAAGCCGATCACAGAATGATTTCAAGCTCCATTAACTGATGCGCAGGGGGATTTTGTGAAGCTTGCAGAAAGAAATCTGTATCAAGTCACACTGCTATCCAAAATTCACTAAACCAGAAAATAACATCATCCTATCTTCCCTTCCGCAGAGAGAAAATGGGCTCTCACCTCCTGGTAGAGACTTCAAGAAACCCCGAATGCCCCAAGGTGAGCCTTAGAAGATGGTCTGACTCATTCCTGCTCTGGCACTGACCAATGAGCCTTTGCCTCACCTTGTTCAGCAGGGTATCACAGAGGAAGCTCCTTTCTCTATCTCTGTCCTACATACCTCTGCATGACAAGTAGAAGGGAAATACTCAATAGTCATGTGGGACAGTGAGGGTAAAGATTGGGTTTCATATGTCAGCAGACTCCTCTGAGGCTCACAGAACGGAGATGATATTGAATGAATCTGTCAGAATGTCAGTCCAGATGTTATGCCCGCATTTTAGATCTTTTTGATTGTAAAATGCTGCCTCATGCTAAAAAAGAAAAGTCACGTTGTATGCCACTGCCGTTGCCTGCAGGTGGCAGCGGTGAGCACCATAGTGAACCGGGGCACTCCTCTGAAGGCCTATGTGTTCAGGAACTACAACCTGCTGCCCGGGGTGCGCTCTCCCTATCTAGGGGGCTGCCAGCACCAGCTCTGGCAGGCCATCCGTGCTACGTCAGCAGCCCCTGGATATTTCCAAGAGTTCACTTTGGGAGATGATCTCCACCAGGTCAGTCACACACACGGCTGTAACAGGGCAGTGGAAAGAGTGGCAGCGGTCATGATGATTAAATCAGTGTTGGATACAGAAGAGGGAAAGTGATCGGACTCGTGGCAGTGGACTTTAAGTCTTTAGCTGATGCTTTTATCGAGGATGATTGTTAGGAGCGCAACTGTTGCATAAGCTTAAATTCCTGTATAATACCACCATTACAGACAAAGAGAACATGTGTTACGGAACATAACAAATACTTAACGTTGTCCTGTAGACCTTTATGGGTCAGCGATCAACACACCATGAGAGGTCAATCCAAAACATTGCATGCACACATTTTAGGGTCAGTTGCACTAGTACCACGTGTGGGGGGGTGTCTTCACATGCTTATTTAACGCCATTTTTATACTAAACAAAAGCTGTATCTCTGCATTGCTTTTCATGATCATGGTAATTTGGGCCCTGTGATTTCTAAGTTGCAGACAACAAAGGCTGAATCAAGGATAATCAAGGCAGAATCAAAAAAAAAATATGAAAATTGGCACAACGTGGATCCTACCATTCTAAGCAGTTATTCATGGTACCTTAGCCGAATGAACAGAGAAAAAATTATGCTACTATTTGTTGGTGTCTCTCACAAATACACACACACACACACGCACACACAGGCACACACACACACACACACACACACACACAATCGTGTCAACGAGGTCGTCTGAGAGAGAGAGAGAGAGGCAGTACGCAAGCAAGAGCTCATCACTTCAAAAAGCTCAGAAGTGCAGATTCAAGCTGTGCGTTCATTGATTACTGATTGACTGACTGTATGCACAGAGTCAGATATTCTGTTGGGAAAAAATGAAAAAGCTACGTCCGTGTCTGATCAAGCTTTGCAAACAAGGACGAGTGTTGCCTGAATGCGAGATTAGTCAGACCCACTCAGCCGGTGTGTTCGAGCTGCGAATGGACGCTGCCCTGCAGAAGATCTGTTAGTTGGATAGTAGTGCAGTGTTGTGTTACATCAAATTGATTGATATTTATTCAATTTTTAATGTCTTTTCCTATTGAATTGTCGAGATTCATGGGGCCCTACTGTACCCAAAGGTGGGTCACTTTATTGACTCGGAAATCTTGAACCATGAGTCAACATGAGTCCAATTAATATACCTTAGTAATTTAGGGACTATTGTATCATGTTGGTAAGAACTGGTGAAAGCATTGGTATTTTTCCCTTACAATTTTATTCTATTCTATTCTATTCTATTCTATTCTATTAAATTGTGATACTCCAAACAGTTTGGCCTTGATGCATGAAAAGAATGAACAAACAAGTTCTCAGTCTCCCTCACTGTACACTGCTCAAAGACCTTCGCTTAGCCGCATAAATATTGTGATACTTTATGTTGAGTGTTCGTGTTAAGGTCTATTTTGTACTGATGCTCTCTTTCACACCCAGCTTCACATTCACACCATATATTTACACACCGAGTGGAAATTTAACTGCAGTCCTCTGCTACAGTAACACAGGGCTTATTGTGGATTTAAATGCCTTGTGCAGTCGGTGTTGACGGTGGAGATTTTAAAGGATTTCGAGAAGCCTAATGAGAAAAATCCTCTGCGCAGCAAGTGAGAGGGAGGAACTGCATTTCCATCCTGTCGGTGTTTATTTCCAGTCAGTTGCATTTTGACAGGAGAGTGAGGGGTAGAGTCGCAGTGAGACACACTTACATCCATCTCCTCTAAACAGGTATGCATTAGCCATCAGTAACATAACAACCCGCCACTCCACTCTGTGTTTTACTGATCAATGCATACGGCTTCTCTGTTTGCCTTCACCTTTTCAGTCGGGGCTTAGTCAGTAAAGAGCAACGAAGAAAAAAGAAACCATGTGAGCAGAAAAACACGTAAATGTGAATTTTTACAAAGCAGAGATAAAAAGCACCCAGGAAAACACAAATGCAAGTCATTGTGCTCCACCTCTGCTTGAGTATTCAGTTGATGTAGCCTGTGTTTGACCTGTCGCATCCAGATGTCAATATCTCTTCAATTGACATTCAGACACAGATGTGGTCGAAAAGACGAACTCACACATGTGAATGAGCATGTGTTTGGATCAAAGGCAATATCCCGTGTCGGCACGCTCCCACACTCTTAATTGGAAGCTGTGTTACTTGTGTAGGTGAATGGGGAAGTTCAGGGGGGGAGAATGAAAGAGACTAGCTGATGAAACCCCACCTGTGGTGGAAGATTTCCCCAGCTTACCGTCTAGCAGGTCTCACCCTACTCTGAGATGCATAAATTAGCCCAATGCCGCGCTTCCTTCATCACACACAACTGCTACGTCTGCCTCGTTAGAATGAAAAGACAGACAATCTCATTATGGAACTGCTTTTCCAAACTCTGTTAGCCGCCAGCAGGAAACCCCACACTGTGCGAAGATGAGACACCGTCACTAGTTTAATATATTTAACACGTTTAAAGTGAAATCAGTTACATTTGCACTTTATTTTCATTTCATTTCAGTTAACATAATGAAAAACTGAATGAAATGGCAGAGAGAGCCTGAGTCCTGGTTTAGTAACAAATGCTTTGTTTGCCCTGCTCATGTTTTTCTCAGGCTGATAAGTCTTTAGAGAATATTTTAAGGAGGTGTTTTGCCTTGACTGGCAATTCCTTGGTGATTTGAGCCTTTGCTCATTTGTTCCACGTTCTATCCCTTTTTATATTTGGTTCACCTGTGTTCACCATGACTGGAGTTATTCTTGTTTGTATTTGTTTTGCTGTGTTTTGCTGTTCCAAACCACAGAGTTTTGAACATCAGAACGTTGACATTAGGCTGTAAACATGTACATATTGTAAAAAGTTCAGTTTTCTGTTTCATGCTAATGCAAACATACCAGAAGAGGTGAAAGGAGGTTGTAGAGGACACCATGTTTGTGCTTCCTGAAAGACAATTTCTGTGTTTAAGTCAGGAGTTAAAGTACAGCTTCTTTAATTGCCAGCTGTGGCTGAAGATGGAATTCTTCCAGAAGCACCCATTGTATGTAATGTAATGTAATTTATGTTTGTGTTTGACTTATAAGAAAGCAATTATTTGGGAGAACTGATTTAAACCAGGATGAAAATACTTGAAGTATAATTTTCATGAGTTTTGAATGGACAGTGCAATCTAAGACAAAGCCAAAGGACAGCATTTATGATACGTTTCCATGTGAACCCAGCCAGCTCCAAAATGCCACCCAGCTTGATGGCTTTATTTGCCGTCTGCTTGAGCCACTGAAACCAGCCGTGAGCATAACATGCCGTCTGCGTGACGTCAGGATTCCCTGGAGGGAGAGTCATCTCGCTCTTTTCCACAAACGCCCACAGAGTTTTCCACTTAATTCAGGCCCCAAACAATCATCCTTTTGTCCGGTGAGCGCAGGAGAGTCGCCGTGCCATGTGCTGAGCGAACGCCGCAATTCTCAAGCTTCGTTTCAAGAAAGTCGTGATTGCTCGACGTGATTGTGATTGTGCGGACTGGAGTGGAAGTCTGACAGAGCCAGATTCAGGCTGGTAACACAGGGGAAATTCTAACTTGGAGCAAGACCTTTGAAGCAGAGCAGCCATGTTTTTATCAAAGCCTCGCACTTGCTACCATAGTCATGGAGAGGATGCGTTAGTGAGGAGCAACAAGGGGGAAAAGAGCCAAAAAAAGGAGAAGATGAAGGGAGGGAGGTTCCACATTAAAGCTCTCTCAGTTATCACTGCTGTAAAGAACACAGAAGGAGAAGACTTCAGACGTCTCACAATGGATGCCAGGGCATGCGTAGAATGGCGAGGAGGGCCCGATTCTCTCCGCCTAGTTGCCATGGCGTCTCCTGAGGCTATAGGGAGGAATGGGAGCGTGTTTTGTGCCCACCCCTGCCAGCGTTCGATGGGGAGGGATGGGATCGGTGTACCACCACCCCCAGTGCGAGCTCTTTGAGAGCCCCAACATGGCAGCAGGAAAGACTTCACACAGTCTGAAATGGAGTAGGTCACATCAGCGCTCCCATACTTTTTGTAGCTAATGAATGACAACAGGAACGAGTCAGAAATGACTCCCAGAGGCCATTAAATGTGTCAGCTTTGGCCAAAGAACTCAGACTGCTTGATTCTGTGTGAGGAAAGAGGCGAAAGAGACACAGGGTCTCACATAATTAAGCGCCATTCCAAAAGTGCGGTTCACCTTTTGGACCACCTGCTTCTCTTCTCTTTCATTTCCTGTTAAAGGCCACTGGAGGTGAAGTTATTGGTCATAAATTACATGCTCAGCACCGCAGTGCTTCTCAGATGAGTCAGACCGGAGGAGAGGAGAGGTTGTGGATTCAGAGAAGCGACAGGGAGTATAAACCTGAGCTTTTAGCCTCTTCCTCTTCCTCTTCCTCGCCCCAGCCCTCTCCTCCTGTGTTAAGCCCTAAGAGCTGGGCCTGGAGGCTGTTGGAGCTCAGACTTGCGAGCCCTGCTGCAGACAGCTCCCTCCTCCCGGATTCAGGACCCTTGTCCCTTGAGTATTAACGTGCACAAATGGATTCTCACATTGTCACTTTACCTCTTGTTTCCTCCACTGACTGCCCTTTTTGTTCTGTTCTACACACATGCACTGGCACTTGATTGCACTGGCACGCTTGTTTAGGGATTAGGCCAGTGCACTGATTATGTTGACTGACTGCTGGTGTGAAAGCTTTTCTGCATCTTCCTCTGTCTCCAACCCCCTTGCCTTCTCGCAGTGCTGCACCACACGTAGCAGGCTTCTCACTGCAGTGGCTCCAGATGAGATTTCTGGAAACAAATCACAGCTTCAAACCTTCCATTGCAATGTATTGAAATGCAAGCGTGTGTGTGTTCAATGACCTCTCATGTGCAGCAGGGAAATTAGCTTTAAATTACCCAGTAGGTGACTTATTATGACAGACAGTAAAATTATGCTTCCTAATATGAAGCTGTCAGATATGTACATAAAGCCTACAGGAATCTAGACTGAGTAAATATGAGCAAGGGGGTTCTGCACCCATTTATATCACTGCAGGAATTGTCACAGTTTAATCTGAATGACTACAGCCAGCAGGGATGATTCATTGTTTCAATACTGGCTGCACATGTGTGGTCATGTATTCACACAATGTGTGAGAAAAGGTAACTGTGCACAGTAGATCTCAATTTCTCTGCCTGCCTGAGGCAAAGCTGGCACTCGCACAGATGGGTCCCTCCTCTATTGACAGCCTGGGAAGATGACTTGAACCTCAATGTGACCTTCGGGGCCTATAAAGCAAAAAAAGGCAAAGAGGAGAGCTGGTCGGTGTAATCACATAATATGGCATGGAGACCTCTGGCCGGCACTTAAGAGTGTCACTCAACACACTAACACTGTTGTCATTCTCATCCTCACATCCTGACAGTGGTGGCCTTTGTGCAGACTGGATTCCATTTAGACGATTAATCTGACTCAATGAGCAGATTTATTTTTCTGATTACACAGAGAGCGACTGAGAGAGCCTGCTTTCATGTGCAATTGATTGATTTAAAAGTATTGAGAGAGGGTTTTTTTTTCTTAATAGCAGCTTTTATGTTCTTTATCGATAGAATGATCATCTCTGGAAAACAGTCTGGTTATTGTGACAGGCTTAATCAGACGTCCATGGCTTATGTAACGCTTCCCTAATTAATCATTTGAGAGAAGGGAGCCTCAGCGGCAGAGCCTCCATAATAAATCACAACAGAGCTCAGTGCCCCTCAGTCCAGACCTGTCAAAAAGGCCAAAGAAGAAACTGTAATGACTACAGCTGCTCGTTGGGACTGTGATGTGAATGCTGCACCGCATGTATGTCGAAGGCTCACCTCATTTAGATTTAAGCAAGCGCTCTGTCCTCGTCTGTGTTGTGGCCGCTCATAATGACCCCCGCACAAGACAGCATTGAAGCTTACCCACTGGTTAGAGAGCGAGATAGAGAGACGCACGGGCTGAATGAAGAGGATGAAGTTTGCTGTCCCAGCTAATGGGAGCTGACATACACTGGGGCGTGAAATGACTTTTACTGATCCTGACGATAGCACCTCTTTCCTATTCAAATCAGCTCTCCCCCTCTAAGACTGCCTAAACTGGCACAATGAAGATAAGCTCCCAGAACTTAATGACAGCGGAGGAATTTCAAACAGCAATGCAAGGGACCCGTAAATCATGCATGTCTTAATTTTGTTTATTTATCGCGGCTCGTATCATCTCAGTAGTTTCGTTTCAGAATACCCTGTAAGGTTCTTTTTAAAGCTATATTTCAGTTTAATTGGATATCTGAAGGAGTGAAACATCTTCCCATAGGTGTGGGAGCCCTAATTAGTTGAAAACATGCTGTATTCAAGCTGCAGGAAAATAAGGAGCTGATCTGCGAATCAGCCACTAGACCCTGAAGGGCAAAGGCGAGGCCAAGGAAGCTGCGATCCTCTGGAGTATCAACAAACGGCTCTAACGGAATCAAGAAACGGTGTCGAAGGAAGGCATTAAGCCTTTCAGGAAGGCAGATTTCAGACTCGCCATTTCAAAATTCAGCTTCCGTTCAGACTCTGGGGTTAAACTTCCGTCAGATGGTGATGACTGACGGGGTGTACCCTCTGAGGACATTTATCCGTCGACACGTGGCACGTTTTTTCCACAGTAATCGTAGGTCTGAGCGGCATTACAGCTCCAAATCCTCGCAAATGGAAGTGACCTTTGCTTTGCATCATGCTGCGTGTTTGACAGACAACTTAAGTTTGGCCGTTTCGTATGCAAAGCTCATTTGCAGTTCATCCAAAGTAGATCATTGTTTCTAACTTAACTCTTCAAATATGCCCTGGCCTCAGGAAACCCTTATGAGAATGTGGCAGTGGGCCAAGTATGGATATCTCACTGAAACGAGGTTTTAAAGAGCCCCAGCTCCTCTACTGAAGCTTCATCATCTACCAAACCGTTCTCAGTCTGGGTTTAGCCTGGTGCCATCTTCCTCAAGAAAACTTGTTTGTTCATGACAGTTGTGGAAGGAGGACGGATGCTAAATATTGATTCTTAAAAAAGCTCTGAATGCCACACACAAAGAATACCTACCCGCCTTCTGGTGGCATCACAAAGCGTCCCCACTGACAGAAAACCAGACTTTCCTTAAAAGCCTCAACTATGCTGACCAGCTCCGAATTGCCCAAGCAGGTGCACTGAAATGGAGACAAGTTATAGCATTCAACTCCCAGCTCACAGGAGCCTTGTGCTCTTGGCTTCCAGTGTTACATGCCTTGGCTCTGTGTGCGAGGCCGGACACTGTGCCTGTGAAACTTGCCCCCAGCTATGAGCACAAAGAACCCATGACTGGACCCAGACTGTTGCCATAATTGCCACTGAGTCCAGAAAATGGAGCCTCTCACAGTGGTACGAGTGATACAAAAACTGCTTAGTTGTGTTGTTTCCAGCTGGGCTCGTCTGGTGCTCACGACAGCGCAAGTCCCTCTAAGTCTCCATTAGGAGCGACTCCAATCCAGGCATTTCTCCCTTTTCTGCGATTTATTTCTTGGTTTGCCAGAAACCCTACTGGTGCATAATGACGTGCTTTGGACAAATGGCTGCCTCAGCAGTTCCTCCATGCTTTGTGGCAGAGTGAAACCCTCTTTTTGTGACCTCCATCTCAGCCAGTGAGAGCGGTGCTCTCTTAGGCTCTGGCTCTCACAGGGAATTCTCTTAATAACTAGCTATAAGGTTTTAAATGATTCATACAGTGTATTATCATAACAGATTACTTCTTTTAAATCAAAGAAAGTTCCTCTTTCAGTGGTACTCAGAGGAGCTGGAGACATTTGCCTTTGTAATTTTTTGATATTTCCTCATTTTTAGCCACACTAGCAACATAGATCCACGCAATGTAGATCCACCTCTTCGGTTCAGACTATTTTGTCCAGACATTCATGGTTCCCAGAGGATGAGCCCCAGTCATTTTGTTGATCCCTGACTTCCTCAGTTGTGCCACCATGAGATTTATATTTTTGTCAGTTAGAGAACTGTCTCAACAGATATTGGATGGATTTTCATGAAATTTTGGCACAGACAGCCCAAAGGATTTTCTGTCATTTCTCAATGTTACACAAAGTTTTCACATAGAGCTGCTGTATTAAAAGCCACAGCAAGTCATTCATGAAGCGTTGGCTATCATGGGAGCCATTATTGATGCAGTGCCCCCAGTCTAACTACAAGTCCCTCTGCATTTCTATTTTCCTGGTCTTTGAATTGATAGTACAATTTCTCAGTCCAGCTCCCTGGATGATTAGCAAACCTTTGCCTTGGTAGCAGCCCTCATATTTCCCATCACACTGTCTGCTCCCACAGATCTGTGCACAATTGTCGTTAGACTGCAGCGCTGCTGAAGTGAGCTGGGAAGATGGCTGTTCCCTCCCCTCTGCTCTCTGAGGCTTAATGTGTGTGAATCCATGTGACATACGCTGTCAGAAGCACATACCCGCATTATTATATGCATTGACTCAAAGCAGGCATGAGCTTTCCATCAAACATGCACACAGTCACATAGGCAAGCACTCTTCCCCCTAGTGTGTCCCTCGACACTTGGGGCCCCACGGCTCCCACCCCCCAGCCTGGCCTCTTTAATGAGGACTGGCCCCTGTGCGTTTGATCCTGCTGCCAGCCCGCAGCCCCGCGGCCCCTCAGCCTCATGCCTATTCAACAATCCCCACAGCCTCTCCAGTTACTCCCCCGTTGCCTTGGGTAGACTATGGATCCAGAGCAAAAGCACTCCTGGGTGGCTGTTCGATATCAAAGCCAGTCTGACTGAAACTGTGAGGGAGAGGAAAAGGGGGAAAAGACAACTGCTTTGTGGACTTACAAGCAGCTCTGTAACTGCACATTGATCTGTTCTTTTTGTTTCGTCAGTTGTTCTTCAAAAATTTCATCTATTGACTGTTAAAATCCATGAAAGGTTTTGAGATTTCAAATGCCAATTAATTGGTTTCGCTGACTGTGGTCTTGGCATAAGAAAGCATTCATGGCCTGTAAATGGAGTCTCTAACATGGCACTCCTTCTGTTCGCGCACAGGATGGAGGTCTGCTGATTAACAACCCCACGGCACTTGCCATCCATGAGTGCAAGTGTTTGTGGCCCAACACGCCCCTGGAGTGTGTGGTCTCACTCGGTACGGGCCGCTTTGAAACTCATGGCAGGAACAGCACCACCTACACGAGCCTCAAAACCAAACTCAGCAATGTCATCAGCAGCGCCACAGACACTGAGGGTAAGTGACGGTCACTGCAACACGTGTGAGGTGAATCATGGCATTTAGACAGAGTGTGTCTTTTTGAAGTAGCTCCACGGTGGGTAGACAAAATAACGTGAACACCTCTTGAAAAACGGCTTAATTTGTCTTCTGTTGCTCTGAAGGGAGCTTCCTAAAGTCTGGGAAGATTACCCTGAAGATGTGCTCAGCGTTTCTGTTGAAGGCTACACATTTATCATAGAAAGCCTCTGTTACAAACTGGAGTTCTGGAGTTTGAAAGGTGAGAGTTTACCAAGCAGGGGGTCTAATCAAAAGTCTTATTGGTTATGTTATGGCAGTGGTTCTCAAACTGTGGGGCGGACCCCTCTGGTGGGGCATTGAACCACTGCAGGGGCTCGCAGATGACCAGGGGAAAAATATCAAGTGAAACAAATTTGAATGAATATGAATTATGTCGAGAAAATCAATAAAGAAGAGTTTGCTGATGCTATTGAGCTGACCTTTATTTCATTAAATTCAACTCATATGCTTTCTTAGAAGTTGCTCCTCCTGTCATTGTGAATGAATGTTTTTGGCATCTGCAGGGAGGCTTGCCAGGAAAAGTTTGAGAACCACTGCATTATGGGAAGCGCAGGATCGATCCACTTCTGGACCTTGACCCAGACTAGAAAATAAAAGTCAGGATATCTCAGCCAAACGGTCCCAGAAGTCATGACATCACATGCAAAACGCAGACGAGCTGCATCGACAAAGACAAACTCTGATCAAAAGATGAAAGAGGAATAAGCCAGACAGTTTATTGAAGGATGGAAAATGATGTATTCAGCCTAATGTTGCACTGGAATTGTGTGCAATGTTGATTGACTTCCCTGTTTTGTTATTTCACCTGCACTTGAAGATAAAGTTAATACACACTGTACAAAGACTTGAATGAATTATACCTTCTGCTTCTGTGTCATTTCTGTGGGAAGGAATTAGGTTTTGATGTCACCAGCGTAGAAAATACTGCACTGCGGGTTGACTTTGTTCCGGATACGTCCCATTGTTGCTCTCTGTAGTGGCAACCTCTTCCGTCTCCTTATCACCTCTGGACATGGGCACCTCTGCTGTGCCTAAATTTGGCTCGGTCCCCTCCCTGTTGCTGCTGCCGCGGTGCAGCGTTTGACCTAGATGCTTCCCTGCACTTGTTCCTCCTGTATCTGGGATTAAGCTCTCCCCAGCTCTCCAACAGGCTTTGTTATTTAGAAACAGGAGATTAGCAAGAGTGTTTATCGCAGATTTTCTCTTTTTCAAAAGCTTCCCTCCCGTCGCAGCGCTCACAAGCCTCCTACTTTGTCTTAGGTGTATCAGTGGAGCCTCGGTTTGTTGTTGTGGACAGATAAGGCTGATCTAATGGGCTTTTAGAAGTAAACAGAGCTCCTGATGGAACTGGCTCGTGCTCACTCACAAACTCACTCAGTTATGTTTTGCGGGCCACTAATTAGGTTCTCCATCAGGTGGAGCTGCAGTTTACATCCGCATATGTAGACATTTTGATGTCTCTACCACAGGCAAGCAAAATATCATCTGATGCAGGCTTACTGCTTACGTAGTTGCTTTGTAGCGTTTGCAGTAGGCTAGTCTTGGATGTTTTCATTGCTGCGCAGTTGTTAGCATTGTGCAGCCACCAAAAGAAAATAGCGAAATGTTACGAAGCTGATTTGAAACCAGCATGCTAATTCATTATAGAGTAACTATGTCGATAATGTGCTGGAAAACTGACCCTAGATAAGTGATCCAGTCACATCTCTGCTGAGATCCCATGAGCCAGCTGTGCACTCACAACCTCTCTCTGTGACTGTGTTTGAACACTTTTGTTTGGTATTATTATTACCATATTCTGTTTTATATGGTTTATGGTGCAAAAATGCTTAAACTTTAGCCTACTTGCTTACATGTTTGGATTCTAAGAGTGTCTTATAATGCTGGCCTGTATTCAAAGTCTGTGGCAGTCATCTTGGTGAACCCATAGATGTACTATGAACCACAGCACAGGTTTGTGGCGCAGACTCATAAATGCTGTTAACTCAGTTATGGGTTCGCCACAGTCTGGTTTTAAATGTGCAATAGCTTTTCCCTGATGTACAATAATTCTGGAGCCTTTGTGTGATGATTTTGTTTCCGCTTCCTGGCAAAGCTGTTTAAAGAGAAAAGAAGCCAGTACTCTGAAGATGACTTGTCTAGTCACTGTGTTAACTGATTTTCCAACTAGAAGCTAGCTATTAAAGATGAAAGACTCAAATTTGTTATATAAAGATTTTATCCAGCTGCAGAGAATGAATGAGAGACTGTTTGATTCTTTTTTTAACAACATCCCAGAGCCCACATGGTAATCTTTTCTGCTGAGAGAGGAAATCAAAGTTTTCAGCAGTTGGCACCAAACTTGCTGTGCTGATAAGTCTGGAGCTTCACGCTGGTCGCTGATAGGAGCAGGAACAAACTGTCTGGGACTGACAGGACTAAATGTTGGAATATGGAGTGAATCATAATGGGTAAAAAAAAACAAAACATATTTAATCTCTAAAATTAACCACATATCTACTCAGCGAGTGAAGCTTGTCGTTGCGCTTATCTCACTCTTTCCCTTCAGTGTATAACTTTTCACAATGCGATAATGTAATACAGTACATTGACTGGTTGTAAAAATACAAGAAATAAAAGTCAATAAAAGTCTCCAAATAACCTTTTTGATAAATTACTCCTTGGAGAGTTTTGGCCCACAGTCTCAAAAGCAGGTAGTTTTAATAGAATCCATGTCTGGACTCCTGCGCTGCTGAATCACTGTGGGAACAGAAACAACCGCCGTCACCTTTTGGGATCCTTCAGGCATATTTACTCTGTTATTGCTACCCGCTGCCTGTTTGTATGCATTTGTATGTTGTTGATTTTAAACCTCTCAGACGGAGCATTTGAAAACAAGTATGACAGACAGGCCAGACATTTTCACTCTGTATTACCTCACACTCTCAGCCCTGAGCGCTTACGCTGTACCAAGCTGTCACTGCGCTGACAGGCGAGCTCTGGCGTTGCACACCCTTCTCTCGCTTAGCACAACATCTGAATGTTTGTACATACTGGTACTATTAGGAAGTTAATTGTATGTTTAGTCTGGATGTAAAATGGCATGTTTGGTTTTTCTGTGCGGCCTCACGCTCACCTCTCCTCCTCCCTCCAGAGGTTCACGCCATGCTTGACGCCTTCCTCCCTCCTGACACTTACTTCCGCTTCAACCCCTACATGAGCGAAGACATCGCCATGGACGAGAACCGGCAGGAGAAGCTCAACCTGCTGCAGGCTGAGGGCATCCGTTACCTGGAGAGGAACGAGGAGAAGCTGAAGAAGGTCACGCGCATCCTCACTCGAGAGAAAAGCTCCGTCCAGAGGATGGCTGAGTGGGCCAGGCTCAGGGCTGACATGTATAACGGTCTGTCCTTCCGCTCCTCTAAGCTCTAGATCCAACACAAGCCACCTGTACCTCACATGGAAACTCTTCCCTTATTCTAAATTGCCTAGAATAAGTCATGTTACCATGCTTAGTTGTTGGCGTCATAGTTGTTGACTTGACATTCAGCCCCCAAGAACATCGGCAGTGTATCCAACATGCCAAACACTACCTTCCACCTCACTCATACCTCACACCTGCGTCTGCTAAGCTAAGCTAACCTGTTGCTGGCTCCAGCTACATTTTTACCATACAGATGTAAAAGTGTTATGAATCTTCTCTTCTAACTTTGAGCAAGAAAGCAAATGAGCAGATTTCCTAAAATGGCAAATTGTTGGTTTTAAAAAAAAACTAAATACTGTAAATTTCTACTGAGTGGGCACTTTTTAAGCAGCATCTCCTGACAAACCTGTGTTTGACTGTTCACAGAAAACCACGTGGATGGGATTTGTGTTTTTGAGATGCAGTTTTTGTTAAACCAAGCCTGTAATACTGTAAAACAGTAATGTAACAAAATTCTAGGAAAAATTTGAATCCTTATTTTCTTATTTAATGACCCAAACAAGGTCAGTTTCTC
This sequence comes from Chaetodon auriga, assembly GCF_051107435.1. Classification (NCBI taxonomy): domain Eukaryota; kingdom Metazoa; phylum Chordata; class Actinopteri; order Chaetodontiformes; family Chaetodontidae; genus Chaetodon; species Chaetodon auriga. The sequence continues at coordinate 8,567,013 of NC_135079.1, read as the reverse complement.
AAGGTGTAAAGACTAAAATTTGCACATTTAACAGTGCAGCTACTCTTCAACTGTTTAATCATATGCTGATGATAGTGACGTTGGTACGTGGGGGCCCACCTCAAGCATTACAGTATTGTATATGTTGTATGTACATAAATGCATGTTATATTAAAGATTTTACACATAAAGACAGGTCAATATCTAGTATAAAAAGTGTAAGTTGCAAAGACTTACCCCCAATGTTTCATTCTAAAATACAGATAATGATTCATATTAACAATGAAGTATGAATCGTAGATAAATATATGTTTCCAAATGCGGCCTCGCTGTCAGAAGGATCTAACTTCAGGACGTGTGTTCTTTTGGCCTCAGAGTATTTTAAGTTCACTTGTTTCAAAGGCTTTTATCACTGTGTGCTTGATTGTTTGATTTTATGGATTCCCCACAGGCTGCACACATTTTTTTGCTCTGTCTTCAGTGTGCCCTCTTTCCCTTTGATGCCTCTTCTCAAAAGCCTCTTTCACCCTTTCTACCTTGCAAGTGCTGTGTTTCACTCACTCTGCTGCACTGTAAAGCTTGTAAAAATCATGCTGCTTTTAGCTGAAGGACTGGTTTCAAACAGATTTCTGCGTATTGATTTGTCTCGGCTGAAAATGATCTTGATGACATGTACGGCTAAAAAAAAATGCACTGCACACATTCGTTGCCATGCCTAACCTGATCACGTACTGTAACACTGATGCAGCAATGTGTCGGTCACTCCCAGACCTGAGGTATAATGGACACAGATATTACACAGATTAATATAATTCCACTGTTCTCCTGCCGGTCCTGTGTAAAGACTGTTTGAGAGTGTATGTAATTAAAACCCATCACCTCTGCTTCTTGCCTCCTAATTATATGGAGATTAGGTGATTGTGATCTCGGGAAAGCTGCTGTTGATCGGCGCAGGAAGTGAAGACGCGCGGATATTAAGTCGGTAACTTGTACTCACAACTGCTTAATTATTCCGACAGAGATCTGGACTGATATACACCTTCACCTTCTTGGTTCAATTTCCTACATGCTTGCAAATTCTAATTTATAAAATTACGATTGCCGGCACATCGAGATTTGCCGGTGGACACTTTCCTTCTAACTCACACATATGCTGGTTTTTCAAAGTGTGCAACGGTAAGGCTCGATTTTTCAGGGCAAGGTAATTTGAAGGCCAATCCCTGAGCTGCCTGTCATAAAAGAGAGGAAGGTGAGATGGGATGACTGTGCAAGACTGTGCTCAGGCACCTGGGTAACAGCCCCGGCCAGTGATGGATCGCATTTCCCTCCGGCATAAACACCATGCACCAACACAGCTCTCCACCAACTGCTTACACGCATGAAAACACAGCGATGGCCACAGACGGCAGAGGACACAACAAACACCATCAACGGTGGTCTGACAAGGAAGCAGCACAGCATGCAGGCCGTGCACATATATTGTTTTATCTGGAATTGAACAGCTTTACAGAGAAAATAAGGGATTAAGAGTATCCGCTTTATTTTTAGAACAATAACAGAAATGAAATGATTCAGGAGGCCTAAATGCAGTTTGTGATAAAGTGCTTGTCCTTGGTTTTGCAGGTTAAATTTCTGACATTGAAGAAGAAGAAAATTTCGCAGTGTGTGGCACACTCACGATCATACACCGAACCCTGTTATCTGATGATGTCTGTTGATTGTTCACTGAGAAAAAAAACAAAAGAAACACGTTTTAAGGATCCTGAGCTGGCTCATGCAGCTATTTGGATTTGCATGCGGGAATACCAGAGAACTGTGAATAACACCATCATAGCCTGATGAAAAGCCTGAATCTCGTCTTAGTTTTATCAAGGTGCAGTTCTTTAAATGAATATATGGTCAACACTCTGCTCTGCAGTGAGCTTACAAAGGCACAGAAACATATGCACACTATAGACTCATCACGCAACAAAAGGAGAAACTGTTTCCTGATGGTGGAGCAATGCATGCTTCTATTCCTCCATTAAATTCGTCTTGTCTAACAAGTTTGAAAGAAGACATCACATGACTGGACATCTTTCATCAGAGGTGTTTGTAGAAACTCTCACACAGTCACCAGTGTGCATCGAATCCCACCGACTGAGCAGCAAATGAGAAATCACCCGTCTTGTCTTTACTCGCTTTTTGGCCTGAACCTGTACCCAGCTGGGCTTGGATGAGCACAGTTCAGTTTATTCCATCAGGATGATCCATTCAGTATCAATACTGTCTTCCAGGGAGTCCTGGGTATGTCTGTATTCAAGACACACGACGCAACAAAAGGACAAATCACAGCAATCTGAGGCCAGTTTGCTCCTGTGCAGACTTGCCAAGCTGGTTCCAGTTAGTGGCACCACACTGCTGAATGCTGCTCCTGGGTCCTACCTAGGGTTGCAAACTTCAGGACGTTTTAACTCATTTAACAAGAATAAATGGAACACGTGGTAGCAGCTAATTAGCAAAAACTAGCAGAAGATGTGAAGTTAAAAACTGTAAATTTGCTTCAGCCTCCTTTCTGCTGGTTAAAATATGAAATATGTTAACTCCAGTAATATAAAACCTAGCAGAAAGCTAGTGTTGACAATAGTGTGGCTGCATATGACTGGAGAACGCCCTGTGCATGCAGAGGGTCGTAGTTTTACCGAATTCCCATTTAACGGGATGCTAGGAAAAGGTCTGTACATGTGATGGAATGACTACTGAAAACTAAGATTTTTATATTGAAATTGTGCGACAGTCCCCAAATTTAACTTCCCCAGGAAAATGCCTGGAAAGTCTAGTTCTAGTTTATAGAAGTTTGCAAGCTTTATGTGAGCCTTCCCTGCCTGACCTGAGACCTGTGAAGCTCTGTGACCTGCTGTAGGGAAGCAGCTAATATGTGAAAGAGGAGACCTGCTCACAGCTACGAACCTTGTCACAAACTATCGTGGAGTTTCCTTTGAGAGAGCACAAAGATTTAATGTTTGAGGGTTTAGAGACACTTTATTAGCTCTAAAGCACAGGCAGGCCTTGTCACATCCTCTGTGCTTTAGAGTTAACACAGTAAACAGTCCCTAAACACAAAGCACACCATCCACCTTCTTTGCTTCTCTTTACTCAGCCACTGGAGCTGATTAATGTCGGTCTTTATAACCGTGCTTACACATTTTCTCCTTGTTCATTTGTTCTAATAGTTCCTTTCAAAGCAAATTCATGTTGTGACACAGAAACGAGGAACGGTTGAACCCTAAAATGTGGTCATTAAAAACACATTTTCAGGGTTAAATGAAGAAGCGCCCCGAGTGAATGGTGTCGTATAAACACAGTTAACTGCAGCCAAACTTGTTACAGCTGAAAAATCTCAAACGATTTGGTTCAGCAGACTCGTCGCTGATGAGGGATGAGTTGGTGCAAAAGGCCTCAGGTTGTGAAAATGACATAGATGTTGTGAAAAATAACCAAATTCAGCTGTAAATGTATTACTGTCGTGGCAATGTAAAATGCACAAAACATGAACTGTATGACTAAAACCTTCACCTGGGATTCACATGATGCTGCTGATAGAACATCACAGATGGTCCATATCTGCTCACCGCGCTGCATTTAGTGGATTCATGCTTTTGCCCCCTGTGTGTTAACAGGGTTGGGCGGCCAGTAAAGGCTGCTCCCACTCAATATAGAGAAGTCATAATGTAATTAGAGAGCAGACAGACAGAGGAAATGCATCCTCCCCTGATGTAAACAGATCTGACTCATGAACTTGTCCCCCAGCAGTAATCACATCACTGATTTGATTTCTTTTGCACCTTTGGCCAAACCTCCAGACTCTGAATAGAAATACGTCTCTCTGGTCCATGTCGGGAACGGATCTGGAGAAGGTTTTGACAGGTACTGCGTTCTCCCATCTTCGTTGTTATGTAAGTGTTTGTCCTCAGGGCAGCTGCTACTCAATTACACCTCACGTTTAGCTGCAGCAAATACACCCAGCTCATTAGCACTTAATTAGTTTTGGAGCGAGCGGCAGATATTTAGATAAGATATGCAGAGTTTAATTTCAAAACACGATTGCCACTTCTGAAAAAAAGGTGAGAGAAAAACAAGGGATACGAAAACATCCCGACAGTTGAATGGATAATAAATAATGTGGCTCACTGTCTTTGACAAAGTCATGAACCTTTTCATAACAGATACACAACATTGCAAATAATGAAGTTCTTTCTGTTCCTAATCAATACGTTGAGTTCTGAATTTCTGACTCATTTTAAAGATGTGATCATAACATGGCTGTGTTATTGTTTCAGACTGATGTTTTTAATGTAAGTTCTGACTATGAGCCTGCCGATCTGTGTTAAATCTTTGTTAGTTAATCATCATCTCTGCTGGGAGTCAGGTCATTTCATGGTTGGCTTGCCAGTGCGGCATCTGTTATGGAGTTTGTTCTGTAAAGAATCAAAGAAAATAACACTGAATCAGTGATGAAAACAGGCCAAGTGAGGACTCTGTCTCTCCTGCACAATAGTCATGCCATGTGTGAAGTTTTGCGTCTCAGTGAGCAGAAGACTTCAAGGATCCACTGCAGTAACAGGCACGATAATTGGAGTTACCAGTGAGGCAGAGGCGATGTCTTCTGTGTTGGGTTTTTGCATTTCAACACAAAGCCTGACAAAATTCACTTTTCAACTTCGCAAGTGCTACACTTGGTCTCCATGGTGCTGTATCCTTGAACTTGTGAAAATCCCTTCGAGTATTTTCCGGATAATATGCATGGGGGAAATTAAGAGAATATCTTAATGAGATTCAAGAGGTATGCAGACATATCTGGAGGCGGTGTGAAATGAGAGGCGAAGACAATTACAATACTTCCCAGTGTGGCACTATCGGCAGATGTGGGTAAGAATCCCCCTGGTCCCCTTCAGTTGATGATGAGGGAAACTGGTGCTTTTCACACTGGGGGATTACGTTCAGCAGATGACCTTGGCTGCATGTCAACCTCTCTCTTTCTCTGTTTTCAGTCATCCTTAGCCGTTATTAAGCAAAGCCGAAACATCTTAGGAAGTGCTGAAGATGTGAAGCATAAAGAGAAGTGGATGACACCTGGGGTTTAAATTAGGCATTCATTTCTTTTGGCTTCTTATGATGAACTGTGCTTTGGCTGATTTCCAAATGATTATAAATCTATAAACCCATTTTCATTTTCAAATCTGTGCCAGCACCTAATTTTAGCTAATCTCAGTCAACCAGCCTCTGGATGACAACTCAAACTAAAATCCTTGTCTTCTTGCCAAACCAGGCTTATCCGAGTAATAACTGCGTCACTTGCTCTCAGTGTTTGGTTCTACGGCTGCAGATGGCCACCACAGCTAAGCCCGAGATAATGCATGTGTGCAACATGCAGTGAGAGGAAAGAGCATGGCTGGCTGGCAGCAGATTGAACTGAGAGGAAATGTCGCTTTATAAAGTCACATGACCTCATCCAGCACAGACCACAGGCTACTGATTATTAGTGCAATCCTGCTGTCAGGGCGAAAGGGTAGAGTGTATCAGGGCATGTAAATGGCTCTGAGCAATTAAGGCCCAGAACAGCTGCAATGAAGTTCACTGTCTAAAAGGTGAAAGCACTCATATTAGACTAACTGTAGTCTGTGGATTTAATGTTTCATTTCAGTTTTGTTTTCCTCCTTTTTTTCATTTTTCATTCAGCCCGATTAATGAAAATGTACAGGATTATCAAGCCTTAAAGGCCTGGAATTATTTCAGTGTTAAACATTATATCTGCCTGTAGCACTTTCATGATGCTTAAATTTAACAATAATAATATAGCAACTAAATTAAAAAGCCGCTCCCTGCTGTTAAATTACAGAGATGGGCTTCGCTGAGCATTAAAACTTTTGCCTTGTTTTATCCTAAAACTCGCCCAGCTGTTGTCCATCTGTGAGTTTTGAGCCCGCAGAGGACTAAAGTACTATTAGCGTGACTATTTGGATAACAATTTAGCAGGATGGTTCAGTGCCTTAAGGCCACCGTACATGGGTAGCGGCGCTGCAGTGCGCGCAATAGGCGTGCGCACGCCCCGGAGTGATGCTGCGCGCCCCCGCCTGGGTGAGCGTGTGTGTGTGTGTATGTGTGTCGGTGAACTGGTGGGAGAGGAGAGGAGAGGAGCAGAGACTGAAGCGGAGGAGACAAGTGCAAGAGGCGCGGCGCTGAACGGGACTCCACGTAAATAAAGCCAGCAGACGACAACGCTCTGTCGCGGGGGACTGAGGATAACAACCCGGGCTTCGTGTTTGGCACCGCCGAGGGAGGAGATAAGGTGAGCCAAATTCTTCCATTCATAATAAACACGTGTCCTGCAGCCTCCAGCTCTCTGTCAGGAGTTTAGAGAAGCGGCACGTTGAGTTGGATGCTGCGAGGCGGCCGATGAGAGCGCCACTGTCCTCTTTACGGCTCTTTGCTCCTGAACGCAGAGACGCGCAGGTTGTGTGTTTTTTTTCCAGAGCTGAGTCTCTAAAAATACACGTTGACGTGTTAGCCTGTAGCTTTTGGTCACCAGAGAGCAGGTGCACACAATCCGGAGCGCGACTGTCAAATCAAGGCTTGACACTTGGTGTGCAGCTTCAGAGATGCTGAGAGAAATCGTTGTCACTTGTCTTCCAATCTGAAGCCTTGATGTGATCTGTTCTTTGCTTCATGCTGCTCACATTAACGCTCAAAGTACAGATAGATAGATGGATAGATTTACTGTATTTGACAGTTGTTTTTGGTCCTGTGGTGATGAAATAGCTGTCCTCTGACACAAAATCCCTCGTGCCCTAAGCTGATTTGCTCCCCACATGTTTAATGCCCTTCATATTCACATCCCAACTGAGTCTTGTTTTGACTGACCGGTCAGTTTGTTTAGTCTAATTTCCCTTCATCACGCTCCATCTGATTAAGATAGCCCCCTGAGATTCACCACTTCCATCCCCTGCCATTTATTATACAAGCCAAACAATTCCTTTACTGAAAAAAAAAAAAAAAAAAAAAAAAAACCATTCCCACCCAAATCCTCTGCTCTGTCCCCGCTCCACCCCCTCCTCCCTCTGTCTCCTCTTGGTCAAAGCTTCAGTCAAGGGGGGGGGACTCACCATCATGCAACAACACCCCAGCACCCCCCACCCCTTCCTTCCTCCGCTCATCCCCAGACACTCTCACTCATACAAACACCCAAACACACATGCCTCGGCTGCACACTTTCGCTGCCCGCTCAGATAGCCAAATTAATGCAATGCTAATGACCCCCGCTTTATTGTCTGAATCTCTTGTTCTTACTTCTCCCTGGAAGGGCTGACACACTTTCTAGTAATGTTTATTCACTCCCAGGCAGACTATTGTTAATCTGTTTAAGAAGATAACAATATCCCCCTATCCCTGCCTTATGTCTAGTTTGCATTAATTCAGAAACAGGCGGCAAAATGTGTGATGCCACTTTCCATACGCGTGTCCCCGACTGTTTGTGAGCCTTTTGGTGGCTCCTTCAGTCATTTCTTGACCAGGGTAAGTCAGTACGTGGCTTAAACCCAGAGAGCCACTACTCCACTGCTGCTGGAGCTCTGCTGACGGGACATTTCAGGCTCATTTGACCAATGTGGAGAAATCAGGACAAGATAGTGACCTACATCACGCTGCCATCTTTACTTTCACCCTCAGCAGAAACGGCACTAGGCAGGGGAGATTTGCATAACTAAGGGATTATCATGACACACGTTGGCCGGAGTTATTGTGCGAGCACCAGTCAGTCACACTGCTGACCCAAAACCAGTGGCGGGCAGCGCTGCTGTGGGGGCTATGGGAAAAGCTTGGGTGTTGGAGGGAAAATGCCACTAATTTCAATGTGTGGGCTGCAGAAACACGCAGACTATTCTGCGAGAAGTGATCAACGCTCCTTCTGTAAGTGGCCGTCTGCGGCATTGTGAACTCCGCCAACCGCAGGACGAGACAAAGTGTCTCACAGAGAGAAAGAGTTGTTCTGTGTCACTTGTGCCGATGGTGATGACATCATTTCTGAGAGGAACTGATCTGAACCTGAGAGGCTTTCACTGGGTGATTCATTTCAACATGGTCATGCTTCATTTACAGAACAGAAAAGTTGTTTCATGTATTCAAAGACGGGAAGATTAAAATGACCCCAACGAGCTGCTGTTGAAGTCAGAGGAGGAGACATTAGAGTCAGTGGACAGTAGTATGGTACACATTGTGTGGAACTGAGAGACATTTTAAAGGTTAATTACAACTTGGCTCTTACTTTTGTGGGTTTGACCGTCGTTTCTCTGACTGGCTTTGACGAACAGGGCAAGAAACGAGTGATCAGACTTGAGCAAAAATGCCAACAGTTCTCTGGTTCCAGCATAGATGATTATAAAGTGAATATATTTTGGGTTTAGGCTGATGGTCGAATAAATCAAGCAATTTGAACACAGGAGCTTGAGCTGTGGGGTATTGTAACAGGTAAACATGGACACAATGATTAATCGGTTAAATGAGAAACCAAAACAGTCAACAGATGGATCAATAAAGAGAGCTTTCAGACAGTCAGATAGTTTGTGAGTGGACATGCAATGCTGATAATAATCCTTCATTGTCCAGGAAAACTGTACAACTACAGTAAGAACAGTAGGTCAAAGCTGAGCCAGTGTGTTGGTCCCTGAACTGTGCTGGATGTTTACAACAGACAGTTTGGTTCATAACTTTGCTCCCCTGCACTGCTTTTGTTTTCTCTTCCAAATCCTTCGACTAACCTGGAAACTGGTTTAAAACCTGTATGATCATCTGACTGCTTGTGTTTCAGTCCCGTCTGGCTTCTTTTTACTGATGCTGCCTGTTCTCAGATCTCCGCAGTTCACGCAAAGCGCATCATTAATGGGAGCCGTCATGATCAAAACTACCAAACTTAGGCCTGAGTTCAAGTATACCATAATTATCCTTTCATAAAGTGCTGCACTCATTTGTTTTCATTGGGAATGGCGCAGATGAATAAAGCTCCAGCTGATTGACTGAATGATTGAGTGTGTTCTGGAGACACGTGGACAATCCGGCAGCCGTTGTGAATAGAAGCGCTGTGCTGCTCAGCTGTGCTGAGGCTGAATCTCTGGGGGACTGATGGAGGCCCATGCCTATCCATTAGTGTCACTGCGGTCTGGGTGTCTCCTCCCAGTGGGCCAGTCACACACAGCAGCACAGCACACTGACATCGCCTGGACCTCCTTGTCACAAGCATGTTCATCTCATTTTGGGACTGATGAGCACCTCATTAGAGGACCACAGAGGGAGCGCCGCCCCCCCCTCCTTCCCTGTGCTTCATGGCTGCCTGAACACTAGCCTTGGTTGTAATTTGGACAAATGTATGCAGGGCCAGATCAGTACATGCAAAGAAGGACATACATGTTCATTACATACACACACACACACACACACACACACACACACACACACACACACACACACACGCATGTTTCACTTTGAGCTCCCTCTCTGCGAGTGGGCCCTGTATGGTTGCAAGCTGGTGGGTGCAATTAGAGTTTCACACTCAGTTAGGCAACAGCTCTAATGGGGATTGACACGTTCCTGTGAATCCACTCCTCACAGCTGCAACTGTGGATGTTTACAGACTAGACCTGTATTATATCATCAGGAGTGGACGGTGACAGATGATGAAGAAAAATGGATGAGAGGTGAATTATGTGTTGCTCATGGATGGACTCAGACTGGTTGCTGTGATAATTAGAAACAAAGATGTGCAGTATCTTTGCTGTTGTTTCTGCTTTGTCTCCTGCAACAACGCAGCTTCAAGGATTTATGCTGAGCTATTGCTTAAGCGATTAGAGGATGAATCGATCGCTGATCAACAGAAAAGTAACCAACAACAGCTGATAACTGAATAATCAAAAGGAAATATGTCAAGAATTTTCTGGTTCCAGCTTCTCAGATGTGAAAATGTGCTGATTTTTTTGACAGTTGGTCAAGAAAAACAAGCAGTTTGAAGACATCACATCACTTCTGATTGGCATTTTTCACTATTTCTGATTATTATCTTTAGGTTTTGCATTGTTGTAACTCGTCAGCTTTGGCTCTGGATACTTGAATAATCACATAAAGAATCAGCAAATTAATCAGTGGTAATAGTTGTTAGCTGCAGCCCTAATCTCAAGCAATCACGGATACTGTCTTCCATGAATTAGGCCGCTGTGCTGTTACAATAGGTCATATTTTTTGAGCAGCAGGTAGAGTGGACAGATGGCGGTCAGTCTGGACGTCCCTCAATGGCTCACTGCGACCAAATCATTACACCAGGGCTTTACACCATGACTGTCATCAAGCCCAATCACTCAAGGTTGCCCAGGGAATGCTATTATGGTGCATGTCAGGTTATTACACCCCCGTGTGAGAACAAAGCATTTAGAGATGCTCTTTTCTGTCCAAGCTAACTGCCAGGGAGTGACAGCAATGGAGCCCCCTTTTGAAGTGGGAGGTCGGGATAATGGAACGTAATGTTGTGGGTTTTATGTTCCCTCTCCACCCCCCAGTAGTGCGCCTGACAGGTTAACTAGCTCCATGTACCGTTTGATCAAACTCCCAATCAACCTTGAGTTCAGGGAGAGCTACTGTATAAGCAAAAGAGGTTGAGGCTTGGGATGTGCCCTCAGATGATATTTCGTGGATTCTCATAAGATGATCTGTTGTCTTGCCATGAACTAGAAGATGTGGAGGGAGGGAAAGGAGAAGTGGGAGTGTTTTGAAGCTTTCTGGGTAGCAGGAGGGAGGAGGGGTGGATCGTGTACCTCCGTCGACGCTGAGAAGGGGCAGGGGGAACAAAGGGGGTCTGTTTTCTCTGTCTGTACTGGCGGGGCGGCTGTACTCGGCTCTTTCTTGCAGTATTGGGGGGTGATGCAGGGTTATGCCTGAGGAGATCCACAATAGAAACTCTGGTGTTGGAGCCTCTGTTTGAACACACACAGTTGTTCCTGCTGAAGAGGGCTGGAGAGGCAGTCCTCGCTACCGACAGCCTCGGGCCTGTTGAAGCTCGGGCCAACTTTGGATGGGCAGCAGATGTTGGAGAGGTAGTCGGTGGCCCGGTGGCAGCACATAACAAGGACCATTGCTTCCCTATCCTGTCCTGAAAACAACAGGAGGTGGGCATTGCTCCACCGGCAGGGTGTAAGCTCGCCAAAATTACAGAGAATTCAGGAAGAGTGTGCACTTGAATGCTTTCTGTTCTGTTCTCAAGCCTCCATCTTCCTCCTATTTGCATCAAGCTTAAGAGAAACTCGGCTACACATCCCACTCTGTTGGCACAGCAATGCAGCCCACTTGTACAGTCTAATAGCTCAGTAAATACATTGCAATAGCTCTTATTCTGCTTAAAGCATTGGAGATTTAAACAGTGGGTATTGTCAAGAAATCCACCACAAACCGCCACACTCTTTCCAGCTGAACATTATATCCAGTAAACCTGTAGAATTAGGGGTCTGCACAGAGATAAGCGGAGCGAAGGTGTAGATTACCTTTGTCAGCCCAGCACATGATGCAACAGTGATTGAATCAACAGGAAATAAGAGGACACTTAGCTGTCAGCTCATGAATAAAGTTGACATGGAAACACAAAGTGGCTTTGCCATGGTTCAGGAGGCTCTCTGACCTCGAGGTCTTATTTAGGCCAGGCCCTCTAATGCCCTTACCCTCTGCTCCACCCTCCACCCCCTCCCACACCCCGGCCGCGGGTGAGACACCATGTTAGCAGCTCAGCAGCCACCACTGAAGGGCCCTTAATCCAAGTGGGATGACAGCTTGGCTCTCGATGGTGTTTCTGTGGCGCTGAGACCAATGGGCTTTTCTTTCCCTCTTTTTCATCCCTTAAACCCCCCAAACACAGCCACAGGAATCCTGGGAAAAAAATTCTCCCGGGGGAAACAAAGGAATGGGATGGTAAACAAATCCAAGTGTAGATCTGAGATTCCCCATTCAGCAGAAGATAGATGTGCATGTCCTTTGAGATATCAAAAGCACTAAATACAATACAACCTTTGTCTTTTTTTCTCCTTTTTTTTTTTTTTGTTGTTCTGGTGCCACGTGTTGTGGTAAAAACATAATCTATACCAGATAATCTTTGCTCAGGCTTCTGGTGAATGATTAGGGAAGATTGAGGTCAGAAAACCATTTGAATCATAAAATTTGGTGCAACTATCAAACCAAATCCCTTTTCTCTCCTTTACACCAATCAGCTGAGCCATTCAGAGACCACATGTGGAAAGACACCCGAACAGGCCAATAGTCACCATTGAAACAACAATGATCATCAGAAACATTTGCCAGTAGACTGAATGAGTCTGCCAGGCTGCGACGGCAAATTCTCCTTTTCCAGGCTGATCATGCGGCTGTGCTGATGTGATGTTAACACTGGGAACAGCCAGGAGTCACGGTAACGGTGCTGTTTTTCCTAAAATGTGGAATTGTTGTTCAGTCTCATTTGTTTTAACTGAGTATTTGGAATCTTTAGTTCTGAAATTTAGCAATTGAACAATTCAGTTGGTCAACAGACAGCAGTTTTGATAATGTGTTAGTAGTTTTAAGTCATTCATCAAGTATTAATGTCAGATGTTTGGAGCTTCTCAAATGTGAGGATTTGTAAATTGATTTTACTGTATTTGGCTTTTTGACTCTTGGTTAGACAAAGGATCATTAATCATCTTAATGACTAAGTACATTGCTAAAATAACCAACAGGCTAATCAATAATGAAAGTAAATTACTGTACATAACCCTAGAAATATTGGACATGGAGATATTGGACAAGGAGATACTGTATTGTTGATCCGAATCAGTGCATGCATATGCATTTATACCATATTCTGTATGAATGAATTGAATTTGCCTTCTTTTTCCTGTAATTGCACAACAGAGATCACCAAATAGATTTGAGCTTTTTTCAGCATTTCCCTTTATATCAAGGATATAATTTTTTTCAACCACCATGAGAAGAAAATTGCCTGTAAATTTGATTTATTAGCAAAAACCCAAGGACATCCACCATTGAGTTGACTGTGCTCAGGCCCTGTGCCAGAGCAATTTAGGATCAAGTGCAAGCAATGGAATAGCAATCAGTATAATCTCCTTGTGGTCAGTCCTTTGCCGGTTTCTCAGTGCTGGGCGTCTCTGGGAGCTGGAAGAATGTAATTGTCACTAAGATAATTCCTTGCTGTGGGCTAGCTGGGCCCGGCTGTGAGGACGGACAAATGGCAACTTCATTTATCAGGATCTCCTCTGAGGACGGCTGGCCTGATAACCCAATCAAACGTCTAATGTGGCTGAGAGCTGTCTGGGCTGACACTGGGCTTTTTCAGCTCTGTGTTTGTCTCTCTGTCTATGTGGAAATATCAATGAGTCTTTGTCAGTGTGCCATGGTTTATAGCCAAAGCCCTATGGTGTTAGCAGTCTCTCATAGACAAAATCACACTAATAATCTTTACATTTGTGGACTTTTTCAGCAGCAGAAATTGTCTTTTGCACATTTCATCTACACCACTATATGTCTGGATCTTGGCAATGAATGGTATTCTTTATGTTGGTTTTAGTTTGTATTCTTCTGGCAGAGGTTGAAAAGAGTCTGGTCTGAAGCAGACCTAATGCTCGGGTCTTCAAGGTTGGCTGATTTTGGGCCTCTCAGGGCTCAAGACACAATGACCACATCTCTGTATGAGCGGAGCCATGGTGGACATGTTACTCAAAGGGGTTACAGCGTGACAGAGAGCACGCCTCCACAGATCCTGTGAGAGAAAAATAGGACACTTTGACTCGTTGGTCATTTGTGATGTGTCACTGAGGTGGAATTCATGTAGCTCCTGGTTTTGAAGTCAATATCTTGATTGTAGTTGACATTTCGGGGTATGTAGAAGGCTCAGCTTTGAGTCAAGGGGCACTCTTTAGATGTGCACGACCGCTTTCATGAAATGTGATTGGTGTGTGGAATTAAAGATTAAATTGTTAATGTACTGAGAGGCTGCAGTGTGCCGCTGTACTCCTAGGTTATGTGCACTTTGGCAGCTATCTGAGCTGAACTGAAGTGGACATGTGAAGCTTTGACGTAATTGTTACAACTGCCGTCTCTATGAAAATCTCAGTTTCCTTGATTGGATGACAGTACTTGAAATTGTGGCTTGATTTTCAAAGCCAACCTTTTAGATCATGATATGCGCAGCGCTTATGGAATTATTAAAACCTGTTTTATAATCTCAGCTCGTAGCCATGTGATTTAAATAAAGGAGCAGTCGCTGACCTGAGAGCAGATTATGCAGTGATCTCTAACACTGTCTGTCTCTCTCTGTTCCTCTGATTATTTCCTTTTCTCTCTGGCCCTCTTCCTTCTGTATCACTCTCGGAGTATATTTCACATCTGCACTAACCTGACACCAGCTATTTATAAATCTGTGTTCAAGTGTTTGTGTCTAAAGTCTTTCATAAGTTCTTAGTAACTTCTGTGCCTGCTTGTTTCAACCACTGACTCAAAACAAGCCTAAGAGCCTAAGAAATGTCTTAGCTTTAATTACCTTTAAAACCTGTAGCACTGTCCAAACAAGAGAAATGGTAAATTGCTCTTGCTACACTTCCTGTTTACATTGTAGTCAGTATATCATTACAAGCTGTAGCATGTCTTCCAATAAAACATAGACAATTAAAGTCTAAGAAATGTCTGAGCTTTAATTAGCTTTAGTTGTTGTAGTCAGTATATGACTTCAGTTTTAGGGGAGCAAACGATCCAGAAGCCTTTGTAAATGTGAGTCTGACATCCTTTTATTTATATGTACGCTAAATTTGACTATGCTAACCTAGCTTGATTTAGCATGGCCTTTAATTGAAATATGTGTTTTTCTGTGAAATGTAAACCTTCATTTACATCATATTTATCCAGCATTTTATCAAGTGGCAGATGTATCAACTATATCCTATTACATATTTTACCGTGTAAAAAATTAGTAAGCTAACTTTAGCTTTGTCATTTGGTCCAGTGGCTACATTTGTCAGTTTCAGGGTGTAAATATTTACTAGCCTAACCGCTATGTAAGAACTAGTTTGTGTGCTGCAACCCATTTTAATTTAGTGATGCAACATTTCCACTACACATTTTATCTTTAATTTACCTTATTTTTACCCCGAAAACATCCTTATTACATGCAACTATCTTGTTCTACGTTAGGTTATTATAATACTGCTTAAGTACATGTTTACACTGCCTCATCCAAGGGTAAAGCCTGAGGCAAAGTAGTAGCATTCATTATAACCATGCATTTTTTATGAATTTATAGATTTCCCTGTATCCAGCATTGCCTTTAAATATAGCTGTTTTTTCACTGATATAGCGCCTAATCAGACCAGAATTGGGGAACTACACAGAGGTCGGACCAATTGGATTCTCCACGGTCATCTGCGGTTAAAAAAATCTAATTAAGCTTTAGGCGTCCAAACTCAAACTCCCCAGGATTACCCTGGCCCTGCACCCAAAACCCAACCCTGGGAGAGAGTGATAACTAGACTCCCATAATCTGAAGCTGGGGGGTTGTTGATGATGAAACGCTTGCAAACTGAATCGACTAGCCCAACTGCAGGGATGGCTGACGTCGAAGCAGGTTCAGGAGCGTGTCAGTCATGTCATCCTGGAAGCAGTGAAACATATCTGGTAAATTAAGTTCAAATCTAACATCACAGTTTGAGATGAACCCAAGTGGAGTTGGTGTTAATGATCAGCACCACAGCAGGAAATGGTGCATTTAGCTACAGTAACATCAGTGTGTTTTGTGGAGATAATGATAGAAAAACTGATTTCATGCAGAGTTTCATTGGCATTCCTCACAATCCCCCGCGCTTTGAAGTTAAATTAGAAGTGTGTCCGTATGGTTGGAAATGACAGACAGATTAGAGAACAGAAAACACTTTCAAAGAGCATTTACCCCACCTCCTCCTCCTCTTCCTCCTGCTCCTCCAATCTGCCTTTTGAGACAAAATAAAACCCTGTAAAGCATCTTTGCTTTTGTCCCAACTTTAGGATGTGGGTTTGATGAATTTTAGCGTTTGCTTTTCACTCACTCCTTTGTTTTAGTGTCCATTGAGTGAAAGTACATCTTTACTGTGGCCATTGCTTCTTAACAGCCCTTGAACAAGTCTGTTTGTGAGGAGAGTAACGCACAACAGGACACAACTATTGATCAGGTGTTTGCCTAAAGAAAGCCGGGATGAAGGGAGGAAGAGGTGAGGAGGGTGAAGAGGTCGGAATAGGGTGAGAGACAGGGCAAAGCCGGTGACCAGGACATGCTCTCGCTCTCACCAGGATGTAGCCAAGTCTGAAATATGGCTCTCTTCTTTTGATCCTGGAAACAATGCACCTGCTGGAGGCCTGAGGATATGTCCTCTCCCCATGTGTCCTCCTTTCCCTTGTCTCCAAGGTTTCACTGACCTTTATCCATGTGAATGAGGGTTCTAGTGTTAACATTATTTGACGATATCTTATTTCCTGCCACACCACAAAAGTTAAAAAGTTGCTTGTCATCTCCTCTTGCCTTTGCACACGATCCGATTGTTTATGAGTTCTTTTTCCCAGTGTAGCATCAAAACGCAGCCAAAGTGGGAGCAGAATATGCTCTTTTGGCCTCAAAACAAAAGCCCCCGAATTTGTTTCACTCGCTCTGTTTATCTAAGCTGTGATTCAGCCGAAATGGGACTTCGGATATGAATTTCGAGTGGAAGCAGAGCGTTGGCAGCAGCAGCAGGGCCACGTCCTTGACAGCCCTGTTGAATTAATTCCTTCCAAATGGCTGGTTTAAAGAATGAAAAGAGGAGTGTTGAATAAAACCTACTACTGATCTAATGCACCACTATGACGGAGGTCCATTTTTACCCATAATGTCTTGTGAAACCATCCTTTTTTATCCCTGTGACTCATATTGTGTGGAACTGAAGCAGAATGGAGTAGGTGGCCACAGAGAAACCACCCAGGACAGCTCGTCATAGCACTTCAGTTTGATTGACACAGCACTTCTTTTTTCACATCAGACATGGTAAAATGGTATAAAAGTGGCTCTTTTACATAACACTGGACAACTGCATGCCTAACCTCCTTCATTCACCACTGGGCCTCTGTGAATTCGAACTGGAGCAACCTCGACATATCTGTGTTTTGTAATGCAAAAATAAGCAGAATCTGAGGCATGTGCTTGATATGGTAATAGGTCAGGAAAATTGTTTTTTGAGTGTTAGTTTTCCATTTTACCGGGGATATTTGCCAGAATTGGCTTCTTAAATTAGACTCGCTGATGTGCAACATTGGCCACAATGGTCTAACCCGCCCAGATATTTCTAAAAGATTGCTACCATGGCAGACACGATTGAGCAAATGTGTAAACATATCTATCCTATTTTATGGTATATACATATATTGTTCGTGTGAGGCTTTGCTCCATCTTTGTCTTGGCTCTATTACTGAACTGATGAGATGATTTTAAGTAAGTCAGACTTGTGCAGATGTTTGCTGAGCCTTAAACATCACAGCCTAACCACTCTGACCATACTGTTAATACAGAAGTGTGAGGATTAAATATAACACAAGATAACATCTTTTTAATCCCCAGAGGCTAATTTAAATAGCCCCTGTCATGCTACCTACCATGCAGTTTCTCCTCTGCTTCCTTGACCTCATCTCCTACTCAGAACTAAGCTTTCTTAGAGGAGAAAAGCAGCCAAACATCCTCCAGAATTGTGCATTGTGCTGTGTGATTTATGATAGTCTTGGTAGATGTGGCGTAAATGAAAACTTCTGTGACGCTGACATGTTTTCTCACACAGCGGCAGCTCTCTCAGCTGTGCCGAGTGCAGCTTTAAATGTTTAATGGAGAGTCAGGGGATGAGGGGCATCTTCTGTCTCTGTCTGTATAGTGTCTCATTCCCACCTGGCTGAGCTCCAGTGCTCACTGCAGCACAGGCTGCTGTTCTCAAACTTGGCCAGACTATAAAGTTTCTCTGTTACTTGACTCTTGTGCACCTGTGTTTCATTTTCTGGCTTGGCTGTCTTCTTTGCAACCTCAGAGTAGCATGCAGGTCGTTTGACCACTGCCCATCAGCCTGTGTCACGGTCAAAGCCTCAGCAGCAGAGAGAAGCCCTGGCTGTCCTTCAATGGCTCTTTCACTGCCGCTATGTGACAATGCATTTTTTCCATGCCATAAAGCAGATGCTGTATTATAGCAGCACAATACTGGTCCCATCTGAAACTGTTTACCATGTGAAAGGCACACCGGGATCAGGATGCCTACCACTGTGTGGGGCTTTTTGACTTGCCACTCTATAATGAGTACACACTGGAAGGAAAAGGGGCAGGCAGCTTTAACTGGCATTGTGATCACTGCATAGAGAGCGGAAATGCGGTATAAAGTGCTGATCCAGGCTATTCTTCCAAGGCTGGGACCTTTTTTTTTTTACTTAATATAATACAGAGATTACTGTGACATCAAATGAGCCTGTCAGCAGTTACACCCACAGCAGATAAATAAGCAGGAAACTTGCAGTTTAAGAGTTTGTCCACCTTAAAAAAAGATTATCCTCCAAATGATTTAATGCTATAAAAGTGAGTTTAGTGGATCTCTCACACCAGCAGCCCCCCCAACCTGAACTGTGCTGCTTGTTACAGCCGAGGCAGGTGCCCTCTGGATGAGGACACTGATCATTTCAGCCCTCTCTCTCTCTGAAAGTCAACAAATCAAGAACTAAGAAGTGAAGTGAAAACCTCTTGACAACAGAGGCTTAACTGGCAGAGCAGAAAAGCCCTGCAGTTAAATGTTTAGCCTCCTTTGTGTGACTAGTACCTGTCTTCTCTTGTCTTGCTGTTTGTTGTCGGTGAGTTGAAGAGGCTCCCCTTGTTCTGGGTTGTCTGCCCTCGGGGCTTGTTGTATGATGCAGTCACCCCACCCTCCACCCCTTATACAAACAACTAAAACAGTGTTGAACCAACTCCACTGTTGAACTTACTGGTAGTCTGTCAAAAAGGCTCTTAGTCACTAATTGAGCACTCAAGCAGAGAGGGACCTTGAAAGGCCAGAGGTACCCAACCAGACAGACTGGTTGGTCAGTCACCCTCCATAGTCAGACCCTTTCCCACCCCAGACGTGATTTCAGACTCCAGAAGGACTTCCTGCAGACAGGCAGCACTTGGACCTCCTCCTCCACTCAGAGGGCTAATCCTCCCTGACAAGAGCTCTAGTCCTCAGCTGGCCATCAGTCATGTCAAGGACACACCTCTATCATGTCAAGAGCTTGGAGAAATAAGAGCAGCACCACACACATAAAAGCCCAGACGAGGACACGTTTAAGTACATTAACCCAACTCCAGTACAGCTTCAGAAGAAGGATGCCACTATGGGAAATAAGGAACTTACTGTGGGTGTATAAACCAATTGTATAATTTGATTTCTGCCCATGTCACAGGCTGATAGCACTACAGCTGGGTGAATGCGTAGCTGAACGCACTGAGAAAACATTGCCGCTGGCTCTAGGAAAAACATGTTTGAGCAGAGGTTGTTTTTTATATTCAGTAAATATAATTTTTTATTGCATTTTTTTAGCCAAAGAACTGACTGGATCAATGTCAGCCTGCTTGGTTGGTTCACCACTTTGGTCCAGCTGTTTGAGTGCCATAAAGGTTTGTACAGACATACATGGTCCCCAGAGCATGTTAGCATGCATTAGCATTTAGCCCAAAGGACAGCAGTGCACCGCCTCACAGAGCTGCTAGCATGTCTGTAGGCTCTTATATTCTGTTGCACAAAACATGCAAAAGTCATGTATATTATTTTCAATTGATTTTACCTCTATATAGTATTTCAATTAGTTTTAGAGCAGAAAAAGGCCAATTTGTGTCAAGCACTCTGTTGCAATACATCTAATTCCTTTCTATATGCTACACGGCATCTTTGAGAAGAGTTTCTTGCATACAAATTTGGTCTTTTTCTGTCCAATCTGTCCATAAAAGACATCTGGTGTGGATGAGTAAGATAGAAAACACTTTTAAGCATGCTGTCAATACATTCAGCTCGCAAGGAATCCCCTACAGCCAAGTTTTGAATAAAAAATGGTGATCTATTCACCCAAAAAAACATTCCATCACTTTTCTTATTATGCCGCTGTCTATGCTGTCATCTAAGTTATTTCAGCAGTGAGCATCTGTCCCATTTTGTTATATCATTTCCCTGAAGAGTACATGGTGTCTTGTCACAACTGCAGTAATGTTAGTCTTGCTTATCAAAAATGAGGCAGAGGGAACCCAGACCACAGAGACTAATTCAGTGGAAGTTGTGTGAAATCCCTTTAGGTGTTGAATAACTGAGCGTGTAGAACATATAGTAGAGAAATCATATCACCGAGAAAACTCAGGACCAAATGCCATGTATGACGAGGCTGTTGTCTCCAGCAAATCAAGTGAAGACTTTTTCTCGCTGCTTCTTCTCATCGTTGGAGCCAGCTTCTCTGACGTCGTGCATTCATGCAGAGCTTGTCTGTCAGCTTCGTTTTGTTACTAATTTATTCATTTAAGCAGTGGCAGCCACATTCAAAGACAATGGCACACAAGCTCTGAGTTGAATTAACCTCAATAATTATGCAGATTTGGGGGAAGAAAAGCCCAATTGTTACACACTCCTCAAATTCCTGCCCCCTCCTGTGCTTGACATCCAAGTGAATAAATTACTAGACTCAAGAAAATATTCAAACTTCCCTCTTCAGGATCTTCTTGGTACAACTGAGCAGGGAACTATTTTTTAAGAACATTTAGACTGAACCCTCGAAGGTCAGCCATTCGTGTTTGTGTTTGCATTATTGATCATTTACACGTACTTCTCAGCCTATGTCCACCATGAGTGCATTATCCCATGCCAGTAATGCAGGGGATCCATAAACTCAGAACATTTTAAAGGAATCCACTTTGAGCATTTCCAATAAAGACCTGGTTCAAAGTGCTAATGGTTCGTTTGATCAATACATGAGCTTTTCCACTGTAAATACCAAAGTTGGTCGAACACATTTAAAGGAGAATCCATTAAGTGTTCACTTGAATTCAGGAGCCATTTGAGCTGTAATAGTATGTTTATGGATGTTTTCAGCTTCTATTATATGACTCTGATTTAGTCTCGCCATAGACTGTCACTCAGACGATATCTTCCAGCCAACCTCACATGGTTCCCATGCCATATACCCACTATGGCCATCTTTGGTGCATATTTGTCTCATATACATACTACTGCTTAAACCTTTAGGCAATTATTCAATTACCTGATCAACTGAAAGTTAATCACTAATTATTTTGCTAATCAATTAGTCATTTATCTGACAAAAATGCAGTATATTTGCTGGTTCAGCTCCTCAAATGTCTTTGTTTATATACTGATGCAATTCTGATATATTTTAACTATTGCTAGGTGAACAGCACAAGCTCTTTGAAACTGTGATTTGCATTCTTCACTAACAACTGAAATGACTGTTACTATTCATAATACTCAAAGAGAGCATATCAGAACTAAATGCAGCACAGATGCTTCAGTAACAACACCTGGCCACATCTAATCGGTCACAGATGAGATATAATAAGGTTTTGACTGACTGTGAAACACAACAGACTAAAACTACAACAACAGAGGCCCATTTGCATCCTGTACTCAGCTGCTGAAAACAATGGCATCTGTAATTCTGCCTAATGTAGAACTGAGTGGAGATGAAAGCCTCTCTCCAGCAGTGTGCCTGGTACTCAGCCTGTCTCAGATGATGGAGCCCGAGAATAGGAAGCCCAGGGATGTTGCTGTTATTCAGGTATTTCTAAGAATAGGACAGCTCCATTCCATGAAAGTCTCCTCTGTGTTTACACAGCTCATAATTGATTTAATAACTGCGGTAATTTGTGCTGTAATGATGCGGGATCAGTCACTGGGACACGTGTTAGCCTCTAACCACAGTTATTTCCTGCTTCTCTCGGTCTCGTTGTGTGTTTCCTGACCATTGGCTCCTTCAAAATGCTATCGGTTACTCAGACAACCTGTGTCGAGTGTGTGTGTTTTTGTGCGTATTGATGTGTGTTTGGGGATGTATGTGTGGCTGAATTATTGATGCAGTGTAAATCCAATCTGCCTCATGGCAGGTGCGACGTGTGCTGTTTGCTATGTGTGTGTGTGTGTGTGTTTTTGTCTGTGTGTGAGACATTGTCAGGGAGGAGGAAGGAGCAGTGCTGTAATTAAAAGGCAGCACAGTCTGCAGTCCTGCCCACACAGATTCAGCTATAGGCGCACAGGCTAAAGGCTCGGTGTAATTTACATACACACATGACCAGAGTTCACACACATACATACACTGATGCTGCAGGGAAAACTGGCTATCTTTCCTCCTCACTCTTCCCTCCCTTCTCCTCCTTTCAGTCTCAGTTGAGCAGTACAGTTTGTTTTTCTCTTTCTCTCCCTCCCTCTCTCACCCTCCGTCTCTCTTGCTCTTTGTACTCTTTTCTCTCTCACAAACTTCACAATGTGCCACACTCGAGCTGCAGCAGTCTGTTATTGTGCAGCATGCAGACAAGCTGCTAGGAGCCGACCAGTGATATCATCCCATTGTCTCTGTGCTGTCACCTGCACCACGGAGCATGGAGTCCGGGAAGAGAGGGGAGGCACAGAGAGGTGGAAGGAGAAGGGAGGAGAAGAGGCAGGGAGGGGAGTCTTGGGAGGGATGGAGGACTGTGTGGTCTTCCTCCAGTGGGCCAGTTAGAAACACCAACCTCTGCAAAGACACTCGTCTTTTGGGGCAAACAAGCGAGAAGGACAAGCAGTCATCATGTACGTCACCTTGTGTAAACTTCCTTGACAGTGTTCAGTGTCAACTGCAAATTAAACTCTTCCTCCATGTTTAGCGATTGTCTTTTCAAATTCGAGATCATTTACATTTCAATAGCATCACTGTACAGCAGACACTTATAATCATGCCACACTCTGAGCTTCTCTTTTCAGGCACTGTTCCACTAGCTTCTGCTTTGACGGTTTTTTGTTTGCTGTTCAGCTACTGTACATCCACAGGAAATTTAGCTTAAAGGAATAGTTTGACATTTTAGGAAAGGCACTTATTCTCTTTCTTGCTGAGAGTTAGATGAGAAGATTGATACCACCCTCATGCCTTTATGGGAAATATAAAGCCACCACAGCAGGTAAGATAAGTCAGCAGTTGGCTGACAAGGCTTACCTGCTAAGGTAAACTAAACTTAGCTAACTTAGCATAGTACAAAGACTTCAAACAGGGGGAAACAGCTAGCCATGTCCTGCATAAAAAAGCAAATTTTCATGTCAGCTTCCACTTAATACTTCCATTTTGTATGATTTTAACAAACCAGGTGTAACATGTCGATTTGTCAACCTTAGAGGTGCTGGTAGGGGAATTCTGCACCTTTGGACAGAAGCGGGCTCGCTCTCTCCTCCTGCTTCCTGTCTTTTTGTGAAGCTAAGTTAGCTGGCTACTGATGCTAGCTTCATATGCATGCATGTGCACAGATTAAGCAATGTGTTAATTAGTGAGCTTCAGAGGTGGTATTGGACATAAATTTGATTGTGGCAGAATGCCAGGCTGGCTGTTTGTCCCTGTTTCCAGTCTTTATGTTAAGCTAAGTTAGCTGGCTACTAGTCCTAGCTTTAGATTTAGTGTACAGACATGAGAGACGCATCAAAGCTCCCGTCTTAAAAATGGCATTTTTACATCTCTGTTTGTGCATAGATTAAACAAACAATGTGTTAACTAGTGAACTTCAGTGGTGGTGTTGGGCATATTTACTAACTTAGGAGAAAGCTAGGCGAGCTGTTTGCCCCTGCTTCCAGTCTTTATGCTAAGCTAGGCTAATCACCCCCTGATTCTAGCTCTAGGCGTGAAGCGTCATCCAATTGTCAGAAAGACAAGAATCAATATATCCCTATATCTTGAATAGTGTCTTTACAGAGGACAAAAAACAAGAAAGGGGTGATGTATTTGTGACAGAAAACAATAATATTTCAGAGATAAAGCTCTTGGAGCAACAGCGGTGAGTGTGGCGTGACTGATGATGGAACTAGGGTGTAGAAGTACATTATGTTGAATTTTCCTCATGAACCATTATACAGGTAATTTTGCCGTCCCCTCAGTGTTCTTTACCCAGCCTTTATTTGTTTGTTCCAGCCGCTCACCCGGCTGTTATTTGAGCCTTTACAGTATACACACACTGATGCACACTCACACAGGGGATTCACGTTTCAGTGATGTACTCATATGCCAAACAGACACACAACCTCACACTTGCGGACATACAAACACAAACATTTGCGGATTCATGTTGCAGCAATGTACACACTCTTCTCCCTTCCCACAAACACTCACATATTGTTCAGTGCACACACACACACACACACACACACACACACACACACACACACACACACACACACACACACAGAGCAGCTAACTAGCCAACACATCCACCTTCACTGGCCTTCACGTCTGTTCCTCTCATTTGCGCCTGCCTTTGGCAAACTGTCTTTCTCTCCTGTGTTTCACATCTCTCTGTCTCCTTCCCTCTGCATTTTATCTCAGCACCTGCAGCAACATAAATGTGTGTGTCTGTGTGTGTGCGTTAGTGTGTGTTGGTGTACGCATCAGTCTGCTTTATGCAGGCTGATTAAACCCTTCAGCGTTGCCTCCTTCGCCGCCAGCTCAGAACACCTCAACATAACGCCACGTCACTGACACTCCCACCCCGCCAGCTGCCTGTGGCTTGTTTCACATCTATCAAAGTTATTTATATGTATAAGAATGTCTTTATACAGTATCCGTGTCGAAGGAGTGAGCAGAAGTGGCTCTTTTTACTCAGCCTTTGTTTTTTTTGGTTTTTTTTTTTGCTATTGACTCATTGAGCGCAATATGGATTTCACATCAGAGCAGGAGTAGGAGGCGAAAGATCAGATTTGTCCATTTTTGGACTCACTAAAAAGCCCATAATTTTGACTCTGTGCTTATGAAAAAAGCAAAGTGCTGAACATGAAGCATTTGCTGTGAGGCAGGTGTTTCAGGGTATTTCTGCTGGCTTTGGCTTTGTCATCTGTTTTTTCTCAGTACAGGCATGCAGTTGTGCATTTGAAGTGAAGCTTTTATACAGCCTGTAGAAAGCAAAGTCTTTAGATTACATTTCTCTGCTCATTCGGTTCACTGCAGGTTGATGTATTCATGCAATCCCAAGGCCAAAAGATAAATACATGCATAAACATACACATGTTTATGGTTTATATACCTATTGATAGTGTTTTCTTTGATTCTGAAATATCTCACCATTGCCATGAAATCCTTTGCAAACATTTCCTCTCGCAGCAACATGAGGCTGACATTTGTGTTTGTAAATAAAATGTCCTGACAATTGTTGGCTGCATTGCCCTAAGATTTGGCAGTCCTACACACATTGGTTTTCCCTTCAGGAAGAATTGTAATCACTTTATGACTAAATACCTGCAGAATTCAAGATATTCCCACCAGCCTCCACCGTGTTAGTATGCTAACACATGAAACTAAGATTGTACCTGCTCAACATCAACATGCTAGCATTGTGATTGTGAGCATGTTAGCATTTAGCCCCAAACATCGCCGTGCTCAGTCTTTTACTCTGAATACCTGACAGCACTGCAGTCCTGTTCTGACTGTGTTTGTGTTTGTGTGGACACTACACGTGTTTCTGTGGTCTTGGGAGGCTCAGGTTGTGCTGAGGAGACAGGTGGTGTGAGAGATGGACACACAGCATGGGTGAGGATGAGGAAGAGGAGAAGAAGGAGGGCAGAAGAGGAATGTCATTCCCCTCCTGCTGCCACAAACCACACTTCAAAGATGGCTTGTGGGGCCAGGCTCCCTCAGCTGCTGCTGTGGGTCGCTAATAAAACTAATGAAAACCAACGTAAATCAGGAACGACAGTCGAAAGAGCAAACTTAACGGGTTAACGCTTAAATGAAACTGACATCCATTCATCCGGCCATGGGTGCCGTGCAATGTGTCAGTGGGGCAGGTTGTTTGTGCTTATGGCTGCAGTGTTGCCAACAGTAATGAACAGCCTGGATGACGCACCCTGTGCAGCATCGATCGACACTCTCACACAGACGGCGGATGGAAATTGGTCCTGGTGGGGAAGCGAAGGAGGTGCACACATGCCTGCACCTTCTGTGGACACATATGGATGCAGGGATCAGCACACATGTACATACTGAGAGAGGGCGAGGGTGTGTGTTCGTGTGTGCGTGTGTGTGTGTGGGGTAGCCTGTGTTTATTGACTCCTGCGGATGCTCATTGGACCGAGGATGATCTTCTTATTGGTGACAGTATGGAGCATATAGAGGAGGAGGACCAGCTCGGTGGGTCTTTCTCTCTCTTTGCTGCAGAAACCTCTTGGATCCCTTCCACCTCCCCTCATGCTCTCAGCTGGTGCTCTGCAGTTGGAGGCAAGCCCCATATACACACTGTATCAAACCAGGCTGTAGCGCTTCCTCACTTTCTCATTACCACATGAATGGCTGCCATATTGCCATATACTGTATGGCTATTGTTGGCAAGTCACTCAAAGTCATTGGCTCGTACAGCGGCCTAACAATAGCCAAGGCAGGAGCAGTCATGGTGGTGCATATCCTTAAAGGGAACTTCTAGTTTATTTCAACTTGAGCCTTATTTTTGCATTTTTTGCCCGTTGTTTTTATTAGTTATACCGTTGTCCTCATGAAGTAAAGTATTGAAATCTGGGAACGTAATCGCTGCTACAACAAAGGCTGATGGTCAGATGATCAGACTGGTTGTAAATCTGCTTTTCACTTCACGGTTAAAACTCAGCACACTGGAAATATCAGTAATAATCCTTCAGGGAGGCCATGCAACAGAACAAACAAGACAGCAACAGATAATACAAACAAACCTACAGACCTCTGGGAAGCACAGTCAAACAAAAGCAATGCAGATAACAAGCCTTAAAGGAACACTATGGTTCATTCTCTATCGGCTATGGTAAGCAAACAGCAAAGTAACATGACAACAGGAAACGTGAAATTGCATCACATGAACACAGTGTCAGGCTAATTGAGTAAAGTGAAATAAAATGGAAATTTATTCTGATTATCAGGCCGAGAACGAACGGCTCAAACCACAAAAATAAACCCCCGGTTTTAAGTGCTTACGAATGTTACTCAGTCGTGCAAGCTAGATTTACTATACTCAGCAGGTTATTAATCCAAAACAGTTGCACAACAATCAAGAGTAATCCAGGATTTTAAGATTTTTTTCTCAGATCAAAGATTAAGCTATAACTTTGCTTTTATTTGGCCACCCTGAGGGTTTGGTTAAAGACCTGAATGAGTGTCGTTTTGTGCCCTGCTGGGCTTCTTCTTTGCAGTGTTGCTGCTTGCCGACATCTCACTAATGAACATGGTGAGTGCAGTGTTATTATTCATGATAGGACATACGTGCAGACAGAATTATCCCTTAATAATGTACATCACAGAAGCAGAATTGATTCTGCAAACAGTTCAGGGAAAGAAAAAAGAGTCTGGTGCTGCTCCGGCTTCTGTTAAGTTGGACTATTGTGTGTTTCGAATTGTGTCACTCAGGATCTTTCAGTTAAAAAGAAATACGATGCGCGACACCACAGGTCCTTAACCTCAGGGACGGTCTGCTGCCTGTGTGTGGTAAATCTCTCCTTTTCTACGCTTTCTTTGTTTTTTTACTGCGTGCTCTCTGCCTCTCTCTCTCCCTCTGTCCTTTTCTTTTTTCTCTCCATCATCCTCTCTGTTGTCTGTGAGCATGTTAACACTCCAGCCCTGTCAGTGAGCCTCATGGCACCATGGAAACCAGTCACACCATTCTTCACCAGTGTGTCTTTGTGCATGTGTGTGTTTGCAGCAGAGACCGCCTGTGTGTGTGTTTGTATGTGTGTGTGTGTGTGTGTGTGTGTGTTGATGGGCGGGATTAAGGTCTTGTTTAGTTTCAAAAATCTGAGGAGAGGTCGCGGCCGTCCCTGTGGGCCTCTTGCTGTAATTCATGTAAATTCCCTTAAGACCCCGGCCGCTTTGTTGTCCTCATCGTCCTCCCGAGCTGAGTCAGATGCCTGTATCATCAACGCAGCTTGATGCAAAACGTTTTGCCTTTGATACTCAAGCAGATACCTCAAGTTATCATGATAGTCCTGCTATGTGATACCTCTGACACTGTTATTGTGCTTGAATGAGTTCAGCCAGAGTTAACGAGGCTAAAACTGAGACGTGGACGAGGACAAACCCAAGTGATTGCCTGAGGACAGTGCTCCTCTGTCTCATCAGGGTTATTGACGTGGTTTATTACCTGTTGGAGAACAACATTTAAACAATTATGTGACCAGAAAACGTGTCTGGAGCACTCAAACAAAGGAGCGTTGAAAATTACGTATAGGAATGTGTTGGGAAACACAAAAGCAAACATTAAGAAGACTAAATCATCTGTACTTGTCTTTTAATTCTTACTCTGTCAGGAGTGAAGTATTTCACAAGTGCCCCCCCACCCCACCCTGCCTCGATAGCCTTGTGAACCCAGCCCCTCATTCTCTCCCTGAGCCAATCATATTTCACTCCCATTCACATTTCTGAATGGGAAACTCGAAAAAGAGCCCTCGCCACGAACACCCACTGATTGACAAATGCACGCACGCACACAAACACACACACAGATAGCGTGCAGCTCTAGTTAGGAGGGCTTGGTCTAGACCGCAGCATGAACTTTGTTCTGTTAAAAGTTGCCATTGAAATATGCGGTCGCCATTGAAATATTGTTATTCTATTGGTGTTGTGACAAAGAGCAGGGAGGGCGCCGGTCCTATCTCAGTGTGAGTCTGAAGGAGCAATGGGCCGGCGGGGATCGCCCAGTGTCTCTGCTCAACAGAGTCAGTGTGCAGAAATAATGCCCATTAGACTTGGTCAATCACGCCCCTCGCTCAATGAAATATGGCCCTTTCACTCATTTCATACCATAATCCATACACCTCGCCGCTATCCATCATCTCTGTGAAAGATGTCTGCCACTGTGAATGCTTTTATTTATGATCCATTTTTTAAATTAAGGGCGTCTCATGTGGTGACGTCCGATGCTGAGAAAGCTTTACGTGCTGAGTTATGTTTACAAAGACGCCGACTGAAGCAGTTCATTAGTGAATTAAGGTAGAATTCCAGCGCAGAGGTTTCAGGTCTCTTGACCGCCAACGAAGCTCTGATGGTTTCATCACGGTAAGTGGGTGGAAATTAAATACTCGCAGTAGCGTGCAACAATGACCATTGTGAAGCCATTCAGCGTGTCCCACTGGTGCAGACAGAATTCATATGCCTTTGTGGGATTATTAAGTGGCTATTCCCAAACCTGCAAGGAACAGAAGTGGAAACAATTGAGCAGTGGTTTAAGAGGTGCTCACATCTTTTCCTTAAAGGGGCCCTGCGGAGTTTAAAGAAATGAAAGTTTTGTTTATATACAAGTTCGGTGAATTGTTAAGCTCTGATAAATGAATACACTTCCTTCCTCATAAAACAAAGTATTTTTAATCCAGCGTTGTTTACATGCACGTTTAATTGTTTGCAGTCTTCTTCTTCCCTGCCTTTTCTACCGCATTGCTGCATATCTTGGCAAGTTACAGGTAGATCAGTGGAATAGTCTGAAACCAGAAATGTGTATTGTGTAGAAAAACAGCCTTTAAACCTTATAACCTTTAGGTTAAAGTACCAATATAACAATGCAAAAATGCACCATTGCAAGTAAAACTGCAGAAGCGTTTTCAGCAATTTGTACTAATACTGGTTCTGCAGTAAAAGTTAAGTACCTCAGAATTATACTTACAGTGCAGTACATGGCAAAATATACCTTCCACTGCTTCAGCTGAGAGGGAGAAAAGTGTAAAAAGCAATGTTTTTTTTAGATACTGGAGTCTAAGTCATTGTTCAGTGTGACGGACAATGAGCTTTGAGGGTGATTATGTTACATTTTCTGTGCTTTTGTTGTGAGAGGAGCATTATTTAGGGCCGGGCCCAGAGAATAGTGACTCTTTCAAAGGGATAGCTCCTGCCATTGTTGTCCTCTGCAACCATAGCTAACGGACGTCAAAGAGCTTTTTCACATCCATTCTTTTAAAATGGGTTGCAATAATACCGGTGAGGAGTCGGCAATAAATAAGCTTCCCCTCACTGAGTCAACTAGATTAGATTGCATGGGGACATCTGTTGAGTGTAGGTGAGCACTTTCTCTGGCTTCTCACTGTATGGGAAAGGAAGTCCTTAGGACGTGCCTTCAGGCCTTTTCCTTTCTATTCGCTTAGCTTTGCTGGTTTTACTCCACCTCCACCCTCTGTTGAACATCTAGAAAGCTGCACTGACTCGAGCGCAATCAGTGCAGCTGACAGTTATTTTGTGTACACTGGGCCGTTTAATTCAACATGCAGTTACAGTGTCAATTTTGCTTTTATGCTCTGCCAAATTCACATCGCAGGATGTTGTGTTCTGTCATCGCCTCATCCCGCCGACGGTTGCGTCTGATACAAAACAAATAACTTGTTGAATATTTTATGCTGTGTTTTTCGAAGCCACCCGTAAACTTGTGGGTTCTGGTAGCTGTTCATGTGATACCAGGAAATGTTTAACCCCTATTGTAGAGAGACAAAAGGTTGTTTTAATCCCACTGTGAGAGGGAAGGGAGGGTCAGGGGAGGGACGTGAGAGGAGGGGAGGAGGGGTGGTGGGGTGTGATGGAGGGGGTGGGGGCGGTTTTGTGAGGGAATCAGCTCGTCTCTCTTTACTGTCACTCAGTCACAGCACACACGTCGAGGAATACGCAACCACTGGGATTATGACAGCTGAGTTATGCTCTCGCACAGCGGATGCACACACTGAGGGGACGTATTGACACATACAGAGACAAAAGGTGATGTATTCTCTCTGTTATTAATGAGTGCTTCATTCCACCTGTTGTGGAGAAAGTTCAGCTTGTGATGCTCTTGGTGATCTGCAGGTCCGCAGTCCAACCTCTTGCATGATTTGATTAATCGATTAGTCACCTTCTATTTAAGAGAAAGGCTAAATATTTAATGTACAGGCCTCTCAAACATGAAGATTCACTGCTCTCCTTTCTTTTATTTTATTGTGCTCAACATATTTTTGGGTTATAGACCGCTGGTCATGGAAAACATGATGTTACCTTGAGCTGTCAGGTCTGTTTTCTCTGTTGATCATAGACTAAAAGAAAATCGATTAGAAATTAAACAAATAGCTGATTTAATTGCCATAACATTTTATTAGCAACTATTTTGATAACTGATTCATCGTTTCAGTCATTTTTCGAGCAGAATTATTAAATATTCCCCAGTTCAAGATTCTCAGTTGTGAAAATTTGCTGCTTTTCTTTCTCTTATGTGACAGCCAGTTGTATCTGAAGATGTTCCCTTGGGCCTAAGGAAATTTTTCACAATTTCTTTACATTCTGTACACAAAACAATGAATCGGTTAATCAAGATTCTGCAGATTAATCAATAAGGAAAACAATCATCAGTTCCACATGATGATTCCCAAAATATCTGCTAAAACATCAAATCCACTTGTTTTTGTCTTCTGATTGCAGCCTGTGGCAAACTGACAGGTGAGCATGTTTCTTGCAGTGTGGCAAAAATTTTGGGAGCTCTGTTTTTCTGCAGTGGGACGTCCATAAAAGATTGTTTCCTCTAACAATCAGCTGTGTTATTAACATTTTCATGGATGGTTTGCACTTTTCCAGCACTCACATATCAACACATTATCTCTTTTTCCGCTGTTTATTCTGCTGAATCTTGTCTTCGGTGTAATGGCACGAGAGCTCGTCTCTCACTCTGCGAGCCGTGTCCCCTAATGTAAATTCATCATTGGGGAAGAGGATCCGGCTCTAATTATTTCTCCCCTCTTTGGCGGTAATGATGCTACATCAGGAGAGTGGTGTCGTCTGCAGCCACTCTCTGCCTCTCATCAGGCAACTAAAATTAAACCCACAGGCCGCTATGTTGGTGCTGAGCCCCCTTCTTCAGTCTGAGGACACACACACACACACACACACACACACACACACACACACATCAAAACAACACAGCCTAGAGGAGAAAATCAACAGACTCTCATTAGAGAAACGTGTGACACCTCACTACCTGGCATTATCTGCAGTGAGCTTGTTGAATCTGCAGACATCCGTGTGACAAATGACAACCAATTTATAATGAATCAATGTGTGTATGTATACTGTCTGTATGTGTTATTAGATCTCTGCTTTTGGGGTTGCGATATCACTTCAATTTCCTTTAAAGCAGTTATACTGTTGTACTCGAATGAAATGTAGAGCAACATTAATCATTTATGATGCACTTTTGCAGCATTTTTTGGCCACATGGGGGCAGCACCACAGGCTACATTGATATATTTCCACCTTTTAAAGCTGATATGGCTCACTGCTTGGTAATCTGTAACTGCTGCAGACATGGAGCAACATTTAGCATTTGTTTGTGTTTCTAATGCACTGACTCCTGAGGGAAATATGTTTCACTATGTTCACCAGCTAACTTTGTGTGCCTGACATTTGGTGGTGAGCCGGTAGTGTACGGTGGATTTATTGGACCTTTTTTTGCTGAAAAGTGCTGCCTGCTGCTGGAAACGACTCTGATGTGAGAGGTTATAAAACCAAAACAGTGAGTTTAAGGACACTAAAAACTCTTAGCAGAGCTGAGAGGAAGTGCAGAGTCTCTGTGGGTTCATCACTATGAATTGTTTCAGGGTGATTATAACACACATTTCCTTCGTGTGTTTACTGTTACCTGTGGCGATTTCTCCTTGTAAAGTGCTGCTGCGCGATCTGTCTTCATGAAAGATTCAGCCCTCAGTTTTGTCTGTCAGCACTCGTGGCACAAGAGCTATCCCAGAGGTACTGAGGGCACCGTGCGTCTCTTGCTGTGAGGTTTTTTGTAGTCCTGCTCGCTGTCAACTGTCGGCATCCGATCTTTTAGCTATTTTCAGTCTCCGTCCCCCTTCTTATCACCATGGCAGCCGAGCTGGACTGAGCCCGGCTGGACTCTGTGGTGTCTGAGGGCAGAGGTGGGGTGGCGGGACGGCTGGCTCGGTGTCATAGGGGGAGGCCTCTTTTGATGGGATCAGCCCTCAGCTCATTCAAACAGGATGTGGAAAGGTCATTTTGTTGTTGTTTTATTCATAGATCCCGCCTGTAATCAGATGTTTCACTGATATCTTGCAAATGCACAATGAAGCAGAAATTACGAGCTTTGTCCTGCAGTTGAACAAGATGAACTGTAGTTCTGTGGTACGGCATGGTGTCAGCACAGGTGTCAGCAATAATACGATGTGATGCTGTGAGTGAATAGCCTGTACAGAATGTCAGCGCCTTTTAAAAACTGGGTCAGGATCCTTTCAAATTCAGGCCCTAGCGTTCTCAAATATGTTATTGATCACACCTTGGTGCTGAGGCTTTCTGAATGTTTGAATTGCACAAAAGGTTGAGGAAACACGAAGCATGAAGAAACACCTCAAATGTTTTTTAGACAAGCCCGCGGCGCTCCGATGCTGCGGAGTCGAGTCTCGTGTGCCGAGACAAAATGGTGATCTTGAGAAAACAATGGAAGACACCACATCTGTTATTTGTGTGACACAGAATTAATGTAAACTTATAGTTTACAATTGTATCTGTGCGGTGTTGCAGAGAGCGGCGGCACTCAGTGGGGCTTCCACATTCTTATTTGGAGAGCAGACTGAAGTCGATAAGCCTTTGCTTGAAGTAAATTGGATTGGCTTCTTCAATCTTTTTGCCGATCGATTCCAGAAGGTGCGTCTGTGTTCATTGTGGCAGCGTTTTAGGAGAGGAGAGGTTTGAGCATGAAAGAAAGGAGGAATGGACTGAATAGGAAGGTAGAAAAGAGAGTAAACATAATGCAAAGAGATTAGGAGAGACAAAAAAGGACAGTTTAGCTGAGGACAGGACATCTGAGCCTTTTCTGGGCTGTGACCCCATGTGGAGATCCCACATCGTCACAGCAAGGGGACGCCAACTCATGACATGTCAAACTATGTGGAGCACTTTGTACTTTATATATCAAGACACATCTTCATATCATCTCCCACGACTGTCTGCATGGGGGCTCCTGACCTTGAGGCTGAAAAACTCTGAGATAGAAGAAGAGAGAAGATGAAGGGAGATGAAATATAAAGCTTAGACATGACAGTATAAGGAGGAAGTCAGAAGAGGAGGACAGGTGATGTGAGGAGAGGAGGAGATGATGGAGGACAAGATCAAAGAAAATGATAGAATAGAACTGAAAAAGTCATGATGTTGTCATGAGAAACACACTTTGGTGCTTTGCTTCAATCTCAAAAATGTTATTAAAATATGTAGAGATGAACATCCGTGAATTATCTCCCACAACTCTTGATGATATTATAAAAAAAGAAAAGAGGACATGAGAGTCAGGGAGAAGGCAGGAGAGGAGGAAATGTGAGGAGGTGATTAGAGAGGAAGGAGAAGGATGGGATGGATCAGAACAGGACACCTAAGCCTGTTCTGGCCCATGTTTAGATTCTCATAATGAGTTCTCACTGAAGAAGGGAGGAGAGGACAGGAAAGGGGAGAACCAGGCAGGAAAGCAAAGGAGGACAGAGAGGAGAGCTAATGTGATGTGATGATTAGAGATAAAAGAAAAGGTCGAGAGAAGCTAGGGTGTAAATTTGTCACGCGAGAGAAGCTTTCGGTTTTCATGAGAAATTGCGATTTATTTCTAAAAAGAATTGCATGGATACCACGTCTGTTGAGGTGGAAGAAGAAAAGTGGACGGGTTTTGGTGAGTTGGAAAGCAGGAGATAACCCAGGAGGAGTGAGGAGAGGAAGGGTAAACGGAGACAGTACTGAAGGCAGAAAGGGAGACGAGGTGAGAAGAGGATCAGAGGAGAGGAGTGAGGACAGTAGGTGATAGGAGAAGGAAGGAAAAGCAGGAGCGCCGAGAAGATGAGACAGAGAGATCAGGGAGCTGAAACAAGACAAGAGGAGAGACGAGGGGAGGAGACGTGCCTCTCCTCCTGCTCTCAGCCACAGGCCCCTGTGTCTATCAGTTTGGATTACACACTCCTGCCTCGAAAAATCCGTGTTCACACTTTGGTTTACACAGCTTGGATGTTTGCTTTCTTTTCACCTCCAAAACGTGTCACAGTTGGGAGTGTTTTAAGTGCATTTGCGAAGAGTCAACACGCTCACGGATGATTATGCATGAAAAAAAAAAAAATCTCTCCTTTCACAAGTGTTTGATGAGAAGCAGAGATTTCGCGTCGGATCATCCTGGTGTGTAATCTGTGGTGTGACTGTGACAGAGCAGGAGACGTCCAATATGAAAAGGATTTCAGCAGATTATAATAAACCAAACACGGAGTAGCAGACCCAGTTTGTAGACAAACTGATCTACTGGATGTTGGAAAATATGCACGCTGCAGCTGTGCAAAACTTATTAAGAAAAATGGGCTTTTCCTTTCTGGTGGGTTCAAAGTTCTGTGTGTTTTCCAGAAGGAGAGAGCAGAGAAATCTACATTATGACAGCTGAAGTTTGTTATTCTCTTCCATTTTTGTTTAACCAGTTTGAAGAAAACCACTGAAGAAGAAGAAGAAGAGGAAGCAGACAAGTGACCAGGGAGGAGGAGGAGAGAGGGGACTCTGGTTGCTCGGGTGAGTTGGAAACATTTCTGTCAGACTTTGAATCCATTTTTCCATTTTTTTTTCTTATCCCATCATCTCCAGCATCTTTTTCCAAAACTGCGTGAACTCTCGGCCTTTCGGAATCAAACGCTCTCGTTCTTCCCGTCCCGTCGGACGTGAACGCGCACAGCTGTCAGTCTGTTGGCCATGCCAGGCAGGACTCCCGTCCAAATATCTTCATGTATGATCCTGCCAGTGAATGCATTAATATTAACAGTCTCTGTAGAGCGACGTCCCCAGTCGACGTCCCGACCTTTCCACCGTTACGACTCTTTTCCTCGCTCTCAGTTGTGATGCCTGCTCTTTTATTCGAGCTGTAAGGCAAAGGTCGCCGCTCGCTGGACTGGCATTTGTCCACCAACAAAGTGTGTTTTTGTGTCGGCATCCATTTTGGCAACGAGGTTTGGCAGCGAACGCACAAAAAAAAAAAAAACAACTCTGTGTCCACTGTCCAACTGTCTGTTTGATGCATATGGTTGTCAAGGTAACACACTCTCATCCTCGCCCACTGCTGTGATGGTGGGCGTCAACACTCACAAATCACAAAATAGCACTTAAGCCCAAATTGTGCTCCTCTCTTATTGACACATAATGTGTCGTAATGGAGCTCGCAGAGGTAGAAAAGTTCCCTAATGGCAGTTGCACAATTAAGAGCTAAAGTAGCTCCCTTAAGCACGAGGTCTCGACGTGCATTAGAGCCCGGAGAATTGACTCTCTCAAGTGTGCCTGTGATTCAGGGGGGAGTTGATCTAATGCTCTGTGAGTGGAGGTGACATGGAGAGATGTGTGTCCGCCGCCCGGGTGAGTGCGAAGGAAGGATCCCACCTCGCGGCACGCCGAGCGGGGCAGGGGACACCGCGCTCACAGCCGAGTGGAGAGTTAAGGGACTCTGACGGCTCGGAGCTCGTCCGCCTCTGCTGTTGGTGCTACTCTTGTTTTATTTTTGGCCTCGCTCGCTCTCAGTTTATGTGCCTATTTCGGTCTTTTCGCTTCGCCTCTGCCTCAGACCGTTAGTCTCTGGATCTCATTCATTCTTTCCGTCTCTCTCCTGTCATCTCGCTGCGGCCGGCGCCGGCCGTTGTTGTGAAGGTGTGCTGCAGGCCAGAGAGGCTGAGTAGACAGTTTTCAATGGCCGAGTCATAGAGGGCCACACTTAGGAGCTGCCGACTGAATTTGTGGTTTGAAACACAGTGAGGCGTGAAGCGTCCATTGTGAGCAGCAGCATTCAGGTCCCAGGCCCTTCAATGGAAGGCTGCAGAGGTTTCTGTTGACGTCCATAGTGTTGTCTTTCACTGGTTTCTGTCACGTGGCCATCAGGGAGTTTGGTGTTATTGTTTGTGTGTGTGTTTTAATGCAAAGTGGGGGAGGATGGGGAAATGATCAGCCAATCAGAGCTTTACCTCTGCAGATGATATTGTTAACTCTACATGAGTGTTGCTTTTGACTGTGAATCTATGAGACAGAATTATATAATCCAGTGTCTTCATAGGCGGTGCAGTCACAAAGTATTTGTGAGCTGATGCATTCTCCAGTCCAACGCGCTTTAAAATGAAAATGCGACTATGAGGTTTAAGTGCTGACTCTCAGTTTTGTAGGGGCATTTGCACCCCTACTGTGTGCGTATTGCATAATGGATGAACTCTAGGACAGTTTCCAGAGCCCCAGTTTCAGCAGAGTGCTGCAACACAGAGACGGCAGGAGTTTTATGGCCAAACTATTGATTGTCCAAATCTGTCATTTGAGGGCCAGCTCATTGTGTGTTGCACTTACCGAAGACCAGACTGAAGGCAAAAAGCCCCTCAAACAAGCGACAAGTGCAGATGGCTGCAGTACAGGCCTGGCAGACTAACACCAGGGAACATGCCAACCGTCTACTGATAGATGTAGAGTCCAGCCAGCCATTTTCTGAAAAGGATTTGCAACTAGAGATATTTTAAAGGAAAAAATGGCCCAGAAGAAAACCATGAGGCCAACCATGAAGTGAAAGTCCAGCTGGGGATCTTTGCTTGTTGTGTGTCATTTCCCTTCTCTCTACCCCTTATTTCCTGTTTTCTACTGTCAAAATGCTTATAAAGAAAAGAAATACCCCCAAAACACTACAAAAGTACTTAAAAATCACTTAATAGTCATGTTTTTTATTTCAAATCCAATGTGCTGGAGCTCACAGCCATAAAAAACGTGGCTCATCTTAATGCTCTCTGGCTGCACTATGCAGAATAAACGACTTCAGCTACTGTCTGTACTTACTTTTAAACAGACTGGACGGTGACCCGCTGACTCGCTCACAAAGAACCTCCTTTCCTTAAATGCCAGTGTACACAAACTGTCGTCGTCTACTCTGAAGCAGCAGCTTTCTCACATGTGGTTAGAAAGCAGCGATATTACGCAGCGGCGGTTCTGAGATCAGACAAGCTGCGGATGAGTAGAGGGATCCATGCACGCACAGAGGGCCCCTGGGCTGCTCCCAGCGCACGTCGTTTCAGATGAACGCGTCGAGATATTTCTTAGGTGTCTCTTTGATACGAGCCTGACAATTCTCCGACGGTTCTCTGTGTCAACACTCCTGTCTGCGCGTGTTGCGAGTAAGAGCTGCTGTTTGTGAGAAAGAAGCCGTGTGTGGATGTGTGTGTGGACGGATATTACTCACTTTGTGGGGACATATATCTCTTAACATGGTCGCATTGTGAGGACCTTTCTTATCAGGACAATAAGTAAGACATAACATAAATCATTAAATTTTAGGGTGAAGATGCGGGTTAAGGTTGAGGTCAGGCTTAGGCAAATAGTGGTTTTGCTCATTATGTCTCCAGGAAATGAATGTAAGTCAATGTAATGACCCAAAAGTGATGGAGACCAAACTGTGTGTGTGAGAAGCAGAGACAGGGAGGTGCAGAGAGACACAGCTAAAGTGTCAGGAAGAAGGACATGAATAAACAAAAGGATGAATAGATGGATACAAAGACAGTGAGGGAGAGAAAGAGGCTGCGTGATGTGAAAGTGGTTGGTGAGGCCCCTCCTGAGGGGCTTCTTCTCTCCTTCCTCGTCTTCCAGGCTTGTGGAGAAACTCGGCTTCATGCACACTGACTCACAAACTGCTCAGCAGACGGGCCTGGAGAGTCTGCGTTCTATATCTTGCTCTGCCTCTCCATTTATTTTTCATCCCACAGCTCCTTTCACCTTCCTTCACCTGCACAAACCTTCCTCGAGGCCTCGTTCCACCTTCACCACTCATCCTCTATTTGCAATTATCTGGTCTAGATTTTCCTCACTGACACTGACTGAATGCATGCGTATTCATTCCTCTGTATTTATTTGTCTATAATCCAATGCAGCAAGTTAGTTCTTACAGTATTACAGTTTAACTTTTTATCCAGCCGTTGCGGCCAGTCAGCTTATTTCAGTTTGTTGTTACTCTCTGAGAGTACCTTGTTCAACATTTGGGGAAATACGCTTATGGGCTTTCTTGCTGATGGATGAGATGGCTGACATCACTCTTATGTCTGCATGCTAAATATAAAGCTAAAGCCAGCGGCTAGTTAGCTTAGCTTAGCATAAAGACTGGAAACAGGAAACAGCTAGCCAGGCTCTGTCTAAGGAACAGTACCAGCATGTTACTCAGAGAGGAACATGTTATATCTTGGTTAGTTTGACAGTGAGTTGTATGCTGGATTTCTGGGACAGAACCAGGCTCGCTGTGTCCCCCTGCAGCCAGCGAAGCTCAGCTGTCCTCCGCTAATCATCTCCTCGCTCTGGCTCCATATTTTCCATTCAAAGACGAGAGTGGTATCAATCTGCTCATCTAACTCTCTGCAAGAAAGCCAGTGAGCGTACTCCCCCAAATGTTGAACTGTTCCTTTAATGGAGCCATCCACTTCCTGCCTCCAAGATGTTGTTGCTGGTTTAAGATTTTCTCAAGGAACTGGATTTCTCACTTGAGCTACAGAGAAAAAGATGTTCAGACAGAATACTTGAACAGCCTTAGAGGACGGAGCATGTAGTCTGTTCTCCCTTAGTGCTTCTGCTCTTTGTTTAGACAGAAAGATCGTAGAGGAAATAGAGCCCAGGTTATCGTGGCCCTCCTTATGGTTCAAAATCCTAACCAGTCAACTACCTTAATGTTCCTTTTTTTAGCTCACTTTAAATTGTACAAGCCAAATATTTTATCTCAAAGAACAGAATTATTGTCTCTGCGTGATGAAACATCTTTTTCTTTCATCTTTTTTTTTTACTTGGTACACCTCTGAATCCTTCTTCACACTGTTTATGAACGCCAGAGGTCTGTTTAGTCTGATTCCAAGTATCGACGTAGCTTCAGGACAGAGAGGATTGTCCTCACACGTCATAAGCTGGTGGGATCTATCTGTTTGGAAAGGCCTCTAAGAAACAAAATGATTTATGTGGCTGTTAGGCGTGGGTCCTGGTCCAAGGCCAAGTCTATCTGCTCATCAATATAAACAGCCTGCTCCCCAGGTGTTGTGGTGGAATACAAATGGCTGAATTTAGATGTAACCCCTCGCTCACCTGCATCTCAACCAATTCTAATGAGAAATCTCTCTCAGTACCTGCTGAAAAGGAGAGAGGGGAAAGAAATGGGATGAATACGAGACGTGAAAGCGCACTGAAATAGCAAGCTATATACAGACTTATGTGATTGAATTTTTGTTGCTTGGTAAATTACATCGAGTCTCTGTCTAAAAATATTTGTTTTTCTGCAGACAGATTTTATTTCATAGAATTTTGTGCATTCATGATTACATTTTCTGGAAGCTGAATCCAGTATAAAATCCTTCCCTCATATATATTAGCATTAGTAAATGAGCAAATTTGAGCCCTACTAATGAATGACCAAGTGTATACCTGTGTTTGAAACACACAGTTTAATGTGCTTCATGTAGGTGACCATAAAATGCATTTGTTCATTCTTTATGAGTTGACAGTGGAGGGTGAGGTGGTTCCAGCAGCGATGCCGTACCATTATCTGTTAAGGCAGCAATTCATTCATCTGTCATGTTTGACCCTGGGGCCACAAACACACTGAAACACCCCTGGTGTCCTTCAGCGGAGGCGAGTCACACACACCTTATCCACCTCCTGGCAGCAGCCTTTCACTGCACCTGCACTGAGAGATAGAAGCAGTCAGAAAAGCCTCTCCCAGCCATTATCCAACACTCAGCAGACACTTCTCATGCATTAGCGACCGGTCTCATGCCGTCAAACACAGACACAGGACAGAGGCTGTTAGCGGAAGCCGGGCGGACTGTTAGTGTTAAATTGGAGCAGTGTTTCCTCCGGAATCACCGTTTGACAAATGAGGGCTGATGGAGCAGTTCTTGTCGGGGCCATTATTTCTGATGGGGCCAGACGATCTGTAAGGATGGAGCGCTGTTTGTCTGAGCTGTGACGCCCTCTGGGTAAAACACCAAACCCACTGGAAACACTCTCAAACTCTCTAAGTGATGAATGTAATG
The DNA here is from genome assembly GCF_051107435.1 of Chaetodon auriga. Taxonomy (NCBI): domain Eukaryota; kingdom Metazoa; phylum Chordata; class Actinopteri; order Chaetodontiformes; family Chaetodontidae; genus Chaetodon; species Chaetodon auriga. The sequence goes on along the minus strand of NC_135079.1, from coordinate 8,525,710 downwards.
GGGAAAATCTCTAAGCTGTAGCACTAGGAAGCGTCTTTTAAGTTTTGAGTCTCTGGTGAGTTTCGATGTCACGTCTTCAACTTGCACAGAGAGAGTTTTACAGCACATAAAGGGACTTCCTTTATGAGAAAGCTAAGTCCTACATTAGTATCATTATTGCTCATTAGCCAACATTTCAGTCATCCAGACCCAAGAGACAGATAGAAACATGTTCACACTAAGCCTTGGTGAAGCGCCAACAGTCACCATCAGTCAGTCACCACCAGGGGCTTTCCCTTGTATTCTTTAATCTTCACAATTCTTTCTTTAATTTCACAAAAAGCAGGGCTTCGCATAAAATGGGGTCACCCAATTACTTGCCGACAAAAAAAAAATCTTCCATTCGCTTAAGGGAGATGTTATCTCTCTCCCTGTTGTTTCTTTTTTTGGTAAAATATCACAAGTTTCTCAGCCTCGGAACTTAATTAGATCAAATTCCATCAAAAGTCTTTGAATGGGGAAGATTTAAAAGGAAATTTCACAGCGCCACTCTTCAGTTCGCATACAGTCAGAGGAGTTGACTCAGGGCTATCTTTGATGAATTGTTCGCTTCCCCTGAGCTGTTTGTTGAGTTTAGCATATGAAAACCTGACTCGTGAAATAGAGTGGCCATAGCTCAAGCCAATGTAATCAAAGCTCATTCAGACTTGGCTGAAAGAGAGTGTTCGGATCAGTGCGGCTGGCACACACATTATTTTCACATTAAGCAGCATTTCTGCATGTGTGGTGTGAGTTTTGGTGAATTATGTGGATTATGTTCTGTGTGGTTCAGGTTTCATACACTAACAGGCTGGAGAAAAGGCATTTGTCTAGTTTAACAGCAAGTACTGTGACGCTGCTTCTGCAGGAAGAGAGCGACTCTGCAAGTGATGGAGATATCTCAAATATTAAATCAAGTGAAAGTGTAACGCCGTACTTTTATTGATTTTGATGATACCTGTAGATTAACCGTTAAATCAAGCAAAAAACCCCAAACATTTGTTGGTTCCAGCTTTGCAAACATGGAGATTTGTGGCTTTTGTCTGTTTCTGTGTTAATATTGTCATTTTGCATTTGCACAAAACTTCTTTTTTTCAGGATGACAAATAAAATTAAGTCAAAAGTAACATGAAATCATAAACTACACTAAAAGGAATTGCAATTTATGTTGAGGAATAAAAACGTAATCATAGAACGAGTCCAGTTCAACAGCAACCGCTCTCACTGCTCCTGCATGTAGAGGTCTAATAGACAAAAGATCGAGCTATCTCCAAATGTCATGTCGAAATAGTGCAGAAGTTATTAGTCAATGAATAAATCATCAGTTTACAGATGCTTATCTCTAACAATGTGGCTAATTATTATTAATCGTTTTGAGTCATTCGTCCAGTTTCTCAAATGCAAAAATGTGCTGCTTTTCTCTTTTCTGCAACGTGCTAATTTGTCAGTCATAACTGTGCTAAAAAATATATGTTTGCAACTTTCTCCTCTTAAAAAAAAAACTAGATAAAAATTGGTCATTGAAAGCAAAACAAACACAAGTCAACAAATACAAATTAAACAATGGCGTGAAAGATTGATTACTGTTTTGATGCAGTCTGCGTGCATGCTTCTGATTGATAAATTGGCATCGTCTGCTGCCCCAAAATATCTCTTCTTCAGCTGTTTCTCTGCTTGACTTGTTGCAGATCTTACATAATAACTCGTAGATCCTGTGTTGAGTCTTGATGAGAATAAAATGTATTTTTCAGAGCTTGTTTACCATTTTGAACGCGTTAACTCCTGATTGTGTCTTTCATTAAAAAAAGACCATGATTTGATTTTCTCACACTTTGAAAGGACTATTGTTTGTGTCCTCTATGTCTGAAATTGGATGGTGAGTCCTTTTAGAGAGCAGCGAAGGGGAAATGATTTGTATTCACCTGCCGTATCTGAATAGAGCTGAGGAGGGGCTGAGAGAGAGAGAGTGAGAGCGAGGGGGCAACTACATAGTGCTTCCTTTATGTGATAATGGATTGCTCTGACATTCACACACATTGTGCTGTGGTGTGTCTATCAGTCAATACTCTCTAACTCGTGGGATGAATGGCAAATTTTAAACAGATGCCATTAAAGAACTGTCTTGCAGTGACACAACAGGTGACAGATTTATGCATTGCATGTGTCTTTTACCTCAAACCAGCAGGATGAATATCAGGGTGATTATTCTGCACTAACACATGCAACATTTGTGACTTACCATCATTCGCTCCTGCAAATCTTTCTCATTTTCTTTCTTTCTTTCTTTCTTTCTTTTTTTTTTTGGTGGAACTGCACTCTCTTTTATTGGCCCGGCTGGGCAACTGGATTCTTCTGTCAGCCACACAAAAGAGACAAAGTGGAACCGGGGACGGGCAGTAATGAGCAACTCCTCTTACAGTGTTACATATAGACCGGCCACGGTGTGGGGAAGCCTTCTGGAGACAATGGAGGGTTTTGAGAGGTCTGGAGCCCTCTGAAGCCCTTCTTTGATTGAGTTTCCTGGCACTGGGTTCCAGTGTTGGGGCTGATTGTGGAGTGGGAGCTGTGGGTTCAGGGAGGGGGTGAGGACCCTCCTCTGCGCTGACCTTTCACAGACACAGGTGGGGTGGAGTGGAAGGGACTGGAGGAGGAGGAGGAGGAGGAGGAGGGGAGCGGCAGGAGAGGCCTATTGTAGCGCTCTGTGAATGTAGAGGTGCCACTCAATAACACTAGACCTCGCAGCCTCCGTCCACCTGCCAGGGATTTTCTCACCGCTACTTTATCGCTGGCACATTACATGTTCTGGTAACAGAGTGTTCCAGCGGACGGTTCGTGTTCAGGCTTTGTTTTCTGATGTTGTCGGTAGATTTTGCAAGCCAGCCTCATGCACAGTTTGCTCCTTTTTAGCCATGCTAATGGCTGTGGAGATGGCACTGTCAGTCTGTTGTTGTTGGTTAGTGCAGACTGAAATATCTCAACAAAAAGTGAAAATTCAGTGCAGACATTGATGGTCCCCAGAGGACTAAACTTACTGACTTTTCCATTAACGCCACCAACAATTTCTCATTTTCGGCTTTTAGTGAAATATTCTGACACCTGAAAGATGCCACGAAATTTGGTACAGATATCCATGTTTCCGGAACGATAAATCCTAAACACTTTGATGATCCCCTGACTATCCTCTAGGGCCACCATGAGATGTCTCAATAACTTGCTAGCATGCTAACATGCTAAAATGCCAAACACAGTATAAACATTATCCCTGCTAGAACATCGGCATGTTAGCATTTTCAGTGTTAGCATACTAGCATGCTGTTAGCCTTGCAGTATTGCTAGCATTGGCTTCCAGCATATTTTAGATCTCTATTCCTTCTTATTGGTACCTTTTTAAAGACACTCTGTGATTAAAAGGTCTTTTTCTTTCATCTCAATGCCTCAGAAACCCTTTCCCTTTGAATGAATCCCACCCTGCTGTTTAGCCTGATTATGAGCACCCACATGGCCTCAGGACACAGAAGATTGTCCTCAATAAGACTACACCTCGCTGCCTCTGTCCACCTGCTACTTTCTCGCTGGCAAATTACATGTTCTGGTAACACACAGTGGTAACAGATTGTTCCAGCGCAGTCAGCGTCCACGCTTTGTTATCTGATGTTGTCGGCAGATTTTGAGAGACTGAATGGTACCATACAAAGCGCAGACAGGTTTAAATGACCCATCGCTGCCTGGATGCCTGTACTGTATCAGCACAATTCAAATTCCACCAGAAGAGTGTTTATTATACAGTAGTGCTTTTCTAGAAAGGCCTGGTTGCTTTAACTGTTGACTCTGAGCAATCATATATAGACACTGTTTGTCTTTGTTGCTTTGGCTGACACTGGCAGGAGTTCATTTGCTACAAAACATCACCACTTTCTGTGCATTTGAGGCGCACATTTCCTCCACTGCCTTTCTCACACGCTCTTTTTGTTGCACCCCTAAGCTTAAAGTAAACTCCACATATTGGCCCCATCTTGAGAGACCCTTCACATGTGGAGAAAGCCATCCGGTGTGGACACGGTGGCAAACTGAGATTCTAATCATAGCTCTTTTGTTGAGCTCAGAGGAGGTTGAGATGTTTTTTAGGGCAGAGCAGATGTCAAGCGTACAGTCTCTCTCCAAGGTTACTTATGAGATGACAAATGGGTCTGGGCCTCTTTGTCCCTTTTTTTTCCCACATGTCTGCGTTTGATGAGAGGGTTGACATCTTTTTGTCAGCATAGAGATCTGAAATCAGGAGGGGATTGCCATGGATACAGAGAGCCTTGTTGGAGTGCTGCTCAGAGTGGCTCTGGTCTGCTGGAAAGTGTATGGAGTGTCCCTATATTTAGCTATAAAACATTTTCCTGCATTTGCTGAGCTATGAGGCTCGTGGATTATATCGTATAACTATAATAACAGTATTTGTCTCTGATTTCACGTATGCATGGGTCTGTCTGTCTGCTGTCTCAAAGGATTTGCTTGCCTTCCCACAGCAGATTGGTTTTATGTTGATTACTTTCTCAAAGCTGTTATGTTTCTGTAGCTAAAGTGTGTCTTGACGTTGTGTGCCGAGGATTTTGAGAGTCCTTTAAGCTATTCAGGATGCCAGTCAGAATGCATTCCTCCCACTCCCCTGCATTTGCTCATGATAATGACCCTCTGCTCAGCATATGAATGGCCTCACCCATAACACACTCATAGTGCAGGCCAAGGCTCCATCTTTAATATCCGACATCCTGCACTGACCCATAGACTCTGGGAGCTCACATAAACAAGGAGGATGCATACGCAAATGAGTGCAAACGAGTGGGGATTCATATATACATGAGCAGGACTGCCTGGCGATATTGAAACAGCCTCTTTTAAGGAGTAATTACAGTGTGGGGATTAGCTATCAAATAAAGGTCAAGTTCAGATCCACAGTTACTCGTTCAGCTTGGTGCTGCTTCCCCTCCTGATCTCATTTTAATGAATGCTTTTTAAAAGTGTCTCCACTCTCTTAATTCTTCAGTAATGAGCTACTGTACAAGTCAGGTGTCAGACAAGTGTACCAGTGCACTTTGGGAACTTAACTTTTGCCATTGCTACTTTATTAACTAATGATTTATGGCTTTTGCTACATTGTGAGGCTGTGAACAGATCGAAAGACCTCTAATCTGCCACCAGCAATTACCCCAAGGGGTAAGAGAGGGCCTCATACACCCATCCAATCACAAGAACGCTCTCAGAGGGAGCGCTGGTATAATGTGAGGACGTGACTCACCAGCTATATGTCATATTTAGCCGGTCTGCAATGATGAGATGAAAGTAAAACGCCTTTCGGTTCCATTCAGGTTGAACAGGCAGGGATTTCCTCCTTAACACAGCCGTCCCATCTAGTGGTGCTGCATCCATCTGCATGCTAAAGAGGAGCCTCCTCTCAGAAGTGCCGGCGCCGGCAGTGATTAGCATTTGGGCAGAGGGGACAGAGAGCGAATCCTGGAGTGTTTTTGGCGTGTACAGGGAGGAAGCTTGGTGAATGCCAATGTGCTGTCCTCTGTGAAAGGAGGAGGACCAAACAAATTGCCGGACACGTTGCATTAGTAGCAGATGCCCATTAGCATTAAGAGTTGTGGTCAATTGATCGCTGGAGGAGAAGTATTGAAAACAGAGCAACATATCCTTAAAGGGCTACTCTGCAGATTTAATATTGCATTTCCATCAAGTTGGGGACTTCAGTGAGAATCGATGCAGCAAAAGCCAAAATACCCTGACTTTTACTGCCTAGTATGATTCAAGCCTACACTTCCCATAATGCAATTTTCCACACTGAAAGTTTGTACCCCATGCTTTGTGTTAAAAACATGGAATCAGAACCAGTTTAGCGTTAACTTGCACTCAACAAGAGAGACATATTTACAGTGGAGCACATGAATTCAAGATCCTCACTTGGTTGTGGGGCTTTGTACAGTGCAGATGAAAGCGCTGCGGTGTTTTTCAGCTGCAGGGTCCCCCTGAACAACAGGACTCCAATTCATATGTTAACCACACCAATTATTTGCATACGGCCCCCCAATTATAAAAGCTAATGAGAAGATTATGGGAAACGCACGCTGAAGCCGGGACGCGGAATTTCCATTGTGATCCTGTAGCTGCAGATAAAAGGCCTGTGAGAGGTATTAGTCAAAGCCACTGAACATTCAACCTCATACATCATGGCTGTAGTTCATATTACTGCGAATGCCTGTCCACTACATTGACTATAAATCCACAGCTCAACAAATCTAATGTTCCTTTCAGCTTTTGTTTTAAAGGACCTGCAGAGAGATATAACTTCATATATCCCATATGATTGTGACTTTCCAAACTTTGGTAACCAAATAAGGGACTGTCTCCTACAGCGAGGCCTTTCAAGTGAACTCCCGCTCCCCCATAGATGTTTAATGGCACAGAGAAATGGGCACGCAGCCCTGGGCTTGAATACCATGCAGTGACATCCTGAACTGCGACGGGAGCACCCGGCAGCCACAGAAAAATAAACTCTTCCAACCGTATCCGTTTTCTCATCACCACCTTCCTGAGTGTGGAGCCATTCTCATCATTATACCCCCACATTCAGCTGTCTGTAGGGGATCCCTGCTGCTCCATTAAGGCCATACCGAGGCTCACAAACTGCTGATTGCATGAGCCATCAATAGCACTGATTATAGGAGTTAATTAGGGTGCTTGGCAGGAGAGAAAGGCTCATCTTTCATCATAGATGTTTAAACTGTACAGTACTGATGCAACAGCAGCGATTCTGTCAGTGTTGCAGTATTGCATCACTGTTGTTTGGCACAGACAATGGCAATATCTTCACGAGTGGTTAGCATAAAGCATATGGAGTAGTATTAGCTGTTGCTTTAAGGGAAATTCAATTGGGTTTTTCCCCTGCTGACGGCTATTCATTTTCACCGTGATGTGCTTCAATTCTCAGTGCTCGTGCCCCTGTCAGCTCCATCTGTGAGCGCAGACATGTGCTGACCCTCACGTCCTGCAGCCAGCGCCCATGAGTGTGTGTATGTGCATCACTGTGTGCACTATGTCTCTGACATGGCCACAAAACCAATTAGTTTTGGGATGGTGAAGTAGCAGGCTATGGGAAAATGACAATGGAGTAATTGAAGAGGCTGGCTGAATGAGAGGCCAGACAGCTCAATGCAGCTGTTACACAAGTGCATAGTGTTTTCTCCACGGACAAAATGGACAGAGAGAAAACAAGTCCTGATTGAAGGTGGTCCTGTGAAGTTGTAGACAGTAATTAACATCGCCTTTCACTTCGCTGACGTGAATTTTTACTGAAGAAATGCAACTAGGTAAGCTGTGTCGTGGCACTTAAAGGTCCTCGGTGCAGTGGTTTTGCATGCTTTAGTTCATTTAATACAATTCAAAATTTGCCTCACATCCCTGCTAACTAGTTTACAAACCATGCTGTTTGTGTTTCAGAATGTTTTTTTCCAACCAGACAGCCGTTGACTTGAACTCAGTTCTGAAATGTACAGAAATCACTTGGTAGACTCTAACACACCACAGCATGCCTTTCAAAATCTTTAGCAAAAATGCATGCAGTCACTCGCAGTGATGAACCCACAGAAGAAGATCACCTGACTTTTTTCTTCCTCTCAGCTCTACAGACCATTTTAGCATCCTTCAGCTCATTGTTTTGGAGAGTAAAAATTGGATTTATATACATCAAGTGACCGGAAACATGGCTACAAATGAATGGTATCTTGTCATGTTGCTCTGTGTCTGCTGGATGTGGAAATAAGCAACTTTTTCACCCCATCAACTTGCAAGGTGATAATATATTATTGCGCTCACAACTTTCCACTGTTCCAGAGTGGCCAAAAAATCAGCTGGAGCAGGTTTGAGTAGCTAGACGTTGCCAAAACTCTGCTTTGATCTTTTAAGTACTCTGGCAGTGCATTAAATATCTATTGTATTGAGTTTTCTAAGTGAGACGGTTGCTCAGTTTATTGTCCTCATGGCCTTGTCTGTTTTGAAAAATAGCTTAAATTCCTCTCTGGAAGTGTCCTTACCTGCCGTGTTTCTTTCAAAGGGACCATTTCCTGTTCGATTTTATCAGCCGTCTCACAGCTTTCGGCACAGCACTCCCAACAGTACTGCGTTTTTATCTCGGCCTCAGCAGTCTGTGCTGAAGTGAGCTTTATTTACTTTGGCTTTTCCAGTTCTGTCAGCACAAGATGCATAGGAAGGTCCAGCATTTGTGATGGATGTTTTGTGATTGCGTGTCCCCTCAAGAATTATGTAGTCAAATAAGGAATGGGCTTTGAAGTGCGGTGTCTTCTTTAAGATGCACGGCTGCTCCAGCTTCAGCTCCAAATATTCTCATTATGCAAGCTTTCGCCTCATGCCTAATCAGTAGAGTGAATTTTTTAAATCAGGAGTATAACATTTTAATCATTTTTATGCTCACTGTGGATGCCAGTAGTTTCAGACCCTGCTGGTTGGCTCCTCGTCTTAAGAGCCCCACTTGAGTTTCCACTGTCTTCCAACTGTGAGAGGGATGTGAGGGGCTGGCCCCGTATCACTGCAGCTCAGAGGGATAATTATAGCACACGTACACACAAATGAATACAGGCGCACATATACAGTATGCACACAAAGACACACACATGCTGACCGGCTTGAGCTGAGCCGCTACACCTCATTAAATTGGGAAATGAATCCTGGATGAAGCTCTGGCTCCTTTCCAGATAAGAATCACCAGGCTTTCGGGGATTCACCGTAAAATTTATAATTAACACATTTATTCTCTTGCTGTCACAGGCTGTCCTTTTTTTTTTTCACTTCACCTGTGACTGTACACTGCCAAGTTCAGCCTGTATCGTATGTTCTTTTAAAAAAGAAGAATGATCTTAATAAGTTTTTACTTAAACAAAATTAGAGAAGGTATTACAAAGCAATATCTTGCTAATCACCATGAATGGATTTTCCATAAATCACATCTGATCATAAATGTCTAACACACGGCACATTGATGATAAACATTTATGACCAAAGTTTGTTGCAGGTTTTCTGCTCAGTACATGCTCAGCACTCCAGTCTGCAGCTTTCAAACGAGCTCCCCATCGGATCTTTTTATGTCAAATCCCAGCCCATGGCTCCCTGATGGTGTCCACGGCAGTGTGATTGGTTGCCCTAGGTGAATAATACAGCCCTTCCCCAGAGAGGTGTAGTGGAAGCCGGGGGCAGCAGACGTTAGCCTTGCTCTCTTCCCATGCTACCAGACACACTGGCTCTGGGGCCAGTACTGAATCATGACTGTAGGGCAGCACTAACAAATACATCAGTTCCCCAAGGAGGACCAGGCCAGGGTCTAACTGCCTGGCTGTCTCGCCTCTGGTCCCAGACAGCGCTTCCACTACCTCAGCTGCAGCCCTGACAAGACTCACACCCAAAGGCAGGAGAGCGCTGTACACATATACAACTCCACCTTTAATGGGCTCAATTGGATTCTTTCATGCAGTAACCAGCATTAATATCACAAATTTGATAGTGTGCTTTTGTGATAACGCAGCAAATTGGTCTTCCTGAGCTCTGAATTAAGCTGTGACATTTTAATACTGTGCCAGCGGATGCCGAGGGTAAGACAGGCGGGAGGGCGAGATAAAAACAGGTCAGCTTGTAGTTGTTAAAACGACAGAAAACGACTCCCTTTACTCATCACTTGCAAGCTCACATTCGTATAAAAATAATGAATTATACTGATCGGCTGAAGTATGCAGATGAATAAAACTGAGAAAAAAGTCATTTGGACTCCATTATCTATGCCCTCTGCAGCTTGGGTACATTGTTTTGACCCTGACAGTGATTAAAACATTTGGCTTTTGCTATCATTCCTTTTTAGCTGTCTTGATAAATAATTGCTTCTGGTTGGAGGAAGGTGTGATAAGGCGACACCGAGCTGCCTGGCAACAAGAAAGATTCCAAACCTGCTATGATCAACACAGTACACATATTTCTGCATTACTCTCCACTCTATTTACAGTCCATCCACCACCTAACACTGGTGATGGAGGTATAATTGGATTATATTGTGTAACAAAAGAAAGTCCTCACTTACTTAACAGTTAATCAATGGCCAATTAGCCTCTCAGCAGTTTTTTCAAGCCTGTAAACAAGCCACCTTGCTTGAACCTGAACACCCCGTCGAACTTGTACTATCTGTTTTTCTGCTAAGATGTTAGAGATTTAAGATCCGGTCACACGTGATGTTTCCCACTACAACAATCTCATGAAAGAATGATGGTTCGGTGTCTGAAGTCTGACCTAATTGCCGATCAGTTTGCCGCTGGCTCAGTCGGTCGATCAAACTGATAAAGCTGAGAGTAAAATTGAAAGCAAAGTGAGTGTCCCCTTGTCTTGTCCCTTGGCATGTAATCTGCCGGCTGATGTGATCGATATGGCAGAGAAGCCTAATGGCATCGTGGCCACGCCGGTGATTAGCCAAGCAAAATGAGCCCATGTGGGCCCTGCTGGCCCGCATTGGAGTGCACTAGATCAAAAAGATAGCTTCCAGCAAACTACACTGCATGGCAACTAGCATCGATCTGTGGCCAGAGCTATATGTGTCTGTCTCTCTCCCATTCTCTCTCCAGCTGATGAACACAAAACAGAACAAACTCAGCTTTATGATTGATATCCGCGGTAACTGGATGTGCCATTCAGCCCAGTAATCTCCGCTCCTGCTTCTATCCTCTTATCTCTGACGGCGTCTCTCTCTTTCTGTCTTTCTGTCCCCGCAGTTGTGAATGTGCACGTGTCCTCAGACAGTGTGACTGAGCAGAGAGGCGGGGCGTCGCTGTATTTCGGGGCAGACCTTCGCGTCACACACCGCTGATGGAGAGGAGGAGGATGGACGCGGCACTGCTGGTGCTGTTCCTGGGACACCTCGCCGCCGCCTTGGAGGTCCCACTCGACCGTAAGAGCACAGATCACCACACAGCACAGTCGTATCTCCGAGAGTGTAAATGGACTAATGTGAGGGGTTTGATTTGTCTGAGGCTGAAACAGTCAGTCAGTTAACTGATTGACAGAAAGTTTAATGCTAAGTCATTTATCAAGCCAAAGCGCCTCTTAAATGTGACGATTTGCTGTTTTTCTTTGTCATAAATGAGAGTAAACTGAATGTGTGTGGGGTTTGGACAGTTAGTGGGACAAATTTGATATGCACTGTAGCTTCGGGCTCTGTTCTACTGGGCACATTTTTCTGACATTTTAGAAAAAAGACAGATTAAAGGAATAATTTAGGGGATCACGATTTTTCACTTGCTTGCCAAGAGTTAAATGAGACGATACCACTGTCATGTCTCCAGCACGTAACCCTGTTTAAAACCGCAGCAGTTCGTCTTTACTCCTCAGTTTTCATATGTGTTAAACAAGTGAAATTTAAAATCTTTAGATGAGCTTGTTGGCATTTTGTTGGCATTTTGTTACCTTTAGACACAGTCAGTCTAGCTGCTTCCCCCTCTTTCCAGTCATTGTATTATGCTAAGCTAACCAGCTGCCTGGGGTAGCAAAAAGGAGGGTAGCATCAGCTTCCCATTTAACTGTTCCTTTAATCAATTAATAAAGAAAACAATTAGATAATTGGTAATGAAAATAACTGTTAACAGCATTCCTGTTTTTATCCGAACGAGATCCAGTTTTTCCTTTTATTTTCCCCTCAGTAGCTTTTTTTTTTTTTTTTTGGTATTTTACAGTTTGTCAGTATCACATCTAATGGCTGCATCTAATGGTTATTCTTCTAGATTATTCATTAATGTGCTAAATATGTATGAATTAATTATTCTATACTCTGCCTATTATCATTTCCCACAGCCTGGGGTGACATTTTTTTTTTTGCTTTTAATCTTACCAGTCTAAAACACAAAGATATTCAGTTTACGTTCATATATGACAAATAAAAGCATCAAATGCTCACATTTGAAAAGCAAGAACGTGTAACTGTTTTGTACTTTTGCTTGCAAATTGACCGGAAAAATTATTTAATTATCAAAGAAGTTGCAGGTCAACTAATTGCTTAATTGAGTAACCCTTTCACCTCCAGTTACTTTTATTCTAACCATCTGTCTATGTACATTTATATCTACATGTGGGGTCAGATTCCTGTTTTCTAAGCAGCTTATATGTCAAACTAAGCGTATGTATTGTATGTATTGGTGTTGTAAAGGGAACAATCTTTACACCCTCATCCTGGCTGATGTGGAAAAGGAAAGCGTTTGTCAGACTGACCTCCAGCACCGCAGTCTGATGTCTCTGTGGTTGTAGATCTTCTACACATTGTTTGGTTGGAGCTGTTGACCACCGGAGGCTGGCATTTCTCAGCTGGGACCCATCTTTGTTTAAACCGTGTCTGAAGCAGAGTTAATGCAGGAAGATGTGTTTCACCACTAATGTCTGGTTTTCTTTACTGTCACAATTTTTCTTTCTTGTTTGCTGATTCTTTGGAAAAACACTAAAGTTCTGGAAGGATGTAAGTCTGAAACTAGTGTGAATTCACTGCAGAGGTTGTGCCAGCAGTTTTTTTGTTGTGCATTAAAGGTTATCTTTGATTTGTGTTTTATTTTTGTTTAGTTTATGCTTTAAGGTGCTGAGTGGAGTGGATTTTAGTGTTGCATGCATTGATTTCTTTGTTTCTTTATTTGCTGTTTTTGCTTCTGTGTGTTGCTGCAGCGGTAGAGCATTTTTCTGTAGAGCAATGTTGCAAACAGCATGAGTTCTTATGTCATTTGTTTTGTCACAGTCCATTAGCCATCTCCCCAGCATTGACAGGAATACATTAAGCAACAGATCATTACAACAAAGTGAAATGTACCTGAGCGTCCTGCATGCTTTCTCGCTGTTGCACATGTTACAGTCTGAGAGCTTTTTGTGTCTGTCAGCAAACAGCCGTCTGGTTTGATTCAGTGTGGTGAGTCTACATGTGATTGGTAATGACTGCTTGTGTGATCAATGCCGCAACAGCAAAAGGCTTAGTTATGCAGTAAAGGTCATGATTGAATATCACCCTCTCTCTGATCGCCTGTAGTGCCGCAGCCGCCGACCATAACTCACCAGTCCCCCAAGGATTACATCATCGACCCACGAGAGAATATTATAATCCACTGCGAGGCGAAGGGGAAGCCTCATCCCAGGTAGGAATCTGTGAAATGTGATTTTTGCATTAATGATGGTGTTACTGTGAAAGATATTCCAGGTGTGGATTCAACCACCACCTGTCAAAATTCAGTGAAAAGCCTCAGCTGTTGGCAAGTTTCCAGAAAATATATTTTAAAAGCTGTAGTTTATTCAAACTTCACAAGAAGTAAAGCTGGTATTTCACATGCCGCCCATCAGATGCGGATTTTAGCTAATGCTTTTGAATCTTTTGCCTTTATGCCATCCTCTTTCCTTTATCTTTCTCAGTGAAGCACCTAATTAATTTCACACACATTTGTACCTCTACACTTGCGAGGACCCTCATTGACAAAATAAATTTCTTATCCCTTAATCTTCACTTCACCCTAATATAACCTTAAGCCTAAAACCGGCTCTTATGTAACCCTCAAACATCCTTTTGAAAAAGACTGGCAAGTACAAAATATTTTGCACATCCAAATCTTTTTCAGTTCTCTGTAAAGCCCCTGAAAATGTGAGTGATTAAGCAACAATCAAAGATAAAGTGAAGTAAAGAAGAAAGTCCTTAGGGAGTATTTTTTAGGCATTTAATGTTCGCGCTTCATCAACACGATGTGGGATCAGATTTGAATTTTAATTTTTTATTCTGTTAATCTTTACAGTGTGTCAGATCACAAGTGGGCAGTGGCGATGCAAGTGTAAACTTACGGAGGGGGCCTGGGACACATTTCATCTCATATCTTTTTTAGCATAAACGCTAATGTGTCCTGGCGCGTCTCTGACAAGGACGCAACAGGAGACGAAAAGAAATTGATGTAGACAGTAATGGAATCTGTGAACAGCAATGTGTCTGCTTCTGGTCAGATCACCAAGAGGCATATTAAACCAGGTGTAAGCATGGCTTCTGATTGGTTCTCAGAAATATGTGAAACCACCCTTCTGCAACCGAATCCCTCTCACTTCAAACCAATGAGAGTAGCATTGAGAAAAGGCACAAAAATGTCCAGTGTGAACTAACCAAAACTGTGATCTTTTTCATAACTTACATGTACATGTGGACCCCATTACGCATTTAAACAAGCTAATTGCAACAATAAGTTGTCAAAACCCTTAATTTTATTTTTTTTTTACACTTACTGTGTTACACGAGTGTTTTTGGAGTGAGGATTGGCCAGAGTGTTTTCACTTGGCAAAACTGTTCTCATTCTCCACAACAAAACATGGTCCCCACAAGGAAAAAGGACAAGAGCACAAACACACACGCTAACTTCACCACTTTTTTTCAGCACCTCCTTCTGTATACAGTGTGGCGGCTGCATGCTCCAGATTGTCATAACACAGTTTGTCATCAGTGCTGTTGTGACACTGGTCTGGTTCTTGTTCCTCAGTTTCTCCTGGACAAGAAATGGGACTCATTTTGACATCGACGAGGACCCCAACGTGACCATGAGGCCCCACTCTGGGACCCTGGTGGTGGACATCAGCAGAGCGAAGGCCGAACAGTACGAGTGTGTGTATCAGTGCACGGCCAGGAACAAACATGGAACTGCTGTTTCCAACAACATAGTCGTAAAACAGTCCAGTAAGTGCCATGCAGTCATTTCCATCATCCCACCTTTAAGTTCTTCCATTTTCTTAATGGCATACATATCGCACATCTTTCTTACATTATTCTTTTTTTTTCCCTTTTTTAAAAATTAAGTTGCATTTTCCATCTTAAGAGCGCTCCTGAAAGGTAAAAGGTTGCATGCAGGAAGTAGCATGTTTTACTCTGCAGGATGGACCAGTAGATAGAGCAAACACTCCGTTGTATTTCTCCTTTTGCATATTTTTATCCAGTTAGGCATCATCCCTCTCATCTTGCCTCGTCACCTCTGTCATCATGTCAGCAACAGTCCATTAGCAACCCCATATTTTACATCAAATCACAGGAATCCTCATCCACTGACGTGTGTGTTCTTCTCCAAACAATCCAGGATCCCCCTTGTGGTCAAAGGAGAAAATCAAGCCAATCGTCGTTCAGGAGGGCGTGTCCTTGGTTCTGCCGTGTCGACCTCCTGCTGGCCTGCCTCCCCCCATCATATTCTGGATGGACAATAGTGAGTGCTTCAGTCATGGGGAATGATAGTTCAGCTGCATGCATGAACACACATTACACACTGTTGTGTTCCCTATGTCTGTGTGGCACCTTAATGTAAACATGTCGTATTCACATTGATGTTTGTAGACGTTAATATGAGCAACTGCAAGCATCACGTGTCCAAAGGTTTATGGGAAATGTGGTCTTTATGTTGAGAAATATCATTAGAGGCGACCAAAAATCTCATACTGGGTCTTGTATATTCACTGTAATCACATTAAGTATTGTAATTAATTAGCTAATTATTGCTTGATTCATCAAATGTGTTGATTTTAAAGGGTCAGTTGACCCAAATTACAAAGAAGACATATTGTCTCTGACCTTGAGCCATGTAGATAATTTTGCTTTAGTTTCATTCAGGTGCATTTGGTAGCTGCTGTGGAGCTTTCAGTTCATCTTATGAGGAAGATCCCATGATACAGTTAAAAGCTCCAGGACAGCTACTGAATGGACCTTATGATGAGGTCAGGAATAAACTAACTAATCTGAAGATTTAGTTTAGACCATACTTATAATTTTTCATGAAAACGTTTGTGATTTGATTGAATTTACTGTTTAAAGCAGGCAGCACAAACAGTAGTATGTATTAAAAGGTATGCATCAAAAGGTTTAATGTGCTCTACATTTCAGACTTCCAGAGGCTGCCTCAGAGCAGCAGGGTCGCCCAGTCCCTGAACGGCGACCTTTACTTTTCTAATGTACTCCGAGACGATTCGAGGAACGACTACATCTGCTATGCCCGCTTCCCATACACACAAACCATCCAGCAGAAACAACCCATCACCGTCAAGGTCCTCAACAGTAAGTCTGACTGTGTGTGTGTGTGTGTGTGTGTGTGTGTGTGTGTGTGTGTGTGTGTGAGGGGAGATAAAGGCAGTCAAATGCACTGAAGTTGTAATGAGCTAGCATAACTGAGATGACTGGAGTGTGAGTTTGTGTGCTATGTGACCGCATGAGAGGCAGCTCATTCACCGTAGTATGTGCTAGCATGACTGCGTAGGAGGGAAACAGCATTTCCTATCTCTGATTTCATCCTCAGAGACGCCAGCGGTCGTCATCCCACTGAAAAGACATATTGTCAGAGCTCTCATGGCTCCCTGCGCTGCATCTGCCAGGCAGGCGTTCATTATATTGCCTCTGTGAGACGTTCTGTATACGCGCTCTCCACCGACAACAAAGAACTGCTCTCATTCAGTCTAGCATTTTGTAGCTGACATGAGGACAGGCTGTTCCCACAAGATTACAATCATTTTGAGTCTTGAGTCATTGAAAGTTTAGTTCTTGCCTTTTTGTTTCTGGACACTGTCATGTTAAGTTGTGTGTTTGTTTTTTTTAATGTGTCTGATGATTTCAACTTGTGGCGTGTTTGGTTTTTCTGTTGTGTTACAGTGGATGCAATCAATGACACAATGGCAGCTTTTTACAATGACACTGATTTGTTTAGTGGTGAGTTTTGGCACCCCCTAGTGTTTACCCCCCAACTTAGAGCTCCAAACTCTATCTGTTTACCCACTAACACCAACCCTGAAACCCCACAACCTAAAGCTTTTAAAATCTCACTGATTTATTGAGGAGGGAGATCTGGCGCCCCCTAGTGTTTACCCCTCACATAGAGCATCAAACCATAGCTGTCACCCACTAACACTAACCCCTCAATCCAAGAATCCCAGTGAATTCTCTACCCGTCTGTCACTCCTGCTCTATCCAATCAAACCCCTTTTGATAACCATTCGCTTCTTCCTATGAACTGCTAAAACCAGCTCTGCATGGTGATTCCAGCACCGACTGAGCAGATTGTGTCATTTTTACATGTGACAACATCTGCACAGTCTTCAGCTCTAAAAAACAATCCTCGGATAAATGAATTTGACCCTAAAGCACCTCCTGAAAGTATAAAAATGTTGAAATTAGACTTTTTGTTTGCTTTTCCTCTGCCATAACTGCAATCTTCCTTTTCAAAATCACACTTTCTGTGCTGCCCTGCCTAATTTTAGAGCACACTTAGTCTGTCACCAATCATTTTCATCTCTTCCCATTGCACAGAAGATCTTTGATTTGTCTCTTTTGTCTGAAATATACCACACATTGGCTAGCCTGCAACATGCCAGGGTGTTAAGTCATCATAATCACCATCATCATAAACATTTAGTCTGATTTTGTTATTATTGCTTTAGCTGATTACTTCATGTGCAGTTGAGTAGCAGAAAGCAAATAATTCTCAATTCTGTATCTGGTTTCATCTTATTATAACTCCAGATGGCTATAAAATTTAAATCTAACCATTAAATATGAATATGAATGTTGGTCTGTAATGAAGTGGGTTAGTTTCCGTGCATTACAGACCAACTGTACAGGAGAGCTTTCATAAAACCACAGAGACTGAGAAGGGCCTGGTTCAGGCCTGGATCTTCATTGCGGTGGACTTTTGCAGATGAGCTGATAATAGTTTCAATGTAAATCTGTGTGAAACTGTAGAAGAACCAGCGGATGAGCGGAAACCGTCCTTCCTCATCCCATCTGGCCCCTCCAGCTCCAAGACAGTGCTGAGAGGACAAGTGCTGGAGATGGAGTGTATCGCCGAAGGACTGTAAGTGAAAGAGTCGGCCATTTCTTTGGTCCTGAAAGCCTCAAGTGCCCACCTGCTCGAGTGTCATCATCACTCTCTGTCTCTTCCCCTCTCTCTCCCTTTGATTCCAGGCCCACTCCTGAAGTCTCCTGGACCAAAGTGAGCGGCGATCTCCCAGCCAAGCGCACATCCTTCCTGCACTACCAGAGGACCCTTCGTATTGTGAACGTGTCAGAGTCCGACGCAGGAGATTACCGCTGCACTGCCAGGAATCAGCTCGGCTCGGTGCACCACACCATCCACGTCATGGTCAAAGGTGCGTCTGTGACAGCATCCCATTGGGCCATTCGCTTCGCCATGTGGCGGCACAGTCGCTCCTTCCTGTCTCTTCATTCTCCCTCCATCTCATAATTGATTTATGCACAGATGCCAACAGGGCAGTGTGTTCAGTGATTAATTCTCCAGCCTTCTGCTGTGCTCGCTTCTATTTTCAGCTGCTCCATATTGGATCAGTGGCGCTCCCAGGAACCTTGTTCTAGCGCCGGGGGAGAGCAGTGTGCTGACCTGCAGGGCCAGTGGCACGCCCAAGCCCTCCATCACCTGGGCTATGAATGGCATCCCCATAGAGAGTGAGTGCGCCCTGTTCCTTTGACTGAAAGTCACTGTGCTTAGAAAAGACATTTCTCTGTCCCCATTTTTCATTTTTCATGTTAGCTGAGCATTGTTTCATGTCATTTTTTGAGACTAGACTTTCGTTTTCAAAGTACAAATTTGTAAATATTTTGATACTGCGTATTTACGATACCCGATGATACCAAAACAAAACTTCACGAAGAAGAATATAAAGACGTTTTTCTTCAATATTACACAAATTAAGCAAACCTTCTTTTCAGTGTTCCACACAGAGCCACAAAACAGGCCCACACATAACCCCTATAAAACCATAACCTGCCAATTTTACACTTTTTTTTTAAAGAATTTATAAAACATTGTGAATACAATGTCTTAATTAGTGAGCTTCAGAGGTGATTTAGTTTTCTTTGTACAGAGCCATGCCAGCTTTTGCCCCTTTACAGTTTTTATGCTCAACTAAGTTAAGCAGATGCTGACTGTTCTGTACAGACATGAGAGCGGCATCAATGTTTGTCCCTTAACTAGGCAAGAAAGAGAATAGAGGAGATATGTTGCACTATTACTTCTATTACTAGATCCCTGATTCCAAAAAAGTTGGGAAGCTGTAAAACATGAATAAAACAGAATGTCATAATATGCTCATTCTTCTTGACATATACTTAACTGAAAACTGTATAAAGACAATATGCCAGCAACATGTTTCAAACAAGCAGGGACAGGAGCAGAAAAAGACTGGGAAAGCTGTGGAATGCTCCAAAAACACCTGTTTGGAACATTTCACAGGTAAACAGGTTGATTGATAACAGGTGATAGAATCATGATCGGGTAGAAAAGGGGGAAGAGGAAATATCTGATCAAGGAATAAGTAATCAATGCCACATTTTCTGGTTAACACTCAGAAAGTATTAAGGTTTGAGACACAGCCTGAGACGTGAGACACATTAATGAAAGCCAGAGTTGTTTGTTTGGCAACCAAGACACCTGACAGCTCCTGTCAGGATGTTTGAAGCTTCTTTACATCCAGAATTCAAACAGCCAGAGTTGCATCTGTAACCCCTGTATCCACGAACAGACTCCCCTAAGGACCTCAGCAGAAAGGTGGAGGACGACACCATCATCTTCACTGATGTGCAGCCGGGATCCAGCGCCGTCTACCAGTGTAATGTCTCCAATGACTACGGTTACCTCCTGTCCAACGCCTTCGTCAATGTGCTGTGTAAGTTCATTACACAACAACCATTTGCATTAAAATGCTGTTTTACATTTACATTGATTTCTGGAGAGTAATAACATGGCAATAATTGCTGCTGCATCACTGCAGCGGAGCCGCCCAGAGTGCTGACACAGTCCAACAAAGTCTACCAGGTCATCAAAAACCACCGGGCCCTGATAGACTGTGCTTCCTTTGGATCACCCATCCCTAAAATTACATGGTGAGTTAATGACCTTTTAATAGACGAGTGTTTTGAGTTTTGTCCAAAAGCTCTAAGCGGCTGCCTCTCTCTCGCTGTCTCAGGTTTAAAGACAGTCGGTCCAGCACCCTGGATGGAGACCCTTACATCCTTCATGATAATGGCACTTTAGAGATCCACATAGCTCAAGCCCACAATAGTGGCAGATACACCTGCGTGGCCAGAAACAGCATCGGTATCTATGAGAATCACGTCTCCCTGGAGGTCAAAGGTGAGGTCTCTGCACTGAAGAATCGATAATAAGACAGGGAGTGCACTGGAGCAGAACTGGCTCTGAACTCACACAGTGCTGTTAAAGTGTGATGTTTGTTATAAAATATGTCTTTCCAGGGTTAAAATATCAAAATAATCACTCAATCTATCAAAAAACAATATTAAAACAATAACAATATTAACTTTTCCAGACACATGGTTTATTTGTCCACACTGGTGATTCTTCCATTTCTATTCAAACTGAAGCTTACCTCCTTGTCCCCCTCCCATCAGAGCCCACCCGAATCCTGAAGCAGCCGGAGTACAAAGTGGTGCAGAGGGGCAAGTCTGTGGTGTTTGAGTGTAAGGTGAAGCATGACCCCTCACTCATCCCGACCATGACCTGGCTCAAAGACGACGGAGAGCTGCCTGCTGATGAGAGGTCAGAGCTGTCTGCAGTTTGTTGGATTCAGCTAGTATCTAATTAGCAACCTTACCTTTAATTACACAGTTAGGTTCTTTGTTAATGGCCAAGCTTTGCTCTGAGCTCCAAGATTTGATAGAATCCAATGTCGTGCTGAACTGTGTGTATGAATGCTTTGTTTGCAGATTAATCGTGGACTCTGACAGCCTCACCATCACTGATGTGACGGAGAACGACGCGGGCGTGTACACCTGCATCATGAACACCACTCTGGACCATGATTCAGCCAGCGCCGAGCTCACTGTTGTCGGTAAGTTCGGCTTTGCAGGAGCTCAATTTCACTGACTCATAAAACGAACTCACAAATTATTTAAGTCTCTGTCTCAGGCCTTCCCAGAAAAGTGAATCCATTCAATAACCTACGCAGCAGATTGCCTTTCAGCCCTTCAAGGTTAATTGCTGGAGAGTTTACTTAGGTGGGCCGGAGCAGATTTAGTCAGCTATCGTGTCAGCAGCATGAATATTTGATTGTTCCCCTCTCAGAAAGCCAGATAATCTTCTTTGTTTTCTTATGGCTGACTGACCACTAAACTCCCC
This sequence comes from Chaetodon auriga, assembly GCF_051107435.1. Taxonomy (NCBI): domain Eukaryota; kingdom Metazoa; phylum Chordata; class Actinopteri; order Chaetodontiformes; family Chaetodontidae; genus Chaetodon; species Chaetodon auriga. The sequence continues at coordinate 8,504,486 of NC_135079.1, read as the reverse complement.
ATTTCACTCCCGCCCTCCTACCTGGCAGAGGCCACGCCAACACCAGCTGTTGTCTACGGTAAACCTGCAGCACACATGAGCACCCAGATGTGCTCAGCTGAATGGTCTTGTGTTGTTTCTGTTAAGTGAAGCATGTTGTGGCCTGAAGATTTGTTTTTGACGATCACCGAGCATTTTCAGTCCATTTGTTTTCATTTTGATTTATTTGGTTTGTCTTAACGTTTTTTTCTTTTGAGTAAATTGTATGTTTTTACAAGTTTGAATGCATTAAAGCACTGATGGAAGCATTAAACATTTAGGCAAAGGGGGAGCAATTTCCACTGCCACTTGAATGCAAAGATAATTTGTAAAGCAGACATCTCCCCATTGCACCACTTGGGATCTTTTCAAATGCAGTTTCCTCATCACTCATTTATTCCAAGCATGCGTTCCACGTTATCATTACAGTTTCTAAACATGCGCTTCAATTTAGCCTCTCTAGTGAGCCCGAGACTCTATTTCCTGCAGAGTGATTATGGAAGATGCTCAGTTGAGCATCGGTCGTTTCATATGCATGATGCAGCGCCTGCATGTGCATCGTGGGGCAAATAGCATCGTCAAATGGAAAATGTAAAGAAATAGAGCAGCAAATCTAAGGTGTGCTTGGTTAAACAAGCATTCTTAGCATTTATTATGATTCCAGCATCACAGGAAGCAAATTATGTAAGCAGTTACCCTCTTTTGTTTTTGCCTCATCTTCTCGTGGCATGAACGCTTCACACTCGTTGACTGTAACTGTGTGCTGAAGTTGCTGTCTGTGCTGTTTCTCCACCAGAGCGACCCGACCCCCCAACTGACCTGGAGCTGACGGACCAGAAAAAGAGGAGTGTTCAGCTCACTTGGACCCCTGGGGATGAACATAACAGCCCCATTCAGAGTATGTCTTAAGTGTGTGTGTGTGTGTGTGTGTGTGTGTGTGTGTGTGTGTGTGTGTGTGTGCACGAGTTGTACTTTGATTTTGTCGTGAATTGACAAAAAAATCTGTCTCTGCTGACTCTCCCAACATAATGGAAGTGCAAAACTAAATCACTAGAGCGCCCATTTAATTAATTATGTATTTGGCATTTAGCTGACTCCCCGAAGCAGCAAGTGGAGATATGTGAACAAAATCAGAATGATCTACAATACTCGAGACTCCATCTGACTCGAGTCAGACTGCTGACCTGAGGTCAGTCTCAAATCTGATGACAAGTTTTAAGAGCATAAAAAATACCAAACCAGCCACGGAAATCTCTCTCAAACCTCTGCTGCAGCTTAATTTTCTTCTAAGAAAGTTGGAACGCCGTGTTAAGGTTTATAGTAAACGCAGGTTATTGTGAACACTTATCATTTCATGAAAACGTAGATAAATCCCTCTTTTCTTTGAAGCCTCAAAGCACTGCCACGAGTAGCATATTGTGACATATTTCAGCAAAACTCTCTTTGCTTTTTGAGTCACAGTACCCCAAAAAACCTTGAGGCGATTCATTTCAGTTATGCAAATATACTGTCAGTGTCAGAGAGTGTATGAAGTGTTCAGTTATGTACAATGCTTGTCTTTTTTCTATTTTACACAGAATTTCTGATCCAGTATGAAGACTTACTGCACCACCGCGGCCACTGGCACAATCTTACCGAGGTCCCTGGCACCAAGACGACAGCTCACCTCAAACTGTCCCCCTACGCCCACTACACCTTCAGAGTTCTGGCCCTCAACGCTGTGGATTTCAGCCGCCCCAGTTTATCCTCCAGAGTGTACAAAACAGAACCTGCAGGTACAGATTCAGCAACCTCAGGCCTTTGATCCAGTTTCTCATTAAACATGGTAATATGCGTCTTCGTTGAATATGTCATTCACAAAGAAAATCAGTTCTGGTTTGAGCCTCAGTGAAAGGTTTTCTTTGGGATAATGTTTCACTCTGGGTTTATTTTTCTATGTTTTTCAGCTCCAGACGAGAATCCAACAGGTGTACAGGGATTTGGAACAGAACATGATAATCTTGTAATCTCCTGGAAGGTAATAAAGTTGTATAAGTCTATCTGTTTTAATCCTGAGGCACTTACTGTTGTCCAGGGAGTACCATGAAACATAAAAGCACACTTCTCTCATTAACTGGCCTTATGAGTTTTCGTTTGTTCTCACTTTCCTCTCTTTTTCTCATCATCCACCAAAGCCACATACATCATAATGTACTGAAAGAAACATTTTAAACGCTCTCCTCTGCAGCCGCTGTCAGGCCTCCAGTCTAATGGTCCAGGGCTTCACTATAAGGTGATGTGGAGGCAGAAGGCGGTGGACAGTGATTGGACCACAGTGACTGTGGCTAATAACTCCAAGTTCGTTGTGTCTGGAGTGCCCACGTTTGTTCCATATGAGCTGAAAGTTCAGGCTGTGAACGACTACGGAGCCGGACCCGAGCCCGCTATTGCCCACGGCTACTCAGGAGAGGATTGTGAGTTCGACCTTGAGACCCTTTAAAAACGCACTGTGTACAAGCGTCGATAATGATGCATTTGGTCGTTAAACCTGTAACGTTTACTCAGTATGTTTCCTGTGCTCCTTGTCTTTTTTACAGTGCCAGTAGCAGCTCCAGAAAACGTGCAGGCCATAGTGATGAACAGCGCTCTGGCAGAGGTGCACTGGGATCCCGTGCCCTTTAAATTAATACGGGGACATCTCAAAGGATTTAAGGTACAGTGCAAAAGGCTGTATGTAATGTATCATGTGCAGCAATCCCACCAACCATAATACACCCCCAGCGCTTACTGTGTACTGTGTGTCGTAGGTGTACTACTGGAGAGAGCGCAGCCTCCACAAACACAACCCTCATCACGTGGAGAAGCAGATCCTGACCTTCAGTGGGAACCACACCCGCGGCATGCTGCCTGGTCTGCACCCCTTCAGTCTGTACTCGTTCAACGTCAGGGTTTATAATGGCAAGGGAGAGGGTCCCCCCAGCCCCACCCGGCAGTTCGAGACACCTGAAGGAGGTAGGTGACGGAATTCTTTCTTCCTTTCTTTCTTTCTTTCTTTCTTTCTTTCTTTCTTTCTTAAATAGAAGACAGAGATACTCTGTTACGAGTAATTGTTTGTGTCATTCTGCACAATGAGGCTTAAACATCCAAATGAATTGAGAATAAGCAGTGCTTGAGTGGAGGGGAACTTTAAAGGTGCAAAATGTAAGACGTCTGTGTACTGTGTTGCATAGCTGTTTACGTAAGTTAGCATGCTAACCAGCTAGCCCGGCCCATCCTGTTTGGTACATCTTTGTACCTTAAAAGGTCGTAGTCCAATAGTATAGCTCAGGCCTCTGGAGGTGGGCGGCTGGGCGCTGACAGATGCCCAGCCTCCCTCTTGCTCCTCTCCTACTTCACACCTCTCCTGAACCCAACGTGTCTTCATCGTCCTCCAAGTCAGAGTCCTGATTGGAGTTGCTGTAAATCGGTCAGCAAACTGTTCACTAGGTGACTGCTGAACCTGCTTCTGTTGCCCACTCAACCAGCTCTGGTTCTGGCACTGACCCCTGCCAGCATCTCCCCAAACTCTGGCATCTTCAGTAACTCTTGACAAACACTGACTGTCTTCAATCATTCATTTAGAATAATGTTTTGGAGCCTCTTCAATTTACTTTGTTAAACTGGTGTAAGGTTTCATGATTTATGTGTTTCCTGCAGTGCCGGGGACTCCTACCTCCCTGATAGTCACCAACCCCAACCTGGACTCTCTAACCCTTGAATGGAGTCCTCCTCATGTCCGTAATGGACGCATCACCGGCTACACCCTCAAATATCAGCAAGGTGAGGCTTTTTCCTCCATGACAACAACTGAGCTTATATATCTTTGCCAGGTAAATGTCACCTTCATGTAGTTTGTAGTTTGTACGTCCTCCTTTTTCATGTCTTGTGCTGTCATCCTGCTCAGACTCAGATTTTGAGACAGAGAGAAATAACAATAAAGGTTTAAAGTACTCTAAGAGCATTTCAAGCAAGTTATTTTGCCTAAATTACAACATAAATTAACAAATCAACTTTTGTCACCTTCTATTTCTGAACCCTACACCTCTGTGCTCCAAATGCTATCATTTCCACCTTTTTCGTCATTGACGCTCCGACCCCATCTACGACCTCTTCTCCTCATACCTCTATTCAACTTATCTCACTACTTCCCAACTTCCACTTCCATCCCATTATTCTTGTCACCTCATCCTCCACCCCTGTAGTCAATAACTCCAATGAGCTGGGCCCAATGGAGGAGCTGGCCCTGCCTGCCAATGAGACCTCAGTCACTTTGCCCAACCTCAAGTACAGCACACGCTACAAGTTTTATTTGAATGCGAAAACAGTCAGGGGAGCAGGCCCAGCCATTTCTGGGGAAGGTGTCACCATCATGGACGAAGGTAAGTCAGCAAATGCAGACGACTAAAAGTAATTAACCTGTTCATGTTTCTTCAAGTGAAACGATGTTTGAGCTGATTAATGTGAATTGTGTCTATAAGTCAGGTATGAAGATTCGAGCATGCCATTAATCTGCAGATCACGGGTGAAATCCATTCAACGTTAAAACACACAATCCAACTCTTCAGTACATAATATTACAATGTTTAAATGTTTTTTTGACTATCCTCCCTTCATCGGGGTTGTTGATGAAGATGAATTTATGTTTCTGTTGTTATTTTTTTTTTTAGCCGTGAGGAAAAATAAAGTGATGTGTGATCTATAAGTGATCTATTTATGTATAAGTTTAAGGAAACTGGAACCAACCTCAGACACCATCCTGATGAAGGCAAGATAGCCATAAATCATGGTGTTCTGGAGAGGAGTTGGGTGAAGTGTTTAAAGTTGGATGGACTTGCATTGAAGCTCACACTGGTTGCGTCTCACTGTGTGCACCTCCTCATAGTTAATGATTAATGATTTGCGCTGAAAAACATTCATCCAAACACTGAAATTGTAAAGCTTGTTGTTCTGTTTTGGTGTGTTTTCTGTTAAGTAGTGCAGAAACAATAGGCAATTTATTGATTAGTTGACAGAAAATCAGCTTGCGGCATTATTTTGTGATTTTTTTAATGGAAAAATGGCAGATATTTGCTGGTTGCAGCTTCTCAAATGTAAAAGTCTGCTGCTTTTTTCCATTTTATGTAAGTCTAAATTGAATTCGGTGTCGTTTCAGACTGCTGGTCGGACAAAACAAGCAATTTGAAGATGTCACCTTGCATTGTGGGAAATGATCATTTTTCACTTGTTTGTGGCACTATAGACTAAATGAGTAATTGATTAATTAAAAAAAAAATGCTCAAGCCATTAATCGATAAGGAAATTACTTACTGTTAAGTCAGAACATTGTCATGTGTTTCGTGTATGTGAAATGTTCCCGTCAGTCCACCGTGTGCAATTTAGAGTATCATTTTTTTGTTTTTGGCATTTTTACATAGCATGGATAACATAAGCTCTTCATCCATGTCCATGTTTAGTGGAACATGAGTGTGATCCAGTTGCATTGTTACACAGGTTGACCCATGCTGTTATAAATCTTCAGACTGATACTTTCTCACATTACACAGCATGACCACATGAATGCCTTTCTGTGAATGTTACATACAGTGACCTAGGTGGGGGGTCATCCCGTAGTGACCCCTGTCCCGTTGTTTCTCTGTGTCCTGTTTCTCTCTACAAGCTCTAATATCACAGCTTGACGTAGATGTGGGCACAGGTACCGGTGGTATCTAGACCGATGCATGTTTTTCAGATACAGTCAGAGCTTCAAACCCCACTGCAAGCATGCACTCCTCATCTTTAAGCAATTTCCCCTCGTCGCTATCAAATTTTCTGTGGCCCACCACAACACTGCTGAGTTCAAAGCTGGGGAAAGTTCAAAGCCACGTAGATAAAGATGCCATGTGACATATGCCTCTTTAATGACGTGTGATAAAACTAGATGAGTCTTTTCAAAGCGCTTGGCTGCCTTTTTTTCCTTTTAACTGAGCCTTTGGCGACTTTGACCCCTTGTCACTTCTTCCACTGTGGCTGCCGGTGCTGCTTCCTGCTGCATGGCAAGAGTTTGCTTGGCATGCCAATGAACTGTCTGCGCTGTGTATAATGACTTCAGTGTCTGTGGTGCCTCTGCTTGCGTCTGTGTGTGTGTCTCATGTGTGGTGCGGTCTTTACCCCTCTCCATGTTGTTTACAGGAAACACCCAAACCTCTCATCCCATTGCACGGTCTCCTTCACGCCATCCGACCCCCCAGGGTACATACTGCTGTGATCTTAGTACACTACATGATCAGCTTTGTGTATTGTTTGTTGGTATAGTGTCCTGATTGGAAATTGCTGTTTTGTTTGGCTGTGAGGGTCTAGGTTTGGTAATGGAAATCTCATTATATCAAAGCAATTAACAGCCAGTTATTGGATTACCCTTTGACCAACAGACCAATCTTGATGGTTGTCTTTTCTCTTGTGTGCTCAGCGCCATCTGTGAGTCCTTTTGGGAATGTTAGCTCCTTGGTTGGAGAGGACGGGGCCCTGATCAGTTGGGAGTACCGGGGGCCGGAGAAAAATGTTTATGTAGAATACAAAAACAAAAACAGTAAGCGAAGCATCACACCTTTATTACTGTCAGTTTCGCATGTAGGTGGCAAGAGACCCCTACTCCATTATTGGCTTGTGCAGGTGAATAGAAATTTTGGCAATCATGTCAGTGCTGGCTCCTGCCAACATGGACCCAGATGTGAAAAACAAGGCGGTCTGTGATTGGATTGCTAATTGCCCAGTCCTATTATTGACTGGAGTTGCACGCATCTCCCGTGACAATCACGCTGGAACTTGTGCAGACAAACATCATAAAAAGCAGCACAAACACTCTTGTTATGCCAAATGATTTTGACTGAAGTGCTCTCCATTATTTTTATCCACCTGCAGTGAGGATGAACAACAAACGCTGCGTTGTTGTAGTATGGCTCTCTCACACCTACTGTTCAATGGATTCAATTAGGGATTATCATAATTATAGATCGCATTCATTTAGAAAATGTTGTTATCAAAAACATAATCTTGTGATCATCAGTCAAACACATTTCATATCTAGCTCATCGCCACATGTATAATTTAAGGGGACCCTGAGAAATCAATGCTCCGCAACAGTATGCAAAAACAAAAGAAAATGAAGATCAAATCACAAGAGCAGCATTTAGAAAGCAAGACGAAGAGTCTGCAGCCAAGCTAGCAGCTCTGAGAGGCTGTTCTTTTTCTTAATACATCTATGGAACTCACTGTGGTGCTTTGAGCTAATGCTAACATGTTCACATGCTAACATGCAGATGTTTAGCAGGTATAATGTTAGCCATGTTCACCATCTTAGTTTAGCATGTTAGCATGCTAATATTTGCTAATTAGCAAGTAATACAAAGTACAGCTAAGGCAGATGGGAATGTCACAGGTTGGATGTTAAGAAAAAGTATTTTACCAAAGTATTAGAGCCAGATTTACCAAATTTCAGCCTGTCCAACAGTCGTTGAGACCATTACCTAAAATATACTTGCTAGAAGAAAAGATGGAATCACCAAAGTAATCAAGTAGGATTCATCATCTGGGCACCATGAATGTCTGTACAAAGTTTCATGGCAATGCATCTAGTAGACAGAGATATTTCAGTCTGTGGTGAGGCAGTGACAGACCGACTGACCACCGTTTGTCAGTCATGCTGCTGGTATGCCTACAAATGCTGCAAAGCAAGAAATTCAGTAAACGCGATCACATACAGAAACACAGCAAATCACACAGAAGACAAGATAAACGAGTCGCAAAGCCGTTTCCAGGGGACAATGAATCTGGGAGGTGCATTCATCCCATTTTATCGTCCCCCAGAAACTTCTGTTGTTTTGTAACTCATCTTCTCTCTCTCTTGTGTAACTTGCAGCATTTCTGATTGTGGCTGTTTTTCTGTGTTCAGTTGTATTTTCTCAAATTGCAGCATTTTCTGTATGGTGCACATGGGTTGTCAAGTTGCTGAAATTCTTTTCTTCATTTGCTTGTGTTTCTTTAAGTTGTGGTGCATTGAGTTTTCAGGGCCACCATAATAATTCATTTATAGACTAAGCTGTTTTTTCAGAGCTCCATATGAATATTCCATTAATTTTAACTATTCACATCTAATATAGACAGTATTGCCTGCAGTGTAATCTCATGTCAGTAGATTCTTATTAAGTAATTAGTTCCCACGATGTCGTGATCTCCATGACCCATTTGAAGTTGTGCTTGCTCCCTCAAACATCCCTCTCTTCATGAACGTCCCTCCTGCAGGTGAAGCTGAAGAGGAGTGGCAGAAAGAGCTTGTGAACGGCTCTCAGAACTTTATGCTGAAGGGCTTAAAGGGGGGCCTCTCCTATAGGGTGCGTGTGGTGGCCAAAGGTCACCACGACCAGCCGCCCCTCCTCTCTGAGGAGGTATTGGTGACGGTCCCAGGTGAGGCACTTCCTGGGTGGTCGCCTCCACCGTAGCCTGGCCTGGCTTAGCCTCGCACTGTGTCGTTTGTACAATGTGTAGTAGTTTGTACCGTTGTGTAGTTATAATCCAGTCAAGCATGGGTTTAACCGATGTGTTGTGGCCTCTGTATGCCAGGCATGTACTGTCGTGATATAGAGACAGTGTGTAGCAGCGTGCATGATCGTGTGGTTGAATTTCAGCGTAATTTAAGTGAGTCCAGTAGATTTGTTAATTAGAAAAAGTGAATATCATTCTCATATAGGAGTTTAATATATGTTTAGTGGTATAATATCCGACCTAATATCGCCCACAGTAAACCTGCTCGTACAGTATGTGTGTCTATGTGTAATCTGTGTGTGTGTGTGTGTGTGTGTTTCTGTCTGTGAGAGAAAGATTGATTTCCAACATCATGTACTAATGCGGTTTCAGTAATGTGCTCAAGTCACCATTAGCTTAATCTATGAGATTTCTAACTCGTCTAACATGAAATTTTGCTGTAACAATAAGCAATCATGACCCACTCATGAGCTGAAATCTCTAACAAGCACATACTAAAGAGAATGACTTGATCTACTTAATACATGCTTGTCTTAGCGAGGATTCGTCGATAATTGTTTCAATTTTTCCCTTCCCACCGGGAAAAGATCAAGCAGTCGTAAATGTTAAGTCTTCTTCTCCTCCTCTGGCCAGCTGTGGCGAGCAGACAGGTGGACATCGCCACTCAGGGATGGTTCATTGGCCTCATGTGTGCCATCGCTCTGCTCATCCTGATCCTCCTCATTATCTGCTTCATCCAGAGGAATAAGGGAGGGAAATACCCCGGTGAGTAGGAGCACAAACACCAGCACGGGCACTCTCGTACATAAACCCACACTTTAACGCCTCATTTGCAAACATTCCTTTATGTTTAATAGGATTTTAAGATCACTTTCTGCAGCAGTCTATGGCTGTCGCAATGCCGAAATATTTTTGCTCGGTTTGTTGTTGTTTGCTCACTTATTAAAACAGTTTTCAGTCACATTCAGTCTAAATGATGCACAAAATGAGGAAAATAAAAACAACTTCATACACTATTCCAAACAATATGCAGCATCACACGTTATATTAGCCATGCCCGAAGTTGATTGCGTCTTCTTTTCTCACTAGTCAAAGAGAAGGAGGATGCACACACAGACCCAGAGTTTCAGCCCATGAAAGAAGATGACTGTACTTTTGGGGAATACAGGTGAGAGAAAGTGCTCCGGCCTCTGGAGCCCCCAGAGCCCATTTTTACCCATCAACCCCTGCCCCGCCCCATGCTTTCTGCCCAGATCTGCTCTCTCTGGCTGGGCTGGAGCTCTGCACTCTCTCCCCTCTTCTCAACCCTTACAGCTGACCAATAACTCACCCAGGATCATCAATAACAGACACAAGAAGAAGAAGAAGAAGAAGAAGAAGTGCCCCTCATCTGAACCCCTACCACCGTGAAGCACAAGATTTTTGTTCTGGGTTCTGGGACGTCCTGGATGCTACTCGCATTGGACTCTCTTGTGTGCGTTTGCTTGATATGACATTGTGGTGTCGTTTGAGAAGCAGGATTCTTCAGGTTCAAGGGATTTAGGGGTTTGGGTGTTAATTTGAAACTTTAGATAAGACTGTCAGGAAAAAAATAAGCTAGATTGATTTGAAACACATCCTAAACCAACCCCGAGCATCGAATCCCATCCCGACTAATAAGCTACTCGTATGCATCCTGTGTACAGTATACATAGTATTAACACTTTGCCTAGTGTATTGCTACTTACATACACAACTCTCATAAGATTGGAAGTCATTGAAATGATCATTCCCGCTAACTTACAGCATTTATCCAGCTATGCTTGTCAGCACCCTCTTTCTAGACTGCTTCTCCAATCGCACGCAGAATAAAGAAAAATGAAGCACTTTAATTCTGTATAGCTAGCATTTTTAAATTGTTTTTTAAAAGTCGATTTATAAGATGGTCTTGCTTTTATATTTTATATTCCTTTTTGTATTATGTATACATGAATCTGTCCTATGGATTTTATGCTGTGATAAATACATATTGATATATGAATATATATAGAAATAATATGTGATATGCATGATGTGAAGATCTGATCTGATATATGAAACCTTGCTCTGCGCAATAACATGTTGAATGGAATTATTGTTCATATATAGATATACAGTATAGAGATGCATATGGATCTTACATGAAATTATCAGCATGTTTGAGGGAAGCAATCATCACTGAGTGTACAAGAGCTGGTTAATGCTGTTTATGACAGGCCAGTAGCCATTCTTTCATAGTAATAATTCTTAAAGGATAAGGCTGGTGGTATTCTATATTTTCATTATTGCAACAAATTCTTTAAATAGACCAGAAACATCGACTCCTCCAGCTTGTTTGTGGCTCTCTGCTTCAAGCCCTACTGTTGACTTAAATCTTTAAAAAGTACTACGGCACAGAGGAATAGTCTCTGACAGCCCTTGACGCACAGTAAATATTAGTTTGTACCATTCATTTGGTCTTTTCATGGCACTTGTTGACAATAAGAAAAATGTAGAATATAACTTATCCTTTAAAACTCATGCAGTTTGTGTAAAATGAGAGACCTATTTATACTGCAAGGGAGTCTCTCCAATGGACATTCAGAGAACAACAGTAGACAATAAATCACAAGGCAAAGTGTATAAATATTAGAGTGCCTTTGTGAGAGTATACTTTATATCCATGCTGTTTCATTAAGCTCAGCTGGAACCCAACAGTATGTCAATAAAGGCATAACTTAACTCACCTGAGCTGTTCTTGTTTGACTACAGGAGAGCATACTGTAAGTTCAGACTATACATGCACATGGCTTATGTGCCTGCTAAAGTGCCACACTTAAAAGAAATCCTTCTCAAGTGTGTGCGTAGTGCAATCATCCATAGGAGGAGTGACTGTTGTGTTGTGTGGGATCTCAGCTGGATCTCCTCATCTGCTCGCAGGGGTGTAGGTCTCAGGAAAGGTAAGGGTGATGATGGTGGGGGGGGGACTGAGGGTCATTGTTCTGTAAATCTAGCATGTGTGGAGGGTCAGTGGATAGTCGGGTCACCGTGGAGAAAAATGCTCACTGTAAAGCATCCCAGGCTGTCATCAAGTTAACATTTGGTCATAAAGCCGTCATCATGTGTGCAGTGCATAGACAAGTCTCTAAGGTCACTCATCTGTGGCTTTACTGTGCTGGTTTTACCCCTGAAAAAGGCTTTTGCACACTGATTGATATCTGTTTGCATTCAAAACCATTTCGGCATTATGATGGCTTTGTGATCTTATCTCATGTTCAACTCATGTATGTGGAATGTTTTCGACTATCTGATATCCAAAGAAAACTTTCTTTGCAGATTTTTCATGCATTTTGCCTATTTGTGATTATTATCATGCTTGCTTTGGGGGATGTTTGGCTGAAACCTTGCTTTCCGAGTTTTATTCACATCATTGCCTTGGATTTTCTGTTTTTCATCACAACCTCTGTCTGGGGGCGGGGGGGATGCTTTTGTCAGACAACACATTTACCACTTCATATTTGGTTTCAGGGGGAATTTGAACAGGGTATGATTGCTTGAGCTTTATTCCCCTGTTGCCTGATGGAAACCAACTAATCATTCATAGCTGCCGTTTTTTAGACATGGAGCAATCCAAATTCAAATTTGCTTCTTGTGCAGTGGGCAGGAATGTTCACTGTTGCATATTAATGAAAGCTGATGACTGAAAAGTAAACATTTATTTTCAATCTGGAAAAAGCCATCAAACTGTGGTGAAAGTAACTATCTGCGGTTCTCTGCTCCATCTAAAAAAGTGATCACTAATCTCCTTGTTGCATCTGTCACATCATCTCACCTGTAACACCTGCATGTTATTTTCTCCTTCAGTGACAATGAGGACCATAAACCGTTAAAAGGGAGCCGCACGCCATCTAATGGGACAGTTAAGAGAGACGACAGTGACGACAGTTTAGTTGACTACGGGGAAGGAGGAGACGGACAGTTCAACGAGGATGGCTCGTTTATCGGCCAGTATAGTGGAAAGAGTGCCAGCAGGGACACTGCTGAGGGCCACGAGAGCTCGGAGGCCCCGTCCCCTATTAATGCCATGAACTCCTTGAACTCATTTGTGTAGCCTAACAGACCAGTATGAGGTGGTGCACTGACTGCTCCATCCCCACATCTCTCTTAGAGGGCTGTTCCAACACTGCATGGCTTTATGATCACGTCTCCATCCCCCACACATGACACGCAAGAGGCAGACAACTTACGAAAGACATTTATGTTTTCACTTGGAAATCTTCATGGAGAGGCTTTCAAACCTGTGCTCATTCCAGTGTATCCCGAGCAGCATTTAGGAAGGAAGTAGCTCAACCTGACATTTGATTTTAACAGTGCATGAAATACCTGATATGACCTTAAATCCATATATTACTTAACACTTTGATATTAACAGGTGTTGCATTCTTACCACAAATCTCTTACGGACTATGCAGTGCTCGTCTGAACTATATTTGTTTTTGTTATTGGTTATTATATTATCTACTATGTTCAAATAGTAACCAGTGTCTACAGTAAATGACTATTATTCCATGTATTTTTCCAACACAAGCTTGTACAGGAGTCTGTATTTAATAATGTAATTCCTCCATGTAATTCCATCATGCATTTACAAGGCAGGTCATGTACAGTGTATATATATTAAAGTGAACTATCTGCAGACTGAATATTGGGAGCAGTGCACACTGCATGCTTGAGATTGCTGCATTGATACATCCTCATCTGTCACCACTCTGCTGTGATTGATGCGACTGCACCTATGACAGAGGGCGCTGAAATGCTGCATGGCTTGTAACATGACCTCATAACCTTTGCCCTGCATGTAACCTCCTCTTATTGAGTGTGATCTGAGGGCCGGCGGGGAACGCTGAGGGGGTGACAGCCTGCCTCAGTCCCTGCAGTGCTCCTTCAGCAGGTTGTGCCTTTTCTTCAAAACAAAGATTCGATTCTGAAGTCTCTTTCCACAGTTCAGTGGCTGGAACAGAGAGAGTTGTAGGACTGCAGAAGTCACACCCAGGGATGGATAAGATAAGCCTGAGAAGAGGACTCTGTGGAGGGAGGAATAATTCATATACTCTTGTCATCTTTTTTTTAAAGACACCTCCCAATGCCTTGAAACACAGGACTGGCTTTGATTCCTCTGAGAAGCTAAACGCACTCACATAAAACATCATTAAAACCATGTCTGGTGCATTTTCAAAGTCTGCACTCATTATGTACAATACCCGATTGTATTTCTGCAGTGTATGAATGTATGGATGTGTGTGTGTGTGTGTGTGTGTGTGTGTGTGTGTGTGTGTGTGTGTGTGTGTGTGTGTGTGTGTGTGTGTGTGTGTGTGTGTGCGGGCAGATACAGTACATTATTCAATTCCTATTAGGCAAAAGTTGTTCACTTGTACTAACTACACTTGAGGGCCTTTGGATGGGATCAAGATTTCTTTTCTCTTAACTTGCATCAAGTTTTTTTTTTAAGACGTGTAGAATATTTGTTAAATTTGTAAATACCTTAATTGATTGTACAGGGACAAGCAGCTTATAAGGCAGCCTAAGAGGCAATATTGTGCATGATATGGTTTAACCTGTTGATAGGACTGTATTAAATATAGAGTACTTGTAGAGAATATATATATACATATATTCTTTTTTTTTCTTGCTGTGCACACTGTACATTGTTCTGTAACTATCTGGACATAATATGAATTTGAATTCTGATTGTTTTCTGATTTGCTTGTCAGCGAGTTACATAACTTTGGTATTGAACAAGAACATGTAGGATATAGCAACAATATTAATTAATGCACAGAATTATATTATTCTGATTTGTATTGGTTCTACGCTGTCCCAACATACTGCCAAAATTATGCTTTTTTTTTCTGACAGTATTGCAAATGGTTTTGTATTTAAGAAACAGATTTGTACTAACAGATACTTTCTTTGTCTCTATTTAAGTTTCTCCTTTTAGTGCAAGTATGAAGCTCAAGCTACTGGAAATATAATGAATGAATAAATAATTATCTGCTTTAATTTCCACTTCCAGACTCTTCACTCAAAATGTCATTGCCCTCTGGAAATGAGTGCTGATCTGAATGCCCTTAGATTCAGTGAGTCATAAAAACCCAGTTACCGAGTCTGTGCATGCTATATAACCATAAATGGTTAGTTACATTCACTACCACATACCAGTAATAATAAGAGCTATTTCTGCAGGCACATAGACAAATATACTGCATTCTTGTCAATACTGATGCATCGCTGTGTAATCAGCATTGCACTGCTGTAGCTTGTCGAGGTAGAGCTAGATTTAGCTTCTTTATATACAGCTGGAGTCCACTGGTTGCCAACCAGGGGGTCAAGCCTCCTCCAAAGGGTCACAAGATACATCTGAGGTGTTGTGAGACAATTAATGTGGTAGGACAGAAGAAAAAACTAATTTCTGCTACACAAATTTGTTGTCGTTTTTTGGAATATTCTCTAATCTAAATGAAATGATGTTGAACAAATGTCAGATTTCAGCCCTCTGAAACTTCGCAGGGGCTGATAAGACCACTGTATAAATGCACATGCTACCACGTGCAATACACACATACACCTACATCCTGAAACACACACTGCACAGTAACGCCACCCTGTACAGTAGGCAGGGGCTTTGTGTAAATACGGATGCCTACACCTGCCTCAGTCTGCTTTGTGTGAAGCAGCTATAGAAAGGCCTTATGGAACACGACAGTTGGGCTACATCTTTTTGGCGCTCACTTGTGGCACTTCCACTTCCATTACAGTCATATTGTCAGGGTAATAGCGAGAGAGCAGCCAGCCATCTGGTGCATTATCACACAGCAATGGTGTCAGGAAGCGGGGAAGTCTGGTATCGAGTGTCTTAGAATTACTTTCTCTCCCTCTGGCAAGGACTCTTTGCCTTCTGTTCATTCAGGTACACTAATTCCTTTTTCTGACTTAAGTTGTTTGGGGACAATCCACAGGATTGTTTGCAGTTGGCACCAGTGATTGAAAGTGGATTGCTGCTCCACATATTTATGAGCTGGGCTGTGAATTACTTTTCCTTTTCAAAAATGAAGCCACAGATAGATTTATGAAGGATGAGTGCGTCCATGTGAACTGCAGATGGTTGGAGGGATGTCCATATTATTTTGAACCAAACCAAAGACTCCCACACTCAGCAGCAATGATCTCAAAGACCTGACCTTCAGCCACTGGGTGATGATTCATCAATTTGTTTGTTTGGCAGATTTTCCCTCTTGACTTTACTGCCACCTAGTGATATGAGGCAACTACACCAATGGCTGAAATAAGCAACAGGCTTTTAAATGTCATGCCAGGCACATGATCTGAACCGTCAGTAAAGCAGTTTATTGACATTTTTACTGGGAAGAGACAACAATGAAAATCTTATACAGAGGCCACAGTTGGAACATGCCATAAAATCAAATCACAATGTGCTGAATTACCTTACATTTTGGCTCATGGTCTGTAAGCCTATGAATTTATTTGGCCCTCTGTTGATGTCCCCAGCTCTCAATTACAAAAGCTTCCTGTAAGAGGCTTAGCTATTTATTTTTCATGGCAACAAAATCACATTATTTGTCCAGCAATTGGTGATCATTGCCACCAAACCAGCAGCTGCCCCATTACCCTTCTGAACTCCACCCAACCCCCTTCCTGCCGACCCCTCCTTCCATCATCTCATTCCTCATCCAGCCCTCAGTGGATTCGGCTGTTCGTCTGCCACAGCATCCATTATCCATTCCCACCTCCTCTGCGTCCAGCTCCTTGATTTACTGCTGGGCGGAAAGCCTCGTTTGAATTGATCTATAGCAGGTTTTTATGTCAACCTCCTGCCTGCTTTCAATAGGGAAAAGGATCATTACATGGTCTCATAGTCCTGCTTCCAAACAACCTGGGATCTTTAAAGTGCATCATTTGCATCCCAGAAGCTTCCCAATAAGACATTATGCAGAATAAAGGATATCAAAGGCAGGTGTTAGAAAAACACCATCATTTAGTTTTTGATATTTGTTGAGACTGTTGAGCTTACTTAGATGTAAGTGGCAGAGTCTTTGTGTCTTTATGCAAATTTGCCCTTTTCTGATGCTTTGAGAGCTGAGGAGGATAATTGTTTATGATTGTTCTGTGACATTTCCATATGGCTGACGAAGGGTTTGCCAACACACACGCTCACTGACACACACACATCTGTCAAGACCAAGCTGCTTGGAGCTTGAATGGTAGGTTTGGTTTGCCTGGGATTGAACGCCCCAACTGTGGGAGGGACATCACGCCTTCCAGTGTCATTTCTTCACCAGTGTTTCTCTCAACCCAAGGAGACTGTTTTCCCTGGGGGGAGGCGGTGAGCTGATATGGTGGCGGATAGCGTTCCTCCTGTTGGATGGATGCTACATAAAGTGAAAGTGCTTTGTTCTATCGATCTGACACTCTCTATCAAGCCCCCTCCCCCTTTTTATCATGATAGCACCAGGATTATAACCCTCTCCACCCCCTGATTCCTATTCCCCATGCAACCCCCACCCTTGTCCCATGTGTATTTGGACTGGGTGGGTGGTGGTGGGTCAGTGTGCGTGACGGGGGGGAGTACCTTTGTATGAGCCCCTGTGGAGATCATTGGAGCTAAATCATGTTTACCCTCAACCCTCCCTCTACCTCCTCCACCTCCCTCCTCCTGCTCCTCTGCCAGGCAGATAGATGACAGCCACCTATTCTTTCCTCCAGACAGCAGGGTGTTTGCTGTTCCTCTTATCCACCCCAGAGACCGGCCTTGTAACAGTGTTATTCACCAGCAGGATCCGTCTCTATTTGCACTGTCACGTTGTAAGAGGAGCAAAAGTGTTTGTCTGAGGGTTGAATACACCTAGATCCTGGATAACAAAATAATATCCTTTTGGGCCCAGTATTACACTGCTGTACTGAATTCTTTTGGCTCGGCTATCTTCTATGGAACGATATATTCTTCTCATGCATCCCCCCGGGCTGAAGATAATAACTTTTTATGTATCAAAAACAGCTCCCATCTCAAAGGAAACAATGCTATTCTGATGAAATCTATGAATAATAGCCTTTAGGGAACAAAGCAGCAACAACTTGATACAGAGCTGTAACCTTCATGTAAAGTCAGTTTCTGATCACATTATTAAGAACTTCTTTGATATGTTTCCCCCAAATTCATCCAAGGGGGCTAAGTCCTTCAATTAATTCTACCCTGCTCTTTCTCAAAGGTTTTTGCATTATTTATGGGCCTCCGCCACAGCACATTATTATTTGCTGTGTGGTGTTTACATCCAAGATTTAAATGTAATCCCAGGGGTTTGAGATGGTCTCATGTTTGGACTGACACTCGGGCAAGGCATTATAATTAGTGGAGGTGCCCTTTTGATATCTGCCTGATGAAAAACGGGCTGACGGTTAACACGCAGGCTGCACTCATTTCTCATCTACCCCTGGTGGTGTTCAGCCATGCAAACACATATATCTGCTCATGTTTTGACATTTCTGGCTCTGAAACTGTTGCTGCTTCCCCAAAACAATGCAACATAATTACGTTTGTGCAGCTTGAAGCACTGAAAAATTCAGTGAAAGGCAAAACTCTATAGAAAAAACATTACTCTGGATAATTCACAAACCTTGCTGTCAACATTTTTTACAGGGACTATTTTTCTTTGAAAGCAGTTCCAGCTGCAGCCTCTAAGTGCTCACATGCCTTTGTGTTTTTCAGTGTAAAATTAAACTGTGAACAATCTAAATCACCTTTTGGGGAATAATAGTGTTACATTTGTCTATGATTTAGGTTTTCCCTCTTAAACAAAACACTAGGTTATCTTTGATATCCCTCATATGTATTTTATGATAATCAGGGACAGGAAAGTTGACTCAAGTGTCTTTACTTGGCCAAAATTTGAAAAATACAGTCATTACAGGGAATGCATTCAGACAGGTAAACAAAACTGCAGCAGACAATCTGGTTAAAAGGTGAACGCTTGGTGGTGAGTATATAATACTGGGGCTGATGACTGATACAAAGCAGGTGTGTAGACAGGAGTTTGGTCAGGTGATAGCAGTTTTGTGGCATAACAGATGTCCTGTTCATTCATTCATGTGCATCAGTTATTCATTCCAAGGGACTAATAATGTGATCAAAGTATATAAATTGTTAATCTGCGTACACAGATTAATAATCAGGAACAGAATTATTTATTGTGGGCACAATTTATGTGCCATTGTGTCGATTTGGGAACAGCAAAACAAACTCTACTGTCTCTGTAGTGAAGATATGCCACCAGCTGTGACACCTTTTTGATACTGATAGACTGTACAGTTATGTCAAAGTTTCATCAGCTTTTATCATGAGCTTAGCTGCCATCAACATAGCCCTGATAAACTGTACCTCTGCCCAACAGCAAACACCAGTTAGTTAGCAAATGGCTGGTAAACACACCCTCTATCAAACGGCCAAGATATTTTGCCAGCAGCTGGTGGAGACTGAACCAAAGTGGTAAGAGGAGACTGAATTTTGGACTTAAATTCAATACGTGAGCAGAAAGAGGACTTCAAATGAAGGCTACTTGCTAGTACATCTGATGGATTTCAAGTAGGCAACTGTTTGCTAACACATGCTGAAGCGGTGTAGTGTGATTGTTTTAATGTTAGTTTGCCCTGAGAATGGCATGGAAATCATTCAGCTCTTATTTGACATTATTTAACAGTAACTACTGCAACTAGCATTACTAATATAACATTAAATTAATAATGAAGATACCTAGCTACCGTAACAGCTAGCTACCCTGCTAATATTAGCTAACTGACTAGCTAGCTAAGACACAAAGCATAGCTTAGCTAACAGCAGCCGTCAGAGGAAAAACGTTAGCTAACAGTGACTGTAAACTGTGAAGTTAACTTTGCTTTCAGCAGAATGATATGAATATGGTTTCATTCAACTTGTGGATGGCATGTATATGACTGTAAGGTTAGTGATTTCTACTGTAGGAGAAAGACTTAAGATGTGTATATTATAGCTAATAGGAAATTAACCAGTATCAAACTGGTAGTTTTAATCTGTAGTGGACAAAAGGCATCCCATAAACGTTACTGGGTGCGCTCACATACTGCGGCAAGGTTGGATGAGCATTAAGGTTTTTTTTTTTTTAATGTTCCTCAGGTCATCCTGGCATGCTGAAGACCTGCTGATGGAGCCCAGGAGGAACCCGGACACCACTGTGAGAGCCACTGCTCCGTGGTCCTGTGGAACAAGGAGGTGTAGCGCCCCCCTAAGCTGACAGTCGTAACCCTTCATCCAATGCGCGGGGACAGGACCGCTGCTCTGTCAGTTTCTTTCCCCGCTCTTGAGCGCCCGGCGATGCGGTGCTGAGCAGGTGCGAGCATCGTGAAGGACACACGCACGGACGCATTTACCCGCTACGGAAGGTAAGGACACGGGAAGCGCTGGACAGATAATGTGAAAGCTGATCATTTCATATTATTTCCAGAGTAGCCGGGTGCTGCATTTTGACAGCTGGGAAATCAGTGTTGTTTACAACATATGAGTGGGATGCGCGGATGGGATGGAGCCCATGTAGCCCACCGCATTGCAGAATTGCTAACGATTTGGGTACCAAGAAACTGCCTTTTTTGTGTGTCGTAGTGACAGATGCAGAGAGATACCGTGTGTGCAATATCTGACTTACGGTGGCGTGGTGAGGATGATGCTGTTACATGATCTGCTGCACATCCTGGCATGTACTTCCCTCCCCAAAAAATAGTCGATGCACAGAGCGGATGCAATGATGGTGCGATGTGTTCCTGCAATATATAGCACATCTGCTTTAAAGTAATAAGTCTGAGTATTGCATTCATTAGACCACGCCGGAGGCCATAGCCTAACAGCGCCGCACATACCGATGATTCAAACTGCCGCCTGCCTTATAGCCAAGAGATTAGGAAGGACCATACGACTGTAAACACTTTCATCTGGGGTGGAACTAAAACGCATGTCCTGGTGTTAGTGCCGCGATTGAGGCATATAGTTGGGCTCTGTCATCTTTGCTGGCAGACTGAGCCGTGGTGCTTAGTAATGGCCCAGTGGCAGGGTTATTCTGTCAGGATGTCAGGTGCTGGAGAAGGTGTCATGGGCGCGTCCACACTCGCCAGACTAGGCTTCAGTGGAGAGAAACTGTTCATGCTACATGTTGCCAAAGTAAGGTTTAGTGACTGCCAGAAGTCCTGCAGGGATTTTCATGCGGTCCTCGTCATTTTCTTATATGATAAAGAGTTAATTTTTCTATATACATCCTCATTGTTGACATTGGGAAAAGGATCTCACTCAAGTCATGCAACTATGGACTGATTGATTGCGAACTACAAAAATCGTAGACGTTATTCTAAAATATTCCATTGCTTTTTAGCATCCATAGGGGGTCATTGATTGGAAGTTGCTGCGATGTCAGGTAGCGTACCAGCTGCTGTGGCTCTGGTCACCGTGAATAGACTATAATGGTGAAGTCTGTCTGAAACTTTGCCCACATGACTACTCTATCTCATAATGGGTTGATATTTAGATAAAGTATGGTCATAATTTTCATTATGTTGTTCAGTGGTCGCTTGAGTGCATGGCTTTGTGCACAGCGCCCTGTAACAGACAGCAGAGTATCCTGTGGTCTAATGAGCTCATAATTGCCATTCATGATGTGATCAGTAATAGCTCCAAACTATTATGACATCTAATGGCCGTCTTTGTTTGCCATTCACAGGTCTAGAGTTGTTTTGCTTCGTGACAGGCAGAGCTGACTGAATCAGAACCTGGTATTTTGGATTATGGGTCTGACATCAATATATTAATGTAGGTTTATGAACATGTTAAATGGCACTTAGTTCCTTTAAGATCTCCTTTCCGATGATCCACTGATAAGTGCCTGGCCACTTTCTGCTCCTGGGCACCATACACTTAAATGTTTTTGACCCAAATTTTCATCTGGGCTTTCTTTGGCATTCAGTGCCATGTGTGAGAGTCGTCACTGTGTGTTTGTCTCGACTGAATCAGAGCCATAAATGTGGCACAAAATGTCAGAGGGATTCCATGGCTGCCTGTCAGGTGGAGCACTTTATGAATCTTGTAAGCTTGACTGCTGCTAATGCATCCTGTGCTGTCCTGTGTACACCCTGAGGACAGACCCTCTCCTTCATGCTCGGAGAATGAATTTACTTTGCTCAGAAGTAGGCTAACCTACTGCGTGCAAGACATCATCTTACATTTTTACACCCCTTGCTCTATAACAAAATATGTAGCATATAGAGTTTCGTAATAAGCTGCTCCCTGCCAGCACATTGGCTGTGGGGCTCGTACAGCCTGCACGACGAGGAACTTTTTACATAACACAGCACAAGATATGGCTGTTCCATGATGCATTTCAAGGCTACAGCCTCAGCCTCCATTAGTGTCACAGTCACATGATTCAACGTAACCGTACACTTCTCTTTTGGTCTGAAGCGTCAGTCGCACACGTCTGTCATGTATTGAGGTAGACAGGCTGACCTCACCTGAGGCAGAATATAGGACTGTCTTCAACCTCCTCATCTCCACCTCACATGAGTGCAAAGTTGGTAGAGATTGTTTTTAATAATCTTGGGTAGTACTTTTTACTGCAGATCTGTCCAGTGCATGAAGAGTTTTTTCCCATGTCCGGTAACATTAATGTCTCCATAATTATAATTTTGGTGCTCAAAGCAGAACGTTGGATATTTGCCATCCAAGATTAAGGCAATTTTAGAGTCGTTTTAGGAGATTAGATTTGTTTCCAGATGTCCTTCCAAGCCCTGGGCGACAAATTCTTGGGCAAAGAGTCAAAGCATTAGCTGAAGAGAAGATTTAGTGTGTGATTTTGAAGAGACTCTAAACTGATTGGCAGCGTTGGCATCTGGGAGCAACAGGGCTAGTTTGTTAGACGCTGTTTGTTCTGTCATACTGCAGTCTCAGTCACGCTGGAGGGAAAAAACTGGTTTCATTGTTAAAGTGAATGATATAGCAAGACAAGACAGTCCATGCACGTGAACATTTGTGGGCAGAAGCACACACTCATACAAACACAGCCCCTAGTGTACAAGTGCTTTTCTCCATCCTGCTGACAAAACATGCGATGCTGTTGTCTTGATGCTTCCTTTAGATTGCTCAGCAATTTACACACCGGTGATCAATAGAGAGATCCACTAATGGTACAGCAGTGAGGCAGAGACATGACGTGTTCTGTGTTTGCCTGGAGACAGACCTCTCCTCTGTTCATGCCTGAAGAGGAGAAAGGGCTTCAGTCCCCATCTGCCATCTTTGGCTGTCTGAGTACTAGTTGCACTGGGCCTGCCATTGATTTTCCTCCTGTGGACTGCTCCCTGCTCTCTGCATGCATGTGACCCTATAGAGCTTATGTGCAGAGATTGAGCAAAGGGGGGAAAAAATGCAGAAACACTGTGC
Organism: Chaetodon auriga; assembly: GCF_051107435.1. Lineage (NCBI taxonomy): Eukaryota > Metazoa > Chordata > Actinopteri > Chaetodontiformes > Chaetodontidae > Chaetodon > Chaetodon auriga. The sequence goes on along the minus strand of NC_135079.1, from coordinate 8,481,415 downwards.
ACATTTGTATCCCACTTGTTGATTATCCATCTAATTTGTGCAATGTTAGACCAAACTGTAAATGTGGGCTCTTTAACCATTACGTTCCTAGCTCTATGTACAATGCTGATTGCTTTGTAAAATGAGTTGGTAGGAAAGCTAGCCATTCAGGTTAGAACTAAATGATAAGTCAATTCATGGATTAGTTGACTGGCAGCTTCTCATATGTAAGAAATGCTTCTTTTCTCATCTGATGTGATAGTAAACTGAACTCTGGTGGGTGTATTTCAGAATTTTGTGATATTTTATTGACCAGTTCATCAAAAATAACGAGCTGAATAATTGGTAATGAAGATAATCCTTCATTTCTGCTTTAACGCAGCAGCTAACATTAGTAGCTAGCTGTATCTTTTAAGCACCTTACATTGTTTTACGTCCCTCTGAAGTCATTCACTGAATGAGGTTTTGTTGCCTGGCTTGTTGTTCTATTTCTGGGGCCACTGTTTCCTACTCGAATCTAATGATCTTGAATAGTTGCCTCCGGCAATTCAGGAGGCTGGTTACTTTTAATGCCAGACCCCAAATTAATAATTATTCAGCCACACTGGATTAAAGTTGTTTTTGTGTGTGTGTGTGTGTGTGTGTGTGTGTGTGTGTGTGTGTGTGTGTGCGTGTGTGTTTGTGCGTGCATGTATGTGAGCGTGACTCATCTAGCTCTTCTTCAGTCCATGATTACTATCTTCCATATCAACGATCAGGATAAAATGCAGCTTGCATGAATGGCATTCTGTTGATTTACACAAATTCAGCTCAATGCTAAAAATAGAAATGGATTTATTTGATATCAACCACTATTTTTTTTTTCTTTGTTTTTGCCTATTTATAGCATTAAAGCTCCTGGAGAAAGATGTTATTCATTTACTGACAAGATAAAAAAGATGGTTTGGAAGAAATGGCTTGCTTGTAAAGCATCAAGAGCCAAACTCCCCTCAAGATATAACTTGGTGTCTTTTATCACTGAACATTTAATCTGTTCTTCTCGTTATCAGTGTGATTTTGTTTGTTGATAAAGTGCCTCAGCGACTCCGGTTTGTCCTCCGGTTTGTCTGCCAAAGTGATGTCTCATTCAAAATCAGATTTGCATTCCATTAAGATAATGTGGACCGGACAAGCTGGTAATGTTCAGAAATGGGCCGGTATCTCCTCCTGCCACTCACGGGGCCACTCACGGGGCCACTCAAAGGGCCACTCACGGGATGACATTGATCAATGTCATCAAAGTGCTGGCGAGAAGGTTCACGTGTTCTGTTGGGTGCAGCCGAAGAGTTTAACTCCTCAATATCATAATTGAAATAATACTGTTAAAAAATAATCAAGATTGCTTTATGAAGGAGGTGACTGATGAACCGGGTAATGACTGATTTACTAAATGATGAGTTTATTGGTTTACAGGCCGTCTGTGTGCGTCCAGTGATTCTAAATGTTGAATTTAAATTGATGAATTTAAGACATCATTTTGGCCACATTTAAGAACAATTAAAATCTGTAACTAGGTTACCTTGGACAGTATTTCACTTCTTTTCTCTGATTCGTCGCTCTGTTCCCTCTGAGATATTTTTAGACTTTACAATCAAAGTAAATCTTTTGGGATTTAGGGACTCAATTAGAAGGAGATTACAAACGTGTGCCCTTCGCCTGCTAATTTCTGTTAACAGCACGATCTGCCATTTGAATTTTTCCTGATAATATTTGACTTCCTTCATTACAATGTCAGCACAGAAAATTGTTTGTTTGCTTATTAGCAGGGCAAACCTTATCTGTCTTCACTGGGATGAATTCAATTTCCACAGTAATATCAAGAGTTATTTGCTCATCAAATAACTAATGGCCTTGTTGTAGTTGTTAACTAGTACTAAAGAGGTTTGTATTTAATGATGATAAGACGTAAAAGTGACTGTACTGCGAGGTTAACAAGTTCAGAGGACAGTTTTCTCTAATTAAGTAGTCAATTTTAAGTATCTGAATGTGAATGGGTCTTAATTAAACTACTCCTCAAAGAGTCAGATTGCCTCTTGTGAATTTGTTTAACATTTCACTGAGCAGAAATATTGTATTACACACAGTGGACTGACTTCTCACATGGGAGTCTTGAGCCATCTGTTTTTACACCTTTGTAGATGCAGGCAGATACGTTGTTTACTGGGCTGTTGAGACTGTGCAGTCAGACAGCACTGTACCTCTGCTATTTTGGTCCTGTAAGAAATGGCTTTCAATTTCATGCAATTTGGAAAGCAGTGGAGTGTTTCTGATTTATTCCCTGGGATTTCAGTGTTGCAAAGTAGAACACTTCTACAAGTTGGAAACAAGTAAATTCCTGTAGACTCAAAAAAATGAAATATCTGTTGAGATGTTTTCGCTTGTTTGTGCCGACCTTAGTCAGTACTTTGGAACGTTAAGGGAAAGCTTTGTGGAGACGTTTTGGACGATTAAAGGTTGAAACAGAAATAATCACCTTTGTTTCTGGCAAATACCTACCTACACAGCTATATTCCCTGTGATATAGTAATTAATTCCATAATCTTACCATGAAGCCTCGTATTTAGCATCATTTGAAAGATTAAATTACCTCTGTGTCCTTCATTATTGATATTCCTAGTAACGGGCAGCATTGTTCTGGACTTAATCCTGTTTAATCTGCGTTTGTCATGGGGTTGTGAAAGCTTACTGTATGTTTCAACAGCTCGTGCTGTTATCTTATAGTGCCAAGGATAAAGAACAAGCCCAATGGTGCGGGGAACTATCCAATTAGGTACAAAAGCATCTTCCTCGTTGGGGCCAAGCCACTCTTGGGGCCTTTGAGCAAGGCCTGTTGCTATGGTGCTTGGATCATGTGTGGAAGACAAGAACACACCTTCAGCTACGTGCTAGTTCAGCATTCAAGGCTCCCAAGCATAACAACACTCCTCTGCTAATACAGTCACCTTTCATGTATACTGTTTGATGTTTTTCATGGTAACCCAGCGTATGTTGCCTCACAGTGATGATGCATGCTGGATGCTGTCGACAGCTCAGCCCTGTTACTGCGATAGTATATTTAACTGGAGTCATGAACTCCCCGCCAGTTGTGTGTTGAAAATAATGAAAGACTGAGGGGGTCAAAGGGGACCTTTGCACTAATCAGAAATGTCCTTGGTGAGAAGCGTACTAGTTCTTTAGCTGGCTGACCCCGGGCCTTCTGTGGGAAGGTCTGTATGTGTGAGAAGTGTATGGAAAATAGACGGCTAATCGCACAGAGAGCCCAAAGGGGAAGGCCTCCTGGCACGTGGAGCGAATACTGAGGAAGCTGAGCTCTTGGGAAGCCTCATTATACATTTAGGGGCGTCCTGTTTTCCCTCTCTCTGGACAGCTGGACAGCTAAATTGTTTGTGGATCAATAGTTTAGCTTCCTACTGGCTCCACAGAGTGAGTGAAGTGCATTTAAACCCAAGAAATCCCATTACACTTGGCAGAGGTGGGAAGCATAGCACTAGGGGCCTCAGCAAGTGCTTATTGCTATGCCCATTATTCAATCTCCCTGTTTGTTTACCTGCAGTGTGTCTGCTGAAACCATCCATAGTCATTTTACTCTCAGGTTATCTAATTTTTTTCGACTTCCATTTTCTTTGTTACACAGTTTCTTCCATAAATATGCCATGATATTCCCATGCTTTTTAAAAACGCTGTAGGCGCTGTATCTTTAAATCTTTCATTGGATGCTGTATTTTCCGGGACACTACCTATAACTGAGAGATCTTCACTAGCATGATTGATTGGAAGTCATAAGGCTGTGTTGCGTTCCCGTACGGACTGACTGATTGTATATTAATGCAGCTTATTATGACTAGAACCTTGCTGCATCCTTTCTGTATTGATTCAACACTTATTTAGAATGCCTGTTGTTTTTCAGTTCAGCTCTTTGGCCATGTAAAAGGCAGAGAGAGAAAATGGGTAGAGAAGGAAGGGGTTCGGGAGTATAATGAGACACAGAGAAGAACAAAAAGTTTGGAGCCCTCCCCTCATTCCTTAGATCAGTGTAACCAGAAATAAAAGCTGTGGCTGGTGCAGGCTCTGGGCTGGGGGCCGCCGCTGTCCTCCCCTGGCTCACTTGCTGTGCTGCCGGTGTATTTTGTGTTTCTCTGGTCAGCCTCCGAGATCCTGGGCCCTAGGCTGCATCTCGACATGAAGAGCCCATTGATGTGGGCAACATTAGCATTCGGTGTAGGCGAGCACGACAAACAGGTTGGTTTCCCATTTCACACTGACAAACCTGTTCTCTCTGGATTCTCTAAAAGGGTTTCAAATCAGCCCTCTTGTTGCATAGCTAATGAGATTGGATAAAAGAGGTCAGACAATGCTTATGTAGCCCTCTTCAGTCCAAGCAGTGTACTCTTTGTACAAGGCCTTGACCTGCCAACTGCCACGTCAGGGCAACACTTCTTAGCTGGCGTGACACTGTCACATCTGGCTCGTAAACTCACATGGTGATGTAACCACCTGCGTCATGTTTTCTGTAGGTGCTAGTGGGACAATACACCAGCACTAATAGCTTCCGACAAACTACCCTAAAATGTCCCTGAACAAAAGCTGTTCTTTCCAGTTGGCATATCATTATTCAGATCTGAACCCAGCTTTTGGAGGGAGCCTGGCTGACTTATGCATGAGACTTGTGCACTAATTATGCCGCAGATTCTTTTCCTTGGCTCGTTTTGTAGCTGCAGGAGCGTCTGTTGCAATCTGCTAATTCATGGTGCTGACATTATTCTCACGATTTTACTTAACAACAGCAAATTGCCCCTGAGAAGAAGCGGCTAATATTACCCCATGAAAAATAACACTTTCGATCTTGGTGTTTACCGTCTCTGTGTTTTAATTATCATGAGTCAGACTGCTGCTTGAGCAAGTCATCCTGGTGCCAAGAGAGAAGTGGAGGGAGAGTAGGGGAAGCCAGCTTCCTAATTGCAGATCTTTTTCTTCTAATGCTGGACATTTCAGTCTTAGCGTGGAGGAATTTATACGAACGGTAAACAGGCAGATAATGAAGATGTGAGTGAAGATACCACCCTTTTCATTCTCATTATTGGCTGTCTAGACTGAGGGAGGTGCCAGCAATCACAACATCAATTCCCTGCCCGTCTGAAAATATCTCTCACATTATTCCATGGAGAAAAATAAGCCATGCATGCATATTAATAGAGTTATTTGTTCAGAGTTCAGTAAGGCTTGGCAGCGGACAGCCTCCATACTGAATGTGTCGGGCCCATGGTGTCCGTAGTAGGCAGCTAGTGTCACTGGGTGGATTATTCATGAAGAAGGTGTAATGGCAGCGAGTGAAGGAAAGGGCATCCAGAGGTGAATCTGACTCGGACTAAGAGCACTGAATCCTTTTTTACTATGCTCTTTTCACACACACACACACACACACACACACACACACACACACACACACACACTGCTGACTCTTATCTGCAACACACAGCTCCACTCATGCTGCACACACAGGGCCATAGTGTGTGGAGGGCATACGGAGTGAAGGGCACAGCGTCGCAGTCAGGCAAGCACACATACACCCTCTACACACACTCACAAACACAATGGATGGAAAGAGGAGGCGTTGTACTTTCTTAATTCCCCTGCAACAGAGGACAACAAGACAAAGCAAACCACTGCTCTTCGATATAACTGAAGGGGGATGGAAACTGCTACATGTTGAGAGACTGCTGGAGTACTTAATGTTATTCACAATGACCCATGACCAACCCGATTATGATTTGACTCCAGTACAATGAAATGAAAAGGCTGCAAAAAATGAATGCCTGCAACTCGCTGTATATATTAGACATTGCTCTCAATAATTTAATGAATCACATTTCCAGTAAGGGGTTTTTCAAACAAGACACAAAACTGCAAATACTATCAATGATCCAGAATTAGAAATAAATAAGCATAATGTTATTATGCTTAAGGATAAAGGATCAGTTTGACATTTTAGAAAGGTGCAGGTGCCTACCACCTCTTATTATCATATCATATCTCATACAAAAAAAAAATTTAAATTGACAGTATGTGGTTTTATGGACTATTCTGGCCGGTCTTTATGCTAAGCTAAGCTAACTGTTTCCTATGGTTGGGTTCTGTTTACTTTTTACTGGTACTGATTCCTAGAATTTAGTACTGGTTCCAAACAGTACCTTTTCTTTTGGTACTCTACTTTCTCTGTGACAACAAAAGGTGTCTGTTAAGTTGTTGCTGTTATCTTTACTAAAACAGTGCTTGCATACTGTAATATTGCCCATAAATAGTATGCAGTTCACATACTGTTGGCTTCACACTAAGGTTTCAGACACTGAAAAAAATCTCACATACTGTTTTAGTGTACTACATAGCATGTTGGTAATGTCGGCTAATGCTAGCAAAAATGCTAAGCCAAGACAATGAAAAAAAGCCCAGTTATCTCCATCAACAGCTTATTGAGCCAGCTAGGGTGATTTAATGAGAATGGTATTGATCTTCCCTGAAAGGAAGCAAATCATTTCTCCAGATGCCAAACTTAATGATTTGAAAGCAAAGCTGAAATGATTGAGAAAAGTTTACAGTTATTACTTGATAAATGTTCTTTTTTGTCCATGAAATATGAGCTGCTGAATGGAATATAATACCGTATTTATTAACAGTCATAAAGCAGAGTGAATGCTGCTAAGTTAGGTAGAAAGTCACTTGAAAATCTTTAAAACATTTATAAAACTGATGCCTAGTGCTGTAGTTTTACTCAAGCACTGGCATGAATATAGCCCAGCACAATGTAGGTGAGAGGGCCCTGTGAGTTCTCTTAGGGCAGTCAAGCAAAAGCATCTGTTTGAAGCATAATATATGAAAAGTCTCTTAACCTAGTTTAGCTTTCTTCCTGCCACTGGGAAGAACACAAGCCTGATTGGAAATGCTGTTAAGCATGTAGCTGCGTGGGCTGTTAACTGAGCTGTGTCTCTGACAGCAGTTGGACTGCGCGCATACAGCTTCATAACACTGAAAATGATTTCCTTATGTAAAGTGATAATCTTGTGATCTGAATGCCAGAATTCTCCCACACATCTGCACCCCCTTACGCTGACACAGCCAAGCAATGGCATGATGTGCCATTTTTGTGTTTGAATATTTCAGTTTTTGAAGAGACAGCACATTAACCCAGTCATAGTCGGAGAGTTATCTACACAGTCAGTTGATCATGATCTGGCATCGTGATCTGAGCTCTCCATGTTCATACATCTCCCTCTGTTCTTCTCTGTTGTTTAAGTGGACACCTGTTCTGTGTCATGAGCCACGATCACATGGTGTGACTTGGCTAAGAAGCACCAGATGACTCAGGTCTTTGCCCAGGCTGTGCTCATTGTCAGTCGGCACACACACCGCTTTCCAACAGGCTGTCTGACTGTGGCCATGTGCTCGGCAGTAAACACAGGTGACTGGGTCTGTTGACATGGACACTGTGTTCCGGACATGGATGTATATGATGGTGAATGGCCTGGTCCAGATGAAGACTTGATCCTTTTTGCAGATATCCTTGCATGCAAAATTAAGAGAATATGTTGATGAATAGAAAGGAAACAAGCAACAGAGAAACAGTAAATTGGATAATGTGTCTGCAAATATTAGCTTGTCCCAGCTGTCACCCTCATGCTGACTGTTAAATTGTATATGTGATTCTTCAAGGAAGGAGTGCCAAATACCAGGGGAATATTATTTTACACATAAATGCACCCATTGAGAGAGACTGTGGAACTTGCAGGGGCACAAGTAGTGGAGGAAGATTTCCTGATGGGTAGGCATTAATATGCATGGCATTGCTTAAAAGCACTGGCACTGACTAATACAGTATGGCAGTCAATGGATTCACAGAGCAGTCTTTGTCTCGTCTACTTTAAACTCAGGAGGAGGTGTGTGAGCCTCTTGTTTTGAACTGTTCAGCCCTAAAGTGCCACAGCAGAAATCTCACAAAGAGAAACCTCTAATCGTGCTTTAAATCTTATAAATGCAACATCATATGTGGAGCCTTATTTTGTGTTTATGCTGTTTCCGCCCTCACTTCTTTATTACTTATTCATCAGGAAGATTGTAGGGTGTTTACATTCCCCTATCCAACTTGGAATTATGATATTTCATTTGGGATTCATAGAGGTTGAATTGGTTTAATGAACCGCTCAGTGATACAACATAAGCTACCAAAGTAAACAGCTCAGCTTGTATCTGATGCACCACAGATCTTTAAAAAGATCTTCTTGTGGTCCAGGCGTATTCTAGACAGGCACCAACTCTGTTCAGAGACTAACTGGCAGGGGATTTATTTCTCTCCTTCTCATTTCCTGGAATTCCCTGTCAGTCATCCACATCTGCCTTGGAGAGAAATTTATAGGAAACAGGAAATATTAGAAGTAAACAAATATCTGCAGAGCTTGCTGTCAAGTTCTGAAAGCTGCAAAATGCTGCCCTTGGCAATAGGGCTGCTGTTGCATCAAAGCTAGAGTGGAATTGGGACTTAACAGCCACAATGGCTTCACCAAATTAAATTATCACTCCCAAAGCTTCAGCACGTCCAGTGCATGCATAAATCTGCTGCCCCTGTCTGCCTTTCGCATGCATCTGTTTTCATCTATTTCTCTATAGTCTGTGCAGCTGTGAGGTCTGACATTGTAAAGATGTAGGATGTGAGTGAAGCTGTGGCCAAGTTTCCCTACAGGGCCACATTCTGCTGAGAAAAATGATAGAAGAAACAGATCTGGTTGTTGGACAGATCCAGGTACATGGTTCATGTACGACATAGCAGGAGACACAGCTCTTTGGGAAGGAGGCCAAGGGCTTGATGGTGTGTATATATTAGTTTAGAATCTGAATCAAAATAAAGGGACTTGCTTTATAGAAGCAATTTGAGACCTTAGTGTAGTTACTGTGAACAAACAAGACAATAAAAACTCACTAGAGTGAGTCACTCATGGCACGAAAGGATATTTCTTTATGGTAAGGTCTGTGTAGACTCCAGCACAAACAGAGGGCTTCTCATAATGGAAAGCACAATGGTGCAGCATGGCGTCAGAATGGGGAAATCAGAATTCTGATGATGTTTTATATTTTCTACAGTCAGCAAATCCCATGAATATACTCAAACCAACAAGAAATGAATACTACAAACAAGTAGCCTGATAGCGTATTTCCCCGTCCCATTAATCTCCACTGTTGTCCAAAAAATCCATGTGTAACACATAAATGAGCCACACTGCTGCACTGTGTGACATGTTCCTCCATCATCATTAACATGGGCAATGCGTTTTGTATTGAGTCTATTAAGTCTATTGAGTAATTGTTAGAAACCTGTTTAGTAACATGTTACATTAATAAATGGACAGAAGTAATATATTACTGTAAAGCGTTAGTTTTATATTCTGTTCCCCTGACACTGTTTTGCCCCAAATCCATAGCTGAAGAGCATTATTTAGTCCTGTTTGTGAACTACAGTGCTCAGCTGTTTGAGGAACTTATTTAAGATTTGTGACCAGTTTTGAGAGATTTTGCTTGGGGCTGAGAGCCACATACAGGCTGGGGTTGTCAGAAAGTGTTCAAAACATCGTTGGTTTTGTTATTTTCATGGGCTTTGCTCATTATAAGAAAAATCCAGAATAACGCCACAGACACTTGATGTGGGACTTGTCTCTAAGAAACCGTGGGAAACATAAACACTCTCAACAGCTCTGGGAACAAGGCTTCTTCTGTAATCGTCCTAATTATGCTGTTGATTGATTGCAGCAGTGATACCGAGGTATCAGTGCCGCATTAACTAATCATTGCTGTGCCATTGGTTCAGCCCCCCTGACTCAGATTTACCTGAGCTGTACTGACAAACATCGATTATCTCCTGATGGATTCCATTTCTCAGACATCACTCTGTGTGTCCTAACACGCGTGAATTGATTAATAGATGTCAATGATTGGCTGATGTCTCGCCCACAAAGATGTCGCTGTATCTCTTGCTGTGAAAAGCGTCTTGTTTGGCCCGTGACCCTCACTGGCTTACATTATGTCTTAACGGTCATTATATTCTCATGTGCTTGGACGGTACATTTTTTTTCTGCCATTTTACAATCAGTATCGCTGGGGGTGAAAAGGTCCACTCAAGTGTTGAGGTGAGGAAACACTGCACTCTTCAGCTGACTTGCACATACAGTGCAGTGCACACTTGCTACTTGCTCACACCCACCCACCCACACATTCACTCTGGAGTTGCTGGGTTGGTCTGAAAAAGCTGAAGGAAACACAGAAAGGAGGAGAGGGTTGTTTAGTTTGACTGTGTGTCAAACTGCTGCAGAGGAAGGTAAAGATTGCAGCCATTACACACATACAATAGCTCTGTGTCTAGCTAATACTGGCCCCCACTGCAAGACTCCTCTGCTGAAATCTTCTCACCTGCACTTTGTTCAGACAGTCCTCTGAGCAGACATAGATAATGAAGACAGAATAGGCCAGAGGTGAGATGTTGCTCATGAGGCAGAAAAGGAAGGTGTGGGCAGTTAACTGGCGATGGACTCTGTTTTCTATGATTAGGCTTAATGTACAGTAATAATTAAAAAGCAGCCTGATGTTCAGTGTTCAGTCCCCCCCCCCACTCTATTGTTAAAGTGAAAGAGATCTTGTTTGTTTGTATGTGAGCATGTTTGCATTGGAGTGTTTTGCAGAGAGACAGGGAGAGAGGGTCAAATCTCCAGGACGGTGGAAGACACAAACATAGGACCTGGCTTCTGTGCTGTGACCTTGTTTGCTAATTAAGTGTCAGACCTATTTTTCCACTCCAGAAAAAAAAAAAGCTCATATCATAGGACTGAGATTGCCAGAAGGCGATGGGAACGCTCATTTCGCCCCCATTGGCTGGCTCTTCGGGGTCTTTGTCTTTTTTGTGTGGGTGTGCGTGTGTGAAAGAAAGTCAGGACTATCATTAGAGATGCTACTGTATGGGTAGCCCGTTCTCATGAATACTGCATAAAGCTGTGAACATAGATGTAACAACACAGTATAATGCTGCAAAAATGTCACTGTTACTGTCACAAATATTGGCTCCAGTGATCTGCTTCACAAAGGCCCGGTTTAGCTCTGAAGCCTCAGACAAATAGTAAATGTGTCATAAGGAAGACAACTAGTAAGTAGGGTTGGACAATGAAGTAACACTGTGATGGCAGATTCAGTATGAGCTGGGTTTTGGTTTTATTATTAGTTTTACCAAATGACATCTCAAATGTTGACATCACAAGTCGTTAAGGTGGTGTTACATTTAAATGATGATGAATTATTCATTGACTAACCAAGATTAATTGATTATTAACAATAATTGGCAGTTGCAGCCCTTTTCACATTATAGTACACAGCAAGTTTCCTGAAGTACTTACAATGATCCCCATGTTATATCATCACACATACTGATATGAATTTCTTTTAAAATGTAGTAATATTTATGTTTGCACATACTGACCTGTGCTAATTCGAAGACAAAATCCAGAAAATATACTATATGACAGAATATTTCACTGATACCTTGGAAGGAGATTGCATCCATTTACCTGACCCCTGCTCATACAGTCTAGCTATTAGAGAGATAAAGTGTAAAAAGAGATTATTATGTTATTTCTTTCCATTCATGTCAATCTACTGTCACCTTTATGTAACATTCCAGATCATACAGCCCTGAAAAGTTGTTTTCTTGACACATTTCCTCTTGTCTGTTTGCATCTAGCCGCCGACTTTACATTGTATGTGTTTTGTTCAGCGAGCATGAAAATTGCCCTATTTAATGATGCCCTCCCATGTTGCTCAAGATGCACCGCCTCTTGAAGCACAACTCGCTGACCCTTCCTCTAAAGGCTCCTAACTCCATAGGAGGTGCTGCTTTAAATGAACAACAGATTTCACTCTGGTTGATCCCTATTGTGTGGGACATTGTTATATGTTAATGCTGCAGGCCATAAGTGCTTGTTTGTCCAGTCCTAAAAAAAAGAGCAGCATTGTACATGTGACACATATCAGTCACTTGAATGCCAATGTTGACCTATAAATGAAGGCCTGGGTCAAAGGAGGGGCAGGCTGGCCACAGCATAGGGCAGATATCTAGTCTAATGAGGCTTAATGTAGCATCCAGTGACACGACATGAGTCATATTGTGTCTCAAACAGACAAGAGGAGGCAGGATGTATGTGGTAGCTTACATATTCTTCAAGCTGAAATAAGTGTGTGTTTTTTGCTGTGTTTATGGTTGTGTAATGCAGACCACTGCTGATGACACACATGAAAACCTTCCCACAAGCGTGCTCACATTTACTAGAGACTTCCAATCTTCTCCCTTCCTCAATCTTGGTCTTGCTCTCCCCTTTTCTTGCAGTACATACCTGCAGATACACATCCATATTGGCTAATTCCCAATTCTAAACCAGTGTATCCATTTGCTAGTTGGATTCGTATGCATGTTGTGTTGGACAGGACAGACAGCAGAGGACAGGAGAGAAGATGGACTGGCTCCCCAAGGGAAGGCAAAGATGCAGAAAACTCAGTGTGACTCTAAACCTTATTATCTTTGCCTTGATGACTCCTCTTGTGCAGGAATCAATACAGCCTGACTGGCTCCAGGGGCACAGGGCCCACTACAGGAAGCGGATATCTCCAAACTATCCATTATGGATGAGAGGAGGAGTGTAAGTGTAAGCATGTAAGGAGGATAAGAGGAGGAGAAAGAGCAAAAGAATGGAAGACAGGGCCAGAGGAGAGGGATGAGAGGGTGGGAATACAGGAAGGAGGGAAAGTGAAGATGGAAGGAGGAGGTGATCCACAAGAAGAGTGAAAGAATGGATGAGGAAGAGGAGATGAAGGTGAAGATTGCGGCAGGGCACTGATCCTTGCAGCTTGTTGTTGTAGCTCTGTTGCCTCACTGTGGCTGGTTCTCGCTGTTCCTCCAGTGTGGTCGTAATGTTTATTTCCAGCTGAGGGAATGGACACAGCTCTCTCAGCTATCAGAATTAAATTGTCTTCTTCCCTCCCTCCCACAGTTTGTTCTCACCGCCGCAACTTTCCAGCAGCATTTTTTGTATTAGTTCTTGCCCTTCTCCTCCTCACACAGCATCCTCCCCATGGCGCGTACTGTAGTCTTCTTACTTATCCCTCCACGCTGTAGTAATTTCTTACTCCTCACTGAGGCTACCATGCTTTCAGGTCATACCCTGTTATCACTCTCCCCCTCTCTCTGTAAAGCACACACATGCAACCCCAACCCCCTCATCTCTCTCTCTCTCTCTCTCTCTCTCTCTCTCTCTCTCTCTCCACTCTCATGCTCCCTTTCCTCCTCCTCCAGTGTGATGTGAGGTCACAGCTGGAGAGCCCTATGATTTGACAGCTAAATGTTTATGTGAGAGTGTATGTGTGTGTGTGTGTGTGTGTGATGGAAGGGGTTTCTGTGCCACTGAGTCCCTGTGATAGAAGGGGGCAGGATGCCATGACAGCGGTTGCTAACCAGCACTAGCAGACTAGCAGTTTATCCTGAGGCATACTGAAGCAGAGAGATATACAGCTGGCTTCACTGCTGCCAACGCCAGCGGGATTGGAACTACAGGCGTGGTGGGGTGCCTCTGCCTGCACCTCAGGGCTGTGTGCTCGGGAACAGAGGTGGGTGGCAGAGTGGGCTCACTGTTTGGTTTGTGTGTGCGCTATGTGGAGGAGCCAGAGCAGAGCAGAGAGTTAAGAAGTTTACTGGTTTCTCTTGGGGTATTGTAAAGTGTGTGCATGTGTATACTGTATGTGTGTGTGTGTGTGTCCTCCAGCACAACTCAACTCTGCTGGCTGCGTGATTCTGTCCTCTGCAGAGGGAACAGCTCATTATCTGCCTTTCAGAATAAAGCGTCCTACCTCAACACTGCAGTGCTGCACACTGAAAGAATAAACCTACTGAAGCATTATGTGTGTGTGCCTGTATGTGTGTGTGTGTGTGTGTGTGTGTGTTGCTGTACACTGCATGTCCCTGTTAGTTTGTAGGTTGTTGTAAGGAAAAGGGTGGCGGGAATCTGTTGTAATAACTCCTCTACAGTGTATGTGTGTATCTGTAAGTGTTTCTGAGTCTTGTCATGTTTACATTTTTCTTACTTGAGGCATTACTTTCACATGTTTGACCCACAAAGTCATTCATTAAATATTCATAGCTTATTTTCATTCTTTTTTGTATATTGCTACAGTACATGTTCAGTGTGTGATTTATTCATATCGAGCCTCAACTGTGGCATTTGTCCCGTATGCCCAGTGTCACCTATAGTACAAATAAGCACAAATAGTCTAGCTTAATCACCATGTATGCTGTGATAATGTTGTGCCCTATATGTGCATTGTTCATCCATGTATGTAGTGTTTGTGGGCCTTAAGTATTGAAACAGTGTTGGAAAGGTCTCTTGTGGTGAGTGTTTTTCCATGTCAGACGCTTCACACCATGTGATGTGGATCTGTGTGACCTTTATGTAATGACTTTCTATGCATGATTTTATGTCAATGGGCTTGTACCATCAACAGCAGCGTGACGCGTTACCCTCAGAATTCAGGTTGTCTCTCCTTCTCTGTGGTTTGAGAACATGTTGTGGGAGCCAACCCTGCATGTGCAAAGTGTTTTATGATCGGTAGGTTATGGTAATAGATGAATAATTTTCAACCAAATGAGCAAACTGAATACTGAATAAGTGGCTTTGGAAAAATGCACCAAAGAAGTAAATCAAATGATACCCCAAGGTGAAATAACTTGAATTTTCCAAATGTGTGGGCTCATTAAGGTCCTGCAAATCTTTTTTCTCAGTCAGCCTCTGTGAGTAATGGTGCTCGTAACAGGTCTGTTATTTCACGTCAGAGAGTTAATGTGTTCTTCTCTTTGCTCTTCCCACTGGTTTGAAGTGGATGATGCTCAGTTTGAAACATGTAATGTCAACTACAGTACTATGGTGCACCAGTAAAGTGACATTTGAATCAAAATCTGGTGAAAGTTTTAGGGATGTTTGCTCAAATGCATTGACAGTCAAAGTGGACATTACATAGACTCACATTCATTTCCTGGAGATTTAACCTACCTTAACCACTACTTACCCTAACCCTAATCTATACCCTAACTCTATCTTAACCCAAATATTAGCCTTAACTGTTGAGCCAAAAATCATGTGTTTCCCAAATGTTCACAAATAGACAAGTTGCCCCCAGTGAAGTGTTCGTTCTGAGACGTATCCCCGAAAATAGGTTAAGTCAGAAACCCCTCCCCAAGCAGATTAGCTCCATCATTAACTTAAGAGATTTTGACCATTCAGCTAAGTCAGCAGGGATAGACTCAGCAATGGCCCCATGGGCCACCAAGCCCCTAAATTTGGTGGCCAAAGTACATTTTTGGTGGCCCAAATGTAAACTTATGTAAAAGAGAAAGTTAATTTAATGCTGAACATGATTAAAATTTGTTTATATTTTACATGTAATTAAATGTGATTTCTAGAGCAGCAACAGCAATGTTTAAAACAGCTAAGTCCCATATAAACTCAATAATAATATCTCAATAATATCTCACTGGAAACAATTCAAAAATGTCAATAAAATAAGTAATATTCCTGACATCATTACACAGGGTGAAGTTTAAAAAGAATGAAGAACACAGATATTAGTCAGCGTCAGTCATTCGTCTTGTCCTCTGTCCTGCTGTTGTGACATGCTGCCTGTGGGTACCATGGGTAGAGGGAGGAGGCTGGTTTGCTTCAGCCAGCAGCTAAGTCTGCAAGAATTTGCCAAATGGTAAGAGACATGGCAAACTAACAGCTGGACTACACGCAGACAGCTTTTGTTTTACCTCGTTTGTAACAATTCCCTAACAGCCAAGCTCGTGTGCTTGTGCTTGTGTAAAACATAGCAGCGGTGGATAACAGACTGCAGACAGAGCAGACTGAGATGTTGCTTGCACTTCTAGAGTGTAGTTGGAGGAGCTCAGCCCCAACGTTGAGAGTAGAGGAGATGCTGCAGCATGATGATGACCAAAACGTTAAAAAGTATCAATAAAAGAAACAGTAAGGTCAGATCTTATTAATACTATGGTCTTAATAATTAATATTGGGTTTTGGTACCATGCATCTGCCCCATCACGCCCTCATTCGCTCCCTCCCTGCAAGCACTGTGCCTGAGTGAGACATGTCTGCAATAAAAGCATTACAGAAAACAGTAGAAAACCTTAACACACACACTTCCAACTGTAGCCTTCTTTGTCAAAATACGCTTTGTTTGTTCATGGTCCACCTTTTGTTTTTCGCCTCTGTATCATGTTCGCAGTTTAAGTAGGCGTAATAAACCCATAATTCAGTAGCCCTGACATGTTGGTTGCTAGCCCCCATCGAGTACTGTTGAACTGTAACATGTTGACGAGAGCTCACAGTTTGGAGATTTTTAATTTAATCTTTATTTAGACAGGCATTCTCATTGAGACACTCTCTGTGTCCACAGGCCATCAGGCCATGGTTAATGGCGAACCCTGCAATCAGAACCAAGGATTTTTTTTAACTTCAGGGGCACTAACAGGGGCATTTCTTTCTCCTATCAAAAAATCCATTTGTGCTGTACTCCCTCATTTCCTAGCAGACATACGACAAAAAACACTCGCAATGAGAGCTGAACGCCTTTCAAGGTACCTTCATTCACTCGAACCTCTCAGCACCACTCATATTAACATGCACACAAAAGCTCCTTTGGGCAGGTTGGGCTCTCCTCCTAAGTCACAGGTTGTCCAGCTTGTTCTGCCTCTTTTGTCTTGAAATGACTCATTGAGCAACAAAGAAGGGCTTTGAGGGAAGGATCAGATCAGGGACAATTTGCTATGGCCTCAGCTCAAGCCTTGAAGAGACTGTAGTCTGCCCTATTATCAACCGTAAACAGCAGCAGTAAACATTTGTGCAAGACAAGTTAATTTATTCATGTGCAGCATGTCAATAAATTCTGATTCACTGACCTGTTCTTAACCTGTCGTGCATGAGGTGAGAGTTCACTACATATTGAACAGGACACAGCTGCTGACACACACATCACTACACATCTACATGCACAGCTCAGAGCTGACACAAAGAGGGTGTTTGTGGGGATGAAACCAGTTAAACACAGTCAACAACTGTATGTTAGAATGAAAGAACAGCCAATGTACGATGGTAGATGAAAAGACTGTAGACCCCCAAAATTTCTGTAGAAAGCCTCTTTGAACTTAGGAAAAATGCTTCATAAGAGCTATGAAGTGTGTCATTGAATATGTATCTCTGTTATTCCTTTCATGCATTCAGTCTGCTCATTATACTGCTGACATTCAACACCACATCAAATGAGATCATAGGGAGAAGAAACCAGGGCACAACAGATTGAAGACTTACCACAAATGAGACTTGCATGCCTTCCATCAGTGTTAAACAGTTACAGTGTTATCACCAGATCTTGTTTAAGCAGTGTTTGCAGTTAATTCTTAATGTTTGTTTTAAAAGTGGGTAGATTTTGGTGATTTCATAATTTGCACAACTAAATGCATGATCACTCAGATGTTGATCGTAATGTGCTGATGAATACTTTCAATAGATAATTGGATGATTTTTAATTTCACTCTTTATGATCACAAACTACAGCCAGTTTAATATATAAAACAGAAAGCCAAGTTAGCAATTTAAAACTCCTCATGTGTATCTAGTGTGATATTGGAATTTTCCTGTTTATGCTTTCCTTGCATTTTTACACAATGTCGTGCTGTTAAAAGAGAATCTTTGCAACTTATTTAGTCGATGGCTATTTTCTGCAGCCGTGCTATGCGGGTATAATGCGCAAGGTGGAGATGAGATTGTATGCAGGTAAATTAGTGTACATTCCTAGTGTGAATACATTCAGTCACTTCTGTGTTATGTTCCTGTAACCCTGCTAAACTAGATGGGAGAATTAAACAACGATTTGACCCCACTGAAATTGGTCGTAAAACAAAAGAGAACATGAGAAAATGCAGCACGTCCCACTGCATTTATAATGTCCAATAAGATGCAGCTGCAGACTCAAAGCAAACCCTGCCAATCTGATACCCCAAATCAGGGGTCCTACATTTGTCCCAGAGCCACAATTTCTCTCTCTCTCAAAAAACATTGACAGTCCATAATGGTAACTGGATACTTGATTAGAAAATGCTCTCAGACCACAGGCAAGGAAAGACCAGTGCCCAGTACAAAACCCACAGTTCAACTACCAATGAATGAGTCCTTGTCTCACAAAATATCCTCTTTGGGATCCCAGAAAGCAAAGAAAAATACTCAGTTTGGGTCTCAATACAGCAGATGGCCAACGAAAGTTAACACAAATGACCACGCTTGCATTCAGTAAACAAGCTTTGTGATTCTTCGTCAGCTCTGGACCTCCCTCCCATAGTCTGGCCAGTGTGCTGCTGTCGACTCCGATGAGCGACCAGCCCAGGAGCCGGGCGGTTTGATGGTGGGTCCATGGGGTAGAGAGGATGGAGTTGGAAAATGATTTGATTCTGTAAAACGAGTAAACTATGAATTACTGACTTTTTGGCTTGTTGCCAGGGTTTGTCAAGCTAATGGACCATCACTGTCGGGATTAGCTGGCCTTCTTCCACTGGTGGGTAAAGTTAAATGCGCGCATTTCCAGAATACATTAATAGTCTGTGGGATGTATGTGGTCGCCAGTTGACAATGCCTGAGTTATGGGCTGTTTCTGGATTGACTTACTGTGATCCAGACTTTGAGAAGCCGTGCCCCAAATCATATACGTCCACGAACCGTATCCAAGTGAACAAACACCAACAATTACCTGTAACTGCTTATGCTATTTCTGTCTATTGTGGTCAGAATGGTATTGTGAAAGAGAACAAACTGTGCAGCATTTACCCACTCTGAATGGACTGCAGCTCTGTAACATAGAAGGGACGAAATTATCCTCTTTTATTCCCGTCAGCAGTGGGATTGTGCTGAGTCAGAAGTCTTGGGTAAATCACATTGGAAGAAAAAAGCCAGAGCACTGAAGCCAACCAGACACAAGCCTTATGCTCTGCCACTGCACCCTGGCCCCGCTCCACATGCTGTATGCTTCTGAGAGATTTGCATTGGGTTTGATTAGCCGGGGAGCTCATGGTTTATGAATAGTAGCGGAGTGCTCGCTAAATGAAAGAAATGGTACTTCTTGCTTCTTTGCACAATTCTCTTGACTTTTTAGTGTCCGGGCTGGCTGATCTAAATAGAAGCCATTAGACCGGATTTGGTCTCAAGCATCGTCTCCAGCTCTCTTGACCTGATCCATTCGTTTTAATGACTTGAAGGTTAAGTGCAGACATTTGTGAATTCCAGATTTCATTGGCTACATTTTAGCACAAACGCTCAGCTTTATCTGCTTTCAGCACTGAAACACGCTGCTCTTGCCACTTGCTCCCCATAATCCCTTTACTTTCTGTAATCACTTATGTAAGTTGAGTGACCCACAAAGTTAATGTTACTTAGAGCCTTAGATAATACAAAATGATCTTTTTCCTAATTCTTCAGTCCTATGTGTGTCACTCACAATCCCTTATGTAATTTAATGCCTTAGTAGTGAATCAAGATCAATTAAGATGCATTTTCTTCCTGCAGGGCATCAGCTGGACATAAATTGACCAAGAAGATAGATGATAAGGGGGTACTGGGAAAAATTTGGGACCTCTGTGTGATTAAACATCTAGAAATCCAATAATTTTAATCAGTTCATTGCTCTGTATTGTTGCCCCAGTTTCTTTTTAGCCTGATCACACAATTTATCATGTTGTCAGGTTGTCTGGTTGTAGGCAATGCCAAATCATTTGCTGCTCAAATGCTGCTGTATGTGGTACAAGACTCTCCTAAATCAGCTCCAGTGCCACCTCTACCAAATCCCTGCAACACTCAGCATTTTCTCAGTTAATGCAACCCATAGGCACTATGTGAGATTTGTATAATAGTAGCTTCCTCCTGTTCCCAGAACAGAGCGGACACCACTTAAACCTCATGTTACCACACTGGCTGGGTATAAAACTCACAACTGGGAGCGGATGAATTATATATCATCATTTTGCTGTTAGACCGTGAGAAGCTCAGCTGGAGAGGTTTGGGTTTCAGTGTCTTTTTAATGGTTCTTGAGTACTTATTGTAGCTTTTCTTTCCCATCCAGAAAGTGCCATTTTTGACCTTTCACTTAGGCTAACTGAGCTTTCTAAACTTTTGAAAAAGTTATGGCATTGGTAGAAAATCTTTTAGTTGGAATTGTAGCCCAACCGATACTGGATTTTTGAGTTTGATTCAGATATATCTACATTTTAGAGATTTAAAACTCTGATGATATATCGGCCAATATAATAATTTTAAAGTTTAATGGTGATACGGTTTCAAAACTACCTCAAACAATTCTTTGGCATTTCTTAACTATAATTTCTTGTGATTTATTGGCCAGTTTACACACAGATGTAATAATGCATCAAGCTAATATAGGCCAATGTATATAGTCACAATTTATCAGCTATTTGGCTAAATGAAAGAAATTTTCACAAATATAATAAAATACTTTCCTTGTCTATCCTTTGTTTTACATTTTAGTGATCGGGTGACTCTGGGTCATCTTTGGGTGACAGGTTGTACCTTTAACACCCAGAAGCTTTGACTTATTTGGGAGAGGAGATACATGAACTTCAAAGAAGAGCTCAATTATTGTTGCCTTTCTTACGTACGATAAATGGAACAGGAGAAGGGGAATACAAAAGGGAGAATGAACTTCAGAATGTGTTTCAGACTGGGAGACTTCTATCAGCTTTTAAGTTAGCAATCCATATCACAGCCACAGCCTCTCATGTCTTATTGTCACTCGGTTGATCTCGTGCTAAAGTGCTTTGCGTGTCTGTTCTTCGCCTTTTTCAATGGACATCTTTTCCAGGAGGAAAATTGCTTTCTCTGTGACAGTTGTGGGGATGATGATTATGACAGTGCTGATGATACGTCTGGCCCGCTGCCAGGCTAATGATGAGAGTGAAGTTGGGATGGAGGGTGGGGTTAAAGTCGGGGTACTGGGGGAGAGGGGGGCGTTACGTGTGTGTGTGTGTTCATGTTGTATTTTGTGTGCTGCATGTGTGTGTGGGAGGCTTAAAAGATTAAATCCCAGCCTGGCCACGGTGACGAGAGAAGACCCCTCTGTGGAGCGCTCTCACTGCAGGGAGGCTTCTTCAGTGGCGTCCCATTTGCATGGCTCCCTGTCCTGCTCTGGGAATTAGCCCTTTCTTTTCCCATTTTCCCTCCCTCTTCTTTGCACCTTGAAGAGAGTGCTTCCATCCAGCAGCATTGCTTGTTTCAGAGGCAGACAATGGAGCGGAGTATTTAGGACACTTGGCAGGGTAGACATGTTGGAGGGGATGGGGACACGGGCTGCTAAGTAGCTCATCTTGTCACATAGCCACTGGCATGATAGCTCTCCACAGCAAGGTAAGCACTTAGCAGAGTCACATCACACACACTCCATTCCTTGATTGTTTAACTGTGTGTCTCTTATAGCTTTGTGCGGTAATATAATAGGCAACCTCCTCCTCTTCTTGACCGTGCAATTAAGCAGGATGTTTGTGGCTTATATTTCGATTACATTTAACCATTCAGTTTGTCAAGTTAATCTGTGGCATAATGTTGGATTCACACCCTCTAATCCAATAATGGGATGAATGGGAAATGTTGTGGGGACGACTCGACTTAGATTAATCTTTCTATTGTTTACCATTTATTGTCACTGCCCAATGCAGAATAAATGCATTGTATTCACTCTTTCCCTCTGAGACCTTTCTTTCTGCAATCTGAAGGTATTGTTTGTCACTGTATACTTAATTGCAGTATCTGAACTCTTCCTCCTGATCTCTACAGCTTTGCCATCAGGTGTAAGCCACATTCTGTCACTTAGTAATTACAGTTATTTACTGCAGAGTATGCACCAGTGAAAGCATGTGGCTGCTCTCCTACAGAAACCTCTCAGCCAATATCTTTATTGGACAGATGTGGCATGAAATAATTAAGCTGAGCACTCAGTCTCCTCTGACCTTTACCTATATGGCACAATTCATCATACACGATGTGATATACTTTGCATACTTGGAAGCACATGTAGTATCTCGTATCTCATATCTATTATCCTCTCACAGAATGTATCACACTCTTCCATGGCTGTTGTTTTCTGTATTTCGAACAATTAACTAAGCATAAAAACAAACTGCACATCTATATTACGTTGTGACAGAGATTTCTGTGTTGTATGTAAACAACAATGGTCACATCCAAGTGCCAGACAGAAGAGGTCAATCTTATTTATACTGTAGTTGCGTAGTCTGCTTTAAGAGTCAGTCTTTTTGGAGAAGTATCTTTGATAGCATTTCAAATGTTATAATGGCCAATTTGGAATCAGGCTCTCGTTTAGTCTTTTTTGATTTGCCAAATTTAAGATCACCCTCGTCCACTCCATAGACTCATATTTTATGTCACACTGTCTTATTCCTGCCAAGAAATGTTGGCATTCCTTCGCTTTCATGTTGGTTGAAACGGTCCTGGAAGAGCACCTAATACTAAGATGTGACTTACAGTTCAGTTCAGTTCAGTTCAAGCAGAGAGACTAGGCATGAGCAGAATGAAATGTGTTAATGTATGTGGAAACCATGGATTGAATATTTGGATTTGAATTGATCTCATCTGTTTCTGGTTGCAGCTAACAAGCCGTTGCAGAATTAGACAAAGCACAGGTGTTAATCATCACTTTGGAAGCGTACAGTCTCTCATGAATGCAAAAATTATCAGCTGTCATTCCACGTCTATGGTTTGTCACTCACAGGTCAACCACAGCATCAAATGGTGTCTTCCGTATTACACGACACTGAACAAACTCGCACTATGACATCAAAGGCAGAAGTCTCAGTCATTTTATGTGATTCAAGTCACGTGTTTGCTATTGTGTCTCTGCATTCGTTCACAGACACTACCTGATTTGAGGTTAATGTAATTTATACAGCAGTCCAGCTCCAGATTTCATGGATTGAATGACTGGTGTCATTGATATTCAGGTCAGCTGAGGTTGCTGAGCCTGTGTGGCCCTGAGGGCATTGTGTTGACTGCAGGAGTTGGGATAAATAGCTTACATTAGCATGGCTACCTCTGTTGGGTGAGAGGCAAAGAGGGAGGGGGAGAGAGACAGAGTGACACAGTGAACGAGCCATGACTGGATCATGTGCAGCTGGATTACATCATGAATAGTCCTGTACTTCATCCTGAGTCTGTCGGTTCTCTGGGTTCAGGAGGTATTGAGGTGCTTTTGCAGAGGATGGACAAAAATAACTACATTTTAAAGCACTCTACGTATTAGATTACACACAACACGACAAGTAACAGGCTGAGAAATTAATGCAGAAGGCAATTCACACCTCACTAACACGGTTGTACCAGAAATTGTCAAAACATATGGCTGACATTAGCATTTTTTATTGGTGAATAATAATCAATTATTAGACAGGTTGATTTAAAGACAACGGTTTAGGTGACTGCTGTTTTCTACCCTGGACTGCTGAAAAGGAAAAGTGGAAAGTGAGTTCTGCCTGTGGAAGAAATCCAGCTGTTACAGTCTGAAAAATAATGTTATTTTTTTCTATTAAGTGCTGAAACAGTTCCTGCTTAGCAACAGGGGACCTGGGCAGCACAAAGCATGTCTTTTTCTGCAGGTGTTGTTTTGTGTGTCTTGGGGTTACAGCTTTATCTGCTGTGTAATAGACTTGGATAGCCTGTGTCTGTATCCTTTATTTAATTGAATCATTCTGTTGGTCTTCTGAGAGATAGAAATCCTGTTTGTCTTTAGCCGAGTCCAGTCTCAGTTTCCACGCAGATGCAGTAGAGAAGAGTTCATTTTTCAGAAGTCAGGTTGGAAAGACACAAGCTGTCTATGGTTCATTTTAGAATCAAAATCAATGATTTTGTCATAAATAATTCATAAGTCAGACGAAATGTATCACCACTGCTTTGTGGTAAAATAACACTGATTCAGCATAAGAATCAAAGGGATCGCAGCTTGTTTCATTCTGGGATTTATGTTTAAACACAGTATGTAGTCATATCAGGTGTCTGATCTCATCAGACGTGAAAACATCTGTGTTTTTTCCTCTTTCTTGTTTTCCATTTAAGAGAGAAGCATTTAAATAGCAAACCTCAGACAATTTGGCTATTTCCCCCAAGCAGAATACGTTATAAAGAAACACATTTAAGTAGAGAAAGAATATTTGGTGACACTATGGCAGATGATTTACTTCTGAAAACTGACTTTTTGTAGAGCCTTTTGCAACTTTGAAGAAGGCTGGCTGGTGTACACACCTGCTCTCTGAATGCTTGATGGAAAAATGGAATGATCAAACTTCCCAGCTGCTTCAGCGGACCACCAGTGGTTATACTGGGCAGCTGAGAGGCATGTTGGTGTGTAATTTCATGAATGTGAATCAGAAAAACAGCAACTGCTCTCAGCAGGCTCAGGATGAATAAAGATAAAATGAGATTGAACAGTAATGCTCCTTAAACCAGACTAAGTCACTGCTGCCTCTCACAGATGATTTCAGACCCAGTGTCTCACTGTTTCATCTAAATTTAATCTGGATCGATATTCCTCTGCCTGTCTCGCTTGTTTTTTCCCTGTTTCATTTGGTGATGACACTAAATCTTATCTGTTGTATCACAAAATGTGTGCTTTTAGGATGAGTAGTCATCAGACACTGTGTTGATATTGGATTTCACATCTCATGCCTCAGCAGAAGCGGTAATTCACTGCCCTGTAGGGGTGCAGGGATGGGAAAAAATAGACTGGACTACATTAACCAGCGAACCCTCTTCCAATAATATACAATTATTTTGACATTTTGGGAAATATGTCTCATCACTTTCTTGCTCACATTAGACGATCAGTATTACTTTCACATCTGTCTGCTAAATATGAAGCTATAGCCAGCAGCCTTGGTTCAGTTCAGCACAAGGACTGGAAACAGGAAACAGCGAGCATGGCTTTGTCCATAAGTAACAAAGTGTGTCATCCTGTGTGTTTTAAACAAATGAGATATAAAATGTCAATTAGTGTGCCTGAGCAAAAGGGAGGCTAGCGGTTTCCCTTTTGTGTCCAGTCTTTATGCTAAGCTAGGCTAACCGACTGCTGGCTGCAGCTTCATATTTACCATGCAGACGTGAAAGTGGAATAAATCTTCTCATCCAGCTCTCAGCGTGAAAGTCCAAAATGTCAAACTATTCTTTTATCATCACAATGTGACGTTAAAGTGGTGAAAATGAAACCGGCACACTGTCAATTTGCTTTTGTCATTGTTGGAGAAATGAAACTCACCAAGTGCTTTTTCATATCAATTTCAGACCTAAAAATAATAATAGCAAGGACGGTCTATAAAAAATTAATATTTGTTTTATCCAAACAGTGCTAAAAACAGTTTAGAATGATATTAAACAGAGCAGGGCAGCAGAAACAGTACAGTGTGTCTTTACTGCTAAATGTTTGCATCCTTCAGACGTTCAGACGTGGATGCTGCAGCAGCTGACACGAAGCAGTGCTGATTTTCTCTGACTGATTAAGACCAATCCAGCGTTAACCCCATCTTGGCTTCCCTTTGCAGGATTACTGTAAATCTGTTGTTAATGACTGATTGTGGTGATGTGGCTGATGGTGTTTGTGTATGTAAGAAGTGATGCTGGCGGGGGCGGGGGTAGGGTTGTTGGAGCAACATCTTGTTTTTGAAGTCAAGCACTCTGACCGCCCCTCCACCCTATCTTCTTTTCTCTCCCTCTCTCCTCCCCCACATCACTGGATCTGCCCCAGCCGATAAGAGAAGACGTTTCTATAAAGTTAGCCACTCGATTATGCAGCACACATCAGGCCGAGCGCGGAAAAGGAGAGGTTTCGCTCACGCTCACTTAGCCTATAGCACCCTAAGGGGGTTATGGGGTCATGATAAAAAGTGCAAATGACAGTGTTGGTCATCGCAGTGCGGCAGTGGAGAGTCTAGAATCAGCCTCCAGCAGAATCGACTTGGTGTAATATGATGTCTGATTTCTGAGCAATAGGGTTGAGAATTCTAAGGGGAACAAAGACAAAGAGATTGAAATTCAGCGAGCAAAGCTGGGAAAGGGGGAAAAAAAAAAAAAAACGTGACTAGAAAACCCACCAAAATCAAACCCCGAGCAGTAATAGCTCTGACATCGTCCAGAGTGTGATTTATGGGGGGGAAGAAGCGGCCTTGTTTGAGGGCTGTCACATCTGGGCCATGTGATTTACTGTGATGACTGGAGCACTCTCATCACGTGCATCCAGGCTGCTAAGATGGGACAGGAGAGGTAGGAGGTCCCATTAATACTGATTTTAAGAGCATGCTGCCTTTCTGTGTGGTGCTGGTCTGATTTTTTTTTTTTTTACAGTATATCAATTCAGTGACATTTCTTAATGGGATAGACGGGACTGGTCTATCCACTATGTGCTCTGACGCTATAACGAGCCTCCTTGTCGTCTCCCCTCATCTCCTAAGTGCATCTATTAGGCTCATTTATGATTTATGAGTTACAGAAATTATCTTACTGTAGCTCTATAGCTGTAGTGTAAACGTGGAGAGAGGGAAAGAGTGAGTTTTAATAAACTCATTTTTTTCAGTGCTTCGTCTGACTTCAGCAGATGAATGTCTTTAATAGATGAGCAGAGCTGCTCAGTCTTCGTTCCACAACAGCAGTGTTGTTCCAGATTAAAATGAGTGTTTGCATAGTTTCATTGGCGGTCACAAAAGGCCCCCCGCAGCACACAAACTGCTCCTTTTGAAAGGTGTTGCTAGGATACGGGCCAGTGCGAAGATGAAATCCCCTCTGTGTTGCTTTTCTGCAGCTGTACAGCTCGGACATCATGTCCAACTTATTGTGCATGTTGTGCAGTTGTGCAGCGCGTCTGCTCATTTCTCTTGATTGACATTTGTATGTGTATCCCTGTGTGTCTACATGACATGCAGTTCTGCTTGTGTCATGCAGAGCTGGCATATTACGCGGACTCTCTTCTATCTAATCCATCTTTTGTAATAAGACTCCATATTTCTGGTGAGCTGAGATCTCAATCCTGCAGTCACACCTCTGAGTGTTCGCCAGCTGACACCTCAGGCAGTGCACAAAGAATCAATAGTGTCTGCCTCATGTTCAATTACACTCTAATCAACACACACCAGTCCAGCACAACCTGTGAATGAATGGAAATGTCTGCTGATATTGAACTGATGCTCAGCACTGTGATACTAGTACATAAAAATATGAAGGTGTTACATTTTGTTGTGAGTTCTGGCAGCGTTTGCTGAAAAAGAGTTCAGGTCATCGAACGCTGACACTGACAAACTAGAATTGACTCACAGCAGCTAGGTTTCCATCCAAACACGGTGCAAATTTGAACCGAATTTTGAGAAAATAAGCAACAGAAAATGTGAATTAAACCATCCATGACTCTGTGTGATTATTAGGAGTTAGTTCATGGAGATAAACAGCTGGTGGTGCTAATTTTGCAGGCGTATGCCATTAAACCATTGCAGAGGAGGAGGCTGCATCGAGATGATGTGATTAAATGAGCGTCAGTCAGACCTCAAACAGGGAAAAAGAAAATGTGGAAAACATGAAGGACATATGGATTTTATGTTTATTTCATGTATTAATCTGAGGAGCGTTACAGTCTTCCTTTTGCTCTGCACAAAGCTGATGTTTCAGTCGAACAGAAGCTTCAGTGGAGGTTTAAGGCACAATCGTCATGTGCGTCATGATTTATTCATTTAGTCACACAAATACACAAATTTAGCTTTTGTTGATAAGCCAAATTTCAAATTTTCTGTTTCCACTCAGGTTTTTTTTTTATGCACAAATTGAAAGGGAAAAAGGAAATATATAAAAACTGGGAGATAGAAATTCGCCCACTGACAAAAATCATAGTGCAAATGAGAGCTTTTTCTACATCAATTCTCTGTTAGCTCTTAAAATGTCACAGCACTTGATAATCATGCTGAAAATGTACCCACTTTGATTGTTCCAGCACCTGCAAGCAGACACATACCTACCTTTTCCAATTCGTAGTTCTCTCTATGACGATAATTACATGTTTAATTTGGTAAGTCTGTTAAAATTAGCAATGTGGTCAGCTAGATACCAGTCCACTGGAAAACAGGCACAGTCAGCATCACTCAGAAGTCCTCAGTCCATCTTACCTTCATCTTGAAAAGATCATAAGTTGAAATGGTATAACAATTATCTGAAGTCTGTACATCTTTGTAATGGTGGACCTCTGGTATGTTTAATAACACTGACATCAATCAACAGTCTGATTAAGAATATGAATTATATATGAAGACAACACATTAAGGAGTAAAATTTCAACTCCGATATTCAACCGTTCTGGAGAAATGATCATTCTTCCTCTTGTCGCTGTCGGCGCTCTGCACTCAGACAGCTGTTGCTTTTCGTATTGTGTTACTGGGCGTGAGGCTGCGAGCTGGCGCCGCTGGTGGTTGCTGGTGTGGTGTTAACGTCTCGGGGGCGGTGAGTGAGCAGCGAGATGACTGCTCAGCTAAACCAGGGCTCGGGCTTTCTTCTGGGAACTGTCCAAATGTCAGTCATCAGTCGTCAGCCTATCAAGGAGCTGGTGCCTTGGAGGCTGACAGGAAGCAGACACCCAGTAAAGATGCTGCCACACTGTCTGCTGGTGGCTCGCATGAAGGCAGGGATTGGCCGGCGACGGTCATCATGTGCTGTGACACAGATTGATTCTAATATAGTTTATGCATTACACACACAGCGAGGCTGCCATACTGGGCATATTTCTCCTGTAAGGGACAGTATCACCCACAGAGTACATTTAGCATTAACATGCTTTTCTGTGACTGAAACTGAGATTCGGGCCGAAAGAGGCCACACAGTTAATTGTTCAACAGGTTAAGAGCCTCTTTTTGCACAGCTGTTCTATATTTTTGCGATATTGTGCTAAATACACTCAGGCTGAAGGGCAGTGGAGGTTTCATCATATTTGTTGTAAATTGACAGTAGCTGCTAACACATAGATTTACCTCTGGGAAGAGTTTTCTATGTTTTGACAGCCTCTCTTGCTTTCTGTTTTATATCTCTTCAAGGAAAGCCAGGCAGTCCTGCTAATGTTCCATCAGCTGAGCTTGTCGCTGTAACCCCACCAGGTGGTCCTCACTTCAACATCATGCTGCACCTCACGCTGCTTCTCCATCTCCTGGTCCTCTCACTCTCCCCAGCAGGTCAGTAGAACATTCAGCTGAAAGGGAATAGCGAAATTAATTGACGGAGCATGTTAAAAGATATTTTGAGATACTGTGTCCCTGCTGTTGGATGACAGGATCTCCAAAAATCCAAAAAGAATTCATGCTCAGCCTTTTTTAATGTGACAATCACGCTGCTTTATATATAGCTGTTGAATGTCTGTATGACCCCAAGAGTCTTTCAGTTTCTTGAAACACAGCTACAACTGAAATACAAACATGTAACACACAATACTAGGACCTGTTAGGCATCACTGATACTGCAAGAAATGTTGTAATTAGCTCAGCAGTAGTGGCAGTTTGCTCTCTGGGAATTTTCTTTTAGAGCTTGCTGGTGAGCAGCACGCAGAAATCAAAAGGACTCGGCTCATTTAGCCCAACTCTTTATACTTGTACAGTATGTCCTTCATCTTTCAAGTATCGCCATCCAAAAATCCAGCTGTCAGACATTCATTTAGCAACAGCCGCTAACTGGTACGACTGCTAAAAAAACTGCCAGTGCAGTGTGTCTCATGTTCTCATACAGCTACTACATAAAAAGCACGTGGTGGCAGGTAGCTTGGAGGCTGGAAGCACATGTCAAAACTGGATTGTCAGGATGAATGGGATACAAGGGAGGCGAGGTGTTAACAAGCTTTAAAGATCTATAAATCAGATGTAGATACATTTAAGATATGGTACACATAGCTAAGGCCAGCTGTAAAAGCACACATTGTAGAATAACATACAGAGTACAGTACATCTGATAGGCCAGGCTGGGCTGCTGCGTGCTTTGGAGAGCCTGGAGTTTGCAGGTTTCCATTCCTCTTTTCGTCATCAGCTGTGTTGGAAACAAAGCAAAGTGGTCAGAGAACAGCAGGTCTGAAAATGACCTGTGTAAAAAAAGATGCAACCTCCTCTGTGTTCTCATACCTTAGGCTATTCTCACTTGTTTCAGATTTGATTTCACATGAGCTGAAAAGAGGGGGAGCTGGGATTGGGAATTCTCCCAACTTCACACCACATCTTTCTCAAACAGGCTCTTAGATCTCGGAGATTTATCTTTCTTTTTCTCTTTTTTGCTACATGGTAAGGCACTTGTGTTATTATAGCTGAGTTCACCAAAGGTTTTAGCAGCACTAGAGCTAAATCTTAGAATATCCTGTTGAAAATGCACTCACATACACTACATCTAAAGGGCAGGATTGGGCAGATAAACGCTCAAAAACATCACATACATAGTTGTACTGTACACACACACACTTCATCCACACAGAGTTGAACTGTATGGCTGCTCTATCTAAACAGACAGCAGCCAAGCAACAGACTCGGGCCGTTATTCTGGGGAGAGAACATCGGCTTGACATTTTTGTTTAGCCCCAACAGGAATAAAGTTTGATAGTTAATGTGACATTAATGCTATGACAGCAGAACAAAAGTCAAGCACACACTATCCTACAAGTCAGGTCCTCAGTCAGGTTTATACTATAGACTACAATGTAAGGATACAACAGAGTTTAACAGTTTGGATTATTGTTTAATCATCAGGCTTTAACCAAATGCGCATTGCTCACCATTTGAATACAACATCACAGAGTAATTAAACCCACATTCATTCAGTCCAACTACGAACGTTTTCTCGTGTTATTGTGACAGACAGAATGTAATGGATTTCACAGAAATGGCCTTCAGCCACAGACATTCCTTCAGTCCAAAGCAGGGTTTCCAGCCATTCATCACATTCTCAGCAGCAAAAAAAAGGGATTCTCTCAAAGATCTGCTCTTCACTGAAAAAACGATTTGTTTTGATCCATTTTTCTTGTTCTACTTTGTGAGAAGTGAGGGAACTGCACCTGCAGTTCAGGTGCTCAGGATGTTATCATCAATAAATACCATATTTGTAGCATGGTGGTTCAATGTGTTGACATGATTTCCTTTCGTAACTGTTACAGATGCATCAATGCATGGGGAGGTGCCTGACTTTTATGGAGGTAAGACTGATTATAACACAAAATAATCATGGTTACTTGTTCCAGTGTTTTTGTTATCAAGCTACATGATTCTGTCTATGTTTTCTGCATTGAAATAATGCTAAAAATAAATGCTTCTTGGTTTCACCACAAATACACACCTACATGTGCGACTGTGTTTGTGCCACTTCAGAGGACATTAAATACACTTGCATTCATTTCTTGGAGATGTACCCTAACCCTAATGATAACCGCTACCTCCCTAACCCTTACCTTAACCTTAACACAAGTCTCCAACCTCAAGCTAATGGTTTATGTTATGGAGACTTGTGTTTTTTCCCCATAAGGAAGGAGTGTAAACAGATTTATGCCGCCACAGCATGAATATTACATACAGACACAGACACAGACAAAGCCATTTCTCTGCTAAATGTTAGTGCAGCAAGCTTCCCAGCACCATCGACTTAGCCAAGAGACTCCTCCACTTACTGCATTTCACAGAATGGAACTGCAATTTTCAGTTTCCACCAAAAATCTTCATTCATGTGTGTCCAAAGTTGTCTTGCGTGGGACATGATTGAGCTGTAATATATTTCTGCACAAAATATCCATAAAATGTTCCGTCGGCGGAGATAAGGTTTGCAGCTCAGTGCCGACTTTGAAGCTACAGAGAACATGAGATAACCAGAAAGGTCACAGGGTTTACAAGTGTTGTGCTTTTTATTTATCTATGTTCTGTCAAAGTGCATTAGAGAAATAACAGGGCTGCTGTAGCTCAGGAGGTAGAGCGGTCGGCTGCCGATCAGGAAGTTAGTGGCTCGATCCCTGGCCTTGGCACTCCACATGCTGAAGTTAGACAAGATAATGAACCCCCAAAAACTGCCCCCGATGCTGTGCCATCGGTGTGTGAATTCATATGTACGTCGTTTTGGATAAAAGCGTCTGCAAAATGACTGTAATTGTAATTGTGACTGAGAAATGCATGGGACCAAACAATGCAAGTAAACGCCTGAGATGTGAAAAATAACACTTGTGTCAAACCAATAGACAAACAAGTTGCACATATTTCCTGGAAGGTTGATGAACCTGTGGCCTTGGAGTTCAGATGGGGAACAGGCTGTGTTTATAGCGAAGCAGATCTGTTGAGCATGAGCAGAGAAGGAGTGACTTGTGACTTTCTTATTGTGTATTATATAAAAGGGTCTGCGTTCGTCCTCATCCTCAGCGTTCGTGTCGCACAATTTCCTGTTTTGCTTAGAACTCCTGTTATTGCATGTGAGCCAGGCCATATGAAAAACCCCTCATGTGATAGCACTGCTCCTCTCTCCTAACAGTTTCAGCTATTATAAAAAAAAACAAGACATAATACTTTTTCTACATATTCGTCTTCTGCTTAACCTAAACACACGCTATTCGAGCTTTCACACTTGCTTTATTCATTTTCTGCAATACAATGAAAACCAAAGAAAATATGTATGTCAGATCCGAATGAGCTTCAGTTGTGGCTCTCCATCTTATGCCCACTGCAGCCCCTGCGGTGGTAAAACTATAATATCTGCCTGTCAGGATTTGTTAAGGGACATGCAGTGATAGACGGCTTCCTCTTTCATGGTCCACAATAGCACAGGACAAATTCAGATCTATCTGGAGGTCATGTTTCTTTCGACGGTTGCTATTTCTGGTTTTCTCACACTTGCAGATGTACGTTAATCTAAATGGAGATGGTTAAAGTCCAAGACATTACACTGTACATTCCTGTGCAGATCAATTTAGGATGGTCATTAGAGCTAGAAACCGTATTAGAGCCGCCCTGCCTCATTGTGTGGTGATCTTATGACGGATGAGAGAGGAAAAAAAGGTCGTGTGGTTCATTCAAACAACCATGAACATTTCTGTGTACATATTAAATGAATTATTGCTTGTGATTTTTAAAATGATTTTTCTTAACCGCTGTCCTGTCTGCTGTTTTTCATGTCATGCTTTATGTGAAGCTGTCGTATCATAGGTAGCTTAAAGCTGCAGTAGGTAAGATCGAGAAGAGGGCAGGGCAAAACATTACTTTTATACAAGTTACCTACTGCAGCTTTAAGACTAGAAACGGTGGATATAGCAAGTCTGGCTCAGTCCAAAGATAATCAGCAAACCAAGCAACTAAAGCGCTCTAATTAACGAGCTGGATGTTGTTTGTTTAATCTGTACAAAAACCAAAGTGTATAAACCACCGGGCCAGACTATTTCTTGGTAGGGTTCAGTATTTGAGGTTGCCAGGCAACCAGTAGAGAGTCCAGGAAGTCTCTGTGCCTGGCCATGAAAGAGTCCAGAAATAGTCCAATCTTTTCATCTAACGCTCGGCAATGAAGTACAGAAACAGATTCCCCAGAATGTCGTCATTTCTTTAAGTTGTGCATGTTGGCAGGAGGAATATGAAACCCTCCAAGCGTGACTTTCAAAGATGCACCAAATCAGAACGCTGTGGCACTTTCTCCATTTCCAAAAATACTGTAGATCTGTTTTCATAAATAATAAATGGAGAGTTTTGATCAGTCAGAGTACCTTCCTGTTCATCAGGTGCTGTGCTGTCAGTATTTACTGCTTTATCAGCATACGATTTGTAGCGTGTGTGTTATTCTCTGGGAGAAAAATAAAGTGGAGGCAGACTGTCAGCAAGGGGTAAATTGGAAAAAGGAAGGCTTGCTGCTTCGTTGCTTGGGAACAAGTTGTGATGCCGCGTGCAGGTTGAATTGTTGATGGATCCTGTGAGGAGAGGGTTCCTTTTTTCTGGTGGTCTCTCTTTTGTTTTTTTTCACCCTTTCATTTTCTTTTCTTCTCCATGAAGCGTCGACGGTAGGTGACTTTTACAGCCTGTGTGCCTGCCTGGAGTGTCGCCTCCTGGACATGTTGACATTAGCTCCACTTTTGTGCAGAAATAACACGCCACGATGCAGCAAGGCGTCTGCTAAATGTTCCTGAGGTCTGATACGTTTTAGACAACAGTGGTTCAGTTCGCTCAGCACTGAAAAATGTGAGAATTTTGAATTATCTGCCAAACTTGGACAAAGATGAAGTAGCCTTAGGAGGAGGCAGAGTTGATCTCACACTCCTCAAAGGGCATAACATTGTGTAGGTGGCCTTCCAGCTGGGGCACAGTGCTTATCGTTCAGCCAGGAGCAATGTTAATGCCCATCATTCTGCTGTTTAAGCGATACATCCCAATATCTCTTTAGTACCAAGTAATCCCCTGCAGGGTTGAAAGATGGCATTAAAATTTATCAAAATGTCGAGAGACTTCTCAAATCACTTCTCCGCTGCCCAACCGTTTGCTCAGTACTTTTCACGCACTCATGTTTTGCCAGTATAAGGCTGAATTCACCACCTTAGGCATGACATTATTGAGCAGGTGGGCGTGATGGTTTGAGTGCCTGCCCCGCAGTGTAATCAAAGTTTTTTATTTTTTTTTATTGAAAATTAGAGAAAAAGATTAGTCCATCGACAGTAAATGAATCCACAGCTATTAATCGTTTTAGCTATTATTTAAGCAAAATGCCAGTCGTTTGCTGGTTGCAGCTTTTCAAATGTCATGATTTGATGATTCTTTGTCGTACATGACAGTGAAGTGAGTGTCTTTGTCTTTTGGACCTTTGGTCAGACAAAACAACACATTTGAAGATGTCACCTTGGCCTGTGAGAATTCTTACAAGCATTTTTCACAACTTTCTGACACTTAGGTAAGACAATTAATCGTGAAAATAGTCATTAGATTAATCGCTAATCGTTACCTGCAGCCATATTGAACATGCTGAACATCTGATGGACAGCTGAGAAATGGATGATGCTTTGCTCTCTTGCAGCCACAGTTTTGGAGAATCACTCTTTTTGACAGCAGCGGTTGCGATAGCACAGCTGACACCACACTGAGCACACGCTGACCGGGACTGCCACCCTTATGTCCACACTTCTGCACACTAGTTGAACTTGCGGTGAAGCAGAATAATTATTTATTTAACCTATGAAATTTTTAAAGTCGAATTCTACCCCAGGGATAATTTGGTCTGCCACCGTGCCTCGTATGTGGCTCAAGGGCTTGTGGGTAATTACTGCTACATTGTGCTTTTGATGCTTCCAGGAAACAATATGTTATCTGTCCCACTTGGACACTCTCTTGGTCATGCAAACAAACTGCTCAGCAGATGCAGCCAAAAAGCACAGCTGTGAGCAAAGTCAAAATCATCAGAGGATTTAAGTTCCTGTGGGATTTGGGGTAATTATGTGACTTTTGAAAGAAATACACATACAAAAGACTTTGTTTGCAAAACGGGAACGACAACCCTTGAAACAGCTGGAAATCTTGACAGGTTAAATAATAAAAGAATTGAACAAATAGAACAGCTGTTTTACGCTCACATGTATTCTACTGTTTCAAGTTAACAAGCCATTGTTATGCACCCAAAATCATGTCTTAAACCTCAATGAATAATTGATGTCTCATTAGAAAACTGATGCTAGGGAAGAGAGCAGGTTCCTAAAATAACAGGCTGTATGGCATTTCAGATGAGAGTCTAAAGTTACCTGCTCTTCAGTTTAATAGGAGTCCGTGTTTGATAATGAAGTCTGTCCAGAGGAAGATCACTTCTAGCAGGCCCTGGAGACACATAGCCTCTGACTAGTGTGTATGTGTGTGTCTTTCTTCCCATTTTTAGTACAGATACAGCCTTCTCTGGGAGCAACTTTAAGCCTTTTATATGTTTTATGCAGGGAAAAAGTGAACCTGAGAGACACACAGATACATACCGTAGAGAGAGGATAACACAGATTCAAAGAGATGATGATGTATCTTTGGAGAGTTGGGAAAAGATTCTTTGTGTTTTGGACAAAACATAACGGGCTGCATGAAAAGCTAAGGGTTCCCCGAAGTCATTAGGATTCATCTTATGGGCATTGTGGATATCTGTATCAAGTTTGAATGACATCCATCCAGTATTTGTTGAGACATTTCACTGAAAACCAAAAATGTCAACCTCACGGTGGCACTAGAGCATCACTAGAGCCAGTAGGATCCATCATCTGGCGGACCATGAATGTCGAAACCAAGTTTTCATAGCTGTAGAGATATTTCTATTTGACTAAAGTGCTGGGCTGACTGACTGACATCGCCGTCCCTGAGCCCCGCTTCAGAATCGAAGGAGTTTTAAAAGGAAATCCAGGAAATGTAAAGAAAGAGGGGCAGAGCATGACAGTAGGATATAGGTTGGAGAGATGGAGAGAGGACAGAGGGAAGCCAGAGAGAGACAGAGAAAGTGAAACGAGGCAGGGAGAGTGGAAGAGGCCTGTGTGTGTCTCCAGGCAGTGGGCCTTATGTGGCCTGCTTTAACACTCCCCTTCACCATCTGTCACATCCCACATTACAGGGGAAGGATAGGAACGGTACCAGTGCTCATCTCTCCGAGTTACACTCCAACTGCTATTTCAGCACTGCACCACAGCCTCAGTGACTCCTCTCCTCCAGCCCATCCGCATTTATATTTCATATTTACATGCAAAGCATTTATCTGACGCTCATGCAGAGCAATCTAAGTGCAATAGTAGAATAGGGTCACTGTAGTCCCTTTACTATACTCGTCCATGTGAGTCTTTCTTTCAGCTCCTTTTTTTTTTTTCACCATTGCTTTTTTCTTTCTCACTTCTTCCCAGAACATAGCTTTCCACTTAATTTACCTTCCATCGGTCCCACAGTGTCCCATTTATAGTATGTTTTATTCTCTGCCAGCCAGCAGTAATTCGGAGTCCTTGGGATTTGCATCAGTGTCAAGCACTCGCACATGGTTGGCTGCTGGAGTGTGTGAGCGGGAGTGGATCCTGTCTCCTAACGTCTTAATTGCTGCCTCCTGGTTGGCCGTCCTGGTGTGAGAAGGGTGCAGTTAACTGTCTTCATGCTAGTTGGGATTATAAGACTTTTAATTCCTTTTGCATCTGTACAGCAGAGGCAGATAAATGTGCATGCTGGTGTTGAACTACACAGTATTGGAGGTTACTGTACAGTGATGTCTGGTGCTCACACATGTTGGACCGCAGGAACGTCTTTGATTCTTGCTCTATTTTCTTGTTATCCTGTGCAAACGTATCTTTCCGTTCTTTTGCTTGTAATTGCAGAACATTATGAGTAAAAGCATCTTTTGTTCAGGTTTCTAAAGGTGACTCACTGTCAGTCAATATGACATTTTCAGAGCGAGCGAATCCGAAGCGCCGGTGCAGGACTGGTTGGAAGGATCGAGCAGAAGCGGGATATTACTGTCTGAAAGAGCGAGCTTCTCCCCATTGAGGTGTCAGCTGTGCACTCTTAAAACTCAGAGACGCAGGGGAATAACACACATGCGCACACACATTCGCACACCCTTCACATTTGTATTCCTGCAGTCACCTACACACACTCTTGATCTGAGAGAATAATCAGCGTTTGAGAACATTTCGCCTCATTGCTTATTCATAGCCTGGCATTGTGTTTATGTCTTATTCATGCCCCTGCTCGTGATGTCTGTCTGTTTTAATGAGTAATCGGGGCTAATTGTATGTGTGTGTTGACGGTGTAAAAGCCAGATTGAACCAAGAAAGGCATTTTCATCAAGGGGACTCTTCTCCCTGGATTTGCCAGTGCAACTGCTTCACAGCGCTGACGATGACACATGCAATATGAAAGGGGTTTGGATTATGCTAAGTCAAGTTAGCATTTCCAGCTCCCGGATTTGTATTAGCTTATAATAATATCATATTCACTGGCAACAGATGAATGTGTCGCTGTGGCTTGGCACCTGAGTGAGCCCATCTCTGTCATAATTAGCGTGATGTTGTGATTTGGAATAAAGCAGGGGGCTTATTACACTGCATCATGTCTAAAAGAGAGTTTGTGTGAATTCAAGGATGAGATTAGTTAAAGCTAGAACCAGGATTTCTCTGACACCAGTAACAAAGCAATAGAGGTACGTGCTCCAGTGAAAACCACAAACGGGGCTGAAATATTAAAAGGCAGGTCTGCACAGGGGCAGTCTCAGAGTCTAGTCAGTATGTTTTTTTTTTTTTTTTGTATTACATCTGAAACCTGCTGTCTCGTTTTTGATGGAACTGCCCCAGAAATGCCAGACAGACGCTGAGCTCTAACACCTCGATATATCCTCTTTGTAAATCTGACCCAGCTTGTTGTTATTTACTCTGGTCTCATTTGTTTGTTGTCGGCAGATGAAGCCACAGGTTATGGGCCAGTATTTGAGGAGCAGCCGGTGGAGACCATCTACCCCGAGGAGTCGCCCGAGGCAAAAATCACCATGAGCTGCCGGGCTCGGGCCAGTCCACCCGCCACATACAAGTAACATATGTTCCCCATAAACCCAGTCTCATTACTGCCAGCCGTGAATGTGCTGTGTGGCTCCCATCGTTCGCCATCTCTCAGGCTGTTTTCAGACTGGTTCAGGAACTGCCTGTAAATGGCAAGGTCGCAAGGATGCTTGTTTTAACCTTCATACACATCCAGGATTTACTCTGTGTGTGTGTGTGTGTGTGTGTGTGTGTGTGTGTGTACCATCCAGCAGTGCATGATTGTGTGATATATTTTCAGGCCATTCCCACATAACTGTGTTGTCAGACAACCTGCACAACTCATTTTGTTTGGAGCAGATGTTTGTTTTTTCCTCATATTAATAATAATTTAAATGCCAAAATGTGACATGCCTGAAAAAGCTAACAAACAAGATGTTGCTCCTTCAGCAGCAGCAGCACAAACAGTGCTGCCATCATATATCGACCTCGTTTTGCAGCTCAAAATTTAAACCGTTTTGCGTGATCCATTTCAATTTAGATGTAAATGTATGTAAATGATATTGCTTGGCATCCCCCAAATCGGTCTCACTGTCAGAGACCCCCAGAATTAGATGTCAGAGGGAAAAGAAGTAGCTTTGGTATTCAGTTTTTAAGAGGGTTCACCTACAGTACAGTTCATGATGCCTTTCAAAACTTGAAATTTGTGATTCCTTTATATAAAACAGTTCCCATTTTTTGAGTCTTGGTAAATTCTTACAGTAAGTAGATGTTTATCCAACTAAAATACTGCATGTCACTGCAAGAAACAACTGACCTGACAAAATTCTCCTTGTGGTGCTCCATGTAAACAAACCATTTGTAAACAATTCTAATCAATTATTATATATACATAGTCCCATATCATCGTTGACTCACTGCTTTCACAATGCACAGATATGCTGACCCTAACTGTGTCTCTTGTGCAGGTGGATGATGGACAACATGGAAATTGACCTGGATGCAGAAGGCAGCCATTATAGTTTAGTGGGAGGCAACTTGGTCATCAGCAACCCCATTAAAACCCAACATGTAGGAAATTACGCCTGTTTGGCCACCAACACGTACGGCACGGTCATCAGCCGAGAGGCCTCGGTCCAGTTTGGATGTAAGTGACCCAGATGTGAACCCTGCGTTTAGGCTGCGATGATGCACCGTGCAGAATTAACAGAGAACTGCTCTGGAGCTGTACTGTCATGCATATTAAAGCACGCTGAAATTGCAAGGGCAGCTGGGACAAATCATAAGTGGTGTGGAAAGTGCAATTTGGGAATGATCTAACTTCATAACGCCACCATGGCCAATGTACTTTCTTATTAAAAGCTAGCACTCAGTGCAAAAACAGCTGTCAAACTTCAGTTCTGAAATCTTTTGTGTTGATTTTAAGGAAATAAACCACAGGAGATTCTCAAATATGCATGCATGACAGTAGATTCTGACGTTTGTCTCTTCCTCTCAGACCTTGATCTCTTCTCCTCGGAGGAGAGGGAGTCGGTGTACGTCAAAGAGGGACAGGGGGCCGTGCTGCTCTGCGCTCCCCCACCACACTATCCAGGTACAGCATGTCACAGCTGAGTGCATTTCTGCTGAAGTGTTCCTACAAGATTACGCTCAGCCTCCGTCATCATGTAGCATTAGCATGTGATTGATAAGTGGGCGGATGGAACAATGGACAGTCGTTAGCGCTGTTTCCTGTTTTGGTTTTCTCGTCCTTTCTGTGTGTTTTTTTTAATGTTGTCTCCTTGATTGTGTGGGTTTCCTCTCTGGTGCCACAGTCATTGGACTGAAGGTTGCACACATACAGTACGTAAATGCGAGTGTGACTGCTCTAACAGTCATTAGTAGTCATTTTTTCTATCCACCATTGGGGGTTTCATGAAACTGATGATCTGAATTTCTGAAATGGACCAAAGATCTTTTGTCCCCTGTTGGCTTGGGATTGAATTGCCCTTCTTAATGTCCTCTAAGGTATAAAAATAATGATGATGACTGACTCTGTCGCTGTCTCATTATCAGTTTCTAAGGGATTTTCTCAGTTTGCACTCTTCCCCATGCTGGTTTTACTCCTGCTCCCTCGTGGATGCAAAAGGGAAAGAACACAAAATGATTTCATCAGTCTCATATTTAGTTCAGACTAATATGCCATTAAAAGGGTTGTTGTTTGTTTTCCCCTCTTTCACTGGTCTGTATGTGGCCTCATTCTGTTTTTTTCCCCTCCTTTTTTCATTTTGTGTATTTTTCATATTCATGCAAATGCAAATCAGTCAAACACAACAGTCTGAAAGCACTGTGAACTCTCCGCACAGCATCCGAATTACCTCAACAAGGCAATATGCTTATTATGCCTCTCAGCTAAAAGAATTATAAGATTTCATCTAAAAGGTCAATGGATGCTTGAATAATAAATCCCCCTCAGCACCAACCAATTGTGCTATTTTTATTTTGCATGTATTCAGATTATTCAGAGTGAGCCAGCTTCACACCCAATTCCCTCGGCTCTCTCCAAAGCTTTTGCAGACTGTCCGGGGTCTTGATTGACGGGTGGTGTTTTTCGTGTCTCTTTCTGTCCAGCCGAGCTGTCATTCCGCTGGATCCTCAACGAATTTCCCACCTTCATCCCACTGGACAAGAGGCGTTTTGTCTCCCAGATAACTGGCAACCTCTATATCTCCAAGGTGGACTCCTCGGACAGCGGCAACTACTCCTGCATTGCTTCCAGCCCGTCTATATCCAAGAGCGTTTTCTCCAACTACATCCCCCTCGTCCCTCTGGCTGAACGTCAGTACCTCACTTCCTTCTACCCATCATCTTTTCAGTTTTTTTTCCATAAATTCTGATTGCATTCATGCAGTTTTGAGATTTCTGTTTTCTTGAGTTTTACAGCCATTGATGTTAAATGACCCACATAAGAAGTCAATTTTCCTGCACCAGATTGATCACAGTATGATAGCGACGTTTGAAATTCACTGCAAATTAATGCTTCTCACTTTAATGGAGATTTTTGCAAAGATTTTGTGTTTTGATGTATAAAATGTACTTAAACTCAAAACAACAGACATCAGTTGAACATCTGTTGAATTTGAACCATATATATATATATATATATATAGAGAGAGAGAGAGAGAGAGAGAGAGAGCGCAGGAGAAAAGTAGGTCTTAAAGAGATGAGTTTCAAAAATAAGCTTGAAGATAAGAAGTGACTCCGTCGGTTGCAGCAAAATACTGCATTGATTTTTTTTGTCTCTCATCCCGACTGAAGCGCCATGTTTAATCACAACAGCGGCTGTTTTAAATGTGATAAGGTCATGCCAGTGTTGACTCTTTAAATGAGATTTACAGGAACAATTCAGCTCAGAAGTCGAATGCCGCACAAGAACTGGCTTTAAGACAGAGCATGTTATGAAGAATGAACTGGAACATGAACAGCCTCAGAGATAGAAAACTAAAGCGATGCCCTTAAGTTTATTAATGCTCTGCCTGTTTGTGCGACCGTATGTAAGAGGTACAAACACAAAACTAGGCGACTATTTTAACGTTTTCCTTGGGGGCCCTTTCCAGAATCCATCACTTATTCCATTGTTTGATTTTGACTCTCATGGTTATGTAACTTTGGCCGGCTTCACCTGTGGCGGATGTGTTTTGAATAGAACTGTGGTTGCTTAGAACACCAACTACAATGTTGTGTCCCACCAAAGAAGTCGGGATCAGAGCGGAGCACAGCAGTTGTTTGGGCTCTCTCATGCATACACGTATCATGAGATGCCTTCTGGGAATGATGTGGCCCGTATTTAAGTCCAACTCTGTCTCTCTGCTACCTTCGCGTTTTGCCAAGGCTTTTTAAATGCCTTGCGTATGTGCAAATAGGGCACAGCGATTGCATTTGATATGCTTGCTCATCATTTGAGTTGCATATCATCTGTATTATTCCAATGTGTGTTAACATGTATAGTAGAATCACAGGTATTATCTGGTCTACCGTGTCCTGTGATTGAAACCTGGATGCTTCAAAACCGTATAGAAGAGTCAGACTGGACTAGTAGTTTGTCCTGAGAACAAAGGATATTCATATGATTAACAATGCACTGATGATTAGGCTGAAATAAAAGTATGACAGCAGAAATGTAAATGAGACATGTTCCTGTCTCCTGCTTTCTGCTGGTCAAATGACAAAAATTCAAACCACCAAATGCTTTGGTGTCGTAAATGAACCAAACTATCTTCATCTGCACCTGCTGAGGTAACTCAGTGGGCACAGAAATGACAGCGTGACTGAGATGATGAGAAATCACAGACACCACACGGTGTACTGCAAAGTCTGGACCCTGTCACACCACAGATAAAAGTTTCCATTATAAATGACAGAGTTGTCCAACTGAGGCTGCAAGAGACAAACCCATTGGAAATGTGCCAGTAAAACCTGGGACAATCCAAATCCAAACGCCTGACAGCCCACACAATGAAAAACCTAAAAACAGTACTGTCGGATTCATGCGTGCATGTGCACGAGGAGACGAATAACCCGTTCTCTCAGGTTCCATGGAAACGCCATAACCCAAAATAGTCAAAACCAGGGATATTAGTGTGCATGTAAATATAGTCTTTGTGTTGCTAACCTAAAAAGTCTCGTCACATAGTGCTTTTTGTGTGTCTCAGTAGGACATCTGAGTAAAACAGCATTTACAAAGAGGTGTCTTTTGTTTCATATGACCCACTTAGGTAATAACAGAAGAGGCTGGGATGGAAACCTTGAAATAAACACTAAGATGCTTATAATGAACACTAAATCATCCTGAAACCGCTATTTGTTTCAGGCTGAGCAGCTTGAAATGGATTGAGCACATAATTCTGCTCTGCTGTTGTTCCTCTCAGGTCCCATCAGGAAATACCCCGCTGACCTCAAAGTCAAGTTCCCAGACACCACTGCCCTGGTGGGGCAGAACATCACCTTGGAGTGCTTCGCTTTGGGGAAGTGAGTGTGAGGGATCATTGTCTGTTTGTTGGGGTGTGCAGTTTGAAAGGTGCACTGTTTGGACTGAGAGGTTTCATGAAAATCTGGCATCAGACAGAAAGTCTTTTCTTCTACATTTCAAGTGCTTTAAAAGTGGTCTTAAAGGAGGATTTCTGTGAATGTGAATGAAGTTTTTAGAGGCTTTGTTGCTCAGTCAGTAATAAAATAAAGAGGAAATGTTACTCTTTGTAATTATTAGGCCATGAAATATTTGATTTAAATGATTTCAGTATGTACAGTGGTACATATCGACTATCAACAAATACAAATTTAAAGTAAGAGGGCTGTATCAATCTCTCAAAACACCATATTTGTTTACCCTTCATGCATTCACCGAGCCGAATGATTTATAAATCATGTATATGTTTCAGAATGATGATGACTCGAGTGCAGCGGTGCATTACAATGTGAAGCCTGCCTTGTGTGTCATTTTTCTCTCTCTCCGCTTCCCAGCCCCGTCCCCGAGATCCGCTGGAAGAAATTAGACGGACAGCTGCCACCCAATCATGAGGTGCGGATGGCGGGGGCCCATCTGCACCTGTACAACGTGCAGTTTGAAGACGGCGGCACCTATCAGTGTGAGGCGGTGAACTCGAGAGGAAAGGACTACCACGCTGCACGTGTGTCTGTGGAAGGTAAGGCGTATGTTGGGTGTCATGTCAGCCTCCTTCTGTTAAAGCGTGTTGCAGAGAATATCTGTCAGTACTCTATTCTCAGATAAGCTCACCGTGTGGGGTAAATCCAGCAGCCATTTGTTCTTATCAGGACCTGGTGCATTTTCTCAGGCTTTTCCTTTTTTTAGATCAAACACCTACTGTAATGCCTCAAGTATCACCCGGTATCATATATTATTCAGCAGCTTTGTAGTTTTCTTCCATTTTCCT
This sequence comes from Chaetodon auriga, assembly GCF_051107435.1. NCBI lineage: Eukaryota > Metazoa > Chordata > Actinopteri > Chaetodontiformes > Chaetodontidae > Chaetodon > Chaetodon auriga. Next base: position 8,436,821 of record NC_135079.1, on the reverse strand, counting down.
CAAACACTGTAACTCTGATTTTGCTCATTTGCAGCTTTTCCTGAGTGGGTGGAGCACATCAGCAGCGCCGAGAAAGACCTCAGCAGTGATTACACTATGTCCTGCATCGCTAGCGGCAAACCTAAACCACACATCCGCTGGCTGAAAAATGGAGAGCTGGTAATATTCAAACTCATAAATCTTAATTGTCCCATAACTGAGCAATTTAGCTACAGCTGTAAAATGCTCAGAGCCTCCTTGGCAGCTCTGTGAGCTCTCTTAGAACCTGTTCAGTGTGCAGCGCAGGGTTGTTACAGTAGCACAGCAGTGACAGGAAGCTGGCACTGCGCGTACACATCATGTCAGGAAATAGTACGTGTTGTTATTGAGCGGGTGCCAGCATGGGTTGTGTAACCCTCCATAGAAACAACTGTCATCAGGCCTGAAAAATGCCCAAGAGAGAAGCAGGTACAGTAGTGACAGCAGTGTGGGGGAGGCTGTTTGATGTATGTGGCTGGAAACATCATTATGCATTAATGGCATCCTCTCCCAGTCAAATAATCTAATTGTCATCTCTCTCTGTGGAAGTCAACAGTCAACAGTTTGATTTGAATCTTTGCTTAGTGCTATAGTTTGAAACTAGTGAAATGAAGAATGGTGCTATTTTAACTTCACTCTGCTGTTATTTTCCACAGTTGGACAGGAAAGAGATGACGTTCAGCAGCTTGACGTTCACCGATTCAGGGATGTACCAGTGCATAGCAGAGAATCACCACGGACTCATATATGCCAACGCAGAGCTGCGTGTGTTTGGTGAGTCACACTTTGGCTACAAGCGCAGCACAAATGGCTGCATCAGAGATTTAAAGGTCATGTTTCAAGCTGACTAATTGGAGCTTATTAGGACATAGAGAGTGCAATGTCAGATTTTGTTAAGAAAAACTACTTTTACATGGCTGAAAAAAAAAAAACTCCACAATTGGAAAAGTGGACTTTGGTAATTCAAAATAGCACGCACAATATGTTAGATCAGTAAGCTACACATTTTTATGAATGTAAAATGTCTCATACATTTATGCATGAATGCACTGAATGCATATTCTACTAAGTTTGTGATGAATAATCCACACCGTCGCTCCTCAGCTTGTGCTCCCACGTTTGAACACAACCCAGTGAAGAGAGTCCTGGCAGCTAAAAACGGCCGTGTGGTGATCGAATGTCGACCCAAAGCTGCTCCAAAGCCTGCCTTCTCCTGGAGCAAAGACACAGAGCTGCTTTCCAACTCTACCAGGTGAGCAGTCTCTTCATGAGGTGCCACTCTTCTTTTTGTCCTCTGATCTGTAAATATTGCAAGGACATGTCTTCATTCAGAGAGGCTGCTTCATCACGGCACAGTTTTCCTTGGTGGTATTTAATGAAAACATTCATCAACCTTTTCCTGTGACTGTGAGACATATTTGGGTCATATTAACACAAGGACGAGTATCTGGATCTAGAGGCGATCCCCTCAAGACACATACAAGACAGTGATTTGGGGGATGTAGATAAACTGTAGATCTCTTAAATCTACTCTGTAAGTCTTTAGTGTTATTTGTCAGTGATTGCTGTGCACTGCTTTGCTGTCTGTCACTGGTTGACATTAAGCTCATTCTCAAGCTCATCAGCGTGGACAGACAGGATGTGTGAACTCCTGTCTTGTGCTCCTCACTGACAAAACAAGCCTAATCTGCGAGCTCTAAGACCCCCAACCCTTTCCCCTCACCCCACACAACCCCGTGCACCACACTGGGATTCACATAGAGGAGGAGTAGCAGCCAAATTACTATGCAGCATATGCCCCACTAATACCCTCTGTGGTGGCTGTCTGCGTGAGAGACGGTGTGAAGTAGTGACGGGGCGGCTGCCGCGATGGTATTTGTCATGCATGAATATGAAATATGCAGAGAAAAATGAATCAAAGATTGTTGCCTTGCCTTTAGCGCAATTTAATGTTGCGTCTTGTTGAGTAGTTTCAACCTCACATACGTTTCTTCTTGGATAGCCGTGAATCCATTAGGGAACTGGCAAACATTCAGACTACCCTCATCATTTTTCATCATCCACATATCAGTGGAATAACATACGCTGGACTTTTGACCTTCACATTGTGCTGAATATTTCATATCATACAGCTCTTTCTCGCCAGTGTGTGAAGAATTCGTTCTGGTTTCTCCTCAGGGTGTTCATCTGGGAGGATGGCAGCCTGGAGATCCTCAACGTGACGCGAGCAGATGAAGGCAGGTACACCTGCTTCGCAGAGAATGACCGGGGCAAGGCCAACAGCACGGGCTCTCTGTTGGTTACAGGCAAGTTCCAGCTAATGAACTCAATTAATAACTCTCTTTAAACCTCTTTTTTGTAATCTTTCCAGGACAGTCTGTGTGCTTTGACTGACGTCGGCCTTCGCTGGCAATCATCCCTGTCACTCTCAGTCCCACCGAACAGTCCTGACCTCCAAATGTCTGCTGTTGTTGAATTATGGCCCTCTAAGCAGAGTGACAGTATACAGGCTTCTGGTGGATATTCAGTCAATCCCAGAGGACTGAGGCGTGAGGGGATAGCTTTAGATCAGATGTGATGAGACAAGGGCTTATTCCTCACGCTGTTCAATAAGAAATGAGGATCAGACTTGAGTTATGAATTTGTTAAGATAGTTTGTTTAATACTAAATAATGATGTTGATATGAGGTTTTTTCTTGATTGTCATGTCTTTTCTGTAGACGTGCCATCTCAGCTGTCAAACATTTAGAGTTTTTTACAGTTGATCTACAGCAGGGCTGGATGTACAGCTCTTTCCTGCCCTCTTCTGGACATTTGTGCATATTGACCAGTTCGACCTAAATTATGTTGACACCAAATACTTTAACATCTACTGTCTGTCGTCTGTCTTCTGAGACTCCCTCTTTCATTTAAGTAATATACCTGCATTTTTATTCTACTAAATCAAATTTCTAATAACCTAAATGAGGTTTCAGTAGCTGGACAGACCTCTTCCTCTTCATCACTGATCCCCTCATCCACTTGTTTTTCCCCAGAGTCCACAAAAATCACCCTGGCACCATCCAACTCTGACGTTAAAGTGGGTGAGAACGCCTGGATGCAGTGTGCCGCATCACATGACTCCTCCCTGGACATCACCTTCATCTGGTCCTTGGATGCCCGGGTCATTGACCTCCACAAGGAAAGCCAACATTACGAACGCACCCCGGTGAGACGTCACGTTGATCATTTTAAAGAGAAATGAACATAAACAATCCAAGTTTAACTCGACTGCACCAACTTTGCCCCAGCTGCAAAATCGTAGCTGTAGCCTGGAGTTCAGCCACGTCAAATCATATTTGAGGTCAGTTTGATGTCGTAGTATTTTTATTGGACTACCTGAAACGGAAAAGTACAGCCTGCTTTAAATGAAAATAATTGTAAAAGCCATTTCACATTCCTTCCTTGAGTGGAATAGCGCATTGTATATCTGTTTAATAGCAATTTCCGCTAACATTCATTATTGTTGACATGACCTGCTCTCTCTCTGTAGTGCAGCTCTAACCGTAAGTTAGTGGTAAGCATTTCTCATTTGTCTCTGCCCGCTAGGAAAACACCATATTATGACTGTGATTGATGATTCCTCATTTTTGTACACAAGGAGGATTTTCCCCTCATAAGAAAATGGGGTCCAGTTCCACTTAATACTCTTTGTGTGCTATTAGTAAAACCAGCTTGACTCACATGCAGAGTTCATCCACTCATGTGTTTTTAAAGGAGGTTTACATGATGGTTTTACCTTTCTACATTGAGGGTGCTGACGAGAGCAAACACTGTGTGCAGCTTGACATTTCTTCACAGGGAAAGAGGTGATAGCCCTTTAGCTGAATCCCAGCTCCCTTAATTGGATGCTCAAGTATCTCGGGTCTCCTTTTCTGCGTTTCAAGATGAGATTCAGGCAGAAAATCAAACCTGATGATTTTGCTCTGATAAGCACACAGTGGGAAATCCTGACTCCAGATGTGTGATGTTCTGCTCAGTCCTCAATTAAGTGTTGTCTGTTGTGTTGTTTTTTGCAGAATGGAAGCTCTAACGGCGAGCTGCTGATCAAGAACGCCCAGCTGAGGCATGCTGGACTCTACACCTGCACCGCACAGACTCCCATTGACAATGTTACTGCCTCTGCCCACCTGGTCGTCAGGGGTGAGCCATGAGTGGTGCAGTTATAGTACACATATGCAGACAGTCATGTGATTGAAATGTCTTCAAGGCTCTGAAAATGCATTTGATGCTGATCTGTCAACGTTCTAACTTTTTGTTATTTTACATGAGACATTTCTGTATTCTGTGTTTTATATGGGCTCTTTTCACTGGTTTGAAGTGGGCGGAACAATGTTGGAAAATGTGATGTCACATACTTACAGTGCACCAATCAGGATTAAGTAACATTTGCGTCAAAACGTGACCACAATTGCTGGTTTGTTTGTGTACCGTCAGTCAAATTTGATCAAAACATGCCCACAAAGTCCTGATGAAGCAGATTAGCTGAGTTTATGACTGTTAAAGTCTCGTGTGTACTTTAATAGTTGCCCATTTATTAATATTAAATGTTGTGGAGAAAAGCTTCAAATCCAATCAGAAAAGCTTCAAATCAAAGTTATCAGGGGGATTAAAGTGAACACAAAACTTTAACTAAATTCCACAGTTTATCAGGCGCCTATTCCTAAATTGCTCATTAAAACTCTTCTTGTCAGACCATTAATGTATTGCTAGAAAGTGCATGCGTGTGAATAAAAGAGAGAGGAGACAAAGAGAGAGATAACACAAGTGCTGTACGCTCTCCAGCGTGTTTTTGCAGAGAAGAAAATCTCTCCAGAGTAACCAGACCGTAGCCTTTTTTGCTGGATAATCTGTCAACCCCGAGACTCGATGTGAAAAGAGAGAGAGAGAGAAAGTGCTGGAAAAGCTAAGGAAGAAAATGTCTTGTGTCCTCATGCAGGAGACAGAGACACACGCACAGGGAGCACTAGCTATCTTCCACTCAGAAAAGGTCAGCCTAACGTCTCAAACATGATGCATTTTGCCAATAAATGGCTGCAGCCTTTCTATAAGTGCAAGAAATAGCGAAGAATTCAGCTCAAACATATCGGCTGATGCCTTCCTTCCACATTACATTGTTTGGCCATGAGGGAATATTTATCCAAATCTGCTATGTCCCGCCAGGCAAAGTTGTTGCAGGAAGTTTAGTATTTTCCTGGGAGTCTTGGTAACAAGCCCTTGCTATGGTTGCATTATTGGAAACAGTAGTTTAAGTGTGTGGAGTGTATGGAGGGTCAGCCCCCACCATGTATTCAAAGCGTGTAGAACATGACAGATTTCAATCTTTCACCTCAATATTTTGATACGGAGTACTGCTTGTTCTTCCAGCCACGTACAGATATCAACATGCCAAACATCCACAGTGTTCTGTCTGTCATTTACTGTATTTCACCTCCTGGGTGATTCATCAGGCTTTGTTTTCACCCTCCACTTCCTGATGAGTGAGAGCTTGCCTTACAGCCCTCCCCTCGGGTCTTGAAACAGGCCCAGTGTTGGCGGACAAAGGGTCTCTTCAAATAGCAACCCAAGAACCCTAGCAGTGATCTGGCTGCCAGTGATCCCTGTTGTGCCCTGGGTGTGCTGCCACCTCCGCTGCTTTCTGAGCAGGTGTTGACAGATGGCCAGGTGAACGCACAGCGGCAGACTGTGACGTCTCCCAGAGTGCAACCAAAACACAAGCCCTGGGCCGCTCCTAATGGAGTGCCAAATGCCAGCAGTCCGGGGTGCAGGGAGGGAGAGATGAAAGACAGCCATTTATCACGGCAGATGAGGAAGCAGATCTGCTTCAGGAGATTGTCCGACCTAAAAACACGGCTCTGCACCTGTAGCTTGTTATTAGTAGGGATTTGAGATAGGGAGAAGAGCTGTTTTCATATGACGGGTGTGTGTGTTGTTGTAGTGTAACGTTTCAGTCTTGCCGGTGTTGAAATGTGGCTGTGTTAATGTAAGTGTCTGTGAATTAGCAAAACTATTCATAAACTTTATAAAATGTGCTTCTTGGGATGCAGTCAGTGAAAAACGCTGAAGCTTATCACTTCAAACACATTGTGCTGAGCATCCATATGACACAGTGTTGTACAGAAATGGAAAATCTGCACTATATTTCATCCCTTACATTGAATTGCAAAAAGAGCTGTAGATGTTTCTCTGCTCTGCTTTCTCTCTTGACTCTTAGAGGAGAGGGGAAGCTTAAGGGCTGTCCAGCTTTGGCTGTTTAATCGCCTTACTTGTCTCGGCTCATATTCATGACTTGGAAAAAGCAAATCCTGGCTGATTTCTGAGGCTGTGGGTTGGGAGGCTAACCCTGAGGCAGTCTGGGTTTTCTATTAGGCCATTTTTATGTTCCAAAAGAAGAATCAAGAGGAGCGGGAGGACCAAGAGAAACATTGGATTCAAAAGCTTTTGCTTAAGCTTTAGTTCATATATGTCAATGGGCTCTAAGCTTTAATGTGTTAATCCATCAGTCTTTGCTGATGTCTTTTAAAGAAGCGACTAAAAAGAGGAAATGTGAGGGCTTTGATGTGCTGTGTTTCATGTGCATCAAACAGTTGCCTTTTTGGAGACTGGTGTTGAAGTACAAAGATGTTAAAAGGCTCAGGACTTTCGCCAAGATTGTCCCCATGAGCTTCAAAAAAGATAAAGCTCTTTCAATAACAATGAATCCTCATTTTCTCTGTGAGCAAGAAGGACGTTCACTCTCCGTCGCAAGCGGGCAAAGTGGGAATATAAACGTATGAACTTCAGGCTAAAGGACAGTGTCACCAGTCTCAACAGAGCCGTGCGGCCACACTTGTATTCACCCATCAAACAACACTTCTAAATCGTCTCTTATTCCTTTCTTTACCCCAGGTCCCCCCGGTGCCCCAGGTGGGGTGCGAGTGATGAACAAAACTGACAAGACTGTAACATTGCAGTGGAGCCGTGGAGCAGACAACCACAGCCCAATCTCCAAATATACCATCCAGTACAGGGACTCCTTCTCAAAGGACGTCTGGAAGACTGCCACTACATGTGAGCGACGCCAGCACGCTGGTCGGACAAATAAACACTGCTACCTTAATGCTGAGCTGGCTCTGGTGTTATAATAATTTGGGTCATGCCACATAGTGATACTGCAGGCCTACATGGTGGTTAATGTCTCTTAAAGATGGCTACAGTGTAATTAAGTCACGCCTCAAAGACTTAAAATATAGGAAAGGATTCCAAAAATGGAAATTCATTGTTGCTTTAAGGATATTTTTGTTAAATGGTATAATGCTTTAACATACCGTGCTATCGCCCTGAATTTAAATTAAATCCATGCATTTCTCTGCAGCGCCCGCAGATGTAGAGGGGAATGAGGAGATGGCCACAGTGGTGGATTTATTCCCCTGGACAGAATATGAGTTCAGGGTGATTGCCACCAACACTCTGGGCACAGGAGAGCCAAGCAGCCCCTCACCTAAAGAGAAAACCCTGGAAGCAAGTAAGAGCATGTCCTGACTTTGGGCTAACATTCGGTACAGATTTATGGTACGAAGACTAACGTGAAAGGTCATGGAAATGCGGTGCCTACGGTCCAGCTTTCCATTCTGATATTTATTCTTCATCATTCTATTATAGCACTGTTTACTCATGTTAAGTATCGCTGCAGAAATGAGTCAGCAGAAATCCCATCAAGCTGTACTTCCTGCAGCGGACGCATGCTGCCAAACTCACCACACAAACCTCGACAAATGAGCACTGTGCTGAAACTGTATACTGAAATTCAATTATAAAATGGAAATCACAGGCCTACTGTAACCTCTCTTAAAAAAACAATCATCATTTGAGGGCCAGCTACTAGACTCGGGACAAAACAAGAGAACCTTTGCCTCTCAGTCTCCTTCAGTGGCAAGGTTCCCACACTGACATTAAGGTGTTGCATTTGGCACGAAAGAGGACATTGATATTGTATTTGCAGAGGAAGGATGTTTCAGTACCGATGCCAGGTGTAGGTTACACAGCCTGTGTGGGTTGGCGTTGTTTGTGTGGATTCTTAGCATGTGGGCTCAGGGTTTTGCTCTTGCTGTCTCATTGTAGTTCCTGTGGTGGCGCCCTCGGACGTCGGCGGGGGTGGAGGGACTAGCAGAGAGCTGACCATCACGTGGACGGTAGGTCTGGACTTTCCACTTTGTGCAGAGGGGAAAAGGGTCACAAGCTCATGTAAAAGCTCTCAGAGAGAAGATATGCGGCTGCTAATGATATTATTATAGTTTCAGTTTGAAATAATGATACTAACCTTTATTTTATAGCACTGTTCAAAACAAAAAAAACGTGCCAGAACAAATAGAAACAGATGTAATTTGACAATAAAAAGCTGAGGGAAAATGCATGCGTATTCCAGTTGCTTGTTTGCGGGCAGACATCACAGAAGAATGGATAGCTGCACGCTCATGACTCTGACGCAACGGATGAAAATGAACGTTTGGATGAAACAGGACTGTATTTTGACAGTTAAAAAGTGGTCCATGAAAATGCTGTAAATGAAGAAAATACATTTAGAATAGGGTCAATTAAAGGCCAGTTTTTTGTAGATATTTAAAGGAAGCTGATAAGTGATAAGTTTCCAGTTGCTTTGTTGGTACATCGGCAGATCAAATATATGGCAGAGAGCTGTCAAACCTGTGGACAGCACATCACAAAACATACAGAGAGACTGGAGAACAAGCATCGGATAATCTTACATTTAATACCAAACAAAACAGTCAGTGTCATGAAAAATCAATGACAGAACTGAATCATTTCCCTCCTGCAGCTGTGGATAAATTAGCTCTCATGGGTAAATTTCCTCTTGCCTGTCTGAGGCACGGCCGTTCGATTCCCGAGCAGCTGGAGGACGAGGTGGCGTTTTAGAGGTCTGCGGTGCCTAATGCAGGCAGGTCTTACTGGGTAATGTGACATAAAAGCCAGAGTGCCAATAGAGGAAATGAGGCATCAGGACAGATCGACAGGCAGGAGCCAGCAAAGTGTCACAACGCTTTTCGTCATTTCACTGAACAGCATGTAAACATCATCTGATTAGTAGAACTGGCCCCTCTGTGAGTGAATCCTAGTGTAGAGGACAAGCGTAAGTGGATGATGCTTGACTGTAATTCCCACTGGAGAGACGCCGGCTTGAGAGCTGTGTTGGATAAAACACTTGCCACATTAACGTGAATGTTTGATATTTCTGTCATCAGCCTGTGCAGCCACAGTACTACTATGGGCCGAACTTTGGCTACATCGTGGCCTTTAAACCTCAAGACGATAACGAGTGGAGGAAGGTGACGGTAGCCGACCCCCAGGCCAAGCGCTACGTCCACAAAGACTCCTCCTTGCCTCCGTCGACGGAGTTTCAAGTCAAAGTCAAAGCGTTCAACAGCAAAGGAGAGGGACCCTTCAGCCTAACAGCCGTCATTTACTCCGCACAGGATGGTAAGCACTGAAGAGATTCACAGCTCTCAACACCAAAGTGTAAAAAGCGAAAATGTGCCAGAACGATGTCACAGATCAACCTGGTCCTGTTTTCTCAGCGTCACAGAGAATGATGAGGAATTCCTCAATATGCCAACACTCTGCTATTTCAATCTGTCAGTGTCGGCTACTTATCACGGCCAGGGTTTTCAATGGACTTGGATCCATTTAATAGGAGTTCTCATGTATAGTTGTGAGGAATTTTAATACCCCTTGAAAGCGAACCCATCTTCCCCTCGCTCGCTCTTTCCTTGCGGGGGGATTATCATGATCTATGTAGCATGAACCAGAAAGCTGATAATTCGCCCAAGGATGCAAAGCATTTAGCCTAGTTATTAACTTCCACTGACAGACAGTTGAGATAACCACCGGCAACCCAGACATGATGGGTTACAGAGATGCCCTGTTGCCATGGAAACCCACTTTGGGAACCGTTTGCAGTTTGGGTGTCTTTTATTTTATTGCTAAGCCTGCAAAGCGCGCTGCCTCCAGGGGTGTGGCCATTTGTATCTGTGCTCTGCACGCTGGCTCTGCAGTATTGTTTCTTCATGTGATGGGTTGTTGGTTCAAGGCCCAGCGTGAAAATGTAACATTCAAGGACAGTTTCCTGGCTGGGACAGCCTACACGCAGAGAATAACTGGCCCATAAGTCATGGGAAAGTGTCCAGTGAAGGAATATGGGCCAAGAAAGATCTCTGTCACTTCACTTGTTCCTCACTGCGAATGAGTCACATGACTGAAATGATGCTCGAGCACCACTGAGAGAAAAATGGCGTTAATAAGGCCAATGGATACAGACAAGGAACGCTAAGTAGTTTATAGTCAAGGTAATGGATCCATTAGCGTGTGTGGTGCACAGATTGATATCAAACTAAATGTATTCATACAGTACATATAAAATACTCTACGTTGGAGCTTTGTGTGTGCAGTATAAAACCACTTCTAGCGTATCAGGACTGCATGGTCTTTCTCCTTTTCCCCTGTTTCTCCACAGCTGCCACTATCAAATAAAGCAGAAATGGCAAAAAAGATAATAACCTCTGAAAGTCATGTCCTTAAAAATGGTCCCGTTCCTCCATCCTATTCAATAAAGTGTACTTTGTGTTTCTCCTCAGCTCCGTCTGAAGCCCCTGTGAGCGTTGACGGCAAAGCTCTCTCTGCCACAGACGCCGTCGTGTGGTGGCTGCCGCTCTCACAAAGCAATATAGATGGATACCAGGTCAGCGGAAACTTGTTTGTGTGATCTGGTTTAAACTCCTGTTTTTAAACATCTCATGGCTGACATGAAAAAATCACTACAGCCTCCAAATATTTGTCTTTCACATGTCTTCGAAAGAATTACTATAAACGTGTTGCTTCATATAAATACAGTAAAGCCACTCTTTCTTCACTCTTTTTCAAGTTCTGAACCTCTTAGTAGAACTTTTATACCTTCTAGTTTGCACAAATTAGCTTCGTATCTATCTTAATTTTACTTGTACTATGCTTTCCCATGACTTTTTCCTTGTCCTCATGCTGTAAATCAGTCCTTTGTACACCTGGCTGGTTTTGGATCGTAGCCATCTCACCTGTGTTCCTGTGTGTCGCAGGTGAAGTACTGGAGGAATCATGAAGACAGTGAGGGAGGCGCCCAGAGGGTGGTGGTACCCAGCAGGGAGAACCACACCCGGCTGGAGGGTATGAAGGCCAACTCCCAATACCTCGTTGAGGTTCGGGGGTACAACTCTGCAGGATACGGACCGGCCAGCGAGCGACTCCAGATCCACACCAAGAAAGCCCGTACGTTGAGCTTCAGAGCGGATCAGCGTTGACAAGCAGGGAAAACAGCATTCATCTCATAATCCTTACTCAGAAGTGTCATTTTAATGTCACTCTTATTCATTGCCATTTTTGTGTCTTTAACCAGCTCCAAGTCGACCCCCCAGAATAATCGGTAAAAAGTTAAAGGGCCAGTCTGTGAATATCGCCTGGGAAATTGTGCCACCACTTGCTAACGAGGCATCGATAGATGGCTACAAAGTGAGTACATTTCTGCGTTTACTTACGCAGATTCTGGTCTCTTAACCTGACGTTTCTCATACCGTATACGTGTGGCACACCTAGGTGCTGTACAGGCAGCAGGGCCACTCCACAGGCACGCTGTACACCACCAGCAGACGGTACATAGACCTTCCCCTGCTCACAGATGGGAACTACGTGGTGGAGGTGCGGGCGCACACAGAGGGGGGAGACGGGGCTGTCGCACAAATCGAAATCACAGGTAACTGACAGACTCCATCGTGTACTCGTCCCCTCAATAAAGCTTTTTGAACTTTTCTCTCTTGTTGATTAATACTCTGAATAACTACACTTTTACAGACTGTCGTAGTGGACTAAGGGGCAATGAATGAAAATATGTTTTAAAGCAGGAAGCTGAATAACAAGGTTAATTGTGAGAACGCTATGCATCTGGTGTCAGGGCAGTTGAAAATGAGCCAAAATCAACCTGGACTCTTCTTTTCAGTAAACGTTTAATAGAGCGTTGGGAAGCAGAAAAGCTGCCGACACTTTACGACAAAGGTGCTAATTTAGAAGAAGGACTCCTCCTTTCCTGTCAATGGTGTTTTCTCTTGGATGAACACTGAAATTGAATTTAATGACTGAGAGTAATCTGGTGCAAAAAGAACTATTGTATTCACCCGGGCTTAGTTTCACATCATCGGAACAAAAGTAAAGACAGCCTTCGGGTATCTAATCACATTTTAAATCCACAGTGCTGAGGTGACGCGCTGTGGCTGTTCGTTCCTGGCCTGCCATTTGCTTGTGAGATTATAGCGGGTTCAGAGCTGGCAGTAGGTTATCATTTGTCACAGCTAGAGGGTTCCCATGGGCCGGCGCAGAGCTGTCACTGCAGGTTTCATACCTTAGATTGGAGGAGTAAGATGGGAAACTTTACGGTCCGTGACTAAAGCCTTGATAGCCCGCTGACTCGATCCCCTCACTGGCTGATGGAGTGACAGGTAGGCTGGCCGGGCAGAGGAGGCCTTAAGCCTCTGTAATTGATCTTGATGAGTAGAGGAAACCCCTCCTGTGGTTTTCCCTTATCCCTTATCGTTCAGTCCAGACCCACCTGACAGCTTGATTTCACAGACCGGGAATTTAAGCCGTGGGGAATTTCAAACGCAGGGCATTGACAAATGGAGGGGCATTTAAGGTGATGGGGTATAATAGATGGGGTATAATATCAGACTTCACACACCAAATGTGGTCTTTAGTTTGACGGATGAGAGCTGGTCACTCAAGGAACATGTATTATCTCTCCCCCCTCAGATTTGACTGTCAGTCCAGTTATTTTTCAATCTGTGTGTGTCTCTCAGGTGGAGGTGTCATGGTCGCCCAGCCTCTCGGCGTACTCTCCCTGCTCCTGGTGGCCCTCTTCTGCCTCAACCTCTGAATGTAGCGCCATCTTTGTCTTCACTTCCCACGAAGGAGACTCTTTACGGTTGACGCCTATAAGGACTTAGGGACTCTTTCCACAAACGTTCGGTTCCACCCTATAACCCGGGATGTCATATTCCAACTCTTCCCCTCTGGAATATGTTTGTGGAAATAGACACAGAAATGGAAAAAAATTGGAAAAGGACAAAGACATCCCTTATTTATCCACAAAAAGCCTCTTTGGAGGAGTGTCAAAGGAGTTCTGTCAACTTTTTAAATATGCCTTATATAAATGACTGCACTTATCTTCCACATGAACTTGTTTTAAAGTGGATCATGAAGGAAAGTGTGAACATGACACTTTGCATACGTTAGCTGTTAAGTCTTTTTACGTCATGAAGCCGACATTTCTTACATAGATAAAGACGCCGTTCGCTCAGGAATGTAGGCTTCATTTGATCGGTGATATTTTGGAAAATCTATCCTACAGTGCATTCCATAGTTTAAGGTAAACAAGTAGCTGTGAAGGATAAGTGTATGAGTTTATAAAAATGTCTTTATGTCTTTCTTTACTTGCAGTTCAGTGGCATTTTCTTCTGTTTTCTTTTTAAAATGAAGCACACCCTTTGTTACTGAGATACAGTCAAAGCAAATCTCCCTCTCTCATACTTTTATACATTTTATTAAACAACATCATAGACGAAAGAGCAGTTTATGTCATGCTGAAATAATATATCCAGTAATCCATGTTTCTTTTCTATCTAATATATTATGGATGTTATTTGAAGAAAAATAGATTTTTTTGACCTGCAATCAGTGCTTATTTCCAAATCATAACATGAGCTCTATTAATAGAACTTTCAAAACGTGTGCATGTTGTCTTCGATAGGTGGAGGAAATGTTTCAATGGTTCAAACGTGTTTGGGATCCAGATTTGCAAAGCTGAATGTAAAGCGAACCACAGGAGCAGGAAGTGAACTGAGCAGCGTATCAGACGTGCAGTTTCAAACACAGCAGACGGTGTGTGACAGCGGCCATTCTGACTGCTCGCCACCTCTGGTGACACGACTGTGCAGTGATCAAGGCTTTGCCACGACATCTGGGTCGATACTGAGAGTGAAAACGGCTCCATGATTGCGATCTAAACCTAAAGTAAAGTAAAAAATAAAAAGAAAGTCCCAGACTTTTGTTTTGACTGTATCACTAGGACCTCAGTGGTACCTGCTGGTGCTTTGTAAAGAATGTTGGCATTTGAGTTACTGTAAACATTTTCATTTCATCTCTCTCATTTCTGGTTTTGTGTGGGAGTCACTATTAACTGTTACAGTGAACAGTAGCGACACTCATGCCCTCCAATAACTGTGCAATGTCTGGTTCATCTGTGGCTACTTTATATTTTCTAATAAGACAACTTGCCTAGCTCCTAAAACAGTGATCTAGTATATTTCATTTTCCATGATCTGATATAAACAGAAGCATAAGTAAAGCCATTCATGTCAGCGGTAAGAGCCCATTCAGAGCTCATGACGATTCATCTGCATTATTTTTGTCTTTTTATTAACATGTGATCAGAGATATATAAACATTATCAACTGCTGTCGCTTTTGTTAATGATTATTATATTTGTATTCATGACCCACCTCTAGCTGGACAGTTTCAAAGTTTATTTCCCTCGAATGGAGGAACAAATGCTGTGTTTTTGAATTCCTCCTCTCATTTCTTGTATGACTGATGCTGGCCGTGCTTCTACATTGTGACTATATCAACATCCACCACAAAGTGCTTTTCCCAGTTTCCCTTCATGCAACAAATCATAAAAAAAAAAGAGTTGCCAAATGCATGAATGCCTTGAACTTTGACATTTTGGAAGAAGCAGTGGCTCTACATTCTAACATGCATGACAGTGGAAGACCAAGTGACACATTACTTTGCAACAAAACATCATAGCAACTCGTCGACCTCTCAGCTTCATATGAAATACATTCCATTCCTGAGTGACATCCCTTTACGTCAGAGACAGCGTAGATGTAAGCCTAATATGTGCGTTAGCTGCTAAGCTCCATTAAGCCAGTCATCTCACGGGGAGAGGAGTTTTAGAGAGAAAATCTTACACTGACTAAAGGAATCTCACTCACTGAAGTTCAGAAACGGTCCTGCAGTCTCGCGCACACGATGGTTGGAGTTTGATAGCATCACTGGTGGCAGTGGCCGCATGTTTGCTGAAGTTCAGCAGCTCGCTGGGCTTGAACGGCACTTGTGAGGGATGAAACTGGAACCTCTCATTGGCTGGACAAGGAACAATAAAAGTGTAGGTACCTATTAAAGTGCTCTGGTGTTTTCTCTTGTTTTGCAGTGACTTTTCAGATATGAGCCCCACAGAGTCTTCAACAATGTGAGTTTACTGTGAGTGTGAGTGCAGCTAAAAACTGAATCAAGCACTTTTGGCTGGTGTGAGTCAGGACTACAGCCCATGAAGAAGAAGTATTCAGATTGCTAAGTAAAAGTAGCAAAACAATGATGTAAAATAAAAATCGAAGGACATAACTGTCAACTAAATGTGGTTTAGTATCGTAGTTTGAAGTGCTCATTATGCAGACTGAGTCCTTACAAAGGATGATGTCGTCACATCCAGGAAACCCAAAATTATCTCTCTAAATAGCTTACAATTAGAATTACATAAATATATAAAGTATGCTTTATTCCACAGTGGTGCCTGGAACTTTAATAATGTTGTAAATGGTTGAAGTAGAGCTACTTTCTAAAGTGCTGATGGGAAGTTTGTTCCACAATAATGCATAATATTCTCCTCATGTAATTCACATGGAAAATATTTGTATGTAAAATAACAGGTAAGTTCAGCCGTTAGATAAGTGGAGCAAAGTAAAAAAACGCAGTATTTCCCTCTGAAATGCGGTGGAGTAAAAGCACCTGAAAGCTCTCACACAATTTGGATGCCATTGTTCAGAGTAAAAGTGTAAAATGTCTGAAATGAATCTCAAAGGAATAGTTCTGAATTTTTAAAGTCTGATCTTACAGTAAACCCACTGAATCATTTTTATTGCATTATACAAGAACACACAGAAAAGGAACAGTTGGAGAGCATCAGGAAAGATGTCAAATATACCAAAATATCCAACCGACGTTTTACCTTTGATACAGCAGAGCGACATAAAACTATTTCAATCGTGGGAAAACAAGCACACCATGACGTGCGTTAAGTGGCTGCTCTGGAGGTTTTTATCATATCACA
The DNA here is from genome assembly GCF_051107435.1 of Chaetodon auriga. Classification (NCBI taxonomy): domain Eukaryota; kingdom Metazoa; phylum Chordata; class Actinopteri; order Chaetodontiformes; family Chaetodontidae; genus Chaetodon; species Chaetodon auriga. The sequence continues at coordinate 8,420,584 of NC_135079.1, read as the reverse complement.
TGATCTTCATCAGCAGATGGAGTTTGGCCAGTTGACTTAGAATTGCAGAGTCTATTGAGGAGCTGGTCTGGAGGTTTCAATCACATGACACGATCTTTATCATCATAACTGCACTGATTTGTGCCCCATTTATTGTCTTGCAGCATAGATTTAAAGCTGTAGCTGCGTATCCCGTGTAAACAGGACAAATGAGTGAACATGTGATGGAAAAGTCCCAGTTTAAAGTTCTGGTTCACAGTGAGTCAGCCTGAGTTCACTGGTGAATGAATCATGAAGTGAGTCTGGATGGAGGGACATACCGATTTCATTTTAAGATTGGAAGTCCGTCCATGGGAGCCAAAGCAACGCAGACAGTCCAGTAGAATATTTCCAGTCCAGCTTGTCCACAGTATCCCTTTAAACACACACTAAAGTTGTGAAAAGCGCTCTGTATTCAGACAGCTGGTGGTCTCAGGTGCTTCTTGCTCTGCTCTGACATGTGCCAAAGTGCCGACACTCCTGAGGTGGATTTAAATAAGAATTCAGCAAAAATGCAGCTGCGTTGGAACAAAAAAAAAAAACCTTGATCAATTGTCTCCTTTGTCCTTGCTGCCTTGGGATTAACACATTTTATACACAACTGCAGCTTTACACTGGTTATGTGTGAAATATTCTCAGCAGTGTTTCAGCTCTCACATACCAAATAAAAGAAACTAGAGTGTCGTTTATGATTTATGAACACCTTCCATTATCAACTCAAGCGCTTGCAACAATTCCTCGATTTAAGTGTGGATTTCCCCCCTTTTTAGCCGTGTCTGTCTCCAGGAAAAAGCTATTCATTACCAGTACAAAACATATCAGCGATAGCATTTCAATGTGTCCTCCATTAGAGATAAGGCCGACTTTGTCAATGTCTAGTTTTTCAGGCAGAAACAGCTGTTGGAGTTTTGTGTCCTATCAGGTGTCCTGCAGATGAAAAGCAGATGGATATCGCTCCTCTTGGTGGATTAGGTCAGACCAAATGAATCAGATTTTATTGAGCTTCAGGTTCATCTCGCCGTTTCAATCAGAGCTCTTAATGGTTAATGGAAATCAGCTCTCAGAGAGAAGAAAAGACAGAGATGACTTTTTCTTTCTCAGTGTCTTATCAGTCCAAGCATATGGCCTGTGTGATAGGTCTGATCCCAGGTGGCTGTGCAACACTTTACCCAAAACACACTCACAATGATTGCGACTTAGACTGCTGCAAGGTTCAGTTTGACTGCTCCTTCAGATCACATCCAACAGACTGTGAACTCATTCGCTTCTGAAATATAGCTATTTGCAATATTTAATATCACACTATAAAGTAATACAAGAGCTACTGTTTCATTTGCAGTGATTGACGGGTGGAAGAATGCACTCTTCTGACCTCCTTGTGCATGTGTTTCTGCAGACAGGTGTGCTGTCCCAGGACAGATTGTGCTGTTGTCTTTGTAAATCGACACCTGTTCTTTGACAGCTCAGACAACACAAAACATACTTTAAAGTGGTGCACAGCAGACCAGAACCAGACCGCTTCGCTGGGAGACCTGAAACGTGACGCCCTCTCTGAGATGCCTGCAATATGTCATGCTGTGTCAGGCAGTAAGTCCGGCCTGGAATCAAGCGGGAAGGCTTTGAAAGCGAGGGTCCCCGTGCAGATATTGTGTTACAAGCTGGGGTTTAACCACTGAAGGATCATCATCCACCCTGAGATGTTTTTCACTGATGGATCATCTCTGCAGGACCCGCTGGCTCCAAGAAGCCAAGTTCCTTTAACAGAGTTGAGGGGAGGCACAATAAAACCCCAGTGATAATGTCAATCAGGATGTGGGCTGTTGAGTCCTTCTCATTGTCTGTGAGAGAAAGAGCGACCTCTGCTGGTGAGGTTTTATAACACAAACTTCACAGCGTCTGTCACAGCTGCACCAAATGAACAAAATTAACCTCCACTGAAAATAACTACCAGACTGTGAAGGTGGTTAAACGCCTCTGAAATTCAAGTCTGACACATTATGTCGTTCCTGTGAACATCAGGAGGAGCACAGTGACCCTGAGCCGGCAGGGCAGAGGTGAGTCAGCAGGGTGAACATCTCATCTCATCTCATCTCATGTCGTGCGAGGAGTGGCGCAGCCCCTCAGCCCAGCGTGAGCTGCGCACACCGGCCAAACTTCTTCTGCACTCACGCATTCATGTGCTCAGGCTTGTTAGATAACTTTCTCCTAACTCACTGTGCTGCGCAGGAAAGTTCCCTGCGCAAACTATGTGCGCTGATTGCCTAACTCCTTGCGGAGAGAAAGACCCGATCTGCCAAGTTCTGAACCCGGACGGGATGAAGCCGCACTCAAAGCCGGAGACGGGTCATCTTGGTGGACGCGTTTGTCAGAAAGGATGCGGGCTTGTGCTGGACTTCAGCAAAGGGGAGCACTGCTGTGTGGACGCGCTGCGCGCCGTCACCGACGCTCTGGAGGGAAGAAGCGCAACTTTGGAGCACGAAGCCCGGATGTCGAGGCTCAGGTGGAACAGGCGGGAGCAGTCTCTGTTAGCCCAGGTGTCAACTCTGCAGAACGAGGCCCAGCTCGCGGCTCTCCAGTACCAGCGGAGACTGCACCAGTACATGCTGCACATAAACAGCATTGCAGAGCAGGTCACTGGGTACTACAAGGTGAGAGGGACGCTTTGTTTGACGCGCGCGTGTGCTGCAGCGACTGAAAAGTTTGATTTCTCATTTCACTTCGAGTCAAGGCCTATAAACTTGTCGCATTTCTGTGTTTGTTGGCTGAATTAGAGTGGCTTGAGAACAGCTGCTGACAAGCAAAGCCAGATGTCAGATAAAGCAGCGTGTGCAGATCCACAGGAGCAGCTCAGAGCACCTGAGGTAAGAGAAGCACTCTCACTGCTCCCACAGCTTTTCTGGCTGCGTCCTCTGCCATTTTCTGAGCCCTTCTGCTGGATACACTGACATTTATGGCTCATTCATAAAAGTTTTACAGATCCAGTAAACCTCGGCTGTGCTTATCCAAAATGCCTGGAGGCTCAGTGTCTTTATTTTCTGATCTGTCAGTATCACTGTCAGGGGGGCCACTAAGGCACTTCCCGGTAATGTTGATGGTAGGATTTGGGTTTGAGTGCTTTAAAAACACTGCATTGCTGGCACCAGGAGTTTGCTTCTTTGGACTGTTTCACCTGCTTCCTCAGCTCAGGTTTAACTCTGCTGCCAGACACTACTTTGTGTAAATGTTGACTTTGGCATCGCAGTGAAGGCTATGGAGTGGTCGCCTTGTCTGAATGAAGACAGCTTTTGGAGTGTAATCTCTCCTCTCTGCCTGTTGTTTGTCATTTGACGTGGTCTTTCTTCCTCAGTCTTTATCGACAAGGGAATTTGTTTCATACAAAGTTGATTATGATGTATATCAGCCTGTGTAGTATTGTAGTCACCAGTGTCCACCTCAGTGCCATGATGAGAGCTTGATCACAGCTTCTGATGTCTGTGCTTGAATCTGTTCAGCTTGTTTGGTCCACCCTGACTTGACAAATGTTGTCTTTGTCCTCTTCTTCGGGTCTCAGCTGATCTATCGTCATTGGTCATTGTGTGGGTCGTGTCCTGCCCTTAGTGGAAAGTGTAAACACCTTATCACATTTCACCTGGAAGCACTGCATCATAGCTGTGGTCTAGGCTTGCAAAGAAACAAAATGGACATTTGAAAGCCTCCTTCAGCTCCGAAAATGTCTTAAGAGAAAAATCTGGTGATATTTCATTGACTTCATACTGTATATTAAATGTGCATTATGGAATATGGTTTATTTATTCATCCTGTATGAGTGAACATGCTGTATAGGTGCTCTTTGCGATGCTATATGGACATGTCTGCTGTAGCATGAAAATGAGAAATACTAGAGAACCAAACTCTCACTTTTGGTGGTAACCGCTTAAATTAAACGTAAATCATCGCCTGTGTGCTTCTGTGCTTTTGAATAATTTGGGCGTAATGGGCTACACTATGTGGACACGTTTCTAGCGGCTCCTGAGTCTTTGTTGTTGCACAGAATAATTTATCAAACCTCCCCACATGGCTGCCAAATCCAAAATTGCTTGTTTTAGTAAGCTCAAAAGGTAGCCCGAAAGTTTGTGCTGCGTGTTGTTCTTGGGCTGCTGTTGAGGGTGGATGGGTTTAATGGTGGTAATGGTCACATAAAGTATCTCTCTAATTGCCTCCACCATGCTGTGAGTGCAACAGACTCACTTTTGATTAATGTGGAACGCTGTTCACTCTCCTCTGCCAGCGCTGGGCAGCATCGCAGCATCTATTTTCAGCTCCTTTTAAAACTCCTATCTAATGCGTCTTTAATAGTTTTCTCACTGCGTGTTTTCATCTCTTTCTTCCCAAATGGATTTTCCAATACTTGAGAGAGCTGGGTTGCAGTTCATCAAAGGAAATTTTACAGTTTAGTGGAAATCCACTTTGTTGTATCTCTGATGGGCTCTCTGTCTGCGTGGACAATAGAGTCGGGCGACTGGTAAACATCCCAGTCGCAGTTACGGATCGTGACATTCAGAGTCCCTTTGTGTGGTTGGAAAGCAAACCTAATTGACCCTTTGCTGAGCCTTTTAGTCGTCTGTCAAGCTTTCCGCTCTGGCATGGCGCACATGCAGTGCTGGAATGGAAATGTCATTTTTGAAACATTGGTTCCCTGATTTCAGATAGAGGTAGACAAAAGTAGGCTTCTCATTGGTGACTGGTGACCTTCCATTCTGATGGCTAAAATCACAATGCTAGCAGATGTAGGTAGCCAGCTAGTTAACCAACTTAGCTTTAACATATTAACTGCCTAACTCTCCTGGTGACTCATTTCAAGTATGCACTTGATGGCCACATACATGATATATTGCAAAAAGACTGAGGCTAAAGCTACATGTCCCAGCAGACTATGTAGAAGACGTGGAAACGGAGGCATTGTTCTTGTGTTGCATCGTGGCAAATTGGTCTTTATGGGTCAGTGTAAGGAAAGTTGGAAGATGATTATAGTTCTGATATCTGATTGGATGCTTGGTATAGGAAATAATACAAGCAGAGGTTAGATGGTGACGTGGAACTTAGTGCTAACTTGGCGTCAGCATTATGTGAAGGTGTTGCTGAACGTCCAGTTCATCCAGGATTGTTCTTGTCTCAATGGAGTCCCGAGTCCCAACAAATATGTTAACCACAAAAATGTCCCAGGATTCAGCCTTCACCACCAAACTGACCCAGTTCTCATCTCTGTCCCACTCACTATTTGCCTAACCCAGTATAAAAACAATGCACCATGCACTAATTTGTCTGTATGTTGTGAATCACCAATGAGCCTCTTTCTGACGGACGGCGATTAGCTGTCATTGCGAAGACGCCTGTGGTGTGTACATAAACACATGCTTGTGCACATGCATGAATGTGCCATACACTAAAGGCTCCTTGTTCTGGGGAGTTAAAAATATGGTTACCTCACGTTACCCTAAATTCTTGTTTTGTAACTTAGCATCCAGGACTGGCTCTCACTGTTGGCAGTGATATATAACACAATTGAGCTTTTTCTAATACCTGATAACTTGTAATCCCATAAAATAATGTAGTTAGCTAATGTTAATGCTGTGCTTCTTTGCTTTGGAACTACACTTTACTACCATGTGTAGTAAGCTGGGCATGCGAAAGTTTTGCAGCTCACTTTTATTTCCTAAGAATTGAGTTTTTGCATTCCAGCTTTGCAAAAGCTGAACCCCCCCTCCGCCCCAGCACCCTCCAAACTTTAAACGCTAAAACTTGATAGGCTGACCTGCTGTGCCAAGTTAGATTTGCTAAGCTGATTGGACAATCATTGTTTAGGGGACGCATTAAACGATCTGTCAATTGGTGTGCTGGTTGGCTTAATTAGTTGTGTTACACCTTAGCTAATGGTTCAACATTATTTGATTGAGAATATTGTCCCAGTGGTTTGTGGACAATGACTTTATTGTTAAGAGCATGACAAGCTTTGAGTCAGTTGTTGAAGTGGCTCCAGCAGCGAAGCACTTCCACACATGCCAGTTGTTCTTTGTTGTCAATGATTTTGATGGCTGCTGCGGAGAACAGCCTGCTGACAGCTTGTTCTGTGAAAACAGAGACAGAAAACGTCTGCGTGAAAACTGCTGCAGTTAAGACTGACTTTAAATGCGATTCGAACCATATTTTTCCATGTACCTCAAAGATGTTCTGATCTAGATCCTGCCGATTGCCTCTTCACTGGCCTGACAGTGACTGGGTGAGTCAGCCAGTTCTGCCATGTTGAAAAGGGATAATAGAAGCAAGACGCAGCGTTCAAACTGCAACAGGATTAGTCACCGTTGCAAAAACATACCGTCGTCTTCATTTGCCCATGCAATTTGCTCGTATGTTTGTTTAAAACCAGATGACTACACAGACCAGACCACAGTTGAGGTAAAACAGTCCCACTCCCACTCTTGCCCAAATCCACAGTTGAGCTTGGAGTCAGCTAAAAAGTTTGGAAGCTAAGGAAATATTTTCATGTCACTCACAATGGATCGCTCTTTTCATCATCCATTACCAAAGCGTGCGCTTCACAGGACGGTAACAGTCTGTTTTGTTGAGCCAGACTGTGCCTGCGACACCTCAGTGAAGGGCTTTTGACAGAAACACTGAGGCCTTTCCACCTGTCTCTGCGAGAGCACAGTAGCTCCTGCTAATTCCTGTTTGTGTTCAGATCAGGAGAAAAGAAAGGCGAGGGAAGGAGAGGACGCAACTCGAGTATCGGCCTCATCTAAATCCAGTCTTGCATGACAGGCGGGGACGAAAGCAGGCCAGTTTGTTTGCTTCCATAACAAAAGATGATAAGAAAAGATTACTTCACGACAAGAGGAAAGATGGATTTATGACCTCTGCTTTTATGTCTGTTGATTTGATTTTTTTCTTGCCCAGACAGAACCCCAAAGTAAAATGATAAACAAGTGAATATCTTTTTTTCTTTCAAGTTGGGTGTTGGCCAAGTTGAGGGGGGAAAAAAAAGTGATGTAACTACCTGGAAAAATGGGGAGAAAACATTTTATATGTCGCGCCAGACAAAGGCTGATGTCTCATGGTCAAATCAGTTGTACACATCTTTTTACTGCTTGTCTAGACAGTTTTATAGTCACTTTGTACTCCAATTCCCACAAGCACTTTGTTGAAAATGGAAGAACGCTTGTATTCGGAATACATGAAGTCGTTGGTTACAGCTCGCTGTCTGCTTCCCCCTCAGTGGTATTGGTGGATATGGAAAGTGAGTTGTTGTAAATTGGGGGTTTCTGTGTGCTTTAGCCCTCTGGAGGTGTTTTCTGTACCTGTTCTGCTCTGTTTGGGACGTCATTTACCCAGAATTTACATGGCAGCTGTTTATCCTTCGCCTGTGAGACAGGGACCGCCCTGCTCCCCATTTCCTATTTCCTCTCCAACACGCACACACACCGAGCTGCTAAAACAAACTTCAGCTTGCATGAATTTAGATTTATCATTCAAGATAAATTTGATTTAGATAAGCACGTAATCATTCAATGCCTCTTTAGCAGCATTAAGAGCTCTTGTTTAACGTCGTACTCCTGCTTATCTTCATATATTTATAGGAGTTGAAGGAATTTGCAGTATTTTCATAGGTGTCGGTTTGGCAAACATGATGTTTTTCCAAAGCTCTTGGCGAGTGCCTGCGTTAGTTAGTAAGGCAGATATTGAGATTAGGATATTCCAGATTCCAGGGTTGTAGATTTGGACCAACCTGGAGCTGTGGCTGTCGAGTAAATCATGCACCTCTGTGGGTTTTGTCCATAGCTGTGTATGTCTGTTTGTGTGTGTTTGCATGTATTTACTTAAACAGTTCAGGTCTGTTGTTTTAGGCAGGATGCGTGAAAAAGAAAACTGTTCCACTGGAGACCACCGTGCTCGTAAAGAGGAGCACTCTGGGTAAATTTGTCCCTACCTGCTGAAAGGCCTCTTTTCAAATGTCGACTGCATGTTGCTTCGTTTGCTCTGCGGGATGTTGGAAAGCAATTCATAGTGACTCGAACTCGGATGAACTGTTGACTTTCACACTTTGGTGACAAATTATGTTCCTAATTCGATGCATCCATTGATAACATCTGCAAAGTTAATTACGCACCCAGAAGTCTAATCCAGCAGTAAATACTTCCTGCAGGTTTGTTTTAATAAAGGTCAGTTTTTGCTGAGGTGTTTCTTTTTCTTACCTCATTTATATAAATGGGGCGGATAAAATATTGCAAAAATATGGTCCAGTGCTCTACAATTCAATAATTCAACAAACAACACAGAGAGAAGTTTATGCTGAGGTGCAACTCTTCATCTATCATAATAATTAGAGTTTTTCCAGCAAAAATTCCAGTGAATCACTGTTTGTACTTGTGCTTTCTGTGTTTTATATCTTTGGAAACTCAATACTTTTGACTTCAGCTTGAGCTGTGGGTAATTGTGATTGGCAGGGTTTAAATTTTTGACATTTTATAGACCAAACCAATCGATTATTTGAGAAAGTAATTACAAGACGAATCGCTAATAAAAATCATTGCATCCCTTACATACGTTACACTGCTGGCCTTGGACAGGGGCTGTATTTCCACTTTGTGCAGCTTTAGCATGTGTTTGCATCTTACCAACTTTGTGTACTTGTGTGTACACATGTGCTCATCTTTCTATGTTTACTACAATAAGGTCCCAGTATCAATTTTTCTCCCAGTTTGTCGGCTCTGGGCTTTATCCGAGGACCGTTTCTCTGCTGTTTTTCCCAGGAACAAGGCTTGAGCAGATGTTCATGTTTTGCAGCTCAGTCCAATCCTGTAGCTCTGCTCTCAGGAGCACTGCAGGAAATGCTCGCTGACTGCAGTGATTCATCACTTCACTTCCCCAGGAGGAGAACACTTGGCTTTATTCACACCTCGGTGACTGTAGCCCGCCGGCCTCTGCTGCTTTTCTGTGAACTGCAGTGAGAGCCTCGTTCAGGATTCAACAACCAACATCTGGAAAAGAGCCTAGTGTCAAAGAGGCTGTAAACTAAGTGGCTGAATAGAAACTGATGAACTTTCCAGGTCACTTCCTAATGTGGTGTTTTAAAGTATCTCACAGTGTTCATGAAACCGCTTATTTACACGCACAGACGTACATTCATACATGTATGTACAGACAGAAATTTGTAGTATTTACACACGGTGCTAATGCACACTTGTACACAGCTGGCACAGATGATACATACCGCCTACCCCACTTATAACTGATGTCACGGAAAGCTGCTGTACACAAGAGCTCTCACGCAACTGAACGCTCTCTTCTGTCTCTGAGTGTGATGAGAAAATGGCTTGTTGTGAAGTTGATTCACCAACTAAACATCTGTGGTCAAATCTATATTCAGTCGCCCCCTCTGTTCCCATCTTTACCACCAGTGGGGAGTTTGGTTAGTCAGTGACCTGGTGCCTTTTGAACTCACACCAACCTACTGATTTCCTCTGGTCTTGATAAACATGCGGCTTAACCTACAGCTGTTGCAGGGAGATTACAGTGAAAGCCTTGAGTCAGCATGTACACACACGTGTACACAGCCAGCTGCATGTGTGCGTGCACGCACGCACACACACACAGCAGTGGCCACTCTATCATCAGGGCTCTGCACACAGCTTGTAATGAGTGTGTAATGAGGTAAAGTTGTGGCTGCACCTTTTCCCTGTGAGGGCTGCAGTGAGAGCCAGAGCCAGCAACGTGGAATAATAACGAGTCGGGTTGCAGCCTTATTTTCATTATCAAGTATCTTAGCAAGTTATTCAGGTAATTAGAAAAGAAAAACTGAAAGTATGATTGAATAATCAGAGTAAATATGACCAGGACTCTTTAAAGCTCCTGTTCAGTATGTAGATGTTTTATGTATTTACAGCGTGTTTCCATTTTGTGCTGGCAGAGCAGTTGCAGTATAATTGCAAATGAAATGTAAATGAACACAGGTTACCGGTTCTCTTCAGCAAAAACAACGTACATTACAATAATATGCACTCATGTCATTTTTCTTTATTTATAGATGCAATAAACAGCACTATAAAAACACGCCTCTCACATTATCGCTCTTTCTTTTGTTTCTTTTGTCTTCCCTTGTTTTATTACTTGTGAAGTCAGTGTGTCATCTTGGAGAAGTAAAAGTCATACATTCACATGCATTCAGAAAGTACCCAAGTATTGGCATCAAATAATACTTAAACTACCAAAAAAGTAAGTAACTAGTAGCTAAAGTTGTTAAATATGTAAGTGTTGTACTGTAAAAAGTACCTCTGAGTTGTAGTAGAGTGGAAGTATCAAGTTGCATAAAATAGAAATACTCAAAGTACAAGTACCTCAAATTGCAGTCAACTAAAGTACGTGAGTAAATGTGTTCAGTTACTTTCCATCACCAGCAGGTCACCAGCAGATCAGCGTAGCAGCCAGCACTGAGCTGTCCAGGCGTTTATTGTCTGTTACACCTGAACCCATAAAAAAATGAGGCCTTGCACTGTTGAATCCATTACTGATAATCTGGAGAGTTTAAAACACCCCTTAGTCAGAGACGACCGTGACATTACCTTTGGCCTTTCGCTGGAGGTGCATCATCATCATCAAAGCACCATGGCTGCAGACTGTATTTACTGCACGTTCGTCTGCAAACTGAATTAAGGCTGCCTCTGCTTTTGTCGACAGGAGGATTAGGGCTTAATTACATCTGGGCAGAGGCAGCCATATAGTGAGAGAAACAGCCGTACAGTGAGAGACCGGTGCGGTACATTAGGGAGGTGTTGAGGAGAGGGATAAGCCTGTGTAATATGCCAGGTGCGTCCAGGGTATTAGCAAACACTGGCACGGCACTGTGCGCCTGCCAAGACGAGGGATCAAAACAAACCCACCCTTTTGAATAGTCGCTCTCATTTCATGTTGAAGGCCAACACTCGCCTGTGTCGGGCATTACTGAGTGGAAGAAAACAGCAGAACGTTTTGTCTTAAATCCGCACACAATAATATACAAAATGCAGGCACACATGACACCCACAAACACACACCACAGGCAGGTCACTGGTTCATCAGTCAGTCACCTCTGGTCTTATCTTGCCATGCGTATAGTTTTGGTTTTATTTGAAGATATCATCTTTGAGATTTCTGCCTTTGTCCCAATACAATGGAAGAATTTTGTTTGTGGTCCACACAGAACTGAAAAATGACATTAAAAAACATTTAACGCCAACATCTTCTTACCTCACCGACAGCTTCCACGGGGACACTCTTCATAAAATTAATTTATAGCAATTTAGCCAAAACTACTTGGGTGTCTGTAAACCGGTAGAGGTAAAAATTAGAAATTGGGTGAAGCTTTGTCAGAGCTAATTATCAACATTGTATGAACCATTGCTTTGTTCCAAATCACATACTTTTAGTACGTACTGCAGTTGCTTTTACAAAGTATGCGCTGTTGCATGCAGTATCCATACAAATGGGACAAACCTCTTCATCACCATCAACATTGCTCCTTGAACTTTGACCCTCTTGCTCCTAATTTTGCAGCCCATTGTACAAAATTGGAAGTTAAAAAGAAAAAAAAAAAGTATTTGATTTTAGAACGGATACCAAGACGTTGTACGAGCTCTGCTTTTGGAGGCCCAGTTGATATGAGGGATCAGAACAGCGTGCTGGCTTTCATACTGCAAAATGTGTCTGGAGGCAGTAGGACATCCTGGTATTTTTGGCATACTGCATTTGACACATCCCAGTATGCATTGGGACATACTAAATCTTTTTCTGGAATACTAGATAGTATAATAGTAAGGATATTGGAATGCAGTGTAGGAGTCGGGCCGCTCTGTGAGATTGTGCTTGGGCACAGTGGTGCTTAGCTAAATGATAACTATCATCATGATTGCAGTGATGATGCTTGCAAGTGGTTGTTCAGCTGCTATAATGTTTACCATGTTTGCCGTCTTGGTTAAGCGTGTGATCACGCTAACATATGCTAAGTGCACAGAACACCAAGTACAGCTAAGGTGGATGGAAATATTATTAGCTGAGTGAGTATCGATGGTGGTGTTCAGTGAAAAGGATCATCATGGTTACATTAGTCCATCCAGAGGGGGCCAGAAACATATGTACCAATGTTCATGGCAATCCAATAGAGCTGATAAAGGTGAAGCACATGGTGGTGCATGAGAATCAGTTCAGGTTCATCTTCTGGGCACCATGAATTAAAATTTCACAGCAATCCAGTTGAGATGTTTCAGTCAGACACAATGTGACCAACTGAGCAACATTTTGAAATGGTGGGATAATGAAGATGATTTTAATTTCCACTGCATTCTGGATAAAGTGGAGTTCCTGCCTGTAAAGGTGGTTATTGCACATTTTACCACCTGTCTTACTCGTCTTCACAGAGTGTTTGTTTGACTCTTGAGCCTCCAAAATAAGAATCACAATTTCTACCAAATATAAACACAGACGTCCTCTTCCAGAAACTCGTGAATATTAATTTGTTCTGTTATTTCTGTCTCAAACACATCTCAAGTCTTCCTCATCGTGGTGAATGAGTGGGCTTCCTTCTGTAATAGCCACAGAGTGATGTTCACCCAGTGTAGCATGACCTCTTAGGAAGTAGTTAGCGACAGGCTCAATGTATTATTTTTACAGCAAGATAGAGCTGCTTAATTTCATTCCAATCATCGCCTTCATGTTGTTGCTGGAATTGGAGAGGAAGCGCTGACGGATGTGTTTTTAATTAGCTAAATGGGCTTGCAGAGAAGCGGAGTATGAATATTCATAGTGATTGCTGTTATCTTACAGATAGAGCTGAGGTTTAATCAGAACAGTTTCAACATCTTGAAAGGAAAGTAATTGTTTCAAGTACATTTATTAAATGCTCTTTTCCAGTAATGCATATAATTGAAAATGTGAGCGCTATGTGGTCGTTTCATTGACATTTACGACATAATCTACAGTATTACAGTCTCAAAGATTATGTGGGTTTATTGACACGCACTTTTAGCTCATGTCTCCAATTTTCCAATAGCAAGTCTCAATTGGAGACTCCATAAGGAAAAGCCTCAAGTCTCATGAGCAGATTACAAGTCGAATACAGATCTTTTGAGGTCCCTGAATGCTGGCTGTTAAAATTACAATTGGCACTTGAACATTGTCCTTTCAAAGCTGTGTTATGAGATTTTCCACCACTGAGACCAAGTCCTTCCAGTGCTAATATTGTCCATCATGGAAATCATGGCACATTTAAAAGTCCACAATTCAACAGCAACTGACAAAGCTCCCACTGCTGACGAGGTCTGTGTGATGAAGGCTCCAGAGCTTAAATTAGCATCGCTCTGGTTCTTTAGCTTCCATTTTTATCAGTAATCTGTGGTGTCACTTTGTCAGGCTGAACCTTAATGCTTGAACAGTTCTGCTTTCAAGTCTCAAGTCAGGCCTCTGAGTTAAGTCTCTCAGCATGTCTGAGTCATTTTTGTGACTCAAGTCTGACTCAGTTTCAAGTGAGTGAAGCATACGCACCCGCTCACATGTAGAAAGCTTTTATGCTTTAACAGTCATATACCACTTAGAAGAAGAAGCTCGCTGTCAGGCTTCCTGCAACATGCTGCCCCTTTGTCACCATGCGTTTCCCTCCTTGTAAAACAAGGCGATTTATTTATTTTTCCCTCTCCATTTGCCAACCAACCTTTGCTAGTACGTTAGGGTCTATCTGCCACCAGCTGTTGATCAGTGGAAAAGAATGAAACCTTCTGCAGGATCATGTCTCGTGTGCATGCATGAAACACAAATAAAACAGGGATTGCACTCGTAAAAACATTGTTCCTCCCAGTGGCTAAACACTCCAGAGGCTTCCTTTTTAAGTGGGAGCAAATGGGCTAATAAACATGAGCCACTTTCATTCATAAAGTTTTTTTTTTCAATTGGAAAATCTTCTGATTAAGGGGCTAATGTTGGCGTTTTCCCTTTAAAGGGAGAATCGCTGCAAATAGCACATGCAGCCTGGATATGTGTGCACGAGTTTGAATTTTCAGTGTGTTTTCACCGGGCGGTGCACATACGTCAGTGTTTCTCTGCTTCATTTCCTCCTAATTGATCTCCACCATGTAGAGCAGGAGGCGGATAGCAATCTGCATGTGTGTTTGTGTAACTACCACCAACAGTGAGCCAGATCTGTTGGACCACAGTCCAGCTGGTGGTGTTGAGTCAGCATGTTGAGGTCGCAGCACTGGTGTTGGTACCAGACCTCCATCTGGTTGCACCAACACAGAGCAATGCCAATCTCTCGCTACATCTGATTCTGTCTCAGCGCTCCAGATTGGGTTTGGCGTCCCTGCAGCCTCCCCACATTCAGAACACATTGTTTTTGCATGTCATGTGTTTCTCATTAAGTGCTGTTTGTTTGGCAGAGTAAAGCAAGTGTGGTGGCGCATATTCGTCCTGTGCACTGACTTGGGATCAGTATCTACCAAGATTGTGACCTGAGTGGTTCCACAGCTGAATGTGTGCGGGAAGTGTAACAGCGGCGTCTCACCAGCAGATGGCAGGCAGCACACACGTGTGCGGTGTCGTCCTGACTCGCAGCCTGCTGCAGATGTTGGCAGGGCTGTTGATTTGTAGTTATTAAACTAATTAGGATGGATGGGAATAGATTGCTTCATGAGAACTTGTTTAGATGTTTTGCTGCACATCTGACAGCTGTGTGCGTTTGAGTCTCATAGATGTGTTTTTGATCTTTCGCTCGATCTGTGATCCTCAGTGACAACATATATACACTGTTCTGTATTGTGTGTTTTTAGACTTAAAAGTGGGTGAAATCCAGCCAAAAAGTATTAATTATACAGAAATTGAAGTCAGATTTTACCCCGTGTATAATTTGCAGGGTGTAGGTTCAGTAGCTTAGCCATTTCTTTTGACAGAATTTCAACTCAAAGTCCACTTACTTGATGGTTTTGGAGGTTTTGTTCCATGGGTCCATGATAACTTGGCAAACCGCTGATCAGGACTGTGTGACACATCCTAAAGCTCCAGAAGAAGCAAGTAGGTGGACTTTCAGGTGAGAGTTTAGCTGAATGCTGGTTCCAAGTTCAAGAATGAACCGTCTAGGTTATTCTCCACTGTTCATGGGTATTTTGGTGCATGGTAAACACTTGTTTTGCATTTTTCTTTCAAACTGAAGATTCCCATTCTGAACGGTGGTGCCATTGTATTCAAGCTGAAGACAGAAAAATCTGCACTGAAACTAATGTCCTCTCAAAGGGACGTGTGTATTTTGTGATAACTGTTCAAAACTGAAAACAAAAACAGTACAAAGACATAAATTAACCTGCGTCTGTGAAATGCACTCTGATTTGTGTGTCTTTGCTCCGTGTTGGAAACCTCTTGAAGACAGCTGCACAGAAGAGCACTACCTCTCCAACACTTGAAAGGATTTGGCGTTGGTGTGCTGCTCCGCTCTCCCTCATCTCTCGTCTTCTCTCCCAGTGTGACTCATCTAAGCTGTGCACTCTGCTTCTGCTCTGTGCATTTGTATGAAGTGGATCATATGGCTCTCACATAACAGCATGCCAGGCTTTTCGTGTTATGTATTTCACAGAAAGTGGGCGTACAAGTGGTCTTGTAAGGTCTGGATCAACACAAACAAGTGTTGTGAGAAACTCTGCACAGAACTGGAGTATAGATTAATGTTAGAAAACACTTTGGAGTGTTGATTTCTAGTTGTTTAACAGCTTCCACTGCACAGATTGACCCACTGGGACAACAAAGACAAACTCGCCTGTTGTTCTCCCCATTAGCCTGCACCAGTTGTTGATTAAGTTTCAATAGACTCTCACTAGTTGGTTTCCTCCGCTTAGCCTCCTAATAAATGCCAGAGCTGATTTTGCCGCGATTGTCTTCCCTCATCACTGCAAATGACCGCTGAGTGCTGCTGCACTGTGAAATCAATAGCCTTGGACTATCAGAGCCTCGAACACTAGCAGATTACTGATGAGGGTGATATGAGGTGTTTAGCTGTGAATGTGTGTGCGTGCGCTTTGGCTGCGTACATGTTGGAGAGAGAGTGAAATGAAAAAGACAAAGATAATGACTGTGTGTGCAAGAGAGAATGAGAAATAATGATTGTATGTATTTTCCTGCTTTTTCGTTTGCATGCGTGATTATTCCCTACAGGATAATGCTTTGGCTTCTCTTTGAAAACCTCCTTCTATACAAATGACAGAAATTTCCTCTTCCCAACAGAGCCACGGCTAAAATCGATGTCGGCTAGCAGTCTGTGGCTAATCAAAGTGAGTAGTTGGCCCCCTGTTGCAGACGGCAGCTTTACTCCTTATTGTTTTTAGGGCTGTGTAATTGGCTTGAGCTGATACATGCTGGAAAGAATGGAGAGACAATGCAGTTTTTTTTTTGGTCCATAATTCAGAGTTGTTTTGTGGTACAGGCCGGGATGTCAGTGGAGAGAATAAGACTTTATTTCTCACCCTCATTCAGTGCATGATATTGAGCGTTTCTATAATTTGCTATTCTCTTTGTCTTGAGTCAGCTGCCTGTGGATGGAGGACTTGCCGTGCCGTGCGAGGCAGAGGCAGCGTGATTCATCATTTTGGTAGCGTACTCCATAGAATTTTTATTCCAGTTTCACCCTGCATCTCTTTTTTTTTCTGTATTATGAAGTAGCTGTGTTATTTCAAAGATCTTTTAAATCTTATCAATGTGTATGTTTGTACACAACAAAAGGCCATAAATCAGACCTGCGTTTGCACTCTGCATAATGTGTCTCGTATTTGGATGAGGAAATGTGGGTGATCTTATGAATAATACAAGCTGCTCAGTCTTCGATGCCAGTGCAGATAATAATAAAGCAGGCTTCTATCAACGCGGGCCAACCAGGAGAGCCAGAGAGCCTGGTACATTAGCTGTGGATGGCTGGTGATAAATCAGGCATTCGCAGAGAGGATTGCTTGGCACGGGGAGCTCCCTCCGGAGGCCTCCCGGAGCTGTGCCATACGGTGAGGCAAGGCATTCAGAATGCCCTCCTTACAAGGTACCACAGGTCTCCAGGGTGGCTTTTAATCGCCACAAATGGGCGGCGATAACAACTGGCTGTATTTCACTTGCTGTCCGATAGTTACGGTCTCCTGTAGCATTTACGACGAGGAGGTGTCAGGTTCCTGGCATAATTGGCTCTTCTATGGGGATTTTATGAGTCTGTTTACTCTGTGAGGAGTACTTGTCTCTGGGATGCGATGCTCTCCTCGGGGTCGCTGGTTGATATACTTTCAGCTTCAGTTGGCGTACAGGGAGGGTGTCTAATGATTAGACACTGTATCGCCTACTGATTGATGGGCCCGGGGCCGCAGCCTGGGGTGGTTGGAGTTATCTGAGCCCAAATCTGACCATCTTCATTCACACGCTCAGAGTGGGGGACAATAGAGTGGGAGACTCATCTCTGTCACTCTGTTGATGGATGGCTGCTGTCCGGGCCAATCCAGGGCGATTTTTCATACATTTCCATACAGCAGTAGCGGGTGGGGGAGGGGCTTGGCTCACTGGCTCGGCGTGAAGCTTCCTAGCGGAGTGAGTGAAGTGTAAGTAACCTCTTTCCTTGTCTTTAACCAGGCAAGCTTGTAGTTTATCCTCCCAGCACATGTTTCTGTCACAATGCAAAGCTCCTACAACCCACGGAGACGTACGCACACGTCTCTCGGTGTGCTGTAATAATTTATACGCTCAGCGTTGACCTGCAGCGCGCGGGAACATCATCAGCAGACGAGAAAACATTAAACATAATCTGCGTCTGAGGAGAAAATTGCGACGCATCTTTCAACCCAATGAGCCATGGCAGAATTGGCTTTGTCCTCTGATTTGCGTTTCTCGTTTGATGTTTAAGTATGATGATGTGATGAGAGCGAACGTAGGAGATAGTCCTGCACATTAAGTCTCAGAAGAAAGCCGAGTTATTATCTCAGATTTCCTTCAATCTCCTCTCTTACTGTCAGTAAGTGTTGCAGCCCTGGATGAAGCACCGCGGCCAGTCTCATGCAAGAACTAGAAGCTAATCACCTACAGCGTGATTGAATGCTGTGAAAGACTGCAGCGGAGCACAAAGGAAGCCGGTGATGGCGAGCGTGTTCGGACTGGCAAAACCGCGTAAAACCATCCTGTGAGTGAAAATCACAGAGAGGCTGAAACGATTACTCGCAGAACTAATTCAAGTAATAAAAATGTTTGAACCTCTCTGCCTCAACACTTAATCTGTACAACAACAGAGGAGTACAGAGACAGTATTCGCTTTCTCAGTCTGCATTCTGGCCTCTCCTCAGTCAGTCAGGGCCCACGTACCGTCCCGGTTTAAAGTCTGCATTCAGCAAAGAATGGCTCCAATGTACAAAAGTGTTCCTGCTGACAGTTTTATCGAGGATGCTTTGGGAGTCGAGATGAGTGTACTTGGTGTAGACAAGCAGTGATGGTGAAAAAGACCCACGTGTTCATTCTCCATTTTGTCATCAAAGGCAACACTATATACACAATATATACAATGAAATTCACAGTGTGCAGGTGTTTATGTTGACAGTGATGGTGAGGGATGAATGTTAACTGCATTAATGGATACAAATGGCCGGTCAGTGGATGTTTTGGTGTCAGAGGGTTAGCGACGCTGTATGACGAGCTAACTGTTCATCAGGGTGAAGGCTTGTGGGAAGAAACTGCTTATTATGAGGGATTTTTATTCTTGATATTGTCCATTGAGATTATAAATAATGGGAGTAATTAGTTTTTTGTCAGATGAAACCATGTTTTTCATTTCAAAACATGCTGCTGTATCTTGAACGCTGCAACCACTAAGAGGCGCTGACATAAATTTTCAAGTTCTGCGCATTGTGGCAATAATACACTCAGGGGCCAGTTTATTTGGTACACCTGGCTAAAAGTAATACAGCGTAATACAACGGTCCAGCAGTAAATCTTCATGAGGACCTCCGACTGAGTGTATCTCTCACGTTAATCTCCTGCTCCTTCAAATAATAATCTATATTAAAACAGCTGTAATCAGTAATTGGTTTATCACGTCACAGTTCTCAGTGCTTGGTAATGAAAATAATTGATATTTGCAGCTGGTTCAGTCCCTAAAGCAACCCTTGGACCTTCCTTGTTTTGGTGTCCTTGTGGCTGTTGCTGTCCTCAGACCAGTTGTTGTGTACATGTGCATAAGTAAAGAGGACCGTTGGTTCAATACCCACTCAGTCATTTCCTTTTTCTCTCATTTTCCTTTTTAGCTTTGTTGTTGTTGTTTTTGCTTCAGTGAGTCTTCACCAAAACAGCCTCGGCTCTCCCCTCTAATCTCCAGTATGGTAGTGCTTTGGTAACCGCACGGTCCCAGCGCACCACATTCATTATTTATGGTGATAAATATCTGTGATGTTTGAAGAAAGCCGTGCCTGTGTGTGTGTGTTTCACTGTATCTCTGCGCAGATGTGTGTGTTTGTGGAGATGTGTGTGTATATGTCTGTTTGGAGGTGACGGGGGTATTCTTGGCTTGTCAACTGCGATCACTGGAGACCCCGGCTGATGCCACAGAGCAGACAGCAGAAAGACAGCACATTGTTCTACAGGTAGGGGTGTGTGTGTGTGTGTGTGTGTGTGTGTGTGTGTGTGTGTGTGTACCATAATAACAGAGTAAAAATGAGCCGGCAGTCACCCTATTGTCTTCTCATTTCCTCACACTCGTTCCCTGCGTGACACCTTCAAGCTGATACACTCCCCTGTGCTTTCAAGCACACAGTTGTCTATCAGTGACATATGCATGTGTATGTGTTTACCCTCGTGTGTGTGCGTGCATCTGATTGTGTCTCCGTGTGTGGTCACATGCTGTGCTGTGGCGCCGCTGCACCTGTTTCATGTGTCTTAACGCGCTCATCATTTCTCGAAGCCTTACAGGTCCCAGTGCCTCAGACATAAACACACACACACACACACACACACACACACACACACACACACACACACCTTGATGAATAATTAAGAAGGCAGCCATGGAGATAAGAGGCCAGTGTACCTGAAGGAGCATCTCTCCCACAGCCTTCATGTCGAACATGGCTTGGATTAAACGTTCACTGTTTCCTCAGTCATAAGTTTGGCTTCTCGTCTGTCAGTCGTGTCGAGGTTCAGGAAAAGTCACTTTTTTTGTATTTACACACACACACACACACTGCTTGACAGTCATAGGGCATGTGACGAAAATCTGAAGCTCCCAAAATCAACAATAAAAAACAGTAAAATGTGAGAAATGTTACTTAAAATTAGCAAAATTATCTGCCAACAGATAAAACCAGTAAAAATATCTTGTCTCAAAGAGCCCACAGTTGTCTTAAAAGTAGTGCAGCAAGACTAAAATCTGAAAACAAAGAAATTCTGACTTGGACAAAGCAGTTTTGTACTTGTGAGTGTTGATCAAACAGATTTATAATCCTGGCAGTGCTACTTTCAAGCATTACGTTACTCAAAACTAGTAATAAAATTATCAATAAAAAAACGTTATGTAGATGATATATAAAAAACAAGCATATTGTCTTGATTTAAGGTATTTCTTCATGCTGTTTGCAGTAAAATCAGCTCATTTGACGTGTGACTCCATACATTCAGCTGTGGTATTTAGGGGAAGTAATTTAAAGAGATGGCTCACCCAAATGACTAAAAAGTGGTATTTTAAAAATGCATAGTTTTGGTTTTCTTGCCCAGGTTTTGCGATATCGTCAGCATCTCAGAGATTTCCTCTTCCACCACAATGCAATGGAGCTGACACATTTTTGTTTGTGGTGCTCACAGCCTGGAGAAATTGACATCTAAAAAATTCAATAGTGACGTCTTTTGCCAGAAACATTGTCCTTGTCACTCCACAGACCTCACTGTAGACGCTCTCTGTGCAACTACTTTTCTGTGTGTTTCTGGAAAACAAGCTGCTGTCAAGGTCAAATGCCATTTCCCGGAGCTGTGAGCACCACAAACAAAAACCAGTGTCGGGATTTTGGGAGAAATATTTAAGATCTCAAAGTCTTGACAAATGAAAGATCTACATGACTGATACCAAAGAAGCAAGATAGGAAATATGTTGTTGTAGTTTTGGGCGAACCAACCCTTTGAAGTTTTCCATTTTTATTAAAACAAATAGCTATTTCCCAAAATCCCACACCATAAAATGCATAATTACAATAACTATTAAATGCAAATCTTCCCTGCTGAGACGGCAAACATTTCAAAGGAAAATATCAGTGTGTTTGCATATCTAGTTGTAGCATGTCGTCAGTGTGTAATTGAGGATGCTGTTATCATGGCAGTCAGAGCACTGAGAGCCATTAACAGGCCAGTCTTTTATGACATTCTGTATTATGGATGCCTTGTGCGTGCAGTTTCATCAGAGGCCATAAACATTGGCCCAGTCAGCAAACTCCACTCATTAAGAGACATTTAAATCTAATTATTTATTGATGCCTCTTATGATCTATTGTCCTGGCTGCACCAGTGTGGGTTTTTATTTTTCATGTCATGAGGCCTGGTCGCTGAGATTGCCCAGGTTAACAGCTGTCTTAACTGTTGCAGAGCTAATTAACGTCTCCTCTCAGTCGTCCTAGAAAGGGTGAAGGGAGACGATTGTCTGGGAAACGAGGATGGAGATAAACATTTTTTGTGGTCTTTTTAATGAGCTTTGAGGCACTCTCACAAGATGTAGTCTCCAATGGAAAAAAACTTGTTTTTGGAAAGGTTTGTGCAGTTTGTCTTTTTTTTTTTTTTTTTTGACCTCTAACAGTATCACTGATCCGATGACGGATGATGATGATGAGGGTCACTTGCTAATTCTTAAATAAGTGTGAGCTAAGATTTAAAAAATTTCTACGAACTTTGTATTGCTCAGGAATTCACGAAGGGTTCAAGAAATCAACACACTTTTGACTAGTGTAACTACATTCGTAATAAATAGATGATTTCATGGACCGTATCAAGTTTTATTATCCATTTTACGAGAGACTTTGATAGAGTGCCAATGAAACTCTCCCGTTTGACATTTGCTACAGCCAGGATGATAAAGCTGTTGAACCGACACATTTTATGAAAGACATTTTTGCTCACTTAAGGTTTTATTAGACTACAGAAAGCCACAGCCCGGCTCACACAGCCACGAAGGGCCGTGAACTGCAGCTGAGGAAAAGTCATTAAGAGTTCAAGAGCTATCAAGGGGATAAATTAGACGGTTTTCTGTGAAGAAGAGCTCATATTCCCACAGAACCATCACACTCGCTGTCGTGCCAGACCGTACCCTTGACATTTCAGCCGGCAGTGGCACTATGTGTGGACTAAGACATTGTTGCTGGAAGCGACATGTCTGCAGATCACTCAGTGAGATTGATTTTTATGGGTACAGTGCAGCTAATGATGTGTTCATGGTGTCATTCTTTGTGTAGTTTGAAGATTTTACCTCAATGGCTGTCAGAACTAAAGTCATGTAATCAGCAGTCCAGACTAAAACAAGAGTCTCTATGGCCATGGAAGTGATGCACTGAGCTAAATGCTAACGGTTGCATGCTAATATGCTCCCAGTGTTGATGTGTAACAGGTATAATGTTTACCATGTTCACCATTTTAGTTCAGAGTGTTAGCATTCTAACGTGCTAATTAGCACTAACAGCTTGCAGCTGAGGCTGATGGGAATGTCCTTAGTTTGGTTTATGAACAAATCCCTGCAAAATATGACTGATTTGACATGACAGTTTTCAGATCTGCTCGCCTGGTATGTGCTCACGCGACCCTTAAGACCCAGAGATGGTGGGTGATTGCACTTTTGCCATTAGAGCCTGGAAATGTTTTATTTATACTCTGTACTCTTCCTCTGTGCTCGTGTCCTTGGCTTAACTCTTTTTTGTAAAGCAGAAATAAACCCTGTTATTATGATGATGGTCCTAAACAAGAAGTTAAGGGATTCCCACAAATGTCAACTTTGTGGTAGCTTTACAGGAAAAGAGGAAAGTTTGCCAATATTATTAAGATACATCATTCAGATCCATGATGTCTTTGTAAAATTTTGTGGCAATCCATCCAGTACATTGATATATTTCACTGCATCAGTAAAAACTTTGACCCGCTGGTGGTGCGAGATAAAATGTCAGGGGAGCACCAAAGTCACAAAGATTCATCTACTGGGGATCGTGGATGTCTGTCTAAAATGTCATGGAAACCCATGCAGTGGTTGAGGTACTTCAGTTTGGACCAAGTGATCAGAGTGAATACAAAAGAGAAGACAAAGACGGGAAAAATTTGCCCTCCTGTTAGTGTGGACTACCTCCCACTTGATTCACATGTAGCTACTTAATTCCAGTATCACCAGTGGCCTATTTCAGCCAGAGGCACTGGAAGTTGCTGCCAGCTGAAGCCTCCTACTGTTCCTTGAGGTGCAGGGGGTTTATATCACCAAAGACCAAACGGCAAAGACCTGCTGGATCTAAAATTAGATAAGGTCCTGCAGGGAGATACATGCCCTGCTCTCTATTCCTACTTCTGACCGCTTGCAGTGTCTCCAGATGTATGACCACGGCATGTTATCACAGGAAAATCAAGTACAGTTAATCAGAAGCACAACAGGGGAGGTCACATATCAGTATGTGAAAGTGCTCAGGAGTAGATGATGGAGTATGTTAAGCAGCATGCATATTTCTGATAAGTGTAATGCCTTATATTGCATGAGGAAAGATTTGAGTTCATGCTGCTCCTCAAGAGGATTTGGACGCAAAAGCGCCAACAATTCCGTATCTTCCACACACTCCCTGCACCTCCTCATCGTGCTACAATATGTCATACTGGTCACCAACAATAGCAAGTCTATTCTTAGTGTCTTCTAGCTCGCTATTGCTGCGCCGTCTCTATCAAGGTTAAATAAGCAATCAAATCAATCAAAAAGCTATCGAAAATGGGAGAAAAATACACTCAACCTGGTTGAAGACCTGTAATTTTTCAAAAGAGCTCCACATACGCCGGCTATATATTACACAAACAATTTCTTATCTGACATTAAGCATGAATAGATGTGGGGTTGGGGCTCACGTCGAGGATCAGAAGAGTTCTAGCTGATTATAGGCGGATCCAGAGGGATTGGCCTGCCTCAGCAGATAAAAGAGGTTAGCAATACAGAGACAGGCTCCATCCATCAGACACAGAGGTGGCACGTCAGCCACTTTTTCACAGCACTGCAGGCTGACGGATGGCTCTGCCGCTGACATGAAGACATCTGAGGGGCTGTCATTGCCAACGTTCCCCTGTAGCCAACCGGGGGGACAGTGGCTAATCAAAATCAATGGGAGCAGGTAGCCAGAAAGAAGCTGGGCAGACAGGTACTGAAGTTCACCTTGATATGCCACGAAGTTACTCTAAAGTTTGCTGTCTTTGCACACTGCTGGAAGAGTGCTGGTACAGTAAATTTCCCTAACAGCCTCCCGTTAACAGACTGGAAAAGAGACCTCCTCTTTACACCGCCACAGAAAAAAGTCAGTGGATTGTTATGATCATATATGGGTGCTGTTGTGCATGGAAGCAAACTAATGGAAAATAATATGGATGTTATGTTGGAATTCTTTTTAATTAGGCAATCAGTGACTGTGCGTGCCCATTTACCATCTGTGGAGTGCGTGGATCATTACCTTACCGTGCCAGGTTTTGTCATAAGTCCGGATAGAGACGTAACTGAGCAAAATTCCTCACGTGGGGTACTCTTAATGCACAGCCTAAGTGAGATGGATATGTTTTTAATCACTGGCATCGTTGTGTTGCCGGTTGAAGTGATATTATGTGCAGAGAGAGAGGAGAGCGCGCAATTAATAAGGATGCTGTGGCCGAAGGTTACTGCTAAAGCTCATATTTGTGTTGCATTTGATTTCTGCGCCTGAGTCGGGGACCATTTTTTTCCTTCTTTTTAATGGGGGTGGCAGTAATTGCGAGTCTAATGGAGGTTCACTCTCCTGCTAGTTAGCTCGGCAGCAGTAGCTTGCTGCTCATTTATGGAGCCAAGGGAGGGCAAGGGTGTTCATAGTTAGAAAGCCATGACATTAGGAGCTAATTTTACTGTACACTGTTTGACAGGGAGCTAACCCTTCTTGTTATTGACAGAACTGGAGGCCCAGGAGTATTGCTCCTGCTTATTAAGGGGCATGCACACAGCTCCATTTGAGGATTAAAAGATAAACATAATTAATCCTCTTTGGTTCGATAAATTGCAATATTAATGTTGATAGCATCTCACCCAGTCCGAGGCCCCAACAATCCGTCGTCATTACTGAGTCTGAGCTGTTGTGAGATCAATGTGTTGTGCAGAGCTGCTTGCAAAACACCGCAATTTCTTCTTCTTTTTTTTTTTTGTGGGGTGCCATAATTGTGACCTGCAGAAAAATGGTGGACCCACAACATATGGCTGTGCTCTGACCGATGGACCAGAGCGTTGAGTGTGTCACAGGGCCTCATGTACCACAAGAGATATGGGAGTGTGACGGCTGCAGATCATTAGGATGCCACAGCTGGGAGAATAGCCTTCAGTCAAACATTTATCTCTGGTCGTAGGCACCACAGCTGAAAAGTCTTTGTTCGCCCTTAGTACCACTGATGGAAGCCATTCCTTTTCCATGTCCTCTGAAATCAATGTAAAGAATGATTCTGTCAACCCTTCATCTGCTTTCATGTGAGGAAAAAGGACAACCCCGCTTCACCTTGCCATTTTTAAAACGGTCCGATTTTCGTTGAAAACATTCCACCTCAGCCTCATTACAGATGCACATATCCCATCGCTTCATTTCCGAGCCGTCAGATCTTTCTCCTCTGTTTCACAAACTACCCTTCAATTAGCTCTGTTATCAGAAGTCTGGGGCTCAACCTGAGATAGTGACCAGACAGAGCTCGCCCATCATTTCACCAGACCTTGTTGCATTTGAAGACGCCCCTCCTCTTTCTGCTCGGGCAGAAGTGACACAAGGAAACGCTGGATTTAATTTAAGATAGGGTCGTATTATTTTGAAGTCCTTGGAGAAATAACACTTGTCTACAATGGAAATGCCATTGGCTTGTCCTTTATGTTTATGGATGGGAGGCCATGTTGTGAAGGTCTACAACAGGGATACTGTCACCTGGAGTTATTAGATGTAAGACACTGCAAATAATGAGAACATTGTCCTCTGGAGGGTACACAGGAAGAAAGCACCATCATTTAGTTTGAATGCTACTTCAGAAATAAGTTTGAAATGTGTGCTTCAAATGATAGAAATCAACACAGCAGGTATCAGAAGTGTAATTCTCTGGAGTGGTCTTATCTCAAATTTAAGACAACATCTTTGTCAATCTTAAATTCATGAGATTGTTTTGTTGCTGCTGGCTGCACCACTCTTGATCTATACTGGAAAAACTTCAAAAAATGGTGTCCCCATTAGTCAGTTAGACACAGAATCAGCAGAAAAGGGTCCATAATCAGATAATAAGTGACCTGAATTCTTCCTGCTTGTCCGGGACATTGAGGTCTTTCATGACACATGGACCGGCACCAACTGGAAACTCTGCACACGTCACCTTCATTGATTGAAAATGAAATGTAGGTCAAACTGAAACAAGGGAATAATTCAACAACACGGCATACAACATTATTTTATTTAATAAGATATGTTTTTGTTGAAATAATATACAAGTAGCATGTCTCTTGTGTTGGTTTTCCCTCTTGTGGACATGATGTGCAAACACAGATAAACCTATGTGGTTTTATTTGTTTTCAGAAGAAATAATCAAATGTCATTTTCAGCCAGTTTTGACATCTTATAAGAAGGATTTGGGGGATATTTTGATGTAACTGTGGATGTTTGTCATTTCAGATACAGCTGTCTTGTTGCAGAAGTGCTGGAATGTGTTGAGTTTTGTTCTGCTTTCAGTCTGAAGTTGGCAAACTACCAGTAACAAAATAAGAAGATGTTCTCATAGTCAGTCATGGCGGAAATAATCTCGCCATGCAAGAACCTGCGTCCACGGTCCACCTGCCTGTTATTCTTTTAATTTCAGATCTTATTTTCATGAGTGGGTAGGCCGGCTTGGAGGGTGGGTATCATTAGATATAAATTAGATAGCTGCGGGTTGCCATGGAGGAGACCTGTCTGTGGGGTTACCAGGCAGGGGAGGCGGTGTGTGATGGCGCCGGGTGGGAGGAGTGGGTGGATGAGCGGGAAGGTTAGAAGATATGGAGTTGATTACTTTGGGTTGCCATGGCGGAGGAGACAAATACAGCAATATCCAGCTGGTTTTCTTTGGCTGCGGAACTCCATGAATGGGAGGGCGACGAGGATCCTGAAATGAGGAGTAGATTGGTTTCATTTTCCCATAGTGCAAAGCCACCTGCTAGCATGTGATGCAGACAGGTGAGCTTTTTGTCTGCCTTGTTTAGGTTTTCCTCCTTGATTTTCAATTGACCCCCTAGTTAGATGCATACTCGTGCAATAATCTATCCCGGCTAAATGAGATTCTCTCCCAGTCTCTCATTTTCTCCTTTTTTGATTACCTCTCTCTTCTTACGCTCTCAAACAGTTAATTTCTTGCTGTTTCCCCCGCGGCTTTTCCCTCTGCCTTTCCGTGTTTACCTGTGGTGCTGTTCCCTCTGATTGTCTCTCCCAGCTGTTGATGAGCGTCTTGATTGGCTGGAGGTGGTCTCTGGGGTGAGGTCAGGGGGGCTGGCACTGAGCCGTCCCGTCTCACTGTGTCACAGCAGCCTGCAATCAGGCGAGCAGGATGAGACGCTGCCTCCTCACTTGCTCAGCACCGTCAAGGGCCCGCACGCACACACACACACACACACACACTTTTTCATTACTGCGATGCTTGAACACACAGTGAAAAGTGGGATTGAGGTGGAAAGTGGGAACAAGGAGTGAAAAGAGTCAGACACAGCGAGAGAGGAAGAGAAAGAACTCGTAAACAAGCACTTTAATAGAACATGATGGCGCTGGAAAAAAAGACAATGGGAAAAAAAGTGGCTGAAAATGAGAAATATAAAAGGAAATGGACTGTGTGTGTGTGTGTGGAGTGCAGAAATATGAAGTATTCACCTTCCTTATGAATAATATCCTACCTCCTTGATGTCCAGTGAGATAATAGCTGCCAGGCAGGTGCAGCCAAATACAGATGATAGCTTCTCATGTCCACAGCTGTGTAATTAAGAGATATCACTGACAGATATGTATATAATAATAATATTACAGATGCCATCAAAGGCTGAGGCTTCATTTCCCCGGTGCACAGAAGAAGAGAAACAAACAGCCATCCGTTTGATTTCCTCTCCTGATCGACTGCAATCCTATCGCAGGAGAAGGGAGAGATAGAGCTCTTTATTGTCCATCAGCCTGGGGAGCGCATTAACATTAAAAAACCCCACAGGGTTATCTTCCAGAGCTTAGTTAATTGAAGTTAATCAGAGGCAATGTTTCCGCATGTCGCAGTTGTTGCTGGGGTGGACTGGTCTTTGTTCCCTTCAAACACCTTTAAGGTTCTTAATTAACCATCCTGACACTCTGACACGGGACCTCTCCTCCGGATCTGCCTTGACAGTTAATTACAGTCTGAGCGAGGGAAGAGTCTGGGAGGCGGAGGTACTACACCGGCATTGACCTGATCTGATAACACACCTCCAAACGGATGAAAATACTGCAGCAGGGGTGTTGTTTGTTCTCTTCTTTTTGATGAACTCGAGTGGAGATGAGAATATGAGTATAGTATCTTATCTTTACCTTCTCTAACTTGGGAAAGCTCGGGTGGTTGGTTGTTGTATGTTGGGTGGACACTGGATGGATTAAACCTCAAATTCAGGCACCCCCAACTGATTTTAAGCTGAGTCCACACATACAGTTGGATTTTTGAAATGCTGGTTTTTCTATGCCTCTTGGCCTTTTGTCCACAACCAAACGCAGTTTTACGTCACTGAAAACTGAGCTTTTGGGAAACTGTTTCCAGGGTGAAGATATTCAGAAACTCCATCCATCGTTATCCTCTTTGTTTACCAGGATCAGGCCTCTCGCTGCAGGTAGCATACTGGTGATACCTTTTTTCAGGCGTCTGATTTGACAACATGGCTTTATTGTTGTTGGGTTGTAGAATCGCTCATAGTAACGCTGCTTTGTATTTAGTCCATGGTGTTATGGACACAGTCGTCTTGTTTGAATAAACTTTATTTGAACTGTCAATGGAAGAACCTGATAAGAGTTTCTGTTATGTTTTTTGGGACGATATGACTGGTCAGTTTATCTGTACAGTGTGAACATAAAGGTTGAAGGGTTGTGCGGAACGATGGATCCAAATGTGTCTTGCCAGCTTTATTCTTTTTCCTCTCGGTATAAGCGGGATGTCTGCATTGCAAGGATGAAATCCTGCAGTACCGTCTCTTCTTTCTTTTGCACGCTTCTCCTCCAGCACCCCTTTGCCACCATGCAGCGTTCCCAGTGGAATTTCCAGGATGTTACCGGATTCTCTGAGGTCGACTCCAGAAAGCAAAGTGAGGGAATTTAAATAGGTTATCTGCAGAAGTCAGAAAATAGCAGGTAATTCAATAAATAGGTCACTTTACAGAAATACTACATGTTTGAGCATCTGTGCTATACTGTGAAACATATTCAGGCTTTGGATAAGGTTCTGCTTATCAATCTTTTAGTGGTGATGCTGTGAAAACATACATTTTCTCTTCATATTGTTTTCTGTCCCAGTGCAGGGACTTCTTCCACAACTTCACCTACTTTCAAGACAGATCGTAGAAAGGATGCATTCATCTTACGGCCTCGAGGCCACAGATGTGTTGGTCTGAGTTTTATTTGTTCGACAAGATTTTATGCCGTTTTTTGGTGAATTTTTCCTCCAGTATTGAATGTTTGACATCAGTTACTTTAATTATGCTTTAGAACAATAAGGTGACCTGTGAGAGCTAATGGATGTTAAAGGATGTTAGCTGCTTAATTTCACCACTTTCGTGTTTAATTGTGAACGTATTATTCATTCAGTCGGGTGTGTGGTAGCTATGAAACCCCTTTTAGCAAAAAATAAGCTGTCTGCTTTATTCTCAGTTTCACAGCATCATAAACCAGGAAACATGACAAACTTCAGGTCGTGGAAGCATGACTTACATTTAAAGTCACAGACTTTGACATTTAGGCCCCGGTAGGACCGCTGACTGTCTACAAGAATAAACGATTCATCTTCATTGTTTTCTGAGAGAATAAAGTGTCTCTGTCCTGAATTTGATGAGGCTCTGGCACTACGATTGAGTTAAGGAGCCTTTACTAATCCTCACATACAGTTTATTCTGTGAATGTTATTAAAAACTGTGTTGTATGCTTAATAAACCACGGACGCCACGTTTTATTACCTCACGTTAGATCTGCAGGTCAGCAAATAGACCTAATGGTGCAAAAAATCAACATAAAACAGGGACCATATGCAGTGTCCTATGCCTGGATGTTTATGAGGCCTGAGCTAGGGATACGGTAAATCACCTCTTATAATCAGGGCCATTGCCATTGCTCGTGTATAAGATGAGTTACAGTATATGAGTTATATTGCTCATATCGCTTTGCTGTCATCCCCTTCATTCAGTCCCTCCTCACAAACCAATGCGAGGCTATCAGCGGCGACCTTGCCACATCACCCCAGCTCCAGGTGGAAGTGATAGATACTCACTCTCCATGACAGCCGGGCCTTTTTGTATAAGAAAAGCCATATTGATTCATGAGCCAATAAATACAGACACAAGCGGTTTTGCCTCAGCTACTCCTCCCCCTCTATTGGGTGCCTCTTCTCTTTCTTTTTTTTCTTTTTGTGCTCTCAGTGAGAAAAGCAGCAGTAAAGTTCTCGTCCTTATCAGAGGAATCAGCGCTGTGCCAGGCTTGATGGCAGAAACAATTGAGGGTCAGTGGGAGGCAGTGTGTCAGCCGGCGTCGCCAGGGTCTTATCATGGCGTGCTCCAT
Source organism: Chaetodon auriga (assembly GCF_051107435.1). Lineage (NCBI taxonomy): Eukaryota > Metazoa > Chordata > Actinopteri > Chaetodontiformes > Chaetodontidae > Chaetodon > Chaetodon auriga. Next base: position 8,389,535 of record NC_135079.1, on the reverse strand, counting down.
CAGCGGCTGCCAATCAGGCAACTCTCAGGCCACCCGCAGAAAGAATGGCCTCAGCCTTGTGTCTCTGAGATAACCAGACAACCAGCCTCCTCCATCCTGAAGGCTCCCTGTCCTCAATGGATTAAATATCGATCATAACAATCCAGAAAATTGAGTTATTTTCTCCATGTGTCATTACAGAGCTCTACGCTGCCTCTCCTGTGAGGTGAATGGACACTTGTGGCAAATTTATATTAGTGTCATAAGTCACAATGATAGAAAAAAAGAGCTTTTTTACCTGCGGTCTTCTTTTACATTAACGTCTCATTGATTTTAACTCTGGAGGTAAGTCCTTTATTTGTTGGGTGTAATTCATGTTTGTGAACAATCTGACCTTCATCACTGTGAACTTACTACAACCCTGATTCCAAAGAAGTGTCCAAAAAACACTGTGTAAAGCATAAATAAAACAGAATGTGATGATTTGCTAATCCTTTATGACATACACATAAAGGATATAAAAAGCAGAGACAGAGACAAAGACAAAATCCAATGTTCAATGTTTTACCTCTTCAGCTTCATTGATTTTTGTAAATTTAATGCAGCGACATGTTTCAAACAAGTTGGGACAGGAGCAGCTAAAGACTGGGAAAGATGTGGAATGCTCCAAAAACACCTGTTTGGATCATTCCACAGGTAAACAGGTTCATTGGTAACAGGTGAGAGTATCGTGATTGGGTATGAAAGGGGCATGCTGGAAAGGCTCAGTCGTTCACAAGCGAGGACGGAGCGAGGTTCACCACTTTGTGAACACATGATTGGATAAAGGAGATTACTACATGAGCTCAGGAACACTTTGTAAAGCTTCAACACTCCTGAGTTACTTTTAATGTTTGTGTTGGTTCATCTCGACAAACTTTGAATAGTTGAAATAATTATAAAGTCATTTTTCAACTGTTTGACCGAAAAAAAACCACAAAAATATTCCATTTGCAGTCATAAGTAATAGAGAAAAGTGTCACATCCTTTCATTTGTTATGGTTTCACTGGCTTTTGCTTGAAACGACCCTCAACTACTACTTGAAATCCACTTTCTGTCAGCCTGCCTGTCGCTTTCTTCTTCAGTCCGGGATTTCCTACATCTCCCAGAAAATCCAGTCCCAGAAATAGTATGAACCTGCTGTATTAAAGCAGTTGTCTGTGCTGTTATTCGCTAAATAGTCCACTGATAATCCAGCTTTGTGCTCATAGTTGCCTGGAGCAACAGAGGACCACATGTGACCAGATGTTAGATGGTGTGAAGAGCGATGTTCACGTGTTCATTCTTCAGGCTGATTCCACCACTTCACCAGTTTGCTTAAGTATGCGCTCGTATGTCATTACCACAGCAACCAGTACAGATTCACAAGGTTAACCATGCAAGAAAATGTAATTTGCAGCATACAGCCGCTCCAGAACATCAACTTAGACGAGGGCCAGGTTTTCGTCATACAGTTCATTTTTTAAAAAATATCATACATCTTGATTTGGCATATTTTCGCCAATTTACAGTCCAGATGCCTTATAACCAAGCAGAAAGATGCTAAATTGGATTTTTCAGTGGAATGTGCCTTTGGGCTTGCTTTTTCCTGGTTAGCATACAATCTCTCTCTCTGAAATGCCACATGGAGTTTCAGGGTGCTTTTGCAGCACCATGGTTCCGGATACATTATTGATTTCCAGAGCATTTCTCATCAAATAATAAAATACGCCTGGCGTGTCATGCATCACATTTCACGTGTCCTTAAAGTGACCTTTGTTTGCTAACACGATAGCTGAGAGAAGCTGTACTTGAATGTCACACTGATTAGGATTGGATGCCGTTGCTTAGCATGTTTTGCTCCTTGCAGGTGAAATAACGCTCTGGCAAGGAACAGCCGTCCCTCATGATTGGTGTTCTTGCAGTTTCACCGCGAAAGGATGGAAGCCTGTTAAGCTCAAACATGTGGCAGGTGAATTTGTAACCTGCTGGGGAGGTGAGAAATATCACAGGTGTCTTTCCACCAACCCTCATCCTGCCAGGAGTTATTTCAATATGTAAAATGTGCCTTCCATCATCGACCGTTTTAATGTTCACCGCCAGTGATTTGTGCTTTTTTTTTTTTTGGTGTTATTATTTAAGGCACTGTTGCACTTTTCACTATGCAGTTAGCATTTAGCTGCCATGGTGCATATGTTAATACAAATGCAGTGTTTGTTGAGTTCATCCGTTCATTTTGTGTTTACTGGTCCTGCTGTATGCTGCAAATGCATCCAGTCAAACTGTGGATCTATTCTAGAATATTGAAAAGCCATCCACTCTTTTCATTAGAAAAAAAAAAAAAAAGAATAGTTTTTCCTATCGTGGAATCGTTCACCAATTTATCCTAATGATATCGCTTGACATTATCTTAACCGGGAGACTGTAACGCTCCGTGTCTGTGGTAGTTTCAAAATCGAATTATGGCTTAACTGCAGCTAACCTCAACACAACAGGAGCATATCCAATCACATTTGTGTGAAAAATGAGACGGGCCATATTTTCAATTACATTTCAGCATAAAGGGATTGTTAATCCTGTCTCCTGTGCTGCCAGAAGCCGTTAATGAATTTGCTTATCCTCCGAGATACTGATGTGACTTGCCTCCGCATGGGGGGGGGGAGAAAAAAAAAAGAAAAAGAAAACAGACTTTTTCTTTGTCCTCTTCACACAATACTGTGTCTGACTGTAATGGATGCAAATCTATTCACAGCAAGGTTAAACAGTTTGTTTTGCTGAAGCTGCCGCTCTGTTTATGTACAGAGTTGTATCAGATGATCTCATATGCTAAAGCCCGGAGCCATGATTTGCAGAGTGCTGCAGCCTCCTCTGCCGGCTTTGTCTGCTGAGTGATTTATTGGATTGAAGATATTTTCTCATTCAGAAATATATTTTCAAGGCTTTTACAACAAGGAGCACAAGACCTGTGACAGGTGATAGAGTTTATTCCTGGTCGACATACTCGTGAACAAAATGGTATATAATGATAGGAGTCCAGAAACGTCCCTGAAACTTCCATTTTTTGTTGGTCCACTTCTGTGCTGGTGAGAAACGTCGGAAACTGAAAGATGGAAAAACTGTTCTGTATTCACTGAACTTAACTAAAATTAATGTATGTCAGGGCTGCGACTACTAATTATTTTCTGATTAATAGTTGGCCTATAAAATATCAAAACCCGAGTGAAAATAGTTCTCAGAGCCCAAGGTGACATTTTCAAGTCCTTGTTTTGTCCGACCAAGAGTAGAAAACCCAAAATTAAAATGATACAAAACGCAGAAAAAGAGCACATCAAACCACCGTTAAATAACAGCGATTAATGAACCTGCACATTAATTTTCTGCTCTTTTCGTCTTCGCTTTCGAGCCCGATGCAGCAACTGCTTGGATGCACCAGGTCTGCTTCACATTAGGACGCAGGTCTGGTCCATCTGAGGTCTGAACCAGTCAACAGTTAGCTGATGATGGATGGTGTCTTAATGCTCTCAGTCCTTTTTTATTGTCACTGTGCATTACACAAATTAGGGCAAACAAATACGCCCCCCGCCAGTCTACCCACCTCCCACACACACACACACACACACACACAGACTCGTTTCCCTCACGCCACGTTGCTCTGCCTGTGCTAATACTGCTAATAGGCTTGATGTGTTTGTGTGTGTGTGTGTTACCTTGTTGTTACTTTGATGCTGAGTTCCATTGAATTAACGCAGATGAATCTACAGACGCATTACATCATCACATCTGGCTCACATCAGCAGCCCTTCACATTTCTCCTAAATAACAAATGGGATTTTCGTCTCTGATCCTCTCTGCTCTACTTGCTCCTTTGTTCTCCTCCTTTCTACTAATTCTGATGTCTGTGAAATCAATGGGCAAGATGACTCGTATATATGCTAAAGGTTTCACTCTGTGGGCGTTCTTTCGCAGTCTGGTGTGAGGCTTGTGTGGGCGTGTGTGTGGGCTGTATGTCTGAAGCGTCATGCATGTGCATATAGACACGCACACACACACACACAGACAGAGGTGACACGGTCACCGTCATTAGACCTTCACAGGCATCTGCTCATGCCTGCAACATGACGTGATCCTTCACCTTCTACATGACAGTTGGCCATTTAGCACTAAATTTATGCCGCCCATGCCCTTTATCCATGCATTCTGGGGAGGGGGGCGGGGGGGGGTAGATAGAGGGCGTCACTCAGTGTCCTAGCTTTGATTTGTGTTACTGCTTTTACTCAACCAGACATTGTAATGACACCTTGGGCTTTTGAAAACAACTGATGGATGCTCGAGTAATGCAGATGCTATATGTGTACATTAGAGAACATCCGGGTGTAGTTCATTCTGGAAGGAAGAGCCTTTCCACAATGTAATAATCATGTTAGTTACCAATTTAGATAAATGCCAATCCAACATCAGTAGTACAGTCAGAAGAGTATTTGATTGCAGTTTGCTTTTATTTTTATTCTTTGATTTGAAATATAGTAACTTGATGCGCCAGATGGTTTGTTACACAGAAACATCTGGGAGGTCATCCAAAACTATTCGGAAAAGGGCAGACACCTTCAGAAAGTACTTAGCAGGTGATTGGACGAACCTTGGGCATCATGGGCAAACTTAAATGCATCATTGACCATGTGACTCAGTAGGAGAGCAAAACTTGCTGAAGCGCAAAAACATATTTTGATGAAAGCCTTCAGTGTCTTTCAATGAAGAAACACTCGCCAGTTCTGATTTAACAGATGCTACAGCAGCAGCTACGCTAACCTCATTGGAGCCGCCACTGTTGTTTTCAAACGAACAGTCGCACTGTCTTAATATCTAAACCATGCTGCCGGTAGGTCTTTACATATTTTAAAGAAACGCAGCGTATCCCCTGATTATGTCTTAGTGATAATCAGAGTTACTCTGGGCTTAGACACTAGAAATGGATGATAAAAAAAATTCATTTAGGGCGACTGTGGCTCAGGAGGTAGAGCATGTTCTCCACTAGTACAAAGGTCAGTGATTCAATCCACAGCTCCTCCAGTCTGCATGCTGAAGTGTCTGTGGGCAAGATACTGAACCCAAATTGCTCCTGAGGGCTATCGTGTGTGTGTGTGTGTTTGTGTGTGTCTAGAAAAGTCCATTTACCATTATGAGACAAAGTTGTGTAGCACACTGGAGTCTTAAAGGCAGTGAGGGGCTGAGCAAAGACGCAGGTGAAATGTGACAGAGCCATGGGTTTTATACCAGATGAAACAAAACTGCACAGTGGTTTTATAAAACTAGCAGACAGGAGTTTCACTCTGCAAAGTTATCACTCTCTAAATCACTTTATCCTCCATTTTACTCTCAACAATTACAAGATAAACAGCAGAATTACACGGCTCATGTTACAAAGCAATCTACCGAGACTAGGTAATGCAGCTTTGTGCTGGAAGACACTGCATTGTTTTTCATCTCTGCGCTGGCACCCCCACAGCAGTGGGCCCATTGAAATGAATGAAAGGGCTTCAATCTTTCATGCAGCGCTGGTGTTGGTGACACTTGGCATGCAAATACAAAGTTAGCCTTGCATAGCCAGACCTATCTCAAAGCACTGTGTCAGCACTGGAGAAAGGTCTGGCAGCATCCATTATCATTCTGGTATGGGGGAAAACACTCCGGCTTGTTTGTGTTTCTTTAAACCAATGACAGTCGTCTGGGGTGGCCTAAACCAAGGATGCAGTGGCGGTGTCCTTGCAAAAGCTTTTTCTGGCAGAACATTTGGACATGGCAGGCGAGGCCCGGAATTAAAATGACTAAATCCCCGACTGAGTACTTGTGTTTCGACGCAGCCGCCGTACTACACACGAGGAAGTTGTTCTTTTCAGGCAGTGTTGTAGCTGTAACACACGTCCCATCATCCACAGCGAATAGCAGCCTATCGCTCTCCCAGCTTTGTCAATGTGTGTGTGAGCAGCACATCCGTTGTGTCCAACAGAGGCTCAGGGTCACTCTTGAGCCATTGCTCATCCCTGCTCTGTTAAGAAGTCCTAAATTTGCTGATTCAGTGGTCAACCCGGGTGAGGCACATCTTATGAAATGATGACCAGCTGTTATCCGTGTGGAGTTTGTTTGGATTTGTTTTGCGTCTTTGGGAATTTAAATCTGATCATTATTCAAGGAACAGGCAGGTTTGATAGGACTCAGAGATGAAAAAGTACAACAAACACCTCGTGATTCCTTATTATTTTGTTATCTTTGCTGCATGAGGTCTGCTGCGATAGTCAAAGCAGGACATTTTGCTGCAGAGAGTTTGTGGATATCTGAACAGACGCTTTTTAAATTTCCCCCGTGGCTTCCAAACATTCAGAAAGAGGCTGAGAATAATATTATAGGCTGCTGCTTAACAGAATGGTGCCTCTCCAGTTTGATGCCCTCTAAACTCTTTCACCTTGACGGGTCAGTTCACCCAAATCCAAACAGAATTGTATGTTCTCCTCGTGGTATCTAAACATGCAGATCATGTCATTAATTCAATAAATGTTTGCTTTGTAAAACAGAACAAAATAGTGAGGAATTCAAGCAACATCCTCAAATGTCCTGTTTTGTCCAAGAAAAATGTAGTTTTCAAAACATTCATCTTCTTTACCCGCGCATCCCATTTCGGGGTTGCGGGGGGCTGGAGCCTATCCCAGCTAGCAATGGGCGAGAGGCGGGGTACACCCTGAACCGGTCGCCAGCCGATCGCAGGGCAACATACACAGACACACAGACAGACAACTCACACACTCACACTCACACCTACGGACAATTTAGAGACCAATTAACCTAACGAGCATGTTTTTGGTCTGTGGGAGGAAGCCGGAGTGCCCGGAGAGAACCCACGCATGCACGGGAAGAACATGCAAACTTCACACAGAAAGGCCCTGCCCGACCCCGGGTTCGAACCAGCAACCTTCTTGCTGTGAGACACGCGCACTACCTGCTGCCCCCGTTTTCAAAACAGCTGCAGAATAATTTTCTGAAAACTGTTAATCGAGTAGTTAAAGTCAAATTTTCCTTACTGTTGCATCACATTTTAAGTTTGTTTTATATGTAGAATCTTTTGTAAAAGTAACTTGCAGCTGTCAGATAAAATGGAGTGGCGTAAAAAGTACAGCACAGAAACAGTGTGTCTTGAAAGGACATCAGATTTGAACTCAAAACTGTGCTGAAGTAAATATACTTAGTTACTTTCCATGGCTGCAGATATATAACAAAACTGTCCCCATTGAGTCCTTAGATACTGAATTATCGCCTCTCTCGAGCCACTTCAGCAGAATCTCATTCATGAAACTGATCATTTTCCTGATATTGAATATGTTTACTGTCCAGGTGCTCCTCCGTGGAAGACATTCAGGCATATGCTGTCCTCCGGTGTCATTGTTAGTAGCTTTCTTTTTGTATAAATTAGTTCCTTCTGCATCAGATTTGTAATGCTGTGATAATGTGTTGTAATTACCAAGCCACATAACAGCTGTACTGTCGTATGGTAATGACCTCTATCTCCTGTCTCCACATAATATATGCCACATAAAACAGATGAAATAGAGCTGTAGAGGACTAAAACACTTGATTATACATTTAGCTTTTCATGCAAGTTTTGCTTGTTAACCGCCCTCAGTTTATGGCATTTTAGGGGTCTTATGATTCCGATATTGTCAACAAGCACATGTCGGAAATCAAGCGTAACTTTCAAAGGCAAACTTTAACAGCGGAGCGTGTTAATGGTCACGTAAAGCTGTCTTTCATTTCTTTTCCTCCACTCTGTTTGGAGTCCTCTTCATCTCATCTGAGGGGGAGAAAGTGTGATTGGTAATAGAGACTGACTATCATCGCAGGCTCAAGCTGCCATTACCCAACCTCTGACAGATGAAGCCATTGGAGGGTGTTATCAGAGCCAGCTGTGAGGGCTGAGGTATGCATTATACATGGGCAGCAACCCTGACACTGTGTGCAGGCACACACAGAATTACAGCCAGTGCTGCACACACACACTTTATTATGTTTGAATATTCAGACACTTAAATCCTGCAGGCAGTGAGTCTAAAGCAATTAAGGCACAAAGATACAGTGAAGAGATTGTTTGACTAAATAAAGCAGTGTCCACTTAGGACGTGCAGGATTTAATGTGGTATTACTGTTGGCATTAGATGTTTTTTCAGCCTTCAGGACTCCACTTCACTTGTTATGTAGGCAGCGTTGTGGGACATTATTTAATTTATTGTTCTGTGTTAAGAGCAAAGAGGAGGCATGGAGCATTAACATACTATGCCTATATATTTGGTCTATGTGAATGAGCTTGACTGGGTTTTATGTGTGTGAAGACCTGGAGAAAGCTCTGGCCGGTCACATAATTACCAAAATTGGATCATTGAAGTATGGACTCGTTTTGACCGGTCCAATGAGTGTCTGTTCTTTTGCGATATGCTAATAGGCTGCAGGACTTTAAGATTAAAGGAGTCTGTGGTTTCATCCAGCTGCTCTGCTGCCAGCAGTGGAGTCACGCAGGGAGTTCATTTCTGAACATAAGCACTTAATAGCAGTTTTCAAAAGCATATGTATATTTTACAGTAGGTTAGTAAGGGCCCTGCAGACTCTTGGCACACCTGAACAGGTGTTCTGTCAGAGCTCCTCTGAGGACTGTGGGGTGTGTACAGACTGTGCTTGACTGACATCTTCCTTTTTTACTCTGACTGTGCAGACCCTCAGTAGTTGAGCCTATAGAGAGCAGCAAATTGAACTCTTACGGATCATCAGAATTTAGGTGTCGAGTCACATGATGGTGATTTTCGTATACTGTCTTTCTATAAAATGCAACAAAGATTTTTGTTCCATTCTGGGAATTTTGAGTCTATTTAAAGTATTAATTTCCCCCTCAGAATTCAAACACTAAAGTAAAATGGCTGTAGACAAACATAGTGCACTATCGAGTAAAAAGGGAGGGATTTTAGGCCTGATCCTTTCTCATAAGACATTTCGAAAGTAGGAAAAACACCGGTGTTAATAATTAAATTCACCATAGCTGAATTTCATGTAGTTGCTTGATATAGTTTATGCTGTCTTACTGGGACACTGGAGTAGAACAGAGGCATTGCTAATGTTATTTGTAATGCCTGTGCATCAAAGGCATCACATGACCGAGATATGCTCAGTTTAAATATAAACTTGTCACAACTCTCTAGTGAACAAGATAAAGGTGACGCTGTTTATAAATGACTCAATTAATCATGTCTAACCCCATTGTTCCCTAAACAAGTACATTTCTACGTGGCCACAGCGTATTCTGTCTAATGGACTTTAAGATGATGGAGTATAAATAATGAGTTTTGTCTCCTCCGCTGCTCGGCTTGTGGCTACACACAGAACCAGCCCAATAAGGCTCCTCTGGGATGAGGTTGGACAAGACGAAGTGTGAATGTGCCACCAGGAAAAAAAGATGTGAAGGAATTATTCAGTCAGTATGTAGGATTTTATGCCGTGTTGAATATATACAGTGTACTTTGAAGAGCTCAAGCATGAAGGCAATAAGGTGGCCCTACCTGTCATTGTCTGCTTCAGCCTGATAAAGAGACCAGACTCTGAGCTAAATTAGATGCTGGTTTGCTTTGATGGGCCGCTCCTGGAGTTATCTGCACCTTCACAAACACTCGACCCCTGCGCCACTTTACATTACATATTCATGTACACGAAAGCACATACAAACGCAAACAGACTGAAAATTATGGCTGATGTGCTTGATGAACTCATCTCATTAAATGTTTTTGGCAAAAATAAGATTTATTAGGAAAAAAATACAGTTTTCATGGAGGTTTTTTTTATGAGGCGTTCACATTATCTGTTGAAATGTAAGAATTTCCTGAGTGTAAAAAATTTACACACTCAGTTTTCCATCTCCACGTTTTGAGTACCCCCCACTGAGAGCTCTCAACCTCCAATCCTGCTTCTAACGGCTGGAGTGGTGAACTGGGAAGAGTGATATTCAAATCAAAGCTGCCTGAGCGTAATATGGAAATGAGGTCTAGTCATTGACAGGAATTCATAACCAGGCTGACGTATCACACAGCCTGTGATATATCCAGCAAATCTTGCTGCATGTGAGCACGCGGGCGACGGATGATTAGGAATAGTTCATCAGCTGTAAAGTCTCCAGTGAGTCCGTGTGTTGTCATAAATGTGCAGGAAACAAAGGCGCTGCTTTCGAAGAATCTAGGAGCAGTGGATTCTGCTCATGATGGAAAAGAAAGATTTATTTTGGCAGGTCAAGGCAGGAGGTGTGCTTGAAACGTCTTTTTGGTGCAATAATAATAAACTTTTACACACTTTTCAGAAAGTTTTTTTCTGTTGATCAGGCTTTTAAAAATAATTATCTTCTTAACTAATCACAGAAATGAAGTAAAGTTGATAGTATGTGTGTGTGTTAAACACAGCATCATTCAAGTTAATTTACTCTGACCACAGTCAAACTCTGATGGCTCTGTGGAGGATTAGCTTAGCTTTGAGAATTACCAAGGGCTGTTGAGCCAACAGCTGGACAACTTATCAACAACCGTTTATCCTGTTTAATGCTTCAGTGACGTTGAAATGGGAGCTGTCACCAACCCCTTGATATTCTTTATGAAGGTTGGCGTGTTGGCCCTTCAGGTGCTTTGCCGAATTTGTTGTGTCTGTTGCATCACTTGCATATGGGCTGGCTTGGATCCTTTGCCTTTCCGCAATCATTTGCCTCTAATGTGAAGTGTTTCCAAGCTGCGCTTCTGCTGTTTTCTTTGTCAACCAAAACCTTGCGGGGGCTCTGCACATCTTTAATGAGCTAATACCATCAGAAAACCTCAAAAACCAATATACCACAGCCTGTCAGCTGGAGCAACGAGACAAGTGAGAGGAGGCGGGGCTGGCGGAGGGAAGAGCAGCTGGTACCACTGTCAATCAATATTGTGGAAAATGAACACTGAAATTGCTTCAAATACTCAGAATTGATTTACAGATGTCGAAAAATTGCTATTTTTGACAAACTGAAAAGTTTGTACATGTCGCCCGACCACAAGGCAACAGTGTTTGTAGCGGTTCTGAATGACGACTCTCGATGGTGGGTGGAAGCCTGCTGTCGGTGTGATGTACGTATGAGAATAACATCTGTTGTTCACTGGAAAAGTGACAGTAGCTGGAGGGAGAACTTCAAACCAAGCTTTCTTTCTCATCTCCACACCCTTGGCCAATCGCTGTGTGGAAATGGCTGTGACTGTTGGGTTGTTGATTTCGGAAAGTGACAGAAATTGTTGAAAGCAGCCCACCCTGTTCAGATGTTGCAAAGGTGTGAGGAGGGAGGCGTTTCAGATGCGAGTTCTGAAACCAGTTTCCTAGACCAACATACAGTACATGCTCATTGGTTTGCTGCTGGGAACTGAAACCTGAGCTGTGTCCCAATTCCGTACTACATTCAAGTACTAAGTAAATATAAGCTCCTCTGCAGCTTCGATAGCAAGCCCTTGTAAATGAAGACGCAGATATTCTGATGCTGTCTAGATGTTATTGATTACTATGTTGATTACTTTTGTGCTAGCTACCAAGACACTGTATCTACTGTGTATACTGTACACAATATAGACTTTAAACACAACATTCTTTGCAGCGGTGCTCCTCTGGGCACCCTGGACATGTCCAGCCCATCTGGCCTCTTAACCCTCAGGTGTGATCCTCTGCATGCCATCGTGGTTGAGGGAATCTCATTCTGACATCCTCTTGAGCTTGCAGAAACACGTTTGCAATGACTTGGTTGTGAAAAGTAGTTTGAAGAGTGGAGTATCCTGCTTTACTTTTGCTTCATGGTAAAGTGTAACTCCTAGAAATTTGTACTTGCTGTACCAAAAGCACTATAAGCCCCGGCTGTTCTGTGACTGCTCGTCAGTGTTCACTTGTCTGGAAAGTATAGCAGCAGCACAGATGAATGTTGGAACATTCGGTGTCTTTGCTGACAGTAATGCCCGGCTACCTGAAGGGTTCTCCTGGAGCAAGGTGGTACTTAACATCAGGCTTTAGCAGGACTCAAAGGGTGAATGTCTTCTCGTCATTGCCCATTGTGAAAATGAGTCTCTCATTGAAGCCTGGAACATTTAGGTTCATTCACGGAAACTATTCAACAGTAAAACTGTGCAGCAGTTGAAGATTAAGACTCTTTGGTGGGAAATATCCTCGCCTGAATGTGCAAGAATCTTCTTTCCAGAAGAAAGACATGTTGTCAGAGAAGGAGAGGGGTGTATACAAAGGTTTTGTTTGAACACTGAATGTGTTGTCTGAGATGATTGCATCGCTCGGTGCTCCAAGGACCCAGAGGCCAGGGTCATGCGTCACTAGATAAGAGGGTCATGTGTAGTTGAAGTTAACCCTGGGGTGAAACGGTCCAGATGGACTGCCCTAAAATTCCTCGTTCCTTTGTGTATCACTTAGCTTGCATTAACACTTCAGTACCCACCCTGAAGACAAGTCTGGTGGAGGTTTTATAGAGCTCCTGTCCACACTGATTGAATCCAGACTTCTGCAGTATGGTTGCACCTAAAGATTTTCATTGTCACATAATCTGTTTTCCAATTATGCTCGATTGTTCAGTCTATCAAATGTCAGAAAATGGTGACAAATGCTGAAGTTGACGTCTCTGAAGTGCTTGCTTTGTCCAAAACCCAAAGATATTGAATATCCTCCAATGATAGCAATGAGAGAATGGTAGGAAATCCTCACATCTGAGACAAATCTATGATCGTTTGGACTTTAATGTTGATAAATGACTTACTTTATCATCTAAATGATTGTCAATATAACAGAAGTATTCTGTGACTTTTGTTGAGCGTTTGCTTTCATGCACATGGCAGCAAACCCTGGTTCTTGTATCAAGATGAGAATAAAAGCATCTCTGTCTTATAGTTGTTAGATATTGTAGGTTTGTGATTTTTGAATATCTGAATTCTTGAGCAGTACCATCATCTACACACTATCTAATCCAGAACATATCTCTATTGATCTCACAAATTTTATTTACAGTGATAATATACAGCTCTGCATGTTATTGATCAGGAAATGTGACAGAATGGACATAAAATGGTCTTCACGAGGACCCGGCCGCCATGGAAGGTCACCAGGTAGAGGAAAATGACCCAGAATGGCTGCAGCCTGTAATCATCTGTATTAATTCTCTGTGAGCTGTTACCAGAGAAAACACATCTGTCCAAAGTGACTTATTGATTTCATAAGACTGCCACTAAAGCCGGTGTTGAAGCTCAGCGGCAACAAGCTGTAGGTCCCGTGACCGAGGCGCGCTGTCGTGTTGAAGAAAAGGACCTGAGCAGAAGCGTGAAACCTTTCAACGATTCTCAATCCCCTAATGCTCCAAGGAAATCCAATTTCACATGGCCGTAATTGAAATTTATTTTGTCACCACAATGGCGAGTCGACATCATTTATTGAGCTCTGTCTTCCCTGTGCCGGGGGATATGTCTCACACTTCTACCGTGCTGAAGCTGTAACTTGTGTTAATAAATGAATGATAAAAAAAAAGGCCCTTTAACATCTTTCATTAAATTGCAGATGAATTATTCAGATTGCAACCAATATTTTAAACTACAAGATATCTGCAGCCATGATAGATTCATTGAGGTGTTGTAAGATGTTGCAATTTGCAATACAGAAATGATCCTTATGCATTAAACACTTGCTTCGGTTTTCCGATTCATGTATTGTTACATAAACCCCTCGGCGCACAGGAGTTCAAACCCCAGTCTAATGCAGCCATCACAGTCCGTCTCGATAAATCAACATGAACATGTCTACAGCTGCTTGACTCCCTACAGATCCCGGAGTGTGATGTAAAGGCAGCCATAGGATCGCCCTTCATACCTCTCAGCCATGCTAAGAACGCATTGCATGAGGAGGTTCATTACCTCTACATAGCCCCTTCCCTTCCTCCACTCCCCCTTCACGCCGCTCAGAAACACAGCAGCAGAAATAACACGGAAAGCCGGCCGAGCGTTCAGCCTCCCTGAAACCAAACCCAGACTCACAGGGCTGCAGGGTTTGAATAATGCTGCAGATTAAAAAGTGAATGAATCATATTCAGAATGCGCCGTGGTTAAGCAAAAGCGATCAATCAAATTAAAGGGGAGACACATTTCAGAGGGGTTATTACATAGTCTAATATGGCTATTTCCAATCAGTAATTGGATGACTTCGTTAGCAAGCACAGCATGTGGGAAAGGACTTATGAAAGCAATCTTATTTGTGTGTATGGACGTGTGGAGGTGTGTATCATCTAGCTTATTAAAATTATTTAGACCTTGTTAACCTCACGACAGCTTTTGGACATTACCATTTTAAATTCCTGATTTCGTTTTCATTCCTGTCATTTTAATTAGAGTTGTTTTTTCAAGGATTTCTTCACAGTGTTGGCTCAACATGCTCCTTTTCGTTGGACTAATTGAGAGTTCCTGCTCCTGTGTGCATCCAGTGAAAGCGTGGAAAGGCATGTGGGTATTTGACAGGTGGGCTCATAATGTCTGGCCCCTCGGGGGATAGAGAGATGTGAAGTTGTTGCTGTAATTGCTCATGCAGCGAGGTGGCCTTCCCTTTTGTCTGCGCTGGTCCATCAGAGACAGTGGGGGGCCTCTGTGGTGATAACTTGATGGTGAACTCATTGTTCTTTGTTCTTCGCTGCTTTATTCCACACGTGGGCTTTGGAGCATTTAAAAGCATCCCTTCCTGCTTCCAGCAGACCTGTTGTGCTGTCATTGATCTTGGAGGTCAATTTTCTCTTAAAATTCTGCATCCTTGATGTCTTTGTGAAAGGAAAAACATAATATAAATGACTTTGCTCATGCATGGGTGGGTACATATGGCTCCATTGTGAATAACAATGGCATCTTTCTGCATGTGTTTAAGGTGTTTGTTTGTGTGTGATTTACGTTTGTGTGTATGTGTGGGGATGTGTGCAGCGCTTCGGCTGTAACATCTGGCACTAGTGTGATTGGTGTGGTGAGCCCTCAGGCCTTTTCATAGGTAATAGATGACACCTATCACAACCTGTCAGCAGGGACCTAGCCTGCAAACTAGCCAACCAACCAGCAGCCTGCCCTCCTTTATCTTCACCCCCAGTTTTTACTGCAGAGGGAGATGGAGAGATGGCAGGAGCAAAGAGAGTGACTCATTGCCTTTTATGAATATAAACATGCAACACTGCTTTACTTTGCAGCATTAAGATCCAAACGTTGCATAAAAGATGTGCTTTGTTTCTCAAGTAGGATGTCAGCAGACGATAGAGTTGAATGAATAAAAGTTGCATCGGAGCAGGAAACACCACAACGTTTGAGCCGCTTAGACGGGTTAGTTTGCAGCAGAGGACCCAGCAGTTTGCATGCGTCCTGAAGCTGTTGCATGTAAATTCACATCACAGTGAATGTGAATGAGGAATCCAGATAAAGAACATTCTTCATTCTCCAGATGAGCCATTTCATTGGTGTCCAGGAACAGGCTGTGTTTTAGCACAGTCAGAAAACCTGCCAGCCAGCTTCTCTTCTGATTCAGTAGGCTGAGACAACAATCAGAACCCATCTGTTGTACTGCTTTCCTTTTATCTCTTTCTTTTTCATCCCTCTTTTTCTCTCTCTGTTATCAGAGGTGCCAGTGTCTTATGTCATCATCTGCTTATCCTTATTTGGAGTGTGATGGTTATTGGGACTGAAGCTGGATTCATAGGTGTGCATTTAAGGGATGCAGCGTAGCCTCTGTAGCTGATGTGCAGCTTCTAAAAAATGTAACTACATGTTGGGGTCAAGGCAGCCACAGAGAGCCCATCCAAAGTGTTATTAGTCAGTTATAGGAGCTTGTGTTTTCTCTGACAAGTTTCCAATACTCGATTGTTAAATGTAAAGATGAGAAAGATGAAAAAAAGGCTGAGAAATCTTTTTCCTTTTTATATCACATCAAGAAAAGCCATCTCCACTGCAAACCTCTGACTTGCCTGTGACTGCGGCTCTATATCACAGTGAATAAAAGGATGTAAACACCATTAATTCACATATTAATGTTTGCACAGCAGAAGTCAGAAGTGAGTCAAAGCAAGCTGCCCCTTATCGCTGTATATCACAAGGTGAATGAAAGAATGTAAACACAATCACTTTGGGGTATGTAATTAAACTGTGCCACAGCCTGATAATGTATCAGGGTTGGATGAAGTGTTGAAACCTTCCAACCAGCCTCCATCAGACAAACAACCATTGATTGTTGATATATTCACACAGGTACATGTGCAGCACCTCCTGCTTGGTTTCAGCTTGGAACTGTATCTTTGGTAGGTCTATTCATTATTCTATTAAACAAACAAAAAAAAGAAACGCATAAAGTGTCAAGACAGGAGATGTTCTTACACCTATTTTCCTTATTAAACAGAAAAATACAACCATGCGGCTTCTGAATTCAAGTTTCTCTTTCTTAAGACGAGTTTGATTACCTTGTTAACTCATTATAAAACACATTTTGTTAAAACTAGATGAAACAAAAGGTCTTGGTTAGTCTTTCCAGCTTTGGTTTGGCTGAAATAAACCCTTAATTGACAGAATTAGAGGTGAAAATATTTCTGCTGTGCACGCTGTTTTCCTTCTGCCCCTCTCTTCTGTTGCTGCCCTCTTTGTGCTCCTTAGCTCGCTGAGCAGCCGCTCTCACTCGTTCTTAAGGTCATTAAATTAACAAATGAAATGACTAAAACTGGCCAAACTGATATATTTGCCCAATCGCCCAACCCTATAACGCACAACACATTTATCTGTTGGATTGGTGCTATCAGCAAATGAAATTTAATGGTGAGCTATAAATCAGTTCATATCTGAGAGACACATATGGTGGGATCACTGAACGCTGTGATTCTGAACTATAATTCCACCTTTTTAATTGCTGTTTTTCGCTCAAGTCTCTGCTGCCGCAGCTGTAATGCATCACTTCACTCCCCTCTCGTGCAGCATATCCCTCCACCAAATGAAACAGTTACTGCAGGTGATCTACACAGTGTTACACACAAGACATTTTTTACAATGCAATGCATAAGTTACCACTGTCATCATCTTACATAATGTTGCATCTGGTGAAATGTTGATGAGCCTTAACTCTCACTATATATGCCAAAGCACCCTGGATAGATTGTAATGTTACATGTCTTATTAAAGCTAAACACACACTCAAGCAGATACACAGTACACAGTGAAGTACACACACTACTAAAGCTCGCACGTGTTAATGGATCAACCAGGGAGCCATGGATGAGGTTTGACAAAGTGCCGGCTCAGGGCCACAGTGGCTTTCCTTGTGCCTGATAATAATTGATGGATGACTGTGGTGCAGGACACCGACAGCCTGGTTGCCTGGCCTTTACCCTCTGCCAGCTCAACCCTTACATGTGTGAAATAGCCAATTACTCCGACGCCTATTGAAAGTAATAGGCTGATGAGCAAATGGCTACTGTGGGACGTTGTGGAGCCTTGTAGAGGCAGGAAGAATAAGATAAAGTTCTACCAGGAACAGCTGCCACCGGTCCCAGCCGGGCCTGGCGGATACTGTGCATGCAGGAACGGAACGAGGTTCGGTATTTTTTTCCTCTAACCATGGTATCCCCATGCTGTATTGACTTAAAGTTTATGATCCATGATACAATCATGTTATACAGGAGCTAATTTACAGAAATAAATCCTCCTTTTAGAGGCTGTTAAATGGATAATGGAAACAGCAGCAGCCATACATTCTCAGGGAAGCATTAAACACCATTTTTTGCCGGGGAATGGAAAGTCATATGCTGCATGGCGAGCTAACGCTAGCCAGCCATAGGATATTGACAGAACAATCCATCTTTATAAAAGACAGTGAACAATTCCAATCTATTTTCTGGAATCACATTATCAGAGGCAATATATGACTGCATCTAAATATATACAGGAGATGTATATATGAAGGCGGGGGGGAATCAGACGGGGTGTACAGTAAAGCATCCCGGATAGAAAGCCGAGCAGTCGCTCTTCATAATTGGACAGGTTATTTTTACACAATGCTGACGTCTTGGGCTGCTTGCTGACATGTGTGGCCGTATTTCTCTCAAATATTCTCTCTAATTTTCTTTCACTGTCTCACCACGCCACCTCCACCTCCCCCCCCTCATATACACTCTGCCCTCCCTCCATCACCAGCTCCTGCGCCCCCCCCTCCACCATTCATCCTCGCCCTCTCTTTCGTTCACGCTGACTCTCTCCATCTCCCCTCAGTCCACCCTCATCCTTTGTTTGTTCCTCTGCAGCATTTTGCAGGCTCCCACTGTTCAAACAAAGTATAATTGACTGATGTTTAGGAGCGTCTTACTCTGAAAACAGACACTGATTGGACATGGCTTGTTCTCCATGTAACCAAAGCCATTCACTCTGTGCTAATTCAATTCCAGCTGGACTCCCACCCTAATCTATTGGTGCTTCAGTTGGAGGCAAAAGAAAATTGACATGGCTATATTGAAACTTTCTTTTTAGATGTCTTGTTTACTTGTCTTGCAATTAATCCTACATGAAACAAACTCATTGCTGTGAATATCTCAGCAGACATAAATCTCTTGTTTCTCTCCGTCTCAGCATCTCTCCGGTCTTGATAAGGCAGAACAAGATCTGCTTCCAACTAAAAAAGCTTTTTAACTTCATTTCCCATGTGCACAAACTCCTGAAGGCAGTTCAAGTCTAATCCAATCATGCCAATATGAGCTCTGTTACCTCCACTTAAGAGTTCAAAGACAAACCTTGCCTGCCCTTGGCGCATGTCTGACACACGGGTGTATCGGGCCCTCCCCTGCCTCACGCCAGCCAGTGGTGACGGATGACCTGCAATACATCACTGAGCATGGAGCTGGGTGGGTAGTGGACGCGACTGTCAGGCCTCTTCTCGAGTATTGGCGTCTCAGTAAGTAATTGGAGTTTCAAAGAGATGAGGTCAATGACTGAATTTACTGTTGTAAGTGAAGGAAATCTATACACATGATAAAGAAAAAGACTGAACAGAAGGAAAGTATGTGTTTGTAGCAGGGCTGGATAAAATCTAAAATCTAATTAACAATTAATGTAATAGGACATTTTAAATACATCTCCACATTTTCTCATGTTGTTTTGCTTTCTGTAAGTTTATCCGTATTAATTAGAGTTTGACGGGTTCAGCAGTCTTATTTCTTTGGGTGTGAAGGAAGAGTCAGTAAACGCAACAGGACAGAAGCTAACTGCTTAGTTACGTTACTACATTTCCAGCTAGTAATAAAAGGTTTGTATGTAGAACCTGCAGTTTGCAGATTATCATTGACATTCTGCAGATTATCATTGTGGAAATATTTGCTCTCTTTTTAGCTCAGTTTTCTGCTCCACCATCTACTGTGAAACCTGTCCTGCTCTTTAGCTGCTAAACGCTCCACTGTGCTCACCAGCTAGTTGCTAGCTTCGTCTTCTTGCTGTTTGGTGCTGTTCAGGTAGTGAACAGTGGATTTATCAGAGCTGTAAAAGCAGAACAATGAGCTCAGAGCCTGAGAGGCGTCACGGTGAGCGACACTTTTCACATTACACGCAGGCATTTGAGCTGTTGTGTGGAGTTCAGCGGTTGATGTGGTGATTCTCAGTTTCATTACATTGGGTTCAGATTATTCCTAAAAGAGTAAATTTAGGTCAGAGATTCACACTGTTGGTTGTGTCTGTCGTTATTGTCCAGCTGTGTGGTTTAAAAGGATCATATCTGTAGTCTGACAGTAAACACAACACAGTGCATTAGCTGGAGCATTATTTCACTGGACAGAACTGTACATTTTGATGGTTTGTAGGCCTCCTGGCAGCGTTAGGCTGGACCACATATCTATTACTGATGTAGTGATTGACACAGGCAATGGGGCCTGGGATTGGAGATGGCTGTGCAGAGTATTGGTGTGAGGGAGAGTTGTGTTCCCTTCATTAGACAGGCTGGGGGAATGCCCTGTTGACCCCACACTGACCCCTCCAACACAATTACAAACCACAGGCCTGGCGCCGGTTATTGATGCCCATCACTGACATGAGCAGCTGCACAGAGTTACAGTCTCACTCACTAATGTGAGCCACAGTGTGTCAGACTCACTGAACTATG
Organism: Chaetodon auriga; assembly: GCF_051107435.1. Classification (NCBI taxonomy): domain Eukaryota; kingdom Metazoa; phylum Chordata; class Actinopteri; order Chaetodontiformes; family Chaetodontidae; genus Chaetodon; species Chaetodon auriga. The sequence goes on along the minus strand of NC_135079.1, from coordinate 8,369,332 downwards.
GAAACACGCATTAAAAAGGAAAACAACAGCGTGTGACTCATTGATTTGGATTCTGTTACTGAAAGGCTTCGGGAAGAGAGGACGCATTTTATAATGTGCTTTTTATACGTTCTCGTAAAGTATAAAATATCAGTTTAGATCTAGAAGCTGACATTTACTGGATTTTTGAGGACAATAATGATCAATGTTGGAGCGATTAAAGACTGATAACAATACATCACCCAGTATTTGTCTTTAACACATTTTGAGCTCTTAAATTTGGCTGTTAGAGAGTTGCGACCAAGATTTGTACTGTGGGGCATTATTTGTGAGGAGTCTTTTGTTTCTGTGTATGCAATGCATGTTTCCAACCATTATTTATGTGAACATATGGAAGTCCAGTTAAATATATCCCCACAATATCCTGTGCACTGGTGATGATTGTATCTGTGATGAGCTAAACATTGGTCTTAGCAATGTGGGCTCAGGAAAAATGCATCACAGTTTGTTAGAGCCCAAGGTGACATCTGCAAATTGCTTTTGTCCACCCAACAAGCCAAAACGCAAAGATATTCAATTTGCAATGATAAAAATGGACAAAACAGTAAATCATCCCGCTGACCAACCGATCGTTCCTTGAAGTTCTCATGTGCTGCATGAACAGATCAGAGGTGCCTTTTGGAAACGGGTCTAAAGCAGAGGATACTGCAGCATGATTGGAACAAACACCTGTGATATGGCAGAGGATTCTCCGAAACAAGAAAAAAAGAGCTATTGAGCCTCTGTTTCTCTCTGCCAGCTGTAAGTGTGTGTGTGTGTGTGTGTGTGTGTGTATGTGTGTTGAGGTGCTGCTCGACTGTACCCTGTTGTTGTTTGTGATGTAATATCCTGGACTGCGAGTGGTGTAAGGGGGAAAAAAAATACCAACCTGCTGCTTTTGGTTATCTTCTCATTTTTTTCTCCCAGCAAGTTGGCAATAAGCCAACGTTCAGCCTATCGATTTTCTCCTCCTCCTCCTGTAAAATGAAACCTGAAATTGTTTCCCCCACCTCTTCCTTTCTCACTTTGCAGGTTGTGGCTCTCGACAAACTTTGCAGCCTGTGATTTATATAATGCTTTTCTTTCTGCGCCTCTGGAAAGCAGCGGGTCTATTTTCGCCACATACCCTTGTTTTTGTATTGTGTCTTTGGCTCGGAGCCATTATACCTGCTTAGCTGCTCGCTGGCACTACCTCTGCATATCTTATGGCTCTTGATTCCAAATTGACCTGAGGAATCCCTGTTGGGGTAATGGTGGGAAGGGGCCCCATTAACGAGCCTTTGTCCCTGCTCACTGATGGAGGGCGCACGGCTCTGGGAAAGTGGCCTTTGTGATTAGTAAATTGTGGTTAATTAGATAGATGGAAGGGTCACCAGCAGTGATAAAGTCAAGGGAACCACTGAATGATGGGAGTGTCAGCTGATGCTAATAAAGCAAGAGTGCTCAGAATAGCATGGAGTCTGTAGTAGCCGTTAATAGATAGTCATTAAGAGCCATTAAAAATGACCAGATAAAGGCAAAACTGTGCTTAGCTGCCAGCTAATCCTCAGAACCACTTCAGTCCGTTTAGTAAATGGTGAGGAGTGGACTGATCTAACTCCTCAGCACCAATAAGAGGAGTCAATGAGGTGCACACCTACATCTAATGATACCTGTATGATCTGCTGGAAATGTTAATGTTGAGAGGAGGTTTAAGTGGCAGCACTGAATGATCATTTTGGCTCGGCCGTTCATGTTTTTTCGTGGTTGGAGCATCAGTCTAATCCGTCCAATCAAACGGAGGTTATGTAGGAAGACAGGAGGCTGATGACATGGGTGGAGGAGAAGGAGAAGATGAATCACAAATATGATCCAAAGTGAAGAGATTAGATCCATATCAAGGAGAGCGTGCAGCGGATCTATCTCCACTATCGCACGTCCGCCTCTTATCTGACTTTGATTTATGTTCCAGCAGCATACAGACAGTGGGGGGAAAAATGATTTGGCACTTGTTTATCTCCAAACAATGGAGCACAAGTGAGAGTGATTACGACTGACAGACCTTATTCTAGACGCCTCAAGGAGACTCCTGGTGCGGTGTGTGTCCTGCAGTTTGAGGAGTTTGCCCTCCGCCTGGCTTGGCTTGTAGCAGGTGTGTGAACCGGCTACCCGTGCTGGCTATGGCTGACCTCCCTGCACTAAGACTGGGCAATTAGTCCACAAAATGGCTGACTGTAAATCTCCCGCAGGCAGGGTTTGGCAGGGGCATCCTGAGGTGAGCTCCACAACGAGGAATTAAACACACAGTATTAGCTAACAGCAGTTTTATGATGTGAGGAGCAGAGCAGGGTGAGGGAAGGGGCAAGGATGCTCCTCTGCAGAACCACAGGGGAGCTGCGTTGTGTACTGCTTTTCTAGATCGGGGTGCCTGTTATTTACAGAAAATGTACTGTACACTGTAGTGAGCATCACTTTAAAAGGCTGGTTGGGATTTCCTGAGCCAAGGCAAGAAACCAGAGGAGGACACAGCATGCTCTGTGAAAAAGACGTTCTGGTAATGCACTGAATGCTCATTTGCTGCTTCCAGCACATATAAACAAACGGGTCTGCAAGTAATGATTGTGTTCGCTATTGATTAATATGCGGATTATCTTCTTGGTTCGTTAATGAATCGTTTAATTCATAAAACGTAAGAAGAATGCCTGTCACATTTCCCCAGAGCTTCAGGGGATGTCTTTAAATCGCCAACTTTGTCTGACCAGCAGTCCAAAAGCAAACATATTTCCTTTGCAATGATCGTCACACACGCAGCTGGAACCTGGAAGCATTTGGCGTTTTTTGATTGGAATAAATGAAAACTGATTCGTTTTGGTGATTGACTAATGGCTTATTTCAGCTCTTCACATAAACTAATGACCCATATTTGGCAAGTTTTTCCTGCTTTTTGCTGGATTCCATTGTATAGTCAGTCTTCCATTGGAGGTTTTCAGAGAGGTTTTCTCTGACAAGCATCTTTCTTTGAGTCTTTTCAGGCTCATCACCTCCAAACATGACATCCAGTGACACCATGTTTCTTGGCTGCCTGACAGATGAATCTCTGTCTGTCTGTTGAACCTTTACAATCGTTATTTCTTCTGTGGCAGCAAACACACAACATGAGCCAGCAGAAAGATCCTGTGGGTTAGACTGGGCTTACTGGGCACTTTTTAGGCTGACTAACTTTAGCAGAAACAGGGCAGTTGAACAGGCAGAAATCCGCTTGCCCAACAACATTACTCCTTACACACCCTGTTCTGTAATACAACACTATTCTAATAAGACAGCAAAGAAAGCCTGTTTTCAAATGCCATTAACAGAAATGTATATCTATATGTATTTAGGGCCAATATGAAAAAACAAAGATCTGAAATTCAAATGATGCAACAATGCTGCATATACACAGCAGTATTACAGTAATTTTATGGGCATGTGTAGGAACAATATATTTCCACAGGAACACTTCTGTGTATTCTGGTGATTTGGTAGCATACGTTCTTCTTGCCTGCCTTGCATAATGTATGATGTCCCCCTGAAAAGGAGTCGGGGGGCCCTCCCAGCTCATCCAGTGGGAAAAATCTAGAGGTGGTTTTGAGGAGCGGGAGCTTATTGAAGAGGGGTTCGAGAGGATGCAGAGACTTCTGACAGATAGCGTTGCCTCTTTCCTCATAACCATTGGCTGATTTGTGAATATTGTTCCCCTTTGGTTTAATCTGCTGTGTGCTGTGAGGTGGAAAGTATTCCCCGAAGACTGCCAGAGGGGGTTGTTAATTTATCCCCTGTGTATTAACAGTGTCTTGGTGGGAGAGTGCACCCCGACCTTCTCTTCAGCTAAGTAAACCGGGCAAACGTTGACCTGTGTTGACCCAAAATCTTGAGATGGACTCCATTAAATTGTGAACTGGGCGATCTGAGGGCACGTTTGACAGACGTTTATCCAGCCATACGCAGCCAGATGCCCCGTGCGTGCTGCTGTAGGCCCACACTGATGGGGTCATCCTTGTAGGCTCAATACTGCAATATCTGATCAGCAATGCACTGAGCTGATTCCTCGAGGCCGTGCCCCCGGACAGAAGACATTTGCGCGAGTGATGCTCCAGCTCGGGATCACAGCAGATTTGTTGTCCCACACGAGTGGTGAGGATGCCCTGCAGCTATTGGAGGTCCATCAAGCATAACAACAGACAAATCAATAAAACACCACGTCCAAGATGTATAATCTCATTAGATGGCTGCTACAAAGAAATACGGCCTTTTATGATTATGCAGTAGCTTTTGTCCGCAGCGCAGATTTAGAGCTCTGATTTTATTGCCTGTTGACCGTGGTTTGTCCGTCCTTATTGATGCTTTTGTGGCCGTGAAGTGTCCTGATGCTTCTGCTGTTGTACCAAATGTGTAACTGCAAATCTTTTCCAAGGATTTCAAATTTTGCTTTTGCATCAAACTTTCTTGTAGTGGCCCTCCGATTGAAAGTTCAGGGTACAGTTGAATACTGAAAACCTCTCTGAAAGGGTCGGTATGGGGTGTGTGTGTGTGTGTGTGTGTGTGTGTGAGGAAAGGGATTTTTAAGATGAATCTGTGCACAACAGTTCTTTGCCAAACAGCTGTGGTTGCCATGGTGACACAACCAGGTTCAGAAAACCCATCGTGGAGAACTGCCTGTGGACGCCACCACTTCATCACCTGACGTTCAATAATTTTGCTTTTGATCATAACGGGGCAGTCAGCGGCTGTCCTTTGGGAGCGACAGCGAGCCGTTTCCATGTTCAGCATCCAAGAGTGCAAATCAACTTTTAGATTTCACTTGATATCCTCCATGATGAGGTGCAAGTGAGGACGCTCAAGTCTGAGCTGATGCCATCTATTTGACTGTTTTCACAGTACATAAATGTGAACTTTGATATTCTGATTGTGAATCTTGGAGCCGTTTGAAAAATTTACCTCGTTGTGTTCTTTGATCAAGTTAAAGTCCTCGCAGACTTGTTACTCTTTGTTCTGTCAGAGATAACGGAGTGGAAACAATCAGACGTTTGAATGGTTTCATTTTTTATTTCCCTTTTGTGGGCATCCACTTTAATAAATGCGAAATGATCATTTTTGATCAAATTGTCAGTCTTCCTCAAACGGAGATGAATCACAGTGACTTCGTGTCAAAGCACAGAGGAGAAGTGCATGTGTGTGTTCTTCAAGCATCATTGTTTTGAAAGGGTCATTCAGCACATTTCCTCATCTATTATTTTTGATTAATTGTTCGAGTATTTAGTCTATAAAATATGAGGAGAAAAAGCCCTTTGCAAGTTCCCGGAGGCCAAGGTGACATCTTCAAATTCCTTTTGTCATCCGTCAAAGAGTCAGTCCAAAACCCAAAGTATTCAAATTATTTATTTAGTATTGAAATTAAGTTGGAAACTTCTGGAACGGATGGCGTTCACTATTTTGCTTGATACCATAAATGACAAACTTCTAATTGATACTGAATTAACAACAACCGCAATAAGTGTCTCCCTCCCACCCTCGTCCCAACTCTCACACCTAGATTAGACTTGAATCAGTCATCAAAAATTAGAAAAAATATATACGACATAACAAAATGGCAAATGTATCTGTAAAAGAAAAAACAACAATAAAAACATTTGAAAGGTGAAGTCTTTAACAACAGAGAGCAGCAGTTTCAAGGCTGAATCTCATCGCTACGCTGTGTCTGACAAGTGAAGACAAAGAACTTCGAATGAAATAAATCCCACTCCCGTTTTCAGAATAATGCTGCCTTTCTGGCTAAATTTTTATTTTTCTAGGTATTAAAAAGAAATGGGATGTTTGAGCCATGAGGGAGGGGGAGGAAGAAAAGGGATTACAACACTTACAAATGCAATAAAAGTCTTCTGTTAACAAATCACACATGCAGAAGCTAAAGCGTCTGTGCTAATTGCTGTAAGGCCCAGAACCTTGAAGCTAACTCCAGAAATAACAAGGGGATGAAGCTGCAAAGGTAAAATTAATGCCGTAGACATTGAGGGCTTTGAACAGGAAAGAAATGGTGATTTGACCAGCAGATTTTCTCTCCTTCATTCCTTATTTGGCTCTTTGGTATCGACACTCTCACGTTATCCAGATGTTCTGTATATGAAATGAGCTTTTGAGATTAGTGGGCATGTAATTAAACATAAACTGCCGAATGGATGCAAACGCAGCAGACTCTGTTGTGCTACAGGACATGAAGCTGCATTTGTCGTAGCCAACATTACCCGTCCGACACTATCTGATCCAGTCCCCTAAATTGGAGTGCCAACACACCAGCATGCGGCGCAGCATGTTAAATCACCCACATCTCCCTCTCCCTGTCTTTCCTTTTGGTTGTCGCCTGCTCTTGTTTCCTTATCAGGGGGTCAGAAAATAAGATTCCTGCCCCCTGGGTATCATCATAATTCCGGACTAATCTGTGTGCTGAAAAACAAGCGTGTGATCCATCTGCAGGTCTGTTATTACCACCGGATCTGTAGCCATTCTCATTCTGCAGCGTCGCAGTTTAGGTGAAGGTTTTAAGCTGATCCTCAGGCGCGCCGATGACTTTCTCCCACCCGGCCCAGGCAAAGGAATGGAAGTCACCAAAAAGCACAGCATATAGGAAATGGAGGCCTGTTTGTGCACCCACCAGGCCAGCTGAAGCGCTTGGAGGAACACGATGAACAAGCCCATCACAACACAAATTATAGAGTACATGAAGGGTGCCGGTGGGGGCCCGCCGCTACATCAGTGCAGAGCAAATAAAAATTTCTGTGCTGCTGCCAAAGTCTGACTACTTTTTCAACTTTTCCAAATCTTATTATTTTTGTTTCGCTGCTTCAGAGCAATTGGGAAAATTCTATCAGTTGATTTTAGTAAACCTTAATACCGAGGTCACATTACAGATGCAGATTGGGCTGTTTCTTTAAAACTGCAGATTGGTAATAAAATGACAGTTCAGCCGAAAGTCTGCATCAGTCTCCTTTTTATTAAATCTTTTCCATCAAAGTGTAGCTTTTATCATTCAATCTTATGCTGCCAGAGGCTCAGGAAACACAGATTTGAATTTGTTTGTCTCGTGCTGATTGCCACTGTGAAAATACGGCTGCCATCAGGCTGCAGGCCTCCTCAGCAGGCAGCCGTGCGGAGGTCCTTGTCAGTGACCTGCAGAATGAAACCATAAACACTGCGCAGACCTCATCAGCTGCATGATTGGATATCATGTTAGAGCTACATTGATTATTTTTTTGGCCACTTGGAGGCAGCGGAACAAGCTGAAAACATGTGACGTATTATCACCCTATCAGGTTTTTATAGGCAGCCTTCATGTGCCAACCTTCATGTGACGCATTGAACTGCAAAGTCAGGTGATAATTTTCTATAGGTTTATGTTTCACATCACAAATAACTATTTTATCCATTGTCGATATGGAAAATACTAATTAGTGCAGCTTTAAATGCATGCTTGCCCCATCCTTTCTACAATAGTTTCATCTTATCAGGAAAACAACCAGCTGCAGGTTCTCTGTGTGCCTTTGCCTTAACATGACATTGGGAGAGAACATGAGGATGCTGTTATTGTGTCCCTGAAATGAGATGACCTGTTGGTGACATTGCCTCAAAAGGCCCCGCATAGGACACAATAAGAGATTGCAGGTTTGCTGTTTATGCCGGAATCAGCATAAGACTTGAATAGATGGAGCAGAACAGGTTGGTATGGAGCCTAACCCATTTGCCCTCTGAGCTGATTGTCCCTATAGATCCACTTTCCCTCTTCAGGAGCACAAAACTCTCATCCACAATCAAAGGTGTATTGACTGTGTATTGACGAGTGCTCAGGCAGCACTGGGCAGAGTGTGAAATCAATGACATGCCTGTTGTACATGTTTGCTGCTTGTTGTCAGTGAGAATTGCCACCTTGAGCTTCTGTGACAATACGCAAATTGATTATCCCGCTTCACTTGCCCTTAAAGACACATGTTTTAAATACTAAAGCATAAAAAGTGCGATGTGATTTCACAGTTTTAATTTCAGGATCCACAGGTTATTGAAATTTATATATACAGAAAAGCCATTAAAAGGACAATAAATGGAGTTTATTGCCAGTCTGTATCACGTATCTGCTTTGCTCTGCTTGAACTTGGAAACACAAGACTAGATGTCTTATCTCTGTAGTTCCATCTGAAACCTATAACAGCTATGAATTTTTCACAGTATGCAGATGGTATTTATTGTATTTTTAGAGCTTCTTTGTCTTCTGATTCAGTGTCCCAATCAGGTGGCTTTGCAGTCTTTTCCTATACACCTACCCAGCGGAGGTTCATACAGCTGCGGATGTCGCTGGTCTTGTTACTGTATGTCAGATAACATAATAAAAAGGGTGGAGCCGAGCACACAAACAGATTGTATCTGCCCTGAAATATCATTAAACACCTCAGGCAACAGGAGCAGGCAGACCTACGGACTTCTAATGCGTCTCTGTTAGATCTCCAGATATACGACGCGTGCTTCATAGCTCCGCTTTATTTATGCTCGAGTGCTTTATGCATCTGAAACGATTACTATTCATCACAGACTGGCTGAGGGGACTTTAACAGGCATCGAGGCTAAATATAAAGGAGTTAGCATTTTCACCTCCGCTTCCCCAGAACTGCAGGGAGGCTGGTGCAGCAGTAGTGCAGGATGTCCTGAGGGTGTCCTGCTACACGGGTGGTGTCGGGGTCACGGTGTCATGTGGTTGTGAGTGTTTTCATGGCAGCTGTTAGCGCAGGTCACACACTCTGCAGCCTGAGGTTGAATTAATATGAAAGCAGACAGAAGCGTCCAGCAGAGACGGTAAAGGGGAGCGTCTTGTCTTTCACTCAACACTCCCTTCATCCCCCCCTTCTTCAGTCAGTTCAGCCGCCTTTATTTTGAAGTGCAGTGCTAAATTACTGGAGCACCTCTTTCCATAAACTGTTTATTGACTTCAATCACATTGATGTACAAATCTTGTAAATCCAACGGTACCATTAAAGACTCCTGCTTATTGATTTGTAGTGTTCCCTGAAAGGGCTGAATACCATCAGAGATATCACAGGAATAGTTGACATGATTCAAACTGTGTTGAAAAATCTCATATTTTTGACAAATTTGTACATAGAGTAATTAGTCAACCTTAAGTCCAATCATGCATCTTTCACCTAGACGCAGACACAGTCTATACTGTGGGCGCTGACACTCAGACTTATATTTCATCCTCATCTCAGACAGACACTTTCATTCTTGTCTTTTGCTTTTTTCCCTCCGACTAAACCGAAGGCTTGGCATATGTCACTTCCTCAGCAGATTCACTGTGAGATAGTGAAAAGCTGGAGCTTCCTGTCTGATGTGCACTTTGTTTCATCTTCATGCAGACAGAGGGGGGGTGTCAGGGTTAACCTGATTTCACGTAGGATGTCTGTTGTGTTGTGTGTGGTGTGTACAGTATGTCATGTGCTGCTGTGCGCATAAATATAGGGAAAACTCCTCGGAGGTGTTGTGATGTCTCGGATAAGAGACTCATTTGCAGCAAGAAATGTGAATTTCATTTCAGAATTTATCTTTTACATACATGTCACAGTTATGTTATGTGAAACAACAGGGGGATTTTGTGCTATGCCCATAAAAATGTCTAAGTTACTGATCATTCATGAGGCATAGATAATGTCATATTATTAGCTAAACATGCTAATCACAAGGTAATTCAACCCAGTAATTCATAATTAATCGGTCTAATTTGTGTGGATTAGAAAAAAGCGGCGGACACTTTGTGTGGGCAGAAATACGAGTTTAAATTGCTTTTCAGGCTTTGAATTAGACAGCCATTACGTTGATTGCTTGAAAGGCAACATTGCATACATTATCATGCGAGGCAGCAAGGCAATGTTCTATTTTTATCCCTGGCCATGTTCCCACGTGAATTAAAGATTCAAGCCTTTTTAATAATTTATTGTCATTGAGAAAGATGTTTTGGTTGGCTTCCCACGGTCTGGCCACGCTGGCTTTGAAGCACCCACCTGTGCATTCGTGCTCGCACGCTGGACCAACTCCCATCAAAGCTGTCATCGGAGGAAGCAGGCTGCAACGATGATTCATTCACAAACGGGCCTCATTTAATTACTCCCAAATCAGGTCACATGGATACCCGGGAGGAGCGGCTGCTTTGCAGCGGCAGTGGGCGATCAGATCTGAGGCACGCGTCACATCACAAACCACTCTCAGATCCCCACGGCTCCACGTTCACGTGAGCAGGATTTCAATCTTCGCTGCTCACACCAAAGAGATTTCAGCCCACCCGGTGTGTCAGAGCTGGCCTAATAAACCTGTTTATGTATTAAACACTGCAGGGACTCTTGATATTCCTGACAGACATTGCCATAGACAAGTAATCACAGCAATAAGTGCTTCTTATTAAATCTCCAGCTCTACGAAGATGCTCTCCTGTTTGTTGTCAAGGTTACCATAAGCCTCACACAAGTGTTGAAATCCAGATATCTCCTCCACTAGCCTGGGATGATCCCCACGTTTCTCTCCCAAACCCAAGCTTCAGTGTCTGTTTGACTGAATAATACTCATCTCATGTTTGTGATGAAGTATCAGCTGCTCGAGCGTCTTCTCTCGCCGAAGCGCTTCCCTGACAATAGGGATGATTGGCAGCCAGAGTCGACTTTGTGTTTTACCTACTTTAAAAGTCATCCAGATGGGATGCATGCCGGGCTCTTGAACCAGATGCAGACGAATACTGAATTGATCCAACTTTTGTGCTCTGGTGAGCGGTGGCCGGCGATATTTATCCCATGACAAGAAATCGATACAAATCCAGTTTGTGGGTACCGATTGTGATTTCACATTCCACGCTGGCAGCGCCCGGATCAGCGGGGTTTTTGCTGCTCATTTTCTTGTTGCATGCGGTATGTACTGTGCATGTGTGTGGCAGACATCCAGAGTAAAAAACTCTATTGCTGCATGAGCATTAAGCAGGTATGTCTGCGGGCACGAGGGTTTACAACTCGACCATATACCTACATAACACACTTGGCTGAAGGTTATACCTTCAGGTTTGAGGTGAGCTCAAATATCAGTTTGTCAGAAATGCAATTGAAGAAACCTCCAAATACACCCATCATGGTGGGGACAAATCACTTCTCCATGCCCAGCGATGTGAGGCCCATTAACTGAGAGAATGAACACGATTGAGGGTCTGTTTCTACCTGAGCAGGCAAAGGGCAGACCGGATGATAAATGACCGCTGGACAGTAGGAAAAGGACAGCGGGGTAGTCGAAAGGACATGAGAAGGAGACAGAATCAGTGACCGTCAATATGAAATACAGACTTTAAGCACAATACTACTTTCGTTCTCCATACAAATGTTCAACAAAAAGGTTTCTAAAGTTGCTTATGTTGTTCGCCCTGATCTTAACTTTCACATAAAAAGCCAGAGAGACAGAGACAATTTATACACCCAGTGCAGCTTCACCTCGTCACAAAGTAAATGCCTTTACTAAATGTATCTATAATGTGCTCATGTTGCCCTCAGGTCGCATTGGAAATGCAGTCTCAGGTAAATTCACCCCGTCACAATGTAAAACCCGCGGCCATAAAGCACTGCGGGAGAGCTTTTATCAGTCTTAATGCACTCCTCAAGGAGCATCCTTCACTCTGCATGTCCCATCGAGAGGTGCTGCTTGACCGCAGGCAGAGGCTACTGTATCAGTCTCGCTGCACAGATGATGAGAAAGACCATTTGGGTGACCGATGAGCATCTTAACCTTTCGGGGTCAGTGAGTGCAGCATCACAGAGCGATGGTCATCCAGACCTGAACCCTGAGTACACGTCTTCACGCGTCCTGATATTGGATACTGTCAGCAATTTCTCAGTTTGATATTTGTCTCTCTATGCAAGGAGGACATTGCATTCGACCCTCGATGGTTCTACATTTTCCATCTGTGCTGACTGTAGACAACTAGACATGCGGTCCTCGTCACTCACAAGCACTTCATCGCTTCCAGTCCTCCACATACAATTTCAGCAGACTGCCTCTGACCCACATTTTCTTCAGTCCATTGTACCGCAACAAACATAGCACCCCTGTTCATCAAATGCAATATTATATCCCTGCTCCTCAGTCTCCCAACAAGACCCTTTGATGTCAAATTGACACTTTAGTGAACAGCTCTTCATGGATTTGATATTGCCTGGCAACTGCAGAAAACCCACTCCTTGTGGCGTCTTCAGGACGAGGAGCGGATGGTAGCGAGGACGGTTTGGGTGGTGGTGACGAAGAGGCAGGATGCTGGATGGTATTAACCATAATGGTGCGTTATGATGTAGGTCTCTTGTTTGGCTTGCCTCCAGGCGGTGGAGCAAAATTAAAGCCCAGAAAATCGGATTATGGAGTCCCCGGGGGGTGAGATGCCCAGTAACCAGCTGATGAGCGCTCATCTACTCTTAGCTGTATACTGCACAGCAAGCCCTGCTGTTGGCTGGGAGGCCAATTTGTTAACAATTATTGCTCGTTAGTGCAGCTTCCTGCTAGCGAAAGGGGACTCCATGGTGGAGACAATAGCCAAGGTCTATTGTGTCGCAATTATCGCAGTTTGAGGGAAGGCACTGGTTGATAGATTGTCTCTGAAGTCTGAAGCTTTGCTGATTGCCAATTTGCTGTGAAGACCCCCATTATCAATGACACCTGTAGTGCCTTGAGAGTTATAAATATGCAATCGTTTGTTTTCTTCTTACATTATGCCAGTTTGACACCACAACAATGAGGTCCTTTAACTGTACTGAAATACTGTCCATCGATTGTGATGATTTTCTCAATTAATTCATTAAACTTTTAGTCGATAAAACATATGAAAATAGTAAAATCATCACTGTTTCCTGATGTTGTGGGGCTGCTTGTTTTGTCTAACCAACACTTCAAGGCTAAAGTGTTAGATTATTTATCACATAAGACACAGAAAAGCAGATTAGACATTTTTGCTTGAAAAATCTAAACAATTATAAGTAGTTAGATTGTCGAATAATTAGTCAAATATTTATTTCAGCTCTAATTGTATGAATTAAACAGGATGTAAGGAAATCTACATATTCTACAATATGTTTATTTTCATAATTGATTAATGTGGTGATTGTTTTCATGATTAGCCCGTAAAATATCCACCAATAGTGAAAAATGCCTGACCAGCAGTCCAAAAAACCAAGATATTCCTCAAATAGTAATTATAAAATGGAGAAAAAACAGCAAGCATTTCTGCTTGTTCAGCAATTTATCAAAATTGTTGTTTTATAAAATTTCTGGCGATCAATTAGTTGATTAACGGCCAAATTATTTCAGTGCTAAACCAGCCGTCCTGTGCTGTAATGCTATTTACCGCTTGATCGCTCCGTGAGATTGTGATTCCTCATTTCCCTCAAAAATAAACACTACGTGGTGACACATCCGCCCCTCGTGAAGCAGATAAACGCTCAGTGAATGACCTCAGATGCCGGCAGGTTACCCATAAGCCTCAGAAAGCCTCCAGAGTGTCGCCCCGGCTCAGTCCGCCCTGCTCCTCACAGGAGCTGCTCACACAAAGGAGCTTATTGTATAACTGCCTCAGTTTTAATGAACCAGTGCTCCGGCTCACACACACTCCTCCCTCCTCGCAGTCTCCTCCCCGGCTCCCGCCTCCCTCATGAATATCAGAGTGCCTCCCCCCTCATTATTCATGAGCTGGTCTCAGCGTAGTCATGTGCGCCGACACCGAGGAGAAAAAGGGGGGAGTGTCTCAGTGAGCGCGAGTCACATCTCCGGCATGCGAGTGTGTGCGTGTGTGTGTGTGTGTGTGAGTCTGTGAAATAGAGGGAGCGAGAGAGGAGAAACGCCGGCTGATGCTGCCACTTGTACCACTGCTGAAGCTGCTGCCACACTGTTCACATCTGAACCTTCGTCCGCTCGACTCAGCTGGAGCTTTCTGTTCCTTCGAGCTGGGCTTGTTTATGACGCTTGTGTGTGAATGGGATGCCTGAAAGAGATGCCTGCTAAGGAGTGACTGATGAGAACCAGCGCTCCGGTGTGGAGGGTGACCCCCTGTGTCCGTACCACCACTACTCGGGGAGAATTGGACGCCTGGCGTTTCCACGACGGCTATAATGGGCTGCAATCTGTGCACTTTACAGAAGCGAGAGGAACACTACAAGCTGCTGTATGAGATTGCACAGGTGAGCGGAGGCACGGCCGACTCGGGCATCGATTTGTGTGTGTTGTTGTGTGTGATTCATTATGTGAGGAGAGCACTTTCAGGCTGCTGCTGCTGCTGCTGCTGCCTGTTTTCCAAAATAGGTTTCAAACCAAGGCAGGAGCCTTGTTGGGAGTGTTTCAGGGAGAATATTCAAAAGGTATGAATGAGGGATTAATACACAAAATGAGAGTGAGGCAGCACATTGGAGAGAGCCGCTTCTTACTCACCAGCAGATGTGTTTTGAGTAACGGGCAGTTGCTTAGAGAGCAGCTAGTCCATTCATCCTATTGGATGAATGGGCTGCATGGGCTACCTGGACCTGAATAAAAATACACATGGTGTATTTGCACCAGTTTCTGAGTCTTTGGCTGATGTTCAGAATGTGTCTTTGAACATACTCACAAATGTTGAAAGTTGTCTTTTGCCACTTTGAGACATTTCAGCGTTGTGGCCGCAGGGTTGTTTTTTAACTTCTTGGAGAGCCTCAGTAGTTTTGATCTCAGCCCACAAATGCAGCATACGTTTATGTGTTTTTGTTATTGTTAGACTGCTGATGCACAATAATTCTGCATTTTTATGAGAAATGAACACACGCTTTTTTTTTTCTGAACGATTAATTGATCCTGGGCATGCCGCGAGTTGACACACAAATAGGCAGAGGACAATATCTCCGATTGCAGGTTAGCGGAACGGATAAACAAGCGTTCACCTCACCACCTCCAGTCTCCCCATCAGCCCTCTTCCTGTGACAGGCTAATAACTGTGAAGCTCAGTGTCTCCTGGAAGTGGAGTAGTGCCCCCCGCCCCCCCCGCAGTAGCGCCTGCCTTCACGCCACTGTGATCACAGCCTCATTACCCATTTTATACAACCATCCTGTGCATTAATTAGACGTGAAATGTCTCTCTTTACCCTTGTGAAAAGACGGGATGAGTGGAAGAGGGGGAGGGAAGCTAACTGCTCCCTGTAGCTTTTAAATCATGTGCAACTTGAGAGAACTCTGACGATGGACGTTGTCAGGTTTTGGAGCTTCGTGAGTGATCGGCGAAAGCTTCTAGATCAGCAGCAAAGAAGGCTGCAATTCACTAATGGTCTGTTTTAATATTAGCAAGCAGACAGAATAGTCCAGGGACCATAAAGCATGAGGAGGTTGCCACTGCACTGTCTGCCTCTCCTCAGGAGGACCATAAAAATAGTGCTGTCTTGGTGCTTATCTTGGCTTTTGTGCCTCTCTCCACACCAGTTAAGAAATAACATTGACTCCTTTTCTCGTGGTTTAGCAGAGGGGATCAGAATCCACCAAGTGGGCCAGTCTCCAGGGCGCACTCACTGTTGACAGGAGCTCTCTGGCATGTCTGTCCACCCACTGATATACCGAGCTGGTTCAGGCGGGAGCTGCAACATCAGCACCTACTTTCTGATCACCACTGTGGGAGGGAAGGCGGGAAGGATATAGAGCATGGAGGATAAAGACTGGGATGGGAATAGAGAGTAAGCCGTTAAAGATGCAGTCGATAGAGAAAGTGCAAGGGAGGGAGGAGGGAAGGGTGAGAGGGAAATTAAAGGAGGGAGCAAACAGGTGAAGGCTCATTAATGCAGGTAGAAGACTAAAGAGGAGAAAAGAGGGAGAAAGAGAAGCTGTCATAAAAAACAAAACACTTACTTCATAGTAAAACCGCCTCTTGTCACAGTCTTGCATGTACATATTGGTGCAGACGCTCACACGTCCTCAGAGACAAACAAAACAAGCAGTGCGGCCTCGGCACCAGCACAGCAAATGCATAAAAACAGCAACACACCTGGTGGAAATGAGGAGGAAGACAGACAGTCGGGAGAGTCTCCTCCAGGCAGTGGAGCTCCCCCTGCAGCTACAGAAGTGTGTCACCGTGTCTTTGTGGTCAGGAGAAAGTGTGTTGTGACAGCAGGAAGCTGCGCTCGCCGCTCACACCGCCGGCAACCTAATCCTCTTTCTTACACATATCGTCTCATCTGTCTAGCTTGCTCAGCTCTCACCCGCGCTTCATGTTTTTTCTTTCACTCCTGCCCAGTTCTTTATTCTGTCTTTGTGTTCTGTCTGTCTGCCGCTCTGAAGCACACACGCCGAGACACGCGCACACACACACACACACACACACACACACTCGCCGCTCTACTCTTGTGATTATGCAGAGTTGGTGAATGTGCGTATGCAAATGAGATGGAGGTGGTTTGCCGGTGTCACAGCGTGACTGACCGGCCTTGCAGCAGGTTGATTCGAGGAGCAGGAGTCAGTCACAGTGGTTGGTTAGCCACCTTCCTCCCCTTCCCTTCACACCCAGAAACAATTTTGACACTCTCCCCCGTCTGCCTGACCCCACTAGCTGTGGGAGATTTATGACTAGCTGGCTCCCTCGCTCTCTCTCCATTCCCCCTTTCTCTCTGTTCTCACGGCTGCGGGTGTTCTGCATGGAAATGTGTTCACCTTTCTCAGCTGGCCTGCAAAGCTATCTCGCGTGGTGACATTTTTTATTTATTGTATCAGCTTTCCTGCCTGGACAAGAGGACGCAGGCATCTGTTTCTCGAAGCCTTGCTCTTTTTCCTCCCACTGTCTTATTTTTATACCTACTGCTGATCATTCCTTGTGCATCGCGCTCTTTTTGTCTTACTGTCTCTCTCTCTTTTCTTGATTCCTCTGATCTCTCGTCTTCCTTTGATTACATTTGTCTCAACCTTTGCTCCAGCCTGTTCTCTGCTGGATTCCACTCCAGTTAACCTTCCAATGATTGTCCTGATGCGGAGGAGAAGAAGTGGGAAGTCTTTTTTCTCATTTTTGGTCAACAAGGATGAAACCTTTTGACCCAAAGTTCAGCCACTCTCAGGCTAGACCACCAGACTCTTACAGCCTACATTCTCCACCAGGCTGCTGCTCAGGACATTTCTGCAGACAATAACATACTGTAGTTGATTCGCTCTGTGATCTGGCAGAGCTTTGTAATTCCCATTGTGTCCGTGAGCTCCCCTCGTGAGTGTCACACATTGTCTGTGCACCACTGAAACCCAGTGATGTGTGGCTTTTTTGGGGGCTAATTAGCAGGATGGCAGATGTTGATGAGAGGAGCAACGCTGCATAGCTCAGAGTTATGTGGAGAGGATGAAATTTTCTGTGTGTTGATGCATTAATGGTCTGCATTGTCTTTTGGCAGAAGCCTTTTTTGCAAATAGGGTTGCAGTCAAAACAAAAGGACGCATTAGGACTCCTTTAGGTGTCAGAACTCAGCAGTTAGCAGTGATGGGAAGCCACCACCAGGCAACAGCAGCAGCCAGCCGCTTTTAAGATTGCTGGATAATGAATTTCATCCTCAGCTGTGCCGCGTACAAAAACCTCTATATTTCATTATCCTGTTTTGTAATTTTCCAATGAACCCAGCAGTCTTTTTGTGTTAGAAGTTTTGAAGGCAGCATAGCCAGGTTTAAAGTATAAGTTTTATTAGACGGGAGCAGAATCACTCTCCGCTGCATTTCAGAAATAAATGGAAAGCAGCTTCTCAGCTCAATGAGGCACAGCAGTCCCTGATAACTTGCTGATGCATATGAATGAGAATGAGGCGCGCACACACAGCCCAGACACACACACACACACACACACACACACACACACACAGGCGACACACATATCTGTCTACAGGAAACAAAAACAGTCTTAGTGAATATTGTAACTAAAAAGCCAGAAAGCCACGTTCATGAATTTTAGTGTGACAGCGCTCGGGAGGCCGACTGTAATGGAATGTCGGAGTTTAGCGACGTCATGTTGAGCAGTGTCACCGGGTTGACACGACAGGACAGACGCACGTGAAATGAAGCGGATCTGGAATTCATTTGTTCCTGGGGTTAAGGGCGATTCCCGGGAGCTTGGCCCTGCAGCACAGTGGATACTCCGTTCTGTGTGGTAGCACCAGATGTGGAACCTGTGGACCGCAGCGGGTCTAAGGACGACACAGCTGACTTGCTGCTGCGTCCGCGAAGCCACTTGCCATGTGTGTAATGGATATGCATTCAATAAAAGGTTGAGCAGCTATCACAAGAGCCAGGCTTCCTGAGAAAAGGGCTGGCAAGCTGCGCCGTGCTGCATGAATCATCACGTGCAGAAAGCCAGCACCAGTCTACATTTGTGTTATCTTTGTGAGGAAGGGCATTAGTTATGCATTTAGTCTATAGAGTTGCAAAGTGGGAGAGGAGTAATCCTCAGTGTGCAGCGCTCTGAAAGTTCATTTTCTGCGTAGACAATGTTACTTGGAGCACTTCCAAAGCTTGAATGGTCAAGAGACGCTCACTGTTGAATCATTGTTTCAAAAAATATCAAACATGTTTCTCTGTTAAAAACTTTTCCCTCATACTTGTCAGGAAGACCAACAGGTGATTTTTGTCTCACAGACATTAATATTCAGTCTGGTGTTCCTTATGGAAGCATTTTGTGCCATACATGCTCCCTCTTTTTGTTTTTTGCCTGACAATGTTTTGGTCTTATTTTAGTCAGCACACTGAGGTGCATCTGTGTATTAAAGGTGCAATGCAAAAAATGTTGTTAGTAAAGGTTTAAGCCTGTATATATAAAAGTAACAGGAGAGAAGTCAACCATGACACGGGAAGGAGCATTTTTGTAATAAACAATACAATCATCAATGGATCTCATTATCTATAGCGCGGGCTTTTGTTCCCAATTTCAGCAGTCATTTTGAAGTTGCTTCCCTGCAGAAGCAGCGGCTGATTCATCAGGCAAAAGAAAATTAAACAGCAGTTTTTGATACATGATTCATTGAGCAAAAAGGCCAAATTTCCTTGCTTTCAGCTTCTTGATTGTGAGGATTTCGTGCTTATCTTTGTTTTGTCTGACTGTAGACTGAATGTCTTTGTGTTTTGCAGTGTTGGTCATTTGAGACATTTGAGGGCTTCAGTTACAGCTTTAGGAAATTGTGACAGATATTTTTCACTATTTTCTGACAGTTTAAACACCAAGCATTGAATTGTGAAATTGAGAAATAATCAGAAGACGAACAATGAAAAGAACTGTTAGCTGGCAGGTTTATTAAAATCTGAATTTACAGTGGAGGAAGATGCTTCTGCAGCCAGCAGTCCTCCCACCAGTGTGCATGTGCCTGCGACGGCTTTGATGGCACATTGAGGCTGAACCCTGCTCTCACCCGCACCACATCTTCAGCACTATCTCCAGACCGTTAGCTACAAATGTTCTCATCCATCTTCTTCTTCCATTATGGTTTTTTGAAGGATGTCCCTCAACCATTAAAATTGATAGAAGTGGAGAAAGAGGGGGAGGAGAGGAAAAAACGTCCTGCTTGATTGATCTTTTGTCCGCCCAGCAAAGATCAGCCTGAAATATAATCTGGGTTTTCTGTGCTGCTTTTACAATTCAAACCTAATATGAAGGTCCATATGTTTTGAAGCTAAGATGAACAGATGAATACTCACACAAACCCTTCTCATGCCCTGCTAATATAAAGAACCATATTTCTGAGTCAGCCCCGTTCCCATCATCAGTTCCAGCGCTTCATCCTACAGCCTCTAACCAGAAGCCCAATCTGTCAGCCAACCGTGTTTGATTACAACACAAATGGATGTCTGCGAGCGTCGTCGCTGTCTGGCTCAGGGTTCCCAGCGGCTGAAATTGAGATCTAAATATGCTGAGATGATGTTTTTCCACTTAGGGTGTTTATAAAGGAGCAGTATTTACCTCCCCACTCTATAGCTCCCCGCTCAGCCGTCTAATGCTGTTCCCTTACTTATCAGGTTGAAGACGCTGCCGAGAGTGTTGCATAACCACAGCTTCACGCTGTATGTGTGACTGGAGATTTCATTGTCTTAATTTGCTTGAATCACACATTCAATCGCATGACTGCTCCTGTTTAACAGATTACTGTAGCTCAAAGAGTTTGTTTTTTAAACACAATGTTCTTTTAGATGAGAGGAAATGAAAAAGGAAGTTGAATCCAGATACATTTTGGCTCGGATGTGCGCGCTGTGCTCTTCGGATACAGATGATGCCACATTTGCCACGAGACAAGAAGTCAATGGTTTTTATCAGTCAGGCCACTAAATCTCACCGTGGAGGAGCAGGAGGGATTTAAAAAGGGAGCTGATGAATTGACCTTTTCCTTTTCATCTGTTTCTTATCTCAATAAGAACCCAGCTGACCTTTTCAGCCACATGTCAAGTCTCCGGACCCCCTCGTCTCCTCGCGCTCTCTCCAGCCGGACATGAACATAGCTCTTCAAAATTAGCCTTATCTCCCCGATGTGCTTCCGCCTGTACCGATTTCTTTCATCTCGCTCACACCTACCGCCAAGGAAGGGCTGCACAAACAAACCATGACATACCGTTTTCCTTGGGGAGCTAAAGCTGTTTATCACAGAACAAATTTCTCTACATCTCACTGCTAGGTGTCGGATGTGGAAGTACTTGTTTTGGCTGTTTGCTGTTCTAAGATATTCAGACAAGGGGCTGTGAAAGGAGGTTATTGTCTGATGTAGTACGTGCACAGAAACAACAAGAAACCAATTATAGAGGCAAACAAAGTCCTGGAGGTCATTATACTCACTCACCTTCCTTTTTTTTTTGTTTCCATCACCTCGTTAATTCATCGGGATAAAAGTAATTTCACTCTGGCTAAATCTCACTTTGGTGAATGAGGATGACATCAGCATGGCGTCATCCATGAGCAACGCGCAGCCTTGTCTTAGCGCATGTTTTACTTTCACATGCTCGTCAGGATCAAAGGCCGTCAACTTCAATCAGACTGGAGGAGCGACGGAGAAAATGAACTACATGCCTGAGTATCTCAGTGCAAATCCCCAGTGAACCAGAGCGTCTATTTAATGAATTGAACCCGGTATACAATGACTCAGATGGTGTGTGTGTGTTTGTGTGTGTGTGTGTGTGTTTGTGTGTGTGTGTGTGTAAAGAGCAGGGAAATGGCATGTTACTGTGGCTTGGGGGATATGAAATATTTTCTGTCTGAGGCTTTTTGTTTGTTACCATATCTGTGCCAGTAAACAAAGGACAAAGGAGGCATATTTTTCTGCCCCCATTATTATGAGCCACGACTTGTTGCCC
Source organism: Chaetodon auriga (assembly GCF_051107435.1). Classification (NCBI taxonomy): domain Eukaryota; kingdom Metazoa; phylum Chordata; class Actinopteri; order Chaetodontiformes; family Chaetodontidae; genus Chaetodon; species Chaetodon auriga. The sequence goes on along the minus strand of NC_135079.1, from coordinate 8,347,948 downwards.
TCAGTATAACTCAGAACATGACAGTATGCGTTTCAAAGCTGCTGTTTTTTTCCCCTCTATACACGCATCTCTGGTGTGTGCAAGCATGACTGTTTATGGAAACATGAGCATGTCTGTGTGCACGGAAATGTGTGTGTGCACACTCAGAATTATTTGTGTCTCTGTCTAAATTGGTTTGCATCTGTGCTTGATTGCTGCAAGTATGTATGTGTGTGTGTCGCATCGTACTGTGTTTTTGTGTGTTTTTGTGTGTGTGTGTATGCGGTCGCTTTTTACTGGAGACTCTGGACTGTTAATTTCTGCTCTGAACTTCTGTTTTTGTGTGTGTGTGTGTGTGTGTGTGTGTGTGTGTGTCATGCGTAGAGCGAGAACAGACCTGACAGCTTGTGCTTTTCACTACAAACATTGATGAAAATAAAGAGCTATGGGTACACGCAGGGGGCTGTGCATCTGCATCCAGGGTGCCTCTTAGCTGATTATCTGAGTTTTAGCAGACAGAAGGGTCCTCATTAATTTATTGCCATTCACAAGAACACATCTTCCCTTCTCCTCCCAATTAGCAGGGATTGTATGCCGGGAAGGGAGGAAAATTGAGCAAGAAACACATTCAATACATTCAGCAGTCGTAATGACTATGAAACGTTAGCCACTTCTGAAGCTTAAAGGCTTGAAAATGTATTTTTTCAATCAGCTTTTTACTATAAATGATGTAGTTTGACATGAAAACACAATTATCTACCCAAATTGGGACAGTGTTGGTTATTTCACATGAGATGTTTCAGTATTTTGGCTTTGTCTGTCTCTACAGCCCTATTGGAAAAGGCGATATCTGCTATTTTAGTGCACCAGTCAGAATTTGTCACTGTACAAACTGTTTTTACAGTGTCACAGCATAGAAAGAACTGGAATTAATTCCCACCAAACCCTGAAGCCATACTGGCCACTTCAAGGCAGCAGCATACACAAAGTGCCATCGGTTGCCCACAAAGACAGGATGGGGATCCTCTGTGAGTTTGATTGGTCGCCAGTGTGGGATCCAGGCTCGGCATCCTCTTGCTCGTTCATGCACTTTCCCCTCTCTCTGTGTTTGCCTCTGACAGGCTCACACTAGATATGACCCGCCTTTCTGATGTTCACAAACCAATCAATAAAAAAATGTCAACCACCAGGGAGACGCCGCTGTCAGTCAGATGTGATCGAACCACACAGTCCTGGTGAAGCACCTGCTTTGATTAAACTCTTAATAAATCATAATTGAAAATATTTTTCCAAACTTTAACAAGGCAAAATATTGGTGCATCAATTGATGTTTAGTGCAATGACCTGTGGCTCTCTGCTTGGCTTTAATTCAAAATGTGAAAGAAAACCATCAATAACTAAGAAAACTTGCCTCTGACATCATATAATTTCACAAAATGATAACAAAATATGTTTGTATCACCAGGATAGAAGACCGCTGACAGTTGATTTAAGGTTGGTAATGTTGAAGCATCACTGAGCTCTAGATGACATCATCAAAACACTTTATAGTACACAAGATATTGTCTCCATTGCTTGTAAATCAGAGATCTGTGTTTTGTGGATGCTTTCAATGCTGCCGCTGCTGCGTGGTGACAAAAACAAGGTCCTCTCCTCGCTGACAGCATACACAGGCTTTCTGTTATCTGTACGATACAATGTGTTCAGCGTCCAGTTTCCCCCCAGCCACAAGATATCAGCGCCAGCATCACCGCTGACATTTGGAGAAATAGGATGGCGTCAGGGCAGGGGCTGCCTGCGTGATCTATAGTCGATAAAAAGAGGTGACAGAGCCTCCGGTCCTGTGGCAGATGCTTTCGGTGACGGCCCTTTTTCGCTCTTTGTCTGTCTTTTACTCTACCTCCCTGCTTTTCTTACATCGCTTTTACTTTCATGCTTTAACCTCTGCATGAGCGCGGCGCCTTGGAGGGTGTGGATTGTCTGTGACAGGTGTGTGTGTGAGAAGATGGCTGATGCTGGAGTAGGTCAGGAGATCAGGCTGTGTATGTGTGTGTGCGTCGAGGGAGGAGGAGGAGGAGGAGGAGGAGGGGTGGCGGCGCTGGGGGTGTCGGGGTGACACAAAGCCCCCCGGGTGAGGCGGCCATGCTGGGTGTCACTCCGCAGGTCAGCAGGCACCCCCTGCGGCTCCCATGATAAGCCCGGCCTGACAGCCGTTTGATGGGAAGGGTGACACACGCTCACACCTCCCTGCTCCACAGCTCGCATGGCCGGGCCCTGGGGAGGAGAGCGATAAGAAGCTCCATGAATGCGGCCGCTGCAGCGACACTAGGTAACTAACAGTCATTCCTCAGGGCTCGTATCCAAAGAAAACACAAGTCGTATCAGCCCGAGTGAAAGAGCCAGTCAACAAACAAGCCCTTAGCTGTGTTTTTGTAAATAAATCTTGAGGGTTTCTGTTTTCAGATTGCGACTGGCCGAGTGTTAAAGTGTGCTGTGGCGAGCAGAGCCGTGGCTTTATTGTTGCTGCCGCTGTCACACTGACACACTGACACAGTTCCACAGGCCTCGCTTTTAATGAGCTGCATTGGCAATGAGAGCATCACAATGGCTTTTTAAGAGCTCCAGCCTTTCTCAGACGAAATCAGCGCCTCATCAACATAGGCTGAGTTTCACTCGATATCTCAGTGTAAATGTAATTTAATTGCAAAATCTATTTCAAAAGCCCAGTTGCATTAGAGTTTGAAGTAAGCGGGGTCTGAGGGTTAATAGATTTGCAAGAAAATGTTTCATACATGCAAGAGTTTGCTAAATGCTAATCTCCAAATGATAAATCACGTTTGGTGCAGAAGCAAAGCGCCTTTTTAAAATTTTAGGCACACTTCGTTTTATATGCATCGATATGAGCGAGGCTATTTTTACAACACAGCACAGTGTTGGGAAACAGCAGCTAGCAGAAGTTCACAGCAGAAAGTAGATGCAATCTTTGCGAGGTTGGAATGGTGACCGTGTTTTCTCCCCCGCAGCACTGCAGTCAACCCAGCACCTCCTACACAACCCAGATCCTCTCACAGTCAGGCCTCCTTCCTCACAGCCTCAACACTAGCAGGCAGACTGGCACACTGGGGAGGGAGCCACCTGCCTTATTCAGCTCCTTCTTCTCTAGCAAGTTGCATTCAGAGATTGAGTTGTAAAAGCTTAAAAATGTGTTGCTCACTCATTAGAAGGCATTATAATTTTATCATGAAGCCTTAAAAATTCACAAGTTTGTCTCCAATCTCAAGGAATTTGCCTGCCAAGAGCTATTTTATTCACAGCGGATTAATATATTTACAAGTTTGCCTCATCAGTATACGTATTGTTTATAATTCCAGTTACCTTGTTTTCTTTTCTTTTTTTTTTTCACAAACGGACGTGGTGGTGGAGGCCTGGCTTGGGGCCTTGGTTTTGTTTTACCATGAAGTTAAGCCACATTTCCATCCAAAGACCCTCGAACTTCTAGCCTTAGGAGCTACTTTTCAAGAAACTAAAAGTTTCTTTCACCCAATTGTTGTCTGTATATCCACCACAGTCTGAAGGCCTGCGAGGATTAGGCAAATTAGTCCAAAAAATATGAAAAAGTGACGGCTGCACATGCTATTTTGCATGCAGATATACAACAATAATCATCATGGGTCTGTCTGTCGTATGCTTTCCTCTGTAACTCCATGTTCAGCTGCATTGAAAGGAGCAAGTTGAGGGTTTGAGGCAGCTGATCTGGATGCCTCCTGAAAGCCTCCCTCTCCAGGCACGTCCATTTGGCTGGAGACAGCAGACAGACCCAGAACATGCTTGAGTGATTTCTCTACATATCCTATCTGGATTGGGAGCACTTCAAAAAGAAAGAGCTCCAGGAAATGTCTGCAGAGAAAGATGTCTCGCCCCAGGACCCAGACGTGGCTAAGCAGTGAAAATGATTGGATGTACAAGCCTATTTGAATACGACTTGGACTTCGATGTTCGACATGCAGATAACTTACTCTCTTCACTCGCACTTTGCAAAAGCCGAAGTAACTGCAGAGAAACTTTCTAAATGTATCTGCAGACTCCCTCTCCGCCAATCTGACTGTCCTCTGGGGTGAATTGTGCCAAGTGGAGAGAGACAGATCGGGAAAGACGAGACTGGATAATGTCAGGGGAGCGCCGAGTGGCAGTCCATTAGTGTCATCGGCACGTCACAAACTCTCAGTGTCATTGGTCCATATCAGTTCCTCTCCGTCGCTTGTCAAATGCGAGGAGGGAGTGGCTGCTGCCATCACAACGACACGCTGAGAGCTTCCTGAAAAAAAACAGCAGACAGTGACGGAGCAGTGCCAAAAGACCACAGCGAAGTCCCAAAGCTGGCTCCAGCCGAACTGGCTCAGCAGCAAATGACGTTTTATTTAACCATAAACAAGGGCTGTGATTTATGCAAGTTGTACAAACTGTGTAAGGTTACGTAAAAGGTCTGATATTGACTCTGTTTTATAGCAACAGCAGTTAAACAAAGCAAATTTGATTTGAAAACAGTGTTTTCCTCGAAGGAGTGCCTGAGGGAGTAGCACAGAGGTAATCAATACAGGAATGTCTGTTTTTAGACACTGAGTGCATTTTAGACTGTTTGTGAATTAATCAATAGCAGAGGAGAGAGAGAGAGAGAGAGAGATGGGATGAGGATGGGTTCCTCCACCTTCCTCCACCTGAGGGCTGCTATTCATCAGGGAATTGACAGAAGGCTTAAAAAAAAAAAAAAAAAAAAGAACAGGGCACGGAGCAAGCAGATATCTCCCACTTGACTCTGCTTGTGTGTGTTTATGTGTGTCTGTATAGTTTGGAGGGGCGCTAATGCAAGTGTCTGTGTGTGTGTGTGTGTGTGTGTGTGTGTGTGAGTGAGAGAGTGAGTGTGTCTTTGCACGCCAAAAACATCATCCTATCATGCTGCTTGTTCAGCTCTCCGCTAGATTTCCCTGCTCTCTGGAGGAAGCTGTATTTCAGGAAACACAGAGTCTGGAAATATCTCAGTTGCTTGGGGAAAATCTACCACGCTTGTTCTTTGCACAGGAATGAATTTGGCCGTCACACAACTGAGGGATTTCCGTTTTCCTCTCCGTCTCTGTCTGACAAGTCTACACTGAAGCCCACACCTCAGTCATGGCCCCAGGTGGATGTAAGACTTATAGGTCTCCTCGTGCTGGAAAATGGCCACTCAAGGCCTGCAACAGTGCCAAAGTCCTCCGTCTCTTGTGTGAAAGATTATTAAATACAGGTGACACTTGATCAATAAAGCCAAAATATATTTGCACCAAAAAGAGGCTATTTCAGTGCCTAATATGATGCACAATGGTATCTAGGATAAAGATGAAATTTCTGCCAGCCTTATACAGCGTGAGTTATGCAGTGAATAAAAGCCACTTGAAGAGGACCGGCATTCAAGTTCAGCCTTTGTCTTTTGCAAACTAAACATAACTTCTTTGCAAAGTGAAAGCCGATCCATCTGTAGGATTGTCAGGTACCACATGAATTGTCTGCTGCATCAATGCTTGAGCTGACGGTGGGTGAGAGGAGAGGAGCTCTCTCATCTCTGAAATGAAGTGGCTGTGGCAGGTGTGACCAAAATTGCTAAAGCAGCATATTTATTAATGGGTGCTGTAAATGCTGGGTGAACAGGTGAGTTCATCCAAGGGCGAAACCTTCAGTCAGACTTTTAGACAAAACATACTCATACTGCAGCTCAAGGCTTTACTTTTGATATTTGGATATTGTGTCTAAATTGTTGTTATTACATGATTCATTGTTTCATAAAGCTTCTTATTTTATTTTAGCTATGTGATTGAATTGCTTGGCTTGTACTCAGGACAACAGCTAGCGATCTGGAGGTTGACCTCTGGCCGGGTTCTCCAAACTTTCTTTTCTTGTCTTAGACAAACTCTGAAATGATGTTGATGGTGATGTTTTGAGTAATAGTCTTTGTGATCAAAAAAGAATTAGCAACACATTACTGATTTAGGCATATCTTGTCTGTTTAATCTCTATAAATATAATGCAAGAAGACAAGTTGTGGTTTAATGGGGATAATGTGCTGGACTATTTCTTGATGTTACAAGGCAACAAGCAGAGACAGCAGGAAGTCACTTCGCCTGGTCAAGGCTTAGTTACAGCACATACAGAACTCCCATTGAGTTCGAACAGGCTAGCTTAATGCTAAGCTAGTCCTCTGATAGCATCATACTTAATGGACATATACTGTATGAAAGTGGACTCTAACCACTTATCTAACTTTCTGCAAGAGGGCAAATTAGAATATTTCCCATAATGTCAAACTATGCCTTTAACCAGCTTAAAATGTTCATGTTTAGTGACAAAGTAGAAACAAGTGTGACATTACAATGAAAGAAACTTCCCCTGTCCAGTCAGCAGTCTTTCCATGAAGCCACTACCTTAATCTTTCCCTATAGAAAAAACTCAGATGGGCGATTTTGTATCACTTTTTTCAATTTGTGCTGTTGCTTCAGGACATTAATTGCATCTTTCTGGGCATTGTGGGTATTTGCCTTCAAAGAATAAGCCAATGCAGCATGTGTGTGAGTCAGAGCAATTGACCTTATTTACAACAGACATTTTGATATGTTCAGCAAAGGTGTAATTAATAACATTAATAATGGCCGCGGTGTTCCAGTTCTGGGGCCCTGGTAGTGCTCATGCTGACTCTGTGGAATGATTTACTGGCACACCTGAATTAAACAGAGCCATCATTAGTTAATGTTATTAGTTACACCTGTGCTGTTCCTACAAGAACAACTGTGTGCTGACGGAGAAGTCCGATTGTCCCAGAAACACTTTTTCTTGAACCATTGGGGAGACTCTTTGTTGAGCATCACACCGTGCCCACACGGATGCGACTCCTGCACCCTCTGGGCTGTTAGCCTCCTGTGCTAAATGTTGGTGTTTGACAGAGAATTGAATGTGCGAGACAGAGAGCCGAGAGGAAACTAAAAGTGCCAGATGTGAGCAGGCTTTAACAGGTTGCCCTACTGCTGTTTGGGACCAATTAGCATTTGTCATGACCAGCTTCCACCCCACCATCGGTCTGTATGTTTTGAACACAGATTTCTTTTCACTTGCAATATGGTTCATATTTCATTAGCTCACTAATTGTCTCCATCTACAGCCCTCCTCCGCCTGTTTCCAAGTCATCGAATTGTTATCGGAAAATCACAGTGGAACAGACGCTTTGCTCCCAAGCAGTTGCGCTCATCTAATTATAAAACACTAGGTAAATGTTGAGCAGATGCCCTCCACTAATACCCCCACCCTCCCCCTATCTGCCTTCCAATTGAGAGAGCCATTTGGTCTCATTCTAGTGTTACAATTGGCTCCACATGGAGTGGTGATCCTTGCCAAGTGGCTGCCGTGGTATAAATGAACCTAATCGCTCGCCAACTCCACACACTGTCCAGCAGACAAGAACAAAAGAAGAACTTCCACTTCAGCTAAAGTGGTCCGCTACACCCTGCTGTGGTGCCCGACTTCTCAGCCTCCCTCAGCTTGCGGTGTCTAGTTTGGGAGTGTGACACTGCGTTACCTTCTAATGACTAATAACTTCCTGTGTCCTTGTGCCTTGCATTTAGCAAGGCCGTGTCACAATTAAGCATCTGTTAGTGAAAGAAAATATGGAAAATGGAAAGTAGGTGAAGACAAAATAGGCTTTTACCTCTTAATGTAGCAGCCTGTGACCTGGATGTTTAAGACCTTCACAAAGCAAAGCAAATGGCTGTGCTGTTTTGGAGTTTGCTCTGTAGAGCATGATGTGATCCTCGAATGTTCCATAATCTTGTATATTCATATTTTCCATGCATTGTTTCGACATGTGGTTCAACCTCAATTTCCCAAACGCTTAACAATCTTCATAGTTGAGGATCTGATTCCATCTCTGTTCTCTTCCCAAATGCTTATCACAGCTTGTCCTCATTTGTCCATATTCCAGTTTTCAGATGTGGTACCAATTTGCACATTAGCTTAAGTAGTTATGATTAACAGCATTGCTCCTATAACGCTGCCTAAATGTACCTGGAACTTGTACAGAGAGTCACCCTCCAAGTAGGGCCAGAATTTAGCTTTTTATTTAGTATTTTATTAGCTTTGTGTTGCTTTAAGTGGAAAAGTGGGATTTGTTTATTAGGCTTCAAGTTGGACATCATGCTGTCACTTTCTCTTCTCCTCCTCCAGTGTTCACATCTTTCTCCTGGCTTCATTACCCCTCATACCACACACTCTGTGCTGGGGAGGCAGAGCAGCTGTCATTTCTGTCTGGCAGGAACAGCTCTGCTCTCCTCTCCTCTCTGCCACAGCCACAAGTGACCTGTTCCTGTCTCCAAGCCAGGACAGATGACAGCCCTGCTCCAGCCTGTACGGTGCAGGTGTGGGCACCGGGTATAAGCTTCATTGGGATCCAAACCATGGCTGTGATTGCACTTTGTAGCTGATTAAAATTTAATATTGGGCTAGCAGTTGCAGGGATTAAGCTTTGTAAAACAATACTGACTTTGCGCATGGGTAGGATGAGTTTGAAGTACACATACACGCAGGAACAATCACATGCGCGTGCACACGGCGCATCCATTACACAGTCGGACTATAAATCTGCCTTGGAATTAACCAGTGAGTGGAGGCTGATTGCTGTAGCGGTCCCCTCACACTCTCAGGAATGAGAATAAATGAGCGGACGCTGGCATGAACAATCCTTTATTACACCCATTAGCCAGAGGAGCCCGAGCCTTATGAAACAGGGGACACCAAACACGCAGCCCAGTCGTCACATACATGGCCTACTTATGGTTCCCATGACAGTGTGAAGACCCCATCTACCCCCCATCATTGCCACCACCGCACATGCATACTATTACCACATTACCCACCCGCCCCCATCTCACATCCGTTTGCACATTGGGTGGATGCAGTGTAGGTGCCTGCATACTCCTTGCAATGTCAAAATATTTCTGAAATGCCAGCTAATAAGTGCAGCTCTGGAGTGCCTCCACCAGCTCAATATGTTCATCAACACATTCTTTTTTTTTCTGTTGGAGAAACTTCAAGCGATGACAGAATCATTAATCAGGAAGTTCGCAGTGTATTGCCTGTAAATCATTCCACTCATTCCTGGATGCACTCTTCAGACAACAACAGCACCAGGTGTTCTTAATCAAGATTGGTTTGTTTGCTTGTTTTTTGCATACATTAAAATTGCCAGGTGGACCATTTTTTTTTATTATTAATGTATTCTCCATCAAGAGCAAGGTAATGTTACAGCTCATTTACTGTGCAAAGCTTCAGGTCATATAAACATGTTTTGACAGGTGTTTCATTACGTTCAGAATAGACTGCCTGACACAGTTTTTTGCATTTTCTATTAGAGGTTACATTATTTCTGTTGTTAGTTGGCGATGTGGGGACTGTCACTTGGAAACAAGTTTTCTTAGTGTTTTAAAATATTGTTTGGGAATCAATATGCATTTCTTAATTACCAAATAAAAATATCAACTGGAGAGTACTGAAATTTTGGCCCAACCCCTAAATTCCACCAGGTGTGTAATGTCCTGTCACGTCTGACTGAGTTGATTGCTGCCATTCTAGACAGTGCGTGTAATTCAGTGCGAGAATACGCACCAAGTCTATTTTTGACGGACGATTCGTCAATCTGCACAGAGCAGATCAAGCCAGGCAGGAAGTCAGACACAGGAACAGTGTAGAGAATCTGGTAAATTTTCAAAATAAAACACCCGGTGCAGACTCCCAATTGTACGTCAACAATAATTGTATCTTTGTACTCTTAAGATTGAAAGTAATACTTGATAGTAACAGTCAAATTCTATGTAAGTTTAAATTTGATGAGATGAAACAAATCAGTTTCATTCACTGTAAAGAAACCAAAATCCATCAAAATGTACATCTGCAACTAGTGGATACCGACAGACCCCCCAAAACAAGTGCCTTGTCCTAATGCACTTGTACTTACCACTAGGAGGCTGATTTGAAGATTTTCCCTGTTAGCAACTCATTTTATGGTCAATCAGTTGTGACCCAAACATTGCAAAGGACTAATGAGGCCAATGTGAGCGATGAGGGTTTCATGTCCTGTGATCAAGTATACAGTAGCTCTTCTGAGCATCATTTCTGCCTCTAGTGTTCCAACTGTGTAATCAGGACACAGTGGGAAGCACCGAATTGCATCCAATTTCCTCTCACTTCCCTTTGTTTATTGACTCGGGGACCTGACAAGGAGTGAGACTCGAGTGGGTTGAGAGGAAACCACAGACATCGACTCTCCAAACCCTCTCGCTGGCACTTTGGCTGTACCACGAAGAACGCAACAGGGAGCCTTGAAGTAGATTGATTACACTTGTGATCACTCTTCTAAGATAATGTCCTTCCTTTTAATCACGCATTGTGCCGCTGCTCTTTACAAGGATAAGATTATCATCAGCAACTTCATCACTGTCTCATTGTAAATGCCATCCTAATTGGACAGCTCTGCTTTCCATTGGAAGTTTTGATCTTTTTTTTACTGCCGTGTCCTTCAGCTCTAATGGGATCACTTCTGGATATTTTTTGTTGTTTTGCTGTCCTCTGGTCTGTAGGCTGTCTTATCCTTGAGCCGAGAAGTTAAATGTGTCGCCTTCACTTTCTAAGAACTTCATTTCAGGATTTTTACTGCTGCATTGTTCGTTGCTAGGTGAACGTAATTGCTCTACAAAACTCCCTAGGACTTCTGAAACTGCTCATTGTAAAATCAAAGAGTTGGCAGTATTTGCAGTATGTTAGCTTGATCCCTGTGGTGTTGAGCTTTGCTGAGTGCTCTGAAGTCAATAACTTCTTGTTTACTCATTGGGCACCAGAGAGGCCTTATAATCCTGCGACTCCATAAACCTGACATTTCATCAAAAAATGCCAGCCATTTACCTGCCAGACATCCCCCAGCTTTCTCTGAAAAATTCTCGTTTGAATTAAGATTTGAAGATGAGTTTGGTGCAAAGAAAGCTTCAGTGAGAGTTCAGTCCTTGCAGCCTCGGGCTATCATCAGTAATCCTGTCCATTTGTTCTCTTTGACATTGGCAGCATTGACCAAACCTGCTCGCTTTTGGCCCACGAGGCACTCTTGATTTTATGGGTCCGCTCTCCTGTCAGGTCCTTTGTGGTGGTTGATGTTTGTGATGGGACACCAATGACTGTATTTGCCTCTGGGGAAACTGTTGAAAACAGCAGCCTCAGGCACAATCACACACATTATGTGCAAAAATTAATTGTTTTGTGCCGTGACATCTTTTTTAAGTAGACTAGAATTGGAAACACCTTGTGGTTGAGGTTTGTGCTCCTTTCTTCTTTCCTTTCCTTTCCTGGACACCTGACCTGGCTCCCAGTTAATAGCTAACAGGCAGATCAGTGGTCAGCCGCAGGGGTCCTGACTGACCTTTCAAACCCTTCCAGCTTGTTATTTGCACTGTCAAAGCTCCACGTGCTACCGTCTGACCTCCACTCATTCCCAAACCAGCGACCGTGCGACAGCCTTGCAGACAAAGAGCCAGTTGGAGAGTGGAGGCACGAAGAAGTCAGACGAGACGCCTTTGTTGTGATCATGAGTGTGTCTGGCATTATGTAAATAGTGCTTATCTAGTGTTAATTGCCTGTGCTCTAGGATGAGCATATTAAACGTGAAGGAAACAATTTACCGCTTTCAAAGTCTCCCTAGGCCACCGTGAATAAGACCGGTCCTGGCATTCGAAGGCATTGCTGGTGCCATCTGCTACTTGTTTCATCTCATCTGCACTCTAAAACTTCACGGGAAATGGCAGATTATAAAGGATAAATCTGGTTTATTACAACTTTGGTCTTCTTCTTCTACATTTTGCCATTATTTGTCTCTGTAATAAGAACATTACACTCACCAAGTTAATTGCTGGGATCTGCAAATTTGGAGATATTGCTAAAAACATAGACAAACATGAGAAAACCAAGGAGTGCTGTAAAATACAGAGCATTTTCCTGGTTTAACTTTAACCTGCTGTACCATACCTACCATAGTTGTAAGATTTCAGATTGATAATTGATGAAAACTGCTACCATGTTACCTAAGAATAACATGACAGAAGAATAGGATATTTTGGAAAATAGATATTTGCTCTCTTGCTAAGAGATGAGAAGATCAGTTCCTCTTTCATATCTGTGCGCTAATGATGAGAACAGGCAAAAACAGCTAGCCTGCGCTATCCCCAGATCTTAGAACACTGTAATCATTGCTGATAGAATTGATGGCCAAACCAACAAATAATACCAAAGCTGGAGTAAACCAGGTTGTTCCTTTAACGGTTACTTGACTCCTTTTTCTTCTGTAAGTAACAGATAGGGGCCACAGGCAAGTAGACAAAGTGAGGGAAGAGCCGTTGGTTTATTTTTGCATGTTTGTTTTGTATTGTGCCTTTTTAGCGTTGAAAATACACCCACCAGGCACCCTCATTTGTCGTGCCTCCTTTCTGCCTCACTCCCAGCACATTTGGACGCGTTCCATGACAGTACCCACTTGATTTTCTTCAGTCAGCATATGGATGGCACCATTACTCCTTACAACATCTTTTCACGCCAGCCAGGCTATTTTGCTGATCTGCACAGCACACAGCATCAACCAACTACCTCCCATCTCCCGCTCCTTTCCCACCCCCACCCCCCAAACCAATTACCAGTTATCACCAAGGAGGAGGCTGTTCATCCATTAGTTATTCATCCACCCAAGTGCCGCTTTTACTCTAATTCGATTTCCTCCCTCCATTTTACATTAAAACTCACTCCAAGATGGCAAGATCTTCAAAGTTAAGCACGGAGATTAACTGTGCATCTCTAAATCTCTTTAACAAATATACCCTGCATGTACCATTAACCTTGAACAAGCTGATTAACTTAGCACTCCATTTCCCTCACCAGTCCCAAATCATATTTAGAATCCGCTGCAGAATTTTCATAATCCAGCCAAAATAAGGTAGTACAATTATCAAGCATTCATCCGTAATCTGTTAATGATGAAGATGGAACGCCGTATTGATCTAATTTCATGGGAAAGTGATCATAAACAGAACTGGGAGGATATTGTGGATATTATGGATATTATTGCAGGGAGCGTCTGACAGACTGGGCCGAGTAGAATAGGAAATCTGATGAAATGTTTACCCAACAAGCCTTCATGTGCAGCATTGTGAGCACGGCTTTATGCTTGTCAGTGTGTGCCTTTCTGTCTGTCCTATCTGTGTGCACACTTGCGTGTTTTGGCCATGCTGGGGGAATTGATAGGCCCAAAGAAACTGTTGCAGGTTTCAGCAACAGCATTTAATGAATGCAGTTACTTGAAAGATGTGTGAAGAATGTTCTAAATTACTCATTGCATATTACTCTCTGAAAAAATAATCACATTATTGATAATGCATAATATAAACTTGTTACAGTAAGTACTAATTACAAAGGTAAACAACTCAAAAGTCTTCACATCCACATGTAACACATTCTGGATTTAACACGTTTAGGAACAAAAAATGACATTAACATTTAACAGGCTGTCACCAACATTTTGGATGTAACTACTGACCATCAACAGCTAGTTTGACGTCAATCTCAGTCAGTGCACACAGCAATCCAGATGCCCTGTCCTCACAGTGAAGCTGTTCATACAACCCAGATTCCAAAAAAGTTGGGACGCTGTGCATAATGTAAATAAAAACAAAATGCAGCCATTTACAAACAAACTGTGTTTATTTAACACTTAAACGAATTGTTCCTGAACCCATGGAGTAATCTCCTTTATCCAGTCATGTGTTCACAAAGTGGTGAACCTCGCTCCATCCTCACTTGTGAACGACTGAGCCCCTTTCATACCCAATCATGGCACTATCACCTGTTATCAATGAACCTGTTTACCTGTGGAATATTCCAAACTGGTGTTTTGGAGAATTTCACAAGTTTCCCAGTCTTTAGTCCTCCTGTCCCAACTTGTTTGAAACGTGTTGCTTGGATCAAATTTAGAATGAGCAGATATTTACATGTGGTTTTCAAATGAGTATGTGTCAACATTCTGTTTTAATTATGCTTTTAACAGCGTCCCAACTTTTTTGGAATCAGGGTTGTACATCATCCAACTCTGAACAAAGCAGCTAATTAACAACACAACATATGAATAAGACAACTGACAATAAGACCGCTGAACACACAGACTCCCCTAACCCTACTGACAGAGAAACTGATATCCAAGGCCAAGTGTAGAGGAGTAGGAGGAGGTGGTGGTGGTGGTATGAGATGAGCTCAGAGCTTTCTTCACCCACTCAGCAGCTCAACACTTTTGACATTGAGTGTTGGGAGAGTTCATGCAAAGACCTCGTTCGCTTTGTCCTTTTATAACAGTTGTCCTTGTGCTGGGCGATTACGGCACAAGATTGGATAATAAACGTATGTAAAAAGGCGGACCATGAATTTTAGAGCAGATTGAAAGAGCTGATGCAGTTTGAAAGAGTTGCGCAATAAAGGGAGTGCTCCACATGAGATTGGTGCTCAGCGAAGAAAATTGGCAGAATTCATCAAATGTTCTGCGGGCATAAAACCTCAGCAGCATCGTGTAAGGCCTTTAATGTGAAAAATAACCCAGGGGCCTTGTGGAGTGTGTTTTATGTGGTTGGAGGGGTTAAAGGAGGCCCGTACATTGGTTCATGTAGAGATGTTGAGGGGATCGTCAGATTTCCCGTGTGGCATGCTCTCTCTCTCTCTGTTTCATGTCACTGGAGCGTTTCTTGAGTCACTCAGACAGTAGCGCTGACTGTCTGAGAGTGATTTATGCAGTCATAAGGGCTGTTCTGTAGCGGACCTTGGCCCGTATTTTATTCTGACACTTATTATTGAAATGAGACATTTTGGTGTAAAGAGGAACCCAAGCCGTTTTCTCGCCGAAAGGACGAGGTAGCAGTCATGCTCACATCAAAACTCAGCCTTCCCGCATGTGGAATTACCTCAGGGAGTATTTAATTCCACTTCTCCACTGAATGTTCCCGTTCTCGCTTGTATATAGTTTTTTATTTATGAAAATGCAAATCGCGTTTCGTATGTTGAAAGAGGGAATTGCGACACACTGATGTTGTTGTTGGAGCTGCAGTGCAGCGGCTGCTGTTCAGGTGCTGGGAGCCTCAGAAGAGGCAGACTGCAGCAGTCAGTCAGAAGTAAGCAGCACTCATGTCTCAAATCCACTTCATTCATTGCATGGACAATGTTACATGAGTGGCAGTTGGAGCGTTTCTGAGGCTTGTGTAAACTAGCAGTACAAAAGATACTTTTGAATATATTATATGTGATCTTTGATAAAAAGTCAACATTGCAGGCCTTTGTACATAAACACTTGAGCAGAGAATTAACCTATGACTTCCAAGGAGAACAGCCAAGCCACACTTTTGTTCGGCCACAGATCTTTGTTGCACATCGTACCCTATTTGCTGTCATCTCTCGACTGTTGCCTTCCCCAGTCAGCCAAGATAAACCTGTTATCAATGTCCAAAGTGTGTCTTATAAAAACTCTACTATTTGGACTTCTTCTTTGTGACAGCTTCCAGGGAGCATTTTGGCATGAAACAGCCAATGCAGAGCAAAATTCTGTCACAGCTGCAGCTTAGTGAGGAACCTGTGGAAAGAAATAGTTTGGCATTTCGGAAATATGCTTATTTGCTTTCTGGCCAAGACCTAGATGAGAATATGGCAGCTGGTTGGCTTATCTTAGCATGAAGTCTGTAAACAGGGGTAAACAGCTATTCTGGCTCTGTCCAAAGGTAACGTTATATCTTGTTTCATCGGTAGAAAAACAGAAGTGTCTCTGTGTTGCTCTGTTGAAAAACACTGATGATTTTGAGAGAGAAAGTTTAAAAGTGGCGTTTACACTGTGGAAAAATACTACACCTCCTCCCATGTGCTGACTAAATTTGTCCAAGCGACAGTCTGTGAGAAGCTTTATCCACATGTCTTGTCCTGAACTGCATTTGTCCACATTTTAAGGTCTTAGAAAAGTGGTTTCTATCCTATCAGCGCTGCCCAGTCCCAGCAGCACCTCTTCTATCTCCGGAGTCCAACTCTAGTGGCTTCCTTTGCCTCCCTGTACTGTACCTGCACCTCCTCTAGCACCGTCACCACTCCTCAGTCTCTTTTATCTCAGGGCTCCACACAGCTGACTGGACCCCAACGCTGAGGGGTCATGTTGCCTTCTCCCTAAAGAGGAAGAGGTAGAACAGGTGTGTAATTGACGGCTGTAAGCGCTACACTCCCGAGGCTGGATGACCTACATGTTACACTTTCTCCATCTGCCTGCATACACTTAACACCCCACAGGCTGCCACTCAAACCAGCAGGTGACGGCACACAGGAGATACAGGCTATGTGTAACGGAGGCTCACTGTCTGCACAGATGTTAAGCACAACACGCAAGGTTACGCGCACTGGTTAAATATGAGCCTCTGATGTTCACTCCACTGCTGTTGAAAGCCTTGTTCACTTGTCAGTGTAGCTGAAGTAGAATGGATGACCTTGCTTCATTCAGCTGAGCGCATTTCTAGTTCAACCAGGATACGAGTGAAGGCGGACACTGTCTCCTTGTGCACAGCATAAACTCTATAAAATTGAAAACAAAAACATTTCATTAAGATTCAAAGTGCTACATGCAAGCCATAAAGCAATGTATGCAGTTAATTCAAAGGCATAAAAAAGCTAATGGACTATTAGAGCCTACTGCCTGGGGCTGCTTTTTTCTCCTTGCAGAAGAAGTACATCAATCACTTCTATCAGTAATCCCCTGCAAGCTGCCGGCAGTGTCTGCGCCTCCTGCCACAGAAACGGTCCCCCAGCAGAAGCAGCATCAGATGTGGCTGAAGTTGACATCTTAACAGATAAACTGGCCCCACTTTACTGCCACTGTCACTACATTCTGCCCTCGGTCTTTGCGGATATTGATGGGAGGCAGCAGTCGAAGAGACAAAAGCAGTGACGGAGGAGACGCCTGAGGAGTCGAGCTAAGCTGCTACGTGTTTGCGCTCTCTTGCTTGTCCTCATACCTGGAGGATAAATGATAAGATGGGACACAGATGAGGATTGTGCTTTGCTGCAGGCGACTGTAGGCTCATAGTTGTAAAAACGGTGACTTTTGGTGAAGTTTTCGTGTAAGTCTGTTTGTTTGCTCCTAACAGCTCAGAACAGCTTAAAGTGACGTTTGATATTTACTGAAGCGGAGACTTAATGCACCCAGCTGCATCACAAGTACACACTTTTCGAATGTCTTTGTCAATACGGGACTATGCCACAGAGAAAATGAAAGAAAAGAGGTTTCATCCTCTCGACACACACCACTAAGCTGGTTTACTGCGTTTGTTGTGGAAAGGCTGGTGGTCGTGTCAGGGGCTTTGAATAAAAACACATTTCTCTCCTGGCTACAGCTGCTGCACATCCATGTGCAAACAACCAGCAGATGTGTCTCGGTCCAGCTACTCCATCCCAGCGCCCATTTCCTTCCAACTTCACATTTACCTGATCATCTCTTGGCCCAATTGTACAGCGAATGATCTCTCATGAATAATCACCACTGTTTTGTTCCAGACCAATAAGATAATTCATGTTGACTCTGTGCATATGGAGCACTTACAGAGCTGCACTGGACTCTATAAACACCACAGCTGCTAAATAATTTGTTGCAAACAGATTTTGTTTACCAGCATGTGTTTATGAATGAATATGTAATTGAATACTGTGCATGCACACTTGAAGAGGGTAGCGGTTAGTGTAACTACATCAAAATATGTGTGATGAAAAAAATATGTGTGATGAAACTTTAAGAGGCTACAGCTTGTTCTGGGCATAGGCAGCGAAGGAGGAAGGAAACGGTGCTTCATTTTGACAGGATCAAGGCTGCCTGGGAATGAAGCCAATTGCAAAAAATTACTCACATTAAAATTCCACTGTACACTCACCTTCAGCAACTTTAGGCATGCTAGCTGATGATGCACTTTGCAGAGAGTAAAGCTGTCGTGAGATATCTCAAGGGCTGTGCGCAAGGCGGATCTTCAGTGTGAGAATATCTGGGAATATCTGAAGCTGCAGCCAGGCTTATAGAAACCCTTCCCATCTGTCAGATAGGATTGCAGATACTAACTGAAGCAGTGTGTTTAGCTGGATAGACATCAGCCAAGGGGACGCAATGAGGATGGCAAAGTCCCTTGTGCAGGAGTTAAGGCTACTTAATATTCCTGTGTTGATTGGGGATTAATTGTTCCATCTGGCTCTCATGAAAACCAGTGAAGAGAATAAAAAAACAAACCCTCCCGCCTCTCTTTCCTGACGTGTTTCCCTCTTGTTTCGTTATGGTTGTGGAGTATGGCTAGCAAGCGGTGAGGCTTGGAGGAGAAGGAGGAGCCTGGACCGGACAGGCTGTACCGGAGGGAGAGATGGGAAATTTGATCATTTTTCTCTGGGACTGTCATACGCTATAGGCTGCCTCATTTGTCTGCTCCTACTCCTTTGTTTCCACCAAGCTCCCTGTTCCAGGATTAGCCCGCGGAGTGAGAGACGAGCAGGAAAATAAAACAGAGAGAGAGTCAGAGGAACTATATAATTATTAGAGTGCTCGATGTTTCTTTAATACAGTACTTAACTCTAATGTACGTGGTGCACAATTTAATACCTGCTGACTGGCCAAAAAATGAGAATAAAAGCAGGTTTGGAGTGTGAGGGAAGGAGGCACGAGAGACGCTGCACGAGTGCGTTTTTATTTTTTCCTCCAAATTGCCCTGCAGTTGCACAGGAGTGGTGTTGACCCAGTTTATCTCCTGCTCAGGTGATTAATGCAGCATCGCTACAAACAAAGGTCACGTCAGGAGGCAGGGGAGCAGGCCATAGTACAACAAGAGCTCAGGGAGTTATATATGGCGCTGTTATGGCTGAGAAAATAAGTTGGTGGTTGCTTTGTAGGGCATCGCTCAGTCTCTAGAGACACGCATTGAGAAGTGGAAGAAGAAACACAACACACACAACCTCGCATGCACACAGGAATGAACCAGGAATGAGAGTAACACACTATTATTGTATTACATTATAAATATTCATTATATTTTCTGTTAGCAGGTAATGAGGTTAGCTATGTGGAAGTCCGTTAAATTGAACGAATAAATTAAAGGGGCTCTCCCCTGGTTTTACACAAGATCAGCTCAGTTAACAGTCCTATAATGTCTTTTGTGGCGTTTGTGGAGGGAGCTTCCTTAAGTTAGAAATATAACCTCTGATGATGTCTTCAGGGGTGTCTAAGAGGCTATCAAGTTGCATTATATCATGTGTAGGATCCAGGGTTTTGGAGCTTGGAAGCTACTCTTGGCCTCTGCTTCTTAAAGTTTGTCTTTATACAAGTGCAACATTAAATTGCTGGAGTGTCCCTTTAAGAGGAGGCTAAGTTAGGACAGCAGCTGTGTAACACACAAACCCTGATGACTTGTGTGTGTGTGTGTGTGTGTGGAGATGAATTATATTCGTCATGTTTTGGGGACATAAATCTTTTTATATCATCACATTGTGGGGACTCGCCTTCCACATGGGGCCAAAACACAAGTCTCCAACATGTGAATCATTGAAGGTTAGGATGAAGACTGCCGTTATGGTGACAGTAAATCCAGGAAATGAATGTATGTCTATGTAATATCCCCAAAACTGATGGAAATATTATTTTGTGTGTGTGACCCAATATGGGAACAGAGACCCATTCTGGGATATAATTGTCTTTGCTTTTTCATTCATTCACATAATGCAGCGGTTCAGGGTTCAGGATCAATCATGACATCCTCAGATGGGGACTTGTGGCTTTCCAGAAGATTTATGCTATCAGCCTCTATTGACATTTTGCTGCTGCTCAAAACATGCTGAGTCATTTCTCAGAATGTACTTTCTCAAAGTCAGATGTGTAAGAGATGTGAGATGTGTAACGGAACAAGAAAAAGTGCATTAGCGGTGGAATATGTGGGGGTTGAAAATATAAGATCTCTCTGTAGGAACTCCCTGGTGGCTTCTGCATCTTTAATATTCATTTAGAGGCAGCACATAGATGCAGCCGGAGTTGCTTGAAACTATCGACGGCTCTTGAATTTAGGTCATTTTGTTAGTCTGAACTAGGCTGTGTGTTTTTATTTCTACCACTGTGTTGCATTTTAAAGCGGGTTTGTGATTTGAGTTCTGAACCACTGATGCTTCTGAGGTTCCCAGCCTTCCTGTTTTTCCACAGCTGACACGTGTGAATACAAATGCGTTCTTCTACATTTATCATTTAAACTGATTTCACTTTGCCTTGCAAGAAATGCTCCATTCCAAAACCGTATTTAAATACAAGTGCAAGTGTAATTATGCTGTGTCTACCTTCTTTCTTTTCTGCGGTTATCTAAATTATAATCTCTGGTTTCGGCGTTTATACCACAGCACATTCTCCGAGGTATTCGACAGCCATGGCTTCTCTTCCAGAGGAATTACTGATGTTAAATGAAGCAATGATTTTCTTTCTATGTGCCAGCTGTAGTGCAAATGGTTTTCAATCTACCAGAAAATCCAGTTCATTTTGTGAAGATGAGGTTGAAGATGGACTGGGTGAACAGGGGCCATTTGGGCTTTGATCTAACAGTCTGATACCATTGCATCAAACCGTGTTTTGGTGTATATTTTTTCCAGTGTATTCATAAAGATTTCTTTTTGATCATGTCGAGAAGACATTCACGAGTAGAAAAAAAAGTACATTTCTATCCGAATGCATTCACTCTTTATACAGTATGCTGCATGTCCAGAGGCTTTGGAGGTGGTGATCTGGTGCTTATGTTTCCCAGTAAACCTTGAAAGCGGGTTAACTTGTGTACAATTTATGTTACGGTTTTAACCATTTCCTGCATCGATATGCACTTAAATGTGGTGGCATGGCTCTGCTCATGTGATGCTCTTGAGACAGACTGTTCATGCCTTCACAAACCATCAACATACTAAAATGCTAGTAAAGGAGGAGGCTGGGTCGATGCAGAGCTCAGCGTTGTTGTACACAGACTTCTCTGAATCAGACCTGTGTCTTTGTGATATTATACGTCCCATCCCTCTTGCTTTCTATCTAATGTCACTTAGCAACAGCTCTGGTTCTTCTGCATGGACAGATTTAGCTGAACCAGTTTTCATATCGCAGACAAACATTATCAAGGGTCAATTTTCTCTGTCCTCCTCAGGTGAATGGGAAGGAGTTGTCCAAGTCCAGCCATGAGGAGACTGTGGAAGCCTTTCGCACTGCCAAGGACCCCGTTGTGGTGCAGGTCATCAGGCGGACCCCCAGTGGCCGCCCCCATGGCCCCCCTCAGGAAATCCATGTGGTGGACGTGTGCACTCAGACCGATATCACCTTTGAACACATCATGGCGCTGGCAAAGCTCCGACCTTCGACCCCTCCCGTGCCTGACGTCTGTCCCTTCCTGCTCTCTGACAGGTACGTACAACAGGAAATGTAGGGACTTATTTTACATCTCTGTCAATCCTAAATGTGAATTGGGATTATAGTTTGAAGGTCAGGGATTTGATAAATCGGATTTTTTATTTGACATGATAAAACTCCAAAGGATTTCTGTGCAGTGCCTTGAAGAGTTTGTTGTGTCCTTGTTTTGACTTTGGCTGGGACTGATGGTAATTAAGAAGTAAAAAGTAGTGAGAAATGTTATTGAGCTATGAAGCAGAAATATCAGTGTTCACAGGATTAGCATTACAAGTATGCAAGCCGCCTGTAAAATATAAATGAATTGTCTAACCAGCTGCTCAGTCTATTCTGACAAATATAGATTTGTTTGATGAATGAGCTCCTCTGTGTCCTTCACGTCTTCTACTTACCAATAGGACAAACCTAATTTAAAAAAAAGAAGAAGAAATAAAGGACAGAGCTAAGTGGTCCTAATTAACCATTAATACAGAATGTATGTGCGAAGTGTGCTCGGCATTTCAATGTTTAATTTAGTATAAAGCGTTAACTTAAACGTATCACCAGGGAGACTGAGTTTGAAAACACTGAGAGCGAATATCATCAACAATTCAACCACCGACATTTAATCATGTATGACTGCCTCAAGTGATTTAGCATACATGAGAATCTGGATCCGTCATGGAAATTGATACTCCTACATCACTTGAACGCAGCACAGACAGAGTCACAGGGGGGATACTTGTGATTGTCACTTACAGGTGAATCAATATGCAGTTTGCTGTTGTTTCCCTGGTCAGGACACAGCTAACAGACCTCTACCAAAAGACATATTACAATCAGTAGAAGTCTCATCACATCTCAGCTGGATGCTGGATAGTACAATACCTCAAAGACATGTTGTCATTGTCTGTGTGAGAGTAAAGCATGAAACCAGAGAGTTGAGAGTTTAAAGTATCAACAAGAGGTTTTCTGGAAAGCAACAAAAGAAACAGGGTTCATTATTTCCTCTTCTGGCATTTTCGTTTATATTCTGTTCATCTCAAAGGAGAAGTAAACTGTGAACAAGGCATGTTTAGCATAAAGGAGTATCTGGGTTTCACCTCTTGGGAATGAAACAATGAGACAGTAGCAATGCAGGAGCTTCACGGCACAGAACCGGGAAGTCAGGATGGAGCTGGTGAACCGTGAGTGCGTTTGTCACGCTGTATAATTAATTCCCAGCAATCATAAACATCTCTGAATAACCGTTGCTGAGACATTCAGGGATGGAATTTCAGTTGGCTGCTCCATCCTTTATCTCTCATTATTAAAAATATCATTAAGCCTCTGTTATCGTCAGTGTTACATACTAGTCATAAAGTGCTGTAAATGACCTGATCAGAATCATCGCCACATGTATACATCTCACACATTACCGTAGAATTCCCCACAGGGCCTTCATGCCATAATTGGAGCTGCTTGGTGTATCCGTTTTGACTCATGGAAGGTTTACAAGGTGATTAAAGCAAATGGGCTAATAAAAAAACTAGGCAACACAGTGCAACGTGTGCTCGAGGGCTACTTACAGCCCGAGGCCGACTCCAAGTGTAATCAATGTGTCCCATAAAACTCGCATTTTCTTCTCTTCATCTGAGCTCAGGTGCGAAATTCAATATAAAACAGATTTTATAGGTGCAACAAATGTTTGTCACTCTTGGTTTTGAGGCTGGATTGTAAACTTGTAATTGTATTCTTTGCACCCGCTGCCAGTGCTGGTATATGGGTAATATTGAGGCATCAAAGTATAAAGCATTCTGACATTTACCAGTCTGGTTTTGTGACTGGGAGATTGTTTGGAGACAGTTTTACAGCGCTGGGTAATCTGAGAGTCAGACGGCCCCCGAACACGTCACTCAACATGTTCAGCAGTGTCTTTTTTGAAGTTTTTGTCCAGCGTGAATTATATCGTGTAGCACTGAAGCTGCTCATCTTGTTGGGCCCTCACAATGCGGTTTTGTTCAGTGACTGAGGGAAGCATAATAGAATTACACTGTACAATGTGGGGGGTTTTGTCTGTCAAGAGCAGGAAGCAAATTATGTGGATATGCTGTTATTAACAAGGGGCTGTACTTTTATCACACACACACTCCAGAGCTAGTGAAAGCCCTTGACAAATCCTTTATTCTTCAGATTCTAGCAAAGACAAAGGCAAGGAAATCCTGTCACTTAGAGGTATTGAACACATATGAAAGAAAATGAGGAAAAAGATCTTGCTCACGCCCAACTCCTCCACCTCTTTCTGTTCCTCTGCCTCCCTCCCCGTCTGTCTGTCTTTCCCTCTCTTTCTTCCTCTGTGTGTCTCCCCTGACAGCTGTCATTCTCTTCATACAATGGACCAGGATTACTATGAAGGGACAGACTACCTCTCCCCTGTTCCAGCTGATGGAGAGAGGACAGAGGAGTTTGAGTATGAGGTAGGAATCACACTTGACATCACTGTTTACAAGAGAGAGATTCATTGGCACGGCTAATATTATCAGCTAGTTTTAGCTGATCGCTGACATGCGCTGGTGCACGTGTCGGCAGAAAAGAAACAAAAAATTGTGGCACAGAAATGCCAAAGAAAGAAAGTGAAATAGTGTCGACATTGCATGGTTTGTACGCCAGAGGACACTGAGGATTTCACGTTAGCTTAGTGCACAAAGTAGTCACACCCCTGAAGGAGTAATTAAATATTATGGGAAATACGCTTATTGGCTTTCTTGCTGAGACTTACACTGATACCTCTGTAATGCCGGTCTGGTAGCTGTAGCTGTTAGCCTAGAATACCACCTAGCCACCAACCGGCACTAACTAACAAACAGACGTGTAAAAACAGCATTTTGTGGTTTCATGGGGAGTCGCATGCTGTAAGTGGCCGCTGCAGTGACTTCCTGGAGTGCTTTGACATTGTCATGAGGATGCTTGAAAACCATATCTTATCATTTTTTACACTTCAGTTTGTGTATGTATTAAACCAATGAGATAGGTATTCATATGGATATTGGCCTCAACAGTCAAGCATCAGCAGGGCTTTACCACTTGACAAACATTGAAATTTTAGCACCCATATGTACAAACACACATCTGACCCATCCAACACATGGACACACATCCCCTCAACACCCCATATTTAATTGTGCTTAGCAATTGGTGGATGGACGCGAACACTAATTGACTCCTCAGGCAGATTCCAGAGGCACAGTTGTGACATATGATGAGCGACGCTGCAGACAGCTTGAGAAATCCCTTCCATCCATCGGCAGTGATGCCACGTCTCCATGTTCTTGCCTTTTTTTTTCTTGCAAGGCAAAGCGAGAAAGTTGGAGATCTCCAAACTGTGCCAGTGTTACCTGAGATTTACTAATTGTTTTCACAACTCAGGGGGAAAAAGCTACCAAGCTGGTTGACTCTGAGCTCGATTAAACCTGATTTTAGCGAGGTGCGTGTGTGTGTGTCAGGTGTTAGTAAGCAGAAGAAGAAACAAAGAAACACATTTCTTCTGTGTCTTTAGTGAAGTGTAAGTAACAGGAGCAGCTGGACAGGTGATGTTTTTAAGGCTGCTGAACTCTGACATGTACAGATATACATACAGATGCACTGATTCAACTGTGACGGGAGGAGATAAACAGACTGCCTCCGCTTTGGTCCAATATTCTTTATTTCCGAGTCATTGAGGTGTGAGCACATTGCAGCGGGGCTTCGACTGGTCTGATGTATGATGATTGCTCACCCCTCCCTCTTCTTATTTGTTTCATTTACATTTGTTCTGAATGCTTCCACCCACTGAGCTTGAGCCGTTTCTTCTTCACATCCCAAAGAGATATGTGCACCCATTTGGATCGCAGAGGCCCGAGTGTCAAATCGGAACAAATACAATATATTAAAGCCTCTCTTTATGCCTCATTGCTATTAACAAATCCTATTATACTGTGTATGCTCTGTAGGCTGCACCTTTTTTTTTTTTTATTTCACGCTCGAGGAGTTAGATTCCACGCTAATGCAGCCCCACTTACTGTATGTCAACTGAAAACGCTGTGAGGGGGATGTAGACGAAAGCTGAAAAGCCACTTTCAGATTCGACCTGATCCCTCACTCCCCGCTGAAGGAGAGGAAAGAAAATGAAAGACATTTCTTTAAATTACCTTTGTTAGATGAAAAAGCTCAGCGGGGGAGAGCAGTTTGCTGTCACATCACAGGGAAACCGTCTGAATCTAATTCACCTTTCTAATACACCAGGACATTGATGTTTCTGTTAGGGTAATCAACATGCAGGAGTCCTGGAGGATAGTGGTTCATAAGGTGGAGAGATGCCACAGAAGTACACACACATAGTATATTGTATATTTCAAAGCTGTTTGGACAGAATTCCCATTTTCCTGTACTCAGCACTTAATAAGTGGCCACAGGATGCACAGCATACTGAGTATTGCTTTGTCAGGACAGACATCAAAAGACTGACACCTGAACTGTTACTACTTTTATGACCTCCACCTTTACATGCCCTTAAAGCCGCCCTAATCAATATTTATGATCCAGATGACTATGTGTAATGTAAAAGGAGTTATTTGTAGTGGTTCTGCCCGCTCCTCAGCTCTACGGGACGTTTTAGCGTCTTTTCTGCTCATTGTTTTGGTTTTACGGACTGCAGCTTATCAAGGATTCAGACCAAAAACAGCCCTGCCCTAAAACCAAATTAGTTGTAAGGAATGTGGGCTTGCTGAATGATGTTGCATTGCATTGTGGCAAAAGTTGAGTTGTGTTTTTGTTTTTTTTGCTGTAGTACGATCTGTTGGCACCTGCTTAAGCAGACTGCTCGCCACTGCAGGCAGCTACCTGTCGAGCACCAAAGAGCAGACAAGGTTAGCAGCTAGCTGATGAACAGTGGAGCTTTTTGCAGCTACAGCCAGATATTTTACTGATACTGAAGAAAGAAAGAAAATAGAATGCAGCTAGGTTACTGATGGCTTCCTGTAGCAAAACTATTTCTTAAACATCATGTATATGACAGGTTTCTGTAGTTGGAAAAAAAGATTAGAGAAATTAAGTAAATGCAGCGAGATTTCTGCAGGAGAAACCTGTTTGATTTTTGTCATGTATACATGTAACATGAATAACTGCACATGTTCATGAAAGACTACAGATAGGGAGAGCACTGCTGTCCTACCCATGATGTAGGATGAAAGGAAGTGCCACATTTGCATCCAAAGTAAATAAATCCAAGTCAGTCTGCCTAAATGAAAAAGACCCTAAAATAAATAGCTTTCATATATATAGGTGCAACGTTAAACTAAATGTGAAAGACAGACAGTCTTAATTTAAGGCTTTTACTGCAGAATCTTACACACTTAAAATAAGTAGTAAAGTAGTAGTAAATAGTGGGTAGAGAAAAATCTGATTACTGACTGGTTTCACCAAGTTATTAGTATTTTAACTCATTCTTCGATTTTCCACTATATCCTGATTTTTCTTGTATCCCACCATAATGCACTCCACTTCCCTCGAAGTTTATCTACGACCCTGAGTCCAAAAAAGTTGGCACGCTGTGTAAAACATATATAAAAACAGAATGTAATCATTTGCGAACAAACTGCGTTTAGTGACAATGATTTTCCAAAGTGTTCCTGAGCTCATGCAGTAATATTTTTTACCCAATCATGTGTTCATAAAGTGGTGAACCTCGCTCCATCCTTGCTTGTGAACGACTGAGCCTTTCCAGGATGCCCCTTTCACACCCAATCATGATACACGTGATACACAGTGTCTCAACTTTTTTGTTCATTCTGCGGCAGGGGCGAAGGAGAATTTCTCTGCCTCCTTATGGTTAAAACTGAACAAATCCTGGACTCAGTGTGAGAGCCTAAAACATCTCTGTCCTCTCTGATGGTTGGCTTGTTTGGAATAATGAAACACACAGGCTATTCCTTATAGCTAGAATTTCACACTGACACATCATACGTTTCCTCGAATCCCTTGATGTGCATGTGGCCACAACACCATGTTAGTAACCCTTCCTTTGATTAGTTTCGGTAAGTTCTGAAGAAGTGAAGTGCTCCAAGCTCAGAGATAGTCTTCCTTCTCTTCTTGCCAGTGGTAGCCATCCATGCATTTGTGACTGCTTTTTTAATTACTGGTAATCAAAGGCGCGATTATTATGACAGCATCCAATGCGCTTTGATGGTGGGCGGCAATCTTCCCCCTAATCACGCCATCGCAGTCATTAATTTACTGTCAGCCCTCTTCCCTGTGCCACGCGGCAATCTCCCGCCTGAGAGGCAGAGAGCTCGCCTGGAAAATGGAGAACAAGTAAAATCAAAAGGGAGCAGGCTAGACTGAGATTGGTGAATGCATGTTTGATGGATCAGGAGACAACCTCCTTTTACTGAGGCATCTGAGTGTGAGTGGGTGTTTTTTCTACATAATATTATCTTAAAACAAGAAAACCAAAGAACGTCTGGTGAGGAAAACAAAGGGTCACATATGTGGGCTGCACATAGTTCAACACGGTCGTCTGATGTTTCATCCAACATGCAGTAATTGTAGCAATCTATTTTCTCTGATCATTTAGCCACAGGTCTCCTGCACTACATCTAGCCATTAATTAGTCAGAGGTAACTTTAGGCTTGTTTCGCAGAGCCAGATAGGGATGATGTAGTACCTGCTCACACCTATGCTTTGCCTCAGTCTCAGCAATTAATTTGTGTGGTATATTTTTAGACAGCGTCTCTGAGACATTGCTCGCCATTTCAATATTTCCCACAGATATCTCACAACTTCTCATGTGTTAGCATGCAAGGTGTGTGCTGTCTTTGTGGCTCCCATTACCTCCATGACTGCTTCGTTGCATCAGGCGATGTACTGCTTTAATAATGTCTCTACCAACAATAACAGTGGTAACTCATTAGTAACATTTTTAATATAGCTAATGACTGATTCTTGCAGCACGCTTTGTTCAGGTTGTCAGAGGCAAAGCTTCTTGCCTCTCACGTTGTGTCCTTGCAT
The DNA here is from genome assembly GCF_051107435.1 of Chaetodon auriga. Lineage (NCBI taxonomy): Eukaryota > Metazoa > Chordata > Actinopteri > Chaetodontiformes > Chaetodontidae > Chaetodon > Chaetodon auriga. Next base: position 8,319,408 of record NC_135079.1, on the reverse strand, counting down.
ATCAGCCGGGATTTGAGGTTGTCGTCGCTTTTGAGACAGTCAATTAAAGATCTGAGCTCCCCATCAGGTGGAGGGTGTCGGGAAAGATAAAACGACAAAGCTCAGACAATGTCGTTTTTCTCCAGCTCTTTTTCTCTGTGTCTGTGAAAATGTGTGTGCTCTGCTGAATTGTGTGTGTAAGCGTAGGAATTGTACAGGGATGCAGGAATTACTTTTTTAGTGCGTGTTGCCCCGCAGCAACAGCAGCAGCAGCAGCAGATCCCTGGTCCAAAAACACCTCAGTGATCTGCCAATGTGTGAGAAAAGCAGAGGTAGAGAAGTGTTGAAAGAAAAGGGTGACAGGAGAGAAGGAGAAAATGGGAATTGAGTCTAAAGATGTGTTTGTTTGTGTGTGAGGAAGTGGGGGGCCATAAACAGCTTAGGAGGGGTAGCCAGAGGCACCAGGTGGCAGCTTTCTGGCAGCGGTATTGGCCTTTTCCCCTCATCTCATCCCACCACGGTCAGACTTCGACCCCCTCGTCCCCTTCCCAAAGCCCAGCCACATCTGACACGTGTAACCAGCCAACCCACACTTGTCACAGAGGAAATGAATCTCTCTTTCTGTGCGAGACCCCTCTGAGCCCCACCAGAGCCATTGCCGTTGCCTCATTTCTCTCTGCCCCCTCCGTCCTCCTCTCCACTCAACCACCTCACTCCTGCTGCTGAGAGTTGGTGTGTTTCTGCTCTAATGAAGACTTTGGGAGGAGAGGCCATTTCACACTCGATTCCCTCCAACACCCTTGATGTGTTTCAGCATTTGGAGATGGGGCACGGGCTCGTGCTGTTTGGTGTTTGGCTGGGCCTGTGTTGTGGGAAATGGAGTGCAAAGTAGGTTATGTACATAAACTGTCTGCGAGCCCGGGAGAAATTGGAAGTTGTGTTTTTTAGATATGAGATGAAGGGGGACTGTGTCACTCACTCAAGTGCTAGTGGTTAATCAAATTTGTGTGTGTGCATTTATGAACTTAAATGAAGAATTCCTGTTGACGCCAGGGTAATCTGCTGTGTTCCAAGAGGCTTGGGGGAAATATGACGACCACTGATTTGTAAGTCAATAGTTTGTTGATCTCTCCCTGAGGGAAGATGGGGAATACTTTGGTGCTGCAGTAAATATGTATATCTGGTAGCACTAGCATAATTCTAGTTTATTTATAGTCTAATATTCTATAACTTGGCAACAGCTTGAAAGAAAAACACTTGAGGTCCTTTGACATTTATCAAAGCCCCACCGATCAAACTCTGCGAGCTGAGAATGTCTTTCATGATCAAACACTCTGAGACTCAAAAACCTCAGACGAGAGTCGGCAATCCAGACTCAGAGCGTCTCAAAAACAAGCAGGATTTTTGAGCTCAAACTTGAAGAACATTGTTACTTGATCCTCAGTTGAGCAGAAACTTTGTGTTTGTGTATCCGTTGTTATGCATCAAGATTTTAGTTTTATGGCAAGTGGACAGAATTTATTTGGAGTCTTAGTTTGCTTCTTTATTAAAGGTTACAGAGGTCCTCAATGTTGGCAAAACGATATCTCAATGAGGTTCATTTCGTAGTAGAGTGAGTGCAGTTGTTATGGAATGGTAGTAAATTTCAACACTTCTAGGATTTCTCTTCCATGTTGGCTTAAAGTGCTCAGAAAAATCTAATTTGACCATCTACAATTCCATGACAATGGCACACTCCACCTCTAGAGGAAGACTGTGTGATATAATCAAACACTCCAAAGTAGCTAAATGGACCCTGTGGTGAAACTGTTTCCAAGGTCAAAAATGAACTTTCAATGTCTTGTTTTTACATGTATTGTATTTTCCCCCTCATCTATTTAGGAAGTGGAACTGTGTCGACTCAGCAGCCAAGAGAAGTTGGGCCTAACTCTCTGCTACAGAACAGATGAAGAGGAGGATGTTGCCATCTATGTCAGTGAGGTGAGGAGGTTACTTGCCCTTCAAGATGATCCACCTTGAGTTCAAAGAGATAATTTCCTTCATATAACACCATGAGTGGTGCATCTTCTAACTTAGTTTGCCGTGAGAAACTTTTCATTTTAAGAACTCGCTAACCACAGAATTGCATCTCTTTGATCTTTCCCCACTCTGCTTTGCTCCTGGAGATACTGCAAAAAAACACATGCAACATAAATATATCCTCCTCCTGCAAGCCTTTTTTTTTCCTCACCACCACATTTAGGACAGCTAGCTGTTTAAAAAATGAAAACATTAATACACTTAGGACATAAGGTATTTCCATATTGTACCGATCTTTCACTTCAGTTCTTTGACATGAACACTGTTGTCAAAGTGACAGTATGAGAGTTTTTCGGTAAAATGTCTAAACAAATGAAAGAGAGAGATTTCCAAGACTAAATCAATTGTGATATTTATTATTCATTTCCCAATTTATGATTTACTTTAGTGTTCATGTGAGCATAGCAGGTTTCTCTATTGGGTATAGTAATTTTAAAATTGAACTCTTTTATCAAATACAAATGACGCTATTGAACAGTTTGGCAACGTTCTGACTGCCTGATGATACTGTCAGCTGTAAACATGAAATGACTGCCAAGACTGGGGGAAAAAAAAAATGCTCTCAGATCTTGTCAGAGTTCTTCACGCAGTCCTTTCAGTACAGCTGACATAGAACAAGCAAGCTGTGAGATACATGTTAGCATTTTTCTCCCACTTGTTGGAAACCTATACTGTTCTCCATTCTGCTCAACTTTCCCTCCGATTCGTTTGAAGTTGACTCGGACCCTGCAAGGTGTTCGCTTTGAGAGCAGAGTGGAATATAAATCAATGTGGTCTGTGGCTCCTGGCAGCATCTTTAAGTGTTCACTCTGCAAAAAAGTAGAGCTAAGAGGTGTGTGCTGCATTTCGATGAGGCGGCTGAATGTCACTGTATACACGATGTGTTAGAAGAGGTGTTACGTGTTCTGATCTTGCATAAATAGTGAGAACACATCAACATGCAGTTCAGAACAATGCAAGGTCATTTTAAAACAAGCTAGAATTCCCAACTTTGTAGTGCTTGATGAATGGCCTCATTGCTTTTAAGCTATTTATGTGTGTTTCCATTGTGTCTTATGGTACGATGGTTAAATTATTCAGAAGAGAGCAGAAAAAGGACAGTACTTTGGTCCACCTGCCCATTTTCTACACCTGTTTAATTCTTCTCAGGTGCACAGGGGGCTGGAGTCTGTCCAAGCATGGATAGGGCAAAAAGGCAGAGTCCATCCTGGACAGGTTGCCAGTCTATTGCAGGACCAACAACCACTCCCATTCACACTAAAGAGCAATTTAGAGTTTACAGCCCACCTTCCACCTCGTTGTTTGTTTCCTCCGGGTCCATTTTCGTTCCACGTTCAAACAAAGTGAGAAAGGCACACAGAAAGAACCAAAGCTGACAGTCAAACTCAAGGCCTTCTTGTTCTTTGGCAAAACTGTAATGAGCAAACATTCCTATATTTTCCTATATTTCAGTTTTCTGTTGCAGATTATTTAGGCTTTGGGTGCTCTCCCCATAACTTCAGAGAGATTACCTTCAGTTTGCTCCGTTCCCTCCAGTCCTACCCCCAATTCCTGTCTTGTGACCTCTCTCCCAGTTTAATGAGTGTTCCTCTGTGTAGGAGTGGACTATCATGAAGATGGAGTGCCACAGCACCTCACCATCTCCAGAGATCCCACCTGAAAGGGAAGAGTGAAACGAATGGCCCCAGACACCGATTGATTGGCTGATGAAATAGTGTCCTGCCTCCTTGTTCACTGGCATTAGTTATAGGAGGAGCAGGTGCATCATGTGTTGATGTTGAGTTACAGCCTGTGAATGCTATATGCAGAGGCTTGTGCTATATAAACCTGCCAGAATATAACAACTGAGCCGGGTACAATTCAGGACTTAAATGATAAAGGTGATAACTCAGTTTGTTGTGGCTTTTGCTCAGGGCTAAAACTATCCCTGCAGCTGCAGGAAAGCCATTTTATATCTAAGGTCTTCCCATTGTAGCCCACCTACTGTGTGTGCTCACATTGTTAATAATAGTCTAGACATGTCTAGCTGGGAGATGTCTACATAATGAGTTAAAACATTTTCAGGCACTTCGCAATTCTCTTGAAAGAAGACTGAAAGTGTTTCAGAGGCATTATTTTCCTCCCTCTACCTTCACAGATCAGTCCAAACAGCATCGCTGCCAGAGATGGACGCATCCGAGAGGGGGATCGCATTTTACAGGTACAGGAGGACACTCTCTTACCGCCCCTCTACACAAACTCTCATTAGAGTCAACGTAAAAACACGCTTTTATTTTGTCACACAACCACTGTCTCCCAGCACGAGAGCCCATTCATTTTTAATGGCTGCACATTAAAGGGGGAACTCGCCCCCGCTGTGACTGTTAGAGGGGGAGAAATGCCCCCCTGGCTGTTTTAGTTACCGACTCAGCACCAACAGGGGTTTTTAAGAGTTCTGGTTCAGGATGACGCTGTGCTGCAGCTCACTGCCTCCTACAGGATAGCTGAGAGGCCATGACTGTTATTATCCCCAAGCTTCATTTTCAGGCCAGAGATTCAGAGGAATTCTGGTCCTGACAATGAGAGGCAGTTGTTAGGGCTGAGGGCTGGATAGTGTTACCTCAGTGGATTAGGTGGGTAATTACTGTTTTTGTGTAGGTGAGAGCTTCCAATTTTAATGTTAAAGCTGCATTAATGAATTTATTTTGGCCACTTGGGGGCAGCGAAACAAGATGAAAACAACATCTGACGCATCACCTTATTGAATTGTTATGGCAAACAATTGCCTTTTTACACATTCAGCAGACAGAGCAACATTAGCATTGATTTTGAGCTGCTTTTTAATCTTCTTAAGAATACAAGTCCAATACTTCACTTTCCTTTTAGCTATGTTTGGGTCTCCACCAATTCCTGGGGGAAATATGCCTGTATGTCTGTATGCATGCGACCCTCCAAGCACCAAACTGCAGTGGCCTTATCGGGATTATTTCTCGGTAAATGTTTCCCTTCTGCTGCTGAAAATGTGATATGTGAGAGAGAAGGTTGCATTGCAGGCCCAGCAACAACAAACTAAAACAGGCTCAAAAGCTCATTAGAGATGGGGAGGAACAGCAGAGGTAGGTGATAATTCAGTGTGGGTTGTGGCACCTTTTAGATTATACATAGTCGTTGTTCATATGAAAAATACTCATTTGTGCAGCATTAAGGTTAAATGTAGTGCACAGGGAAATTTTGATGCCACAAATGGGTAATGTGAACTGTTTTAACACTGACAGGGAATGGGTCTATGAACTAAGAAGCAAACCACAGTATTCTATGCAGAAAATGTCTGTTAACAGGTACAGTTGTGCATTTTGAGAGAGGAATAAAGTCAACGAAGAAGTAGTCTGCGCAAGCGATTATTAGATGCGGGAGGCAGATGCATAAGCACTGTTGGTCTAATTGCCCGGTGTCTACCATGTGTTGTGTGACTGATTTAAGCCAGGAGTGTGTGTGTGTGTGTGTGTGTGTTTGTGAGGCAGACCAGTACTCTGGCACTATTATCCACTAGTGACAGGGCCATTACTCTGCCTGCAAAAAGATGGACGCCCCCTGTCAGTGGCCAGTTAATTGTACGGCTAGATGTATGTAGGCTGCCGGATACTTTGGTGAACACAACAGCTCCGTCGGCAGTTACTGTCCCATTCATAATCACTGCTAGGTCCTGCTTCATATTAGGGAGCAGCACAGAGTGTTTACAATTTCCACCAGAAACAAAGGCATTACTGTGCAGTGCCACTTTTATTGTGGCACTTTGTTTTTCGTAAGGGCTTTTATATTGAGAAAATGAAGCTGTCTTCAGTGTATGAATGTGTGTATGTATGTAATTGTGTTCAAATATTTGCATTTGTGTGTCCAATACATGTTTGCTTGCTTATGTCTGATTTAATAGTAAGCATGGTACATGGTATTTGTATTTCATCTTCAGATTAATGGCCAAGACGTACAAGATCGAGAGGAAGCTATGGCAGCGCTCTCCAATGATGAATGTAGGAACATTGTGCTGCTGGTTGCCAGACCGGAGATGCAGGTTAGAAATGACCACACACTGTCACTGACATACTGCATGTTTTAGTCACTGAATGAAAACACTGACTGTGAGCCTAACATGGATAAAGGAAGCACGCTACTCATAAATTGCATCCTTGAAGGTTTGTCATTTACAGTGTATTTGCTCAGAGTAAACCTTAGCTGTCTGGGGTAGCCAACCCTCCCCCCTCACCGATGCCACAACCACTCCTTGTAGAAGCCACCACTGAGACACCTCATCATGTTTTATTTTTATGTAGCGCCACTGTAATTGACTTCCAACGGTAAGCCATAAAAGCTAATGGCATGCTAATGTGGAGTGAGTTCAGGCCCAAGGCCGACGGCAAATAAGTGAAAGGACTCTGCCGCAGTGCAGATGAGCCAGGAGCAATACTAGAGTCTTTATAATTAATTGTGTCTCTCTGTAGTAAATCTGACGTCTTCAGATATGGATCCCATTTGGTTTACATCGGCCAGACAAACAGATGATGGATGGTGTAGAGCAAATAGGTCAAAGGTGGCAGTCTTATGTCCATTAAACTGCTTTGGCTTGATTTTAAGATTACGATGCATGTTTTAAAGATGAGTGGTGGTGCTGGTGTTTTGTTGGTTAAGAAACAGGGAACTGCATATCTGTCAAACACCACATCACATTGATGCTTGCAGTTATTTCAAAACCATGCTGGGAGTTCTTTCTGAAAATCCTATTTGGGCACCCATTTGGAACACCCAACTATTTGTTTGGAGACACAGTGTCGCCACAAGCTTTAGGCCTTGACAAATAACACTCACCCCTTTCTTTCTCTCTCTCTTTCCATACGCTTCCCTTCTTCATTCACCCTTAGCTGGAGGAGGCCTGGCTGGATGATGAGCACAGCGAGTTCCTGGAGCAGCTGAAGATGGAAATGTTGGAGGAGCAGCAGAGAGAGGAGATGGAACTGGCTGCCTTACAGGAGGAGCAGGAGTATGAACAGGTCAGACAGCAGCAAAACATATGCTTTGCATAACTGGATTAGCAAGTCAATGACAAAGCCTTGTTTACTGGATTTAAGAAACTCTGGAAAGCCTGTTTCTTTTTCTTGCTCTGTTCAATAAGACTAACGCCCCTAAAAACTAGTGAGCTCCAAAGGAATAGATTTAAAGGTACAATGTTTAAGATATGGACAGAAATTTTGTTTAAAATGTAAAAAAAAACCCTCAAACATTAAACATTAACAGTTCTGACGCTCTGTCAAAGACATCTATGTCTTGAGTTGCAGAGATATCCACTGAAGTTGCCAGCTAGCTGTGGACTATGTCCATTGTTTTATGCAGTCTATGGTTCTTACACATTGTACCTTTAGGTTAACATTCCTGCTGTCTGGGAGACCGCAGTACCCACTGAGTTATGAACATCACACCATAAGACTGACCAATAATTGCTTTGACAGTATTAGGACACAATTCACAGTCAATATTAACCAGATCTAAACAGTGGCAGCGATTGATTCAAGCTCTTCATTTACTTGGCAAAACAGTGAAAACAAGCTTTGAAATATGAATATAAAATAATGATTATGAATATTTATGGAAGGGGACTGTTGCACCATTTAAATTCCAAACATTAGTAATCATAATTTAAAATTCTGTTTTGTTGGGAAGATAGCATGCTACAAAAAAAACCTTATAAATGGAACTTCAAAGACATGGCAGAGAGGAAACAATCCCTGAAGTAACAGAGCTGTAGAACAGAGTTATGCACAACAGCACATGTAATCCTTCAGGAGAATGCAGAATAGGGTTGCACTTCTTGAACTCTTAAATACTGTAGTTCTGTTGACTTTTTGTTGTTTTCTGTCCTCATTTCATAAAAAGGAAGCTAAAACAGAAAACTGTAGCAGAAAACACCAGAGTACCTTTCAAAGTTCATCAGAAATAACATGTTTCATTAATTACAACATATTTGAGAGTATTCATGCAAGTAAGTTGATAATATGCTTAAAAACAGGTTTACACACATCCTTCTCTGGTTCATTAAAAGAGAAGTTTATCACGATGTCTTATCTTATTCATTTCAGAGAGCAGAAGATGACAAGCCCACCTGCTCCACACTCCCTCATCATAAAGATAGCGTACTCAGTATAAGAGACAGAATGGAGAGCTCGGAGCATAATGTCCTGGCACACATCCAGAGACGTCTGTCACAGTGCCTGAGAGACAATCGGGACACACACCGTACCACCGGCTCTACGCGGCTGGAGGACAAAGAGGATGAGGACGATGATGAGACGGAGGGTGATCGTTTCCAGCAGCTCTTGGAGCTTAAGTGTCAGATACGTAACAGCGGTGAGTACGACCTGTTCTACAGCCACCGCAGCACCATTGAGTGCAGCATGGGGGAGCAGGGTGGCGTACAGCATGAGCTACGCATGCTCAACGAGGAGCTACGCAGCATCGAGCTGGAATGTCAGAACATCATGCAGGCCCACAACCTGCGTAAGGGCCAGCAGTCTCCCTCCACGGGCCACTCTGCACCCTCAACTAAAAACCAAAGCCCCCATCGGAGTGATCCCGCAAAGGGTAAGCTGGCCGACATTAACGAGAGGCTGGAGAAATCGGACAAGGACAGCTCCAGTGCCTATAACACAGCGGAGAGTTCACGGAGCACTCCTCTTGCAATGGACCGCTCCCCAGAGCACTCACTCCAGAGGATGGTTAGTCTCACCAACCAGAGGAACCTCTGCAGCGGCCTCGCCACTGGCCCTTCTCTTAGCCCAATCCCAGCCTGCCGTGCTCCAGTGCCAGGCAAAAGCAGTAGCCCTGACCACAGCAAACCCTCTGAGTCAAACCAGACAACTCAAGCTGAGGAGGACAGCAGCCGGAAATTCAAGCCACGTGCTTCCCAGATTCCTTACTTTTCTCCATCCCATAGCTCCCAGCAGAGGCAGGTCAACATCCCAGCTCATGCCCGCCACTACCAGAGCTACATGCAGCTGATCCAGCAGCGCTCAGCTGTAGAGTATGCTCAGAGCCAGCTCAGCCTCCTCAGTGTCTGCAAAGAGCCTCAGAGGCCCATTAATGAGCCCAAGATGGAGTGGAAGGTCAAGATCCGCAGTGACGGCACGCGCTACATCACCAAGAGGCCCGTGAGAGACAAGATCCTGAGGGAGCGAGCTCTAAAGATTAAAGAAGAGCGTAGTGGGGGAATGACTACGGATGATGATGCAATGAGTGAAATGAAGATGGGGAGGTACTGGAGTAAAGAGGAAAGAAAGCAGCACCTGGTCAGAGCAAAAGAACAGAGGAAAAGACGAGAGTTCATGCAGCGCAGTCGGCTGGAAAGCTTGCGGGAGAACCCTCAGAGCAGCAGCGAGGGTCGCAAGGAAGTCAGCATTATAGAGCTCAGCCACAAGAAGATGATGAAGAAACGCAACAAGAAGATCCTGGACAACTGGATGACCATCCAGGAGCTGATGACTCATGGTACTAAGGCCCCTGAGGGGGCCAAAGTGCACAACGCCTTCCTATCAGTCACTACTGTATAAAAAAAAAATCAAACACACACACATTCTACCCCATGCGGTATAATATACTTGCCTCGTTCAATGTGGCGCTTTTTTTGAGGACAATAGGAATATTTTTCACAGTTTGTAACCCAAAAAAAGCATTTTGTAAAGAATTTATCAGTGGTGTCATGCCGTTTTCTTCATATTTTTCAGTATTGCTTTTCACATCACTCTGCGGGAAAAACATTTTTTCTATGAAATTATGACTATATAATTATTTTATTACTTCACTCTAAACATGTTTATCTTTTCAATTCTATTTTCATATTTATGTTGTAACCATATAACTCAAAATAGTTGTATGAGCATCTCAAGAAAGTTGAGTATTTTCTTTTGTGTATTATGTATAGTTGCCAGTTGCAACACACAATGAATCAGTGGGTTTTCTGCCTTTCACAAACTTTTTTTTACTGCTCCCTTAATAAACAGATCTATTTATCTTTTAAAGATGAAATCATTAACTCTCAGCGTTGTCAAGATGTAGGTCAAATTATATTTCAGACTACTGGTGCATAGACTTGGACCACCAGTCCAATTAATCATAAGGTCTAATAGTCATATAAAATGATAGCTTACATGAAAAAAAAAAAAAAAAAACAAAGTAAATGAGGCACAAATTTGAGCTTTAAAGGGACATAAATAACACACATTCCAGTCACACTACTGTAGAATTTGTTCCCTATAAAAGATTGAGTATAACTTTGACTTGAATTTGTAAGAAATGCAATCAAAAGGAAAAAATCCCCTTCAAACTCAAGTGTTTCACCTCAAATGTCATATCTGTTTTTGGAGGAAAGATCTTTGAGGTTTTAGATTGCTGAACATTGTAAACTGCGAAGATGAACAAAAGTTTCTGGTCAACAAATACATGTTTCCAATGTCATCAGCAGTTTTATAAAAGCATCTTTTGAAAGTTTGATACCTCATCTTACAGTAAAACTCTTCATATGTTCTTTCTGTAATTTGTGAACTTGAGCCACTTTTCTAACAAAGCTGCAAACAAGAAGCTGCTATACTGACAGCTCAATGGAGGAACACCTTTGAGGACACACGGATTATGTACGTACTATATATTGTACTTCTAAAATGGAGATTTTTGGTTTAAAGGAACACAAACGTCCAAGATGTTCTGACACATTGCCAGTGCTGCTGCTTGTTTGTTTGCTGTGCAGCTTTGGATAAAAGATTTTGTATTCAGTTTTATTTTTGCTTACTATTTTGAGTTTTTTTCTACATATTCAGCAACAGATGGACCTGCTCATAGCTTTTACATACCAGTATTTTTACATCATTTTTACTCTCCACATACACCTTTACTCAGCATAGCCTTAACAGCAAAAACTGAATCAATGATGCATTTGTGTGGCAGACTGATTTAATACACAAACTGTTTCTGGATACCTCTGTGCAACGGGGAGGTATCTTTCAGCCTTATTCATGCATTGTATAATTTGAGTTTTTAAGTAACTAGACAGATTCATAGATATTGTATAGTCATTACAGAATTCTGTTTGAGGTCACATTGAACTTGTGTTGGGATGATTGCCACTGAGCAGGACTCAGAACACAGCATATTAGATCACTGAAAAACTAAACTGGTGAAATGAATGGGTTGCCATTTATCAACAGGCTTTAAAGTTCAGTTACATGTACAGAAAACTCATTCCAAATGCCTCCTTTTTAACTGAAATATTGTAAATTTGAAATTTTAAACCGATCCCTGTATTTGTTTGGAGTCAATGTCAATGGTCTAATTTTGAGTAATGAGTAGTTGGCACATTTGTAGCCAGGTAAAATGTGTGATAATGGTGATCTTTGCAAAAGAAATGATAATAAATTATTGTTTTTTGGTAAAACATCACACCGTTTCATGTTTTAATCAGACATTTGCAGAGCGACCAAAATCTGCTGATAGTTAGTATTTGCAAGGATCCAGTGCACTACATTTGTAATTCAAGTGGTTTTTCTTAGTTGCTTTACAAACAGTGTGAAAGTGAGCAACAATCTGTGCTGTCCCTCTAGTCTTCAGTGATGATGCTGAGGGAAAATGCACAAAGAAGAAAGGTGGAGAGCAACAAAAAGCCACTCTGAGGGGAAAGACCAGTCTAGTCAGGCAAACAGAATTACTTGTGCACTGAACACACCTCATACCTCCTCAAGTCTCACTTTTTTTCTCCCCTCTTTGGATATGTTAAGTGATTAAACAGAAGGAGATTTCAATTAAAATCAGCCTCCACTTGGACGGCTTTGTGTTCATTAAAATGTACCAACCACTTAATCATCGCTATGGCCTTGTCATATGCAGGGAAGAGCTTCTGGGATACTCTGGTCTCTGTATTATCTCAAGTTGTCAGTGTGCTATAGCTGAAATTGGAGTGTCACGGATACACTATTGCCTGAAGACTGTTCTGTACTTCTGTGTTTCCATTTAACTGAACACACACATTTTAAACTGGTGAAATGTAAGGAACCAAGTCTTCCTGACGTTATTATACATGCTTTCTTTTGAGTAGAAATTGTTCTTGGTTACCCATAGGCATTATGTCTCTGTTTTGTTGCCAAGCACTTGTGTTTGGTTTTCCTTTGTTAGTCTTAATATTGTCATATTTCCAGACACTTAATGAGTGCAAACTGGCCTGTGAAGAACTCCATCCAAACTCCTTACAAGACCAAAAAGACCCATTGCTCAGGCTGTGTTGCACTATGAAAACACTTCCTTCTGGCAGACTAATTTACATACAATACTGATTTACAATGCCAAAGTGTCACAGCTAGTGTGATTTTGAAGTTGTAGTTGGTCTGCCTTCAATTTCTATTTTAGTCTGGCACGTGAAAGCATCTCCATTTATACATGGACAAAACGCCAACATCCAAATTGGTATTGAAAAGAGGACTCTTGCCATACCCTGAGCCCATTTGCTCTCCCCTCATTTGTTAATACTCTCAGTCTGTATGAACAGTGACCATTAAAATGCCAATGAAAAGCCAGAGATGAAGAAGCGGCGTGAGTTGTACCAAGCAAAGCCAGCACTAGCCCGAGTGCTTGCTGGCTAATTAAGTTCATCCCTGAGCCCCTGAAAGACCCAGTCAGGTGTAATTAAAATCGAGCCTGTGACAGCCATGGCATTTGTCAGAGCTACCCAGCAGTTCAAATACCAGTACTGACAGAAATGTCAAACAGATAGCAGTGTCTCAGCTCCTCTTCAGCGCTTCACTCACACACAAACACACATACTTACACGCAAACACACAGCCATTGCCTCTGTTATGAATGTTTACCGATAACCTTTAGGATTCCCTGAACAGCAAAAACTACAAATTCTCTATCATTATCCATCCAGGGAGGCCCATATTTTTTGACATACAGATCCACTTGACACGTGATGGTGCCATCTACTTCACAGCGCCTCCACTCACTCTGCTAATCTCAGAGGCTTGTAAGAAACTGATAATTGCCTTGGACTGTGCGTCTCTCGATGTCACTTCGGAAATTTATGGCAGCTTTGATCTTTGATATCATAACTGCTGTAGGAACCGTGTATGTGTTTAAGTGGAATATATTTCTGAGCAATAGGGGGTGTGTGGTAAAGGCAGAAGCTGGCCACATGAAATTTAAGCTCATGCCAGTAATCCCAGGGCAGTAGTGGCTAAAGTCCAGGACACTGCATCTGTTATAGCTGAGCCAGCTGTTCTGAATCTATTTACCTTAATCAAACAGAAGACAACAGTAAGCCTGCTGACAGAGGATCATGGTGCATGGAATCACTTCAAGCTGCAGTAGGCAACTTGTATAAAAGTATTTTTTTGTCAGATTTGCTAAAACTGTTCCTTTGCCCAGACAGCAGTACAAGAAACATGTAATCTGTAAAAAAAAAAAAAACGGCTCCATTGGTCTCACCTACTGCTCCTACTGCAATTTGCAAGAATCCACCGCGCCCGACCCAAAACAACCAATCAGAGCCAAAGGAGCGTCTGAGGGAGTGTCTGACATCTGTCAATCACTACTCACACCTGCTGCACCGCCCCCCTCCCTCCGCTCATGCTGCTGGCTGCTGCTCAGTCAAACAGCTCTGTGAGCGCCGTCAGGAGGGGAGTGAAAGCTATATGTGATTCTGCACCTTCAGTCATGAAGTCTTAAACAAAGTCACGCACTTCTGAGGGTTTGTTGCTGCCTCTCTCTCCGTGTGTGACACCAATCATTTGGCTTAGGTGCTGTGAAAAAACACAGGAAAACATGATATTCTGCATTTTACAGTTGATTCTGTATTTATCATTACATTCTGCAATTCTGTTCTTGTTTTCTGCCCCACAGAAATCACAGGGCCCTATATTGACACCAGGTATTTGTCAGAAATGTTGCTAACCTTAGCATGCTACTATGTTCAAACTAACAGTGCAAACATGCTGATGTTCAGCAGGAAGGTTTTTAGTTTTTCATAAACCAAAGTACTGGTTGAATTCAAATTTGATGATGGTGGCAGATGAAAAGTCAGGGCATCACCAAAGTTCATCAGAGGGAACATAACTGTACCAAATTTCATGACAAGCTAACAAACCAGACCAGAAGGACATCACCAGTCACTCAGCTTCATCCCCAAGGGAATATATGCAAAGTCCATATAAAATTTCATGGCCTTCTATCCTGCAGTGGAGATACTTCAGCCTGGACCAGCCAACAAACTGAAATTGCCATCCATACAGCCACGCCGCCAGCATGGCTAAAAAGGACAATGTTAAAAAGCCAGACTGCTGGTGTGTTTGTCCTGAGAGAGACCTTTTAATTAAAACATTAAACACAGCGGGCCTAAAAGGCTCAGTGGGGATCTTTTGCACAGATATTCTTTCTTTGCATATACTACAAACTCTGGAGATTGACTGCAGGCTGCAGAAAAGTGGAAAGCAGTGGTGTGTGTTGATCACCTCAGACTACAGTAAGTTGCCTCTTATTGCAGTACTTGAAAACATTCACTAATGCCTACAGTAGTTGGTAGCGCAGAAAAACTCCCATGCTAATGAAATGAACAAGTTTGTTTCACATTCAGTTCGCTCATTTCCAGCATCACACCATGCAGAAAACCAGGTTTATAGCCAAGTGCTGACAGCCAACTGTGACTAGAATATGAAAGTTACACAAGTTACTAGTTTTAAGGATTAGCTGAAAGTCTTATCTTCTGTTGTCTCACTATTTGCTTCATCACAGCTCTGTGTATTCAAACTCTCTGCTGGATGCGTTTGTGTGTCATTATTGGCAGAGATCTTTTATTGCTTCTGTGAACCATTTGGACTTGTTCTTTTCTTTCACACCCCCTGTTTTATGTGTCATTTGTTGTTTCATTTTCACCCCAACCGAATGCATTACGGGACCTATTAGGCAAAAACCTGTTAATATTTCAGAGCATAATTAGAGCTCTAATTACAATTCATTATTCATAAAATGGGTGAACCAAACTGCAGTACATACTGCAAAGGTCTCGACTATGTACTATTGGGATTGCAAATAGAATATGTATTATACTCCCTAAAACATATTGTAATACTCTTAGCCCTAAACAGAGATATACTAGTATATTATTCATGCACACATATTGCAGATTTTAAGAGCTGGTTAATACCCACTGGTGGAAACATAATCTCTCTGAAACATTCAGCTCGCACTTTTACTAAAATTATACAACAGGGTTACTGCTGTGTTTTCAAGACAGCCAAACAGAAAATGAGCATAGGGTAAAGCTACTTCAACTTCACTGACTCATGTTGATCAATGCTAGCCCTCCGATCTTCCCAGAATTTATATTTTGACTGTCACTGCCCATCCAGCCCTACATACAAAACACCTATCGCAGTATCTCGCCCTGGTGTTTTCACTAACCTCCAGGGGGGAAATGACTGACATGTGTGGTCAACCATGCAAACTCTACACTGTATACAAATGTAACACTTTCCCTTTTGTACATTCATCGTCTCGATGAATTCCATTAACATTCCTGTAACTTTGCTTCTCTTATTCATGAGCTGTGGGTCAGAGTCCGTATCCAATGGAAATTACTAATATGATTCTGAGTCTGTGATTGCCTCGCTGAGCTTGAGAATTAATAAATAATGTCTGACAGTCAGTGCATACTAGGCTGTGTTTCACATTTATTACACAATGTAAACATTGACCCCCTCCCCCATCCCATGTTATTTCAGTGTCAGCATAGTTGCTAAGAGGTCTCTTTCATTAGTCATGGTGAGCTCAGTTACTCCAGCTGGCTGCTAGTGCACTTCCTTCCATAGCTTGTAGAGGGTGAACTCGCCTCTGCCATTGATACAGGCTGATACAGTTCAGCGTCAAGCGGCAGGAGATTTTGCTTGTTCAGTTGCATTCTGGATGGCGGGACACCTGCACTCAGACTAATGAGAATCTTGCCAGGAGGCCTTGCTGGTCAGAGCTCAGCTCTTCACTGCTCCTAGGCTTTGCCAAGGGCAAGTCAAGCTGGCAGTGATCCACAGTGCATCTGCAGAGAGCGAGCCAGTGACTAATGACCTTACTATAAACGTAGACAAGATCATTGACATGTTGCAAATAAGTCAACTTAACTTTACATTGACTATTGTTGTATACTGACAGCTCCCCAAATGGCAGTGAAAGAAAACCAGTGCCCAAATAACGTGGATCAGTAAATTGCACACAGCACACTGATGTTTACCAATCCAACTGGTTTATGCGTCATTCTTTTAATTAGGGTTAATTTCACTGGAAGGAATATACAGAATAGCATATACAGGAAGTGGTATGCTCACCTCTGCTGCACCCCACTGTGAGAAAAGAAATCATACGCAGTGCACCCTGATTTTAATGTTTTTGTGATTAAGAATACATTTTGTCTTTAGGAAAGGCTAAAATTGTCCAATATTACCTGCTTCCTTTACAAATTAGTAATGTGGAAATGGTAATGGCCCATCTCGTGTTTTGTTTGGTGACTGACTGGGAAAATGGCAAACATCAAAGCTGAACAGTGCCTTTTGTCAATTAACCACTTAAATCAATTCTGTGACTCAAAACATGAACTATTTTAGTCTTTAATGCATGCACCCTTCTCCTCCATTATGTGCATTTACTATTCTATCATTTTAAATCCTTTGAAGTATCATTAATGACTGCACAAGAAAAGGCTGGTGTCCATCCCTGCAGATGATAATCTGCATAACCTTTGAAGTAAGTTGAACAAGGTGTGCTGCTGTCCAAAGGAGGTTGGTGAACAACAGCAGGACAAGGGAATGCAAAAGGGAGGCTGATGCAGTTGACTGCACAGCAGAGCCTTTCTCACAGTGACTGACCTTGAGGCTGGAGTGCCCATTATACTTTATTACAGTAGGCTACAGAAGTCTGTGCAGGCTTAATGATTCATGGCTACTGATTTCATAGTGCTTTGCAGACCATTTGACAGTGCCGAGTTTTATAATGAAAAAAGACTATGACATAGGAGTGGCTATAGCCACTCAGGATAACTGCTTTTGTTTTAGATGGCCTTTGGTGTCAAAAAGTAAAGTTAGATGTGACTTCAGTTAGTCAATTGAGTAACATCACCTCTGTAAAATGGTGTGCACGCATGCACGCACACACACACACACACAGGGTCCTAATCCAATATTACAGCATGCGATAACTACACACCTGCCCTCTCTTGGCCCTGTCCTTACCTTCTTCTCTCCATTAATGTGAAAAAGTTGCTACTATTAAGATATCCCCGGTGCATTCAAGAGAAGGTCACATTTTGAGTGAATGTGGAACTACATGCATCCCAGACAGGCTCCTGCTAAAATACTGCTATTAGTTTTAATATCACCCCTTGAAGTCTCATTAATAGCACAGATTCAAAAAGTGGAGCAAGAGAATACTCACTGGGAGCAACATACACCACAAAATGTATTGATGCTCCCAGTGGCAAACAGGGTATACATCACTGTCATCACCATCCTCTATTTTTGAATATCCTGTCTGCAGAGCACACTGCTTATGAAAGATTTGTCTCCAGTGGTTTGCACTATTTGCATGGGGCAGCTACAGTATGCATGGACTCCCGAGATGAGTTAGACCTTGCTGACAAATCTGTTTATCTGTTAAACTCGGTTAAGCAGAGACAAGCCATACATCTGTGTGAGATCATTACATGATCTTGCAGTGAATCAGTTCCAAGTTTTTTTGTGTGTGAGCAATACGCTTTTGGGGAGGCATATGGGGGATATCTTGTGTTTCTGGATGCAATATGTAAGTCTAACTTTGCATCTTGGTTGTTTTTTTTTAATTCTGCTGCAGCGGTTCCGTTTCTGCTCACAGAATAATTATCCAGGATACCCTCGAGCTCAAAACTCCTCAGGTGTGCCCTCTGCTCTTTAGGCACCTGGGGATATGAGCACAGAGAGAACAAAGACATCTCATAAAGTATGTAAAGTTATGAGCATCACTGCTATGCTGCAGTGCAGTCAATTAAAATTGCTTCTGGAGGGCAGTATTACTGATGTTTTAAGAAGATTGGTGTACACAGCCATTACAGAGCACGCATTTTCATTATCTTAAGTGCATGTGATTTTGTTTAGGCCAGCATTTTTAGGAAATAGGAAGCATCTATTATGGGCAAATCTGCCCATATGAGCATCTGAAAACATAAGTCAGGCTCTGATCTGGAATCTCTGGTGAGGAAATTAGACTATTAGTCACAGTTACAGACCAAACTACCATAAGAATGCAGCCACAGAGGACAGTTTTTGTCCTTGCATTATGTACAGGCCTGATATTTAGAGCCAATGACGTGACATCTCCATTATTCAGTCAGGCATTGCTTTCAGTATGCTGCTTTCAATTAATTTAATTTTGCCCTAACCAAGGTACATTGCATATCCATGTGCTTTTTGTGCAGGTGGTACATGACGTTAGGAGGAATTTGATTTGAATGTTGAGAAGTGGCCGTGTTATTATGAACATGGAGAATTACAGTGATTCAGAGTTGGACGCTAACCTCCGTAGAATCATAGAGCACTACTTGCTGCCTTCAACACCTTCATGATCCCTGTTACTGGAGCAGGCAGTACCTCCACATCCATCCCAGGGAGGATGCCAACACCTGAGGACACAGGACATACCATGCTATTGCTAGCTGGCTGACTAATGAACTTGAGCTTTGTACTGCAAAGAATTTCTGGGTAGAAGTCAGGATATTGGTTGAAACTGGTTGCTTCTAGCTTATGTAAGCGCGTCATATTGTGTTTTACAGGAAGAAAACATGGATTTTGATAGAAGAATAAATAGCTTTTTTGTATATATATTGTTAAATAGGTACACAATATGAACAGGATGTGATTAAAAAGGGTTAGAAAAGACTTTTCATTTCATCTCAACTTTAACATATGGTGATACTGAGAGTGCATGCTGATCCAAGACAGTTTTCTTGTTAAAAGTGATTATACACAACGATGTGTCCCAGTATAGAGAGTGATGATGAAGCAGAGATGTCTGTGTACAATGCAGAGTTGTCTATTCTTTAAAGAATCAGTATAGTCAAGATTAATTGAACAGTCTGCCAGCTTGGTCCACAGTAAAACAAGGCTGGCTAACATCTGTAACTACGTTAGCAAGCTATGTTATTTAGCTAATGTTAGTCCTGTTCTTATCAGGCTATTTTCTCTAATGTATTTACTCAAAATAAAAAGGCATTTAACTAAAAGTACTGATAAAGTGTGGAAGACAGGTGAACAGAAGCAGGAGCAGGCATCCAGGCCAAAACACAAAACAAAGAACATTTAAAGGGTGTAGCACAATATGGCACTATGTGAAGTGCTTAAAATGCCACATGTAATAGACAAATTTTGTGTTAAAACTCCCTCCATACAAGCTTGAGTGCTGCCTCTTAAATGTGCTTTTCCTGTTTATGGACTAAATATGGCGTTACCCACGTACGTTATTAGGCACACCCTTGCCTCTATACCAGTTAAAGAACACGACTGGCCTGAAACCACATGATCATTTTTGCTTCATAGCCATTTTATGTAAATGTTATTCTTATGTTTTATTATTACCATGATTGACTTCTGCAGATCGTAGTGTCACTAACCTCCACCCACAAAGACTGATTGGTTCAGTTGTCTCTTCTACCAGGGAAACAGGCTTTAACAAGAGAAACACCAGACCAATTTCAACCACTTGACAAAATCTGACATGTGGGCAGGGATTCATTATGAAAGCATAACTGATTACTGAGAAAATTGAGCCTTCAATGTGCTACGGATTGTACATTCTGTTAGATAGACATTTCTGTTGAAGTTTTCCTTGATTGTATACTGCCAGCACTTGCTTTTAAAAGATTTATAAATAGAACTGGAAATGTCAAACCACATGACAGTACATCAATTCAACATCTGTTATTGTCACCTTTCGAACACCATGTAAAGAACCAGGACCAGACTATCAGCACCATCAGGCTTGTTTTTAATGCAGCATCTTGCCTGTCACATCTGAAATCTCAAAAACAACAACAATTTATCTTATAAATCAGTCACCAGCCAGCATTATTGGAACATTTCCTTTGTTGAAGACCTCATTGTCAGATTTTAGGAATGGCCCAACATGATGGTTCTATACTGTCAAGAGGTCAAACACTTTGATAAGATTTCTTCAGCAGCCCTTTTTTGATATCTTCTAATCCCTTGACCAGATTTCTCATTCAAAAAAAAGGTCTTCACCACCTCATTTTGATTCATCCTGCATATTATAGTCATGAGCTACGATCAAATTTGATCTGATATTGCTTTTTTACACTTTGTCCTCCATGGCGGTGCTCAACGATTACTATCAAGGCTTACCTTTCTATTCTGTTTCAAAGTGTGGTTCTATAGTCAATGAAAACACAGACGCAACATTCACATCTGGGTCATAAAGTCCTAACTTACTTCACAAGTTCTCAGTTCTGAATGTATTTTGTTTGTGTCACCTTCTTGAAAGGATGATTCATACTCTCTAGGGGTTATTCATTTATATTATAAGCACGTGGGACATCTACAACTGTACTGGACACAAACAACTGCGCACTTATTTGTTTTAAGAGAAATTTTGTCTGGCACCATTCAACACTGGCATAACATGCTGCTGCTCAGACAAAAGACATTTGGGTGGACCATCACAGGCTTTATGGCTTTGTTCGCTGTTCGACATCCTATTATTCTAAAATAAGCATATTGTATTGTAGTGTGCATATGAATGGTAGTCTTCTCTAATGTTCTCTTATTCTAGTCCTCTACCTCTCGCTCACATATGCACATCCTCACCTCATTTTACTATGAAAAGGTCTTGTAGGCATATTGTAAATTAGATTCCATTCAACAGTGGAGGCTGAATAGCTTGGCTAATATTTCTTTTGATGATCAGAAACACATAGGGACCTCATAGCCATTCATGTGTGGTCATATTGTTGGACTAATGCATTCCATTAATTTTACCAGTGATCCACGGGGCTCAATATTTCTTTCAAATATGGACATCCTGTTTAATTTCCTATCTTTGGTGGTTTTTGATGAGAATGAGAAAACAGTGGGCTCAAAGAACTTCAGCACATAAAGGTACTGGTAAAGGTTTTTGCTGGTGTTAACTTATGAAATTTAACATATATTAAAAATAAATATAAGAAAGGTACCAATGTTTGCAGTTTATAGATCTACAATTCAAAGAATATAAGCTGTGCAGGGTGTCTAATAAGGGGTATTGCTTGTTTTCCACACATTTTTTCTTAGAAATGTACATTTCCAGAGATGAACCATAACAGTGCATAATGGGCCGTCATAATTTTGATCCATCACAAAGGCAATAGAGCGGTATGATGGTTTGAAGTACAAATAGACTGTTCTCACAGCGGACATTTTAACTTTTCATTGCAAGAAAAACACAGGTGTTTCCAATAACGTAAATGATGGCTTGATTGCATTACAGTCACCAGTGAGGCAGAATGCACATTAGGAGGTTCCCTGGCATCATTACTGGTATCTAAGAGACAGAGCCATGTAGAGACAGTCATGTCATCTCTGTTCTCTCAAATGGACCTTTTTTTTATTTTTACAGCAATGGATTGTGGAGCCTCTCACTAGTTCCCTGAATTTAGGAGCAATTACTAGCAACACTGTAAAGTTCTAAGATAACAAGATATGTTTCAAATAAGGCAGCAATAAGGACTCACACTAAATATTTTCCAATGCAAGCTCATCATGCACCAGACATGAAGGTAACATGGCCTCTTAAAACAGCAGGCTATTAATTAAAGGTTTTAATTAAATGTCTTCAAATTTGAAATCATTTGAAGCAAAATTTAAGCTGTGGCAAGTGCAACTGGAAAGGGGCAACGCTGTGCATTTTCTGACTCTGCAAGAGCAAAAGCCTGCAAGGACATCTGAATATGCTGGTGCGTGTGCTTCAGGCATTTGGTGAGATGTTTCAGGACATCACACTGTTCAATCTGGTTAAGGGGGCTGAGGGGTAATCAGAACATAGCATGAAACAGAGCAGTCACTAAAATAGGTTTTTCAAAAACTGCAAATCACAAGAGAGATCCTTGAGCATAAAGTCATAAATGTGCACACAGTATTATAGGCTGATTGCAATATGCAAGATTAGCTGCATGCACTCAGACACATGCACATACATGCCCAAAAGTATGATCCCCTCGGCCTGGCGAAGATAATAAAAAGCAATGAATTCTATCTCTCATTGTAACAACGCAAACATGGCGGGTGATGAACAATTCTTGCAATGCTGAATAACCTTCGG
The DNA here is from genome assembly GCF_051107435.1 of Chaetodon auriga. NCBI lineage: Eukaryota > Metazoa > Chordata > Actinopteri > Chaetodontiformes > Chaetodontidae > Chaetodon > Chaetodon auriga. The sequence goes on along the minus strand of NC_135079.1, from coordinate 8,296,968 downwards.
CTACATGGAGATGGAGCCTCACATAACCGTGTATCACCACCCGTCACTGACTATTTACATTTGGCCTCATGCTCAAATGCCAGGGATGCTATGTGAACATTACGGCTTGCATTTCACTAGACCCTGTCAAAGGGAATTACCATATCTGCAAAAGAGCAATTATTTTTCTGTGAATAGCTGGTTATTTGGATACTGTATGACAGATGCACATCCTGTCCCCTAAGGTGGGGAAAACAAACATGTTACTCTGCTCTCCTGTGAGACCTTTTGTCTGTTTTAGAGATAAAACTGGTCTATGAGATGTCTATCAACCGTGACTTCCCCACCTTTTAGGGGGGGAGTGGAAAAGGCAGTGGAAGCTGATGTGTCTGTCAGAAATCAAAATCAACACTCAGAGCTAAATGAGGGGAAAAAACTTGCAAATTAAATTCACCTGTCAATCCACATCTGTTTGATCCCGTCTCACTGTCAGTCTACATCAAGATTCCTCACCACAGCATTATCTGAAGGCTGTTAAAGGAGCATGCTAACGGTGCTCATGTGAGGAAAAAAAGATAAATCTCCCTTTCTTGAAAGTATGCATTAAAATTTCCTATTGCCCCCAAAGGATTTTCTTACAAACTTAGAAACATCTTTATTGGCAAACAAGCCGTTCATGACCTCCAGTTGCACCCTCACATGTCTTCCTGGCTCCTCAGATGTTGATGCCTTGTCTTGCTTGCTTCCTTTGGCAAACCTGGTGTCCCATTTCATTCACAGCTTTAGCTGCCTGCTGTTCAGGTTTAGGCAGGAAGGTTTTAAAAAACAACACGACTCTTTGTATTCTGCATGAATTATTTCATACTCTCTCCATTCACAGTACCGTCACATCATCCCTCATTATATAGTGAGAATGACAAGCGGCTCATACTTTCAATACATGGGCACCCCAGTTTCGTCGATATAAAGTCAAGCACGTTGCGAGTAGCAAGATCCCTCCTTGTGGTCTTTGATGGAAGGCCATAAAATATTAATTTCCCAACAGCTGTCTGGGGCTCTCCGTTATTTGACGTGAGCTGTCAGCCTTCTAATAATCTTCCCCGGTTTTGTCTCATTTGTGTGTCCCCATCGAGGTGCCTGTAATCTCCTTCATTATTAATCTCGCAGAGCAGAAATGTCATGCCGGCAGCCTCAGCGCACACTCGGCATCATTTAATTCTTGTTTACCAGCCTTCCGCTTTCGCCCCAGTGAAGCCAACCTGCCACCGCCACAGCAGCATGCTTTCCCCTAAAGAATAGTCTTTTCATTCTGTCAGGAGACTGAGAATTTGCATTGAGATCTATAGTCTTCTCCCTGCCACACGCCCCTCTTATCATTCCCCTAATGGATCACAACAGCCATTGAACCTTACAACTGTGTGTGTGAGAGTGTGTGTGAGTGTGTGTGGGCTCATGTGTGGCACCTGTTCATGTGAAGATACCTACAACCCCTTGAGGAAATTTTCTAAGCTGATTTTTACCCTCTTGTTGCATGTCCTACTTCCTGCTCCCTCATCTCTTTTCCAGATCCCCAGACTCCAGCAGCTTTAATGTAACATCACAGGGTTGTGTACCTGGCCGGGACCCCCAGTTGGAGAGAATACAAATGGAGCTTGGCTGTTTGTCTGTGTTTTTTGTGTGATTTATCTGGGTAATGTGGATTGAGACCGAGAAAAAACTGTAACAGAAGGTGACTGATGGAAATATGGGATTTATACCAGGAATGATACAGTGTGCTGCTGGATTGGAGCTTAACATTAATAGGGACTTTGATCAAGTTTTAGCCTCCATTAAGAGAAAATTATGTATTTCCACATATCTTATACGTACTTACCACCTACACTAACAATGGCTCAAATGAGGAAGCAGCTGAAGTGACAAAACAGCAGAAAGTTATCACCCAACCCTAAAATTCCCTTCGGTTCTAAAGAACTTTAACATCGTTCAGCTCACTGTTTTGATGACCCACATCATTATTGTTTTGCTGACCTCTCACTGATGAACTGGTTTCAGCCAAAGCAGTCTGCTGTTTTTAGTTAACAAGCTCCCAATGTACTCTACCTGACGAACACCAAATAACAGACAAAGTTTGCTACTATCTAGTGAACACAGTAAGTCAGCTTTGCTACAGAGCCAGATATTTCTCACAGGAGACTGTGGGGACCAGACCAAAGCTACAACGAGAGTGAATATTGATCTTACATTTCGTCTGGAGGCTATAAACACAACTGCCACATGTCTGCTGGACAGCTAATTAAATGGGTGATTTTTGCCAACACATTTGCCACATTAACTTTCTAAAGTGACAGTATGTCAGTTTTGTGTTCACAGCCTGCCCCACTGCACTAATGTGTTCAAAAACTGCTATTATTATTATTTTCTGGGTACCAATACTTTCAAAGACTTAGACTTGAAGATTTATTTATTAATTTATTTATTTATTCATCTTTATGTGCACATGTCATCACAGCCAGAAATGATTTACCATGGTGCATCTCCTCCACAACAGAAACATTTGCTTTTACTGATTGCAGTTACCTCATTTGTCAAAATTTGGCTGGAGAAGAAACTACTGCCTCATGCTGCCCATCAACATCCAATTACATGCTAGCTTTAGCTGTATGTTTTGTGGAACTTGGCCACTGGATGAAAGTATGGCAACACAGGTGGTGGTGGTGGTATAAACCCAGGTTTAGGATTAAGACAGCAAGGCTGTCTGGAGGTCCTGGAGGGGCTGAAATCTAAAGTTGAGCATGTCTCTGAGAGTACATATGTGTACCACAGAGGCCTTGGCAGTTCAGTGGGCCTGTATATTAGCACTCACCAGCTGTTCCTTTATATATGCCAACTCCTCTTTTGTTTGCTGACAGGCTCATTGGCAGCTGCATGGGTGATGGAGAAAGGCACGTGTCAGAATTATACGCACGGCCACGGCAGCTCCACAAACCACCTCACAACAGATGGAGACTGCTGGAAAATGTGGCCCGTGTGTATAGAGTCTCTTATTTTGAAACTTAGCTTGCACACAAAGCATTGGCATGTGCTACATGGGTTTAAGAAATTTAGTTTGCACAGTGGGTCTAAGTGATCACAGACTTGAGGTTGATCTTTACAGTCTGTTTGAATGGAGTATACTGATTCTACTCTAAGTCATTACTGATATTCAAAAATTTCACCAAGATTATTTTAACAGCATGCATAAAGTACTGGACTACATGTTCAACAAAAAACAACTTGACTGTCTTTTCTCCCTGAGCTCAAATGTATGACGCCACTCTTTCTCCTACAGGTACGCTGCTCTCAGCCTGTATCTCTGAATCGTTGCGATATAAGTAGAATTTTTTGCTAAAAAAGAAAAAAAATACACTTAACACATTTTATTAAATTCCCTCAAAGTCTTAGCTACATTCATGAATCTGGTCAGACACAGATTCCGTCCAGTCATGTTTTGCACCTCCACATTTGGAAATATCTAATTCTTCAAGTGTCTGCGCTGCTACATGCTGCTGCTCCTGTACAACTACACACTGCTGTTATTGTTAATGCTGCTTACATCTACTCCCATATACAGCTGTGTGTGGCTGTGTTCATTTCTCCCTTTACCACCAGCCTCCAGTCTCCTCCTGTCTGGTTTCTCATCGCAGCATCTCTTCTGCAGTACATATATCCCATATCTCAATGATTTGTGACTGCAGGGCTCTGTCCTGAAAATCTCTGGGGAATTCAATCACAGTCTTCACTGAATCTTTGAGTGTGGCTTGACTTAATACTGGGAGTAATACAGGGAAGAGAACCTGCAAATGAAACTGTATTATAATATTTTGTGATTTAATTTCGACAGACTGACTGACAGATTCTTTTAATTTGGTTTAGCATTATGAAATCAGTCAAATATGCAGATCAGACTTGAAATTTGGATCAAAAAAACTGGTAATTTGTGCATGAACTTTCTAATTTGCTGATACAAATCATTAATAAATGGCCTAAATATAATAAAATGCTTCTGAAACATAGTTGAAACATGAAAACATTGATGTTTCAAAATGGTTTCAAGCACTTGTCAATAGTTGATTTTTCCTCTTTGCATCAATTAATTTTGTTTATAATTAGCCTGCTATTTTGTTGAATAAATGCATAATTAAAATCAGCTTTTGAAGAGGTATAATGGATTTAGATTTGTTAATCAAGCATTACTTCAGGTAAAAAGCTCAGGGGAGGAGTTATTAAGGCACTGCCTGCTGACAAGGCTTGTGATGTAAAGTGCTACTGTCTGTACAAAGCAAGAATAATCAGTATTCACATCAATATGCAGATTTGAGTGATGTTACAGACTTTGAACAGATTTTACAAGTTTCATGTATGCATGTGTACAATCAAAGCATAGGGTGTGCAAATTGATGCTTAGTTTCCACAGCGGTTCATAAATTATGTAAATCTGTCATAATGAGTAATACAAGGGTAGGTTTAATGAAATTACTTTGTGGTTTGTAACCTGTAATTACAATTATAATAAATGCTCTCTATTCTTGGTATTTCTATCATAAATATCTAGACCTTAAGGTGACTGTCTGGGAGGGCCAGTTATCCATCACTGCTATCACAAAGTAGGGTTGGGCAATTGTTTCTATTTTCATATCGCCCAGACGAGGGGTGGGGGGAGTTATATCACAGCACTCCAGTGAAATGCCAGCATGGATGACTTGGTCAGAGGCCCTGTCTTCACCTGCCATTAACATGCACCTTGGGTGATCCAATCACAAATGGGCAGCCGCTACATGATGAAAGAGCCGTGTGCACAGTTATCACATGATGCCATGTTTGTTTCACGCTGGCTAACAGCTAGCTCAGAGAACGAAAATGTTTCTAGAACTAATGTACAAATACTGTCTGTGTATCTAAAGCATATTTTGTTGTTCTTCCACTGGCACCTCATAGCTAATTAAGGGTATCTACACATCTGGGCTTCTTTTGGTATTTACAGATAGCTATGCCTTGTGTTGAGCATTGACAATGAACTTCTCTTCATGTTATTCAATCTCTGTGAGAATGATTCAGAAAAACTGCTGTGTGGGTATGCCTTATTATACAGCACCATTATGCCATTAGCAAGCCTCTGAAGTGGGTTTGTTGACTGTGGATGAAAGAGAAATATTAAGGCCCTCATGAATGGACCTGCCACTACTTTAACTGAGTGTAAGACAGCCGAATGATACCCTTTACACAAGGAATAAGCAGGGGAATGAAGAAATGCTGCAAATAATGAATGTACTGAAATTGTCTGGAATAATGAGCCTTTTGATGGAGGGGGATAAGCTATCATTTGTTGTCAGCCATGGTCCTCAGACACAGGCGCTATTCACAGATATCATCATTTCATTCCACCTGTCTATTCATATTCAGAAGACCCAGGAGGCAAAAAGAGCAGGCAACACGTGTATGAAGTATAATATGCAGAAGCGCCATTGTCTGTACGAAGCAAATCTTTTCCAAATGCATTCGCTTTCAAATTAATCCGATATCAGGATGTAATGAGAAAGATAGGCAGTGCAATAAAGCTCCGACAATAACCAAGTCACATCTGACATCCAGGTAGGTGTTCTTAAGTAAATATGGTAATATGAAGGCTTTCATATCTGAGACTCACACAACAACAAAGTCTCACTGCTTTGATATCAGTGTCTATTGGAGGAATCATACATCAGATAAAGTAAGCAGAGGACAGCGTTGGCCTACAAACTGAGTGGTAATCCTTTGAAAGGTAGCACTGATGATTCCACTGTGAGCCTCACAGATGGTCTGCTCCTCTCCATCCCTGTGGAGCCCAAAGAAATACGAGCACTTAATGAAAATGAATAGCCTGGTCCAGGCGACTTGATTGCCAGAGCTGCTTTCATCAATACATCTAATAAAAGGAGTCACACCTCCTGGTGGGACAGAATGAACCAGTGATATCGAAACAACGAAAGAGTTTTTATCTTATCTGCAGCAGTATAGTCTACTTTTGTTTCCAGACACTGTGAAGCAGTTTATCTGGACCAAAGAAGCATGATGAGTCATATGGGACTGAAGTAAAGCACCTCAATATCAATTACAGAGTGGGTTGAGTCAGAAAGTTTGAAAATGTTTCACATTTTACAATCTTACCATAGAAATTTCCTGCCTCAGAGATCTAATCGCTCCACTGCAGTAAAAAAAACACGCCAATTATGTATGTAAATTGTTTTTTAATTTAGATCCACTAGCAGAATCTAATAAATATTCATTTGATTAATTTAAGAAAATGCTATGTGTCTATTACCCCACTGGCAAAATATTTCAATCAATTCATTCAGACTCCGGATCTGCCGAACATTTGCTTGAGTGTTTACAACCAGAGGCTCTGCCAGCAGAGAAGCCTTCATCCGTGGCCTTCTGCAGAGCTCTTACTGAGGCTGAAACATGGAGGTTGGATTAGCTCTTTCCATGGCAAACTCATTCTCATAGTTTAGTATGGAAGAACAATCTAAATGCAAATTGCTCGCCGATTTTGTTGTACCTCTGTCCTTGGGCATTATGGGGTGAACTTAATAGGTTAAAGGTTGTTTCATTGCCGAGAGGAGTAATTGGAGTCCTACCTGTTGTTCTGATATGTCAGCCAAGTCAGAAGCAGGCATAACGATCATGAACCCCACTGGTGTTCCCACCAACACTAGGCAAGCACTGTTGCTGTGATGCACTAAAGACATTACCAGTCCCATGTTTTGCACCATGCTTGCTTATTTATTTCTTCATCCTCAGTCATTTTGGGCAGAATATATTAGGACTTTTTTCACGAATGACATGTTTTATAGTGATTAAAAGCATCCACTATGGACAGCTTTGTAACTGTATTTTTCATTTAGTGGACATTGTTATATTTCAGATACACAAAATATACTGTTAGGACATATAATTGTAGCATGACTTGCCTCAACTGGACACAAACCCTTAACTCCAGCAGTACTAATGCCATGCTCTGCCCATCAGGTTATACAGGTCCTCATTACACTAAACACTGACACTATTGTTGAACTGTCTGAAAACAACTGCATGGAAAAAGCAGTGACTGAGAGGTAAACTTCACATCATTATTTCTGCAACAACAGAAAATGATATTTTTCTGTCTTTTTTAATATTCAGATGCCTCATAATGGCAAAATCAGAAATTAAATGTGGCATTGCATGATATAAAATGCCAGAAGTTTTAATCACAAATGTCATTTCAGTACAAACTTCCAGAACCTGGAATGGTGTCGAATCATTAATGATTATCTTACTGAAACTTAAAAGCTGAATTTATGTTTAAGTTTCATTTTTTAATTATTAATCATTACCTCACTGAAACTCCAAAGTTGTACATAATTCATCCGTGAAATGGATGGGCAGGCAAAATAACAAAACTACCTGCTAGAAAAACACAATACAATTCAACAGCACCACAAACTACACTCTCCAAATAGTCTATGAATCAACACCTCTCAAGCTGCTGCACCAACAACTGAGCATATGTAACTTTAATGAAGTAGGATTTATTGCAGGACTATCGTATCAGACTGCACTACGTGGACCTAATAAACTGGCAACTGAGAGTACATGTATACACCTGTCTAAATGTCTGTCTCACATCATTAACATTATTTCTATATGCCACCTTTGAAATGAATAATGTCTGAGACCTCACTACAAACCTTTGGTCTTTGGTGACCAGAGGACAAATGGATGAGTCAGTAATTTAATTTTAAAAAAAGGCAATAAATAAATGAATAGATTGTTGTGAGGAGAATTTCCCTGTGATAAAGTACATGAGAGCTGATTTTAGCGCCTGGCGAAATGAAAGAGTGGTCTCTCTGCAAGTGCTTTACTCTAAATTTGTTCCCATTCAGGGGACTTGAAAAGCTGCTGTGGGGAGTTGCTGAGGACAGAAAATATTGGATAAGCGTTACACTTGATGAAAGAAACAGACGACTTAGTGCTGAGCTGAATTGCTATGTGAAGAGGTTTAAGTGGCACCTTGAGCCGGAGATGCTCATTTGTTCAAGGGACTTACTGTCAAGGGGAAACACCCTAAACTTGTTTTTGTGATTACTGGATATTCATGTTTGAAAATTATCCAGTTTCTTTTCACATTCTGGTAAAACGGCTCCATAAAATGGGTTTCCTGGCTCATCTGAGCATGTCTGCTGATGGTTAAGATACTTGTCATGACTCATTCAAGTTAATTACCTTTCCAATCAATATGATGTTTTAACCTTTCATGACCCCTGTGTTGTTTTTATTCAATTGAAGTTAAACTCTGGGGAATATAAACTTATCCAAAGGATGAGGGTAATTACTGTTCTCAAAATGAAGAAAATTGATTTTCTCTACTGTTGAAATGTTTTGTCTATTTAATCCACAACATAGAGACAGGGCTAAATATTCAACAATAACGGTAGTCTATTGGTTGAAGACATGCGTAGCAACCAGCCTCCAAATCAAATGTTTACGTTTGATACTTCATAAACTGAGAAAATGAAACCATTAGCTCAGCCATCCTCACAGTCCTCATAGTTTAAGATTAATCTAAAGCAGATCATCTACAACGAAAATGCCCGTCCATACGAAATCACAAAAACACAAGTGGAGCACTGTCGAGAGCATGCCAATCCAACAGGAGCTGATATAACTATAAAGCAATGTTGGCCATTCAGAAGCCTGAAAAAAGCTCTTATTGGTAGGCTACCTGCTACTGGAGGTCTGACTTCATGTCCACGTACACTGTAACAGACATGAACTGCATTTTGATGCAAGCAGTCACTCAGACTAAGATTAAGTCCATTAGGTCAGGTTACGCAGATAGATCATGTCAAGTCAATCAATACCTCTGATTGGGGCCCTCATGTCGATGGATACATCATGTCAGTGGATGGATTTGATTGGCAGAAGTGCTACAGCAATGGTCCAGTCAATAACTATGCTGCTGAAGTATGATATGATGGTCAAAAAATAAAATAAAAAGGTATAACAGGATGGCACTAAAGAAAACAGAGAGCAGAATTTGGGATTTCCGCATGTGCTGAATTTGAGAGAGGGGATATAATAATTAATATCAGTCTTAGAGAGCATTTCACAAAGTTGCTGAAGTTAAACCTAAATTAATTTTTTAAAGGGAATCTGGGGACCCAATATCAAATTGCAGTTACGGTTTTTGTAGCGTTTGACAATTTCACCATCATTAAAAATTTTCTTTCTCTCACAAAAGAGTGTAAATGTTGAAATCAGTTGAAACGGTGTGTTCACAAATATCTGCTGCTGCTTTGTGGCTGTGAGCGGTCAGATATTCTGTTTGTTATGTCCATTTCTGGCCAAGCATTGTTAGCAAGTAAGAGTGTTGCCTGGAGGTGAGAGTAGCTTTCTTAGTATTCTTGCCACACTGTGGTAGTACAATATCAAAGGTTTGTCATGCTGTCCTCATAAAACAAACAACAGGTTTATACCGTTATTCTGTATAGCTGTAGTATATAGCTTAATTTCATAGTTCTCAGCTGCAGGCAAAGTAAGGAGCGCTCCCAAAGAAAATCTTGCCTTGGGCCCGGTGATGTCTAGAGCTGGGCTTGCATCTAAGATACATGACTTACACACTTTTTTAAAATGTATTTTCTTAACACACAAAGATATGATACCATAAAGCTTATACAGATACAGGTAGGCTACAGATCGGTACTGACGACTGAACTGACTGAGATACTGAAAACATTCACAGATCTACAAGTTTATGTTCATATCAAATGGTATCAATGCATGTATCAAATACATGACTTACACACTCACACATATATTTATATATAATATTGGTATACAAAGGCCAGTTTTCTAGTTAGTCAAGGCAATGGCTCGTTATACAGCAAAGGATAAAAACAAAAAAGCAATGAAGACTTTCTGAAAAGCATCTAGCAGACCCTCTGCAAGGGCCCATCCCCAAAAAACCACACAGTCAACTGAACGACCACTAAATGCAACACTGGACAAATTCCAAACTATTCAAAGCAGGATCGGTACCCCACAACTGTATCAGTGTACAGTAACACAACAGGTTCAATGGCAAACAACATACAATAACCCAAGAATAGTAAACAAAGCGCAGCACATAAACAGGCAAGGAGAGACATTTACTGTAACTATGAGGGCAGAGAGCAGGCCCCAGAGACGTAACAGCTATATGTACACACAGAAAGGTTGTATCTCACTCACGTTAATTGACTCCGGGGTCCATTTTCTTTCCTTTCGAGATGAGGTCCATATCCATGTCATGTAAGTCCCTCTGCACTTGTCGCTGCCATGGTTATTTTGTTGGTTTCTTGCCAGAACTCCTTGAACGCCTCTTTATCTCCCTCCATCTCTGCCGTTAGCTAACGAGGGTTAGCCAAACAAAAGTTAGCTGTTATCATTGGCAACACTGAGGAACAAGCTAACTAACTCTCCGGGTTGTTCCCTTTAAATTATGTTCACTTTCTGCTGTTGTTTGTTGTAACGCCAGAGTATGACTATCTTTACACTTTCCTTGAGTTTCTTTTCCAGGGAGCGGTTCATTCGCAGTTTCGCTGAGGCACAACAGTGACCGCATCTAATTGTTTGGTTCTTGCTATGTTTATCAGAGAATGGCAACTACACCTGTTTGCGTTAGGTAGACGTTAGTAAGGGTGCAATGTCGCATTTTGACCACAAAGACTGGATGACATTACAATACGTTAACACCCAGAGTGGCGCTGTTTCACGCACTGGAAGAAACTAAAATTGTTGTTGACCGTAGGAACCGTTTCTTCAAATATGGTCCTTAGAGAGAGTATATCAGTGTTTTCTGGCTTCAGAAATGCTGTTAATGTTCACTGAGTAAAGACTAAATTCTCACAATAAAAATGAGAGTTAAATATTTGGGAGATCTAGCACACTCGTATACTTTTTAAACTTAATACTTAGTATATGTACTCAGGAGAGGAAAGTGTGTTTCTGCAACATGGATTGCCATCAATCAACAAAGTATTTAATAAACATTGTTTTTTCATTCAGCAGTCTTAATATGAGGCTGACCTTTGTTCCGATGTGTGGTCTCAGGGAAATCAATCAGATTTTAAAATGTAGTCAGTTAATAGGATACTTGTCTGGTAATTAGCCTTTGGCTCATAAAATGTTACATGTGCTGGTAAATATTTTATTATTCCAAGCGTTTAGGTGGCCATTAAGCCAGCAGAAGAAAAACAAAATTAATATTTCAAAGTGCCAATTTTAAATTCTGGAAATGAAAGTATCATTCATTCAGCAGCTTTCTTTGTCCTCTATTTAGGCTGTAGTCTGCAGGATTTCCAGTAGCTCAGTTAGCTGCAGTATTCATTGCCGAGGGTATTTAAAGTCAAGAGTTGTGTGTGAAATGTTGTGCAGAAGGCTGCTGTATGAAGAGGTCCCATATATTCAAGCTGTGTGTGCTTTATCCTTTTTCAGGAGAGCCATTTGCTTGCGGCTTCATTGTTTTATGCACATTCTCCCCAGATATTCCACACAGCCGTTAAATGGTTCTGCCTTTAATATGTCAGTTTTGTCTCCTGTCGAGATTTTTAAAAATTCATTCACCACGCTTCTATCCCCATCGGAGCATGACTGAGAGAGAGCAACAGTGAGAGTACAAAAGAAGTACAAAAGGTTTTTTGGCTTGGAGGCATTTGTACACAGATAAGTATTTCCTATCTCTACTTTGAATGTTTGCCGCAGCTACTGCATATATCTATACGAGAAAAAAAAGGCATTTTATAGAGCAAGTCGGAAGTTTAGCGCTTGACTTTACTTTCTGCTGCAAGGCAGTATTTTTATTGATTAATAGTGGGATAAATAGATGGGGAGGGGAAAGGATGTGGAAACCTTGGACCTTTCAGTTGAGTGTGAAGAATTACAGAGGACTGAAATGAAATGAAATGGATATGAACAAATTCTAATTCTAAAAGTTTGCATTAGCACAGTGATGTCTCTGCATCTCATGGAGGTCAGCCGGCTCACACTCTCAGCTTGTCTTAGCCTTTTGATGGATGGGGGAGGTTTTACTTACTGCCACAAACCCCATGAAAACAACAAAACCAACAGTGAATTAAGCCTTTTAATGAGTATTGCTGCGTGGCCAAAATCTGATATAGCTTTTTCCTCTGCGCTATAGAGCACTGTTGTCCAAAAACTATTAAAAACACATAATGAGTCACACAGGGTGACATGGTCTTTCATTACCAGGAGCATGGGCACTATATTTTTTTATTTTGAGTCGGTCAGTGCCCTGCTGCTGTAGATGCTCATTAGAGTACCATATAGTACTAATCCCTAGATGAAAATAGTCTCGAACAAATATATTCTTCACTCCTGTTTAAGACAAGCTTGCTAAGAAATGACAGGAGAGTAGTTATCCTTTTCTATGTGCATGTCTGTGATCTGTTTTTGAAGATTCATGTCCTCAGGAGTCAGAAAGTACAGAGAGACAAACTAACATGTTGATGGTACACAGTAAGAAGCAGTAAGAAAAAATATAGAATATTACCTTTTACTTAAAGCTAAAAGTCACTGAGGTTGAAGTAATAGTGTATGGATTAGAGTTTCTTTCAGGTCTATAATAGCAGCCGTCCAACGGACTCTTCAAATTGTCAAGGACAGCTTTTCAAGATGAAAGAGCAGAAAAACTAGACCAGGTTTGTCCATTAACACAACAGTGCTGTGCAGCAGCACTCAGTAAATAGTAAATAATTATATTCACCCTCATGGTATTTAATGGTATTTTCTCCGCATACTAATGACAGTAAAATTAACCAGCTATTCAAAGTTTTCTGTATGGCATTATTGCAGTAACCTGTATTATTGCCATAGTAACATTATAATCATCTGAATCTGCATGTAAATGTGGCCAATGACTTTGCACAACTGGGAAATAACCTACACTTACTGCACCTTCCATCTGATGACTTGCACTGTGACCACAATGATGCACTGAAACAGATTAGCCCGAGGTATTGTCATTCCACAATAACATTCAACAGATATGCATGTTGTTGTCTGAGACTGCAAGCGTGGCCAGAAACAAAGCAGAGAGAGACAGTGTTTGTTATTTGTATTCACTGTATAATGGAGGAGTATGTGGGAAATACAGGAGACGCAGCCTCAGATGGGTGGATTTCTCCTGGGACACCAACACCTGAATAATAATGACAAAGCCTGACAGTTGAGAAGAGAGGAGTGGTTTCTGTAAACCAACCCTGTCACAGCAGAGACAAAAACAAAGGTATTTTAAGTAAAAGGGATTAGAGCTTTTAGTCATTGTGGCAAGACTGGTAAAATCCCAGAAGGCAGCACGGGTAGAGTAGAGGACTTACAATTTGCAGATGCTCTTTTTCTCCACAACAATTGCACAAAGTGAGTGGACAGAGGGGCACCGCTTGAGGTATATAGTCAAGAGGGAGTTTTATTCTTTATAGGAACTCCATAGACTTTAATACATATTAAAATGGCACTGGCACAAAGATCAGAAAACATGTGAAATAATTTTACACATAAAGCAACAACAGTCACCAAAAGTCACAACAAAAACATCAAAAAATAGAAAAACAAAGAGGTAACAAAGCAACTATGATACCAATAGCATCTATGACTTAATGTTGAAGTGACTTCTTGAAGGAAAATTCCATTTTTGACCAGTTTGCGTTTGTTGTTCCAGGCTGAAGAACCTCTATACAGAACAGTTCTCTAGGACTAGGTACTGCCAGCTGAGCACAACTAACCTTTCATGTCCTACACCCACAACAAAAACCAGTATATACTAGTTTTTCACAGAAGAAATGTGGTGTATTAATCCATATGACAGTGTGCACAAATACCGAAAGACTAGATTTTAATTTAGCCTCCACAGTTAGCCTGGTAGTTGTTAATGCAGCTCACACACACCAGCACCGAAGAACAATGCAGCACTAATCTGCTGAAGGTTTTTTTAGATGTTTATCAGCAGCATTTGACCAGATGCCCGCGCAGTACTCCAGGTGTAATACGCTGAGAGAAACTACCAATCATCATTTTCAGTTAATTCCAACCATAAAAATGCTCATGATTATATCTCCTCCCTTTACGTAAGATTGTGTTCTCACGCTACTCATTTGTGGTTTCATGAATAATGCAAGATTAAGAAATCAAAATGCAGCGAAAGAAATAAATATATGTCACACAAGGTTTGAAATAATAATAATAAAACCTCCACAGTTGATTATCAGCCAACTCTATCAGCGGTGTGTTCTCTGCATTTCACACCTTTAGGCGAGCTGAAGGAAGGAACTGCTGTACTGCATCAGCTGAATGATTGCTCTTAACTTGTGTGGAGCACCACTGCAGATATCACTTGGAGTCCGGGAAATATCACAAAGTGCTGTGGGAGATGAAATGGGGCAGTGTTCTTTGTGGACAAGCCATAAAAATGCCAGACCGTATAATTATGATTAGGAGAAGGCATCTCCCGAAAATGTTAATCGAATGAGGAATTTGGATGGAACCCTGAATAGCTCGATATGAATGCATGGTGATTTAGACCTGTATCTGTTGCTGAGGAAAGCACATGCTGATTTTAATTTGATCAAAAGCGTCAGGATGTTAAGTAGATGGTCCCGCTGAGTTGTTCTATTTCCCATCTCCTAGCATTTACACATTTTCTAATGAAATTAAGGGAAAGTGCAGTGGCATGAAAGGTTGTTCAAAGTGGTAGCATGAAGCCAAATGATGCTTTTATGACTTTCTGCTCTGGTGCTCAAAAGTGGTGTTCATTAGAAAGCAGCGCAGGAGAGACTGCAGCAGAAAGCATTACAGAGAACGCTGCTATATTATGATACATAATCAGTGAGAGTGCCATCATTTCATAATGCGTGACAAGCCCGCCAAGGCTGACACCTGGAAGGTGATGTCTACATCTTTAATCTGAATTTCAATGAATTTGCATTTGATTTATAAAGGCCCAGTCAGGTTTCTCCTTCTAATTAAAACTGGAGAATGAGAACTATTTGATCATATCCATTACTGCTTTGTTATGAGAATAATGGGGCGAAACAAGGATCTCTTTTAGGTTTTTAAACAATATTTACAAGCCAGGGAGATCAAGTGTTTACTCTTCATCTCAGTGCAAACAGCAGCCACTCATGCTCGTAAAACTGAATATAGCTAAATTTCTCTGTGAACTCTAATCAGCTGAACGCGAAAAGCCACCACACAATGGCATCACTACAACAGCTGCACCAGCCAGACCAGAACTAACCCTTTGCTAAATTCCCTGTGTCAAAGCACAGGTTGCCTATTCTCATAATAGCAGCCTTTTGGAAATTTGTAAAGGGATGTCTATTTTCTTACTGACAACACAATATTATTTAAAAAATATGAAGCACAGGGAGAGCCAAGTGCAAAGCAGTAAAAGCCTCTAAGTCAGTGTAAGAATAAAAAAAAATGTTTTGGAGGTTTTCCTCTAAATCTCAGATAACATTGCAAGTTGAGTGCATCCGCAGCCGGCTCAGGAGAGTAATTAGATGGGAGGGATCATGAGAAAGGTCCCACCAGTAGAATTGGTTTTGCTGGTACGGAGTCGTCAGTATGACAGTCAGTGTGACAATGTGGGAAAGCAGCTGTCAACAGGTGCCCCCCCCCCCCCCCCCCTTCATTCCTCCAGACCCCTGCAATTTTTGAATAATACTAGCTTTGTAATTTTCTTCAGCAAAAATTAGCCAGTTTGACCAGTTTTTCTCCTGAGTATTCTTGGTGAAACACGACTCTCCCAGTGATTTGGTGTGTTATAGATTTGCACTGACTGATGTGCTGCATTTACACAATATACCTTCATGTACAGTTTCAATGCACGTTAAAGAGAGACATCAGAAATCCAAAATAAAATAATAGATCCATCCATTTATGTTTTCCTTATCTATGCCCACTTACTTTGCACAGAGCCACAGGAAACCTAGTGTAAGCTGAGTTTGGATTTGATTCATTATGTAAATGGTCTTTAAAGTTTTGTACCTGCTGACATCTGCAGACGCCCTCGGGCTCTCCAGAGGTGAGGTCAACAGACACTAAGAACTTCTTCCAGGAGCTGAAAGCTGTACAAGCATCCATTTATCCATGTCCCACGGGAGCAGCTGGAGGTTGACGACCTTACTTGCTCAAGAGCACTTCAGTGGTGGTAATGAGGGAGGGGCAAGTGCTGCACTTTCACTTTCCCCCAGTCAGATTTATCCTCAACAGATAATAACTCAAACATTTTATTCAACGTTTCGCATAATTACAGACTATTTTTCATCTATTTATGTGAACCACATACACACTCAACCTTGGAAAATTTAGATGATGTGCTCAGTGAATGATGATGCTCCTCTGGCACTTTGGCTGTTTAGCCTGCTGTCTATTAGCCTGTGTATGGGTTATTCTAACAGTATGCGAGTTAATATTTAAACACCTTAATATATATTCTCGGCCACACTAATGGAAAGCAGGATTATTACATCAGCGTTTGTGTGTTGGTAAGATAATCATTTGAGAAGCCTCCTGGATTATCCTCCAATGTCACACAGTAGACCTCAGTGATCTGCAAACAGGATTAGAACTTAATCTTCTTATTAAATTGTCATTCACATGTTATATAAAGTTGCCACAGTTGTGCAAAATAAATCCAATCTTTATTAGAAATGTCAAATGTCACCTGCATTCTGCATACATCCATTAGTGGACTGTGTGTTGCTTCATCCCAAATGTCTAGAAGCAAAAATAATTGATCAAAAAATGGAGGTCAAACGGTGACTCATCAATATTGCAGGTTTGCGGTTAAACGATCTCTTGGTTGATATCATAATTTCAAGTAACACTGAGACTTTTCATGTAATTTGACATAAAGGGTGTTACTGCAACAAAACAATCAATTTCCAAAATCCAAGCGTAAATGTTTCACTCAATGCAACAATTTAGAATTGACTGCACATCACGGCCCTTCAATTGATTTCTCCTGAACACCTTTATAGGTAGAATACTGAGTGAACGGAGCATTGAATGGCTGCTGGGTAAAGGTAAAAGGAAATCCATGCATGCAGGAGGGAGATAATGAAATAGAGTGAAGTCAGACCCTGAAGGCACATACCAGTGACTCGCTCTGGGTCCCATGACAATAAAGATTTTCTCCTTTAATTGAAATCTGGTTATTCTCTAGTCATGATGGACAACTTTTTAAATAAAGGCTGTGTCTCGTCTCTTCCTGTTAATTTCCCTGACACAGTAATGGCTGCTCTATTTTCAAGTCCTCTGACTTTGCTGTAAGGGTTGCTTTTCTGTGAAACTAATATTGTACTCTTAAAAATATGTTTGATATGACCTTTTTTGGACAAAAAGCAATGCCATGATCAAATTGGCATTTACTGAGGGAGCCAGCTGGAGTCAGTTGCCCGGCCTTCAACACTAGAGCTCGGTGGCTTTGGGAGAAAATATGCTGCCAAGAACAATATGGTGGACTTACAAATTCACACATCTGTAGTCTTGAGTCCTTTAAATGTGGCAAGTTGGCACTGAGTCCTAACAGATGGTTGAACTCTGACCTGTGATTCTGAGATTGTGGCAGTGGCAGAAAAGTACAACTTTGAGGTACTTGTATTCCTATTTTATGATACTATTAACCTCTATTTCACTGCATTTCAAAAGGGAAAGAGTTTACTTTTCTGGAATTTTCCTTTTTTGTATTATTTCTACTTTTAGAATGTAGACATAGTGACAAATGGGATTTTTAGATCATTTTTGTTTTTTGTTTTGTTT
Organism: Chaetodon auriga; assembly: GCF_051107435.1. Lineage (NCBI taxonomy): Eukaryota > Metazoa > Chordata > Actinopteri > Chaetodontiformes > Chaetodontidae > Chaetodon > Chaetodon auriga. Next base: position 8,279,112 of record NC_135079.1, on the reverse strand, counting down.
TTGTTGTTTTCTTTTTCTTCTTCTCCTCTTATGTTATGCCTCTCATGACCACTCAGGTTTACCTTGTGAGCCTTTGGAGGGGGCCTGAACTCTCGGTTGGGAACCACTGGAATAAACTACCTGGCTGTATACAGTAGTTAAAACTAACTCCACCTTCACCAGCTACTGCAGTAAAATGCTACTTATGCATGGTTGTATGATCATTAACAGTTTAATAATGTCATATGTAATAAAACATCAGTCACGGAGGCCCTGTTTCTGCAGTACCAGTATTTTTACTTTGGATACTTTAAGTACATTTTGCTGATAATACTTCTGTATTTTTACTCAAGTAGGATAGTGGATGAATCTCCTTACTTATAATGGAGTATTTTTATACTGTTGTACTGGTATATTTACTTTAGTAAAGGATCTGAGTGCTTCCACTGGATTACGGCACTGTCTGAGTTAATCTGTGATAATCTGGGAGCACTTTGTCCTTTGTTTTCCTCTGGATGTCGCTCTCTGATAATCTTGTTTATGGGATCAGAAGACAGCTGCTGTAAAAACTCACAATCCAAGTGACGAGATGAGGAGTTGCCTTTCAATTCGAGGTAGTTCGCCTCACAAAATGACATCTGCCTCAGTCAGAATGAGGTTTTCTTGAGAAATATCCCACCAAATCTCCATGTAATCTACACTGACCTATTATCAGTCATATCGGTGAAGGATTAGACCCTCCGTTCCCCTCAGCATGCATAAATGATGATAATGACTTACAGGAGCTTTGATGAGGAACCATCTCTGTGTTTTGGTGGTCAGAGTGCCCTTGAAAATAACAAGGGTGTCTGAAAAATGGCTTTGTTGGAGCAATTTGTGCTATATTCCTTAGTTGAAACCATACAGCTCATTATGCATTTTGCAGCTTGGTAACCTTAAATTGCATTGTTGCTGCAATGTGTCTGATTAATCTATTTCATTGTTACAAATTCCTTAGAGTGCAAGAAATAGAATGCTAAATTAGTTCGAGATTAGATTTTTATAATAGGTTTCACATGAGGGGCATGTCTACATTTTTCCGGAAAACCTCAGCTCATTTAACACTTCCATCACAGCCAACAGTTCATGAGGTGGAGACAGATTTGTGGTAAATTGTGGCGTTTGTGGAACAGCCTATTTAGCCCCGGGGACTTCCTTTGAATGTACTTTCAACTCCAAATGAGAGGCACTTCTCTGGTCTAAAACCAAGCTTGGAAATCCACCCATTTAAAACATTTTTTTGCAGTGACTTAGCCACATTTCGCAGAAGTTCTCATTTGACCATGAATTGAAGGTATGCAGGGATCGTCCTTTTCCGTGTCAGAGATAAACGCGGTGGCAAATCCATCATGTGTCTTCGGCTGTCAGACTCCAGGAAAAACAATTAAAGGTTCCACACGCAGGTCGAGCTGCTCCAATAGTCAATGAAGCAGCCTCTGTGTGTGGGCCTAAGGACGATAGGTTCATTAGGAAATGCCAGTGAAGGAGGGATGCATGTGGAAGACAATTAACTGACCTACAGTATATGAGGGTGAGGACTCAGGGGACTGAAAAGAAAAGAGGAAAAGACAACTGATATGAAAAACAACAGTAGAGAACAAAGTTTGCTCAGTTGTTCAGTGCAATTATTAAGCAATTAAAACAACGTGGGTCACAACAGAAAATGACAGACACTAAAGCTGAAGTCGCTGCGGTGAGAGAAAGTCCTACAGGCCACAGAGTAAACAAAGCAAACATGTGAGCTAGAGCTGGCCCCGGGTCTTTGTCATGCCTCCCAAAAGTCAACAGTCACACACAGACAGAACCATACATTCATTTGCATGCAAACAGACAACACAAACACATTGCTGGCATTTGGCCAAGCCACAGACAATTTATGGTTACTGATGCTGCTGTCATGCTGCTGCATGAAAGTGAATGCCCGTAATAGTCCGTGCAATCAGTCAGTTACCATGAATCACATGCTCGGACCATTAATGCTGCTTGTCAGTGGTGTCTACAATGCAATCAACAAAGTGCGGCGTATTGAATCACGGGGCACAGTGTTCACTAACAATACTTTGCATGGCATTGATTTCAACCTATAGTCCTTCAGCCCTCAGGCACCGAGATGTGGCTCATTGATGAGACACTTTATCAGGGGAAAAAAAAGGTCAGTTGAAGTGATTGATACCCTCTTTTATGAGTGGTAATACAGATGGTATTACTTGTGCATTTTAATACTCAATCTCAATGACATTTGCTCCAACTGGGCCATAAAAAGCCAATATCAGAGTGAGCCTGAGTGATAACATCCTTATTTTTGTGTGTTTGAATGTTATGCATCTATAAAACATGCTCTGCTATCTCATATGTGATGGCAGCGGAGGCGAGAGCCCTGGGGGTCAATGTGGAGGGTCTTTGAGCTGTTGTTTATGGCTGTTGAGCGAGAGGAGAGGAGCCGCCAGCCTCGGGTAGCCGGGGTATGGATTATTTGTTGAAACATTGATCCACACAGTGTGGCTGTCAGGCCATGTGGCATTAATCTGGCTCACCTCCTGTTCTTTGAGGAGTTAAGTCAAATATTTCGCTGGAATGGGATTTGAATTGCAAGTTTAGAAAAGAGGATCCAAGAATAACCTTCGACAACTACTGGATGGATTACCCTGACATTTAGAACAAACATTCATTCCACCCTCAGGCTGAAACTCCAGTGATCCCCTGACTTTTCATCTTGTGTCACCATCAGGTCAACATTTGAATTTGTTCCATCAAATCTGAAGTGAAATTCTGAAGTTTATCACTCCATCACATCTATCACTGCTGTAGTGAGAAGATGATATTATACTTTCTGACTGCAGGCACTGAACTAGCAATTTCACTGTATTTCCATATGCATATTTTTCATCTTGTTCTGCTTACGGTGGCAAATTCTCTTCTCAGCATGCTACTGAGTGATCCATGCATAGCTAATGCTCAACGGTAAATTATATTAATTGTTTTAAACCCTGACATATCAGCACAATTATACGTGTCTCAGCAGTGCTGGAAAATGTATTATTGATCAAAATGTTCACTAAGTTAAATGATATCCCTCTCCAGCAGGAAAGGTGGGGAGCAGAGAAATATGCACAGGGGGAAACGGATTTTCTACCTGGTCCATCCAGCTGTGATAAACTTTGCACTTTCCTCTCATCCCCGCTCTGGTGTGTCTCTTCGTTCAGTTTATCAAACTGACAGGATACATGACTGGCTGTCATGTCCACGTCTTGACTAACTTAAGTCTCGCTCTCACTCAGAAGTGCTGTATTGCAAAACGAGCAGACTGAGGATCAGTCATTCACGTATTCACGTCACGTGCTGAGCAATGTGTTTTATCTATGAAAGTGTCAACAGACCTTTGGCAGACCTCAAAACATGTGAAGCTGTACTGAATGTTATGAAGCAAACACAGCGAACCTTCACCCAACTCTGCCTTTGTATGGGGCTTTAAAGCCTCTTTTGGCTCATCAATACCTTATCTGATAACTTTCCCTGAGAAAATCAGTCCCTGGATGGCGTCCTTCCAATCTAATTCTGTCATTCTGCCTTTCAGATCTTCTCTTGCACAATCCAACACCTCCAAATCATCCAAATTATCTCCAGGACGTTCCACAAGATTCCACTGAGAGGTTCAGGCTTCCTTCTGGTGGCTTCGCTCCACATCCCAAGTCTGTAGACTCTCGGGGATCCTGTCCTATCTTCTAAAATAATGGGCCAACTCTTAATGAAGATGGTTCACATCCATCGAGTCTAATCGCTAAAGTGTTGCTCTGTTGCTCACGTCAATAAATATTGCTATGCACTTCCTAGTGATTTCTTCTTATTGAACTGTACAGAGGCTTCTCGCTCACTTTTATTTTATTAATTATCCCAGTAGGCAGCTGTTTCCAGTAAAACTGCGATGATAAACCCACTCTGCTCTACTTATCCAGCATCAAGGTACAAACTTGAAGGACACATTCAAATGTGTGGCAAGCTTAAGAGTCAGTTATCTTAATGAGGAGTTGATGGAGGCCAAATGGAGCTAAAAGGAGGGTGACTATTAGGCTTACATTTGTCAGGTGGCTGGAAGAAAAGACATGCTGCTCTGTGTGCTGGAAACTGGGTGCTGACGACCAAAAACACGTCCATACCTATGTCAACAGGTGACTGTTTTTTAACAACTATGCCGTATCGGTGTCAGATTCTCATCTTGTTTCCATTTCCCCAAGTAGAAAAAGCAATCATTTATTCCAAGTTTAAATATCAGCCATGAAATATTTAGCATATACTGAGCCTCTTGTAGAAAACTGTGTGTGTGCAGGGTCTGCGCGCACCGTCTCCCTGGATACTCAACCGACTTCTGCTTTATGAGTGGAAGATGGTGTATGCACCGTTTTTGTCAGTATACATTTTTCTCTGCGCTCTGAAAAACAGATCCTGTCATCTTGAAACTCTAAATGTTCTCTGCACATAACCGTTGATGATGTTAGCGCCGCGCTCTCTAAGTCTCTCTAAAGAGGATGTTGATGACTTTGCACTGCCTAATATTGCATAATCTTTACTTTTTGACCCGTTTTACTCTGTGTTGGGCCATTTGCTTGCAACTGTTTTAATTTATGTCTGGGCTTTAAATCGCTATTGAACATTACGGAGGCCAAGTGGTGCAAGCAATAACATGAATAATCCATTGGCAGTTCCTGTTAGACTGATGGAGAATGAGACCTCAATAACCATTATACTCAGAGGGAGTGAAACCATGCAGTAGCATTAGCCTTTCCCCTTAAAAACTGAAAATGCTTTGCATACTGAAGTTGTAAACATCTATCTTTCTAAGGGCTGTGCTTCAAGGTATTCAATAACACCACTGAGCATTTCTCTGCAAATGTATAATCACTTTCTGGGAGAAATAAATTGACCTTTTGTGGTTTTTAGTTTTGTTTTTTTTTCTTTTGCATCCACACAGCAAACTAAAATGTACACTACCCCTTAAAGGCACCATTGTAAGTGGGAATAAAAAAAAAAGTAGTATAGAGGTTCCCTACTAAAAATATGAACCACAGCCAAAGTATAAGGCCTCCTCAGTATATCATCCAACTCTAGGAGGAGAATATTGCTCCAAGGTTTGAAGTGAACGACCACTTTGAACAAAACTTTTCCCAATGAAATCAACTAAATCCTAAACTCTGTTATTGCTCAGTAGCTTATAACGCAATACAACCACTAATTGCCACATGCGCAAATCTCGTTGCAGCATTGCTGTGCAGGGCTTCCACCTGCTTCACATCATAAAATTGAGTTTCAGATGTAGATGTTGTTAAACCTGTGAAGTGATAATTTGCTTTTAAAATACAGAAACTGTCTTTATCCCACTCACTGCAGACTTTTTAATTTCTCTGCAAGAAAACTGAGTATCTCTAAGAGCTTCTTAGAATAGAGCACATTTTACATTCATCATGCAGATCTATTGTCTATTCCAGGCACGTCAGTCAATCTGCCTGTGAAATGAAGAGCCAGAGGCTACTGACCCAGACGCATCGGCTCCTTTTTGGCCATCTAACAACACTTTCTGAAGTCTTCACGCTCACATGTTAATTTCCTATTTTCAGCTTGCTGCAGCCTTCTAGAACATGGCTCATGTTCTGTCTTTATGTGGAGTGAGTGGGCAACAAGTGCAGTTTATGCAAAGTGGTTAAGATGGCTGATGAAAAAGACTCAATAAGAATGGAAAATAAAGAGTAAGAAACTGAGAACCACACACTCCCAATCAAACTTTAAAATTTCACTGCAGCAGAATTCATTCGCCTCATTACAAACACTTCATTGTTATAATTCCTTCATTTTTTGGCAATACTTCTAGGAGTTCTTGTAATATAAAGTATATTTTCAGCTCAACTGACTGAGTTCAACCTGATCTCAAACATACATATTTAAGACAAACTACATACTGCATCATTAGAAATGCTTATTAATAAAATATTTATTTCCCGATTCATTTGATATACATTTGAATGTCCAGGCTGGCATTTAAAAAAAACCTTAAAATCAAAGATATGACTTTGTGCTGTTACAAACCTCAATTTCTCAAATCAATAGTGCAAATTTTTGACAAACCTGTCTCGAAGCAGACCTCTCGATGGTTGCTGGCTTGTATGAAAATGAACTGCTCCCTATAATATTGTTCCAGTTACAGGCAGGCGTACTGGTGAAGTGACTGAAAAGACTTACATGCTACCACAGTGTACAGTAAACAATGCTTTGAAACCTCCTACGCCAGAGTACATGAAATGATATCCACATGTTACATTAAGGTAAACGTCAAAAGTGCTTCCTGTCCAACAATAAATACTGATCAGACTTATTAGTTTAAGGTGTCTCAATGAGCATTTGTTTTGTTCACTAAAAACATGGATGATTCCTGTATAACTAACAAGTACTTGAATATATCAAGAATCCTTTATAATATACTGCTGTGACAAAAAACTAGTAAGAGCCTGAATGCAACATTATATTAAAACAGCTCTAAAAATGCTCTCCATGAGGACAACATATTGAAGTACCGTGCCCCGTTTCTTTTTCCAGAAAGACCTTGGACAATTGTACAAAATGATTGCAGGTTCTTTCTCATTACTAAAAATAATACAACCTGATTGTCTGGACTACAGTAAGTGTCCTTCTCGTCCGCTATGAAATCCAAAATCTCTACAGGGCAAAGTGGATTCAGTGCATTTTTCACCACCGGTTGTGTGTTCATTGGACAGATGTGCACAAATATTGGCTTCACTTAAAAATAAAAAAATGTAACCTGCTCCACAGATTACGGCTCCCGGTTTCCACAGCCTTGACAGGCAGTTTGGAAACAGATGGAGGTTCGATGTTGACCAGAGTCTGTTTGTCTTCCAGCTCATTGTCTCCACATGAGTATCTTAAATCCAAGTCACCAATCAGACAGTAATCATGAAATGATATTAGAGTGCTGTCCTAATCATCTTCTCTGTGTGGCATCTTGTTGAGCAGACATGATGCTCTGCTGTAACTTCTTGGTAAACAGGTGGCTGGCTCTTCCACAGTAGCTGTTTGTGGTGGTCTGTAGCGACGCCTCCAGCGGCCGAAGCAGCGAGGCCTCCATGTTCTCACCAAACGGGTACTGTGATGAAGAGAAGAACGTGCAGGTGTTTCTGATATCAGAATAAAATATCAGATTTCATTACAGCTTTGCAAATCCACGGTGATGCGTCTCTGGTGGTTGCGCTCACTTTAATTTCAGCTCTCCTCCTGCTCCTGACACGACTCAAGAAAGACTCAAAGCATGCTTTTTAAAATCAAGCAGAAGGGTGTGTTTTTATGCCTGTTGCCTCCTGTCACAGCCCTGATGGGACGATATGAACTGCATTCAAATCACACACATTAAGTGCCACATTTATCACTGTCAGTTTAAGACAATAACATTCTGCATTTGATTCCTATCTGTCAATTCGGAGTGTGTTTGGGCGATGAATATCTATTACCACAACTATACAAGAATGGGTTCAGTAAGGCGTGACAGCATTGGTGAAAGCAACAGCTGCAGCATTTCAGATATGCTTCATTATTTTATGCTTTTGTGTCACAAAATGAACAGCAAAGATAAAACTTCCGTCTCTTCAGCCAGTTAGTATAAGCAGCCAAGGCTTTTGTCACATACAGTATGTAAATAAGCTCCAGACTGCCTAATGCAAGCCTTTTGTTTTTATTTTGAGGTGCGCCATTCTTTTAATGCTCTAGTAAATAATGAGAAATCACAATTTTACAGCATCTCATTTGACTCCAGTTTGGCCAAGCATTAGGTCACTCAAAGCGCACTTCCTTTATTATCTTTCATATACTGCAGCAGGCAATAAAGCACCATTAACAGCCTCCTATTGATTTTTATGTGGATGCTGCTGGTGCGTTGTCCACACAGCCATCATGATGGCTCAAACTTGCATCAGCACTAAAAATTTTACAACTCTTCTGTGGGCTTGGCAGGGTAATGGTAGTGCCCTTTATTGCAAGCTCCACTGCTGGCTGGGAGAGCCTGCCTTGGGAGTCGGGCTGACTAAGGAGCTCTTGGTGGGATGGAAATGAGAGTTTCCTCCAGAATTGCCTGCTCCAGGCTTTAGGATGCTGTCCTCAAAGGACTGAGTGGGAACAAAGTGGGAGGGGGCCTGAGGAGCTGGAGCAACAGGAAGCGCTGATAAAAGCTTCACCGAAATAAGCCTTATAACACCAAGGGATGAAATGCTCTCTTCTAATGAGCTAATTGTACTACAAAGATCTGTATCTTACATTTATCTGCTGAACACAGGACACGTCTTATGCTTACTAATGACAAACCACAGCACTCCTCCACCTCCTATAATCAGCTGGAGTCTGGTATGTGCCGCCCTGGATGCTGTATGTGTGTTCATGCTGTCGGAGAGACTGATGGATGCATGAGGGCCGAGCGCCCCATAATGAAGCCTGCTCGTTTACCTAATGGCTGAGAACATTGCCCGCACTGATAGTGGCCAGGCTGGGCCCTGTGGCGGTAATGGATGGAGACCAGCTAATGAAGCTTCCCTTGCTCCCCCGATTGCTGCCTGCGTGTTGACCGGTGTGCTGAAATCAACAAGAGCAGATCGAAGGCGAGCCGCCAGCGCAGCAGCGAGAGAGCTCTCCGGCTGATACGTTTGCTCACTGATGAAGGATGTGTAGTGGACTTTTCAGCTCCAAAAGCTGAAACGCATTTAGAGTAAATATGACAGATGTCATACTTTTTTAGTCCAAGTTCTGTCTTCATTTTCGAAAGCCAGCAATGCACTGGCAGTGCTCTGTAGGGTGTTATACCAACTTAAGGATGCTACAATTCTGATAATGTTTAGATTTTACAGAAGGCATAAACAGACAGCCAGACCTGACCAGCTGTTCCAACACAGTGAAGCACAAACCCAAAAGGAGGACATTAAAGGGGGAGGATGGTGATTTTATGCTTTTCTTATTGTCTGCAAATCTAGCGAAAAAGACCAAAACAAACAATAAATTGCTGCTCCTAACAAGTATTGTGCCCCAGTTATGACATATCTAAGTCCTCTACTGCTGGTCATTGCTGCCCAAAAACTATTAAAAGCACATCAGTGAGCAACACAGTTGCACTGGCTGACATGTTTCTTTGTTATGATGACCACAGGCACTCTAGTGTATTTTGAGCCGGTCGCACAGATCCTGCTGCTGGAAATATGAACTAGAGCACCAAGTCCACAGCAGAAAATAGTCAGATGAATAGACTATTTACTCCTGCTTCAGTAGTATTTGCTGAACAATTACACTGTACAGGTATTTAGGAAATTAATTAGTGTTTTTAAAACCTGTTTTGAAAGACTTTATGATTTCAGTGGAATGGACTCTGGGCTGGGTGCTGCAGACAGGCTGGAGAAGTCTGGAAGTGTTGAGGAACAGACTAATGCATTGTTGGTTTTGGGCTTTGTGAAGACTTGTGAACAATAACAATTGTCCTTTATGCAAGAATGTGTATTTTCTATTGACTGCAACTTTGTTACATTGGAAAGCAGACATACACAATAGTTAACATGAACAGCATACACCTAAAAAGCTCAGTATGTAAACAGATTGATTTTTGTCAATGCTTCTTGGTCATGGTGGTACTGACTGAGTTAAAAATAATCTTAAAATTATCCTACAAATAATGATACTGATATTTTAACACTCTGTAATTAGTGACATCACGATGCCATAAGGTGCTTCAACTCTGCAACACACTTCATGAATTTGAGCTTTTCTGCAGTGGTCGAAGCAGGGAGGAACTGATTTGTCTGGTTTGGAAGAGCTGAGACAGAATGACGGAAATGTTTAACAGACTATTGATTAAGCACTGGTGAACGGAAGCATCCATAAGAGAAAAGCAATGGCCTGGAGTGCCGATTGATAATGTAATGACTAATAAATGTTTCTCCAAATAGTCTGGTCCACTGACACAACGGCCCTCTAAAGAAACAGAGGCACCAGAAAGAAAGTCCATAAAATGATCAATCCTCACTGGAGTAAACAAAGCCTTTCAAACATCCCATCAAGTTTTCCAGTTGGCTGTGTCTGGAACACCCTTGATAAAAACTTCTGGATGAGTAAATATAGCCAATTCTATTCAGAAACTTTTCACAAGACAAACAACAAATAAGAACCCTTGAGTTTTAGGCTTTTTTTTTTTTTTTTTAACTGTAACAGCTCACAGAAACCACAGACTTCTGGTTAATTCTACCTTTTGGATGGCCTCGTAGACGGCTCGAAATGCTGGCTGCTTGTCATCATGGTAAACGCCCCTATTACCATGGAGAATGAAGACACCTTCTTGTTCAGCCTGCTGACAGTTGCTGCCATAGATACAGTGGTCTGGACGGTAGTTCCACTGGCAGGGGAACACATACAGGCTTTCTGTAACACAGCATGAGACACCATGAGGTTGATAAAGACTATGAATACAATTACAAACCCTAAAATATTTGTTTATTTGAAGTTAAATGTCCAAAACAACAAACATCTTTAGTGAACTGCGTTTGTGTCATATGTAACACTTTTGACAATAATAATGCTGTGCATGTGGGTGCACAAACCTGGGTTATGATGAAATATGATATTAAGAAGGTCCTGGTCACCCCAGGTGATATTGAGCTTATACTTCTGGAGAAGAGGCATCAGAATTTCTTCCCACCGCAGTGCAACTTGAGTCATGTCATTCTAGATGGAAAAATACAGAAATTGAGAGCAGTCATATCATCATGCATCAGGAAACCATAAACCTGCATTTCATTTGCACTTTTGTCATCACTACACATCAGCTCAAAGAAACGGTTTCGACTCAGTTGAGTATGCCCGTTGTGACGGTTCAAAAAGAATTACAAGAGTGACCTCAGCTGGTTAATCTTGGTGGTGCAGTTACTCCTGAAGTCTCCTCCAGTATTCTCAAATGTTTTTAAATGTCTACATTTCGCACCTCTAGATACAAAGCTGTTACAGTAGTTCACAGAACCTATCGACACTGGCCTGGCACACATATGTAGTATGTATTATAATGTATAATACATATTATATAATATTATTATAATAATATAATAAAAATACAATAGAACGTAATATATAGACAGTATTTACAAGCAAAAAATAGCAAAATATTTGTGCAGTTTTGGATAATAAAAAAATGTAAACTGTAGACTGTATGTGCAATATTGCAGTAGTGCAGATAACATTTAAAATACAGGGGTTTGTGAGGTTAGTGGATTAACTGTTTAAGTTGTTATTGTACAGTGTGATGGCTCGTGGCAGGAATGATTTCCTGAAGTGGTCCTTGTGACAGCGGAGCTGGAGCAGTCTGTTAGAGAAGGAGCTCTGCTGCCTGTCTTTGTGTATTAACATACACAAGGAAAAAAAATGCACAGTACCTTAAAAGATTTCTCCCTGAGGCGCGTCATGTTCATGAGCATGACCCCTGAGTTGATGCCCGTCTTGCCGTAGTAAGGGTGGCGGGCAAAACGGTTGTACCAGCCAATGCGTGGCTCCTCATGCTCTGGAGCCATGGCAGCTAACTGGCTTGAATTGAAGTGAGAAAGGAGGGCCCAGATGTCCTCCACCGGCTGCAGAAAAAGGATATCTGTGTCCACATACAGCAAAGAATCCACCTCCTTCAGGATCAGCTGGAAAACAAAACACAAAAAACTTTTGAGCAAAATTTTCAAATTAATTGTTAATGGTAATGTGCCTGAAAGATGACTCTATACATACCGGCAGGAAAAGCCTCTGAGAGGCACAAGGTTTGAAGAGCTTCTTCCACTCCTTCATGTTGTCCTTGGGAAAAGTGATGGGGTAGAGGGTGAAGTTAAACTTGGTCTGAACTGTCCTGGGCCAGGAGTCTAGCTTTAGGAGAAGATAAGCACAAAGAAAAATTGCACCTCAACATTATCCACATGTAAGATTTGAACTTAAGTTGTTCTTTCAGAAACGATGCATCTCAGCCTTTGGGCCAAAAGGTGACAACAACTATATAAAAAGGCTTTACTGTGTAAACATTCATGCATGGAAATTCAAAACTTCTCGAATGTAGCTTGATTTTTTTTTTTTTTTTTTTTTGCAATGGTTGCAAGAATGTTTTCTTAATGTGATTCTGTATGTACCAGTTGGCAATGGCAAAATGAATCATTTACAGAAACTGTGTACACTCAGAAAATGAATACACAGCTAAATGAAAGCTCTGGTGTTGTTAGGGAAGACACTTACAGCATTTCTGAAGCTGTCATGTAGATCATCCTCAGCAAAGATGTAAAAGTGCAGAGGCTTTTTGCTGAAGAGAACAGCAGATTTCAGCATGTTGAGAGTCTCCTCTAGCCGGGGGCCACATGCCACCACAGCCAGGTGACTTCTCCAATCACTATGTTCCTTGACTGCAGAGCTTGACCTCTCTCTAAGAGCCAAGACAAGGTAAAATTAATCAGTAATCAACCCGGGTTTTTATTCTTACAACAACATGGATACACTGACAGGAGCAGGAGAGAAAAGGTAATGAAGATATCAGCAGGCTCAGCAGTCTGGTACTCAGCCCTAAAGGGTTGGAACTGTCATGAGGCTTAATGAAAAGATGTAGAAGAAGACAATCAGTCATGCTTTGTGCTGCCTCCAAGCGCTCCTCATAAACTACTATTTTCAAGTTTGGAAATTATGAATATTACCACTTTTTAATTATATCTCTGTACACGTCATAGTATGGCAAGCCTACATACACAAATATATCTGTTAATTTTGTTTAATCTGATGACGCCAAACACATGTTAAACTGTAGCAAGGCTGACTCAAGAAAATAATACGACCTCTGTTATCATCCTCTGTTTATGACTGCATTACTGTTTGTAGGATCAGAGGTGAAAGAAGTCTGTCAAAAGATACTGGCATGTCAATCAATGACGAGTAAACAGAGATTCAAGGTTAAAATATAATGTAAGGTTAAGCATTCCTTCACCAAATTGATTTGGGAGAAGTGCTTGTACTCATCAAACTCAAGTGTGGCCACAAGGTGCACTGTGAAAGCAGCAACAGGCCCAGCATTTCCTCTGAGCTGTGCACCTGATTATGGGATGAAAATTTAAAGTTGAAGTCTATTGATTGTTAATGAACATTGATATCTGTTTATAGAGATGCACAAAATCAGTCATACCTAAGAGATGATTCCAATAAGCAGTTCACTCCACAAACATCAGCAGGCAGTCTCCAATATGGATTCCAGTAAGAAACTGCCAGTGATTTACACCTGACAGAATAAAAACATGATCTTTTGGATCCTCAACGTTAAATTACTCTCTTGGACAAGAGAACTGTATGTTTTGGGATTATGCTAGTTAGATCTGTCCCCAGTTGCCTCCTAGAGTTAGTTGTTTAACAGGTGGCGGTCCTTTAAATCCAGCTAAAAGCTAATGAGGCACAGAATTAGTCTGCAGTAACGTTAACGTTAATGGTTAGCTAGCGTTAATCAATTATCTAGCTTATGGTAGCTAATAGATAACATCAGCAATTTACAACACATAACATCATAAACCATGGTTATAAAACAGTACAATTGAAACACTAAATAGACTATTACGTTATATTAATATATGATGTTAAATTCGTCCAGCTATGATTGATTTACTATCAGTCTGGTAACGTTAGCTAAAATAAACTAGGTGTAACAACTTAGCTGATGTGCCGTTAATGTTAGTGTGATAGCGTTAGCTGTAGCAAGTCAACAAACGTCTGAAAATACATTATTGTCTATTACCTTGGTCTAGCCTAACAGCCACAAAATCTTTATAGCAACTTCAAATGTAGGAAGAGGTAACTACTGTGTTAATTTTCTAATGTGGTCTCTGGTGAAATTAAATAAACGCTAGGTGATAGATTAGCTTGCTGGCTAAGGTACCTCTCAAGCCCTCCGCGCTCTCGAAGGCCTGCCAGTCCTGGCCTTTTCCTGAGAACGTGCCGGGTGTCATGACTCTTTTCGGGTATCCCTTGTTCTTTCGGGTCCCAGTCGCCTCTGTCCTCCAAGGTGGAGGCTAGTTGATTGAACACGTACAGCAGTGAAAAGAGGGTGAACGCCATGCACAGGAGAAATGCCTGAAGATAGCATCGCATTTTGCGTTTCAAGTTTTATGCGCTAACGGAACATTTTTGTTGATCTTAGCAGACATCTGATGCGCCACCAGCGAACTAATCCATCTCACAAGTCAAGTCAGAGGCTAAGTCGAAGAGCACAGTTGGTGTTTACAGTTTTCCGCTCCACCCACTTGTGTTACACACGTGTTTCGTTTGATTTACCATCTGTCAGTACAGTGTGTGTGTGTGTGTGTGTGTGTGTGTGTGTGTGTGTGTGTGTGTGTGCACCTCACAGATACACTGTCAGATTTAAGCTACACACCACAGCCCGGTAGAGACCAACGACTCGGAACTCGGTGCATGAGGACATCTGTCTCTCATAATAAGTCACACAGGACAAACACTGGCATACATTTAAGTGACTCTTCCCAGTTTTAACCAAAGTCCCATTTTCAGAATTGTAGAGGTGGTGTACACAAGTAAACGCCCCCCCACAGAAGTACAAGCAGAAGTAGTATTAGAAGTAGTATTAGATACATGTAGTATCAAAGTATCACTTATGTGTCAGCAGTGCTTTCATGTTGCAGCTGTTGGATTGTTGTTAATGCGTTTTATTTTATTTGTGATCACGTTTTGTTTGTAAAATGTCAATATGCAGAGTACCTGGCTGTGAAATACATTTAAAGGAGTAAAAAGCACAATACTCAAGTACCTCTAAGTTGTATGTACAGCACATGTGTAAATGTAATTAGTTACTTCTCACCACTGCTTTTAAAGGAACATATTTCATGCACGCAGTACAGTGAATGTGTACCACTCACTGTTTGACCTGAAGCTACCACATGACTTAATACCAAGTCCATTGCCTTTTCATGTCAGGCCATTATGAAACATATCAGTCATGATATGAAAAAGACAACTTCAAAAACAACAACCTCTCTATTGTTTTGTTGTCTTACAAACTGTTCTTGTCAATAATGAAAACTTAAAAACATACCAAAGTATCTACAACTTATTTTATTTAACATTACTTTACAATATAAACCATTCTATAGATTAAATCATGCTTAACTCTACCAAATGAAGGAGAAGCAGAGTTAGAATAATTATTCCATATTTTTACTCAAATGTTAGACAGTAAAACAATTAATGGCATCAAATGGCATAAAATGAGAGCTGGATAATGACAAAAACCAAAAGTGTTATGATTCACTGATAATGGCAAAGTGGAAATAATGCTAAAAAATGTTATCATGAAAACAGGATGCCATTAAGTGCAAATAATGATAACAAAAGTCGAGGATCAACTACAACTCTGAGATGACTTCTTCATATTTTCTTTCGTAATGCATCATTTATTCTGCGCAGCAACGACCAACTGAGCGCGACACTGAAGTAACACAGAGGTGTTAAAACCCAAGTCACCACAACACGTGGCACAGTTCCACCGACATCCGGGATTTAATGCTACAGTTCCTCTTTTCAGTTCGTCATGACAGATCTCGCTGCAGCAGTTCCTTCAATTGAGCGTACAGCAAACGTCCCGACTCCTGAATTCTTTACCATCATGAGAAGGCAGTGAAAAATACAACCCTGAATGGAAGTGAATGCTATCATATTGGCATTTATAGTATTATTAGAAAAAAACGTGCATGTTGAAGTTTAATCTCTGGTTGAGGCTGTAGAGAGAGTGCAGAAGAACAGGTTGTGCAGACTGGAAGTGTGAAGGTTAGTGAGTCTCTCCATTAACCGACGAGCCTTCACCGTGCGGCGAAGAGCACCTGGAGACCCCTCGTTCAGTGTTATCAGAGCTAGAGCCACTTTGGCTGTGTTGGTCTGCTGAGGCAGCACTCGTTGACGTGGACATGGGCTTGGCTTTCTCCTTAAAGTCTGTGATTATTACAGTCAAGTCTCCAACTGTGACCTCTAGATGCTGGGCGCTGCTCCTGTCTATGTTTTTTAACCTGGGCCTGGCGAGGAGACAACCAGAAACAAGATCTAGAAACTGTTTGGAAGGTGCCAAATATTTCAGTGGTGACAAAGCCCAAAGAGCAGTGAATATGATGAAGTCATTACCTCAGCTTTTTATGGCTTTTCTTTTTCAGTGTTGGTTCTTTGTCACTCTTGTCTTTCTCTGATTTTTCCTTTTTCTCCTTTTTGGGGTTTGTTGGTGGTGCGAACTGCTGATTTACTTGCTGTGCAACCAGCTGAGAAACAGGCCGTGGTTTTCTGGAAGAGACCAAAAAACAAAGGGTTACTGGCCTTATACTTACCTTTACAGTCTGATGAACTGCGTGCAGCAGGGGCTTTACAACAATAGTTTAAAATCAAACAAGATGCTAAATCTCCCAAATTCCCCCAAACTTTGACAAACAGATAAAGGATAGATTTACGTTTTTTAAAGTCTGTCTTTAAACAGTGGTGAGGTGCCCACACTGTATGTACATTAAAGCCAGTCTTGCTTATTTTAATCATTCCTCCTGGCCATGAAGAGACCCCTCCCTAATGCAATTTTAATGGAAGCAATGGGGGACAAAATCCACAGTCTTCATTCTGTGCAAAAACACATTCTTCCATTTATCTAAAGTTAATATGAGGCTTCAGCTGAGTATCTTCCAAAGGCACAGCCTTTAAAGTGTAAACTACCCTCTTTCTTATTCTCTGAGCAGCATTTCCTGGATGCAGTGGAGGTGTAGTTAGAGGGAATTTCACACTTTAAGGAGGAGTAAGTTTGGAGGATCAGTGAGTCTTTTTAGTACCAGATTTCCTCTTTGTGTCACTGCTGCACCGCAGGAAACACAGCGAGGGAGTTCAGTAGTAAAGGACTTTTGAAGACACTGAGATCACTGACACTTCATATTAACTTGAGGTACATTTTGGAAGTTATTTTTGCACAGAAAGAGGACTTTGTATTTTAACTCCCCCATCTCTTTGATTGGAAGCAGGGATCTCCTCACGGCCAGTGTGAACAGGAGACATCATTACAGCGAGCCAACGTCTTTCAACGTCCCGATGTACACCTGACTACTACTTACTAGTACTACTTGAAAATGTGTGACACCATCCTATGAAATATAGTTCGGCCAGGTAGTTTAGACCCAGCCTTAACAATTCCGACTGCTTTAAGAAACTGACACAAGCTTTTCTCCAGTGCATGTGCTGCACAAACAGGAGGTATCAATACTGTAAATCTGACAATGTAAGACAACACATATGGCCAGTATAAACCAGTATAAGCAACAATTATTCATATTATCTAAAAAAAAACATTTATTTATACCACCTTTCATTATACTGCCTGGTATGGCGTGTGAAGTATTTAGTCTGTCGTAGCCTCAATAATATAAAAGGGGTGGACAACCTCAGTATAATGTTATACAAGTTAACAGCTCATCAAACAGGGAGCAATATTGAGGTCATGAGTCCTTGCAAAAAACATCATTTAGACCAAAATTTTCATTTTTTTTTTTTCATTCTGTCATCTGTTAATGTGTATTTTCTACATTTACTCCCACATTAAGTTCTAAATTTACAAAGCCTTGAAGGACCAGGAAGAAAAGTCCAGCGGGGAAACACTTATTTTTGCTTCTCTGAAAAGTAGTCGAATTTGCTAAATTCCCAGCAGAAATACCGAGGACATGACCTCCACGTCCTCAGTGGCAGATATGTCCCTGACCACAAGCTACAAAATGTCCATGAAGTTGAATCAACAACAGAAACAGAACATTAACCCTTGATGAAGACAGGGTTTAATGCAGGGATGTTGTAACAGACAGTAGGTGTACCTAACAAGTCAACCTTTTTCCAAATCAAGCCATGAATATTAAAATAGTTCGGCAGTATTGTGATTGTTAAAAATGTACAGCCACAGTTATTCTTACCGAGTTGATGTCCCCTTCCTGACATCGCACATCAGGCACTTGAACGCCTCAGCGCTGTTCCTGAACGTGCACACGCTACAGTCCCAGTACCCGTCGTCAGAGGACGGCTTGGACTGCCGCTTCGGCCTTCAGACAAAAACAAAACAAAAACACTGTGATAACGAGCCATTCTCACCGCTTTCAAAGCAAACGTGTGACATAAAGATTACCAGAGCATGAAAGACACGGCTGTGAAGGCCGTTTAGTGCTCAGGAGTCAGACACTGAGGCACAGGGAGCTTTCAGTTTACAGGCAGTTGCCCCGTATTAAAGCAGCAGCCAGCCGCCATGAACAGTTCAGCAAAACAGCTCCATCCATTGACCGAGCTCTCTGTTATCAAACGGCCCGATAAAGTCCTCATTTAAAGACACCAGCGACACTTTTACCTTGTGGGGCTCTTCTTGTCTCCCATTTGATGAAAACTTCGACTCACTGGAGTTGAAAAGGATCAATGTTACAGGTGAAAAAAAAAACGCATTTAGCAGCTACTCAGCTGTCGTGGAAACTCCTGTCGAAGGACGGTCACGTGACACCGGTTCGCCCAATCACTTTTAATGTAATGACAACAGAGAGCAATAAAAGTGACACGGCGGTGATGAAAAGCGCTTTGTAGCGTTCAGCGTGGTGCGAGTGAGGAGTGCGCACGGAGACGGGTTTGAATGAGGAGAGGGGACGTAAAACTGCACAAAAATGATCTGTACTAATGTGTAAATGCTCAGGAGAAATTACTGATTCAATGAAATGTATGCAGAATCAATTGACTGAGATTTGTAAGCTGTTTCTTTTTGTTTGAAGACTTAAGTAAATGAATTTTGACTTAAATCTGACACAAAATGACGATTTTGAGATAGTGAGTATACCTGTGTATTTCTGTCTCATGAGATACAAACTTAACTGTCACAGCAGCAAAAGGGAGTACAATAAGAGATGCACAGTAAGGCCACCCAATCTTAAAACTAGAATACTGTCTTTATTATGAGTCTCCATAATATGAAGAATGAAATATAAAAATAAAAAGTACTAATTGGCCATACATAAAAAGAAACTACAAAGTGTATTGAAACACACATAATCACGTGCAAAGTGTGAAAATAATGACGTTCCAGTAAATAATTCAAAACACAAAGTGTACTTGAATCATATTGGTGCGTCTCGGGTCTGCAGATAGCAAATGTTTCTTTATACCTCTGCTTTTCTACACTGTAGAGGCAAATATTGTACTTTTGATTCATGTTCATTTATTTTACAACTACAGTTAGTTACATTAAAATAAAGAATAAGACAACCTTAGCAACTATAGCACTAATCATTGTTATTTAGTACATTTCCCAACAGTATATAAATTGGTCAGAAATAGCTCTCCATTGACAACATTAAAATGCAGCTTAAAGTGCAACATCAATTATAACACTATCATGATACATATGCTGTCTGATATTTTAATTCCAATATTTTTTTTAATCTTTAAGTGAATATTTTTAACTAAGTGTTTCGTACTATCATTCAAGTAAATCTTCCACAACCGGCCAACATAAGTTTAGACATTACCATCAGTTGCCACTAGTTGGCGACAGCGCATTATTTTCCGGAAGCACGTTGTTCAGCGAAGAAGAACAGACAGGAACTAAATGATACAAGAAACGAAATAGCGCGGGTGATGTTTCTTTTGGTGTTAGATTTTTTCGCCTGCTCGTTTTTACAGAACTTTGACACAGGTACAAGTGTCCTTTGGCGATAGGAGAAATGTGTGAAACGCACTTTGTGGCCAGGAGAATTCAAATCAGTATTTGGTGAGTAAGTTTCCTACGACTCCCTCTTGTGCTATTATGCTAATTAGCTAGGTTTGCTAACAACAGCGCTATTACCATGGAGCTTTCTCATCCAGTCAAAATACCATCATACATTTCAGCAAAACGCCAAGTCGCGTATTACCATTGAGAGCAGCGGCTCAATCATATGACGCATTTAGATACTTGGATTTTTGCAGTCTAAAACGCGGGGAAAGCAGTGACTCCTGCAGAAGTCACTGTTTGGAAGTCAAGTGTTGTTATGGTAGGGACCCGTTTTTTAAGTGTATATAAATTATACCTATTTTTAGTCAATCAGATATTTGGAAGGCTGAAGTGAATATACCTATGCCGAGTTAGATAAGCAAGGTTATACCCTTTTCTTTCCGATAGGTTCATCATTCTTTAGGGAGACATCCTGAGCAGACCAGACAGGGAACCAAAATCATCCCTTCAACAGTAAGTGGAAACATCTGCAGTTTTCCCTGTTTTACAAGCACAAGTTGTGTACAAGTGGAAACCGAAAATTTTGGCCCTTTCCTTGGCCTTTGTTTTGACTGCCTATAGAGCAGCGTTACATCAGATGGCTGTTACATGTTATGCACAATGTCAAAGTGACTTCACAGACATACTTTGAACTCCTACTCACACAATCTCTTTTTATTTTTGCAGTGGCATATCAACACAGTCGAAAATCAATTAGAGAGGTATATGAGGAGCAGTTCCCACCGGTGGATGCAAGAGAGGTAAGGAGAGATGTTTTTTACCTACAAAAGATTTTTCTTTGACTCATAGTTAGTGGGAAGAACTGGTTAGTTTGGTATCACTGGCACTGTTTCTTAAATAACATTATTATGATTAGCTGTAATGACCATGGTAGGCGTTTATGGTAATATTAGCTCAGTATATATCATGATACTGTGGACAGTGTTGTTCAGCCCTTTTTATCATCTTAGTCTGACTGAATGATGTTTAAAAACAGTTTTTTGTGTTCTGTGATACTATGAACCAAGCTATTCATTGAGCCCTTAGACTGCAGAAACCAGTGCAAGAAGACATCTTTACTGGAGTAGGGCAACGCCGAATGATGAAGATCTCGCAGAGAAATGACTTGTAACATCTTTTTTTCCCGTAGGATTGAAATGTAATATTTCATATTGTGTCATTTCAGGTGACAGTCCATCGAGTTGTTAATATCGTTGAAAAGAGGACCCCTATGTCTCGGCCAGGGATAGAATTTGACAGAGGCTTTAATGACGACCAGTGGTATGGTGGTCCTCGCAATTACCAGGATGGAAGAGAATGTCACGGCAGTGATCGTCGATACTTTGATGACGACCCCAGTTTTTACAGAAATTCTTCACTGCCACGAAATGTAAGACAAACATGGTTTATAAACTAAATTCTGTCAAACTATCTGATTGTTTGAAAATTATGTTTTGTAGTTTCCAACAGTGTTAGGAACAATACACCATTCTCATGCGCAGAATTTTCCTATTAAAGGGCCCTGTGGAGTTTTCTTGTAAACAAACAAGTTATGATTACATTATTACTCAGTCAAACTTATTGTATGCAGTTTTTCACTCATAGAAAAAACTATCTATACATTACCTGAAGTCAAGAACTCCACAGCAAACCTTTAAAATTGTTATAATTCTGATTTTTTTTTTTTGTTTCAGGAGGGCTTGTACTCCCAACAGACTTATAGCAGAGATGATTTGAGGCATCAATTAGGTTCAAGGTAATTAGTTTTTCTTTGTTACATCCTCATTATTGTCAGTTGCTCTACCAAATTTTTATGTAGTGCACCAAAGTGACCACTAGGTGGAGGCAGAGCTCAGTCTTTTGAAAGGTGAACATTATTAGTTTGATAGAGTTAATGATGTGTGACTTTCTTTGCATGTAATATGTTTGGGGAAAAAAGGGGTCGACCAAGCATGTAAGTGTAAAATCACTTTAAGTTAAGCTTTTAATTCTTAACTTCAATCAAATAGTAAAGAATATAACAGCTGTTATTACAAATTGTTGCTTTTGCAAATGCCTTTGCCCTAAAATATAGCTTTGGAAAATATATTTAGGAAACATAATTTAATTATCTGTGACCACGGCGCTCTTAAGCTAAGATGAAGAGCTTAACCCCACACAGATCAGCTAACAGACGCTGCTCACGCCCTGGCCACCTCAACATACCAGCAGTTTACAAGCCTGGGCTCCCCTTTCCAAAAGTCAGAGCAGGCTAGAGAGGGGGACAAAGGGCACTAGTGTCTACTCACTCTGCCAAACAACCCCTCCACCACCCCACCCTGAGAGGAAAAACAGCTGGACCACTCCCTCTTCAGTCAAACACCCACACACATCACAGATATTCTGAGCAGAGTTTATCTTGTGTCTCTTTTAATGCTACATAGCAAGTTAGGTACATATTGATCAAATTATTTGAAGTCTGTGAAGAAATGCTCACTATTAAAAAGCTCTATACATACCAAAATTGCAAATTTAGACTCAGATAATAGACCGCAGGTACTGAGTGTTGTGGATACCTATGGAGCCTTTATTCATAATCACGTCAAAGGCTTTTATTTTGCCACCTGTACATACATTTGCATATGCCTCTGTGGTGGAGAGGTTCAATAATTAGCACTAACAGGAGGAATGATTACACCAACCAAAAACTGTTTCTCTGTAAATGTGGTCACCTGACAGCCCTTTATGGCTCCCATATAATGACGCTCCATCATTTCAGATCACAACAGTGTGTTTTGGGTTTGGCAAAGTTTACGCTTCAGCTTCTGATGTCAAGAGGCAGCTGATTGCCTCTCTCGAGCCAGGAAGCCAGGAAGTCTGTCCATGGGATCGTGTCTTGCACAAGGTGGACAAGGGCCCACATTTAAAACGACTTAGTCAATCCTAGCAGCCCAAGTTAAACTCATGGGGTATCTTCAGCGGCTGCATGCGTAGACTCTATAGCTGCTCTGTATCCCCTCACCATACAGCTATATATCAAGCTCATGGGTGTGGGATAAAGACAAGTATATATGTACCAATGTTCTGCAGTGGCGATGTGGTGACTAACACTTGAATTGCCTTTCTTGTGCTCCCCGGTCGAGGTTTTACTCCCAGATTACGACACAAGTTAACTGTCTGATGTGCAGCTCCTTGTTATTAACTCTCTCAAACAGTCAAAAGCCACCATGCTGAATGTAGCTGCCTTTTTAAATCCATCCGGTCCACCGAGGTATTGTTATTTATAGACAGGCCAGGCCTTCGTGTGGTTATCAAAGACAGCAAAGGGATGAAAGATGCAAATATTATAGTCATTATTATTAGTTTGTTTTGTCTCTCGGCACCTGCATTTATTTTTAGGCTTCATGACTCACCATAAAAATTGTATTGTTCAGGTAGTTTCTTAGTGTTGTTCATATGAAAAGTATATTTCATACAGTATTTCTCTGCCTCTGTAATAAGGAATGGCTGTTTAAAGATCTGTAATTCTCAGTGAATGTCTGTCTAATAAATGCTTGAGCTCCTCCCTATAGATTTTCTGTCTTTCCAAGATAAAATACACAATTTGTTTTCTATTCATAACCTCTTGATGTCAGTTGTCTCCCTGCCTGGATGGTAATTCAGCTGAGGCAAATGGCAGGCTTAGTCTTGGCTACTTCAAACAGACCGTGAGTCGTAAAAGTTTGAGGCCTTGTTAGACCTGCTCTTTGTTTGAGACGTGACTTGAGTTCAGGCAGAGGTCATAACAACCAGGTGCCTTTGGCTCGTTTCTACCTCTGGGCCTAAAGGTTGTTGTTTGAACACAAGCTTTCAGTCTGGAGAATTGTGAAGACAGAAATGAATTTCGGTACTTGTGTTAGACGTATGAAATGTTAAATGCTCTAAAATTGGTCATCACATTACATGGTTGGTGACAGTGCTTTGTGACTTCATCTCCATATTCACACTTAATCATAGCTCTGCCGACAATTGAAGACAGATACTGATGAAACAAGACCAAGAATGGGCCAGCTGTCAGCCAACTGTTGCTTGTGCCAAAGTAGAAGATTGCCTCCATTCCCCAAATTGATCAGCGTGCCACACCACAGTGTCCCACTGAGCCTGAAGTCTTGGTGGTTTTGTCCTTTTACTCTGTTTCCGTCACCCATCTGAAAGAGCTCAGGGACGAACACCCAACCCTTTTCCTTTCTAAACCAGTAACAATATAAATTATGCACTTTGAATTTACACTTAATATGCTCTTGATTTATTTATCATATTTTTTTACTGCTGCAGCTAGCTGTTGCCAGGGTGCAGAGCAGCTTTGCCCGTCATTGATTTGTCTGTTTTTTTTAATGTTTTTCAGGAACAGTCGCAGACCTCGTCACTATTTCCGCAACAGAGGCCGAGGGTCAGGCCCCCCTCAGAGGTCAGTGCCAAACAAATCACTGCGATCTCATCCGTGTGGTTTTCTCGGACACATCTAACAAACTGCCAACTCTTTGAGCTGTCCGGGCTTGAAATCAGTTGTCTAGTTTTTGATTTAGGAAGCGGGCCCCTGTACCTTGTTTTAAATGCAGCACCCTTGTTTTCATGCCTCAAGCTATTGTGTAGATACAAATGCATTTATAGAAACTATTAAACTGAAGCTAAATCTTTTGTTTTGTCACTAAAATTCACAACACTATTTTGCATGTTTTCATAGAGAAGACCACAATGACTACAGGATCTCTGTGCCTGGAGGGGCCAAACGGGACCGCTCTCCTGGGAGCCGGGATGCCCATCCGCCAGTCCGCTCGGGTTCAAACACCAGCAACAGGAGCTTCTCCCCGGACAGGGACAAAGGCTACACGCACCAGCAGTCCCACAAAAAGCGTGAGATTATTAAATCTTCTCAAACGGTTCAAGTTTACGGATTTGAAAAAGGCTTGCGGATATTACGGATATTGGGTAACAATCATGTCTTACTCTGCTTTTTTAATTTCATGCAAGCAAACTGTGAGTCAGTGCATTTTATAACACTGCGAAAGAGGCAGAGAAAAGGTCAAACTCTCCAAATCTATTCTACCATTGCTTTTAAATCTGTTGCAAAGAGCTAGCTGTAATGGACTTAGCTGTCTGACCTGCTGGCCGAGGGGATTGTATGACGTCCAATAACTCAGCACCGCTCTGCGCTACCTGACACTCTGTGATTGGCCACAGCATGCAAAACCTGAAGAAGCGTAGATAATGGGAGTGCTACTGTAGAGTTGTGAATTTACCCATATCTGATGCAATGTTTGTCTTCGCAGCTGTTGTGCCCTCTGTAATGACAACAATGGGGATAATTTTCCCATTTTACAGACGCATACGTATAATTATAATGTAATTATAATGTCTCAAGGTATTAAGCCGTTCCAGGTGAAGCATCTGTTTTCAGAGGTGGTGTGTAATGTCAGGGGTCATGGTGTGCTGAAACACGTTAAGATGTTAATTACACTCACACCACACACACTTTAGAGGCTGGGAAAAAGGATACTCTTAGTTTATGGGGTGGTTTGGCTTTGGATTCAGAACCTGACCTTTTCTTCAGTGAGAAAGTAGTTCATGGGTTCACTTAACAATGTCTTCAGAATCACTTTGGGTCTGTCACTTTACATGCTTTCTTTTGTGATTTTTACAGGTTTTTAGAACTTTAATTAGCGACGCAGCGCCAATGAAATTTATGGATTCACATTTTGTGATCTGACATAAGCAATATTATTAGTCTGAGGCAAAGCAGTGCGGACAATAACTCCTCCAGCGCTTTGATTTCTAAGATGCACAAACGTATTAATGTGCTGAAAGCAGAGCTTCATGTTGTACCACCCTTTTAAGATGCAATAAAACTGTGAGAAAACAGTTGTACCTCCCACCTCCACTCCCATCTGGGATACTAATTAGGCCAGCACAGCAAAGTACACAAAAATAAGGGTTTGGTTATAGGCTTTGTCATGCACGCAGAAGCTGTGTACACTGTCTTTTTTACAAAATCTTGGTGACTGTGATTGGTGAGAAACACAGGCGCAGAGGCCATGTGGGACCACTACCTGCAGGGCTCGGTGAAGGGTTTTTGGTGAAGTGACAGTAAAGAAGCAGTTGAATGCTCCCTATAATTAAGCTATGATAGGTTTATTCTTGTGTGACGTAACCTATGTAACCTGTGTTAGGTTAATTCTCCTGTCAATGCCCTTGACAAAGGCACTGGTTTAGAACTGGATTTGGTCCCTGGGAGCTGCACAGTGGCTGCCCACTGCTCCCAAAGGGTTAAATGCAGACAAGGAGTTTCCCTACAGGGATCAGTAAAGGATCATTTAAACCTGCAGTTTGTGACTTTTACATACAAATGAACATTCGTCACATTCAAGCCCTTGCAATACAGATTCACACAATGTTAATTAAACCACCGCTTGGTAAATCTGTCAGTGTTTCGCGGTGGTTTTTAAATCTGGCGTCTAGCGATTGTTTTAAGTCAACCAGCAATGATTGGTGGGCCTGAAGGTGGGAGCAGCCAGCTGTCAACACTTCTGCCTTTTAGATTCGATCGATCAGTGTGTTGTATTCAGTGGTTTGTTTTAAGTATCAGGCTACATCATTCTATGTCTTCATGGTCCAAACCACAATATCTGAGTATCCAGCCTTTTTGGAGTCTCCGTGGGGTCCCAGAGTGAGCTCCACCTGGGGACTCAAGTTAAGACGGAGGTTTTACCTTGTTTCACTCGCATCACTGCTGGGGATCCTCTCAGTCAAAACAAACGACTTGGCCATATTTGTTTTTTTTCTAGACACATCGGAGCCGGCAGAGGACAATATTTCATTTTAAGAACAGCTGAACTCCCCGACCAGTATTGTGTGGGAGGATCTAACAAGGGAGTATTTGAAAAAACATGATTTATACTTTTCAGCTGCAGCTTAGTGTGTTGGCTTCACGATTGTTCACAGTGACAAGTGAGTGATTGTTTGATGTCTCACAGTAGAAAGATATTGTTCTGCAGGGTGTTTAAAAAGTGTTTTCAGATAGCACAGTGGAGAGAGCTGAGGCACATGTGTAGAGGAGAGGGCGAATAAAATACAACGTAGGTCCCTCTCTAGATTTGAACCCGGGATGCTGCAGTTAATATGGCATACATCCCAGACCACCGACCCACCAGGATGCTCCCCCAGGCTTTCTTTTATAACAGAGCAAAATTAAATAAAGCATGCTGCGGTCGCCCACGTGTGTTCTTTAGATCAACCTCCTTTTATAGCCGACTCCCCTTAGTAAGAACTTTCTGTTAACCATAATTATTGAAGGAAGCTCATCTGGTTGTTTGCTCACTGTCTCCACAGATAAGCCCAGCGTGCCGACGAGCCACACTCCCAGCAGCTCTGCGGAGGGGTCTCCTCACAGCTCAGGCTCTTCAAAGGTACAATTTGAGGGCGATCTCAACCTGTTTTGCTCTTAAAAGAAACATGTTGAAAGTCAAGTAAAATGCAGTAACATGTACAGCACCGTCTGAGAGTGTCCTTGAATCAATCAAAAGGCTTTTAAACTGTTCTTGAATTTGTCAACTTCATTGCAATGATTATGCAAATTTTAACATTTAGTATAAAGGTAAATTTCCAGTAAATAATTTTAGTAAATGCCACCAAAACGGGCAAAACCTGCACTGGTACTGTTCAATGTAAAGTAACAGAAAAATACATTTGTTGATTCGTCAACATTTAGGTTATGTAAGTATAGCTGACTGATCTATTTGTGTCATTGGAGCTTTACTTTGATCCTTGGCTGTAAGGATCCTGTAATCAGAGAGATGTTCTGTATGTGGGACCTCATTTCTGTTTACTGTTGACATGCAGCAGCCATAATGACGCATGTACAATAACAAGAACTCAACAGCCATGAGAGCAGAGCAGAGCCGTCTGTATGTGAAACACTTCGAAATCAGAACGAGCTCCTAACCCTCCTGACCTCAACTCCTAACCCTTAACCTTTGGCCTGCCAGGAAAAAACCCCTGCATCTGTAGCGGAGACAGAGGAGGCGGTGGCTGCCAGCATGGAGCCAAAGCTGACACCAGAGGACGGCTTCAGGGTTCGCCGATTGGAGGCCATTAAAGCGAAGGCTCTGGAAATTGAGAAGGTAGTAAGATTTGATCCACAAAACAACCCAACTTCTGTGAATTCTCTTCACTCTGGTCGATTATGCTCTAACATATCTCCATCGTGCTCTGACCCTTTCTCCATTAGTATCACTGGGTTTCTAATATACAGTAAAAAGCTTCATCTTAAGCAGCCATCAGCTGTAAATGAGTTCTAAAAGTGGAAAATTCTGCCACAGAAATTTGTTTCCTTTACAGACTTTGAGCTTTAAGTGACATTGTCTTCTCGATAAAGGAGCAATCTGCTTCATTCTGTCTAGTTTCAGGCACAAGAAACCGCGACTTGTCTCACCTCATTTGCATTCTTTCAAAAATTCATTCACCTCATGCTGCATTTCGTTGTCTCTGTGCTGCACAATGACAATAAAGTTGAATCTAATCTAATCTAATTTTTAAATCATGCCATTTCTTCTTTGTGTACTAATATGAGACTGACCCCTGGTTGAATCTGACACGCCTCACCTGACGACCCTCAACATGCTGAATCCACAGGACATGGGCTCAGGTCGGGGAGCAGGTCCCTGTTGTGTTAAATAACACTTTGTTGATTTTGTTTATATGAAAAAAGGATTTTATACTGCAGCTCAGTTCCTAATGGCCTCAGCTCATTGTGTGGCTGCACCACCCTTATCTCGAGTTGGGTCATGCATCCAGACAACCTTTTTACACTGACATTATGATTTGGCTTGGAGTCAAGGGGTTGATTGAAAAGGTGTATAAATGTGCCTCGGCTTGCCACACGTAATATTTAAGACACACTCTATTTGAGAGACATTTTTTTGGTGGAGAGAAGGAGGATAAGTCAGCAGAAAGGTCCTTAGCACCCCAGGTTGTGATGCCTCTTGCGGCCTGCTATTTGGAGTCACACTTTTTCCCTCCCCTTCATCGCTCTGTACTACAGTGCCACTTATCTGTTCCCGTTAAAGCAGGGCAGGAATTGCCCTGCAGGATGCAGGCGGCCCACCCACGGTGTGGTACGTCTCTTGGCATTAGCACACACATGCTTACCCTGCCATTTCAACTGCTTCTGCAGCCGCGGTGAGAGGTAGAAACCTCTACTGTGTCTTTACCGAAACATCTGGCCCGGCCTCAGTTAAACACACACGGATCCATTGCTGCCGTGGATTGCCAAACTGAGCCGATCAGGCGTTGGGCAGAGCTGGATGTCACATCTCCTGAAAGTGCAAGGTGAAAAGGAACGGCTCTAATCCACAGCAGTTAGTGTAAAATGTGTGTCACATACACCAGAATTAACTGCTCCATCCCGTTTTCTTTCCTAAACGAGCCATTTTGCTGCTGTATACAACCCTGTTAACACGGAGCCAGATCAGATGGAAATGGATTGTCACACCAGCTCATTGTTTTTCAGCTAAGAGCTTGTTGTCATGCATATTTTCTGTGGGTGTTTCAGGGTTTTAATTGAAATTCTGAAGCCTCAAACAAATCAATTGACACAGTAAACATCATTTCTTATGAGACTGCTGGAAAGATGTTTCAAAATGTTAAAGCATTTCTCCGCAGGCGTAATGACCAGCAAGCAGTTTTGCAAACCTTCGTCACAGTGCCTCATTCTCTCTCTCTCTCTCTCTCTCTCTCTCTCTCTCTCTCTCTCTCTCTCTCTCTCTCTCTCTCTCTCTCTCTCTTTCAATTCATCATTCGTGGGACTGATCACAGAACAAATCTGAGCATGTAAAATACCAACAAAACCCAGGAACTCAGAAAATATCCGTTTAAAACTTAGCTAAGTGCCTGGGAGTGATTTTCAGAGTCCATTCATCATCTCAATCAGCACAAATGAAACATATCCATTTCAACTATTAGCCCCTCCATCGAGAGGTCCGGTTTGCAGCTTGAGTGATTAAAATGGCTCTTTTAATATCCCCTAATGTGTACCAGCCCTCAAGTCATTACCCTACTTCCCTTATTATGCAGGACCCCTGCCTGCATCAGCGCTCATTTGAACAGAGCCTCACTAAATGTCCATGTGAGTGCCTTATGTATAATCTCACTCAGCCTCCCAGCCCCCACCCGCTATCCCAGCGCACACTCCTGTCGGTATGTTCACAATTTGGACCTCCACAAACATCCGATTTGGGCAGAAGCCCACTTTTTTAAGTCTCCTCCTTAAGGCCCCTAGTGTTGCTGTTCCTCTTGGGGCTCCAGCCCGTCCTGTGTGGCCCCTTAGTATCAGGCTCAAAGATCAGCTCATGGCTCCCACTCCAGAGAGGGAACTCAGGCGGACCCTCCCTGCAACCTTTTCTCACAAGATTCAGAGCGCACTCAGGTCAAAATCTCACTCTTCCTGTTTGTTCAAGTAACATGGGAGCAGGGTTTTTTTTTAACCAAAATAGCTGGCTCTTTGAAGTCACCCCACCATTGTTAGTGCTTTAATAAATATGGAGTTATGCTCTTCATCTCACACACATTTGTATGTGTAGTCATGTGCATGTAAGCGTATGATAGCTCACGGTCTTCTAAGCTCCTGTACCATCAAGGGAAATCTCTTAATTGGAGTTCAGAGTTCATTATCAGGCCGCTTTTCCAGCCCTTACCTCATCCTATTTTGAAGTGAGTAAAACTGTGTGTATGGGATATAATGAAGTGAAAATGTAATCACTGTCAACAAAGGCTGTAGCTTGGGACAGGCTTAGGAAGGTTTTGTTTTGAAAGATGGCAAACATAATCAAGCCTAAGTGATTAGGGGCGTGCTGGTTTGCGGGACATACACCACATGTTTGTGTCACATTTAGTCCACGTTTCCTCTCACATCTTCGAACCTGGAACCAATTTTTGCCTCTGCTAAATATTGCTCATTTAGTGAAAATGTCTCTCAAAGGAGAAATCTGCACTGAAGCGGGAGAGGTGTGGACATCCACCTGAAACCTGTACCGTTAAATTAAGATGAAATAAAAAGGTTCAGAATAGCCCGAGAAGGGACAGCTCATACAGTATGCAGACAGAAGCGAACCTGTGCTGTCGAATGACCCTGAGCTTTGCTGGCCACACGTGTCGTGCGTCTCTCACTTCCTTGTGGTCGGTCCTGAAGGCTGTCATTATGTGGGGCCGCGAATTCGCTTGACATGATCTGCAGACATTAAATCATCAGCCTGAGTCCAAACATCTCCCACAGTCTGGGATATTTCTGTTGGAGTTTACGTGACTTGCCTTCCTCCGTGTGTGTACAATGCATGTTGTGATACAGTAATAATAAGCTGCGCTGCTATACTATTCATAGTCATAATAGTTATTTTAGCCTACCACAACATTTGATGAAGTGTCTCCCTGTAACTGGGGCAAACACTGTTCCAAATTCATGTGCCGTAACACAGAATGTGGGTTAGGGATGCGGGAATGAACAGATAGGTGTGCATCAACTATCTGAACATGCTCTAGCTAGTTCAGCAGGGGAATTATCTGGTGGTGGTGGTTTGGGGGGGGGGGAGGGGGGGGGGGTAAAACTTTAAAAAAGCTATGAAGGAAAATGGAAATGAGCTAAGGGCTGGAGGCATGGCAGTTTTTGACATCGTTATAATTAGCAGGTAGAGCAGATTTTTTGTGTGTGGTGTAATTGTCTGATTTCACATAACCTGATTTAACCTACTTAAGTCCGGGTCTGCCACACTGTCACGGTGTGTCAGAGTAGGACATGCTATTCTGCCTTTTAGCCTTTTGTTTTTTCCAACATGGGACCTTTCTTTTGCTTGAAAACACTGTGAGTGTTTCCCATGTGGCAAACTGTTTCCATCCTTATTGTTCCAAGCTGAATGCCATATTATTTTTGTTTCTTTGACCTTTTCTGTATGTTCAGAGCACCACCCAGCGGAGCTCCCTCCCACATTTTGATGGAAAAGATCATCTTGATACCAACTGAAATTTCTCCTTTCTTTAAACACTGGATTTTCATCCTGTTCTCTCTCAGTAGTGACAGTAAATCATACATTACAAACTCTTTTCTTTCTTCATCAAGTACATTTATGTGACAGTGATATAATGAGTTTACACAAAAACTCTTGTGATCACTGTACAAATTGATGGATACATGATCATGAGTTAGCCTAGATACACATTATGTAATGTGTATCTAGGCAGAGAAAGAGCAGTTGTGGTTTTAAATTTCCCCATAACTGACAGAACCCTGGAATATAGCCGTTTAACCGGTTAACCTCACATTCTGCGCAGGACTGGACACTGATTTAAGTTGACAGGCACCATTTTTCTTTTCAATGTTACAAAAGCTGACGCCTCGTGTCTTATTGCATTTAACAGACGGTTAATGTTTGATGAGATAAAGTCAACTCACAGATATGAGTTCCTCTAAGGAAGAGGCAAATGTTTGATTAAACCACTGTTGAAGTAGGTCATATCACCTGACGCTTGAGTGAAATCAGTGCATAGATTGACTGTTTTCCCTCTGATTAAGTAATTACCTGCAGCTGATTGTAAAAATTAAGCAAAGTTACCTGTAAAAAAAAAAAGATATTTATATTTATATTATATGTTTTGGGTGGTAAATATGTCAGCCATGGCCACATATGATAGCACAGTTTTTGTAACTAGGCATGTATCTAATCTTAACTAGTAATTGAATTTGATTTCTTACTTGTAGTGGCCAAGAGCGTGGTTGTTGTTAAGCCACAGAGAAGCCTTATGGCTGCCCCAGTGACTCTAATTTGAGGAGAGAGGTGATCTGGGCTGCAGTAACTCAACCCTGGAGACCCTGATGTCCCATATTGCTCCTTGACAGGCTGCTGTAGCCCTGAACCTCTACGTGGCTTCAGTGCAGGGCCCCACATTTACCCTTTTCTCCCCAGGTGATAAAGATGTTGTGAGCTTGCACCTGGGACACTAATAAAGAACTTAACAGCCGTTTTGGGTCAGCAGTAAAATCTGAGAGGGATGTGAGAGCTTGTTACAATGTGGTGTAAAAGAATGCCGCAGCACCAGTAACATACTCTTGACACCTCGTGTCCCTTTTGTTATGGGCGGACATGCACTTGAATAGGCTCGCATACTCTCATTCACACACCTGTTTTGTGGAACACACCAATTTACCACAACTGGGTTCATTAAGTTCACAGTTGATATAAGAGCCGGTTTGTAGAATTCAAAGAGCTGTCCGACAGAGGTGCTGACCTGCTTCTGAGGTCTGTTCACATTTTTGCATCTGCATCACCCCTAAGCCTATATTTTTGCTTATGATTAGTTATGAAACACAAAATTATTATTTTCCACTGCAATTAAATGTTAGAATAACTTCTTCATTTCTATTGTAACAAGCAATAATTTGCAATAGCTGTGATCACATATGTGCATGCATCCATGTGCTCATTCATTCACACACACAACCTCATAAACACTTGACCTCTTTGGCAAATTTTGGCCTCGGAGATAGAAAGTTGCTGTGTCTATAGAGTTGGCACAGCTTTGTAGATCAATGAACAGATCAATTTTTGTGAACCGATGAACTGAGGGACCAGTAGAATGAGATGCAGAGCTGCTGGTCACAGCTTGAAATGACCCGTAAACACACTCAAGGACAGACCAATCTGTAATGTGTCGTGCTCTTTTATTTTTTAGAAAGTTGGAAGTTTTTCTACACTGTACAGAATACTTCACTGTATCTTCATGAATATTGACATTCCTGACATCAGTTTTTTGTTTGTTTGTTTTATGCAGGATTACAGGCAGGACTGTGAGACATTTTGTACAGTGGTGAAGATGTTGGTGGCCAAGCAGCCCAGTTTGGATAATCTGCTGCAGGCTCCACTGGAGGAGAACCTGTTGGAGATCAAACAGCGCTGCCTAGATTCCCTTAGGCACTTTGTGAAGGAGCTGGACGAGGTATTAGAAGCTACAGATCACAAAACACTGAAGTGACACTATGAGGTCTTAAAATTTTATCTTTGAAATAATAAGTGTTAGGCAATGGCCAAAACCAAGGGTGCAATCTGCCAGTGCTCCCTACCAGAGCAGGCAAAAGAGGGACCAAGCTTAAGAGACTGAGAGAGTGACGATTGGAAAAAACATGCTCTAATTTTTGATTTGCTCAAAAACCAGGAACTTCACCCTGTTTATGTAAATCATGCATGCATGTATATTCTCTACAACCGGTGAGGTGCTTTGTATTCAGTTTTAACCAAATGCTGTATAGGAAAAAACACCCTGTTATCTAGCAGGCGTGGTAACCCTTCTCAGCTCATACTTTAAAGGTAGGTAGGACCCTAGAAAATCAGTTTTGATTTTAATTATTATTATTAGATTTTTTTTTTAGTTTTTTTTCCATGTTTTGTAATCAGAAAGAGTGTATAATCATGCTGTGTACTAATAAATAATCAACAACTCAAGAAAATATTCAAAATGCAATTAATATTTCTGAATTTAATGTAACACAACATTGCACAATTATTTATCAAACGGATCTTCTACAGGACAGCCTCCATATGAAACTGAAATACATCGGGTAAGTGGGTCTGACGAAGGCTAGTCTCACTCTTGGACAACGCGTTCCCTACTGAGAGGACCGTTTTATTAAAGAATAAGATCCTTTTTGTTTAACCAGAAACAGCCGCTATATCACTCTTGCCAAGCCACCAGACTCCATTTACAGAAACATGAATTTTCTCATCATAAAACACACTTCATTCAAACTTGACAGAAACAAAATAAAACTCACCAAAACTTTCTTGGTTTGTCTTTCCACTGTCCACCAACAATCACTTAAGTCTGCTTTGGTTGAAATAAACCATTAAGGAGACATTTGAATATGCCATACTCAAACAGATGAATTTAAATGACTAGTAATCTGGTGCTGTCTCGGGAAGATAACAAGGTTTAATCAACTAGTCAGCTTAATCAAGTGCATTGCTAGTTGCAGATGGAGAATATTGATATTACACAATTTAGCATGCACTTATATTGCACAAGTGAATTTGTCAGTTTGGTGTGCTTGATGAACTGGGAGCAACGTGAACAGTGTTTAACCATAAGAGAAGAGGGAGGAGAGAATCTCAAGGCAGATTGCAGACAGATGCTGGAAAATTAAACGGCAAGGAAAATCCCTGCTGGGGAAGTCAGACTTACACAGCCACACAACCTAGCCCACAACTATAACTTGGTCAGACATACATGTAGTCATATTCTAAGAACTTGAGGTCCCCCACGGAGTGACAAACAGGACCTGGTGCATGACTACAAAGTGGGATTAGGGATTGTCCTCCACCAACACCACCACGGAACAGTATTAAACAGAGTCACACTGTGACCCTCTTCCAATGTACGGAGTACTGTGTGGTATTTATATGGAGGATGCCTGAGGCACGACAAAATGAATATGCCCTGTGAAGGGAACCACAAAACAAACCCTCACAAGGGAGACCCCTAATGCCCCACCCTGCTCCTCTGCTGGAATTAACACCCCAGTCGCCAGGAATGAACCTGGAATAACTGGAACGTGTCCTACCTTTGCCGACAAGTTTGTTTTTTGTCTCATCTGACCACACTGCATTCTCCCAGTAATCTGCAAGTTTCTCCAAATGTGTACCAAACTTTAAATGAGCTTCAACATGCCTTTTCTTCAGTAATGGAGACTCAAGGAGTGATTGTACATGAAGACTGTGGTGGTGGAGTGCATTGCCTAAGCCTATGTGACAACTATACCGGCTGCTTCAAGGTTTTTGTGGAGCTCTCTTGGATCCAGGAGGGCCAGCTTCTCAGGTCAAGACTCAGTTTACTTAGGGACAGTCCTCCAAGGACAACACTGTATGTATTTCGATTAGGGAAGGAAGATGTTTTGAAAGAGGCTATTTACGTCAAAGTGGAGAAGTCATTCCTCAACAGAGAAGAGAAGGTATTCTCCACTTACAATGCTGTCCTTCCATCTCTCCCCAAGAGATTTAACAACCATTCACATTTGGCCCCATGTGACAATCCACTGACTGACAACTGCGGGTTTATAGCCAGGAACACTATTGAAACAATGTGGTATCAATGGCTTTGATACCTGGGTCTCCCCACTAATCACTTACAGCTGAAGAAGCCCCTCGGATGAGAGGTGAACAAAATGGACAAAATGGGATGTTTTCATTGTTGTCATCTTAACCATGTATTGTACACTGTATATGACCATAATATGTTGTGACTGCAGTGATCTCAACATTCAGATGTTTTGAATCAATAGTATTTTTTTGAAGTGACCTGGAATTATCAAAGTGTAATGCTAAGGACGGGTGCTGCAATACTTCACACACAAAAAGATAAAAATTAATATACAAAATACATTGCAATATAAAACGTGATGCAATTACAGTCAGTGCAGACAAAAAACAATTTAAACAATAGCCTGTTCATATGGAGGTGATGAATTACAGTCAGCCTTCTTACATTCTCTTCTTGGAAAGAATATAAGAAGGCTTTTAATGAAGTAATATTACTTTTAATGAAGTAATGTTTTTCACTGGGTTGTCTACTTGCATGAAAAAACATGGTAAGAACTCACAGGGTGAAATATCTGATGCACTTTTAGTAGTCCATCATCAGAAAACTAGTTCCACTACAGCAGACCACGTCAGTAACATCCACCGTTGCATAATTATGTTGCCTTGTGTATATGCAGTCGAATTCTCTCAGCACCATGGTTGTCTTTTCCTTAAAGTCACCATGACAAGGCCTTATGAATTTCCCTTCACATCTTTAATGCATTTGGCATCTTGACAGTATGACCAATTGCTGAGGACAGACTAAATATAAGTATTTTCTGGGTACAGAGCCTGCTTTTTAACAGATTATGCAGAAATATATATTTTTAACTGTGAAATAAATTTTGTTAGTATACACAATTCCTTTACATTCTTTACACACATACACTTTTCCTTGTAGGACATGTGTCCCTTATCTCAAGAATCAGTGAGTTATCTTAAAAGAACACTCGGAGCAGTTCCAACCTGGTCTAGATACTGTCCTGGACACAGATCACTAATGTGCTGTCTTGCCCCTAGACCATTGCCCGAGGAGGAGATGGGCCTGACCATGGCTGCCCCCACACATTGTCTACCACCCACATGCAGCCAGAAGAGGATTTTCCACACCTATGTTCCACCAAACCCACCAGCACTGACGGAGAACAAGAGGGAGGAAAGCAGCCTGGAAATAGAGGGCACTCTGCCCCTGTCCCAGCCGAGAATCAAGGAGGAGGAACAGCAAAGCAAAATGGGAATACAGAGGATTCCATGTCTCTCCCACAAACATATAGACCTGGGAGACAAGAGAACCAGGCCCTTCCTGCATCAGAAGACAGTTACTCTGAACCGATGGAGTTGCTGTCTAAGAGCCCCCCACCTCCTGCTCAGCAAGGCCTTCCAAAGCGCCTGCAGCTGTACAACAGCGAGGGTGAAAAATTCAGCTGTGCCCATCTCGCGAATCCTCAGACCTGGCAGGATATAACCTATGCCAGACCAGGATGGATACCAGACCACCTGCCATATCTAACGCCTGGTAAACGATATAGGGAACTCAGAGCTAACAGCACTGTTGTCTTTAGTAGCACCCTGCCATATGGAGAAGGTCAGAAGAAGGAGAGGGTTGCCTGTGGAGTAACCTGTTATATCCACGTCGAAGGCCCTTGGTGCGAGGTCCAGTCACAGAATGGGACCAGGATCTGTATCCTCGCTTCCCCTCCAACAACTGCTTGGATCTCACCTCTGATCGGGCAAGGACCGCCAGAGCAGAATGCAAGAGAGGGTATTACAAGAGGGCCAAGGCCAAGAATGCAATGTGCCAGTGCTCCCTACCAGCATAAGCAAAAGGGGAATCAAGCTTAAGAGTCTGGTTAGCTGAGAAAACATGCTCGAATTTTAGCTTTGCTCAACATACATTAACTTCACCCTGCTTGCATTAATCATGGATGCATATGTGCATATACACATGTTTAACCATACATAGACAAAGACACCCTCTTAAACCGCAGAAGTGGAAATCCCCTCAGCTCCACTGTATTAAAGGAGAAGGACACATTAAAATAATACATGGAGAGAGAGAACACGGAAGAAAAGTTTTCAGAGACTAAGGCAGTACCACAGTTGACCATATAATTTTTCACTAGTGCCTTGACCAGTGTTTAGGCCTTAGCTGCACAGTTCTTAACTGGTTTTCTTCTGATCTTACTGGAAGATCTTTCTCTGTTTCTATTGGCAACTTTGAATCAGATCAAGTCAAGATTCAATAGGGAGTCCCTCAGGGGTCAATTCTTGGTCCACTGCTGTTTAATTTGTTTATGCTCTCTCTTGGATCCATCATTCATCAGTACATTTCATTTCACTCATACGCTGATGACATACAGTTATCAGTGTCTGCTAACTGCCTTAGCCCAGCTAATGACCTCATCCAGTACATTTTTTATGTTTTTGTAATTGCTTTTTATTTTGAAGCACATTGAGTCTAAACCTTTTGAGTGAAATGTGCTATATGAGTAAACTTGACTTGTTCATTTTGATCACTTCCATCCTAGAGGAAAGGAGAAATAAAAATATTGTTTAATAAATACTGGGTACCTACGGGATACAGTGCTGGTGAACAGAGCTGAGCAGTTCACGATTAACAGTGACATCCTACAATAGTTGTTAAGTAATTATGGTATAATGTGATGAGAACTGTGATGTTCCATCAAAAGATAATCGGATGACGTGCAATAAAAACAAGTGCTTATGCCTTTCTCTCATGGCAGTAATGACAATCATTTCTTAAAGGTGTGGCTTCACAAGGCAAGCTACACCCATATTCCAGGGATGTATTAATTCTGTGTCTTGTACTTCATTGTATGATTTTAAATAATAATGAATGGATTGACACATTTGAAAATTTGCTCCTAGCAGTACTACAGCAGCTCTTAACAGGTTGGCTGCACACGAAACAACATGAAAATATAATGTAAAACTACAGTTCATTAATATGTGCAACCCATAATAAAGAAACAATAAAATTTGTGTAGAGATCTGGTCACATGATTAAGAAACACATGTAAAGTCAAGTGTTCTCACTAATGAATCAACTGTCATTATTGATTAATTGATTAGTGTATTAGCACAGTGAATATTTTGGTAACAAGGATAGGGTCAGTCCTGTGGTTGATACAGAAGTGAGCCAATCAGGTGACTTGTTATAGAGTATTGTAACCGATCAGCACTATTTGCCAGTTGACATGGGGTGTCTTAGCTCAGACCTCTATAGGAGGGATTCCACGGACACATTTATAATATTCATTAAATACTTTTGTGCAGGGAAAAAAACAACTCCAATCATGATATATAGATATTTTTATTACAATTATCATCTATCTTAGCCTTATATTCCAGTTTGTACATTTATACAGATTACAATGATTTGCTTACAATACAATGACCCATAAATACACCACTCAACCAGGCCTTTCAATACAC
This sequence comes from Chaetodon auriga, assembly GCF_051107435.1. Taxonomy (NCBI): domain Eukaryota; kingdom Metazoa; phylum Chordata; class Actinopteri; order Chaetodontiformes; family Chaetodontidae; genus Chaetodon; species Chaetodon auriga. Next base: position 8,239,692 of record NC_135079.1, on the reverse strand, counting down.
ACAGTTTTTCTTTTATGTTGGCACTACACAAGCCTGGAAGAAAAAACATATGAAGAGCTTGGGTCAGAGTCAATTTGTCATTAAATTTCTCACACCCTTTTGGAACAATGGCTCTGTACCAACCACCAATAGTTAAATGTTAATGCCATTTTGATAAAAAGCATGCCATCAGCTCATGGGTATAAAAATAGCCATTTTGTTTTTTTTAATTCACAATATATACAATATCTTCACTGTTACATCAACACAGTTTAGATGGTGGTTTATAAATATGTAGTTTGTAATGCCACGTATACAGATTCAGAATAAGGACTTGTGTCTGACACAAACACCTTGATAAATTGATTGCTGTGACTTATGTAATAACAAGCAGGCTATTATTGCATTTTTAAACAGTGAACATGAAAGGCAGAGGTGAGTGACAGAGCATTGCCCAAAGCTGAGGATAAGACAGCAATAAATGTCTATGAAATGATGCAGTTTTTGCCTTTGTGCCCTCTCTTCTTTTTGGACTTAGTCCGTTGGCCATAAGGTGGAGAGGACATGCCTGCAGCAGGGCTGGGCAAGTCATCAGTGTAGTAGTATCTATGAGGCCTGGGCTGAGGGATTGGCTGACCAAGGAAAAAGCCTTCTTCCTCAGAATCAGAGGAGGAAGAAGAGCATGTAGAGCACCAGTCATCGTCATCCCCATACAGCCCCAAGAATCTGCTCCTGGCTGGGCCCTGCAGCCCGTAGTGTGACGTGGCAGCAGGATTGGGGTGGCCGTAGAAGGCTTGGTGGCCCTTTGGGCCAAGGCCATTGCCTCTATGGTCCACTTTGTAGCACATTTGGGCCCTTTCCTTGGGCAGAAGGTTAAGAGCATTGTCAGAGCGAGACTTGCGACTGCGGTGCCTCCTGTGGTGATGGTGGCGACCAGAGTGAAGTTCCTGGCCCTGTTCCTCGAAGTGGTACACTCTCCGGCGTGTCCGTTCACTCATAGGTGGCTGGCGCACTGGGAGATCGCAATAACGGCCGTTGTCCATCACGTCATCAGAAAATTTGACTTGCTGTGGCCTAGACTGTGAACGTGTCCTTCTAAGGGCAGGGATTTGAGGTTTGGGTCTGTCCTCTGGCAGAGGAACATCCTCTTCCTTTGGAACATTTCCCTCTACCTCATCTTCCTGGTCAGATACAAGGCTCTTGAGGGAATTTGCACTTCTGTGTAACATAGATGAGTTGAGGGTTCCCATATTACTGGTTTTCTCACAGTCTTCTGTCTCCAGGTCATGGAAGCCTTGCAGGGAATAAACCAAAGGTCTATCTTTACTGTCACCATCTACTGAGGCCCCTGGGGAAGAGAGAGGGAAATTATTAAATCTTTGCACATGGACTCAAGACTTTAAAAATAAGCTATTGCCACCACATAAAAGATTATTTTCTAACATGTGATGTATCACGTCACTTCTACTCACCAGTAATATTGGAGAGTGCGAGTGAGTCCATAGAGTCTCGGACACTCTGATCTGTCTTCTTCAACTCGTCTGTGATACACTCCAAAGAGTCATTGTACCATTGTGGCTCCTCACCCTGGAAGCCTCCGCCAGCCCCATGATCCAGCTCCAACTCCTGGATCTTTCTCGCTGGGCCTGGGTGACTACCATAGGCTGAGTCTCCTAGCCCATCCTGTGACTGGGCCCAGTACATGTCAGCCTGATACTTCTTACTCGCCAAGCTCCCCTTTCCTCCTCCACCACCACTGCCAGCTTTTGAGGACTCCTGCTTGGACTTGGCATCTTTTTCTGAGATCCAGAAATCCGTGGGTCTGGAGTCATTGGCTTGCTGGAAGACCCCATGTTCCCCAAACTTTAATAACAGCTGAGTCATGTAGTCCTCATGCTCAGCCCACTCCTCCTCCTGGTCCTCAGGTGCCTCAGCCTCCTCACCACGTCCTCTCCAGAAATGCTCATCAGATAAGTTCATGTGGGCAAGCTTGTTGGTCAGGGTGTCGTCAGCATTTCCACTGAAGCCAGGGAACTTATAATTGACAGAGGGTGAGAAGAGGAGCGACTGTCGGCATTGGTCGGCTGAGCGACTGCTTTTGCCCATGCGCACACTGCGGCGAGATTCACGTGAGCGTGCTGACTGGAAGGCTGAGTCAGAGGAGTCAGAGGCATGCACATCTTCCCCGAGGCTGCAGGCCTTGGAGCAGTAAATACGGCCCTGGTGTGGTAGGAAGGGGCAGCCCAGTAGAGAGCTCTTACACTGGGCACAGCTGAAGCAGCTCTCAGTGGCATGCCAGTGAAGCCCATCATAGGTCATCTGAGCATGATCAACACCTGGAAAAGAGGAAAAGTTGAGATGGTTTGCAATACTACTACTACTACTACTACTACTAAAACTAATAATAATAATAATGATAATAATAATTGTATAGCACTTTTCATACATACGAAAACATAGCACAAAGTGCTTTACAGTCAAAGATAAATAAAGACTCGCCGGCCTCTACCCTGCCCCCACACACCCACACAAAGCCACACAATCAACACTCACGTTACATCATGATGAAGTACATACAATACTGCTATAAAGGCTAGACAAGTATTTAAACTCTAGAAAACCATCATCTTACCAATATGTTCTCCGCAGGCTTCACAGTACTCGGCATAAAGAGACTCAAAGCAGCCACAACAGTATGGTCTGCCGTCCTTCATGATATAGCGCTGGCCCCCCAGAATTGTCTCACATTCAAAACAGGCAAAGTGCTTCATGTGCCAGTGACGCCCCTCTGCCTCTGTGCACTCATCAGCAAAGATGATCTATAGACAGATATGCACCAGTTGAGACAGGGAAAGATAGAAGATGGCAGTACATCTGTCTGTCTTCAGTCTATATATTCATGTTGGATTTATGCAAGGCAGTCAAGATATAAAATAAATGTCAATGCTGTCTCAGGAAAATTTGAAAGGGCATAAATTTCAGACTCTGGATGTTTTTCCGTCACTACGTGGTTTTACCTCATCGCAGGCTGAGCAGCGTGGTTTGAGTAGCTCAGCATGGTGCCTTCCACAGTGGATCTTTCCATCATGGTAGAAGTAGATCAAATCCACCAGCAGTTCACTGCATGTGGAGCAGGCAAAGCATGCTGGGTGCCAGCACAGCCCAGGGCCAGCCCTTGAGGCAAACACTGCCATTTCTCCACCGTTGATGTTGTCACCACACTGTAATATGCAGACATGGTTGATTATAACATCCTGTAATGACTCTTAGCTGTACTTCCAAAATACTTGTGTGATAAAATCCTGCATAGGTAATTACATATATCATATAACTCCATGGACATAGCTTTGACTTCAAGTCCAAATTTGCTCCTAATGTAACACAAAGCCTGGCTCATAGAAACTAGAACATTATATGGCTTCCATTTGCTCTGTTGATGAGGGGGTACATATGTGGCCCATCTAGGTTGTCCTAAATGCAGTCCCAGAGTGGCCAATTTGTTTTTCTTTCCTGACCTTTCTTCCTGACCACGTGAAGACATGACTTTTCAAATCAACCACAGTAACTCTGGATAGGACGGACAGTTAAAAAGAAAACGAGAAAGCATGGATGTCTAGTTGAAAGCTACATCAGCGTTTTGACAAGGTTTACGGGCACCTTCTGGCTGCTCAATGATCACTTTAAATACTAAATGAAACACTGTCATGAGCTACTCCAAACCACTCAGCAGCGAAGACTTTAAGTGTGCATGGCTGCAAATCCAGCTTGTGTTTAGGGATCTCTTAAATAGCATGGCTGACACTCAGATCTTTATTTCGGCTTTCCCTCTGGGCTTTAGCTAAAAATTGATCCAGATTAGCCAGATTCCCATGGAGGAGATGTACAGAGGACAGGCAGCAAATCGTTTTTTAATACTGTAGTTGAAAAAGCTCTTGGACTGAAAAAGTATGGGTTAGGTCCTTGACTTCAAAACAACGTCATACCATAACCACTCTCTCAGTCCTCCCTATATTTAAAGTAGTAAATAATACATGCAGAACAGGGAACGTACATGCTCACAAATGCTGTTCAGAAGGTTGCGGGGCAGCAGTTTCACTGTTCCTCTCCCCAGGGCTTCCTTCTTCCTCTGAACACTGAACATAAGTAGCTCCTTCTTCTCCTCCTCACTGAGGGACTGACAGTAACGCACCTGGGAAAGAAAGTGATATTATGAGTAAGACGGCCAATTTCGTAATACAGACTTTTACATCAAGGAGAGGGATTTGTTCTTCAGTCTTATACTGAAAAAACAACCCTGCTGGATGGGATATGAATTCCCTTCAATGGTTCAAGCAGCCTTTTCATATTACACCCTTTGAAAGATCCAATTGCAAGTCTGTTGGCTACTAATAAAAGGTTATAAACTTAGGTAAGTATGAGAGAGGGCAGAGTGCATACCAGAGCATGCTGAACAAAGGCAACTCTTGACCCCAGCTTGCCCTTCCTACACCCCCTACATATCTCCACCCACAGCCCCTGATTGAGAACATCATTTTTACAACAGGCCTTTTTGATGTTTCCCAAAGCCTTAACAAGAGGGAAAGCAGACGTTTACACAAACAAGGCCTGTGTTTAGAGTGAAATCAAGAGGACGGGCAACAAAGGAAGAGAGACAGCCAAGTCGAACTGTGGTGCCACTGCGGTGGTGGCATCACATAAAGCCTTTTTTCAAGCAGCGTCCCTCTCTCCCGCTGAGCAGTCCTCGTAAAAACCACTACTATGACTGGAATCCTGCTGGTGGGGGCTCCCGGCAAACATCATAAAATCATCAAGTCAAAAGTCACATTGTGCCCACACTACATGTCTACAAGATTGTGGAACAAAAATCCCCTAGTGTGATGTCAACGTGAATGCCAAGGGCTCATATTAGTGGGATGGCATGGAGATGGTGAGGCTGTTAACACCGTGGGTTTAGCGGGTAGCAACAGATGCGGCTGCTCAAACAAAATGGAGAGTGAATCTTTTCTGCAGCTGTGGTGTAAATGAGAGGGCCTGCTGGGATGAATTTTATGATTCTTGCATTTATGCACGTGTAGAGAAAATATTCTTACCTCATTATCATGCGGTGGAAGTTGATAGAGGAGCTGCTTGATTCTAAACTTTTCTCCCGGACTGTTCACATAGGGGATCTTATCCTCAGGCAGACAGGAGAAATATAACTGGACCTGCAGAAATGATGGCATGGAGTAAGCAGATTAGACATAAGAACACTGTATGACACAAAGCCAGTTTAGAGAGCCTCAAGACAAGGTACTAGGTTTTGGTGACACTGCAGAAAAACATATATATCATTGATGATGAGGTTAAAAAGTTGAACAGAAATGTTCAATGAATCCCCATGCAAGACACATGAAACCCTTTCCAAATTATATGTTTTCAAGAATGTGGGGTCATTAATCCTAACATATAGCTGTGTTTTGGTTCCCCATGAAGTGGGGAAGCTTTTTTAAACTCAAATCCATCAAACTGCAGGAATATATTATTGTTATGATGTTGGACAGAGCAGCCCATATTTCTGACACAAATTCTTTTCCAAGGAAGCAGAGAAGCAACACATTAATTTGTGATGAGACACATTCTGGGACAGCTCTGTGTAAAATGTATGAAAGACTGACAGTGCAAAGAGTTTTTTACCCCCCACATCAGCTTTAATTCACAAGGACACGGCAGTGCTCACTTATGATAGCACTGGAGGGATCATTTTCTTCATCGATCTGTTCTTAACAAGTCAAAACAGGACAACAGGTCAAATCAGTTTAAATGGTGTATTTTTCCACTCATATGCTTGTCTCTATAGGGACAGGACAAAGCAGCCTGTTGCAGTGGCACTTTGACCCTTGGGGCTGACCACTGAAAACTAAACTTTATGAGGGAGGGGCTATTACAGCCGGCCAGATAAAGAGGTGGGATGTGCTTGTCTTGTGTGCTAGGAGGGCTTCCTGCAGTTTTGGCTGTCTAGAGGGGGAGTAACAGCAATTTACCCTGACAATCACCCCAACGTTTGCCCCCACCATAAATTATGCACATTTTCATGCTGCTATTACCCCTCATCCAGCTCCCTAGGGGCTGGGGAATAGTCAGCTATCACCCAGGCCCTATGTGCTTCTTCACTGTAATGATGACCCATAATACATGGCCCATTCAGGGCAATGGCTGCAGTAAAGGCATTACAGTTGACCAATGCATTTCCAGAACAAAAGGCTCCGCATGTTTGGGACTTAAGGTTTTCTTTTGCTGTGAAGCCATCTCTTCTTGCCCATCTCCCCCTCATTGCTTCCATGTGTGTTGTTTAACAAGGGAAGCAGGATGGAGAGACATGGAGAGGAAGAGAGAAACCCAGTGAGAAAAGGGGGAGAAACAAGGAGAGAAAAATGCAGCAGATTTGGGAAAAGTGCCACATCACACTGGCTGCCCTGCGGACACATCTAACAGCCCTGCCTGTGTTTGTGAAGGAGACGGCTTGTTAAAAGACGGCCCCTTGATTCCCAATGCTGCCAGCAGCAGTAGGCTCGACCCACCAAAGTCCTCTTCTTAACAGATCTCTGATAATCACAAGCAGACTTTGCCATACCGCAGTTTGTAAATAAAAGTACACACATCCTGCCGTTAAGTGGCCGCCTGGTAGAGCCTGACAAGTCTGCCTCAAACAAAGGGACCAAGCAAAAGTTTTATGAAATATGGTGTCTGTCCCATATGTGCCATTATCCAGAGACTCTAGTTAGTATGTTACTAAGTAATGTGCTGAATAGCATTTATCTGGGCCAGGCAAATGGGCTGGAAGGGAGTTAAAATCAGGTCAGAGCTGTTTTTACTCTCTGTCAGGAGGATATTACTCAGTGTGGTGAGTTGGGGAAATAATGATTTGTGAATCAATGAAATAGGTACCACAGTTAAAGAGGACAATATCATGCTTTTCTTTGTAGTACACCAAATCAAATCAAACGCAGCTCAGAACACCTTCATGAGTGTCATAAACAACAGCAATAAGAATACTCCATTGTGAGTAATAATTTGCTCACCTGTTCAGGCCTCAGGCCAGGTGGAACCCAGGCATACTCCTCCAGCGCACAGCCTGAGTCATCATCAGAGGTGGAGCTGCGTTGGAAGCCAGAGGTCAGCTTACTGACTTTCTGCTCCATCATCAAGTCTCGCTGGCGCGCCCCACCCTGGAAGCCAGCCGCCGACACTGCTGCACTCGCCAGGCTCATCAGAAGCTCTTTTTACTGGACAGACAAAGCAAAAAAAAAAAGAAAGGGATGAAGCGGAGGACTGAAGGAGGAACTGGGGTGAGGATATAAACTGGAACCGGACTGATGAAGCAGACAAGGAAACGAACTGTTGGTTAACAAGCCATCGCGTCAACCAGTCCCCACATAATTTTACCCTCACTCCATGTAATCCAGCTCTCTCATGTCAGTGCCATTCCAATGAATGTTAACCACCAGCTGAGTCACACCATCACTGTCTCTTTCATGAGGCCCACAGCCCCCCTCAAAAGCCCATTATGGTATCTGAGCAAGCTTTTCTGGGTTCACTTCTGGTGATGAGTCTACTTCATAAAGACACTCATAAAGAGAACTATACCCTTTCACTGCTATTGTGGTGGCAGTTAAACATGTGCCCTCCTCATGTGGCTTTTGAGGATATAGAGACCATTAGGAAATGCCCAAAGCTTCATGAGGTGACGTCCAATCTCATTACAGTGACAATAACAAGCAGTTAGCTATTCATAAATACATAGTGAATTCAGAATTACTTATATGTTCTCCCAGTCTTGGGCAATGTTTCACAGACCTCACATTCCTTTCCCATACCGTAACTGAGTTTGCCATCGACTCAAAAGCAAGAACAACACCAGACACTGGCTTTCAAATCTTTAGGTTTGACCTTATCTGTGGAGCTAAGGTCTGAATGAGTCATCATTCATCCTGGTGAAGTGCTACATCATACTATGTCCCAAGAGAGGCCACCACATGGGATCTGATGCTGGCTTGATCAGTTGAGCCTGTGGTCTGTGTAAACACAGGCCTGGCCTTAAGACAGGGCCACCATATGGGGAATGTCCACAAGCCTGGTGTCTCCCTTCATCTCTGCTTTTTCTTTGGACTGTTTGTTTTCCAACCTGCTGCAGTGAGTGTCTGATCATCCTTTCATCTCTTAGATGGGCAGAACAATGCCAGACAGGTGAAGTAGTCAGATAGGCAGAGAGGGACAGAGCGGGGCGTGGATGGATGGTGGCGACTGATACTCGGCTGGACACTAACAATGCAATAGAAAAATAGAGGCAGGAGATCAAAGACTGGCACAGTGTTGAACTATGTGTGTGGTGGCCACGTTCACTAATGCTTTTCCACACATCCATACTTTTTCAGATAAGAATATACTGTGGTAATAACACAGATAAACAAAATAAACCAGTGCATAGCTGGATAGAATACAAAAATAATTAAATTAGTGAAATCTTCAAGCTTGTTAATTCTGCAGAGCAGCAGCCACTGTGGGCACAAATGAAAACTACAACTTAGTGGAAAAATATACAACATAGTTCAATTACAGCAATAGCAATATCACCCTTAGGTTTACTAACATTAGCCACAATGCTACTGCTCATGCCTGACCAAGTAAAGCTGCAGTGCAAAGCCGCATCGTTTATTGAACTGAGCAAGAGTGTGGTTATCATTTATGACTTAGACTTCTCATTTCTTAGAGGAAGTATATGTTGTTTGTTCTTTTCCAAGCTACATAGTCTCACTTCAAGTCATATATTTGCATTGAAAATTTGCAATTTGTCAAACTGGAGAGTCAGAGTTTATTATTATTATTATTACCTGGGCCGCTGTGGTATGGTCGCAGCCTTACTGCTCTACTTTTGTTCTATGTGACAAAAGGAAATGACACTGAGTTCAAGCTTGGGAAGCAATTTAATTCAAAAACTTTGTTTGAGCTAATTGTGAATAATCATCAACCAAATCACTCATGTAAGCCTTCTTTATCTCCTGAGCTGCTGCAAGCTTTGCACGTCCAGGCAGACATGGAGATGATAAATGTGTGTCCAGTTGTGGTCATTTCTCACAGGCCAAGGGCTCTAGCTGAGATCAAATGGGAGCCCAGCCAGCGTCCAGCAGCCTGGCTCTTACACCACCTTCCCCCAAGCCTCCACCCCCTATGGCCGGCAAGGGCACCGAGGGCCGCGGAGAGACAGCTGAGAAAACCAGACACACTCGAGTGCAGCCTTTGAACACCGGCATGACAGTAAAGGGCCTGAAAATGTACGCTCTCTCCTGGAATGATATATATGCCTGGCTGCCTCCAGGAGTGTGCTACTCCCATGCATGCATGAAGAGGGAATGCACACATTTACGTTGAAGCTAACATTGACACAGGCAGACATACAGCATAGACACAGGCTGCTATAGGCGAAGCTGGTCCACACATACAGCCACATAAACACCCTGTCAGAGTCAGCTGTACACTCATGTACCCGACTTCTTGTTTCTGAGATAGTGGCACATCTGACCCTCCTGTGGATGATTAACTGCCGCACACACGGCATGCCATACCACACGGCTGCTGGTCATTCATATCAACTCATCTTCCTCAAGGACAAGTCTGCCAAGACTTGCAACTGCCAAGGATTGGACTGTCCTCCTCTAGCCTGCAGTGGATTTGTGGGCTTTTTCGGAATTCGTTCATTGCGCCACAAAGTGTCAAGACAGGCAGATTGTCTTATGACACGTCCCATTAAAAAGCCTCATGTCCTGAACAATGGCGCCTTTGTGAAGGAATCCACTGAAGGCTTGTTCCATCAAGAGCCTGTTTATCTCCGTTTAAGTCTTTTTTTCTCCTGAAGATGTGGTGTGTTATCTCCTCATACATGACAGTTAAAGCCCTCAAACCCAGATAACCTGTCTTCTGGGGGGGGGGGGGGGGGGGGGGATAAGATACTCTCTTGTTCTATTCGCATCTATTGACTTGCAAATGAGACCAAAATAACCTGCAAAAATGTGTCCTTGTTTGAGAGCAGCTTGGGTTTCACATGGGAGATGGCTAACTATAGGCAGGTTCTTTCAGGAGCCGAGAGACTCCGACTTCATAGCCTCACATTTTATCAGGCGCAGGCTCACTCATGCGCTACATTTGCTAGAAAGATGTTTGCTTTCACATGTTGGCCAAGTCTCCGTGAGGATGTATCACACAGCCAAACCTGACTCACAGGAATGTCAGGCTTGAACTTAAGCGAGGCCCACAAAGAGGAATACACACAGTGTTAGGCAAAGCTCCTTTCTCATACAACATCTGCTTGCATGCTAATTTTTCCTTTAGATGTCAGTAGTTCATTTCCTCTGACTTTGCCCAGAACACTTCCTTAACCTTTTTGAATGACAGAAGCACTGAGCCAACTAACTAAACCATGCTTATACCGACTTGCCAAGTCACTGACTCATCACTTGTGCTGGCTTTTTAAGTTTGTCTCCCAACAAGAAGCCCATGGTTTGTGAGATTAGTTTTTACTCTCCCCCCTCTCACTGTTCCACTCCCCCTGCCCTGCCCTCCTCCCACACTAGCCAGACCCCTGCAGTCCTGAATGTTTAACAGCCCCTCACTCTTTTGTAAAGGTGCTTGTTAACATGGCTTTGGGAGCTGCAGGCCTGCATGTCTGACTGATCTGCCCACAGAGGGCCAGAGGGTGGAGGAGGTGATATCAGACTGAGGCTAAAATGGGGTGACCGACATGTATGAAAATGTTAATGTGTCTTGTTCCACAAAAGAGCTGAAATGTAAGTCAAGGCAGGTGAAAGAGGGAAGCTAGAACACATGCCTGCTTTGAATGCTTTGATTGAAGATTTTAAAACATCCCACATGATATTCAGAATGAATGAAGAGGTCTGTCTTGTCGGAAAAAAAGAGCACAATGACTGCGATAGTCTTACTGCACAGAAAGCTTATTTCAACAAGCTGAATATAACACGAGGTCAATGAACAAGTGGGTGCAAACTTGACTCATTAAGGAACAAATTAACCACAGATCTATATACGCCCTTAAGAAAGCACTGCAGAGACTCTGCATCATGCGTTAACAGTGTAATGTTATTTATCACTCTGTGGAATACAAACCTCTCGCAGGACCTCATACTGTGACTGACCAATAAATATTGCTGTCAATGACATTTTAAATAGTATTCAACAGCACTTTAACCAGAGCCCCCCCAAAATCCAGACACTGGAGCATTGGATTAACAACCCTTGAGAGAGTGCACAGGGAAAATAAGCAGCTTCTGGTCTGAATTACTGTCTATATTCCTCTAGGAAGTGGATGATGGACATGCACACAACCCAACACAGTGCTCTCTGTCAGTTTGGACTGGCCCAACATGTTTAACTTGGCTCATGCGAGCTCAGCAATGCAGGATAGGCTCTACTTGAAGAGAAAAACAAGATTTTCTCTTCATAGTCCCTGCTTACTTGAGCTTGAACTCAGACAAATCTGTTTTTATGTCAGACATGATATGTCTTAACTTTAGAAGTATGCAGCGTATTATTACACCCTGCTATTCCAGTATACACAAATATTTTTAAATGACTAATATATTGTATCCCTTGTGACAAAAATCATTGTCAAACTGCAGGCCAAATCAGATTGGTCAACAATTGGATCATTTTGTGAACCACCAGTCTCACACAAATACTTGAGTTAATCAGCATTAATCTTGCAATTGAATGATCCAATAAACCAACCGAGTGCCATAAAATCAAAAACAACAACATTTGGGATGTTCATTCATGCCATTTCTGTCTACAGAAGATTTGAATTCAGTCAGCTTTAAAAACGCCCAGGTGGAAATGCTTCTGAGTGCGGCTGACAAAAGACCCAGAGAGGAGCTCGTTTTATGCAGTGTTGAGGTGCTTCATGGCTGGAGTTCGGTCAACTTATTGAGGCCCTCTTTCATGGCCAGGGGAGTGTTTTTCCAAGACCAAATGGATGGGAGTGACATCTCCACAGAGATCTACACTATGGAGACCACCTGCATGCTCTGGCCAGACTGAACTTAGACTCAACACACACGTGCTGCTGTCACATAGCAGACATCAAACATCCCAGTACAGTCAGTTTGCAGTATAGGGGAGCTGAAATCAACTCTTGGTGTGAAAGGTGCCAGCGTTCAATGGGAAAAAGTCCTTCTGAAGGCTGATTTTGACTTAAGCAAATATCAGAAGTTGCACAGAGCTCCATCTATACATGTGATGTGCTCTGTGTCTTGTTAATCATGCAGATTGCAGATTAATAATTAAAGCATTCTTCCATTATAGTAAATTAACCAAGAGATTTCAAATACATTTTTCAAACTTTAACTCTGCATTAGAGTTAAAGAAGCTTGTTTCATCTAGTAGCAAAGAACTTTAAGGATGATTTATTAGTGCAATACTTTAACATCTCCACTTGTTCAAGTAGTTTTCTGTCAGTCTCACTACAAACAAAAAGCACATTCCTCTGAAAACACAGATTACATCTTCAGTCATTTCCCTGCTGGTCTTACCTCAGCGGAGGCCAACTCTCCTGTGGCGAGCAGGAAAAAGGATCTTATCACCACTATATCCAGTCCTAGATTCTTCTCCAGCCTCTGGGCTCCATTTATCAAGATCCCCAGAGCTCTAATTCCAGGACAGAAGCAGCAAGCCTTCTCTATCAGAGCTGTCAGCACAGTAACAGCCCATATCAAAGCTCAGACTGTAAAAAGACAGGGAGATGTCTGTCTGAGTGCGTGGGAGAGAGTGTTTGAGAGGGGTGTGTGCGTGTGCGTGTACATGGAGGAGCTCAACCAGATGGTCATCCCACCCTTGTCTCTCTCACCCACTCCTCCTCCTCCTCTCCCTACCCAACCCTCTTAAGCTCAACCCGGCCCCTTAACCTCAGAGCAGCCAGTCACGGCAGGTTATAGAAGAGCGAGGCGTCTCTCCTCCGCTGACCCTCCCCTCCTACCTCAAGCATATGCTTCCAAATGAGAACCACCAGTAGAGCTCCAGCTCACAGGAACTGCGCTTTTAAGTAGCACATCAGTGATGGCAGAGCTCGTTTTACCACACTGACCGCCCCGTCTCCACAACAGCCTTCACATGACATTCTTCTCTCTACTTCCCTATCAACAGCTCAAAGATGTGGGGAAGGTGGTGAACGTTACAGTCAGGCTTTGGTTTATCTGGTGGTTTGTCTCTCCTCTGTCTCGCGCTAAAATGTCACTAAGTTACAGAGAGCCCTTTGCTAACTACAGCTTTATGATTATAGAGTGATTGTTGGTTCGGTGAACAAAAGATGCTTTATTTATCCCGCCGCGAAAAATTACTTCCTACCGTCTACAACATCCGAAGTCAGCCTCACATAACCCTTCCCTGTTACTGAACATGATGTCAGCAAGTCTAAATGAGACCATCTATCGGGCCTTTAAGATATGAATTACAGAAGGTCTACACAAAAAAATGACTTAAACCACAATGCTGTTATTATCAGCTTACCATAGTCGGAGTGAGGGTTAAAAATGTCCAACATTGTGCATCTCAACTTTGCTAAGTCAAGCAAAATGCACAATGTAGCTATACTGTGGGAATCTGTGTAGTCAAACTGTAATGTAAGGGTGAGTAAAATAGTTCAAAGTAATGTGAAACTACATGATTAGTCCATTAACTGATCAGTTAATTTACCACAATACTGATAATTGATCATTTTTTCCACTGTGGAATTGAGCAGAGGAAAATTTCTTTTATACTCTTTTGTACATAATGTACATAGAATTACCAGAATTCATCAGTAAAGTCTTATTTGAGCTTATTTTGCTCATTATTTAAACAGAAATGTACTCGTTCCATTTTCTCAAGTTTGATGATCTGCTTCTTTTCTCTGTTTTCCATGATAGTAAACTTAATTTTTCTGTTTGTAAGATAAAATAAACAATCTGAATCTGTCATCTGGAAACTTCTATTGGGCATTTTTAGTTGCAGCCCTAATTAAGTTGTACGTATCTTCACATCCTAAACACGCAGTGTCTGTCGAGACAAACCTTACACAGAAGATCAGCATTACATTGCTTGCACTACCAAAGCTCCCTGTTTGTCTTTATCATCTACCAGTGCTGTAGGACAGGAGTTAAAATTATACACATGTTCTATAAAACCCAAATGTAGACACACGCCCATCCAGTGAAACTCCCCAGAAGGACGCAGTTGACCTCTGCCTCTCCTTCACCTCTGCAGGAATGTCAGAGCGTGATTCTCTTCCTGTTGCCTCAGAAAACAAAAGTGACCAGTTCAGGTCAAACTCTGGACAGTTGCACCTTTTGCATGCTTTTGTGGTTGTTTGGTTGCAAAGTGTTACTTTCTCCCAGAAGGACATGTTTTATGGTGAACATAATTGTGTCTAAGCGAACCAAAAAGTTCATCCTTTTCAACGTGAGGTTTTGCTGTAGAGGGTTAACATACTTTAAGATTGTAAAACAAAGCAGTAGAACTTTTTACTAGGCAGCACGGAATCTATTAAACAGCTAGAATTGCTTTCTTTATTAACATTTTAGCAGCTGTTTAATTTTGTGGAGATGACGTCAGGGTGTAATTCTGTGAACAAGAACACATGCGAGAAGCATTTACACTGTGGGGTTCTTAAGTGGGGGATGATATAACAGGGTTCACAAGGGTCAATACTGTTATGAGCAATGAAATTGGAAAAATGTGTCTTCACAGCATCACAAATGGAACAAGCGCTACAGAATTCTATCTATTTACATGCACAGTTCTGTCCATTTGACGATCCACAGGATGTTCAATGCTAGTTTCGGCTGGTATGTCAAACTTAGCATGCAGACAATGATGTTCTGCTGTACTTCCCTATAGAAAACCCTCTTTGACATCAGAATATCAGCCAGAAAAGAAGGGAAAAACCATGGCCGCTCATTCCTTGCTCAGCTCAACTGACAGCATGTGATTGAGAGGCACCTTTTCCATCCTCTGCTTGCCCACACACCTCACATTCACAGCATTAAGTGCTGAAATATCACAGCATAGGAGGTGAATGCTGACCGTCATTTCACTGTCATTTAAATATCAAAAATGCAGCTTAGACAGGTTGATGTCGCTTTTAGTGGAAAGAAAGCAGAAAAATATGATTCAGTAAAGTGATGTTTGGTGCTCTGGGGCTTCCAGACACCTGCGTGCTGCATGTAGCGTAGCTGTGTGTGGGTGTGTGGACAAAGCCATTGTAGCAGCCAAGGCCAGGGAGGAGAGGCACCCTTTCACAGCAAAACTCAGGCCTTTGTACTGATCCCAAAGACTCTGCACCCTGCTCCATTAGCAATTCTTAGAGGGGAGGGACAACACACCGTCCTGGCTTTGGGAGGGGGGGCATTCATGAAATGCAAAGCTAAGATGGTAAACTTATCTAGAAAAAAGCTGCAGAGCCTATTCAGCAACCATGGCGTGCGCAAACAGAATTTGTCCGATTTCCCTCAAAATGTAGAAATGAATGATTTTGCCACATTTGAAGCTTACAGGAAGCTGATTTATGGAGTTTCTTCTCATTTCAAAGTTGCAGATTTGAAAGACAGTTGAGAAACAGCTTTAAAAGTTGAAGAAGCAGTTGCAGATGTCTTTGAAGTTCAAATTGTGAGGACATCTTATACTGAAGCTGCAAGAGACTCAGTGGCCTTTGACAGTGAACTGAGGTGAGGACAACTATTTAAATGTATGTGTGGATTATCTTTAGTCTCTCCTGTATCAGAACAACATCCCGAGCCTCATTCTGAGTTTGTATAACTATAGTTAGAAAAAGCTGGTTGCACAGTTCAAGGTTTGCCCCAGATAGTTGAATAATATGAAGTTGGACAAGTCATGCATCCCTGACCTTTGACCTTGGAGAGCACCAGATGACCCATAAATCTATGGCTCCAGGGCTTTACGGCCCATTCCCCTGTCATAGCCACAACGACCTGAACGGCACCTCACACCTGGTCTGCACCTTCTCACTGCTGTAAAAAAAAAAATAAAAATCGCCTTGCGCTGGCGGCGAGGAAGTCCATGAAACCAGCATGCCCTGACAATGACAGGACAGGGGTGATGGCCATCAGAACCAACACCCAATGATAAAACTGCATTCTTCTCTGGTCCAAACACGTCCTTGAAGATGGGGACCCATAAAACAAAGCACCTAGTCAAAGCTGAATGCTGGATCTCATGTGAATGTAATCCGCATGTGAAATCTTGTGCAGAGACTAGCATGTTTAAATGAGACAAATTTAAGTCCCAAGAAATGCCATAAATTGGGGTACCGAGGGGGGCAAAGGGAAGGTCAGTCTCTAACTCACCGTCACTGATGACCATTGTTAACAGCAGCTCTCACTGGTGTGTCAGCTACCTTATAAAAAGTAGGCATTCTCAAGGTTTAAATGACCTGCCAATGGGTATTAGCAGGACACAGGCCCAACAAAAGCCTCAGTTATAAAGGCCAATAAAAGCCTATCACTCTACTGTAACAACAATCCTTTTTACGCCTTGAAAGAGGGAGGAAAAGGTCAACTGGTGGAGCAGTCAGCGCATTGATATTGACTTAGCTAGATTGGCGCTGACAAACTCAGGTCAGACTGTGGGCTTGTTAGCCCTATAACCCTCACATAACCCCTTTTACTGTTTCACTCTGACACGTTGGAGGCAGCTGAGGGCAAGCCTTAGATCTGAGCTTAGTTTCTGACAAGAGACATTTGTAAAAATTAAAGAGAAATATCTATTCACGTGACACTTGACCTCACTAAAGAGCACGTGGTTCTCCAGAGTAGGACAAATCAAAATGAAACGAGGTAAGGGTTCAGGATTTATTGGACTGAACTGGGAATGGGATATGATTACGTCTGAACTTTTCAACTATGACTGAAAATCTAATTATCAGACTTAAACAGCAACACAACAGGTCAAAAACACTTAAATCCGTAACGGTCCACAACCGAGCTGTCTGTGTTGAATTATCAAATTACACTATGTAATGCTGTCGTATAAAACCAACAACATAATACTTGTTAAGTAGATGATGTCAGTTTGAATAAGCCTGATTTCATGGCAGCATTCGATGAGCATATTTCTAATCTACCCATTTATTTCTGCCTTAGCTAATTTGCTGTAACCCTGTTGTGTCATGTATGATGCAACACCACATGAATGTGTGGTTTTCATGGAGTAACCTGTGATACATGACATAACACATCTCTGCTCAAAGCCTCGGTGCCAGCGCACAGGTTGCTTCTTCACTTTATCAAAAGCACACCGCTGCTTCGCCAAACACTGTACGAGTGGGACAGCTCATATTTCACGCTCAATTTGACACCCTCTCACCTAGCTGTAAAAGCCGGACCTCATTGGGAACAATGGGAAGTGGAGCGACAGAGCTCCTGGGGCTGTTAAAGGGAGGAAGCCCCTTTATTTGAGGACACTATAACTCAACAAAAGCCTGTGGCTGTCTGCACACAGAGCGGCCGAGGATGAATGGGCTGCTCTTACACTACTCACTTGCGCTGACAAAAGCACTGGATCAGCAAAGGGAAGAGCTGTCATGTGTGGTCTCCATGGACAAACTGGGGAGAATATAGACATGAAGTTACAAAACAGCCCTATCAACACCTTAAACCAACGAGTTCACCCAGCAGGTCTGATCAATCCTGTTGAAACAGCAACTCGTCAACATCCAGGCTGAACACTTGTGACCTTGAAGGCTTCACTAAATGTTTAGCTTATGACCTCACACTTTCAGAAAGTCCAACTCACACACCACTTAAACCTCACACCTCACACATCTGGGCTTTTCTCCTCAACTTTCCTCGAAGTTCAACCGTATATCCTTCACATGGCGAGAAAACTATTTCCTGTGTGTTTCCAGCCCCGGGCTCAAACGGACACATGAATGAGACCGCCGTAGCAAAACAGGCAATAATCGGGCGCGAATGCTGCGAGCAAGTCATTGCAGAAGAAGAGGATGCAGTTTTTGGGGGGAAAAAAAGAAAGAGAAAGTTGGCAATTCCCACACGTGGAAGCATTTTCCCGAGCCGCACGGCTTCAAACGGCAAACCATGGAATCCAACAATACTCTGAAACAGTTAAGAGCTGCTCAGTCAGGATCCCACTAATGATTAACATTCCTGGAGAAACACTCCGTTACAGTCTTTTTAGAGCGTTCTAATTAAACACATGCTCCAGTGCCACAGCACAGAGGGAACTCTGACGACTGAGAGCGGGGATGCTTCTTTCCAGCTCTGCTTAATTGGACACAATTTAAGTCATTAAGGTGGTAGTAAAAACAGCAGAAAGAGCAGAGGAGAGGCCCGATGATCTACCCTCTAAGGCTCCCTGTTGCTCTGATGTTGTTGACCCTTTCACCTCCTCATGTGACTCATTCAATCATACAGAAAAAAAAATACTGCACCTACTTTCATTCTAAGATGTCTGATGGGAGATATGATTCGACACTCAGAGTTTATTGACACAGGCTGTAATATGTATGTGTTTCATTTCTGAAGAGGACAAAGAGGTTAAACATGTTTGGAGGTCCTACGTCTTGGGAGGCAAACTTATACCTAATTATCTATGCATGTGTGTCCCACATTGAGCTGCCTTTCTCTGTGATGATATATTGTCTATAGATGTTTTTTGTCTACAAGCTAAGAGAAATGTTGTAGCAGAAGTCTGCTATAAGTAATAATAAACAGTTACTCTGAACTACAGATGCACTCGTCCAACTTCTCAGAAATAATCTTGATACCGATTCCAATACCTCATTTTAGTGCATCTGCCAATAACAAGACCTGATCTGATAACAGGGTATGTGTAACTATTCATATTCCCAAGTTAAAATTCTGCCTGGATTTCTTTTATTTAATTCTTCTATTTTTCTGGAGGGGAACAGGAGGCCAGGGGATTCAAAATCGGTGCACTGCCACTCTAAACAGTAATGAGACACTTCTCATCTCATTTTGACAAATTCAGACTGTGGCATCACTTCACCTAAATCTATTTATGATTTCAAATTCAGGATTAATGTATCGGGAAGTTTGAGATGCAAGTTAGGTGAAGGGTGCAGTACAGAAACTTGTCTGTGGTGGATAGGTGAGTGAGCTGTGTGCATGTTATGTACTGTATGTGTGTATGTCTGTGTTCAGGCCTGGTGAGATCTGATCTGAAGCCCTCTGCAGGCCTCACTCAGTTTAGCAGATACACAGGCCAGACACGGGGTCGTTAGTGCCTGGGATCTGTGTGTGTGAGTGTGTCTGCATGTGTGTGTCTGTGTGTGTGTTGGCACTATGTACGCTATGTGTGCAATGGAAAAAAGGACACAACTGGCTGCCTTATCACCCCCCAAATTAAGGATACCAGTCCTCCAGGCCAGAGCTTATTCTTAGAAACCTTGCATGTAATACGTCTGCTTCTGACAGCAGCAGTGTGTTATTTTTGGAGCTGCTGATACTGAGGTCGCTAATGACACCAAATCATTTTCATCAAGATTCCAGCTTAAAGTAACACGTGACAGAGTGGGCATACATGCAGTGTGTGTGCGTGTGTGTGTGTATTTTAAAAAACGTTTCTTTTCTTCAAGATTTTCTTCCTTTTCAGCATCATAAAACTTTCCCTGAATGCTCAAATGTGTGCGTTTGCCTGTGGACAGGACACATAGGTGTACACATCTGGTGAGCCAGTGCTCTTGTTTTCTTTGGGAGCCCAGCCCCTAACAGGAAGACAGTGTGAGCATAGCAAACAAAAGCCTGGCTCTTTGAACTGGCCTCTCTCTAGGAGCTGCCGTCAGGTTGTTGTGGCCAAACGAACTGTTTCTGTGTCAGCTCAGTGGGCCCATTGTGGGCCTCGGGCTGGTGCTCTGCAAGACATGTCCTCAGCTCGCCTTTGTCAATATTGACCCATCTGTACGTTATCCCACAACATCTACCTTCACTGTGATGTATGACTCTTTCCAGCTGATAACAACACATTCGCTCTGTGTGAAGAGATGAGTTATATGAGATTACGAGGCAGCAAATACTGAACATAAATCCAGTGATAGTGAACTTAATAATAGCTGTCAAAACCGCATCTTTGGCAGCTTTTCTATGGTGCAAGAAAACAATCATTAAAGACATACCCTTGCCTTGCACAACTCGAATGCCTGTTGTTTCACACTTGTTTTTACTTTACCTGTTTGTTTTGAATGCAAGCATTAACTGATTCTGGGGCAATATGACAAAGCTGAGATAATGGCATCATTATGTTGGATGGACTTTCTCCCATATCTTTGCTGTATGACTGCTGTCTTTTGTGAAGCCTTCACTCCAACACACGTGCATTGAAACATGCATAAACAGCAGTGTAGATGGGTTTATAGTAGGTCAAAATTTTTGCATCTGTTAGTAAATCCCTGTATTTTTTTAGAGATGTTGAATCAGCTTCAGTTCTGAACCTGTTCTTGACATCCAACCTGAACCCTGGTACAGAGCATGGTCATTGGGTTCTAATATAAATGTGCAACACCTCTGGAGAAAAACCAATTTAATGCTTCAGATGAAAGGGAAGTGGTCTAGTGTTTCATTATGAATGTAAGGCATGTGCTGCGGTACATATCTGGTGGTACACAGAAGACTCACTGCTCTTGGATGGAAAACCTCGTCAAGGAATTATCTTTGAATTAGTGGACATGAAAAACTCCTCCAGTAAAAAAAACAAAGAAGCAGCAGCAGTTTAAATCTTCTCCTCAGAGACCAGGAGGGGGATAATCTATTGATTTGTTGCTCTGTCTTCCTGTTAATCTTCTTATGATGTATTTCACGAGATATTTTAAATGAGTTATTATAATTAACATTCAGCACTGTATAATCTGGGAATATGGCCAAACTCTTGTGTGCATAAATTGGTCTTTATTAACGGCATTGTAAAATAAGAGAGGATCAAAGTTTTACTGGGTAAATGTTCTGAGAGGAATATCCTGGCACACATCCAGCTCCTGTCCCGACTGTCTGGAGCTGTGACCTTCCTGAAAAATCTCAGGAAATATCTTTGTTGTCAGTCCAAAAATCCTTTGCCCTGCAGAGTCCATTTTTAAACCCTGCTGACCTTTTCTATATCATCCACGCTTGCTGACTCCACCCCTGTGACAATGCCAACAGAGCAGGAGGAACAAGAGCCACAGGAAGGGGAGGGGGTGGTGTGTGTTTTGCATATTTCCAGCCGTGGGGTCCGGAAAGCTTTGACTGAATCCCCTGTTGTGTCCCGGGGAAATGAGCTGGGCTTTTTAATGACTATCTCAGGGTAATATGTTTTCTTTTGCTTCTAGCCCTTGATGCTGTGATTGCTTGGATGGCTCCCCATAGATGTGGAGGACAGAGGAGAAAACATGCCCTACTGCAGGCAGCCATGTCTCTCCAAAAACCTCCGTCACTAAAGCTGCTGACATTTGGCATCTCTGCATCTGTTATTCCCCTTTATCAAAGACAGACATGTCGATAATAACCAGTTTTGGAGCATTGTGGTTATTATGCAGTGTTCATTCAGAGCTGAGCATCATGCCTATACATGGGGGTGATAATGAAACATGTGTGTCGAGTATAACTTTCATCATCGTGGTGGTCTGATGGTTAGTCCCGCAATTATTCCGTGTGGTTACCAGAGATCTGCAGGGGCATTAAACTCCACAGTGAGAGCCAAACGCGCTTTCCTCTAACATCATCCTGCAGCTCCTAATAAACAGAGTTGTGCCTGGAGGCGCTAAATCACTAGCTACCTTTAATCGCTTTACAATAATGCTTAGCATGTGGATCCAATGTGTGCCACTGCTGCAGGCAGATTCCACTGACTCTCATACATGATGCCGTTTGAAAGCTGCAGGAAGGGCATGACGAGCACAATGCTGTAATCGCTCCCAAAGACAGCAGCACCCACAGCGGTTATCCAAATCTCTTCAACCGCGGTGTAACAGTGCCCTAAATTTGACCATCCAGGCCACCGTCCATTCAGCCAGGCCCAGTGACCACAGACTCAGGGACCACCGGCGTTTAAACAAGCCATACTTCATCCAGCCTCCTGCCAACCTACCACAAACAGTTTACAGTCAACGCGCTCTGCTCTCTGGAGTTTGTCTGTGGCAACCTGAGTCCGTGCCACATCTCCCCGTCCAGAGCCATGAAAGACTGGCCTCCTCTGACAGCTCCTCACAACACACGGCCCTGTCCCGCTCTGCTTTTAGCCCTGCTGTGGTGAGCTGGACCACGTCTGGGGATAAAAGGCTGCCAGAGTGTTTGGCTTGCAGGCGATTTACACGGACGCGAGGGTGATTCATTCTAGCTTTGCACAAACAGGCCTCTGTGTACATTTCACTGGTACTGGGCTTTTAAATCAACAGTGGGGAACGTATACACACGGGCACTGGGACTTACATTCTGCTCATTCACACTCAGCTGGGCGTCTGCCACACACGCATACAGTCTCAAACACCTACAGACAGTCACACACACACACACACACACTGTAGGTGACTGCTTTGTCTCTTGTGAGGCCTCTAATCGACATAAAGCATTCTCAAGCCGATCACCTTAACCATCACAGCTAAACACTTAACCCCAGCCCTGAACTTAAACCTAACCTAACCTTTAAAACCAAGTCTCAATCTTCAAGCAGCACTTTGAAGAGCTGTCTGAAAGTGAGCACTGGCCAAAATGTCCTCACTCCCACTGTTTATGTCTGAGACTGGCCTCACGTCTGTGATTTGTCTCCACCTCCACCACTCTTGCTGTGCACACTAATGCAACAGCACACAAATGTGCTAATGTTGTAGCTAGCTTCTCTGGTTGAAAGGTGCATTATGAGGCGCTTGTACAGAAAACAGACCTTCCTGCTGGCCTGTTTGAAATCCTCCAGTCTCCACGCACTTTGGGACTAACCATCAACATGTTCCACATTTATCAAGCGAGCACCCGTAAATTTCAAATTGGCCAAACTGATCAGAACTTTTTCCACTGCTGTGTCCAAGTGAATTTCTGATAGGGCCAGCTATTTTATCTCCTAGAGCTAAAGTCTTATGAGTCTATTAATGGTTTCTTTGATTCACTTGGGGTCTTTTAGAAATGAGACGTGAACATGCACCGTGTGACGTGTGGAGTTGCTCCCAAAGCACCACTTGTAAATCATTTGGTCTATAAATAACTGAATGTTCACAGAGAGTTCTCACCTGCAGCCGATCAGTGAAAGTATAAGCTCAGCTAGCGTCTCTCCGCACACATGCTTCGCCTGCTAGATCATCTAAACATTAAATAACTGCAGCTGTGAGGGACGAGGCCCAGATTTCAGCAGATACACATTATGCTGATCCAGCGATAGCATTTACAGTAGATTCAAATCACTGATTAGAATTTGCATGACAATGCAGAACTTGTATTTTGCATTAGATGCTGGGTTTCATGTGCCCTCATTTTGTTTTTGTGAGCGCTAACATTACAGAGTTTAAATGAGAGAATAATGCTTGCATTGAACTGCTGTGCTTCACTTACACAAAACCCCAAATTACTCTTACTGTTTACTCTTATTTGGATTAAAATGTGAAGTAGTTCATGTTGACAATGCTAAACATTCTGTGACTGGTGAGCAATGAAGGTGTCAACCTCTATTCTAGCCACTAGGTGACACCACCACCTTGGTTCTGTGCTCTGTCCTCCCTGTTTCTGTGTACACAACACTCACACTCAGTGTTTCTTTCTTTGCCCTCTTCCTTTACTGGCCACTGTCCCAAGGAAAAAAAATCTATCAGTGACAGGATGGTTAAAAGTACTGTAATCATGGATGGAAGTGACCACTTTCAAAATACCTCCTAGAGCAATTAGAGGAAGATTTTGACGCGGTGAGCTACATGCTGACAGTGCAAAGGAGGAAGATCAACTGCAGGTTCTGCACAGTGTCAGCAGTGTCTCTTCCAAGTGCTCCAATGTATAAGTCCATTTATTTAAATCCATTTTCACTTGTGTTGTTCTGCGGCACCTCAAATCACTTCCACAATCTATCCATCGTGTCTGAGTGCAGACCATGGCACCTCCTGGGTCTGTCCTCTCACCTAGCTGTCAGGCTTTAAGCTGAACTGTCCGGGGATCAGCTCTGTTTTTGTCAGCTGTGGCCATAGTGACTGATTTCAGTCCAGTCTGACTCTGCCTTCTTTTGTGGGTCTGTCATTCTGTCTGCCCCCCAAGAGGGGCATGCACAGGACTTAATGGCTTATGGTGATGTTGACTGTGCTCCAACATGAGCAAAATATTATCTTAGACAGCCATGGTTAAATATAACAGTCAGTGCTCTCCTGTGCCGTGTAGGTTTAGCACCTTCTCTCACAGCTCAGAATAGAAATGTCTGAAACTTGAGGGTGTGTCGTTGTTCTCCAAAGGAAACACTTTATGACATGTTTAACTCTGCGAAAGGTCCGTAAGGAGTAATGTATTCATTCAAGCAGCTTGCAGGGTTATTTCAATTGAGAGTTTGCTGCAAAAATGTCCATCTTAATAAGTCTTGGATCATGCTCTGTTTTAAAACCATTCACCCAGCTGGGATATTTTTGTCTGATCTGCACTATTGTGCTTTGTTTCAGGATAAAACCAACTAAAATCTAAAAAGAACAATCTGGAGGATGAAAGAACTTTCTCAAACCGAGGTGGTTTCTGGTGTTGCCTGATGTATTCACAGCAATGAAAGATTTCTGGGCTCAATCTTAGCTCAAATCAGAATAGATGGTTCTCATCTTATCCATCATGGTTAGAACTGAAGAGAGTGAGTGACTTCTCATACTGTATGTGGCTGGGGTGACTGACCACATTCTCCCTCACTCAACAGCACTCTTGACAGCTATGGAGCCCCGCAGTGGCGGACGAGCAGCGGTCACGCAGCGCCGACCAGTTGTCACCAAAGTGACAGGCGACAGCTGAGTCCATACATCTGGAGGCCCCGGGGACTGCACACTTCCACCCAGCCCACGTCTCTGACCAAGTTTTTTTTCAGCGTCAGAGAAATGAGGTTAGTCTGACTACACGCGCAGGGAAAGTGAAACGTGTCTCTTTGGTGATGTTGCGGCGCAAAAGCGCAAAGCGGCATTGGAGGGTTGGGAGATTAAAACCAGTCTGATGACTTTTTGGGCTCACACAAGCAGCCAGTGACATCTACAGAGTCCCTCTGGAGTCCATCAGTTCAGCTGATGACAGTTCGGTTGTTATAATTCTATATGTAATCAATGGTGCTATTATATATCATTAAAGCTGCAACATTGAAGTCGATTCACTGCTGCGCCTTTAGAACGTTTTCACTGCGTAAAACTCGAAAACAAAGTGACCATTGAAGTCCGACAAAACTGGTCCAACCACAGGCAGTGAGATTACTTAAAAAAATACCCCGAAACCTGAAATTTATGTGCAGAAACAGCTGTTAAAACTCACTAAATTACTTAATTCCACTCACCCCCAAAGCGCTCAGCCGCAGTAAACCGAGAATCCAGAACCAATATTCCCGAAGTGAGAAAAGCGACTCACGCTGCGTCTCATTGGCATAAGATGAAAAGTCCAGACAGGGAGCACAACTGTGCCGCAAAGCTGAGCCCAGAGCTGTGCAAAGCGATAAACCTAAACTCCAGATACTGGCCGCATTGGTCTGGACTCGTCTGACTTCACCCGCTGTCACCACATCTCACTTTGAGCGGCGCACGGTGCGCTGTGGCGCTCCTCTCTGCGGTCACTGGGAGATGACATTAGCGTTGCTCCCTGCCTATTGGCTTAAACAAGCAGCCCCCACCAATCCTGGAGAGACGGACGAGTGTGGAGCACAGTGGACAAACGCTCCTGTGAGCTTAACTCCTGCTGCAGCAGTGGGGAGTTAAAGAAGAACTGTTTGTGTGATTTAGGTGCTTGGAAACTATAGGTGAGCTAATCTCTCCGGCCCTTACCTTTATATGAACTTTTGCCTTTATCAAGGCTACTGCATATGAGCCAATAGAAAACTGGGAACTTTAAAAATTCATCTGTTTCAGATATGATTCAATAACAAAGACCTGACGCGCAGAGACGCCCTCTTTTGCACCTCCATCCACACACACACAATTTGTTAAATAGAAAGCTATAGAAATATGATCTCTCTTTTTTTGCAAACCTATTTGTCCCTCTTGCCATCAATATGGAATTTTCACAATGTGCCTCATGTTTCCCAACACAGACTGTAACTCTACTCCTATTTTCAGTGGGCCATGAAAGGAAAGTTTATACACTGAAAACAGGCTATTGCCGAGCTGTCTACTTAGTTAGACAAAATGTTCAGGGATGATCAAACATTTGAAGGGAATGGCCACCACCCATAATCCAGTGCATGAGCATAACTCAGTCGCAAAGATTCAGGTTTGTTCTGAATGCAAAGGTCATCTTCTGTCCTTTTAAATTTGCTTGTTGCAGTCCTGAGTTTAAATAACTCATGTGCTGACCGCCTAAATACAACAAAGATTTCTGCCTGGTGGACCTTTAAGCTCTCTGACCTGCCTGTACCCGGAAAAGGCCTTTTCATGAGATCAAGCGCGACATTGCGCCCCTAAACAACTCAACCAAATCTGGATCATTTGTCGTATTTGAAATCAGGATCTGAAAAGGTCGGCTGAAACATGAAACAGAAATGTGACAAATGCATTGATTTCATCGCGTGCCCTTTGACCTAGTCACCTCTCTCTCACACACTGGAACAGACGCAACATCCTTGGCTGACCTGGGTTACAACCCAGCCACTGTCACATAGATCTGACTGTGTGAATGCATGTTAAGTAAGAACAGGTTTAGTGAGCTCAAACCTGTCAGTCATTCTCTCCACAGCCTTGGCATTAAGCGATGGAAAGCACTGCAGTGCCAGTTCTTATGCGGACCAGATGGATATTAGCTGCTATTTGGTATCACACTTCACTGCAGCTACATTCTTTATCAGAGCTGCGGATATGAAGATAATTCGCACAATTCAAGATAATCTAAATGAGGTATCACATGAGCGGTACCTCATTTAGTCCATCAATTCATATAGGCCAAGTAATCTGTCACTATGACCTTTATTAAACTAACAATATTTATGTATGTGTGACGTGTCTCGTTTTAGCGTCAGAGCTGAGAGTTTTAGATGCACTGAGAGACATTTGGTCCAACTCTGTTCTACATTTCCCTGCATCATATTTCAAAACTACACTGAAAATAAGTTTATATAAGATAGAGTAGGCAGGAAAATGCAGGCCTGCTAACATTATCTTTAGGTGTGGAAGATAAGTAGCAGCGCAAAATCTGAAAGGAGGACAGTTATAAACCAATGGGGTGTGTGTGTCAGGTTCCTGTAACACAGCACTGAGGCAGATAGATACCATTTCAGATTATCCTGAGGAGCCATTTTGCCTTAGACCAGAATGTTCAACTGGCTAGACCTGAAAGTTAAAACCCCTCTCGATCACTTGTCTCTCCTCTTGTCTTCTGCTTATCTGATGAGATATTTATGACAGCGTTGGGGAAAAAACTGAAAACTCTTAGCAGCATCACTCACATGACTTTGGACCATAAAGATGCTCGGCATTCTTTAAAGTGTTTTCCTCGTTAAAGCAACATGCGACATTTCCCCCCCCTGGTTTTAATAACACAGAACTTGATTGCTGTGTGTCAGATGTAATGCTGGTGAATTGCATCAATTGGTCAACAAACCAATGCACTTTATCCAGTCGCAGCTGTTTTGTGTTTGTCATGCTGTGTGACAGAGCAGCGGTGAATTTGTTGGTTAAATTGTGAATCCCTCTAACAAGATTAGGAGCTTAAGGCACTGTAAACCTTGAAACAGGAGCTCACCAACAAATCTACTTTAATTATAGATGACATTTTCTTCTTAATATGTTCTATCTACTGTTTGCATGTAGACCCACGTAAGGCTGCAATGACTTTACACTTATCTTTGTTCCTCTTTGCTCTCCGGTGTCTTGGTCTTGCAGAGTGTCTGTCCTTCAATGGAAGCTCTCTTCTATTAATTATTAAAAGAAAATTCCTATTGTGAATCTATGTGTTTTCAGCTGTGCAGAACAAGCATCGGAGCACTCCTCAAAGTCAAGCTATCGACTTGGAGACCCAGTTTTAGAAGCTTGTGGGAATTCTGCAGTCAGCTTTCGTGAACCCCATCTGCATTTATATTTTATACTCAGGAAGAGTAAATGCATCCGGTTGAGTGGTAAACAATGTCATACATTCAAGAACGCCAGTTTAACCACTAGAGCTGTTTGATATTTGGCCTGAAATTATAGTAATTAGGCTGTCTAAGAGATACAAGTCTCTATTTAACACCTCAAGCCACAAACAGTAATGCAGTTATAACCTTGGTTGCCAGGTTGAGTGAGGATATTTGCTGGAGTGTTAGTGTGGTCTTAATCAAATGGCTTGCTCTGCCTTTCATGTTTGCTCTACTTTTTATGTGTAGCTGTGTGTTTACTTGGAAACAGGGTGAGTGAATATGAAGCTGCAGCGCATGTGCACACTAATTTTGCTGAGATTTTTTACTACACAAGTTATAACTTCCTGCATTCCACCGGGGTATTTGCATATTGCAATATATGAGATAAGGAGATACAGATGGAAACCGTGTCTGCCCCAGAAACATATTCCATACACACACTTCTCTGTAATTTCATTAGAGGTGTGTGGTAATTGCTTGTTGCTGGTACATTACTCCCAGAAAGAGAGAAAATAAATCCACATTGAGATGCATTCGAACAATTTGGGAGGGAATTCTGCTTCTGAAGGGATCTTTTTTCTTTGAGTTTACACAGGAAATCTCTAGTCCAAACAAAGGCAGGAAAACAAACAAACAAGTGACTGAGACAGAGGCTGATGGCTGAAGGCAAAGGCGGGACCAGTCAACAGAGCAGCTGGACCTCTTGACCAGTCACCTGGCTGCTGTCCATACTCAAACACTGGTGACCAATTAGGGACCACTGGACATCCCAAAGCCCCAAAAGGCCCAAACTTTACTCAGTCTGTTGACTCGATTTGTTGTTGAGAAGCTTGTCACAGACTGACAAATGGGATCACATTACTAAGGCAAACAAGTTAATGCATGAGCTGGAGATACAGCCTGATCTGGATTGGTCTTAACTGTTTCCGTAGTGGTGAGTTCTCACTATATAATCTTAGCCCTGATTTTCCACTTGTTGACAGTTTTTGGAGATTGCCAACAAAAGCCCCCAAATCAGGTCTCGATTGTGATGCGTGAACTGATCCGAGAGCTCGCCAATGCCTTACAACGGCCAAAAGATATCAGGCAGGTTAAATACTTGGTTGTGCCGGGGAGCCATGCAACAACGGCCAACGAGCACTGGAGCAGCCGCCAAGAAATCGCGTGCAACATCACAGCAACAACTGCAACATGGCTTGTTTCTTGCAGACATTCATTCTGGAAGAAGAAAAAAATCCCGGCCCGCACGTGGTTTCGCATTTTTCCTGACGTCACCTCTCGTGTGTTTTCGTGACAGAAAGGTAGTTTGGAGACCAGACAGACTCGGCCGGGATTCCTCCTGGTGAAAGGTCTTGTGATGTGTGACCCCCCTGGCGCTGATCAGTCAAGTAGTGTGCAAACCACAATGACTTCAAGAGGAAGTTGTGCAGTGTGAACAGTCCAGCGATCTGAAGTCTTTCAAACTGATGAAGTGTGACCAAGGCATAAGAAAGGCAGTAACACACTCCAGGGTCTACATGAACTATTACAATAACAATAGCCTATTGATTTTCTGTTTGCCTTGTTCATCAAGCTTTCTGTGAACACCAGACGACTATAATTGATATGCTACACTTTAGCCTTTGTAGTCTCTAATTGGCTGTTGCTCAAGTTCTCCCAAAATAACCACAAACAGCCAGTGAAACAAGAGAAGACTTGTTTGCTGACAGCATGCTAATTATGGAATTGTTACAGGGTAGAAGTAGTAAGCGACTGCTGATAGTAGGGTTATAATGCATGCTGGCCTTCATCCACGTCTCTCTATTGGGGTTTGCTATTATTATCATTGTTTGTTACAGGCAGAGCAGGAGAGAGTACAAAGGAATCCTTTAACCATTTGGTAGATGCTTTCAATTTAAGCACATTTGTGTGGCACATGCATTCCCTCTTGGATTGAAATCAAATCCCTTACGCTAGAAACCTTTACATGGAAGAATTGGGGGGAAACAGCTAACCTCATCTAGAAATAGTCCAGCGCATAACCCTTCAGACAGCCTACACCTGCAGCCCGCACACTTGTAAGGATTAAAGAAACCAGATATAACCCATTAATTTGTGTGGAATTGAAATGGTGGCAGATTTTGCTGCCTTTATACAGAGCCAGACCTGCTGGTTCTGCTTGCTTCCAGTCTTTATGCTAAGGCAAGATAAGGGTCTCCTGGCTCCAGCTCCAGACACGAGAGAGGAATCAATCTTCTCATCTAAAATAAAGAGAATAAGTGTAATGGCAAACTAATCCTTTCAGGTATGCCTATTGAGGTTACACAAGAACACACATGAAATTTTAGTTCACATTGGATTGGAGAGGATGCTAGCAGCAGTTATTCACAATTAATGACTTTTCCTGCTATTGTATCCGCCATCTGCAATCATACTTCTGCTTTTCTCCCCAGCATTTACGAAAGAGCTGCATCCTTGAAAATCTTTCTAATAGAGGCTCCTGTCTTTGATTTGGGTGTATCCTGAAGGAAGTTTACATATGCTATAATCCTGATCCCTGAAGCATATATTGGTTAACAGAGTAATATTTCCACCTTAAAATTAGGCTTGGTATGACCAAATTATGATGAAATAGCTGTTATATACCAAAAAAGGAGAGCTCTTGTACAAAACTAGGCACATTTCAAGACATTTACCCGTCTTTAAACCATCAACTCACCGTTAAAGGCTGGGCAGAGGTGTTATGTTTGCATCTGCATGACATGACTTTGATCTTTGGCCAATCTTTAAGTTGAGTAATTTCAGCAGGGAATGTATAAGTGCAGGTGGAGAGTCTGAGGGATTGCACTGGTTAACGTGCACAATGCTCTCCCAGTCTGATGCACGCAGACTGAGGAAGGCTTGTGGGCCTCCAGGCAGGAAAACCAGGGAGCTGGGGGAAAGACAAACACTGAGAGGGTTCAACCAAGCCATGCCATCAACACATTATCTTCCCTCCTCCAACAGTTCGCTCTGCATCTTTGTTCCTGTGAACGAGCTTCCCTGCTGAATTTTTCACGCCCCTCTAAATGTTATGCCTCAAACATAAATTGTCAGAGGATCAGACCCTGATGTTAGCTGGTTTCTGTTGATTTTTTTCCCCCATCTTTGTGTCCTCCCACAGCCTTTCATTCTCATCCCAGACATTGCAATGCTTCTGCTATTAATTCCCTAGCGGTGGACTGAAGCTCCTTTAGGCATGCTGCATTCCCCAGGCCGGTCTTCTGTCGCCTGTGAGATAGCGCAGAGCACGCAACCTGCCCTACTATTAAGATTCCTTATGTTAGCCAGATAAGGGACATAAGGGGATCTCTGCTTTCTCTCTCCCTCTACTTTCTTTTTGTCTCTATAATGTCTTCCTTCCTCTTCCCCTGTGTCTTCACTAAGGATTCCTGATGCCTGTATTCGCTCCGTCTCTCTCTGAGTTTTCAGACCCTGTCCAATCAGACTGAGCACGCCAGCTCTGGTGTTTGGTTTCTGTATCACTGTTGGTGGCTCTTTGACACTCAGCTTTTTTGGCACCCCAGACTGCAACCAACACCTCCTGAGGGATCTCTCCTTCAGCACTTATCCCCTTGTTAAAAGAACTTGGTAAGACTGACATTACACTCCAGGCAGTGTAGATATATCCACAGTGTGTGATTATACGATTGCAACTCCAGGGGAGAAACTGATGAAGAAATTCACACCTTTATAAACTCAACACAAGCTTGAGAATTGCTGTGGTTAAGAGATGTCGCCTGGAAGCTATATAAATTCTTACCCTGCTATATAATCCCTTTTCAACATCATCCTCTCTTTACTTGGCAATGGGAACCATTTGCAAAGGGCCAACCCAGTGGATAGTGTCTGTTTCCCTCATAACAGGGGCTGTACATCTTCAACTGCAATCCTGTGCAGCTTTCAGCGGCACTAGGCTGTAATTTAATGTGTGCCTGTGGAATTCAGCACCGGGTCATATTGCTTCAGTAAAATACCATCAACAGCTTTGTTCCGCCACAAAAAAATACATTAACAAAACGAGGTCAGCCGCACTCCTGGGCGACACTTAACGTACAACACATTACTTTTTACAGACTCGTTAAAGCCTGAAAAAGGCCAGATAACCTGATTTACCACCCTGGTTCTAGTATCTAGCACCAGCAGGCACAGGTTTCGACATTGTACTTCAACTTGTGGCACCGTGATCGTGGAATTTGCTCTGATGAAAGGTCTCTTTCCACGCGAGGTTTTTTCATGTTCTTGTAGATCAGTATCCTGAGGATCATCAACATGCGGCTGCGCCAGTACAACTCTGTCTGCACCTTTGAAAGACTGGCAGGCTGATGGAGGAATGTTTTTTTGGGAGGTGGGGGTGGTCTTGGAAAGGTAGTCTGAAGGTAGCAGCCTCTCAGAGGAATCAGCTCCATTCCCTAAATTCCTTGCCCAGGCAACCTGCTACAGAGGGGCATGTTTCAGTTGGAGATGCTTGTTTGTCCAGTAAGTTTTTGGGCAGCTCTGGAAAACTTGGGGCCCTTGTTGCACCCCTTTCCACAATCGCTTAAATGCTTTCTCCCTCCACTCATCCCTCCCTCCCTCCTTCCAACCCTCTGTCCCATGGAAATGCGCCATTGACAGATCTTTATCAGCAGCCCCATCCCTGCTCGGGCTCGCCGTTTGCCTTTGTTTTATTTCACCGACCAAGCGCTGAGCCAGGATGAGGGATTTGTGTGTGCTTCCCTCTGCAGCTCTGCAGCCCTAATGTGAAACTGGTGTATTTGTGGTCGTGACAATCCTTTTCCACTCTACGAATGTTGCTCTGGATGATAATAACATGGGTCCATGCCTGGGGGACAACGCAGTGTGGTCAGGGTCAGCCACAGATGGTTGTGCCTGTGGAGGATATAAACAGCGGAAATGTCAAAACAACCCTCGGACAAGCAAAGGCAGAAGGAGCGAAATACTGAAAAAGTGAGACA
Source organism: Chaetodon auriga (assembly GCF_051107435.1). NCBI lineage: Eukaryota > Metazoa > Chordata > Actinopteri > Chaetodontiformes > Chaetodontidae > Chaetodon > Chaetodon auriga. Next base: position 8,206,450 of record NC_135079.1, on the reverse strand, counting down.
GAAAGGGGGTAGAAATTACACTAATAGGCAAGAGTTAAAGACAGATGGAAACAGGCAATACAAAGAAGAAGAGTCAGCTAAATATAGACAACATGTAGAACTGACCGCTTGTCTTTGATGATGCAATTAATTGGTGATGGTGGATGGAAAGCATGCATATAAAACACAAGGCTGTGGGAAGGAGGTGTTGCCTTTCATCCCCCTGGGCTGGAGACAAACAGGCTGGATGAGTCTCCAGAGAGGACCAATTCCACCCAACCACTCAGGCCCCACCGGACTCAAAAACTAACCCAGAAAGTACGGACACCCAGACTTCTTAAAGGTTGGAGAGGACAATGAGAACAAAAAGTGTTAATCCATCTCAGCTCTCTCTATTGGCAGCAACTACATGACACCACATGTGAAGCCAACTGCTTGTGGTTTCATTTTTTCTGTCCACCATTCCCTGTTTGTTGACATCTCTTCATTCATTTTCTCGTGGTTTTCCCTATGTGGAAATTGTTAACTAACATTATCTGAACACCAGAATAAACCCACTTACAGGAAAGGTAGGTTTTTTGCGACCTAAAACTACACTGTACTTAACAAACTGCTGAGATCACCAGGCCAAGAAACACGAGCAGTCGGATGACCATTTAGGCTAAATAACACTGTTTTGTTGGATTGTCTGAACCACTTTATTTGGACATAAAGTCAAAAGTGTCTGTAATAATTCCTCATTGCACACGAAAATTGTCTGCATGGACAAATATGGTGTAAAACTGAAGCAGAAGGTCAGACTATGTGTCTGTCTCTGTCTGACTTGTCACCACGTTCCCAGATCTCAGCAATTAATTTGGTGACTGCAGTGTTATTATTACGGATAGGAATGAGGGCCAAAACTGCAAAAAATAAAACAAGGAATTTGTAATAAGCCACAATTATCCTTTAAGAGGCTCATCACAGTGAGTTATTTCATTTTGTTCCAAGAGTTTCTGTTAAAGAAATGTCATTGTTTCCTGACCTCAGGAGGTCACTTGTCAGGCGTTTGAACAATCAAGTGATGCTGTTGTTTTTCTGGTGCGCACAGTCTCCTCTGCTTGACTTCTTGTCAGAGCTATAAAATATATAAAAAATGTGCTTCAAAGCTGTCGAGTTCTTTCGCATTGCTTGAGTGCCTTTCTCATGTTTTATGGCAGTGAACTCTGTGTCCTTGATGCGCTTTTGCCAACCAAACACTGACGACCAGATGCGTGATTTGAAGGAAGGAGCCCAGAATAGAGATGGGTGACACATCCCATTGCGCCATCTTTCAGTCTCTGTCTCTTTGGCTTGCATGCTGTTTCTTATACACACACACACACACACACACACACACACACACACACACACGCACTCACACTTAAGGTAGCATCAACTGCATGGCCGGGAATGTCGCCTCACAAAGACAGCTTGCCTGTCAATCAACGCCTTCCTAATTAGACGCACTGTATCTGCGAATGTCGTCTGTTTTCATTTGGCCGTCTTTGCTTTCAAAACAATGTGCGTCTCTCACTTAGTTAGAATTTAATGAGGTGGGGACAATGAAAGAAAGCTGTACCATGTGCACGGCTTCTGTGCTACTCTTAATGACCAAGCTATTACCACTGTCACAGCACATCATTACCATTTCCACTGTGTGAGTTCTATTGTAAACCGTGCTCATTAAAAGTGTCACCAGAGAGATTTCACTTCTTTAGCCTGATATAAGCCAACTTGTGGCCTTTGAGGGACGGATCTATCTAATTAGCCAAAGAGAGGACTTTCCCCTGAGATAAGCCTCTAAAAACACACACTTGACCTTTTGAAATTTGGAAAACAATCTAACACCTGTGCCAGGCAGGGAATTACTTGAATCTGATATCCGAGGAAACAATCATTACCTTTGATCCTGCTTGTATGTGTGTGTGCATGTGTGTGTGTGTTATGTGTCAAGGTTGGTCCCTGTAAGAATACTGCATTTTAATGTGTCAATGGAAGGTCTTGTTGTATTGCAAGTGGTGACACAGATGGAGAGAGAGAGAGAGAGAGAGTTTCAGGGGTCGTGCCGGCCTGTTAACAGCCAGTCTTCTGTGACGTTCAGAGACAAACACCATTATAATATTTATGACTCATTTTCAGAAGCTGCCATGTGCAGAAAAGTTAGATAAATGTTTTCTGGGAATATGATGTGTGGGTGACTGTGACTCAGGAAACAGTGATGGATTGTGACCAGCTGATGAAATTCATCAATCAAATGCTGGTTTCAGATTTCTACACTATATATTACTCGTACTTTAAACTGCAGATCAATACTGTTTTTCCATATTTTTCTTAGTGAGGGTGCAACCTTGACATTGAATTGAAGGCACGTCAGCATTTATATGAGTTTCTGAATCTTTTTGCATGCTCCTTTCTTTAGGGAACTCTGCAAAATTTGATTTGCATATTCATACATGTTAATAAAAATCAAATAGGGCATGAAGTGTTGAGCCACAAAAGAAGACAAATTAAGTAGCGCAACAGAGCTCAACACATTACTGGGATATGGAAACATGGCATCCCCTGACACTCACTTGTTCTGTGATTCAGATCATACCAAATGCATGCAATAAGACTGCATGGCAAATCACAGTTTTTCTTAAAATATAAGTACATATTTCATAGAAAATCTATACAGATTATGCTTTTATTTATTAACGTAAATAGAAATTAATCTCTATAGGAGATTTTTTCCACTTTATTTTTCAACACTGTAGAGAATAACAAAAGACGGCACTTTCAACATCCTGCGTGCAGACCAGCCCAGCGGCTCAAATGTGCATATCTCAGCCTGTTTAAGCAGCTCATCTTATGAAGTCTATATTGGGCCTCATCTGCATTGCAGGCCATATAGAGGTCACTGCTACTGCAGTTCTCCTGTATGGGCTTTACAGATGTGTTAAATAAAACCTTGTATTCTTACTCATATATTCATAAAAGACTGCGATTTGACTGCTATCTTGCTACACACTCAATTAGTAGTGGATAGAAGGGCCCCACAATTAAAAATCATACATGCTAACTAAATCACTGACCTTGAGTTGTTTTTTTTTTCAGCTTGTCATACAATAGAGGCTGCAGCCACTTGGAGATCAGTTATAGCAAAGTCTGAGTAGCTGTCAGAGGGACAAAAGGTGTTGCCACTCAGGTGGTGTAGCATAACGTCTGTGTATACACTCCTGTCGACTGCTCTCTTTCTCATGTTCAAGTGCTTATCCATCAATTTAACCCAACACTCCTCCTGCACAAAATACCGGTGTGGAGTGATCCAAGCACCCAGCCCGGGATCAGCCGGGAGCAACGGGGAGTGTCATCGCCCTCCTTTTTCCTACTTCAGGCGTGAGGCATTTGAGACACTCAGCAATGGATCATGTGTGCAGTCACACAGACACATACAAAACTCGGCTACACACTTAAATGTCAGCGAGGTGACGGTTGGAGTGGAGCTGTGTCCATCACTGCGGATATAGGCTGTCACCATCATAATGGGGTGGGATTTAAAAATATGCCTGCAAGAGAGAAAAATAAGAGCTCTCTACAGCTCAGACAGAGGAAGCTTGTTTAAATGTTCACATTTTCTGCAGGCACGTTTTGATGAAGACAAATTATCCTCTTTCAGCCGGCACTGAAACAGCAATTGAGTTGGACAATGAGGCTGATCGGGCCAATGTGAAGATATAAATACAGGGTAAACTAGGAGTATAATTCATTGTCAAGGCATACATATTGTTCTGGGTTATATTAGGCAACGGTTTATTCCAGAGAGCGAGAGTAGGCCAAGACTGGATCACACTGCAAAAAATATCCATCTTTGAAAAAGTACACATTCTTAAAAAACACAAAAACAACTTGTCTTAAAAATTATCATCTGTTTTTTCACTTGCTTGAAGGGAAACACTATTTTTAAACTCAGTCTTGAAGAAAACTTACTTTTAGATCTTTTTGAAGTCATACAAAGTCAAGCAAAGCAGTGCTTCGGCTGGACTTCTTCAGACGGTTCACTGTGATGCTGGAAGCTTTAAAGCTGCACTAATCAATGTTATAACAAAGGGTCAAATGGCTGTGTGCTGAATTATCAACCAGCTCATTTGTGGCTATGTTCACACAAATGTGCTTTCATTTTAAAATATCTAAATGAAATGAACCTCTGTCCAGACTAAGGCACCCAACAACGGATATGACATGATAAAATGCAGAATTTAACTGCACAACAGTGGTCAAAGATCATAGATATATAAAGGCTGATGTTCTTTTCTTCCGGAAAAGAGTCACGTGATCAGGGTGTGACAAATCAGGGGAGGACACTTTGCGACTGATTAGACCCAATCAGGAGGCGAACATGGATGCCTTTGTCCTCGTTTCCAAATGTCTCCGTTTCCACCCGTTGCAACACAATCCCAGAGTTTTCAAACTTAAACAAGCTCATTGTTTCGGTTTTACTACCCAGAACTTTAGTGTTTTGGCTCTTCTCTTAACACACCTTGTTTGCAGCTGCAGCAGGCAGCTGTTTTTTATCAAAAAACTGAACCTCACTGCAGATACTCTACTTTCTCAGGTGTAAACCAAAAAATAAACATTAGATATAAATTGCTGAAATTGGACTTAAACAAGACTCAAAATGAAATCTAATGTTTGTCCATGTCTGATGAACGTAAATAGGCAACTGTGTGCTACCATGTTAGCCATAATGTCAGCTCATTTTGAAGTTCTGGCCCCTAGTGGACAAAAAAAGCATTAATGCTTCAGCAAGCAAAAACAACTTCATTCAATACAGACAAGAGCAGAAATTACTGCAGCTAATATATGATCTTATCCAGTTTATGACAGATCCTAAAATGTTTTGATAAAGAAAATTTAAAAAAGAAAAGACACTACCAACACTAACCCTTCACACTGATACTCATGTCTTTAAAGCTGCTACGTACAGTCAAAGGTGACTAATGTGGAGGCTATTATGACTTCCCTTCAGGGCAGTTGAACTCTGAACATTACAATAAGACATCAGAGGAAAATGAGACTTGTTCCAGTCTGTTATTACGGTGATACCACAGTATAATGCCAGACAGATGTCACTGTGAATGAGACAAGCTGTGATGAGTGGATTGAAGCAGTGTCATGAGTGACATAGTCTGCAGAGTGACTCATGCCTCTTAAACTGTTTCCTCACTGTTCTTTCTCAGACTCAACCATCTGACTGGCCCCTTTGACCAGGCAGGAGATGTCAGCAACATAGCTCTGAGCTGGCAGAGTGTGTGCATATGTGTGAAACTAAGAGAGAGAAATGAAGAGAAAGAAAGGAAGGAGGTGATCGGGTCTGAGCTGAATGGGTTCACCATCATTTGTTCACTAGATGATGAGACTGCAGTTAATAAATGGCTGCAGATGGGTTTAGCAGCACCATGCTGTGGAGAAAATAATAAGAGAAAAGTAATAATGTTCAGTCTGAGCAAACACTCCAATCACCAAAAAAGGAGCAGCTACATATTATCTTTTGGAAATGAGTCACAGAGCATTTCTTTAAATTAATAAGGCGACGTTTTATTAGTTTATTATTAATCTTAAATTACCCCCGCTGCGCCCGTCCCTCACACATATCTCTGGTTGCCCATAATGAAATACAAAGCACATATCAAGTGTACTGTGTCATAAAGCCAAATTGGAAACACAAGAAGGTCTGACAGTCTGTACAGATTTACAGTGGGTTCACGCTCGGAGGATTTACACCCTTTTGCCTGAGCACAAACCACAGCTGAAATAACCCAAAATGGTCCAAACCCTCAAGCAGTCAGTACCACTTCAAGTGGTGCAAGAAAGTAGCGTGAATTAAATGGAACATTCTCTTTTTATGTGCTATGACGGTATGAAGAGGAGGAAAGAAGTGCTAAAATGGTGTCATCCTTCCAGGACATCAGAATAAAGCAACTTTTTCCAACCATCACGATGCAACAAAACGAGGGTTTGTGTGTTTTGTTTTGTGGAGGAACCAGTGATACTTGATTCAACCTGATCTTTGTCGGAGCCCGTGGCCTGTCCACCAGCTGTGTCCAAACAACCCACGCCCTCTGCCTGTGTCTGGGAGCTTTGACTGGAGGGGGTGTTGGTGGAGGGAGGGGGACGAGGGTGTGGGTCAGCTGAGGGTGTACCAAAAGCTCCCTCTCTGTGTGTCTCTCTCTCCACGCTACAGTAACTTCTGCTTTTGACATGTGGAGACCCTGGGCCCATCCATCCTCCCCCTGACAGCTCAGCTGCTCACAGGCAGGCGAAGGTGGACAGACTTGGTGTAGCCTTCCTGCTTTAAAACTCATAATTTGAGACATTTTTTTCAATCATAGAAACGTTTGTTTTCTCTCCGCCAGTCAGCACAACATTGTGATTCAATAGTGGTTCTCATAACCAGCTGATGAAACAGTACTTGCTGCTGTAAACATATTTCATATTATGTAGAATTGTGTGTTTTACACTTTCAGCTGCAGTAAAACTGGGTTTGTATGGAATAAATAAATGGCAAAAGTGTCATTCTGATTAAAGGAAAAACACTTTATTTGTAGGTAGAACAAAACTCATGAAACTTTTGGTTTGGTCACTGGCTGGCTGTCTTTACAAAGTTAAATAAGCTACTTTGTGCATGTAGGGCAAAAAGAGGAGAGCAGTAATAAAAACCATCCTCAGTGGGCAAGCAGACTTGTCAAAGTTTCATTCCCCATCACAGATCCTCCCTCAAAAAGCAGCCAGGGGAGAGACCATAAATAAAACGTGGTTGAAATAAGAGAGATGTTGCAGTGCAGATGGTGTATCTTAATAGATGTGAGCTCAGCGAGCTGTGATAAGGGACCGTGTCTACCACGAGCAGGGAGAACAGGCAATCCCTGCTCGGGGGCTGTGCAGCATCTGCAGACAGACATTAATAGATGACTACGAGTACTACATTGACAAATTGAATGCCACCGATGAGTAATGGCAAGAGACTTGGAAAAGAGTGATTGTCACAGGAAACTATGGACTCTATTGTTCCCAAATGCACTGGTGCATGTGCTCAGCAATAGAGGAGGGATGTAGCTAAAATACTGAATATAAAGTTCCCTCAGTCATAAAAAGGCAGATTTACATTTTTATTCAAGAATGAGCAGCAAATGTGCTATGATTGAAAGCTAAGACTGAGATCTGGCTTGATCAGAGAGATTAAGTTCAGTATATGTAGCATCATGGAGCATTAAGCAGCAAAAGGGGCAGATATTTCCTTCAGGAGTTGGTAGAGACCAAAAACATAGCTGAAAGAGAGTGAAGCTCCACCCACTCAATTTCTGCGGGACATGAGTGAATCGTTTTGCTAAGCATTGTGGGATTCCAGATGACAGATGAGTCGAAAGCTGAAAAGGTTCAACACTTATTCTTTTGCCCAAGCATGAAACACTCCAGCTCCACAAAATGTGTTGTTTTTTGACACTTCAGATTTTGTATCTGATCAAACAAACATAAAACATGTCAGTTAGTGAGTTTTAGTGGTGCTGATAGGTGGCCTTTTTTTTGACAGAGCAGGATAATTGTTTCCCTCTGCCTCCTGTCTTTATGCTAAGCTAAGCTAATCGGCTGCTAGCTGTAGCTTCATATTTTCATCTAACTCAAGGCAAGAAAACAAATGAACTCATTTCCCAAAATGTCAGAGCATTCCTTTAATAATCCCACAACTACCAGCATTGCCTTTCCCCAAACAACTGGGTACGCTCATGCCTTTAGACACTGTGCAGATATTTTGATTTTGCACAGGACCATGTAGCGCAGACTCCCTCTGGTCATGCAATAGCTAAACCTACATGGTGGCTTTGCCCCTCTATGGCGTTTGACAGTAATCTTTCAACGTCTTTGTAAACTATGTAAACACAGAAACTGGTGGCTGTGAATGGGCGAAATGCACTCTCAATCCAATCTCTCCTCACACTGGAAGCCGGGGATACTGTATTAATTACTGCAAAGAAGCGAAGGACCACACTCAGCTTGCCTAAATGTGCGAAGACCATAATAAACTTTCTGTCGGCTGCGAGCTGAGAATAGTTCTGTGTTCCCCAACACCTTTCCCCCTGACTGAACGTTGCAGCTAAAAACATAGCGAGAGATTGAGTCATATGGTTTCACTTTGAGGAATATACTTTCCTACATGCTCTCTGAAAAGCTCATGTTTCCATTTTCGTAGGTGTGGTCTTCTATTTAGGTCACAACAGAACTCAGAGGAGAGGAATTCCCTGTGTATCCATATGAGGGGGGGTTTTAATGAACTGCTCAGTGATTGAAATGGGGCGAGTCAGCTTACTTTTAAATGAAGGCACGACTGTTACTGCTTCACTTTGGCAACAAGAGCTATGTAGCGGAGCTCATTTTGCTAAAAAGTAACAGAGGGAATTGTTCCAACATGTCTGATCAATCTGATGATATTCATGGTGAGAAATCACAGCAGAAACCTGTGTTGGTGACAATGATTATCCACATATAGCACAAAATTTGAACCATACATCCTTCACTCTTCATCGTGTTATCATAAGCTGCATACCAAATAGTTTTTCATCTGTGCAAAAAAATGCTTGCTGTGAGCTTGAGGGTGGAGGATCCGTGAGTTAAGGCCGGCCAGTGTGCTTGCAGTCCAGCCAGAGCTCCCACTCATACCCCCAGACAGCCTCTCTGATGAATAAAGAGGATGCTTTATGGCCTCTGGTCCTGCCGGGCCTTGGCCAGTCATGCACCGCAGCACTGCAGCTTATTCCAGACAGCCATTGTCAAAAAGAAGCTATTTGAAAGGCCCGGAGAGAGAAAGTGGACTCATTAGATAAAAAGTTGTTTTGTGAGTGAGTTTGTTACATACCACATGTCAGTTTACTTCGCATTGACCAGCAGCCTGTCACAGATACGCTCTTGTCTGGTCCTCAGAGGGTGTAAAATGGAGGAGAAAAAAAGTAAAGGGAGGGATTTGATGACTGCGTCCAGCAGAAACGAATGATATTCCAGCCTCCTAGGCGATCACCATCAGAGCATCACCTAGCTGGAATGCTTTCCAAACCACAAAACTATCAGCAGATGTTAAACATGTTGAGAAATGTTTAAACACATCTTTTACCTCCTCGCAAAACAGTTCAAATATTTTAATCCCAAATGTCGGTTCACCTGACAAGATTCAGTCAATGATGGAAGGAGGATTAAGATGTCTTCTTAAGTAAAAGCGTCAATACCACAATGACAAAATACTCAATTACGAGTAAAAGTCTTAAACAGCAAAATGTGCTTAAAAGTATCAAAAACGAAAGAAAAAGAATTTTAGATCTTAAAGAATAACTTGTAACTATAGCTGTAAAATAAAAAAATAAATAGAGTAGAGTTGAAGTATGAAGTATCTAAAATGGAAATATTTAAGTAAAGTACCTCAAAGTTTTTGTGGTTTGAGATTATCTTGAAAAGCTGGTGTCACATTTTGCCCCCCATACCAACTGACTGCAGTTTTGAGCAGCATTGGCAGTTTTCTGGGGTGTTTGTGCATGAGCATGCACTTTTCTGTGCGTATGCATGTGCTTCTGTTGGTTCGAGCCGGGAGTGTGGATTAGGTCTGGTCTCTGGCTCTCGTCAGCACATGCCGGACACGGCGCTCTGAGGCCCTGCATTCATTCCATGTTGTTTTCATTCCCCCACCTTCACGAGGTGCACAAAAAATGTTTTCTCAAGTCTTCACATACCAGCAAAAAAAGTGCTAGCATTTACTTTTACACACACCTGGATTGTGGCCTTTCATTTGATACCCAACATTTTTCAATTATGCAGCACAGCCCCAAAATATGCAGCGTTTCTTCCTCTGCACTAAGTCGTTTTGGCACACGGGACAAGCAAACAAACTGTAGGTGAAGCTTTATTTAACACACTTTTCCTAATCCTTCATTTATCAGAGAAATCTACATTCATCTTGGTCATTAGTGCTGCTGAAAATAGCTGCACGAACATGATTTTGTCACTCACACAGGGGCCCTATCACTCTGTTAGCACTGTAAACTGCAGCAGGAAATATCAAGGCCTGTAATTACAGTCAGATACAGAAGGTAAGGAAGTGAACTAACATTCCTGATCAGAGTGCAGCCTGGATGGACGACACACAAGACTTCCTCCAGCACACACTCATTTATTAGCTTTTCATTAGGAAACTCACTCTCGGTTTGATCCTTCCCCAAATAAAGCGACACAGATTTTCCACAAAGCAGTTTTCTGCTCTTAGTGGCCAACCTGGGGTCAGGAATTAAACCTCTGCTTTCGGTGTAAAGCCAACAAGAACACTCATGACCAGCCACTCTGTAAACACACACATCATGGTTTCATCAAGCCTGGCATGACATTGTTATTCCACGTTCATGGTAATGAGTCTTTGATGGCCTATTGCTTTGATCCAGATGACACTCTCTGACATTCTGGGACTGGGCAGCCGACAGGAAGCAGTTGGCACATTCTGGCACATCCTGAGTCTGGCCAGCAGCTCTGCAGATGGTTTGAGCTGAACGTGTTGTGTCATCTCACAGCCCTTTTACCGGAATCAGACTTGGCTGAACACCTTCTGCCCTCAGCGGATCCTGCGTACCACCATATACTAACCATCTACAATTATACTTGTCATTCTGTTATGACTTCTAGAAATGCGGTTCTAAGTTTGAATTTTTGCTTATGGGAAATTCCTGTTGTGCATCTGTGTTGTTTTGTTTGTGTTACCTTTAATAAGCATTTACATTTCTTTGCACAGATGTTGCATCCAGGCATAATTCAGATCACGAGCCATATTACTTCTATTTGGCTTATACTATTCAACAATGTGAGTGATGTCTTGGGCCTAAAGGTTTGTGTCGAACATTCCACAGGTAAACAGGTTCATTGGTAACAGGTGATAGTATCATTTTTGGGTATGAAAGGGGCATCCTGGAAAGGCTCAGCAAGGATGGAGCGAGGTTCACCACTTTGTGAACACATGATTGTATGAAGGATATTACTACATGGGCTCAGGAACACTTTGGGAAACTGTTAACACAGTTTGTTTTATTTATCTTTTACACAGTGTCCCAACTTCTTTGGAATCGGGGTTGTATGGAGACATATTGAAGTTTTCACTTCTGCTGTGAAATAGCATCTACAGGCTGAACTGTCAGATGGACTGTCGTGAAATTTGGTGCAAACATTCATGTTTCCTCAGGATGAATTGTAAGTACTTTGGTGATGCCCTGACATCCCATGTAGCGCCACCATCACATCAAACATCAGCATGCTAGCATTGGCATTGCACTGATTGCTGTCTTCGTACGTTATATGATCCTGAATCCAATCTCCCTCTGGGGTGTGTTTCCTAATTTACATTGGTGACATCAGCAATGTTTCACAAAATGATTTTAGCTCCCAGAGCTACTGAACAACCTGAAATTAATTATTAAGCATTTATCAACTGTTGATCAGGCTAAGTTATAAAAGGTAAACAATTAAAAATCCGTCCAGTCCTCCACAAATAAAGCAGTTTAATCACCATAAACATGAGAAATGCCATGCTTTCCTCAGTGTGTGACTGTGCTGTCATGTGTTTGTGTTATATGAGCATATTTACTGAATGATTTGTGCGATCGCTGCTGCGATAAAGGGATAGGTGCCTCTGCATAGCTCACTGCCAGGAGCATGCATGACTGTCTGTCTCACACTCGGGTAGTTGCCCCTATGACACCCCAGATCACACAGATGACCTCATGGCAGAAAGATGTGCCGCCCTGACGAGGAGCTGAGATTCTAGCACCACACAGACAGCGCTGAACAGGGCCGGCTTTCATGACAACGCTGCCCCTTCCATTTCCTCTCACTGATGGTGTGATTTGTGGATGAGTTGAACAAGTCTCCACTGTACCAGCAGCAGGTTATTGGAAGCCCCGACTCCACATTACACTTCTTTCACGAGTCTTGTCTCTACTTTTGCATTTTCTGGGCGTGCTTTCTCTCCAACAGAACATTGGGAAGCCCAGTTCGGGGATCAAGAAAACATCCCCTTCTTGCAGGATCTTGATATGATTCACAGCTCAGTTTCCAGCGGATATATGCTTGCATAGTTTTTGCTGGAGTATTGGCCTTAAAGCAGGAAGCCCCCGGGTTCTTTGTTGTGGTGGGAAGCAGCGCTGCTATCCCAACAGAGATCTCTGTCGCATGGATTTTGGACAGCAGGAAAGCCAACAAGAGGGGCTTTCACATGAAATCCCCTGAACAGGCTGCTACTGTATCATCACACTTCCCCTATACCTTACCCAGCGGAAACAGATCCTATCTTTGCTTATCGTGGAGGTAACTTAACCCATATTTATTTAATTCCATCAGTTGACTGTTTGCAGAGGCAACAGTGACTCATATCATTACATCATGTGCACAGAGAGATACATAGTGCAAACTCATAAAAGCTGAAATGTTCCCACACACCACGATAACGCGCGAGGCACCACAACACATCCAAAATCTGTTTTAAAGTTTGGGCCCGACTAAATGGAAAATACCAATAGCAAGCAGAGAAACACGAGCGACTTCTCCCTTTAACAAGAATACGCTTCAAACACTCACTTGGCTTCAGGAGTTGGACAAACTGCTGAAAACAAGCTGAAGGCGAAAGCGCCAGCTAAGAATGAAGGGGAAAATGATTACAACCACACAGACTTTGGCTTGGACGTGATGGGTTGTTTACTGCCAAGAACAGCAACTCAGCCGAGGAAATAAGATCACTCTGACACTCTCCGAAGGAGTCCCCAGCTCTTGTGGAACAAGCCATTTACTGACCAAGTTTAATTAAGAATAAATTGATTTGAAGTTTTATGTGGTTGTTACTTGGATGGACGCAGAGCAGTACTCACATAACATAACTCACTGGAAGGGAGGCTTTCTTGGAGTTGTGCTTCGGCTCCCACAGGATACTCTCCCATAAAATATGAACCGTCTACAGCTTTGTCAATTAGTATCTGCTCTTGACAGGATAATATCTAAAGCACAGACATGAGTTTGAGGGGTTGCATTAGGGCTCAGATAGGAATCATAATGCCGGCCTGCTTTTCAGCCAGCAACTCTCCCTGTGCAGACACAAGAGGAAAGGTTGACCTGCTATTAAGTTAAGTTAGCCTCAGCAACGTTGAACATGTGACAGGTTTGAGTTGTTGCTGCCATGAGGTCGATTTAGTCCTGACTCATACAGACACAGAAGCTTGTTTCTGGTCCTTGGGGCATCTGCCTGGTTCCCAACCAGTCGAGGAGGGTCTGGCCTGAGAGCCACAAGGTTCACCACTCAGTGAACTCAGTGCCTAGAGGTCAAGGGTCAAGAGCCCAGGGCCAGGCCACAGCCTCAGCAACTGACAGTTATGCTTAAAGATCATACTCAGCATGCTGATTTGTGAGGTTTACATAGGGCATGGGCGGGATTGACAAACAAAGCTGTTTATGGTTTGAGTGTTTACCTGTGTCCTGCATCTGCAACATAATTTACAGCCTATAAGTCTAGAACTATGACACATGGGATATTTAACGGCAATGAGAGGAAGCTTTGAGTATTTAATTCACAGCGAAGTGAGAAAATTTTCCTCACTGTACAACAAAAACAGCTTCTTCAATTCACATTTATCTGCAGCTAACAAAAGGTGCGCATGGAGCAAAGCTTTAAAACTTTTAAACTAGCCACGGTGCAAAGCTAATTATCTTTTAAAGAGGGACAGCAACAACAAAGTGGCCCATTGCAAATCTTGTCAAGGCTTTTTGAAGAGCGCTCTCATAACGCCTGCTGACCCCAGGGTAGAGTAAACATTCCATTTGGCCTTCATGACTCGCCAGCAATTACCCAGACTGCCCCAGGGCCTCGCTCGCTGCCTGGCTGGCTAACTGGCTGGCTGATTTTACAAGCTAACAGACATACAAAGAAACATGCATGCATTTCCTAACAGGTTTACCCCACATTAACGAATCAGAGCACATTCACGAGGGACCTGTAAACTCACCTTCATAAATGTCAGACTCAAAGCAGAGGCATTCTTTCTAATGGAAAGCAGCTTACAGGAGTTTTAATGCATGCGTTCAGCTTTTTCCATTCTTGTCAACTGTCCTCAGTGTTTTTGCATAAGAAATTCATGTGATGTATCACTGCAGTGATTTGCAGCACTGGTGGTTGGAGCCTTTGCGCCTCCTTGCATACATTCATTAAAGTGTGTTAACTGCTGAAAGCTGCTGTCGGTTGTGGTAGTTGTTACTGTCTGCCAGCCTTGACGCTGGCTTGACGCACTGACGGCTGTTTCTGCACATGTGCTCACACACTCTCATGCACACACACAGACACACACAGGTCTGATTGTCCCTGTCCGGCTCCACTCCCTCATTATCTGTATAACTGCATGTCTGAGACCTTCAGCTCAGCGGCCAAGCCAAGTCTCCACAATGCAGACAAACATCCCAGTCATGATAATTCACCTTTGGGACATGAATACGTTTGTCTGGCTTCACTTATTTGGTCAAGATGTTGATCCTGTTGCGATGTTCATTAAATTTGGTGGAAAACTTACACTAAGGAGTCTCATTTGGAGACTTTATTGGCACGGCTGTAATTAAATAGGTTTTTGCCAAAACAAGTTGTGCAAGGTTTACAAAGTAAGTGCAATTATTCAGATTCTTCAAGACTTCTCCCTCTTGTTCACACACAAACGCACACACTCTTCATTGTCTCCAGCAACACGATGATGCTTCTACATGTCTGTGTGTGCAGGTTTGGGACTCCCCCCTGAGCAGGTGATTCACAGCGGAGGTTTGAAACAAAGGTTGAATTGACCTTGACAATGCTGACAGAGTCTGGGTGGCCACATTAAAAGGCAGTGAGGAATTAAGTTTTTGGCGAAGAGAGACTGTACAAAAAAAAAAAAAAAATCTAATTAAATTTGCATAATCTCCAAATCTGAAAGTCTAATGTCACTGAATTGATGTAATGACAGTGGCTGCACTGCAATATGTTGCAAAGGGTAAATGAAAGCACAAAAAAACCTGGAAAGAAAAACAAAAGATGAAGGGAAAATGGCGGCATAATAAAAAACTCTCAATTAAATGCAACTTGAAACCCCCTTACAATAACAACAACATCCCTCTCACACACAATTTTCCTTCAAATTTAAGTTGTCTCAGCACAGCAGCCATTTCAGCCAATCAGAGTGACCCGATCTTGAGCCTAAATGGTAAATGAAAGCGTTGTTAGCTTGATGGATGTGCGTTTCCTGAGAGCCAGCACTCGTCTCAACATAAAACCATACATCATTTTTAATTGGCCTGGGTAGACTGGAACTTGTGATAATTAAAATGTAAAGTCCCGGCAAATGAGCAGCTGTGGCGGCAAAGCCTCACAATCCTGTTACCTTAAGTTCCATTAGTGGTTTACTAATAAACTAAGCATGTGTGAGCCTTTAAGCATGTTAAATATCTTTGGAGGATCTGGAAAAATGTCTGGCTGATTAAAAAAAAGGGAAAAAAATCAATAACAGCTGTAGTGGAAAAGAAATCAAGTTTAATTCTTTGCATGTTTTGCCTGAAAAAGTTTGTTTAAAACTTGAAAAATGAGCTTAAAAACCTTTAAGAATAATTTTCATTGTACAAAGCTCTGTCACCACGTGTTGTAGCAAGTGGTTTAAAGGGACGAGGGGAGACTGCTGGGCTGAATGCAGGTACTGTTCATGCAGGGCCCTCTCTGAATACATGTTTACTCAACCAGTCACATGTCCAAATCTAAGCAGGAAAAAAAAGTCATATTACCGTTTTCCAGACAGATTAACCCTCAGATTCAGGTTAACAGCCCTCCAGCGCAGGAAATTCCTGTTTCACATGCTATAAGGGACTCTGTCATTTCTCCATGAGCCACAATATGAATTTTGATCTCTGCTGTAAGGACCTCTGTGAATTTAATGTATAAGCTTAAGGGATATGAAGTGAAATCAGTCATTAAAGTCTCACAGATGGATATGGTGTTTGGCAACAAGTCAGACAGTTACCGTTTCATATATAGTTGAAATACTGAGCCACACATGTACATTTACAACCCCTTTTAATGGAACGCCAATGAAAAGGCTTTGCAAAGCCCTCTTAAAGGTTAACATAACTTTGTGTAAATCGTGTCCATCTTCTGGTACAGAACTGAGAGGACACGCAGAGAATAGAATGAGTTTGACAATAAAGATATTCCTGGAGCTTGTGAAGAAAGTCTGATACGCTGGTGGATTTTCCATGCTTGTGTGCACCTAGAGTCTGTGTAAATAAAGGGAAAGGGCTGGTAAGGCTCGCTCAAGGCTTTGCTCTCTCTGCTCCGACCTTATAAGGAGGCTTGCTGATCAACAGAGCAGTCGCTGGGACATTTGATCCACGAAGACAAATGGAGAGCACTTGCATTGGAAACAGTGGGCAGGCCGTCTGGGGGAGGGGGAGCTATCATGGTTAACCATCCTGCAGATATCACTGACATTTCTTAAGGCGCTTTCCAGTAAGCAAAACATTTTTATTACACACTCATAAATGAAAGAAGTCAGTTTTTTCATGTGAAAAGAAAACTCAAGGAAAATTTGAATGAAACTCTTCCTAATCATTCTCAGCTGACTCTGTAACATGCAGGATCGGCTTACTTTGCCCCACAGGCAACAGTTGCTGATTCACACTGAAAGCTGCCGGGATGAGAAGGTGCTGCCAGTGTCACCGAGACTTCAAGATGAAAGGGATGAACATGTTCATTCCCAAGAGCTGTTGACAGCAGAGCTGACTTCCAGGTCAGGATGGGTAAGGATCATGCACAGGGTCCAGACCTTTGCGGTAACCATCAGGAAAACAGCTGGTTTCCTTCCACCCATCCTCCGTCACTCATCCCGCTTAGCAAGAGCTGAGTCAAGCACATGAAATGGACACTCCCCTTACCGCCAACCACAATCCCAGACAGTTTACTGTTATCTCAAGCTTACACCATCAATGGGAGCTTTCACAGTCTTGGATGATTGTAGGGTGACTGTGAGAGCCTACGTGAGGGATTTCTCAGGACATCTGTTTGTGAGAAAACCTCTTGTTGGTGGTATTTTTTTGGCCGCACGTTGAACCTGAGAGAGTGACAGTGAGAAGTCTGATCATGCAGGTGCATGCGGGGTCTCAGGTGGCACAATGGATGTGAAGAGTCAAGCAAGACATGTAGGAGGCAAAGGGAGGGAAGACCACCAATTGCACAGCAGTGAAGCGAAACATTACACATTAGCCGTGCTGGTTCACTGATTAGCCTTACGTCCAATGGAGGGATTCAGCTTGGTGACCCAGCACCCTTATCAGTGAGTGTGTGTTTTGATCAGTGATCACTCAGTGGAGCCCCCACAGGTTCCACATGATATAAGCCCAAGGGGTTAAATACCTGTGATGCAGAAACACTGTTAAGACATGGTGTGAAGTGAGTGGCAGTGCTGTGGTGCAGCTGTGTGGCTGGCAGGGCTATGATGCAGAGGCAGGTGTGAAGACCAGACCACCTACAGTCTGAGCTGAGGGGGCACACTGTTCAACATTCCCCTCCCAGTCCGGCATAAACTGTGCAGGTGTACCAACACATCTTTCTGCCTTTACATTTCTCTATTGAGCCATCAGCACTGGCCCTAAAACGGTCTCCAGGCTCAGTATATGACTCAAGAGCAGTGTTCCCTGACCTTTTTGGCTTGTGACCCCTTTTCCTGCTTTCATGTCACGTCTTTCAATAATTCTAAGCAGAGGAATAGAGAAAGAGTCAAGAAAGTGGTGGAAAATCACTCCATCACTGGCAGTTACATCTACTTAAAATCCAATATTTAAAAAGGGACCATACGTTGTTTTGACAAATGCACAACAGAACACGTTAACACAATTTAGGCTCATTATCAGGTGTGCCTTCACATTAGATGAACGGTGTGGAGACCAGCGTCCTGCTTGGTGTCACTGAACGTTTTTCAAATATGACAATATATGACATTGGAGACAGGGTCGACCGTTAATCCAAGTAAATAAACAATAAACAATGTAAAGAGAGAGTAATTTGACAGGTTTTTTCTCAGTGTAAAGTCCTGTTCTACCCTGAAGTCATGATTTACACAGCAAGAGGCCCCTCAGTAAACAGAGGGAGCAGACGCACTGCTCAAGGGCTCCTCATTCATCTCGTCATCCCAAGGACACTGACAGCTGGCCTTCGTGACGGGACAATGAGTCCGAGAGGAGCTCCAGCAGAGAGACGCTGGCCGAGGGCCCTTTCTGCTCCAGAACGAGACTCTCTCTCTGAAGGGGTTAAAGTCTTAATCCTCCTCTATTCTCTATGGCATAAGGATTAGCCAGACAAAGTTAATGCGCACACCTTCAGGTTAGGGACTAGAGGAAGAGCCCTGCTCTGTGGCTGCTAAGCCTGTCTGCTGCTGGCAAGGAACATGCGGCCTTCGCTGTCCTCAATGGCTTGGCCGGGACAAGAGGCCAATTTGGCCAGAGGGTGACCACCCCTGTTTCAAAGCCCTTTATGTAGAAGGAACGAATTGTTTGACTTTTCCCTCTGCACTTTCTGCGTATGCATTTTGTCAAACACTTAACCCCTGAGCTAGGTCATGACTGAGATCGAATTTGCATTCATTAAGCATGAAAATATTGTAAGAGTTATGTAAACAAGCGCATAAATAGAACGATTTCACAGCTCACACTGCTGACCCTCAAAAGGGGGTTTGTTTGCCGCTGCTCAGCAGTATATAAATATTCAATTGCCTGTTAGCCACGGCTGCTGGTAATCCTCAGCAGAAGTCGCTGCCAAGTTGGAACATATTTGAGGGCAGCTGGATAATAAATCATAGGAACTCAAACACAGAAATATACCAAAGAGCTCGCTGTTTACGGCTTTTGTTCTGGAGCGATGATGGTTGTGACAGCGGGCTCGTGAGACGGGACAAAACCCACCGAGAAATTCAGGCTCTGTATGGACTGTCCGTGCTCTGCAGCATGTGAGATGAAAGAGGAGCAGCACTTACGGCGAAACAAAGCGTTTACAGTCGACTGGACAGCGTTGTATTTTTAAACGCATCCAGATTTACCACTTGTGAATGATGTGCACATGATGTTTTATGCGTTTGCATTTGTTAATCGCAGATTGAATCAGTTTTCTAATTTTGTTGATTCCCCAAAACTGTTTCTGATTTGACCAACAAGCAGAAACAGAAAGAGATGGTGATTGTTTTGCAGGAGATGAACTCAGTCACGTTTAAAACTCTTTCTGTAATGAGTGGTGAAGTCACTGTGATTGCCTGCCGCAGGCGTCAGTGCTGCCTTGTCTATACAAATGTGAAAGAAATAACCATTTGTTTCTCCCCTCTGCGTTCATTATGCGTCGACAATGGTTGCAAGGAGCTTCACATCTGAAGATTTTCAACCAAGGGCTCTAATCAGAGAGGTGGAAACGTTATTAACATTCTCAAACACCAAAAAGGAAAATGGCGTGCTCACTGCTCTTACTTTTACTTTTTACAGTACAATAATTCACTCAAACTGTTTATTGGCTTAAGCAAGTGGATACTGGTATGTTGTGTAAGTGAAAACAGGTGTCCAGCGCTGTGGCTGGTATGGAGACACATTCACTGTCTACAGCAGGCCTATGTCTGCATCTGTACATGTGGCGAATTCCTCATATCATCTATCTATCTGCAACCCTGTTGATCTATTATTGCTTACACTGCTCTTCACATGCTCTTTACTTAGTGAATAAACGTTTTCGAAATTGTTTGACAATCTACAGCCTTTACCAGAGGTACTTATGGTATCATGGGAGATACAAAAAATTATGTTTACAATGGCAAAATTTGGTTTATGGGACAAAGATAGGCCACATATTCCACAGAGAAACGCTGTGGCGACACTCAAGAGTATTGTGGCATATTTTTGTGACATTCAGAGCCGTAAATTGGCGCCTGTGCTCACACCACCGCTGTCAATCACGACGGACGGCCAGTGAGTGAGCATGTGTTTGCTGAAGCTCTGTCTGCCGCAATAACATGTTTACACTGTGGGAAGGAAAATGTATTGGCCTTGTACAGAAAACAGGCTTGTGTCCTGAAAGACACTGAAGGATTTGTGATTTTTGAGTTGCTTTTAAAGAGTCAGATGATCGAATGCAGGAAAGATATAGTTTAAAACTGTATTCAAATGTGAGAAGGTTTGGGGTGAACGTGAATGTTGCCTATAAGGAAGTATAGAGCAAGAAAGCATTGTCACTGATTTTGCATTGCAATCTTATAATTGTGTTTTATAATGTTATAAATCTTTATTCCATGTGTCTTTCTTGCAAAACCTGTTTTTTACATCGACCACAATACAACAGTTCAGTCAGCAGTCAGTAGGACATTGGGTCTGCAAGTAGTAACTAATGTTGCCTTGAACCACAAGGCTCAAGTAGAGCAGAGGAGCGAGCTGCAGAGCTGACCTTGTAGGACTGTACTGGTTCACCACTACTTGAAAATCTCAGAACTTGACTTTATCAGGCAATGACAAAAAATATTATTCATGAGTCATCATTTTTATCTGTGTAAGTATTGGATATGGTTACTGACTTGCAGGAACAAGTGAATCGCCTCTTTTATGCCACCCTCACACCAACTTTTTGGTTTAGGGCATATTTCACTTTGACTGATATTTAGCCTTTTTGTCATTTGTATGTTGCAAATGCCTTGAATGTTACAATATGTGTGATCCTTCACACTGGAAGGGAAGGCACTACCATCATCACTGTCAGCGCTTCTCCTCAAGAGACCACTGCATGCATTGGCAGATGCGTTCTGTCATGTCAATCATAATTTATCTTAAATTAGCACTCATAAGACAGTATTTCTGACTCACTGACTCATGAATAATCAAATTAAAAAGCATTAGTGCCTGCCTGAGCAAAGCCAAACAGATGGCTTTTCAGGGGGAACACCTCTCCATCTATATACCTTTGTTTTACATTACTATACCCACCCAGGTATCAGTGGAATCTATGGAATGGCTAAACGGCTTGTTAAAGGTCTTATGAGATCGCCTTGATCTGTAATCCCACTCAGATGAGTCCCACCGTATTTCAGTTGATATAAAGAATAGCTCCATTCATCCTGTCACTGAGAGGGATTCTGTTGTCCCTCTGCTGACCACAGTGTCCATCACTGCTCGTCAGGGTATGAGTTGCAAACCAACAGCACCAACATGGCTCAGATCCAGGCGGGACTTGATTGCTGATCGGGCCGAGCAAATTCCACCTTTCTGTCTGGCTAAAGGCACAACGTGGGATATCAATAAAGAAGCTGAAGCTTTGGAGGGCCGCTATAATCCACAGTGAAACCAGAGTGGCCTCTGTCACCGAGCCATGTTTATTACTGAGGGGATTAAGGTATTGCTAGGTTAAGAACAACTTTGATCATGACTGCTGGCTCCCGGAACGCACAAAGGCTTGAACCTAAGCCAAGGCAACAATTACCAGCCAACAGAGGGTCATTAGACAGAAGGCCGCTGCCCATGGTCCAGACCCCCCCCCCCCCCCCCCCACCAAACCGCGACCAACCAGGACCTTTGATAACATCAAACCCACCTCCACTCCTCCAAGCTTTGCCACAATCACGCCAAGCAAGGCTGCCTAATGCTAAGTGCAACTCTGTCAGACTCCACTGAGATCCAGCATTCTCCACAAGTAAAGAGGAGAGGAGTGGCCCAACAGGAAGTGACTAGGGTGGGCCAAAGTGGGAGGCAGTGAGCCCCTGGGTGGTGAAGTCCGTGGAGAACTTCTCAGATCTGGTTAAATGTGATGCTATCTCTCTGCTGTGCTGCTTTTTGCTCTTATTGATTCACCCAGGGGACAGTCAGTTCACTGAAAGTAGGTGCAGCTGAGTCTTATTTTGTTTTATTACAGTTTTACAGTACATGTAATATTTGTTGACATTCACTTATAGACCTGCTATGATTCTCTAATTGAAATGTAATTGCTTTACATATTTTAATCGCCTTTTTCCCTAAAATAAATAGAAAATAATATGGATAAGGATAGATTGAATTCAATATAACAATACAGAAATGTTATAATGTCCTTATATAATCCTGTCCTGATACAATGGTCATATTCCAGCATTTTCAGGCTAAGAAACAGGACTAAAGCTGGATTTGTACTTGACACAAGGTTACGCTGCAGTCTTCAGTACCTATGGGAGCTACTAAGCATCAATTTTCATCCATTTACGTCCCAACTGTAAACAAATGTATTGTTGAGGATCAGAATGTGATTTAATTATTTACCCCAAAACATTTACAGTCATTAATTTTTGTGACATAGAGCAACAGTGAATGGAAAGGAAATATGCATTAACTACATTATAGGCTATGGTGGGGATTTACATAGGCTCCATGTAGCTACGCCATAAGCTATATAAAGTGTAGTTATATAAAGTTATGCCTGACTTTTACACATGCATGCATTCAATGCACAACCTGATGATAGGCAAATCATTGCATAACATCAAACCTTGAAGTGATATATCCTAAAATTAAAATGAAAAGAAATTACAGGGAAAGCGTAGATTTTTTTTTTTTTATGTGAAGATGATTTAAAATAACTGTTTGTGTGGAATACAAAGATTACTGCGTGCTCTGTCGTCTCTTGCAGCCTCATTTCAAGGAATGTTCCTGAAATGTATATGCAGAGTGTGATATAAATACACCCAGAGTTTACTCATCCCTTCATTCCTGAAAGATGTGACCAGACGTTTCCATCTTAAACACTGAATGTGAAGTAAATTCTGTGTTTCTGAAGTTTGTAAAAACATGGATCACTTCTGGACTTAATATTGTACTTTTTACTCCACTGCATTTGTCCGACAGCTTTAGTTACTAGTTACTTTTCAGATGACAATTTTTCACACCCTTCCTGCCCAGTGAAAACCACATATCTCCAAATGTGGTGAATTCGATATTTTTTGACACAACTGAAGGATTAAGTGTTTCTTTATGTGTTGAGAAAACTCTCCTACTTCTTAAGCTAAATAAACTCTTAAAAAGCTCTCATGGATTAGCTGGAAAAAGCATCATCAAAGCTGAAAACAGGCTCTTTTTCTGAGCTCATGAAAAGTTAACTCTTTCGAGATACGTGATTCCCACAGGACAGCAATGCTACAGACGTGATGATCTTATTGAATATGATGCATTGCTGTAGATTAAACTACCCAACAGTACATTAGGAGTTAAAATGTGCTCAGCCTTAAACATCTAAAACATCAGATATGATAGTAAAACACAGACGGGACTGTTTCACTGTACAATGAGTACTTTTGATGCTTTAAGTCCATTTTGCTGAACATACTTTACGTTTTTGAATACACGACTTTTGCTTACAGTGCAATATTTTCACATAGTAGCGTTAGTACTTTTACTTCAGTAAAGTATCCAAATACTTAATTTGCCGCTGAAGCTAATGCATCAGTGTTTCGGATTAGCTTCTCTCCGGTGGTACCTCGTCGTCGCGTCTTTGTGACCTAAATGTTTTGCTGCATTTTAAGCTACAGTTTCACGCACTGCCGCTCACAGGCGGCTCTCAGCCTTGTTAAGAAAAAAGAATCAAAGGCAACTTTAAGTTTACTCTCTGGTTGTCTCCAGTCATAATATGTGTGTGACAGTCTAAATTAAGGGCATGAAATCAACAGGCTGACCTTTGACCCTCCTGCTCCTTCCTCCCCTCTTGACCCCGGTCCTGATGTTAACTAGAGTTACTCACCAAATGTAAGGTCAGAGCAGGGTCAGTGTACCTGTAAACAGGGATGTGGAAAGGATCGCAGAGCCGAGCTTATACTGAGTGCCTGATAACAGTTGACTTTTATTAGTGGTGGTGAGGGTCAGGCCACTGTTACACTGGCTCTCAGTCTTAATTCGCTGGGTCAGGACACTGAAAACCCAGGAAAAACTCTGCTATCTGTTTTAATGTTTTGAGCTTCAAGATTAGTTTGTACAAAGTAGAGTGGACTGGATCCTAAACTGCCACCAGCTGTGTTGAGTTCAAAACATCCTGCCATATTTTCTTGCTAATCAGCCAGCTTACAGTGCATGCTTCTTCTGTTAAATATGCTTGTGTAAGGTATGTAGTCTCATAAATCTGCGAGTCGCCGCAGCAAAACTCCAACTCAGCAGTGTTTGTCAGTGAATAAGCAGCACTGACATAATCAACAACACTCTGTTTGGGTCTGATTATGCCAGAAATTATTCAGTCCCTGCAGTGTTTTCACTCGCTCTGGAGTTATTGCTTTCAGCTGTCCGAGCACCATTGATCCCCACACTGAGCTCTTACATTGTATATAAGAGGAAACAAATCGGCAGTGAGCAGACCCAAAGTGTTTGGGTTAAACTCAAAGACTGTGAGATGACTGGCAGGGAATGTGTAAATAATAGCTCTATTTTTACCCACGTCTCCCACAGAAGCCATAAAGCTGACAGTTTGACAAAATTAGAGGTAAATAAAGTGTTTTTTGACAGCGGTTCATCAGCGACTGCATGAGTCTGTCTTGCAATAGTTGTCATGTATGAGGAGAAACAGCGTTTTCAGGTGCAACGGATTGGACAATGTGAGATGCCCGATCCTCCTACACCTTTCCACGGCAGGATAGGTGGGGGTGGCTCCATTTGTCATTTTTCATCATTTCCATTTCAGGCAGTGAATAGCCAAGTGTGTGGAGGTTAGCAAGCATGCAGGGTTTAAACTTCAGTACTTCTGTCATATTATGTTGTGAATGCAACACTGTGAATATCTTTGAGGAGACATTGTGAAAGTGTGCACCAACATTTCTATGATTCATCACATGTTGCTCTCTCAACACTGGTTCCTTTCAAGCACACCCCATCCTGGGCCACTTTGACAGTACTGAGTCAGCTGGAAATTAGAGACCTCAAGTCCAAGAGTACAACCTGGCAGGCTGCATCTCAGTAAAGGAAGAATTGCCATCACATGACTTTTTCATGTGGAAAACAATGTAAAATTTAAGCAATTTAATAAGTTCTTTGCTTGGAGCGTCTCAACCAGCTGTCTAACTTACAGACCAAAAGGATCACATAATATGAATAAATGGGGTCCAAAAAAACATGCAAACTAAATTTTCTGTGTTCCCACTATTGAAATAGTGGGTTTCTGACCAAAACGAGCATTTAGGAATCTGCCGTGGACACCGCCACGTTGAAAGAACTTGAGTCATAGTGAGTGCACAGGCATTAGCTTGCAGGGTAGTATGCGACAACAGTTTGCAAGCCTTTACAAACATGCCAAATTTGATTGCATTTTGAGTATCCTGAGAGCTGTAGTCTTCAACGCTGTCCAAAGAAAAACACCAATTTGCTTTCAATCGCTCCAGGCTGATTTTGGAACCATCTGTGATATTTTGTCAAGGCTTTTGGGAATGTTATCACAAACACAGCATGCTGAGAGTTTATAAGACCTCTACTATCCCCAGATTATCCTTGAACTCTGCGTTACCTGTGGTTGGTAAGCTATACTTGGCAACCACGGCTGACGCTGAGATAGGTCACATGACACACATTGTTGGCCTTTATTTCGTTATTATTCCAGATCAGAGAGGGATTTCATTCATTTTCTGTAATTCATTAGTTTTGACTATAAATGGCAGGTAAAGTTCCCATCCAGAATTTCAATGGAGATCTATGGCAGTGCTCATGTGACCTCAATCAACTCCAAAACTAACTGAGGATCTTTTGGAAATCGTCTGCGGCTGCAGTCAAATACTTCTAGTAAACTACATTTTATTGTGGCCTGAAATATTCTGTGACGCTGCAGTGATGTTTCTAAATAATGCTTTTCTAAACAGGGGATTTCTCTTTTTCATACTTTCCCTGCCTCTCTCTATCTCTCTTTTGGCAGACATGCAAAGTAAAGGTGTAGCATATCATTAGATCAGCAGTGGTTCCAAGGCCTCTGCCCCCATGGCATGTTCAGGCTTTGCAGAGAGACCTCGCTCTTATCGGAGACAACGCTGCATTCCACTGCAGGGCAAATGGAGCCACATTTTTAAACTCTCATCGACAAGATTTACAATTGCGCCCGCTATCTCTATGATTTGTAGGTACAACCCACTTTGAAATTCTCCCGTTTACCTCCTCTCCCTCTGGCACAACACAAGGCTGAAACGCATTCACAAATATGCTTCTTGTTCAATTCTGCACTCAGTGCAAACATATTATTCTGCAGAGTATATATCGATGATAGGATCACTACCTGCACGGCTAACTGTGCTAATGGTAGCTGCAATTAGCAGCAGTTGGCAGTTACTCTGATGATATGCTGCCCCCTATCTGTTTGGAGAATCAATGCAGCAGGTGGCCTATTCTTACATATTGCACCTTTAAAAAATGTATGCATGAAACAACAACAGAATGGTCCAACATTTGATTTCAGTGCTTCCCACACAAGACTAATTTCTGATTTTCATTCACACTAAACTGCCCTCTCGTTTTCTACCTGGTAGTTTAATTGCCATCATTTGTTCCTAAAATGTGTGGAAAAGTGGATCAGTTGAGCAACTGTATTTATCGGTGAAGACATGGACCATTGACTGCCTATCAAAGAGGGGCAGTCAGGTGTCCATCATAGGAACTGGGGTCTGTTTTGCATTAGAACTGAAGACTGTGCTTGTACTGGTGCAGCACCAGTTTAATTTTCAGAGTGCTTAAACATACTTTAGTAATGGGACTGTAAAAGCCTGACCCTTCATTGGCAAATCAATTAATTCCAATGGATTCACTGCAATTAGAGGATCGGCTTACAGAGGTGGGCTGAAATCTGTGCAGATTTCTATGCTGAGATTGTTGTTTGTTCTGAGAGAGTTCTTAATATCCCCCTTCAGAGGAGAGAGAACCTGGCTGACTAGTGGTAGCATGTCTCAGCTGGGTAGCGTGTTAACAGTTAGCCTCCCAGCTACAGTAGTTCATCTACTTGCCCTGTGAGTGGTCGCTACGATACCAAACTTGCAAACAAATATTTCACAAAGGCACATAGATGAATTCCACTGTGCACCTTTCTGGTGTGACCAGGCCTTAAAGCCATACTCTGATTATTGTAGAGCTGGGTTCTCATCTGTCTACCAAATTGCCTCTATCATGTGTGGTTTATTTGGGTGTTTTGAATTTGCATGTGTTTGAAATGCATATTTAGAACGCAATATATATTTGCAGGCACTATACTGGGTGGTTGGTGCATTCATTAATTCCTTATGCATCAGGTCATGCAAGCGGTTTGTTCTGTACTGTAAGAGGCGAATGGGAAATCCTACTGTCCTCTCTTTCGTACAACAAACTATCCTCTTTCATGGCACTTATGCAGCCAACTGGCTCTTCCTCTGTCTTTTAACTTTACCCAACACCAAAACACAGGAGCTTCAGTATTCAAGGAATGTTTGGCGAGGTCGATGTTACAGCCTGATTAAAACCCATGAATTAAGGAGCACAAGGATTACGAGGAACTGACAGAATGGCCTTCTTCCTGCATTAAATTAAATCCCCCCTTTCTGTCTCTCTTTGTATCCACAGACAGCCAAGTGTGTGCTGCCAGGGGCAGGGCGCCATACCAGGGTGCTGTAAGCTGTTTAACCTACATGAAAGTGTCACGGCTGAATAGAAAGGATGACCTCTTCTTTCGGGCCACCATATCCTTCTCAACAATCATTTGAAGTTAAGCTCTGTGTTAAATGAATGCATATGGTCTGCATGGATAGGACATACTCTGCAGGAGGCCTCCTCTCTTTGCGGGTTTGGTGATAAAATAAATTTATGGAATATAACTGCATTTAAAGCCAGATTACTTTTCTGAGAATACACTCCATTCAAGACAGGAGACATTTTTGTGAAGTTTGTGTGTGCATTTTGGCAAGAGTGCGTGAGGGAGGGAGACTGTCTTTTGTTCCCAGTGTTAGACAAACTCAACCTCAGCATTTAATTATCCTCAAATCTGTTTTCTCGGAATCGGAGTTGTGGGAATGCTTCACAATTTTCATGCAGTCATTTCTGAAAAGTAATTTGGATTTTCTGGTGCTTTTTTTAAATGACTCTCATTGTGGAACTAAATGATAATGTGTTATCGAGTCAAAGGAAGTTTTCTCATCACTGTGAACATTCAAATGCTTCATACCCGAGAGGAAAATGCCCTGGGTTGAAGGTAAAAGCTTCACGCCCTTAAAAAACAGTCTTTTTTTCCCCCTTCATATTTGATTACATGGAAAATTCTATTACATCTTGTTCTGTCAGTTTGCCAAAACAAAAAACAAGAGAGCCTGTATGTCTTTCAGCAGTAAAACAGATTGAGGTGGCTGGATGATGCTGAATCTGATACAGGCTAATCTCTGGAAAGGCTCCATCCTTGTTGTCCTCACATTAAAGACATGAGCAGACACTGGCCAAACACTTCAAAGCACTGGGAGGAGAACAATCACTTTCAGAATTGCTGGCTTCCTTTCGGCTTATCCCCTTTGCTGTGGAATTTCTTGTATGTAAATAACTGTTTGCGCGGATTTGATCAGTTTGAGCCACACCCTACTATCGCTCCAGACAAGATATCTAGTCTAGTCTCATTCTCCAAAATCCCTGCAGCCTTATCACCAAACCTCGAGCACAGCCTTTCTATTGCTCTGTCAGATTCAACTGACAGACGTGACCAACGGCTTTATCTCTTGGATGTGAGTAGGTTTTTGATCTCTTGATCTTTTCTCACATTTGAACCCACATCAAAGGCTTTAAACTATTTAAAGAAGAGCAGCATCCTGTCTGCATATGAGCTAATCCAAGCCAGGAGGAAGCAGAGGAGAGGAATGAAGAGTGATGGATGGTTTGGCATATGGACGTAGATCTTGGCATTGCCAGACCTGCAGTACTGTGAAGGCTGTATACTCATTGCATTCAGACTCTTTGGCCTTGTTCAGACTGCCAGCCCACATCCGTTTTTTTGGCACATCCAGATTGTATCCAGATTGATTTTAGTCTGGACAGCGAAAAACCACATGAAATGCGATTTGTGCAAAGCCACAATCAGAGGAGGTTTGAAATGTTATTCCAATCAGATTTATACAGATGCGTCTCAGTGCAGATTCTCTGGCTGCTCAAATCAGACTTCAAATTGTCTTTTGCATCAAAACCAGAGTGACAGAAGTGGATCAGAGCCGCTGAGCAGAATCCATGCTGATGCTAGCAGAGCTGTCTGGTGCTACTCAACAACTTGACCGCGATTGTTTGGAGGTCGAGCTGATGGAGCTCAATTCCTCATGCTTCCTCTGTTGCTCTGTTGTTCCCCTACATTTCTTCCCATACATATAGGCTGATGATATCTTTTGTGTTTGTTTCATGCCCTTTCATGCACACCTGAAGCTTCAATAAATATTTTCAGTTCTACAAATTTTTTGTTTTTACCTCATGTTCATGCAACATTATCACTTAGATTTAAGTTTACAGATTGTAAAATCAACTATAAATGTTAACTCTTAAAAATCTATCAAAGACAGAAACATTGTTGCACACTATCCAGACTTATCATTGTGAGGTTTACAGGTAACCTCTGGGACTACAGAAAGTAAAAGTACCTTGCCACTGTTTGCTAAAAAACACAGCATGAAAACTGCCCATAAGACCACAAGTTTTCGTTTTAACATATCTGTGTACAGATTAAAAAAAAAAACAAAAAGAGCGAAGGGTTGATTTGTGAGCTTTAGATGGTCTATTTTTGAACTTTGGACCGAACCAACCAGTTTCCCCCCTCGTCTAGTATTTATGTTAAGCTAAGTTAAGTGGCAACTGGCTCTGGCCCTGTACTTAGTGCATAAACTTCAGAGCAGCATCAATCTTCCCATCCAAATCTTATCAAGCAAACATGTAAGCTTATTTCACAAAATGTCAAACAAATCAACACTGAATTAAATGACTCAGTGTAAAATGAAGGAATCATTGCTGGGAATCATCAGGCTTAGGCCAGCTCTGTCTGTGGACTGCTGTTGTGCACAGCTTTGAGTTTGAGTTGGTTTCATAGCAGGTATCTGCAGCAGTGAGTCAAACTATGACTAACCCAAACCAAACACACATCCCTTTCCAAATTCTGAGAAATTTGAAACTCTTGAAGGCTAAAAAACTTTATACTCTGTCAAAAGTGAGGCTCATGTCCAACCTCCCACAGAGAAGAAGAAGCCGATCAAACTGCTCATCTTTATAAACTCCACTCCTAATTAGCGGCCAGGTGCTTGAAATCAAGCCACCAGATGTGACTCATTACGCAAGCTTTTGTTAATGAAGCTGGAAACTCTTTTGCTCAGCATTGCCTGAAAAAAGAGAGGGAAAGATAAGAGAGATGAAACCCTAAAGGACATAAAGATTCACAGTAGTGAGGATCACCTGGATGAAATAAAAGGTTTTACTGTGTGTTTACTTGAACCCACCAAAAAAAAAAAAAGCATTTTTGGTTGCCTTTCCATTTTAAAGAGGACCAAGACTTGGTACTCCGCGGTTTAGAGAAATAAAAAATGGTATCATATTTTGAAACTTAAAAATGACGGTAGAAGCTGTGAAAAGTACCACAGCTGAATGTTGATGGGACTCTTCAGCCGGTCTGCCTGACAAAGCAGTAGTCCCAGACTCTTGACTTCAGTAAACCTTAACAATAAATAAAACTGACAATGTGTTCTTCTGGGTTGTCAACGCGATGAAATTGTCCATTTTTCATTGCGCTTAGTCAGGCTGCTATTTCTCACCTGCAGCTGTGCAGTGATTTATGGTCCGGTACTGTGTCTATTTTGGCCCATCTATCGCACTCTGTATTTAAGCTTGTTCAACAGAGTTACTTAAGCTGAAATACAAGTATTTAATCACAGGTTTCCTGATTTACCCCACAGCTTTTATCCAAAACCTCCACCGTTCACTGATAGTTGTTTTTAAAAGAAGTTCCACGGCAGGCAGGTAACTAAAGATCTGTGTGGATACTGTTCAGCAAAGTGTCATGTGTAAGTAAACAAAGCCGTAAAAATTAGGTGAGACGGTAGAGAGAAGAAAAATCCACTTTCAATAAAAGTAATTAAGGTATTTCTTTAAATTCAGACTCAGAAAAAGTCGGAGTTAGAAAAAAAGGGGACATCAGGGGATCAGGAGAATGGTCTTTATTATAACATTCAGGTTTGGCAACATTGTTGGCAAAGAGAAAACAAAAGGAAAGGCCCTGGAACAAGTGGGATGCTTCATCTGTGGAGGATTAAGTGTTCATTAGTCATAAAAGCAAAGTGCAGACCACAGGATAACCTCCAGGCAAGTACGAGTGTACATAATCTGTTGTGAAATCGCAGAAAACAGTTGTTTGTTCATTCTCCCCAGCTGTTGAACTAACTTCACTTCATTTTCTAGAGATGGTTTTAAAGGACTTACAAATCTTGTTTCAATACAAACTGACAAGTAATTTATCCTGCAAGACAGCCGGATTCACGTGATCACACAAGATCACGCAACGATCCATCTTGCCAGGCTTCAAGCTGTGTGTTTGTGGCCAAACCACAGTGGTTCAGCTCAATCAGCGTCCTGTGAGGAACGACTTGCAGATACGGCACTGAGGGTTTCTCTGCATGTAAAACAAGTTTCCGCTATTCTCCCGTCTGGCTTCAGAAAGAGTCCTGCTGCACCATCATATGGTTCGTTGATCTGATTGGTTGAAGTCAGCCCGTGATAAATGATGCACGGTTCATCCAATCACCTGCCAAGTATTTTTTGAAAGTGCCTGCCCTTTTCCAAACACTTCCAAGGATGACTTCCCAGATGGTTCTGCGTAACAAACCATCTGGAGCGTCAGGTTTGGAAGAAACTGTCGGGGGACAGTTGTGGTATAAAATACACTTGTCGAGAATGAAGCTTCTCTAACTTAATGAGGAGTTGCTCATGTGCAGAGCTTACAGGCAGTCACAAAATGTCTCATATTAATATCCTGCTTTCATTGGCTAGTGAGACACCAGAGAACAGATCCCCCCCTTAAAAAAGGAAAAGAGGAACAAAAACAATCCTTCTAAGTTGTTTAAACTTGAACTCCACCAGGCTGATGGAAGGTAGGTTTTGGGGTCATCGGTGCCAGAGTGATTCCCCTCTATGCAGAGCCTCCCCGTGCACATCAAAGGTCCTCAGCATCAACAGATAGCTGGTCAACCCGGTGAGCAAAAACAGCTGGGCCAGAACAAAACAAAGATGATATAAGCGGCTTCCTCCTCGGCGGCGGCACCAGAGCAGTCAACTATGATAAGCCCCAGCCTATATTGTGTTTGAAGCGCAGTATCCCCCACTACCACCAAAACCAGACAATTTAGAGACCCATGTAATGCAAGAGGAAATATAAACTGTGATCTCTTGAACCCTGTCAAAAGAAAAGGTCTGGCTTTTCTCTCTGCGACCATTTTGGGGAAATAGTGGGAGTGACTTTAACTTGCAGGGGCTGATCTGTGAAACCTTTCTAACGTGCCTTAATGTGAGCGATGGAGAACGGGGGAAGTACACCGGAGATACGCAAGATTTGATTAGACATTAAAATGATGTACTTGTGATGAGATTCCTCTCTTGACGTGTGGATGATATGAAGAGCTTATTTTGTATCAGCCATCATGAAACTCCTGCGGCGTCAATAAAAACTTCCTGAAACAAATACGACTGAACGCGACTCTTAACATTTCCGTGTTACTTCAGCACACCTACTGACTCACACTGTGTAAAAGAGGACAGGCTGCAGAGGCTGCAGGCTTTACATGTGGACAGAAAATCTTTTTTAAAGAGGAAATTTTTCCTGGACGGTACCCAAGGAAGAGGTAAACATTTTCATGGGATGCACAATTTCCCTTTGGATTTAGCAGTGCTGCAGGCCTGAAAGACACCAGGGTAAGCAAGGATTTAACTTCAGAGGTTGCCAGGAACAGAAGACACATGAGATATTTACTTCTTCTAAACAGGCAGAATCTAAGTTACCTTGGTCTCCTTAGTCTATAACTTCAGTCACAGCCACCAGGATTCAAAAGGAATACACTTTTTGTCCATTAACACTGCTGTTCTCATATAATCCAAACAAAATTACAAGGTTAATGGGATAGAGCTGTGTGAGGGATTATGCAGGATTATGCAAATGAAAGGGCTAATATGATTATTATGTGCGCACACCGTCGGATGATGAGATTACTTTGGGCCCGGCGCCACGTACCCCTCACTTAGCCCCTTCAGTTGTATTTTTCGCCCCCTCTGCTCAAACTTATGTATCCACGGACAGAAGGGAAATGACAGGGAAGTGAAGGAGCAGTCAATGAGAGAGAGGCAGAGAGAGAGAGAGAGAGAGAGAGAGAGAGAGAGAGAGAGAGAGAGAGAGAGAGAGGGAGAGAGAGAGAGAGAGAGAGAGAGAACTGCAAGCTGCAAACAGCTGTTTCTACACGCCTCCCACTCCAGACTTTGACAGAGAGTCTTTCAGAAATTCAGAAAGTATCTGGGGCTCTGTTATGTGAGTGCTCTGACACATAAGTGTACTCTTTGATTTTGAAACACCCCTTACGTTGTTGTTATTTAGCCTTTCTGAGGCTTTCGCATGTTTAAACCAATACATTTTGTTAATGAAAAAACATTTTCTACAGCTGACTTGGCTGACTTGAAAAGTGGCACGGTGAAGTTCACTTGAAATAGGTGCTTATCTTGGAGACGTAGCTACTACATTGGTAAGATCCTGTGGCTGGTGAGCTAATTGGTGACATGTTAGCTTGCCGGCAACATGATAGTGCTAGCCTGCCACATTAGCCTGGACAATAACTTCACACACTTTACTCAAGAGACGTATTTGCACCACAAACTCCTGTTCTGCACTTTCCTCCTCTGCAGCACAGTTAATACAGCACGGTTATCCAACGAGAATTTGTTAGCTTCTACTATGGACCCTCCAGCTCTCGATTACCTCAAATTGAAGCATTCTTTGAAAGAAAACATCCCAGATTCGTGTATCAAAGTTCACAAAATGTATACTCTACATGAAAGCTCTCCGCGGATCGTCTCACCCTCCATTGATTGATTGATTTCGGCACATTATAAATGTGTGACCCATAGAAAGCATCTGTCCATCCAGTTGAAAGCACTTGGCTCTGAGTGACATCACTGTCCCCGATCGTATTGTGGAGAGCAGGAGGGGCCACGCAGACCCCGTCATTCCCTGGGGCCATCCAGCGCCACAGCCACGTCTGGTGAAAGTGTGAGTCGAGGATCTCACAGCCAGGCTGTTACGCCTCCATCTGGGCCCCTGAATTAAACATCAGCTAGGCAGACGGGCTCCCTGCCTGAAAGCTTGAGGGACCAGGAACTGGGGCCAATTAACCCATGCCCAGTCTATTCAGACCTTACTTTGTAGCCTATTAAGAGGGCATATTACAGAAGGGGATCAAAAGGGATGATAAAACGGTCGGCTTTAATTCGACATCAGGCACACAGGGTACTGTTTGCATAAAATCGTAGTGAGTGAAGGGGAGCTCTTTGTCGTTGGCTATGACTGCTGTCATCATTAGCTCAGTAAGCACATTCAGAATGCCTGGATCATCATTTCTAATGATTAGGTCAACTTGAGCTTTTGTTGCCCCTAAAGCTCCCAACAATATGCGCGTCCAGTATCTGAAAACTGGACTCTTTTTATTTTTTACTCTCAACTTTCAAATATGCTGTGAAACCTCTGCACACTTTCATCAACCTGCCAAGAAGCAAGCAGCTTTAATATTACAGCTGCGATATAATAACTCAAAGCAAGCTCGTCACAAGGGCCCTGCATCAGCCTCTCACAGGCCTGAACTTTACAACAATGACAAATGAACCGAACACTGAGAGTCTTGCGAAATCGGTGACATCAGGCACTGTGCCGCATTATGTCACTATGTCATCAGACACAAGTTTGTCTTCAGCGCAGCTCGGTTCCTCTTCGCCATCTCTGACATGAGGAAATACTGCTGCAGATGAGACGGGGACAGGAAACAGTGAATGACAGGAGCAGAAGGGAACAGAATTAGCACAGTTGTTTCGTAAGAGATGTAAGAATATGACCCAGTCAAAAGCCTCCAGTCCAGGTATACAATAAAAAAGCACTATTGAGCAAATTCTGTCAAGAAGCCTCATTATTTATTTTTCTGTCAAGAACAGTAATCATGGCCATTCTGTCTCTTGTTGATGCTTTTAATAGATTTTTAAAGAGGAGCTATGAGGTGCAAACATCAGTTTTACTCGATTGCGAATGGGGAAAACATTTGTAGGTTAGCAAGACACAGTGTTTGATTTTGCTCTCTTGGAGTGGTGCTATGAGTGTCCCCAAACAATAATGTCTGCGATGTATCTTTGTACTGTGTGGGCTGCAAGTATTAGGACAGTGATGCTTTTCATTGTTTTGGCTCCAGTCCAGCACACTGAAGTTGAAATGAAACACTTGCTGTGTGATGAAAGTGGAGGAAGGCGAGGGTGTTATATACTGTGTGGAAATGGATATAAGTTCTCCATGGTTTATCAGATGTGTAATTTAAATACCCTTAAGTTAAAGACGGAAGTTAACGTTGACCTCATGTTTTTATTATTTAACTTCAAATACGCAACAGTAAGACAAAACTGTCCTAATACTTAGAAACCGCCCTGCATGTGAAACATCGTTCAGCTCCTACAGCCACAACCAATCCGAAATGTTCATCTTCAACTCCTGGAGAGCAATTTTCCCCTTAATTGGCTTTATTCGAGCAAGGTGTTTGTTCTGTGAGAATTGAGACACACAGGCATACAGTTAATGGGAACCAGCTGGATCATTACATAATGGCCTATAGTATGAAGAAAGATCTGATAAACGTTTTCATACTCTCTAATGTATTGATCTTTTGCTGGTGGTGCTGACACAACGACAGCAGGTGCTGAAACAGGGAAATTTAAAAGCTACATCAGTAAACTCTGCTCGGCCGCTGACAGCCTTCACTGCATTTCTGTGTAAGCTTTTCTTGCCAGGTACAGTATTGCAGACAGTGATCAAAAGGGTGGAGAGTTTGGGAGCAGACACCTCCTTTGGCTCATGTCAGCTTTGATATGAAAAACAAGCATACCATATGTTTGCTCGGCTTTCATCCTTCTGTCTGTGAGCCACGCGTGCATGCACCTTTACACACATGTTCCTGTTCGTGAGCTGGCAGGGAAAATTCTTGGAGATATAATCTTTACAACATTTGTAACAAGGAATTCATTGCATTCAGCGCTCAGTACGCCCCCTCTGAATAGCTAACATTTTACATCAATCTATTCCCTCAGGGTAGGAAAAAGTGTAATGACGGTGAAACTAAAAGAAACAGGTGTTCTTCTTGCTATGGGTACCTTTGAAGGTGCTGAGAGCTACAGAGAGACTGTGAATCACTGCTAATTGCATGAAATTATAGTTGTGGAGTGCAAAATGAACTCATTCTAGTGTGGCTTGAGCCAACACAGTTATAGTAGTACTTTGGAGGGTTGTGGATGCCATGAATTATAGAATGACAAGGGTATTTCTAGACGTGAACTGAACGATGACTCTGGTTTACTGGAAATAATGCTGTAGGGGATTTACAGAGAGCTCACAAGATGATGATTTGATGATCGGGGTCCATTTCAAAAAGCAAATTTGTCATTTAATACCATGAATTTAATAACGCGAATGAACATTAAAAATTCCAGCTCAGTCACCAAATTACAAACCAAAGGAAAATGCTTGCTCACTTGACCAAATTTGGTCAGAATATGACTGGCTTCAGCTGGAGTTTTCTGTTTTTTGTTAAAAGCAAAAGACTGTTTTGCAGCTGTCTTTACAAGGGCTCATCTCTCAAGAGAAGATCCATCGAAATTATTTAATTTTATTTTTAATTGACAGCATGGCGACCGCCTCTCATTATAAAATACACAAACCCTATAGCTGAGCTGCTCGACTGAGGGCACCAGAACAAAAGCATTTGCAACAGATACTTACATGAGACGAAGGCCTCTCATTATTCAGCTGCTTTATCAGGAGAGGCAGCCCTGACTAAACCAATTTAGAGTAGACAAATAAAAGTCATTTGTATTCTTTGACAGGCAAAAACCAATAAGCAGGATAAATAATGCAAAAGCCAGCAGGGAAATATCTGTCTGATGATAAATCTTGGAACTCCTTTCGTGATCTTTCACTAACTTAATATACTTTATTAATATTGTACTGGGTATTGCTGGCTGCATCTGCCTGTTTGCAGAACACATATCCACCCAGTTATGACCTGACAGAGTTATTCGTGTAATGTCTTCCAGATCCTTGCTCATTCAAAGTGTGTTCACATACATACAT
The DNA here is from genome assembly GCF_051107435.1 of Chaetodon auriga. NCBI lineage: Eukaryota > Metazoa > Chordata > Actinopteri > Chaetodontiformes > Chaetodontidae > Chaetodon > Chaetodon auriga. Next base: position 8,169,018 of record NC_135079.1, on the reverse strand, counting down.
AAATGTCAAGTCAAAGCAGGCCCGTAAATCGTTTAACTTTTGCAGAATTAAAGTTGCATTGTGTGATTTTCTTAACCACTAGAGGGCAGATTGAAATCAACACAAACTCAGCCCTGACACACTGAACGTACCATGTCAGCGCATCGAGTTGCTGTTAGCAGACATTTGCTAGCTGGCAGATACGGAGCCACACGAGCTCCCACTGGAGCTGTGTTTGTGGACACGTGATAAATGTCCAATATTGACTTGTTCTTGCTTTCTTACTTCCTGTTCTGATTATGTTTCACTCAGCTTGTTTGAGCTAGTTTAATGGTGTAAATAGTACTGCCAGTTTCACATTAAACAGCCACTTAGTTCATTACAAAAATTGTCACTTAATGCAGCTCCTGTACCATTGAAACCTACCAAGATATAAGACATAGACAGAACTCCATTTTTTATGCTGTACACATGATGACATTTATTCCTGTTGGCATATGATGGTACTGCAGGTGATTTTTCCAACAACAACAACAAAAAAAAATGTAAAAATAGCCTTTTCTGTTAAAAATTAGCTTGTATGAGTTTGCTTGGATTTGCTTCATCCGAATTCTTTCACCCCTCCCCAGTCATACGCGCTGCGTATGTCATATACCTTAAGTACGTTACATAAGTGAAGTGGTTTCACTTGTGAGGAGTGGTCTCCTGGGTGAAAGTCCTGTGTTTGTTTGACCCATCAGCGCACCCAGACCTCCTCCCTACATGGGCTTTGTCACTCTTTATACTGTGTCACCTGACTTCCTCCTTCACTCCCGTCATCCTTACTATGGCCACTGGTGATTGAGGCCTAACAGAAAGGATAAATATGGGTCGTTAGAAACTGTGATTTTTGGGAGGACGGCCTGAAAAATGATGCTGTTACATGAGCAGGATTTATTTTAGTGGCGGTAAAACACATGAGCCCGTCGATAACTGTGGAATATTCAGAGTTTGGTGAGATATTTAGGGCTGAAGAGCACTAATGTTAACCACAAACAAACAGCAGGGCTACGGTTCTATATTGGCAGGCACAGCAGGAGATCCTCTCCTCGCACAGCTCCAGCACAGTTACCCACACAGTGACTCTCGTAAAGAGGCCATTAATATGCTGCAAGTGGCTGTCAAAGCTCCACCAGGCTCTCCAGCAGGAGATTTAGCAGAATTTGAAGGTGTTTTTACCCTTTTTGGTGTGTCTTATATACTACATATTATTAGTTTAAGTATCAGTGGGTTTGAGTCGGTGGTCCTCAGCGGCTGGCTTACAAAGTGCAGTCAACAGATGGACGTCTGCCACTGTGCTGGATGAGTCTGACACCATTTAGACTGGCAGGCAGAGTTTTGAGTGACCGCCAGTCGCCTCTGACTCTGTCTGACTCAGCCTGCGTGCTTTTTATGACCCATTTTCACTGCTCTTTATTCTTTTTCTCTTTTGGATTCTTTAATCCTTCTTGATCCTGTTCTCTTGTGTATGTGTTGCTTAGATAAATTAATAAATAAATTACAAATTTAAAATGTTCTTCCAATAAAAACTGAATATCTCAAAGTACAATTTCACAATATGGTAAAACATACTCAGCTCAGAGTTATTTATATACATGACAGTCAATATTTCTTAAAATAGAAGCTTTCATTTCATGGTTTCGTTCAGCAACTTTTTGACCACCATTGTTTTGCGATCAGGTCATGCTCAGAATGAATTACGACATCAGTCACATTTATTCATGTCAGAGGAAAATGGTAGTTGCAACACGACTTTGGTGATGTTTTTTTGTCGTCTTAAGAGAACTGAGAGTAGACTCTTGGCTAATAGTGTTTCCTTCCCACTGAGGATTCACTTCTCTCTGACGGATTTGAAGTCTGTCATTTATGTGCCAGTTGTAGTCTGGTTGCAAATACGACAACTTGTCTTGACAGGACTGCTTCTTAGTCTACTTTTTACCCTAATCAACAGATTAGATTAAGGACAAAGGAAATAATTAAACACTTGGTCTATTTTTTGTCCATCATGGCGTGCTTTCATACCACACTCGGAGTTATCATTCTGTCAGGATTCATCAACCTTTCAGCAGCAAACAAGGTCACATGTGAGCTCTACGCTGCCGTTGGGCAGAGTCTGACTTTGCCTTTTGTCTACGACCGACTGGCTAACTCACATGTGCTGAGATGGACTCATAATGACAAAATCATTTTCTACAGACAGCAAGGCAGAGTGTCTGTTGGAAAGCCAGGGGACATCTCTGCAACTGGATCTCTTTTGCTGAAGAACCTACAACTGTCAAGTGCAGGGGCGTACCAGGCAAATGTGCTGAATCCCAATGGCACATTGGCTAAAACATGGACTGGCAATCTCTGTATGATGGACAAGGTATCAAAACCTCAACTCACTTATAGCTGCGACTTCAAGTCTAGTGCTGTCAATCTGAACTGCCATGTAGCTAATCCTCAGGGTTTGGCGTTCTCATGGATACTCGACGAAAATACTTTAACAAGCGAAACAAGACAAAAGCTGAGCATATCCCTGGCACAGCTGAAAGGGGAGAGGAACTTTACATGTGGTGTGGCAAACAAAGTCAGCCAGGCGAAGAGCGACACTGTTCGTGTAACCTGTAAAAGTCCGTCACCACCAACTTTGCTTTGTTTTGCATCCAAAACCGTTGTGGCAGTGCTTGGGGGAGGAACATGTCTGATTCTGCTTTTGCTCACCATTATCATCGCATTATGTTGCTGTCCGAGACGTACCAAAACTCAAAAGAGAATGAGGGATAAAGGGGAGCTCGGGATGCTTTCTTTAAGCAAACGAGAGCCGGACTCCATCAGCCCAGAGTATGAGACTATGCACGCGACAGAGGATCCTCCAACCCCGAGCCCCGAGCCTTCACCCAGTGGCTGTTACAACAGTGCTTCTCAGCCTGAAGCTCCGACTGAAAACACACCTCCACAGCTCTCCACGCCGGCTGAAGAACAACGACCTTCACCGGTGCCAAAACCGAGGACGAAGGGCCCCCAGACACCAAACGTCTGAATGCGGAACTGAGACCTGGAGCAAGAAGAGGAACTAAAACTAAAAGAGATGTTTTTAGCAAATCAGCAGGCTAAATCAGGATGTGCAGCGAGTTTGGGAGGGAGAACTTGATGCTGCAATGTCTTTATTTTTCTTAGCAACTTTAAGTGTGAAACCATGGCTTAGATCTGTTGTTACTGTTTTAAATGTAGCAGTTGCGGTGGTGAAGTTCAGGGTTGTGCACGTTATGAAACAAGAAACTGCCGAGTGAATTTCAAAACTGATGTTGTTCCAGTTTGTTAACGTTATGGATGTTCTCATCTGTTTCTTTGTGAATTCTTTAACTGCACAGCTGATGTACTTTGTTCTAATTGTTATAAATAAAGCAAATTCCAGACAAAGTGTTGATATAATAAATCAAGGTAAGGTTGGTGATATTATACATTTTTCATATTATCAGCAAATCTCATGAAAAAGCTAAAACCAACAAAGCTTTATTCTGTCTTTCAGTACCTTCCAGCTATCTTAACCCTGCATGTGGCACTCAGCCACAGGTTCATCGGTTCCAACTGAACATTTTTTGAAAAGGCTAAATAATTTTATAAAACTCTAAACTGAGTACACTGTGATTTATTTGGGAACTAATTTCAGCGGCGGATTAATACACATTTGGTGTTCTAGCAGTGTGTGTGTGTGTGTGAGAGAGATCAACTCCAAATAAACTCCAGGGGCAGCGTTCATTATAATGAAGGAACATGTGACGGCGTGGTTCAGTGTTTTTAATAGATTTGGGACAACAATGGTGATCTATGACACAGAGAGGTATGTCAGGCTTTGGATACACAGACAATACTTGCTCATACTGATTCATGTCGGTTGTCATCTTTTCATGAGAAACTTGATGACACTAAGAAAATATAGAACATTTCTTATTAATATGACTTTAAGCTTGTTTTGGTAAACATTGATTCGTATAGTATGAGAACTGTTTTATGTGTCACAGCAAAGACATATTCTTCATTTTTCAGACTGTTTTTAGCAGCTACACTGATAATTACACACACTCTAAATGATAATCTTTCAAAATGAACAGTCTGATTTTCTGTAATCACACTGTATTTTTACCTGTATTGTGTTTGAAATAAACAGGGTTGTCAGAGATGATCACATTGCTCATATTTGTATGGAAAACTACATTAAGCAGCTTATCTGTGTCAAACACAGCCCTTTGTTCCAGCTTCTTACTTGTCAGCATTCTTGCACTTATTAAAATTTGCTTGCTTGCAAGAAGTTATTAAAGGGAGAAAAAAATCAATAGAGGAATGGATTAGCTAAGGCAAATATCTATTATCTCCAATGGGTAAATGGTAATCCACACATGAAAGTGTTTGCTGTCTCGCCTAATGCTGTGTGACAGCCACATAATGGAATCCCCCTGAGCGTCATCGCCTAAAACTTACAAGCCAATGTCATCTTTTGTCAGGCCCTGCTCCACTCCTGCTCTCTTTACATGGCTGAAATTTCGGTCCAGCCGGCAGGGATTTGGCAGTAAAGCTGGTATCTGCTCCTGGAACAACGCCATTTGTCTTTCTTGAGAAACACTGAGACATGGTGGGCAACGCGCCTCGTCACTTCCCCTCACCAGCTAAAAATGTGCACCATATACACGGACAGACAGATCGACAGCACACATGCACATATATAGGCATCCTGTATTACACACACACACACACACACACGCACACACACAAGGGGCCGCATTTCATGATACAACTTAATGAAACACATCTCCTATGCCCTGAAAATGGAAGGGAAATACTTCTGAAATGTGTTTAATCAGTGGCTCTTGGAGTCTAGAGGATATACCCTTTTGATCTTGGAGTGTGTGTGTCCAGGAAAAGGGTCAATTACCCATGGAAAGTATTTATACTCATGTCAGATAATTCTTATTACAGTTCTCTCGTTGTCACGGGCTGCCAAGTCTGGGGAAAGTACAAACCAAATCAGAAAATCAGAGGTCAGCCAGCGCTGTGGCCTTTTTCATCAGATTTGCCTGAAAATACAGAGATGATTATGACCTATTAGCATTCTTGAGCCAACTTAGCACTCAGTGACCTCAGTGCTTTTCCTGAAACTTAAAGCACATAATGCAGGGAATTAGCTGAAGCCACGATCCTCCAATCAGTCCCCAGTTTATTGAAAATGCAGCCAATTACAAGTACTTTTGAAAATCAAACAGTGATGTAATGACTTTTAAAACCTTTTAAATGTGGAAAATGAGTAAAAAGCTTCGGTTGTGGTCTTGCTGAACATAAAGCATTGTATTAAAATGGTGTTAAGTCCCTTTCAAATGTCCCATTAGGAATCAAATTCACTGTATCTGTCAGCACACCAGTCTGATTTATTCGCTCTCCTCCATCTGTGCACCTCGCACTTGGTTTCACACCACACATGCAATTTGTGGGCTGGCTCTGCACAGTCTGTGGCTGTCTGCAACACACCAAATCAATTTCACAAATCTGCTGAGGAATCAGGCTGCACTGATTTTTAAAGGAGGCAGAATAGCCCACTTTTCAGACCTCAGCAGGATTTAGCACCTCGCAGACACCGGATGTCTGAGGACAAAACAAGGTTTGGTGCGCGCGAGTTTTGTAACATCTTCCGACTCTCATCTGACCTGTTCATGGACTGCATCGAAGCATGTGAGTAACTGTCACATCACAAGCTGAAATGTAACTTCTAAGAACAACAGCTTTTTGGACGCCAAACAAAATGTTATTTTCTTGGCCACATGGGGGCAGCAGAAGCAACACGCGAACACGGATATGTCGTCACCTTTTAAGTCTACAAGGTCAACTTCCAGCAGTTTCAGAGCAGCGTTTTACTTGGAGTCGTGTTTGTGTCTCGCTCTCTTGCAGCTCAACTTTTGGTCTCCATTTTGTTCATCAGCGAGTTCTAACATAGTGGTAGTAATAGTAATAGTTTCTAAAAATGATCCAATGACAGAGGTGTGTGTGAACCAAAACAGTAAATCTGCAGTCTGTGCAGCTGAACAACGAGCTGAATTTCATCTGCATGACATCATCCCAATGTAAAGTCTACGGGCCAAGAACATGAACATGCAGACGAGGCCAGCAGGGGAATCATTGATTTGTGTGTGCAACAGGCTGCACAATGTGGAAGCTAGACAACCTTTTTGGCTTATGCAGCAGATGAGCAATTTTCTTTCAAGTGACTGGGCGCCATCTTTGAGTTTGGTATTCAGCTCCTATAATACATCCACTGATGGATGTTAAGTCTCCATCCAGTAAACACTGAGCCCTACCTTTTAGTGTGAAGGTGGTATTTATAAAGTGTGTGCAACTACGTCCTCGTTTTACTCCTCCGTCTGATGTTATTACTCAAAATATACACAAATCACATTCCAGCTTTGCACAAGGGTCAGAGCTGCAGCGGGATGATCATTTATGTGACCTCACAGTAACTCTTTAAAATAAAAAGTTCCGGGAAAGGAAATAAAAATTGATGAGATGTACTGTGGACAGGAGTTTTTCCAGTGCCTCCATCAGCAGGAGTGGAATCATGGTCGATTAAAGCCAGGACCCTCCGACTCGAAGACCTTCGGTACTTTATGAGTCCTTAAAGAAGGTGAGGAGTATTACACATTGCTCACATCAATTTTGCACAGGCTTCTGGGAAAGGAGGTCATCAGACATTTCGGATGAAATAAAATGTAAACCAAAAAGCTTGTACGACAACACATCCTGTCCTCGGAAAGTTTGACTGTGGTGTGTGCGTCTTTGTCATGGTTACACAAGGATAGCTTGTTGAATCTCTGTTTATGAAAGGATTTTTTTTTTTTAACCGGATTTCCCTTGCAGAGCAGTTTCTCTGTCTGCTCCTCGCACCCTTGCCAAATGCTCCATCGTTGTCTACTTTGACATGGTGGAAGAGACTCCTACAGAGGCTGAGTCCATGAAAACCCGTGACAAATAGGCTTCCAGCACATCTCTGATCTGCAGCCTAGCAATTTTATGATTTTCTTCATGGATGTCTTAAAGTTGCAGAAAGCACATGTTTTTAATGAGCCAATGGAAGAAAAATAACAGAGAAACATTGCCTTGAAAGGTTTGATAGGTTTTTGGATTCATGTCTGTGTTTTGATGCTAAGTCCTTGCTAACGCCTGCACTTCTGAAACAACAGTTCATGAAAACATGAATGGGTTTACTGAGGTCATGGTGGAGAAATGCAAACATAAATATCTGGCTGTCCAGCTCTGTGTGGTGGCCTTTGCTTTCTGTGGGGCAAATTCACAATAATCACCTTAAAAACTTCCTGATCCTATTGAGAACTTGCTGGTCCAGTCTGAAATTTGGCATCTGTACCAGTTAGGAATGCATATATAAATCACTTTGGTTCCATATCATGTATCCAGAACATGAGCTACGGGGGTCATACAGGAAGAAGAGATGGACAGAATCAATGTTCAGACTATAATTAACAGCGAGTAGAACAAATATTCCCATAATTTCATTCTAATGCCAGCAGCTGCTCTGAGCCAAAGAGGCTGGCGTGTGAAAAGAGAAAAGGCTGGGAAAACAACAGCCCTTTGTCAGAGACGGGCTGACAGACAGGAGCGCTGCTGCCATTTGTATCCAGTGAAGGAATGTGACAGCACCAAGGTCTACAGACATGATACAGAACATCACTGCTCTCAGCAGATACTTTAAAATAGTTCAGAGGAGCAAAGAGCTGCTGTAACTTGGTGTATTGTGTAGTCACTGGTTAAAAATAATATGCTGAATATATCTGAAGACACTGTATGGATCCAGTGGGAATACCGAAAAACACACTTTTATGTTTCCACCCTGCAGAGGTTGTAGAAATACTTGTGTTATATACTTTTCACCCGAGTGCAAGAAGTTTCATCAAGACTTTGTCACTTCAGGAGGTTCATGCTTTTGTCCAGAGGTCCAGCTCCACCCCGCCATGCAGGCACCCACACCGACCAGTAGGAGGTGCTGCTGTGGCAGCAAGGATCTCATTCCATCCAGGTTTCCATCCCGATGTAACACAGATTTTAACCATTTTTTCTGAAAATCTGCTACAGAAAATTCAAATTAGTGTGCGTTTATGTCCGCTACTGTTAAAATGTGAATATTAAAAGTCGAGGGCAGCTAGAAGAGCAGTTGGTGGTGTTATGAACTCCCCCTGCTGGTGACAACACGCATTATATCCTTGACTCTATGAGTGACGATCTATGTGCAAAATGAAAATGAGTAGAAAAACAATAAAATGATTGATGGAAATATGCTTCCTGGTTTCATACCTGCCAATGGATTTGTGGAAATATACAACCAAGCTGTAGGCAATGCTATCAGGAACTGAAGCTGAACTAGTGCTTTACCTCTGCCGCACCCATACACCAGATGATTCAATATGTCAGTAAAATAATGCTCTTCCTCTGCCTCTGTGAACATATTCCATAAAATTTGGATCAATAACATGATCCACCTAAACTAACGTGTGTCTTCTTTCCCTCAAACCACCATTTCCACGTCAGGATGTGAACACCACAGATGAGAACAGCAGCACATTACATTAGATCTTTGGTGAAGGTGAAGAAATCTCTGTAGCTATTTGTGCAAACAACCAAGCTGTTCAAGTTAAACCGTTTTAAGGGAATAAAGTTGCAACTGACATCAACTTAAACTCTTTACAAATTCTGCCAATTACATCTCTAATTCTACTAATTTTGGTTTTATGAGCCTGCAGCGACTGAACACTGCCTGTTCTTGTTAGGAACATTTTTTTTTTTATCTTTTTGCATAAATTTTAAAGGGGTTTCTGCAGCCAGTGTTCCCAGAAGTGGTTGAATAAACACATTTACCACCAGTCTTAGATATCAAAATCACACCAGCTTTAAATACAAAGTCTGTACTTTCACTTGCTTTAAGAGTTTACTCCTCCGGTTCTATCTCTATTGCTTCACTCTGTGTTATTTAGAGTGGTTAAATGATGCACTACAGGGTAGTTAATCTCATCTCATCTGTTTGCTGTCCCTCACCAGGTGTATCCCACAGCTCCTTCTCCGTCTCGGGCGCTGCTACGAATTCCAGGTGAAGCTCGCATTCAGGGGATGAGCCTAAACAAACATTCCAGGAGAATCAGCTGTAGACAAAAGAAAAGGGGGTAAACTCCAGTCCACAAATGCCGTGAAGCAGGCCTATCATTTCCACTACAAACACAGCTCTGTAATAAAAATGCTTCTATCAGCCAAATTACCCATCCAGGGTCTTGCACCTGATATAAATCAGGCGGGAGAAAAATTCCACCTCCTGCTCTAATAAGCATCTTGCATTCACAAACTCAACATTCATGCAAAGATCAAACATTTGTGTAACATTCTTGGAGATATAGTGTGTGCCAACACAAAATTACAACCTGGCAAAAAATACAGAAAAAAAAAAAAACCATACATCCCACTGCTTATGATGTGCATTTTGCACAATAAGACTTTCTGATTTGACATGTGGGGCAAAGGCATTTAGGATGATTCTCTGAGATAGCTGTAATGCCTTTTGAGGAACACCCAGAAGAGATAATTTGGTTAGTTTGATGCCTTTGTCTTGATCTATGGGCCTATCTCCTCTCAGAGAAAAGGATCCCTTAAGCCTTATTGTGTGTGTGGATTCATGCAGGGATGACAGCATGTCAGTGAAGGGCCATGCAACAATAGTTCAAGATGAGAGAGGTGTAAAGGTGCGACGGAGGGCGTACAACACAAGGTTTTGCTTTGGCTATGCCGTTAGTATCTAACAAAGCATCAGCACAACACTCCAGCGGCCTCTCTGTGTGGCCTCGGTTGCTTCAAATGTCTTTGAAAGGCACTCTGCTTTCTGCACTGGCCTCGTGTTGGAAACTTGCCTTGAAAAGTACTTTATCACCGAAATAGATAAGACGGGGGAAAAAAAGTATGTTTGCAGGTTATTCGTTGCTGCCATGGAGACAAACTGTTTGAGTGAATTACCCAGACAAAAGAATTTTTTTCGTCTTGTTTATTCAGGCCTAAACTCAGAAATAATAGGTACAAAGTATGAGCCATTTATGACAAGCCACCTTTAAAGTGTATTTTTAGCCGTCTGTAGTCAGAAGTGGTCAAACAGGACAGTTATATAATATAATTACATAAAGAATACAAATTTCACCTTCAAATCAGTACGCAAGGGTTAATACTGCACTGAGCATGACTGTCTAATTAGAATACATGTAATCATGTGTCTAACAAGTCTTCTGGGCCAATTAATCTGAGTCAAATCTGTCCTTATGGCAACTGACAGACAGTCTGGTCAAAGTGGCCACTGATGCTGCACTTTGTGCCAGTAAATGTGTCGCAGGCAGCTGGGTGGTGCACGTTGCTGAGCTGCGGTACCATATGGAGTGCAAAGACTGAATCAAAAATCCCGCTGCCATCGTGGCACGTGAAGCGCTCATGAATCTTTCTTGCTGGACATGTTGCGTTTCATTCAGGGCTGACTGGGACGTCCACGTGCAGAACGGGAACAATGGCGAGGGGTGATGGCATGAGGCTTGAGTTTGAGGTTGCTTTGAAGACAACACGGGGAAGCTTCAGGGCAGAGGGTGGCTACGTGGTTCATGTTTAGAGTTCCAGCAGAAAGACTGAGCAGACGTATTCTGACGTGAAAGTTAAGAATGAATCTTTGTTACTCTGGACGTTTCAAAGCAGCCACTGCTTTGATTTACTCCACAGAACACCTCATTTCTCTCCGCAGACAGATACTGACCTCCAGAAAACTTGCTCTGTTTCTTTGAAAAGACTCCAGATCTATCCCGTCTGCTGAGGAACGTTAGCTCCTTAAGGCAACAATGCTTATCATCTTAAAAAATGCAATCTTAAAAGATATTCACACTTGTGCAGTGTGTACAGGACCTGCACACCTGTCAAACTTTCCATTCTAGACCTGCAGCTCACGTGTCGTTCACAGTTTCAGTGGCTTTCCACTCAAAAATTCATGGCAGTTTTTTAGGTTTCACACAGATGAAAAATTTCTCTCCCGGTTTGTCAGCTGAAATATTGACTGTTGCCAAGAGATCGGGAGACAGATGCAGCTAGCTAGCTAATTAACATTATCTCCTTTTCAGGATTTTTTTCACGTTTTGCCTCCATATAAAATATACACTTGATGGCTATAATATGACTTACACCATGCTTAAAGACAGAGGATAAAGCGACATGTCCCAGATAAAACAACAGCCTTTAATCATGTAGACTTAGGAATGAAGGAGTAGCTTTGTTCTCATGTTGCAGGGTAGCAAGTTAGTCCTGGTCAAGCCTTCAGTTTCATTGTGAAAAATGGAATATATTATTTTGTCTGCTTGTATAGTAACTAAGGCAGAGACGGCAGAGATTTATTCTTTATTGCCTGTGTTCATAATGATAGTAATAATACTAATAAACTGTACTCATAGAGTACTTTCCATACAAGAATGACAGCTAAAAGCACTGTACAACAAGGAACAGTGTGAGCCTGGTACAGAGCAGGACAGAGCCAATAACGTTTGCCTAAACTTCCGATTTGGTAACATCTAGAACCAGCTTTTCTAACCTAAGCTGAACCAAACAGAATAATGTCATTCGCTCATGTTATGTCCTTGGCTTGGGAAGTAGCGCTGGGTTACCACAGCGGGTAATGAGCGAGTTAGCTCGGCCTGTTGCTGTAAAATTAGCAGCTCGAGCAGCTCAAACACACACTTTAAAACATTCCTGACAATTTTGCTCTTGTGTTTCTGGATTAGGGAATGTGATTAAAAAAGAAGCACCACTCCAGATTCAAAGGTGGTTGATTGCAGCATTTCATAATTAAGTCAAAAGCTGCTTCAAACACAGAGAAATGTAAAATGAAGGTGTGTGTGTCCATGTAATCTAGCCCGTTAAGGAGCAAGCCACCAAACACACAGACACACACACACACACACACACACACACACACACACACACACACACACACACACACACTTTGCATTCTGGAGGCAATCAGCGTCTCTGTTCCACCTTCCACTCAAGTTCATAAAACACACCTATTTCTCCCCTAAATCCTGCTCTCAAAGCTCAGTGCAGGCGCTGAGTGGATGCTAAAGAAGTGCTTTGAATTAACAGAAGTACGTTTGAAATAAATAAATACAATTAGAACATCCTCAGATGGCAAATGGGGGCTGGAGGGCTTTGTTATGGCCTGGAGAGTGATAAAAGCTTTTCATTGGCTATTGTACTGTCCCATTGAAAAGGCTTTGTCTGTGTTTGAGTAGCACCACCATGAGACAGACTGGAGTGAGTGCCCTTCTTGCCATGCTAATAGACCTGCTGCACGGGTGTGCGTGTGTGATTGTGGTCATACTTGAGTGTGTTTGAAGCACGCACGCACACACACAATCAAACAAATAGTCTTATTCAAAGAGGTACGCAGACACACACACACACACACTCTGTCTGCAGCCCAGACAGGAAGACATGCTCCACACATGAGAGCTGCCCATAGACTGGCTGTTAATTAGAGCAGGTAGACAGAGGGGTGGAGATGTTTTGGGGGGGGGGGACATTGTTGGGGTTTTGAGGGCCTTTTGAAGGATGAATAGCTGGACAATAGTGGGCCTTTCTTGTGGGTTAAATATGATCACACTCTGCTGCAAAGACAGAATGACTGATAACCCCAACAGGAGTTATTTTCATTGAGTCCCGCTCATAGAGAGTGTGCAACCAAATGTTTAGGAGTCGAGGAATTTCCCATTTTTCTCGTGTCCGTCGATTGTATCTCCACCATGACAGAGGAGGGCTAGTCTTCGTGTCTCTTGGGTACGAGAAACCAGAACCTATTATTTAGTCAAGCACGGAGAAAAAGTGGCTCTGAGAGCGGAGGACCTTCAGAGGAGTGATTGATGTGAGTTAACCCCGTCAAATGCAGGGTTATGGATCAGTGCAAAACACCACATAAATCACTTCCAAATGTTCTTACCTACCACTGACAGATCAGACCGATACGCTCTTTGCTCTTTGCTGCTTCTATGAATGTCTGCAATATCTCTTTATCAGTCAGCGTTTTCAGGTGTTTCGTTACAGGTAGTAAGATAGCGGAAATTAGTTTAGACAACAGTGCCCTCCTTAGCTCATCTGAAGCAAGGCCACCTGCACTTTTCCTGTGAATATCCTCCACATACAAATTGCAGGAGGAAAATATATTGCATTTTGACAGTAATTTCACAATAAAAGCTTCAGCCTCAAATCAGTGAATTTGTGCAGGTTTTGCTCTTGTGTTTTGTTGACATTGGCTTTATTTCCTCATAGTTTGGGGTCCCAAAAATGTCTGTCTTTTCCTCTGACCTTATTAAAATAATATGTAGAGAAGTATTGAAACGATAACCCTCCCCTTGACCATGAACATTTGATGAAGATAAGTAGAAAACTAAGGAACTATTTAATGTTTAATATTAAAAAACATTCTTTTTGTTTTCTGAAAAGTGATTCACAGACAAAGACACGTACAGTATATTGTCTTACATTGTGAAGTTACCTCTATTTGGGATCAGTCAGAGCCCAAAGAGGTGTAACTCCCTGTTAGACCTCTGATGAACAAACTCTTCAGCAGATATTTTGGATCCAGAGGGGTGGCGCCGCACAAAAGCACTGTCAACATCAGTCACAGATGAATCTCAGTTGTATTTAATCATGTTTTACCGCTGATGTCACAGAAGTGATGCATCATTTTCTGTAGCAGACTGTCAGCTCAAAATCATGTTTATGAGCAACTCTCATAAAGTAAGGAGAAGTTATGGAGTGTCAATTTTAAGTACTATTTTGGAGCTGTTAGAGAGGACTCCAATAAAACATGAGGGTCAAAACACTGTCAGTGCTGTTTTCTTAAGTTTGATGCATCCCCTCTGGTCCAGTCCTCCGCAGCAGGAAAACAACTGAGCACACAAACATAAACAGGATCTGTTCTACCTTGAGAAGAATTCCCTCATGACCATAAGCATGAGGAAAACAAAATGCTGAAGCCACTAACCAGACAATGTGGGATTTTTTTTGTTGGGAGGGTTTCAGCTGCTTGCATGCTCTGTTGTCTGTGTCATCACATGACAGCATGTGTGTGAGTGACCGGACTGTACTGTACACACCTCGCACGCCTCTTGTTAGTGTGAAATGCGAGCGAACAAGGGCGACATTCAGTTAAGAGGTTTAATATACCCTGGTGACGTGAGCCACAACAGTGTGTAAAAATCTCCAGAAAGCTCATTTGATTGGAGCGTTAAGCTGTTAAAAATAATTAGCCCCCCCCTCGTTATCCAGTGTCTTGCCTGCTTGCTGCACACACAAAAGAGAGGCCACAGCTCACAGCTATAGTCGAGTCTGGCCTTTGCCTCGTTCGCTCTAACTATGCTGACACGGGGCAACATTTTCCAGGCTGGTTAACAGCCACAAGTTTTACAATGGGAAAGTATTTTCCACAACGAAAACACTGCCACTGGTCATAATGTGTGCATTTCCTAAATGACTGTCTGCAGGCTTTTATGACTATTTTGCTTTGTTCACTGTGAGAACTGCAGCTTTGTTTGTGCTACGAATAGATTACTTTAACATCAATAATGGCTACAAAAAACGACTTGTCAAAAGATATATTGCCTTATTTCTTTTGGAAAGATCCCTGAGCAGATAAAAAAACAATTCCTCAGTGAGTGTCTTCTGTTTGCCACTAGCCTTAATGTGTGATTCACGCCAGAGTCTCATGTTCACGGATCAAACAATGCGAGTCGATTTTTCACCACACCACATGTGCATACAGGCTATTGGCACATACATGCAGACCCCAGGGGCCTGACACCAACCCCCCAACCCCTTCATACCTCCTCCAGTTGGACCATGCCTGTCTCTGACAACATACCACCCAGCCATGTGCAGCGAATAGGTGGTCAGCTCTGGACTGAGGCTACAGCCCGCCACACATCACATGCAGCTGTTACAAAATGGACACTCTAGACTATGTAACATAATACCTAAAAATGACCTCATTCAGTCTCAGCCAGTTAAAGTCAAAGCTGACATGATTTCCTTCAAAAGAGCTGGCAGCCAGGCTGACAGTACAGTCTGTGATGCCTGTGAGGCAAAGTGCCAACAGCTTCCATCCTTAAACTACTGATAGGCCAGTTGGTAGGGGAGATAACTCTGTAATCTTGTGTGGTTTTCATGGATTTTCAAGCAGACATGGTGCATCAAAAGATGAAAGTGATACTGTTCAAGGACAACTGTTCCACTCTAGGATGGACGGGTCCGTGTTGGAAACTGGGAGATGAGTGTGTATGTGTGAGGTATACGAGGATGTGAGCTTGCTTATAACAACATTCTCCTACTGCAGCAACTTTCACTGTGAAATTGTTGAGAACAGCTGGACTTGGCAGCTTGATGCTTCTGCACACTGTTTATACAGAAGCCTAGTGCACCAATCAATCAATCAATCCGTTATGATATACAGTGCACACACGGGAACATTTGTTTATGCAGACTAATGAACCGCTTCCAGTACCGGCGGACAGAAAACAGGACCTCAGAAATACCAGAGGCAGTGATATGACACGTGGTGCACAGCAGAGAATACATTTGAAGGAACAACTACAAACAAAAAACACACACTTGGTAAATGGTATGTATTTCTGGTCACAGTATAGGCCTCTATAGAAGTCATGGAGGGTTGCCAGCCAGTGATCGTATGATGCTTTACCTCCATCTACTGGTCAGCAACGAAGATGCACTGCAAAGTTGACATAAGAGTTAACCATACATTAGTTCAGCTCCAGTGAGAGTAAGACTGGACGTATTCACTCCTTGCAAATCACTGTTATGATTGATGAGGAAAATCACCCCATGTGTCCTGTTATACAGAAGGTATTTCGACAGTAGGACAAGCACAGGAGTAAATAATAAGATTATTGATGGCTGAATTGCATTTAGCTGCTTCAGTGTTAGGGTCTTTGTGCATGCTGGCTCACTGCCACACTGTCACGCATGGCTTAATGGGATGCTTGAATACAACATTGTTAATGTTATCAGTAACACCTGTGCTTTTCCTACAATCTCAAGTCTTTATATCTGCTGGGGAAAACTTGAAAAATATGCAATAACGGCACATACACCAGAAGATATTGTACTCATTACAACTAGGAAGGATAAACTGCAGTAAATACAAAGGTTTAGAGAGGAAAGACATGGCAGCCTTTTTGCTCTTTCAGCCTTTTTAGTCACTGCTCGGCAGGTTAATTAGCAGCACGATTCTCTGCAGTTGTGAGCTGAACATGGAGAAAACAATCTGATGAAGCCTGGTGCTGTTATTGAGCTAAGTCTTGATATTTTGCAAGGAGCAGGAACTCATTTTTACACTCTTGATGGAGCGCTAATGCTGCAAACAAGTAACTTCAGCTTGTGTCTCATCACCATCTTTAGAGAGTTTTGTGCTCACAGTCCTAATGAATCAACAAATCAAATGTAAAATTATTAACAAATGACCTGCTCAAACAAACATTTCTTAGAAGTGGAGGGAAGAAAGCCAACAGAAGCGGGGGGGGGGGGGGGGGGGGGGACCTGGTCTTTAAACCTACAGCTGTCAGACTAGGACCAATCAAATTCCCCAACTCACTGAGAAACCTATTCACACAATCATTCACTCCGCTAATCAGAGAGCCTCACCTGCAGCCCATCACACACTAAGTGGGCAGGTTAACCAGAGAGACACAGAGAGAGATCCAAAAACACACAGAGATGACACACAAATACTTAAACACAATGTCCTCTGGGCTGTAACATGTCCACAGACTCCAGTGTCAGCCAGCAAGGAGGAGTTTAAGCAGCAGCCTCCAGCAGGGACAGGGAATGTAGGCTCTTGCTTGATACAATAGGGGTCACTGTTTGTTCAGTTTACATTCATTTGGGTTCCTAGTTTGGTACCTTTTAGAGCATAATTCACCAGAAATATCGCTGCAAGTAATGATGTGTTTTGAGATGTGTTAAATGTTAACCAGTTAGTCTTATATGCCTGTATTTTAAGATGCAGGTATGGTTGTAATTTTGTTGCAGCTGTTGAATAACAAATACTTCTTTAGATGCAGCTGTACTTCTTTTAATGATCAGCGGCACAGAAAACATTTGAGATATACTTCCATTAAAACCTGGATGCTGCACGCTCTTTAGAGCAGCGTGCAGGTGTAGACTGTACTGTAATGTCTGTGCTGCTGCCTCAAAGCAGACCAGGCTTCATGATAAACATCAATCATTAACGTCTTTTATGAGGATTCTCTGTGCAGGTTTGTGTTTTTCGCCTCTGTCATTAAAGATGTCTGGTTTATGCTCACAGCAAGCAGGCCAGGAAGGCTTTTCCTAACTTATCCATAGCCTGGAGAGTCTTTAAGTTTCACTGGAAAACTGCTTTTGAGGGGAGTTGTTGTTACGCTTCGGGACTCCTCCAAATCCTCAGATTAGATTTTAGGAAACAAGGCAGGCTTCTGGCAAGAAATCAAAGTAGTTCTTGAGGGACTGAAGTATCTGTTTTCATTTAATGTACAAAGCTATCTCTGTGCAATGAGCCCTGGAAAAGTGGCTTGTATAGAAACAGTTTGCCTTCTGCTGAAGTACCTGCACCTTTATTACCGGGTCATTATGGTGACAAAATTCCTGGAAAATGGCACTTTCCACCTTTTGGTGAAGTTTTCAGGGCTTGCAGGGAACATACCTCATTCTTTGATTTGACATAACAATTTGATGAGTCACTGGGCAGTTGGCAGCTGTTTCCAGAGCTTTCTGATATGTGCACTTCAGTGAGAAATAGATTTAAAGGTATTTGCTTTGTTTATATGTCTCTTAAGTGGAACTGAACTCTAGAAAGTCATGTTGTGGAAATGCAACCTGCAGCACTAAGTGAATCCACATGGAGCCACAATCTGGCGAGCACAAGCACCCACCCAGTGCTGACCTGCTGCCCTCCTTTATTAACCAATTGGTCTCTTTGTAGTGGAAAGAAACTTTGCTGTAGTGATAACAAAGACCTGAGTCTTTTACATTTTAAGACGTTGTTTGTCTCCATTCATTTTTCCTTTTGTTACGTCACTCGGGCGTTTGAACTTCACTGTGCAGAAGGATGGATGTGCAGACTTTGACACAAGAAAGATGCTTTTTTTTTCATTGGCTGAAGGGGGAAAATTTCGCCAAAATGTAGTTAAGATTTGGAAATAAACAATATTTGCACACTGATAGATTCTGGATTTTTTACAATAAGCGATTAGAAGTAGATTTAATTTTAGGAACTTTCATGAAGTAATTGTGCAAAAGGACAAATTTTTATTCACAGAAAATTTAAAAACATTTATATATTTTTTGAATCATGTCTTGAGGGGATCTTTGATGGTGTAACAACAGCCATGCTAGCAGCTCTGTAAGTGTACTCAGACAAAACAGTGATTGAAGCTAAAAGCTAACATCAGCATGTTAACATGTGCACAGTGACAATGTTAACATGCTGATGTTTAGCACGTATAATGTTTTACTTGTTGACCATATTACTTATGCTGCAAACACTTGCTGATTAGTTACAAAGTACAGCTGAGGCTGATGGGAATATAATCAACTGGCATTTAATCATAAACCAAAGTGTTGCACAAGTTAGAATTTTGACCTGATGATGGCGCTTTAAGAAAAGTTAGAATATCACTGAAGTGACAGCAAATTCTTCTGATGGAAAATAGCAAATATTAAAATGTCAACCTCATGGTGGTGCTAGAGTAAAAGTCAGGGGGATTCACGGTCTGCACAGCGACCATGAGTGTCAAACACACAGTGGAAATCCATCCATTCGAAAGTGTTTTTTTTTACATGTATGATGCAAATAAAATGAACATAAATCAACTTGTGAGTCAGCTGCAAAGCATTTTTTATTATTACTTATTTTTTTACAGCGTTAGTAAAAGAGGAAGACATACAGTATTGGTATGATTAGTAATCATAGCACCAGAATCAATCATTCATTGCTTTTATACAGGCTACATACACACTGTAGGTACATATGATTTTTAAAAACATCTTTGGATAAAGCGTGGCAAACAAGCACACGGTCTCTCTACTCAGTACCAACGCCCATTCAATATTTAGCACACTGTTTACAATTCAAGTATGAATATTAAAAATACACATATATCATAAGTTACAAATCTTAACGGTTATTACAAAAAAAAAAAAAAAAAAAAAAACAGGATTACATTTCTACAAAATTTATGGCACATAGTGCATCAAGTATTTTTTAACTTTCTGATACAGACCTCATAGAACAATTGGCCATCATAAAAATGAATGATGGCCAAAGGTTTTCTAGCTGCTCATTGACTTTATTTACAGCCATTCTTTAAATCAAAAGAAGCTGCATTGTCTGAGAAGAAAAAAAAAATCTGCATCTATCAACTAACTTTGGTTAAAGCTTAACATCAGAGTACCAACGTGTTAGGTTGCTTGACAGTTGTAGTAGCGGTCATGATGAAAGTCATTCATGATGAGTTAAGTACTACTCAAGGGCAGATTTCCTCGTGCAGCGGTTTATCTGATATATCTCACAGCCAGATTTTCAGTTACATTAATGCGAGGACCATTACATGCATGAAGGAAGATCCAACATCTGCTGAAGAGCCAAAAGCCAGTGTTGTCCTTCTCAAAATGAGAGGTAATTCCAGTAGTTCAAAAGCACCATTCAAAAGATCCCCATTTAAGGTTAGTGGTTACACACTACAAATAGTAGTCAGCTAATACCTTTTTTAGCAAAGCATAAAAAAGACAAGAAACATCAGACAATGGCTTCTCCGTCGGTAGTAGTCATTGTACCTTAAAACACAGAACATATCTACAGTCACTACAGAATAAATATGCTCAAACATAAATATATTACAACACATATCTCAGTAGAGTATGGATGTCTGTGAGAGGTAGGGGTTGCAGGTACCTACAGTAGGCCCAGTGGAGGGTGTGAGGTGAGACATCACACCTGATACTGTGTCACGGCGTAACAGATGAGAACTCGTCTGTGTGGCGCAGTTGAAGAAAAACACATCCTCACGGTTTAAAAAAGCCACAGAAAACTCTTATACTGTACTTGAACACTAGGAAATATGGAATATTCACAGCACTAGTGTTAATTCTGTCTCCAGGTGACAGTCATATGCCTGCCAGTCAGTGGACTGTCCATGCATGTTTAAGTCGTGTTGTGAAATACCTGACAGCAGACAGACTTTAGAAACACACAACAATGAAAACTAAAATTCTCTGTAGTTGTTCTCACGAAGTTTGACCTCTGACGTAAGGCAGGTCTGGAAGGACATCAGTAGTTAGTCGCTAGCTTACTGCTTCTAGTAATTTTGAGCCCAAATGGAATAGTTCATCATTTTGGGAAATGCTCTTATCCCCTCTCATGTCTGAATCTAGTCAGCCAGCACACAGTTAGCTTAGCTTAGCATAAAGACTGGAAACGGGCGGAGACAGATAATGTGGCTCTGTCCGAGGGTAAAGATGCAAACAGGAAGTGTCTGCATTACAGGTGCAGTCACTTCCTGCTTGCCTCGCAACCTCTGAGTGACTCACAGAATACCATTCAAAGAAGTGTTTTTTAATGATGGGAATTTCTTTCTTGACCAGAGAGAAGAGTCCATTTAGGTTTTTCTGCTGTTCGTGCAGTTGCTTTCCCAGTGTTTTGAAATACTGTATCCCTTTGTATGATGCTAAAAAATGTGTAACAGTGTCAGAAAAAGAAAGCATTTTACGTTGTACAGCACAGGCGTGTTTGCAACATATTCGGCAAGCAAATACAGCCGGTTCTCTTTCAGAGTTAGCAGTTTGGATGAAGGACCTTGCAGTGGCACTGTAGCACTGCACAGTCTTGGATGTTTTAGCTGCCATTTGGGAACTGGGGAATTACTGTAGGATGATTACTGTTAAATGCCCCTCCACCACACTCACAGATGACTACGGGGTCCAACAAATCACAATTATTGCATGCTCCTGGGCTACTGTCTTCAGGATAGATTTAGGGGTTTGGTCTCTGCATGGCCCTCAGTGGACTTGAAGGAGTAGGCCGTTGTGAGCCTGGGGAATGCACTTCCCACAGAAACCACCACAGCGACCGTAGATTCTTGTTCCGTCCTACAGACAAAGACAAATGAGAGAGGAAAGAGTGGGCAAAGGGCAGCTTCTTACGCAGAGGATGGAAGCTTCATAAATGTCAGTGGGGATTCCTCTTCAGTGAATCAGACGGAAACACAGCATGGCTTTTCAGAGCGAAGAAATCTCATTCCAGTCCTCCAAAACACGAAGCACAATGACGACCCACTAAGTTTACAACTATACATTTCTAACAAAACCCACTCCTCAAAAGCCAAACAGCATCAGTCATTCAAAAGACAAGCATTTCATAAATCTGCCCGAAGCTTCTTACCTCAGATCTGTGGACTTTGATGGAAACATAGTTGCCCTGAGATGTCCACTTGGTGGCCTCAGCCACTTTGAGGCCAGTCCCGATCAGATTAATGCTGAACTGGCCCTGAAAACACACATCAGGTTGAGTTATTTCTGAGCAGTTTTTTACCCAGGAAGGCCGAGCTCAGCCATATTTGCAGAAAAGGTCTGAGGGAATAATAGCAGACGGAGCACATAGTAGTATACTATACTGTACTATGCAGTGAGCACCTCCAGTGGAATAACAGAGTTGTTGGACGTCTTTGAGCTTTACGCCACTCACAACCATACATACACATTCACTTACCTGTGGACACTTGGCTGCACTATAACAATCTCCCGCTGTGGCAAAGGGCACGGGTCGACCAAAAAGAGTCTGGGAAAACTGCAGGTCTGTCACTGGTGGACAGCAAAGATACAAATCTGGAGTCATAATGTGCAACAAACACAGACTGTAGACAACTGCTCCAAGCTAAAAAACACAGAGTTTGTGAATTCGAACTTCATTGCAAGGTTGATATCACTTCTAAGTTTTATTATATCTACAGGACTTTTCCACAAAAAAGTTCTTAAAGTGCTCTTGAACCTTTAGCATTTTTAAATTAAAGTCATGAACTAATACTCCAATTTGCTATATGTTGCTTTTATATAATGACTACCTGGATGTTTTGTGCGTTGCTTTTCCACAAAAGCAATAAATGGAATAAAAAAGAGGTTTATTACACTTGGAGCTTATGAATTCAGGTATTTTACCGATGTGAAACCACCCCATTACACTAGATTTGTGAGTAATCTGGTGTAAATCAAGTCTTGTGTCGCCCTGACTCCCCTGTTCATTCCTATTTATCCTGCGTTGTCACACATGATAACCATGACCGGTACCTTTTCCTGCCCTCGCTTCACGTTGCCTGTATAAAGTGATGATAAAATTCACTGGATGCTTCCCCTCATCTTGAACTCATTACCCCCCCCTCCCCAGCTCTCGTCAAGCCGCCTGAGAGCGAAATTAGTACCATGCAGAGGGAGGGAGGGTGGGAACATGTGCTGTCAGGACCCAGACCAGACGAAGAGGATGGGAGGATGACTGTGTAGGTTCTAATCCAACTTCCCCTCAGCACACGCACACACACTGTACACTAATCCGCATACCCTAATCAAAGGCATACTTGGACACAACAGGGAAGGTGGAGCTGACTTTAGTAATGAGCAGGGGAATATGCCCTGAAGATGTGTGTGTATTGTCGTGTGTGTGTCTGTGAATGTGTGACTGCTCGCATGCTAGTGTGAGCAAGTGTTTGATACTGATGCATTCATGGGTGTGTGCGCTCATGTCGTATGTGCGCCTGCCAAAGAAAAGATGTGCGGCATCCCATATTGTCTGTC
This sequence comes from Chaetodon auriga, assembly GCF_051107435.1. NCBI lineage: Eukaryota > Metazoa > Chordata > Actinopteri > Chaetodontiformes > Chaetodontidae > Chaetodon > Chaetodon auriga. The sequence goes on along the minus strand of NC_135079.1, from coordinate 8,146,071 downwards.
TGCGCTCCAGAGCGGGCTCGCATGTCTGCACTGTATGTGCACGCATGCATTCCTTTATTCTCGTGCTCACGTGTTTGTGCTGAGAGGCCCGGGTTTCAAGTCCTCGCCTAGTGACGTGAACACGGAGCCTGAGAGGTTATTATTTTGATTTGAGAGGAGAGAGTGTGGGGAGAGCAGCACGCACTTTTGGACGAGGCGTTATTAAGCCCTACACGAGGCATCTGAGGGTTAAAACAACACCAATGTGTGGTCTCATTACAGTAGACAATGTGAGGCAATCACACTGTAATTACGCACTCATTATCCTCAGGGAGCTCAGGTCCAGACGAACTTTGTGGAAGAGCGTGTATCCCGCCGCTGAGTAGTCGTTCCTGCAGTCGCAGTCCTGTCTTCGGCTGCCGTTATACGGGCACTCAAAGGGGTTCAGCAACCTTTGTATTGAGGAGAATGAGTGTTTGAATTCATTTAACACTCCTACAAACACTATATTTTACACAGTAATTCTGGTTTACACATTATGTAACCCCATTTGAAGCTATCAGTCATTATACACACCTGTGCCCATACACCTCGGAGAAGTTGTCTGTCTGACCGCTGCGTAAGGTCACATACTCCTTGGGGAAATCAGTCTGCATCTCAGCACAGTAAATCTGAGGCCAAACACATCGAGACACATATGAGGGCCTGTGGGGAAGCCGTGGGTTGAGTCATGAAGTGTGAAGGAGCAATTCTGACAGGACACACACACACACCTGTAGGATCCGGGACTTGACTTTGAGATAGTATTCGCCATCTATCTTCACGCCCTGTCTCATCTGGACCTCTCGGCAGGAAGTGAACAACTGGCCTGGGAGAAGAATTATGAATGCAGGAGGGAGAGATTTTTTACTGCAACAGGAAGGGAACAGGAAACTTTGACTGCTACCAGCCTTTGAACGTCATGATTTTTGGCCACTCTGCATGCGCAAGCCAGTCCATAAATCTGTCGTCAGCAAATGCCAGAAAGACTGCAAAAGCTAATAAATTAAACAGTACTTTGAGAGAGGACTGTAACCTGGCTCTCGTCTTCTTAAATGAGAGCTGGTTCATTATTTGTGTTGCCTCCTCTGTTTTCCCAGAGCGCTGTAGAGCTCATATCACGCTGATTAGCTGATTAGCTGATTAGCATTAATACTTGACGGCAGAACTGGCTGTCACCCGAGCATATCATTTTAATTTCGGCAGTGCCTGACTTGGCAGAAGCCATGTCGGGAATGAACAGGCCAATGCGCCAGTACTGAAACATCAGAAATGTGGGGGAACCTACTAACTCTGGCCCACTGCCGACTTTTACAGCGCTCGCAAGTTCACAATGAAGGCTGCCTCGGTCCAGATCACACCCCCGAGGCGCTTTGACAGACTGTCTGCATCACAATTTGAAGAAAACTGCTGACTGTCTATTTATTGTTCCACTAAGCAATCACTCAGAGAGGCTGGAAGTGGAGACCGCTGTTCTGCCTAATGTGTTAAAGCAAAGCAAAAAGCTGAGTTTCTATAAACACAATCAGATACGGTGTTGGTTGCCACATACACAGCACAGTCAATTTAATACCATCTCTCTACACATTCCTGGTTGGCAGGAAGCGCTGCATGGATCACAAAAGTTGGACATGATGGCAGATTTTTGGAGTTTTGTACCTAACAGCCAAATCAAGAACTCTGGGTGTTTGAAATCAAGGAAGTGAAGAGTTTGGCTCACATTCTCTGTCTTGACATGCAGCTTGAGACTCAGGTCTTTCTGAGGGACGGCAGTGTTTGGATGGTTGGCCTTTGGAGGTCACACACTCCACTCTGCGCTCCATCACGCCTGCCCCGCAGGTCTGCGAGCACTGTTGCACACACAGAGGCATTCAATCGCACAGTCACTAAACAATGAACAAATAAGCTGCAGCCAGATCCAAATCCACAAATGAGATTCATCAGCAGAGCTGTAAAAATGCGCAAGTCATCAAAATGTTTTGTGAAAATGGCAATTAGCCAAAGAGGATTTCTCGCTGCCTAATGAGTGTTTTCTGTTTCACCTTGCTCCACGGGCCAACTTTCCAGTAGGTTGTGTGCGGGCAGTCCCTGAAGAGGCACGGCCGGGTGCCAGGAGGTTGGGGCTCAGAGCAGCCTGAGCTGGCGGAGGAGGACTGGGCAGCAGCGTACGGGCGCGGAGCCCGAGAGGAGGGCGCCACGGAGCAGGAGAATCTACGCTGCTGGTAGCCGATACCGCAGCTGGCAGAGCACTGAGCAACACGAGGACACACGCGCTGACAGTTACTAACACTGGCATGAGTGAATGTTTGCACAGATATCTTCACCTGTGCATCAGTGCTGTTCATAAGAATCTATAGTTTGACCCATTTTCAGGCCCTCTTCCCTCTATTCAACTCATCTCTAGTGAAATACATATGTTGTGCTGTAGTCTAGTAGTCAGATAAGAAACATTTTTTATCAATCAAAATTTTGAGAAAATTTGTCAAGCATGTGAAAACCATGTATGTCCAAAAATGTCATTTTTTTTCACAAGCTAAGAAAAACAGCCCTCTTTTCAGCTTGCTGATGATGTATTTTTAGCTAATTGGGAGAGTTTAAAATAATATAATAATATAATTTCAAAACTGAATAAGTTTGAAGACTTGGTTGGATAAGAAAAACAATCCTTGAGCCCAAAAATCTGAATATTTAACAGTTTTTCTTTCATTTTTTGCAGATCAAAGCTCAGTCGTTATTTCTTCTTTTATTCCTACCTGCGACCATTCCCCTGTGATCCACATGTAGTGGCAGGGAGCTTCTTTGCAGGTCTGATGTGATGGTGGCTGCAACGATGGCTCACAGTAATCATCCTGGACCGGTGTCATCCCCGGGCCCATGCACCCCACTTTCCTGCTCCTCATGCCGTCTCCACAGGTTGCATTACACTACAAGGAGAATGTAACACGGGAAGAAATCAGTAAGAATGAAGAGGAGTTGGCAGAGGGGGGGCAGTGTTGTACTTTCAGCAACGGCATCAGTGACTCCTCAGACTCCTGCTTGCCTCTTCAGCTCTCCAAATGGAAACGCTTAATTATGTAAAGGTTTACATCAGTATTGAGTGCTCTGTGACAATGGCAACGTTAGCTCTCAAGGAATGGAATCCCAGACATGTGCTCTGGTTAACACAAAAGATAAAAGTTAAGCGGGTTTCCCTCAGGCCCAGCAATGGTTCACAGGAGCATTTCAGAGTCGTGATGTGGACCAGAATCTTAAAATCAATTTCTGTAAAGAGTGTGCTGTGTGAATTTCTTTGTATTTCTTGAAAATCCGAAAGATTTCAGGGCCAAACTGTGAAAGAAACCAGGTTGTAAATTCTCGAGGCAACACAGACAGGAATCTGAGCACTGCAAACATTCCTGCAGCAGGAGGATACAGCGCTATGTCCCTACATGGTGCCCCTCTTTTATGCCTCACTTTCAAGGACAAAGCACGGGACATTAAAGAAAACGGAGCAAGGAAAAGAAAACAGTCTGCTAGCGTGACACAGAACAGCGATGTTCAGCAGGACAAAAGGGATGATGGCCATCAGTACTTTGAGGTTTGATATGATTTAACGACTGATGGATATCAACAAAGCCCTCACGGTTGACGCAAGAGAGCGAAGGTACCTGCGTGTCGTCTATTTAATGGTGCAGAGAAAGAGCAGAGATCTCAGCCAATAAAAACCTTAATAAGATGGTTAAACATCTGTTCATCTGTCTCACACTGAGAACAAGGAAAGTGGGAGGGAGACTGTAGAAAGGACACAAGAGAAAAGAATGAGTCTGTACTCACTGCTTCCCATTCACCAGCGACCCACGTGTAATGCGTGCACTCTGCAGGTTGGCACGGCCGGGTAGTGGCTGGACGCTGGTGAGCGTCACACAGATCCTCTCTGACCCGTCCGGTGCCTTTTAGTCTGCAGTAAACATCTCGGCTTTGAACTCCGACTCCACAGCTGACAGAACACTAGTAAAGCAGACACAAAGGCAGAAGATGGTAACTCGGTTCATGGTATGCGTATTTGTTCATGTGTTTCTCTTATTGTACAGTACACAGCCAGGAATATAACATGAATATGCTACTTGTCTTCAACCTCACTTCTCTCATGGAGCTGGTGTCAGAGGAGCACTGCACTGATGCTGCACATGCAGCCCAGTTTACTCGTCATGAGGAGTGTTACTCAGCCTGTGTCAACAGTTGTATAATCTCTGCTGTTTCTCTGGAGGGAGCTTTACAATGTTCAAAGAAATAACCCAGAAGTCATTTCAGCTTGGATTTTTTTTATTTGGATTTTTGTGGTCATTTATGAGGCAGTTGCACTCGGGGAAATGTAGAATCCAGTGTTTTCGGAGTTTGAACAGTACAATGGATTTAAAGTCAGGATGCATCGGCCTCTACTGCCTCGAGTTTGACCGTGATCGTGAGTCCCCATCTTTACGGTCATGCAATACTAAACACTGTAGTCACTACAGTGTTGCCTAGTTACACTACAGTTACACTACAGTGTTGCCTAGTTACACTACAGTGTAGTGTAACTAGGCAATTACTTCACACTGAATTCCCCTTCAAGTCAGTTTCATTAAAGACATCCTGATTGATCAGGTTGAATGCATGGACGTATTATTTACAGCCAACTTGTCCCACTGGCTTCTTTGTATGTTAAATTTTTATCCCATGATGGTTTAATATTTGTTAAATTGTCCCAAGGGCTCACTATTTTTAGGTGCTTGATGTCATCTCACTGTGAAGTCTATGGCGCGGTCTGGAGGGCGAAGAAACATGAGCTGCATCTGCATTTTGCGGCACAATGTGCAAGAGTAAACCCAGACATGGCGTATGTGCTGGGTCGGCAACTTTTACTGTGATGAATGGGAGACATCTTAATACATCCATGATGGGACAGCAAGCAGAAAACAACAAACATGTCCTCTGGTGAATATCTGAAATATTTGTGATATGAGAAAACTGAGTGGAGGGTCCTGAAGTCAGGGAACTGACTCAGTATAATGTCAGTTTAATGGCTAAATCTGACATTTGCTAACATGAACCACCACAGGCTGCTGCTGGTAAGTAGAACTGTGAGAGTATTTAATAAAGTGACGGTGTCTTGTATTACTTTTGAAGTCAAGTTGTCAGAATAATTGTGTCATTTCTTCTCATTTCATCCTCTTTCATGTGATAATGTTTTAAAATGTTTGTTGCAGACTTCCTGCTGATGCTCCTGCACTTAATGAATCCAAGTCCAGTTTGTCCCTTCTTTGTGAGACGCTGAGACGATCTGAGGGTCACACAAAGGTCTATCTGAAGCATCTCTTTGATGTGCTTTGAGAAGCATACCTGCATACTGAGGAAGCGGCCTGTGAGGCTCAAGCTGATCAGCCTGATTTCTCTCCGGCTCTCCTACAGACCTCAAAAGAGCCTCCGTGATTTCACACAGTCACAAAAATCTGTGCATTATACAGCGAGTATCAAATTTCCCGAAAACTTCCAGATGTATTTGTGCTGCTCGTGTCTCACTGCAGTCGTGTGTGTTATCGGTACAGTGCGGTTGAATGTGAAGGGTCAAGTCCTTGAGTTTGGAAGGAGAACAAAAAGCACCGTAGGAAATCTGACCTTCACATCAAAAAAATGCTTTTTTAAAATCTTACAAAGCATGAAAACAGAACCTGCTGTTAAAGCGATTACAGTCACTGTTAACTGCTGCAGCTCAAGAAACCTGATTCTCGATACATGCAAAAGACCTGTAGCCACTTCGTCAGAGACGGAGGGGACATCGTGAAACTATAGACGAAAAATGAGACGACTATTTAATGATTTCGTTACAGTGTTGAACGAGCTTCAACTTACTGTATCGGGTCATTTCACCCAAATTGCCAAACACATTTTCTCACTTACATTCAGTGATATCTAACCTTACAGATCATTTTGGGTTGTGAGCTCCACCTTTGAGACTTCTGCTGCTGGTGACTGAATGTCATTTTGCTGTTCACAGTATTGAACAGTTGCATTTGAAAACTCCAACAACAATGTGTCTTCAAGAACAGTGTCCCTCTGGATAATCCACAAAACAAATTTGTTTTCTTTGGAACTGCTTTACAGGGCCGATAAAAACTGTTGACAGCCCGCGCTGTGGATTATCCACTTTAACAAGAACACAGTTCTGGAAACAGATGTTGCTGTTCATTTTTTAAATGTATTTTCAATGCTGTATGCCCTTCAAACAAAATTCAGTTCCTCTCTGTTGTATTTAAGTGCAGGGGAGATATTTCAGATACAGAAATCTAGAAACAAGGAAAATTAAAACCTAGCGTCACCTAGCTGGATAGCTCCATGCAAAAATTAAAACATATATTTAATGCAATTTGAACCAATCCTCCAATACCAATTTAAAATATTACACTAAAAATATAGGTTCACAGCATTACAAGCAGCCAGTAAACGGAGGGAAATGACTCTTGTTCCCTTGCTTCAATGGGCAGTCGACACCCCCACAGCTCCCTGAACATGTTGCCCATTACACCCCCAGTCAGAGGTGACTGAGAGGGCCGGGTAGCTGTGGAATAAATCAAACAGTGGGTGCTGAGGTTTCAAACTTGTCACATGCATGGATATTAAGATATAAAACATGTCTTTATGCTCCAGTTGAGGATTTCATGGTTGCTGGTGGTATGTGGAGGCAGATGATTGCTTCCAGACACCAGCGAGGGAGAGAGTGAGAGGGGAGGAGGACACCCTCAAAGAGTGAGGAGTGGCAGGGGAGGGAGGCAGACGTGGGTCTTCACGGACCCTTTGGGATTTAACAGTGACTTGGAAATGGAGAAGGGATACGCTGGATTTTCTAAGAGGAGATTTTTGAGAATAACTGGAATTTAAAAAGAAGGGGGTGATCAGTAAACACTGTTAGCTGAGGGCTCACTCATGGTGATGAACCCACAAATAATTATCACCTGAACTTTATACCACCTTCTTACTCATTGTTTTGGTTTCTCAGCCCGTTACTTGTTAGTGTTTTTGTCACTGCGCTCATCTGTCACATTTCCAGCAGCTCTAAAGCTCTAAAAACCCACAGTACACAACCTGCACAGCACCGGCAGACAAAGTTAGTGACTACTTGTCGACCATATTGGAGCATTTGGCAGCTAAAGAGATGGATATGTCCTTTAGGAGTCGGTGATGAGCAAATCAGAGCTAAATGATGAGCGAATATCAGATTTGCATTCAACAAATAGACACAAAGGGCACTCTAGCTGAATGCTAATGCTGCTCCGTATCTACTGGATGCGTAAACAGGCAGCTGTTTGTTAACAAGTCAGTGACATCAACTTAAAAACTCAGTGCTGTGTTCACAGACGTTTCCCACGCTACTGCAGGTTTGAGAGGCAATCAATGCGAGCTCTTTGAGGAACGGTGTGCTGTTGAACACGCAGTATGTTTGTTCTTCAGGGTAATGGGACAAAGCATGACAAAGAGCATGACAGAGCCTTCCCCTTCTCAGTCTGCCCTACGATGTCATAAATTTGATTTGGAATATTTTCCTCCCTACGGGACCGCAACGTGACGTCTCCTCTTTGTTGGAGATACCTCGGCTGTGTGGTCGGCTCCAGGGTGACTGCCACCTCGCCCCCCTCGAGGCTCCTGTAGGCACTGCCTTTGCCCTGCCGGTGTCCGGTTACACTAGTGTACAACTGTACAGAAACCTGCTGTGCTGCGGGAGGTGTGTCATTCTTAACATCAAGCTTTCATCTGTGTGGGAGGCCAAGCTCGGCTGGATCTCCATGCTAACTGTGTTTCATTAAGACAGCTAATTTAGATAGACGGATAGACAGATAAATAGATAGACAGATGGATAGATAGATAGGCAGATATAATGGATAATTTATATGTAATGTACTGCTCAGTGTGTGGTCTGATGAAAAGCTTCAAAAGCAGAACTCCCTCAGCATAAAGCTGTACTGCACATTACACTAAACAACCGTTTCAACACTTTGTCTGAATATTTCAAACCTGACATCTAAACGTCAAGTGCGCCCCATAAACAGTTTTACAAATCCAGCCTGCGGTGTTTAGTTCACACTTGAGGAAATGACACATTACTCTTGAACAAGAATAAACTGAGTGGTGATTGGACAGGTGCTCTGTGTGTACATGTCCTACATCTGCAACCTCTGATGTTTGTGCTTGTGTCTCAGCTGCTAGCAGCAGTTACTGTTTGTATGGTCCCTGGGAGGCCCGGGCGAGTTTGTGGGTCCAGAGGAGACGGCGACGAGAGCAAACATACCTCCCTCCACCTGTTGGCTTTCCAACTGGGGCATCCTCGCGCCCGACAGGCCTTCTGTGTCCGCGGCCGAGGCAGATGAGTGCAGTGCTCGTCCTCTATTTTGGTCTGGTTCTGATAAACACAGGCTATCTCCCGCTGCTTGGTCCCCCGACCACAACTCACTGAGCACTGGAGAGGGAGAGAGGGGGGGATGGGTGGAGAATGAGAGGGGATATTAGCAGTTGAAGTCCTGTTGAAGAACATAGCTTTCAGTGTCTGGTGATGGTGGTCAAGATCATGGTGACAAACAGGTATTAAAGTATAAATACTGAAGTTGCTGTTATGCTGTAATGACTTTTCACAGTGAAGCTAATATTTTGTGTACATTTCAGTGTGATGTAATGATGAATTTCTAGTGAACAGACGCATAGACAACCATCTTTGATAGAAAGCAGTTCCAATGAAAATCAGTGATAGCGAGTTGCAATGATTATCTGTATTATGTCTGCTGCAACAGAGCCACCGATGTAAAGATATCGACGCACAACAAAGTGTTTCCCGTAGTACAACATATACTGCATTTAGACTTCAACACAAGGCGCACCCAACAGCTTCCTTATTGCATTTCAAGGTCGAGTGAACAGGCTGCAAACAAATCTAGCCAAACAACTTAGATGGATTTAACCAAAACGTTTTTGGTCAAACACTCACACGCTGCTGGAATGCAGCCAACTATTTAACCTGTAAACAGTGGAATTACTTTTAGAGCTGCTGTGAACGGCAGAGGCCAGAGGAAGAAAACATGCAGAGCGAAACATGGATGCATGCGCACGGCGAGACAATCATCTGGTACGAATAAAGAGCCAAGAAAGGAAAAAAAACCCCCAGATGAATAAAAACCAGACACCACGATGAAAGCTCTGTAAAAAGGCCTTTGCCTGAGATTGTCGATGAAAATATTCTTCGGTCCCCATGAGGCCAGACAGCAATTAGGGTGCCCGCTATTTCTGCTTGACGAGTGAGCGCCCCCATACAAAGCCACTCCAAAAATGGGGTGCTGGAATCGAATACACAAGTCGAGGAGAGTTACATTTTGTCTTAGCATATTTTCCAGTCCAGATAATCAACATAATATTGCATTGTCCTCTAATTATGATCTCAGAATGTTGCATAACGCCAAACACACGATTTTTTCCCCCTATGCGCTCATGGTACTGATCATACTACCATTGATGGACCACGCAAAGACAATCTGAATGTGCAAATGTCTTCCAGGAGCTAAAATGAATTTTTTCCCATTAAAAATATCTACGCATCAAGGTTTGGGTCTCCAGCTGAACTCCTCAAACAAAGCGACCTCCAGCCTTTTTTTCTTAAGTGTGGTGCGGGGCTGTGGTTGACACCGCACACACACATGCATCATACACATTGTAATTACCGAGGCATTTTAAACACAGGGCTGGCTCAGCTGACGGAGAACATCAAAGCCGAGACCAGAGCCGAGTGACTGGTCCCTGAGCGTGGATTCACATACCCGCTGCACACTCACTCAAAAATGATAACAGAACTCCCTCTACCTCAAACAAGAGCAGAGACAGGCAAACATGTTGGGGGGTGGGGGGGTGGGGGGGGTGGATGAGGCAGAGGGCTAGCCCCTCCTCACTGCTGTAAAAGCAGGAGGAAGAAAAAGAGAAAGAAAAAAAAAGGGAGGAAGAAAGGAAATCGCAGCCATACGGGCTATGCTCCCCCAGCTGAACTGTATCTGCATTTTAACGGTGGGAGAAAAGACGCTATACGGCGCTGTGCTCCTCCCTCTATCCTGCCAACCTCATCTGTCAGCCATTAGTTAATCAGGGCTGGTAACACAGAGCACAGAGAGCTGGCACGGCTCGTGGGACCAGAGGACAGCTTCACCTCTGAGAGCAAGAAGAGGGCAAGGACTCAGGGACCTCTGCTTCACCGATCTACAGCTGGGCTGCTTCACTCACCAGCACCCACTCAGGTAAGAGTATTCCACTTATCACTTTCTTTCAGCCGCTGCAAGTGTGACAAGTTAACGTCTCTTTAGCTCTAAAACAGCGATGCCTGTGTTTGAAATTTACGATGGATGTCTGAAAGCTGGTGCCTGATTCTGATAGCTCCATGACAGCTTTTGGTGCTCCGTACTTAGATTACATGTACTTTATCTGGACTTCTTTATAAGTCATATTCAGGTCAAACTGGTTGCGTCTCGGTTACATTACGTTCCTGTTGCTAATGTGTTGTGTGAGTGTGTTTTGAACGCATGGAAAAAGTCTCAGGGCCACTTTAACATGAAGAAGAGCAACTCCTCGAGAAAAACACATAAATAAATGGTGTCTCACGGGAAATGAGACACTCTTGAGACAGATTTGCCCGCCCACGTTGTCCCAGAAATTAATTTCACATGATTTGCTGCGTTAAATCTGGTATAATCCGGTGAGCTTCATCTAGGCATAATGTGGATTACCATAAAACCGAATGATTCACCCGCTTTAGATTTTGTACAAAGTTGAAAATCAGCCAAGTAAAACAGCTTTTGTGAAACAAGATTTCTTTTTTCCACCGAGCAGAACAGAACTTGCGCATAGAAAGACATAATTGATATTTAAAGCCATACGTAATGAACAGGCAGCTCTTAATTATTCTACTTAGTGGCTCCAAAGCGGCATTCTTAATTTGATGGTGTTTCACAGTTCTGGAACAAATCACATAATTGAGTGCTAAACCAGAGCCAGCTAATTCAAGCCTTTTCTGTGAGCTATAAAACCACAAAACAACCTGCAGAGTTTGCCTGATTTTGTTAAAAATAACAAAATACGATCTCATACCGACAGATTTCAGCAGACTGATTTCAGACGCTTTTTTTTTTGAGCGTTTATGTCTTTGTCTAGGACCTGCAGGCAGCAGCTTCGAGGTGACCCCACCCACTGCTCCACTGTGAACAGGTAAGCCAGTAAGACACATGGAAACATTCAGGCATCTAAGCTAGAGTTTAAATATCTGTCAGTCAGCCAATATGGCAATCAAAGCAGCTGATACTGTACAGCACCTCACAAGAAGGTAAATTCCACGAACCCAGCTAACCCCTTCAGCTGAGATCAAAACGGCTCTGTGCGTAAATGTGCGCTCATTTGATCACTGATGATCACTCTGGCCTCAAGCGGTGCATGAAAACATTTATTACTGTGAGAACTATAATTACACTATAAAAGTCTTTTTGTTTGGCGATAGAAGCCAAGTTGAGTGTTTTGAAAACACTGGTTTATGTCGGGGCTTTAGAAATCAAAAAGACCCTCGTAAACATCGTAATGTGAGTTTTTGTCCAAACATCAGATTTCTGCCAGATCAGTGATACAGACACTCGTGTTTAACGGGATGGTTTGACATGCTGGTTTATTTCTAAATTTCAGCTTGTTTCTTAGCTGTTACGATGGCGCCCTGCAACAGAATGAATTAAAGTCAAGGCTTTTTCAGACCACCAAGTTTTTTTTGTTCTATTTTTCCTATATTTAGCAGTTCTAAGTGAGACCATATCTGAAAATGTGAGAGCCAAGGTCGAATTCCGATCGCATTGCAGCACGTTCGCAATGCAAGAGGATGGTAATACCAAGCATATGGTAACTGTGGTTCCATAGACTCTTCAAAGGAGCCCAGTGTTGACCCGGAGCAAGAACAAACTTGCAAGTGTAGACTGTGAAGGGAGTGTAGAATTATACCCTGGGCTACGTGTTGTCAAGGCCGTGAGGTGCAGAATCTTCAAATGAAGCTAAGTGCTCTATTGGATCGACCACACGCCTGCAAAGTCTTCATTTATCTGAACACCAAATCAAGCAAAGAGCAAGTAGTAATAGTCTGGAACTGAATGCACTCTTAGATAGAGTCATGTCTTTTATTACAGTTTCATCAGGATCACCGTGTTCTCTGGTGCAAAGATTACACTGTAAATCACAGCGAGGAAGATAAAAGGTCACAGAATATTCAGGCAGCGTTTCTGTTCGTGGTGTTGTTTCGTAGAGAGGTTTCAAAGACAGAAGTCAAAACAACACATGTTGTCAACATGTGAACAGCTGGTAAGAGCGGCGTCATGGGGCAGAGGAATGCCAAGAGTCATAGATCTCTTATCCATCAGGCCAAAACAGCCTCCCAGGCTTGTTTGAAACCACACACAGGAGCAGTGTGAAATCCTAACGTTTGTAAATCCAGCACATCTCATGCTAACCTTAACCAACCTCACGCATTTAGCTTTAATCTCACAACAGAAATAACACGATGAATTCAAAGAAAGCATGTGCAAAAAAAAATCCACATGCAGAATAAAAATACAATGATGAATTTCAGATGTGACAAGTTCATTTTGCCGTATTATTCATCCCCGGACGGGACTGATTGTGAGATGTGGATATCATTTCCTGTCTCTGTCATTGCAATTCCTGACAGACAGTCACTTCCGATTGGCTAAAACGACACATGCTTCCTAAAGTCTGACTTTGTCATCTTTAGAGAGTTAAATAAACAACTGGTTGAGTAGGCATATACAGTTTCTTCAGCACGGTTTCCTTTTTAAGTCAACACCACTCAGAAAAGATACACCATGCAACCATAAGTCAAAATGAAACGACAAAACAGCCGACTTTTTCCGCCTGTCTAAACATTCCGCTGAGAGCTTTTACCATCGCTGTGTTGTACTGAAACACGCAGCCCTGCTCAGCACTCTGCTGCACATGTGGAAAACGAGCAACAGCGACAGAAACGATAGAAAAAAGGAAATTCTCGATGACGGAGCTTGAAAAATACAAACAGCAGAGCAGCCGTAAAGTTGTAAGGAGTGACCTTTGACACAGGACATTCAAGTCTAACTCCCTCTTCCTGCTAAATGTTACGCAGCTGCTTTTCTAATCTGTCATAGCTTCCAGCTTGCCACAGCTTGCATACAGAGTGTAAGTATGGAAAAGATAAAAAAAAGGAAGATCCTGACTTACATTTACATCTACAAGAAAAAAAAAAGATATAAACATAAAGCCATGCAAAAGAAAGGGACTGAAGAAATAACTTAACAACAGGCCACAGAATGACCAACCATTAGAAACAGGCAGCCAGCTCGCACTCAAATAGTACGTTACGAGTATGACTAAATCTGTAACCCTGTTCAGCGTCGCTAAAATATCACACAGTCTATGTGCCAGCTTACAAGAAGGACTATTAGCTAGTGGGCTAGAACACCCAATCCATCACCGTCGCTCCCAGAAGAGGGGAAAAAAGCTCTTTGACAGAGACATCAAGTCCCACAAACTCACTCCATCAACCTGATAGCATCGACAGGCCCAAACAGGACCAGGCCCCGTCCGGTCTGACGTGGTAGCCTCTTGTGAGTACACTGAAGTGGAGCCTGAGAAGGGACGCGAAGAGGCTTAAAAGCACTTTATAATACTTGAGCGACGAGCTGAGGAAAAGCAGGTGCTGTCTATCAGTGTCAAAGTGAGGCCGTGTCCCCGATCGTTCGATGAGCCTGGGGTAGGCCCACCTAAACGCTTCCAGACTTTCACGCCCTGTCTCCTCTCATTTCATCTCACTGCATCTGCTCCCAACTTGGATCACCCACAAAATAACATCTACCCCGACTAGATGGGCTCCTCTCTTAATTTCTCCCAGTGACCTGAAAAAACTCGCTGCGGTTCAGAGTCAGCTCCTTCAGATCAGGCGTCGCTCCGACATCTTTTAACTGCGCTCTAAGATACAATAAATTGTGAGGACGTTTGTGCGTGTGCTGGCAGAGAAAGCCGTGCGCAATATGTTAAACTTCTCTTATTATCCAACCGCTTGACCTGAGAGAGACTTCCATTCCTAATGTGAACGCCATGCTGTGATCCAAATATTTTGAATCTTCAGATAACATCTCACAGCATCTGGTTTTCTGCCTCCCAAGTCTTAACGCTTTGCCAAAATCTGCAGGCCATGGTGCTTGACTTCTAACCAGCAAATCATCAACTGACCTATTTTGCTTTCTCTCAAAGGCCAAAATGAAACATTATCTCCCGACTCAGATTTAGATTAAAGCCATGACAAGAACCATGCCTGTGAGGACCGGGGGGGTGGGGGTGGGGGGGACCTTCCAGCCGCCACTTCGATTGCTCACACTCGACTGGCGTATGGGCAGGATCAGGAAACACAAGCCCAATGATGTCACGACCAACTGACCCCAGGGTGACAGGTTTGGAGAGTAATCATGCCCACTGCCCTCAAGCCAAAGTCAAGTATGTCAATGTTGTGCATGTGGATTTCATTTGAAGCATGATTAGTTCACAGACGCTCAACCGCGATCCCCCTCCATGGGAAACCCGCTCTGGACAGGAAACGGTATGTTTTTGTTAGCAACAAACAGGTATAAATTACCAAAAACGGTGCCTTGGTCGCTAATTTATCACACACAGTCTTATTGTTGCTGCTTTTGACATCAGTGTTGCTTTTAAGGTAATAACCATTAGTTAATGATATTTACATTTGTGACTGTTTATGCTGAACTATATGTCTGCAATTTCAATTTGTGCAATAAATGTGATAATTGTTTTGTGTCTTTTCTTCTTTATACATTACAAATGTGTTTTGATGACCTGTATTTGGGGGATGAATCAGTGATTCAGAGTTTTTGAAGCAGTCAGTTCACGATTAGAAATCATGAAGAATCCAGTGAGACAAACTTAAGTAAAGATTTAATTAGATTTGTAGAATTAGATTAGATTAGATCTTGATCAAATGTTTACCAGGAAGCAATGCACATTTGTGAATATTGTCAAGATGGCAGCACACCATCATTAATAAAGCCATTTCTCTGTTAACAAGTCTTTAGGTTTATTTCCTGGAATGTAGCTTATTTCTGAAACATGAGAAAAAAAACTGGATCATTGAAGAAATGGCTTGACTAACATGTCCTACAAGTAACTGTATCTGTGGGATATCAGATGTGTTAACTTCATTCCTGAGAAGGGATTAAACAGAGTACAATAAAAAGCGAGATTAAAGTGCATGTGTGAGACATATTTTCGAAGAATATATTTGCTAGATAAAAAATAATAATGACAAAAACTAATTCATGAGCTATTGCTGCAAACGGATGTGACTGCCATCGTTGATTATGTAGCATAGACAAATATTCTGGAGACACGACCAACAGAAGAGGCCATTACATGAGGTAAGACGCCCTCTGAAGCCATGAGAAGTATTTGGACATTGTTATGTAATACAAGAAGCCCCCAGACCATTTATCCCCCTCTGACCTCTAAAAGAGCATCAGCTGCTGAACATTTGTCATTTCACTGGGAAAATATTTACTTTTTGGGTCTATGAAATGATTTAAAATCTGAAAACTGGTGTGAAGGCTTCCTGTGATATGTGATAGAAGTCACATGTGTGAAGCTGATTCAACAGCCAATGTTAGCCTCTCGTTTGAGTTTAAGCATTATGACAAATGACTGTTTTAGAGTGAGCTACATTAAATGAATGCTTCACTGCGGTCGGTTAATTAGAGATTTCATACTGTAGAATTTATAATTTGATATATTCTGAGTTGAAGCCTAAGGTATCGTATATACTTTATGTATCACTTCTCACACAGGTGCTTTAAAAAGCTTTTTTAATGTGTGTCTTCCTTCAAAGAATGATCCCTCTAAAGAATGCGGGACAATATCAACTACATAATTCAATTAATCGTGTAAATACTGGCTTCCCAGGACTTGTTTTTGGATCTTCTCAACTAAACAAACCTTGCCAGCATGAATTAATACCAATTATTGTTGTAGTAAAAGTAATACTATGGTGGTCTCCTGCCAGAGCTCCATTAACACGATGGTAAACAGATGTACCACCCAGCGCCAAAGTTTGATTTGGACTGCATGTGTTTCCTCCAGGGAGATTACAAAATAAATTGTTAGAGGGCGTAATAAAAGGAGAAGGCCTGCAGTGTTTTTACACTACATTATGCAGAGGTATGTAAAGTACTACAGATACTACAGAAACACATTTCAAGTATGCCCCTCAAGACTTCATTATTATAAAGATTACTGAAAAATCTCCAACAGAGTGGAGTCAACTGAGGGTCAAATGTCAAAATACCTCATAATGACCTCCATGTTAAGTCTCTTCTATGAGCCGTTTACATTAACTCACCTACATACGATATACTGCATAAACACACTGTAAGTGTACTGCATATTAGCATACTATGAAGCTACTTAAACAATAACTGCTGTATCGAAGCAACTGTTCCCCTGTTAAAGCAATAAACTATATTTTCCAAGTTTAACTATCTTGCAGTGCCTTATTTTGCTTGCCCAGCTTTTAAGGCTTTTCCCTGCACTGATGATTTATGTGTGTGTCTTGCCCACATGACATAAATTGTGCTCTCCCTTCAGACTACAAAGCAGATACTGCAGTTGATAAGATACAATCCTGTCTTTACTTTGTCAGTAAAATATTGCATTGAGAAACAACACAAACTTCACAGTTATGTTTCTTTAATAATCTTTACATTGGGAAAAAGCTAATTCAACATGTTTATGTATTTTTGCACGTGAATGAAATAAATAGCAAAAAGAACAACAGCGAACCAAAATATGCAAAATAAAGTGAAGTTGCTCCCTTGAGTTTGGCAACTTTGCACCATAGGGTTGAAAAATGAAGGAGTGGGTGTGAAACTGCCATTTCTGAGGAGTCTTGGCTGCAGTGGAAGTCTTGGTTGATAATGACACACACGCACACACACGCACACACACACACAGCAAGAGAAGCAAAAAAAAACAAAGGAGGAGACTGCAGACATCCTCACTGCGAGGACAGCGACGTAAATACAGACCCGACTGCAACACTTCACCTGAAATATGTGCTGTGATAAATTTATGTTGCCTTAACCAAAATATAATTCAGGATTCCTACATGTCACATTTTCAGACTGATCACAAATTGTTTGCAGACGCCTGAATCTGCAAAGCTGCACCGCCACTGCAGCAGAGTTCAACGCATACTCAGACTGTACACGGCAAACGTACTGAGGATCCTGCAGCTAAGTTGTCACTAAAAGTCTGAACTGCCCCTCTGGTCTGCATGTCAAGATACTGAACCCCAAATGGCTCTGTGAGTGTGTCTGAATGGGGTCGGCACCGTGCATGGCAGCCTCTGCCATCAGTGTGTGCCTGGCTGCACTTGTAACCACACCTGTCAGTGATGTCATGGTGCGCTGACACACCTTTGAGTACATCGCTGCAGCAGGGCGAAGGGTTACCCAGACAGTCCAGCTGGCATGGCTGTGTCACATTCTGTCTCCTGCATGGCTTGATGTGCTCAGATTTTGTTGATTTGGACTTTTTTTTTTTTTTTCATGTTTGTGCTTCTGCCATTAGTCAGTAGGTCATGTAGCTAAATGGTTTCTGTTGTTGTCCATTTAAACTGTGTTTATTGTTGATATACCATCAGGAGTCTGCACAGGGTGTTTTATTTTGAAAATTGACCATGCCGTCCCTGTTTCTCACTTCCTGTCTGGTTCATCCACTCTACGCAACTTTGAGCGGCTTCTGTCGAAAATAGACAAGTGTGACTGAATCACAGGCATCGTCTGGAATGGCCGCGATCATGAACCGCCATATCGCAGCTGGAACGTGATGCAGCCATGCAGGAGGAATTTGCAGGTTAAACCACTGAAGTTGAGGAAAAACAAGATTTTAAGCTGTTGTTTAGTTTCTCTTTGAAGCTTCCTTTGACCTTATTGTTGAGCTAAAATCTGCTCTTCATGCTTTATACTGGCTGACCAGCCGGAGCTTCAGATGTATATGTTGACATGATGCTGTAACCTGTAGCCAAGAGTGAGTAGTTTCTACCTGCTAGCCCATCACAGCAGCATAATGCAACAGAGCCAAAGCCACTCATGTCGCCTATAAGCAGGCTGTATTTTAGCATTGTGTAAAAGGCCCCGACCGGTTGTGTTCAGGTGACATGTGTGTATGATGACAAACAATTCAAGTTTAGTGTTACATCAGTCTAAACGGGAACAAAACATTAAAGCTGCAACAATTAATAATCTATTGTAAACAAATAAATAAGTTTAATTTGAAAAAAAAAAAAAAAAAAAAATCCTTCAGAAATACAAAAACTGGCCAAAGGAATAAAGAGACACAGCAACAAATGACTATAACTTTATAATATTTATAAGGAGGTATCTGTGTGCTTTAGTGTGTTGCATGGACAATGATGGGAGCTGAAAGGGAACGGCTCAACGGCGACCTCGATTTACTGCGCTGACAGTTTTCGATAAGCTGCACTGATGCTGCTGCCTACCTCTGACACAATAAATAAATTCATTCTAAGCCTGGAAACATGATAAAACTCTGTCTTCATGATACCGACAATGCACCATTATGTAAAATGTAATAGCACCTTATTTTAATGGCAAAGTATCACAGCATCGCTATGAACTGCATCTGAAAGTTTTTGCTCATGTGGCCGTCTGCAGAGAAACTGGATCAAACCTCAGACTGACTTCCTTTCACAGACAGGACGTTAGGACGAGCCGGCGTTTGTGTGACGTATCACAAAAACAACCGCTTGTGCCAAGTAGAAACCAGGTGAACACGGACGTACGAATGTGTACTTACAGTGTGGTTTATAAGCATTTCTGCCTGTTTTCCTATGTGATATAGACTACATCATATACTGGACAATACACTTTACTGAGACATAAAATAACAATTTATATGTTTAGAAATATTCTTTCAAATAATGCTTATTTGTCAATCATCCTGCATTTAAAGGCATTTACTCTTAATGAAGCTTTTGTATGTTGTTTTGAAGGTTAGTTTGTGGCTCTTGTTTAATAGTTTTCTTTGCTGCTGTGACAAAAACAGTTTAAAACAGTTTGACCTGACAGAGATGAAGCCGTTCTAAACTGCATTTCAACTTGAGTAAAAAAACACATTATCAAAAATACAAATGAAACATGTCTTGAAAATATTTTCCTCTGTACAAACTGTGTTTACTCATCGGGAGATACGAGAGGTCTGACCAAGAGCACCAGCAAAAATATTAAATATAATATTCAGTAACCAAAAAACTACTTGAAAAACAAAATCATACTGTACAAAGATACATATACAAAATACACTGACAGTCATTTGTTGCTGCTCAATAAAGGTCATAATATTAACTCTTATACACAAATATACACTTGTGTACTTCGAATACAGGGTGAAGACAGCAATAACAACAAAGAACATTTACTTCACGCCTCATATATGAAATAAATATTTTCTAGAGTTATGCCTCTCAAATATATGGCATTGTTGGACAACACTGCCCTGATTTATAGGTTTTAATTTGGAGCCTTGGCTCTAAATGGGATCCATGTGTTTTTAATGATCCCCTAAGTGGAGCAGCATTGTGTTTTTGTGTATTTTCTCCTTTTTTTTTCTTGATTCTAATCAGCACCATGCCACTGCTGGGCCCATCTGGGTGGGCTGGAGCTGGGGAACCAACAGTGGCGCGAGATACCCAGCGCTCACTTCAGGATCTCCTACAGTTTTAGGCTAAAAACACACTCAGTACACAGGTGTGACGACATTTTCGCACACACCGTGTCTACTCACAGTGACGCGCCCTCAGTGAGGAAGGTAAGTGTTGGAGGAAAACGGGTTAGTACTATCGTACCGGCTTCCATGGTCGGCGGTGCCAGGAGGCAGAGCCTGGGCAGGGCTGCAGGTTGCACTGCTCCATGTCGGGCGGCTTGTCCAGGACGTCGCAGTTGTAGTCGTTGAGCCTCTGCCCGCTGGGCCTTTGACAAACCACCAGGCGAGTCCTCCTCCCTCCACCACAGGTCTGGGTGCACTGAGGTTAGCAAACAAAAATCATGTTGAATAGTATTACTAATAACAATGTGTCTTATAATGTGCGTGACTTAATAAAACTGGTGTCCTTTCACCTAACTGACCTAAATAATAGTACTATCAGACTGTTAACAAATGCCTGTGTTTGGTATCGTAAGTGATAAGAGAGACACAGACATACACACAGAGAAGACATAACAGACGATAAAGATGAAACTCTGAAGCTGTGTGGGAAAATGTAGAAAGGTTCACGGCAGCGTTTTGAACCTCACCTCCCCCCAGACGCCGTAGTTCCACAGCGGGCAGGGCCCAGAGTCGCAGCTCTTGGACTCGGCGGGTTTGACCCTCTCATCACAGTAGCTGTTACTGCGTCCGTCAGCATCCTGACAGACCACCACTCGCCTCTGGAAGCCTCCTGCACAGGTACTGGAACACTGCAGAGCACACACAGTGAGTCAGTGAGGAGAGCGACACACACACACACAGACACAGATATGCCTAAACCCACAGGCCACAACTGGTTGGATTTAGCTGATCATGATTATTTTCCATTTGTAAGAAAGTATCTGCAAATGTTTTACAATTCACCGCTGTTTCATTTTATGCCAAAAATAAGCTCACACTATGGTTACTTTTCAACTAGTACTTAAAGGCATTTAGCATTTGGTCTGTTTTTACAAGGGTCCAATAAAACAAATTATAGCATGGTCAAGTATTTTATAGATTCCACTTATTACATTCAGGCCTTTTCACTGTTTACAAACCAGAATGACGACGAATAAATACAAAACCTTTCTGCTGAATCTATCTGAGTCTAACCAAGACCAAACCCAGCTGCACTGTTCAAAATGATCCTTCAAAGATGGAAAACATCAGTCCATGAGGGAAAATGTCCAACGCTGAATAACACAGCCTTGAACAGAGCAGTAGGCACACTCTGCATCCAATTAAAATGGCACATCCCGACTGTCGGTGGGAGTGAGTACATTCAGTGCTCTCTATGTGCGAGGGAGGACAGCACAGAGTGAGCCTGAACAGCAGCGCTTCCAGTCGAGTTCATCATGTGAGACTGAACAGTGTGGTGGGATGAATGGCTCTGCTTGGGGGGGATTTAGAAAGCATAACAATGTTCTTCTCATGGTTTTCAGAAAAAGAAGATAAAAACACAAGAAGACATTTATCTCCTCTAAAATAGAGTTCTGCCATAAAACAACCAGGTGGATGAAGTAACTGTTAACTGACGGATGGAGCCATCTGTTCACTGACTTGTGCTTATTACAAAACACAACACAAATGCAAACATAAGCACAACTCGATTGAATTGAAAGATTGAAAGAGCAGCTGTTACAGCTACACTGATTTAATCGACTACCTACCCACAAACAGCTCTTTGGCTAATGTCTGAGGCAAGGTTGGTCTGGCAAAATACGCCACATTGTGCCTACTTTTTGACAATTTGATTCAAGGCCAGAGACTTTAAGAGAATTAAGAGCCTGAACTGCTCCAAACCATTTGGGACCGTTTGTGTCCGGTCAATTTCAGCCAGAGAATCGAAGCTCAAGCTTGACGTAACCTTGATTTTTTTTTGGTTACACAGTCCTTAACGTCTATGCACGCACTGACACACCATATATATACACTCTGCAGTCCTTAGCATGCACTGCTTTCGTCCCTTGGCGCTGTTTGTAAAGCCCTTTACCATGTATGGCCCTCTGTCCTGGGAAATGAAAACATCTGCTACCTCCAAGTTAATGTGTTCACAAGAATGTGTTTACAGACACACACAGACCTTCATAACAACACCTCAAACATACGGTGCACTATGCTGTCCATACATAAAAAATATTCAATTCTCCATCGGCTTTTCTTATGGATGTTAACGTGTGTGTGCCTATAAACGTCTCAATTGGCGTCCCGTACATGACAAATCAATACAAAATTTCACATGCTGAACATACTGCGCCCCAGGGTCCGGTCCTCCACTGGTTGTCTGCTGAGGGCACGTTCCAGCTGCTGTGTCCAGGATGGCGTCCTGGGTCCTGGGGGTACCCGTAGGGCTGGTTATTGATGCGCTGACGGTGGTATATGGAGGAGCAGGGCGCAGCGGTACACTCCTGTTCCGTCGCCGGCTTCTCATCCGGGTCACAGAAAGACTGGTCCACTGGCTGGTGGTAGTTGGAGCAGACCACCTGTCGAGTGATTCGTCCCACGCCACAAGTCACTGAACACTGGGGGAGAGAGTGCAAAGGTGTTAAAAACTGAGGTGAACAGAAATGTAATCTTGATGAAGATTTCCTCTGACGGTTCCCTTTGAGTGCTGGGTGTCTCCCAAAGATAGACATCTCATTTAAATCAAACTCAACTACATGTCTGCATTGCTGTGAGAAGCAAGTCACAGGCCCATGTGATGTCATGATGTGATGCAGTGGTTCTATACTGTCTAAACGTCAAAATATTCTGACACGTAATCTTTGTTTACCCTCTTTCAGTTTTTATGTCTCTACTGAGATTTTTTGGGACGTTTTCGAGGTTTTAAATCAGCCCTGAGTGTTGGGAGTGTTTTCATTCATTGCTCCCATGTATTGTTTCATGATGTGAGGCCTTGTGATGCGAAGCCCCAAGAGTCTGTAAGTGTTAATACAACAGGAGTAGAAATCAACTTAAAATGACATCAATTTAATGAATTTAAGACTTTGTCCTCTGAGATATTTCATTTCACACGAACAAATGATTAAAAGATCAAGAGCATCAGTCTAAATCATCTCTGCCTGCTTCACTGCCAGCGATCTTTAAGTGACATCACCAAGCGTTTCGGCTCTGTTGCCACGCTGACATTCACAAATCAACACCGTCAAAGATCACAGCACCAAATGCCCGTTCTGTGTCAGGGCGATTTTAACATAGCTGGAAAAACGAACATGCGAGTGATTACTGAGGGTCTCCAGAGCGGAAAACATCTGTATTGATTGGACACAGTGACGGATGTTTTTACTCACAGGAGACCACTCCCCGGCACGCCACTGGCCACAAGGGCTGAAGCAGGCGGAGGACTCCGGGGGGCGGGGCAGGTGGGCGCAGTGTGATTCGTCGGCCACCCCTCCCTGGGCATCTCTGCAGCTGACATAACGCTCCCGCTTCCCCTTGCCACAGGACACCGAGCACTGAGAGGACATGCGGGTACAAGCAGAGCTGAGATAAATACTTGTCCTACGTGGAATTTCAAAAATGTTTGTATCATGTGGTTCACTAACTGCATTCTGCTTTTCCTGACAAAATGACATTTAAGTGCTGTGTAAGTTGTGCCATACAGCAGCTCAGGGTGTTAATAAGAGCATACTGTATACAATATGCATCTATAGGTCTATAGGACCTGAGGTGGACCTATGATGACCCAGATGTTGCTGCAATTCTTAGAATATCCTGTTTTGGGATGAAGCACAGTTTGCATTAGATTATTAAACTTGTTTAAAGGTAAAGGATCTTTCTTTTATTTTTCCACTTTTCTGCCTGTGCTGACAAGCTGGCTGGCTTCAGGGTTGTTTCTTTATGTATTTTACATTGTGGATTCTCTACCTGCCGCCACAGGTCGTTTTTTTTTCTACCGTTGTGTCCTTAAATGATCCTTGATCAACCTTCATCTCATACTCTCCAGTCAGACCGCTGCCACTTCAATGGGACAACACAGCAAACATCTGAGAGCGGATGAATGCCTAATGCAATCAAATGGCTCCAGCTCAAATAGGCACGTTAATATCTTTCTCATATCAATGACGCTCTATAGAGGATGGCAGTTCCGCTGCCCTGGGGGAATGTATGCAAGTGTATGTGTGCATGTGGTGTGGGTATTATGTGTGTGTCGTCTCTGAGACCACACTGGCGCTGGCCTCTTTGACATGTGAGCTCACACCGACTTTGAGACTGACAGACGGGGTTCAATCTTAGAAACCGTAGACTCGTGTTTAGATGAAATCTGGTTTTCATTTGTGATGAGTAACAATGCAAAGTATCAGAGAGACAGAGGGGCCTCTCAGCCCAGACAGTGGAGCCTGTGTGTGTGTCCGTGGATGTATATGTGTGTGTGAGTGTGTAGGTGCGGCAGGGGGTAAAAGAGACAATGCCAAAGAGGATCAAGATCCTAAACAGCATGTACTAGATGGAGGAATGTTGGGATATACAATAAAGTTTAATATGTCAGCCTAATATTTGCAAACACAAATGCATTGAGACCCATCATTATGAGTGCGGTTTTCCTCTATTAAACACATAAACACACACACGTATACAAACTCTTTCATCCGTATTCTCATCTTTCATTCTTTCTTTAGATCCTAGCAGACCGTTTTCGCCTAAGCTGCGCACACAGAAAGACGAACGAAACAGCACAAGAATTTGTTTACTGTTCAACAAAAACTGCACTGCTTTTGTATATTCTTTGGACTCTATAAGGTAAACGTACCAGCTGTAATGTGCTCTGATGGACCCAATAAACCCTATTTGTTTCCTTACCGCAGTCCAGGAGCCGTATCTCCACTGAGTCAGGAGCTGAGCGGAGTTTTCAGGACGAGGTGTGCTTTGTGCCGGAGAGGCCCACGGACACGCCGGCATCTCACAGTCCTGCAAAAAACAGACATGCAAACACAATAAAATGAGTAACCATTGTGGCATTCACTACATTGAAGTAAATATGCCAAAACCATTTGTAAACACATTACAGAGACTCCACTGGATGCAAAGATCCAGGACATGTGGAGGCCTAATAACTACAGTTGCTCTAAAGGAGCAGATCAGAGAAAAACAACACAAACAACCAAACAAAAGATGCTTGAGACACCAAGTCGTTTAGACATCTGTTCAGCACGACTGCAGAAAGCCCCTTTATTGTTTAGTTGTTTTTCCCAGAGCATGTATATATAACGTCTGTCCATATTATGGTGACCTCAAGCCCAACAGCTGCGACAGATCATCCATCTGGAGACTGAAAGGTCATCGGCTCAATGGTCTCTGCGTCCATCAGTGTCTAAAGGTTCTTATGCAAGATGCTTAAACCACTCAGGTAAAAGTGTGCTGCAGCCTTACGGTCTTTGTCCACCTCGATGGTGGACTTTGGGTCACAGCAAAGCAAAACAGGCAAACATTTAAAGAGGCTCCTGATGTTGCTTCACTGCAGTTTGCTTGATTTAGGACCATCGTCAAAGTGAGAACAGGCCAATAGTATATTTTCAGCTTGTTCCACTGACCCCAAAGTGGTCAAAAAAATCACTTAATGCAGCTTTAACTTGGCTTAGAAGGAGGACTGTCTCTTAGGATTGATTCAACAGTTAAAAGCAGCCTATACTCCTGGCTCAACACTGATCTAGATCTGGCACGTCTGGTCGCAGGATTCACGGTAACAATCAGCAGTTCTTTTGTGGTTTATGAAGCACAAAAACAGGGTGAAAATAATTTTTAACTTAATTTTTTGGTAATGAGCCTTGTGTTACATCTGCATTGTTTCCTGTGTGCAGCATTGAATGCTTTTTGTCTTGAATGACTTACATTTTCATTCTTTACCCCAAGCACAAACCACCAAGCCAAGTTTTTTTTTCTTTACCTGACTGTCTCTGGGCCTCGCCGCAGCATTGCACTCTCTGTCATCTACTGTGTCACCGTAGGCCCCCGACACACACCTGACAGCTCTCATCTGGTAGCCGTGGCCACAGGTCACCGCACACTGAAAGACAAAATCACACACATGCATACACACGCTTAAACACAAGAGCGGAGAAGTCCAGTCAACCGCAAGCTATCGCTAACTCTATCTAAGTATGTCAAGGTTGATACCTTAGACGAGGCCACAGTCAAGGTTCAGCTCAACAGAGCCCGAGTAAGACATGCATACACACATACGGACACATGCGGTCACATACAAACCCGCAGTTTCGGTTCGACCCTTCACCCAGTTTTTACCTTGCGGACGAGGTGATCCGACCCCGTCCAGGTACAACACGAGAGCAGAGGAAGTGCCAGAGGATAGGTTTATTTGACCAGCAAATTATAATTACACAGGCATTAACCAGCCAATACATTCCAGCTCTGTAAATATCACTGACTTCATACAAAGATGTGTGGGAGGGCATTAGATCTATATGTATAAACGAAGTCCATGAATGGCCAAAGACGCCCATTCATGCATGTTTTGTTCAGTTTGTGCTTTACCCTAACAGAGCTCAATCTATACAGACACAGCTGGAAATGTAGAATCTTGCATAGGAAGGTGGGTGTGGGTGTGTGTGTGTGTGTGTGTGTGTGTGTGTGTGTGTGTGCATGTGTGGGTCAGGTTTAGTCTGACAGGATATGAGGCCAAAGTGAAAGCACCATGGAGGAAATGGCAGCTGGAGTCAGAGCACACTCCTCCGTAACTTCCCGGTGTATCAGGTCACGCACACACACACAAACTTGAAACATACACCGTCATTCCTACACACTGCATTCTCTCTCTGTTACCACACACACACACACACACACACACACAGGAACAGATTTGAGTCAAACTCCTAGACAGCAAGCCACACGTGAAACCCATTTCCTCAGTCAAACACTGCTTCAAGTCACCTCACCCCAGTGTGTCTATGTCTTATCTGTGTGTGTGTGTGTGTGTGTGTGTGTGTGTGCGCGCGCACATCTGCAGGACTCACCGCTCCCCAGACGCCGACCTGCCAGGATGCACACTCGGGCAGCTCGCAGCTCCCCACAGCAGGAGGTTTGCTGGATGGGTCGCAGAAGTGCTCGCTCAGCTTTTCCTCCCCGGCTCCGGGGCTGCAAGACACTTGTCTGTGCCTCGTCCCCTTCCCACAAGTCACCAGGCACTGCGCGAGGACGGAGGGTGTCGCACGATGGTGGAAAAGGCAAAGGCAGAGAAAGAGTAATTAATATCAAAGTGACATCCAAAATCAGACAGACTAGTTACAAACTAGTTGGCAGTAAACCCTGATTTCTAACAGTTTCTGTCACTGGGGGAGGATAACGTATCAGAAACACCTTTTAATGCTATGCAGTACAAATCAACAGTGATTTATACAACAGTGTTTATGAACATAGAGTTACTGTCTGACACAGTGTCAATAAAAGCTGAATTTAAGCTTCATAAAGGCAGGATTTATTGCAGGACTCTTATGTTGAGCTGCGCTGGTTGTAGCTCGGTGTAACCTTATAACTGCATTATATTTTATAGCAATCTGGTCCACCCCCTGCATTATATCATACCCCCCTTACTGTTAACCTCTATTATTGCTGAGCTGTGCTGGAGGCTAGTTTTGTTACTGTAAGCATATTAAATTTTGTAGATTTACGCTTTGCAGTCCTCCTTTTGGGGTTAACACAGATGCATTCAAACCGCACTGCTGCTTTTGTAAGTGTGTTTCTGTGTATGTGACGTGTTTGAGAGCTTCCCACCTCACTCCACTCGCTCACGGTCCACTTCGGGCACAGCTGGTCGTTGCAGGTCTCAGTGACCACCCTCTGGTATTCGTTGCAGTCCCTGTCCGCCAGTTGCCGACCCAGATTGTTCATACAGTAAGACTCTCTTCTACGGCTCCCACGTCCACATGTCTTAGAGCACTGCGTGCAAGAACGCATTAAACATGTTCAGTTAATTGTTGTGTTCATGGAATGATTAAGATAATGAAATTATAGTGCAAATACGAAATATTCTGCAAGAGAATTTAGTTTTTCTTTCTGTTCGAAAATTATATATTGAAGATGCAACATCCTCTATGCATGAAACCATGACTAAAACGACCCAAAAGATATGTCTGAGCACAGTGTAGCCCTGGAAAACAAGCCCCTAATTAGACCGGGGTCTCTCTATGGTTTCCTTTCAAATTAAATTCATTCTGTTTGTCCAGCCTACACAATACACTTCTGGCATTGACTCTACCTGTGACCAGGCGCTGTACTGCCAGCTCTTGAGCAGACAGTCGCCATGGCAGGGCTCTCTTGTCTGAGGTTTGACAGCGTCTCCACAGGTGCTGGCCTCCACCCTCTCACTCTGTCTCTTCATCAGGCTGTATTTCATACACTGGACATCCAGGCTGCGGTAGCCTGGGCCGCATTTAGCAGAACATTCGCTCTTTCCAGCAACATGCCACCTGTGTGAGGGAAGACGTGGAAAAATGTTTGGATGTGTTTGTGTTGTCTGTATGAACTTGGCGTGTGTGTGTGTGTGTGTGTGTGTGTGTGTTTGTGTGTGTTTGTGCATTAACACGCACCTGACTTCACAGTCAGTGTTGCAGGGCTCAGTAACAGCAACAGGACGAGGTAAATGTTCACAGCGTTGGTCTGACACTTCAAGGTGATCACTTTTACGCACACATACTGCCTTTCGCCTTCGCTCACCTGCACACACGCACGCAAGCACACACACACACACACACACATGCACAGAGACACATGAAGAAAAGCAGGGTTCTAATGACAACATCTGGCAGACAGTTCGCTTGCCAAAATATCACATTTCTTCACCTTTAACAGGTCTGGCCAGCTTTTTGACATCCAGTCCTTCATCATACAGCCTTAGGGGTCCATGTCAGTCTCAGACCTCACAAATACATCTCTTTACTGGATCCGACTGTGAACTCTGACCCGCTGGGAGCCTGACTAACTTGCTTCTAAAAGGGAAATTTGATGGGCTTAGTCGGGTTAAGGGCCAGGCTAAAGGGAAGGTGTCGGGCGATGTGATTGGCTGGGGTCGCGTTGGGGTTGCCAGCAGAGGGATTTATGGAAGGAGGGGATGAATGAGTACGTTTTTAAATCCAGAGGTGTGTGTAAGTGATGCAAGAGAAATGCTAATCCTAATGTGCACTGACACTTGGATCCGTGTCCATGTAATAGGAGCTGTAAGACGCATTATGGTTGCTATAAATTTGACACTTTTGGAGTTTTAGTGGTAAATTTCTTTTATTTATGCCATACGTCGACCACAAAGCTCTACAGCAATAAACCTTTCTGCACAAGAACAATTACTGCAATTTGTGAAATAACTATGGGCCAGAAAGCACATAAAACATGTGCTTATGCATATCATAGCTGCACAACTCTTTTTAAGATTTACTGAAGAGAAACGATGGTGTAATTCATGTCGGGGGATTTGGACACCACACCGAGATCTTACCCTGACAGATGCGGTTGCACTCGAGCCAGGAGCCTGAGGGATCCCACACAAACTGCTCCCTGTGTTCCTCGATGGGTATGTTGAAGGAGTAACGGACATCAGGGTTGTAGAGGTTTCCCACACACAAGACCTGTGGAGACAATGGCGGGAGAGGTGAGGTCAAAACACTCAAGAGTGACTAAAAACAAACAGGAGAAGCCTCCCTCCTTATACCTGCAGAATGAGCTCGTCCTCGATGCGGTCGGTGCAGTTGATGCGCTCCACTTTTGTGTCCGAGCCGCTGTACTCAATGACGGTTCCCTTGAAGGTGATTTCCCTTTTGAACATGGCCACCACAAAGTTCCCATTCAGGAGGGAGTTGGACTGGCTATCAGATAATGCTGGAATGAACAGATGAACAAATAAGAGCATGAAATCGGACCACAAGCCATAAACACAGAACTCTGAATGTGAGAGAGTTCAGCTTTAAGTGAAGGAATGTTTGGTCCCTAAAGCAAGTTTGGCTCTTGCAGAAACAAGGTTTTGGGAATGTTTACAAGATGTGGCATTTATCATTTCAGGCTATATGTTAAGTAAACAATGTTTGAGTTGCCAGCCTATTGTTCTGCAAAGCTATTGTCGAGGGGAGGTATGCTGAAACACTGGTTGTACCAAATTGCTGTTATTTGGAGTTAGACTGCGTGACTCTTCTTAATGACTGCAATGCAAACAAGGGAGCGCCACTGAACGCAAATACAAACAAGTACCTAAACATATAAACTACACAGGATAGGCACTCACACTTGGCAAACTAGCACATAACCCCAAAATGAACACCGACCACCTCTTTCTCTACCTCAAACGCTACGATTCCAAGAAACATGCAGTTAAATACAATCTCAGCCTGCATGCCAAAACAATGTATGTGATTAAGTCTCTCGACGCAACTTTGTTGACATTTAAGTCTGCACAATGTTGGATGCCAGTTAGTCTTTAGCCCAGAGACAGCTGTGGGGTCTGTGAGGTTTGGACAATGATCTACAGACTCTGGTTGTCATCACTGACACTTTGCAGAAATGGAGGAAAAAAAACAACAATGCCGTAGAAAATGCGTAGACACACAATCACATCTTTTGCTTGAAAAGAGGAGAAAATGAGTTGACATGGTGGCACAGAGCGAGATGTAGTTAGTTTTCTGATACACAAGCCTTTCTAAGTATCTGTGGTTGTATGCTTTGACACTGGCAAGTCAAAAATAACAAGAAAACCCAAAATGAGGTGCCTTTAAAATGTGTTGATCCACCATGAGCTTCCAGAACAGCTCCATTGCTCCTTATGTTGTATTTGTGGCATAGTTGTGCTCTCCTGATGTTATTCTAAGCTTCGTTGTGAAACATTTCCCCAGATAAAGTTCTAGTGAGCAAAAAACTTAATCAAATATTTGCATTGGACCCAAAGTGTGCAGAGACTTTTTGCACCACAGCACTGTGGGGAAACTGTATTTCTTATGCACATGTGTAGATGAGACTCTACAATACAAGACAAAAGAAAGACACACAATAGAGATAAATAAAACTAAGCAAAGGCAAATCTAAACAGGTGGGTGTTTCAAAGTAAAGGAGTCTCGACTACAAAGCCTCGGTCTCCTTTTTATGTCCTGAGTGCTGTGATCTTCTCACAACATTTCCTACATACTGTACCAGCCG
The DNA here is from genome assembly GCF_051107435.1 of Chaetodon auriga. Classification (NCBI taxonomy): domain Eukaryota; kingdom Metazoa; phylum Chordata; class Actinopteri; order Chaetodontiformes; family Chaetodontidae; genus Chaetodon; species Chaetodon auriga. The sequence continues at coordinate 8,115,060 of NC_135079.1, read as the reverse complement.
GAGTGACAAAATCGCAGGGCGTTGCAAATATCAACCACTTTTAAAACAGACACCACTGGCTCAATGTGCGGTTGTGGCAACAGCGACGGCGGGAGTGAAGCTTTTCACAGCAGCGCAGAGACCCTGCCAGATGTGTTTTCTGACAATTTGACTTGAAACATCTTGAACCTGACTTGAACCATCTGAAAATGGGTGCACGCCCTTACAACTTAGGGAAAACTCCTTTTCTCCGCTTTTTTCTCTGCCTCTCTGTCTCTTTCTCTCAAATGCAGGCAAACACACACACACACACACACACACACACACACACACACACACACACTCTGAGCCTGGTGGGTCTATCTAACCCTATACCCCCATATCCACTTTCATGCAGCCTGGACTCCACATGCCTCTAATTAGCACCTATTGCTGCCTCATTTATCTTTCTCAGGGGCTGACACTCCATTTGCTTTCCCAACCAACCGTCTTTGCCATGACCAGATGGACCAGCGCCCCTCCACGTTTCCTCCACATACACTCAGTACAAATGACAGTTTCCCTCATGAAAATGGTTTGACAACAGTTTGGCCCTTCACTAAAAGCCTGCCTCTACAGCTCAGGGTCACCAAGTCTGGGTGGTTTACGGTCATGTTAGGGGATAATGGCATTGACCTATGAGATGAGAACTGAAAGGGTGTAATATATACATCTTATTGGGTTGGACTGCTTCCATCTTGGATTGAAACTCGCAAGAAAACCTGAAATTTCATACAGTGTTGCTTGAAACCACATTATTTCACTGGCACATGCAGCACACTCACCGAGGTAGTTGTCATCTTCTGGCTTTCCAGAGTAGCTGACCTGTTTGATATCAATGTTGGTGGCTCCAGCTGGGATCCGCACCACTGTGTTGTAACCTGAAGAAGAAGAAAAGGCGGACAGACAGACAGACAGACAGAGCACGGAAAGTTACACAATCTTTAAGTCTCAAAGGGGAATAAAGTAGCCACAATAACAGCGGTGAGCGGTCCCACCTTGATTTTCATAATAGCTTCACTATGCTACACCAAACGCCAGTCAGGGAAGTCCACTTCCAGCCACCAGGGATTTAAATGTCACACTTGGAAAAATACAAAAAAAGGTCCAGTCCTCTCAAATAACCTGCAGGAGGCCTTGTTTTAGTCTCAGAGGCCCGACCGTGAAATGATATGTAATTATTCCCTGGACCTACCTTTGGCCTGTAATTACTACACCAGGCCTGCTGTCCAATGATAAACTAACATAGAAAATGAGTGAGCATGAGGGAGAGAGAGCACGTGACAGCCAAGAGGCAACGACAAAAATGCGGGGATGGAGACTTAACAGGGGGTAGGGTATGAAATCAGAAAAATATCAAGAAAAAGGGACCAAAAGGGCTCTTCCTCACTTACTCTTTCATCATCTAGTTTGGGTTTTATATCATCATTATACTGATTTTAGACTGATCCTGACACACAGTCGATCATATCAGTATCCACTCATTCTGTACATGTTGTGATGAGACCCAACTCAAAGACACAGATGCTGTTTAACTTCTATTCAATCATACAAGGAAGAAGACACTCTTAGTAACACAGTGTTCTTATGATGAGCAGCTGCTTGGTGCGACCACGGTTTTGTACGTTTGGCCACTGAGTGAGTCCAGTAAAACCACTGGAGGTTCGGAGATTACCATGAGTGCAATAATGGCTAATAATGGCAAAAATGTTTTGTTCAGTAGGAGTTCATATTCGCTCAATTATTTCATTATGAGACCTCAGCTCGCCTCAGCTCACCTCATGTACTTACTGCTACCTTCAAAATAAAGCAACAGCTTAATGGAATGAGGGGAAAGGTGTGGGCCGGTGTGATCTGATGGTTAGTCGGACACCTTGAACCACTCGGGGGCAGCACTTGGTTTACCTATGTTCCTCACATCAGCCATCTTTTGACACACACTGACACACACACACACACACACACACACACACGCACACTGTAACGTCATCACTTCAGTCATGACTGAAAACTTTTCTACTTGAAGGCACACTGTACAGGAAGCTACTCTATATTCATAAACACCACTAAGAAAAGAAACTACCTTGCGTACTCCTTCAAAATAAAACCAAGACCTTTTCACCTCAACACAAAAAAACCTATATTGAGTTTCCCGTTTAAGTGTCATGTCAAATTCCCTCCCTAAACACTAGGGACAGGATAAGCTCATATAAAAACAGAGACGCATGAACTTCAGAAACCGCCAACATGGCCCCCTCCGAGGAAACATGGCATCCACGAGCCGTCAGAGGCCTCTGAGATTCCCCAGCTTAGCAGCTGACCACACACACAATCCTCAGCCACCGCAGAGTGACCCAGGAATGAACAGTGAACACAGCCTCAGGGAAAGAAAACACAACCACGCTGAACTCAGGGAATGCTAGGGTTTACCTCAAACATGCTTCTCACTGCCACTGGCAAGAGGGAAGATGATGAATTAATGGCCTGCAGAGGAAAATTAGAGGGTGTCACCAGCTCACCCTGATGCAAGTTGTCAGAAGATAGAGCCTGAATTTATGACAAACATTTGCTTGTTTTGTATTAACTGCGATTAGATTATTTCTCCATTGTGAAACAGGACGCATGTAACCTCCGAGTTTGTCTTGCTGGTTTACGTTTTATGCACTCATTGCTTTAGTTTCAAGTTAAGAAACCAGAAAATCTAGAAAGCTGAGTCCTCTTACAAAGCTTGGGTACAGAGTCTAAGCATCCACTGGGTCTGGTGAAGAAGTCTGAGTCAGATTTAAGCTCAAAAATGAGACTTCAGGCGTAGATGAAACCGCACAATATTTTTGTCTTTGGAGACTGTCATTGTGTCAGATTAGGCAATCATAGTCACGAATTCTTGGCCAAAAGACATGCAGTCAAACACAAACCATAGCTTGCTTTTCTTGCTGCATTGCCTTCCACAATGAAACGCTACATAAAGCGTGCATTACACCTGATGGCTTTAAGTCTTAACTTACTTGAAACTTGACAATGTAAAGATAGAAACCTAACAAAAATATCCAAGTGTCAAGTTTTTACCCGCTATAGCATTGGAAAAAGCGACGACTTGACTTGACTTTCTCCAAAAGACTAAGTAAAATCTGGTTTCTCTGGTTTGCTCTGGTCTTCAAACTCGGTTTGTCTAGTCTGGCGAAGAAGGGAAAGAAAGAACGAGATGAAGACAAAGACTGATGGATGGAAAGAGACAAAGGTAGAGACTAATAATAGAGAGACATCTGGCATGAAAAGGACGAAACGGTGAAAGGCAGAACGACAGGCCTCGGAGCAGAGGGGATATCCTGCCTGGGCTGCACTCCCATTCGTGTTCTCTTTCTTTGGGTCAAGCCAGATTTTCCAGGGCTGAGGACAGTGCTCGGTTTGATACCTTAAACCCTGAACCCTCCAGCCAACAGGGAGAAAGCAGATGGATAGAGACGCGAAAGCTCAGCGCCAAACTAACGCGGAGTAAACATGACCGAGGCCACACCCAGGGCTTTCATGCTTTTATGCTTCTGTTGTTTTGCTGCCCAGACCCAAAAAAGGATTGGATGCAATCAGCAGTTGGCCCACATCGAAGCAAAACATCAAGCAGGACAGTTCAAAGGGGTGACGTCAGATATGTGCTCGCTATCGAAAGACCCGACAGAGTGAGATCGCTGTTGTTAATCATTTTCTAAAGCTTGAGAGAAGATTCTGCATTTTTCCAAATTAAGCTGAAGCACGCAGTGTTGCTGAGAATCAAGCTTAATATGTTTAAACATAACCAGACATGACATCAGCACCTAATATGAGCGTGTAACATGTCAGCGCTGCAGCCACGTGGAACCAAAGTCTTTCTCAGCTCTTCTATGTTTACCGCGTATCACATACATCACAGTTCATCTGCAGAAGCTGCTGACACACAGTATGTTTAATGGCAACACCTTGAACTGGGAGCTATTAGTGTACCTTACATGTAATCCGAGCAGCGGGACTCACCATACTGAGCATCGTTGAAGGTCCCTGCCAGGGTTTTACACGACGAGTTGTCCCCCCCGCACACTCCGCACTTGTCGTTCCTGGCCTTGGAGTTAAGAACGTGGTCGCAGCCTGCTTGCTGAAGGACCACAGAGGACGAGAAGGTAACAACTTGTGATTTAGTGTGATTTAACATCAACCTTTAGGACAAATTCAAGGTAGTTATACTTAGGTGTATTTTGTGTATCTTTATTCTTGTCTCCACTCCATCTCAGAGGCAAATATTGTACTTTTTACTACATTTGTCTGGCAGCTTTAGTTACTGATTACCTCTTTGTTTACAATTTTTCATACAGTTCCTGTTCACCGAAAACCATGTATCTCCAAATTTAGAATGTGAATATTTCTGATAAGCATTTAGCTTATTTTGCGTTTCTTAACGTGTCGAGAAAGCCCCTCTGATTCTTAAGCTAAATAAATAATTTAAAAACCCTCTTGCCAACTGAAGGTGTTTCTGATTGCTACCTTTTCTTCAGCCTTTCCCATAATTAAAAAATGTGAATCATGTAAAAGTACAAAGTGAAAGTGCCGTGATTGGATGAGGATGAATTAAGGCTGAGCTGATGCTGAGGTTGAAGCTTCTGTGTGTGTGTGTGTGTACATCAGATATACCCTGCAGAGGCCTTGAACGCAGATGTCGTAAGTGTCCGGCCCGCACGGCGTGCCGTCGATGACGCGGTCTTTCAGCTGATAGTACGCCGTCGTCCCGGCAACCCGGCAGAAGAGCTTACAGCGATCCTTCATTAGAACTGGATGGAGAAGGAAAACAAGTTATGGAAAAAAGTTGGACTGTAGCTCATTAAGATAATAAGATTAGCAAAACAAAAATCTTGAACAATAACAAGAGGAAAATCCTCGCGTTGACTTGCCTGCGCTGAAAGCGTAACACTTCCTGTTTTGATCTTACACCTATTTACTTTATTTTTGTTCAACAGACTCTTGGCTGGAATTGTCAAATTTTAATCCGCTGTTTGGAAAAATCACTCTGTATCTGACAGCGCACTGGCTCCGGGGCTTGGCCTGTTTGCTTGTGTAGCATCAATTCAATGAATGAATCACTTGCAGTAACTTAGACATGGTGGGCTTTGCCAGATGGTAATCTCATGTAGCTGGGCAGGCCGTAGCAGCAAGGAATGAGATACTGCTGCAAGAGGGAAAGCTGCCAGGATGTTCATATGGACGGGCTGTGCGTTGCTTTAATGTTGTTGTTGTTTAGTGTCAACTCAAGGTTTATCCCAGGCAGCTCTTAGCATGGGTATGCAAAGTACGACAAAGGAAAGACACACAACAGATGTGCACTCCTACTGACACATCCACCAATTTGTCAACACGAAGTCTTCTCACTTCTTGTATCAAAATACATCATAGCTTTGCACATCTGGGCCAACACATCCCTCCTACACACAATGTGGACTTACTGGAAAATTGCATTAGAATGTATGGATGTAAATAGCATTCATCTTGAGCTCAAGTGACCACAGGACATTCAAACGACATGCTTTAGGATTACATTGGTGCACTCACTGCCACTGTACTTGGGGACCCAGCGGACGGTGGGAGGTAGACCGTTGATGTTGAAGTGCTTGCCGTCAAACTGAGAGCACTGCTCTTCGCGGAAATCTTTCCGTCCTCGCGGACATGGCTCAGTGTTGCAAGAGCGGAACTTCATCCTGCGACCCACGCAGAACTTCCCGCCATTCCTGGGCCTAGAGTGAGCCGGGATGGATCACAGGAGCACCACGCTTAGTCTCAGTGTAAAGGTCATGCTTGCTCTTGTTTGACGGGTTCTTTGTGACTTCAAACCCACTTTGTTTACATTTAAATTCACACTGAGGAAACTGTTGGCTAACATCAGGCTGACACTTTGTGACTCTGACATGCAGATTTGTTACTCCAGCTTGTTCACAGCTCTCTTTTTTATTACATCTCTAACTGGTTCAGGGTCTTACACATATTGACAGTCTGTAATGATTTTGATTGCCATAACTATCTGATCCTTTCTCACTCTGGCTTGTTGCAGTCTCTGCTGGTGCTCCGGGTTCCTCCACCACAGGACCTGGAGCAAATGCTGTAGGGCCCCCAGGGACCCCACTCTCCATGTACTGGCTGCAGGTCCAACTCCTTGTTTACGCACATGCCATGTCTGCAGTACTGCATGTGAATAGACACAAACACACATATAGATCCTGTTAAATACCATGACTGTGACTCCTGCGGTCTTGAAGACAAACACAGACTGTTTTGTGCACGACTCTCCTGCAGAATTAGTGCATGCACAGCTGGGAGTGGTGTTCCTCTTTGAATTCTTAAGCCTCTGTTTGGATCTCAAGCTATATTTTAAAAGAAATCCTAATTCAGCAGTTGTTTACCCTGGAGGAAGGCTTCCAACTCCTCCAGCTGTCCAAAGAGAAATGGAAGAGGGAGGGAGCGACATGGATACAGAGAGGAATAGAGAAAGCGGAAGACAGGACAAAACCAGAACAACCAGTACAGCATGTGCCACAATCCTCGAAGTCAGCCAAATCTATGATGTGTTTGGGGAAGTTTTTTAAGGTGATAAGTCAGCAGTTCACAAATCACATCACACTTACCTTTAGGCTTGAACTGATTGGAAAATAAGCAACACTTAATATTAAGGTCACCATTAATTAGTTGCATATTAGCATGCATATTAGTAGCATACTGGTGCATTATTAGTCATTATAAAGCACTTATTAATGCCTTATTCAGTTTTCTCTCAATAACCTCATAATTACTGCTTATTGATAGTAAGTAAGTAAGTAAGTATGTTGTTGCATGTGAATTTCTGTCTTAATAACCTAACCCTAATCCCTTAACCCAAAGAATAAGGCATTAATAAGTGCCTTTTAATGACTAATAAAGAGCCAGTTTGCGACTATATGCATGCTAATTAGCTACTAGTTAATGGTGAATGTGTACCTTAATATAAAGTGTTACAAAAAAAACAGTAAGAAAAATGCATTTCATCAACACAATATGGAAGCCTATAGTCAAAATAAGTTAATACAAATAATTATGTCAGTTTGACTCTCATATGTTGCCAAATGTATGTAAAACATTTCTGTTACACAGCACAATATTCGTTTAGCCAAGAAACATATCAAAATGAAAACCATTTGCTGTTGCGCTGACAATGGAGGAAATCCAGGCTAAATTCACTCCTTAAATCATCTTCGGCTTGGGTTGTAAATCCAAAATTACATAACACTGATCTTCATACAGTAGACCCACTTTGACAAGGAAAATAAGGCGCCTGGTATCAAACAGTGTGTAACCACTAACCAGCCTTTGCCAAGAAGTGCTAACACTGCTTTCATAAGCAAAGCAGGCCCATTTCCCTTTGTGTGTAACCAAATCCCCTTCTCAGTGACTAAGATATCGAAGGGTCCTGTTCACTGAAAGAATGCAGGACAAGACGGCGTCTGTCTGGGTACGTAGCCCGCCGTCCGGGCACACAGGCACGGGGAGCAGTGGCACCGTGATAAGGAAACTCTAGAGTTGTGATAACAAGAGGAACAAAGTTCATTACTGGCTTGACATCAGGAACTCCCTTCTCCTGTTCAGCGGTCTATCTGCTCAGGTACACAGCTTTAAACCTGCAATCTGAAAAGGAGGATGCTCCACCTCAGTTGGTCCATTTTGACTGTGTTTCAGAGTTTGGTCTGTGAGGTTGATGCACAAGTCGTTCTTGCCATTATCAGCTCTTTCCAGATGAGAAATGAAACTGCTGTCATTTCAACTGGCCACACTCCCAATCCACTACAAGACATTCAATCCCCTGCTCCAGATAAAAAGACTAAAACCGCCTGTTCTGAAGACTCATGAAAACGGAGAACAGAACCATGTGAGATCCGCTTCAGTGGATTTTCATAATTACACTTATAAACAAGGGAGAATATCAATCAAAGTCATCTCCTGGATCACGGTTAATCTGGCAAGTTTCTAATTTAACATAATTTCACAACTTGCAGCCTTTTACCCCAGGTGAACACCTGCAAAAGTGCAAAGTCATACGCACTAACACATGTAAATACACAGAGAATTTGGCAGCGCTGCCTCTTCTATCCTGGTTTGCATGTGTGTTTTACACTCTTGCCGGTCTAATGATGGAGTGTAAAGTCTGTGCACAATGACAGACAGGTGTTAACAGCTGCAGGCTATGGACTAAACAAGCCACAAACATTTCCATAATCCAGACCTGGTCTGAGTAATGGCCTGGGTCTTTCTTCCTGTCTTGCTCCACTGCAAATGCAAACTGAAGGCACTGATAATGCTGTTGGTGCACTAACAATGGATTTAGAGAACAATTCAAATAAAAAAGGAACGTGATAAAACATCTGCATGAGTGAAAATGGCATCCGCACCACGAACGGGCAAACAGGTGCTGCTCCTTGCTGGTTGAGCAACCTCCTCAGGAAAAAAAGAGCTTTTGACTCCAGTTCTTGGAAAAAAAACCATTGAAGAAGTTTTCTAGGACTTTTTCTTTGTCACAACAAAGAGTTTGCCTCCCCTTATAGCCTACACACCCCCCTCCTCCACCTCAGTTTAGGGACTGTCAACCCAGACCTGTGCATCCCTTCTATACCTTTTCTCCACAGCCACCCATCCCCCTTATCCCCTTATGGGAAATTGCAAGGGCCACGCAGGGACCACCACAGTGCAACCAGCCGGCAGGACCCAAGGAACTGTCAAACACAAGGCGGACTGTCTGTCAGAGAGGACCAAAGCCTGTGTAAGCCTCTGAGGCATTCCACTCCCCCCACTGGCACCCTGTGTTTACAACCGTTTTGTTTGGCTTGAAAAGGTGATGTGGGTGAAAAGAAGAAAGAAGGAACGGGGGGAGTGGAAGGAAAAAAACATCTGTGTGAGATGATGTATATGTGTGTGTGTGTGTGTGTGTGTGTGTGTGTGTGTGTGTGTGTGTGCAAATGTGAGCATGCACATGACTTTGTGTGTGTGTATGTGTGTGCACACACATGTGTGAATGTGTGTCAAGTGTGAGAGTGATTGCTAGGAGTCTGGAGGCATCTGGGGGCCACGCTCAATTCCAATTAACCCCTCTTTCCGAAGTGCGCAAACACACCCTTGGACAACGCTGAGGTGAGAGCCGGTCTTTGTAAAGCTCAAACAAGCAGTAAGGACACCAGCAGACCTTTTCCTAGAAAGATTGTCAAAATTTGCCCTCAATTGGGAATGTGGTGAGACATTTGAAGGTCTTGTGAGAGAAACCTGTCCAGCTGTGACTAGCATGTGTTTCAAATTAGGAATTTCACAAAGACACACACTGACTCATAAACTCATACAAGACACGTGCATATGTGCATACACATACAGTGCCATCACATGCATGCATTTTGCACATTGTATACAGATACACATATAATGCACGCAGGGAAATACACAAAATCTTTGCAAAATCACCAACAGACTAAATACACCAACTCAGCCGTACAGCATGCTAACCTGGACAGCGGGAAAAGTATCTAAGGACAGCAGCATCTGCTCTGAGCTCCTCAGCTGGCTGGCTTGGAAGTTAGCGCCCTGTAATTGCCAGGAAACTGTTGCAGAGAGCACCTCATTTCTGAACCCAAGCCATACATCACTGCAGGAATGAGAAGGCAGAGGACTGATTTAAAAAGCCCTTTCATTTTAACACGGCCATTTCCAAAAGGCATCACCTTTCATGTTGCGCTGTCTTTCTCATGGGTTCAGAGTTCACTTTGGCCCTGGCCTGTCAGAGCTTTGTGTCTTTGTCTCTGAGGAGTCCTCTGTCCTCTCCACAATGCACAATTAAAACCGACTGCAATCCCAAAAAAACTAAAACATCTGAAGTTGGCACAACACATCATTCACTAGTGACAGTGAATAATAAGTTGACCCCATGGTGAGAGGCGACAGAGAGCCCATGAGGCTGCACAGTAGTGAGGGATTCTCTGCAGAGCTCTCTCTGGGCAGGTAGGGGACTGGAAACACGTGAAATGACAGCTGTTGTTACTGACTGCATTTCCACTGACTAATTTTCAGTCATGCATTTTTTCCCTGTTAGTTCCATAGTTTCTGTGTTTACAGGGTGTGAAGACAGGAGGAGGAGAACCAAGGAGAGGGAGGGGAAAGTGAGAGCAAGGGAGACAACGTGATGCAACCATGACCCCGACCAACCTCTGTATCTCAACCTGCTGTACCTCCTTATTTTGTTTCCTATCCTCTTTTTCCACTGTCTGTGATCCCTCCTTCCCCCACATCTTTCCAAGAAGTGTAAGGGTTGTCATTAGCGTGAATGAGTAGTTTTGCCCCTTCAGCTGTTCCATTCACTTGTGCCTCAGAGACACTTTTACTGTTGGTCTCTCTCACTCATTATCATCTCTGTGCAACTGCTGAGACACACACACACACACACACACACACACACACACCTCTTAACTCCTGAAACTTCATATTTTTTCCACTGACAATGGACAGACTGATTATATGACTGATTATATGTAAAGGAGTCCCTTGCAGTGAAAAAACAGAATTATCATCCAGCTGTGCTGCGCTACAGAGATTTTTAGCCCCTTTTAGCATGTTTTCATTTTTAAACCTGCACTTTTCATTTGACCACTTGGGGGCAGCACAATAAGCTGTACACAGAAAATGGCACCACATGAAGCTAATATGGAAATTCATTTGGACTCTATTATATACTCATCTTTAAGCACTGGTAAATGCTCCGTTAAGTTCTATCTAACCTTGCCAGTCTGCCGTTTGGTGCTGGGCTGGTAGTGTACTGAGTGTTTTGCCATGGGAGCAATGAGAGTGAATAAAAACAGTAAAGCTGTGAGCTAGAAAACCCAAACAATGACTTAAAGGTCACAGAAAAAAAACACTAGTGGTGAGAAAAGTGCAGAGTCATGTGATAATCCTCTGTGAGACTACGAGTGACCCCCCTTCAAATGACATGTGTTTGTTTTAACCAGCGGTGGAAGAAGCACTCAAATCTTTACAAGTGAAAGTACCACAGTGTAGAAATACTCCGTTCCAAGTGAAAGTATTAACATCAAAATATGCTTACAGTAGAAAAGGTACAATTTAAATTATAGTGACCATGCTAGCTGGCTCCTAATTTTAATAACTGTGTATTAGAGGATACATTTTTGCCATGTTTTGACACCACATCATAATCACGCAAACACATGTTGCTTCCTTCCACACTGCGAGCAACGAAAGCTCCACTCAATGGCTACCGGACACAGTAAGTCCATCAGCAAACTATGTGAATGCTAAGACAACAATCCTCTTGTTAGCCCAAATCCACAGATATGTCTGTGATGATGGCAAATCAAAGTGGCAACATCCTGCAAATATCCAGAGATTAGCTGGGAGTGACACTGATACCAACCTCGCAATCCCGAGCTCCAGTATAGACACATGCACACACAGGAACACACACACACAAAGCACACACCCCGTCCCAGCATCGTACGACAAGTCTGTCAGGCTGCCAGGGAGCTCCAGCCAACACTCACCGCCTCCGCCAACAGACTCCATTCTGCCCTGGCTTCACTTTTCAAGACCTCACTATCTCACTCTAATTGGCTGAAACCAGAGCAGGTCGTCATTCTTTTCCGAGGAATGTTCTGGAAATCAAAAACAACTTCCCGTTTATTCACTTACACTAACCACTCAATTAAGCCTCTATTAAGAGTATCTGGGAAAGCTTTTTGGGTTTTACACTTACTCAGCAAGGTCAGCAAGCGCCCATCGTACTGAATGAAATCAAAAACTCTTGAATATTTCGTTTGTCGTTTTGTGACAGATTCCCCCGAAAAAGCCTTTCAAGGGAACCTTCAGTCAAGGCCACATTCAAGTTGAGAATGAAAGGAAACAAAACTGAGAACAATAAGAACTTTCACAACAAAACGCCGCAGTTTATTCAAGCTCCGTCGCCACTTTTTTCCCCTGTGCCACCCACTGAGCGCCGACGTGGTGAGAAGCAGCGCGGGGATCTTCAAATGCTGGGGATGGGGATACAGGGCCAAGCCGTCGCTGGCTTTGGCTTGACAGGCACTTATTGACCACGCTGGCTGGCTCCTAATCCACACACATACACACACACCCCCACACACGCACACACACACACACACACACAGCTGCAAATGCACATGTGCTTACACTTACATGTATTTAATTTTGCAAGCATATAAATGCAAAGGCACACGAAAGTGCTGCATGCATGTAAGCACACACAATCAAAACACACACACAAACAGTTACACACACACACACACACACACACACGCACACACACACACGATCCTTTTGAAGAGTGAGAGGGACCGAAAAGGGGGGGAGTAAGGGAGAAAGAGCAGGAGAGGAGAGGATGGAGGGGAGGGAGTGTGGTGGCGGTATTTATAGACAACAAGTGATGGGATGCCCTCGTTAGTGCACGGCCCACTGAGCCAGATGACAGACGCGCCGCCAAGAGGTCATGTGACCGCATTACTCACTCCAGCGCCCTGTGAGAGGGCCCGTTGAGCAACAGAGAGGGAGGGAGGCAGAAGTGGAGAAGCAGAGAGAGTCAGAGGAGAAGGGAACGGAGGGGGAGGAAACTACCCATGAACCCTGCAGTGCCCACTGCCCTATTTCAACTAAGCTGTATACAAACAAACTTTTTTTCACTCTTCATTTAGGGGACGTGCCTCTCTCCCACTTTTTGGGCACTGACCTCAATTACCCGATGCGGTCACTACTTTGTTTCGTAACCCGACAAAACAAAAACTCTCTCCAGACAAGAGGTGACAGCGAGCCCTTCAAAAAACGCACTTTTTACGAGAGATGACGTTTCCCGTGTAATCGCTTAGAATGACACGGCAGGCTTTGGTCTAATGATAGGCCACAAAAGAGATCTTCAAAGGGGAGCTGTGGTTGCTAAGACAATACCTGCTGCTAGTTTCCCCCCATAGAGGCCTTAGCTGTAATCCTCCAGATCTGACACTCCCCCCTTTCCACACACACACACACACACACACACACACACACTCCCCCTCAGGGCTCCACAGACACCTCAGAGCCAGGAGCTCGACCCAAGACCCTGTAAAGCCTTCGACCTGAACCTCATGACTTCTTTGTCAAAAGAATGAGAAAGGAGTCGTAAGAGGAGGCGAGGAGGAAGAAGTGATCGAGAAAGACACGTCGGGCGAATGCACGAGAGGCACTGAGAGGCACAAAGAAAGAGCAACACAATGCTGACACAAGAGAATCAAGAAGAATCATCTGAGTTTGCAGATTATCAGACTTTTGAGGCTGACATAAGGATGAACACAAACACACCATATACCACATAAAAGAGCTCTTGTGCGGGCAGGTGAGTGCCGGTGCAGGGTCCCCCTCTCTTTCAACTCACGCTACTTCAAACAGCCTCCTGCATGAAGATGAAACCGGGCCCTCGGCACTACAAACAAAGGTGGTGCCTCGACTCAAACACAAAGAAAGGAAGGAAAACTGTTTGTGTTTGTTCATAGAGAAAACGACCACCACTATAAGATCACATACCAATCGTTTTCTAGGGATGACCATCTCAGTCTGCCACTTTGGGTCAGCCCGAAATATCTTCACAAATATTGGATGGTCTGACTTTAAATTGAGGATGAATCCTGATGGCTTTGCTGATCCAGTGATCTTTCCTCTACCGCCATCACAAGGTTAACATTTTTGGATTTTTAGCAAAATGTTTGGACAATTATTGCATGCTTTCCATAAAATTAGGTACAGACATTGGTTTTCCCAACAGGTAGGTCTCTTTGGAGTTGCACGTTACCAAATCAGTGTTTACAGGGTTCCAATAAACACCAGACATCTATTGCAATCTAGCTACGTCAGCTCAAACTGAGCTAAGGGTCTGCAGCTTATTAAAGCAAACCACTTGGTGTGATTAAACTAACACCATGTCTCCTCAAACGTCTCTCCCACATACAGGCTGAGAGCAGTCTGGGAGCCGCCGTCCCAGGACCATTACTGTTAAGTCCGGTTGTTGTAGTTGGATTAAGATGTTAGCTATCCCCTGTTAACCTCTCCTCGGTAGACAGGGCTGATCCAGGACCTAACATGGTGAGGAGGGAGATGAAGCCAGATGAAAGGATATAAGGGATATAATACTTCCATGAGCCCACACTGCAAAAGACTCCTTGAGGGCAGAAGGTTAAGGAGAGAAGAGAACCCTCCTTCCCTCTCTCCCTCTCTCTTCGCCTTCTCATGCATGTTCCGAATGCTAAACACCAGCCCTCCACATCCTCATCCCCCTGTACCTCCTCCTCGCCCTCCTCCTCCCTCCTCTCCTCCCACCTCCTGCACTGCAGAATCACTGATGTGAGGTCTTTTGTGAGAGCGCTGGCTGGCCTCAGCCTGGGCTCTGTTACGGCCTGACCACTGACCCACTCACCCGCCTTTTAAAGAGGTTTTAGGGTCATGGGTTCACAACAAGGTGACTCAACTGTGAACGGCGGGCGGCATCCTCTTTCAAAGGGCCAACGTCTTCACCTTTCCCTCTCAAGACTCTCTTTCCCTCTTTTTCGCCCCCTCTGTCTCTCTTTTCTTTCCTCTTTCTCTCTTTCTCTTTCTGCCCCCCTCCCCTGCAGCCCTTCTTTCCATGTATCCTCAGTGCCTGACCTACCGTCTCAGCCCTAATTAGCATAGCATCCCAGAGCGAGGAGAACATGAAGGCTAATGGGGGTTGGGGCCCCATTACAACACTGAGGGTAAAGCTTCAAGTTTCTAACTAGGGCCATCACCTGACCACATTTACATGGGTTCCAGCGACCAGAAAGCAGGCAGGAGAGTAATGGATGATAAATTATTCCTTTTTCTTGGTAGAGGAAGTAAACTAGAAGGGAAAGGCATCAGGATTCAAAGCAGCACTGCATGTGCAGTTTGGCTTGTGCCAGTAATGTATTTTGTCTAAAATGCACTGAGGCCAGCTTTAACTACAACGCTGATGAGGGAACAGAGGAAATACATGAAGCATTCAGTCTACTTATTAAAACGTCTGTGTGTTCATTAAAAAGTGTGTGCACTGCAGTGTTTCAGG
The DNA here is from genome assembly GCF_051107435.1 of Chaetodon auriga. Classification (NCBI taxonomy): domain Eukaryota; kingdom Metazoa; phylum Chordata; class Actinopteri; order Chaetodontiformes; family Chaetodontidae; genus Chaetodon; species Chaetodon auriga. Next base: position 8,099,915 of record NC_135079.1, on the reverse strand, counting down.
GCTATCAGGATGTAGCACTTGGTCATTACCACTCAGACTTCAAACGGAAACCAAAACGAACCTGCTGCCAAATCCTTGTCCTTTACCAACAGATTCTGCATTTATAGGCTGCTGATATCTGCACATAGAGATGATATATGGACCAACTTACCATTCCATGTCCACAGTCAGTACCGTCGGCCAGCGGCATGTGCTGTGTTCGACATCCTTTATGGTCCCCCTCTGCACTTGTACACCACAGCCTCTTGCACTGTTTCTGTGGGGAAATAAGAAAATAACTTATCTATCGTGCGAGAACGTTCTACAAGCGTCCCACACATGGAAGATACACTTATGACCAGAGTGTTTAATTCATTCAATGACTTTTGACTTTGTTCAGAAAAGCTTAACTGCAATTTCCTGCCATATTAGGTCTTTTTTTGGGAGGAAGAATGTGATTTTGATTGAACATTGAAATATGCTTGTTGGTTGGAATATGTCATATTCCAGACATGTGCAAAATGCATTTAAAAGCCCCAGCATCAGGTTTTAATTAGTGGCCGCGCATTCAACAATAGGCTGAGTTAAACTGCCTCTTTGTATGTATGTATTCCATTGTATTACAACAAAGAGTCACGCAATTAGCCGGGTACAGTTTCCTTTTCTGTTGGCCTGTATGAATAACTGCTCTGCTCAAATGTCTGAAGGTTCATAACAACAAGGTTCTTCTGTACGTCTGAGTCCACAACAACCATCCCAGATCTTACTTCTCCACTTTTAAGTGTGGGTTTGCTTGTACTGATAGCAAGCCAACTTACCATGTAAGGGCAAATTTGGGAACCGGGTCCAAACATCAGTTCACACTGCTTGTTGGCATTGTAGATTTGACCAGGGAGGAGGGTGGGCAGCTCGTACGTCCTGCCTACAGGCTCATCAAGGAGGCACTCCCCATAACCAGTGCTGAAGAACAGTAAGAATGTGTGTACAGTAAATGAAAAAGCACAAACTCATACAAGTGTGCGCACAAACAGACCAATGCACACGTGTACACACACGTACACAAGGCAAACTTTCATGGTATGAACACTTTCATGATAATCCAGAATTTTCTGACCCCAAAAAGTATCAACATGTGCCATCATCTTTCATAAGAGCAAAGTAAACATTTTTATGTCATTGTCTGTGATCATCCTCTGATGTGTTTTCCCCTGTGGGTGGTCTGTAGAGTTACCTAACAGAGAGACTGACACCACTTCCCCTCAATGGCCTGTTAGTAAATGCTGTCACTATGAAACTGGAGTCAGGCGCCACAGACTGAATAAAACAGCATTTTGACACAGACTGAAAAGGATCTGCACATTGACCACATTTTTATCCAAGGTGTACTTCTCTCAAAAAAGAGAATTTGAACTCATAAAGCACCTTGATTAAGTTACATAAATCTGTGCCAGCGCCAGCACTGAACGATAATGACAGATTGTGCTGTATGTCAGCCACACCCTGAGACACGACACAGTAACAGAGACAACAAAAGCACAGCTGGACTGAATGTATGCACCAACAAGCCTGCATCTAAAATCATCAGCCTTTACGGCTCTGAAAGGCGCAAGTCAAACATGTTAGCGGAGCGAGCCGAGCCTCAAAGGATCTCTCCTTTTTCTGTTTACTTTTGAAAAAGGAAACTTGTGGATGAGACATGTATAGATGTGTAATTACACTACATGTCTGCATCACTCTGACAAATGTAATCCAGGATTGAGCTGCTAAAACACCTGCTCCATACAGCAGCACCTGATGTGACAAGCCAATAATTACACGGGATTACCCTCAGCTAACGTCACTTTGTTTCTTTCCCCTTTCATTTCCAGCCATAACATAAGAAACTGCGGCAAACAGCGCTGGGTGGCAGGGGGACGAAGGCATAAAAAGAATAACGATACTGTGAAAGAAAACTATGGAGCAGCCTGTCAAGGAATCACACAGTCCCATATTGCAGCGTCTTTCAGCAGCTGGTCATCTGTCCAATCAGTGCCCTGGAATTTAATGGAATTATTATCAAGACCCCGACAGACACACAGAGGGAGATCGGGTCAGCGTGGTCATTTTGTAAAGGAAATTTCTACGTTTTTAAGAGTATTGGCTGTGTGGATTCGAGACAGCGAGGCAAATCCTCTCTGGCACCAGAAGAAATTCCACACCTGGCAGCCATTGGGAAACTTAAAAGTGAGTTTATTTATAAAATGACTTATAGTTGGCTGTTGTGTGCTTGTCTTAAGAGACTAAACAATAATAGTTTCCATGTACATCACACGGGATTTCCCTCCGCAAACAGCGCAAGAAGTCTGCTCGCATGTCAGGCTGATGCTTTTTGCAGAGGGCTGAATGACACAGAGCATCACTGCACAGTGTTTGATCAAACAGCGGCAAATAAACTGCAGCAATGCTGTCATGTCAGAGTTTTGTCTCTGACAGCATGTAATGATTACTGTGCATGGAGATACAGAACAAGATAATCACAGAGATTTAGTTGAATTTGGGGCAACATACGGTTCATAAAGATCCATCTTGAGCTTATTAATATTGGAAAAAAAAGCACTTAAAAATGATTTCACATGGGAGTTTTGAAGAGTGGCTGCCGTTGGAGTGGCTAGGCTAATTTTTGAGCTGTGTAATGGAAAATGATAGGGCTCGCCCACTACTAATGATTACGTGGTTTCAACACCAGAGAACACAACAATTAGTGGGTGGCAACAGTCAAAGATTGGCATTTTACTTTTATATTTGGATTTTAAGGCTTAAATCAAACGGCACAGTGCCAGACAGGGAATGAATGGTCGCTTTATGTAGCGGTTGACACATAATAACACCGCACAACAGCAGGACGCTTTTCATCGGCTTTCAGGTGCGGGAGTTCAGTGCACATTATTAGAGAGATAAGAGGGAGGAGGAGGCGAATCGTTTGCCTTTAGAAAAGGGACGTTTGAGAGGTGGCCCGGCCTTTCGTTCTTTAAACTGGTAGGAGAGTGGTGCAGATTGAATTTTCTCTTCAGGGAAAATAGGCAGTCAAAACACCGACGTACTTGACCAGGTCAGCCCGCTGAGCAGGAGTAGTACCGTAGGAGTGCTAGTTTCTATCAATGCTCCTCATTGTTGGCTGGAAACGGATTTCAAAAGCACTTGGACTACACTCTGAAGGGCCTTTCCCACCACTGCAGCTCCCACACTGCTTTACTCTCTTCATACCTGCATGTGTTTGTTATATAGTCCAAATAACAGTTCATCACAAATGCATTTGAAATTTACATCATGTACTTCCTGGTTTTGTGCAGTAATCAACCCAACAAAGCTGACATGGAGCGGTCCAAATAATGGAGAGATTCATGGAGATTCTCCTCATCTTCAGCTGAATGTTCCGACCACTCCACGTTGAGGTCATCGCTGGTTGGAAACTATGTGAAGCACAACCTTCAAACTCCATACGAGGCGTCGCCTAACACTGCGCTCTCGAGATGCATCTGGTCAACAAGGCCATCCTTTGTGAAGGCCTCCACAATTAACAGTGGAAAGGAGGCAAAGATTAAAGGGTCATGTCCAGGGAAGATCTAATTATAACTGACATTTCCCATCTTAAAGCGAAGCCTTTCACCAGCATCAGCGGCCACGGTGCGGGCTGGAGTTGCTGAATGAGCCGTTGCCCCGCGCTACAGGTTTTGGTGCGGAAAGCAGGCTAGTGACTAGATTACTGTTTGCCCAGCATCTTGAGAACAGGGCTCTGTCTGAGTGGAGAGACAGCTGAGGGGCTGCAGAATATCCATTGCTAAGGTCAGCTGAGGAAGAACCCCGGATTCAAACAGGAAATACTCTTTCAACACCAGGCAATAACAACTCAACACAGTTTACATTGCGCTGACCTGTCTACAGAGAACTGTGAGAGACGTAGAAGCAGATTGTTTAGCTGGCCACGTCACAACAAGTAAAAGTTAATGGCACACTTAAAATGTGGATGCGATAACATCAGATTGGAAAAGAAATGGAGAAGCATCTGTCGCTTTTCCACGAGAAAAGAACCTGTTTTGATAATAAATCAGCTTAAAACTGGAGAAGAGAGCTGGTACCTACTCTAGAAACTCTGTGATGTACTTGCGGCTGCACTTGGACCACGACCAGGGATTGGTGTCATAGTTGAGGGTGGGAGCCATTACATGATACTGGTGCTTCATGCCTGCCTCCCGACACTTGGGGTTGTCATCATGAGGCATGTTGAACCTGGTGCAGAGAAAGAAAAAGAATGGGGGCGTTAGCGATGGGGCGAAGGATATAAGGAACACACACAAAGTGATTATCAGCTGCTTAATGGCTCAGTCGGAGCAAGGAGGATAAATGTCACAAGATTTACATTCAGCCATTTTTAACAGGGGATCACCCCTCACCATCCCTGTGGGCCACCACACACAGATGTAGCCACAGACACATCTGTGAGTAATACCACACACTCTGCACCTTTCCCTCCATTCGTCTGTTTTTTGTTTGTGTCTCTTTTAACATATGTGCCTCCCTCTTTGCGCAATCTCCCAAATGTTTATACAGTTACATTTTCAAAAGGCTTCAACAAAACTCCGACGGGCTAGTAGGTGGTGCAGCATTTACCATCAGTATCTATCCACTCCGCCATCATGGCCAATATGCTAGTGAGACCCACCTCCAGCTCATTGCCGAGAGGTCAAAGGTCACCATCTCACATTCTCAAAGGACTTAATGCAGAGGGAGAGGTAGGGGCAGCAACACCACGCACATCTACACATATGTGTTTTGTATCTGTGAAAAATGCCCATCACAAGTTCCAAAAGCACAAATAAATTCCCTGTATTACCTCAAAAACAGTCCAAAGCTCCAAGACATTCAATCTGCACTGTTGGAAAACAGAACAGCAACAAACCCTCATAAATGAGAAGCTGGAACAGGAAAACATCTGGTATGTGGCTTAATAAATGACCTAAAAACTTAAACGATTATTAAAATCGTTGATAATTTGCTTTATGTTGCTCCACAAATCAGTTAATCAACTAGTTGTTTCAGCGTCAGTCATAATAAACAATAAAACAAGAGTCTTCACAGAAGAACAGCAGCTGTACAAACCGATCGTATCCATAAATGAATGAATTCATCCAGGCTGTGTTCAGTTGGCAGTCTCATAAAGCAAGTTTTCTTGATCATGTCCAGAACAGTGTTGTCCAGTGCGGATGTCCTGTTTTGTGCTGCGGTTTGGCATATACCCATAAATAAATGCAGTGCATGCACACATGCTAGCACATGTATATACACACACTGGATCCCATGCAGCTGTATGATGTCTGAGATGTTTACAGCAGGATGTGGGCCAATCCTGTGGGTCACTCAATACAGCCACATAAACAAGACCTAGCATGGCTGGCACGAGGCCCACCCTACGGGGACCGAGGGCCTGAAGGCAAACACCCAGGGAATAATTAAGCCTCTGGCACAGTAATGAGCTCCGCAAACACAAATCAAGCTGTTGGCTGATGCTGACAAAATCAAATCTGGCTCAAGTGGTGTTTCTAAAGTACTCTTTGTCACTAACAATGGCGCACAGGTGCACCAGGGCGATGCACGCACTGACAAGCAAGTTGAAAATGAACATCTCAATACGTTGACACAAGAATGCAGCCTTTCTTATGATGATGATGGGGATTTGTGACAGGCTGCACCTAAATTGTAGTCTTAACAGATTATGATGATTTAGCTGACCCAGATCTTAAGGACACAAATGAGGACACTGGCTTGAAATCCTGAGATGAGAGCCTTTCAGTGTAATTAGGTCATAAATCAGGAAGTTTTGTGGTTCTGCTTGGCAGCCTCGAGGGACAGATCAATAGCAGAGTCCATTCCACTGGGAGAGTATCAACCCCAGCACTTAATTATTAGCATCCAGACTGAAATGTGATTACTTAAAGTACACTCACTTTCAGACACTGCACTCATCAAAACAAACTGCTTTGCAAATCACACCCTTGTCATCGGCAAGACAAAAACAGATTTCTGTCCTGAAACGGCCGTAAATAACTGTGAGAGCAAGACAGGCTGCTGGAGCGACGGCGACCTGGTTGTGAATTCCTCCAGATTGGCAGTACATAAATAAGAGCCACAGCAAAACAGCGCAGTCTGCAGGAGCAGCCTTTATCAGCACTTCAGCAGAGACAGAGCTCAGTGACACCGCAGGGGAAAAATGGATTGTGTCACTGGATTACACATTTTAGCTCCTACAAATTTAGTGCCTCCCAAATGGAACCATCTTTGACAATCCCAGTAATTTTACCCAGTTAGCCAGCTCGCTAAGGTTATGTGTGATCAGGATAATGCCAGTGAAGTTTTGCAGCTTTTCATACTTCTTAAAACGTTAAACAAGAAAGTCTGTTTGCAGGCTGCAGACTCTAACGTCATATCAAAATGTCAGGGTGATTTATCCGTGATGCAGACGTTTGAATATATGTGCCACCTTTGAACGGCTATCAAGTGACACCGCCTCGCCTGAAAATCCCCATGATGGCTATTAGTAATCACACGTTCTTGCAGTCATCTGAGAAAGGCCTCCTATCCATTAGTCTAAGTCTTTCTTTAATCTGCAATACTCTTGAGTGGCTCCCACTACCTGACACTGGCTTTCCTCGAGTGCTAAACACCCTTGAGAGCTGACGCCTGTGAACGCAGTGATTAGCCACGCCAAGAAGCAGAGCCAACTGGGCCTCCAGCTGCTTGAACTGCAGCAAAAACAGATCCACACGAGAGGAGGGGAGGGGGGTGCACCCGTCCATCTGGCTGCTCTGGTCCGATCCCTCCACTGGAAGAATGTGTGAGCGGGACAGAGGAGGAAGAAGAATATCTTTCATTCTTAACCGCTGGCTCACTAGCTCACACGACACTGGTCCTTTTTGCTATCCTACACAAACGGACAGGCAGACCGGAAAGAAAACCTCTCAATCACTTTTTCTTCTGTGCTCCGCGAGGGAGGAGGGGAGGCAGGAAGAAAGAACAGCACAGACAAAAAAAGATGCATGCTTCATCTTCCTCCGAAAATATGCCCAAAAGCGAACTCGCTCAGGGGAAGATGTACATGTGAAAGGAGAACCGCTGTGCTAAACGTCAGATCCAAGGCTTCTTCAATTGCACCACATTTCAATTAACTGAACTGGGTTACAAGAAAAAAGTGGTAATGAGTGATTTACCATAATTTTGCCTGATGGATGTTTGGAGTAAACAGGCCCCCATATGAGAGATAAAGCCACATGTTTTGACTTGGTCACTTGGATGGAGATGATACATATTTTTTCACTTCACACATGTGGCAATATTTGCTTGTTGTGAAAACACTCTCTGGCAGACAGGCGTGTTATGATAACACTGCCATTACTCGCGAACAGACAAGCAACATATGACGGCACTATGACATCTTCAGCTTGTTTTATCAGTATTTGGAGCTGATATATGAAAAAGTTCTGGGAACGAGCGAACGAATGTTTAGCCTTGCACTGTCTGACAAAGCTCTATGTGTCACTTTCTCAGGGTCTTTGGTTGTATTTACTGTATTTAGAGAACAGAGGACCCAGAATTTCTTCTGAGCTTGTCTCCCTCTCAAAGACAAAGCCCTGACACACACAGGGTTAACTTCTTGAGCTGTGTGGTGAGGTATTATAGGCTGGCATGTTATTAAAAGTCAAGTTTTTCACTTTATTATGTTTTGCACCTGTGTCTCCTGCGCCCTACGTCTCTTGATAAGAGGGCTTTTGTTGGTCAAAGCTGGCTGTGGGGGGGTGAGATAGGGTGTGTGTGTGTATACAGTATGTGTGAGTGTTTGTGTATATTGGGGTTTGCTGCAAGTGCTGTGCTGCAACTTACACATGGCCCAGCTCATGAGCAATGGTGAAGGAGGCACTAATTCCATTTTCCTCACTGATGGAGCAGCTCCGGTACTGGTCGCACATGGTCCCCAGCTCCGCGAGCCCTACGCGGTCACGTACACACACAGAAAAACACACAGATGAACATAAACACATACAGACACACAGCTATTTGAAAAAAAAAAAAAAAAAAAAGTGCTGCTTGAGTGTTCAAGGCGATTAAACCATCAAAACTTCTGTTCTGTAAGAAAGAGATTAGCACCGCCACCAGCTCCCTCCCTCCTCCCCTTTCTACCACTCTGCTCTGTCACTATAATATTATTAGCTGACAGCTTGCCATAAACTCATTACTGCACAGTTTATGAGCTGTGGTTAACAGAGTGGAAAGTTAATTGTAATGGACATGAGGTGGAGATATTTGTGCAAAGACAAAGGCAGAAGTTTACCTAATGTGTCACATTTATCTTTCGCCCGGCAAATGTCCTCCCTGAAAAAAGCATATAATGATGTTACCCCTTTTTTTTTGAAGAGGACAGTTTTCTGGAGAGACTTGGCTTTGCTTTCAATGTGAGGATGGGAGCTGAGTGTGTACCTGGTGATGAGGAGTGCGGTGTCATGGTGAGAGGGATGGCTGTCATCCTGGACGTTTTGGCCCTGCTGCCAGACACAGAAGTTGTGGAGAGTCGTGGCAGCGTTGAAGCTTACTGTGGGCCCTTCCTGTTTGGGATGAAACCATAGTGATCAAGAAACTGGGTATACGCATTATAATGTTGCAAATAGTAGTTGTCGTAAGTATGTCTTAAAATCTCACTAAAAATCCCGCACTTTTCAACCGTCGTGACTCCTGGTCATGATAATATTTTACTCTCTCTGTTGTAGATGCATAAACATAAAGAATGACATAGACTGAGGGCAAAGATCAAACAACCTCAGTTCAAAAAAAAAAAAATCAGGTCTTTAAGTCTTTTAGTTAATCTGCAAATAAACAGAGAAAACAGCCCCGTAGAGATCCTTGGGATATGCACAGCATCCTTCTTGCCCCAGGTCCTCCACCTCTAGGAACAGCTGCAGATTTGAGGTAGAGGTGTTTCGGTATTTTAGATCCAACCCGGTGCCGGTAGTCATCCACTTTGAAACATTTGCAACATCTAACAAGATAGTCCATATGTACGTATATACTATGACAAAGCAAAGCAAAGCGGGCCTCTTCAGCCACCTCTCATTTGCAGGTGGCTAGCTGCCTCACTATAGTATCGTTTGTTTTCCAAAGAGACCTCTCTTGAGGCTTGAGACTGACAAGGCAGGCAGTGTCCTTTCAAACAGGCCCCACAGAGAAAAGGCCAGGCCAGGGACACCTGCACTGACGTAAGCCATATAGGAGACCTGGATGCAGGTAGTACTCAAGACGCGGCACTCACCTGTTCATTGTGGACGATGATTAGCTTGACAATCATGATGTTGATGAGGTTTCCTACGCTGGGGTCCCTGTACACCGCTGCTACCTGTAACAAAGACAAAACACACAGACAAAAAATGCAAACCTCCACAAACCTGAACCAGAGCACAGACAGTATAAAAGCTAGTCTACTTCTCCTACCTCATTACTTGGAATGAGAAAATTCTGGTTTCTGGTTAAGCTCCATGGGGTTTAATCATAACAGCAACAGTTCATTGAAGTCAGAAGAAACAAAAAATGTCTCCTTCAGGGTAAGTTTAATCAACAGGGTATTAAAACCAATTACAATTCCCCCACAGACCTTAGCAAAGAAAAAATAAACTAAAAGCTGGACCCAGCAACAAATGTGAAACTTCAGCAAAGCTGGAGCTCAGAGCCCCTCTATGAGGACAGCAAAACATTCCCTCTGTAGTTTTTCCCCTCTGCTTCTCTTGCTTTTCTCGTGCACCCCAGTCACGGTTGGCCAGCAGTCTCCTGAGGCCGTGTGCGGCCTCCTGACAGGAACTCATTAGTCCACTATAAACATTTAGCTTGTCTTAGCCTGGGGGGGAGGCAAATGTGGCCTGGGCCTGTCCAGAGTGGGCAAAGAGAGCCTGTCTTTGTGTCAAGTGTGACACAGGACATCGATCAGGACGCTCACGTCACAGTGTATGTTACTGTATGACCAGTGCCAGAAAACAGAAGTGAGGGGGACTACAGTCTACACTGGAGCATCACAACAGTGTCTCTCATGGCCAGTTAGCTTAAAACAAGCTTTGAAGGTACAAAGAAACATCAGCAGACCACAGCTACCATCGAGGACACTAAGGTCATTGCATATGGTGCTCTTTTTATTTAAGCCTGATTCTAATATTTTCTACACAAAATGTCTTAAAAATCAGCATGACCAATACCTGAAAACCTCACTTGGTAGATTTGGTTAACTTGCGGCTCGAGGAAAGTGAGTGCGAGGCTGTGAAAGAAAAAGTGCGTTTGTGTATGTCTGCACCACTGGTCTGCAGACGTAAGCATGGCAGAACTGATGTTTTGACTGCAAAAGTGGAAATAAAAAGTGCCCTGGCACATTTAACACTGCCTGTACCCTCTCAGCCTTACTTAAGGATAACAGTCCACTGGCAATCATTACTTCTTTATAAGTTAATGAGTGTTTTGGACATTCTGTCTGTCATACTACTGAGACACAACAGAAGGGACACACAGTTCTGTACAATTGATAACCTGTCCTGCTTTAACACACAGACTCCCCCAGCACAGTCAATCACAGTGTTACTGGCCTGATTACCAGCCAGCCCTCCCAGTCAGATATGGGACTTGTAAAGAGGTCAAGGTGCTGAGTCAGGATTTTACCAATTAACTGGCCCACTTTTGTTGAAGCAGCAGCATGTCGGGTCACAACAGGGTTTACAACCAAAATGTCAAACAGTAACGTAACGAAACACACAGAGCTGGACGGGAGGATTTTGTTTCACATTTTAAAAGGCTTTGTTTACCAAATCACATTTTTTTCTTATCTGGCTTATGCCATTGGAGATAGTTTAGGCTTTAAGATTTCTGCCACCATCCCAATACAATTTCATGGGGACTAGTTCTTATAAATGTAGGTTAAATGAAAACTGTTCATGTCTGATAGAGTAACAGGATTTATTTAGGCCCTGTTGTTTTTAAAACAGCTAAATTTTAAAATCTTTCATGTCAGGTTCAAAATTGGGGAGCTCTGTCATGTGGATTCATTGTGGGGACAGTGCTGAACTTGGTGGAACGGAGAGCTGGAGGGTCAAAAATCCAGGGACTATTTTTTTTTTTTTTTTTTTAGCTTATTAGCTAGCTGGTGTATAAACTGCTTCAGACAGGACACATGTCTTGAGTAATGTCTGTGCCAACATATTTTCCCGTTAGCAACAAAACTTGCGTTGATTGGAGTTAATTGACAGTTAGCAAGCTAGCTAGCTCAGGAAGCTAGTTGGTTGGTGTGTTAGCTGTTAGCTCGCCAGTTAACCAGCTACCCTGCGTGTAGTCATTATACCCCCAAGCTTAAAGCATCACTTTGCTGTGCCACCTTCAGTTGTCATTAAGGTGGGGGCTGAAACTTGAACCTGGACAGATACTGTAAAACTAAAGATAACATACATACGTACATAAACGCGTTTTCAGTAGTGTTCACCTACAATGATAACACATCCCCAAGCTCACACCAAACCAACTATTCATACTGAGCAAAATAAAAAACATTGAGACAAAATAATAATTTTTAGAAACATTATTTTACTTACTACTGACATGATTGTTAGGATGTAGTGCTCCAGGTTGCGTCCATGGTGACGCACCATCTTGGCATCCGCCGTCACCATCAGCTCGACGTAGCGAGGGTAGGAGAGGAATCGCTTGCGTCTGCGTGGGGATCTGGGGTGCGTGCCGTTGTTGTCATGAATGTGCTGATCATCTAACGTGGCCGTGAGCGAGTCCAGCTCCTCTCCCAAATTCTCTCTGCCCTCCAACACAACTGACCTCTTGGAGTCTTCTGTTGTTGAGGGAGAAAAATCATAGAGTGATGATGTGGAGAGGATGTTTGGAGCTAAAATCTTGACCATATGGGATAATTGGACTATGAAGTACTTGAATTTTTCCATGCTGGTACACCTACAGCTAGGAGCCGAGGGTTTTAGCTTAGCTGAATTCCAATGACATAACAGAGGGCTTCTATGGCAAAAGCCCGCCATAAATTATTGTGTCACTCCAATGCTCAGGAAAACAGTTGTACCAAGAGACACGGGGTCAGTGGTGAGCTTAGAGTTTTCAGGTCAGGCAGCGTGCACTCCCTCTGCATGAATGTAAGCCACGCAAAGAAAATCCCAGGACGGCATTTCACTCACAGAGGGACAAGTCTCAGTCTGCAGTCTGCAAGAGGATATAAAAATCCTCAAATTATCCCACCTCTCTGAATCCTGGCAATATATAATCTGAATGGCAAGTGAAATATGGACAATAGTGCTGAAGGGTACCAAATCAAATATATGATCCCAGATTCAAACGGTTCCATTTATACACTTTCAACATCAGCCTCAGCCAAGAACCAGGACGTCAGCCGTATACTGTGCATACTCAACTGACATTCTCTCAGCTGAACTGCACGTGTTGAGCTGGCTATGAGCGATAGATTCCTTCACCATGACAGAGTGGAGTTAAAAGAGGGAGACGGGGGCAGAGACACAGACACAGACGTAAAGAGCTTGTTTCATTGGATGAAAGGAAAAGAGAAACCTGCAAAAGTTAAGGTCAGAGCAGGTTTGATTCCATATACATGCATGTCCATGTCCACAGGGACTGTAGCCTGAGCAGGGGAACAAGAGGAGGGGGCAGGGTTTCTAGTCTCCACGTAGTCAAGCTCCAAATGGCTCAAAAAAAGTATATTCCCATTACCCTATGCTAAAAACTCTAAAGTGATGGACCAAGAAAAACCTTCCCAACATCATCAATCAAGTTAATGACGAACACATCAAAGATCGTCTGTATAGTCTGAGTGTCAAAAATGTTTCAGGAAAGAATGGATGAATTTCCAAAGCCTTTTTGTGCTAAAACAGGCCGTCTGAGGAGTACGTATATACATACAGGTCATTGTGCTGCCCAGATTTGCACTGATGCATAGCCACATGTGATACTCTGCAAGGCAGACTGCTTGCAGTAGTTTCTACCATCTCTCAACTGGGCTGAGATGGATTTCAGCAGCCAACAGATAAACAGCCACAAAAATGTAGCAGGAGTGAATAGTAAATCATGCAAACACACAATTTGAGAGATCTTATTGCATCACAACTGTCAAGCATTTTGCTTGTTGTTTGCACACATGACAAATGACGTGACTGACAGCTTCTGAGGTTACAAGTTAAAAAATTAACTTGAATCTAGTGGCATATAAATTAAAAATGAAAAGACATTCAGGCATATTATATGACTGCTAGTGGTTACAAGCCAAGCATAGTTTGGAGTCCGTCATCCTAAACAACCTCCTCAACTTTGGATAACCCGATTATAGTGAAGAGTTCCATTGTCTTCTCAACACTCAATCTTTCCAGACAGTGGAACAGAGAGAGATTGTGTGTAACTGTTAGGTCAGAGAAAAGCAAAAAAAACGAGGAAAGAAAACTCATCGGGCACTCCGAGATTATTCAAGCGATGCCCCCAGTGGGCACGCGAGGCGGAGCGTGACTCCCTGGCACAATGGCACACAGCTCTTGCCGCCGTGAGGCCGAGCCACATGCCAGCGCCAGCATCCAAGTCAGCGCCAAGGCCGTCTGTGCCCGCGCACACAGCCCGGGCAGCTGGGCCAGAACAGAGCTTTGTATTTTCCAGGAAAAATCTCTCCGAGGCCAAGCCCACTACACTAAACCCCTTAAACAGACTCATCACTGGAGACGGTCTGACATCAAAGGGATTATCAAAGAAAAGTATCTACATCTACAGAAACTGGTGTTAAGTCTCAGTGCAAGCGAGATGAAAAAAGAGAAGAGGAGGAGGAGGAGAAAATATGGTCTCTGTTATAATAGCCTTTGAATCAGTGCAGATTAACCACACACAACCTTTCCCAAATCTCCTTAGGTTCAAATCCCCCTCTCACTAGGTAGTGAGCTGCTACTTACACCATGAGAAGACAGGGGTGACCGTCCTGAACCCGCCCGACACACAGAGACATGACATCACCCTTACTGGGCATCGCATCAGCGTCACCTGCATGTCCACCTCTCTGGATTTAGCATGTTTGAACTGATTTTAAAATATCAAAATGTGACAGATTCCATTCCTTTTTACACTTTAATTTCATGAGCCTGAGCCTTTAAATCTCCAGCGGTTTCTCATAACAGAGAACAATAAAATGGGCCCTGCACTGCATGAGTGTGTGCATTTATAAATGTTGTAATTTGGTTGGCTCCAGTGTGCACAAAGCTGAAACAGACCCACACCACACTCACTTTTCTGCTCCAACGCCTACTTGACTTGTAAACTTGCAAAAATCTTTTTATCACCGAGCCAAAAGCTAATCAAACACAACGACTATTATAAACAATGCTTATGTATTCACTCAATAACATGTTTAATTGCGCACCAAGCACCCCACACACATTATGACTGAAGAGTTTATTTCAAGATTTCAGAGGGGTTTGAATGCCGCCATATGTTCACACTCATTCATAAACATTAAATTATGGAAGCTTTGATGCTTGTATATGCACTTTCTGTTTGAGCCCATTCATGACCATCCAGCATGCTCAAAAGGAACTCAGTGAGATTTCAGTCTAGATCAAAGAGTTGCTCTTTGACTCTCCTTCAGTTCTATGTCAAAAGTATCAATGCCAGGAGCCCAACAATGGGGAACACACATTTCATTGTTGAACTAATTAACATTCTTTTACGATTGCTCGCTGAGAGTTAAAGCGCCCTATTGCCCGGGTGCCAATTAAATAGACAGTATATGTTACATTGAGTATAGGTAGTGCCCTGGTTCTATACAAGGTCAGACACTCCGCAGTACAACTCAAGAGGGGGAAAAAATGTTGAAACTCCTGCAGACAGAGGCACAATTAAGTGCAATTCTGTGGCTAGACAGAGAGCAGCAAAGGCAGCTAATTGTTGCTGCCGAAGAAGGCTTTTAAAAGTGAAGTGGCATGGTTTCTGACCTCACTGGAAGACGGTGAGCTTCGTGCACTTACAGTGCTCTCAGGGTTCAGTTGTTATTTTGAGCTTTCTAAGACATGCTAAAGACAGCATGGTGGTCAGCTGAAGAATGTGTTTGGAGTAGCAGACCTCCTCTGAGGAGACAAAACACCACTTATGGATCTGCACTCCTAATGATGGGCAGGGGCCTGGGGTGTTTTCTTTTGTCAGAATCAAACTGAGTTTCGGAGGATCAGATTTAAAGAAACTCATCCTGACATACTGTAGATCAAATGATTGATGGATGACTGTAGTTATTAAAACTAGAAAGTAGTCATTGGGTGCATACCTACACCCAGCTCCTCAAACATGCGCAATTCTTTTAATCTGTTGTTTTAACAACTGGAAATCGGGGTCTGTATCGAAATACTCATGATATTAGACAATTGTTCTGGAGAGCCAGCTGCAAAAAGACAAAACGTCATCAAAGTTTACAGGATCACCCTGATCAAACAGAGTTTCTGGAGGCTCATTGTGTAATAAATCTGCTGAAGACTGGATGAAATTTTCAGGGTGTTTACAGGAAAAAAGGCAGAACATCTCTTCTACACTGGGGCCATTAGATCCAGATGCACATCAAGAACTAATCAACACCTTCTTGGTTAATGGCTACACCATCAAATTTCATTCGAAGAACTTAGCTAGTTTTTTTTTTTTATGCATCTTGGTAACAAACATACAAACAGTGATGAAAAAAAAACCTCATTGGTGTCTAGAGGTATCTCTATTGCATAAGGAATCCACTTTGAGAAAGGAGTTTATGGTTTACAATGTAATGTTAACCATGGCATTATAAAACCAAAAATTAACATTTTGACTTGGCATCTAATGAGAACCTGAAGGTGGTTCCTTGAAGGGCAATTCTGGTTTATTGTAACTTGGATCTTATTTTCTTAGTTTTGGCCATCGTTCCTATTGGCAATAAAAAACATTGGACTCACCATCTTCTGGGAAGAGTATCGCTGAGTCAGACAAATGGACTTTGTAGTAGCAATGTCACCATGCTACCTGATCTCAGAAATTACTTTGGTGAGTATGTTACCTTAGAAAGGATAGACAAAAGTATGATATATTATGACAGAATTTGAAATAAACCAGAATTCATGCATTAAGAACTTGTAAATATCACAGTATGTATACATAGAAAAAACAGAAACCAATCACGGCTATAGTTCAGTATTGATGCTTTTTCGATACTATGTATTTAAAATGATATGATTGCTGTTAATTATCCCTTTGATAGTATCAAAAGTACTGCAGCTAGAAACAAACCTCCTACTGTGAACATTATTACAAACGTGTTGGTATGTGTTCAGTGACTTTTCCTGTATCACAAGTGAAATGTGTACCTCTTTCGTGTGCCTACGACTATTTTTCTTTTTGCTATGGTAAGTCTTTTTATACTAGTATTGCATTGAAGTTCAAAATTCTGGTATCAGACCCTGAAACAGTAGTTTTGTCTTGACATAAACAAAGTAGATCTGCTGTTTTGAGCGATGTCTGGCCTCTCAGATGATAAACAACCAGAGCTGCAGGCGATGACACTGATGTTTCACTGACCACCTCTCAGCACTGCCCCTCCCCTGTCCACCTCAGTGGGAAACTGTCGTTCACCTGTCACCCCCTCTCACCTCTGACTGTCTCCCATGCCACCACACAGTCAGTCACTGTCACTCAAGTTGCTCTAACCATTCCAATCAGACCCCATCTGTTAAGAATGCCCAGACAGTAGACAGTGGCAGAAAATAGCCCCAGCTGGAATCTGTCACGGGAACTCCCGAGACAACACAACACATTGGGTTCAATAGGGCTAAGGCCTCAGGGCAGGCAGACACATGGCAGCTATTAAAGTTATAGACTGTCTGTAGCAGCCCAGCCCTGTTCAGCCTTGTCCAGATCATCTGTTATCTTAAAATCACACGACAATGAGCGCAATGGACCATATTATCTGTCAAGCAGCGTTATGAAATTTGAGGCAATGCATCATCTCTTAAGGGAAAATGTGCACATTACGCAAAACTAATATAGTACATGTTGGCTCAAGATTGGCAGTCAGTGCATGGCAAAACACATTTTTCAACACCTTTGACAATTCTGTCTAACATAATCATGTTGGCGTTCCAAAGAAAATGCTACGTCCAATCAAAAGAACAACTAATCAAAGGAAATTCTGATTCTTCGTCTATGTAGGCCAATAGCAAGGCAGTGGGAGAGACAGCTACTTTAGAGAAGCAGGTGTAAAAGAAGAATGGCAGGCAGTGGGAGCTTGGGGAAAAATGCTGGGGCCTCTGCCAAACTCTGGAGCAAAGCAGACAGGCACATGCAGCGCAGGCTAGGACTGCTCAAACAAATGAAGAAAGGAGGTCCTTTCTCCATTCCTCTGCACCGCTTGCTCAGCAATTCCCAATACTCAGCAGGACACTTCGTCCACGGACAGGCCAAGGAGACGACACGCACTCCTGATGGATGTGAGCACACAATCACAAGCAGACTACATCTATGTGAGTGCACAAAGGGCCAAAAACAAACTGTTTTTGCCAACAATAGGTACTTCCGGGAATGGGGGAGATTCAGTGTGTCCAGGGGGCATGAGGGCACGGAGTAAGCCTAAGCCTTTTGGAGCCATCTGACATTCAGAAGCTCCACACCATCTAAAACCAAACCCTAAAGGTGAAGAGGTTGTCTGAGTGATCAGCACCAGTCCATCACACCCTGGTTGGCCACCTTTCGTGACCCCTGTCAAGAGCCGCAGTTAAGAGGAAAACAAAGAGCTTAATGCATATATAGTTCTAACTGAAGCCCAGCAAATAAGCCAGCAAGCCCAGTAACCACGCACCTCTAGGAGGGGAAAAACTCAAGGTCACATCCACCCGTCCAGTGAGTGACTCCAAACAAAGGGGGAAGTGAGGTCACAATCAACAAGTGCTTCCATTCACATACATGAAAGCGCAAAGGGAGAGCGGGCAGCGATTCAAGTCGGGTAGTTCAAACCCCAGGCGGGGGAGGGTATTTTTCCATGTAAATGAACCCATTGACCAAAAACCTGATGCTAGCATTTGAACCACCATGTATACACAGTGGGCACCAAGGGGGGAATCCTATACAATGATTGTGTTGAGGGTCAGGGGGCACAGATGCCATGTGTGCCAAGTATTGTCACATCAAAGGCAATCACTTTGCTGTCCCATCTGCCCTCAGTGAGCCATCCAGAAATTGGATGAAACGCTCAGGAACATTGGTGTTTACAGCTGGTAATGTTTGCTGTCAAGCTGTCTGTATTCAATTCACTGTTTCTAAATCAGACAAAATATGACGCCCCACGGCGTTAGACAGGCAGACAGCTCCCCTTCCCTCAGTCTCTTTCTTGTCTTCACATGGATTTTAGAAAGCAAAGCGGAGAGAACGGGAGAACAACCCGCCCCTATCTGTAGCCACCCTCATCCTTGTGGCTATCTCTATCGAAGGACGACGCAGGGATTCACATGCAAGCTCAGAGACAGATGCCCCATAGAATGTGTCATTAAAGGTTGGAGCAGTGTTGTGATTTGAGCCCAGTAGGCTCCTTCTCCTGAGGCTTTTAAAAGCCAGAACCAGGCACAACAAGGCACTCTGTGACTTTAAAGCATTAATCACCCACTCAACAGCTACCTACACTAGAGGTATTCCAAACAGCGGGGCAGCCACCCAGGTTGGCTGACACAAACTAAAGACTGATACAGTCGCTAGCAACATCAGACCAAATTTGATGGTCACACTGTTCAGAGTTGATTCACTGTTACATTTCTGATATACAGTGTTGGTCTGCTGTGGTTTCTAGTGCAGTCTCTCTTCGGAAACATATTCTAAACTTGCATTCAACAGCACATAGAAAGATGCAGTGGCGCTTTATCAACAGCGCATGAACACACACAGTGAAGAAAAGCAGCTGAGGACAGGTCTATGGCCTTGTCATGACTGCTGAAATAACAAAACACCATTTCCCATCAATGTAACACTTTAAAAGCCCTTATCGATGCACTTCTCTTGCTGACACTTCACAGACAGTGACGGCACATGTACGAAAAAGTCAAGTATTTGTACATGTCAGAGATGACACGCACCAAGTTGAAAAAAATTATCTTTGTTAAATTCATGTGGAAACATAGCCTTCCTCTCCTTTCAACACGTTTTTACAGAGGTGTGTAGGGACTGTACAAACTTTGGAAACTCTTACTGCCTCAATAGATACAGAAGTCCCAGTTGTTGTTCTGGCACTGTCTGTAGCACACTAAGGCACAACTGAGACATCATATCTGAGGGAAAAGCTTATCTCACCAGACGTATCTTTCTGCTGATACACATTTTGTTTCCGCTTGATAAAATGCAGCTTGTTTCATCTTTGTCATTTTCAAAAAGATGTTTTCTTTTGGTACAAGACAAAAAGAAAGCCAGATGTAGAATAATCACCACCACAGCGAGTGAACAGGTCTTGCAAACTGTCTTTACAGAGGGAAAGGGTTGAATACTAGCAGATTGGAGGCATTGGAGGCATTGTTGGCATTCGGCATTCCCATGTGTTTGAGGGAGTTGGCATGTTTCAGACCTACAAGGCCTCTAAAGCTTCAAACCTGCCAAAATCCTCAGCACTCAAACTCCAGCTCCCAATATTGACTTCTTAATGTTCAATAAATCAGTTGCTTTGGGGGGAGAGGAGTCATACTGAAGACAAAAATGCACTAAACCAAAACAAAATTAAATAACAATTTAGCCCAAAGCATATTTTCTGTTAACCCATACATGACTGTCACATTTGTTGGCTTCTTACCTGCTGCCACTCTCCCTCTCATCTCCTCACCTGCTTGAGCCAGCACTCCACCATTCAGCCGCGCCCACCTGCTCAATCATCTGGCGCACACCTGGCACTCATCTGTAATCAGTGCAGTACATAAGCTGCTCTTCCACACTCACCTGTTGCCAGATTGTTCTTTGCCTTCATGCAAGACTTTGCAGCATTGCTATTCGGATTGCTTTCCAGGTATTGACCCTGCCTGTCTCTGACCTAGCACCCCTAGTAAAGACCTGAGCATCGTGCCTTCGACTACGCCTCTCGCTTTGCCCCTCTTGGACTCAGGATTCAGTGGGATTGTTTGTTGTTTGGTTCGGCAAACAAATCCTTGAACTGTTGTTTGCTCCTAATGGACAATCAAGCCAGCCTCAGCAAGCACTCCCAAACTATCCATAATCTGCCACTGAGAAACATTGATCAGTTTTTGTAGCCAGTTAGATTTTCTCTGCAATCCAATAATAACGAAGTTAAACTGTCTACAATGTTTAGACTAGATGCTCCGTGATCTTTGCTGTACCATACAGAAAGGTACACATTTCAATTTTCAGGGCACTGCTGTTTAGAGATCCAGGTCTTAATTCACCCGCTAACAAGGACTCTACTTGGTTCTGTGATTCCCAACAACTAAACAGTAAAGTGTGGTTGGGAACCCCCTATTTAGACACTGATTTAGTCTGATGAGGAACATAAGAACAAGAAAGACAGACATATTGTACAGACATGGTGAAGAGTGGAGTGAAGAGACATGATTCAGGGACAAGACCATAGCACACAGAGCTGGATGTGTGTTTTCTCAAAAACATTTGACACTTTTAAAAGTCCAAAGCCGAATGTCCAAATCCAAGAGCAGGAGCAGCTCCTACGAGTGTTTTGCAAGCAGAACAACACACGCCAAGCCGGTGTTTACATTTAACCTGCTAGTAGCCGCGTGTGCTGCACTCCTTCCCATAAAAAGACAGGACAGGCCTGTTAGTCTTGGCTCAGTATGGCCTTCAAAGAGCTCATTTATCACCGCATCTGGACAGGGGCCTATCTGATAAAGCTGAGGAGCCGCAGCCGAGGACACCTCACAGTCCTAATCCAGCCCCACTGGTTCTTTTCAGACATTGTTTACCTGCTACCCTTTGATCAAGCCCTACAGGTGTCTCATCCATGCACACAGCTTCCTGCTGTACACTGAACATAATTTCTACAAGTATGTATCTTAAGTAGATATTAAAGGATAACTAGCCAAGACTTAAATGATGACTTGAATAATGACAATGGATGTTCTGGGGACATCAGAAGTCAGGGGTCATTCACTAAGCTTTCACCCACTTGGCTCTTGAGGGAGAGTATATTTAAGAGTGCCTCAGAGTAGGGGCTGAGAGACCCTCCAGATTTCTCAGTCTCTGTTTACCACACACAGACCTAGAGAGTGAAAGGGTAAAGCATATTAACGAGGTATTGCCCTGGCCCATCAGGTCAGTCCAAGTTCTTTAAACCGCCGCTGCACACAATGGCCACCACCAGGCGACAATGGCCGGGTTCAGACAACAAGCAAATCAAGCGGTCTGCACATTAAAGATTTATTGCATTGCACGACAAAGGCCGCCCACGGAGCTCCCCGCCAGGACGACTCTAAGGCCCTCCATCGTGGTGAACTCCACTCGGTCACCCCACTTTCTCTTGAGGGCCTCTCTGCCACCCAAAGACCTCAACCATAAAAATTCAAATGGAATAGGGGGAACTTTCAAGCAGCCTCCCAAGCGGAAAACCTCTCCAGTTCTTTTCATTGCAACTGCAAACTAAAAAGTAATTATTCCTTCCCTCTGAGTTCCAGCCACAGACCTGGGATTGAATACTCCAGCCGAACATGAGAAAAAACACCAGGCAGTGCTGGAGCACGTTTTGCTTAATTAAGTTGAGGAGTTTTCAGTAACAACCCTTCTTCAAGGTTGAAATCTCTTGGGTATCCTGCAAGCCAAAGTTCGTGACTGAGTATAATTTACATTTTAGGGCAGTGTTTATTGCCGTGGCTCAGAAAGTGAACGCAGGTCATCAGAAGGTAAGTGTTTGTGGGCAAAAGTCAGACAGACAGTGGTTACAGGCAGTTAGTCTGTTACCTGAGGCAGCACAGGGCTCTGTGTTGTTGTCAGTTTTCGAGATGTTCTTATTCCTCTCATGTCGATAGACAAGATGAGGTTTGTTGTGCTCTTCGTCATATTCCTCCCCCGCAGCATTTAAAAGAGGCTCCAAGAAGTATTCACCATGTTGTGTCGTAAAAGTTCCAATCTAGAGCAGAAAAAAGAGGTGTCATTGATGGCTTTGGTATGAAGCATGCGCTTGCATGTGTGTCTACTGTATGTGAGTAGGCTTCACTTACAGATTAGGGCATAGTTTCATTTAAGGAGCTCTATTGTGAGTTATTCACAGTCATTCTGCGTTGCCCTTATGTACCACGGTGCACATTATTTTCATGCTTTTGAATGGTGCAAATTGAAAGAACATGCTGATTCAGAAAGGTCAGAATCGATAACAGTTCACTATCAGTTATTGTTGAAATTGTAACCCTGAGACATTTCATACATTTATTGACACACAACTCAGTCATCATGATTTGGTAAACCATTTCCAACCTTTATGCACAGGCTGCTAAGAGTACCTGTCCTGACTGTGAAAACGCATTTCCCCTCACAACCCTGACACTGGGAGGAGTGACATCATCATATATGGACAGAGCTGCTGACAGAGGAATGCTAATATTGATTTGGCAGCTCAGTCCCTCACAAAGCTTCTTAGCTCACTCAGCCATGAGGCACAGTGGTGTTTGTATGGTAATTTCATGCGCACACTTAAACAGGATATTGGACACTGGAATGTTATCTTTAAGGCTGCATTATTCCACAACCATCCCCACAGGTGATGGACGTTTGACAATGGAAAACACACAAATCGGATATGGAAAACGTGTACAAACTGTATGTGTAACTTTCCTGCATACCTTTCAAAAGGTGAAGGATTAGCTGGCCTGCACATATGCACCACACTTCCTCGAAAGTGCTATAGGCCTTGGATGTTACATGTGTTCAGCGTTGCAGTGCGCTGAACTTGTGAAATCCTGACACATAGGGCCGTCCGATCATGTAATTTTAGATGATGATTAACTGTCGTACAAATAACTGCAATTAACGATTTGACTCTTTGACTGTTCCTGCTCATTTTATATCACTTTTATAGTATAAGCCTGACAATAGCTTAACATACATACACCTTATGAAGAAGAAAAGCCAGTTAGTGGCACTAAACATTGGAACTTATTAATAAAATAAACAGAGCAGAAGAAGGTTGTGCAACCATAAACGGTTGGAAAACATGGAAGCACTGAGAAAAACACCTCAGTGCCCCAGCGTTTCTCTTTGTACTCAGCATTCAATATTTTCATTTCTTCTTTCAGACAAACCAGAGTGGATGAATTAAACTACTTCTGCAATGCAGCAATCAATCCGTTACTTAAGACAAAGGCAGCATTAGCTGTAGAGACAATGTTAGACACCTAAGATGCAGTCAGTCAGTTCAGGCACAAAGCATGCAATGTCACAAAGGCTTCCCAGGATTCACTAAACTATCTCTACAATCAAAATTCATTCATTCATTCATTCATGACTTTATATAGCTGTTAAGGAGTCCATCCCAGCACATACAGAGCAAAAATCAGGGAAACATATTTCCACTCAAGTCCACTCCTATGAGCAACAGAGACTTAAATTCTGTATGTTTGGACTTGAGGAAAAAGTCAAACTCCAAATGAATTTGCTTGTGAAAATCTATCCTGAACACAGGTTCCTTTAGTAACTGCTCTGGATCTTTCAGCCATCTCTCAGCTTCACTAGATGGAGGTTGGCCAGTAGGAACCGCACATTTCCTTTTTGAGGAGCACTTCCAGAACTTAAAACATTCTGCTTAATCTCATCCGGTTGTGGCATGTCAAATTATTCCTGCTCAAAGATTTAGGTACATTATACTTAAATATGAGAATGTAGCAGCCTAACTGCAACTCCTGCTGTAGTGATCTAAATGTAATGAATGATTTATACGACGTTACGACTGGTAGATGTTTACCTGTATCTCATAAATCACTATCTATGGTGAGTTAACTTTAATTAGATGATTATGGTTGAGCCTTTCAAAAGTTCTCATGTGGTGTTAACGGAAGGCTGAACAGACAAATGCTCTGTTTAGTCAATGGAGGGGGCAGAGTTTCAGGGTTTCCCAGCATTAGCTCAGCAGCAACTCTGGCAAAAGTTTGGACAGACACAATGGTTGCTGTTCAGTAGTGGGTGCTGAACTGGACCTCGCAACTGAGGGACTCCTGTTTGAAGCGAGGTCACACTCATGACATGGTTGGAATGACTGTTGGCACACATCTGTTTTATCAAATCCCACAAAGGCACTTCCAAACCCCGTGGGCGCTGAGTCATGCATGAGTGGCGTACAGTTGCGGTCAATCTCTAAAGTTAAACAGGACATAAAGGTGTCATGAGGCTGATCTTTACACAGACGTTCATCGCCTGGTGCAGGAATGAAGATAGCCTCATTTCTCAGGACAGGCTGACTCACCACACACTTCTATTATGTGAGTGAACTGAGAGAGTGTTCTCCTTCAGGAACTAACATTTCCCACGGTGTGAGCAATCCTTAAGTTCCACACAACCTCTTCACAGCATTTCTCCTTCTCTTTTCTGTCCGTCACAGCTCACTTTGAAAAGGCCAAAAGCTCCTCAACCCCCCCCCACCCCAATTCCCCCCTGGGGACGGCTTTGAGCAACTCTGGACGAAAGGGGAACCTGCTTTTTCTAGAATGACCCCTTTGTTTTAGGGCTTAATTATTCCTTAATGACCTCATCCCAACAAAATGTGCCCGGCCATTAAGCCCCAGTGATCAGATACGGACACATTTATGACCCAATGGCCTCTGGTGCTGTCTCCATTGTGCTGTCATTCTCAATGAGTGATGATGCGGATAAGCAACAAAGATTGCTTGAAAAAGGACGCAAACATGTTTGGATAAGCGAGTCATACATCAAAGTTGGGCAGAGGGGCAATTAAAGGCTTATTACCCTGATAATTCCTGCATACCTCACGTTTTTAAATTACTATACACACATGAGAAAACTTAATTTGGTGGTCTGTTTTCTACAAAGGTGCACTGAATGGCGGTTAATCCCAACACAGTGATAATACACAATGACCTTTTATTTATTATTATACCAGATTTCAACAGGAGTGCAATCTCTACATGCACTGTGAATATACGAGTTTGAGAAGCATGCAGCTGATACACACTCTGTGACATGCTATCCTGGTACTGTACACAGTGCACCTATCTAAAATAAGGATTATGTCACTGATAGGGGTTGTGACGGGGAGACTCCAAGGCTATGGTCCTCCTCTCTGCTGTGGCCAGCCAAACACCCCCACCACGCAGAGTCCACGCCAGAATCCGGCTGGCGCGACTGAGGTCAACCCCCTGCCCCTGGACCAGTAACCTTAGGTGACCCATGAAGTCATCCCCTTCAACACTTATCAGATTCTCTCACACAGGAGTCAGCAAACAAAAGAACTTGGGCATCAGGATCCTCAGATGGTATAATGGGGCTGTAAAATCATTATAGCCTAATAACTCCCTTACAGCCCCATCAGATCTAACAGATATGACGAAGGGCAATCAAGAAGCAAACAGCTGTTTGACACTGAATGATAACGTCTGATTCTTGAGGCTGCGGCTAATAATTACTCCCATTAACGACCAATCTGGTGGTTATTTTTCCCACGAATCAAATACTTTTATACTCTATGAAAAATGTCAAAATAATTCCCAGAATCAGAAAGTGGCATCAAATAGCTGGCATTGTCCAGCCAGCCTTTGTCCAGTCTTAAATACAAAGGTATGCAATTTACAACATAAAACAGAGAAAAGCAGCAAGTTGTCACATTTGAGCTGCTGGAACCACAAAATGCTTAGTATAGATTGATAAATTACTTCCATTATTAATCGATTATCAAACATTTCTGGTGATCAACTACTAGATTAACCATCCACTCATTTTTTTTAGCATGTCTGCTGTTATTACAGCGTATTTTGTGAAGATTTAAAGGTGTTTTGTAGCTGCAAACAAGTTGTTGATAAAGACACCGAATAGCTGCACGTGCTGTAGATTTGTTAAATCTGCCTTTTTGATTGGCTGATCAGCATCTTTAGCATCTGGCTCATGAACACTCCAGCAGAGTGCATCACTGCCAGGCTGCACTGTGCAATAGCAGCATCACCCCACTGGCACTGAGACGCAGGGCTGCACCCTCTCCTCCTCAGTGACATTATTAGCCCAGCAACACTTGCTCTTGTTACACTCCTGCACACTTCACTTAAGCTGCGGGTTATGGGGGACATGCGTGGATGGAATCCGTTGAAATGGGAGAAAGCGTGGAGGCCTGTCAGCATGGCTTGATTAAAGGGTCTAAAAAAAAAAAAAGTTTGAAAGTAGTGATACTCACAAGGCCAGTGCACAGGCTGAAGACGGCAGGGTACTCGCTCTTGGCGTTGACGTGTCCGCGGAAAAAGCAGTGGCGCATATCGCTCGGGTCCTGGAAGTGGGAGTCCGCGGCGTTGCTCTGGTCCGCTCCCAAGTGTGTCACTGTGTAAGAGGGGGCGATGAAGCCGGAGTGTGCGGTCAGATTGAGATGAAAGCGCTCCCCGAACGCATCAATCCTGTAATGAACCCGTAAACCCGACAGGTCATCATCCAAACTTCTCCGTCTCCTCCTGTAGTGCAATTTGTGGGGGAATGATTCTCCGAAGTCATTGACACGGAGCGGCGTGATGATTTCATACGATGACAGTTGCTTGATGAAGCTTTCTGCAGGAAAAAAAAAAAAAAAAAAAAAAGAGTCAGAGAAAGTTGTGATTCAGAGTTGTGCCG
Source organism: Chaetodon auriga (assembly GCF_051107435.1). Taxonomy (NCBI): domain Eukaryota; kingdom Metazoa; phylum Chordata; class Actinopteri; order Chaetodontiformes; family Chaetodontidae; genus Chaetodon; species Chaetodon auriga. The sequence continues at coordinate 8,073,077 of NC_135079.1, read as the reverse complement.
GTGTGATAAACGCAGCTGCAGCCTGACAACCTCACAGCAAGCATCATTCTTCAAACACAGATTACTGTTAAAACACCTTCAGCAGTGTCACTCATAAATCAAAGCAAAACACTACCTTGTTTCGGATGCATTCGGTGTTGCAAAGTGTCCCGGACAAGTGCTGACAGGTGACACATGAGTCCAACCAGCCAGATTGCAAACTGCATGATTTCCTCCGCGAAGAAACCCGGGCTGTCGTCTCCAAGGCAGTACCCTCCGTCTGTCCCGAGCGGCTCCCCCGCTCCCTCTCCTTTTCCGCGGCTTGTCAGCAACAGGTCGTGGGATCCGCGGAGGCTCTCTGCAGCGCAAGTCTTGCAAAGTGCACCGGCCTCATCGCATTGCTAAAACATGCATCCACTGCCCCTCTCTGAGCGTTATGACACATTCATCCCCATGACATAAAAAAAAAAAATGCTGCCTAATGTAAACCGCAGTCTACACTGAAAGGAGGGATCAGTGCCAAGTAAGCTTTCCCTTAGCCATCCCTAGAACACCCCGTGCACCCTAAGCACTCACCAGCCGCGAAGCAACGCCCCCACAGGCTGCCGAGCCAATGGTGAGTGCGCCTCGACCACCACACATGGGGCAGGCTGGAGTGCTGCGGTGCTGAAAAAAAAATGCCTGGAAATGAAATGCATCAGTCGTGATGTGAAAAGCAACCAAAATCATCTTCAGTTCAAGGTTTGTCCCCAGCAGCTGTTAGACTTTAGAGGAAAGTCTCTGATCTCTTTAACACTAAACTGATCTTATTTTATCAGTCAGTATCTGCTGTGGTTAAAGTAGTAATACTGCCATATGAGGCTAATGTTAGATAGGTGTGACGAGTCTGCGGTGGTCAATAGTGACTTTATATTTGTTTTACTCCACAGACTTCAGAGCACAGGCCGATATACTGATCAGGCAGATATATCCACCACTATTAGCTCATCGTTGATGTATGGGACACATGGCAGCCTTTAAATAACAAGAAACTGCAGCACAGAAATGCCAAAGATGTGTTTGAGGTCAGTGCTGAGTTACTGTTTTTCAGAGCAGTAGTGTGAGAAATTACAATTTGAAATTCAGTGATTACAATACATTAATTAATCCCAGTAAAGCTCAATAACTTCAGCATTCGTGGGCCAGTCTGTTTGCTGTTGTACCAGTTTGATGGAGGGTTGATATCAGTTTTGGACACACTGGTGTAGACATGTTGGCTCAGTGCAGCAGTGCAGCAGAAATCAAAACTTAATGTAACAAGCTTCATAAAGCAAAGATTTATTGGAGGGTGGATGTACTGAACTGCACAGCATGCAGCTGCATAGGTGAACTTAATAACATGTACTGAAACTGCAGCAGCCTCTTACATCCTGATCTCCAGTGGTGCAATATTCTTAATACTGTCTGCACCAATAAGGGCTTGTAATACTATGAATTGACTCTAATTGTTCTATATGTGCATCTTTCTGCAGCAAGATCACCAGTGCAAGGCTGTGACAGTTCCTAATAGTGTTTATAAAATGCACACTGACCACTGTTAATTTAATGTATTATTTTGGCTACTTCAGAGGTATCAGCAGTACTACATAATTATAACTCGTGGGAAAATATTAGGCAATCAAAGCAGAAAATAATTAGCACAGAGGGCATTATAAGCCATTCTTCACTGTCATCTATTGGAGGAAGTAGACTTCCTTGGCCATGATGTGGTCAGCGTCTCGTTAATCATTTGGGCACGTAAAGTCTTACACAGAGTTGATGGACGTGTGAAAGGAGTCTTGTTTTTCATGTCCTTTGAAGACTAATGTCACAGCATTGTGAGTAATTAGACTCGGTTGGCTCACCGGAAACACTTTTGGATCCTGTAAGCTCTTTCTTTGACACAAAACATCTAGTCTCCAAGTCATGGCTATTACTTTTTAAAAGTCTCTCTCTCGCTCATCTCTTTCTCTTGCTCTCTTTCTCTCTCGCTTTCTGTGAACTTTCATGGACACATTTCAGCTAAAATCACAGTGCTGTCATGGACCAAACTTTTTTTATTTAGCTGAATATGGCACAATATATGCAGACAGGCTCTAAAACCCACTTATATTTTGTATATTTCAATATTCAAATAGGAAAAGCACACCTGGAAACAGTTCAAACTTGTTTATACAACCAAAGTTTTCACCCATTCAGTTTTCCTGTAGTTGAAAACCTCCATAAGAGAACGGATAGAGTCCATTCAAACGCACTGCGAGGCTCAGTGTTCAAGCAGGCTGGCTAATCTGCATCTGGATTTCAGCGCTCCCGAGATGAAGTTATTGTAATTTTGAGCAAAATCTCTCCACTGTAACTCCTCTGATGCCTCCCTGATGTGTTATTCATTCAGTCTCCAAACCTCCTGTGAGGCTATTCATTCCACTCAACCACTGTCACTGTGCTCTCATCATGGAGAGCCGAGTGAGAACGCAGCAAAAAGTAATTGAATTTGACAAACAGAAACCAGTCGTGACAAAAAGACATATTTATATGTAGCTTATAGAAAAGGTGTACATGGTAAACGTGTGTGTAAAGAAACATAAAAAGCAAATAGTGCTCTAACGTACTGTTATCAGTCCTAAAGCAGCTCATACACTTAATGTTTGATTTGACTACTAAACCTCTGAAATATAGGAATCAGCAAAAGAGATGTCCCATCTTTAACGAATGATGATCTCATGTTTTTCCTTCTTCTGAAAAAGTTGGGCCGAACTGACTGTTTTTTAATAATGATAAGCCCCAGATGTGCAACTTTCTCAGGCTCTAACAAGCACTGTAGGGAGGTTACCTGTGCGGCATGGCACACAGGTGCCAAGGCCCCCGAGCCATCACTTTAACTTCACCCGCCCCACCACTAACTATCCTTTATCACCCACGGCACATTTCAAAGTTAGCGATATAATTGCACTTGATTGCTTACTTAAGAATCGTACAGTTACCCACATACTCATTAATTCTCCACAGATGCCAGTTAATGGATGAAACAAACCAAATTTCTGCCAGATGTAGAGTCCCTGCGCATGACTCATTAGGCCTCTTGTGGAATCCTCAAATTTGATAGTCCGACCCAGTCTTTCTCATATGGAGTATTGGTTTTAAAGAGCACTATTATTCATCAGTCCCCATTAAACAAGTGACAATTCAATTTCTTATGTGTTCTTATGTGTTTTCAGCAAAATCCTTTGCCGTCGTCAGTCCCTAAATGTGCACATATTGAGGCGACTGCTTCACAGATCAAATGACAATGTCTTAATAACAAAGAGTAACATCTCATTGCCTCAAACATGCAATTACACTCTGGGCTGGTAGTCTTCCTTGTTTGGCCCTTGGCCACAGTTGACCCTGTGGGGTCAAGGGAAAGGGGAGGTTGAGGTTTAGTTAAAGGAGGACTAATGACTGAGGACCCGGGTGTTTCCCAGTGTTTAGCAGTTTAACATCTAAGTCATTAACAGGTAAAAATATTAAGATTTTAAGAAGCACAGTGGCATTGATACTAGCACTTCTTATCCTGCCTCTTCTTAAGTTAGTATCCTGACTTTGTATTTTGAAGTTTACATTAATATTGTCCTCATGGCCCTCATTTAAGGTGAAAGAATCAGCTACAGTACACATACTGAAGTAAATGCATGTCCATTTTATCTGCATGCACATGTTGTTTTTAGATTGACAGCTGGTTAAGAGAAAGAAGAACACTGCAGCCATGTGTCCACATGAAAGACTGTGTGGCCAAGGGTTTGTCTCCTTATGGGAGCAATCAATTGTGGTGAACCACCGCACATCAATAGAAATCATGTCTCGAGTACGGTACATTTGTTTATAGCTTTTCATGGTTTCTGATGCCGACTGCAAAACGTTTAATGACATTTCTAGCCTTATCCTCCATTAATATTTTTTGTTATGCACTATGTGGCTCATTTGTTTGGCAGTTTGCTTCCTTGTTCGTACAATAAAGCAGATGTGTTTTTTTCCTTTGTTTCCTCTCTAGCTTTCTTTGTTTGATCTTTCTGTACTTGGCCAGTCATTTTCTCTTCTCGATACTCTGTTTTGACTCAGATTTATACCACATTAGTAATGCAGTGTTGCTGTTTTAATTCAAAAGATTAAAAAAAGGTGGCTGACACATCTGAATACAGCTGAAACAAAACATGACGTCATTTCTTTAACATATCAGATTACTCCAAATCAACAATTGGGAAATCAATATCAGAGATTCCTGCCAGATACATTTGGAGCGCTCCAAAAATCACAGTATGAAGCGCCGCTCAGTCCTTCCTACTGTATAGTCTAACTAAAGGCAGCAGTGGAAGCTCTTCCACTGACATGAAAGGTGATTTATCATCCAGTATTCGACCCTCCACCCCCACCCACCTTCTGCTTTACCCCAAACTTGAGCAGAGTGCAGGCCAGAGAGCTCAAGCAGCTCCAGATCTACTCTCCCTCTCATGGTTCAATGCGTTTGAACTCCCCAGTCATAACAGTGATCTATACCTACTGATACACACCAGGTACTTGCCCTTACCAGGGGCTCCTCACAGTGTTGCAATTTCTGCTTTCTTTAACGCATATTTGAGTCGTCTAAGAGGTCTCCTGTGCAGAGATTGCAACATGACCACAACCCGAAAACTGCAATGCATCACAGCATTTTGTTGTAGCCGTGTTTGACAAGAAGTTCATCATGACAGTCCACAGAGGAGGGAAATACTCTCTAGCATCACAGTGCGTGGCAGGTAATGTGTGGCAACAAGACGCAAGTGTCGTACAATCTGCATGGTGCAATGACTTTGAATCATCTGAGGATGAATAAAAAAGTCAGGTTACTGTGTCACTGGAGGAGTCACCATAACACACTGGCCACACCTCCCCTTTCTGTCCTATCTCTGCTCCCACCCTCCCCCTTCTCTGACCGTTCAGGTGGTTCTCATGGTGCAGCGATCAAGGAGCTCGGCCACCTGAGACTTGTGTTGGCTTGCACTGCAGATTAAGGCCTCCCCCCTCCCCTAAAAAAAAGGCTTCCGCCCCCCATTGCCGCAGTGAAGCTTCATAAGCCGCTGGATTCCTGGTGCCCTTTAAACACAGTGGTCTGTCAACCTCTTTCCTGCTCCCATTGAGTGAGGCATTGTCTGCCTTAGCCCTGCAGACAGCTGTAAAACAATGTCAAAGCAGCGCTCTCTCACCACTCTCCTGAGTACCGTCTCATTGATGATTCATCATATTGTGGCAAAATAACAAAAAAAAAAGTTGACAGAAAACAAAAAGGTTCCTGTATGCTGAAAGAAACAAAACAATGAGGCTTTTAATTTTACACTGTGATGACTGTAGTAAAGGTAAATAAATGATGGGGTCTTGCCGCTTTCACAAACACAGATCTTGTATTTTGACAGCCTCTTTCCATGGCAGGGTCAGTGTTTATTATCACACTGCTGACGTCATCACACTGCAAGCAAAAGCCTGCTGAGTGACCGGAGTAGAAAGGCTCATGCAAGGCAAATATCAATTACACTTTACAGTAGAGAACACAGCACCTATCAGGAAACAAACTCTGACTAAATGACAAAGCATCACTAAGTTCCTAAAACCTCTGAACTCATATTTTGCCAATTGAATGTAAACACCTGTCTTTTGGGGGCCTTTGCTGTTGTTTTTGTTTGGAGGACAGACCCAATGGAAATCTAATATCCATGCTTGTTTTAGCTCAGTTTTGGTCTCTGTTCAAAGCTAGTTGCTAACTTTGTCTGTCTGCTGTTTGGTGCTGGGCTGGTGACAGCACTGAGGCTGAGCCAACACAGTAAAAGTGTGGGTCATATAACTAAAACAGTGAGCTGACAGATGCTAAAATGTAGGGATCTACAACTGAGGGGTACTGAGGAGTTGGATGGTAATTCTCTGTGGGTTCATATGGGTAATCTTTAAAAGAAAGCTAAAACGTTATCTCTTCACTTTAGCCTTTAACTAACTTTGACTTTCCTGATCTGGGTCTGAAACTTTTGCGCTTTGCCTTGCACTTATGCACTGCTGTGTCTTTTTTGTTATATTTTATTAAATTTTATGCATTCTATGTCCTCTGTTTTTACTGTACTTGGTAGCTGCTGCTATAACCTGACCCCCCAATGGTGCTAAAACAAGCTAATAACAATAAAACATTACTTAAACTGAAGTAAATCTGGATTAAACCAAACAGGTGGCACATCTCTGCTTCCATGAAATCAAGTTCTCAAGTAAATGAGAGCTTCTCTTCTCTTGGAGAGATCTCATTAATTCAGAAAAACATAGCAGATTGTTTTCCCTTACGAAAATGTTTCTAAGGATCCTCAGACAATAATCTTGTTCATTCAGAAAAATTGGACAAAGAAGTGAATGTATTATGCATTCTGTAGTTTTTAGTCTCCACTTTTTGTATTCACTTGCGATCTACAGAACATTTGCTTTCTCATAGATAAATATTTATACATACAGCTATTTCTCACCTACCTGTATACATACTGTAATAGTTCTTTGCTTATTTTGCACATTTTGCATATTAGTCATGATCTTTGTTCAGCTTTGTTGTCCTTACTGAATGTCTGCTTCTGTCTTACTGTTAATTGTTCAGTGTGTAAATAAGGCAAACTCCTTGTATGTGTACACCTACTTAACAAATGAAGCAGATTTTGATTCTGATTTAGCAGCTAAAAACATAAACAGAAACTGCAGAGTCAGATGGTAATTTTCAGTTGGTTCACTGCTATGAGTGACTCATGTCATATTACTAATAGGTAAGGTAATTATGAAGAAATTAAGAGTTTATTGCTCAGCATGACTATAATACACCACTTTATTTGTTGGGGCAACATTTAAGTAATTCAAATATGAATTAGTGGTTATTAGCGCTCAGCATGTATATTCAGATATCTAGATCCAAATGACATACTTTTATGAACACACTGTCTTGAACAAGTTTGTTCTTAAGTAACTTATCATCATCTACTCTGCTGTCCCTGATTCAGAGTTACTCAGGAACTGCTTGTGAAGGATTCATTAATTATCAGTTCGTTCCTGTTTGCAGCTCCACGACATTTTGTGCGCTGAATGGTTTAGTCATCTTTGTTAATATCAGACAGTTAGTGTTTTCTACCATTTGAAAATAGCGTTTTACAACCACAGACATATTTATGCTCTTTTTGCTCTCTGTTCGGTCTTTTTCCAGCCCAGATTTGCACCATATGTGAGCTCTATCAGTCAATAAAAAGGTTTAACCTTGGAAGCAAAAGCCTAATTCCAAATATGCACCATTACAAACACCCTGTACTATGTGACTTCTCAGCTTATCCACCCAAGGGCCAAACACTTACATGGCTCTGTTTTCTGTACCAGGAACTGGATATATTTCTACTGCTAATCAGGACCATGGGGATAAGGGTTAGAAGAAAAGTGGGGCTTGGTCTGCATGTTTGTGTGTTTGGGATAGGGCAAGGGTGTGAAGGGGAAAGGTCTGGTGACATAAAGACCAAATTTAAGTCACCACATGATTGTATCGGTTACTCTAAAATGGGGAGACAAATAATAAGCAAAGTGAGATCATGTTTAATGCTGAAATTGACTTTAAAAAGATCACCAGAAAGGGGGGTCATAAACTTTAATAAGACATCGCACTCATAAACGTTACGCAGAGCGGACGATGATCTAAACAGAAGCTATGCGAGTGTTTCACGCCCAGGACGTACTCACGGTGACTCCACTCACGATATGACGCCTGCTACACAAGTCATGTATCTGTCTCTGAGTGATTAGGTTTCACTGAGAAATGTATGCCGTCTCTGCAGTTGTCTGCAGGCAATCATGCATCAATCCCCACGATAGAAATAGTGGGTGCTGATTTCTCCTGACATTTTTCTCACATTCCTCAGCAGCAAGTGTTGAGTTTTTTTTCCCCTGGAAAATACCTTTGTCTTCTCCAGCAGGTGGAAATAGCTTCACAACAAGGAATTCCTCACTGATGGAGGCAGACATATATTTCATCTTTTCAGTTTGCTTAGTTCAGAAGACAAGAGGAAACATTTTGTCATGAAATGCCAGAACTTCCTATGTGACAGAGATTATTCCAACACCTGATATGTGTCCATACAGTGATTGAAGGCCACTCAACTCACCAGCAGTCATTATGTTTTACTCAAAGTATGTTCAGAAGATAAAATGCTGACCATCTCACTTTGCAGGGCTTTGCATTTTCTCATGTCACATAGTGGGCTAATCCGGTGGTGATAAGTGGTACAGGCCATGCCAGAGACAGCTGCCTAGTATTTGGGATATTAACAGCTGTGAACTTTAAGTGGGCAGTGACTCATGAGATTTGATGACCATCCAGCAGGGGGGTCCTTGGATCTTTCTTCTGGTCCACTTATAGTATAGTGTACAGAAAACATCTTTGGGATGGAGCCATGCATGTGAGGTCATGGGTAAAGATGTTCTGTGCTGTTTTTCAGTTTTCTGTTAACTTTTGGAGGTGATGAGTGGTATAAGGGAAATTCAGGAATATTGTTTGCAATTATGTTTGCTCCTACTGGGAGTTTGATGGAGGGTTGATATCAGTTTTGTCCTTCTGTGTTCGGTGGACTGACTGGTTCAGAGGCGTTAGCTTGCTGCAGGCGTTGGAGGTGTGTGGAAGTGATTAGCTTCTTACACATGAGTAAACATCACCAAGTATGGCACCTCAAATACCCTCAAGCAACTATACTGATGCTGCATTATGTCATGTGGGAGGAAAGGTAACATTGGCAAAGATCCCCATGATCATGACTTTGATGCAGCTTGGATTTTAATAATAATCGTATTTATGGACGGGAACTGGTAATTCCGGTGTGACATGAACGCAGCATGAGACTCCACAGTGGCACACAGCATTTCACCCTCCACAGAAGCTTCTAGTAAGTTATGATTCCCCACTTTAGTTTGTGTTAAAAGAGCGTTTACTTATTGCTGTCAGCAAGCTGCTACATCACCAGTCAGCTAAAACTGTTCCGATGGCCCGTCTGTGGGCCGTAGTAACATTTGTTTATTTTTCTCTACATCTTCTGACACAAATGTTACATTTACATTTATACTTATATTAGACACTATACCAGGCATCTCCAAACTATTCCACAAAGGGCCGTGTGGCTGCAGGTTTTTCCTCCAACCAATCAAGAGCACGAAGTCTGACCAATCAGCTCTCTGAAGACTGAGATCAGCTGATGAAATGAGTCAAGCCTGGTGTGCTGCTGCTTGGTTGGAAAGAAAACCTTCAGCCACTCGGCCCTTTGTGGAATAGTTTGGAGATGCCTGCACTATACTATACTATACTCAGTTAGAAAACTAAGATTCTGTGAATCGATTGATGCAAAGGCACAATAAACGGCAATAGCAGACAAACAACTGTTTGTAAATTTGACACAACATTGAGGCAACTCACCGATTACATCTCAGTGAGACTGACACTTCGAATAGCCAGTGAAATTCTGAACATGGCGATTTGCTACTTCACTCGATTATTCACGTCTCCAGACACAAATAGGGGTATTACACACAATTTGAAGTGATCTTGGATTAGGGTAAGGCTTTATGCTGTGGTCCCATTGTGTTTTCCAGCTAATGAGTCCCAGATATAGTCATCAGAAAGCACATATTTACAAAATAATTTTCAGGCGGGAAAAATTACTTCAGCGTGTTCACACTTCTATTACTCAATGTCAGTAGCACTTACAGTGATTCTGAGATAAAAGCTCAGAGTGTTAACTTTCAAAAGAGACCAAAACCATGCATGTACTTCAAATGGCTCAAGAACAGCTATCAATTTACTTTGGGTATGTCTAGATAGGGGTTTTCAGCTAATTTTTACCGGACTGGTGAGGGGTTTTACTGCAGGTTTGATATTCACTGTGATGGACTGCATGACTCTAGAAAGTTAAGATTATGGAAATTAAAGGAACACATAGGCTGCATGGACTAGTTTGGGTAAAACACAAAAAGCATCTAAAATTATTTTCTGTCTTTCTTAGAGTTTGTTGAGGAAATTGATATTTATGCCTGTACGAGTCAGAAGGTGATTAGCCTCACTTAGCATAATAGCTGGAAACAGGAGGAAACAGCTAGCTTAATTAATGTGTTGTAACTTGCTTGTTTCATCTGTACTCAAAAGCAAATGTAACAGTGTCAATTTGTCTTTTTAAGGGCAGTGACTCAGTGTAGCAATGTCTTGACGAACAACAGAAAATCTGTCCACCAGCACTGCTGTACAGTCCCTTTTCGGCTGTTGTTGGCAAACAGTTACAGCACATACCTCTGCCTTAAACCACAAATTGATGTTTGTATGTTACTGTTTGTGTGCAGATTAAACAAATGAGATGCAATGTGTTGTTAATTAGCGAGCTTTAGAGGTGCCAGTAAGTGGATGTTTTAAGAGAGTAAGGCTCGCTGTTTCCTCCTGCTTCCAGTATTTTTGCTAGGTTGGCTAATCGCCTCCGGCTCCTTGCTCTGTACTGAACACAGACAGGAGTTTATTCATCTTCTCATCTCATTCTTGGAAAGACAGCAAATAGTGAATGCATTTCCCAAAATGTAGCTTTCCCTTGCCTCTTTTCTCTCTTTGTGCCTCTCAGACTTATTTACAGACATATACAAACAGGCTCATTCGTTGTCTCACACCACCAAGCTCTCATTTCTTTGGATAGGTCAGGGTTAACAGGTGATGTTTAGATATCCCTCAGCTCAGGGGGGAATTACTTTACTCCATTAGCTTCAAACTTGATGGCTTCATGGCTCGAGATGGCATCCTTTCTGTTTATACACACACACTCACATGTCCTTAAATTTCCTGGTCCCCTGCCCCATTAGTGCTCGAACAAGGTCTGGCATAACTATGGCGAGAGACTTTATGTGGTAATCAAGTTTTTATGCACATGCTTGTTGCATGTAAGTGAGCTTTTTTTATCCATAAGCACTCAGACACTGACCTGTGATTTCCATGTGTTTGAAAGGAAGAGGAGAAATTACAGGATGAAGTAATAAATCCCCACAGGCCGCAGGCGGGACAACTGCTGCACTATTTGTGACCAGTGACCAAATTTAGCAGTGAGGTCACATGGGGTGGAAACAGATAACACCACCCAATGAGAGCTTGGCGTGAGGTTCTCTACTTCCACTATGGATGCCCAGAAGACGATCTTGGCTGGAGGAAATCTGTGATTGCCTTCTGTGTAACTTGATCAAAATGTTCCATTCCTATACTTGGAACATCGCGGTACATACAAACTGGTTCAGGCTACTTTTCAGGAGACAGATTAAGTTTTAGTGCTTCATTGCTCCCACTTTTAAATGTGATTTTCCATTCAATTGGCAGTTCACTGTGGGTGCCTCTGTATCATTGTTACATTACAAAACCTAGATGCAATTAGGGATCAGTCTAGTTAACTCAGGTGATCTAAAAATGTACGTATTGATTCAACTTATTGTTTAAGTAAGTAGCAGACCGTACAGCTGGTGTTTCATGTGTTTAATATTGGGCAGAAAGAGAGAAAATATGCAGTAGCTTTTATTTTCTATACTAAAATAATGCATGGACAAATGACAAGACGTAGTAACTCCTCCAGAGACAAACAATTACTAGGATGAGAAATGGAATAATACTGTCTTTTTTAAAAAATTGACTTGTATTGGAGTATTGTTAACTACAGTCATCAATTTCAAACCTTTTCAAAACTATATATGATGATTAATCAGGACTAATGGAGGCCACAAGTTGTATGAGGCATGAGGCATAGCAGATCATTTGTAGGCTTTAACAGTGTCAGTCTGTCTAAAGCAGGGCTCATCCTTTTACACACCCACTGAGCTCACTGCTATTCTGCACTCTCACAAAGGATCTCTCTGCTTTTCGCCTCATTTCATTCCATTACAGCAGGATTAGGGCCTTGTAGCTCAAAGGTGTTTTGCACACACACACACTGAGTTGTGTTTCCATCACTTTCGGGGACATTGCATAGACTTGCGTTCATTTTCTGGAGATTTACGCTAACCCTAACCACTACTTGTCTAACCCTAACCTCACTCTAACCTTAACCCAAGTCATCACCCTAAAATTTTATGATCTACAGTATGGCGGCCTGCATTTTGCCCCCGCAAGTATTGCGAGTCTCCACAATGTGACTGTGTAAACAGATTTTTGTGCCCACAACATGAGTAATACATGGATACACACACACATAGACCAAGAATTTATTTTAGAGTCAGATACAGTTTCCTTATCCTGAAGCCTTGAAGCAATAGTTAACATTTTGCGAAATATGCTTATTGGTTTTTTTGCAGAGAGTTCGATGAGGCTGATACCACTCCCCTGTCTCTCTCTTAACTATGAGTCTATAGCCCCCATCTGATTATCTTAGTTTAGCATAAAGACCACAATCATAATCTCAGTTGAAATCCTAGCCATAAAAATAATCTCTGTCCTATAAATAATCCGGCATTAACTTGTCAAAGTTTAGAGCCACTTGTGAGCTCTACCTTCTTATGTTGTGAGTAGTCTGGTTCTCACAAAGATACACACACACAAAACCACGCTGTGTCCAATCCCTGCTTGAGCTGACTCTGTCAAAGGAGGGTTTCGGTGTGTCGAGGTGTCCCTTGATGAAGACCTGGTCCTCCCACAGTGAAAGACAGCAGATTTCAGAGGGCCCAGCGAACTCTCAGCCACAGATAACCTGGCCTCAGAGATACTGGGACACCTAAAATTAGTGTTGTCAAAATGCTTCATGATAGGAAAGCTTGAGATTTCACACTGCACACTGGTAGTCACTTTGTTTGAGTCCCACTGCTGCTCTGCGAGTACAGTGTTTGTGTGTGAGTCGGCAAGAGAGAGACACACAACAGAAACATGACTGAAACAAGAGCAAAATTGTGTTGTGTGTGTCTTTTATGTGTGCGTTTTTAGTGTTTTAATAGCTTGTATAAACTATGGCAACTGTGCACATGAGTGTGTGAACAAGCAGGGTGCACTATGAGGGCGTGAGGGACCATAAAGTACATAATTCAAACTTTAACACACACAGACAAAAAAAAACTCTACTCACACTTGCACAGTAGTAAAATCATGCACACAACACGATGAAATCACTCACGCACCAATGAAACCTTGTACTGACTCTAGTAAACACGCCAGGCATCAGAGGGTTAGAAAGCTCACGAGGACAGAAATATAAAAAATACACGTTTCCACCATCTGTTTTTGGAAAATATAAAATACAAGCAATTTTTATGATGTCTTTGTTTTAGGTTAGATATTTCAATCAGTGTGTGACTTTTAACTGAAGACATGCCTAATAATCCATTCATTTCAAAGGGTTATGGAAAAACTTTTAAGGAACAATGTGAATTCAAAGAAACAGTATTTGTATTGATATCACATATTTTTGTAGTCCTTCATTATATGATCTAAGTATCTACAGTGGAACTACAGCAACAGTGTGACTCAGAAGCATAGATCTGTACGTCTGCATCAAAGTGCATGACAGTCTGTCTCCGCTGCAGAAACTGATTCATGCTTCACTGTTTGATAGACCCGTCGCAGCACTTAAAGACCTGAACACACCAGATTTAAAATCAATCAGAGGATCCGCTTGGGGAGGCGAAAACACTCTGAGACACCGCTGAGGGGACGAAGAGTCCAAAATAGAGAAGTTATCGTAGCGTATTGGCTGTGTTGCAATGTTCAGTATGGTAGCAGTGGTTTGCAGACGGTTATAAGACAGGAGTCAATGGTACAAATACGTCTTTTGAATAAACTGTGTGGACCTATTGTCCCATTAGTGGCCGAGCTAAGCTAATTAGCTTGCTAATTGACTTTTGCCAGTTGTGAGAGGCAGAGGGTTTATAATTGAAATGGCTTTGCTAGATCTCAAAATACGTCTTGTGCTATTGAAATGGCACCATTATTAAACAACCTCAAGGCTTGTTTTCTTGCCACTCTCTGCACTACAACAATAGCAATCAGTTCTCTAAAACTTTTGAATCAGACGTTCAGAGTCTGTTTCTTTTCTGCTTTTTGATTCCTGTCTTCAAAACTGACACTGCCTGCAGCCAGAGGAAATGGGTACAACACCTGGTAATCAGCTACCTGCCTTCACCTTATCTTGAGACACATGTCGACAACCTGCCTCTGTATCTTATTTAATCATGTTATCTGTGTTTGTGTTGTGTATGTGATTTATGTTTGGTGCAACAAAGTCAAATTTGACGTCAGATTATTTGAGGCTTCCATTTTCTACACAACTTCAAAAGATCCCGTATCCATAAATCTTATCTTGATTAAATACAACGACAACGAAGACCGCAATAATGCACGCATTCATGTGGAGTTACAATTACATCAAGTGGTCCTGTGATTTGATAAGTGATATGATTTGGCAAAAACCAAAAAGATAAGAACATGAAACATGTGGAAGAGAGAGTGGATGCACATTTGGTAATAAGAACCATTTGTCCCTTTTATTGACCAAACTTTCCAGATTTCAAACGCTTAATCCAAAACAGGCACTGGGAGTGGAAAGTTTGAAAATGAAAACATTTTACGATGACAAATCCATCACTCATATCTAACAGGACACGCTGTTCAGCAGTACGCATGAGCTATGACCTTCGGCAGGTTCACGGCACCCGAGACTCACGAGAAAAGGTTCAGTTGCTCCTTCTTCCCCACCACCTCGATCCTCTCTCCAACCAAGAGAAAAAAAAGACTCAGAGGCCTGTTTCAAATCCAAAACTGTGTAAATCCTGTGGCATGAGTCCATGAAGCAGTCCTGGGGAGGAGGATAGTGTTTGGGGGATTAGACCCAGTCCAGGTGGTCTTCATTTAGCCCCCTACCCCCATCAGGGGGCTGTGAGCTGCTGTAAGAGCTCAGCACGTGGTCATCACAGCTTCCATCCGATTCTGATCTCCTGTCCATTCACCTCAGCTCTATTTTTTTTATCCACAGATCTCAGCAGAATCCACCTGAGCTGCAGCTTGTAAAACACTGTTGAATCTCTGTTAAGCATAGTGTCCACGATGAACTGCGTATCACGTCATGTTGCCTCTGTTTTGCAGCTGTGGTACCAGATAACAACTCCAAACTAGCACAGATACTACAGCTTTTGTGTTAACATTTTTACAGTTTTCACAAAATAGCAAAGTACTGTGCATCTCAAGGGATCAAAAGAAAACAGGCCATACTTTCTGATTTTTACAGGTGTCCACAAAACAGGAGGTGAAGTGGGGGGGCTCCGAGCTGAAAATAGACACTACAGTTGTGGGGTGATGCAAGAGTATAACAAGAGTGTTATGTAGAAATAAAGAGCATGTCAGGAAAAGACTAGAAGCTCAATAAGAAATAGAGAAAAAGCAGAAGTTAAGGGCAGAACATAAGAACGTGATAACAATCCCGATGACAGCGATGATAATGATGAACTAAAAACTGAACGCAGTCAAACTTATCCAAATATGCCCTCCACTATACATCTTCCCCGGCTCCTTAAATGGGTGTTCCAGGTATTGTCCCTCTGCTAGTTGGAGTTTGAAGTTGTGTAAACAGGTCTAAATGGCAGGGAAGCTGCTGAAGATCTGAGAGAAACTCTGATCAAAGGCACCTTTACATGCAGCCGGTGTCAGCGCTCTGCATTTGTGTGTGTGTGTGTGTGTGTGTGTGTGTGTGTGTGTGTGTGTGTGTCCCACAGTGAGATGACAGACATAGATCTGTCTGGTGTGGTTCCTTCAGAGGCCCTGTTGCATTTCGACAGCCTCTGTTTGCACAACACAAGCCTTGGAAAGCATGCTCACCTGCACCGAAGCTCACACAACACCTCACATGGACTCTTTCCCCTGGACTGAGGCCACATGTGCTCCAATGAGTGTAAAAAAAGAGTGAAAGAAAAGCAGCTCTGAGGCTGACGCTTTAAAGAAAAACTGGATACAAATCAATAGCGGCAGTGAATGGACAAATTACTCTCCTTCAGCTAACTGGACAAGTGGCATGTGAGTGATGGACAAATTCTCAGGTAGAAGCTTTGTGAATTAAAGACACCTTTATCCCCGACACCTCTTGAGCAAACAAAGAAAGGGAGAGAAAAGAAAGAGGAAGGGTGAAAGAGAGAAAAGCCGAGGGGGTTGAGTCCAAGACAGCTTCCCTGCTCAGCAAGAACTGCCTTTGAAAATCCCTTCAACAAAAAGAAATGGGGCAAAGTAAATGTCTTCGCAGGAAGTCCAAACTCTGGAGCGTTTTTGCCGATTATTGTTCGAGGTGACATTGCATGAGAGCTCTTTTGGCTGGGCTCCTTCCATGCAGTCCAATCCCGAGGTAAAGGGACCACCCATTAGCCTTGCCTGAAGAAATGCCCATTCAGTCTCAGCGCCTATTCACAGACCTGCCTGTCTCTCTGGGCTTGCTCCTGGCCAGGGATTGTGGCTGGGGACTGGGGGGAGTGGCAGGGTTCCTAAAAGCAGAGATCTGCAGAATGAAGTCTGGTTGGAGTGCTGAACAGGCCGGAGTCGAGGGGGTCTCCTGCTGCGGGAGAGCAGGGCTTTGATTCGCCACTCGGCTCCACAGCCATGTCCCAGAACAATCGACAGCTAAAACCCCAGGGGCCAGGCTTGGTGAGAGGAAAGGTCAGCAGTAGGGTGGGCGCATGTTGTGCATGGTGGTTGACAGTGACATTGACAATGATGGGGGGACAATGTGGCGGCAAGCAGCTGTGTGGGAGGTGACAGTGGGGTGAGGAGAGAGGTTGAGTATCTGACTTCTTGGACTGGAGTGCTGGAGTGAAGGGGGCAGGCCTCGTTTGCGGGCCAGCCTTCACTTGTGTGCTTAAGAACCGGGTGAGGGTGAGCATAGAAAGACCGTGCTGAAATTCAGAGGCGTTTGTAGACCTTATGCCTGTAGGAATCACAAAACAAGGCAAAATGTGCTGTTGTCCATGTCCATTGCTTTGATATTAGTCAATTGCAAAAGAGTGTTTACGTCTTTGTCATTGCCTGTCATGTAACTGCTGTGGGGTTGAAGGGCAGCCTTGACAGAGCACAGATGGGATCAGGCCCACCTGAGTTCAGCCTCACGTGTCTGCTTCATATTACTGTTCCCAGCATCTGACAATGTGGCTCACATTATGGGAAGCTGCACAGCGCTGCGGTGAGATCGGAAATTGATTCAGATAGTGTGCATTGAAGGGAATGACCTAATTACTTGGCAATTCATCAGTTGCGGCAACCTCCCCGAGAGCAACTCACAAATAGACCGCCCCCCCGACTGTTTTAGTACACTTTATTAGGTGTCCCCAAAAATTGAATTTCCTTTGACAGATTAGAGAGCTTTGTGAGGTTTCAATTCCTGGCATGAAGCCGAATTATCCCGCAGGTTTGTGTTACAACCCATGCAGCTGAGAGTGCAGCTGACCAAACTGTCTGACAATCTGAACTGACTTTGCCGATCAATATGGCTCCAGGAACAGGGGCCTCATTTATGAAATGGACCTACGATCAATTTTCATCTGAAGTTTCACTTAAGCGGAGAACCACAATTTTATCTCTGAGCAAAGTTTAGACTTGACATTAGTGAATTTCTTGCTGGTATTGCAGTTTGGGACACGCGTACGCGTTCAAGCCTGTGGTGAACTTTGCATAAGTGTTATGAGCAACATGATAGGAATGATCAATTAAAGGTGTGAGGACTTAGTAGCCCTGCAGTCAGCGTTTTTAATGTTATTTTTTACTGCTGTGGTTATGTATTGGTATTCCTTCTTCTCTTGTAGTTTAAGGTCAGAACATTTCCTTTTAATATCAGCCACAGTTTTCTCTTTCTGCCGCACCCTGTTCACTGCTGCAGGGCCACACTCCCAAGGATCGTGTATGGATTTGTTTATCAACCACTTAGTCCACTGAATAAAATATGTTGCCTGGCTTCAGTCTCATCTGCCATCGCCATGTTCTCATCTAACAATCTGCTTTTCTCTTTTGTTCCATGGCTATTCCCGACCAAATGCTCATTTGTGCTGGCACTATATAAAGAGAAATTGCAAGGCAGGTGCCATCAATTTAAGGTGATTTGAGATTTATAGATCACAGGTGGGTGAGTTACAAATGGGATTCTTAGAGCCTGCTTAAGGAAGGTATTTTAAGATCAGCATCTTTTATGAACTGTATGCAAAGGCACCATCGGAAATTATCTTAAGTTTAAGCACACTTTCAAGAACATTTTTATACGTGACGCCTCAGGCCCACACTTAAACTGGACTTCCACCTGGAAAAACTGTTTTCTTACAGGAAATCTTGGAGGCAGGAAATACACATTCACTCTGCAGATAGATGTACTTCATTGTACCAGAGCTTTGCATATTCAACCATATGATGTCCTCTAAACATGCAGGTAAAGTTCATGCTACCAGTATTGTTATTGTATAAGTTGTTAAAATTCCCTGAGGTAAAAAAGAAAGTTTAATCTTTAACAGGATGTGAACAGAAAAGGGTGACTGAGATTTTATCAGGACTAACTGACAAGGTGGAACAAACCCCTGCACACCAATGTTTTTAAACACATGCAGTCAGAGACCCACAGTGGTGCACACACATGCACACAGTCTGTACAATACACATACTGTGTACAGGTATATTAACATTTTTGTACAGCAGGAATACAATGCATGCAAGTTGCAGGAGAGAAGATGCTGCACAGCAACTCAGAGATTTGAGCGCTGACCTGCAGGATCAGCAAGTGTGTGTGAAATTAGGTTCTGCTTGGCATCTTGAACGCGACATGCCAACACAGCAGAAACACCTTGTTTTAAATAGCCAAAATAAAATAGTCATCCCAGAGGGAGACTCCCAACACAAAACACCTCCCTGCTCCTTGAGCTTGATGGGGCCCAGAGAAGGAGCCCCCAGAATGCTGATAACTCCCCCCACCATTCACCGGCACTCTGGTTCATATTTTTGTGGAGGTCCATTGACTTTCTCCTTTTCAGTCTCCCTTTAATCCCTGGGTCTGTGTCCTCAGTGGCTCTCTACAGAGGGGCTATTATTCAAGGCCTTATTACTGCGCCCCTCGCGGCTTATCTCCTTCCTGGTGACAGTCTTTTCAAGCCTCTCCCTAATGACCTGGGGAAGCTCACATGCTCAACTTCCCAGGGCTGCGGGGCCCCGCTGATGTCAGAGGGGGTGGCCCCCACGCAGGGGCTCCTGGTCCTGCCAAAGAAAAAGAGAGAGGCACGGAAAGGTCCTACCACAGCCGCCAATGCATCCTACGTTCACGCTATCCGCACACCTGCTGCCTCCTTCTTCTCCTCATGCAGGTGACAGTCAAGCCCAGCGTGCAGGTGGACTCCTTTAAGGTTCTTGGGTTCACAGGAACTGGGCCCTTCCTGATTAAGACGAGCTCAGGAACTAGATGTGGCACCTTTGTTTGCGATTTTGTTTGTCGTGATGATGGAATGAAATCAGGACTTGTGCTGCTGTGATGTCACAGAAGTTTTTTAAGTACAGCAGCAAACTTCAAGTACAATGAAAAAATCAATTGATGCAGTTTCATTAGTTAAAAGATCCAAATCTCATGTTTATATTCAGAAGTGGTCTGCTGGCACACGCTGTGATGCATTCCATATACTTAAGCCTTGATTAAAAGTCTGCTATGGCCAACCATTCATCTTTGTCAAGACAAGTGAGGGGATTGAATTGCATTTATATGAGTGAAAGCTTTTCACTCTACTTACATGGAATTTCTTGTCCCAGTAAATCAAAAGAATGGATTCCCAGATGGGACCTCTGTTTCTATTCAATCATACTAGATTGCCTCCAACTCCCTCAAACGTGTCCAAAACATTGCATTACAATGTACAGCAAACATCATGCATAGAGGCTATTGAGGCAGAGAAAACTCCAGCTGTTTCCAACCCAGCTTGGTCATTCACATGCAATTCTAAATCACATGGATGCTGTAGGGATCAGTGAGGAGGAATGAACTCTCTTTTAGGTGACTGTCAGTGTCCTACTGGTGCAACCTCTAATTATCGTCCCCATCTCCCTGCTAAACCCTGTGGTGTCTTTGGAGAGGGCCAAAAAGGACATGGCCATCCATTATACTTTCATCTTAGATTAGACCCCCAGGATACAATAAACTGACTACAATTAGGTCATCAGATCAGGCACGCTGCTGTCTGCTGTACGCAGAGATCTTGGGAAATGTGACACAGGTGTCTTCCTGCTCCCTCACATGGCAGGCAGGCCTGTCGCCCTGAGGCCAGGGGGAAACGACAGTCCTTAGTGCTTGCGTCTCGGAATCATAAACTACTTAAGACTTTGAGAAAACATGTTGAACTGGGCCAATTAAGAAAGTAATGACTTTAGTGAGGCAATTTACTGCACAAAAAGCTGGAAACATGCCGGGCAAGCCCTAGAGGATGTAATGTGGTCTTCTGCCTGGTTTTCACCCACCTCCTTTTTCTCTTCCTTCCTACATTCCCGTCTGGTCAATCTTTAGAGGTGTGGAGAAATGCACTGCAGTGCTGTACAGGTCTGGAAGTGTAGTATTAGAATGAGAAGAAATAAAGGAAAATACTGGTTTCATGAACTTGGGTTGTGTTTCTGGCGTTTTGACCATCAGTCTGAAAAGTAACGCAGAGCAAAAAATATGAAAAGTGAGATCAGAAGAAGTCAGTCAACCCAACCCAGTCAGTTTCTGGGTTTATTTGGAGGAGAAAGCAAACTTTGACCTCCCATACTTACTATAGCTGTGGGCACACACTGTTTTTTGGTATGATAAGGCATTATTACCAGTATTTTGGGTGCAGTAACTCTTTGTATTACCTCTGCATGAAGTGGTTTCCATAATCTTGCTAAACTGTTGATTTGTTTAAAACCTTTCTAACTTCTATCTGTCTGCTTGTGTTTCCTGCCACAGCAGACTTTAATGTCAACGTGCTCCCAGATCTCAGCAGTTACTTTGGTGAGTACAACATAATCATAACCTACAAAATCAATGGACTAAATTATGAAATTAAGACCTTAGCTGCAGTTAATAGTTCATCATTGGATCCTACGTGTCCAAAAATCACTTTCGTATCTATTCACTCACTGAAAGCTTCCTGTCAGCAGAACTTGTGGAATTTGAAGCCTTTTGGAGCAGAGCCACTGATGCCCTTTAACCCTTTACATTGTGTTTTCATTGGTGCTTTTAGCCACACCTAGACCCACTTTTAATTACCCCAAAACACACATCCCCCCTGCCTCCACTCGAAAGGTTACTGCGGGGACAGAAGAATGTGCAGGTAACACAGCAAAATGCACCAAGAGCAGTTCAGTGAAAGAACAGCCCAGAAGCTGAAACCTAACAGCAGCTCAAACCAACCACACACCCAAAACTTCAACAAAGCACCTCGGCCCTGGTGAAAAGAGAAGGATTATCGACAGACTACCAAACAGGCCATCAACCTCATGGGTGGAAACCAATTTACGGGTGGAATCGTTGTAGTCTTATGCAAAAAAATAACTTCCCTTTTCTAAATGTTTTAACTTCAGCCCTGTGCATCATTACAGAGACATTCAAGTCAGTGACTTATTTTCCAGCATTTACAATGACAGTTGTACACTGATATAAATACCTTATAAATAATATTGTTTTACAAAGAAAATATTCAAAGCAACAAACTATTTTGTCAAAGCATATGTGTTTCAAGTGGTTCAACTTCAGTTAGAAAACATCCTCAACATCTTGTTTTCAGTTTATTCATAACTTGTTTTGTTAATATGAAAAGCCTAATCTGTTTTCTGTAAACAGGCATTAAGACTGAAAGTTGGATACAATATTGTGTTGTGTTAATCCTGACATGTCAGCACTGCATCCTGAGATCAGACACACAGTCGTTGTGTCCCCCGGGATGGACTTAACTCCTGCGGTTATGGATCATGACAACTCACTGAGCTAAAAAAGACCCGAGGACTGTGTTCCTGCATGGTTACAACTGGCATCAAAGTAAAAGAGGGGGAAGGGGGCTCTGATAATAATGGAAAAGTGTTTTGACATCCAGGTTTAAGTAATTATTGGATTTAGATAAGAGGGGAATTCCATCCGATGTGAGGTAAAACAAACGAAACAGGAGATTGCAAATTATTCCACCAACAGCAGAAGTCCCACTGTAGCCTTGGGGCGGGTGTAGCACACTCACATTACATCATGGATGTAATCACACATGGAACAATGGAAAAATGCATGTTGGTACAGTGCTGTAGAGCCTTGTAGCCTCCCTGCAGGGTCAGCATCAGGACAGAAGGATTTTGATGTACAGGAGGAAGGAAGAACTCTGTTTGTTTCATTTTCTATTGAATTAAATGAAGTGAAGTTTGAATCTAAAATAAAAAAAGTTTAAACACAGCAGTATGTAAACTAATGTACTGCAAGTGAATGAATATGTAGCCATGAAATGCTCTGCTCCTGACACCAAACCAACTGTGACTGAACTTGTTCCACATCCTCTGCGTCTGTGTGTTCTCTAATTAGAAATGTTACAGCGAAATGTAACATGTAATCAAGGCCTCGGAGGCACTGGTCTTTTTTTCCAGATGCAGGTGGAGACAAATGCAAATTCTATTAAAGCGAACTGGGTTTGAACGTGCAGATGCACATACAGACCACATACAGAGCTGAGCCAAAACAAACATTGCAAATTGTGTGAATTACTCGCCGAGCTGTTGATATAAGACTGCCTGCATTGTGCTTGGCTTTACATTTAACCTATTCATCACTGGACAAACAGGACCTCTGCTCTTTACTTGAGTATATTTTCGAGCGTCTTATGCTTCCAGCTGCCTGGAAGAATAAGAGGCACCACCTGTCTTTTGATCACGATGCCATGATGACGGAGCCTAATCCAGAACAAAAGGCAGCTTCCAGCGACAGTCCCTGATCACATCTGGACTCACTTTTTATACCAAAATCTAAAAAACAACAGATACATGATGAAGGGCTTTCTGTGCCTCCAGAAAAACACTGAGATCTCTGCTGATAAAACGTCCTCTTCTAACCTCCATAAGCACATTGAAGTAAGTTGCACATACTGTCAGTGAGAATGTACTTAGCTAGTTAGCACTAGCTAACATTAAGTTTTCATGTGTAACGTTAATGTTTGATGCTATGATAATGATGTTTACTAATCACGTAAATAGTGGTCTGTTACAATTGGTTTTATCCAAATTAGTTTTAAGTTTTATCCACAAGTGCTGTTTTGTCATTATTTTGCATTGGCCCACACACCCCATACTTTTACTAATTTATTAACCAGATACTTTTTTTTCCCACCATTGCATCTTAGCAAACAATTGCCTATTCACACATCCAGCAGACACAGAGAAGTGTTCAGTTGGAGTTGCGTTTCTGGCCTGAAAAGTCCAAGTAAAAGTCCAGCAAACCACTAACCACTTCTGGCTCTGTTTTGGTCTCCACCAACGCCTGATGGAAACAATCCAGCTCTTTAGCTGTTAAATGCTCAGCTCTGTTCATCAACTGGGTGTTAACCTTGGTTGTTTGCTTTTCAGTGTTGGGCAGGTTGGACAGTCCATAAAGCTTGAACAGTTTTAGTATGTCATACTTGGCTGTGTAGAATTGTTTGGTGATTGGGCTGCACAGAGATGTGAGGTACATCTGCTTTTTTGGTTCTCAAACAACTCAAATTAAGAAGTCACTCCTTCCACTTCATCTCTTTCTTTCCAACATCATTTTCTGACCTTTTCTGCTTATAATGTGCCCACTGTTTCTGTCTTTTCCCAGCTGCTACTCTACCTTCATTCTCCTCCAATAAATAAATCAGCATGTACCTCCAGTCTGGTGCAGAGGGAGACGAAGCGCACACACTACCCTTTGACCTGGTGCTTACCGTCTGAAAGGACATTAGAGGTAATGACACCACTTCAGACTTTACAAGAAATCACTGCTCTGTTACCCACAGACATTATTCCCCACATACCAAGCAGCCCTCAAACTCATCCCCCTCCATCCAAGCTACAGAAACACGAGTGAGCAAACGTGCTAACGCCCTTCCATCACACTTAAAATATATGACCCATAAATGCCCCGGTAAGTATCTCTCTCCTTTGGCATCTGTCCGAAACACCTCAATTTGTCTTCCTCATCCCAGAGGACCTGTGTTGTGGTTATGTGTTTATGGAAAGAATATAGCTTTACAACTGCCAGTAAGCATTCCCAGGTTTAGTGATGCACATCAATCACTTTGTAAAATCTGTGGTGTGCGGCGGTCGCTGTAGATTCTGATGAGCTATACTCTCCATAACAGCATGTTTTCTTAATTCACCAATACTAAATGCCTCCCCTGAAAAGCAACAGTCCAAGGTTTGCAACCTGTAGCTCGGTGTGGTAGTCTTGGTTTTTTGGGAAGTGACATACTTGGGGCTGTTCTAAGAACAATACTCTGCATCTAAGGAGTCTTGGGGACAAAAGCAAAACCAAAAACACAACAACAAATATGTAAGGAATGGTTTCAACAGTGGGTCTGTCTCAGTGGTATATGGTGTCCTGGTAGGCGGGTATAATATATCAGACTCATAGTCTCCCTCGACCTTTTGCTTGTAACTGTCATTGGTGTATTTATCATCAGACATTTTTTTGCTTGTTGACAAAGTTTAAAAAGGGTCTTGGCGTGTTTATAGTTGAGCTCTGAGATTTGCAGATTTGGGAACAACAAGAGAAGAGACATTTGTCCCTCAAGTCTGTACTTAAGACGGTACTTCTACCCAGAATTAGTGCGGTTTTACCAGGACTGTTATATTGCCTGAGAGAAGGCTCTGCCTTAAAGAGTCTCAGTGCTCTGCAAACACAGCGCCATGTCATTGTTCTGACAGCCCATTGTTCCAAAACTCCAATAGTTTGAAAAATGTCCCATTTGTCTGACAGCCCGTTATCCCAAAAACAAACACTAATTTCTCCAAAAATACACTCTGCTTGCATTAGTTTTTTTCCCACCCATATTCCACGAAGACCCACCCATACCAGCTATCTGACCAACCATCTAACCCTCACCAAGCATTGTCTGGAGCTTTACTCTGCAAGCTGTGCATCTGTGGCTATTTTTAGGTAGGTAAACAGCAAATCTCTGCTACTATTATTATTGGACATAGTGACAATAAGTATGGGGGACATGGCTTAACGAGTGGCCAGTTGTCATGATCCACTTGAAACATAGAGACATCTGGGGCCTGATCAGACTCTCCCTCCCTCTTCTTCTAGCTGTAGTAGACACAGAGAAAAGTAGGTGACCAGTGCACCACAGAGAGCGAGCAGTGTTGTCCAACCTCCTCCAGACCTGGCAGCATGCATCCCTGATAGCATCTTTACTCTATCAATGACAGACAGGGTGTGGCATGGCACATTCAAGGGTTTGGGAGTGTGTGTACATGTGTGTACATCTTGATGGATGTGGGGCAGTTGGTGGTGGGATGTAGGGAGGCCTGCTGGACAAATCCTTCAGGTGAGCTGTCAGGAATGGAATGGAAATGGCCGGCCATAACCTTAGTTCACCTATACTTTGGAGTTTTTGTGAATGGGACCAGCGTGTGTTGAAACAGCTTCTGCAAGTAACTGCAAAGCCACATACCTTAATACTGCTTTAAATGATTTTCAGTAAATCACATTTGAGTACACATTTAAACTCTTGTACATCGTGTTGTCACAAGATATAGAACATACATGCATCGCACTTACTGTAATTGTGTTCATGTAAATTATATTAGATGCTTACAGTTGTACAGGTTTAAAGAGTTAAATATGATCTTATCTGGCATATAACGCCAATTAAAATTTTAGACAGATAGGAAACAGCAGATTACAAGGAAAATATGTAGAAAAGCCTCAGAAAAAGACAACTTAGATAAATCAGTAATAATAATAATAATAATTATGACAAAAGAGGACCATTGTGAAACACATGGAGTTACGTCACACATGCACATGGCAGGAGCGCATACAGCAATTATTCCTCCAGCATGAACAATACAAGATTTATTAACTCTAATCTCAGTTGTCATGCAAATGTAATTGATGTGGTATTAACAACACACCCTACAAAACCAAATGATGTAGTCCAACCCGTGTGCTGTTAAAATCATTTGCAGATCAGTCTATTTCTGGCAGGATTTGCTTCTCACCCAGCGACTGTCGTAATGATAATCCCAGGCCTGTAATCTGCAGGACTCAGTTTCCCAACAGTGCCGCAGTCTGTACTTGCAGCTCCCTCCGTGGACTCGGCCTGACACTCGTCTTCAGCGAGCACTTCTGCCTCTGCTTTTGATCTACTCTTCAATTACACCATGTAGCAATCATCTCCACATCCCAAAGATGGTGATTGAAGTTAAAAGGATTCACACTGATAATTTACCAACACACTCCGCTATGTCAGGCAGCCACGTTTCAGAAAGCTGAGTTTTAAGGAGAGTTTACGACTTTGTTATTTTTGATCCTTTAATCTATAATTGTAGATTATTTTTTTCCGGTTAATTTCCATGCCCCACAGTAGTTCAGGTCCTAGCCTACATACTGTAACACACAGAGCTATAGACAACACTGCATGGGCTGGTCTATGATAACACCCTCCAATTTACATGACAGCTAAGTACTCGGAAATGGGGCCCCTGTTCTGAACATCCACAAACCTTCCTTTATGTGACAGGTTTTTCCAAAGGTGCAGAGGTGAAGCATGAGTGACTTGAAGTCTATTGAAATACTAAGACCTCTTCTTAAGGGAAACACTAGAGGGTTTAACACAGAGACACACATACAACACATGACAGGATTAGCACCTTTGGAGGAATTGCATGAGGATTCTGAAATCTGGGATCCTACCAGAGGTTCCCATGTTGAATTTTAAAAGAAAAATTATATTGATATTTATATTAATAAGCTGCTAAGGCCCATTCAAATAAACAAGTTGGGAATGTTATCAGTAACAGTTACAGAGAAATGGAATTTATATCCATATTTAGGTTACCATATTTAGGTTACTAGTTACCATTAATAATTAAAAATGTCATAAGTATTTTGATATTAGTCCATCAAAGTGACTTAGTTTACTTTTCAACTTTTTGATTACTTTCAATGCAAATGTTTCAAACTGGGCGATAAAGCTTAAAAGTCCTAAAAACATGCATTTAAACAAAACAAATTCTGAAGCTGAATTACATCTTTAACACACAAATAACATGGTGGGGCGGGAGGTACAATATTTTGACTGATTGCGGTTACGTTAAACTTACCTGCAAATGTTTCCCAGGTTTAATTATGTAACACCATTACATGTAACTAGTTACTGATCACTGTTAACCAGGTAAATGGCATGCTGCAGTATTGGCTGTACGTGTTGATGAAGACTACAGTATACATTCTGCTCTCTGAGAGGCTCGACCATTTCATCTGAGAGGGAGGTAAAGGTTCAGTTAACCCTTCATCATAATGAAGAGCGCTCCTTTATGGTCCATGTCTTTTGAAGGACTCAGTCCCTGAACTGTGTCACAGCTACATGATATCTTAGGTAGGTACTTCCTGATTCAACTCTGACCCACCGTTCATAACTTAGTTGTGTGTTCTCCAGGGTTCATACTTTTACTTATATGTAAACATCTGTAACAAAGAACAAAGATTACATATAAGTTATACTGTCTGCACTGTTTTGATGCCAGAATCCCCCTTTGCTCATGATGGGGGGGGGGGCATCAACAAAAGAGCCATTTATTGCCATACTTGCCATCCTGTCCACCATTGTTGTGCTGTTAAATCCGTAGACTAAGTCTGTGACGGATGTGCTCAATCCTCCATGTCATCCACAGCCACCATTATTCTGAGCTGTTCTTATTTATAGTCCACTAAACATTGCTGCCAACAGTTTTCATTATGGATAAAGGATAAATTCAAGGGATTACGATGATTCAGCATTTCATGTGTGCTTTACAAGGTCTTGCTGGGCGTTAACCCTGAGTGTAATCAATGCACAAGACGAAACAGCTTTGGTTTTGGGGATTGGGAGGGATGAATCGCATGATGAACACTCACAACCTTTGCGATAATTAATGGAAAAATGTCAATGTGTGTACCTCCGAGGCTTGATTATGAGTTATGGCTTGACCACAAAGAAAACAAAAATCCTGGGTTGCTGGGGAGCTGTGACTTGGATACTAGTATTTTCTTTTGTATAGCTGTTATTTATTACAAGGGATTAAGCAAGTTATAACAGAGAATTGAAAGGGAGCGTACAGGACAGGACTCCACATTAAACTGAGATTTCTGCATAGTTTCCATGTCAATCATTAAAGCACACAACCAAAAATGTTACGATGTACATAAATGCATCCACTCCTTTATTTCCCTTCTTTACTTTTTCCTTGGTATAGCCGTTAACCTCATCCATCGTCGCGTCGTAGCAGGTTTTCAAGAAAAAGTAGGGAACAAATAAGGCAGAGCATTGTTTTATAGTTTGACGAATGAACCACCTGTGGCTGTCTTTTGTCATTTGTGAGTTGAGAATATTCTCAAGACCTCAAAGCTGACGTCTAGACCTGCTTTGAAGTTTCAGAGGAGCTCATTGTGAGAGATCGGAATAACCACTCCAATCCGCCTTGGGTTATTTATCCAACTAAAGACTGGTATTTTCAGGAGCATTACAGGATGACAATACAAGGGAAAAACCGAGAAAAGAGAGATCAGAAAACCTTAAACAAATAAGGAATTTGTAGACCATTAAAAAACCTGCTTTTGTACGTGGAGGCTCCAGCAGATTAGTGTCCCGGCCCACCTGGAGGTGAAACCGTCTTCACATATTTAAGCATCTCAAAGAAACTTCCAATTGAGTGTTTTGGCATTTCTCATGGAAACTTGCATGGCACAAGTAAGCATGAAAAGAGGGAAGACCAACTCAGATGTCAGTGACTTGACCCTTGACTCCTCACTGGCCCTGGGCAGCCAATCAGAGTCATCCATTCTTAAAGAAAAAATCATTTTTTCTCTCAGAGTCTAAAGATAAATTAACTAACAGGCTTGTTTGTTTTCTCCCACTAATCTGAGTATTGAGGTTCCTACTTGGTTGTTAATGTCAGGGGAATGTTAGCAATTGCTACACATGTGTTGCTGGTCTCTCTGTGGCTCTGAAGCTATGGATTAGCGCTGACGAGCGTTGGATTACAGGGTCCCTGCTGGGATGTCAAAGGGCCACGCTGGCTCCTTTCACCTCCGCCCTTAGCCGAGCAAAGCATCAGTGGCAGGGGTTACCTACCATCAATGATTTGCTTCAGGGAGATCAGAAGGCCTTTTCAACATTCAGGGTCACTATTGACCTGCAGCAGCCCCCCATTCCCATGAATTACGCCCCAGTTATATCTTGGTGAGCCCACACAAAAGGATCCTCCATAGAAATCTGGATCCAAACAATGGAGGTTATAGGCTCAACGAGAAGCACCGTGCAGTGTAGAGCTTTGACCGCAGGGAAGTGAGGCATTGTGTCCACACAATTCAAAGTGGCAGCTCTCATTAAAAAACAGACACAAGTATGGTGTAAGCAAAACCACCGTTTGATTTAAAAAACTTTTATATACGGTATCATTTATCATTCACTACCACTTCCAGGTTGGCTGATGGCTGGGTGGGCAGCAAGCTAGGGAAGATCTGTTGAAATGCAGACCAAAACTTTGGTAAAATCAAATAAATCAAACAGAAGAGTTAAGGGAAAAGCTGATGAAGACAAGGGTGGAAATGGAAGGATGTAAAAAAACAAGCTAATGCTAGCCACCCTAACACTTGCCTCGGGCAATAATGGGACCCAGGCCAACATGGACAAGTTATTGCTGGAGGACAGGATCATTTCCAAAGTTTTTGAGCATCTCTCAGCCAACTGCTACTACACACTGACATGACAAGACAGTTCAATAAAAGGAAACACTGACTATCAATGTACAAACTAGAATAATAATAATAATGATGAAAAGGTCAAAATAACCTTTCAGGTAAAACTAACAGGTACTCGCTATGTTTGCCAGATGCCTTTCCCAAAGTTCACATCATCCTTCATCACAGCCCTGTTGTTTTTGTTATCATGAAACATGTCCAGTCATACCTCATACCCAACATAATCTGGGTCTATAACAGCAGCTCGGCCTTGAGGAACGTGCAGTCATCACAGCGGAAAGTGGAAACAGATTGCTGAAAGGCTTCAGTTGTGGGTTTCGACTGACACTGTGGTCTATGGCACATGTTATATGCATCGCTAAATGCACATCCAAGAGCAATTTAAAATAGCTCTGTCGTTATCAGATCAAATATTTCCTGATCTAGTATTTCATGTCCTTATAGAATTTAAGCATTTTTCCTCAATACTCTTTTAATATTTAATTTTGAATGAACGAATGAATACTCATATTAAAATGCAATAAATATACCTTAGTTCGTGTCCATGTGTCTTGCTGTGTTAAATTCAGGTGCTTGTGTACACGTCGTTACGTTGCACGACTGCTTTTTGCCAAATATCCCAGAAAACCCTCGGCTAACAAGTAGTATTGAAGCAGTGGAGATGCCAGGGGAGGCTGTACTTTTTTTTCTCATGCTGGTGCGCTCGGCTGGTCAGATGATTTTGGGATTGTGGCCAGAGATTTTTGAGGGAATATGAGAGGGCAACCTCCTGCAATCAGGCAGTGTCGGTGACCACTCGAGTGCAACGCAACGGCGAGCTGCCACTCAAGATGCCGCCAGATCATTCCTTAGAAGTAGACTCCTGATGAGCTGTGTGCCTGTTGGTGTGTGTGTGTGTGTGTGTGTGTGTGTGTGTGTGTGAGTGTGTATGTGTGTGTCGTAGGCCCAGAGAAAAGAGTGGACAAGCAAACCACTACAGCTGCTACAGATATTTTCCTGGATGTGCTACAACCCACAGAAGGGAAATAAGGAGGCAATTAGAGCTTACTGTTCTTAAGTTAGTCACTTTAAACACCAAAATGACCTCTGGTTGACTGGAGTCACATTGCCTCACACTAGCTCTGCACAAAATCACATTTGTTTTCAAAGAAAGCTTCGTTTTTTATGTGATTTCGTGTTTATTCCACATTCAGTTATCTGCATGTCTAACCATGTGTTAATGTTGACCACGTTGGTCAATTATGAGTTGCTGCAAGCTACTACTGCCCTCTATGTGATACATAGGTAACTACAGTCCCCTCATGCACTCTCTATTTGAATAAAATCAACATAGTAAACCATGATACAGAGAGGCAGGGCTCTTATTGTAAATGCAGCGATGAACGCCCTGAAATCCTTGCAAGAAAACACATTCCACAACAAAAGCTAATAAAATGCTGCTTGCTCTCAGGGGGTTTTCCTTTAAGAACATACATTAAACTGGCTCAACAGTGTTCCAGTTTAAGAGGAGGCTCCCTGCAGTGAACTCTCAATGTCCATCCGCCGCACATTGCTAAGAGCCTTGTATGGACAGGCAGTGGGCATACAGACATACATTGAAGCTCCTCTATTCGACCCTGATGCTGTGCCCATACCCCCTGTTGCTCCTCTCTGTCTCCCCTAGCGGGTCCTCCCATTCATTTGGCTCATTTGAATTCCAACATGGGAGACCTCTGATGAGCCGGGTGAACTGTTACACTACACGACAAGACTGCTAATTAATCACAGCAACTGTACACACTGCCTCTGCGGTGTTGACTTGTGAGCATAAATCTGCCAGTTTCCACCTAATGAGTTTGGTGCACCTGTCCGAAGCCAGTAATTACTCAAAGCAACGCATGCAGACATACATCAGAGGGTGTTTTGCTTTGCCGTCGTATTTTAAGTGTACGGCTAATTACGTAAGTCTGAAGCGTTCAGCCTGAAAAGCAGTATGCACTGAGTAGACACAACAGTAAACACAAATTCAGTTTATGCAGGACCATGCTTGCAACTTTATTCTAACTAATTCTGTTGTTATTCAGTGTCATGTATTATTTTGGATTTGTACTCAGGTCTCCCTTGAAAATAAGGTGTCTATGGGACTTATTCGATTGAATAAAGGTTATATCTAAGATAAATACCTGCCAGTTTTTCAAAAATGTAGAAAGTTGTTCTACAAGGCTAACCCTTGTTTAAGGGTGTTTCCAAAATCCTCAAAGAAACTGAAAAATATGGCACAAAATCAAAAGATTTTTAATTATTTTCCTTAGCCAATAGCTGGATATATGTCCTAGCTTGAATGACATGTACAAAAATGTAAATGGTTAATAAATATGCATCTATATTGATTTTATTTTCCATTATTTACAAATGAAGTACAAAGATATTTCACTTCAACCATCTTTGGTTGAGGGAAACGGCCTCAGCCTGCGCAGCAAACAGGATATTCTGTAGCAATGATAACAGATTCTGGTAAAACCTTTGAAACTGCTGCGCATTAAGTGCCGTTACGTGACCTGGATTTTTGAAAGATTGCCAGAAAACCGGACTTAGCTCTGTGACACAAATGTAATGATAATAGATGAGAGGCACAAACTGTGGCTAACAGCCTCCCTGTCTCCCCTACTGTGTCTAGTACCAGCTCTCATCTCATCTGTCCTTGTTAGGTTTCCTGGACATCACACGACTTCCTCTGATCACTTCCTCCACCTGCAGAGTTTCTCCCTGGTGATTTAAGCCACTCTGGCACTTCTCCCGCCTCTGCCCTTGTTCCCAAACGGCGGGGGACCTCTCTTTCTGCTCTCACTCGCAACCTTCCTCCCTCCTTAACGTCTTCCCTCACTATCAGATCCTCCTTCTTTCCTCCTCCATCACACTTATTGTGGGCCCTCTCCTCTGCGTCTTCTGTTCGGTTTCTTCGCTGTCACGCTCTCTCTCTCTGTTTTCTCCTTTTCTTTTCTCATGCGCCCTCTCCTCCCTCCCTCCCTCCCTCCCTTCTCCCGCCACATCAGCTCACTCCATCTCCCAGCTCACCACAGGAGAGCCCAGGGTTTGGCCTTGCTCCCTGTCTCTTCGTGTGAACTGTGTGTGCGGTGTTGGGATCCTGCCACTAAGGTTAGAAGAGGCATGCAGGAGACGATTAGGCACTTCAAAGAATCTCCTGTGCACAGGTGTGAGAGCAATCCCGCGCCAGCACAAGCAATGACACACACGAAATCTGATACTTCTATCCTTGTGAGGACCCTTGTTGACATAATGCCTTCCCTAGCCCCTAACCCATACCTTAACCATGACAACTAAACACCATACCCCGACCCTTTCTCCAAGCCTAACCTAAACCTAATTCAAACCCAAGTCTTAACCCTCAAACAGCCCTTTGAAGTTGTGACTGTCCAAAATGTCCTGCACACCCACCCACCCACACACACACACACACAAACATAGTAGTATTCCTATCACATCCGGGGGCATTATATAGACTTACATTCATTTCCTGTAGACTTACCCTATCCATGCCCATAACCACTACCTGCCTAACCATAACCATAACCTTACCAGTACTCTAAAATTTAATGATATGCCTTATGGGGACTTGTGTTTTGTCCCCATAAGGCAGGCGAGTCCCACACATCCAAACACACACTCACAAAAGCATTAATCTGAGATCTTGGTGGCTTGTGCTTGCAGGTCCCTGTCAAACCTGGAGCAACTTTGAAGGTCCCTCAGGCACCTGGTAATATCTTGACATTACAAACATTACACCCGACTCACCCCCTCTGGCTTGTGCACACAGACGGCAGGCACATACTAGAACAGAGGTGCAAATACACACAGTGGCTTTCATGAAGTCACACAGACACACAAATGCACTCATACCTACAGTCACACAAATCATTGTGCACACTCACATAAATACACACATTACACAAAGAAAAAAAACACATTTCATGACAAACAACCGCTGACGAGCACTCATTAAGCTCATAAATTCAGGATTATGTGTTTGTGGAAGCCTGTATCAAACACTGGGAATAAAGAGGATACACACTCTTGGCCACCACAATTGCAGTAATGGCTCTAATTATGCTGTTCCATGCAAAATAACTTAATTGCAGTTTGTTTACACACATGGTGAAGTCTCCTTTTCATGTAATGCAGACCATGTGCATGCATTGTCAGAAAGTCCATTAGAGGAAAAAAAAAAAAAGTTTATGACTCACCAAGGCATCACAAATGAGGTTTTATTATGAAGAGTGTCATGCATGGTGTCACCCACCTAGCCTAAAAACATAACACAGGCCTGCGTGGGACAGCAGACTCTCTGCTTAGATCATCTCGTGTATATTGTTTGCATGAGGCTGAGCTGAAATACTCAGCTGTGAAATATCATATAAACGTCATTTGTCATCATCGGGACTCCTCACAATCAAACGTGACATTAAAGGATTGTTTTTGCATGTGTTGTGGGTGATGTGAGTTGCTGTCGCATCAGTGGCGGCCATATGCTTTGGGTTAATGTTTCCACAAACTTCATACTGCTTGCCATAAAACAATCACACATACCGATATTATTAAAATGTTTCATCGGTTTTTAATTAAATTTTGAAATTGTGTTTCCCTCTATGTGCAGCTTCACATAGTTTCCAGATGACTTTGGGTAGATTTAGCTGAGTTTTTGTCTTGGTATGTATTTTTTGTTGTTGTTGTTTTTTTGTATATATATATATATATATATTACATGTGTTGTAATATATAGCATTCAGCCTCCATAGGAAGGAGAGCAAAGTGACATTAAATACTCACAGAGCTCAAAAGCAACTCAAAGAGGTTAAAAGTTTAAGAAAATTGGATTTCATTTTAATTTTATTTTAATTTCTTTTATGCACAAGATTTTTAGCCATGCTAGCAGCGTGGATTTATAGACGGCAGCGACAGTCTGTCCACGACTTTGGTCCAGACTGAAATATGAGATTGTTATGAGTTTCGGTGCCGACATTCATGTCCCCTTCAGGATGGATCTGACATTCCCACCATCCTTTTCGGGACTTTGTGTTTAATGCTGATTAGCTAATGTTAGCATGCTAACACACTAAACTATGATGGTAAACATTATAAACAGTATACCTGCTAAACATAAGCATGTTAGCATTGTCACTTGCATGCAAACATTATCATTTAGCTCAAACTGTGTTAAAGTACAGTGTCACAGAGCCAGTAGCATGGCCGGAGACTCGTTTCATGTCTGCTTGGTTTTGATTTTAGTTGTGATTTCACTCAAAATGTTTTCTCATACTTAGTATAATATTCTCCACACACACGCATGCACACACACCTCGCAGCTCATCACCCCACCCATTCAGCCAGACTGCCCGGCCCTCCAGCCCACATGGAACTGATCACAATTCAACAAACACAGTGTAAATAGCAACTAACACACCATAAACAGATTATGTATTGCTAGTACACATAGAAAAGAAGGCAATCAAAGCACTTTAGAGCAAATGCTTCCATTTGTTTGCAAATGTGCCAATGGTGTTTGACACAGGTTGGGTTTGATGGGGTTGTTTGTTTCATTTGAAGGAGGGGAGTAAGTCTGAGAGGAGTCTCTCTTCTGTAGTATTTGGTGTACTTTGCCAGCATGGCCGGTGGTTTGAGCTGAACCTACTGACCCACTCAATGAGTAAACATACAGTGCTGTCCACTCCTTACCTGCTTCTATTCAGCCAGCAATACCACTCATAAATCTACCTCCATGGGAGCAGAAACAGATCAGGCACTGCAAACAGAAAGAGAGGAAGAGAGTGAGAGAGAAAGAGAGAACGATGATGGAGTGACAAAATTTAC
Organism: Chaetodon auriga; assembly: GCF_051107435.1. NCBI lineage: Eukaryota > Metazoa > Chordata > Actinopteri > Chaetodontiformes > Chaetodontidae > Chaetodon > Chaetodon auriga. The sequence continues at coordinate 8,037,258 of NC_135079.1, read as the reverse complement.
AGGCACAATCCGCAAAAAAGGTCAAATCAAAGCTGCCCTAAAGTACAAGGACTAGCACAGTCATTCTGAAGTGTTATTTTTAGCTCAGTAATATTAAATTAGCTCTTACATCAGGTGCTTGCTGACAGCAGCAGCGCTTCAGTGTGTCCAGTTAGAACACAAAAGCAATGTCCGCTGCATCAAAGATGTTTTTATGTGGGTGATAAATGAGTGCTGGAAATAACTGTTCAGTCTATCTATATATACACTCAGGCATGCAGTGTAACATGGAATAATCAGGTGTGTGTGTGTGTGTGTGTGTGTGTGTGTGTGTGTGTGTGTAATATATATATACACAAGTACATTAACTCAAGTATAGTACTCATGTACAGTTTTGAGGTACTTGTACTTTTTTACTGCACTACATTTATCTGATTTTACATTCAAAAATGTGATCGTCTTATAAAATATAGCATATTGTTACAGATTAGTGCATCAATTTTAATCATTCAATCATGTGAAATATATAATAATATAATGCCCTCAAAGGGAACAGTCTGCATAATGTGTACTTTTGCTTGATACTTAAAGTACATTCTGCAGATAACACTTGAGTACTTTTATTTTTGGATTTTGAATGCATGAACTTAAATTGTTTTTTCCAGTGGGATAAAGCTACTTTTTTGTAGATAGGAGATCTGAATACTTCCTCCATCCCTACAGGTATGTTGAACAATGTTTAACTATTTTTTCCTGGTCAAACTCAAGCTGATTTTAAACAGTGAATTCTCCTTACTGTCCACTAGAGGGCGCTGCCATACTACAAACATGTAGGTAAGCGCTGGATCTGTTTCATTTAGTCTCTTCTTAATGTGTGTCTTTCTGTCTCTTTGTTGTCTCTCTTTCTGCTTTTTTACCTGTAACTTAAAAAAAAGTATCATCACCGACTTCCGGAGTGGTCACAGTACCTTTTTTTTTTACACCATCACTGCCTATATTTCCGCATTGAAGGTGGGACTAAAGTGGGATAAGCCAGCGGTGCTACGTTTGGGGAAGTTGCTCAATATCGGAAATAACATTTTTACCGAACCGAAAGTCTGGTGTCAGTTCTCAAATGTTGGTATGTTTTTAATCAATGGGAGGAAAATAAACACCCATAGCGGCGCTGAAACTTACGCATCATGTCGTTATAACTGTCAGATAAAACCTAGATAGTCCGTTTGTGTCTGTATTTTACCGTAAAATGAATAAATCGGTCACTTCCGCTACTTACATTCGTAACCTCAGTTACAGTTTACGTCGCGAGTTGTCGGATTTTCTAGACCCTCAAGAGAATTGGAAAGACGTTATTGTCTCTATACGGAAGCCGAGTGGGGAGTTCAGGTACACTCAGCATCATGTGAGGTAGGTGATTGTAGCCGGTGACACGGCGGACAAGATGATGTGTTCACTGTTTATTGTTTCAGAGTATGGCTCGAATGGTTTAACACTTCTGTCTGTATGTGTCTGTTAATCTGTCTGTCTGTCTGTCTGTCTGTCTTTCAGGAGATTTGAAGGCCTTATTGCACAGGGGAAAAGTCCCACAGTGGAGCTGCTGGCAGACTGGGGGACCACCAACAGCACAGTGGGTGAACTTGTGGACATTTTGAAGAGTAACAAGTTACTGGCTGCTGCTAGTGTTCTGCTCCCTGGTATGATTTATTATTATTATTATTATTATTATTATTATTATTATTATTATTATTATTATTATTATTATTATTATTGCTGTTGTTGTTGTTATTTTAAAGTATTGGGATACTCACAGGCCACACAGGTCACAACTCTGTGTACTAATTCAAATGCTCAAAACTCACAAACACGTGCATCACAAATAACAGTGGAAACATGGTGAAAAACATGCTCAAGATCAACAAGTATCACACAGAAAAGAAACTTGCATAATGAAGATTTTCCTATTTTTGTGTCATCCAATGAAGTGGTCTGTTTCATATGGGATTACATGGTGACGTACAACAAAACCACATAGAAATAAGGATTTAAAATGAAAGATTAATTGCTGCACTAAATACTCACCGTACTCACCAAAACAAATGCTTTCATCTCAGAAAATCTCTCTTCTTCAAAATCTTGCATAAAAGGATTCACAACCATTTTTTTAAGGCGACCGTGATTAGTGCACCATATGAGCGAAATCTGTTATTTTGATGTGTCTTCTGTTCTTGTGCACACACACAGTGGAGGAGGCCGCCCCAGCAGAGACATGGCAGGTCTCTCCAACAGTACAGCCATGCAGTGCCCCCCCAACGAGACCACTGGGAGGCACAGAGACACAGACAGCGCCTGCCACCTCCTCTCTGCAGACTCAGATTCTGCTGGAGAGCAATGAACAAGCCCACACAGGTGACTTTTTTTTGTCATCTTCAGTTCTAATGACATTATATGCACGTTTTGAGTTTAATTGAAATATAATTTTGCCTTTGTGTGGGAAAGTTGCACCACATTTGTGTTGATAAAACATGAACTACTTCCAAATGAGCAGAAGTATCAACAATACAAGCACTCAGCCCACACAGTTATTAGCATGGCTGCACTACTGCCTGAGGAGCAATTTAATGTTGCTGGTGGAGGTGAAGCTGATTTTAAATACTTTGAATATTTTTGGGAAGTTTAATCTGTAGCGGTGCATCATGTTTTATAAACTGCCAACATACTCTGTGTGTAAAATCTTATATAATCTATAATTACAGCTGTCAAATAAATGGAAAGAAGTGAAAGTGCAATATTGCCCTCTGAATTGTGGTGAAGCAGATGTATAAAGTAGAATAAAATGAAAATACTCTTTCCTAGCTACATTCTACCACTATAGACTGTACCGATTTTCTCTTATTTCCCGTAATCACGATTTCCACAGAAGCAAAATTGAAAATGATCGTGCTTCTTTGAAGAATTGAGATTTAACATCACTGACCAGCAGGTAGCAGCAGAGGGGCTAACCTCAACGAACGCCGACGTGATGCTTCTCTGTGCGTCCCTCATTAGGTTTCTCCAGCTTCTTGTACAATGAGCTGATGAAGATTACAGGCAACTTTGATGACCGTCCCGTATCAGACGGCGGCAACAGACTCGGAGAGGGAGGCTTTGGCACTGTGTACAAAGGTCTCCTGAATGACAAACCCGTTGCAGTGAAAAAGCTCAATCCAGTAAGTGACTATAGGTTCATGCCAATCGCGTTCTTTTGTAGATCTTGTAAATCACAAAATATTTTCTCGTTTAGATGGATGACGTTTCCCTGGACGAGCTGCAAGTTCAGTTCAACCAAGAGATCCAAACTCTGAAAGTGTATGTGTCATCTTCTGTCTATTTTACTATCGTTTCCCTAAACGTCAACCAGTTTCTTCAAGCCCAACAAAGGATAATGATTCAAGCATTTGAAAATACAGGTCTGGTTTGATGGGGCTGCTTGTTCCACAGGTTGAAACATGAGAACTTGGTTGACATGGTTGGATTTTCCTGTGATGGACACCACCCATGTTTGGTGTATCCCTTAATGGCCAATGGTTCTCTACTAGACCGGCTAGCTTGCCTGGTAAGCTCCATCTACACCACAGAGTCTGCCCTCTTGCAATTGTCCAATTGTCCGCAGATAATTTAGCTGTATGCTTTTTGTCCTTTTAGCAGGGAAGTCCACCACTGTCCTGGCGACAGAGATGCTTGATAGCTGAAGGGACAGCAATGGGTTTGGAGTATCTGCACAGCAGCCATCATGTCCACAGAGATGTTAAAAGGTACGTAAAGTGTCAAATATGAAGCTGAAGCTAAAGCCAGCTTCTGGTTAGCTTAGCTTAGCAGAAACACTGAAAACAAGTTCACTGTTTCCCATTGTTGTTTTTACAGTTCTCCTTTTGGACAAATCAAACAAGGCACTTATAATGTTTTAATTAGTGACCTTTAGAGAGGCTGGTAGGTGGATTTTGTTAATGTTGTACAGCCTCCAGTTTCCAGTCGTTTTGCTAAGCTAAGCTAACTGTCTCCTGGTTGTATCCTTGCATTTAACAAATATGAGATGTGAGAGTGGGCACATTTTGAGACGTTTTTAGGTTTTTATGCAGATTAAACAAACAAGTGCTAATTAGTGATCTTTAGAGGAGGCTAGCTGTTTCCCCCTGTTTTTAGTCTCTGCGCTAAGCTAAGCTAACTGTCTCCTTGTTCTAGCTTGTATTTAGCTGAGAGACATGAGAGTGGCATTAATATTCTAATCTATTTCTCAGCAAGAAAGAGAAGCAGCTTATTTCCCAAAATATCGAACTTTTCTTTTGATATGAGCAGAAAGATCTCAATTTGTGACTCAGATGCTTGATGTTTCACTGCTGACTGTGCTCATAATCTTTATTTATTTTTTATTTTTTTGTCTTGTTAGTGCAAATATCCTGTTGGATGAAAAGTTTGTGGCAAAGATCTCAGACTTCGGGCTGACGAGAGCATCGGCCAAGCGGACTTCAACAACCATGATGACGGAGAGGATTGTGGGTACCTGTGCATACATGGCACCTGAGGCACTACGAGGAGAGATCACACCAAAATCTGATGTGTTCAGCTTTGGAGTGGTAGGCACAGACGGGGGCATTATGTCGGGGAAGGAGAAAGTACAACTCAGCTGTTTACTTGAGTGCCAGGTTCTCCCAAACTATTGACACACAAATATATTACAGAATACATTTCTACCCATTTGTGAACATAAGGCTCTATTTTATGTACCATCTGTCATTATTTCCCACTAAGAATATCTGAATTCAGGGCACAGCTGTACTGTATTAGTAGCTATAAATGTCAGACGTAATATCCATTGAATGACAGTGGTTGAATGATTTATGAGATCAGCACTGTATAAAACAGCCTGACCTTCCATATAGTGCATTACTTACAGCGCAGCTTGTATGTCTTATTAGGACAGCTGTAGAAACACTACATTGTCTGTTAGCCTGCCCGGCACATGTTGGGCTAATAAAGGTTTTCTGTCGTTCAGAACCATGTGATTAACCCCCGTCTCTCGGCCATCTACAGGTGCTGTTAGAAATATTGTCTGGACTCCCGCCAGCCGATGAAAACCGTGAGCCACAGTTACTGGTAAGCAGCACAAAAGAGGCTTTCACTGCAGATCTGTCAAGCCACAGTTTACAATTACAGCTTATTCAAGACTTTGCATTTAATTAGTCAGGTCACGTTATCAGTTAGCAGTCATTAAAAAGCCACTGAAAGGATTTGAGCCTCCAGGATGATAAAAGCAATAATACTGACATGAAAACTAAGAAACAGTTTCCTCAAACCATGACTTCTGAAGCTCCTCACTGCCTTCAGGCGCTTGTAATGTGATTTTCCCTCCCTGACTCTCCCAGATGGATATGAGGTACGATATAGACGATGAAGACGAGGAGCTGACTTTAGAGAACTTCCTGGACAAAAAGATGGGATACTCGGAGCTGAGCCAGGCGGAAAGTATCTACACTTTGGCCTGCAACTGCCTCCACGAAAGGAAAAACAGGCGGCCCGTCATCAAACAGGTACGCTGAGGAAAGGCAGATGTGCAGTTTAAGCTACTGTGTTGGCATCGCCACCACTTTCTGCATGTCACCTAACGAAACCAACATGGTCTTAGTGTGCCTCTCATAAAGTTATATTGAAGACATAGATGTTTTAAAAAGAACACAAAGACATAGTTTCATTTGTATTACAGGCTCGCACTGACAGTATTTGTTAAAGGGATCAGTTCGCTGTTGGTTTTAGTCTTTTCATGGGATTTGCTGACAAATCATCAGACTTATCCTCTGAGAGACTCGGCAACTGCATCTCTGAAGTCTTCTTTGTTTGAATAAGAAACAAATACAACTGTGACTGGTCTCTCGATTAAGTGATAAAGACATTAAGGCCTCACCAATAATAAATCAATTGAGCGTGGGATTAACAGCAGCCTTGATTACAAATGTCTGTTTTCCTGTGAATTAAATTATGTACAAAAGTTCATGAATTTTTATTTGTAGACCGTGAAATTAAAATTCATATCTGTTTCAACAGGTCCTGTTGGAGATTAAAGGAGTTGTCAAGAGCATTTCACTGGATTTTAAGATATAGGAGTGAAGCGTAGCCTCCCTGAGAAGATTTGTGAGCCTGCTGCAGTCACAGTGCACTGACAGTACGTTTCTTCTCAGCAGAGTTTTAGAGAAATTGTTTGTTGACAGCGACTAATGAAAAAGTATTTTTTCCAACAATCTCTGTAATAAACTTACAACACTGCATTTTATGAGCCTAAGTCAGCAGATTTGTTGCCTTAATATCGTTGCTACTGTTTTTCATCAAGTATTTATTGTGAGGAAATGAATAAAATGAAAGAAAACAGAAAATGTATGATTTAAATATTTTATTTTCTTCATTAAAAGAAAGATTTGTAAGAAAACAAATAAGACCAAACGTGATGTTTTTTTTTTCTATTATAATGACACTGTATGAATGTGAAGGGACTTTCCCTTCAAACATGAGGTGAGCTTAGTAGTTTGCCTAATATTAATCAGTAGATCAGTGGATGTGGCAACATTTTGATCAAGGTACTTAGTATAGTATTCCCTTTCCTATCCGCTTGCTTGAGTCCCCTCCTGTCTGGGAACCGGCAAAGTTTGAGTGGCTTCCTCTCAGTGAAATATGAGATGTACTGACGTAATATTTCTGGAAGCCCCTGTTCTTTCCACTGTGATCCTCACTGACACTGACAATCACCAGAACAGACCAGACTGTTTCTTAATCATAGAGCATCACACAGCTACAATATGTACATTTACAGCACTTGCATAGAAAAATAAGTTTCTCAGCAGATGATTTTTCATGTAAACCACAGTTATATCAAAAAAGAAGTCAATTTTCCAATATAAAATGCACTGTTAAAATGAATCAATAGACACAAGTGGGATAATTATATCTTTTCTGCTTTGGAGCACCTTGTTGTGCAAACAGTAGGAGACAAATGTTGAACACATTAGACACAAAAACATTAATTGACACAGACTTAAGGAATGCAAGTTAAGAATTTGAGCATGTGAACTAAAAATGGGGGAATTTTATCATATTGGCGCAAGTTCACATTAGTCACACTGACATTTTGAAAGTCTCAGAGCTGGCAACAACGTAAAAACCTCATGTTGGACTTTGTTTGGGCCTCGCTGAATCCTTGTAAATTCATTTTTGTGACTGTGCTAACATACATAAACACGCTTCCATTTGGCGAGCTACAAATGGAAACTCTGAAGTGTGTCATTGCTCAGTTGTCCTTGGCGTGCATAGTTGGGTCTCTGGTGAACTTTGTGGGAATTTGAAGTTATTGTCTTATTCTTTTAAACAAGCGTGTCAAATATGATTCCCCCCCATCAAAGGAATGTTCCACTGTGGAACGTGCTCTGGGTGGAGGTGGTGGCCGGGCGCTGAGGTCTGTTTAATCTTCCTCCTCTGCGGGTGGTCGGGTGATGCGGCGGCCGCCTTTCTTCCCAGCAGGGCCTTTGGGCTTGGCGAAGGCCTGCTTGTGGGCGTGCTGCTTGGGATGCACCTCCTCGTACAGGAAGTCACTGGTCAGCTCATCCCCGTTGTCAATCTCCAACTGGGAACCAGACAAAAAAAAAAACTATGAACTTATGGATGTGTCAGAAAACATTCCCTTAAAGGCCCTGATAACCTGATGGCGCTACACAGTGTGGCTGTTCGCTGACACTGATACATCCAAATACATCTGATATGAACATAAACACAGTCATCATGAAGCAACCAGTGAATTTTTTCAACAATCAAAACAGCGCCTGATTAATTTTCTGTTGATCAACTCAAATAGCTGTTGATCAAACAACACACTCGTAATAAATGATACCTAATGTGTGTTGACCGTTGCTTATTTAGTCATGAATAGTCAGTATTTGGGACTCAAGATCTAAAAAGGATTTAAAGCTTAAAGTTTGTGAGAAAACTTATCAAGAGTTTTATGCGGTTGACCTCGGTCCTTCACTCATTTCTTACCTTTTTCTCAATCTCAATCTGGAGATTGTTTTCCACCATGTCGACCAGGGGATTTTTGCAGCTGGAATAGAGCATCCTCTCTCGGATGCTACACTTGTATCCGGGCATAGAATAAATGAAGACTGCAAAGAGAAAGAACGAGACGATGAGAGGAGTGGACCCAAATAACTCTCACAGCTGAACAGAAATAAAACAGGGCGTGTCAACTATGTGAATCACCTGTGGACTCTAAGTAGTCGCCTTCGTGGGAATGTTTGTAGAGGAAGAAGTGGTAACGTGCAGTGTCTTTAGGGATTCTCATTGGCAGGTCTTTCAACTCTGTTGGCTCAGTGCTGCACAACCGAATCAGCTCCTGTTCGGCGTCTACTTGCTGTCGACAGAGGAAATGAAACGTTACTCTCAGGGTTGGTGATGTGCCCTCGTGCCTGTTGACCTCCCCGCTTTGACTTCCACACAATTAAGAAAATCTGGGTGTGGACGGTGAATAACAAAGCACCTCCGTCTCAGGTGTGTCTGATTGACACAGTGACTCAGCAGCTGCCGGTTAACTGGATTAAACCCACAACAGATAAACAGAACGAAACATAGTGTTTTCTCAAAAAGCTTTCAGGATGACAAACAAAAAGGGAACTGAGTTAAAGCAGCAGCAGTGCCACAATTATTCTTTTGTACTTTGCTCTGATCTGGTCTTGTGACACGAGCCCATTGAATCTCACTGAGAGGAACAAAGGCTTTCGGGCAGAATGAGTAACTCATTGTGTCGGTCTGTAAACAAGACCTGACCAAAGACAGCTGCATCTCTGCGAAGAGAATCTAACCAAAGACAGAAAATTGATTGCTTAGTCAAAGTATTGATCAAACACAGGTCATCTACTCATTATTTGTTCTTAAGGACTCACCAGTTGTACGTAGTTGATTCTTTTCTCCCTATAACGTTCAAGTGCTGCCACAGCGTCTTTGTGAATAGGGAAGGCCACTCCCTGCAGAGTCTGCTGCTTGGTGTCCACACTGATGTCCGTCTGCACCTGAACACAACACACACACACACACACACCTCAAAACCAAGGGCACTTCAGCTTTCAATTGCAAGCTCTGGTCAAATATTATCTCTGCTCATGGACCGTATTTGTGTTTGTGTGTAAGTGGCAAATGGGGACAACAAGTTTTGAAAGTGGTCCAGTAAGTGCAAAGGAGTCAGATCCTTTTGTTAACCAGAAACAGTCGCTGTGTCACTCTCACCAAAGCCACCAGACTCCATTTAAAGAAACAGCAATTTTAGCATTGTAAAACTCGCCTTTCCACTGTTCCAACGATCAGCAACCCTAGTTTGATCGAAATAAACCCTGAATTCACCAAATCGGCAGAGGAGTGAGTGAGAGAGGGCGGACAGAGAGGCGACAGCGCGTGGAGACAGTATATTTTCACATCTAACTTGGGAACTATTTTCACTAGACACAGTCACCAGAGAGATTTAAATATGTCAGACGTCAACAGATTTTCCAGATAAGAGAAACTGTTTTTTATTAATAAACATATCTATGCAGAAACACAGTCCAACACCCAAATAAATACAATAAGCATCCGCTTTCTAACACGTTCATGCATCTACATTATGTCATCATGCTGACTATCATAAGTTATCTGCAGAACAAATTTCACTGTTGTATGAGGGGACAAGTCAATAAGAGCATTAACAGGCTTCTGCAGGTGATTTTGGTGCCATAATGACTTGTGGGTAAAAGAATAAATAGTCTTCATTTCAGTCAGAAAGCAAAAAGCTTTACAAGTGCAACAAGCAGCTTGAATTTTGGAGCGTGATGATTACAAATGAGGTGCTTGTATCGGAAGTGACAAGGCGGCTCCATGAAATCGCACAAAAAACTGGAATTGCTGGGGGGATTACACTGATGGATTGCATCTATTTTTAGAGCCCTGTTCCCACAAAATGAAATGCCGTGCTAACGTGATTGAGCCTCCGATGTAGCTACCTCGCATACCAAAAAGGATTGCGGGTCTTTTATCCATCTGCTTAGTAAAAGGCAGGCAGTCTCCAAGGCACAGCAATGATAAATATTTCAAAGCCTCTTTTTCATCTAGGCGGTACAGATTAATGGTATATTATCTTCTTTCAACAGCTGGTCGAGTGGGACAAGCACAGACCTCACTTCCCATTTGCTCTGCTGCTTTTAATTGGCCATACTTTGGAGAGGGACTCGGAGCACGCCCATATATGGTAAGAAAGGCTGTTCTTGTTTATGTGGCCGACGAGAGGAGCAGTGATTAGAATAGGTTGTCTCTCAAGAAACAAAAGCAGTTCATTTGGGTTAATTTAGAGGAACGCCCTCCCTAAGTGTGACCAGTGACACTTCAAATGCTGTTTTTTAAACTTTCTGTCTGGTGGAGTCTGTCTGACGCAGCCCTGAAGCCCTTCACATCAGCAGTGTAAACAGTGCAGGCCTCATCAGCAGCGTGCAGTGGATATCACATTACAGCATTACTTCATCTTATCACTGCAAACAGCAAAGGCAAAGCACGATGATGCAGCTCACCTGCAGGGATTCACCGACCCGATCCTGACCCAAACAGCTGGATCAGGTGTCAGTCAAAATGGGGCCGATCTATGCACCAAGCTATTCAATTCAGTTCTGTTTAAATCTGCGTGTGCGTACTACGTCACGCGTCAGCAGCACATTAGCAGTATTTACTGAAATCCAGCTGGGGTTAAATGTAAGAGACACCTCACTAACAGTGAAAAGCCTCACACGTAAACAAATGATCCCAGTCGCTTCCACACATACAGCTTATGAATCAAACACAGGTATTGGCTCCATACTCACTATCAGCAGACATTCAAATTCAGGCGTCTGAACTGGATCAGAGCTGAGAAAGTGAAATCGCTGTGTCCCTACTCACCTGTGCTCCCTGCACAATCACTGCCAAGTACTCACAGCTGCAGCGCATTCACATTTGCATGTCGCTCACTCCACATGGAAACAGTCAGTCTGAACACCCATAAAGAGCTCTTCTTTAACCACTTTGTTGCTCATGCTGGCTGGGGTTTATCACAGTATACCAGAATTTTCATGGAGCTATGGGTGTGAGCTGCGAAAGCCTAATAGATTCATCTCTGCCAACATCCTGCTGTTCTAATGCATCAGCGTCTTTGTGCTGTGTTGATACTGCCGGGCAAGCATATGCACACTTGCACTGCTGCTGACCTTGCGCTGTTTGGAAGGATGCATCACTGGCCCTCATTGATACTCCAGCGCTGTTTCTGGTGGGATTTACATCTCACACACAGGAGATGTGATAAGGTAGAAGACTGCTGTGAGCTGAGGTAAGCTATTTTTTCCCCTCTAACTGAGGCCACAGGTCTAAGTATGACAGAGTGTCATCCATTTTCAGAACTGAAACAGAGAACAAGCCTAACACAGAGTTCAGAGCAAAGTTGAGCCACACAACTTGTCAACAGGCAGCGGTATCTGTGTCAAAGAACACTGTGAGGTGCATTATTTCCTCCAAGATGATCTCAAATGGAAATGATGGCGAAGAAAGGACACCTGAATGACGTTTGTGTCTGTGTGTGTGTGTGTGTGTGTGTGTGTGTGTGTGTGTCTGCACCTCATTTAGTTTGATCTGCCTCAGTTCCTCCTCTGCAGCAGTGAGGGGCTGGGGAGCAGCCTGCGAGGTCAGATGTTTCCTGTATCCATTGAGATTCAGATCATCCTGAGGGCCCAAAACAAAAACAACCCACAATCACACATCATACAGCAAAACAGACCGACGCAGCCTGAGCGCATTAAAGAGCTTTTTACATGACTTTAAGTGTTGTTGTTGTGAGACCCACCTTTGCGGTAGCAAAAATCTCATCCTTGATGTGGCCGCCTCCAAACTCTTTCTTCAGTGTGGCTCTGGTAGCAGCATATAACATTTTATGTCGCACCTGTTGAGACCATGAAGAAAAGTCAAAGAGGCTTCATCGTTTAGAAAACGGCTGCAGAGGTATTTGTTCTTGCAGCTCCTTTTATATCTTCCTTGTTTTTGCTCTGTAATGAGTTTTGCACTGTTTCTTATAGAAATAATGCAGAATATTATGGGATGGGAAATGAGGCATCCGTGCTCTGAGCAAATCTGCCACTGTGCTTGGATGACTGCTTATATTCTTGCAAACACTTTGATTTACGTTGGTCTGTGAAGTTTTCTTGTAAACTACTTTCAGTTTACATTCAGGGTTTTTCACCAAAGTGCATCCAGTGTTGAATGCATTTCCTGCCGACTAAGACATTTATGAAGAAAGCTATTTGGTCATTTTGTCATGCATACATCCTTAGCCGGCGCACCGATACGTTTCTTAGCATGAACGCCTGTAGATTAAAATATGGGACCCCACTCATAAAAACATTGCTCTGTGGGGTACCTCCACATGCTCTTTGAAAACATGTGTTTTTAGGCTATATAAATAAAGTTTACCTGACATGCCGAATCAAAAATTAAGTCTCACTTACTGCCTGAACAAAAACATATGAACACACACTCAGCTGTGACAGCAGCATGGACTGGTTGTGAAATCATTTTTGCAACTTCCAGACAAGCCTAAACCTGAAGCCCTGTGCTTTGAGCTGGAGGACAAGAATGTTAAGCTCAGTTATGTCTCTCAGAAAGTGAATTTGAGCTCAGCTCCACCATGCAGTTAGAGTGCTACAAATATCCTGCATGGCACTTTATGCTGGCACTGATCTCTCCTCGCAGCATTCCTCTTTCCACTGTTATAGAAACAACATTCACATGTCTATTTGTCATGGCTGGTTCACAGCGGCTCGGCCCCAAAAAGTGGTTTGTCAACTTTCAGTGGAACTATCACAATGGCTGAGGTGACATTGTATGCGTTAAGAACCAGGCAAATGCAAAAAGGAACATTTGTATAACAGGGAAACGCAGCAAGATAAGCCTGTATCAGCTCAAAGCACTAAGAGGGTGAATTTTGAGTCAGAGATTGGAGGTTTAGGCTAAGCGCCATGTAATTTGGAAAGCACCATAATCTACCCATATTTAGACTTCAAGAGGTTTGTTGGGAAATAACGAATGTGCTGTTGTCCACCTTTTTATCCAGTAAGCTTACAAAGAACTGCTGCCTTGATGTGGTAACCCCACCCATCCGATACTCAAAGCAGAGGAGGACAAATGCCATGCAGCACGGAAAGCCCTTCATTAAAGCCAGCCTCGGCTCGGTTGTCTTACAGCAGAGTGGTCCGGTGACCAGGCCAGGAAGATCCACTCGTAGCCCTGGTTGTTAGTGGAGTCCAGCCGGTAGAGAATGTAACAGGGCACATCATCCTCGAGGAGGGGCAGCACTAAGGAATCGTACTCCTGGTCCCACTTCTTTGATGCTTTCTTGGTGGCGCCCAGAGTCAGCTGCTCTGGAAAGCAGATGTGTGCCACACAAGTTCCAGCAGTGCTTTGGTTTGTTAGTCATGTTGACAGTCTAATGTCAGCCTTAGCAGAAGTGTGGGGAGGGGTACAAACATGATCTAGGACTCTGGGACACTTACCATCCTCAATGACGATCTTTAAGGCTCGATATTGGTCTCCGCTCTTGGCATCGGCAAAGATATCCTTCACATCATTACCCGCTGAGAACAGACAGAGAGGGGTCAGTCTCCTGAGAGTCTCCTCGTGAGAAAAAAGAAACTCTTTGGTTCTGCAACAGCAGCAAAGCAATACTGAACTAACGTCAGAACGCCATAATTTATAGAATTTGTTATGATAACCAGAAAGTTGCTGGGTTTCACTCTGGGCCCAAGGCTGACCACCTTCGACCTCAAAACCCAGACAAAATACCACAGGTCTCTCCCTCACATTCAAAGTAGTGCCTTCAGGATTTTAGCTGCAATGACTCTGCAGCTTTCCAACCCTGCTTTTGATCAATTATGCAGGAAGGTAGAATTGCAAAAGTGCAAAAGCAATTTCCTGCAGCACAGACAGGAAGGGGAATGCTTGGAGGGACAGAAAAACTTCAGTCTGCAGTAGAGTCACCTGACTAATTTTGACAGGGGAGAAAAACACATGAGCACACACCTGATCACACACACACATAAACATTTAATTCATGAGAAAAACAGCGTTGAACGGTGGCTTAAGGTTAGTAAAGACTGTGTTATTATCTTACTTAATTTGCACGTTGTTTTACCTCAAAGCAGACTTAACATTTCCGCGGTGCTGCTGCCTTATATAAAAGGTCGACACACCCTACAGAAGTCCATTCTTATATCAACACAGTGCAGGTTGTGTCAGTGATATTCACATCTGTACGGGAGCACCGGCAGGTCTACCAGGCCAGCAGTGTGTTTAAACGAAGGCGTCGCCCTCCATTCAGAAGGCTTACAGGGTTTAAGCTTCACGCTGAGAGGCTGAGCACAAAATACTTTTGTACTATTTTGGAAAACGTGGACTAGATTTGATTTGGGTGGCGCATAAACTGGCTAAGGACTGAGGGATTATGTTTATAGTCCTGAAAGTGCTCAAACGGGGCACCGCTGATCACACACATCACGGTAACGTTAGCTCAAAGCTAGCTAGGAGGGGCTAGCTAACTTGACGCTAGCTTCTCGTTGTAATGAATTATTGCTGCTACGTAAAGCTCGCCTGGGAGTCACACACTCGCACGGCAGCACACATAAAGACAGAGACACTGGAAGAGGAGAAACGCATCTACCTTGAATGCCCGTCTGATGTGACATTGTGTCTTTCGTCGGATAAAGGGCTGATGCAGCTGATCGGGGAAACCAGGGCAGAGAAGCAGGAAGTGGAGTGGACTACATCGACAAGACCCGCCCCCAGTCTGTCGTCATCAACAGCAAAAAATCACATGACATCAAAAGATTTCTTTAAATTTACAAGTATTTAATTTCATTTTATTTTATTTTTTTGTTATTTTTGAAGACTTTTATTAATACACTGTAGTGCAGTACAAGAATGAAAATACCACTGGTACAGGAGGTATCGTCACATCTTGCCAGGGTGTAAAAAAACTTACAAAAAGTCAAAATTTTACTTTATTAACAGTGCAGAAATATTATCAGCAATCTGTATTCAAAGTATCAAAAGCAAAGTAGTCATAATGCAGCAGAATGGTCCACGTAAGGGTCTTTTCATTATGTATTATATTATTGGATTACTACCTGTGAGCTGCATTTTAATAATGTAGCCCCTGGTCGAGCCATCATCATCAGAAGAGGAAGATGAGGAAGAAGAACAGTACTTTATGGGGGTTTCTTTTAATAAAATATGGATTGGATTTTATTTTTTTTAAGTCTGGAAAACTATGTGCTTTTAATTTCATAAGCTAAAATAAATGATTTCTAAGTGTTCACTGGTATTTGTACACAGCAGTGTACTAAAATGATTACACTGGTTCTTCATACATACATAATTATGCTCCTCGTTGGACCACGATTAAAGCAAGTCAGCTATTTTTTCCTTTTTGATTTAGCTCTCTGATCTGTGATAAGGGGGAGATTTCCGCCTGTCATGGCAGCAGATCTCATTTGGCGTGAAATCCTGTAACATCTGGAAGCCACCGGGCTTCCTGTCTCCGCTGTCTGTCCCTCCTACTCCTCCTTAAATAAATAAATAAATGAATGAATAGGTTTTACAGCAGCAAAATCATCCTGTCACCAGAGGAAACCTCATCTCTGTCACAGCAGACACAGCCAGGGTCATACCGGAAACCATGTGAACCGGCCTTCATAATAAGAGTGTGTTACAAGACTTAATTAGTCCTGTACTACAAGAGAAATCATGAGTCTGATAAATCAGTATTATGTATGATGTGTATGTATTTGTGTATTTAATATGCAATATCGATTTATCTTTCTTGTATATGACCCATATTTCAATGTCCTAATGTCAATTTCAGAAAAAATATTTAAAAAAATAACTTCTGATTTTTGCTTCAACAGTCAATCACCAATTGGAGGATATCAGTCACTCATGCTGCTTGGATCCCTCATTTATCAAAGGAAGGTCAACATTTCAGCAACATGAAACAATTGTAATGAAATAAAGTAACAACAACAACAACAACAACAACAACAACAACAATAATAATAATAATAATAAATAACAGTCAAGTCATTTGTTTTAGATATTAAATGATAAAACGTGTCAATAGTCATCACTTTATTTTGAAAGGAGTGAGCGGATGTTTTATATCTGTGATTGGCTCTGACTTGACGCTCGTGAATCAACGTGTTTGGCTACATTGCGTTGCACTGATGCTATGCGTGCCGTTAGGACTCAGCCATCTCCATCCATCCATCGCACAGCGGCAGGAGCGGCGGCACCGTCCCATTAACAGCCCCCAAACTGCACCGTCCGGCGGGAACCCGCTGACGAAGCACCGCCCGGCTGAGCTAGCCCGTCCGGCGCATGGACGGTCCAGGACAATGGCAGAGGATTTGGGGGTCCCTCTGTTGTGTACCGACAACAGGTCGCATGGATAATTCCTCCCCAACCCTCCCGTATCATCTCGTGTTTGGGATGATTAACGTTAGAGCGCCGCTGTCGGCTTGATGTGGCAGGAGAGCCGTGCGGGAGAGGGGCTTCTCCTCCTGGCCGTCGACTGACAGGAAAAACGGCGTGGAGCAGGTGCGTTGATAATGGTGATTTAATGTAAACGCACATGCACAAACAGCAGCGAGCAGGTAGGTCTTCCACGCATTTCGGCCGTCCCACATCTCAGTGGGTGCATCGACACATAAGTTGTGTAATCAGATAATTCCAGTCGAGCTCGCTGTGTTTTCTCGGAGATACGCGGGGTTGGTGATGTGACATTTGGCGTCATCACTGTGACATTAGAGGGGATCTCTGTGCTCGCACACTGATGCTCTTTACACGGTGGTCCGTTCAGAAATGGGCACTTAAAGTGGGGCCATTCCTGTGTTTCTCCTGCAGCACTTTGAGACTGCTCACATTGATCAGTGCACATGTATTTAGAGGAAGAAAATATGACAGATTTTGCAAATTTAGCTATAATTTCCATCACTGACTAAGTCAAAGCCCACTACCGCACCTCTCTGTGTAGTGTTTGCATGCTCTCCTGTTAGGTGTCCTCTGGGTGCTCTGGCTGGGTCCCCCTCCACGCATCCCAGGGACTCTCCTGCCATAAGGCGCTGCTGTAAAGACAGGAAACCACTTCTGCATTTTAACAGAATCATTAATCATCCCTGCCTCCTATTAGTGGAATCACCTGCTCGCAGCCACCAAGGTGGCACATACTGACAAGACAAACACGATGCTGGTGAAATTGAATAGCCACATGGCTGCTCCACTGTGGCAGCTCTATTCCTGAAGCCATTACATCGTTCCACATTCCCCACCGTGGTGTATTTTAGGAAACGGTGTCAAATTGGGGGAACTGGTGTGGGAAGTTCAGCCCAGCGAAGTCAGACCAGTCACGGCGAGGGAGCTCAGACGGGAGATCATGGGTGAACGAGTGTAGCTGGGATTGAAAATGCAGAGGGGGAGGACTGATGGGAAGTTACTCGAGCGCTGCTTGGCAGGTGTTCCGGAGCGCAGCGTCAACGTCATGCTGCCACAGTGTTTCTGAGGGGGGCCACGGTGCAGACAGCCTGAGAGGATAAGCCTTTCAAAAGCCAGCGCGTTACAGCTAAGCACTTCAAGACTCACCTCATCCAGGTACGACACAAAGACCTTCGCTTGTTTTACTGACTGATAGAGCTTAAACTTCAGCTCCTTGTTCTGTGGGAAGCTCAGGTAGCTTTTCACCAGTTTAACCTGTTTTCATACAGATTTTTTTTTTTTTGCTGTGTCAGCATCACTAACCAAGGACCTCTCTGTCATGTGTGATGACCTTAGCGTGGACGGCAAAGCCTGCCTTTGCTCGGTGAAATCTCCACGTAGGTGTGTTATTGGCACCGTGGCCCAACTATCTGAGTTTAGCATAATCCCAATCTGTGCCAAACCTCAGTTATCTTCCTACCGCTAATCTCGTCCCAGGGATGTTTTCACTCTAATCTGCCCTGCTCATTTGAATGTAATGTAATCTGACTGAAAGAGGTGCTTTCTCCCTCTGACTCCCAGGTGTGGTGTGGCCAGGGGGCTCAGCAGGATGGAAATAGATGCCCGTTTCCGCTACTATTTCCAGCACCCCTGGTCGCGTCTCATCGTGGCCTACCTCGTCACCTTCTTCAACTTCCTCATCTTCGCCGAGGACCCCGTCTCTCACAGTCAGACGGAGGCCCATATGATTGTGGTGGGCAACTGCTTCTCCTTCCTGTTCAACAAGTACCCGGGCCTCGGCTGGAACATCCTGAAAGTAGTGTGCTGGATTCTGGCCATAATCAGTGGCCTGTTAGCCGGGAAGTTTATATTCCACCGCCAGCTCTTTGGTAAGTCATGCGCACACTAATGCAGTGGAATGTGCAGAGTAATGGCTCCACTGAGGGAGGGAACCTTCCTCCTGACTTGTTTTTGTTGTGGCTTCTCAGCAGCGAAAAGCACCTCGCACTCTACACGCTCTGCTGTTTGCGAATACTAATGTCATGAAAGGCAATCATGATGCCTTTGCAATCAGCGCTGGTCTTTGCATCTGTGCGGCTGCGTCCATCTTTTTTCTGCCTCTCTTCTCACTGATCATCAGATGTGGGTCAAACAGCATTTGCAAATGTTTTCTGTTCTTATTACGCGACAGGGCTGAAACCGACATTTATTTTCATTGCTATTATTAGAAAAGCAGAAACCGGGAGAAGTTTGATGTTTTTGCTTAAATATAGGAAATATTCACATTTAAGAGCTGGAATTTCTTCTTCTTAAAACACTCATTGATCAGCTATCAAAACAGTTGTGGATTAGCTAATCGCTTAATGGTTGCAGCTCTAGACAGCTTGGCATAAAGTAGAAATCACTGTATGTTTTATGGACTTTGATGGATTTCTTCATGCTTGTATCTCAGTGGTGGTTCTCAACCTTTTTGGCTTGTAATCCATTAGAAAGTCATGTGACCCTTTCACGACCCTCTCCCGTTGCAGGCTTAGACATAGGAGTGTGAATACATCATGATATTCCACACAAGGACTCACAGTCACCCAGCAGATCCTTTTCTTCAGCTGACATTTTGACATGTCACAGCAGGTGAAGTTTAGAGAACTGCACTGGTTTAGCATTGCGTTTCTGTAACATCGCCAGACTCACGATGGACTTTAAAACCACAGGATCAATACTGATGCAGCAGAACCACAGACGCTGCCGTTTCATCTGCATTCTTTTTCCTAGTCAAAACCTGGCATGTACATTACCCACAATGCATCTGGACTGCCACCGGTGCAGCCGGAAACGTGGGTGTGTTATGCTAGTTAAGGCTAATGTAGCCTCTAGCCGATAGCCTCAAGCAGAGAGGAGGTTTTCCTGATTTTGCGCTGCTTCCTCTGCAGCCACAAAACACCTTACCCAGCTTCTATCACATATGTAGAAGTGCCCCTGGCCTGAGAACAGACTTTGATGTGTAAAACTGTTGGAGTTCCCCTTTAATAAAAGCCGTACTCCATGTAGATGTGTCAGTTTCAGGTCCTCAGGATTGTGCAAGCTTGCTCACTGGTCTGGCTTGCAGGGACACTTGAGTGGAACGGAGCCATCGTTAATGATATTAGTTCCATCTGCTGTAACGAGTCAGCGTCTGCGGTGACGGTGGCCTGTCAGGACCTGTAACGACACGAAAAGTGCAGAACATCAGCGACAGCTTCGTTCCATTTAAGTGTCCCAGTAAGTCAAGCCAGTGAGCGAGCATGCTAATTAATATTTTTATTGCATATGTGCTTCTCCTGCTGTGGCAGGTTGAGAAGCTCTGCGACACAACATCACCTGACTGCTACATATTTTAAAGCCTGCGCTCATGCAGCTCACTTCCTCGCACCTCTTTGATGCATTTCCTCTTCTATTTCACCCACTTGCCATCTCTCTCACCTCTCCTCGCAGCCTCCTCTCTCTTGTCACCCAGTGTGACTCTCTCCATTTCACCCTCCGCTCGTAGGGCCGCGACTCCAACCTCATCAGCCTTTCATTTGTTTCAGCTGTGCGGCAGTTCGCAGCGCTTCCTCTTCAGATCACACATTTCATTTCCTACTCACGTCACAACTCACTCAGGCCCGGATATTATTGGCCACCCTGGCTTATCTTCTTAAGATGAACCATTAATGTCTATAATTGGAGGACAGAGAGAGGGGGGTAGTACGCTGTGTGATCATCTTCTCTGGGCATAAATAGAAAGCTAAGAGTGCATGATGACATGATACTTTCTGCAAATACAAAGTCCTCAAGAGGGGAAATAGAAAATGGCTTTGAGGACTGCGGTTTTTCTGTACACGGTGGACGGTCAGTGGATCAGATCAGATCAGCCGCTCAGTCTTCTCAGGTTGCACTCGTTTAATTGAATGTAGTATTTCCTGACTTAGGATCTATGACTGTTTCACTTCCTTTGGACCCCACATGAGGTTACTTGATGCTGTACAGGCAGGGTCCTGAGAGATTTCTGAGAGTGAGATAGAGAAGTTCATTTGATATGTTTAAGAAAAAATAGGTCTGAAATACTATACGTAATTTTTTTTTAAATGTACAAAATATGGAGCTGGCCCACATAAACTAATGTCATATTGAATTCCAGTTGATATCGGTAAATATAAACTACGGGTTTGTTTACTCGACTCACAAAAATAAACATAAGATCTGTTTTATGTATCCATGCAGATGATTTAGGTTGGGTTAATATTTTAGGAAATACTCCTTCTTGCTCAGAGTTAGATGAGAAAATCGCCATAAGTCTCATAACTGTCCATTAAATATGAAGCGAGAGTCAGAGTATGGTTAATTTAGCTTGCATAAAGACTGGAAGTGGGGGGGGGGGCTAGCCTGGCTGCTGCCAACTAGCACTTCTAAATTGTTAATCTGGACCTAAACATTGTAAAAACAATGAGTTTTGATGTTTTGGGGGTTTAGATGCAGCGACCTCCTGGAGTCTCCACCGGTTGACTGGTAACCTCATGGTGACAACAGGACGAGCAGACTTGAAGCGTTACATTATGCTAAATAAGATAAGTGCCTGCTGGCTTGAGCTTCGTACTTATCTTACAGACATAAGAGTAATATCGCTCTTCTCATCAAACTCTCGGCAAGGTGGCGATTAAGCGCCTTTTCCAAAATGTCAGACTGTTCCTTAAGATATCTGTTTCTGCAGCAGAGGTGAATTGAGTTTTATTTGCAGTGCTTACAGCATTGAAAAAAAAAAAATCATACATTTTCAGCGAGGAACAAAGGCCACGTCGCTCCAGATAGGCTGCTAACAGTCTTCATAGGGACTATTTCTTCAGTAGAAAGTTGCTCAGAAGGAAAGTTTTCCCAGTGAAGCCTGTGGATTATGCAGAGTCACTGAGACACAGAGGTATCAGACGCCAGTAACTCAAAACCTGGAAAAAACTATCTGCATGACAAGTGACCCGCAGAGCTCAGTGAGGAAATGTTTTTGTAATTTAGGTGAACTGACCTTCTTTGAACTCCGTGCCACGCAAGCCGTAGAACCTCAGTGTATTCCTCCACCAGCATTTTATCATTTGCATGACTCATAATAGTAAAGTAGGTGCTTCATGTTTTTACACTGAGGCCCAGCGTATCTGGATCAGGGTCTGTACGCTTCCACTGGCTCGAGGGTGCAGAGGGCAGAAAGAGTGCCGCTCGTCCTGCAGCCAGGTACAACTAATGCACCTCAACAAGCCTCCGAACAGATGGTTTGTGTTTCTGCGTGTGAGTGTTTACTCTGTGTGTGTGTGTGTGTGTGTGTGTGTGTGTGTGTGTGTGTGTGTGTGTGTTTGTACTTCGGGAGTGCAGCATGTAAGAAAGGGCAGATGAAGAGGAGATGCTGGTGTCGAGAGCTGGAGAGGCGAGATGTGTCCTGCACAGCGTTTCTGTAAAGCAGTTATGTAATCACAACCCAGGTAGAGCATAAGAGCTGTACTCTAGAACCAGGCCCACTGTAAAAAAAACAAGAAAAAAAAAAAAATCTATCATCTATTATAGATCTGTCACACAGGCCCACATGGCCCACCTACTGCACATCATGATGTTTCTACCAAAGCCCTGCAAATCTCTACCTGCTATCTCTCGTGCTCTCTGCTGCGTGGGCGGGCGGTGGGAACACTTCTGGATAGAAACAGTAGTCCATGCAAAGGTTTGAGCACCTGAAAAAGCACTTTGGAAACAATCAGTGACTGTTTGAAGCGTTGTCTGCAGTCACACTTTGAGAAAGTGTTTTCCGATGCCTTCTGCAGACATTCTGAAGCTCGTGCAGCGTGACTTGGAATCAGTTTGTCACGAACCTGGAAACAGACATTGTTTTTGAAAAGCCGACGCATCGCCTGCACCATTCATCATTTATGATGGCCTAGAAAAAACGTTTTATTGCGAATTATACCTCCTCCCCCCTGTGGCGATTTTAGTGTTTTCTTTCCCGGTATTTGCTGCAGTATTTATCCCCCCAGAAACCCACACAAATATTAATCCAGTTGTCGCATAACAGTGTCTTTGCAGTCCTTCTGTCCAGCTTTTCAGTCACGTTGCTGCTCAGAGCAGGCAGAGGTGCACAGTATTGTTCTCGGTTTGTTTGAGCAAAAAAAAACAACAAAAAAAACAAAAAAACAAAAGTCGATGATGAATAGCTTGTGACAGATTATGTGATTTAAGACTACATTTGGGGTTCAAGGAACAACCTATGCTGTCCCATTCAGCCACTCAGGGCTATATGTGCTCTCTAATGGAGTGGGCGGTAGCCAATGACTTCTGGTCATTCAGAGGGAGACTGGCTGTCATTATGCATTTGTATTAAGTCTTAGGTCACACAGGGTTTGTGAGCTGTCTATTTCAGTTTGAGTGTGGTTTGTTTGCGTTCGGCCGTGGATTAGATTAAGCCACCTTTTTACGTTTTTAGACAGAGCCTCCTTTGGGTCGATCATTGTGAAGGACTTTGCTGTAGGTTGCAGCGATTTTTCACTTCCAAAGGACCAAAAATCTATTTCACTCTTGATGGAAGCACAAAGGAAACACTATTAGATTCCACATGGAAATCATATAAAATGTCCTTTTTTTGTTTTTGCCTTTAAAGGCTTTGGCTTTTCACAAAATAAAGATAAGTAGACTCTCAGCCATGAGGTGTAATTTGACTGAAAGTGAGGCTGTAAGACAAGTCAATCATTTACCGGTGAAAACACGAGCTCTCTCACACACACACACACACACACACACACACACACACACACACATATACACACACACACACACACACACACAGACTGAGACATAGAGATGGATTTAGAGATAGGTTTTGAGAAAGCGGCTGATTAAAGCTGGCAGATGTCAGTCTGTTCCGCAGTCCAGGGGAAGTGACAGCGAAGGTTGCTTAAACCTCGACTGACAACATCAAGATAAACCTTTGTGTTTGGCAGAATTCACAAAGGCAGAGAAAATCTACGAGAACGCCAAAATAAGAGTGCTACAGGTCAAATGATGTGGAGATCTGCTGACATTTAAACCGACATCTAACCTGTTAAGCACCTTAAAGGAAGAATTTAACAAACGCGCCCGTTCGCTTTCTCGCTAAGAGTTAGATGAAAAGATTGATATCACTTTCATATCTCGCTGCTGTGAGATCTGAAAGATAAGCTCCTGCCATGAGATGGTTAGCTTAGATTTGTCTGAAGACTGGAACGAGCAGGAAACAGCCCGCCTGGCACCAATGAAAGACTGCTGAAAAGCTCTTTAATTAACACCCGTTAGACCTTTGTCTCCTTCACACAAAAACAAAGTGTAAAAAGAAAATGTCTCACAGTGACTGCGGCTGGCCAAGAAACAGTCCAGCACGAAACCCAAAACCACAACTTGTCTTTTTGCACATTTTGTTTTTTGCACAGATTAGACAAAGAGTGCTGGAGGCTCATTTTGTTACCTGTGGACCAGGCCAGGTGTTTCCCCTGCGTCCAGGCATTGTGCTAAGCTAAGCTAACTAGCTGCTACCTGTGTCTCCTGCACGTCAGACGCCTGCACAAGAAAGCAAATTTTCCCTCAATGTCAAACTATTCCCCTAAAAAAACAAATTGTTTCATAGGTCCACTTACTACATTAGTTTGGTATTTTTGCCCTGCAGTCTGCAGCAGTCTGTCAGTGTGGCCAAAATGATGCATCTTTAAGCTTTTAGCACTGAATTGATCATCCAGGTTTTTCTAAATATGACAGATTTTGGTGTCAGCTTATGCAATATTAATAACAAATGCCTCATACGCCACTAGCTTTTCTTTCTGCAGCGATGCGGCACCACAGCACTAAAGCATTATGTCACGGTTATCTCACGGCCCATCTCCATAATGGGAAAAATGAAACTACTTCTCATTTCTCTCGCATGCTGCCTCAGTCCCTGATTAGCATAATATATTCACCTATCTCTCTCCAAGGCTTTGCGACTTCTAAAAGGTAAAATGAAGGGTAATTTTGAGTCATGTGGCGTGCCGTCCTAACCGGATTAGGACCTACTTTGCATGTTCTTCCCGACTCTTACATTCAATCACTGACCGCTCAGCTCCACTCGGATGATTTATTTGAGGCTCCAGGATGGTGCGAGCAGCAGCACAAGAAATGTGAAAGAAATGTGAAAACATGCTTCTGTAGATCACAGAGCTGTTTTTTATTGGATGTCCTGCTGAGCTTTGTGTGTGTGTGTGTGTGTGTGTTAGAGAGGGTGAGACATGTCATTGGCTGCTCTGTTGTCGGGAGTGCCTCTCGTCCCCTTTCCCTGATCTTGATGATTGTAGCCTGCAGGATGCCATCTGGGTTCTGTCATGTGTTATTACTGTGCCACGCAAAGGCTGAGATGGCTTACGTACGCCGCTCGCTCTATGGCTGCGGGTCAAAGAAGACAGAGTGTGTGTGTGTGTGTGTGTGTGTGTGTGTGTGTCACTGCTGGGTGTTTTATTGCCCGTGTGTGCGCCTGAGAGTATGTGTTGCTTTTGACAGTGAATTAATTAATTTATTCTTACTAGAGCTGAAACAATTAGTCTTTTAATTCAATTGCAGTTATGATGATTTTTTTTTTTAATCGTTTAAGTCTTTTATCAGGTAAAAATGACAAACATTTGCTCGTTACAGCTTCCCCGTTTCTGCTGGATATCGCTGTGAATTGGATGCGTTCCAGTTTGGGAGTGATTGGCAGGCAGAATACACACTTCACAGATGTCACCTTGGGCTGGAGGAAACTGTGAGGTGTGTGTTGAATCATTGTCTGACATTTTCTAGATTAAATGGTTAAATCAAATCCCATCGATGATTAGTGATCAAAATAATGATTTGCACAACTTACACATGTCAATAAAAAACTCTAATTTAGATATTTTTTAAAATTAGGATGGCAGTGCCTATTGTGCGTAATTATCTGCCTCATGACTATTGAGCCTTCACCAACCTCACGCTGCCCTGTCGAGCTGTATGTTTTAACCTCTCTCAGTTCAGACCAGTCTCAGAGGCTGTCTCCTTCCTCTGTGAATGATGTGTGATTGCACTGCTGCAGCCTGAATTTATACCTCAGCCTTACTGCGTGAATCTCTTGGATGTTGATGCCTTTGATGCATTTCAGTACAGGGTGCATTCATGTGTGCTTGTACTGTTGTCTGGGAATCCAAACTATACAGCAGACACTCCAGTAGTTTGTTGTCTAATGCTATTTCCTTCAAAAGCAGGATATATATGAAAGAAGAGAGCAGGATATATTTCTTTATACTCTTTTGTATTTAATGTGCATAGCCTTCTCTATCTATATTTTCTACCTCTGCTGTTGTAACAAGAGAATTTCTCCAGCGTGGGATAAACAAAGTCTCATTTTATCTTATCTTATCTAATCTAAGTCTTGGCAGTTGTCCCAAATCGTGTACTTCTTTCTTTCTTTTGTGCTGCAGACTGTGATGGATGTATGAGCAGCAGGGTCAAAGTTCAAGGCGCAGTGTTGTGACTAACTAGTACGTCCCAATTGTATGCATACATGCAGCAGCATGAACTCTATAAGAGCAGCTGCGGTATATAAGAAAAGTAAAAAGAAAAGGAATTTGGTTTGGAACGCAGCCACAGGATTTGGTCCTTCTCCAAATAAACGCTGTTGCTCCTTGTCTGCTGGATGAGTAAATGTTTGTGAACACGTTCACCATATCAACAGTCAGTGTTGTGTTTACAGCGTGTTACGCTGCCCCCAAAATCTCGACTGATGTTGAAGTGCAGCGTTTTATTTTGTGTAGCCCCCAGTTCAAGAAAAATCATTATACTGAAGCACAAAATGAAATATAACAATAAATAACGTTATTAATGTGCTTCCTGTTCATGTGCTCGCAATAAAGGCCAAAACACAGGTTTATAAAATGTGTTTGCACAGCAGACGGGGACACAAAGACGCAGCAATAATGACAAGAGCTAGCAAACAAAGAAAACCGGCCAAAAGGAAATTGCTTATTTACCTGAAATGTATGACTCCTTTGATCCGGAGCCAAGCCATAAATAAAATGAAATGATCTAACAGACTTACTGGAACAGCTACTACGCTGGTACAGTGGCCCAGGAGCCAGCTCTGTGTCTCCCTGCGGAGGGAGTTCTGTTGTCACTTCCCACCTCTGATTTATTATCCGGACACTTGGTTACAGAGGAGTCCGGCTCTGGGGACACTAGCGGCTGTAGTCACGACTATTCCCCAGACCCACGTGTGATGCTGCGGCCCGGCAAACGCGTGATGAATGGCGAGGCTAGCGCGTACGTGCTGCGCCTCTCTCCTCTCTGGGTTTGTGTTTGAGGGATAGCGTTCGTTAGGATCCCGAAGGAGGGCAGGATTGTTGTTCTGAAGCTCCAAATGAAAACATGATACAGTAGAGCTGCGTACTGAAGCCTAAAATAGATTAAAGTACATCCTCAGAAAGAGTGGAGCTGCCCTTGTAGTTAAATGATGACTAGAATGCAAAGGGCAGTGATTGAGACTGAAAGGCTGCATTATTCATAGTTAAAGAATCAATATGGAGATGATGGTATCACTTACCAAACATGAGCCGTGTTTTGGTTTTTCAAGGCCTGGTGTTTGCTCCTGTCATTGTTCGTTTTGATCACATTGTCCACGTGCAGAGTCCACGTCGCTGCACCTCAGTCTGTGTTTGAAGAGGAAGGGTTGATGGGTGTTTGTGCCGGTTTGTTTTGATAAGACTGCAACGACAGTTAATCCCATCGCGTATTCTTTCACCTGTGCTTTTTTGTTATGAAGCAGGTGCACAGGTGATCTGTACTGTGTGTGCAGATGGATGATACAGATGCGGCGTGGAGGCCAAGTCAAAGGATCCTCTTTATTTTGTATGGAGAGCAGGAGATCCGGCTGCACGGTTCATGTTCGCTGGATCTGAATTTGTATAATCATGACTCGTCCTCCACTTTATGCAAATGACTCCATCCAGCCCGACGCACCTGGCTCATGAAAATCAGATCAAACCATTAAAGCAGGCTGTGCTGACTACATATGAATCAAGAGTCTGTTGCTGTATCGTCCGTTTCCCACCTAAAATGCTTTTAAAAGCATATAAAAGCATACAAACCAACTTGCACTGTGTCACCTCCAGCTGAAGCTGGTGCGTTCAGGTGCATCCTCTCTGGATTCTGTGTATCATTTGTGTGTTAGTAAATGAGCTGCAAGAACAGCATCAGTCCTTCTTGGCTGAGATTCTAGAAGTCTCTCTAACTCTACTGAAGAGATGAACTCTGTTCTTCCTAAAGATATTCCCTCATTTGGTTTTGATGATGGAGCACTGTCCTAACACCTAGGTTCAAATTCTCCCATAGGTGTCCAGTCGGGTTCAGATCTGATGACAGCAAGCTTTATTTTCATACTGATCAGACCTTTCACTGACCCCTCGTTCCCCGCGTGGAACCGTCTGCATTCGATAAGATTCTGCACCTGTTAATTCAGGTTTTCCCTTCACTTTGTCACCCGTCTGTATGTGATTCAGCAAGTCAGTGCATTTAGCAACCTTTTCTGGAACACAAATTACACGTGTACAAAGAGTTGAAATAATCAGTCGATTAATTGATCGACATGAAATTAATGCAAATATTTAGACAATCTGCTAATCATCATTCATCTGGACAAGATTGCGTCAAATCCTGAAATGTGAGGATCTGATGCGAAGCTATTTGAATATGTCAGCTTAGGTTCTGGGAAATTGCACCGTCCATTGTTTCTCACATTGCATCAACAAAACCATTGTCAAGAAAATAATCAGCAGAAAAATTGATAGTGAATTTAGTCGTTAGCTGCAGCCCTGCTAGTATTAATGTCTTGTGACAGTGTCTGTGAATCAGAAGTGGAAGATGTAAAGCACAAATGATGATGAGACCTCTGCTGATTTACAGAGCTGTTTAGCAACAAATATTTTATTACAGAAAAAAATATGTTTGTAATGCAACACATGCCACGACGTGGTTGAACCTTGATTTTACACTGATAGCAATTTATCAGCCACAGCTTTCTCTGCCTGCTCCAGTTCCACAGTCGTGCAATTTACCAGCATACTTGAAGATAATTGTACCATTAACATCTGCCATGGCCATATGTGTGTGACGGTGATGCAGCCAAGACAATTTAAGGTAACTAGCAAAGAAAGACATGCATTGAATTCACCCCATTACCCCAACTCTCCTGCTGTCTCTGCAGCACAGCCTCCTGTATCGGTCTCTTTTCAAGGCCAGCAGCTTCCTCTGGAACTGCTCACTAGCCATAATATACAGCACTGGGTCCAGGCAACTACTCACACTGCACATGGCCTCAAAGAACTCACAGGAGGCGTAGAGGACGTTGATGTTCGATGGTGTGACCTGGTTATGGATCCTCATGAACACCAGGGTGATGATCATGATGTGGTACGGCATGAAGGAAACCACAAAGATGAGTATGGCGGCAGTGATGAGTCGCAGAGGCTTCCCTCCCGCCTGGGCTCCTCTGTGCCTTCTGCCCCCGGGTAGACGCCTCAAAACACGAACCGTCATGATGTAAAACGCCAGCATGCTGCAAAACGGCAGCAGGAAGCCGACTGTTGTTCTGATAATGGTGGTCGTCTTGACATAGATAAAAGGGCCGCGGATGTGGTCCATGCACACTGTGACGCTTTGTGGTCGCTGAAGAGCAAAAGTTACAAATAAGTCAGGAATGGAGGTCAGGACCAGCAAGACCCATGTGCAGACTGAGCATAGCTTGGCTTTACCCACATCCCACCAGCGGAGAGAGCTGATCGGGTGCACCGTCCCAACATAGCGATCGAAGCTGATTAGAGCGAGGAAGTGGATGCTGCCGTACACACTGAGGTTGAAAGCGATCCTTTTGAACTTGCAGAAGACCTCTATGTCTTTGAGGTAGGGCTTCTGGAAGGTAAAATAGAGGGTGAAGGGGAGAGTGAGGATCCAGGCTGAGTCGCACAGAGCCAGGTTCAACAAGAAAACACTGCTGGTGCTCCAGGTTTTCCTGAAGCAGGTGTAGTTGATTAGAGCTCCGATGTTTCCCAGGATCCCGACAGGAAGGGCAATAGTGAGGAGAACCAGAAGGATGTAGCAATACCACGTGCCGTTCCTGAACTGGCTGCAGAAAACCGTTGACTGGTTCAGGAACTCCAGAAACACCTCTGGGATTTAAAGACAGGAGGTAGAGTCAGTTTTTCAACTGTGTCGTTCTTATTCTTATGTCCAAAGTTCTGTACCAGCATGTAGAGAGGTGGAAAATAAGCATGTAGAGGTCAGGGTGGTAGATGGGGGTGCAGCATGTTTGGCTT
This sequence comes from Chaetodon auriga, assembly GCF_051107435.1. NCBI lineage: Eukaryota > Metazoa > Chordata > Actinopteri > Chaetodontiformes > Chaetodontidae > Chaetodon > Chaetodon auriga. The sequence goes on along the minus strand of NC_135079.1, from coordinate 8,007,346 downwards.
TTATGCAGGAGACTGGAGTTTACATCCCATCAAACACCTACAATTAATGTTTGCATTTTTATTAAACCATAACCTCCATCGTTCCTGACTTTAATCAAGTGTTTAGGTTGCTTAACTTTAAACATACTTTAATTGTACAGACTTAAACACATCAAAACACACATAAACAAATGACTGTTTATGAGCCAGTTATGGTGGATCATTAAGGATACTATTCTGTCTGATTGGCTTTGTACACATAGATGAAAAAGCTCTTCATTTAAGATCGTAAAACTAAAAGAATACATGCTAAATTCTCTGTAAGCAAGGTGCATAAATCAGGTTCTTTCTAGAATTTAAGCTCTGCGGATGCGTGCACGGCATCCTCATTGTCATCAGGTTTTACATTTCAAGAGTTTAACAACTTCCAGAATGATGCAGGCCGTCGTCTGTTTTATTGACTCTGCCGGTAAGCCCTGCTCTCAGAGAGTACTTAAAGTAAGATGTGTTCACCCTGTCTCTCCCAGGGCCCTCTGTATTTACAGCATCCGTCTCCAGAGTCTCTGAGCATCACCAGCGCGTCAGGAAGTGAATGCAAGACTGTCTGCAGTGAACAATGAAACCTGGGGACTGTTGATTTATTGCCTCCGCTCTGTCGGCCTCTGTTTGCACTTAATCAGATATAATACATTCATTTTGTTTGCGTGAGCGAATCTTAACAATTTCCACATTGCAGCCCAGATCATGTCTACCTATCAGTGAAAGGGAGAAAATGTCTTTATGTCCTCTTTTTTTGACGATGGAGTTTAATATTTGCAATTCAAACATTCATTTATTATTTTTTTTAATCATAGAGCTACTGTGCAAATAAATTTTCAGAAAGTATAATTATACTATATAATATAGACAGTCAAGACTTTATTTACACAAAAGTAATGTCAGGAAATTAGAATAAGTCAAAAGTTTATTAGTTCAGTTATTCTATCATAAATTATTTGAAAGTTAAATAGACCACATGTAAAATATTCCAGCAGTTGGCCCTAAAGCATGTTAAGACGTTTCAGCTTGAAAGTATTTCAGGTGCAGATCGTACTTGCCTCCTTTAACAAAGCCAGACGTGCTGCTGTTGAAGAGCGATGTCATGATGAATGCAGTCAGTGATCACATCTCAGGTCGCCTTCACTCCTCCTCCACCAGCTGTGTGCTTGTCATCTGTCAGGAGCTGTCGGTGCACTGCCTTACCTGTGAGCCTGCTCTGTGTGTGTGTGTGTGTGTGTGTGTGTGTGTGTGTGTGTGTGTGTGTGTGTGTGTGTGTGTGTGTGTGTGTGTGTGTGTGTGTGTGTGTGTGTGTGTGTGTGTGTGTGTGTGTGTGAACAGAAGAACAGAGCTACTGTTAAAACATCTGAGATACACAGTTGCTTTTAGCTGATGGTCTCGGCTGGTTTGTGCTGTTACATGTGTGTCTCTGGTTCCAGGGATTCTGTACGTCCTCTAAGTGGATTACTACTATAAATCTGGTGACTTTACAACCTGAGCACGTCCCAGAATTATAGCGTACTGACTCACTGTCGGGCAGACAAACAGGCAGTTGAACATAACGTCGGCGGTTTTAATCCAATGATTGTGTGAGACGATCTGGACTGAGCAGGAATCTGATAAACACTTAAGAACTGCTTTTAAGGTACATTCATTTTTTAAGTGTATTATGTACAGCTAATGCAGTCTAATACAAGAGTCCTGCAATAATGCCAACCTTCATAAAGTTTGTAATGTTGAGTTTTTGTGTTTCACAGAGGTGTTCATTATGTATGCCTACTCTCATTCATATAAATGGGATGGACGTATTACAGGTGATGGAAACACCTGTCAGTAATGAAAATTCAATAGCGCCGCAAACTGCAGCCTCCAAAATGGCCACAGTTGAATCACCAGCTCTCACTTTCAGCAAACCTTCATGGAGGTTAGGACGCTGTATATTGCAGGACTGCTGCATCTGTTTTGGAAAGGTGTACCTAATGAAGTGGCAACAGAGTGCATAAACGGCCCTCAAACTCCAGCTTCTTCAGCTGAAATGCTTGGATCACTGCTCTGTTTTGACAGAATATTATACATGTGCATTTACCACAGTTAGGCTTTTAGCGGATTTATGACCCAGCTGCCGATTTCGTTGAAAAAGTGTAATCCTATTACTTTTTTGTAAGGTTGAAAGCAGGTATCTTGGCAGGCTGCTTAGCCTAAAGTATTGAGTGTAGACTAATTCCTGGATATTCTTCTGCCACTGCGTGTACATATCCTGGATAAGCGTTACACAGTTTGACAGTCTGAGCTGTTTCTTATGATTGTCCACTCATAAACTCATTAAAGGCGTTGTGGAAGTGATATTTACTGAAAGGACAGTGCTCTGCTCCGCGTGGTCATTAGCTTTAACAGAAGCGACCCATTGAAGCTATAGAGTTGGCTACATTTACATCATCGGAAATAATGACCAAAACTTTTCCACAAATGCAGACAATCCTGACAGCGTGCACTGAATTCAGACACAGACGTTCATTTGATGACACAAGGGGACACAGTTCAAGGCCCCCTCAGGTTAAGGCCTGTATATGAAGAGAAATGCTTTATCTTAAAGACCAGGCCTGTGTCGGACACCTCCCCCAAAAAAAGCTTAGCTGTCAACAGAACCTGCAGTTCAGTATTACACAGACACATTAGACTGACTGTAAAGTCAGTGTTCCTTCTCTACCTGCCAGTCAGCTGTCTGCTGTCTTTCCATTTATAACCACTAGATGGCAACACAGCTACATGTTTGATTTTCATTTGGCGACGACGTGGGGAGACGGTGGCCGTGAGCTCATCCCAAACAGAATGACGCTGTAAATGCTGTAAGTTAGGATTGAAAATGTGACAGCAGTCTGTAGGTCCGTGTTTGCAGTGTGAAAGATAAACAAGTGTCTCCCTCTCTCCCTCTGTGTGTGCTTTTTTTCTGCCTTTGATTGTGTGTGTGTGGCTGCCTCGTCCATGTTGTTGTTGTTGTTGTCGTCGTCGTCCCCTGCTGGGACGAGCCTCGCAGGAGACAGTGCTCATGAATCACCCCTTATCGGGGCCCTCCGCTGTCGGGAGGTGCAGTGACTCAAACGGCTTGGCTGAACAGTCTTGAATCACCCCCTAGTTAAATCCTGCCCATATAGGCTGTGAGAGGGCGGCCGTGCTCGCTGGCGCGGCGTGCTGCTTTAAAAGTCAGATCTGCCGATACACACTGTGCTCCTACATCTAAGCCAGGGCTCATTGGCACTGGAGGCAATTAAGTTCACCCATGCAAGTCAATTCAATTATGCATCTGTGATGAGCCCTGAAATACCACAGAGCAAAACGTATGGTGTGGCCTCACAGCAGGACACTCTGCTTTTGCAAAATAACCCGTGAAATCTCGAGGTAGACTGTTGATATTAAGGGAATATTCACGTTTATGTCATTTCCTGTAAAGCCTCACAATAAGAAAATAACCAGCATGTAAAGATTTTTTTTTTTCAGATGTTGTACAGACAGCACAGGTGAAGTCTGGGACATCACAGCACAATCAGTGAGAAGAAGAATAGGGAGAAAAGACGCAGGTATGCTTCATAATGCAGCTGAATGGGCTCATACAAAAAGAATAAAGTCTAAATCTTTATAACAATCCTGTTTTTGTCAGCATTTATCCCCTTTCTCCTTCTGAAGACGGTGAGTGAAAGTCATTTTCTCCACTGAGCGAATAGTCGATCATGTTGATAAGAAGGCCGGTGGGGGGGGATGGGGGGGGAGTTACTCCTTAACATAAGACCAAACAATATGTGTATGGTCGCTAAATTGTCCACGCTCCCTCCAGCAAGACACCCACTTATTCTGGAATTCTGGTTTGGGATCCTGGATCCAGATTTCTCCAGCAGAGTCAGTGGACCTACACTGGGTCTCCTGTACCTGAAGCCATGTTTCCTCTCATATTATCACCTTTCCCAGCTCTGCCTCTTGTAATTGGTTAAATTTATGTTCATTGAGGTGAAGCCTGTGTATAGTTTGCCTACGAGGCCTTTAGTGATTTTTTTTTATTATCAGCATCAATCAGTATCCGAATTATTCTCCAGAACTCAGCACAATCGGGAATCCTTATTTCCTTCAGAGAGAAGTGGCAGAAGCGAAGGTGCTTATCATTCAGCAAAGGGAGGCGACGCTTCGCTCGCTCCGGTGTCTTTACTGTGACGCTGGGAGGAAATGTGGACGGCATGCCGGCCAGCTCAGCAGTTTGATCTCTCCATGGAGCTGAAATCTCTTCGGCACTTCTTACCATATTTTCAAAAAACAAACAATTTGAAGCTGGAGTTCCTCATTAACCCTGCTGGGACAGTCGAGCACCGACAGTGGAGGTATGTCCTTTTAAAGTTAGCTCAAGGTCTGTCCACTCAGCAGGAGCCGACAGGCAGAGCCATGCCCCCCCTCTCATATGGCGGCTTTAATGTTGAGTATCTCGCTCTGGTTCATTTATTATTCCAAATTAAGTGCCGTAAATAACAATCTTGGAAGAATTTTCATCTTAATTGTCCTCGTTCTACTGCCGAGGCCGAGAGGGAGCGAATCCCACCCACCCAGATCATCATGTATTTTCCTATTAGTCTGCTTTGTAATTAACATCATACAGCTGTGACAGGTTTTTCATTAAGACTCCAACATACACTTAATGTGTGGCTGGTACCAATTAAATTGATGCTTATCCATCAGATCTTGTGAAGGGTTACGGCGATGTCAAAGGCATTTTCTGCGTGAAGTATTTGAGCCGACAACAGAGGGTTCATTCATTATCCCTGCACTTAAGCTCAACAAAGATCTTCATCTCCGTTGGAATCTCAACATCTTTGTTTTTTACGTGTGCGGAGCGAAAAACTGAAAGTGAGCAAGCCGAGACCGAACAGCATGTAAAACTGCTGGAGAATAAACCAGCCAGGCCGTAATGGGAAAATAAATGGAGCATTCTGCTTTGCTGTCTGTGTGTGTGTGTGTGTGTGTGTGTGTGTGTGTGTGTGTGTGTGTGTGTGTGTGTGTGTGTGTGTGTCTGCAGAACACACTGAGCTCTCCTAGGAGCTGTAACTCAAAGGGATGCTGACGGGGCTGGAGGAGAGAAAAACAAAGAGTTGTTCCTGGGAAGATGGCTGCTCCTGGCAGCGGATCACAGCTTGCAGAAGCGAGGCGTAGGGAGAGCCTCGAAGTGTGTGTGTGTGTGAGCAATATGTAAAGTAATGGAAATGGAGGTGCACAGCCAAGCTTGCTCATAAAGGATTTGTTAATTAAGTCATTTGAGTAACCTTGAAGCAGTTGATGGTTGGGGCTCACAACATGAGGACTGTTCATACTTGTGATGTCCTGCTCAAGATTTTTGGCTTTAATATTGAGTCTGATCTGATGCTTACTGTGTATTTTTCCTAAATGTCTGTTAAATATGTATCAGCCACATTTAAATAACAGCTTCTGAATTTGGTGCAACCATTGTATCTCAAACTACTTGATCTAAATACTAAAGGTCCTGACTGAAAACTCTGAAGCTGATCATCTTATATTATTGATAACTCAGTCAGCTAACGAGAGGACGTGTCACTCCAGTGGGGTGGAGGAAATATAATGTCCTATTTTGGCTCGTCACCAGTCTCTCTCAGGAGCATAGTTTTATATTTTTAATTTGCTGCTTTTTTCAAATCACAATTGGTGAAAATGGAGTTGAAAGAATGAAGAAAGGTGGCTTAAGAAGAGTGTAATTGATTGAGCTTGATGAAAACAAGCTTGTCGAGGTTAATGTGCTTTTTCCACTGTTTCCTCTCTTCTACAGTACGAGTAAACAAGCTAGCAAAGCTACCGGAAACGAGCCTACTGAGACCTTTGTGTCAGTCATTCGCATCACCTTCACCTTGCAGGTCCATCAAGGGTCGAGTGAAATTAAGCTGTTGGTTGCATTATGGGAAATGTAGGATCCAGTGTTCTCAAAGCTTGACCTCCATATTTTAGCCTCTGTTGCTTAAGTTTGTACCTTTTTTCTCTCAAATGTGACTTCTTCAGCTGTATGAAAGTGCAGCGCTAACGCTGTGGAGTATCCCTTTCATTTGATTTTATCTAATTTAATTGCAAATGCTTCTTGACCCAGGTCTGAATGACGCAAACGTGCAAAGTGCTGTCGATTGCGTCTGTTACATGAGCAGTGTGAGAGGTAGATCAAGGACTCTGACAGCGGTTGTGCAATTACATTATGCACCCTTATTTGCATCGCATGTATTTTTTTTCCCCTGCAGATCTCTGTTTATACTGTACTTATGTAATGCTTTTTACATCCCACTCTCATCAGGAAATGTGTGCCCTTGAATTCAAGGTATAAATATTTTCTTTGTCATCAGGAGCAGCCAAAATAAAAACTGGTCCGTCGTTATTTTTATAGGGAGCCGCAGAGGAGCTAAAAGCACCAACTGTAGACTTTTCGAGGTGCAGCAACAAGCCAGCAGTGGTATAATAAACCTTGTTGTCTTCATGAGCTCTGCTGAGCGCTGCCATTGTGTCTCCTGTGCAGAAGTCTGCCTGTCCCAATCCAATCTCATGCTCTGCCAGAGATATTTCTCCATAATTTGATTCCAAGCCGGAGCTGGGCAAAACACACCACAGGTCATACATGTTTGAATGATTTGTTTAATGCAGAACTCATGAGACAACAGCGGGCGTCCGACAGCGTGTCCGACGGAGGCGTGAAATGATCATGAATGGGATTCATGATGAAATTGGTCAGGACAAGACGACGACTTCAGGGCTGCAGAAGTGACACCTTAAAGTGGTCTTTCATCTTAATTTCATCGCCTAAAGGGCACGTGTCTGACACAGTAGGACATTATTGATCTGTGCGACTAATTTATTTACTTTGATCTCCATTTTTGCGGCCGCACATGGCAGCAGGTTGACATGCCGTTTGAACCGCCACTGACAGCAGTGTCCTTGTCGTGCTCCCCTTTTAGGTCGATACCTGCGCCTGAAAATGTTCCGTGAGGATCATGGCTCCTGGATGACCATGTTCTTCAGCACCATCCTCTTCCTCTTCATCTTCTCACACATCTACAACCTTTTCCTGCTGATGGCTGGGAGCATGAAGTAAGCCATTCAATCTCTCTCACACTACCCTCGTTCTCTGCTTCCCATTTGTTAGAGCCACTGTACGCTCCCCTTTGGCTGGCGTGATTGATCTAAACGTCTCGCCTGAGCAGAGACTCGATACCAGGCTGATTAATCAGCCCGGACTTTAAATCACAGGTAGGTGCAGGCAAGGGGGAGGTTGGTTAATCCTGAAAGATCACCTTCAGCACCTGCACTTATTCTCCCATGATTTTGACTTATTTTTTGACACCTCTCCGGCCAAAAACCCAAAACGCCTTTGCTGTGTCTCCCGTGGCTTGTGCCCCACTGGTCGCTCGTGTTGCCCCGGCTTACCTGCAGTGAAACCACCGTGCACAGCAGAGCTTGACACCCACACATCAAGCCAGTGACAGGAATCCGGTTATGCATTTGCAATGTGTCCGTCTGGAGGAAGGAAAACATGCCCTTGAAGCCAGCCAGCCAGGCACGAGGTCGCCGGGGGGTGATTTACCATTTTGTTTGTTTGGGCTGTAAAAAAAAAAAAAAGCTGTATGGCAGGTGTCTGTTCAGGTACAAGCTGTCAGCAGGGAGGCCAGGGTTGTAATGGGGTCTGTCCATGCAATGCTGCTTTTCCATATTAGCAATAAGCATCAGCTATCCATAAGGTACAGGCAGATGAAGGCTATTAGCTAGCAGGGAAGGTGTTGTGTTTTCCTTTGACCAGAGGGATGAGTTTGTATAATCGGCCCATCTGTCACTTCAGCCAGCGGTGACATCTGCATCCATCTCGTCCGCTCGCTCCGGTTGGCCGAGAGACAGGAAGGGCCGGCCCGCTGAGACGATGAATGATGCTGGCTCAGGGAAAACTTACATTTGCAGTCTGTCTCAAAGAGGATTCCTTTTCGCTGCCTCTCGTTTCAGCCTTGAGAGGTTGAGAAAAGGGGCCTTTTTTGGTCTTGTCAGCGCATGTTTTAACTGTCAGGATTGTTTGAATAGATGACATGGGGAAAATAATGAGTTACTCAGACATTTGGAGTGATGAAATATATAATTTATACCCATCTAACATGTGCAAGTCGCACAGTCTCTGCTCATAAGAGCCGCCTCAGTTGTCCAGATATAGAAAGTGGCACCCATAACAGCCTATTAAACAATTAAACTGTCTGCCACACTAAAACATCCATAATCATTTGGATGTGTGCTGTGCCGTTACTCAACGTTGTAAAGCCTCCCTGGCACAGACAGATGGCGCTGTTGTAAAACGAGTGAACCTGCCTCTGCCGAGACACCTGGTCTTTCTCTGCCCCCCCTCCCTCCTGTCCCTCTTTCCCGCTTGTTTTCTTTCTGCTCCAGCAGTGTGTCCACCGAGGACCCGGGCCCTGCCAAAAACCATTAGTGTTCACATCTCTGTTGAAGACTGACATGTAAGAGCAGTGTTCACACTCTGCCAGGACGGCCCTCAGAAGACGGGCTCCGGGGCTGCGATGGCATGGATGCAGCGGAGTGAGCAAAAAGAGGATGGAGGCTGAGGGGTGGGGGGGGTGGGGGGGCGGTGAAGTGCTCCAGCCCTGATGATGCAGTGAAACTTAAGTCTTTTGATCTATGTCCAAACCCTATTTGCATCGCCCCCTCCTCACACCACACCAACCATCGCCTCACCCCGCAGCGTGGCTGTTGTAGGTTTCGCTTTTGCCACAGCACAAAGGAAAAGTAAAATAAGCCCTTTGTGGCTGCAGCTGCCCCTCTGAGGGAATGAATGGTGTTTTTCCCTTTTCACTGTGAGGCTTTATTACCGCCGGGGGTTTTTTAAAGGGTAGGTGTTTTGGCACGGGTTGGCTGGCTTTGACATCCAGCCATCATGGTGCACTGCAGGATACGCTCTTCTGGTGGCTAGACAGGGCGTCCCGCACACACCAGCCACATATTGTGCATGTCTCGCACCTCGCTCAAGTTAGCCAGGACGTCTGTGTGTGTGTGTGTGTGTGTTTGTGTGTGTTTGGAGGGAGGGTTAGCATCTGTCTCCCTGCTGTCTCCCTGACCTGATGCTGTGTGCTGCCCGTGCCCTTCGCTCATTAATATGCTTTAATTTTCTTTGACCTTTCAGTCGGTCTTGAGCTTGATTTAATTAAAACCAGCGATACACGCAGGAGGAGCGGAGATAAACTGCGCCGCCAGGACAGCAAACAATCGCTGCTCAGAGACTGTGTGTCGTCCGGATGACAAGTATGATGATTAGTCATGTAAAAATGGATTCATCAAAGGCATTATCTCTCAGCTCAAAGAGATTTCCACACCGCGTAATCTTACACATGTCCAACAGTGTGATCGCCAGTATTTAAACAGCCTCTTCCAGGTCAACAGCTATCAACCTGTTACCTGGCTCGTATCGCGGCACCCTGGGAGCTGTAATCCACACTTGTTACCAAACCCTCACATCTGGGCTATTTGCATTTTAATGTAACTGTCAGATTAGGAGGGGGCTGTTTGTGTGAAAGCAGGGGAGTGTGACCGCCCAGGGAGTTTGACGGACTTCATGAATGTTCTGTCACGCCGCACAATCCCATTCCTGCCATCTTTCGGCGCCATTACCAGCCGAAATCAGCCCCTAATTAGATGGTGTTATTTAATTAAGACAGCCCAATGCGTGGCGCACACATTAATCATGACTAATTTAGAGGAAGGGGGTGGCAACGTATGTGAAGGTGGAGGGAGTGGGGGTTTAATAGGGAGCTGGGACAGTAAAGCTGTAAAATGACTTCTATACTTGTGTTTGTTACTCAATAAAGGAGTAGATGGATGGATGGATGTCAGGATGGGGGGGGGGGGGGGGGGGTTGAGCTGAGCAGTGGAAGAGCGGAGTTAGGGATGGAGGCGAGGCCTGCTGCTGGTGGATCTCTTTGATGGGAAGCTGGGAGGGAGGGAGGGATGGATGTGGCATTTGACTACAGCGATACCCTGATCGGGATTAGACCCCATCATATGAGGGTATTTGTCTCTGTTTACCATGATCCTTTGTGCTGCGTGTATGCTAGTCCCCCTCGTCTGTCTGTTTGCTTGTCTGGCACTAAGCTGGGGTAATACCGTGGACAAGTGGATTTAAAGGGCTGAATAAATAGCATGTTGTGGTATGTAGATGCCTCCTGTTGCATGCAATCTCACATGGGACGTGCTGCCGCCAGCATGCAGAAGCATATTTCTAACAATGGGTTCTGTCGTCTGGCTTTCACTTAATGCTGAAATTTACAGCTAAAAAAACTCTTTTTAGATAAACATGACCGTTCAGAAGTTTGGAATACCTGTTTTATTGATGTTTTTCTTCTTTCCTTCAATCACGACTATTTTAAAATAGATAAAAACCGTGTTATTCAGACACCAAGTGTGTTATTTATATTTGAAATAGTTTTGGCCCTGAAAGGCGAATAATTAAATGATTAAAGCGTTCATTTAGTTGATGTCCTCACAGCGTTGCATGACAGGGCAGAATATTGTGGTATTCTTCCCCCAGACTCTCTTCAATTTTAAGTTGTTTTTCAGTCCAGAAAAGTGTAAGTGACCCTGGATCATTACTGAACCACGGCAGTGCAATTTGGGAACCGGTTTTTCTTTGTCCCTCTGCAGTCTGCTCAGTCATTAGACTGAAAAGGTGTAAAATATTCAGCTGATACTGCGCGATCCAAGTCCAGCAGCTCTAACCCTCAGCTAACCTCCTGTATGTAGTTTGAAGCTTTAAGCTCTGCTAGAGCTACACGCCTGTTAATTCCAGCTTGTTGTAGGTATTATTGTGCAGTTTCACACTACGTAAAACTGCACAGATTTTGATGCTAAGCTTCCAGTTTCTTCTTCCATTCTCTCTATGTACACTTAAAGAACACAGAGTAATCAAATCAAGCTTTTGAATGTTCATGTAGATCTACATATAGACACGTTGCAGCTGTCGTATTGATGTGTGTGTCTGGCTGGTTTGCTAACGTAAGCCGCAGGTACGCGTACATTCAGGAGTCAGCTAGTTTTGCTCTATAGATGACTTGTCCCACCCCTTGGATCAGACAAGCCAATCGACAGTCGACGCCAGCAGTTTGAAAGAGTCTGGAAAGCTTCTCCAGCCACAGAAAACCTGCTGGTTTGTGTGTTGTACAGGACTCTGCCACACATACGCATTATTGTAATTTAAATAAAACAATTAGACAAAACTGATTTATTATTACTGAATATTATCATGATTAAACTGAAAGACAATGATGAAACGTGTTCTCCTCTCTTATGTGAGGATAATAAGATTAGACCTGAAAAGATTTGGCAAAGGACAAAAAAAAAACAAAAAAATCAATTAAACAGTTAATTGATTTAGCAAAATGCTCCACAGTCTGTGGTTCCTGCTACACAGCTGTGACATTGGTTGCCAGCCTGTTATGTGATGAAAAACTGAAGATCTTTTCCTGTAGGACTGTTTGAGCTGCTGGTCAGAAAAAGCTAAATATAATTGGTTTGGCCTCAGAAATAATCTAACTATTAAACTTTGAAAATGAAATAACAGGCAAGATGAATCTACGATGAAAATAAGCATTAGTTGCAGCTGGAAACAGAAGTTTGAAGTGACTGATTTGCTCATCAGTTCTGTCATAACATGAGATGCTGGACGTAACAAAACACCACACCAAGCAGTTTTACTATGAAGCCCTGACATAGAAGACTCTGGGTGTTTGTAAAGCGCAGTAAATATCTTGCAGTGCAGATTAATCGATCTATCTTTGCCTTCCTCGCTCTGCCTCTCTCATACTTACGCACACCCACACCGACTTTCTAAGCATATCTCCTGCTGTCTTTCACACTCCTACACATGGACATTACGTTGGTATCTCAAAAATGACTCATTATGCATTTAACACGTGTTCAGTTAGTGTAAAGCTCGTTTTCTCTTCTCTCAGAATATCTTCGAAACAGACTGCGAGCTATATGAAGCAGTGACGTCGTTTCCCATTTGATTATAGTACCCTGCCATTTCTGGGACAGAGGGGAGGAGCGTCAGCGGTTGGTGGCTGCAGCCCTCCACGTACATCACTGTCACATAAAGAGAAACCCAGTTGTAAATAATAAACATCATAAACTCGACAGCGCTGTGTGTCCAGTGGGGATATATAATCCATGGATTATATTATAGAGGAGTGTATGTGTAGCTGGAAGGCGGGGAGGGGTTTTGTACTGTGGCAGGACAGATGAATTGTCCGTGTATGTTTACATGTTAGTGACACGCAGCCACACTGACAGTGAATATCTGATAGTTTTTCAGCTCCATTGTTTGAGAGCTTGACGCTTTGCATGTCGTCCTCCTTCAGTGCATTGACTGATTGATGTTCTGTGGCCAGTTTTCACTAAAATCATAAAGCATGTCCTGACATTTCTGAATACCACACACAGTGCAGAAGTTATTGAAGACAACCAGAAAGAAGCTTTTTCAGTTCGTCAGTTTTATGTTTTAGGAGTAATTAGTTTTTTTTCCCCAGTGGTCTAAAATGATTTCATTTTTTATGTCTGTTTTCTGAAAAATGGCTTTGTCACATGGCTGAAAATGAATGCTTTTCTCCGAAAGTTCACTCTGGAGATGATCAGTTTTCACAGGATAGTGACAATTTGTGGAAAGACAAAAATTATTTGAGGTACGGTCTCCATGATCATATTCAGGATGTGCGTTTATATGAAATTTAGAGAATATCCATCAGTAGCAGTGCAGATGTGTCTTTGATTCCTCCACATCTGTCACTTCTGTCAGTTTCCTCAGCAGTGGAGGATGAACTCACGTTGGTTTCTGACTCCGCTGCATTTAGTGCTTTGCTGGATTTAGTTTTTCCCTCAAATCTTCTTACTTTTACTTTTATTTCATCAGCCTTCATTGCATTGGTAATCATGTTTTTTCTTTGCTAAATACAACGGACCTGATTCCAAAAAAGTTGGGACACTGTGTGAAAGATCAAAACAGAAAGCAATAATCTGTAAACAAACTTCATGTAGTCCATGCAGTAATATCCTTGTTCGCAAAGTGGTGGACCTCGCTCCATCCTCGCTTATGAACGACTGAGCCTGAGCATCAAATTTACAAAAATCAATGAAGCTGATGTGGTAAAACATTAAATATATTGTCTTTGTGCTCTTTTCAACATAAGTAATCATGACTCTGGCCTGGTCAGGTGTCGTTATTGTACAGCAGAAGAGTGTGCTGAGGGTGGAGGTCAGGGTCGATGGATGTACTCTATATTGTTCTAAACGGCGTCTTTTGCCCACTTGTTGGGGATAGCAGTGTACACAGCCTCAGTGTTGAGGTACATGGAGGCCTGGTTTTGGACCCCTCTGTCCTAATGGAAAGCTGATAGGGGGAATGGAGGGCCTGATACAATGCTGAGTGGGATATTGCCCAATGGTATTCACTCCCACTCCTGAGCCAGGGGAATGATAAGGACTAAAAGGACTCAATCTTCAGCCAGTTTAATACAATGCGTGGGCCAATTCTCTGCGCAGCGATGAATTGAGATTGAAGTTTTAAGTTGCCTTGGGAGATGGTATAGTGATAGTGACGAGAGCATGTATTGACAGCTTTATGCTCCCTGGTAACGGCTGCCGCTCAGCGCTGTATACTGTAAATACGAGGTTAGGTACTGTAGTGCACAGTTAGGAGACGAGCAATGCATTTCAATGTGGAGACAGCCAAGGTTGCAATTTAATGTTCTGAATGAGTTCAGCCTTTCCAGGGCAGGAGAGGTCACTCAGTTGTCACTAAATAACTGACAGTCTGACAGAGAAAACAAGTTTATAAACCCCAGCATGAAGGCAAATATGTCCAAGTGGACAGTGAAGAAATGTATGGGAGTCAGGGTATGTGATGACTCAGAGCAGTGAAAGCTCTTTCAGTATGCTGTTTTATAACCTTAATTATCAGTGCTCCCGTGGGCTCTGAAAATCCTTGAGCTGGGCCTTTGATTAAAATAAAATTAATAAACTGTAAACTTTTTCCTTTAATTTGATGAATATTTGGAGTTGTAGAAACTGCTGGCTTTATAGTAAAGTGCGGCATTGCTAAAGTGTTTTTGGCACTATGCTGCAGTGAGGATTGTAGATGAAATGGGCTTTTATAAGTTTAGATGTATTTAAAACTTCTTAAGAGGAGCCACTCCATTACCAAGAGTCTGAAACTGCATGCTTTCATGTACCCGCGCATTGCTTGTATACATTTAATCTGCCACATTTTCATGTGATTAAACTGATTTATCATTGGGTGATGAGGCTGAAATCAATATCCTCATTTTTTAATGACTCTGGCATGATGTGGCAAATGTATGCAAAACCGCATATGAAATAAACAAATCAATGTTCTATGCAGAGAACTGTGTGGCTGTAAACATCATGTGTACACGTGTAAAACAAAAATCAGTCATTAAAAGCTGCTTAAAATGCTTCAAATAATTAATGACATTGTAAAATGAGAGCTTGATATGATCATATCTTTAGCACTGAAACAGATGATACAATGAACAATTTTTATGATAATCATTCAAGCTTCTTGTAAAGTAAAAATACTAAACATTAATGTTTCAGCTTCTCAAATATGAAGACTTGCATCTTCTCTCTGTTTTAGATCATCATACATTAAATTAGAGTTGGAACAATTAGTCAATTAATCGATCAGCCAGTCGACAGGAACTTGTTTGTTGTCACCCTTTAAGCAAAAATTGGGTGTTTTAAAGTTTTTTCTTGGTCATATATGATTGTAAACTGATTCTATTTGTCTCTTTGACTGTTAGACAGACAAAGGAAGAAGATTCATTCATCAGTGATCCACTTTATCTTTGGAAAAGCAACAGTTTGACTGGAAAACTCGAGTTTTAGCAATCTCAAAAACATCACAATGTCACCAGAAAAAAAGCAGTGATCTTGCAGGTCACCACTTTAATGCAACAGTTAAAATGGCCTTTTTCACTGCTTCATGTCAAGCAGGGGTAACGTCCGAACTCCTGACTGTATAACTCTGCTCCCTCTGTGGCGCAAAATTGTAATTTCTTGCATATGATGGAACAAGACTTTGGAAGGCATCGAAATGTCCTTGAATATTATGTCTGAACAAGTGTGGGAAACCTGATAACATTCCACAGAGGGTCAAAGCTGGCTGAGCCGGCCGTGCTGGCACTGACACTGCCACTGGCTCTGCGATTAAGCCACGGGAGCCATTTTGGGGCTGATTATTCATGGTGCTACTGTACTGATGTTCCACTACACTGAATTCTCTCATTAGGTCATCCGGCTCTAAAGGCCATTAAATTTTCAGTCAGCATGAATAAGTCAGAGAGTTCTGCCTCTGATCATGCAGTGCAAAGAGTCCCCAAACTCATCATAGGTGCTCTGCAAAAAAAAGAAAGGCCTCTCTTTCAGCACAGGGGTAACATTTGCTCAATTAAATATGTGAGAAGGGCAGGGGTTGGCGGCAGGGTAGTGTTTTTAGATTTAAAGCCAAGCATGTGGTGCCAGACAGCATTTCCAGAAGTATCGATCAGAGTTTTGCTGTGGGTAAATGACTCCCAATGGGACCTCCTTGGTAACTGGAACAGAGCCAAACCACTGAATGTCTAACTGACTTAATGCAGATATAAATCGCCATTCCAATCAAGGCCGTTTTATTTGCGGGCTCGAGTGAAGCAGTGCGTCACCTGCGGTACTTCACGTTTTGATCGATAAAATCCTGTCAAATCCGTTAAATGCGTGCTGCGATGATGACATATGATTTACACTGTTTCCTTCCAGGGAAGGGTATTTCTCGCACAATTGCTGTAAACAGGTAATTGAAAACAGTTGCCTTTTTGGGTCACCGGTTCGCCGCAATTGCTCACTTGTTCTGTGTTGCCTGTAAGCAATTGTAATGCTTTCCAGATCTGGACTCAGGCATTATGTGAAAAGGCACGAGCAATTAACATTAATTAAAAATGAACACCTATTAAAGCTGCTGCGTTAGCTAATAGCTTGAAAGGATTACCCGCCACTGCTTTTTTACAGATTGTTTAGACTCGTCTGACAAAGACTCATTTACAAAGTGAACAGCACACCAAATGAACTCGTAATGCAATCAGCTAAAAGATGAAATGGAAATGAAAGAACAAGGGAAACATATACGTACAGATAGATAGATGGGGGAAATGAACCATACACCAGCAAGGTTTAGACCAGATTTCCCAGAGCCCTCTATGCAATAGAAAACCTTTTTATTGGTGTTTTCTGGCGGCCAGAAAATGACCAGGGAAAACAAAGACGAATGGAGCCATTGACTTCAAATACGACCCCTTGAAAGCACAGCCAGAGTCCTATCCATCGCCATCTATTATATTCATGAGTGTGACCTGTGGGGGGTGACAGGGGGCTTGAGCAGGAGGTGATGGGCGCCCACCTGCTCCACTCAGCGTCTAAGACACTAGCTGCCAGGAGATCAAACAGGCCCCCTCGCTCCCCTCTGTTCTCCTCCTCGCTTCCCGGCACTAGTCCCATAAAGGAGGCGACTGACCCACTTTTCCTCCCTCCATGTGCTATTACCTGGAGAAAATGGAGTGATGTGGTGCGAGTGTGTTGGGTGGGTGGGTTTGCAGGGCTGAACAAAGCTTCTCATCTTCACTTACTGTACAGAGATGAAGGCGTAACTAGGACTCCAAAGAGAGCATGTCATTTCTTATCAGATACTATTGCATGTGAGATTGTTTCTCTGATGGCGTGTCATGGCCCAGTCTATGTTTTGCTTCTGTGCTGCTATAGCTGATGTTAACCGAGCTCACTCAGATCCACTGCGTTAACTGGAGGGATCTCAATGGGATGGCAGTGTTGATTTGAAATCAACTAGACACGAGACAAATTTGCCAAACAAATGGGTAATTTGCCAAACACTACAGGACCAAATGAAAGCGGTGATACTGCATAAATTCCTTCGCGCTGGTGTAAATTGTTTACAATCCTTAGGGCTTTATGGAAGGTTAAGCCCATCGCTCATTGTTTTCACAGGATTAGATTGATATTGATCGACTGTGACAGCTAGCATCATGATACTTAGTGGCAGTGACCATTTTCTCTCTTGCCCTGCACTGCCTCTCCCTCTGTTGGCTCTTTTTGTCGTCCTGCCACCTTTTTTTCTGCCTGACTTTACTACCCTCATAACATATACTACATTTTTTATGTCCTTTTCACTCTTGGTCTTCTTTCCTTGCAGGCCTCACATGGTGACAGAGTACATGGGCATCAGGAATGAGAGCTTTATGAAGATTGCTGCCGTGGGGACGTGGATGGGAGACTTTGTCACTGCTTGGATGGTGAGGTTCCAGCTCTTATGTATCCTAAACATTAGATGATGTTTGCATTAATGAAAGGAAAGATTTAAGTTTACATCGATGAATTTTAATCCTGTGACTGCAGATATCTATGGTTCATAACCAAATTTAATAGCCACATTCCACCAGCTAGCTAAATGCTCAGTGCTCATGTTGATGATAGCATGCTAAGTTGCTAAGCATTAGTATGCTACCCCAACATGCTAAACAATTTTTCAGTACTGATATGAAAACAATAATTCTTTCCATGCAACAACTATAGTCTGAAATTGATGAAAATCATGATTTAAATGTGGTAATATATGATAAAAGTGTGACCAGACATTTGTAACCAAGTTTCTAGTTCTAGAAAGTATTGAAGTTCAATACCCAGCCTTAGCTAAACGTTAGCATGTTAACTTGCTATGCTAGCATTCTAAAAGTTCAATGCAAAATGTCGGCTTGTTAACACTCATAGTTACATTTTCCACTAGCTAGCTGTAAACATGCTAAAATGCCAATGTTAGCGTGCTAATTTTTCATTCATGCTAAATTTTTTTTAGCCTTTTGCTCGAAGCACAACTGTAGCTGATGAAGTGCATCTTATGCTGTGTACGTATCAAATAAGATTTACCAGAATCACCAGTTTCTGGTTGTAAACAGCTGAATTTTCTAAAACATCCAATATTTACGATTTGGTGCTTAATAATATGAAAGCTGCCTGAAAAGGGAAACAAACATGGACGCCTCACGTTAGTCAAAGCCTGTTTTTAAAGCAACTGTGCAGTGCTACAACCATCTTGAGTCGTCAAATGACACGATGTTCACATTTCATAAACAGGGAAATCTTTCCCATGCCTACCATCCCACACGACATGAATGTGGTATTATGCTGATGAAAGTCAAGCCAAGTCTGACTATGCCGAGCCAAGCCTGAGAGGATAACAGTGTATGATTCCTGCATTAGCTAATTACCATCAATGGCATCCTCTGGCATCAGAGTCTTAATTTAAGTACATTAAAATCATATACAAGTTACACGGAGTAGCTTTTCTTCACACACACGCTACTAATTTCAGGGTCAGGTGTATCCTCTGAAGCCCTCTGTGCCGATCCAGTTTAATCTGCTACCAAATCCTCAGAGTAACATGCAGTTTGATCTTAGAAGGGTCAGAGGAAACAACGAATGCACAGGGAGGGACAGTATGCTGGAGGAGAAACCTACCTCTGTTCATTTGTCAACATAAAGTGAGGAGGAGAGCTCCAGCGGGAGTGGGCTACCTGTGGTGGGAGGAGTGGGGCTCTGACACCGGCATGCACACTGCTGAGACAACTTGACAAGCTCCCTCACCGGTCACATTAGTATTCTACAGTACATACTGCAGAGAAAGAGAGCGGGAGGAAGGAGAGACAAGAGAGGGGAGGGAGGAGGAGGTGGGGGAAGGAAAGGGGTAGGAAACAGAGGTGAAGGGGAAAGGGAAATGTAGAAGTCTGGTCAGAAGGGATACGGCAGCGAGGCAGCGAGAGAGAGAAGGTGAATCAGGGAGAAGGAGATGTGTGAGGGAGAAAGTTCGGCAAAGTGCTGATTCTAGAAATTACTCACAAGATTTTTACATTCGATTAATTCAACAAGGCACTTTGAAGATGACCTCTGTGTCTCCTCGGCGTAGCAGATTTACAGCGTGTCTTCACGAGATGAATGAACAGGAAGCGTCTGTTTTTGCAGCGCTGCAATGCCAGAAACATCTCACAGACTGCCGGATTCAAATCCTTTGTCCAACACGAGCTACAGTATCTGCAGTGAGGCGCTTTATTGACGAATTGACCTTGCCTCTGCAGCGGCTCCACACAAAGAATATAGTGGGCATTTTTCACTCAGGCAATAAAATGCTCTGATAAAACTCTGCATCCATGTAGGAAAATCTGCCGGTGCTAACTTTTAGTGACATTAAGGTTGGCAGTGTGAAGACATCACCAACTGATGCAGGCAGAGGAAAGACAGGTTCAACCACAGCATTAATAATTAAGAAAGCTGTAGTGAAGGTAACCACAGACTCAATAGTATTTAATCACAGCTGAAGTGTTCCTCAATAACAATTAATACTTCAACTTAAATAGCCTTGTGGTCACATTTCTCATGCCTGTTATTTAGCATTATTTATCATTTCCTTCCTTTCCAGGAAAGGGCGTTCACCCAGTTTTGGGCTCAAAGTTGAAAGCATACTGTTGTCTGAAATATCATTGTATAGTGTAGTTTAATGATTTCCCTTAAAGGGAAGTCATAAAGCATTAATCAGTCATTTCTCTTAAAGGGAAATCGTAAAGCTTCTGCTTATTGTCGAGAATTAGATGAGAAGATCAATACCACTCTCATGTCTGCCCATTAAATATAAAGCTGCATCGAGGAGGTTAGCTTAGCTTAGCACAAAGACTAAAAGCAGGGGGATACAGACTGCTTGGCTCTGTTAAGCTTACTAATTAACATATCTTGGTTGTTCTTGGTTGTTTAATTTGTACAAAAACAAAAAGTGGGAAAAAATGACTCCCAGGAAGTTGCTGCACTTGCAGAAACAGCATGGACCCCCAGAAAGGCCACATGTTTGCACTTTGGTTTTTGCACAAATTAAAAAAACAAGATATAACCTGTTAATTAGTATATTTTGCTACCTTTGGACACAGTCAAGCTAGCTTTTTGCACCTATTTTCAGTTTTTATGCTAAACTAATAACATCTAATCTTCATAAGCAATCAAGTCATTTTCCTTTTCCTCCTCTCACATCTCCTTTTTCCTCATTTCCTCTCTTCTCCTCCTTCCTTCCTCTTTCCCTCTCTGCAGGTGACAGACATGATGCTCCAGGATCAACACTACCCAGACTGGGGCAAAGCAGCCCGAAGGTTCTGGAAACAAGGCAACAACAGGATTGTTCTCTTCTGGTATACTGTCTTCTTCCACTTGAGAGGAGCTGTCTGTGAGACCATGTGTGTCTTTGCCTGCATGTGCATGTTAAGACTTCGTTTCAGTGTCTCCACCCCAGTAGCTTACAAAATGCATTATACAGTATATTGCTAAAAGGCTATGTATGTGTGTGTGTGTGTGTGTTTGTATGCACATGTGCTCTCTCCAGCCCGTTGCAGGGTTACACGCAGTCAATAGTCGTGTTAATCTTCCCTCACTCAGTGTCAGCACCTTTAATTAGGAGAACAGGGTGGAAATCAATGGACACGGCAAGGTCGCGGGGCAAACCGTGGCCCTGCCTTTTACTTCTTGTACCACGAGCTGTGACCCTTAAATAACTGCTAAACAAACGCTGCAAACCATGTCTGATATGCCCATTACTGGACGGCCAAGTAGAACCGTTCCTGTTTAGATGCATTACCCCACCAGTGTTTTGTCTCCGCGGTGCTGTCAGTCAAATACGACATGCAGACGCCTCTCCGATGGTTCATTTTAGGGTCGTAGTGAGAAGTGAAGGACATGCGGAGAAGGGGATACGATTGAAACAGTTTGACATCTGTTTGATATGTACACAGAGAGCTCAAGACACAGATGTCTCAAACTTCAAAGACAGTTTGGCCGCGGTGTTCGACATTTCCTTTCGCGGAATCGATTCACCTGCGATTAGAATGCAAGCAGATGAATTGTTCTGTGACGTTTTCTGCAGCCCTTCATTTTATTGATGGATGGCCCGACTCGTGCTGTCACAATCAATGCCGGATTTGACGAGCCATCGTTTGAAATTCAGAGCTTG
Organism: Chaetodon auriga; assembly: GCF_051107435.1. NCBI lineage: Eukaryota > Metazoa > Chordata > Actinopteri > Chaetodontiformes > Chaetodontidae > Chaetodon > Chaetodon auriga. The sequence goes on along the minus strand of NC_135079.1, from coordinate 7,986,162 downwards.
AAATATGATTGATAAATGTGTTGCTGGATACGTCTTGTCAATATGAGCCGAGGGGTCGTGGCAAATTGTAACGGGCGGTGCCAAGAGTGAAAGAATCTCACTGTGGAATAATAAAAATCCTCAAAATATATCTCCCTAGCAGTTGAAATGGGATATGAGCTGGCATGCGCTCCCTGCAATGCAGCCAGCCGATGTGCGGTGTGAGAATGCACACAACGGCACAGTAATCGCTGGGTGACATTGAGACAAAATAGACAGTGGAGAATCGTCATTGTGCCTCTCTTCAGATGGCTGTGAAATTTTCCAGTAAACAGTGAAGGCAGAATTACGGCAATGTGACATAAACACAATTCTGGGAGTGTGAGAGAATGCATAAAAACACAGCAGGCGCTGCACGCAGGTAAATGAAGTACTTTGGCTCGTGTTGAATATGTAAATAAATGGAAATATGTACGCGGGACAGTTTTGAATTGCATTGTCTCTGCGTCCACTAACAGACACCGTTGTTCTTTATGCACATTCGTCTTCCTGGGAGCCTTATCTGCTGCCATTTTTCAAATCCAGGTAAAATTGTTGTTCAACACATTATTGAGTGCATGGAAAGAGAAACAATAGTGTTTGATTTATCTTTTCTCGCACTTGATGTCGGCGAGGAAGTGAAGCCGTTTGTCTTCCAGGATATACAACATTAAGTGTGCGCGTCATCCAGTTTGAAATTTTACGTTTTTTTCAAGGTCTTCTTAATGTGCGTCATTCATAGACATTTTTCCCCTCCTCCTCTTCTCTTTCCTGTCCCTTTTCTTCCTTCTCTTTCCTCCTCCCCTCTCCTCTGCTTCTCCTTTCCCTCTTACACATCTTTTTCCTTTTCCTTCCTTTCTTTCTTCTCTCAACTCTCATTTTCTCATTTCTCCTCTCTCTTCCTTTTCTTCCTCTTTCTGCTCCCCTCATTGTCTACTGTCTTTCCTTCCTTTCCTCTCCTCTCTCCTCTGTCCTCCCACCTTCTCTCCTCTCTTGTCCTCTCATCTCCTCTCTCCTTCTTTCCTCTCCTCTGTCCTCCCACCTTCTCTCTTCTCTTGTCCTCTCATCTCCTTTCTCCTTCCTTCCTCTCCTCTCCTCTCCCCCCTCCCTCTCTCCCCTCCTCTCCCTGCAGGACAGTGCTCATCTCTCTCACGTCGGTGGTGGTTCTGGTCATCAGTACCGACTGGATCAGCTGGGACAACCTGAATCGAGGCTTCCTGCCCAGCGACGAGGTCTCCAGAGCCTTCCTGGCCTCCTTCATTTTGGTCTTCGACCTCCTCATTGTCATGCAGGTAGACCGCTCCCCTGTGGCCAATTAAAAAAAGGGAGCTGGGACGTCTCTTGGCTTACTCTGCTACCCATCTTGCCAACTCCCCGTCCTCCCCCCTGCCTCCTCCCTCCCTCCCTATTCATCAATGGGGCACTGCGGCACAGAGCAGTGAGAGAGGTGTTTGATCACTCTCAGTTGGCATGGACACAAACACATGCACGTACACCCACAAATATATATATATACAAACTGTTGTTTACTCCTTCCCATCTCCTCTCTTTTGGTCCCTCCATCCCTCCTTCCCAGACCTCAGCCATGAACTCACCTTTTTCTCCCCTTCTCCCCTGTGAGCCCAGTTTATTTTCTTTAATGATGACTCACAAGATTGGAGTTTTTTCCCACCCAATGTCCTCCCTCCCACAGGAGAGTGTACATCAATAAAGCCTGTGTCAGTGGCTCATGAATATGCAAACGTGTTTGTCTTGGCAAAAAAAAAAAAAAACATAAGCGTGTATTGAGGAGGAAGAGAGAGGGAGAAGGCTTTTTTTTTTTTTTTTTTTTTTTTTTAAAAACGATGCTCGCCAGGAGCCAGAACCGCAGGCCAATCATGTATGTGCTTTGACTGGGAGCCTAATTCAACACAGCTCCTCCAAATGCTTAATGAACATATTTCACCAGGCCTTGTTGGTGGGTATTAGAGGACACGTTGCAAGACTAATATTTGGTGTCTCCTAAATATACGTTTCTACTCTGTTGATTATGCTAATTACTAATAGCTCAATAGCATGGGAGAGCACCGCCCAGTGTTACAAATACACCACTCCACAGAAATCTGGCAAGGACACCATGATAATTCCCATGGTAATCTGTATTAGAACAACTGTACCCATTAAAAATGATTTCTAGACTTATTTATTGAAACAATTCATTATTTTAAGGAGGGCTTCTGGCTGCTCTGGCCAGTAATTACTTCACACTGTGGAGTTTTTCTCATTCATTTTCCCAATTATTGTGATTATGCAGATATATAGAAACAGCTTAGCCTACAGTATGCTAACATATCCTCACAAGCATGCTCTTGCTGAGGCCAGCTTTTTCAGCCGCTGACCTGATTTGACATGAAGGGCTCGCTCCCTATTTTGACATCTCCGTTTAACTCTCGTTCTGGACCCGTGACTCTCTTTCCCTTTAACTTCTGTGGTATATCATTTCCCGCTTGCATGGATTTGTTTATGACGGGCCTTTCTCATTTTCTGCACAGCGTACAGCAAGCGTGTTTAGTACAGTTATTTATGAGTTAGCCTGCACTGTTACATGGCCCGAGCTCTGGCGGCAGTCGCTACGTTCCACCAGTCAATAAAAATTAATCCGCCACTGCCCTCCCAACAGCTTCATTCACCTCCAGCACAAGGTGCCATAGTTAATCTCTCACCTCCATGAGAAAAGATGGGTGTTGTTGTTCTCAAACTAATTAATGCACCAATTAATGACCTGTCTGGATTTGCCTTCAAGCTTGGTTTTGCTTTTTTCAAATAGTTTTGTGTATAATTCTGCTGTTTTTCTACATTTTCCCAGCTGAATGCTAGATATCTCTGTCCCTCGTGAATATGCACATACTGTACACATTTACACATGTGGATGATATGCTGATGCACTCTGCCTGCCTCTTATGTCGTAGAGGCTCATTATTTTGTGGGAGGGAGGGTGCATGGCTTAAATGCCATGCCTGTTAGTGCTATAGCAACAGATACTGCAGCTATGGAAGTGGAGTGGAGGACTTAATTAATATCCAGGGGGCCATCACCAAGCTGTTATGCTGCTCACAGATATTGGCATGGGAAACTCTGGATCACATGAGGATATAGTGAATGTAGACATGTGGTAATGTGCAGCACGAGGCACCGTGCAAATCACGGCAACCGAGGGGGACATGCAGATAATCTAAGAGGGAAAATGCTGAAATTATGGGTGCTTTGTTTTTCTTTTGTAATAGAGATGACAAAAGCCAATTTGCGAGCAGATTAAGTTGAAAGAAACGTTTTAAAAGCAATTTAATTCTGTGTTAGTCTCTCTGTGTGAGATTTTTATTAGTTTCACCTGTTTCTACCATGTTAATTGCATGCGTAATGCAAAGTAATGAATTACAGGTGCATGAAGACATTTTTGAATACATAAAAAATATGTATTGCACTTCTAAAGGTTGCAAGGAGAAATATTATTCACTGTTAAAACGATTCTGGAATTTATGTCCAATGATAGACATTTTCTTTTTTATTGAAGGATCAGCATCAGATGTTATAAAGTTACTCCTTACCTGCATCAGTTACAGCCCTCAGACAAGCAGTATTTGGGGGAATCCTTTTAGACAGCACATAAACTGTTGCATTTTTTTATTTGTCACGTAAGTTAACTGTCCCTTCAAAGTTTGAGAAAATTTCTCTACATCTTTAATTTCATTGGATTTACTGAATAATACAGTGTCACACAGCTGATCACGGTGCTGGTTTCTTCGCCCATGAAAAGTTGGCATTTTGGAGATGCATGGTCTTCACAGGATTTCAGGATTTACTTTATCATTTTCTTGTGCACTTGCATACAAACAAAATGCTGTTCCTCCCAGCCCACATCAGTACAACAGGAAAGGATAAAAATATATGTGTAAAAGCTCCTCTAAAACGATGGAACTGAAAACATACAGAAAAAGCAGCAGCACAGAGCAATAAAATGCATTTAGAGAGAAAGTGCACGTTTCAGTTTGACGTTGACAGCTGGTGTATGTCAACGAGTGACCGGCACTGATGGGGGGGTTAGAGGGTAGGTGGGGGTGGGCATGTTCGGGGAGGGACACAGTGTGTTGATGATCCTGACTGCTTGCGGGTAAAAGCTATTTAGCATTCTGCTGGATTTGGCACAGATGCTCATGTACCACTTCCCAGACAGCAGGAGGGAAACAGACTGTGGGAAGGGTGGTGGAGATCCTTGATGATGCTGGAGGCACTGCAAAGGCGGCGTCGATGGTAAATCTCCTGCAGGAAGGGGAGAGGGGCACCAATGATCTTGCTAGCGGTCGTTACTATCCCGTATAGATGTCGGTATTCGATCGTTGTGCAGTTACAGAGCCAGGAAGTGAGACTGTAGGTTAGAATGGAGAAGGTGGTTAGGGCTGGGGCCAGGCGACTTGCCCTTTTAAGTCTCTGGAAGACACAGAGCTGCTCTTGGGCCTTGACAGCTGAGGTGTTAATGTTTGAGGTCAGGTTCTCCATCAGGTGCACTCCCAGGAACTCGATGTTCCTGCCTCTCTCCACAGCAGTGTGTGATGATGCCTGCCGGCCCTCCTGAAGTCTGTCATCATCACCTTTGTTTGTTGATGCTGAGGAAGAGATTGTTGGATCTGCACCATTCTTTAGCAGCTCCACCTCCACCCGGTATGCAGATTCATTAATATTGCTGTAAGCAGGATGAACAACAGGTGGCTCAGGACGAAGCCCTGGGGTGAGCCTGTGCTCACTTTGATGGATTTTGATGTGTGGTTGCCAACCGTGTCTATCTGTCTGCTGCCTCTGCGCCAGCAAGTCAAGAACTCCGTTACAGATGCCAGAGTCCACATCCAGCAACCTCAGCTTCACCACCAGCTGCTGTGGTGTGATGGTATTCAATGCCGAGCTGAAGTCGATGAAGAGGATCTTGGTGTGGGTGCTCTTCCTGTCCAGATGTGTCAGAGTGAGGTGGAGTGTGGTAGATATTACATCTGTCGTGGTTTGGTTGGCTCTTGGGAATTGCAAGGGGATCAAGGTTTGGGGTGAGGTGGGCCTTGATGTACTGTATGACAAGCCACTCAAGGCACTTTTGCCACGTGTAAAATGTATTTCTTCAATGTTTTGCATGTGAACCTCATCAAGAGTACTGTCTGCTTTTTGCTGAAAGCCACTTGCCACCACCTATAACCACATATGCAGAAAGAGCTAAGTGACACCTCAGGGCATGGGCAGCTTCTAAATGTCAGTTTGTGGTGCCTGTTGATGTGTTTTGACGTCTTTAAATCCCTGTGCACGTAAGTACACTGCACAGACCTGTAAACACACAGTGTGGTCTACAGTCTACAGCGTGCTGGCACCATGTTTGACCTGCAGGCGGTCTGTGAAGAGACTCCTCAGAGACTTAATATCAGCTAATATGAGAAAGTTCAGTGAAGTGTTCAACATCCAGTAAAGCACGATACATGGCTGACATTTGTCATTCCTGTGCCTTTATTTGCATGTTTTTTTACAGTTCAGGGTACATTATCGCAGTCACAAAACCTAAACCCATGTGACCGTGTGTGTTTTTCAGGACTGGGAGTTCCCTCACTTCATGGGTGACCTGGATATGAATCTACCAGGAATGTCAACGACACACGTGAAGGTCAAGCTTCCTGTCTGCAAGCGTATCTTTAAAGAGGAGTATCACATTCATATCACAGGTACGCACAGACACGGCCACAGCTGCTGCACACTAAGAACAGGATCATCTCATTGTTTCATGAGGAGTAACTCAAGCTTTCCTAAGTGGTTGTTAACACAGGAAACTAACACCCATACTCATAAACTGATTCAATAGCAGAAAGAACCCGAAATGTCCACGAGGGAGACATAACTTTGGCCTATTTCTGAATTGTATTGTGAATATTAAACATGCTTTCCCTGTTCTGCTCAGTTTTCCATTTCCCTCCACGTGGGAAACACTCAAAACCGCAGCAACCATTTATAATACATGTGTGGCTGATGTGGCACACAGGTGGCTCCACCACTGCAACTGTGTTTCCTGGTCCCGTGCGGCCCTCCCTGTCGTGCGAGACGCATCTCTCATCATCTTTCACATCTCCGTGTCTTAATGTTCTCAGCGAGCGACCATATTTCCCATTTGAAACCGGTTTCTCCATTTTGTTCCGCTGCGTGCACACGGCGTCGCACAACCATAAAGAGAAGACAAAACCAATGTTCCTGTGCTAAATGTTAAGCTGTTCAAACGTTCAGTGATTCGCGAAAGGTTGTTAACCCTACTGCATTGCATATCCATTAAGCATTATGGAAATGGCACCGGCGCGACGTGATTGGTTTAACTAAAAGCTTATTAACGGCATATCTCAGGGAGAGGATGGGAAGGGATGTCACGCATACCCGGGGAGACATCTGCCTGCTATCAGTCAACCTGGGGAGATGGCTGTCTCATGGTAATGTAGTGATCTCGTTAGAAGATAGTAGACGAAGTAGCACCTGCAAATGGATCTATCTGTCTCAATGCGTGAGCCATATGCAAAGGGAGAGGGATTCCTGATAAATGAACATGACAGCAGATCTGTCTGACTCTGCCCTCTAAATGTTGTTTGGAGTAGATTTGTTCTGTTCATCCGTCTGCTTGTCTGTTAAATTATCTGTATAGCCTGTGCATGTTTATTCCTGTATTATCTGTCAAAGATACCCGAGTTTCTAATCTAATACGGGTCACGTGTCTCGTTACAGGTAAGTGGTTCAACTACGGCATCATCTTCCTCGTGCTGATTTTGGACCTCAACATGTGGAAGAACCAGATCTTCTACAAGCCCTATGAGTACGGTCAGTACGTCGGGCCTGGTGAGAAGATCTACACGGTGGAGGAGCCAGAAACGCTCATAAACTTCAACCACAGCACGCTCACCTACGACTGGCGCTCTACCAATATCGACCCCAACACCAACTTAACCTACGTGGAGCGGGACATGTTCCTCCACAGCCGCTACGTCGGAGCCAGCCTGGACGTCAAGTGCCTGGCCTTCATCCCGAGCCTGGCGGCGTTCGTCCTCTTCGGGTTCTTCATCTGGTTGTTCGGGCGGTTTCAGGACAGCGAGACCTTCACAGAAAACCAAGACAAGACGTATGAGAGGATCAAGAGGAAGTCGCCTTCGGAGTACAGCAAGGAGATGGGCGTGACACCAGAGGAGACGCACATGACCATGAGTGACAGCCTGAGGCGCTCGGGAACGCCCATGCTGCTCTCCGTGGACGGGCCACACTTCGGAGCGACGCCCTCGACGAACTCGACCATTTCCATGGAGACCCAAGAGACACATCCGAGCATTGTGATTGACACTGCAGAGCAGGAGGAACCAGCAGTCTCCTTTGATGTCCGCAAGCTCTCTCCGTGACCTTACCAGACTTTGAACTACCCAGCTGCGGACAGACTCTCAAGATGTAGTTCGTCCAGATCTCAAGTTGTTGGAACAACACCAAGCTGCACCAAACGTTGAACACAGCTGTTCATGAGATTGGACAAAGTGATGTCACACGATCGCCAAACCAGTCCCGATGGCCGTTGCAGTTGCAGTTTGAATATATTTTTGTAAAACAATCTTTTTAAAGGCCTCTAAAATGGCACCGATTCTGATAACAAACACATCTTTTACAACCCAATGCAAACTTTTAACTGACATGGTGCTCGCTCGGATTTTGCATTTTCATAATACACTTTTGTCACGGTTAACTATTTTGGTGCCTATATCAGAGGAGTATTTCTACAGTCGTGACACTGTGGTCAGGTGGATTTTATTGTGTCACAACATGGTTACAGCTACACTAGTGCCTTGATATTTCATATGTCCAGATACAGACATGTTTGGACAGTCTACAGTATACTACTATAGGCAACAGAATGGAAGATGTCCTACCTACGATCTGCTATATTAATGTCTTATATACGCTTTCATATCATATGGACAATGGTTACCTCATCTGATCCTCAGACTTAAGCATTTTGATTTGTTCTCATGTGATGTCTCTCTTACTTAAATGCATCATTCTCGTTGAAATGACATAATTATGAACATCAGTGCACCCTCGATGACCTATTCATATCCCCTCATTCGATATTAGTTGCAGAGATAATAAATGCAATCAGCAGAGATCAAAAAGCAAACCAACAAGCCACCTCATGATTGCTTATGTGGCTGCTGCACCTGGACTGAATACCAACAGAGTGAGAAAGGTGGTTTTGCCCTTGGCATAAACATGCTATTGAAGTGCAGGGGAGGCTTCTGCTCCAAAGCTCAGGGCTTCTTTATGTCTAGATAAACCTTAAATGTTTTAGAAGCAGTTTTGCAGTCATGGTTAATGCATGAAAAAAAAATTATTATTTATTTTAGACATTATCCTACTGTTAAGAAAAAAAAATCCCTGATTTCAAACACATCTGAATCCTGCAGCATTTATCTGTACACTGGCTTTGAAAGTGTTCACTGCCTTTTTCCATATTTCTCTGTGCTTTGCAGTCTCTTTTCAAATACGTGTATTTGGAGTTTTTTTTGTCCAAAAAAGTACGCCCTTGGGTTATTTTCTGTAAAGTGCAACTACTAACTCAACCATTACCAGATTATTAACAGCATTGTTTCACATTTGCCACATTTCACTTTGCATAGAGATTCCACCAAAGATACCAAAATGATTCAGACTTCTGAACAAATACTGCTGCATAAGATAACATGCTAATTTGAAAGATGTATTCACGATAGACAGAGTGGAATGATATTATGTGCTTTTGCATTGCTCTGCGTTATAATGGACTGTAATGTACTATAATATCCTGGGAAATTGTTTCACAAAAAGAGAGAAGCATTGAAAATAACCACGTCCTTTGTTCCCCCACATCCCCAATCCAGAGACGGTTTTATTCAGCATTATTTGCATTCAAAGTAATGAAGCCGGGGATGGCACACCGGAGTAAATCGTTAAAGACCTTTGCAGTGTTTAATTATAATCAATTGATTAATTTTAAAAAGCTGTTTTAAATGGTTTCATTAAAGTTGCTGATATTTGTATATTTATACTATAGTAAAATAATGATGACGAAAAGAACATTAAATTTGCCAATTAATGATTCAATGTCCTTATTCTGTCTTTAAATGATAAATTAGTCATTTAATTTCCCATAACTGCTTGAATTTTAAGATGCTTTTATGTGTGTAAACATGTCTTACAGTTGAATCCAAAGTACAATCATGATTCTAAAAAAGTTGGGACAGCTGTGTAAAACATAAATTAAAACACAATGCAGTCATTTATGAAGTGTTCCCACGCCCGTGTAGTAATCTCCTTTATCCAATCATGTGTTCACAAAGTGGTGAACCTCGCTCCATCCTCTCTTGTGAACGACTGAGCCTTTCCAGGATGCCCCTTTCATACCCAGTCATGACACTATCACCTGTTACCAGTGAACGTGTTTACCTGTGGAATGATCCAAACAGGTGTTTTTGGATCATTCCACATCTTTCTCAGTCTTTAGTTGCTCCTGTCCCAACATGTTTGAAACATGTCGCTGCATCAAATTCAGATTAAGCAGATATTTACAAAAGTCAATGAAGCTGATGAGCTCAAACATTGAATCTGTTGTCTTTGTGCTGTTTTCAGTTATTAGTAAATTATCACCTTCTGTTTCATTTGTTTTACACGGAGTCCCAACTTTTTTGGAATCAGGGTTGTAGCATCAGACAGGGCTCTGATTGGCCAGCTGCTGTGTATTGGCAGGAGGTGGGCCAGTCAGAGACCCTTTGTGTCTCCTCACTAATTGATTGTATAAAACACTGTAACACTTAATAATTACTCCGGGGACTCTCTCCAGGCTCCTTACAGGAATTCCCTCTGTGTGTGTGTGTGCGCGCGCATGTGTGTGTATAATGTGGAGCCATAGGTGGCCATTTGTGTTTGTGGGAGGATGTTTTATACTTAGTGCATGGTGTGTGTCTGTGCGTGTGTGCGTGTGCGTGTGCGCACTGGAGGCTTGTGAAGAGATTAGGTGTTTGCTCCTACACTTGTTTTTGACAAAGGCCATTCTGTGAAGAGGTCAGTTTATTTAGCATAATTGGTTTGCAGCTCTTGGTTCTGTAATTATCCTCTTATGAATTACAGCTCTATGAACACATTAGATATTAGTGTCTGACCAAAGGGCAGAACCTCTTTGGACTTGAAGAGGGTCTAATATGTTTGCAATGTATTGTGTTTGCATTAAAGGTGAGGCTTTCCTCTTTGTTCTTCATACGACTTTCCTTGAATTCTGTTGCAAAACGGACCTTCAGTTCTCGTGTTTGTGCTTTTTTCAAGCAGAGTGCTCAGTGTACTGTACGTCTGTTGAACCTTGTGTTACCAATAAATTCATACATTTGTTACTCTTATTTTGCTTTGATCACTGTGAGATTCAATAACCGGACATTTCTGAAGGTTCTTGTTATCTAATTCCCAGTGAGGAAAATTGTATCTTACCTTTTTTTTTATAAGCATGGGAAATCGTTGCCAAGTAACAGCACAGGTCAAGCTTCTTGCAGCTGCTGACCCAATTAATATGGGCGATATGAGAAATAATGATACTATCTTCACAAGGACACTTGAATATGTAGCCTGCATACACATGACACCTGGCTCAGATTATTAAGAGTCCTGCTTGCGGCCTGTTTGATTTATGCCAGTGGGAGACAATTTGAATTTGTTATGTGTTTTGCTCCCCGCAGGATTTGTTTACGGGACATGTATACGTGGAAATGAGTTATAGATTGGATTGAAAATGTCTGAGGAAGGAAAAGTGACCTGACCGCAGGCAGAATTGGATTAAGGCAATGGTTCCCAAAACAGTGAGAAAAAGCGTGCTCTGCTACAGAGGATTATTATTTATTATTGTTGTTGTTGTTGATGTTGTTATTTCTTACCTTTTCTTTCATTTTTATCCATGCAAGAGGCGTCGCAACAGGGATGGCGAAGTCGCTGTCAGTCGGTCGACCGCTTTGGTCCAGACGGAAATATTTAAACAACTTTGAAATGGATCATCATAAAATTTTATACGGACATCCTTATCCCTGAAAGGATGAATCCTAATGTTTGTGGTGATCCTGACTTTTCCTCTAGCGCCACCTTGAGGCTGACATTTGTGGTTTAAATCACAAGTTCGCTCGCTTAATCACAGCCAATTTCCCTCTATACTGGGTGGCAGAAGCCCATCCAGTCCCATTCATTTCTACTAAAAAGATTGTTCTTTTTTATTTAATTGCTAATTAGTGAATTTAAGCATGCCAAAAATGTGCTAGTTACTAAGATGGCGAACATGGTAAGTATATATGCTAAGGCTGCTAAGCTAAGAATGTTAGCATGCTGATATTAGCATTTAGCTCAAAGCACAGCCGTGCATATGTAGAGCCTCACAAAGCTGCTAGCATGGCTGTAGACTCTTTTTTTTTCCTGTGAAAAAAGGACAGATTTACCATTGTAGGCCTCTAACGATTAGTCATTTGAAACAGTCTGAGATTAGAAGAGAAAATGACTGTTTAATGAAAGTCCTCACACCTCATAGCCAAGTTTTGTTTTTTTTTTTAAGCCCAGAAGGTTGAAACCCAGTGATTTAAGGGAATGCACAGAGGAGAGAGCTGTGAAAGAGTGTTGGTGGAGCAGCAGTTACAAAGACTGACCTGTGACCGTCATGCCACAGCTTTAATCTCTGCAGCAGTCCATCATCAGTAGCAATGTATCCACAGCAATGAACCCTGCCTCCCCAGTCGCTGTAAATGCTCCCTAATGAGGTCATCAGCTAGGTGCTTTTAACAGCAAATATGAAAAAATAGCTCCTGTGTGAAAACCAAGTAGCTGCACAAACACCTAAGGTGTTACTGTTGTTTGTCTGGAAAAAATATATCTCATTGCCAGAGAGCATTAGCTGTTTGACTGAAGCCTCTTCCAAGTCTGCCATTGGGCTGAGAAATGAGATATTGATTTTTGGAGGACCGTGCAGTAATTGAGAGAACACATCAAAACCAGAGTTCCCAAATTGTTTGTGGGTGTTGGAACCCGATGCCTGTGTTGTGTTACTGGTGTATTGACTGCTTCCTCGATGCAGTAGCTGCATTTGTGTTTGCAGCATTCATGGTCGATTGCAATCTGCTTTTAATCAAATTTTTAAGAAGCTGCTTTTTTCATGTTTTTTGGAACTTTCTGGAGGCGTTTTTGAAACATTTGGCATTATTTACCATTTGCTCTATCCACACATCTTGTAGCACCAAACCAGAAAGACACAAGGAAAAAAAAAAAAGAACTGCTAGTGTTGTATCTACAGCTAAATATAAACCAGAAAAATCCCTCAGAGGAGGCAAGTCATAGCTACAGATCAACTGGAATCTCCTCTAGTGTCTTTGAGCCATCCTCCAATTAGATCAGTGTATCATGTCCTGGCATGGCCCATCACTCTGTGTTGACAGCTCCGTGACTCTGGGAGACCCTGTGAAATTTATTGGTGCAGTCAGTCCCAGCCAGCTAGCAGGTTTCCCCCCTCTGTCCTTTCAACGAGCCCGAGATGGTTTCTGTCCCCAGTGACCACAAGGGAAACAGAATTCATCACCAATTCCTTCTGTAGGTTCCTGATACCTCACAGAGGAACGTATGGCTCGGATAAAACTCTCAACACATCCGACAACTCACTTGGAGGACTGAGTCCCCAGACATGGGTTTGTGATAATGACGCCTGCCTTACTGTTCCTCTGTGGGGGCAAGAGGATCCATTTTTATTCTAATTGGCCTTTAGTCAAATCAAGTGAAGAAGTGAGTGGTGAATATTGAGACTGATGAAGGGCTTTGTGGCAGGGAAGAGCTGAACGCACAGTGACAGAAATTTACTATTCATTTCTTGCATTTGAAGTAGCTTTTTTTTTTTTTAAATCTTTGAAAAGTGCATGTGCGGGACTAACAAAAAAGAACGGATCTGCAGTATAAGATATTTACCAGCATTCAACACATTTCCTTGACCATGAAAGTTCATTCTTCACCTTGGAGAACTTGTTGGAGGACTCTGAAGTGATAAAAAGCCGGAGCTTTTATCTGCATCACACAGTCAGTCTTCCTTGGCGAACTTTTTCTCTTATTTCAAAGCATCATCCAAATAATCTGACAGTGGCTTTTCACGACTTCAGATTCATCCACCAAAAAAATAATCTCTTTCTCCAATTATGATATAAAGCAAAACAAGACTCAACCACATCCAGAAATCCAAAGTGTTGTTCCAAACAGCCTCAGTGGAAGCTCCAAAGCCGGCCGTCATAGAGAGGGGAAAGATTTCATATCATCTATCAGACACAAACCTCCTTTTTGATGTCAAAGGTGTCGGGGGAGGGCGTTTCCAGAGCTATTCAACCATCCGACAAGCACTTCTGCAGAAGCAAACTTGACTGCCTGCACTCTGCGGCCATGCTAACAGCTCTGTGAGACTAGAGATATAACATTAACCGTCCAGTTGTTGACATCTGAGTTTAGCCTGTTAGCATCCTAACATTTGGTTTCATTTTTATGTTTATACTTATTTTTTCTTGCTCGGGCTGTTGTTATTATGTGTGTGCAGAATGTCATGGCAAACCATCCAGTAGTTGTTAATTCCAGGTGCTGCAGGACAATGTCAGGAGGATTCATCATCTGGGAACCATGAATGTCTAATCGTGACTGAAGGGCAATCCATCCAGTAGGTGCTGTGATATTTTAGTCTGGACTAAAGTGAGATCTGAGCCCCGCTGTTAGCTTGGCTAAAGATGCAGGACATGCTTTATCAGTCACGTAACTAGCAAAGCATATCCTGTTCATCACTTCCATCTACTTTCCAGCCAGGATATCAGGAAACAGCTACAGCAGCGGAACTGTTTGATTTGTCATGTATTAAATTTGGAGAGAACTAATGAAAACATTTGGCAAACAGTAAGATTTGTACAGAAATGTAAGCAGAGTGGATCAGTTCTTGATGAGTGGTGGCCATCCTGATTATTTCAGCTTCAGCTGCAGCCACAGTTAAATCTGGGAAACAAATCCATAGGCAGCGTGGGACTGCAGAGCATTTGTACTTGTCTGTGTTTGCTTTCATACAAATATGGCAAGTCAAAGTGACTTTCTTCTTGTTTTGGCTCAGGCTCTATATGTTTGTGCACTCAGTCAATCCTAAATATTTCTGGAAGCTGACAAACAGAAAGCAGAGTTTACACTGCAGAGATATGATGTAAGCATCTAGTAAACGCTTTACACTACACTTGTGCCTGTATTTTTCCAATACTGCGTAGACTTTGAGCAACGCATGCTCCTGTTTTCTCTTTGACAGAAAAAAAAAATGTTTCTCCACAGAGGTCTCTTTAACAGTGCAGTGAATTTTGCAGACAAATTGGAGCCATTTGAAGAACGCAAGATCACTGAGAATACTGCAGGAATACTGCACACTAGCACGTTTTTATCAGTTTAAACTCTGCTCGCAAGTAAAACTGACTTTTTTCTGTTGCCTTGCTTCACCAGCCACAGTCACAATGATATGTGCGGTCATTAACGGTGAATATAGGACAGGCAGTGAAGTGGACTCCCTGTGGGTCCAGGCATCTGTTGCAGAGGGTTCAGCACTGCCATGGAAAATTGAACATTTAGGAGCCAGCTGGAGGACCAGTCTGCCCTGCTGTGCCACCACTACTCAGGTGCCCACTGGCTCTATGCCACCACCAGCTAGAAGCCACTGGACCAAAGCAGGCCAGATGGTGCCCTTGCCAACCTACGAGCAGCCACTGCGAACTGCCCACCGTCCACTGCCCGTGTCCCCTGCCCTATCATTCAACTCAGGGATGAGTTTGGAGTCCGGATAACCTGAGGTAAAAAGTTTTTGGAGGGAGCGAGGAGCAGAAAAAGCTCAAGTGAGCGGCGAGTGTGTTGGAATATAAATGGGCCCCATTACGTTGTGTGTTTGTTAATGTAAGCAGCTGCGAGGTAGAGTCTGGGAATCAGTTGGTAGGAGAGAGACTGCTCCACGGGGAAATAAAGCCATCTCCAGGCTGAACTCATTTGTCCGTGGCTGTGAACTGATAGATAATTATATTAGGGGCTTTAAGTGCTCTTCTGCGATACAAGTATTAGTCCTATCTCCAGAGGCAGAGAACAAAGTAGGGAGGAGAGGAATCTGTCTGCTACAACAGGGACAGTCATTGCTCTGCATCCAAATATGTAGATGTTGAAGTACATACTACACAAGGGGCCTTAATTAAAATCCAAATCATGGCACGACGCTATTAGTATTGGATCTATGAAACACAGAAATCTGAGTTTTCTTATTCAATTTACAGAATCAATCAAACCCTCAATATCACGCTTCGTCAGAATTTGGCAACCAGGGAATGAGACTCAACTATCCTTCTCCAGAATATTGGACCTTTAATATAGTTCCTGAGCAAAAGTAATCCCAGCACCCCGTTCTAATAAGGCAACCCTTTATAAACGGTTTATAAGTTGTACCCAATGGCTTTGTTGATTGTTAACACATTTGTTCTGAATAAAAAGTGTTTGTAAATTAAGTACTATCCTTTAATAAAGCCATTATTTACAAACCCTTTCTAGCAGATACATGAGAAAGTGCTTTAGAAATCTGATTAAAAACTTGACACTGGACCAAATATTCACAACTACAAGTACTAAATTAAATGAGCGCTTATTGCAATAAACCCCACCGTCATGACGGCCATGATGCTCAGTTGTTGTTGAAGCTGTTTAAGAGAGGTGCTGATTCAACTTTGCCATCATTTTAGGTGTATTTTGTGGTGCTGCTGAGCCATATTGCATTACACAGAGAGGTGTTGGACAAAATAATAGAAACACAAATCAACAGCACCACAAAAGCTGAATCAGCACTCCTCTAAAACGGCTTCACCAACAAATGAACATCATAACCTTCATGAAGGATTTATAACGGGCCCGCTGCTTTACAGTGCATTAGATTAAGCGAGGTGTCCCTAATAAACTGGCACTTCAGGGTAGCATTCAAACAATAAAGCCAAAGACGGGGATTAAATGTAAATGGAAATACTTTATTTCACTATTACACAATAACAAGCCGGGAAAGAAAAAATTACAAAAAAGAGAAATGGAACAAAATGCTACAAAGCACCACATAATATAGACGACTCATAAATGTGGCAACGGAACCTTACGCTAACTGCCTTTACTCTATCTAAGGTATCATCATCATCATCATCATCACTGAGAATTTAGAAATCAGCAAAAATGTTTGGACATCAAGCACAGTCATGCCAGTAATAGTAATATCTTACAGATTCATGTAGCGATGGTTCGGAGTGGGGGACGGTGATCCTTAAAGGTTCACGCTAAGTGGTGAGGCAGAACAGAGAGAGTGGGTTCGAGGGAACTGTAGTCCATCATCTGTTTGGTATGACATAGGTTTGCATTTGGTATAAAGAGGAGCTGAGGAGGCAGACGCGGGTCACGGAGTGTTTGCGAAACCCTCTCGATGCTTAACGTGCGTGAGGTGCCAGGTGGGTGTGGGTTACCAGGTAGAACATACAATAAGAGCTAGAAATCAGTACCTGAAGGTTAAATTTGTCTGTTTGACAATGTGACATTGTATGAACTGTCCTGACTAGTAGCCCCCGCTCACCTGGTTCAGCAGGCTGAAACAGATCCCACACGATGCAAACACTATTTGACCCACGCCTGTGAGGTGGACAGTGAGGAGACAAAGGGGTGGTGTTACTTTTTTTATTTTTTACATGGAGAACACTGTACAGGTGCCTTCAGATCTGCCAGGACTAAAGGCACATGGGGTCCACTGAGCAACAGATGTGTCCGTTCTGGAAATGAGAGGAAAGAGAAGACGAAGAGACACATGAGTGGATTATCGTCACGCTTAAACCTCGAGCAAACTCCTTTTGAAGCTCAGCAGATAATATTTTCAGGTGGCGGCGGTGCTGCGGCATACAGACTCAGTTTGGCATTTAGAATTCCTCTGGGTGTCATTTTGGCACCAAGTGATCCAAGAGGGCGACGCTCTACGGAGAATACAAATGCGAATGGTCTCATTTCGCTGTAAACTTGGGCGACTTGTAAATTCCCCGAATGGCTAAAGGTTTGCAATGTGCAGCATCACCAAACTGACCAAAACCGACGGAAGAGAAAGCAGCTCTGTTCAGACAGATTAAAACCATGTTCATGCATTTGAATTCAATCTAAATCTTTTCTTTTTAAAAGATCGCATGACGACTTCATTTACGTTTATGTCCAATGAGAACGGCTGCTATCATTTCCCGACAGGCGAGCTGAGAGAAAATATTCCATCCTAGAAACTCAAAGGGAGTCAGTCTTGGTGGATTAGTCCTAAAGCTGAGGCAAACAATTTATGCACACAATTGGTAATGAAGAGGATATTCCTCTGCATGGTTTTCTTCCTCTGTGATTGTTCGGTGCCACAACACTTAAAGCAAAATCTTGTGGAGAGCAGCTTTCTCCACCTGATTTACTAGAACCAATTATGCGACTTTCTCTCAGTTTCCTTCACAGAATATCTGAGGCTCTATATGTTGGAAGTACTGCGTGTGCAGACAGTTCAGCTTGTTGAACACAATGCAGAGGAGAGAGCAGACTGCGACTCCCTGCTGTAGCTGAGGCAGAGGCCCGGAGACGAGGGCCGGACAGATGTTTTCTCAGCGTGAGTTTCTGCTCATCTTTATGAGAGGAATAGTTCAGCACTTCCAGAGAGGCTGCTTTCTTGTTGGTAGATGAGAAGATTGGTATCAATGTCATGTGTGTCCATTAACCAGCTGCTGGGTAGCTTAGTATAAAAACAGGCAAACAGAGCTCTAGGAAGTTGTTAGCCCCAGTTAAGAAATAGTTTTGCACAAAAACCTTGCAAACTCTCACATTTCAGTTTTTGTATCGACATAATAAGAGAGAGAAAGTGTTAATTAGCAAGCTGTTGAGGTGTTGGCAGGTATATTTTGTCACCTGTGCACAGAACTAGGCTAGCTGTTTTACCGTTTCCGGTCTTTATGCTAAGCTAAGCTAACTGGCTGCTCATATTTAGCAGACAGATGTGTGAGCCGTATCAGTCTTCTTGATGAGTTTGCACTCTTCCCATAATGTTGACGTCCTGCTTTAAAGAGGAAGTAATAAAATATCCATTTTCTTTCTAATAAATTTAAATTGGACACGGCGATCAATGATGGTATCAAACGCAGACATCTGAAAGCCAAGTTGTCAAAAGGAGCTTCATATCTTATTTGTTATACTCTCTGCTCTTTATTGTGCTTTTGAACAAAAACATGCAGCAGCTGTCAGATTCTTAGCATGAATATCATCAGAACTCTGTCTTTTCTATGTGCAAAAGCAGCTGCATCGACACCTACCGACATATTTACCACCACGTGTGATAAATACAGCCACGAGGTGTTAAAGATGCACAAACTGCTTCCACAATGCAAACTCTGGACCACAGCCTACAGGACTTCTCATTCTGGCACAAAGAATTCTCAATCAAACTGTTTTCCTTGGTGCCCTGTCCGCCGCTGAACTAGTCGAACTGTAATTTGCCGTCTCGAGGCTGCCAGCGGGGCTGGCGCCTTACCTTGCACTGGCACAGGGTGCACTCGGTGCCATGTTTAATCCAGGAGGAGCCGCTGAAGCGTGAGATGCTGTGCTCGTCCGTGCACGTCTTGGTGATGTCGTTGCGGATGGTGTCGGCCTGGCAGGGGTCGGTGACACAGCGGGGACAGCACTCGCCCTCAGGCACCACGGTAAATTCGCAGTCCACGGGCGGGCACGGCAGAGGCCAGCAGTCCACCTGCCCCTGCTGCGGAGGCGAACAGAGACAATTTGAGATTGATAGAAAGAGGAGAAAGGGGGAGAGCGAGTTCAGAATAATCTCTGCAAATGCACTCTTGGATTTTTCAGGCCCAAACAAGTTATTCATGCAAATACACACATTTCTCCTGACGCTGTGTATTTGCATGCCAGAGGGAGCGTCGCCTCTTGATGAAAAAAAAAAGTTGTTAAGGTACCAAGAAAATATAGATGAGCAGAGCAATCTTCCAACACAGTCAGCATCTTTTCTCATACTGTAGAGGTAAACGCTCCAGCTTTTTAATTGACTTGTTCTAGTCCCCCTCTCTCATTGTTGTTCATATATTAATCTCACAGCAAACTTCCAGCACCAAGAGCTTTATTGGATTCCTCCTGCTGCCATCGTCTGCTGGCCTGAGGAAACAGGTCATATATACTGTATTTTGGCCAACGCCACACGTCCCACCTACTGCGTGCTATATCATTCTGGCCTGACCCACTTCTGCTTACGCTGTCATCCCTGAGCGTTTCTGCTCCACGACCACTCGGGAAATGAAATATGAGCCCAGACTGTATATGTTTAACGCGCAAGGAGACACAAAAGGCGTACACACACATAAAGTAACACGAGGCTCGATGCAAGTGTCCCACTGGGGATATTTAATATCGCTGAAAATCGTCTGGCTCAGCATTTTAGAAACGTTGTAGTAAATTAGGCTGGCTGTAAAGCACAGGCTCACGCGGTGCTAATGCCCACTCCATGCCTCCATGTAGTGTGTAAACATTTGAAGTGGGAAATCCCCCCCCGAGTGGCACTCTTTGCTCATAGCCAGAGGGAGGGATTGAACGTGGCCTCAGGTATCCGTCCCACGCTGCGATGAGGGCCACTGTCATCTTTGTCTGTTTATGCAGATGTGGCCTATGATCACAAAGGAGAGAGAGATTTGCCATACAATCAGCTTTTCTTTGCCTTTCACACAGAGCAGTGTGGCGTGCAAACTTTATCAGGCTAAAACTGAAGCCGCTCTTTTCATTTCTTTGTGATATTTCAGAAGGTTATTATTCAAATCTGGCGTGCGGCGTTCACGGCATCTCCCTGTAATTTAACCTCTTTGTTTTTACACGGCTGGATGTAAGGATTGACTGCACGTTACAAAATGCCTCCGGGAGATTAAAACTAGTGACATTTATCTTTGCCTGGGAATTAGCCTGCAGCAATCGCACTCTTTCTTCCGTGTACCTCGACCTAAAGTACAACCTATGGCTATGGCAAACCACGCTGCTTTGATCTTCTGCCGATTTAACAAGATAGCAAATGACGAGCGGCCCACGTGTGCACATTCTGCAAAGGCCACGCGTTTGATTTCAAATGATTGCACGGGTAGCGGGAGACGGATTCACATCTTGGTCTTGGGAGAATGTTTTGCCCATCTGCCTGCTGTCACTGTATTTTAAGGCTCCTGCTGAGCCTGGACAGCCATGGCTCTGCTAAGTGTAGCAGCATTCAAGGTTCATTTCACGTCCCTGTCACGCTACTGGAGCCCCTGTACGCTATCGCACACCAGCTTTCTCTCTCGCCCTTTCAAGTGCTGCTCTTTATACTGTGCGGCTGGTGGTCCTTTGCTTTGCGTGTATGTCGCTGTGCATCTTTAATTGAGTGTGTTTCATGCGTGTGTGTGTGGATGTATGGATGCATGTGCAGCTGTGGTGACAGGTGTGCCTGCATTCTCAAACATGAGTACATGTGTGTTTACACGTTTCTGCTCTGTACACACTCGTGTTTGTATACCGTACGTGTGCTCTGGTGCCGCGGCCGGCGTGCCTGCACTCTCAAACGTGTTTGTGTCTGTTTGTGTCAACATATATAAGCGCCGACAGTGAGCACAGCCTCAGCCAGAGTGAAGCCAAGCGAACCCATTTTCAGCCGACTGTGCTTCCCCGCTGCCTCTCAGCTGAGCGGTGATTTTTAAGCTCTTCTATAATGGCTCGCTGTAAGAAATCCAAAAAGCAGCCCTCAGGTCCGGGCATCAGGACAGCATTACAACAGCGAGGAGGGGAGGGAGGAAATGACATTGCTTTTGCTGCTCAGACCATAAATCTGTCAGGCCGGAGCCAACTTACATTAGCAGCAAGTCCGATCTTTTAAAGCAACAACAAGAAGGGACAAAAGAGAAGGAGTTGTAAAGTGCTTTTCTGAGATCCACAGTGAAGATGATTTGTGAGCCGCTGAACAGAAGGAGTGACACTGGTGTGGGTGTGCGGCACAGCTGAATGTGGGTGAGACAAGACGGTGGGGTTGAATGTAAAGCATGACATTTGCATTTAATATGCATATGCGTATGTGGTGAGAGGGGCATCGCGGGTCGGATTTATTGTTTTTGTCAGCTTTATTGGGAGACGCTTATGAAAAGCTTCCCTGTTGTTTGAACGGCAGCGTCGTGCAAAAGGTCGGCACGCGCAGAAATAATGCATACGTCTGACTGACTCGTGCGGTGAACACAGTGTTTATTTTGTCTTGCATGACAAACAGGACTGCACGCAGAGGACACACCGCAAAAACACACAAGCCAGGACACACCGCAAAAACACACAAGCCAGAAATACTCATCAATCAACACGAGGGCGCGCTCTCAAAGCTCACAAAGACGACACACGGCGTTACACCCTCCCACTCTCAGAGCACACACACACGTTTTCTCCTGTTCTCTCAACCTTGGAAGTATCCTTCAGTGAAATGCATAACTCCATCACAGCAGACAACAGTGCAGAGGGTCCTTTGAATCCTTTAAAATTTCACTAATCACTCGCTCCCTTTCTTCTGCCACCAGATGAAAAGCAATCTTCATTCTCTCCTCGCTGCAACCTTCCTATTCACCTCTTAATCACCCCCCTCTCTTTCTCCACAGAACTTCTCTCCTTGACTTTCTCTCATTCATGAGCATTTCTATGGAGACCGCCGTGTTTGTTACATGCCTTGTGTGGGCACCGTGGCACTGGAATGAACGCATATGTTGTTTTAGCTCTCAGTGTGACCGGCTGGATAAATTCCTGCGGTGTAGATTTCGTGTGGCGTGTTCGTGTGTGCGGCCCCCGCTCACCAGGCACTGGCACTGCTGGCAGTTCTCCACCCACGTGTCCCCGCTGCCGTAGGTGAGCAGGCCGTTCTGGTGCAGACACTGGCTGCTCAGTCGAGGGTCGCACTCGGGGCAGCAGAACAGGTCGGCGTTGGGGTTGTCGCAGTCGCAGACCATCCTGCGGCACATCACCTGGCCAGCCTGAGCCGGGGGGAGCGAAAACACTTATATCACATGAGCGCTATTAAACATTGAACACAGGCGTGAGCACGCATTTACATGCATGCATAGACAAGGCCATTTGTTTGATGGGGTCATCAAACATGCAGGTGATAATAAATATTGTAATAAAGGCCACGTAGCCTGTCCCCAGCAACTGCTCTGAAGCTGCATTTTATGGTTATTCAGTTTCAGCTTGTACTGTAGGCAAGACACCAGATTGAAATGTATTTTATGAATACTGATGCACAGCGGTTCTTCAGGAGTTCCTTATTCATCACTGTGGTGTTTGAAGAAGTGCTACTTGGCTGTCTTGTTGTCACAGTGATTTAAGCTGCCTTCCACACATACGGGAACTGCTGTGGGTCTGAATTCAACTCATTACCTTTGTCACACAGTTCTCTCCGACTTACATCTGCCACCACTAAGCCATAAAGGAAAGAGCTGCAGCAATGTTTACTCCAGACACAATGTTGGGCAGAAACAACTGTTTTATTTCGATTAATCGATTTCTTTTAAAATTAAGGCAAAACATCTTCGGTTGCAGCTTCTCAAATGTGAATATTTGCTGGTTTTCTTTGTTCTTGCGTCTTTTTATGAAATTAAACCACATGTCTTTGGGTTTTGGACTCTGGGTCAGACTAAACAAGACTTCTGAATGTGTCAACTTTGGCTCTGAGAAACACAGTTTATGGATCAAACTATTGATTGGAAAAGAAAATAGATGCATTGATGCATAATGACCATAACTATTAGTATGTATGCATGCATCAAATATTTTCTTCGATGTTTAGAGCTCTGCCTTGTTTAGCTTGCACTGACCAAATGTCTAAAAAGGACAAAGGATGTGTATAAACCACTAGAAAGTTCTCATATTTAGCAAAGAATCAACAGTGACTTAACAGGATGAAGGGGCCACTTCAGGTTGTTTCAGCTGCAATCTTACGATGCTGGGTGCATTTTTATGCCTTTATTAGATGACTGTCAGCGGGGAGATGACAGTAAATGAGGGAGAAGGTCGGACGCGAGGCAGGGACGTTACATTCACCAAGGTGCCCCTAATCGTATGATTCTTATTGGCACTTTTAGCCACGATGACGATCTCATTAGTTAATTGATTAATTCTGATCCTGTAACCCACTTTGAGTTATCTTCTGTTTTTATATTTTTAGTCTGTCACAGTTTTCACTGGCTATTTTAGCCGGGACACTTTGTAAAATGAGATTTTTAATCTTAACGAGGCTTTCCTGATTATATATAAATACACAGAGTAGATAGATTATAGATGAAATTAGTCTTTATGAGAAGGAACATTTACACGGTGCATGACAAATAAAAACTGACACAGAAACCTGCAGGTTCGACGCTGCCCAAATTTAAGTAGTTTCCCTTTATCGCCTCATTTTGGATTCTGGACCACTTCAATGCCCAGAAACTGCAGCAATATCTAGAGTTTCTATAAATGGATTTTTCCACCTTCCACTTAAATAGCAGTGTTTTAATTTTTGAAATGTTTTAGAAATTAGCGACCCCTCTGACAGATGCACTGATGTGGTTAACTCCACCTATCTGGCGCTCCAGGCAGATCTGAACAATAAACCACTCGCATGTTGCATGACCTCGGTCTGGATGCATCCCACTCTGTGTCTTTTCTGTGGTGTTTGACCTTGGTTCCCCCCCATCAGCTCTCCATCTAATATCCAGCTGTGTCCGCCCACCTCCAAAACAATAACATGTTTACTCCTTTTGCTCCCTCAACCGTTCAATACAACTAATTTTGACAGGCAGCTCCTCAATCTCTCAAATCAATTAATATGACTCATTTAATTAGGGAGCCATTTCTGCCCTGGTCCTTTGTAATCAAATGAATAATTTGCAGCTTGATCATTCACTACCGACACTAATCCACTATAATCACCTTCCACTACTGCCAGACACTTGGCATTAGGTTGAGTGAGATGCTGAAAGGCAAAGTATGACTGGACCGTGACCTGATAATCATGGAGAAAAAAGTGTGTTTAGGATGATGGAATGAGTTTTCTGGATCCACTGTCGCCAGACGTCTTGTCACTCTGGTGTCAGAAATCGATCAAAACAACGACGTGAAAGGCTTGAGTCAGTCTGACAGACCTTTAAAAATCACCACATACAATATAGCTCACGCACTTTAATTAAATTGCGCATGACAAAGGCATCGCTGTCATTGTCAACAGCACTGTCACATCAAGGTTTCTTGTGCCAGCGTTTCCAGTTGCACTCACTTTTTGCCTCTTTCCATGTCGACCCAGTGTCCCAAACATTTATTTTAAAGGGTAGAGATTTTCATTTCGGTTTTGATTCATCTTGTAGAAATCGAGCAAACCACTGTCACATCAGTGGATTTTAAAGGCCCGTCACATCCGACCGTGGCAAAGGGAAATTATTTACTGTTTCATCACAATTACAGACGGTCCCAGAAGCTAGCTCGCCAGCTACATTGCTAGTTAGCGCAGTAGTCAGCTGGGTGGCTCATGAACTACAAAGAGTACAAGTCAAGTCTAACAAGGCATTGTAGAAAAGGTTTGAACAAAGACAACTTTTAGTTTTTGGTGTGCGACAAACACTTTATTCAT
This sequence comes from Chaetodon auriga, assembly GCF_051107435.1. Classification (NCBI taxonomy): domain Eukaryota; kingdom Metazoa; phylum Chordata; class Actinopteri; order Chaetodontiformes; family Chaetodontidae; genus Chaetodon; species Chaetodon auriga. The sequence goes on along the minus strand of NC_135079.1, from coordinate 7,961,354 downwards.
TTTTTACTCTTTAACTTAATCCTGCAGTGACTTACTTTTGGGATATTTCGGAGCAGCGGACACAAACTGAAAACAGTTAAATTATCAGCTTATTAAAGTTCACATGGCAAACTTTTAGCTAACGGTTGCTTATTCGCATTTCCAGCCGACACTGAATAACACTCTCTTAATTTGTGTTACTATTATAGGCATTATTTATTATTATTTTTACTATATTGTGCATTTTTATCTTTACTCTTTATTTTATTTACCATTTGGAACACGCACTTTTGTACACATTTGCATTTTCACATTTTTCCCATTATTATTATTAGTGGTATAGTTTTTTGTAGTTGTTTTGTTTTGTTTTGTTTTGTTTTGTTTTGACCTTTTTTAAGTATTTCATCCTTCTTTCTATCTGTGTGTGTTGTGTGTCACAATTTCCCTGAATTTTCATGAACATTTTGTTTAAGACATTTTGGACTTTGGACTCAACATTGAACTTTAACAGTTTACTTCACTGCAGCGAGTGAATCAGCTGATTGTGGCGATTTCATTCAAATCAACTGAACTTTGGCGTCATGAATGTCGATGTCACCGGGTCACAACACTATCATCCCAAAGGTGCCATGAAATCAGCCCTTCGTCCATCATTACATGTCATGCCTAATTTTCAACACATCAGCCGGTGCACCCCTGTGCGTCAGTATATTTGCAAATGTTACTGATTGGTTCAAGGGGAGCGGTTTGGGTACAGGACAAAACAAGGTGACATTTGTTGCTGATTGGCCCGGTGGGGGACGGCATCATTCATAGGGGAGAACAGGTTTTCCGTCGCTTTGTTATTCTTTGTCTAGACACTTGGATAGTGGAGAGTGGGTAAACAGCGAACACCGAATGCAATCACAGGTCAGTCGGATGCAGTAACCGAGGGAACGTCACTGTTCAACTATTTATGGCACCGGGTGCATTTCCTGTGTTTCTATCAGCCTCTCTATCTTTGTTTTATCATATCCATCCTAACACTTGTCTGCCTCTGTCTGTTTCATCCCATCTATCTCCCTCAGCTTCGGCTCTTCCCTCCTCTCTTCGTCTCTGCGTCCATCTTCTGTTTCTTACCTGACAGGAGCACACCGAGCACCTATCGCTGTCCAGCACCCAGATCTGCCCACTGTGCTTGACCTTGTTGTCATGGATACAGTCCCCGGTGCAGTTGTGGCCGTGGGGGCAGCGGCAGTCGTAGCCCCCCTCCAGGTTGAAGCACACTGTGTCGTTGGCACAGGTGTTCCTCCCCGTCTTGCATTCATTAATATCTGCGAGGAGCACGAAAAGAGGTGACATCATGCATCTGCTCAGTGCAGGTAACACGGTTCATGCACAGCTTGTGGAAATGGGGATTTTTTTTTTAGATTACAAGCCTCATAATGTTTGCTACAGTAACACGCCGAGAAGGTAAACCACATCTTTGTCTTCTTGACCAAGGCGTGCGCCGCTCTCTGCACCTGCACGCTGCTCCACACGTCAGCGTGAGAGCTTCAAATGCAGCTGTAAAATGTAGCATTTTTCAGATCTTGGGGGAAACATGCAGTACACAACTGTAATGTAACCCAGAAACCTACTTTCGGTCAAATTATAACTTTGCTTTGTGAAACCCAGACAGGTTCTTTTTTTTTTTTGGAGAGTGCCTTTAATGTGCTTTTTTCCCTCCTCTCCCGACTCAAACTGACAGCCAAGATGGGGTCAACGAGTGGAGCAGCGCTAGCACTATTGTTACAGGCGATGCTTCGATGTTACTGTAGATTGAGGGTTTCTATTTTGACAGCTGACACTTCTCCTGACAGGCGGTATCAGAGAGAATGTTCCAGAAATGAACATGCTGCAAAAAGCAAACTGACGTTATTTTTTTGGAGGAAAGCACACTGATAATGACATGCCTACCCAATCACACCACTACTTACACAAGCGTAACAAAACATCTTACAAAACAAAAGTTGAGTCAGTTTCAGATGCAGGTGACTCATATACATTCATTAAAAGGCACTGTTTCACCGCTTCCTCCTGTGCCTTGAACCGCTAAACTCTGAAGCTAGAAATCAAAGAGAAGACCTTTACATCTGTGATGGGACTGAGATGTGAAATCAGGAGCCATTCGATGGAGATTTTCTGGGTTTTTAATTTTTCTGGAGCTATTAGATGCTAAAAGCTACAAACCAACATCGAAACCTCATTTGAGTGAATGATACTCTAAAATCTGAGGCAAAAGAAAAACAAAGAAAGATGTACAGTATTATCTAGACGTGCGGTGGGAGAGCGCAGACCTCTGCCAAGGCCAACAGTCCGCTCTTCTATGATATGGAAATCTACGCACAACCACAATGTATGTCTGGACTTCAAAAGCTATTAGAGTTATGTCAAAATATGGCCGTGCCGAGCTGAAGCCTCATTATCTCGGCTCTGCATTTATTATGTACTTCAGAACTGGAAATTTTTCACAAACTGAAAATACATTTGCAAAACCAGAAATCATGTTTCCACAGCCACGTCTTAGCTTGAGAAAACAGACTTGTACCAGTTCTTCCATGAAACCAGCGTCCATGACGACTGCTTTCTGTGTGTTTGAGCAGCCACGACCACCACAGAGGATCACTGGTACCTGTGAACGTGGGCTGAGATACGGAGTCAACACATTTCTACAATTGGCTACGTTTTATCGTTATTGAATTTTAGTGGTAAGATGTATAGCATTTACTCTGACGGCCAAATGTCGTATCTCGCAATGTTAATGAAGGAGAAAAATGTAAAAATGCATCCGCCACCGATTCAGATCGCCCGATGCTACGCCTTCAACCAAGTTTCATGGAAATCGAGCCAGAGGAAGCATGACTTCAAAACTCAAAGACACATTTTAAAATGTACATTTTGGACACAATTTAACATTCAGGTTTAAGAAAAATAATTTCAGGCGATAAAAACTTTTTCCAAGGCATGAAACATTCACGATGTCTGTTGTTTTCATTTGACATGTCCCAAAAACCCACAAATTCCTGTTTCCCATTCCCGTTTTTCACACCTGAGATTTTTGTTCAAAATTCACATCTTAGATTTTGTTTTGCATGTGTTTAAAAAAAGTGTTTTATTGTGAAAAATGCTTCCTGTGTCATACATGAAATAAAAAAATCTCATTCCTCTGATGTCCTCCATGTTGAAACTTTTATTTTTACCACGTTTCCTATTTGTGTAAACAAAGCGAAGGTGGGACACTCACCTACACACGATTCCCCATTGGTGGAAAACAAGCCGTTGTCATGGTAGCCATCGCGACACTCACAGTGGTACCAGCCGGGCAAGTTGACACAAGTGGATTTACTATCACACTCGACAAAGCCGTCTGCACACTCATCAATATCTGAAGAGAAGACAAGAGAGGAGCAGTGAGACACCCGTAGATCGTCACTGTGGCGTTGGTTTCCACATCTGCTCCACACTGAATGGCTATTGAGCCCCATCCTTGCCTGGTAGCCATTTTCATCATTGACTGCTTCATAATTGATAAAACAACGTGTCTAGCATTTGACTGAATCCAGTCCGCAGGCTCTATTGATCGAGCGGTCGTTGCATAGGTGGAGAAGGACATCTGTATCAATAGAAGACAGCAGCGAATGAATGAATCTAATACGACGAGCCTATTCTTAGAAGGCAGAGATCTGACGGGCTTAGATTTTGAAATACTGAGGAAAAATCCTATGCGGCCTAATCCCCCGACAGATGCAGGCAAACATATAAATTCAGAGGTGTGTGTACACTTTCACTGAACTTGCGCGGACATCAGGAGTTCCTATAAGGTGATGTACAAAGAAGCTCTGCAAAGGTCTTGGACACAACGACTGCTAACACATCCTGTGGGTGGTTGTCAATAGATGGAGCTGATGTTTGTTTTCACAGAGCGCCACTTAGAAATATCCTTGACTCTGCCCTCCTCCTTCAGCAACAAAAGACTTAGATTACATGCTCTGACTTTCTTCTCTCTGTATTTTACCCCCCCCCCCCGTCATTCTTTATTATGTGTTACCTTGTCTCTCTTTTTCGCTCTCTCGCTCCTCTTTCTGGCTGGAATTCAGCCTTTTCATTTCAACGAGCAAACCGTGCTACTTTCCTGCACACATCAACCAAGAACAAATCCAATATAATTTTCCACAATGAGCATAATACACACAGAGAGAGAGACAGATCGCTCCGATATTTTAGCGAACATTTAATTAAACTAAGGGCCGAGCCCACACGAGAGAGGAAATAAAGCCTGTTATTACATAGTAGGGCTAAATATGTTAGGCCCAGACATGCACTGTGATTAAATGTGTCTGCATAGCCAGTGATGGCTTTTTTATGATTGTGCATGATGCATGATGCTCTGCTCTCATTATGAAAATGGCAGTGTGCCGTGTCTGACCTTCTCCATGACTGCCTGCAACAGTATCCCCCATAGAGCGACAGGCAGCCGGGCTCATGGTCCCCCACCGCCCAGGCGGTAATGGGATTAAGATCTATTGGCTAATGAGCCCTCAGCCTTTTAATAGAATTTCTGCAGCAGATTAACCGTTGATCAAATGTCCCGCAGATTAGGGCTTTATCTATTTAAAAATTACCCGCATTTGTCTGAGTAGCAGGTTTGCTCAGAAAAAAAAAAAAAAAAAAAAAACCTACAGCATATTCCCATTTTCCGCGTTTCATGCTGCCCAGGTTCAAACAGCTCTCTCTCTCGCGGTGTGGCAAACTTTAAAGCGAAAGCTCGCATTTCACTAATTACATCAGTTTGGTGAGAGCAGAGCACCTCATTTTCTCCCCTTAGGACAGCAATGCTGGGTTAAAAGGACACTGCTTAAAAATCACGAGTCTACAGCAAATAGTATAATTAGCCTATCTTTGAAAATTAATAGAAATTCTCCCCACTCCTGAAGAGAAATATCCAATGCTCTTTGCTGCCTGTGAATTTCAGCGTGATAAAAGCACAGGAGGCTTTTAAAGGGAAAAAAGGTGCATTGCCAGTGTGTTAAAAAAAAAAAAATCAAGCTGAATTTGTTTGAATCATCCTATTCCCCCCAATACGGCACTATGAAATTGTTCAAAGTACAAGTGAGCAGTCATATACTATTTATAACAGACACTGCTGGTGAGGTCTAAAAATATGCAAATGGGTTATTTTCAGCCAGTTTCATTCAGGCGTTTCAAAACTCGGCTGTCTGGTTACACCCTCGACAAAAAGATTCGTCGTCGTCTGTTTTTTATCTCAGCCAAACTTGTCACCTGCAATTACGGCGAGACGCGTCTCGGCCCGCTGTCACCTCAACTTTTTAAAGCGCTGCGGTGTTTTAGGACGGTGAAACTCACTGCTGTCGCGCCTCGCAATTGACAAGATTGAATGTGTGAGGTGCAGCAAGGATACAACATGCTTGCAAAAGTCTCGGCTTCTCTTTCATCATCTTGCGTAAATGATAATGGAAGATCATTGTAATTAAATCGTCTGCAATGACAACCAGACAAGGGCGCCGCCTGGAAGCGCCGTCTCTGCTGAAACACGAGGCTTTTGCTTCTGTTGAATCATAGATGTGGATGGCGCAGTATTTTCACTTGTTAAATCATGTCATGTTTCTCTTCTCCCAGCTTTGAAAAAAAAAAAAAAAACGACACATACAAAATAAAACTTTCTGTCTCCATCACCTGGAGAGGTCAAGCCCGTGAGAGGACAGTCATTTTGAAGTTATCTTGCTGACTGAAAATACATGGAAACTGACAGAGAAATGCCTCCACGCAGAGAAGAGGAGGAGGAGGATGAGCTCGATGAGTAGGAGGAAGAAGGAGGAGGAGGAGGAGGAACAGGCGAAGGAGGAGGAAGAGACACGATGAGACAGACTGCAGTTATCCTGCTCATTTTCCTGAGTGGCAGCCTGGAAACAAGGGCTCTATTAAGGCAGCTCTCGGAGGACAAAGTGAGGAACAAGCGGACGGACTTTCCTCTGCACCCTCCTGGGCTTGTTATGCCGCTCACCTCCTCCTCTTTTTCTTCATCCTCTGCCTGCACCTTTCCACGTGTCCTTTATTCACCGCCTCTGTCTCGAAGCTGAGGCACAAACGGAGCTGCCCTCGTCGTGGCCCTTCCTCGTCCCTGCAGTTTTTGTCTCTCTTTGTGCTGCGAGAGGCAGAGTTTAGACTTCAGTCCGGCCTGCCCTCGCCTCTTCATCCTACCCTTTCATTGTCCCCGCTTCACTTTGTCCCGGCTGCCTTTTCTGATCCTGGTCTTGGCTTTTACCCCTTATTTTTTTCTCCCCTGTCGCTTCCCTCCCCGTGTCGTCTCCCTTCTATGACTGACAGATAGTCCTCAGGGTCGGGATGCGGTTCTGCCGCGTTGCATCACTCAGCGCAAACCCTGCCACATGTACATCTCCCGTACAGTAACCTAATTCAAACTGATTTCCATTTCCATAGAGGTCTGACAGGCTCCAGGAGAAATCATTCAGAAACAGTTCTGAATCTCAACTCACCCTCTCCGCCCCTTACCAAGCCAGATGTCATTTGACAATAAGTGGATTTTAAAATGGGCAGAATTTGTCGTGTCAGATCACGTTTACGACGGCGGCTGAAGAAAGGCTGCAGACCCTTTAAGTCAATAACAATGTGTACAAAGCTTTTATTGGCCCGCGCACGACACAGCGATAAGGTAAGAAATGGATTTCAGCTCGCTGCTCTTTTATGTACAGTAAAGTGTAATTGAGTGATTGTCACTGGTCCTCAGTCTTCATTAAGAGAAAGAGCAAACTCAAATAATCAATCATTCATCGTGAAGCCTGAGGCAAATTGAGTTACACACTGGGTTCCTGAAGATGAAACAGACACTGAAACGCAAATCCATATCTGCAAGCACTTGAGTGGGAGAGTGGATGAGTAATCATGGTAAATTGGAAACAAGCCTTGTGAACAATCGGTAGCTGCGAGCGCATTCAGAATGCAATCACTCTGCCTCACTGTGGCTGCAGAATTCCTCCACCCTTTAAAGTACAAACGAAATAACAATTTGTAAACTGCTTTATGCTGTCAGAAACATGTGAAAGTGAGTTTCAAAGCCATTGTTTCAGTTCGTCAGAAATGCTCCTTCATTCTCCCAAGTCTCTGAGTGGGAGGAAAGATGTGTGTTTGACTGACAGCTGGGCCAACAGGGGCACAGACATACAATATAAACAAACTTGTGCTGGTAACCTGTCCACATTTATGGATTATAACCCAAGGAGCTGTGTTTTCAGCTGCATTTCAAGCTGCTCTAATCAATATCTTTGTATTAGCAATGGAAAAAATAACCATGTCCAAGTCTTGCTCATGGTGACGAACCCAATTCTGAAGTTTTTCTCTTTGAGCGCTGCAGCACCTTTTAGCTCAAAGTTTTGGCTCATATGGCCGCAACCTCTCTGCTTTGGTTCAGTCTCACTGCTCATGCAGATTGAATGTTGGTCATGAAGTGGTCAGGTAGCCAGAAAGATGGCAAATGAATGCTAAAGTTGCTAAGACGTGCACTGTATCAATGTTGTCTTTACAGCACAGATGTATAAATAGGACTGGATACAGCGCTAGATGCAGGGCTCCGTTCATTCCTTTGCATGTTGCTCAGCGGCACATGAAGCCAAATTAGCCACCTCTCGCTGAAAAGAAATTACCTGCATGAATGCATACTGTGCACCCACAGAAACTTCTGCCGGCCGAACTGGCTAACTTCCGGTTTAGCCGTCCACTAACTTGAACAGGGATGCAAAAATTTAATCGTGCAGCTTCAAATGTTATCAGCCTGAATGGATCAAACACACAGTTTGGCCATTGTGTCAGAATGGCTTCAAAGCCCGGCGCACATTCTGGTTTGTAGCTTGTGGAGCTGCCCTTAAGTGGCCAAAACGTCAGTCATGCAAGTTTAAATATAAAGATGACACCATTCACATTTGACATTTGCACGTCAATTTGCCACAGCTGTTTTAGTAATTTGGACGCAATCGCCTGCAAAATTATGTAAGCAGAGCACTTTTCACACTGTTGAAAGTTGCTCGGTGGCTCATTCAGCAAGTCTAGGTGCAACATGAGGGACACATTAGCTTGAAAGCTAATATGTGTAACGGTTCAAAGCCTCGTTTTGTTTCGCTCAGCAGGCTGCTGTTAGTCAGTGTCACTGTCAGTCAATAATAGACCCGAGGCTGTTACTGCTTTACGCAAATACAGTTTAAAGTGTCTACGTGCAAAGAATTTACCCACAGACAGACGAACAGAGGCGCTCTGGCTGGTATGTGCACATATAGATTGTTCCATCGTGAGAGAAAAAAAAAAAATTCTACATTCTCCTAATACTGATTTTCTTCACAAAGGCAGCACAGGACATGCAATTTACAGAGCACATCTGTGTGCTGCAGCAATTTAATTTCCATTGGCCTTTAAAGAACTGTAGCTGTCCAGTCCCCCAGTGCTCCCAGTGTTGCACCGCAGCAGCTACAGCAGCGAGCTATCCCTGGGAGATGTGTCATTTAGGTAGAAGCAGCAGGTTGTGCTCAGCTAAACGACAGCTCCGGCCATTAGCAGGGTCTAATTAAGACACACTAATTACGGGTGATGGAGTGAGTGCTTTGTGAGGCCGTCTCTAAATAAATAATGAATACATAATCACTGTGCTTAAACAAGCCGCTTGAGCTTTAACAGTCACAGGCCCCCGGGCCTTGTGGGTAAAGCGTGGAACAAAGGAGGGAGAGAGGGAGAGCTGCAGCGATGCATCATGGGAGCTGTCAAGGGGGTGAAAAAATTAATATGGTTTTAAATATTCACTACCTGTGCCTGAGCGTCGGGTGGGAGGCGCCCAGGGGAGATTTCAACGATGATGAGATTGTGATGTTTTTCTTCTTCATTGTTTAATGCTCACTGTGGCCTCGCTGTTTCAAATTACACAACAGCAACGCATCAACAACTGCTAGCAACTCCTCTGCGCACTTTCACGTGGACAGGCCTGTTTTTCACGCACATCTCTACAGGTTCGTTTTCGCCTGCCCGTCAGTATCTTGCTATTTATCGTCCTGCTTGTGCGACTCTGCTGCTTTGTCTTCAGTCTGCGAAGTTTTTGCCTGTCTAGTCTCTTTTTTTGTTGTTCGCCTACAACTCTGACAAGCTTCCAATCAATGTAAATGAGGTCTGAGAGAACAAATTGTTTGTCTGGCCCCGTTCGGCTCTCCATCCTGGTCGATATGCCAGCGTGACCTCAGGGCTCTTCACTCCTTCTCTCGCTGCCTTCAAAGTTTCCTTGCGAACTCGCTGGCCATCCGCTTGTCTCCTCCCATCCTCCTCCTCCTCCTCCTCCTGCTCTTCTTCACTGCTATTTTTCCTCTTCCATTTTTACATCTCACCATAAATCACCTCCTTTTAGCTCCGCTTTCTTCGCCCCCTCCACTTTCTCCTCCTGTCTTATCTCCTCTCATCGACTATTACCCAATAATTAAGTATCCTCTACTTTCTTCACTTCTCAGCTGTGTGACCTCTTCAAACTTTTTCTCTTCCTACCATCACTTATTTTCCTTCTCCTTTTCCTCACAGAGAAGGCTGTAAAAACTCATTGAATATTTCATTGGTCATACACAGATTATGGAAGCTCTGATGAAAAGGTGGTACTTCACTCATAAACAGGATGTTTCCCTCTTTAGATCACTCCTCTTTATGAGAGTATCGCTTTAGAAGAAGTAGTGCACTGGTAAATTATCAAGTTGAGAAAATGAGAGTTTTTCCTACCAATAAAACACCAATTTAAAGTGTAGGTGTATTGCACCAGGGCTTCCTGATGGTGCTCTTGAACATAACCCTGCAGGAGTGTGTAGGAGTCACAAATCTAAACTGCATCATTAACACGAACATAAAAATCTTTTATCTCTCTCCTTGTCCTTAAAGAACTCTGTTGATGCTAAAGTAGCCTCAGTGTGATTCAGCACTGCTGATTAAAAGTGCTCGTGAGGACATGAGACTGCAGACGAATTGAAAGATGAAAGGGAGAGGTGTCCGTCCACAGCATCTGATCAAATGCTCTTCTCCCTCGAGGAGCCCACAGCATCCTTTGAGAAGCTTGCAAGAGGCCACCCGAGGACAGCAGAGACGGCCATTAGTTACAGAACTGACAGCGTAGTGACAGAAAATTTTAACTGGTGGCCAAGCACCCTAACAAGCTTAGAGGAGCTTGAAAGGAGGAGATAATGAGCTGAAAATAAAGGAAATACAAAGGCTACCTCCCTATTCATCTTATAGGAACTCTTCCGCAATTCAGTCCATAAACACGCAAAACAGAAGGGGATGTTCACAGATGTCATGTCCAATTATTTCACGCATGGGTTACAGGCTCCTAAAAATCTTTACAGTCCCGGGCCTTGTTTCCTACAAGATGATTGTAAAGGCCTTGTTACAAACTTTAATTTCTAAAAAAACATCATAAGACACTCTCAAGAGTAGATTACAAGGTCTTCCTGCCCACTTATCTTTCAGGTGTAGCTGCGACATGATTGATTTAATCTGTTCATGGTTTTGTTTAGCCTATATTTTTCTCAAGAGCCCTGTGATAACCTGTGTAGAAAGTGCAACATGAATGTAGATCGCTAAATGCATAAATTAAAAGCCCTATAGGTGAAGCTAGGGAAAACAAACGACCAATCATGATAAACCTGCGTTTCAAGGAAATATGTATTTGCATGAAATGGCCATGGATGTGCAATAACGCATAGTAATATCAGTCAATTACCATCAGCACTCTCTTCTTCATTGATTATGCAAAGGCACCCAGAGCAATGATATCAGTACAACCTTCACGACAATGGCTACACTTTGATGGACAGAGGTGTCATCCTTATTTTTCAGTGCATCCTTGAAGTAAAGGATGCTCATATGTGCCGAAGCCTAAGCTTTCAATATTATATTAATCTCATCTTCCAGAGGTGCCACTTTCACTGATTTATCTTATCTTTTGTTTTCTCCTCTTATTCTACTGCGTTTAGTCAGATTCCTGTTCAATTATCATTATTATCCACACAATCTGAAGCTGACTTTGGGCTAAGTGCAACATGTAGCAGCTCATTTTTCTGAAGTACACAAAGTTTACCTTCTTACACGTCCGCCCTGTAACATGTATCATGAAATGCTTCAAGCGCGAAGCTCCGACCGTTGGCTTTAGCTTAGGCTACATTTTCACGAAACCTTCTAGTGCATCGCTTTTTCCATTTATGCTTTGCATTTTCTACATCTTTAGTATCTGTAATCATTTATGTTACGTTACTTTCAATTGTACCAAACACCAAGGGCATTTGTGTTTGCTCTTAAATTATGTTTCCAGAACAGCATGCAAAGATTTAACAGGCAATAACCTCTAAAATTGATTTATATTAAGGAAGGAAGCAAACAAGGCCTTGGGCGATACACTGGGGCATCCTCTGCTTCTCTGCATGAATGTTACGAGAAAAAAAAATTACTTGCAGCATAATCCCCCCCACAAAAAAACAGAAAACAAAATGGAGTCACCGTCAAATGGTTCAGATTCAACCTCAACAAGACGCAGGGTGCGTTGATTTTACCACATCAGAGAAATTCAGCCACAGGTAAGTGATCAATCACACTGAAGAATGACTGCGCTCATTCTAACTGGCATTCGAGCAACTTGAAAAACATCAACACACATATTAGGTCTAACTGTGAAACACCCTAATAGCTTGTTTTGATGCTGGTGTTCTCCAAGCCGAGGGAAGAAAATGGACGTCCATTTTACTGAAAAATAAACCTAATATTCCAGCATTTGCCCATCTCTCACCCACACCATATAAGGAATAGTGCTTGCCTGGGGCAACAATACTGACTATGCGGCATGTTCGGGGCACACATTACATGGCTGGCCCTGCGTACATTTATATCCATGACTGAAGTGTATGTGCCCTGCTGCAGCTGTATCCTGCATAATTCATGATGTGTCAGAGTTCTCCACTAGCTGGTGTCTGTCTGTCAGCACTGCGTGTCCCCTGTCCCTCCCCATCCATTCCCCCTGAATGGTAATGACAAGTCGCCAAGCACACACACACACACACACACACACACACGCAGTCACAAAAAGATCATAAAACACCCAGAAAACACATCCACTTATGTGTACAATTAATTAACATATAACATGTATGCACACCACAACACACCAACGTACAGCAACCCATAATGGGGAGGCAAGCTATTAGCGCCTCCTCATACAGTAGGTGTGCGTGTGTGTATCCGCCTTGTCTTGAAGAGCTCCTGTTCGGTGTCTTATGACAGGCCGTCAGTCTGCCGCTGCAGCAGCAGAAGTGGTGGAGTCCCGGGGGAGGCCTCTAAAAGCTCACAGGGTTCTGGGGGTGGGGAGCCCAGACTTAGTGAAAGCTTTTCCATGTTCATCCACCCAGCTCTGCCTCTCCTCCTCCTGCAGCGCCGACTCCGCCGGCCTCATTCCGCATCCAAATGCGGAGAAAACTCAGTAACCCCGACCCTCTAACCACCCATCTCTTTCCCTGCATTTCCCATTCCATCGCTGCATCTGTCAGCTTTTCCCGACATCTCTGTATCTTCCTTTCCACTTCACCTCCTCTCACCCCCCTAGTCGTTACCTCCCTTTCCTCTCCCTCCTCGAATTTTGCATCTGTCACTCTCCCCATACATCTCCATCTTTTCTCCTCAAACTACCACTCCCCCCACCCCCTCCTCAGAGCAGCATATCCAACAGTACATTAACCTCCATACATCTCTCTGAGCTTCTCCAGAAGACGCTTGCCTCACTGGGAGCTCCTGTCACACTGTGAGGAGACAGTGAGAGGGACCCCTCTTTTCACACTGAATGACTGCTGACGTCTCTAAACAGTACCAAAGGGTTTAGCCTGTAGCGGAGGGGGGGCCCTGACGGTGGTCCTGGACTATAAAACCAAAAGAAAAAAAAACGAGGATGGTAGCTGTCACAAATCTGACTCGGACGACATCGGGAAGGAGTCAGATTGTGGGAGGAAGGAGATAGAAATGCACGCTGAAGCAGCAGCTGTGGTGACAAAACATCTTGTCGCCCGAGGCACGAGGGGCGCGCATGAGACTCGGCGTGCATGTGAGCGCTTGTTTGTGTTTGCCTCCCCGAACCTCGAATTCTAATCAGCCTCAGTGATGAGAGAGAGGAGAGGCGCCTAAAAACAGACTGATCCCCGAGCCACCAATCATTCAGCCCCTGATTCCTCTCATGGCGTGATTAAGAAAGAGACAACTGTATTTATGGGCAAAACTGTTTGCAATCAGCCGTTTTTCAGTTCATTTAATGGAGAAAATAAGATATTAAAGGGTCTGATCACCCAAATTACGGTAAAACATATTTTCTCATTTACTTCTCGTGTTATCTACCCATGCAGAGAGTTTGGGTTAAGATATCTGCCTGCACCTCAATACAATGGAGATTAATGGAAGTTTCTTTGTGATGCTCATGCTTTCTTGTCAAGATTGACATGAGATTGATCCCACTCTATTTGTTACGTATGAAGCTGCAGCCAGGAGACAGTTAGCTTAGCAGAGCATCAATCAAGAGCATCATCAAACAGGGGGATCAGCTAGCTTGGGCGTGTTCAAAGATAAAATAATCGGCCTACAGGCCCCTCCAAAGCTCATCAATGAACATGTTATATATCTTTTTGTTTTTTGTTTTTTTAAATCCGTACAAAAAAGTAGTAAAAGTGACTTCCTGGTTACCTCACAACCAGACTTCAGGAAGTCAAAGCACATAGTTAAGAAAGAGCTTGTTGTACTTCCATTTGGGTTTTACAAGGAATAAACAAAAAAGATTTAATGTTTTAATCTAGTGAGCTTTCAAGGTGCTAATATGTGTATTTTTTACCTTTAGAAAGAGCCAAGCTGGCTGTTTCCCCCTCTTCCCAGTACATATGCTAAGCTAAGCTAACTAGCTTAGCTTTATATTCACGGACAGACATGAGTGTGATATTGATCTTTTTATCTAATTCTTGGAAAGAAAGCAAATATGTGTATTTCCCCAAAATGTTGAACTATTTCTTTAAAAGGTTTAACAGTAGTGTGAATTTTTCAAGTCCACACTTCCACCTAATTTAAATCAGACTGAGCATTTTTGATAATTATATCCTTGTAGTGATTTTGAACATAAAGTTTTCAAGGATTTGTGACACTATGGGACTATCACAGTGCTCTGAGGTACAGAATGAGCATATTTCTAGTGTTTGGCTGCCTTGCCTGGTGAGTGACCACAATAACAGGGGAGTCAGCGGTGCAATCTATGGATACATGAGTGACATGAGGTTAAATTGATTTTACTCAATGCAGTGAGCGTCATAAAAAAAGAAGGCAGAAACCTCAAAAACCTGGACAAATGAAAGCACAAGTATTGCTTGGGTAGATACATTACCATCTCATTTTCCTGTACGTTTTGTGAATTTCAAATGGAGATGTCACAAAGATAAAAAAAAAACAAACAAACAAAAAAACAAAAACAAATGAGGAAGCACCACATCTGACAGCAATGCAACACAAAGCTGGTGCTCCTGACGCACAGGTAGGAAATCAATTTGCCCAAAACAGTCAAGGCACATTGTTATGGTAAAGGTCAAACAAATCTATATGTACATGTGTCTCCATTTCTATTACCTGTGGCATCGTGTTCGTTCATTATTGAGCACTGGTCTGACGAGGAAGCCGAACGTGACTGAAAATTCTCATGTGTGTGACTGAAGCTGTGTTTGACCCTGAGGAGGGCCAGCGTGCGGTCGATCCGTGTTGCTCTTGTTTTTAATCATGTAGCCGCTGTAATAAAAGGCTTTTCAACTTGTGAGCTTCAACAAAGCAGCGCGCTTTGACTTTTCCGGGAATTCATTCCTTTTTTTGTGGACGTGGAAATCCATTAATTAAGAACAAAAACCTACCCCAAACCTAACCTCGATATGATTGATCTGACGGAAATAAAAGTGTGCGGGAGGGAAAAAAAAAAAACAAAAAAAACTTTAACTTTACGACAAAGAAACGTTTCCCACAAAACTTTACATTTATTTGTAGATCTCTGCTTTTGATAGACCGAGCGATGAATAGAATCACCTTGGACTGCTGCTGAGGATTTCTCCTTTGATGAACTATGCTGTGACTGTTTTTTGACGCGCAGGACACACACAAAAGAGAGTACGGTGAGAGAGGGAGACAAAAAGAGAAAGGCAGGGATCTAAAACACTACAGAAGGTAATGAAATGTGTGATTGCCTGGACTGTGCCATTACTAAGAGGTCCTCAGAACCTTCTCTGCTGCAAAATGGGGAGGAGGATAAGTCATTACGGTTAGGCGTGTTAACACATTCTCAGTAGGTCTAACACACACACACACACACACACACACACACACACACACACACTCTCCTTCCTCAGCATCTCTGAACAGCACCGTGAGGAAATTCATTTACTTTAAGACGGGCAGTAAAAAGGACGCCTCGTAAAAAAAAAAGGCCCTTTATGTGCAATCAATACCTGAACCAATGAGCAAGCAGAGAGGCTCAGTTTGCTTCACTCAAACACAAGCACACACACAGAGAGAACTGTCATGACTTGACTTTATATTAGCTCGGCCGCTCGTCTCCTGAAGGACACTCCACGAAAGGCTGAAACGGGTTATGAGAAAGGTGTTGCTGCTATAGATTAGACATACCGTGCATCTGCCACAGCCACTGGGATTAGAGCCTTTCTTGGTTACCTTGAATCACAAGCGCTGCAGGGGAGGACGCACTGGATGGGGTCCAGAGAGTCTTATCACAACGCTGTTCCCGACATATTTCCCATGTCAGAGAGCGAGAGCTGATATGGTCTTCGCTATAAACACAGGCTGACTTAAGCTATCGGGCCCTATCGTGTATTGCGCATCGTGGGTTTGTGCAGTTGTAATTTGGATGTGGAGCCTATGAGGGGGAATGTCACTCTGATTAATACGGGCTGTGATGTGGGGTAATTCCCATACTGCTGCAACTGCAGTTCAAATCCTCCATCAGGCCACTGGAACAAGTACAAGCTCATTATTCACCGCAGAGCCACACAGCCGGACGCGCTCCCGGACACACACGGTGAACACGGCCGAGCGCGTGCGCTGGAAGCATCTCAGCGTTTACAGATCAGCTGTTTTGTCGGGGTCAGAGGAAAGAAAGCTCCACAAGGTAAGAATTTATAAAGAAGAGCCCGGATGTGCCAAGATAACTAAGACAACAACTTTGATCGTGAGTACCTTTCTACGGGAATCTCCGCTCCTCTTTCCGTTCGTCCTTTCCCTGTTAGATCTGAGCAAAGTAAAGCACCCCCTCACTTTACATCACCTCTTCCTCCTGTTTATGGTCTCCCCTCACACATGCAGGCAAAAGGCTTCTTTGAGCTATTTTTCGAGGAGAGAAACGTAGAAGCGGAGCTCAAATGAACTCTTACCTGTCTCGCATCTCTTCCCCGTAAATCCTTGCTGGCATACGCAGTTGTTAGGTGAGACGCAGGTTCCTCCATTCTGGCACAATCCGTCACACATAGCTAGAGGTAGACCAGAAGAGAAGAGCTATTACTCACCAAGATTAACGAGCATTAACTATGTAATTAGACCAGCAGCAGCATATGTATTTGCATACAGAATAAGAGCTAATTTGGTGATGTGATTCATTACAGGCTCTCACGATATTATTTCGGATGATTAATGGATCCCACCAAGGTTAATTCAAAAAATGTTCATTATCCATGGGTAGGCTGTTAGTTAATGTGTCCCCAAAACACAGAGAAGCCATTGAAGTTGACAGAAAGCAATGGAAATAAATGAAACATACACGCAAATCTGCATCCCAAGAATAAAGAATTAAAACAAAGGAAGGCCGGTTTAATTGTTACACACAGAGCTCCAAACTGTGTTAAAGGGGCACTCCAGCTATTCAGGACTGCTCTTTGGCCCACTCAAGCCACAGCCTCATGACTTCACAATGACATCATCAGGGTTATTTTTAGAACTTAAATGTTTAGTCAATTAATAGATTTGCTGATGGACAAAAAGAAAAAAAAAGCCACCTGTTTTGATGATTGATTACTCATTTAAGTCCATTTTTGTTTTGCATTTGCTTCTTTTCTTCGTGTTATTCAATAGAAAATGGAAGCACTTTAAGATTGAGCCCGTGGATTTGAGGAAAGAAGCAATTATGGTGAGCATTTCTCACTATTTCCTAACATTTTTTAGACTGAACTATCATTAGTTCAAGACCTGGTTATTTTTATCAAACTTCATGAAGTTCCACCAGAGCCACAGAGGAAGTGCAGACCTCCCCGTGACAAGCAAACTGAGGTGTAAAATCAGTGCAGGTTCCCCTTTAAATGGATTTCTAATCAAGAGGCTGATTATCCAGGTAAGGTCGAGTCAGTTTTCTAGTAAGAACACAGATTACAAATAGAGCAGCAAAGAGAGAAGCACACATTAAACCTGGGTCACAGAAGGCTTCGCAGCAGGTGCCCATGAGAGTATGACTGAGTTTACATGGTGGTAATATGAGGTCAGTTTGGAGCAGACACGTGAATATGCCTGAAAAATGTCCCATGAGAAAGAACTTTAATTGGGAGATTTTTCATTGACATCCCTTAATTAGTGAGGTGAAATCTTTACTTTGTATGATTGATTAATCTTTCAAAAGGCATTTCAGTGTAATATTCACGACACTCAATCGTTCCTTGTGTGAAAGGGAAGGTATCCTGTTGATGTCTGACTGAGATCATGAAGATACTGTCTGATAAAAGTAAACTACATCTATCTGTGTGTACTAGTGATGAATCGGTGGCCAATTAATCGGCCGGCACTTGGAGATATTCAGCTGATGCCTGCGCTCGCGAGACGGATTAAACAAAAAAATGGAGACAATGGACATTTTTCTGCGTTCCAGTGAATGATAGATAAGCGTTCGATCAATGTTCATTGACACCAAAAACGCCCTGTTCTCTGAATATCAATCACTGAAAAAGATGAAGCTCTTTCAGCTCAGTACATGATCATTTCAGGACTACACATTTTAGCTACTGATGAATGATTCTTGTTCTTTGTTTGCGATGTAACGTAAGAAGTTAGCTCATGTCTGACACATGCTTCACCACTGCAACAGCACAGTCTTACACTGGCATTTGTATGTGCATGACACAATACATAAGTAAGATGGTGGCGCTTACCTTTGCAGACTGTCCCATTGCCGGTGTAGCCCGGCTTACAGGAGCAGCTGTGGCCCCCGACCATGTTAAAGCACAGGGCATTCTCATCGCAGTTGTGGAGCCCGCTGAGGCACTCGTCGTGCTCTGGAGACAAAAAAACACGACAGAAGTCACTTCAAACAAGCTCTTTGGTCTCAAATACACTCGTATTATTCATCTTTTATTTTAATCGAGTGGGGGGAAAAAGCAGCGGCGACAATGCAGACAATGTCATCTCCACATCTGCAAATCAACACCACGTCCAAGAAAATAACACTTGATTAAAGAAAAGCGAATGTTTGTTTTCCTTGTCGATATGAGGAATGATGGCATCCAGCTGGTAATTTGTTTTACTTTCCATTAAGAGTAAGAGATTTGAGGCTCAGTCTTGGATTAAATGACTTGATAGTTAGACAGCTGTGAGTCTACTAATAAGACATCAGTGACAAACCGCCGGCTGGAGGACGAGTCATTTCTCTACCTCCCATCATGATCTGTCAGAAGAAATTGTTTCAGATGCTTTGCTGTAATTTGTTGTTCTTTCCTGGCACAATATTCGGGACTCAATGATGAATCTGAGTTTTGTAACGACTGGAAATAAACTGACTTCATTTGCGCATACGTCCTGTACGTGCACATTAATGAGGTGCTGCCTTGTGTTGGATTTTGCATTTGCGGACCACTGGCTGTCTGTCTGCGTGTTATAAATTGGCACGGTTGGCCGTTAAGTACAGAGAGAACTGTTTTCTGTAAGTTTCACACAAGCATTAACGAAATGTCCCCTCGGAACCGGGACTCGCGAGCTCTCGTGGCGGCTGCTGTGGAGTTAGTGATATGGTTTGTTATGAATGTCCCACTGACAAGCTTGACTAATGGCTACAGCCCGTGCCAACATACTGTGTCCAAATGGCGAACAAATCTCTTCCCCTCTGCATGGTGAGGAGACCGAGCTGGCAAAATAAGATGTAATAAAGGCCCGGAGAATTATGTGCAAACAGTGTGATGATACCACATGAAAACCAGCAGAGGGTCGGTGTGAACGACGGAGAAGCTGTAGTCTGAGACAAAGAGGAGGAAAAGTGCAATAAACTCGCCAAAATCAATACTGAGTGAAACATGAACTACTGAAGGAATACAATTAAAATATTGTATTTGTGCTGGAAAATAATTTAAAACATGTTAATAGCACAATTAAGTTAGATACCATCGACTGCGGGCCCCTGCAGGCGCATTAAAGGATTATAATACAGAATGTGGAATTATAATGTAATCGAGTACTTTCTTTCAAACATAAAATACATGTTCATGTGTCTCCACAGAGCAGTGTGCGTCTCAACACAAAAACTGAACCAAAACCACTTCATGTCTTTATTTTGTTACTATAATAACCTCAGACTGGTTGGATAATGTGACCCAAATAATACCATTAAGGCTACAGGTTACTAATGGTGGATAAAACGTCATTTTTAAAGCGGTGTTCTTCTCATAATGCAGCCCACATCTTGTGTTACCTTTGTAAGAAAAAGAGTCATCATACCTTTTACTGAGGGGAACGGAATAAACAGTCCCCTTTAGAAATTAAATTTCGTAAATGAGACGATCTGAAGCTGCAGGGGGTGAAGTTTTCTTCCTTTTACGAGCCGATCGCACCCGTGTTTCCGCTCCAGACTTCATTATCGAGAAGCTGTGAGCTCAGGTAAATGGGATTTGATGTCTGCGGAGGCTGCTCCATCCGAACACTTTACTGATTTGAAATAACATGTTTAGCCGTCATAAAGGTGCATGATATAAGCAGTTTACAGCCTGTATTACACCAGATGCCTCGGCTAACTCTTACTGAATAACCCCCCAGTTTTAGTCTGTTACCACCAGCGTCACTGTGCTGACTTCCTGACCCTCTCTGGCCTTCTCCTCTGAGGCCTCCATCTTTGTTTACATGGTGAGATGTTTGCATTGTTAATCCTCGCTGCAGCCGCGGCGATCTAACTGCAAAATCGATTGATGCTGGCGTAAGACTTAAACTAAACAGTTCAAGAAATGTAGATCATTTAAGTCCTCTCCCCAGCTGCAGGAACATGCATTTTAATGCACGCCCTTCATCCGCCCCTGAACACAAAGGCAGATCTTTATCCCTCTGAGACACACAAAAGGAGAATGCTCGTCTGTCTTATTTTGGAGATTCACATAAATATTGCTTTCTGATAAGCACTTGCTTACCGAGCGCTACATCAGCTGAAGCGCAGAAAACTTTATGGACTTGCTTTAACCTTCTGAAATCTTCTTTTCCTTATTAACAACCCTGCATCCCGTCTTGACCCGCACGATGCAAAAACAATCTGTCTTTTTGCCAGAGCGCTCTCTAACTTCAGCGTTTGTGGAACATTTAGTAATTTAGCCAGACAACTTTTTTTCCTCTTTGTATTATCATGTGTTTATAGTGCAGAGAGAACTTTCAAAGGCTGCTGAAAGGACAAGGAGTCAACTAAATCTCTTAGAAAAGGTTAAGACTCTCGGAAAACACAAACACAAAGCCTTCAGCGCTAATCTGGGGGCAGCAGTTTGTAGTTATTCTAGTGCATTTCTGGGCCAGACTGCGCCTGACAGCCGATGGAAATAAACGCATTCCTCTCAGCTGTTTCCTCTCGCGCATTTCGTTCAGACGTTAAGCAGATCTCATGAGCCTCGAGTGCGTAGCACCTACTCACGAGCATTTTCCCACGACTTGGGGCTTTTTAAATGAACGCAACTGTGAAAGGCAGTGAGGTGTGAGGAGTGAGAGACGGCACCTGAGGAGTGAGAGGGTCAGGAACGCCAACGCTTGTTGCAGGAGACCTGAGCCGCATCATCCATTTCCCTGCCATCATCCAATCCATTATATCTCCTGAACAGACCGTGGGCTCACCCAAATTGAAAGTGACATTGTGATGAGCTCCTCCATCGAGGCTATGATGTATGTGTGCGTGTGTGTGTGAGAGATGGATTGAAGGACACTTAGGAGGGCCGGCTGCTCTGCTCTTGTTGCTGCATCACACACACACACACATACACACACACCTGCTGTTGGGCAGAATTAAAGTCCGCTCATAGGCATATAAAAACAGTAATAGGAGCACAGGAGAGATGAAAGGTGATTTTTTTTTTTTTCCCAAGGTCACATCTGCCAGAGCAGCAAACAGCCAGTCGTCAGTCTGAACAGACAGGGCCAGCAGAGCCACCAGGTGCTCTGTGTGTGTGTGTGCGTGTGTGTGTGCAGGGTGTGTATTATCATCATGACCCTTGAGTTCAGTATTGGTTACTTTTTTAGTTATTTAGGAATTGAGTTGCTTACACTGCTGCACTGAGTGTAAGGGACTCTAAATTTAATCGGTAAATCACTAAAGTGTGTGTGTGTGTGTGTGTGTGTGTGTGAGAGAGAGAGAGAGAGAGAGAGAGAGAGAGAGAGAGAGAGAGAGAGAGAGGTATTTCCTCGCTGACTGCTGCTGCTCAGGCTGCAGACAGATAAACAATCAATTATGTACAGCCTGTCACCAGGGATCTCTCTCAAGCTGGCCTGTTTCTCCTCCTGCTCGACTCCCTCCACCTTCTGCCAAAACAACACCAGCCTCAGTGAGGTCTGACCTCGGGCTGCTCTCCTCAAAACACTGTAGCCTCCACTTTAACTTCGCAATTACAGGCCTGAAAGCAAGATGATCGGCTGAGATGTGTGTCAGGGAAAAACTGTATTTGTCTGCGAGGATGACAACGAGGATGACAGAACAAAACCACGGAAGAGCCAATCGCAGCACGCTGCAGTACACCAAGTGTTTGGACAAATGCTGTCTTCTGTTTACTTAAAGCCAGTAAAACGGTCTCATTATACTTTTAATGCACTCTGTGCTGTAGATGCATTTCCTTCAGGCATAAAAGGTGCATTTTAGAACGTTTTAACACCAACAAATGATTATATTGGACCTACTTTGTGGGCTAAAAGTTGGATTTCATGGGAAATTTTTGCATCGATTTACTGGACAAACAGGAGGAATGGCATTGTTCTTCCAGCACAACCACCAGGGCGACAGTGGGAAAACAACATCATTCAACTTATTTCAACCTGCAATAACAGGTTTCTTTTTAGTTGTTAGCAAACAGTTGCTGATTGTCACATCCAGCAGTTACAGAGCAACATTATCATCCATTCGAAGGCCCGTTTAGCTGCTAAATTCTCCACCAGCGAGTCGTCTCTGTCCGTTAGATGCCAGGCATGTAGTGTACAGTTGCTTTTCAGAGGGGTTTTTTGTGGAGAAGAGCTGCCTGCTGTGCCTGAAGATGACGCTATGAAAGGGAACCAGTAAATAGTAAATCTAAGGGCCAGACAGCTAAACAATGAGCTGGAACTCACTACACAGCTCTGTAAAGCCGAGGGAAGCTGTAGATTCAGGTAACACTTCTCCGCTGGTTCATAACTAAGAGCGACGCCTCTCACGTTGTTGTTTGATAGATTGCGTTTGTAAAAATATCGATTGTCGCTGCTTTAAAAGTTTCATCAAAACAAAAGAGACCCTTCGTCTAAAAAAAAAAATGGAGGTGATGGCAGATTGTTGACCAATTCTAGGCCAAAAACACAGAGTAATTACTCAAAGGCGGCAGATGCTATGAGATCAATAAGACACTTAAAGGTGGAGTTCTGAACCACTAGTGGCGCTATGGAGCCTTGTCTTTCTGAGTGGATCTCCATGTTGTTTGTATCTTGCACAGGCAGGTGGAAGCACATGCATGCAGAGAGCACCAGGCGATGTGATGCGCAGTACGGCCGCTGGATTCACAGTATTTGGTGGCGGTAACGAACCAAGAAATTCAACAATGTGCCAACAAAGTTAAGGAAGATGAAGACTAGCAAACACAGATATGAATAAATATAGAAATAAGAACATGTTTGTGGGACCTTAGAAACACTGAACGTCTGCATCACCTTTGCATATTTCCTTTAAAATGCTACATACATAGCACCATTAGCTTCCCTCATCAGCAGCAATTACAGTCTTGTTAGTCAAGCTGCGTATGTGATTCAAGCAGACTACTTGGATTTCACAGAGAAAGAGGCAAAAACTCTGCTTATCCAACTCCCCCAAGCTGCGAGACCTTTTGAGCCGTCAGGCTGAAAGTCATCCTTTCTGATCTCTGTTGTTGTCAAACCCCCTGCTCCACCTTTGGTCCCTGTCCATCCCTTCCTCCCCTTCTCCGCCCAGCCCTCCCTCCGTTCCTCTGCCTCGAGGGCCCCGGGTCTGGTTATCACAGGATTAGAACAAGGACACACACCCTGCATACACACCTCCGGCACAAGCGCACGCATGCACATGTACACCTAGCACACACGCACACCTGAGGACAGCCTTCTTTAATAACATTCAAAGGGAGAGCACAGCCAATCCGCTACCTTTCATGGATTAGCTGCTAATCTCACAGAGTGAGGAGCACCTCAGGCACTTTGGGGAAAAGATGAAGAGTAGAGGGGAAGAAAGACGAGGAATCTTGACCTTCAAGATCAAGGATAAAGTGCTAGTCAAAGAAAGGGGCAAAAGAAAGTTTTCAGCTGAAGGCTCCACTGGATGCGGAGCCTGGGCTGTGTCAGGACATTTGGTTCTACATATTTCATTTAAACAAGTACATGAGACCCACATGTTTCAGTCTAACACCAGCTGGGATCTGAACCTGTGACCTCCCTCGCTGCAGGTGGTCCTGATGTAAAATACAGATTTCTGTCTGAGCTCGCTGACCCCCTGACAGGCTGAGGAGAAACACAGCCAGGGAGCCATGCTGTTTCATCCAGGCTTAAATCTGCGGATCAGTCCTTTAATCCACTATTCTGCACATAAACACTGAGCCATGAAATGAACTAAAGTCAACTTAATCCTCTTTACTAGCTAGACTGGTTCACATACGACGCTGTAATGCATGTGGAAATATGGCTATCAATACCGGGACATTGCTTCTGCTGAGTTTGCAATTCATTAAACGGTGAAAGCCATTGAGGATGATAAAGATGCTCGTATATCACGAGAATATACAATGTCAATAGGTACTGAAAGGGGGGGGCAGTTTAATGTTTCCTCCCACAGCTGTAATATTTCTTCTGTGGGCAACTTGGAGGAGTCAACACTCCCTTTGGACTCTTCCGAAATAGAAGCAGATGTTCAATTGATATTAATATGCAGTAGATTCTTGCAGCTACTATCTTAACACCTTCCTACTTTCACTGTCAATTACCGCCACCGGGAGCAGAAGGGCGACACTAAACTCAACATATCAACACACAGAAGCTGAAGCACCCTGGTGTGTTTTCCAGCATTCATTAATTTCCTCATTTAAGGACCCTGAATGTTACTGTTGCCACCTAATTGTGCGACAATTCATCTTTGTAATATTGGAGGTGAGATGTGCCCGTAGTTGTGATTGTGCTCGGTATCATGCTCTCTCTGATGGTGGATGTGTGGGAGCTGATAGTCCAATAACTCAGTGGGGAGATTACGACGGTAATTTGACTGAAGCAGGGAAAAAGTCATTACATCAAGCCTCTGTATAAGCCTTGGTTTAATCACACAAATTGACTTTTATA
Organism: Chaetodon auriga; assembly: GCF_051107435.1. NCBI lineage: Eukaryota > Metazoa > Chordata > Actinopteri > Chaetodontiformes > Chaetodontidae > Chaetodon > Chaetodon auriga. Next base: position 7,936,502 of record NC_135079.1, on the reverse strand, counting down.
TGGCGACGCATAGCTGTGTATTCCACTACAGCGACTTGAAGGCATTTTAATACGAAACTACATAAAATATAGTGACACAATTTAATCCACTGGGTTTGGGGGTATTAATCTTCACCGTGAATCTGGGGAATGAGCACACAGTGGAAGAAAGACAAATGAGTAAAACAATAAAACTTGCCCGCAGCTCAGAAGATTAGAGAAAACATGGCGAGGGAAATCACATAAGGTACAGTGGCTGTCTAAAGATAATATGAAAAAGACTGAGCAAGCAAGGACGTTTCTTTGTCTAAATAAGTCACAGGAGCACAAGAAAAGAGATGAACGTGCATTTGTTAAGAAACTAAAAAAAAAAACGGTTCCTCAATCTCATTTCTAAGTTGTTTATGCCTTGCAGAAGCCCGTTCATGAAAAGACACAAAGTCACAAATCCTTAACTTTGCTCTATTATTTCCTGATTTCCATTGACAGGGGAAGAGAGAAACTCTACAGGGGGCCCAGATGGAGCAGGAAATGGGAGCTTTCACCGGGTGCTCCTTGTGTTGCAGAGTCTCATGGCTTTAATTCAAACTCCAATGGCACGGCAGGAAGGCTGCGGGCCTAAATCCTCCAGCGTACATACAGCGCAGGCGGCAGCCAGCCCCTTCACTCTGCTGCTGCTGAGTTAGTTTGCATTGGTGCAAATTGCTTTTTTAATTACTGACGCTGAGAAAATGCAGCATGTTGCCTCCTCTGCCGAGACGATGCGCACAGGGAGCTACTTAGCACCGTGTTTCACAAGTTGCAAACAACTGCCGAGGAATGAGGCGGATCTGCCACTCATCACTGAGGGCTGACATTGTGTTGTTCCAGATGAAGGACAGAGACGTTACGATATGGAAGGATTACTGACTCAGATTTGTCTTATGGATTTCACTCCATGTGCGGTCCTGCGTTTCTAACAAAGCCATAACTTTGAACAGACACTTTTCTACGGGTGACTTTACAACGCGCCTTAAAAAGTCCTTCTGTGTCTCCGTCGCATCCATTTCTCCAGGCGTTAAAGTACATCTTTCACGGATGTTTCCGCCTGCTTTAAGGTTTGTTCCAATTAAACTCCTGTGCAAACATTTATTTTCGTTCACAATTTTTGGGTTGGGTTTGGAAAACTGGGTCTGGATGACATGAAAGAAATCAGTCAGTCAAATCAATATATATAGAAATTAGATCAATATTTCTGTTGGACGTAAAGCTCCCCTAACCTGGGGAGTCCCGATAGCTAAATGATTCAGGCGTATACCACATAACTGCAGCATCCACAGGCCGCCTTAGCTGCATGCAGCCATCCTCTCTCCCTTTGTTTCCTGTTCAGTGCAGGTAGAAAATGCCAAAAATAAAAAAAAAAAAAAAGAAAAAAGAAATCCTGGATCCCAACTGACTGCCTGAGGTCTAACGAGTGCAGGTTGAAAAATTCATAAAGACTTGAATTTTATCTGATGAAGTGAATAAAGTGCAGGATTTCTTGGTTCTTTCACAGTTTTTCGTCCAACACACCTGTTGACTTTGTAGAATTTGATTCCCTCAAGCTTAAATTTCCTGGTACCAGATTCAGAGGCTGGAAAATTACCAAAAGCTTTATGATTTCCAGCTGAGGGAATAATATGCATAATTAAGGCCCTCCTGTGGTTTAGGGGTTACGACTCTGAGCCACAGTATTCAAAGCTCCAAACCGCCCTGGGACCTCTCCGTCAACCCTCCACTATCGCCATCTGATGTACATTTATATAGGCATAATATCCTCAAATTCATTTCATTGACTTCATCAACAACAGATCTTTAAGTTTGAGGTTGTTGTGACTGTCTGACTTACGTTACCAAAACAATAGCATGTGGTGTGTTCAGCTAAGACAACCAACTGCTGCCTATTTTGGGAGGTAGGCTGTCTGTTCCTAAAGCACTGCCATATGATTGTTTAGACACTTCTTTACTACTGACAGTATGAAGTTACTGATCCACTCATGGTCTAAAAAAATGTGTCTTTTGCAGCGTTTATGTTGCCCAGCAGTTAAATGTTGCTCTCATAGTTTGTGGTAGCCAAATTCAAACATGGCAGCTATTTTTTTTATCAGTTACAATTAGATTTTTTTTCCTTTTTCTGTTTGCATCCAGCCTGATTGGTCCGGATGATGTAACACGGATCCTTTCTCTCATGCATATTACAATGTGTCTTATCTACTATAACCTGAAGACAAACTATGGTGGAAGAAGCTTTTATGAACAAGACCGGCTACCGCAATCACCCACAACACAGACAGAGAACAAAGACTGCGAACCGTCCACGCAATCTTTTCAGATTGATTTGGTTTGCTTTTGAAATTGACTTTGATTTCAACTTTGATCAGGAACAAATGGGTCTGCCGCCTCCACTCACAGTCTCACAGTCTCTCTGTTTCTCAGGTTCTCAGTGACTTTCTTCCTCCTTATCACACACACACGCGCACAGAGTACATTCGCACACCAGACGAAGACTGAACACACACACACACACACACACACACACACACACACACACACACACACACACACACACACACACACACATGCAGACGAGGCAGAGAGTCCACAGACATTTTGACATTTGCAAATAGGCCTGACGGTATTTTGTTTTTCAAAGTTTTCAAAGGATAAATGTCTTCACACAAACATTTTTTTTTTAGAAAGCTCACGGCACATATTTCAGATAACAAGCAACAGGCATGTCTCACAGTACAACAGCGCAGAGAATCGTATTAATGCTTTCTTATAGACTAACTATGTGTAATCACGGAGTTTCAGGCAAATCTAAAGTTTTCACAAAGCAGGGAGACAGACGTGCTTTGTAATGCACACAAAGCAAACGCAATCCGAAATTGATTCGACACTTTCTCTCAGAGTTCAATCTTTTCTCTGCGGCCAGCTCGTGCTGAATCATAAAGCAGTGAGGCTGGTATTGATTCCTGTGTGCGTGTGTGTGTTTTATTTTAATGTGGTGCTAGTAATCACAGCAAAACCAATAAGAGCAAATCAAGCTGAGACATTAATCCCTTCGCATATTAAATGAACAGACCGTGCATAATTGCAGGGTGACAGATTCACAGACCGGTGTGTCAAACCAGGCGCCGTCTGGAATATGACTAACAGAAAAAAATGGAGAGGAGGTGTAGCACATGACTGAGGTTTACAGTGTGTTTTACAGGTGTCGTATGATAACTGTGTCTCTCTGTTATTACATAATTTTATATGACAAAGCTTCTTGAATCTGTCTCACGCTGCACCCTGACACTGATAACTCACTACGTTTACATCTGAATGTCTGGCTGCCTCTTCCTCCCTCTGTCTCTGGAAGTCGGTGCCTCTCTTGGCTGCACGATTCATCGTGATGAAATCAAACACCATCCTTCAGTGTATGACTAAAGATGCAAATTAAATCACTTCAAACTGGCAATAACCTTCTGTAGACATACTGTATGAAATGCCTCTCCCAGCCTCCTCTTGAATCTCCTCAAGCCTGCACGTCTCTCCTCGTCTGCACACCCATACACCAACAAAACATCCTCCTTATTTGTGCTACTTCAAGCCTGCCACCAACCTCCACACAAAATGGTTGCTGCGGAAGCTGAAGCTCACGAAGCCAGAATAAAAGCCCTCTCCACTTGATTCCAGCCTGTCAAAAGGCCAGCGGAGGAACTCACCTGTGCAGGAGTAGTCATCGATCCTGATGTAGCCCGTATGGCAGATGCACATGAAGGAGCCAGGGGTGTTAACGCACATGGTGTTCTCCCTGCAGTAGTGCTTCCCTTCAGCGCACTCATCAATATCTGAAGAGAAGTCAAGAGAGAGGAGAGACGGGGGAGAACAAAGCCGGGTTACATGTAGATCGCTGTCAACTGAATCTGTGAATGCACATTTTTATTATCAGCATTTTCTGATGTAATCCTCCCCGTTAAAAGGTCAGTAAATAATTAATTATGCTATGGATATTAACAGGTGTCCAGATACGAATCAGCACAATGCGCAATGGTAGATTAGAGACATCCTCCTGTGGCGCAGATCAAACAATATTTTGAATCCGTATTCTGCATTGATAGCTCGAGCCTCAGACCTCGAGTTTAAGCCTCGAGATCACATTTGATTTCGCTCTTTATTTTTCAAGCCTCTTTCTCTAAGTGGCATTCAGCAGCTTCATCAACGTTCCCTCCTGAGACGAAGTGTGAAAAAAAAATAATATGTAAAGTTTGAAGTGTTTCTGAGTTAATGACATTGTCCACAACAATTTCAAGCAAAATCAGTGAAAAGTACATCATTTCTTGTATAATGCTTCCTAATCTATGGAAAGGATGAGAAACAACCGAATCTGACTTTGATTTCACTCGTTTTTACTTTATCCGATGGTACAGAAATGTCTGAAAGGATGCTACAGGCAGAAAGGAGGAAAGGAAAGTAGCCTAAGTTCACTGTACATCCAGAAATGACCTTTAATTACCATAATTAATACAATATTCTGATGTGTAGTCACAAGCATTAACCTTATTTACCATATTTGTTGGTGCATGTATACGTATCAGCTCACCTTCTGATTATACAAATAAATTAGCTGACTGAGCCGTCTTGTCGTCTTGTCCTACAAAGTCGGTGTGAATGTTTAGGAGCTTCCTGAATTAATCGAACATGTTGGAGCGAGCCTTAATTGACTCTGGCTTTCATTAATTTCTAATTAGGGATAAGATGATATTAACATGTAGTCACTGCTGATTTCTGCTGAAAAACAATTCAGCTCTCAGTCCTCCAAATTATACTAAAATCTGCTGTTTGTCTGCACCCTATCAGCACAATGACGCCATTTTTTTGTCGATAACTGTTACAAATCACTGATAAATAAATCATCGCCGGGATTATACTGCCGCCTATTTTGGGTGCCCCCTCCTGGATCCTGGGAACCATCTTGTGCAGTGTGCCCTAGTTGATTCTTGCTACTGAAGGTTCCTAAGGGCTTCTACGCGGCCAGTGGGAAAGGGCTATTTGTCTTCATCAGAGGTAGACAGAGGTCGAAATGCAGAGGGTCCTTGAGAGGTGGGTGCTGAAGCACTTAGGGTTGCACCACTCGATTTTCAATCTATTCAAAGTAAAGCTCTCCGCGTAGTGGCTTAGCTGCTTTTCTCCAGACCACTACTGGTGATTCAGTTCATCTGTGTGGTTGAGCATACTTTAATACTTATGCTGTAAATAAATACTGCAGAGTGAGAGTTATGCCGCTGGAGAAGTTAATTCAAAAGGCTCTGCAATCAAACACAGGTGTTTCCAATTAATCTGGCTGATTAATCCTCTGTTCAGCCGGGCAGAGACATGCCGGGACTCACATGTGCTCAGCTGACCAAACTTTATGTATAAGTAACAATAATAATGGTGTACGTTGTCACATCTTTAGAAAAGGTGTAACAGGAGAGTGAAGCAGGTGTCAGTCAAACACAGTCTAAACATACAGAGTCCACACAGGCCTGACAGAGGTCATAAAGACTTCACATAGGCATAAACGCCTCTAAAATCTTGGCCAAAAAAACATAAAAAGATGCATATTGTCACATTTAATCAGGCGCACACGAGAGTGATGGATATTCAAGATAAGGCAATACAAGTGAAAACACCTGTGTGGGTATCCCATGGGAGCTGATGGGTGCTCTAACTGTGCATACTGAATTTCTAAAGTGTCCACACACAGTGTTTCATATCAACCCCGTACACACCCATGGTAAACCCACACAGGTGTTTCCAGATTGTCAGACTGTGCGGCTGAGCGCAGACCATGCATCTCCATCACTCTCCTGTTGCACCTGAAATGGGACAGCATATGTTTCCAGCTTTTTTTCTCCCCCCTTGCTTTCCATGCATGAGATCAGTAAAGTAGCTTTGATTTGATTAGAATTGGTAAGCAGTGCTAATGCCCTGCATAGCTCCACCCAACTCCTGAGCACAGGTCTTATCAGCCAGACCACCTGAACAGAGCCACACAGGACACTGACTGTTTAATGTGAGAGGGCAGTTACTAACAACCGCTAGGAATTAGCTAACAGCTCTGCAGCTCTATGGAGCTTTTAGCAGCTTTTATCCTCTTTTAGCTTCACTTAGACTATAAGGTCTAGGTCTCACTGCTCTGCCATTCATAAAATCTTAGGTTGGTCCCGACAGTGTGCACCTGCCTAGCATGCAACAACAGAAAGAGGAAGGAAATGAGTCACCGCTGAAGAAAGTTGGGCACAGAAAGCTGAACACTAGACTCTTCTGGAATTAAAAAAGAGCTAAAACAACACTGAATGGGCACCAGGTCGCAGGAAATATGACCCCAATGGGATGATTGTGTAGCCTGATAATTAGACTGAACTGTTGTTTCCTTTCATTCAGCCTGAACTTGTGTTAGCTGATTTCTTGTTGATCAATCAGTCGAGAGCGGCACATCTGCCTCAACAGTACGGAAGCGGCAGCTCTGTTTGCTAAGAGCAGTTAAAGGTGCGGTGAGTCATTCTGGAGAAAGACGGTTGATACTCGCTGAATCTGAAATTTAGCCAATATCTCCTCACGATTCGCTAAACTGTTTCTCGTACACAGCGCTGGCTCCACAGATGGGAAAAAAAAATGAGAGTGGCTCAGACCGATTTGCACAACGCTATCACGGCCAATCAACAACAGGTGGCGTTCGTGGTCAAGGGGAGACGCAGGGGAGCGAGAAGGACGGTAAATGTGGTATGCTAACGTGTGATTGTATTGTGAAGGACAGATGCCAGTAACAACAGTCTTTCTCCACAATGGCTCACCCCACCTTTAAGCGGTTTCTTCACTATTTTTCAGTGTACGTAGCTGGATCATCTCTCTGAATGTGGCAAACAGCTCTCAATGGACACAACACCAGACCAATTTGAATTGGTGAACAAATCTGAGGTTGATTCAGAGGTCTGGAACAGGTTAATGCTCACGTTGCTCTGCCTCTGCTAGATAGGTTAGCTGACAATTGTTTGCTAACATGTTAGCATACCACCTTGATGAGCCAATGCAGCGTCAGGGCTGTTTCTGCTTCTGCAGATTTGTTTGAAAGGGTTTTGGCAACCCAGTAATTAAACCTCGGTTAGTGCAGCTTTAAGAATATGATTTATTAGATTGTCCTTTGTATTTCCTTCTCGTTCTCATGTTTCCATATTTAGATCCATATTAGCTGTTGCCTTAGCAACAGCTATTCCTGGGCTCTAAACTGCATGCCAAACCATCAGACAGAAGATGCACAACACTGCCAGGGTAAACAAAATAATCTTGATAATGTGATGCAACCAAATGCAATTCGATGCAAATACGGGTTGAACCGAACAAACCCGGCTGTGTAATATGCTCCAGGGCCGTGTTCCTGTTGATAGTACAGGTCAAACGTAGGCCCTTTTTGAGAGACGAGCTCCGTAGTCCTTGACATTACCAATTTATTATTCATTCACTGTATTCAGTGTCTGTTAGAGCACAAGAGGACATTCACCCCTGGATACGTTTTGTGCCAGGTGCTTTCACGAAGAGCACTTCAAATTGAATTTCAATAGATTTGCATTGGCATTCACTCGGCTTGCATGTCCTTGGGTAGAGCGCCGCCCACCAACCCGCAAACTAAGAGCTCAGCACCTGCCTACAACTGTGGCATTCACATTTCCGTGGTCTTCTTCCTTTCACAGTTTCATCAATACTTGCTGCCTTCAGCTATTCAAAAGCTTCACGGATAAATGAAGCAGACAGACAATCGTCGATCAGCTATGAAAGTACATGTGTCCTTCACTAAATGAATGGAGGCTAATTAAACCCTGTGACTGGCTTTGTGAGAGAGGGAGAAACAGAGATGTAGAGAGCGTGGGGAGAAAATGGGAAGCAGAGGAAGGGCAGACAGCAGGACAGGTAAGGAGAAGAACCAAATTAAAGACAAAGACAAGCTATACTGTCGAGCTAGACAAAAAGAGGGGAGATGAGACAGCCAGGGAGAGAGTGAATGACTGAGATAGTGAAGTGAGAGAGGTACAGACGGAGGACATCAGGAGGTGGAGAGAAAAGGGCGGGCAAAGCAGTGGATTAAACATAGAAAGATGAAGCATGAGAAAGAGCCAGTGTGAAGTAAAAGTGTCGAAAAGTGTGTGAGTGTGTGTGTGAGGGACCAATTGCGATAGCAGGAGACGGAGATTTAGATGGCAGAGGAACAGAAGTGGAGAGAAAGCAGCGAAAGCTATTAACTGTCACCGAAGAGACAGAAAGTAAGAGAACAAATTCGCTCTGTCCGCAATCACAACGGTAACCTTGAGCGGAGGTCTTAGGTGACAGCTTTCCCGCATTCTGATTGGCCATCCGTGGTGCGGCTTTGATTTAGAGCCTATTAACTGTAAGACACCATCCATCCTGCCCTCGGTGACAGCAGTTACGTTTGCTAAAACAATATGTTAGGAGGTGAGATGATGAGGGGCACCGCACGAGCACGTGGGGGAGAGCGACCATCTCCATCTCCATTAGCGCACTCCATTTTCTTGATTGGCCTGTCACATGGACACACGTGATGCGCCGAGCAAAGAAGGCTGGCCAAGAGTCAGCAGCGGCTTTTATCGCTGAATGGAGTGCTCGGGGTCAATCTTCTTCCACGCCACGATGGATGGACGGAAAACGTTTCTCTTTTTCACCTTTGTGCGTTCCTGCGTAACTACTGAATCAATCACAGTCATACCTCACGAGGGCTGGTAAATTTGCATTATTAGGACAAAAGAATTGTGCATTAATTCCTGCTGTCAGATAAAAATTATATCAGGCTGCTTTAGTATTTAGAGAGCTGAATGAAATCAGAACTCTGCATTTCAGATGCATTCAAAATCATGCAGGCATTTTTAATAATCCAAATTCCTAAAAATCAAGCACTACACCATGACCTTGCTCAACAGTACGACAGAAAGTGATGCAGCGTTGTTGTTTAAATACTATCTTTGCTTTAAGACGCCTTTAAACATCATCCATTCTTATTATCCTTCTTGCATTAACAAATAATGGTGCGTTTTCTTCGCCCTGTGTAAATGTGATGAAGCATGACACCACAGTAACACACCACATAACAGCAGGGTGTGGTCACAACTACAACAGGCCACACCTGACCACACCCAGCTGTGATATGAGGTGTCGTCAGAGGTTCATAGGATGTATTTATTTCCTAAATTGTGGGCTTTTCCGTATTCCTTTGGTGTGTTATATAGCCTTTTTGTGCTTGTAAAACATCTGAGTTATTCTCTCCCACAGAAAACTGTGCTCCTGAACAGCCCGTAATGCCTCGTCAGTGGTCCAACCTTTTCTTCCGTTACTAGTCTACTGCTATGAATCACTATGTAACACAGCACCACCTCCAGCTCAGTGACCATCCTCCACCTAGATGACCAATTTCTCTGTCATTGGCTGCAAGAAGCAACACAGTCTTCATCTCCTCCCACCATCTGAGGACAGACGCAGTGGATTAAACTTTCTTTTTGATGGAAATGGAACTGGAAAAGTCTTGTGTGTGCTCACCATTTTACTTCAGACTGCTTTGAAGGCCAGTACAAAGCTAAGAGCTGAGCAGAGGAACTGCTCTGTTGTTGGCTGCCAGAGTCAACACAAAGGTCTTCAAAACTCACCCCATCTGAGGATGTCAAGACCCAGCGGATAAACTTTATTTTTGATGGAAATGTGACGGAAAAATACTGACAATGACTGGAAAACCAGCTCAAGGATAGATCGACCTCCAATCTGTGATGCGACTTGAAGCTGTAATTTTTGCCATGTTTTACGTTGTTTTACTATTTATTTTGTTGGTTAGCCTGTTGAACTTGGTGTTAGTATGTTACAAGGCTAATGTGGCTATGTGACGAGAGCGATGTGAGCTGACTAATGAGAACAGACTGTGCTACTTGAAAGGTGGTCAACAGCAAAAGAGAGCACGAGAAATGTGTCATTTAATGTGTTTTTTCAACTCTGAACATGTAAACCTCTTCTAATAGACACCTAAAATAAAAGCATGAATCTGAAAATGAGCATAATATTGCCTCTTAAAAGTACCGGAGGTCAGCAAAAGCAGTATTGTCAACTGCTGTTGAGCAAAAAGCACTGAAAGAGATGTGGATAAGGACGGATAAGAGGGTAACATATGTGCACTGCTGCACTGGAAAAACTTCATGAGAGCTGTAGGGGTGCCAAGCTGCGAAAAATACCAATGCTTGCATAATGTTTCTTTGAGCTCTAATGTAGGCCAAAACTGCCTGCGTATACTGATCCAGTGTACATTTACATGCATTCAAATACACAGTGATTCTACATATGCATTCACCACGTGTTGTCATATCGTTGGAGGTCATTACTCTTCCGAAATATTTAATATTTCCACTATTGCTCACCTAAGTCATCCTATAACTATGTCAATAAGAAACAATGGCTTATCCTTCTCTGCTTGCATAGCATGTAGTTTCTAATGGGGAGCGTCCTCACTATCTGTGTTTCATACTGCAGTACACCAGGGTCTGGGAGCAGGGAGATAACACTGGTATTGCCTTTGGATGTCCCACAAAGACGCCCCAATCTCTGCCATTCCACCAGCGGCACCTCTCCCTCTCTCCCATCCCTTCCTTAACCATCTCACTTACTCAAGCAGATGGCTTTCAATGTGTGGCAGAGGCACAAGGATTGCCAAAACATTGTCTGATATTCCTCAGTAGCCAATTCCCTCATGGCCAGATTTATAGCAGTCAGAGGAAGCAGCAGAGAGACAAAGAGCTGTCCCTGCTGGCCAAACAATGTCCCACTCAGCAAATAATCTCCACTGTTGGCCTTGGTTCCTCATGGATGGAGAAAAGTGTGAGAGGATGTCATAGACTGGCTCTTTTGGTTCGGGGGGGGGGGGGGGGGTGACACTGGATCAAATATTGAGTTATAGGTAGCTTGTCATTGTGAGTGGAAAATAATGGTTTTGGTTCAAAGGGATTTAAATCACTGTGGAAGCCATAATGTTTTGAATTACTATGTGATTATCAGGTCTTTGAAATTAGCTTTTGTTCATAGAAACATGAAACAATCTTGGTGAAAATTGGTGCAGTATATTTCCTGCTTTGAAACTACTGCTTTAAGTGGCCCCACAATCAGATTTTGATACTACAAAAGCCAAAGGATGGAAATTTTCAAATAATACACATTTAATATCACTTAAAAGGAATAGTTCAACACTTATTTTCTGTCTTTTCAAGATTTAAATGAGTACTGTAAATATGACAGAGAGGAGATGATTAGCTTAGCTTAGCATAAAGACTGTAAGTAGGGGGAACAGCTAGACCAGTTAAAGGCATTTCTTTGTACTGTGACTTCACATTAAGGACACATTAGTGAGCATTCAGAGGTGCTGAGAGGCCCATTTTGTTACCTTTGAAATATATCTCTTACAGAAACATGTTTAAAAATCAAAGGTTTTAATCGGGGTTGCAGCAAATTAATGAATCCACTCATTAGCTTTTAAATCAGCTGATTATTCGTTTCGTCCTGAAGATATTTCTATAAGTGTGACAAAGTTAGCAGGACCACAGAGATGTCATCAAATTGCTCATTTTGTTCACAGCCCAGGAGTAGACTTTTCTTCCATTGTATTTTCTGGGGGCTGAGTATTAAGGGCTGTTAGCACATGATGAATGATGATGTAGCTGCATTTCACGGTGTGTCTGGGAAAAGCAGTTCAACAAGTGAAATTACTCTAAATCCTCTCCACTTTCTTTCATTCAGAGGAAAATTGCTGTAAATGGCAAAGTAGTGGGGTGTTTTTTAATCACTTTGCTCCTCTATTGTTAGAATCTTTGGGGACAACTGCTATTTTAAAATCTGCTTTAAGGGAAATCTCAGGGAGAATAAAGCACATAAAAGTCATTTCTTTGAAATTCGGCAGAGCAGCTCATAGTTTCTTTTCGGAGCCATCACCTGAACATGAACTACAGATGTACTTTTTTGAGAGAAAACTCTTCTTTTCAAATGACCAAATTGGATCACCAATGCAAAAAGCCCCAAAACCAATAAGCAAAAACGTCACTGCCAATTTGAGAAGGAGCTGGTGGCAATTAAGATGACTGAGTGGAAAAAAATCCCATAAGGAAAAGCACAGTCAACGTCTAAATACCACACACTCACACCGAGATCAAACACTGTAAACACTTTGAAGCCTGCTACCTGACGTAGAACAATGAACATCAAATAAGGAAAAGACGGAGGAGTGTGTGTGTGTGTGTGTGTGTGTGTGTGTGTGTGTGTGTGTGTCTGCATGTGTGTTCTCTCTTCTTGTTAATGTGTACACACATTCTGCATGTTCACCACGTGACAATTTCCACATGAAACTCCCATCCAAACTAAAAAACAAGTCCTGGATCCTTGGATGAAAACATCAACCAGAGTGAAGAGTCTGTGTGTGTGTGTGTGTGTGTGTGTGTGTGTGTGTGTGTGTGTGTGTGTGTGTGTGTCCACATGTCACATTAAACATGCACTTAACACACTTCGGCATGACTTAAATGAAGGCGGGTGCGTCTCGCAGACAAAACTGCCTTGTTTACGTTCGTCAGCGTAAATGGGGGATTTGCTCTCCATCACAGCTCTCATTAATCTGGGAAAGATTTTCCACCACGCGCCAATCGATGGAGCATCATCATCCATCACTCGTCAGTCTGTGACCGAGTGCAGCCTGCAGGCCAGAGGTCTAAACAGGGAGTAACACGGAGCAGAAACGGCTATTAGCGCTCTGCGACAGGACGACCTCCCAGTTCCTCTACATCAGGGCTCTAAACAGCTTACTTACACTTAAATGCTTTATTTTATGTCCCTTTTTCTAACTTGTATCTTTTCATGTTGCCTTGTACATCTTTTCTTAACATCTTCATTTCTCATTTCAAACACTCTGAATGGCCTTGCTGTCCAAATAACCTTGCCTCGATCACGTTTAGTTCAACAATGAATGTATCGCCATGTACTTGCCTTTCTCCTTTTGTCTGTATACCTTACTTGGAGATTCATGATTTCTTGTAATTTGATGTGCTGTATGAATAAAACGGCCTTGCCCGCTATTTGCAGAGATCTTCATAAAAATCTTAATTGGATATTTTTGAGTACATCTACAACGGAAAATTCATCAAGATAAAACTCAGATGCGGTTTTACATTGAGGCATTTCTTCATTCACTTTCATTGCATTGATTATTACCAGCAGAGGTTATTCATCCATCAAGGAGCTCAGCTACTTTTGTGTCATAAAATTTAACTGTATTGGGTTGTAAAATAATAATTCATTGATGAGATGCTGTGATAATGAAAGATTTACAGTAACCAAGCAATAAACAAAGTGTTTTGCTCAGTCGTGGAAGAAATATTTGGATCCTTCACTGAAGCAGCAGCATTTTATATAATGTAGCCGGCCGAGGCGGAGCTCATTTTAATTACTTTATACACTTTTGGGTGGTTTAATCTATATTAATGCATCGCATTTTAAAAGATTTAATGTCTCGTACATAAAAACAACTAACTTAATGTAGTTTATCAGGAGGTAGGAGGCTTTATCGTGACTTTCAGTTAATTGTTTTGCTCTCTGTTTCCTGTTCTGGCTCACTCTCACCGCTCTCAGTAACCAGTTGGGGAACATAGAGTTTAACAGTTAAATAGTCAGACAGACATTTCTCACGTAGGCAGAAACAAACAAATGACCATGCTGCTCTTTAACCAATGGATGTGCAAATAAACACGTTTGTCAGATCAGCTAAAAAAAAGGTGTTTCCACTGCCTCCAAGTGGCCAAAAAAATCAGTTTTCACAGGTTTAAGCAAAAGGCAAACACATGACACCTGCGCTTAAGAACAGCACTTGAACAAATCTACTTTGTCTTGAGTCAAGGTTTTACTTCATGTAGGTTTTTTCTGCACAAAAACCACCTTCATCATGACATAAAGCATACATAGAAGAATCATCCCGCTGGCATGGATGCCTAAATTTGACATAAGGAAGAAAGCAGCCACTGATTTAAGCCTGATCCCATCTGGAAAAGCAGCAGACAGGAGATTTTTCCCATGTGGCATTTGAAGGATATTGGCCGAGCAGCACTCAGATACTTTTATTTACAGTGGAGGGCGCTGTCTGGATGACGGTGGGATTGTCTGTTTGGGGTGACATTTCAGCTGGGTCACCGAGGTGAGGCGTGTATAAACACCCACACAGCCAGTCAGAATGTGTATTTGTTTGGCTGTGTGTGATTGGTCTGTGTGTGTCGGGGTCAGGTCCCTCGCAGGTGGGGAGCCCAGAGGCTCGAGGCTCATCTCGCCATTGATTGGGTTTTGGAGCGGGCCGTGCTCTTCAGTCACTGCCAATTAGCCTGCTGCCACCTTGTGACATTCAAAAGATAGCATGGCGGTCTGTGTTCACATATGATATGCTCAGACACACACACACACACACACACACACACACACACACATACACACATACACACACACACACACACTGCCATCACTTATAGGTAATAATATCTCAATGCGTGCAGGCAGGCTGGATGTTTTTAATCACTTATCTTACATATTCAGAATAATCCTACATTATCACATCTACCTTATTTACAATATTAAGTTAAAAATTCCATCATTTGACAAACTGTCATCATAATAATCAAATCATGTCTCATTCCTCTGTGCCATAGAGCTGCACTGTTGTCCAAAACCCATTAAAAACACTTCAGTGAGCGACAGTGATGCACCGGCTGACATGCTTCTTCATTATAGTGAACACAGGCGCTGTCGTTTATACTGAGTCAATCCCACACTTATCATCTTTGTGCTGTACAGATTCATTAGAGGAGCAGATGTTTAATAATCCGCCGCTGAAAATAGTCCCAACAAACGCACAATTTAGACCAGTTGGAGCGGTGTTTGCTTAAAACTTTAGGAGCCGGCTGCTTTAGGAGATTGCTGAGGCTTTTATGAGATGCAAACTAAATATTTATGACCTGTTTTTAAAAATGTGCATTTTCAATATGAACTAATGGGTTGAATGTGCCAGACGGGCCAAGAAGTCAGTAATGCACAATACATTCTGGTCTTTTCAGGGGATTTGTTAAAAATAAGAAAAGCACAGAATGTTTGTAATGCTGTGAACACCACAAACAGAATCATTGTCCAGAGGCAGAACTCTAAAACCTGGACAAATCAAACCAAAACCATTTGTAGTTTGGCTGAACTGACCTCTTAATGTTTATGTTCTTATCTATCAAACTAACAAACTGCCTAACACATCTGTCTATTTGTGGAAATGTGGTATGTATAAATCATAATTCAACTAATGTGCAGCAATAGCCCTTTTCAGGACAGGCTTTACATCAAAATAAAATCCTGTCTCACACTTTGTCTCCTTCTATTTCCTCCACTTAACAGAATATCATTCTGTATTTCACGTCGGCCATATGGGCGCTACAAAAAAAACACCCAAGCAGCTCTTCTTTTTGAGCAGTTTTGACAGAGAATTTCCAAAGTAGGGCATTTCAAAACCAGACAACAATGGGAGATGTCTCTCCGCCCGCAGTCCTCTACAATACTGAGATGAATAATGGTATTATCGCAACATGTTGAACTATACTGATTGTTCAATTTAGAGACAATCACACAGTCTGTCACTTCTCCACTGCTCGCCCCTCTGTCTAATTCTCTCCTAAACACATGCATGCATGTAGCAAAATAGGCCTTCAGCCTGACTGCGCCGTGAGGATAGGATGGAGGAAAGAAAACTGGGCTCTATTTCTGTTGCAGAACTCAGCGCTCAGACACACAAATACACAGACATGCACCTGCACACACACACACACACACACATGCAGACTTACACAAAGGCAGGGCTAGTATCCCCCTGAGTTTTCCCTACTGCTGCTTCTATGAAAAATTTACACAGAAGTGATCTCATCGGCTATTTTGAGCCCATCTCTGACCTAGGAATGTTTTAAAGAGCTAGTATCCGTCTCTGCTTTGTGTGATGTTGGTCTTTACGTTTGACAAGATCCCAAAAAAGGCTGCGTGGGTGTGCGTACACGAAAACCTATGTTCGTGTTGGGCTTCTGTGTCTTTCCGTTTTATAATCTCCTTGCTGTGTTCAATACACAAAACTGCCTCTAATTTGGACTTTTCATCTCATCTCGCAGGGACGACTGTATTGAAACTCATCTAGAATTGAAAGGAGGAGATTTCACTCATCTGTCTGCGCATCTCCTCGAAGCTGCAGAATTGTGCATCATACGAATACACACATTCTCTCATCCATTTGCAGGATCCTCATTGTTTTGGCAAGACCGTCGGTTTATTTTCCACACAGGACACGCACACACACACGAACACACACACTAAATCATATAGTAAGTGAGTTACAGAGACACACAAAAAAAATCAATTGCTTTTGAGAGAACTCCATCAGCAAAATGAGTCAATTTCAGGTTTCTCTGTGCAGCCTCTGATGCAAACACTCGCCACAAACTCTGCCATCCAATTTCATAGCAAGAGTCAGGCCGCTCTTGAGATGAATAGTTTGGGTCTGAAGTGTTGATGTTGGAGGCACAAGTCTGTCTGATTGTACTTTGTTTCACACTGGTAATGGGATGGGGCTGCTCCATCCTTATTTCGAGAACAATGTGATAATGATAAAACAAAAAGCAACCCAGCTGCAAAAAAAAATAAAATCAGATGTTGCTTTCAGCACATTTTCACTGCAAAATGATGTTAATGTAAGAGTGGAACAAAAATCGAGCCTTCACTCACGACCAATACAGAGCTAAATATTTACCACACATCATGCTGTATCTTCCTCTGTGACACTTGAATTAAATGGATGTTCAAAGCCATTTACTGGGAGTCAAAGTGAGGTCAAAGCATACCTGAGCACGCTGCTGGAGAAGCATTCAAACAGGCATTAATTGACTTTTTGCCATTTGGGGCAGAGCAATAAGATGAACACACAACACTGACATATCGCCACTTTTTAAAGCTGTTATGGTGAGTGCAACATTTGCAACCTGATAGATGTATGTAAGTCTAATATTCACTGCGTTTAGCCCTGTTTCGGACTCCACCAACCTCTAAATATCTGGCTCTGTAGCTGCTAAATGCTAAATTCATTCACCAGCTAGCTGCTACCTTTGTCTGTCTGCCGTCTGGTGCAGGACAGGTAACAGGTTGATGAGGGTGGTCAAAGTCATCCCTTTCATATTACATATTTGAAACAAATATAAAAAGCAAAAGTACCACAATATAAAAAAATGCATTACAGTTAAAATACCTGCATGCAAAATTGTAAAAGAAGTATTATCAGCAAAATGTATTTAAGCAGAAGTGTTACTGATGTATTAACGTATAAGCGAGTTCTTATATGTGGTTGTGCGCTTCACAATAAATCATCTTGTCTCTAAATATTTATATTTTCTGGGTTTCTGCCAAGTTATTTGTTGCCTACAGCTGTCAAATAAATGTAACTCAATAAGAAAGTGCATCATAACAGGACTGCATAGGAGTGTATTATATATAGTAAGTATAAAGTAGCATAAAATAGAAATACTTGAAAAGCCTACAAGCACCTCTGAGTTGTGCTTCAGCACGGTGCTCGAGTTAATGTTAATTACATCCCCCTCTGTCTGAATGCTGCTCAAAGAGACCACTGTAATGGCGAACGAGGCCAGCAGTTGCCATTTGATCAAAACCTACAACCAAAAGCATCGCTTCCATTAATTAAAGACAGATAGTATCTGCAATTATGCAGTTTCCCTCAGACCATCTAATTACCTGGACAACGGCTCGTATCTGTGAGTTAACGTGAGATCTGCAGACGCTGTGAACTACTACTCCTTCGTTTAGCACCGCGGTTACCGAAACAAAACACTCTGCAGCTCAATTGACTCTTTAGCCTCATCGTGATGAAGGTGACAGAAAATATATTACAGGGTGTGTGTGGACTGTAGATAAAAAAAAGAAATAGGCCAAGGCTCGTACTCGCAAACAGATGCTCTAAAACTGCACACACACAATGAAGAAGGAAGATCAAGAAGGCTGTATATTGACACGGCAGCTGTCAAGGTCATACGCAGAAGAATCTGAATAACTTTGATGCCATGTTTGCTCATTAATACCAGAGATGCACAGGCGTAGCAGTTATGACATGTTGTTAACTACATATTTTACTGCAGGATAGCGCGGGAGACGATAAAGTCATCATTTTTTAACGATGCATCCAGTCAAGATGCGAGATGAGGAATTCAGCTGAGGCACCGTCGCTTTAGCGCGTGAACGTTTGAACTGTGAGCAGGTTTTTTCACAGCTTCGCCATCAACATCAAATGACCTGCTCAATGAGGTACAAGGCACGTTTTCAATCACATAATGTGGGACATTCAAAAGGCAGCGAGTGTCTGTTTTTAAAAGAGCGCCGTGCTGATGTATCAGTCACACTGCCATTTGCTTAAAAACGTGCAACGTGGCTCGAGACTTAGTGTGCAATCAGTAACGAATGACCTCCGTGAAGATGGATGGCACGACTTTAATTGCTCCCCCAGCAGAGTGATGCTAAATACATGCAAGCATGAAGGCCTTCAGCGTGTTTTTATATCACGAATTAATCAAGTGACTTTGAAGACAAACATTAGTCTCTGAAAATGCATTCTGAAAAGCAGTTATTGCGTGCTGTGGACACAAATAATGAGGGGATTACAGGCTCCCATCACAAAAGGATTATGCGATAAAAGCATGAATTCAACAAAGTGCTTTCATGGGTATTTAGCAAATGTCTGCATTATTTTGCAACTCACGGTGTATGTATTTCCATTTTTTAGCATTCAATTTTTTGTTTTTTCGTTTAAAATTCAATCAAACGAACAAAAAAACAGCCCAAATCTAAAAGGAATGGCACTAAAGGGACAATAAAGCAACATTTTGGAGGGAAACCTTTCAGGTGTCAGGTCAGCAGAGAGTAATATGACATGCTTATAAAAATAAAAACCAGAGGAGAAAGAAATAGAGCTAAAAGTGTGAAAAACTGATCTAATGCCTTGTATTTATTGTGCTGCATTATCTACCACGGGCCTCAGGCGAGTCTGTGGAAGTTGATTTTATATTGTTCCAAGATGAATAGCGGGAAACACTTTGTTCTGAAGGGTGGAAAACAAGCCGTGACATCTCCTACTATGCTGACTGTGAGATGACCCCAGCAGGAATGAAAGAACGACATAACGGGAAAAAACTAAGAATAACACTTGTATTATCCTTTAAATTTAGAGAAAGGTGTTTTTCATGGTCACACGGGCATGTCTAAAATGAAGAAATCCATTAGAAATAAAGAAAGAAATCACTTCTAAAACAGCGAATGAACGAGCACCGAAGTTCAAGGTCGATATCACCCCGCGCGCTCGCTTCCCACCGTGTTATTTTAACGTCTAACATGGTTTTCTAGCTGTCTGTAAGCCTTTTGTGATGAAGACGTGTGTGTCTGCAGAGGATATGCGCGTTACGCCGAGCGGCGACAGCGTCTTGACAACTGTGCATTCTTCAGTGTAAAAATAATGCTGAATTAAACCCTTCACATCCTCCCTCCTCTCATGACCCATCTGATGCAACATTAGAGGAAACAAGCACACTTATCCACTCTTGGAGGGCAAATAAACTTCAGCTAAAAGTCACGGTTTGTTATTCAGAGCCATCCCGTACCTTCACAGTAGGCATTATCGTCTCGCAGTGGGCGGAAGCCATCCTTACAAACACAGCAGTCTCCTGCCTCCAGGTTCACACAGTCGGAGTGCTCCACGCAGCCGTGGCCCTCTGAGCAGAAGTCATGACCTGCAGGAGGCACGCAGAGGAAAAGGTTGAGACCCAGAGGAGAGGAGAGGAGAGGAGTGATGGACACACACAGGGCCGGTGGAAAGGTTATGTCACAGGATCACAACCTTTTCTCTGAGTATCCACACTGCGGTTTCT
Source organism: Chaetodon auriga (assembly GCF_051107435.1). NCBI lineage: Eukaryota > Metazoa > Chordata > Actinopteri > Chaetodontiformes > Chaetodontidae > Chaetodon > Chaetodon auriga. Next base: position 7,916,472 of record NC_135079.1, on the reverse strand, counting down.
TCCCAAGGCACAACAGGGGGAAAATGACATCATTTTGACTGAATTTCCCTCCGTTAAATCTGCCTTCATAGTCTTAAAGGGAGGAAAGAAAACGTTCAAATACGCTGGAGACGGATTTGATCTGAGCTAAAAGTCCAAATAATGTGAATTACATGAACACATTTCAGCCCATTTTGCACAAATCACAGGTACTTTGTGTTATTTTTAAATTGATTTGCTGTTGTAAGGCTGCCATTGATTTCAGTTTTTGTAAGAAATGGGAAAACAACAACTTAAAACGATCACGTTCGACCATAAAATCATAATGTTTGATGGCGTTGCAGTAATGCAGCACAGGACCGTTTCCTCCATACCTCGGCAGACCTTGCAGCATCTGTCACTCAGGGCGATCTGCTCCGACTCTGCACAGTTGAGTTCGGGACAAGGCTCGCTGGGGACGACTCGATGCATGGTCCTGTCCTGTGATGAGCAGACACACAATCCTCATGAGCCCCTTCTTTGGACCACTCTGCCCCGCTTCATTTGCTAAGGGCCTGGATGTAATTATGAAGGTAATTATTCATCCATTGTGTTTCCTCTCCCACTCTCCCTCCTCCCTGTGTGTTCATTACAAACCAATTACTCATTGGTCAATAGCACTTTTTTCCTAAACTCCTCTGAAGGGGAAAAAAAAGCTGCCTCCTTCTCTCCTCCTGTTATCCTCAGTGATTTACATCATGATTCATGACGCATCTTTATTATACAAACAGTGAATCAATCTCCTGGATTATCCCTGCGTGTGTGTTTAGTCAGAGTGTAAAACCTGATTAGGGGGTTCCTTTTCCCAGCATGCCTTTGGCAGGTCTCTCTAATGATCTCATCCGTGTCCCTCTGACTGATGCTAATTTAAAGTCATTAACACTAGACACAGTTGGACAAAGACAATGGACTTCTCTCTATTTGTAGTGCACAAATATTTTACTTAGGGATAATCTACAGGACGTCTCTGCGACATGTCATGACCTCCGCTCGTACAGAGGCCGAGGACCCTGGGACAAAACTTCCCAAACAAGTCACCGAACAACTTTCCAAACAAGCCGTACCGTCTACTTCTTGCCACCCACCACCTAAAACTTGCCCCCCCCCCCCCCCCCCCCCCCGCAGCCAGCAGGCAGACAGAAGATCAGAGACGTGACAAGCAGCTGTCAGGGGAAGCCTGCAGGAGTCTGCAGCAGTGGGCTGACTGACAGTACTCCCCGTCCCCATTTCTTTGATCTGCCTGGGACTGCCAGTCAGTTAACTGGGACTACAGATGGGCCAGGTGTGGGCAAGCCAGCCAGACAGCTGTCTATAGCTGCAGATTCTAATGGAGCTTTGCAGAATTCATGGAGGAGCTGGCTGATATGATAGAGTCGGGTGATTAAAAACTTCAAGTCACTTTCTGTGATTGATTGGGCCTGCCTGGCATAATGTCATCAAGTGAATTACTCCCAAAAGTGAGCGACCCACCCATCTGGTGCACCAGGCAGACAAAAGCAAATACTCTGAATAATTGGGAAATTAATATGATTTGGGACCACTGTGGTATCTGATGATTGGTACTGAAGAATGGCTGTCTCATCCAATGACTGACAGGTGCGCTGCCCCGGCGTCCAAATGTAAATGTAATTAGACGGATTTGGCCAATTTCTTTAGATCACAAAGAAAGCGATGACAAGGCAGATCAGGGAAATTCAGCTGAAGCGGACTGTCTTGCATGCTGGCTCGTTCAGTTCTTGATTTATCCTCTCAGGTTGGGCCAAGATAGCTGTGGAATGAGTATTTAGTGAGCTGTCATGCACTGCTACATGGGAAGTAATAGAGTTGAAGTGCTTGGTTACATGAGTTATTGTGGTGCCTCTTCCTGCAAAGGACTGATAAAATCATTTTGAATAAGAGTGTGTAAGTGTGTTCTTGCCCTCTCTAGGTATGTGTGTGTGTTGACATGACTTACCCTGCATTCAAACAGCAGGCACCTGCCAGAGGAGTCGCGCACCGCCTTCTGATCCCCCTCCACCAGCTCTCTTCCACCAAACAGGCAGACAGCTGGTAGCAGACACAGAAACATCTTCAGCAAACACACAAATAAACACACAAACTCATCAACAATAAACATAGACATAAACGCGTTGGCGCCATGAAAACACACTTCATCAATATTGTATTCAACATAATCATCTGTATTGTTTTCATGAATGTGAATGCAAAACGTGAAATAAACCCTCCGAAGACGTTTGTGAGCGAGCGCATTCGAAACGCATTTTGCTGCGAGTTCAATCTGTTGTTGGAGAAATGCTTCATTCACTATGATGCATTAGCTGTCATTCAGAGAATAACTAATTGTTTGATAACGTTCATAATGAGCAGTCAGAAAAGGAAATGTGGACAGATTCATCTGCCACTTATTATTTTGGTTAATCAATAAATCTTTTTTGCCTTTAAAATGTCAAACGTATTGACAAATACCTCATGTCTCCAGAGTCCAAAGTCAGGTCTTATATAATTTTGCATGGCTGACAGTCAGAAAACCAAAACCTATTCGATTACAAAACAATCAAAAACCAAACAAAGCCAGCAAATGAGGCGATTTGTTACCTAACTAATTTATTCATAATCAACTGTCATTTATCATCTCCTCAAGCTATTTAATAAACAGCTTCTCTTCATATTATTACACACATTTTTATCCGCTGGAGCCCCGAAATGTTTTCACATTGAACCCGAATCCACACTCCCACAGTCGGTTGTGGATGTGAACACTGGAGGAAAACCAGGAAGTCTCAGTGAGCAGCACTGTTTCACATGTACGACTCAGTCTCTCCTCGTTATTTAGTCCTCAGGTAAATTGAGTCAAGCCAAATCAAGCATATCAAGCCCAATTAAGCAATGCTGCTAAAGAAATTAAGAAATAATTAACATGTGGGGAGAAAAAGCACCGCGACGCCGTGGAGAATCATGTAAAAACGGGGTGAGGGAGGCAAAAAGTAACCGCACGAGCAGAGAGGGGGTGTTTGATGAGCAGCCGGGGTCAGACAGATTCAGACTGATATAAGGAAGAGGAATGATTGACACCGCGGGTCAGGCCCTATCACAAAGCGGTGTATCATGAAAGCGAAGGACTTCTGAAACAGCCATTTGACGTTCTGCTTGACAGATCATCAAAAAAAAAAAAAACAGACTCAGAACTCCTCCCCGCAAGGCCTTGCGCTGCCAGATAAGGCTTTAATTTGGAGAGCGAATCATGTCTTTGTAGCGGGGAAACTTGCGGCACTCCTCTCCAGAGCAAAGCCGGAGCATGCGTAATTAGCTGTGTGTTTGTCTACCTCGTTGAGATAAGTGAGAGCAGGGGGGTGTTGAGTTTAAGGGGATTACCTGCTTCGTGTTTATGTTTGTGTAACACGGCAGCAGATTCGGAGTCATGCTTTAAAGCCCTGTGTTGCAGCCCCGACCCCTGGGTCAGTGGAAATGATGCCTACGCGAGCTGATTACAATCCGAGACTAATGCCTTCCCGCTGATAAAGAGTTAAATCGGCAGCAGCGGCGGCAGCAGCAGCGTGTGGGAGTGTGTGGTGAGAAAGTTCTCAAGTGAAGTCAGCTTGCACAAGATGTGGAGTGAGATTCACGAAGAAACGCTGTACGTATGGAAAGTCTGCTGTGTTTCTCCATCGCTCATATGGTCGGTAACCTTCTATAAGTCACGGGCGACGACAGCAGCTTTTTAAAAACACTCCTGGCTAATTAACTCCTCTGCTGGTTGAATTTGTTCCACGCGCTGATAGGCACCTCTGTCTGCTTCTTAAAAGCAAATACATCACATCTCTTTAAGTTTCATTTGGGTTAATATCAGAAGAATGCCGGGGTGAAAAAAGCTAATATCCTCTGAAATCCATTTTTATTGAGAGGGGAATTGAGAGAATATGAGATGCAGAGTGCTGCGGTGAGGAGGCTAATAAGAGTTCATTGCCGAACCCAGACACAAAACAGACCCTCTATGTAGATATATGATGAAACAGAATTATTTATCCAGCAAGAACACATCAGTGCAGAAAAGCTCAAAACGGACATTTAACAGGACACCATCGCCAGTGTGTGTGTGTGTGTGTGTGTGTGTGTGTGTGCATCATTTCTGGCACTTAACAGTTCTTTCGTCTTCACTTTCCTCACAGCCTCAACATGTCTGCCATAAATAGGAAGTACTTTACATCACACGCAGCCATCTCAGATTCACTGGCTCATGTCTGTGTGACTGGTGGCCATCTGCGTTTTGAAGCCAGCGAGTGAATAATTGATTGGTCCATGTATATGCAAAAGGTTGGAGCCATCTCAAGAGGCATGTTAGGAGGTAGCTTAGCAACACAGCAGAGCCCTGGTCAATTGTCAGGCAGCCCTTGTGGAGGTGTGATGTGTGCTCTAAATTTGGTGATCGTGGTGGTTGTTTTTGCTGTTGTGTGTGCGCGCGTGCTTGTGCGCAATTGTGTCCATGATCGTACGAGTGTAGGAGGGTGACAAGGTTAAGGGTACTCCACTCACGCTGGCACTCCTTGCAGCAAGCACCCTTTACGTAGGCAGGCGCTGTGCCTGCCGGGCACTGAGGGGGAGGGCAGGAGATGGCCTCACACTGCACCGTGCCGTTCTGGTAGAGAGAGAGAGAGAAACACAACACGTTGTTTAAAGAGTGACTAAACAGGCCGGCCGGCACTGGTCTGATGCTCTGGCTGATACTGAGAGATATCACGTCAAAATGTGATGCTATTTCTGCAGATGTTCTCTTTTTCACAGACGCATAAAGCAACGTTTTTGATAAAGATCCCTTAAAATCTGGAAACTACAGGATTGCGATGGTGATACGTGCTGACTGATGTTTTACAGCTGAAACATAAGCTTGCCTGAGCTCTCTGATGGACACAACACACTTTTTCAGGCCGGCCAACATATGTACACCAATGCTGACCTGTGATAAGGTATTATTAGCCAATTTAGGTTTGATTCACATCATTTTTCACTTCATCTGCTGAGGACGATCACTAGATGAAAGCTGGTAAGGGGAGCTTGATTCAGAAAAAAATCGAGAAATGTATTCAGAGCCCGTTATCGACCCCGTTACGGACCTCTGCTACAGCACATCTATAGAAAACCTGACAGTGCAACACAGCGATTATGCTAACTTCTTTCATTTGGACCGCCGTCCTTCAAAAGCCAACACTGTTAAGATCATCTGAAACTGTCAATGGCGCCAATTTGAGCGTCAAAGTTCACGAGTATTGAACTGTACACAAACGCCTGAGTGATTCCATTAAAATGAACTGATTTCTCCTCTTTAGCATTTCAATTTCACCACCTTGACGCTGGTTTGACAAGGCCCCCACACGGACGTTTAGCCCTGACCTATCCTCCATTTTTTAAATAAGCTGGAGGGGAGGATTGCGGCTGAAATCAAGGATATGTTGTCGACGACAGAAGCCTTCTGTTCTAAATCTACTCAGAAGCGACAGTCGATCCTACGGTGGCCTGCAGATCTAATAAATTCAGGTACGTCTCCTTTTCTCTGTGCCTGTAATTAACATTGCTTCCACGGATGGAAGCTCTGTGACAGCAACATCTATGAACCTGATCCACATAATTGATAACATCTTAATGCATGACCTTTGCATTTTAAAGGTCACAGCTAATTGCCACACATAAGGTAAAGAACATATCCCATCTAATTCCTTAATCGCAGCCCGGGAACGAATGAAGCAATTTCATTGGATGAGTGGGCAGAACAAATCCCAATGATAATTATCATCTGTCAAGAGCAATTAGGTACGGTGCACTGAGAGATATGTGATTTCCTATTTTTTTCCTTTCGCATGTTGGGCAGCGGTGCGCGAAGGCATCTCATTGGCTGGTTGGAGTTTCAGTAGCAGCGAATGAGTTTCATGTTCCACAGCTGAGAGGACGGACGGGGTGAAAACTGTTTGCTGGTGTGGTACAAGCCCCAGATCTCCAGTTGCTTCTAATTCTCTTTTTGGCAATTATTCACACTTTATGCAGCGCAAAGTAAACCCTTGAGAGAATTGAGCATTACTAAGCACTGCTGTTGATGTGTCTAATCCTGAGCTCGGTGGAGGTTTTCAATCCACTATCTTTTCTTGGGTAACTGGGCCAACCCTCTTTTATATGAGAAATAATGAGAATACAAGCTGTCGACAGTGGGGCCCCTGCACCCTGCACCTCCACCCTACCCAAAGGCACACCCATACACACCCCCACCTTCACGCACTTGATGAACAACGGAGCAAAACAAAAGCCGATACCTGCGATGGGAGCAATGATCGCTAAGTGTAGACACACGCACAGAAAATACACAAGTACAAAACAACACACAGTGTTACAGACATATGAAAAATGCATGTTCTCCCTTTCTCCTTCTCCCAGACACACATGCACACACACACACACCCCGAGTAGACACACATATACATGCTGAAATGCACCCTTACATGTGTAGAGATCACATATATCTGTTCATTTTATTACACTCACATGCCTGCAAACATGTATGTGCACATGAAAACAACCACACAATCACAGGCAGTGTGACAAGCCCATAATTCCAGATTCAGTATGGTTACACACACAAGCGCACACACGCGCGCACGCGCACACACACACACACACACACACACACACACTTAATTAAAATTGAATGCCCTCCCTTGCTCTTTATTACTCCAACATACACACCAATGTACCCAGTGCATACACACACACACACACACGCACGCACGCACGCACGCACGCACGCACGCACGCACGCACGCACGCACGCACGCACGCACGCACGCACACATTCTAGTGTGTGCAGCCCCACCGAGCATGTGCAGTTCCTGCAGCCATCTGTCCAGCCCTCGTCCTCCCTGTAGACGACCCCCTTGACGCTGCAGGTTCTCTCACAATAGCAGCCATCCAGCCCATTCATCTTCTCCTCCGCCCTGGACAGCTGCTCACGCCACCCCCCCCCCCGAAAAAAAACAAAAGAAGGAGAAAAGATGAGAGTCAGCCTTGCTGTGCGCCTACATTCATATGTAGAGAGCAGAGCTTCAAAAGCAAAGCAACAGCATCACAAAAGTAAGTCATTAGACACGATTAACCCCATTTACACACACAGTCTCTGCATCACAACAGAGAAGACTTCAACAATAGGCCACATCTAACGCCGATACGTCACTGACTGCCTGTCGCAATGAACGGAAAGACAGCACATTGACGTGGATATTTTAGAGCAATTCGCAATTGTAACGGTTCATTTACAACAGTGATTACAGTTTTTTGAGGTAACGCTCAATATTGTCAAATTAAGGCACATTATATCACATTACATCACCTTGCTGGATGTTTTAGCAAGGATGTCCTGCAGTTCCATGATCTTCTGCACAAGTCCGTGGAAATCGTTGCAGGTTGGGCATGCTGAGGTACAAGAAACAAGACAGTATGCTGTAATTTAAATTCAATTAAAGATGGAGAGATACAAAAAGAAAGTGTGCACATAATTCACAACATTAATTTAAATAGGGTTTAAAACTAAAGATTATGGTCTACAACACAAACATTTTGTATCTATTTACTCACTAGCCCATTGCAATGTCTTTCATTTCTATTACTGGATGTATATTCTGAGGTGTCCTCTGTGCAGCAGGACCTCGTTTGCTTTAAACAGCAGTGAGCACTGTCCTCTGGCAACTTTCAGATGCGTGGGGACATAAAATCAGTGTGAAAGTAATTTTAAACCGTGAGATGTTTCTATGTCTTCCCTGCTTGCAGGAGAAGCAGTTTGTCTGCAACAAACTGCGCAACTGGATGGTCAGCGTGAGCTGCAGCGGCCACCAAAGAAAATAGTGCCGCCTCTAAAAAGGCAGCATCATAACATCCAGGAAAAAGGCTCTAACTGCACTAGCTGATAATTTCTGTTAACTGTAGTGCTACTAAATATATCTATATATTGATAAATCTATATCTATACAGAGATATAGATATTTGTTTCTTAAATATGTGGGATGGGTTGCACACATTTCTAACATTTTGCGTTGCCCAACAAGTTTCCTTTTCTCCACATTATGGTATAAAAATACATTCCACACGCCTACAGGAGATACTGTGGGAATTCTCTCTTTTATGGATCGACTGACGATTTTGATAACATTTTATTAACCAAAGTATTATTGAGGGAAGAACTGATTCTCAATTGCTAAGCTCTTATAAAGCTGTTTTACTCCAGCGACTACATGGACTTCTGAAAAATTTATATTAAGGCTGAACACTTTATATTAAGGTTCACATATTCACCTTTAACTAGTTGCTTATTAGCATGCATATTAGTGGGATATTGGAGCTTCATAATGACTAATAAAGAGCCAATATGACGCTAATATGCAACTAATTAATGGTGAATATGTCTACTTTATTATAACGTGTGACCAAAAAGGCAAATCAGGGCAATCAAGCGGCTACCAAAATAAGCAGCAGAGGAAAATCAATTTAATGAATCACTGAATAAAATGCTAGAAGTAAGAGACTGAACTCACTTCTGTTCAGATCTGGACACTGTGAGATGTAACCCTGCGGCATCACCAGGATCTCCACGTCCTGCATCACTCCCTGCACACACACAGACACACACAGGAAATTTTTCAATGAAGGAGCAGAATAACACCTTACAGAAGGCAGTCCAGCAATAAAAAGGAGATGAAGCATGTTAATGTGTACTAAGTGGATACAGACCCAGAGGGGCGGCGGTGTCAGAGTGTGCTTACGGTACATTTTCCACATGAGATAACGTGGAACCCCAGCGCACGCACGACGTGCAGACACAAAGCCAACGACCTCGTTTACGAGAGCTTTGGTAACTGCTGCAGCCGTAAAGCTGAACACAGCGAAACGGCAGCGCGTCCGAGCGCAAACGCGTCTTTCAATCTGCCGAGCTGGAGACGGAGAAGTTCGTTTTGAGAGAACGTGTCTCCGAGGTTGACGCTCGGACGAATCATCTCGTAACCGCACCACCAGTCAGGAGTTTTAGTGAACCAATGATGAATTTCTATTTGTCCCTCCAACCTCCTCTGATAGACACAAACAGGAGAAACAGATTCAATTTGATATCGTAAGACCCAACTGATAGCTACTCTCATGCTGCGGCCGAACCCAAAACACATACATACGCGCACACACACACACACACACATACACACACACACACACACACGTATACACATACTCACACAGGATACCCTGTCGCCATGGTAACCTGGCCCATTTAATTCCTTGAGTGTATGTGTTTCCCTTACAGAAGTGGAGGGGTTCAACTTAGGAGAAATTGTTTTTTAAATTGTCTTGCCACTTCAATTTACCGGCCATAAATTCAAAATCCTGCGGAAATGATTTGGTGATTTTTCACGGCGACGTGCTGAAATGGAAGCAGATTGGAGTCGTGTCTGTCAAACTTGAACTGAAGCCATTTAAACTATAAGTTCACCTGAAGACACCGATGTACAGGTTTCCATCATGCATCTACAGTGGAGGATTTTTGGAGAGGATGTAGTTAAAGTCACAGAGGAACGACATCTTTCTCTTTGTTAATGTGACACACGAGCGCAACAGGATATGTGCATGAGGTTTAGTTACGAGAGGGATTTAAATCAAATCCTTAAGAGGGAGCTGTCACTTATCCAATGATCTAATTAAAAGCTTCCGCCATGTGACATCCAAAAACCCAACCTACAATATCCCATGATCCCCTGGCTGATATGTGGATTTATATGATAGACAGGGGTAGTTTCCCCTGGTCACATTGGATTGGATAAATGTACAACCCCGATTTCTTTTCTTTTTTTTTTTTTTTCCAAAATGGTACACTGTGTAAAATATAAATAAAAACTGAATTCAATCATTTCCAGACTGTTTTTACTGAAGTGAGCTCATGTAGTCATATCCTTTATCCAGTCATGAGTTCACAAAGTGGTGAACCTCGCTCCATCCTCGCTTATGAGCGACTGAGCCTTTCCAGGATGCGCCTTTCATACCCAATCATGATACTATCACCTGTTAATCAACCTGATCACCTGTGGAATGATCCAAACAGGTGGAGCATTCCACATCTTTTCCAGTCTTTAGCTGCTCCTGTTTCAACTTGTTTGAAACGTGTTGCTGCATCAAATTTACAAAAATCAATGAAGCTGATGAGGTCAAACATTAAATATATTGTCTTTGTGCTGTTTTCAATTGAGAATATGTCAAAAAGGGTGAGTAGGTTATTGCATTCGGTTTCATTTATGTTTTACAAACTTCCCCGCTGAGTTTAGGATGCAACATTAAACATAATTTAATGTTTTACAGGAAAATTAATGAATCGAATGAATTGATTGATTTACATATTCTTAGCATAAAACAAGAGACACTTCACACATGCATGCAGGGTTAGAAAGTGAAAAATGTAGTTTTTCTTTCACTGCGTCTTTCAGTGCAGCCTGTCGTACTGCAGCACTATCAAAACTAGTTGCTAGACTTTTCTTTGCACCTTCTGGCAACTGAAAAAATGTTAAACTCTCCAAACTGGCACTGTTCACTGCAGGATGCACGCAGTAACACGTGGGACGTCCTCGGCTGCCCCATCTGTACCGGAAATGTGAATTTGTGAAATTGTGGCAGAGTTGGCATTGAATCGCTGACTGAACATAACTTTTCTACAAAACGCTGCCAGACCCCCCCAAAAAAAAAAAAGAAAAACCTGAAGAATGAAATCAGACTGTGAAATAAAGTCTGATTTGCATGCTTCATCAGTTGCTGTTTCTTGTTGCATTTGGGATTGCCTGAATTAAGAGAAAATTGTTTTCAGCCTTCCAAGTTGGGCTGCAGAACAGTTTTGATCAGCATGCAAATCAGCTACAAATGACAGGCCGCTGATGAAATTCAAGAACTGTGTCACCAGACAAGTAAGATAAAATAGATTTCGCTACCTTGCGATGTGTGCGGACTGTAAAGATGAAACGTGTTGAGATACGCTCATTCTGATTCAAGTCCTTACTATTACTGTTAAGGATGTGATTTTCTCGTCTTCAGCTGACACCCACGTACAGACATTGACTGTTTTGCGTGTGTGTGTGTGTGTGTGTGTGCGCTAATGAAACAGTGTGTTTTAGAAGGAGACGTGCCTTCCTAGCAACTAATCAAGGCTTCACAGAGGGGCGAGGAGAGATGCTGCTACGTGACAAGATTAGTGGGTGACCTCCAAGGCTTCTTTCATCTACCAATTAACACAGAGGAAATTCAACAGCCTGGACACAATGTCTACAGCGTGAACACACACATGCACACACAGGAACACACATGCACCATCACCACACCATCAAACACAAAGCCAGTCACCTGCAGACTGATTAAAATGGTTATAGTTGCTGGTAAGCTGACTTTGTGCCCCCAACCTGTCTCCCCAGGTGGGAAATTTCGAGTGCAGTCCAGTCTGGGAGAGGCGATATATGTCTCCCTGTCTGATAAACAAGACTATAGAGTGAGCTTAATGAGCGTAGTCCAGAGGCTATTTAATGATTTCTCTCAAATCAGCGTTGTGGGGGTTGCTGAGATAATTGCACTGGGCTTAGCTGCGGACAAAGGGAGAGGGAACAATGACCAAAAAAAGGCAATTCTTAGGGTAGGCAGAGCAACCCTCAAATTAAAATGGTAAGCCTTGAGAAATGCGCGCAATTAAATCCAACAGCTATCATAAATAAAACCAAACAAGCCAAACAAAGAGGGAGAAGATACAGTCGAAAACGAGGCTGGTGAAAAGCTGGCGCAACAGCTGAGACGCATTACTCGCTCTCGCCGTTCTGAATCATTTATCACATATCAGGAAAGGCATCAACATTCACACACGGAGAGGAAAGTTTGTACGCCAGCGCTAACCTTGAAGAAGCCATGAGCGGCGTTTCTCTGCCCGAGCCAGAATGAAGCATCCTCAGGTATGTCCATGTAAGGGGCTTCCACCACCCGCTCATAGATCCTGCAGAACAAATGCAGATATAAGGAATATATGTACAATATAAGAATCCCTGCATGTTCAGTTAATGACTTTCAGTAACTTTTTCTATTCTGCACCGATTGTCACCAGTTGAGAAGAACTGTTTCCCTGCACTGAAGGTCTTGCCCTGTTAAATCCTTCTGTTAAGTCTTTCCCTGAGGTGGGTATAGATAGCCACATGCTTCCTCCGATGCACACGGTGTTGCCTTCTGCTTCTCTTATTGTGCCAAAGACGATCCGCAAACAGTAACACCCCTTTCATACAGCAGATGCACGCGTGATGCAGATCAACTCAAGGTGTGTTCGACCTGCACTGGACCCATTCACAGGAGACAGCTGACCGAGGTTAAAGAGACTCCCGTCTGAGGTGTAGCTGCATACGCTTAACTGCACCGCATAATTACATTTAATTACAATGAAAAATTACTAAATAAGTTTCAGTTTCTTCTTCGTCTTTCAGTCCATATCTTTGCTCTCTTCTTCTTCTTCTCACTCGTTCTCATTTTGGGCTGTCACTGTGTCAGTCTGAATGGGACATACAAGACAAGGGTGTGATCCCTCAACAGCTTCCCACCAGCAAACACGCTCAATGATGCGTTCAGTGACGCTCCTGGTCTACCCAGGTCCAGTGCTGCTGCAGCCCTTCTTCATTCTCATACTTTACAGCTGCTTTAAACCTGAAAGTTTGGACGAATTCTGTAATAATTTCACCTTTGCATTCTTTGTGTGTACTGTACGAATGGGTCTAAAACATTTTGAGCAACTGTATGAACTTCTACAGACTGTTAGGACTGAACAGGAGCGTTGCATTAAAGTGGTCATCTACTGCACAGCAGTGTGCTGTTTACTCTGTTTACTCTACCACTCTGCAGACTTTTTGACCAAGGAGAGAGACGCTATGCGGCAGCTGCAGATGATCGTTCAAAGCACCGATCTGATACAGGTGCTCTCTTTTTCCAAAATTTAAAATCTGTATAACTCACAGTGTGGAATTCATTGGAATAACATGAGGTAACATAAGAGCAGCTATCACTGAGACACAAAAACAGAGTTGAGTGAGTGAATTATTGTAAGTGATGGTAGAAACAGTGAATTTTGTCATGATATTAACATAAAACTGAGTGTAATGTTAATCGATCATATCTTGGCTGATATCTGATCCACTTCAGGTCAGTATTTGGGCTGATTTCAGTTTGTTATATGGGATTATATCAGCAGTTTCAGTGACTTACAAAACTGGATACCCTCCCTTACATCAGTATTCTCCAGAACTACAACACATAAGGCATGTAGTTCATATTTTATTATGAAATCTACTATTTATACTCATCTCCAGCGTCTTACCTGTTGCAGTCGACGTGCAGGATGACATGAGAGGCGCTGACGGCCACAGAGACCTTGTGCCACTGGTCATCAGCCAGGCTGTAAGGGAACACCTCAGTGTGGGCCTGCTGGCCTTTGGTACGATAGTGAAGACGCACCTCGCTGCGCTGGCCGCTGCTCTCCAGCTCCAGGAACCTGCAGAGTAAAAGCACCAGCAAAAGAGTTCAGAAAAAGTTTTCCTGAGGATTTGCATTGCCTGCTGCACTGTACGGTGCGTCTTGCTGCATTTAAGTCTCATTAGTAGAATTCTTTATTTCTGTTTGCATTAAAACCTGCCTGCATCACCAAAGTGTCGACACTCGCTGTGCTGCACAGTGCTGAGAGATAAACACGTCACTCATTTCCAAGCAGTGCACTCACATCTCCCCAGATTTGCAACACCATTTAGCATTTAATCACATCACTAGTCAAACAGAATGGTACTATATGGCTGTTAAGTGCAACATCAGCAACACACAACAACAGCTCACATGTAGAGGTTCAACGCTTTACATCAGAGTATTAGTATTCTCAGAGAATCCTCTTCTCCACACCAGTGAGACTCACCCAGCACAGTGACACTAATGGAAGGAGCTGCCGATACACACTCATCACCTCTGCCTTTAAAGGCAGACTTATTTTAACCAGAGTCATTTGCTGGAAACATTATTCAAAAGAAAAAATAGACGCGCATGCAAGTGTAGCAATGGAATTGATTTATCTGCAAACCAAATCTAATAGATTTACTCTCCCCCAGCCATGCATGCACATTCATCCCGGCTCCATAAACGCACTAGCTAACACTTCTGACGCCGAATTAGTCTTTGCCACGTCTCCAAATGAAACCATGCAGTGCTGCTTTGTTGCATATGAATAGCTGGGAAAGCTAATCAGCAGCGGGGAAAGTCATTAACATCCCCGTGAGCTCTCTTCTCGGGACTGACTTTAATGTACAAACTGTTCAATCAACGCATTATGTGGATTCAGATTGCTGTTCTGATCATCCAACGGCTCAGCTACCACAAACTAATGGAAAACATTAGCATGCTAACTGCGGATAGTGTCTCATCAGTTTTCGATCCACGATTACGGGCTCAACGTTTGGATCGCTGATGGACTGTGAATAATACGTTGGCATACAGGGCGCTTGGCTTTGTTTACTCCACTGGTATGTAAGACATCTAAACGCTCATCAAATACAAATATTCGGGTTTCAATCAACATATTAGAGACTGCTGATATGACAACAGAGAGTGGTACTAATTTAAAAACACAACTGTAATTGTGCTTTATCAGTGGGGCGTTGTAAACAGCTTCACTGTACCGCAGTTCTGCCTCACACTGCAAAAACACGCATCTCAGATTAACTTCGCAACATATTCGTTATGCGTCTGTCTCAAAATGGATTTTCACATTGAATACAACAGTGATTTTAAAGTGTAATCTCCATATATTAATAGGTCATATTTTGAATGAATGGCTTTTCTACGTATAACAATACCCATTTCATTTCATATTACAACGTGAACTGATCGTACCTGTGCTCAGAGTGATGAATGGACAGGATGACCCCGGAGTTGAGGTGGTCTTGTTTGAGGGTCGCCAGCACAGTAAATTCATTTTTGCCTCTCAGCTTTTGGACCATTTGCTCCGAGACCTCAGCAGGAGCCATCACTTCCCTGGAGGACCCTGGAATAAAGACAAAAACATGAGATATTATTCAAATGGCTGCATTTATACAGCCCTTTTAGCCAAAGGGCCTTACAGTTTGCCTCTCATTTAGTCACACACACACAAAGGCGGCGGCGAGTTACCATGCGAGGTGCTGCCCTGACCATCAGGAGTAATCTGGGGTTCAATGCCTTGCCCAAAGACACCTCAGGAGCAACCGACCGCACGAGCCACTCTACCTCCTGAGTCACAGCTTCATTATTATTTCTATTATTTACGCCATTAAGAGCAGTTCCTCGCGGAGAAACGTCTTTTATCTGTCAGAACTTACGGAAGTAAAAACGAGAACTAACAATATGCATGTTTTATTAATCTTACAAAGACGTTTGCTGAATATATTTAGGACAGGATGATGTAAATGAAAAGCCAGAGTTGTAGCTGTGAATTGGTAATTACCAAGCGATTACTTATGAATATGATTACGCAATACTTAAACACATTGCACAAATAAACAGTGGAGGAAGATTGAGGATCTGACGTGTTAAATCAGATTTACGGAGCCTGTGCTGAAAATCTTAATTGTGCACAGACCTGGATTATTTCCCTCCTTCACCAGAGGTCTTTGGTTAATTTTAATCCATGAATTTCTGCAAAGAAAACACTGATGGGATGACAGCAACTATAATACTGTTAAATAAGACAAATTGAGTGATTCTGCAGTGCATGAAACATGTCAGAATAGTGGAAGTAGTCGTGAGGTGAAATGCGGTATTGACATTTGCTAGATAAAAAACATTAAACAGGAGAATTTGCTGTACAGAACTGGAGAACATTCAGTGGGATTTCAGGCCGAACGCTGTAAATATTTGATGCATTCACATAAACGCTTGACGAATTTGAATTCATGAATGAAAAATCAACACGAAACCCCAAAAAGAAATGTTTATAGCTCTAGTGGGTATTCGATATGTTTGACACATTTTACAGGACTCGAATCCGTGTTACCCACTTCGTTTAAACTCTGGGAAGCTGCAAGTCAAACACATCGCCCAGCGAAGCTGCTCGAATCATTTTACTCAGTTTTGCAAGTTTGTTGACCATTTTGATCTCAAACCTGCTTTGATGAGGGCTGATGGAGCCTCAAGACTTCTTAAAATAATGATGTGGATGTTTGTCAAATCAGGAAAACTCGCCAAACACTTTGAAGCATAAGTGGTTTCAAGATTTTAAGAGGTCATCCACCTCAAATAAAACTCGACATCATCCACTTAATGCTAGCAAACGTTGCACCAAACATATGCTTCAGTTATCCCAAAAATTGGATCAATGGATCAAACACCTTCTCCTTTGGCTTGGTGTCTGACTCCGATATGAAGCCAAGGATTTGGGGAGGAGAAGTGAAAGGCTAAAGCTGCCGGTGTGGATGGGAGGGCATTTTCTGTGTAGTTAGCTCGTAAGCTCCTGTTCCCACCAGTGTGCCCCTTCTCCAACTCTACACAGACGTCTATGCTACTTTAATGGAAGCATCAATAAATGATGACGTTTCTCAGAAGCAATCACATCAAAGAGTTCACTTCTTGCCATGGGATGCATGCAAGATGCCCTGGCACACTTAAGCGCTCCAGGAAGCTAGCGTGGCGGCTTTTCCTCAGTGTATTAACATTACTTCCAGCTGGTGGGAGTAACCAATTAACACAATGCAATCTGAAACGGCGAGCAATGCCATGACGAGGACTGGCATGCAGCGAGAGCGCGCAGCAAAGAGGAGCATTGTTTTCAGACTTCTCGTCTTCTGCTTTCTTACCGAGCTGGCGTTAGCCTCTCCCTGATGTAGGCTTTTAAGGCCAACGGGGACATATTTTGAGTCATTTCTGTCAAAACAAAAACGCTCTGTGGATTCGTCGCTCACCAGAGGAGACACACAGGGAGCAGTTTTCATGCATTTTGCATTGCCAGTGGAGTATCATTCCAGTGTCATTGGCTGAGGTGGGACAGATGGTCCAATGACTGCAACAGGAGTTCTGCCTAGCAATAATCTGCTGCCATCAACAGATCGCACTTAATAACCAAATCCAAATGACCACTGTTCACAATAATCTCAGAAATCATTTTCGTTCATTTTCATCCACATTATTAAATTGTGATTTAATCCACAATTGGCTGCCTTTTATGTGAGTCATTTTAAATTTGCTCTTAGAAAAATGCTCCGCGCAGTCATTTCCCACTTATGAAGCGAAGATGAGCTCAGGCCGAACAGGATTTACAACGCCTATGATAATATGCGCTGGTCAGTCTATAGCCAGGTCACGTGTTGAACAGAGAGTGCACTGATATCTCAATCATGAGCAAAATGAGCGCAGTGGGAGCAGGTGTCAGGGCGGGGTCCATGCTGAAAAAAGGCTGATGAGGCAGGGGGGGGATGGTGAGGATCGAGGAGCCGCTACCTCCGGCCCGCTCCGCAGCTCGGCAGCCACGGGCCTTTGATCTATGTGTGGATGACTCTCATCACCAGCCTTTACACTTTGAGGGGAATGGGGCTGCTGAAAATGGGACTTTGGGGGATTGAAGGGTGGAGGCATCATTTAAATGGAGCGATGAGATTGGTCTGTGTAGAGCTGATGTGTGAGAAGCACAATGATCTCCGCACTCTTGACGGGCACTCAAACGAAGATTAAGACAGCTACAGCAGCAACGTCTCTGCGTCCCTAAAAACATACATGAAAGGGCAGTGGATGAGTCTGTGCTGTGATGAGAGGGCCAGCAGTCCCTTCTGCCAAATCACTGTGGCCCCGCTGAGGGGGCCTTTGGTCGATTATCTATTGGCAGGCGCCTGGATGGGGCAGCCACCTGCTCCTAACGACCACTCTGATGTGAGACACTGACACAAAATAGCTTGGAAATGATGATCTAGCGCATTAAAATTCCAATCAGCAGATTTTTCAGCACAATAACACAGCTCTTGTCATCCATCCTAGCTGTTTACAGGATACGAGGACCGGCTGATTGTGAGAAAACCATGTTTTTGAGTCATACGGAGTTTTATCAGCTGACTAGAGATCTCCAAAAGCCTCCGGCTCAATAGCATCCCTAGGAAGCGCAGCTTTGGGCTACAACCTAATCTTACATTGTGCTTTATTGGTTACACTCAGGCCACGATTTCCATCCCCCAGCTTCACTCCCAATCTTAAACTGTCTAATGTGGTCTTATTTTGTCTGACCCATAGTACCCACATAGCTGTAATCCCCCCACACTCCCATCACTGCATTCTCGTGGAGGTACACTGGCAGCCCTGCACAAATCACTTGCTCACACATTTAGCATTTAGAACAGGTGCCCTGCAGCACAGCTTGAGAGCCCAGATACACCCAGCTTTGCCACAATCCCTTTCTCACACACTGTTTTCATTTCTACCTGTATCTACAGAACGGAGGGTTTTGTACTGGAAAGAGGCAGAGTTTTCCCAGCAAAAAGAAGATACTGTGAAGGACAGGGAGAAGAGTACTTTTATGTTCAATGCATACTTGGCTTCTAATTTAATGATTTCCCAGAGGAAATTGTGACTAAAAACAGTATTCCTGATACGAGATAAGCAGATCAGACACTTTTGCATGAGAATAATGAGAGCTTTCATTCTTTGGTCTCTAGCGGATTGCCAGAACAAGATAACACCTCCTACGTCTTCGCAACAACTCAAAATTTTGCAAACAAGCCATCTCTTGACCAGTTAAGAGTGAGCGAGCCATGAGATGCGCTAAACACAGAGTCTAGAGGGGCCAGAGTGAACCAGTCAGCAAAGGAAGGGACACAACACTGGACCAAACCAAGTGAAAATGTACTATTTTGTTATTGCATAATGTTTTCTATTTGAAAAATGACAGAGCATATTTCAAACAACACATTTTATCTGCCGGCCCGAGCAAGGAGAAGGATATGTGTGGGAGGGTGAGGCTAGAGAATATCTCTCCAGAGGGATTAGAGTAATGATAAACTCTCCACCGGCAGCAAACTCCAAACCCTTCATTACTGTCAACACACACGCATATGCATCCGTGAACACACGCACATACACAAACAGGTGAAGACGGCAGCTCACACACACACACACACACACTCACACACTCACACACACACAGACAGACAGTGTACCGCAGACATTTTGGCTGACCTACAGCTCCAAACAAACGTTGAGTCAATACAAAGGGATAGACGACCTCAAAGATATGGAGAAACATGGGCTAACGCAAAGATGAATGCATGCACACGCACGCACGCACGCACACACACACACACACACACACACACACACACACACACACACACACCCCAAAAAGCCGGTTGTTACGGCTCCTGAATATTCCACCTCGCTCAGTCAATCTGCATTCCACGGACCATCTCCCCCCACCGTGTCTCCACTCTCCTGGAACAAATACTAAACTGAGCCAAGGGCACCTCCAGGACTGCTTTGGCCAGCAATTTCTCCCCAATTCTCAGATCACCTCCCCAGTGACCGCCTGTCTGACATTCACACATACACAGAGCTAATGACAGCCTTCCAGCCACCCAACTGTATAACTGCCCTGGAGGGGGGGTTAGAAACATCCCTCCCCTCCATGGTCATCGGCGCTCCTGGATCAGACTCGCCTCAGAAAGCAGAAAGCAAAAGAGACTTTGACCACAGGGAGTTGGGGATAATGTCAGTCAACAGTTTGGAAAGGTTGGGTAACTTTTTGTGCAACGAAAAAAAAAGCACACAAAAGCTACAGCACACATGGAAGGAAGTGGGATAATCTTCCATTTAGATATAAAAGCCCTGTGGACTTGATTATGCTGACTAAGCACGGCTATCCGACTTAATTCAGGTGATTCACTGGATATTTTGTTCGGCTCATTTTAAAACGGGATGAAAATGTGATGCCGGCTAAAGATTCACCACACAGAAAAACCTCGAGCTATTGTGTCTCTCATTAAGTCCTAAAACAATCACACAGGCCTGCCATGCCGCGCAATCATTTCAACATTGACAAATTGACAGGAATTTTCTGAGAATGGGTGTTAGTTTCTTGACAGAATAAGGCAGATTGCTTCAGCACGCTGCCAAGAAAAATGCCATTTGACTCGAGGAAATGCTTGAAACAATGAGCCTCTGCATTCATTCCAGCCACATTTTCTCAAGTCTGTCTGAATGAAGTACACACTGTACCTGCCTATAAGTACACTGACGCAGGCCTGGCTTGCTGGCAGTCTTCCTCCTGTCTATACCGTCTGCAAAGAGATGCCTTCTGAAAGCAGTTTTAATGGAAGAGATGGGTGGCACAATGCACGTCCCTCCCCCCGTGCAGAAACACTGAAGCTCAGCTTAAACTAATGTGAGGCTTCTGCAGCCTGAGTTCGGAAATCAGTTGGGTATTTTCCAAAGTTACACTCACTTTACGATTCCCACTTTGTGTAACTATCCCTCTGCTGCGGCTCTGCGAGGAAACACTGTCTGTGGCAGCACAAAGAGGGAATTTCATACTAAAAAGTCTGTAACTTTGAGGGGGAAAAAACCCAACTGATTTGTCTGACTCAGACTGCAGAAGTCTCATATCAGCGTCAGCAAAGTTTGGAGTGAATTTTTACGCAGAACATGGACTGTGGACTTTGTTCCCATCTATTACCTTAACATCACATTAGGAAGGGACCTCTTTGCAGCCAGTATCGACAGGAACTAATAACCCTTTAAAGGTATCTGAGAGAACGTCAGTATTCTGTTGAGATAAACTAAAAAGACATGCGAACCTATCCTTTAAGCTCTTCACCTTCGGGGTGAAAAGGGGCTCTGAGCTTCATGTCCTATTTCAAGGTTTTTAAATCTTTCTTTAAAATCCCATTTTAAGATATTACCTCAGTTGAATTCACGAAACGGCAGTCTAGAGCACCTTTAAGTTGAGTTTTGAGGCTATTATTGCTCACATCTAACTAAAAAAACTCACTTGTACAAATCAATGTGCTCATCAGGGGGGAGCAGAACAACAACTGTTGTTTTGGAGGGAAGTCGAACACCTAGTCCACATGTAGATAGATAGATACTTTATTCATCCCCAAGGGAAATTCACATGTGCATTCTTCAAAATGTAGCTTTTCCTACGCGTTTTAGCCTTTTGCCCACACAAAAACTCGGTTTTAGTTCACTGAAAACGGACCTTCCGGAAAACTCCTTCACCATTCATTTGCAGTGTTGACGTGTGGAGAGCAAGTTCAAAATAGCACTGGTGCTAACTTTGCTACCAGGACTTTTAGCATGTTGACACATTAATGTGCAGTTAGTCTTTGAGGCACTGAATGGGAACTGAGAAACATCAGAATGGGCTACAGAGGTCACTGCTACACAACACTCACTGAATTTTGGACGAGACTCAGTCATGAGGTGAAGGCGGTCAAGCCTTCATCAAAGTTCAGAGGTCGACATCTGAACCTGAAAACCTGTTACAGCATTGTGGGAAGCACTTACAGCTGTTTTTGGATCTCGACTCAGATTAGAGTCTGAATATCTCAGTCTGACTTTGACCACTCATTTTTAATATCTGCAACAGACCACGCAACTCGCTGTTCGGATCATATGATGGCCTTGAGTCACACGTCGGATTATGGTTACATTAATTAAAAAATTCACCACTCAGCCGCCTGTGAGCTGAAGTGAAGGCAGCAGATATTGCTGAAGTTGCAATAAACATCACAGTCTTATGATTCTTTCTCATGATGACGTGCAGGCCCAGTTTCCCTGTTACACCAGTGAAGAAAGCCAAAATAAATGCCTTCAGGATTTCGAAGCGATGGCTTTTAAATCAGTCGCTCTTCCCTAACTCAATCATTGTGCTCCAGAGTTAAACACAGCATGCATCTGTTTTGTCCATCGGACCTCTGCAACTCTCCAACAAGGTTTAATGAATTATTACTGTAATTAATCCGAGGTTCACATGTGTGTTGAACTGTGAGGGGAGGGGATCTGTGCAGATCATGGATCAGCTACGTCCCCTTACACCACTACTTGCAAGGTGTCCAATATTACAGACATTATGGTAAGTGTTTCTAATAATTTAATCCTCAGTTGTTGTACTTCAAGTCATTTTTGCTTGTTTTACCTCATTTTGATTTGCTGCGTGTACGTCTTTATTTGCATGGTACACACTCATTCCTCTACAGTACAGTATATTTTCTTTCTTTCTAAAAGTGGAGTATTTGCAGTGCATGTTGCAACAAGAACCGCAATGAAACAAATGGCAATAGTAAGAACAGCAGGTTCCATTTGGTAGTTGTGGCTCTTATCTAAAGCACTTTACAGCATGGATGCTAGGCTAACCTTTTTTTTTTTTTTTTTGTCAGTGTTAATTACCTTATTGATTCCTGAAGGTAAATTCTCATTTTGCCTTCTTGGAGTCACAAAACACGGAGTTACCTGAACCTTCTCAATACAATTCAGCAGTGTACAAAAGCTGCTTTCTTACAGAGATGATTGAATCTGGGCTCTACAGTTGAAGGACGAAGCTGTCCTCCCACCCATTGCATTACATCCTTGTAAAGCCCCGTACTCCAATGCATCATATCGTGTGTATACGAGCAGCGCCAGTGTACTAGCAGCTGGCAAGTGCAGCCCCTACAGTGGAAACACACAACACTCGCTCCTATTCAAACACTTGTATCTGTTTCACGCACACATTAATGCAGGAAAACAAACTCACATTCACACATAGTCCCTCTGTCTTCCTCCCTCTTTCACACACACACACACACACACACATAGTGTTGCTGTATTATAAATGAGCCTCTTCCATCCTGTTACACTTCAGTGTCGCTGCAGTCAGGGACATAATCACCACAACATACACTGAAACACCTCACCGGCAGTGTTCAAACAGTGTGAGCGAGAACATGCTTCTGAGACAGACAGGATTCACACACACACACAATTACAGGGGAGTCTTGTGCTGCAGCTGAAAGGATGCTTCTAGCAATTGTGTTGTTTGCACTTTGAATGAGTTTGGTCCATGTGCTTGTAGCCAGAGAGGGAGGGAGTGTGTGTGTATGTGTGTTGGGGGAAGGGAGGGCTTCTGGGTGTGGCCCCTGTGCTTGTTTATATAAAGACAGATACATCTGGGTGATGAGATATGAAAAACTGTGGGGGAAGTGCTAATGATGTGATGATTTTGTGGCGTGAATGAGTATCACCTGGCATCAGGACATGAGAAGAGCATAGCCCGGGGGCTTTTCTCCCTCTCTATTATGCCCGTCCCCGAGGTCCAACCTCTCCTAATGCCATGCAATGTAGCGCTGACAGCTACCTTCAAAAGCATCAGCAGGGGTGCGCTAAACAGCAATCCCCCCACTGCTCACTGCTCTTCTCTTTCTCAGACACACACACACACAAAAAAAACACACTTTGGCAGACAGAGATACAAAGATACAGCGAATGTGAGCACAATTGCTTCTTCACACACGTGCACAAATACACATTTCTATACTGTGAATTACCCCGCTGCTTCTCTTTCAGCTCTGAGCAGCTATCCCTCCTCCTGCCTCCTCCCAGCACCCAGAGATAACAGCCTTCCCTTCAGGCAGCCAGGCAGTGGAGGGGACAGCCATGGATATGTTCTGCCTGCTATCTAATGAGCGTCGGAATGTCACTGTGGGCCTGTCTGCTGGTCCCAGCCAGCCAAGCATCCATACATGTGGAATCAGCACAGTCTATCAAACAGCTGGCAGACAGCTCGGCTCCCTTTTTCTCTCCCTCTTTCTTTTTCAGCTTCTTTCCTCCCTATCTACCTCACTCTTCCTGCATCTCTACAGTATGCGCCTCTCCCTGTCTATTTCTGATCACAAACAAGCAGAGGCCCTGGCTTGCCGGTACGCCCCCCCCCCCCCCCCCCCCGCCTCCCCCTCACCAAACATCATTGACTTAACGTAGACATCCCAAATGAAGAATGGAGGCGAGCTCTGCCATAAATAACACGCCGCCGCCTTCTCCGCTCGGGTGACTGAATGTACTTAGCAAAGGTAATGCAAAGAAATAAGAGCGTAATGACGGAGAGGTGCCAGTCGTGGAACAGTCGTGTTTTTCATTTGGTGACAAAAGCAGTGGGAGCTTCTTTCTATAACTGTCTGTGTTTCTCGCTCTCTCTCTTTCTTTCTCCAACTGTTTCTTGTAGTCTCTCTCCCCCTGCCTCTCGCTACCTACCTAGGTAGAGCACTTCTGAGTGTTGTCTACACAGAGGACATCAAATGGCCTGCCTTCACAGAGATGCTGGAGTTGCTGCTCCATGCAGAAGAGCTGCTGTCTCAGCGGCTGTGCACGGAGATTAGAAGATATCAGCGAGCAGGAGGGAAGAAGAAAAATGTCGACAAATGATTGTGGTGTTTCTCTGTCCCGAAACAACGTTGTCACTTTGGTACATTATGTGATCCATGTTGAGATGCTCCTTGTGAAGATTTGAATGTTGCCACGTCTTTGGTTTTGGCACTGATCCCGGAGCCAAAAGCAATTTCCTCTGTTGCTGCTTTTGGCTGGGTTATGATAGACATCTCCATCCCTGCGATGGGGCCGTGAACGGGCTCGTAATGAGCGTCTGACGTGAAAAGACAAAGACGTAACACTGGCAAAACAGTGCGTACAAAAGTCAAACACGACCACAGCTTTGACAGCTCCATTAACTGTATGCCATAGATAACATATTGCCTTACAGCTGACAACACGGGCATCTGACTCACTCGTTTGCCCATTCATATTTTGCGTATAGGAAATCTTCAGACTGCTTACACACTCCACGAGATCACCAACGGGTAAATTCTAGCGAGGGGCCCATTCACCCACACCCCCCCCATGAACACGGGGTTTTGTCCCTGCCTAATCTGATTACGCTCAGTCTTTCTATGATTCTTTGCATGATCCACCCATCTCTCCCCCTGTGCTCGCCCTGCTCACCCCACTTCTTCACGGGGACCTATTGTTCAGGCAGGTGGCAGTCTGAGGGCCCCGAGCTAAGTCCCGTTGTGGAGGAAAACTGCAAATCCACTGCATGCTGCTGCTGACAGTCTCTTACACAGTTGTGCTATGGACAGAGAGAATCGTGCACAGGAATACGGGCTACGGTACTATTATCAGATGATCTGACATTTTCACAAAAAGGGTCCACATCAGGCATCTCAGTGGAGGATCTTATCGGTGGATTACTGGGCTGCATCCTGTCAGCCTCACAAGTTGTTTAAACAAAATGTTAAAAGGACAGCAACGTTTAGCACGATCGCTTTTCATGAAAAAGTCAGCATGGCTTCACATTTTATCTTCCATCACAGACAAAAATACAAGGAGTGTGTGTTTCTGTACCTTGGAAGTGGAAAGCTCTAGACTCGCTGTGGAAGCCCTGGACCTGAGTAACTCCATCAAAGCCTTCTCCAAGCGTTAGTTCATCAAACACGCTGATGCGCAGGGCAGGGTCGACCCCGAAACCTACAACTAATTTGCAAACACAAAAACAAGATTGTCATTGTTATTGGCAGGCAAGGACACCTGTGATGCTATAAAAATAATACTGCTGGTGTCAGGGGAAGAGATGGGAGGTTACTGCGCTGTGTACAAGCTGCTGAATCAACTAGGTGCGATAATTTCTGAGAAGCCTTGGTGGGAAATGATCCAAAGCAACACAAATTCAGTGTCTGATTGTACATGCTACATGTTGCAAGAGGTGGTTACGGTCAGTGACAGCCGTGTGTCCTACCTGGGGAGGCGCAAAATATGCCGAGGACCAGAAATAGCTGTATTAATCCCATGGTGAATGAATAAAAAAAAAATTAGTCCATGTTTTGTCCACTTCCGAGAGACAGTATTGTTCAATCACACGCGAATGATGTATCACCCTCGCGCAGGAGGCTATTACCAATCCCAAATGCTGAGCGGAGGCATCATCACAACTTTAGATGCCCAATGATGCAAAAAAAGCAAATCCGGATGGAAGGAGGAAAGAAAATGTCACAGAGTGCAAATTATTCCATGTAACGCAAGGTCTGCTCCATCAGCACCGTCCGCGGCACAGGTGGGAAACAGAGGGCGCACGAAGCGAGCTTCCGCTGCTTCACCAGCCGAACAGACGCTCCTACAGCGGCGTGAGTGAGAGCTGCGGCCGCTGAAGGAGGAGTGAGGAGAGAGGAGGAGGAGGAGGAGGAGGAGGAAAACCTGACGAGGAGTGTGAGAGAGCGAGAGAGCGCGGAAAGAGGAGCAATGAAGCCCCCTTGTGGCCGATAAAAGAAAACACTCGATGAATCCAAAATAAGCTCCAGGCAGTGATTGTAGCCACGCCTGTTGTCAAGAAGAAAATGTCTGCAGTGGAACTTCGCTCATGGGAAAAATCATTTGGAACTGGTCGGAAAATTCCTCATAAATTCTTGGAAGTTTACTGGAAAATTATAAGTGGTGTCCACTTAATTCCAGTTAAATGCTAAGCCTGCGTACAGGGCGCAGAAGGTAAGCAGAGCATCCAAAGGCACGCCGACTGTCTGTAGGGAAGCATATAATCCAACATATGAAGGATTAAGTTTACAATCAGAAATTTATGATGAGAAATATTAAGTTGTGTTTAAATTAAGTCGTTCTTTCGATGGAGTTCCGTTTGAAATTTCAGAGAATAGTTTGGTGTTAATTATGATTAGTATCAAATGACAGTTATTTCCAGGAACATTTGAAGAAATTATTAGGAAGCTACTGGGAAAGAAGGGACCTAAAAAATAAACCTTTCACATAATTGTATTATATTTAAATCAATTTTGTCTGAAGTACGTATATATGGCATAATACTCATGACTACATTTAAAGTCAGATTTAGGAGGGGAAACACTTGAACATTATTGACAAAGCAGATGTTCTGATGTCTCAACAGGAAAGACAAAGGTGTAATTAATAACATTATTTGTGGCTGCATCACATGTAGATTTTGCTGCCATTGCTAATTGAACAAACTGACAAAACAAACTTTAACTTGTCAATGCAGGCCTCTCTTAAAATTGCGAAATACGATGCTTATTATGTAAAATCAGCATTAAAAAACCAGATAACATCAATAACTTACTTCTCGCTTTGAACTTGCTTACGACGAGTTCTGAGAAAAACCCTCATATTCCTATTTGTCTGCCTTTATTTGGCCTTTAGATCAATGACTTAGCCCCAAAAATCAAGCAGGCCAATCTGGGAATAGTGATTGCTGGTATGAACTTCAGTATTTTGCAATATGCTGATGACATTGTGTCGGTTGCTGAGACAGAGAAATTTACAAAAATAAATAAATAAAAAATATTAGCTTTGAGTTTATGGTGTACTAAATGGAGACTTTCCTTAAACAGTGAAAAAAAAACAAACCACAGACTGTAAGTTTTAGAAAGCAAAGTGAACAGCAGAGCAACCATATGTTTCAGTTTGTGCTGGTTTTGTTGTTAATGAAAGTGTGAGCTTCACAGAGGGAAGAGAAGTATTGGCAGTGTCAGCAGGAAAAGCATCAGAGTCTGTGATGAATAAAATGAGATTGTGTCCTGACCTTGATTTTTTAGTGTTTTCTAAACTTTATGATTCATTGGTAGGCTCACTTTTATTTTATGCTGCAGGAGTGGGTTGAAAGGATGCCCCTGACAATAATGCCATCCTGAGCTGTGAGGTGCCTTCTTGGGGCGCATAAATATCCCGCTAAGTGGGCTATTGAGGCTGACATTGGACGGCAGTCATGTCTTGTAAAGCAGAGATGTGAAATAGTTCGGACAGTGGAAGAGTGGAGCCACCTTGTCCAGATGCCAGAGGAAAGGCTGATCAAAAAGATCTTTAACTGAGACAGAGCATGATGACAGCATGAATTATCTCAGGTTGAGTCCACTGACTTGAGGAATCATCAGTTTGGAAAAAATCTGCGAAAGAATCCGATTTGTTTTGCTTGTCTGGAGGTAAAATATTGAGTCGCTTCTTTAACGTGGAGACTTTTGTCTTGATAAGATTTATAGAAAACGTATGACAACCAAGACAGAGAACACTGTGTCCAGGTGGGTTATTACGACCCATTTTTACGTTTGTCACGCCTGAGAGGCAGTTTGATCAGGCACGCAAAGAAATTCAGCAACCCAGAATTACAAAAAAAAAAAAGAAAAAAAAATCAGCAATAAAATAAAATGACATAAAATATTAGACTAACACATGCTTCCAGTTGGTCCCTGAACGCAACACATTTCATAGCGGTTGATGTCATGTCAATGCATCATGGAGACTTTCCCAAGAGAAATGGACAAATGGCTATTTTTTTGTTGAAGCACAGCCAGTGTGCCTACGTTAGTTTGTGGGGACGCACTCAGTGATGAACAGCTAATTTCCAGCATCAAACATGCTGAAGGACTTCTGTTCTTGGACAAAGCGAATACTCTTCAGTGGCGTTTGGGTGCCAAACAAGCAGCTTTCACAAGACCACTTTCTGACAGACGGCGTTAGGAGCTGAAACCTCATTCAGAGTAAGAATTAGTCAAGGAGGGCCTTGTCGCTGCTGTGGAGCTGCTAGCACTGGACAAAATAAGATAGTGACTCTTGCAAAGACTCAGTTCTGTTCAAGACAGACTGACCCGAACCTGGAAAACCAGCTGGAAGTGTCATCATCATCACTACCATCCGATGTCAAAAGCCTCGCCAAGGAGAAGCAGTTCCAGCCATCGCCTTAGAGGTTAGTGTGATTATGTGCTCAATAATTTAGTGCGACCCTCGAAGGATGTTATAAAAATTTAAATGGCTCTTGATAAGATAAAGGTTCCCCATCGCTGACCTAAGACATTCCTCAATTTTCAATAGAGCAGCCTGATTTAGTAGAAAGCAGGAAATCTTATTCCACATAAACACAGCATGTTCTAAATCAGTTTGTTACAACTCTTCACAAAATCTAGCCTTAAACATATGGAAACTTTCGCATCTCCACGAGAATTTAAAATAAAGTTCTGTGGATCTAAACAATGTTTTACTGCACAGCCAGAGCTTGTGAGTTCATAAGCATTAATTCACATTTTTGGATTTTTTTCCACGTCATACTTCTTATTCTCGTGGTCTTACATGGCCAGTATAAGAGTCATGAGGTGGTTCAGAAGCACTACAGGCATCTGGATGTGCTGTTTCTTCGTCTTGAAGACGTTCCAGCACTCATCCAAGAGGCTTCATCTGTTCTGCTGACAGGTGGAGGGTCCCCAAGCATTTAAACCTCTTTGTCTGGTTCACATTGACGATACATGAGGTCACAGATGTTGTCAAGGTTGAACTCGACGATATGAAATAAAAATAAAACACAGGCATCTTGTTAGATTATTTAGATTTTTTCAGTGAGTTTGTTCACGCTGTCAGTATTTTTTCAGTGTCAGTGGTTCTTAGATTCAACTTTCTGTCACTGTTTTGGTGCAGAGAGGAGGGGCAAGAGTGTCTGATTTACATGCAATCTGCATATATTTACATACTAAGGAGAGAGCGCCACTCTTCCCAATGAAATGGTGACATTTTATATCCTAAAGGTCAAAGGTCAGCTTCACTGTTTTTTCTGGAAAATGTACATACACACCTTGTGATACTGTCCAACTTCAGCAGCCCCGTGAAACCACAACTCATGATTTCTTCAGGGAAATGTGTCAGATCAGTTGCTGTCTCCCTCCTAAAATTACAACACAAACTCATTAACAGGAGAACAATGACATACTGTACCCTAAGGAAAGCATTTTGTTTTCCACAGCTACTCACAGCAGATGTACTCACCCTCTCTGTGAGTGCAGCGTAATCAAGATCCACGTTGTCTTCGGTCAGCTGCAGAGCATCAAAATCTCCTGTTGCAAGAAACTGGTAACACCACCCCTGAGTGCAGCTGATTGGAAACTCTTCTCCTGCAGCTCTGCGCGGCAGCAACATTGCAGATGTAGTAAATGGGACTTTTTACGCTTACATGCATGAACTGCATCATATAGGACATCTATGAAACAATGCAGAGCTGTATAAACCATGTAATAGCTCACTAATGGAGTAGACAGGATTCTTTCCTGTCTTGACCTCCTACAGTCACCTCTCAATGCCAAGCATCATTTCTAAATATAGTGATGACAGCTAACACGGTTTACAAGCCACCGGAGGTCATCGCCTTCACTATAACAGCAGCACAAGAATCTTAAAACAGATAAATGAATGAAAAGAAAATGCAAACACAGACAAAAATGATCAAGATATATATCAGCCATCTGTGCGGGACCCTCTGTTGCATTACTGAGGTCAAAGAGTTTCTTACCCAGCATGCATTTGAACTCTCAAATGTTGTGCTGTCTGGCTGTTCAGCCTTTTATAGCTGTTTAGGATTGAAATATTGCTGCTATTGCTGTGTGATAAAAATGTCCAGACTCTGCATTTTGGTACACAGTGTTTCATCCGGGCTGCCTATAAAAACCTGAGAAACTCAAAGCACTTCATGATGTAGTAAATTAATACAGGACCAGTTAAATTCCATCAAATTCTGACTTTTTAGGAGTATTTCAGTCTTTAGTTAAGCAGATATTGGAAAGAATGTTAACGGTTATGATATTGTGTTACCATGGACAAAATATAGTAAAAGCACTGTATTATGGGCTACACTGTGAAAAGTCTGTTTCACTATTTAATCTCAGATTCATGCACACACCTCATCATCATCCGCTGTGGACTGAGACTCCATTCAACCCTCTATTTGCAAAGCAAGAATATGCAGAGGAGCGCTTTCTTTGCACACTTAGCATGCAGCCTCGGTCATTTTTGAAATTCAGTGGCATCAGATGGCAATGGAATAAGATCATTAGTCCTTCTGCAGTGGAATTTACAAGCTGGGCCTCCCAGCACTCGACACACTGTGAATCAGCCTTCCTGTCTACATCAGGAAGAATTGCAACCAATTTTCTCTTACCATGGCCACCTGCATACAGACAGTGATAGAAAGAGTTCTGAATGCTGCACTTTCCAAAAGAAAGATGTTTGAAGATAGTACGTACCTGAAACCTTTTAGATCCATTTGGGGACATTCTTCAATCTTCTTGACCTGAAAAAAAAAAAAAAACCACAGGAAGGAAAAGTACAGTATTAAAAAAGTAGAAGCAGTATTTTATCAACACAACTTTATCGACAGCGGTGTATATTCACTTATACTGTAACACGCTCATTATGATTCATGTACAATAGCATCACATGGGTCATACCGTAGGTCAAGGTCCTCCCCAGCCCTGCTTGGCTCAACTTCAGCTCTTCTGCAGCAGAAGGATGCTGCGACCGCCCTAATTCACCAAATATAGAGACATGCTGAAAGGCTTAACGGTACAGATTTTGGACGTCCCTGGTTCGTGAGGGAGAAAAGCCTTTCATTTTAATAAAGAAGCCAGCAGTGTGCAAGATTAACGCACAGCTAAATGTGTGATCTTCCCATCAAGTAGGTCCGACATCAGATGATAATCACAAATAAAGTCTACACCTGGTCATCCCCTGCTGCACAGTGTGTTTTAAGATTTGTGCTTGCTGATTCTGTCGTTCTGCTGCTGCTCAGTAGCAGCAGCAATAACACTGGCCTCATTCACCTGTCAAAGATGACCACAGAGACATTTAATACAAAGCCGGCTGCTGAACTGTGGATGGAGATGGCTAATCAGAGGCTCAACCAGGGACTGGGAAGTCTTCATCATTTACTAAGCAGGACGCTGAAGCGGTGGCACTGAGGGAAACACAGAGGAGGACGGCAAAAAAGGCTGTGTTTATTAAAGGTGCAGTGAGTCATTCTGGAGAAAGATCACCTCACAGTCCACTCTGTGTGTGAAGAAAATCCAGTTGTACACAGCACTGGCTCTGGAAATTGGAAACAAAGTGGAATCAGGCCAAGTCGCACAACACTATAGCAGTCAATCAGCAACAGGTGGCGTTCAAGCTCGTGCACAGCACAAGGGGAAAGGGGGCGGGAGACAGGAGTGAAAGGGACAGGAAATCCAGCGTGCTAGAGTGGAATAGCATTGGGAGGAGGAGAGATGGAGATATCAAGGACCCTTCTCCAGAACCACTCTCCACGCCTTTAATGCCGGGATCAGACTACACAGTATTTTTGTCGTTGTCGTTGGTCACTGGGTCAGATCCAATGATCACAGTGCCATAACACTCTTGCTGTGTCTTGGTCGGGTGAGTTCAGAGTTCATCGGGGAGGCAGCTGAAGCAACCGTCAGTAATGGCGACAGAAGCGTTCTTGTGTAGCAAAAAAAGAAAAAAAATGGCTGTGGATGAGCTCCTGGGCTGCACAGAGAGGAGAACGCTGGCTGTCGATACTTCAAACGGAATGACGAATGTTTGAACGTTACATAAGTACAAGCGTCCAGCTCGCTACATATTTTCCTATACATGATGTTGCTGCTGAAGAACACGTTGTGGGAGGTGTCACAGTTGGAGTCTCAAGACAAAAAAATTCTTCCACTTGAGGTTCATGTAGTCCGGTCCCGGCATAAGACCACACTATTAAAGACAGACGTGAAGAAAAACGATCTGCTTTACAGTTCCAAAAGGTTGATGTTGAAAATCGTAATGAAAAACATATCAAAATAAAAAGAGATGGCGAGCTTGTCATTTTTAGTGCCTGTGTTTGACTTCACAGTGGAGCTTTTTCCAATGCCAAAAGTGTTCAAGTGCCAGTACAACTTTTCCAGAACAAGTGTCTCAATGCCAGCGTTTCCTTTTTCAGTTCAGGTTTTGGTTCAATGCCAGATTGAATCATTCGGGCATGTTTGTTCAGGAACGGTTGTTCCAGTGTGACAGCGATGGCCTCCTTTACTCCTCTTTCAAACCATCTGTCTTCTCTGTCCTCATATGAAGAACAGTGGTCGATAGAGAAAGTACCAGCTGTCTGAAAGCATTAAGTTTACCGGATTGCCATAAATGTTTGAATCGTCCTCTGATCAGAGTTACGACCTCCTGTTAGCACAGAGTTTCATTCTTTCAATTAGCTAAGTCATCCAGTAAAGTTGAAGTTTGGCTTTGTGGCAGGTGGTATGAAAATGAATTAAAATGGAGTTCTTGGCTGTGTGTGTGACTCAGCCCTGTTAAGGCCTTTTTATAGAGCACAGATGCTTTGTGCTTTGGATATTTGTTTATTCGTCTTGCATCTTCCTCATCCATGGGACCAATTACCATGTTGAAACATAACCGTTTTATCAGCGGCCATGCCATGCTGCTGATGATTTTTTTTTTTTAAGAGGATAAACAGTTATATTTCCCATGAATCCTAATAAATGTCGTGCCAGATGGACATGAATCGAAGCCTTTTCGCTTAGGCCTGTTCAGAGCCGATCCCAAGTCCACAATAAACTCCAGCGAATCCCTGGATTGCTGGCAGAGCCTTTTGTTGGCTGTACTGGTCTGCTGAAGTCGGCTAACAAGCGGAGGCCAGCAGATATGATTATAGGGACAGTTCCAGATCCTATGTGGTGCTCAGCGTCTTTCTATGGACCCCAGATTAACACCAATTCATATCATTCTGCCTCCCCTTCGATACCGGTCTCACTAATGCCTGTAACATGTTTTGTTTCATTCTTACACATGCAAGGCAGATGTGTTTTGACTGTACCAACCCCCAATTCAGATGGCTTCTTCATTGATCCGCTGTGAGCAGCTAATGGGTGGCTATTGTCAATAAAACAAAAGGCAGGCAGCGGCTCTCCATGCAGCGGCAGAGTGTCACATCTGCCGTGTGAGAGGGCCCCCAACCCTCGATTCATTATTAATAATACTAGATTTCTTCTGGGTGCAGACGCAGGAAATGTAATTACTTTGTATCGCCCACAAGTTGTCATTTCCTGAAGTGCCATCAGGTAAATAAGAGTCATTAAAGCATGTGCCCAGCCAAGAATGAAAAGTAATAAACGCACACAGTGCCAACACACACCTACACAGCCCAAATCTCTCAAGGCAAGGACAGCGGAACAGTGGAAGTCTTTTCACTCGTCTCTAAAAGATCCAGATGGGTGATGCATTACAAAGTTGTCAGGGGTTTATTCGCTCTGGCTGTAACACCAGCATACAGACATACCAATGCCACAGACAAAGATCGCTCGCAGCAGCAATGCCAAGACTCAAATAAACCGCAGAACAACTGTCCCTGTTCTCCCTGCAGGGCTCTCCTGGGTTTCAGTCTTTGCATAATTCCATGTCATATTGACCTCGCCTGTCTTTCAAATCTGAAATTCATGAGTCACATTAAAAACTGTTCCATTCGTTACATCTGTCTGCTTAATAATGTGCTTCATATCCGTCACACCACATCAACATTTTCTGATTAATTTAAATCTAAAGAAAAGTAGCCTATGACATGAAGCTGGCATCAGAGAGTCTCCGCATTCAACGACCGCCTACATTACAATTCAAGGTTAAGCATGGCTGACGTCGCTGCACTGCCGCCAGCTGTATTTAATGTTGTGTTCAGCTGCATTTTCAAGCATTAGTTCCGATTCTAACAAAGGGGCTGCGAGAAATGCAACTGTATAAGTCTATAAAATGATAAGCAATGCAAAAATCTGCATTGAAAATATTAAGAAGAAGAATTATAGAAAACAAAAAGCTGGGGAAAAAAAAATCATTTCATTGACTCCACTGACATACAGATGGTTTTCATCCTCTCAGTGCCATCTTGTGTGCACGGCAGTGGATTGCAGTGACCATATCAGAGCGAAGCAGTACTGAGGCACAACAGACAGTGTCACTCTCGGACCATCCTGGGGCTAAATACTCGATGACCTGAGATAAGATAAAGGGTGAGAGAATTAAAAGAAATAGACTATTTACTCCAGGTGCTCCCTCAGGGGTTAAATGACCGGCGGGCCAAGATAGAGTTTATCTTTAGCCTGACCGTAATGACATGTGCTTAGACCTATCAAGCAACATCATCCTGGACATTAGAGGTGGTATGACTCAAGACCGCCCATCATGTGTCTATCACCATATCTGACATGTGGCAACAGACGATAAAGGGAAAAAATATTGTTTAGCTTCCTAAATGTGTGGGGAAAAAAACATGATTCAGTGAACATTGCTGGGTTTTGTGGCCCTTTCATAAGGTGAAATGTCAGTCGGCAGCTCATGATGTGCAGCATCAACTGAGTCTGTGTCACAACACTCAATCAATTTTTAGCATCCTGAAAATGAATTGTGGTCAAGGACATCAGATGAAATTTTAATTTTTTTTCTGTAGGTCAATTTGCCTTGTACATAAATAAATAAATAAATTAAAAAAGATATCCAATTAAAAAAAATCTATTCACCAACAATTCAGACTGCAGACTTGTGATTCTCTTTAGATATTCATTCATTTGCTGCACATTTCCTTGAAAGCTCCCATCACTGATGAGCTCGACTTAAACATGCTCCAAAGGCCAAGCGCTCTGTGCTTTTTTGTTTTTCTTAGCTTCACTACTGCACAACCCCCCAAGTGTGGCTTACGTCATCGTTTTGCAAACGCTCCACTTTCTGCATAAACACCAAAGGAAAGCTGGCATTTCAGCATTTATCCACTCGTGGTGCAGTCATGGAAAGGCTCCCTGTCAAGGTGAGAAACACACGGACTTACTACAGACGGAGGGCTGAAACTGAAAAGATGTTTTTACATGTAACCGGCTTACGATGGACGTACTCTTAATCAAAACATGGTTGTACGTATGTTGATCTTTTATAGACTGTCCATGCAGTGCAGTTGCTCCGCGCAGCCACTCCCATTCCCCCTCGTTGCTATTGTGAATGTGTGCAGCGAGCTGGCTCACTGGGCCCTCATGGTGAATGGCCCGCAGCCATTCACTCAGCATACAGAAGCTCATTAGAACTCTATAGACACACAATTGTGAGGCTCACATTAGAAACTTCCTCCTCTGGGGCACAGACACGGCACACAAAGTGCCAGTTTGCTGCTAAGCTAAGCGCATTGTCTTCCTGATTCATAGAGCTTGGCCCTCCATTCACGATATTAAGTTCGAGTGGTGGAATATCAATTGCGTGTGCAATGGGCCGGTATCTTTTTAAGAGCTTTAGTGGGGTTAAAAAGAGAGAAAAGGGATCTCAGCCGGTCTGCAGAGTGCTAGCTTTCAACAGGGCCATTGTGAGGATTCTGAATGAAGGGACCCCTGTTTTTTCCCTCCATTTCTAAAAAGAGATGGACATCAAATAAATTCACATGAACTTGCTTCAGGGTGTTTCCAAGACCTCCTGTTTAAGAATAGCCTAATTATACCTCCCTCTCCTGGAGAGCTCTATTGGAATCTGGCTAATTACGAAGTGGTGAATCTTAATGATGATACGCTGTTAGCGATGCCTTTTAAAAAGCACATGAAGTCATGTGAGATTGGTTCTACCTAAAATATTAATGAGCACAGAGAAATATATGGATTTAACAAGAATACATGATATTGCAGCAGGCTTGTTAGTTTTGATGTTTTAAGTTAGCACAAATCCTTATTTGGTGCTAAAAAAAAAAACTACGTAAAGTGGAAAGAAATGCAACTGGATGAATACACTAAAGACATCCTCTATGTTTTTACATAAAACACAGTCAGGGTCCTTTCAGAGTATAAGCAAATACAGTAAATAGAGCACTGGAGAACAGTGTGGGGTTTTTTCTCAGCGTCACACAAACAAATGACTCCACCAAACAAAAAGCCGCGGAGACTATCGCAGCCACTGGTCTGTGTGGAGCATGTTAACACACTCTCACTACACAAAAGTAGATAGTGCACACAGGCTAGCTAACACTCATCATGTGACAGAGCGCTATGCCTTCTCCACCAGTCTGAGGAATAAAACCTCAAATTTGATTACAAGCAACCTTTGGCTCCCTGGCCATCACACAATAGGCTGAGCTGTCTGGGCCAATTTCCATGCTCAGCATGAGGTATCTCCACGCGCAGACTGGAGCTCCCTGCCACCCCCCGACCAGTGTGGATATGCCTGTTTACTGTGCCTAAACTCCGGGTCTGTCGCCCCTCTTGTTGGACTCTCTATTATGATGAGGATCATTAGTTGCAGTGTGAAAGGTTACACAAGCCTCTCATTGGACGCGTTTGTACCAAAACATCCCTACATGCATGTGTGTGTGTTTGTGTGACCATTTTTATTTTACAGTTGCAACGTTCAAATGTGCAGCATGTGAAGACCAGACTGAAGACCGGCACGGCATAAATATTTGAGTGGTTGAGTGTGTGTGTCCTGCCTGTGGAGCCGCATGGATCTCTCAATGCTGTGCTACAACATGCAGGAGTTAAACCGCTCTGTAAATGTTAAATAAAAGATCTGGCTGACTGGCAAACACAAACACCGCCATGTTACAGACAAATCGCTTTTTCAGAGACACAATGTCAAAACTGTCCATCTGTTAATATTGTGTGTAGTGATGAGTTTTATGGAACAAAACAAGCAGAACTAATACAATTCTTATTATGTAATTGCATACAAAACCTTGAAAACACAAAGTTTTTACCAGCTTTAAGAGATTTTAATGAATAAAGATATTATTAACTAGGTGGTGTTGTCTTTAAGAACAATGTTTTCATCAGCTTCTCGCACTTTTCTCATGATTTTTGAAGAGAAGGTGTCTTTTCTTAAAATTTGCTTAGATTACTTTGTAAACCAATATTTATTCACACTGTTTTTCAATCATTTTGCAATCAGGAAAACCCTCACTGAGCAATGTTTCTGAAATGAAACGGGGGAAAAAAGCACACTGCAAATGAAGTGCTGAGCGGTTTGTATGAGGCACAATGGGAGGCTGGAGAAAAGAGAAAACTATTTACTACTGGAGAAGACTGTTTGGTGCATGTTAAACTTTGGCCAGCAGTTCATTGTCTCTGGTGTCTATCATTTAATAGGCTAGTTGACATAATGAATGAGTCAGACCCACCTTCTGCCACTCTAGAAAGGACCCCAGCCTTATCTGAATTGAGAAGCACATTAGAGCCTCTCAGC
Organism: Chaetodon auriga; assembly: GCF_051107435.1. NCBI lineage: Eukaryota > Metazoa > Chordata > Actinopteri > Chaetodontiformes > Chaetodontidae > Chaetodon > Chaetodon auriga. Next base: position 7,878,366 of record NC_135079.1, on the reverse strand, counting down.
CAATCACGGCGCAGCCCCGTAGCAAAGTGCAGGCCCGAAAGAGGAAGAGCAGAAAACTTTTGTTTTCCTCAGAGTTTAATGAAGTTGGCCTGGTCACTCGAGAAGGGATTAAAGGAGAATTTAGTGTCACTGAGCTGTGACTGCTGAAGAGGGAACTCGAGTGTTCGGGTCACTGTGTGAACAGGATGGTCTCAGTTCAGAGCTGCACCAGGAGGAATATGGCTGGCTCTCCTCCTGCTTTACCGGGCTTCGGGAACTCGGGAAAGAGTTTTCTTATTGACAATCTGCTGCAGTCGCAGACGCCTTCAGCCCGTCCAGGGGGGACAGTCGGTGGAAACCTGAGACTAGCAACAGGTGAACATCCAAGGAGAACCTGGGCTTCTGAGCATGGAGTCTACCAAAGCCAGGCCCACAGTCCACAGCAGGTGAAAGATTTAGGAGGACCGATCCTGCCACATTCAGGTAAACATGTTTTTTTATTTATAATGTTTTTTATTATAAAGCAGACTTTTTAAACCAAAGCTATCTGGATTAAGTTCTGTCAATATGTCATACAGGAATTTATTTCTCTTCCACAAATATTTCAGTTCTTCTTTTAAACCTTTTAAATTAAAGGATAAGTATTATTTAACTTGTCAAGTTTCAAACATTCTCCACTTTAGGCTGTAAATCAGTCATCTGTTAACATCTCAACTTTCTTTGTTTTACTTTTGCAAGTATACTACACTACAACCCGAATTCCAAAAAAAGTTGGGACATTGTGTAAAAACTGAATAAAAACAGAATTCAATCATTTGCAAACAAACTTACCAACAGCGAAGTGTTCCTTCCTGAGCCCATGTAGTTACGTCCTTCATCCAATCATGTGTTCACAAAGTGGTGAACCTCGCTCCATCCTCGCTTGTGAAGGACTGAGCCTCTCCAGGATGCCCCTTTCATACCCAATCATGAAACTATCACCTGTTATCAATGAACCTGTTTACCTGTGGAATGATCCAAACAGGTGTTTTTGGAGCGTTCCACATCCTTCTCAGTCTTTTGCTGCTTCTGTCCCGACTTTTTGAAACGTGTTGCTGGATCAAATTCAGAAAAAGGAGATATTTACAAAAATCAATGAAGTCTTTGTGCTGTTTTCAATTGACAATATGTCAAAAAGAAATTTAGAAATTGATTAAAAAGGATTAGAGAATGACGCCTTCTGTTTTATTTATGTCTTAAACGGCATCCCAACTATATAGAATTAGGGGTGTCGAAAGGGAAAGAAAAACTTCAAGGCCTTTTTTCTAACTTCAGTTATGAACTATATTTTCAAATGTTAGGTGTGTGAAAGCCATTTTTACGCTTGATGTGGCAGTCTGAAACACTTGATAAAGAATTTTGTGAAATTTATATTTTTTAATTACTTCAAAATGTATCTATATTTAAAAAGAAATATATATATATATATATTATACAATTAGCAACAAATACATTTTATAAACTTCATATTTCATAACAGATAATACTTTATAAAGAATTTGATTGAATATTTCAGTCTAGATGAGAAATCCCAATAACTGCAATGACAGATAAGATAAATCAAACATTTTAAACTCAATTATTATGAAACTGTGCAAACATAATAATTAGATTAAATTTCTAATATGGCTTTTTCATTCATAGAATCCAATTATTATTGAAGCAATTAATTTTAAAACCGAAGTAGTAAATCTAACTCTTACATGAGTTTTTTTCAAATAACATTTAGCTGTTAAAACATCTGAACGTCAAATAAAAGTTGTTCCATCTGTAAACATCACCTAAAGCTCAGCACTATTGTCTCTGTGTTGCACTCTGACAATGACAGTAAAATTGAATCTAATGTAAAAATGTAGATTTAAAAAGAAACAACTGCAAAAAGTGGACGATGTAGGACTCCAGATATAGATCCAGGTACAGTCCCTTGTGGTCCACACCTGTCTCACCTGTTTACCACAGGACTATAACTGACTGATCCTGTCTTATCTTTGCAGGTGTACTGAGCAGCGTTTTCCTGCGGAGCCCACAGTATCTGCTGGCATGCTGTGGTGGGTCCAGCCCCCCTCCTGTCTTCTCCAGTGAGTGTTTTATGCCTCATCAGCAATGCCTCAGCTACTCTCTAAGCATTAGCAGCAGGGTCTCTCATGCTCTCCACAGCTAATTACTGATGCAATGCCAAAGAGCTAATTCTCCGCTCAACTCTGCACAGCTCTATTCATAACCATTCACGGCTGTTTGGGATGGGGAAGAGGGGTGGGTTGCAAGGCTTTTAAGAGTCCCTGGGGCCCCCTATTTTGTACTTGCAAATACACACTTTCAGTAGCGCAAATATGCAGAGCTAATAAACATCTTGTCTTCTGTCATATTAAGATTATAATTACCAGGTGTGGATTCTTGCTGCTGAATAAAGCAGATTGTTTCAAAGCTTAGCACTCCCTCAGCACATTAATACGTCTGGTTGTGAATGCTAACATCTTCAAGTTAAATTTTCTGACTGCATAAAATTTGAAAACATCCAGGAAATCTGTAATTCCACCTGAAATAAAGTAATTATCCCTTGAATTGTGCTTGAAATGTTTCAGTTGAGATCATTTAAGAGTAGAGTACTAGTGCTCTCTACTGCACCCTTGCAGTATTAATTAAGACTAGCAGCTGTCATACTTCGGCTTTGTCTCGCAACAACTGGAAGTTATTAGTTGCTGGAACCTATGATGCCTGTCAAATGTTGTGGAAAATAGCACAAATCAGAAAGCCTTCATCCCACATGTCGCTGGAGTCCTCTTAGTAGGCTGACACTTTCCCACAGTGCCCAGCAACACAACAATGCCAAGTCTGGCCGTGACCAATTGGCACTTTCACTCCACCATCCACACGCGACCTCACTGCAATTTTTCACCGCAGCAATGAACTCCGCTTAGCACAAAAAACTTGCCCATTTCTCTACAGAAGTGGGCTGAACCAGGAACATCCCACAGCCATTGTGTGGCTAAAGAGCTTGGTTCGCCGACCCCCCTCCTTTCTCCTGTCCTTCAACTCTCATTCCTGCCCATTGGAGACTTCTTGACTAGGACATAAAGCATTCAATGAAAGTGACTTTTATAGACTTATTCGAGCTCATCTTCACATACAAACTAGCCTCATACCTGCAAGTGAAAAGATTTAGTGTTGGGCCAGTGAGCCATCGAGTAATGGCATTTCCATTGAACGGCTCTATTGTTGGTGTCCCACAGGGCTCTATAGCTGACCCACTGGGGTAGACACACACGTTGCCCAGGAATGACCTGGTAATCAGCTATTTAAGTGAAAGCCATTGAGTCCCAATAGAGAAGTGAGAAGCATGTCCAAACCTGTTATGTGCTCCCTAGAGGTGGTCTATGTGCAGATTTGTCGTACAGATTAAAAAGGCAAAGTTGAATGGATTGGATAAATTGTTCCACTTGACTTTTGTTGTGCCTGCACCTGTGAGTGAAGTAGCGTGGGATTGCTCCTCACAGTTCATCAAATCCCTTTTTCTCAGTTGAAGTGGCTTTCGATTCTCTTTAGTCACCCCCAGTTTGTTAAATTGGACAAATAGAAAAAAAGAAATCAAAAGTGAGTGATAAAGTGAGTGTGACAAAAAGAGGCATGATCTTGGACTGAAAAGGTAGGAAATGTGATACGGTTGGAAAAGAGTACACATTGATTGTAGACAGCATTGGATTTTGTGCCATTGAATTAAAATAACCTACATCATGAAACACTTGGGAAAACGATCCATAACCAGCTCAGCCAATATAATGATGTTTCATCTCAAATCACGACACACAGCCTGTGTTCCCCTGACTGGTGCTTGTTGACTTAGTAGCTTTGGTCAACACACTGAAATTGATATAACATATTTGGGTTTTTCTATGTTTCAGAGGGAACAAATATCCGAATGTGGTCTGCTGATATAAGTCCTAAACTACGCAGAGGGATCCTCAGGAGGGCTGTGTTCTCTGAGGAACAACGGAAGGAGCTGGAGAGAACTTTTCGGAGACAGAAATACATCAGCAAGACAGACCGGAACAAACTGGCGGCTGATCTCAGTCTCAAGGAGTCACAGGTAACTGAGTCTGAATTACATAATCGTAATCTCTGATTCAAAAGACATTAGGCTAAAAATCATTAAAGCAGACAAAAACATGTGTGTACAAGCGTTTATCCTCCTCCATCAACTGGGACCAACAAACCCTAAATCCTGCTCAGCAACGTCATGAAAGTCAGCAAACCCCTGATGAACACTGGCTTAAACATGACTAAGTGTCTACAGCCATGCTAGCAGCTCTGTGAGGCTGTACTTCGGCACAGTGAGGGTCATCACGGAATGCTAACATCTACATGCTAACAGCTCACAATGATAATGCTAACATCCTATAGATATGTATAATGTGTTATGCATTCACCACCTTAGTTTAGCGCGTTACTGTGCCAACATTTGCTAAAGAAGTTTTCAATCACTGACCACAAATATCAGTTTTATTATTAGCTTGACAGGTAAAAGTCAGGTAAAATCAGTAAGATTCTTCTTTGTCCAAACCATGAAGGTATGAACAAAATTTTATATGACTCCTTTAAACGGTTATTGGACCAAAGTGGCGGACAGACAGACATTGCCATCCCAAGAACTCCACCACTAGCACGGCTAAAAGTCTACTACATAAATTGAAGTACTATTACCTCTCCATTCTCCTGCTGCTTTAGGTGAAGATCTGGTTCCAGAACCGCAGAATGAAGTGGAGGAACTGTAAGGAGAAGGAGGTTCACAATGCTCGCTCCCCAATGGACGAGCTCATGGCCCAAGGTCTCGCTCAGGAGGAGGAAGAATCATCACAGAATCACAGCGATGCAAGAACAGAGAGATCAGCACCACAGAAGAGTGTCAGGGACACATGAGAGGCTGTAATGAGTGGAAAATAACTAATGACTTTCTCAAATTCACAGCAACCTATAGAGGGCTACATCACTGGGAGGGTGTTAAAATGTGTGGATGGAATACGCTGTCTGAAGACTAACACTGATAATATTAACTATTCAATGCATGTAACCCTTTTGTTGCGTTATAATTGCTCGGTCAAACATCATTGCAGTTCACTGGCTTGAGTGAGCAATTCATCGGTACACCGACAAGACTTTCCAGGAAAAATCTCCACTCTCCAATTGTATTTGCAATCGGTTAAAGGCACAAATGAGTCACTTCATTTAATGCATCGGACATTTCTTATTTTGTCAGCTTTAACATATTTGGTCAGCTTTACACAAATACTCTGCTCACAGTCCAAAACCTTTTTGAAGTCAAATTTCACTTGATAAATTTTGTAAATATTTTTGAATGCGTAGATCAACTGTAAATAAAGTGTTTGAATGAATCCTGATTTCCACATTGCTTATTCTTATTGTGTGGGCTCTCTGGAGCAAACCCATTTACATGGTAATGAACACTCTACTATGCACCATCTACCAGGTTTATAAATATGTAGAGCTTGTGCTCCCCATTAAGAAGATGACCAAAAACAATAATGAAGGTTTACTTTAAGTTTAATTTTTTTGACATTTCCATGCTCAGTGCTCAAAAGTTAACTTATCTAATTACCTTTAACAATAATACTGCAAGCGGCACACTCAATCCTCTACAATAAATGCACACATGAAAGGCATTACAAAGGATGAAAGCACAGTTTTCTACTCAGACAAAATTAAAGATACTACACTAGACTGCTTTGCTATCACCATTAACAGACCAGTCCAGGGAGGGTGGTGCATTTCAGGATACGGAGATAATTTTTGACTTTGTTGGAGTCTCTGCGGAAGCAGGAGAGCAAGTCATGATGGTCCATTGAGTTGAGTTCTCCTTGATTGTAGAAAGAAAAGGAAGAAGAGGGGACCAAACTCTCAGGAGAGATGTAACTCACAGTGTTACCAAACACTCCCAAGAGCTTCATCTGAGACAGACACGAGAAAAATTGATGGTGCTCAATTAATTATTTCAAGGAATGCATGAAGACACACGCAGTCTGGCACAGAAATGAAAACTAAACGTAGTGATGCTTTCCAACTAGAATGTGATACACTGCAAATAACCAATCACATTAAAACACTGTAATAAATACAGTCACTGTTTGATATGACCACACATCTACAAGCTTACCTTCTCAGCCATTTTTGCTACTCCATCCCTCAACTCATGCACCACGTCACTGATCTCCAGTGCCTTGTTTGAGCTGTAGTGGTTGAAGTCTTGATTCTGATCCTGAGACATGCTCTGGTAGAGTTGAGACAGGGGGTTACCCCAAGCCCCCAGCAGCCTCAGGATCACCTCTGTCAGTTGTTCTCTCTGCACAAGAAAGAACTGCTTAAATAACTTGGTGGTAAAGTATAACTTGATTGCAAAAATTGCCTTGACAAGATGCAGTGAAATCATCTATGTGCTGAGTAGCTTTGACTATATGTAAAATTTACAACATGAATGCTCACCCCTAGCCTTTGTGCATTCTCCTTATCGTCTGGTGTTAGTATGCCATTTGTGTGGCACTTACGTTTCCCTACAAGGTTCTTGCTGGGAAAGAAATATTGCTCCTGCAAAGACACATGCACACATATCACACATACTGATTTCTGGGCTTGAGAAATAGCCAATTCAAAGGGTGATTGATGATGGATGAATGGAGGTCGAAGTGTGATGGATGGTGATGGATGACCAGTGTCACAGATGAAAAAAAGAACTCACAAATTCAGAGTGCAGATCAGTGGAGATGCCGTGCATTCTTGAGGACTGTTGGATGACCCTGTCAAAGAGATCTGCCAGGGTGGGAACATGGCATCCAGCCTGTCCATGGGCACAAATTGGGGTCGTGCCAACCTTCACGGAAAGCTCCAGGAGCACCAGTGTAAGCGCAGCAAACCAAGCTGAAGGGGAAAAAACTATTATTCATTAACAATAACAGCCATACATATAAATAAAAATGTTGTATTAATTTGTCATCTCACCCTTCTTCATGGTTCCTTTCTTGCAGTGGAGCACCAGACGATGAGCAGAGCTCCTTTCCCACCACAGCTACTCGTGCAGAAGCTACCTCATCCAGTGACGACGGTACTGATCAAACAAATTGGCTCATACAATTTGTCTCTTTGCACATCATGCCGTATGCTTCGCTTCGTTATCTGCTCAGCCGAGAGCAGACGAAGCTAACCCAGGCAGAAAAGCTACTACACGATACACAATTTGTCAGGTTAAAGCGATGAACATTGGTGTATGGGATGTGCTCAGCTCTTAAGTGTTTTAAGAAAAAAAATGACTACAAAAGACACTTTAACTGTCCGCATACAACCTAAGATTGGTATATTTGATCCTTGATTAAGTTATGATGCATTTCTCATTGCATTAGTGATAAATACTATTATACTACTATTACTATTACAAACTTAAGCATTGGAGATAATTAGCCTAATTGGGGCAACTAACAACAATCCAATCACTTAAAAGCATTCAGCATTTTGAAATTTCTTTTAAACTACAAGAGCCGATTGTTCAACAGCCCCGGCTACAGCTGTTCAGCTTGGTAGTGATATGAGGCCATTCAAATGTAAAGTGAGTGATTTATCTTCCCATTAGTGCTTCATAGTACGGTCAATTCCACAGGCCGTCTACAGCAAATGCAGTCATGAGTCATTCTTAGCAGTGCTACCTCTCATCCAGAGCAACTTTCCACATTACGGAATGACCAGTTTGTACGTGCAATGCACAAAATGATAAAGTCAAGTTTACAGGCAAAAACACATGAAATTAACACATGAATGTTTTATTTTAAATGTATTTCACTTTATACCCTTTTCAGAATTTGCAATGAAAAAAGGGACATGGCACAACCACGGTGGACTAGTGCTCTCCACGAGTGTGCCATCTTGTGGTGAAATGAGTGACAAGAGGGCAATAGATTTAAAGGACCTACTCATGACTCTCGTCCTTTGCTGCATGTATTGTGTTTACCACAGGACTACCGGGCAAAATCAGTATGAGCAACAAAATTCTTGCAGTAAAATATTACTAATACTCAGTTTCATAGAACAAATATTTTATTGTCCTCATTTTCCAAATAACTTGCACATAAAAAAGATGTTATAAATACACCACTATGCTTATAGAAAATATAATCTACGATCAATTTACAATTTTTAATACTATGTACAACTTTGAGTGCATTCTATTACTGTGTGCTGTCAGCGCAAGGGTGAGGTAGTGAAGGAGGCAAAGGGTACTGATGTCTGAGTCCAGCTCTGTTCTTCGATCCATTTAGCTCACTTTACAAATTCTGACTAACACCCAATGCCAAAAAACTCTCCATCTCAAAATTCCTCATTTCGGTTTTGTCTTAAATCGCGTATGCTGAATGTGTGGAATCATATTAAGAGGTTTGTTATGTGATTCCACACTTCAAACACAGATGCAGGGCTCCAGTTTTTACAAGTATCAGGCCATTCAACATCTCTGATGCTTCCACTTACGAGTGGCCACCGCGATGTTTGCGTCTTTTTTGTGCCAAGGGAAGAGACGGGTGAGAGCAAGGGTGCCGTCCGGCTGCACAGAACCAGTCAGCACGTAAAGCTGCGACCGTCCGGGGCGCACCAGAGCACTGGCACATTCAACGTTGATGAGCATCCACTGCTGGAGAAGGTGCTGGGTGTCGTAAGGCAGCAGAGGTCCCTGGCGGACAAACTCAACCCGGCCCTCAACCTCAAACTCTGGCTCTCCCATAGGCAGGCGACGACGATGCAGCTTGGCAGTCACAGCTGTGGAGAAGAGGAAAAAGGGATTTATCGTCTAATTTGGAAAATTAAACACAATTGTGAGAAAACGGGCCCAAACTGGTTACAACAAAATGCAGAAAGACTTCTGAAACTTACCGAAGTCATGCTGGCAGAAAGCATCCAGGACTGTTTTCATTGCAGGAGCCTCTTCCACAGAGGGACAGTTCTGGCAGGCAGGTTTGGGCAAGTCTGTGATAACAAAACAACATTTAATAAAGCTGTTGGGCATATAGTTACTGTAGTAAAAAAGAGCGAGCACTTCCATTCTGCCAACGGTGAAGAAAAACAGAGTTCCAATAATTAGGTCCATACATACCTTTGGCAAAGTGGCCAAACTTTGCATGGGGAGAAAGGCACATGTCCTCCTCGGCAGGAAAACGGTCACAATCAAGTGCCTCAGGCCACGGGTGACCCTGGCAGGCAAGCACCGGGGCACAGCTGTCCCTCACTGCCACACACAGGCTTCGGCATGGCTGGATAAAACTGAGGGAAAGAGAGGCAAATGTTACACGGTGAACACAAAACTACTGCAATAATGATGACAACATTTCTCAGAGCAGAAAGCGACTGCGATGAAGAACAGAGGCAGTAAAAATGGTGCAAAATGTAAAACCTCCTTACGTGTCGAGACAGACGGGGGCGATGAGGGAGCAGAGGAAGGCCTGGGCTTGAGGGTGGCAGCCTGTCTGCAGCAGAGGCCTCCAGTCCTCTGAACGTGGCACCACCTCGCCTTCCAGGTTGCTGTGACCCAAAAAGTTGGGCAGCCGCATCTCAGAGTATCCAACATCTTTGCAAACCTTCATCTGGTTGGGGATAGCGACGCAGCGAGTGGACTGACCCATGTCAAATGCTGTTAAAGGGCACGCCATAGCCAGGAGAACCACGGTGAAGAACACAGCCATGCTGAATATCTAGCAAAATCCAGAGATCCCACAAGGTAGACAGATGAGCTTTTACTAAAGCTGCTTGTTGTCAGGAGGCTCTGCTGTCCTCGAATGGGTTTGTAGCTGCAGCTGCTTGCTTTATATACAGCAAGGTCAGCCAGCCCCATCAGTCTGTAAGTCTGTTATCAACTACCTATCAAAGACGCAGAGACGATGTGTTTGGAGACAACGGCTTGTTTTGTGATGACTGCAGACGGGGGGGGGGGGGGGGCAGTAAGCAGATGGAGGGTGTGTAAGGGGGAGTGGGGGGTGGGGGGGGGGGGCAATGGGCAATCAGGGCCCAGCTTTCACTGAGTCCAGTCACAGAATGCTGAATGCACTTCATTTGCTTTTAGAGGTCCAGGAGGATCTCGGCTGCCTCAAAAGTGAATGATGTTTGTTATTTTGTCATGTTTGCTTTGAGCAGAATAAATGAAAAACAGAACAACCTTTTTTTTTTTTTTTGCATTGGCTGACATGTAAAAACAACCAGATCCCATAAAGAGCCTTTGCTGAGGGTGACAATCTCTGAAAGTTTTTTTGTAGACAGACTGACAGTCTCCTTCATATTGCTAGTCTCTTTCATGTGTCCCTGCTTCCTAATTGGAGGGTTTCATCTGCAGAGCCTGCAGTTCTCATTAGCAAAGCAGCGTCTCTGCTGGCTTTGATCTTCCAATAACACAAACTCAGATCCACATGCAAAATGCTATTAGCTACCTCTTTGCTTTTTTTCTGTTTGATGCATCATCAGCTACTGTACATGGCAGTCATGTGAAAACACAAAGAAAACACGAAAACACCTCCCAACGTCCCATACAAGACAGCCGAGATCTCGTCCTGAGACGCAGACCAGGGACACAGACATCAGTGCTGATTTGTCTCGTTCTCTCTGCTTGATGTATTTAAGCCTCTTAGTTTAACAATAGAACTACATTAGAGAATCATCGTATTTGTTTGGATGTCGTCTGTCTCCAGATTTTAGATGCGTATCTGTGGCTGATGCCTGTGGGGCCTTTGGAGGACTTTCCCTCATGAATCAGAGGTCTCTATCCCACCTTTCATAGCCATCGCGGCTTCAGGCATGCCAACGTAAAGCCAAGTCTGACTGTCCCTCCTCCCACCTATGTGCCTGTGCTCCAGCACTATCCCCAGCAAAGGCTACGCTCAGCCAGCCACAGCTCTCCATCGGCCCCAGCTTAGCCAACTTTTACAGCCTGATCTGATGAGCGCAGGCTGGTTCCAGTTCGGGTAGACGAGTACAGCCCGTAAGAGGGGACTAACTGGGCAATTAGAGTCACAGGCCAATTTGAGAGAACAATAGGTCCACACATTTAACAAGCTCCCCCTGCCAGGAGCCCAGCAGGGGTCTGTTGTTGGGCCTAATGGCTGCTCTGTAGACACTGTGTCTGTCGTGGTAATGTGTTGCCTGCCCCTGCCTCAGTTAATGAGAAGGCAGATAAGAGTATGAGCTGAATGGCTGGGCACCTGTCTGTCAAACACACCTCCAGTAGACAAGCTGGCAAAGGCAGTACTTTTCTCTCATCTTTAGCATGAGTATGAGCTACCAGTGGTTGGACACCCATCTGTCAAACATTCCTCCACTAGACAATGTGACCAACGTAGTACTTGCAGTATTTTAAAAAGGTACATGAAGCTTGTTTTTAACACAACTACCTTGCTACACATTGGACTCAAACATGACTCGTCTATGCTTCTTTCTACAGGTGCAAAGTCAGTATTTTTACTAGATGCAGCAATCCTCTTTGCTAGTGCGCGTCATCCTGGTCAGATTCATTTATGCTTAGTGAAACAGTAATCATAACACTGTCAGACTGGTTTTACACTACGAAAACATCACCAAATTCATTTTTGTACTCTGCAAATGCTTCACAAACTAAAGAGACATGCGCCCTAAAATAACAATTCATGTTATGTCTAATATATAGCACAGCTCAGTTTTGTGAATGTATATGAGCACTGTTTCAGCGACTCCAGTAGAACCAACAGACCAACTTCAACTGTGTCACATAAAGACTTTGCAAACTCAAGTCTTCTGGAGAACAAATTCTATTTGGAGCATCTTTCCCCTCCACAGTACAGTCTACACTGAGACAGCAGAACAAACACCTGAGATATACATCAAAGACAGGGGCGTGTTTGGGAAGGAAAGGAGGGGGGACCGGGTGTCTGAGCTGGCCTCCCTTGCAACACTGAACTCAGATAAAAGCTGTCTCCTCCCTGCACATAAGACACTCATTAACTTAAGAGATTGAACCCCCATTTGCCTCTTTTCTCTTCCCCCAACCCCCCATCCCCACTCCCCATCCTGGTGGGCTCCAGTAGGACTGACAGTCCCGGTGCAGACTGTCAGTAGCACTCAATTGTCACATCCAGTCTCCGGGCCTTGTGGGCAGACGCTGCCACGCCGAGGTGAGCAGACAACATGCCCCCAGAAACTACAGACATCTGTGGATCGACTCAGTATGCTAAACCGGGTAATTCAGCACAATAAAAGTTAAAATGTTTTCTAATTTTGCAGTCTCATAGAAAGAGCTGATACAAACGCTTTGCTGCTAAAATCAGGTCAATGCCATTCAAATCATTTCAGCAGCATTATTGTGCTGCCTTGGCAGATGAACACAATGGAGCTGCCATGAGACAATTCACAATAATTTACCCATAATCTGTGACAGTTTAATTGAAAAATCTTCTGCACAGTCAAGCACAGCAGCTTAATAATCACAGGACACAGAAATAATTGTGCAGTGTACATAAACGTCATTTAATTGTACCCCGGACTGCATTTTGCTTACACAGAACAAGACATTTCCCTTTTCAAACCAATTCACTCAACAATGATCAAGACAGCTACACTCTGCGAGCAGTCAAGAGACGAGCCAAGGAAACGTTAAGGGGGAGAAACTTTTGGCACAGTCAGGGCTACACCGTGCCTGAATACAGCGTCCTCTTATGAACTCCTTTGCTCCTCTACAACACTGTTGGAGGAAAAAAATAAAAGGTGGGTTCATTATTGGCCAAAGCGGATTAAAGCAGGTCCATTCTTAATAGTGATTCTTAGCTTCTTGTGTGCACCCTCAGTCACATAAAAATGTGCTAAATAAATGCTTGTCTTGGAAATTTCTTCAACATTGAATTAAAACTACACCAACCTACAACCAAGCTGATAAAACTTTACCACAAGAAAACTTTATGTACCGTGGGTGTACGCAGTGTTATCCGTCCAATTCATTTATACATCAAGTTTTCAATCCAGCTGCATTAGATGAGTCTGAAGTACAGAAGTTTCGTGAACCAGGGCAAAGACCGGTTTGGCAGCACTGCTGATGCATACTTTACCCTGATATTACATCATATATACAACTGGCAGTAGCATTGATCGATTAATCATTACTAATTAAAAAGACACAAAGCACGCGTCTGCTAGGTTGTCTGCTGTGTGTCTGAGTGGTTTGGTCTCAGCAGGACCACTGATTTCAAGTACCAGTCTTTGTCGATGAAGTGCATGAAACTGTGATGTAACTCTGCCCTTAACACAGCCCAGCAGTCAGTGTTATAGTCACCTTTTCTGCAGAGAGTAAAAGCACTTTAAGCTTGTCTTTCTTTTCTTTGTATCGCTTCTCAATGCTGCCAGTAAGTGCATGTGTTGAGGGTGTGATAGCCTGGTTCAGAGTAGTTAAATAGCTCACGAAAGCCCTCACCGTCCACCACATTTATAGGCATCATGTCTTTTTCCACCATAGAGCAAAGCATCTGAGTTATTCCCTCTGCATGCACATCACTACATTAATGATTAATCCTCAACATCCCCACCCAGTGCCCACTTTATTAGGTACACATCTGTTCTCCAAGTCAGTATAACAGGTCTGCCATTAAATCTACCTTAAGTAAAATTGTAATGTTCAGTTTTTTATCTTCATCATCATAAATGTGCAAATTCAGGTATATGTGTATCACTGAGGTCACAGTTAAAGATGTTGCTGTACTGGATGCATTATATTGAGAGGTGTTTCTAATTTCTGTCCATATAAATGTCCATACATGAGGGAGGCAGAATATTAGAAACACCTCTAAATATAATGCAGCCCAGTACATCATCATTATGACCTCAATGCTAAAACATACAATTTATGACTGTCAACAACCTGAACATTACATGCATCATAAAAGCGGACTATGTGGCAGAGCAGATGTACTGGATTGCATTAGATTGTATGGTTGTACCCACTAAGTCTAAATATCCATAGTGAATAAAGACTATATGATGGCTGATTGGTTTACATACATCTGAAAGTCTCTTAGGGAGGGAGGGGGGTCGCAACCCAGATATGCCCCATTGATGAAACAGTACTGCAGCAGAGCCCTGAAGCATGGATCCTAGAAAGACATGAACTCATTTAAAGTACTTAAAAAACAGAAACCAGTATTTTAAAACCTGTGATCAAAGAGTATTATGTCACTCACCCTAATGAGAATGTGGGGGTTTCCAACAATTATGAGCAAGGCTTTGGGGCGAGTGATGGCCACATTGAAGCGTTTGGGATTGGCCAGAAAGCCGAGTCCACGCTGCAAATCATCACTCGCCGATTCATTAGAGCGCACCTACATTTTAAGAGAATGAAAATAACTGAGTGACCGCCAAAATAGGGAATAAACTACGGGAAGGTCATTAATGTCTGTGTTCCTCAGACCACGACGTTGTCTGCTTTTAAATATAATAATAGCAAAAAATAAAAATAAAATAATAATAATAATGTGGTGTCTTTCATGAAGTAAAAGTGCCACATTGGGGCTTTTATTTATTTATCAAAGAGAAAAGATATTTAGGGTTCAAACACCTTCTGTTCCATTGATGCTGCTGGGATCTCCTGCCCTTAATTTATCAGGATCTCAGAAACTGCAGTACCTCTAATACATTGACCAACTCACCCAAGAAAAACTACATTAAGTGACCACATGGTGGTACTATTAAACAATCTCGATTTGGTCAGTAACTGCTGAACTGATCCAGAGAGAAATATCTCAGATCACAACACATCTTTCTCTGTGCGTCAACCCCAGCTGTCTCACCTCTCTCAATTTAAAAGTTTAATAGTCTTCTCAGCCTTCAGCACGTGTCTGGACTGAGCCAGAAAAATATATTTAGCCAGAAATTTGATGCACAACGTCACCAAAATGTTCTGTACTGCTGTACAGAATCAAGACTAAAACACAAAAGCAGATGCCATTTGAAATCAAACAATGGACAGCTCATTTTGTAACTGCTGTTACCCAAATTGTTTCTGCCTACCGTAGAGACAATGATGACCAGGAACTCCTGCCCTTGGAACTCCTCCACAGAGCCCACTTTGATGTCAGACAGGCCCACCTTAGCCAGCAGCACTCGAATCTTCTCACACTGGAGGGTAATAAGAAAACAAGGACACGACCGGGTTACAATATGCAAAGCCACTCAAACATTTAGAGGACAGTTAAACTCCTTGGAGCTGACTGTGACTTAGCTTTCCCCCCTCCTCCTCCTCCTCCACTAAGATGGAAAAAGAAAGGAGATCACTCATGCAACTTGGAGCGTTTTAAAGCTCTGATATGAGACCTAACTTCGACAAAATACAATAAACGAACACGTAACAGATTAAGCGTCTTACTTGTTTCTTGTAGGGAGCAATGACGCCGATGTCAGAGGCATCCACAGGGTTGTAGAGCTTCTTGGCCAGCTGGCAGCAGTACAGCATCACCTGTACAGCTTCCACCGGGTTGAACCATGATGGGTTGTTACCCTCCCTCATTTCTGTGCCCTGGAAGAGCAAAATCCCTGGAATGAATATGGCCGCTGAACATCCCAGTAACTTGAAGTGATATAGTGCCATATTTCTAACAATTCCTCATTCGTCTGAAGACCACTCACCCTAACTCCATGGAAGATGAGTGGGAAGCCTTTTTTGGGCAGATTTTTCCACTCGCAGAGAGACTCTACTGTGGCCCTGGCAGCTTTAAAACACAGTTCACCTTGGTAGAAGAGCTTGGAGGGCAGCGTGAGCAAGGCCTCATGAGAACGGTAGTTGTAGACCAGCTTAGTCACCTGTAAAAGAAAGAGACCAGCTTTGTCATCATCATGTATACAGTAGTGCATTAAAGTATTCTTCAATACACACCTCCACGATGTTTTATTTGTACTACTCTTGTTCCACTGGCTCACTGAGTATCAATAAGCGCATTTAAATTAAATCTTTATACTGATGTACAATGATTTCAAAACAGAAATGAATATGCTACACACAGCATCAGTGGCCATGTAGCACAGCACATGAAACATTCTGATTATCTTCATGAATGTCAGAGTGATACTTGCCTCCACTGAACACTACAAAATTACAAAAAACAAAATAGACTTTGTATGCAGTGCACCAACTAGCTTAGGGTTGTATCCTCGGTCCTGTCTGGAGTACAGCGGGTTGGCCATCAGCCTCTCTAACAAAGACACTCCCAGGCCAAAGGCAGCGGCCAGCTTGGACTTCACGACTGGACCCAACTGACAGGGGTCTCCAGCCAACACTATCTAAGTGGGTGAGGGGGAAAAAAGGCATTATTAATCAATGGTGGAAGTATTTTTAATTTAATTTATTTTTAACACTAACAGAGTAGGATTCATTACCATCCTTGAGGCTCACTGTTTTAATGAGTTTTCCTATAAAAATACCACTTTTTTTTTTTTTTTTTTTTCACCTTCGCTCATACCAGCTTATATACTGACCTGTCCATCACTCTCTGATACAAAGCTCAAGGGGATCAGGGACTCTGGTTCTGTAGCCTGGCCGGCTTCATCCAGAAAAACATGGGTGAAATGTCCCAATCTGAGGAAAAACAAATGCGCAGTTGGTGAACTGAGTCAGAAGTAAGGACAAAAGCTGCTCATTTAAACTGTTCAAACTACATTTAAAGTGCAGCTCAGTCCTTACTGTATTCCTATATTATGGAACATGCCAGCACTGGAGCAGGTGCTGACCACAATCCTGTGAAAAGAGGCATGACGGATGTCCTCTCCTGCTCTCGAGTACAGTCTCAGCACTTCTGGGATGGACTAAGAATAAAACAGTCACATCAACATGACATGTACATTTTAGATGATAAAGCAATGTACTAAAAGGTAGATGCAGACAAAGCAGGTTATCACAACCTCATCTATTATTTAAAAGGACTACTGGCAGCCGTACCGCCGAACACTATGGCGAATGGCGCTGGCATCTGTACAGACCTTAGCGCAAAGAGGAGAATGCATATTTTCCCTTTGATCATACACACTGCAAATTCAGCCCAAAAAATGCACTGTGAATTTCTTTTCCCTGATGCTGTGCGGTACCTCGTCGCGCCTACACGATGCGTTGACACGGGCCAAACTTGCGGCATGCAGAAAGCCACTATGATGCAGGCGAATGCAGATGAGATCAGCTGCACTGTTGGAAGGAGCACATACGAGTACCCGACTACCAGGTAGATAGTGATAAACCTGGAGATGGAGAGACTTCATGAAGTCACACACACACATGCTGTGTTATTTGTGAAATTACTGGAGCCAAAAACACAAGAGTCTTAAATTTAGGTGCCAATAAAACAATACACGTTGACATTAATTAAATGCTTTTGTACCTGTAGTATGGCCTCTATGAGGGTGATGGTCTTTCCGGTGCCTGGAGGTCCAAACAGCACATAAGGAGTGGGCCGACACTCTCCTGCCAGGATCCTCTTCACTGCCTCTCTCTGAGGGGGGTTCAGGTCTGGGTTGAAGAACTGGCCTTTGCGGAGGATGGGTTTGGATGGCAGACTAGAATCTAGAAGTGATCATACATCAACGTTCTCAGTTTTATCTGATACGTACAGACAAAGCCAGTGCCAAATCAAAAATTGAGTAAGTGTACCTTTAGTCTGTGTGGCCTTTGACTTCATGTCAATGGAAATGCTTGACAACTTTCCATTTTCCCTGGTTGCATCCTGGGATTCAGATATGATTTCACTTAATAAAAACAAGACTTAAAGACATTAATATCTCTCATTTTTGTTTCCTTCACCTCATTGTGTTCCATTGTTTTCTTTTGGTCTGGCTCCTCT
This sequence comes from Chaetodon auriga, assembly GCF_051107435.1. Classification (NCBI taxonomy): domain Eukaryota; kingdom Metazoa; phylum Chordata; class Actinopteri; order Chaetodontiformes; family Chaetodontidae; genus Chaetodon; species Chaetodon auriga. The sequence goes on along the minus strand of NC_135079.1, from coordinate 7,860,481 downwards.
AGCCACTCTTCTGTCCACTGAGGTGTCTTATGAGTCACTCTAGAGGGGAAGAGAACTGCGCAACAATGAGAAAACGACAGCAATTTAAATCTTACTGCACGACTTTTGAAATTAACCATCATCAGGAGAATTAATATGTGACATTTAATTCCATGGAGGTGTTTCTATTTTCCCCTCACGATGGTAAACAAAAATGATTAAGCACAGTACAAACGGCACCCTCTGGAGCAGATTGTGTGGCAGTGTCACTGTGTGTCCTCCCACTAAAGGATGGGTTTTCAATGTCGTGCATCAGTTTGCTGTTAACCACATCTTCTCTCTTTTCTGAGAATTTCTAGTTCTACTAGAGTTTGATGATTACCACAACATATGTTTATATGAAGAAATGGACTCAGTTTGTTTTTCTGTTTATTTTATTGTATCTATTTTTCAGTGAAGAAGTAAAACATGATTATTTGAGTGCAGAAACTTTGGAACGCTGTTTACAACATAAATAAAACTGAATGCAGTCATTTGAAAACGAACTGTGTTTACTGATAACAAGGCATTCCTGAGCTCATGTCCTGATATCCTTTATACAATCATGAGCATCACAAAGTGGTGAACCTCGCCCTATTATATGTGACTGTAAGGTAAAGCTGACCTGTATGAAAATGAGAAGCTTCCATCTATATCATGTTTATAATTTCAAGAAGTACACACTGTAAGGACTTAAAGCAATGTGAATATAACCTCGACTTACTCTCCCCAAACCCTTTTGTCTGGTCAAGTGCGTTGTGACACCGTCTCATTGTCAATCTGGCAACACAAGCAGTCAAATTTCGAGGTATTATTTTCGGGTGAAATATATCTGCATTTATGAAATCACAAGTGCGATGTCTTTTCTGACCTGTTGTAAGAGAACTCCACATCTAGTGGTTCTCCGAGGTAGTTGCGCTGAAACTCCGAGTTCACTCTCAAACTCACATCCTCGTCATTGATCTGATGGTCAAAGCAGAGCATTAAATTACATCTGAATTCAAAGAACATTTATGTCTGATTATGCAGAACATAAAAGATGCTTCAGCGTACCTCTGTGACATAACTAACATACTCCATTACCATGCCGTCACTGTGCACTTTCCTCAATACTATTCTGTCACCTGCAGAGCAAATTTGGTCAGTGCTCCTCTCACAATGTGAACCTTTGCAAAAATTCAACAACAATGAAGAAAGACACTCCAGGCTCCTCACCTATGTTGACAGAGGGTCTGCCTTCAGCCAACCCAAGAACTTCTAGGTGTAGGCAGGTCGCTCCTTTCTTGAGAAGGGCCCCGATGATTGTGAATTCTCTCAGTTCCCTTTCCGCTTGCAGCTCTTCCAGCCAGAGAAGGGTTGAGAAACGTGATTGCACGTTGAATGGTGACAGCACCTGAGCAAACAGACACCGCAGGAGAAGGAAAATGTGACATTTCGGCTGATCTCTGAACACAAAGTGTATGTCTTTTCTTTCCCTGACCACAGGGAACAATAACAGATGAGGTAAGACACAGAACAGCAGCCACTGGAGCCAATTTTGTGGCAATCTGCATCCCCTGAATAAACAATGGAGGCCCAGTTGTTTGCTCCTTTGTTGAGATGCTCAGAAAGCACATTTATATAGTAAAGAAATATTGGTAGTCCATCATCCAAAATGCTTCAACACACCACTAATTAACACATTTATTGTGCAGGTAGTCCTAATTCAACTCTTAATCTGTTTTTATTACATTATTCTACATGACCAAGTAAACTTCATCATAGGCATGCTCACCTCTCCAAGGCAGGGCTGAACTACCAGCACGTCGCTCTGTCCCTCCACACAGTCTCTGAGGGCCTGGGGCACTTGGTATGTAGGTAGGAAGTTTGGCAACGATCGCTTAGTGAGCCTACAGGTGGTACAGTCAATTTCAATCAAGGGATGAATTAAATAATAATGTTTTTAAATAAGATATCAGACTTTGTTTTAGACAGCAAAACAATATTGCACACAGAAGTCCATTAAATTATGATGTTAATTTTTTTCTTTTTTATATCAGCAGCATTGATGGAACTAATACGCTACACTGATATTAAATATTAGATTTACGTTTATGTTTTACCCATCCCTCCAATTATTTTATTCCACGTACAGAAAAAATGGGTCATGATACCTTGGTGTGTCTCTTGGAGCAGAAACAGTGATCACATGACTAGGCGCCATTGAGACCGAGTGCACATCACTGGGACTGTAGGGCTCAGTGGGCTTCAGCAGGTTCTCCTCTTCACTGCCCACGGTGACCTCGAGGCGCCTCCCAATGGTGAACGAGGAAAAGTGCAGCAACAGCAGCTCAGCACAGCTTCCCAGGCTCCTAAGAAATTCAGATGTACAGACAACATACTATGAGGGGTTCATCAAATGGCAAGACAGCAGGCCCAGACGGTGTGAAGGGTGAAGTTAAAAACTTTACATTCTACATGCATCTTTGTGATCCATTACTCCTCCAGTTGCTTGGTATTTAAACTAGTGCCACTGCAAGAGTTATAAAAAAAAAAAAAAGACTTACTTTGCTTGACAGGCAACTGCAACAGAAAGCCGTTCTCCAGGTGCAATATCCACCTCTTTTTCCTCCCTCCTTACACCAGGGGAATGGATAGTCTCCTTCAGCACCTTACCATTGTCTTCCCCTTCTGCATCACTGACTTGTTTTTCTGAAGACTCAGAGCACTTTTCAGACTCTGAGCATTTTTCTTGCAAAGTCTGTTGTTTCTGTCTCAGGGCTGTGAGCCCTTTGACACTAACCAGGGTGAACTGTGCTTTTGAGTCCCAGCCAGCAAAGTCACAGCACTTCAGTCTCTGGACATGTGAACCTTTGTTTCTGTTATGAGAGAAAGATGAAGATTAAACAGTGCAGTCTCTTGTGCTTCTGATGGAAACAGTAAAGAGATTTGTACCAAAAGACCTATGGTGCCGAGAGCTTTAACAAAGGTTGCAAAGAAAGAAAATGACTATTGCTCGTCAGAAGAGATATACTTACTTCTTAGTGACTGTTGCTTTAATTTAGTTTTACACTCAGAATGTGAATATTTTCCTGTGTTCATTGGCCACTTACTGTATCCAGAACACCAGCTCTCGTTTCTCCCCGATCATTATATCTCCAAACTGGCCATAGTCTGTTACATCTAGCCCCCCTTTGCTTTCAAAAATGCTCTGGAGGTTAGTCTCTAAGACAGGTGTAGCAGACACATTCACACTGCAACAACAACAACAACAAAAAAGCCATCAAAATACTGATGTGCATCAGCCAAGTGCAGATTAATCACTCATGAAAATAATCGTTATTTTCAGTCCTATAAAGAGAAAAGTCCAAACACTTTGGGTAATACCTCTGATGGCAGGGTGCCATACACAGGGCCCTCCAACAGTACAGGGACTGACTGCTCTCCACCATGACCAGGTTGACCAGATGCCCTGGCAAAGGCTGGTAGTGGGCAGGCAGCAGCAGAGAGTCCAGGCTGAAGAACACACTGTCCCCCACAACTCCATTGTTACCACACATGCTAGTCACATGCACCTGGAGACAGCAGATCAGTCAGAGAAGGGGAAGAATGAAAAAGGTCATTACATCAGTGTTTTAATAGTACCAAACTGGATTTGACAGACATGAATTAGCTTTTAAGCATTAACACTCCAGCAGAATCAAGTGTGATGCCTTTTACAAATGCAAAGTATTTAGTACTGGAAGTACTAAAAAGGGACTAAATTGTAATCAGTGGGTAAAGCCAAAAACCTTCAACTGTGCAATTACCTGGTCTAGGCGGCAAAAGCGTAAAGGGACGACAGAATGAGCCTGTGTGGTCCACTGGGTAGGATTGACAAAATACTGTGCCTGGACCCAGTCTCCTTTCATTGGCTCGTAACCTAACAAAAGGGGAGAAAATACACAAGTGTGGAAATAGGCAGGAAAGTTGACACCAGCTTTCCCCTAAGTGCTAGTAAGTTTTGGTATGGCTGAGTCTGTCTAATTTACTCTGTTTGAGAGCTCACCAAAAATAAACTGTAAAAATATATGTGGTCGTTAAATTAGTCAGAAATGCCGGACATTTCTGGGACTGATAGACCAGAGTGGGTGCAGACAACAGAGTAAGATTACGCGAAGCATCTTTGGGTGAAGAGGCTCACAATTTTAGTGTGTCAAGTACAGTGAGTACTAGTACCTTCCCAGAGACTGTCACGTGTGAAGTATGTGTTCTGGTTTATGTAGCCGCCATCTCCATCAAATGATGTGACTTTGCCAATGAGAGGCCGCAGCTGCACACTTTCAGCTTCGAGACAGGTTCTTCCTCCATCGTCCCAAGCATCTGCACTCTTCTCTACCTAAATGGCAGGATTCAATCAAAATGATCAAAATATCCAAAGTCCTATTTCACCGAGCCTCAAAAAGCACACCTCAGCTGACTCAAGGCAGATATAAGGCGTTGTTTGTAAATTCAAACAGCAGTGAAGAACAGGATTCTTACCCTTACAGCTTTCCATCCGCCTTGGTCACTGTCTCGTACCGCTATACAGTTCACCAGGTCGCCTTCTTTCAGTTGTATCCCGCCCAACACCTGTCCACTTGTAAAGTAGACTGCATCGTCTATCATGCCATAGTCAAGGCACAGCTGGGTTACAGCACTGCCCCGCAGGTGGCGAATGTCCTCCATGCCTGAACAGCAAAAGAAATGTAAGCAAACCTTTTCTAACATTTACTAACCATTACAGTGTGAGGATGTTGCATTTACCTGGTGCACCAGAGAAAATGTCTTCTCCATCCACCTCGACTGCCCTCCACAATGGAGAAACCAGCTTAGACAGCACGCGCCGCACAGCAGTAAGCATACCTGTACAACAGCTGAAGTAGCTAGCTAACGTTAGCTCGCCACACTAAAACAAAACAGAGCAGGAGCTTAGACACCGAACATATTAATTGTACATTGGCTATTGGTTAACGGTAACATTATTCTCTACTGGCTAACACGTCCAGGAACTGAAAATAGCACATTTAAAAAGTAGGAATTCTGATTCGTCGGCTAAGCTAACGCTAGCATCGCTGTAACTTAGCTCGAGGAAATGCTAATTTATATGTTCAAAGCTAATGTTTGCTAAAAGTTGCCTTAGCTCGAACGTTAGCTCAGCGCAACGGGCGGCCTATAGGTGAAAACAATTGGTCACATTTAAGACTAGTTCAGGTTATTTTCAAATTACCGTTCTCCACACAAATATTAAACCACAGTTCACGTGTTAGGGTCGAGACCCGTTTGCTGTTTCAGTCTGAATGTGAAGCGCTTCACAGGTACGTGCAGATGCGCGGGAGCGCCGGGTCAAACTGTGTACGCGTATGAGGGAGCGAGATATGGACAGCTATGAAAACTTCGTGAACCTACAGGTTAAACGGCGCATCCCATAACTCACCGCCATATTTGTTACGTTTATGTAACCAGATAGCTCCGATTATTGTAGGTAGGCTGAGACGGATAAAACCTACCGTGTAAATGTCATTTAAGTTAAACATAAATAGGAAATTTCACGAGTTTCTGATTTTGTTGTCCTTTCAAGTAACGCTGTAGTCAAAGGTCTGGTCTTGAGAGGATAAAATACTTTGCACTGACAGTATAACACCATATTAATTTGAGTTTAATTAGACTAAATGGGGGTCTTTTACTGACAAGAGGCTTCCAATTTTTTTTCCAGACACTTCAGTACTTTTAAGTGCCAAGTCGAATTTGTCCGAGAGTTTCTCTGTCGTAATTACCACTTTGAACCCCCGTGAACGCTTTTTACAAGCTGAAAGTGAGTATTACGATAACTTCGATATCACTTGAACGCGGCAAGATATTGTGGCTTGATCCCAAGGTGAGTGAGGGCGAGTCGATAGTATCGATACATAAACACACCTGTCTGTTATAAAGTGTCGATTCCATCTCTGTATTGGACAAAAAGCTGCTGATTCCTCTTCCATTTACTGCCAAACTGTAACCGCAGAATAGCACTAACACTTCCTACAGTCCTTGTTTTGTTTTGCCTTTCTGTGAGGTGACAAATACCAGATAAACAGATCTGCAAGTTGTTAACAAATAGCCATCTCCTCTGGATACGTCACCACTGTAGATTAATAAAGACTTCATATGCTGTATATCCATATAGAGGATCGATTGTGAGCCTTTTGTTTATGCAGAACTTGCTGGATGCAGTGCAGTATGAAATTAATCAGAAACTACAGCTATCCAGCTTGTGTTGTAGACACATTCAAGCATTGAAGTGCCATCTGTTTACTCACTAAGTGCTTCTTCTCCTTTTGCAAATGGGCTGTTTTTTTGCTTGTTTTTGTTTTATTTTGGCACTTAATGATCTTTCCATGTCAAGAATAATCAGGTGGAACACTTTAGTTGGTGGATTTTATATCTGGAAGAAGACATCTACTGTACTCTCAGCAACAGCCTGCTGCACATTCTCACAGGGCCATCACATTCACACCTGCCAGGTAAAAATCAGCTGTCGTCTGTCGCTTTGCTAAATTAATGACAAGCTGTGCTGGTGAGTCATCAGTTTGCTGATGTGATCTGATGACATGATGTGAAATGATCGCCTGAGACCGTCCTCCTCCCCTTTACGCACCGTCAAAGTGAGCAACGCGGCCGTTTCAGTGGCGCTCAGTGTTATTTCCGAGTCAGATCAAGCCTTGACTTAGCCAGACAGACCTTTTGAATTTGATAGTGTTGCTGCCAAGCTGAATCCCTGCAGCCTCCACTCTCTTACATCTTAGTTTTAGAACCGTACTTCTCACTGTGTACCTACCTCTGCTGTCAAATACATGGGTGTTTTTTACTTTGAGTGACTAGCATTAATATCAATGAACCAATGAGGCAAAGCAGTCTGAATACATGGATAAATCACTTCAGTGTCTTAAGTTTGTAACTCAAGACTTTAAAACTTATGTCAGGTAGCGCTGCCAAGGATGCGACATGCAGTATATCACAAACTATAAACTTGTCATCTTTTTTTCTCCTGGCAGCTTCTCTGTAGATGTTAAGAGCTGGATAAACATTAGGGATGTTTGGCATTCTGTGTAAAGTTTCATAGCTTGATATAACTGCATGCAGTGATGTGCAGGCATACGGTCTAAGCTTAGACTCTCGTCCTCTGTGACATCTGTTAGTGTCAGTTAAGACCTGCTGTGTGTTTGAGGACCCCGCCCCTTTACCACATGTAATATACTTTATTGCCAACCGAGTGTAATGTAGATTTTTAAGATGTTCGTAACTGACTTTTACTGCCTTTCAGAGCATCAGTCAGGATTTTAGAAACACCAAGTCCAGATTGGCCCAGCACACCCTTAGAAATGTCTGACGAGCAAACGAAAAATCCCTGGAAAATGGAGTTAAATCTTATTTAATCCTGCATTAAAAAGGTTGAAGTACAATTAAATCACATTGCTAATATGTTTGAACAACCCACCGCTGTCTCCCTGTCAGCTGACAGGGCTGAATATCAACACTGAGTACATTCAGAGTATTAATATATTCACAATGATGATCATCACAACGGTCAAATGGTGCCTGGAAATCAATAGCTACCAGTTCCTCTTTTGCAGTGTTTCACATTGAGCAATGATAAATATCCAAATGTACTGTACTGAAGACTTATGTGAACAGCTACATCAGTGACTCAGAAGTTTGAAATATTTATTATATTTTAGTAATAATTAGATCCAAGAGTGAATAATAAATGAAATATATAAATTATTTGTACAGTTTCAGCATCGCTATTAATAATTTAAGAGATAACATGTTTGATGGGCATCGTGACAGAAGCGTACTTGCAGTAATGTAAATACTATTCAAATAACCCCTCATTTGAATACCCACTACTACAAGGTCCATATCATGGCTGCACATAATCTTCCTCCACAGCAGGAGTTTATCCGGTAGAGGAGGAATTGTAGATGATTTGCAGATTTCTCATCCACGTTGGCTTAAAAATTTTGGGTTTTAGGGTTCATTCTTGACCTTGGAAACAACAGTTGATCCAACAGTCTCACCACACGGTCCATTTCTAGCCGCTCTGGAGCTTTTGATCATATCACACGGTTGTTACTTTACAGTTACAGCTGCCCTAATTTTAATGCAACACTGATGTTCACTGTGATTTGTTATCCGTCAAATCAATGCAAGTTGATTTTATGCTGCCTGAAAGACTGGGGTGGAAAAAAAATCCCAAAGTCTTCTAAAAAGAAAAGGTATGCTTTGGAAAACGCTCGGCAGTCAAAGAGGTATGTCTCATTTGTAGTTTATGGACGTGCAAAAAGTGGTAGAACATGTAAAAACACTGATGTGGCAGAGCAGTTATGATGATTTACAGCTGCTCCCAAAAAGCATTTTTATGTAGTTGGTTTAAAATGGTGTGCCTTCAGGAGACTGCGGCATGTGATGGCACATCACATCGCAAGTTTATGTATGAAGCATTTACAGTTTCTGCCCAGAGTCACACATGATGAGCTCATGTGGCGGTCACACTTTTATGTTTATCTCTGAACGAGAACAGTCTATTCACTGCATCTTTGTTGAGCATGTCATGGATTTTATCAAGCTCTTTATGTTCTCATACTGATTCACATTATCATGACTTGGAACACTTTGCTTTTGTGAACGTTGTTATGACCCCTCTTTTACCACAAGAGGGCAGTGGTGGCATTCTTTGTACACAAAACGGTCTTCAGCTGCAGAGTGCAAGTGAGGCCAAGGGAGGAATCAGAGCAGATACTGATCTCAGAGTCTGTGTTGCTATAACTAGACAGTCTACTTACCTTGTTTAATGGCAACAAATGCCACGAATGCTCAGAAATAATGTCAGCTATTGTGAGGACCACAAGGAAAAACAGGTTTTATCCTGAATCAGATAGGTTTGACACGGGCCCTCTGTGATCAGCAGCTGAAATACAAAAGCATGAGAGCAATGACGGTGAGGACAGTCTGATCGTTGGACCGAGTTTGGCCACAGCAGGTTATCTTCTCAGGGTGCCTGTAGTTATTTAAAGAGGAGCTGGCTTCCTGCCCAGATTACAAAGATAATGCAAGTCAACATAAAAAATGTTCACACGCATATTTGAAATTATACAAAATGGAGGAAATAAAGTAATAAGATCAATATTTTCCCAATGAAGTCATCTATTTGAAATGTTTTGAGTTGCCCAAAGAGAAATATCTCTACAATTAGAAACTTATTTACTTTGTTCAACATGATCTTCTTGTTTTGGCCAAAACAAATTAGCCCCGCATTTTTCAGTGATATTGAAATCTTAGAACCAAATTATATTATATAAGAGAATATTACACTTAAAATGTTGAATACCCTAAAGTACAAAAAGATCCATATGAGATCAATGAGCACCACAGCCACACATCCTCATAGAGTTATAGAGAGAAAATGAATCATTTTACCAGAATCAGTTCTTAAACTCTGAAAACTGAGGTTCTGGTGAACCATCCATCAAGCCCACTTTGTTCAGGTGAGAAAAAATGTGTATGTACAGCAGACTGTAGTGTTAGATGTCGCTCTCGTGAAAAAAAAAAAAAAAAAGTATTAATTAGATATTCCCTTATGAGACTGCTCTCCTTTCTCCTTCAGTAAGGTGCAGCAGGGATTCATTTGTTATGATGAATGTATAGAAAGCTCAGGGGGAGTGTAGGAACATTGCAATGCCAAACTCAGCCAATATTTTTGGCATCTGTCATCCATCATTTTGGAATTAATTCAAAACATTGTACCGTATAACACTACAGACCTAAAATGTCATTCACAGTGTACATATTTGACATATTTTGTACTTCAGCCTCACGCTGTTTTGATTTTTCCTTGACAGAAATTGACGAAACTGCAGGCAGACCCTCTTTAAACTGTAACACAGCGGCAGATTTTTCTTTTCTGAACATCTGTGTGCCTAACTTTACTAACTTCACAACTTAGATTGAAATTTGTCATTGAAATTTATCCTTATGAGTAATATAAACTACTGTTAAATACGTCATTATGTAAGAGGATCATAAATACTTTTTATCAGTAGTGAAAACCTCCCACTATTGTTTTGCCCTCGCGGTCTTCCGTCCTGACATTTATCGCGTCACTTCCTGCATTTTTCCTGAAGTGTGATATAATCCCGGGGAGCTGCCACTCCAAGCCATTTTTATGATGTCCACACCATTAAGCCCTTGTTCTGCACACATTTAGTAAATTAAATGCTCTGACTTTCCTACATTCAACAGCTCCCCTACTTTTCCCTTTGTGGTGTTACTGCCCCATTTAGGAAGGCTTTTCCTTCTGTGAACACTGTGCGTGAAATTCATTCATTAGTTAATTATCTAATCAGGAGATGATGGTGTGGCACTTCATCAGAAATCGTCTACACTGTATGTACAGAGGTGCTCACACTCTCACCTTTACCTGACAGAGACCATCTTTGGTGGAGCCGTTGACAGTCTTGTCTGAATATTTGGCAACAAGCAAGCAGCGTGCAGGCATTTTTTTTTTTTTTTGTCTTTCAGTTCATCTCTACTGGCACCTGCAGTGAATTTAAGGAATAATTCAACATTTTGGGAAATATACTACTTCTTGGCTGGTTGCCAGCTGTTTCCAGCCTTCATGCTAAGCTAATTAACTGATGGCTGGAGCGTAACGTTAACTGGACCAAAATGAGAGTGTGCATGTATCTTCATCTTTTAGAAGTTACCTATCAAACAGGGGACACATGGGGCTGAAAGCATAGCATCACTGGTGGAGGCGGTACTCAGATCTTTAAGTAAAAGTAGCAATACCAGAGTGTAGAAATACTGCGTAAAAGTAATGTGTTGAAATTATTACTTATGTACAAATGTATCTGCATCAAAATGTACTTAAAATACCAAAAGTACTCATTATTCAGAATAGCTCATTTCTGAATAAGTTATATTATAATGCTAGTTTATAAGCATTACATTAATGTTAACTTTAATATTGTAGCTGGTAAATGTGGGACTAACGTAACGCCGCTAACTTGTGAATGTCTCCCTTATCTTAACCTGTAATAAATAATCAGATTTTATTTGTTCATTATATAATATGTTGTTAATCTGAATCTGCACATTAACTAATAACTAAAGGCATTCAATAAATGCAATATTTCCCTCTGAATTGTACAGTAGAAGAATAAAGTAGCAGTAAATTGAAATACTCAAAGTACAATTACCTGAAAATTAAGTGAGATGCTGGAGTAAATGTACTTAGTTACCTTCCACCACTGGGTGGAGGTAATAATCAGGAGTGTGTTATTGATCCAGCTTGGAGATGGATGACATTGGGGGTGAGACGGTAAAGGGGGGTGGGGGTCACCTCCTGCGCGCGGGACTCGCAGCTACGCCCCTGATGAGCGGCAGCCACACTGTATCAGAGATGAGAGAGGAGAGGGGAGCACAAAGAAAGGAGGGAGAGGAGAAGACAGGGGAGGAGGAGGAGGAGGAGGAGGTCTGCGTAAACTCCGCCTCCGGTCTCGGATCCTCTCGCAGACCTTCTTCACAGCCTCTCACGTTGAGGATAGAGAGAAAGGGGAGAAACAAGAAGAAGGGCGCACGAAGAGGAAGAAGGGGAGCAGCAAAACGACCATGGCAAAACCCACAACGTCTCAGCCCGAGATAGTGTCCGACCACCGCGCACCTCCACCACCGTCGACCACCGCACGGAACATGCAGCCGCACAATAGAACAGAGTCCAGATGAATGAGGACCTGTACCTGGGCCGTGGACAAAATGAGGGTCATCTTCATCCAAAACGCCGGTTTCGTCGCAGCTTTCTCGCCTTTTAGATGTGAGTCGGTGATGTTGGCAGCGTTTAGGACGACAGATCAGGTGAACGAGCCAGAATTAACCACAGCTAGATCATGCCAGTCAACTGAGGAGTGAGGAGACCAGACCAATTTATTTTAGTCCTTTTTTTTTTGTCTTTTATTGGGATAGAGCTTGCACATGTATAATAGCCAATATATCATCTTCAAATCGAAAGTGTGTTCAGCTGTCGGCGTGCTGCCCGCTGTCGACATCTGAATACAGATTTTATTACAAAATTGGCACTAGAATTAATTGTTATCCAGCGATATTGGACTATGTATCAGGTAATTATAGACCGATAATGTCCTTATAGACTTTTTGTGCTTAATCCGTAGTAGATTGATTATATAGCGATAATAACATGAATAGGTAGGAGGAGAGATCTCTGTCCGCTTTGATCAAAGCCAATTGATCAACCAAGACAATCTGGAAATGTTAGTTTCCACATGTAATAACATGACTAGTAGGCTACGCGTTATTCCGTGTAATTTATTTATTTATTATTACAATTATTAGACCTATAAGTATTATATTATCAATTTGTTTTAGGTAGGTAGTTTGAAATATTTAACAGTGGGAAGGTTGTGTGAACACCTCCCTAGTGAGATGGAAACCGCTTATTTATCACCCCACCGGGGGGCATCCCGTCCCGACGCGCAGAGAGGCCAAACCTCTGCGGGCAAACCGGCGGGGGGTGACCTCTCCCCTCCGCCGCCGGCTCCACCGCTCCTTGCCGGCAACTCACCCGAAGAGACCCCGGCAAGCAGCGATGGACGGAGAAACTCGGGCGTGAAGAAGCACCACCACAAGCACAACCTGAAACACCGCTACGAGCTGCTGGAGACGCTGGGAAGAGGCACCTATGGCAAAGTGAAGAAGGCCATTGAGCGGCACTCCGGCAGAGAGGTGAGCCACCGCAGAGACGCTCTGAGCAGCCGCAAACAGCTGTCACCATGCTGTTAGTGGGTCCACGCGCTTCTTACGTATGCATGCTTCTGTAGCGACATTGAGTGGCCACTACAAACAGCGCAGTTCTTAAAATAAAGTGCTTTGTTGCTGTCAGAGGCGTGTGCGCGTCCTCTCCCTGGGAATTCCCCCTGCGCTGTAAAGGGCCCATGGGGGCCAGGGAGCTGCGGCTGCACACGCCTCATCCATTGCGGGGCCTCACGACCGGATGCTGCAGTGCAAATCCGGCTACTGACTGACTGATGTGACTTCAGTGATCCCAGTAAGCATCACTGAAAGCGGTTAACAGTCCCCCAGAGATGCTGCGAGGGCCCACTCACATTTTTGTTTACAGTTTGAGGCGTTTTGGACATCCTTTCGGTTTTGTTTTTACATGTCACTGTGTGTGTTTGTGTAAGTGTGCGTGTGCATACATGGGTCAGTCCACCACTTTCTTTTTCCTTGTTTTTGAAAGTTATTGACTGTGTTGCCATAGTAAACCCACCATCTGATATGTCCTTGCAGACTAGTACATCTCCAAATACTTTCACCTGTGGCAAAATTTGACCCCTGAGCCCCTTCTGGCAGGCCATGAGGAACTTTCCATGCACTGAGTGTGCCAGGGGGAAACTTAGTATAGGTCAACAATGTCCCCCAATGATTTCATAGCTCCTGGCAAATGCATGCTTGATAGGGGGACCATAAACCCTCTGGTGGGGCTTACTCTCTCTTGGCCTGTCCCACTTGGCTCCTTGTCCTTTCTTCAGTATGTTTTCCTATTCATTCTTGCCATGGCAGCAGCTCTGAAGTGAAGCTTTTTACTTTCACTAGCATTTTAGAATCGCACAATGTAGGCCTGTATTGACCGGAAAGGTCAAGATTTGATGGACTGTTTCCCTGTGATAATTCAAATTGGCTCAAATTGTCAGCATTAGATAACTTACTGAATTTCTCTTTGACGGCATTTGACCTCTTATGAGCTCTGAATTTATTTACAGCACATTTGTAGAGTCTCTACAGCCATGCTTTAAAGTATACCCTGCAGGTACTGATGTTGATATGACACCTTCTAAACAAAACCTTCAAGACAGAGCCTGAATACACGTGAATACACACTCAGTTGCCAGTTTATTAGGAACATGTAGCTGAAGCTAATGCAACCAGCAAATCCTCCCTTCATTAAGGTTATGATGTTGAGTTTTAGAGGGGTGTTGTGTGAGGTGTTTTGCATTATGCAGAGGTGTTCCTGTTTGGACTCCCCTCGCTGAAATAAACAGGGTGGACAAAATAAAAGAAATGCCTGTCAGTATCCAAATGATTCTTTGTAGGTCAAAACTCAGTGGCCTGTGCATTCCTGTCTCCTGTAATCTGCTGCAAAGTGTTTTGCATGGCATTCAGACTTAAAATAGCCTGTCAGTAAAGTTTAGGACTTCCTTGCACAACTGTGTTTTTTCACGTGGGAGTTTGTATATCTTTGGGAAGTCCTTTGAGAATCTCTGCACATGGAGCAGAAAACAGACAGACAGGGCATGACTGCCGGCCACCTCGCGGGCCACGTGTGTCTGGAACTGGGTTGCTAGAGTTTACTTGACCTCTGACTCAATGGTTGTCCCGTGTGTCCATATGGCCGATGCAGCAGTGTGGTGAGACTGTTATGCAATCATCCTGACTCCCTTTCCCGTTTTCGTTCCACAAACCAAACGAGAAGAGCAGAGAGAGCAGAGCGAGGAGACAGACGGAGGAAGTGCGACTGTGTGTTAGCACATGCGTGAAAGGAACTGAAGGCGCTCGAGGAAGATCGATTAGATGCAGGCACATCAAGTGTGTCAGCGAAAGTGGAACTGAGGGACTGTCAGCTTTAATCTGCAAAGCCATACGTTGGGCTGCTTGGCAGCTCAGTGGAAAGACAACATTATATGGAGTGCTGTAGATCAGAGAGATCATCATCAGGAAGTGTGACACATGCACAAGCTCATGTGTCTGTGCGCGCCTCCAGGAGATGTGTCTCATGATCGTACACCCGAGAGAAAGAGGCCGCATGTGTCTTGATGTAGTATATGCCATCTAAATGACTATAGTGAAAAGGTTGTGGTGACAGCAGGGCCTAAAATGGGCAGTGACACATGAAAGGCCATCCACAGCAGGAAATGAGATTGGAGGGGAAGGTTAATATCCTGTATGGGGGATCATCGCAGACAGGAGGGGGTGGGCAGTTATCACAGAGACAGGGAAGCCCAGCGCCATAACAAGAGAGGGACAGCCTCAGTTAAAGGGGTTAGAGAGTCATATTAATATGAGCTTAAAGCACCAGATTACATCATTCCCCAACAATGGATTCACTGGAGAGGTACGCGAGAGGGGGAACTCTGACATTCCTCTGCTATATGTGGTGCCGTTGATGTGGTATTATGATCCCTGGCTGTGTTTGAGAATATAGTTCTCTGGAAAACTGACGGACTTCTTCCT
This sequence comes from Chaetodon auriga, assembly GCF_051107435.1. NCBI lineage: Eukaryota > Metazoa > Chordata > Actinopteri > Chaetodontiformes > Chaetodontidae > Chaetodon > Chaetodon auriga. Next base: position 7,845,178 of record NC_135079.1, on the reverse strand, counting down.
CCCACTCACTCTCTCTTTCTCCCCCCAACTGTGAGTCAGATGCACTCAACGCAACAGATGATCATGAACTTTAGAAAACGCAGGGCAGGCTGAGCTTGTGATGAATACTTCATCTATTTTAATGGCCTGAGAAAGCGCTGGAAGATGTCAGGCTTCAGTGAAGCGAGACATGGACTTTCACTTCAAACAAGCTGTGTTGCGAACAAGGGGGGGGGGGGACCCAGACGACGCTGGCCCCCGTACCTGGCAGGGGCCGGCGTGGGCAGCAGTGCAGCGCCTGTTTACTGTGAGTGACAGTAATAGGGATCCACTTAAGGACAAGCGTAGCTGTGTCAGCCCGCCAGGCCAGCTGGCAAGTGGCTGATCTGCAGTCCTGTTTAATGATCCACGTCGGGGTCAGGGCAGGGGAACATGAGGAGATACACAAGAGATACCTGGCTTTGTCTCAAGCCCGACGTGGGAGAGCTGGCTCGTTCATTGACTTAGCGTACAGTGTGGAATTAAGATCACTGCTCTTCAAGATTGATTACTACTTTTCTAGGAGAAAGGCCATTTTGGGTTTAGGCAGCAGTCACACAGAGAAAGTTTACTCTCCTTTATGTGTAACTTTTGTAGGTCATTTCTCAGTTGTTGCTCAAATTAACGAATTCCTGAATTAATTCCTGCGTTAAATCCAGGAGGGTGACTCACAGTCTGCCTCGCTGCTAAACAAAAGTCAAAAATGTTACTCACGTTTTGGGGATCAGTGGTAAAATGTTGATGGATCTGATGAGGTAAGGGAAAACATCAGTGTTAAGACACAAACAACTTTTACCAATTATGAACGCAGCATGTGGACCCCCTGGACCCCATCTTGTTTATTATGGTATCATTTCTTTAAATTCTATGTAATCAGGGCATGCTCTGGAAGGGAACTATTCCGGTTTGGGGTTATTTTTATTGATGTACACGGTAATTAGCTTGGCACTCGCTACTGCCTGTGGTTTCTGCTGCATGGAATAAAGCTGGGCTCCTCAGAATACTACCGCTTAGCTCGGAGAGGACAAAAGTTTAAACTAACAGAATTCAGAGCGAACAGACTCTATACAGGCCTGATCAAAGCAAACCCAGGACTCAGTCCAGAATGTTTAGGCTACAATTATAGTGACATGTGCCCGACTGTGTACTCTCGATTGGTTTATTTGGAGGAGGCTGCTAACCTCTCATTTAAGGAGTGCACGTCTAGAGGTTTGAATGCATCCAGTTGCGGCCGACTCGTACCCCGGTGGCATTGTCATGTCAGCGAAGAATCTTCAAATCAAGTATAGTTGTTGACTGTTGAGGCTCCTGTAGCGGGCCCGTTAGCAAGGCGACCAGACTGAATCACTTCCTCAACCCCTGCTCATTCTCCTGATCCCGACATAAAACTCCCAGCAGGCCTGCTTTTACAGAAGTAGGCCATTAGCTGTTGTTAATCAGAATGACTAAAAATAACAGACCGGGTAGTGATTCAGTGCCTTCTCAAGGACGTTTTGACAGGGAAGGAAACGCGGCTGTGAAGGTTAATGATGACATCTGATTTATGGAGGAGCAGACTGACCTCTGCGCCTCCCTGACTTCCTTCTGAAACCATCAACGTTTAACACCTTGCTCACCTCTTTTTCCTGACATTCAAGACCCTCGTTGGCTCTGTGGAGGGCAAAGTTGGTTGGTCATTCAGTTGGTCCACCACTTTGGTGCAGACTGAAGTATTACTATTTGATGGATTGCCATGAAAGTTTGTACAGACACTTACGGTGTCCAGAGGATGAAGTCAACTGACTTTGGTGGTCTCCAGCAACACCACAAGGTTCACGTTTGTGGTTTTGAGAGAATGTCTCCAAATCTTTTTGATGGATTGTCATAAAAATTTAGTGCAGCCTTCACTGGATGAACTGATAACTCTGCTCATCCCTTAACTTTTTTCCTCTGGTGCCATCGAGCAGTAACCTCCGGGGCTGAAAAATAAAGTGCCAAAAACTGCAGCTCCTCGAATGGCCACTTGAGGCTCCAAAAGTCAGTTCCCATAGACCCCCATGTTGAAATGCTCAATTTTACAGCAGAAATAAACATGTTAACGGCCTGGTACAAAAACAGTTTTGTACTCTATAGTTAATTTCCCCATTTAATCTTTATATAACTCATTTAAATTACATCAAGGCTTAAGATTATAGATAATTAAGGGTGTGGCTGCTTTGAATAAGAGCTAGCTGCTAAGTTTCAGCAACCAGGCCTCACTGAACCTGCCTCACGTCCACCCACACTCCACCTCTTTGCCCATTTTGGATTAGCCAGGACTTTGGTGGAGTCAGGCGCTGGCAAGATGCTGACAGCTGGAGCCACTGTCACTGAGCCTCACAGTGGCTCTTCAGAAACATGGTCTTAAACGGTCCACATCCGTGTTCATTAGGCCAAAATTCTGCACTTGGTTGTATGATCAATAAGCTGCAAATCTAATGGCATTCCCATCAGCCTCGGCTGCACACATTATACCTGCTAAACATCAGCATTGTCATCCTGAACATGATGGCATCACTGTGGATCAGTGTGGCTGCACAGTCTGGTTTTCTAACATCGGCTGCTTCCAGATGGTTGCTATGGAAACCACATGATTCACCATGTGAATCTTGCTTCGGGCAGGGGGCCCAAATCAGAGACCCAGCACAAACATTGACTAATACACGGTTAAATGTATGCCCGGGCTCTGAAAGAGCACAAAGCAAGCCTCCATTATGACACCACGTGTCACGCTGTTTTCCTCAAAACAGCACCTTCATTTTGCTCCATACAGAAAAGAGGCTGAGTAAATTACACAGCGTGAGACAAAGATGACAGCCCCTCGTTGTCTGACTCATCTGGCTGTCATGTCAGCAAAGCCAGGTGATGAGGTCAAAGGTTGTTAAACAGGCCCAAAAAGAGCCCTGAGAGGGGAGGTAAATGATGCTGAGAGGGTACATAGAGTTTATTAGGGAAAGAGATTTGGTAATACACACTGAGCTGATGTTTTTACTGAGATGGACAGACATGGCATGGTGTACAGTATATAGTCTGCAAGAGCCATGTACATTTTAAAGTGATTTAAATGTTGTCCTTTACTTTTATTTTACAGGTTTCTTTTTTCATTTCCCTTTCCAAATCATATCAACATGTGTATGCAATCAGTTCATGCATGCGTGTGTTTTAAACCGTTACACATGAAGCTCCCAAGGTATCTATTACTTTGAAATGTTAAATTTTATGTTGCTGTACGTCATCTGATCAAAGCGTCTTCTGTCCTCTGTATCCAGGTGGCTATCAAGTCAATTCGGAAGGAGAAGATCAAGGATGAGCAGGACATGGTTCACATCCGCCGAGAGATTGAGATCATGTCATCCCTCCGCCACCCACACATCATTTCTATATATGAAGGTGAGGGTCTGCTGCATGTCTGGAAATACACACACACACACATACATACATACATAACAAATCATCCATGCTTGTTTGACTTGAACACGCATAAACAAAACCACACATGTCCAAAGTTCCCCCCTTCCTCAGCTCATCCAGTACTTGTGGCCAAGTTGCAGGATTGTCATGTTATGACATGCAGATGTCATAATAAGACCTGGACTACAGCTCTGGGATGTTATTCATCTTCTCTGCTCTGTCTGGCTGCCTGGGCCAGTAAAAGTCTGGATGGCTTTGACAGTGTGCATCTGGATCTCTCTGAATGTATGCGTGTGTGTGTGTGAGTGTGTTGAACGTTTGTGTGTGTAAGAGGGGTGGTATTCTGAGGGATTGCCTCTCCCACATCTAAGAGGTCTCATCTCTTGTCTTCTCTGGTCTTGATCTCAGGGCCAGACATCTGCTGATACTTAGAGACAACTGCAGCTGGGAACCAGACTCTGCTTGTGCATGTGTGTGTGTGCGCGTGTGCATGTGCATGTCTGTGAGTGCGTGTGTCCGTTTGCACATATGTGTGTCTGCATAAGTCCTTGTATGTTGGTGTCTATGTATGAGCCTGTGTGCATGGTTGAGTGTGTGTGTGTGATTGTGTGTGTGTATCCAGGGAGCCACTGGATTGACCTCAGTCACCGAGGCCTGCACCCTTTCTGACTCCAGTCCAGTGCTATGCAGAGGGAGGAAAGGCCTTAAGCCTTCCCTCAAGCAACGTCAACATATATAGCTACCCCAGGAAGCAACTTTTTAAGTATCAGAGCCTTCAAGTCAGGCTTAAACAGCTCACTTCTTTATTCTTTTGGAGCTCCTTTTTTGATACGAGTCCCTTTGAATGACCTTAACTTCACTGGAAGAAAACATAGATTAGATTAAATGGTGAGTTTAAAGGTTGAACAATTCCCATTGAATTCTTTCAATGTATTGCTTGCAATTAATCATCCCTTATAATGTAGTCTGGACCTATGTGCAGGCCATTAAAGTCATAAGGCGCTGCAGTGTGAGTCGGTTTCATATGATTTGTGACTCGTGACTATTTTTATGCCTGTGTCAACAAAGCGACAGTTTCAGTGCCCTTTTCAGGAGAGCTGGCACAATGGCAGCCGCTTGTGTGCCACTGCCCAAACTGGTTCACCCGCTGTCCTTTAGTTTCAAAGTCCCCAGCTTGTTATCAGCAATGTGAATATGTGACAAATCATCACGTGCCAGTAGTCCGCTGGAGGGCTGAAGTGGTTTTATGTGTTTAGTTAGGAGAATGATTAAAAGAGCACCTCGCTTTATGAACTCCAAGGAAGCTGTGCGGTGTTCCCGAGTGTGCTGCCTTCCTTTATAGGAAGCCCCGCTCCACCAACAAACTCGACCAGACTCATCGCTCTCGCTCTTTCTCCTCAAACCCAGCGTTTACTGTTGTGGTCTGGCCTCCGCCCAGCCTTGCTTTAGAGATATATAGGAGGCCCCGAGATTTGTGTATCCGGCAACACCCTCTTCAACAGCCCCTGCTAACTGCCTTGTGTGAAGCAAAGCTGAACCAGATGTGTGTGTGAAGATTGATTTTTACCACTCCCTCACGTTCTGCATCCATCAGCATGCTGTGCGGAGATTTTGCTCTTCGCTCTTCAGGCATAAGTATCCCAGCGCCCCCCTTTTAAAACAAATAGTCAACCCAGAAGAATGCAGTAAATGCAAAAATTAATTCATTGACTGGAGCTGTGGAGTTAAGCCTGGCAAACTGGCATGTGTTGAAGGACTTGTTTGACATCTTGCAAATACACTTACTTCCTTTCTTTGCAAGAGTTAGATGAGAAGATCGATACTGCTGTCATGTCCGTACAGTGAAAAATGACACCACAGCCTGCAGCCGGTTATCTCGAGCTTTCTTCTACGCTTCCGGCCAAGAAATAGTCTGCTGCTGGCTGCAGAATCACATTTACTGGACAGATATGAGAGTGGTTTCGATCCTCTCATTAAACTCTCAGCAAGAAAAGTGTAAGAAAATGTATTGTGAAACTATTCCTTTGGGAGAGGAAAGGTGATATAAAGTTAGAGCAGACCACAAAACCATTCACCCTGCTGTGAGAGAAGAGCCACTGTGTTTATTGCATTCATTACACTGCATTCTCGAGAGGTGACACACGCCTAGATAGTCATCTAAACTCTGAAGCTCTTTTGTTGTGGTAGCTCAGTTCAGTGAAGAAGACCAATCCAAGAAATAACCTGCTGAGGTCATCAGCATTAAAACACCTAAATCAAAAAGAGTGCAGTTCTCAGTGCTTGCTTGTTTATTGTCTGCATCAGTATCATTCCACCACTCTTCTGTATTACACTTTGCAGAAGTATTTCTTGTACGCTATGCAAGCTTGCAACAGTGGTCTGTCATCAGCGCAGGCAAGAGGACAATGGGTGCTAATTAGTCAGATGTGAGGGCCTGAACTGTGAACAAAAGCCCAATGAGTGACAGGGAGGCTGCAGTGGTGGCTGATGTGCCCAACAGGCTGTAACAAACTCAAGTTATGTAAGCCAGGTAATTACTTCACCACCAGGGGTCAAAGGTAAATAGGAGTGCAAGCTGAGAATTGGCTCTCTAAGCACAGCCCTACCACGGATCGCTGTGAATGTCACCCCAGGTCACCTCTCTGTCCTCCAATCAGAGGGCTCGATCCGTCCCGGCCTCGCGGGCGCTTGGCTTACGCCCCGTGTGTTGCTTCCCGAGCAGACGGGCAGTCACAATCAGGGAGCATTACCGTCACTCAGCAACTGTGTGTTTTTGTAGGGGATTATATCTTTAAAAGGACCCCGGGAGGAGGGTGAGGAAAGTAGTGTGACAAACTATGAAGGTGCTCACTCAAGGGTGCAGAAAGCAGAGGCCCTCACCCCCGGTGACCCTGCTGTGTGGGAAAATCAACCCACACAATACTGAGCAACATGGCTGACTGTGTTGTTGTCATCTCCTCAGTGCTCCCTCAGTCCGTCTCTCCCTGTGTCTCTCTCTCTGCCTAACCATTTTCATTCCCTTCATGCCAAGGCGCTGGGAGAGGAGCATGTTGCCAGGTTGAAATTATACACCGGGAGGCTAAATACTGACACAGAATGATATGTTTGGTGACTGCAGTTGGACAGTAATGCATTACAGTTGTGTTACTGTAATAGCATTACTTTCTCCAGGCTCCAGATGTGTAACAAGTCACCTTTTTACTTCAAGTGATACAGTTAGTGAGACGCACTTTAATCATGTTGTTGTCTCTTCATAAAAGTCAGACTGGAGATGAATTGTTTCCTGTCCTCATTCTTGATTTGTTTTGGTCATATAAAAATGAATCATCTGTCAGATTTAAAAGGGTAGATAATGTGTATTGTCACTGCTTTGACTTTAATGAGTAAACAAAAGAAAAGTGATGTGAAAATTGCTTGGTTTTCATTATTATTCACACACAGAATCTTCCCAGTGTCGAGTCAACAATTACCAACGAGTCAGGCCTTTTTTCTGACTAATTATGAGCCCATTTCTGCTGCGAGAAGTTGCGCCGTGTTGCCATAATAAACTGTCACACCATAATTTATGTGATATTTTCCAGTCGGATGGACACTCGGTATGGTGGTTAAGAATGTGGGAATGTGTTGTGAAATGTGTTGACTTGACGCGAAGCTGGAGTGCGACGTGTCAAGGGCGTCGCTTGACACTGCGGCGTGTCCTCTCTCACTCTCTCTCCTGGACTCGGTCCCTGCTTTCTCTCTGTTTTCGCTGTGCTCCTCTCGCTCTGGTCTCTGAGGGGAGTGGGCTTGATTGAGTTAACATCCCCTCCCAGCGATGTTGTGTAGGAGCCAGGCGCATGAGGTGGGGTTTGGGTGATGTAACCCTGGGAGAAGTGTAGAGATGTAATGTGCTCCTCCGGAATTTGGATTCCTGCTCTTAAACTAAAGGTGGGGGGTGAACTGGTTTACTCTGCTTTTTTACATAACAATGTCCATTTGTGGTTTTAACATGATAGAATGAACCTGGGATGACTCTAACACGGCGTCCTCCCATCTCTCTTGCTCTTAATAGAGATGTGTTTTCCTGAAAGAAGATCTTAACGGGCTCAAATTGTTTTCTTATCATTTCTCAGTGTTTGAGAACAAGGACAAGATCGTGATCGTGATGGAGTACGCCAGCAAGGGCGAGCTGTACGACTACATCAGCGAGCGCCGGCGCCTGAGCGAGCGGGAGACGCGACACTTCTTCAGACAGATAGTCTCCGCCGTGCACCACTGCCACAAGGTGAGAACGCCCACACCTTATAAGACGCAGAGAAAGAGTGTGCACATTCAGTTTCGTGGTCACCTTAGATCTCTTTTGCCTCTCTCACACACGCCCAGACTTTGTTTTCCAGGTTGCAGCACGCTTATTGTAACATTAACCGTGCACCTCCACCATCGGCCGTGCGGCCAGTTAATCTGCAGGCCCTGCACAGTATGCTTTTCTTGGCGCGCTGGTTTTAGGGAGTCATCTGTTTCTGAGTGATAGAACACAGGCCGGTTTAATTCAAGCTTATGCTCCGATTACAGTGCACCAAACAGGCCCCGCATTAATTCTATCTCTCATCTGTTGACGCGCTGATGCCTGTCCCGAGATACCCCCCAAAGCTTTTCCCCAGACATTTAGCCCCAGCCACACCCATGTCAACCCCTGTTCCACACCTCACTAACTCCCATCAACACCCCAAGATCCCAGGGCTTGTTTGGATGGGTTCCCCTCTTGTCATCCTCTTCCCAGCTGGGGATAGGAATGATGTCATGGTCCTCAGATAGGAGAGTCCCAGACAGCCATAAATGATGAATCATCACTACCAAGCACAACCTCCCGCCGGGTGGGGTGGTGTGAGTCACTGACACAACAAGCAAGCAACCATTTCTTCCTTGTATCCACCAATCAGACTCATGTGAACGTGAGCTCCCTGCCAAGCAATAACCAATGAGAGATGGTAGCAGAATGCTAGGGGGGCAAGTGATGGGTGAAGTCACTCCTCCACATCTAGGCTGGGTTCTGTCTGGCTGCATACCACATGTTAATTCCAGGGTTTTTTTTTTTTTTTTGTTAACCCGGGCATTAACAGCACAGTTGTTTTTTTAATCCCGAGATGTTGTGAGCACATCATTCATACAGGGTGGTAATTACAGGCTCATGTTTATGTGACACATGTGAGTCGATTTAAAAAGAAAATCACAGCAGATGTCAGCACAAAGACCCCAGAGGGGACAAGACCAATTAAAGAGAACTAGACCAACAGGCTGCCTTGATTTCCCCTGAGAGCCACAAGCTTGAGTTGTCAGAGTAAATCATCTCTTATTACAATGGACTGTTTATTACTTGGATCCATCGCTCATGAATAAAGCATTGATAAATCAATCACTTATTTGTTTTTGGTTTTTTTTTTGTTGTCTGTCAGAATGGAGTGGTGCACAGGGATCTGAAACTGGAAAATGTGCTACTGGATGAAAACTGTAATATTAAGGTACGTTTGCTCCTGTGATGCACCACCCACAGGACTCCTTACCTCAAGTGATCGTTTTGATTAATGGATGGTATAAAATTCACCTGTACCCCTGTTTCTACAGATTGCTGACTTTGGGCTGTCCAACCTCTACCATAAAGACAAGCTGCTGCAAACCTTCTGTGGCAGCCCGCTCTACGCTTCACCAGAGATCGTCAATGGGAGACCGTACCGTGGCCCAGAGGTGAGGCCCAGTCAACCAAACGATGTCAATGACCGCAGCTGTTTGTGTGTGAACCTCATTTGCAGGACCTGATTTACTTTTTATTTATCCATCATCATCATCATCATCATCATTGTATTTCCTAGCTGTTAAATGTGGTGTGAAGCACCTTATATCGCTTTCATCATTATTATCCCACTAGTAACCGTCATCAACACATAGGCCGTACACAAAGAGGTGAATAGGCTTTATCTTGTTTCTTTGATGGGATTACTATGAGTCTCCAGTCAAGGGGAGGTCTCTCCTGCCGCTCCACGGTGGGTCAGCTCAGATGCCGTCTGCATCCCTCCCCTGTCCTCCCCTTCCGACGATGTCTGGGTCCTTTGAAGTGAGGAACTGGAGGATAGTTTTTGCTCACTTTCTCATCGTCTTAATGGGATCGGAATGAGCTCCACAGCCTCAGAAAGACGCTTATGGTCAAAGTCAAATAGTTTTGGTGAAAGAAAGAGTGAAAATGTCTCCCCGAAGCCACATATCTGGCATTTCCAGAGTCATTCTGAAGGGCGTTGTCTTTAAAATTGCATCAGTCCCATAAAACAAAGCAACAGCGGGGAAAAAAAATGCATTTTTAGATATTCAACTCCAACCGTTCAATTTAGCGTAATTCACTATAATTTACTCCAGAGTGCTAAAAACTACAGCAGTCCGATTGCAATCGAAATTACAGAACCCCGGTTGGGGTGAGGCCACAAATTACAGCAAACACAGGCAACGAAAATAGAACACAACAATAGTGCGTGCCCTGTCTCGCCCTCGGGAATGGACCAATGGCAACAGGAGAGTGAAACATTCTTGATGTGGGTCCAGATGCTTAGAGGAAGTACACCAGCTCCCTAACTGGCCCTATCTGATTTCCTCTTCCTAGACTGTGTCTCAAAGCTTCAGCTACCGCCACCAGAAGCACATTCCTTTGGACATCTCTTCCCCCTGAAACCACAATCAGCACACACACATCACATTCCCCCCTCTGTCACACACACACATTCTGAGACAGGTCATCGGCTGACCACTTGCGTCTCAAGCAAGTCGTTAGGGAGCCCGGATATCGCTCTGCCATCTCTACCGGGCTCATTACCCCTTCCATCCCCGCCACTTCCCCTGTGACTCTGCAGCCCCTCATGCCCCAGACACAAAGTCTTATGTAACCGCTTCCTTATGAAGCCACATTGCATTAGGTTGGTGGTCAGAAAGCGCTTGCTTCTGCCTGACGGAGCAGGAAAGAGTCGGGGAGGAAGGAGAGGATTTATCTGTGGAAACAAGCCATTTCCCACCAGATTGTGGGCATTTGTCATAACTTCTATGAAAGATGCAGCGTCACAGTCTCTTTAACAGAGACGTTCTTGTGTGATGTGAGTGTGAAAGAGTGATTGTGGTGCTCATGTCAAAGTAAACTCAAGAGCGCAACTCTAATCTGATGTAGAGCAGAGCTGAGCTCATCCCGCAACATTCATTTTAATGCCATGAATCACTAATCAAAACAGGACTGGGCATTTCCATTACATTACACCAGATCTGACACACTTTAATTTGCTCGCTGCATACAGTGTACATGTGTCTTTTGAGAGGCAGTGTGTGTTTTGTGTGTATGGCTGAGTTTATGACCATGTTTTTTTGTTGTTTTTTTTTTTTGCTTTCACCAGGTGGACAGCTGGGCTCTGGGGGTGCTGCTGTATACCCTGGTCTACGGGACCATGCCATTTGATGGGGGAGACCACAAGAACCTCATTCGCCAGATTAGCAACGGCGAGTACAAAGAGCCCACTCAGTCCTCAGGTACTGCAGGAACCTCTGTTTGTATTTCTCCTGTTTTTTGTCATGCTGGGAAAACACACCTGACCCCAGTGTCCTTTCTAAAACTGTACCATAAACTATTCTTAGCAAGTCTAGTTCAGCTGGAGCACAGATAGACTCAGTGAGGTCCACCATTTGTCTGAAACTGAAACCACTGACCCCTGACTTCTGTCTATAAATTGTACAGGACTCACTTCTTTATGTAAACTCCAGAAAATACTTAAAAGTCTTTGAGAATTTGGTCCATAAACTGTTGAATGGAATATGCATCAGGGTGCTCTCAGTGTACACAAATAGTAGAATCTGCACAATCCATTATGTCCAGTATGATGCTCATATTAACATATTCATTTTTAATCCATCCAAAGTCTGCCTCAGTTTTTTAGTAGGAACTTATCTCATTATTACTGAGCTCTGAATATCATTGAGCTGCTAGACACGTTCACATGGTGTGAACTTTGTTATGATGTTCTGTTGATACACTGAGGAGGCATTACTGTGGTTTACACTGAACAATGGAAAAATGAAATATTCAGTGACTAATACTTTAAGTAGGGATATAAAAGCACTGCTGATGTCTTTAAAAGCCTCTAAATTGAATAAGTGCAGCTTGTGTAAAAAACTGTGTTATGTCAGAAACAATGATATCACCATATTTTTACAAACATCCTCAATTATTCCATTATTTAATAAACCCCAACCATGGCCTGTTACAGCATCTTTGAATTAGCCACAGGTAGTGTTTTCAGTCTCAAACTCACGCTCCACATGCAGAACTCTGTAATTGCAACAGTGTTATCATAGAATAGTATTTAACGCCAAGTGGTGTGTAGTGTAAGGAGCTAACAGATTGTTCCTGTTCTGTTTCCTGTTAGATGCTCGTGGACTGATTCGCTGGATGCTGATGGTGAACCCTGAGCGCCGGGCCACAGTGGAGGACATAGCCAACCACTGGTGGGTAAACTGGGGCTGGAAGAACAGTGTGTGTGACTGCGAGACTCAACGCGACCATGGAGGCTCGCCGATGCTGGCCCGCTTCATCGACTGGCAGAACCGCACTGAGCCACGTGGTTCTGCAGCCAAAGCTGCAGCCATTCCTCAGCTGCTGCGCCAGAGGCCCAAAAAGTCCAAGAAGGAAAATGTCGAGGCAGGGCAGACCCACTGTGGAGCGGAGGACAAGCCAGGTCTGAAGAGACCCAAGGGGATCCTGAAGACCAGGGTGACGGAGGAGCAGCAGTCTGGAGCCAGTCTGGAAGAGGTGGAGTTGGGCCAGACGGCGCTGCCTCAACAAGCCGAAGGGGGAGAGGAGGCCTCGAGCCCAGATCGAGAGGAAGAGGAGCCGACTCTGGGAGGGGGCTCGCCAGCTAAGATGGTGCCCTCTCTGCCCAAGAAAGGCATCTTGAAGAACAACCAGCAGCGGGAATCAGGGTACTACTCCTCACCAGAGCGCAGTGAGTCCTCTGAGCTTTTAGGGGGTGCCAGTATGTCTCTACTTGCCACCTCCCCACCCAAGAGAGTGATGGGGCGAAAGGGCATCTTGAAGCGTAACGGCAAGTACTCCACCTACAGCGGGCCTCCCTCAGCGGCAGCGGTGGCTGGAGTCCTTGGTGAGCCTCCTCCCTCGACCGACTCCGGTCTGTCTCGCAGTCAGAGTCGGCCCTCCAGCATAGTCGGGGAGGACAGCTCCGTCCTGTCCCTGTCGCCCAGCTCCCTCAGTGGGGCTGAGTGGCATCCCTCCACCCCCCACCTCCGCCCAAACATCAGGGCCTGCGTCTCGGCTGAAAACCTGCTCCAGCTCGCCAACTTCAAGGGCTTCCAGGCAGCCCCGCCTCACCAGGGACCCAAGTTCAGCCGCGGCCCCAAAACGAAAGGCTCCCCGGGGGACAATGGCAGCTTCTCCTTGCTGGGGGACCTGGAGGACATGACTCAGGTGTACCAGCAAGCCCTGGACATCAGCAGCAACCTCACCTAACAGACGGGTGGCAGAGAGAGAATAAGCAGAGGGAATTGAACATGACTGTGTGTGTGCGTGTGTGTGTGTGTGCGTGTGTGTGCATGTGCGTGTGTGTATGTGCCCAGATGTCTGCGGGTGGCATTAACGACCAGTGTGTTGCTGGGATACACCTTTTTGGGAAGTTGCGGTTTTCCAAATGGGGATGAAATCTCGATGGAAATGATACGTCTACGCACACACAAACACACACAGATGCACACACTTAGGTGCACTTCTCTGGCCAGAGGAAATTTAGTTAGGGTTTTGTGAACAAGAGAGAGAAGGAGCTGGCACGAGAGAATGCCACCCAGTCTGCTTTCTTGGCCCGCCCATAGACTTTGCTGTGTTCAACATGTTTACATATTCAGCAAGAAGGCAAGTTAGAATCACAAACGCAGCAACCAGAAACTGGTTGGCTCTCTTGTACACCACCCATTTCGAGTTTGAGTTTACAGAAGCACCTTAAAACTCACACAGAGCACATGCTTTTGTGATCTTTACTTCCTTTAAAAAAAAAAAAAAAGAAACAAACCAGGGTCTTGTTCCAAAAATAACTGACATTGCTGATTATTTATTAATATTTTCGTAGCTTTTAGCTTTAAGTGCGAAACTGGTGGGCGCTGGCTGTTACTGGAAGAGTTCAAAGCTCCTTGTCTCCAACTCTTTGTCTGGAACTGACATATATAATTGTGTTCCTCAGTGATGAGAAACATATATATACTCAGCATATATAAGCATGTCTGCGCTTGTAAAACACGCAGGCAAATATACCTTCATAAAAGCGTATGTCCTATATATGTGTATGATACTAGGGAATATGTAGGAAGTGCCTTTTTTGATTCATAATAAAAATTATGTATGTCATTTCCTTAAAGTGGAGGGAAAAGCCAGGCCAACCTGTCACCAGTTGTGCTTTTTTTTTTTTTTTTTTTGATGTTTGTGAATGTGGAAAAACCCAGGGCCTTCAGCACACAGCTGACCAGCTTTACTTCTTTTGGGGTTCAGAGATCAGTCGACATGAAAACGTTTCCTCCCCCCGGTTCCTTCCACAAGTAGAATCGCACACAGATACGCCGGCACCTACAGGCCGCTTAGAAAAAGCCCTCCTCTGTGTTCTTTGTCAGTGTTTAAGCCCATAGCCTGGTTTGTCAGCACTTTAGGTGGCTTGGTCGAGCACAGATTTGCTGGCAGCACCAGAGGTCTGGAGGGACTCACCTAGTGGGACATTTAGCGCAGGGAGATGGCGCAGACACCATCTCACAGTCCTGGAATGTGCCTGGCTCTCTCAACATTGGTTGTTCCACATTTTCAAGGCTACCTGATAAAACAGGCTGTTTGGTTTTTTTTGTTTGTTTTTTTGCCAAAGACACGTTACCTTGCGCGGCAGCTGGATTCCATGAGAACAAACCATCTGGAACGTCAGGTTAAAAGACACGTAAGGTTTCCATTGTCAGACTAGTTAATATTTTACCCAAAGCTCTTCAAAAGGGCTATGTAAGGTGGTTTGTTTTAGCCTGCTGATGACACAGCACATTCCCCAGACAAAGGCTGGAGACGTGTCGGTGCTAGAGATCTCTATCAGCCCCAGCCCGACTCAGCACAGGTGGGATCTGCGGTTCGTGCTCAGCCCTCCAGCTGTGTATACTAGTCCATTATGTCAACCAGGCACAATTAGCCAGCTATTGTTTTCATTTGACAGCAAGAGAGAGGCAGCGTGTAGAGATTTGTAGCTAGAGGGAGAAGAAAGCGTGTGAAAGAGTGATGCATGGAAAGGAGATTAGAGAGGACTTTCCCGTAGGAAAGGTCGAGGAGGTAGCTGTATTTTTTGAAGGAATGGAAATGTAGAATAGTGAAAGTAAAGAAAGTGCGTAGAAGGAGTAGATGGAAAGTTTTTGTTGAATACCAAAGATGTGATGAAGCTTTGACATGATTCAGAGGAACGGATAGTTTCAGGGACTGCTGAGAGTCTTTTTTTTTTTTCTTCTTTGACTAGGGAATCCCCATCGGTGAATGAAATCATCCCCACATTGGCTTTACCTCGCGTTTGTTTTATTTTTCTTTCTGAATTTTTATGTGAGGTGCTGGAGGCTGTTGATACAGCTTGACTCGAGGGTCAGTCGGTGTGTGACTTGTGGGCTCTGCGTGGCCTTAGAAAGCGTGTTCAACAGCAGCAAAACATGGGAGAACGGTGACTGACATCATCCGAAATATCAAATGATGTGGATGGAAACCATGCAGTAGATGACCCCCGAGGAAATAGATCACATGTTGAATGTTTTCCTCCCGTGTGAAGGAAAGGTCCTGGGTATGGATTCAAACGACAGACCCGTTGCGTATTATATTGCATTTTATTGCCTTTTGTATTGCATTTTATTGTCAACTGGATTTACAGTGAGAAAATTATACTATGTTAGTATTTTGTTTTATTATGCTTCTGTTTTTGATTTTCCAAAATATAAGAAACTTTATATTGCTTTATGTTATGGCAGAAAATACTTCCTTCCTCGAAGTATTAGAAATTCTCTCCAGAAATCTGGTCTTAAATTGGTTTAGTCTCAGTTTCCCCCTGTTTTCATACTCCTGTGAGTGAGATAAGCCCAATAACAGCCTAAAAATATCAAGAGCCAGGGTTTATAAATTAATTGGAACAGGGCAAAAATGCAAGAATTTGTACTAATATATCAAAAGCTGGTCCCCGAGAAAATAGCATTTCCACCTCTACCAAAGCAGGGGAGGTTCAAAAAGCTGGAACAACAATGGGAGAAAAAGGAAATAAAGCAATGGAAAGAATCTGATGATGAAACTTTAACTCTGCCAAACTGGAATAAGTGGTGCATATCTGTTAGTTAGCAGAAAGTCTAATCATAGGAAAACTTGACTGGATATTGTTATGACAATAATAATAAATTAGTATTATTATGTTATTTAAGTATTATTTTTCGTTAGGGCTCATTACTATTGTTGGCTATTGCCACAGTTTTGTTTTGTTCTTTTATCTGTTGGTGATCCTGGACTGCCAAGGTAGATTAAGATGTGTGCCTTTGGTATCTTTTATGAACTTTTTTTTTTTTTTTTTTTTTTTTTTGGATAATGAAAAAATATTATCAATGTGTTTTTTATACTTGTATTTATTGGTGATCAAGCCATTTAATTTGTTGTCAAAATACTCCCTGTTCATGCTTTGGCCTGCTTTGGACTGTGCGTGTTGTTCAGGACATACTGCACACAAATATAATTTGTTTGTTCAGAATAGAGTGGTTTCATCTCATTGTGAAGGCAGTGGCCAAGTGAGCATTTTTTAGAGTAACGAGTCAATAAGAGTTCCTCAAATCCTGTAAAATGTCTTAATTCATCCATTCGGGTGTATTTCTACTCAACACAAAGCCTCTGTAGTACTGTATCAACTCAAATAAATGGATCTTGAAAGTTGCACGTTGTTTGTTTTTATGCTGTGTGTGGTCATTTGAGTTTACAAAGTGCTCTATTAGATAAGCAGTCATATCTCACTGTAATTAGGACATTCCCTTGAAGTGGACAAAGAAAAACCCTAATAAACATAGGTATTAGTCTCAGTGGGATCAGTATAGAAGTGTGTAGTAGTCACACTACGAACACCCTCCATCCCATTCACAAAATAGGCCAATAGGCCCAGATGTCTGCCTCCCACACTCTACTAGCCTTCCTTTAATGTATTTCCAGAGTTCAAGCCTCCAGAGTTCAAGCCTGACTTCTGAAATGGGAAGCTGTTCACATTCAGAACCTCATTATCTGCACAAGTTATTTATGTTTGATCCAGTGGTGGAATTGGATAAGCAAATATTCCCAGACGTTAGACTGGGACAGTACTACAAAAACCGAATCCACGACTTTTCTTCTTACAGTAGGGACAACCGCAAAGCAAACTATTATTGGATGGCCTCATTTTTTTTTTCCTTTTTAAGAATGTGTGACCCAAAAACCCGTATGAATAGATGAAGGGGGTCAGAGTGAAAGGTGTTCTATTTTCATCATTAACCCAAATACAATGAATTTAATTAACTGATGAGGGCAAAAGGTTGAGGACACAACGCAGCGCTAAAAGAGTACATTTCACTTTGACTCAGTTTGAAAGAATCTGTTCGAACCTCACGGCCTGCTGAAAGCAGGCAGCCGGCCTGACCAAAGCAGCACTACCAACGAGAAGGGGACAGTTCTGGGCACTGAAATTAGCCAATGTTTCCACACAGCCTCAGCCTTAAATTAACTTGATGGATGTTAAAGTGATACTCCACCCAAAATCTATTTTATACACATTTAAAAGTCATTCCCTCCAGGCTTGAAAGGTGGCTGTAAAAATCTTGCAGCATTGTCCCTCACAGAGCACAGCAGTTTTGGTCAGGGTGTCGGTTGCAATAAATTCCAATAGTGACCAGTTTTCTCAGTGGAAACGAGCATAAAAACATCCATGGAGAGTTTTTAAACCACCTCTGCAGAATAATCCGCTTTGCCACTGTCCATTCATATGCTCATGATGCTCCAAATATCACATTTCTTCCAAAATGTTGTTAAAAGCTCAACTTTTATTTAATTCCGTCAGGCTCATTAGCGCGCATACACACTGCTTTGTGCACATCGGAGCGCCCTCCTCCTGCTCGTCTTCAGGTCAGGAGAACTGGCTGTCTTAAGTCTACAAGTCTACAATGGGACCAACAAACGAGCCTGATTCAGGTTTATCAGGCCAGCTGGTGATTGATCCAGGGTGGCACAGTTCTTATGTAAGAGCAAGCTGCACGTGTTACAAAGTGTGCAAATGTGCACGCTTACTCATGAGCCATGTGTGAGGACTGAGATGAAACCTGCATATTTAGCCATATTTTATCAAAGACATAATGATTTACACATACTGAGCATACTGTAGACGTGCAGCAGAGTCAGCCAGCCGTACACTGACTGTTTTCATACTCAGAAGAAAAGGACCTGTGTTCGCACTGGGATCCTCTGGAGCGTACAGCAGGTAAACTCAGTTATTCTGGGAATGAGCTCTGAGTGGTTGATTGACAGCTGGTCCCAGTCTAGGAAACTGCAATACTGGCAAATCCCAATCAAGACTGGGGCAGCCAATTACGTGATAGACAGCTTTGCACCCTAATGAGATGACGCATGCCAACACTAGCAGGTAAGTCGTGGCTCACCTGTACATTGCTGGAAACAGAGCAAATATAAAAACAAATCCTCGGGGCAGTTATGTGACGAAAGTGTTGATATTACATCTTAAACGAATAGTATTGGTTTTTTGGACCGAGCACACCTGCTGGTAATTACTAAGAAAGTAGACTGTAACAACCTCTGGAGAAAAGCAATTTTTTTGTCATTAGGAAACTGACAGAGTCAAACAAACAGCAGCAGTAGACAACATGAAGCAGAGAACACAGTTCATGTCTGGCTCAGGGAAGAAACAAGAGTGTCTGTTTTTAGGACTTGGAAAGTCAATTGATTGTCGAGGGAGAACATTGCTTCTGCTGGGTTAATTTGATCCACATTTTGCAAAGAGGAGTGGGTGGTTGGCTGGAAGCGCTGCAGTCTTTCGGGGCTTTGGTACTGATGAGTAGGACAGCACCCCCAGCTCGTGCTGGCCAGACACACGCTGCAGGCCTTGGAAGAAGACAACATCAAATACTTCTACAGTATGGCGCAGAGCAGGATTTAGGTTTCCTCAATCACACATTGAAACTGTTATCCCAAGACTGAAATTGGCCTTTGTAAGCTTGTCTGGACTATAAAAGCAGCCTTTAAGCCTTCTATTTATAAATTCCTCCAACATCAATATTCATTTTTGTCATTCTGACAGTGAAGTACAGAAAATTACATCAATCATTGTCCAAAGTCACTGTTTATTTTGGGAAGTTTGCTCAAAAAAGCAAGATAATTATCCTTGGAACAAGGACAGGTCTCTTTTTGTTTTAATGCAAATTCCAGTTGCCTCAGTCAAAGGCAAGCAAGAACAAAGCTTCAGATGCAAACCACAAGCAGAGGACAACAGTAATAATGCAATTATGCAACAATTTACATGCTTGTGGTAATTAATTGTGAGTTGTATGCAAAGGCCGATACAGACAGTGTTGGAGAGAAAAAAACAAAGAAATCCCTCTGAAATTTCAGCGGCTGCAGCCCTGACACTGATACGATCTGAGTTTCAAAGAGATTTTTTTTATGTCTTCAGAACAATTTCTGGTTCACTTTTTGACCTTTAAATAAAGTCCAGCTGCTAGACCCTCTGAACTATTCCCTCTCTTACCCTCCTCCCTCCATCTGTAGAAGGTGAGCCTGTTTGCCCCTGGAGGTGGGGGTTTATTGATGGAGACAGCATACCCTGCTACACATTCAAAATGCCAAACAACCCCAGACCCCTCCCCAAATACCCCATCCGGTCCTTTTGCGTGACCCCGACTCTATGCCTTGCAGATATGGAAGTCTGCATAAAGTTGGAGGATATAAGCTATTCTCTACTTTCAGCATGCAGCACTGACTAGAAAAGAGGCCCCTCTCCTCGCAGCCCCCTCGAGCTGCAACAGATAAAAGCCATCACACACAGAGGGATTTGGGACATGAAAGCCGAAGAATTTACATGCGCTTCAAATCAGTTTACGACTCCCTTTGTCTCCCGAAAAATGGCTTCATATGAAGAAAGTAGGGGGATATTCTGCAAATTGAGCACAAACTGGCAGAGGATTTGGTGAGGGTAATGCTGCCTTGGCGCGTCTGGCTGCTGTTGCAGGCAGGATGTTCCACAGTGAAGGTTTAGGGTGGCTGTTGTAAACCGAGCTGCCCGTTCATTGCAGGAAAAATAAACAGAGGGCCGGGCCTGAAGAAAGTCCTGAGTACAGTGGAGCGTGTGTTCCCTCGGTTAGCTGACACATTGTTTTAGAAATAACAGTCTGAGAGGTTGCTTTCCATGCTTTTGCACATGCACACACAAATGCATGTGCACATTTTGATCAGTCCTCTTTCGTTCTTCCTCACTCTCGCTCAGAAAGCACTCTCACAGGTTCCTAACTCATATCCCTGCAGGACTCCTTTTCCTCTGCGCCGCTGTGATAACATTGTGACTGGATATGGAATGGAATAAACCACCCTCCTTTCCTGCTCAGCTTCCACTCCTCTATCATTCATCCTCCATCCAACGGGCCCCCTCCACACACCCAGCTCTCCATCCCTCTCCTGTCCAGATGACTATTTTTAGCGGCAGCACTGCTATTCTGGAATTTGTTGCTGACTGGCTGCTGCTGGGTGTCTGGGCGGCGATCTCTTCTGGAATGTCTGGCCCACTCTCAAACCACTCCAGAGTCCCAGTGCAGGGCGGACGGCTCGGGGCTCTGATTACAACTTTCAGGCCGCTGTAGCTGCAGCTCACTCTTCTTCCAGCAGAAACACAAAGCCGGAGAGGGAGAGAACGTTCCTCTGTTCTATTCCGCCGAGGCACTGCTGTTGGTCTGTGTTTATCTATACATGTCCGTTTGTATTCCTCTCCTTTGGTCCCCACAAGCTAAATTATAAATTTTAGGGTTAACACTTGGTTTTTGGTTAAAGCAATCATTCTACAAATTGGGAAAATACACTTGCTCGCTTTCTGTGAGTGACACGAGAAAGTCAATACCATTCTCACATCTAAGACTACTAGCAGTGAGTTAGCTTAGCTTACCATAAAGACTGGAAACAGGGGGAAACACCCAGCCTTGCTCAGTCCAAAGATGACAAGATCCACCTACAAGCACCTCCAAAGATCTCTAATTAACATATTATTTCTCATTTGTACAAAAACCAAGGTGTAAAAACTGTTGGCAGGGAACTCCAGGAAGTTATTACTCCCAGCCAAGAAAAGCCCAGCATGTTTCACCCTGTAAAATGCAAAATTGTCTTTTCTTTTTCTTTTTTTTTTTTTTTTGCTTACCTTTGGACTGAGACAGGCTAGCTGTTTACCCCCTTTAAGCTAACAGGCTGCTGATGTAAGGAAGGTAGTGCATATCCAAAAATGTTGGGCTGTTCCTGTAAGATAAGGGTGGGGGTGAGTCATGTCATGGTTATGGTTAAAGTTTGGTTAAGTCTCCAGGAAATGAATGAAAGTCAAAGCAATGCAGCCTTGGTTACATGTTTTGGTGCGTGTGTGTGTGTGTGTGTGTGTGTGTGTGTGTGTGTGTGTGTCTGCATGCGTGCGTGTGTGTGTGTGTGTGTGTGTGTGTGTGTGTGTACTTGTGTGTGTGGTCCATGAAAAGAAAATAAGCAGCACTAATGGGAAGTTTTTCCTGTCTTGGATCAGGCTTTAGGGGTTTCAAAGCAAAATTGTTTGCAGTGTAGGGAACGCCGTCCAAGCCCACCTGTTGCTCATGATTGCAGAGATCCGCTTGAGCTGGGCCTTGTCGAGAGACATACTGCAGTATGCCACTCAGTAACATCAATGGACCAAGCAGGCCCATTCATTCCACGAGATTATCCAAGCAGAGATGATGCACTACAATGCAATAAGTATGTTATAAGCATTCCTGAACTGCTAAGCGATGGGAGTGCTGCTCACATTTATTTATCTATCACCCAAACATTCAGACATGACAGAGCTATTTAACACAATACTGCTGCTTGTCATTCCAGTAAATTATGACTGTGGATGTTTTCCCCCAGGCCACAATCTGACTCCACAGGGTGTATTCTGCATATGTCTCCATCATATTTAATGGGATAAAACCTGCCTTTCCAAATGGCAATGGGAGTTCATCCGGTGAGGGAGTGGTCTCCCCCCAGGCCAAGTGATTAGGGCATGAGCGGGAGGGTGTAAAAAGAACACGATGGGACACAGCCAAGTCTTTTAAAACACATAATCATGCAACCGTTGCCTCTTCAGAAGCCAAGAGGAGGAAATGCTTCAATGTCATGTAACCCTTTCACTGTAAATCAGTGAACTCTGCATCCTGCTAATCCTTGAGCTACTGATAAGAATTCCCATCACAAAACATCTTGTTTTTGTTAGCATTAGGATGTACACAGGCGAGTATGAAAAGTGAACAGTCAGCAGTGTGAGCATGGATGCAGCTAATTGGCCTTGGCTCGCAATAAGGGGATGTGGGTTTAGCTACAGTATGGTGGGGCCGAGTCTGGGCCATGGAGAGGGAGGACTGGAGACTGGGAGGAAGCCCGTCAGACGCCGTGGCCGAGCCGTCCGGCTAACTGGCCGGTCAGGTAATTAAACAGCCTTCAGCGCTCTGTATGAGAGCTGTCCCTCTCCAGAGTGTGAAAGGGCTGGGAAGCAAAGTCGTTCTTGGCTAAAGCTCAGAGATGTGCGGCCTGGCTGCTCCGGGACCCGATCCCATGGCCGCAGGGTTTTAGCACTGCTGGTTTTAGCTCATCCTTCAATTTGGTTTTGTTTCGGAGGCTTTTTCTTTTACCCCTCACCCCCCCACACCCCACCCGCCAACCCCCACCCCAATCCAATTCACCCATAGCTTTAAGTAGAAATACAGCAGAAAGAGCTGGATGGATGGATGTATCCCACAGCTGGATAACATTCCTCTGGTTTCCACTTGTGTCTGCTTCTCCTTTTTTATGGGTCAGTGTTTCGGTGATTAAAGTTTCTTTTCCTTTTTCCCCTCCCTCTGCTTTTCCACTCTCTTTCCATTCATAGCTATTTTCCTCTGTGTCTTTTTTTGCCTCCTCCGTTATACATGTGAATTTAAATAGTCCCAAAAATTGACCAGGGAAACTCCAGACCAGTTTTGTCCTACAGCCACTTCACCGCCAGGGTTAAAAATAAAAAGAAACTTCCTTTGTTTCATCCTGTCCATGCATTAATTTCCACTGCATTTGTAGATTTGTAAACACTGTGTTGTCTCTGCTCAGCCTGCAGACAGGTTGCATCCACACAACATGCTGTAACATCACTACCACACTTTCTCACGTTCTGCCACCCTTTAACAATATCTCTTCACATTGCCTTATTATCAGTGCCAACTGACTGGCCATCGTCAAACTGACATCACAGTGATTGATATGAGCATGGGTGTGGACTCCCTGTCCTGCTTCCTCTTCCTCTGCTGCTCTCCAGAAGTGGCTGTTTCACACGGAGGGGGGTTGATGAGACTCCAAGTGTGAGATGAATGATTTTGCCATTTCAAAGCTGTGACAAAACAGAATATCCCACATCATATTCAAGTGCAGCACGAGCATTTGCATGTTAATAAATCTGGTTCCAGACAAGTAACCCAACCGCAGCATTGCATCCAGAAGCTGGATCTATGTATGACCAGAACAGCCAAACACACATTTATTCTAGATTCCAACCTAAAATGAGATTTCAGCTCATCATTACACAATTAGATTGTTCGTTTTTTCCACATCCAGTCAATTTATCCTGTTAGACGGTAATCAAATTCGCCCGGTCTCATGTTTCAGCAGCTTGTTTGGAAAAGTACGCTCAGTCCATTGCAGTAATCTGCTCAGTACAACAATAACGAAGAGCGCATATCACCAGGAATGATTTTTTTTTTTAATCTGACCTCTCTGAACCTTCGTCACATTCAGATAACGTGGTAGTGAAACTCCTGTCTACATTAATCCCTGTCAGGGTGGTCCATCCACCAGTGTCTTGCTTTGAAAGAAAGAGGAAAAAAAACTTCCCAGGAGTATGTGGGGCCTGACATTCGCTATCCCATTACAGCCCACCTAAGACACTGCCGTGCACATAAAACAACGTGAGGCACAAGGTAATGAAGTGCTAACCACTGAGGTAATCACTCTCGGAGCAGCGACCCTTTCCCCTTCCCCTCTCGTCCTTCCAACTTTGCTTCTTCTTTCCCATCCTTCCATCCTCATGTGCTTTTACAATAGTATGTCACTGACAAGAGATTCCACCAGATAAATGAAAATGTGTTTCTGTCCCAAGCATGCTTGTGGGAATGGAGACAACTATGAGGAGGTTTTGCGGTTGTTCTCATGATGAGGGGATTAAAAGCAGCCTCGGGGATGAATACACGCTTCTTGGATTGATTTAAGAAAAGAGGAACATCCTAGACAGATATCAAGGTCTGGTTTGCCTGCCAAGACGAAGGGTGGGGAAATTCTTTTGGGAACGGTTGAGTTTCAAATTAAAGCAAGCGCTCTGTGACTACAGGTGAGTCCCGTTTGATGCTCACTTAGGGTGACATGTGGATGGGAGTCTTGTGCTTTTCTTCCCAGGCATAGATACAAATCTCCCTTTGGCAGCTGCGGTTTGCTGGGGTGGGGGTTGGCTGTTGGGATGTCTTGTCTTAACATGGTAGATAGACTGGTGTGTCGTTCCTGAAAGATTTCCTTTATGAGTGATGGCCATCTGGTCCTTTTCTCAGTATGTATGTGTGAGCATGTGTATGGCTTTCCATTTTTCTTTGTTTCTCTTCTCTTTTTTCTTCCTCCTAAATAGCAGTGAGATGTTGAAGGAAAACAAATGAAAAGATAGCGCTTTGAAAATGGATCTGTCCCAGCAGCCCTCCACCACCACCTCCCTCCTCCTCCTCAATTCTGACCCCCTCCTCCCTCCACTTGTGCAGGCTTGACGAAAGAGTATACCTCTCCTCGTCGCACGCAAGGGTGGGGGGGCGGGGCGGGAGGGTTGGGGTAAAATTAAAAGAAAAAATATGCGAGGGAGGAGGATGGGACGGTGGAGACAAGAGAGGAGGAGAGAGTGATGGCTAGAGGAAGATCCATGTGAGGAGGCTGATGATAATAAATGGAGAGTAGCTGGAGAGCAGATATCAAGAATAAAGTGAGAGAATCAATGGAAGAGAAGCTGTACATAAAGGAGAGGAGAGGAGAAAGGAGAAGGTTCTTTGCTCTGAACAGCTGAAGAATATCTGGAGATTCAAAATGGCTGAAGAACTGCACAGGGGGTGGAGGAGCATTTGAAAGGCATTAATTGGTTTTTGGCAAAATGCAGGAAGAAGAAAATGCAAAAAAAATGACATCTGACATATTATCACCTTATACAGTAGTTATGGTGAACATAGCAGACAACTGTGGACACATCCTGCAGAAGCAGGGCAACATTATCTCCACCAAGCATAAGAATTTGGTTACGTATATGTGTGTCTGTCCGCAACTATTCTCATATATTACTGGACCATCAGGCAGGTTAATATTTTTTTGTGCACATTTATGACTCTATACTGAAGGACATCTTGTGGTTGCAGTGGTGCACGATTTTTGAAAAGCACTTGACACACAGCCTGCCCTGCATTCCCTGTCCCCCACTCCCCTGGTGGAGATCTGCCCTCTACTGAGTTCACTCTTCTACTTTGAAGTGTTTCCTAATGAAAGCTAAAGGAAATACGCTCATTTGCTTTCTTGCCGATGTCTGTACGGTTATGAATCCACAAGGTTCCTGCACCCAACTTAGAAATAGCCCAGCACATAAGTCATGTTAATCTTATCTTATGTTACTTATTTTCAAGCAGAGCTAGGTTAGTGGTTTCCAGTCTTCATGCTAAGCTAAGCTAACCAGCCGCCTGATGGATGAAACTATGAGCTGTCATCAGAGGGATGATTTGCATTATTTGAAAACAGAAAACAATGGCATCATTTTCATGCAAGATAATTTTCTCATGCTTTTTTGTTTTTACTCAGCACTTTGTTCAGAATCCAACTCTTACCATCGCTTACATTATGCTGTGATTAGCGGGGAGCTGCAATAACCACTGACACATTTCCGCCAAGACGTTCAGTACCTGACAACATCAAAGACAGTAACAGACACACACACCTCCCACACGTCTCCATCTCAAAACACAAATCTTTCATACACTAATGACATGCTGTAGTGGTGAGCTATGCACTGAGGAGGGTGGGAAAGATTAGCGAGCTGACAGACATTCCTAGCAGCTGATGTCAACGTTAAATCACAAAATATGCTCAATATGATGTTACAAACCAAAATATGAACCCTTTAGACAATGTGAGAGCTGATACATTTGGACGAGGGTGGTCCCCAACTGGCTGACCCGGAGGTCAAAATCATAACTCCTGAGGTAGAAATTCTTCAGGCCTGGTCCAAAGAGAACCCCACAAAGGTGAGAGGTGGACCAGGATGCCTTTGTTACCAGACTCTGGAAGCAATACAAGCCGAATGACTGGTCCACCGGCCCACTGACCACAAGGGCACATTCCAGACATTCTGCCCTCCGACAGTGACGTCCTGGTGAGTTTACAGAGGACAGATGTCCTCCTCACAACCTGTGTGGCAGATGGGGGGTGTCAGAGAGCGAACAGGGGATCTTTTGATATCATTGTTCTTTCCCACTTCCAGACTTGCTGTGGTTTGAACTCTGGTGAATCACTCTGTATGAGTCCCTGTGAAGCTCATCCATCTAAAAGCCGCCAGAAGTTTATTTAGACTCTGATGTTGGAACAGGAAAAATAACATTAGACCCTGCAGGCTTTGCAGCCTGTAGTTTCAATGTCAGGTCAGCAGAATTTGTGAGCTCAAGCCCACAATGTCAGACAAACAACGATCCTGTTGTAGTGTCCTTGAGCAACAAGAATCGCACCAAAGTATCTAATTACTGGTATGCAGCCATGCAGACAGTTTGGTTTTATCTGCCAAAGTTTTCAAAGATCATTCTGTGAGATTTTTGTCTCCACCCAAAACCAAGTGAATTGAAATTCATTTGTGATGGTTTCAACAGCCATTCCACAGAATTGTCTTTCCAGAAAAGTATTTAGGATGATCCAAAAACCTCACACTCAACAGTTTTCCATTGAAACTCCTTTTTTTTCTCTTCTTTTTACTAAAAATCCTCCCAGAGAAATCTGTTGCCAGTGTGTTCTGTAGAGTATTCAGAGAAATATGAACATTGTTCCTGGAAAGATAAGTTGTTGTTGAAGAAATTAAAGCTGCAATAATCAATATTTTCAGATGAACAATGGCTTAAATGACTATGCATAATCTTAAAGTAACAAACCCACAGAGAATAATCACCCCACTATGCTGTTCATTTCACTTGTAAAGAGCATTTCAGCATCTTTCAGGTCATTGTTTTGGTTTCACTGCCCACAACTTTGAACTGTTCTGGTTCACTCAGCACTCTCGTCAACCTCATTTCCAGCAGCTGTTTTTTTTTTTTTTTTTTTTTGTTAGAGAGAAAATGCTCTGACATTTGGTGTTGTTAGATAGGATACTGTAACAATGCCAAATGACAGACAAAGTTAGCATCAAGCTGGTGAACTCGCTGGAGCGTTTAGCAGGCAAAGAGTCAAAATTTCCACAGGAGATGGTGGAGACCAAAAGAAAGAGAGAACACAGGAATTACAAACATCAGGGAGAAACATGTCTCTAAATGAATGCCGTGTCTCCTAGTTGTGTAAATAGGAAACTTCTCCGCTTGTTCTGTTGACCCACTGTGACCAAAAAAAGCACTTGCTGCTTCAAGTGCCAATTTGTAATGCAATACCAATAATAAAGTCCTACTGAAACATGCCTGGTGTTGCCCAACATTGTTTTTGATATAAAAAACACATATAAGCCATTGTGGGTTAAAAGATAAACGTGCTCACAGATTAGCTTGTCAGCAGTAATGCTAACTGGCTACCACCATTGCTCATGTAACCTTACCTTGCAGGTCTGCAGTCAAAGAGACGCCCCGGTAAAATAAACTATCTGCATGGCTGAACACCACAGAAAGAAGAGTAAGAAAACATATTATTTTGTGATTCCAACCTTTTAATAGGGATGAAAATAAGCCTTATAAGTGATGATAGTAGTGGAGAAAATACAGTAGTAGCGGTGAAATTAGCAACAGTACTGGGTTGGTTGTAAAATCTCAGCTTTTATCTTCTCATTATGAAGCAATCAGCGTGCATCACTGCAAATCTGCCAAGTCAATTACCTGCCCATCTCTTCAATCTTAAATTTGTCCCAAAGGGTGAGCACTCACAGAGCTTTGATTGAGCTCCACCAGGTGCACTTACAGTATTTAGACATGGTATTTTCCTTCATCTAGTTCACATCCTGAAATGGTCTGTTTTATCTGGAATTTTCTCTGAATAAAGCAGCTGCATAAACAGGACAAGCAATTTGTGTGCATGCGATGCTAAGCACCAAGGCTTCCTCCACCACATTTGGCTCTCAGCGAAATGTCAGCGACAGTTTAGAGTTCCATTCCTGATCCAGTTTCCCTCCTGCAGAGAGAAGAGTTTCATTATGGGGCTTGCTATAGTAAGACGATCTCACTCCAATTAACCTCTGCCTTCTGTGGACGGAGATAGAAGCTTTGTGCAGCACGTGTGACGAAAAGCAAGCCTCGTATCCCCAGTGTAAACACGCCAATTATTGGAGAGCTTTTTGCACAGAGCCACGGGGACTACAAAGGGTTTTGTCTCCCCGGTGGTGTGTTTGACTTCCTTTCCCGCACACATGATTTGTCTTTCAGTCAGGCACAACCATGGGTGGAGCGGCTACTTCCTGTGCAAAGGCAGAAAAGGCTGAAGGGGTTAAAAGGGAGCCCACTGACCCACATAAACAAGCACTCTCATTCATGGCCTCTGTTACTCCCTCATTGCTAAAGTCTGACTCACAAACGTTCAAACACCACTGAAGTGCCCCCCACCCTTCCTCCCTCCCAACCCCATCACCACCATCAAACTCCGCTCCTTCTCCCACACAATTCACCCACTCTAGAGAAGCTCTCTCTTCTATCCTCCCCTCCATTTAAAAATCAGCATCCCCACCCTATCTACACCATACAAACAGAATCAAACTGCACACACAGCATAGACACATACTGTATACACACACACACAGGCGTACAGCCACACACTCAGTCTTTCCTTCGCATACACAAACACCCCGGGAGAGGGAGAGGAGGTCAACATAACTCTTCTCTCAAGAATGCAGAAGAAGTTTATGTTGCCATTGGAAAGGGAGAGAGGCATCTTGTGTGAGCTCAGATGAGCAATTATCCTTTTCAGCACACAGACAAAAAAAAGGGCCCTTTTTCTGGGAACGTGCCTCCCACCAATATTTCTCCCAGCAGCCGCAGGAGTACAGCAACATTTGCACTAAATGGGCAAACGTCGATCTGTCACTCGGTAGGAATGTGTTATTTTTACCGTGACTATTTTTACCTCCACTTATTTCCATGGCGCCAAGTAATAACATTTTGTTTGGACACATAAAAGTGCAACCAGAAATGGCTCTTGAGGTATTGGTTTTCATATGGTATTGTGCTTTGCATGCAAGTTATTTAGCCTTCTATAGATGGTGAATTATGAGCATTGGTGCTCATTTTGTTTACGATCCCAGCTTACTAAGATGTGGTGACATAACATAAAGTAATGACATTATAAACACAGTGTAAATGAGATGTTATAGGCCATCCAGATAGAAAAAAACACAACTAATAGAGGCATCTGTCTACGTTGATTAATGATAGTAACCTATCTCTGTTTGAAGAGCTTCACGCAGCTTTATGGCTGTTGGTTTTGGGGTTGTGTTAAACAACTTCAGCACTGTAACCAATTACGCTCATATAGAGTAGAGTAGAAATAAACATTCAGGGCTCTAATCTTAAATAGGACCAACCCTCCACACCCATATATACACACCCAAATACATGTATGTGCATGGATGCCACTCGCACAAGCTTGTAATCATATGTACACACACAGTCTGGCAGCACCAAGCAATCATTCCTCCTTCTCCTTCCGCTGATAGACAGTGTTTACAACTGGATTCCCACAGTTGATCAGTGATACGCCAACATTTTAGCAGCCATTCTGTTTATGTGGTCTTCGTCTGCGGCAGGGTGGCTACCATGGCACGTTTTCCATCACGATCCGTGTTTACTTCCCCTAATATATCTCTTCTCTCTCTCTTTCGCCCTGTGTCTACGTGTGTGTGTTTATCCTGTCCTCTGCACAGTCTTCCTGCCCTCTGCCAAAGATTAATTGAATTGTTTTCTGGCATTTCCACTCACAATGTAAATAAATGAGAGACATGCGAGTGTTTACGGTTCATTTCTCCAGCTGGCAACTGAAACGGATCCACAATCCCTAAGAAAGAAAATAGCAGGGATGGAGGTCTAGAAGCTACGGAGAGGCTTCTTTGTGAGGGTTAAGCTTCTTAGGGAAAGAAAGGCCTAACACTTCAGAGGAGATTCTGTCGGCTGGTTGCATTGGAAGCTGTTGCGTGAGTTGTCAGTGCCACAAGAAAAATGTGTGAAAATTTACAATGATTTCCCTCAAGAGTAGAAGCCAATATGAGGATACTGAAATGAAAATAAGCATGAAGAATGAAGAGGAACTTTGCATCAAGTCATTTTAGTGTGCTGAGATTTATCCATCAAAATTCTTTGCTCCGAATTTGGTGCCAAATGCAAACCGGTTCACTGTTTTGTTGTAATATCTTTTTCAAACTACAACCTGCTTTCATAAACGAGGCCCGTGATGACGAACACTGGTTTCGGTTTGTTGAAGATGCATCGCCTTTTTGTCTCCTGCCTTTTCTCAGCTTCCTTTTCCTTCCCTCTGGTCAACGTTGTAAGGATGGCTGGCAGACAGAGCTCAGCGTAGAAAGAGACAAAATCCTCTAGACAGGATGGGAGCCCTTATTTACTTTGCAGATAAGGATTGTGGGTAGTGGAGGGAGCGAGGTGTGTTGGCACGTTGGCTTGTTTTCGGGAAGCTTCTGGGTTGTCTATGATAAGAACACAATGTGGGAGGGGATGCTGTTTCCAAACAATTAAAGACATTTAAGTATTTTATAGCAGTGGTTGTTACACTTTGTGTCTGACATAAGCCCTCAGACTTGTCAGATGTATTTAAGGACGTTAGCCTTCCACTGACCCTTCATTTGCCAAGTATTATTTAACAATATAAAACAACAATGCTTAGGTCAGTTTGGCCAGATTTGCACTTGTACTATTGAGTTGCAGCTGCACATTTCAGAAACTTGCATTAGCTATACGTTACAATTCAAGCCCATTTCAATAATTGTTTCACTATTTCATCATTTGCCCATTCATCCCCTTTTAGCTTTGTACAGCTTCCAACCAGTTTTATACGTGTTTCAATCATTTATCCATTTTTTTAGCTATGTAAACTTTGTTCATTTAGCTCACTGTTTCAATCATTTGTCCATTGCTTTTAGCAAGTTATTTCAGCCATATTACTTTTAGCTTGAACTGTACAGACTTTTAGCAAACTATTTGAAGTACTTAAGCTAACTTTAAGCTAATTATTTCAACAGTTTCACATTTTGCCAACTATTTGAAGCGTTCAAGCTAACTAGCTATACTTTAGGCTAACCATTTCAACTGGTTCACTTTTAGCTGACTATTAACTGTTTATTATTTTTAACTATAAACTATTTTACCATTAATTAGGTACTTTTAGCTCAACAATTAATTTCACTAAATGTTTCATTCATTTTCCCATTTGGGCAAACTATAGCTATACATTCAACCATATTCAACTGTTTATACATATCTGTTTGCTTGTTCTGTGGATATGTGGGAACATTGTTATTTAGTTTTTTATTTTCAGCTACAAACTTTTCTTTCCCCCCTCGTAGGCTTAACTGCAAATGTACCTCCTGAGATGAAAGCATCCCTTGTAGGGGATCACTGTTCTATAGTATCAAAACTTTGTATTCTGTAGGTGAACTCTAAGTATGACTATGTACTGTACTGTACAAGCAAACTGTATGCTGATAAAAACAGACACGGACACGTCAGCTTCAGGGTAGTGGAGCCTCCACATAAATCGGCCCTTTAATCTGTTCAGCAAGGGGAGCAGGAATGCATATTTATTGGCGTGGCGTGTCTATGCCAGCCGAGCTAGACCGAGCTGAAGTGTTAAGTGTGTCGAGTGAGAATTACAGCCATGTATGATCATTGTAATTATAAAGTTCAGGGTAGCCTGCTCTCTATTCATCATCACTTGGGGGTATAGCTCATATCTTGCACTGACTGATTTGACTGATGAGTGAGTTAGGAGGGTGGGTGTGGATACAGTAGGTCTTAAGTGTGTTTCGTTTGTGAAAGTTATTCTCAGAGTTGAATACTCTACCTCACTGTCTCTTTTTTTATGTGTGCAATGAGTATGTGTGTTTACCCAAGAGTGTGTGTGATGTGAGGGGTGTGAGCAAAAGAACAGATCCAAATCACAGCCCTTGAACGCTGTCAAAGCAACTGAGCTGTGAATCACGAGTGTGAGTTAACCCCCCTTTTATTTCTAAAACTCATGCTCACATGTGGTGAGCACTGGAGCACGCAGGTGTTTGAGGTTCTCAAATGAGCCATCTCCCAATCCAATCTCCAAATATCCGATATCTGCTCCTCGCAGATCCATAACACCACTGACTTGTACGGTGTTTTTCCAGTTGCTGTCTCCACCCCTTCCCATCATTCCCACTATTCCCGCTTCAATTGCTGCTGGCATCCATTATTGGCATATCCATCATCAAAATGCATGCAAGGCCTAGATACCTTGCTGGAAGTGAGATGAAAACAAGGCCTTCCAGCATTTCCAAACATCCTGCTCAGGTCCAATGGATGCTCATTCCTGCAATCGGTGATTCATCTGCTTGTTGACAGACAAGATGAGCGAAGGAGATGAAGACACCTGCGAAGGAGGAGCTGTAGAAATTCATGGCGTGACTATCTTCGCCGCAAGCTGGTTATCACAACTGGAAACGTGGTGCATTTCCACTTTCTCTGAAATTCTGAAGACGCATTCCTGCTCTAGATTAAGTAAATATAGGTAGAGAGTGAGAGGTTTGTCTCTCCTTGTGCTCACTTTCATCCTGAAAAAAATTACTGTTTCCATTTCATAATAGGGCCGTTGTGCCCTTGTTCAGGGTAAAGAACCCGGTTGGCCAGCAGTATTTCATTAACATCAAAGAAAGGAGTCAGGTGCACTGCAGTTTCAACTTGTGTTGTACAACAAATCAGCAATTAGCTCATTCTTGTGCTTTGGCATCATCATCATCCTCTCTGGTTTAATTTAAGTTACGTAAGAGTGTCCCCTTACTGCAGCATGCCTGCTTTGTTTGGATGTTTTAGCAATGATTATGTGGGTGAAACTGACCTTGTGAATGTTTATACCCTGTAGTGTTTACATGTTTACGAGTGTGTGTTTACAAGATGGCAGCTGTGATCACTCACTGGATTAAAGATAGATGAAGGCGGTAGTTTTTTTTTTTTGTGTGTGTGTGTGGGGGGGGTCATTCGCATTGGTGATATGCAGGGTAACTTTCTGGGCAATGTTTAATTGGCAACTATCTTAATTGAGCTATTTTGGCATTTTATAGTGTAATCAGTAATATTTTACTGGCTCTTTGCACAGCATAACCACAAATATATCAGCAGGGGTTTGCAAATGTTGCTGATCAATACCAGTTGCTACTTCATTACTTCAGTGGTTTTCTGAACTGTATCTGCTGGAGAGTTTCTATCATCCAAGGCCTCTTAGACTAAAATGTGTTCAGTCTCTCCAAAATCTGATTAAATATTAAAGCGAGTTTTGGACGATGGGGCAAGGTTCGGGAACTAATAATCTTAATAATCATACTCCTTACTCACAGCAAACATTTTGACATTTTGACATCCTCGTTGCAGGTTAAGCACAGGTGTAACCAATAACATTAATGATTGCTGCATTCCATTTAGCTGTGTCAGCAAGCAATGCCAGTGAGGTGTAACATGCGCAGAATCAGGGCCCTGGCACTGGAATACCTGAATGGAATGTAGCCATGATTATTGTGATTAGTTACACCTGTGCCCACTGTAAGAAACACTTGTCAGCTTCATATTGCTGGACAGGTGAGCTAATCTAGTTAGCATTAGCAAATGTCAGTCAGAGCATCACAGCACAATCACATTTGGCAAGCATGCAGCAGTCCACTCACGGTACCCAGCTTGTTTTGCTAACTTTTAGCTAACTGTGCTCCTGTGGCCCCACATCAGTCACTTACATTGGGGAGAAGGTGTAAAGTTGAGTATATACACAAAATATTACAAGATGAAGCCTCAGCTTATTTCCAGTACTGTGTCAGTTACCTAATGGATGTTGAGCTTGTAAAATTTGGAGTTGTGGAGGAAAGCTTTTGCCAGCGATGCCGTCAGTAGAGTTGTGAAATGAGAAGAGCTATTTTGGGCGCCTCTGTTTCAGCAACTAAAAGTCCCATTCACTTTTCCCATAGACAATCGCACTGACTCACAGTTGGAGCCCTTCTATGGCTTTGATCAGCAGGAAACTCTTCTGGTTGAATCATCTGTCCAAATGATTAACAACTGCGATAAAAAATATCAGCTTCTTTGATAAAAATGTTGAAGATAAAATTTTGGGGGAGAGATTATCTGGCAAGAATCATCCAGTCAGTGAGCCTGAAATTGTGTCACATGAACTTCTAACGTTGGTGCAGGTTTTATGCTGTTGAGAAAACTGAGCTTACAATGTGCAGCTTAAATTGGTTTGCTTTTAATTTCTGGGTCACTCTGATAGAATTACTATGGCTCCACATTTAGTCAACGATTGCAATGACAAATGAATTCCATGCCGTTCCTATTCACACCTCTGATTGGCTTAATCTCCTTGATGTCCCAGGCTCATGGGTAAAAAACATGATTTCACAGAATCAGAGCTGAAATGATTGAAACTGGTGGTCGTTATATAAACCTACGCCTACATGATACCTAGATTACCTGGACTCAGGCTACTGTGTGGTAGGCATCCATCTTGTTGAGGTGTATCCCTGTTTGTGACTTTGTGCAGTCTAATAACTTCAGCTCCCCACTGGTGGACTGTTATTACAATATGTTCCCTTCAAGTCTCTCTTTCTATTTTCAATGTGAAAAAGTAACTGACCCTAACTGACCTAGACAGCCAACATCATGCCAATGATTAAGAGAAATAGAAAAGCTGAACCCTACATGAAGCAGGTAGGTGGGCCATGTGCAAAATGTTTCTCAATTACGTCTCACCATTACTGAACCACAGAATTCTAACAGTGCTGTGAGCTAGTTTCAAATGCTGCCTTTCTAACATGGGCAGGAAATTGGAAACAGCCAAAAAATAATATTTTTCCGGTATTAAGGGTGATGGATTAGAATATATCTCAAACAAAGGGGTCTCTTAATTTTTTATCCTATGAAAACTGGTTTAAATATACCCTTTAATCGATGTGATGAAAGATTAACAACCTTGCATGAGTTCATGCTGTTGAGTTTGGTCTCTACAATTATCATGTGTTCAAATGAAGTCAGTTCATTATCGAAGGCAGATGTTCATTTAGCTGACGCTGCTAATTGCCGGTCTCCTCCTGTGTATGTATTTGTGTGTGTGTGAGTAAATTAATGTGTGCACGTGTGTATGTGCACATACTCAAAACACACATCAGGCAAAAATCCCAAAGAAAGCCAGAAGTGATCCAATCTGACTCCAGGCCATCTGTCTCTGCCAGAAGAAATGATAGAGGGAGGAGTGATAAATTATTTCTCTGCTTGTGATCTTCAGGGCAGCATTCTTCCCTTTCCACAAGCATATGTGACCCCTGTCTTCCTTTTTTTAATATACTGCCTTCCTCTAGATGCGTTTCATCTTGTTCCAAATGTACCAGTTCCTCACCCTTGTTCCTCTGTGGTTGGGTCTGCGTGTTGTGTCGTGTGGCCATCTTTCAGATGTCTCCCCAAGCCTCCATAAGCAGCAGATGGGTATGTGGGGTCTGTGAGCATTTTGAGCTCCATAACCAAGATCATGTGATGATGTGACACCCAAGGGACAACATAAGGAGAGACTGATCTCATCCCTTTTCCATACAAGTCACCTCCCTTGTTTAGGCTGTGTAAGTCTGGAAAAAAACAGATGCTGAAGCAATTTGATGTGGAGTTTGTGAAGAATTAGGCATGGGAATTCTCTGTGGTGGCTGCACCCTTGAGCCAGACCCACACTATCTTCACATGGCCAGACCTGCCTCAACACTGCAGTTGCACTGTGCCAGTGAAGGAGAAATGGTTGGCAGAACCCGCTGGCAGTGGTATTGTAAGTGGCAATAAGATGGATGTTCTTACAGTTAATTTGCATAACCGGTTGTAACTCTTATACTAAGATTATTACAATTTTCTTACAGAGATGAGATTATTTTCCACTGAATCAAACAAGACCAGTGCTACAACAGACACAGTTCAGCGCCAATACCAGATGTCACCACCTTCACTACAACCCTGCAATTTTATTTGATACCAATTCTTTAGGTAGTGGAATATAATTTATGTTTCTGCACTTGCCACAGCAACTAGGTTTCCATAATTATAACACAGGCTCACAGCTAAACCTTGAACACTAACAATTGAAGCCAACTCCAGCCAGCAACCTCAGTCCAGTTCAGTCACTCTTGTAGTCTCAGATGGAGAAAGAGAGACAGATACCTTTGGGTGTTTGGACCTTGCATTGATGGCTTTACATAATTACTTCAATATTATGTGTTTGACAGAAGTCAAGAACAATGGAGATGACATTGGGTATGTTTACATGTACATTTCTTTATCCCAGTTTTGAGTCTTCTGCTGGTATTGATGATATCTGGAAACATGACACTTGACATGGAACACAGAGAAACCTTGTTATTCATATGTACACAATCAAAACAGTATCAGTTCTACTGGTCACCTGTGCAGGTGTGTGCTGACTTCTCAAAATCTTAGCTCCTCATTTCTGGACCACAACAGTGTTCACAAACCTGGTGTTTGCATGCCTCACTATCCCAGTTTCTATAGTACTCAAGCCAACATATCCAGGTTTCTGAAAACTGGAATACAGGCTTCATATTAAAACATTGCAAGTTATCAAAATCAGTTCAATGTTAAATCATAATTGTTAAGGAGTTCATTATGCAGCATCAGCAAATAAAGGTCATACATAACTGGCACATTGATGACGGCTCCCTCAGCATATGGTCGCTCTTTCATTTCCCACTTTGGACTCCTCCACTTCCACCCCTCTGTGTCCTTGACGCCTTGGCTGATGCTCTCCTCCTTGATTTGGCTACCACCCGTGTACCCACATGAGGTCATTCAATCTTTGATGTGAAGCTGTTTGACATTGCCACTCATGAATAGCAGCCATCTACACAGCCTTTGATCATGGTTTTGATGTAACTGATGGAGCAGGTTTTATGCGGTAGCTGTCTGCTACCATCCTCTTCTAACTCCCTCACAGCTGGTCCTCCGTTTCCCCCGTGGCTTCCTCCTTAACTCTGACACCTGTGTTTGGCTCCCCTGACAGGTAAATCACAGCAACAACCTTGCACAGCTTGCACTGCTCAGTCTACTATATGCCGCCTTCGCCCACATACCCTTGGTCTATGTCTTTCGCCACCATCCTATGGTGGCCAGACACAACGATCATACCAGTGATGAAATGGTCTGTCTCCGCATACAAGCAGCCTGACGGCAAAAATTAATTAGGTCGGAGACGATGGGGGTGCAAGAAGGGGAACGTTAGGCGTGACTTTCGTCTATACAGGCAGCCAGAAAAGCCATGTTTACACAGGGGCAACAGAAAAACATACATGAGCAATGACAAGTGGAACTTTCGTGTGCTGTAATGTTGTGTTAATGAGTAAAACAAGCCTCTCCACGTGTGAAAAAGCTGCTTGTCACTAAGTGAGGCGGCTTCGGCAGCTGTGAATTTAAACATAAATCCACACATATGCTACACTTGTACATAAACACAGAGACATACACAAACCACATGTCAGCTCAAGAAACAAGTGACAGAGCTCTACACGGTGCTGCAGGCGAGTAGGTGAGTCACACACACAGCTCACATGTTGACACATACTCTGGTTATAGGGTCAGGGCTTTACAGGCAGAAAAGGTCACCTGCACACCTGTGCACACCATGGCACCAGCTCTTTCTACTTTATCTTCTCCCCTGGTCAGCTCATGCCATTAGCATTTGACTGAATGGCTGTTAGACGCACACAAGGAGAATTTCTATGGCGACGAACACACTAAGGAGGTGAAGAAGTCTGTGTTCGCCGCTGAAGATGGGAAGTGAGAGGCTCTATGCGTGCAAAGCTCCCATTCATCATTGTCAGTAGCCTTGTGTTGTCTGGCCAACCCCCAAAAAGCTCGGGGATGAACCATTGACTCCTGTAAAAGGGGTTTCCACTTAGCCATGGCTCAATAAAAAGGGCCAGTGCACTTAGTGTGCTGTTAATTACCCCACTTCAAGTGAAGCAAAACCCCTGTTAACTTAACATAATGGACTCTGTCACCACTTGTTCTGGGTAAATGATGGGGTTGTTGTCAATGCAAGAGATACATATCTTAGGATTACTTGGTGATATACGTCTTAAAACAGTGCCAAGACAAATGCAGATTGGTTTTTAATTATCTTTTTTTCAACATCAAGTTTGTATTTGTTGCATTTTGCCATTGATGGTACTTTTGATGTCGATATCTTTCTGTTTGTTAACTATTTATTTCCATTTGGCAAAAAAGTGCTCTGCTGATATACTGCTGAGATATGGATGGCACACAGAAATATTATTTCTGCACTTATGGCACTGGAGAAACTGGAGAACCACTTTAAACACAGTGGACACCCTCACAGGTGTTTTTCCTTATTCTGTCTGATCCACTTCTTGCAACACATCCACAGACTGTAGCTACTTAGGCACAGTGGTACTTTGAGCTAAAATGCTAATATCAGCATGCTAACATGCTCATAATGACTATGTTAACATGCTGATATTTAGCAGGTAATGCAGCTATACCATGTTCACCCATTTATGCCGAGTGCTGCTTATTAACCGCACAGCAGGTATTTGGTCATAAACCAACCAGAAGTGGAAAAGCTAAAAGTTAAAGTTAACATTTGGACCTGATGACGGCCCAGAAAAAGTTACCACCAAAGTTCATATAATTCATCCTGTCATGGAGTCAGTGTTGTCAAGATATTTCCAAAGGATCCAAAAATGGTATGGCACTAGATGAAAAGTCAGGGGATCACCAACTTTGAGGATTCGTTGTCTAGGAAGATGAATGTCTGTACGGAGTTTGTGCCCATTAATCTTGTAGATCTAGGTCTTGTCAAGATATTTCAGTTGGGGCCAAAATGTTGGGCCAACCAACCGACATAGAGCCCCACCACTAGTGTGGCTAAAAAAAGCATTACCCCCTTTTGCATATTAAGGACTGACCCATCTCTGTCTTTTAGAGGTCATGTAAGAACACAAACAAAAACTAGTGGCCAGAGGAGTGGACGTGTGCGTGAGGCTGAGAATATCTGGCCTAGTTCTGAACTAGTCCTGTAAATGGGTACACTTCTCTCAAGGGCAGCTGGCCTCAATGTTTATTGGGCTTTTTAGAGACAAATGTGTTTGTGCGTGTGTGTGTTTGCACCCTTGTGGTTTTCCACATGGCTTTGGAAGAGACATTATGGGTCTAGCGAGGTAGCAAGCGGATGAAGACTTTGCTTCTTCTCAGTTTGAAGTGAGTGATGTAGCAGCTAGCGAGCCAGAGCTGGAGAAAAATGCTACAGTCAAATTCAATTACCTTAAGTGGACCGGACTCGAAATGAGTGGGTCTGTTTCAAATTGGGCCTGTTTTCAACTCACAAAACACCCATTTTACCTCACTAAATGTAATATGAGCTCAGAGGCAGAGCTACTGAGATTAAGACTTTTACAGACAAAAGGGGCTATCAGCAGTTAATGTCTATAACTCAACAAAGCAGTGTCACTGTAGATGGCAGATTATCAGCGACTGTCAATGCCCTACTTTCTGGGGGTCAGGATTTCTTGGGATCGCTCTCTTATTGGATCGTCGCTGGGGTAACATTTCACTTTGAACTCAAGAACAATTGTGGTGCAGTGACAGAAGCTTGTGGAAATTTTCCTTTTCAGCTTCAGCCAGATCTCCCAATAGCTATTACAGTAAAGGATTACCTGTAGGAGGCCAAAGAAGCCAAGAGAGCCATGTGTCCAACAGCCCAGCCCAAGGTTCATCCGGCTGCTTCAACAGAGAGGCTGATCTGACACAAGAAACCTCTCCCACATGCAAACACATACTGTCTCTCATGTGAGTCTAATTTCATTCGTCTAATCGTTCACTGAATCACTTGCACGTTTTGTCAGTGAAGATCTTACCTTCACGCAGAATGAGCGAGAGAGAGAGGTAAATTACATAATGAGATCAAGGGCCAGAGTGTTTGTGTGACCCAGTTTGACGAGCAGTAAGCAGACACGATCTGAGAACCATTATGCACTCTGACAGGTCCAAATGAATGGGCCGTTCCTCTAATGTGGAACAGGGATGGGGGGCCTCGGATACTTCAAATGTTTCAAATTCAGCAAAACAGTGACCTCCCTCCAGAGAGCTGCGAAAATAAATCCCCAGTCACACACACACGACCACAGGAAAAGAGAAAAATGGGCCCTGTCTACACGGCCTAGTCGCTCACTTTCTCACCAGCACGTGAGACAAAGTGGAAAAGTATGTGGTGCTCTGCTCGCATTATGTTGCATGTTTTCATGCTTGTTTCATGTTTTTTGTGTGGGTGTTTAAAATATACTGGGTGTCCCTATTTTCAGTGCATGTACTGTATGCAAGTCTTGTCAGTCTGGTATGTGTTTGCGTTAAAGAAATTATACATATGTGTGTTTTTGTGTGAGTGTTGATCCAGTGAAAGACCACTTGTAACACTCAGTGTGTGTATGTGCATGTGCATGTGTCAATTGTGCAGAATCTGTTTTCTCCATTTTCCATTCCCGTCTCTCCTCTTGTTCTCTGTATCGTCTCCCACTGTCAGTCTGCCCACTAGGCCAGCGTCTCTGGACCTCAGCCATGAAGAGGCCACTTTCTGGCTCCAGTGGTGTGTGCTGAAAAATCCCTACTTGAACTCAACGGACCCTCCAGCTTCATGAGAATCCAGCTCCTAAAGGGTCGCACGTTTAAATCCCAACGCTGGCTGCTAGAGGTGCAACAACATATATTGCAGAACATAAAAGGAGTCGTCATGGAACGCAGTAGATGACAATGTCAGTAAATCTGATCAGTTCTGACTCCAAAAGGTGCACGTTTTTGTTTGCAAACATTATCAATTGGCAGCCATTATAACAGCAACTGTCAGAAGTCTCAGCTGCTCCCCGAAAAATGTATAAAAATAAGTTTATTGTCCTAAAATACGTCCTCATCCTACTCCAGACATCTAAAATCAGTTTTGGCAAAGATGTTTAAATTGGGGTTTGTGGCAATTTGAGGCATTTTGAGAATTTGAATTTGTTACCAAGTTTGGACATTTGCTCTTGAGGAGAACATTCAAGCCATTTTTTACTCTCCAGTTTAGTTTTATGCAGACAAATGCTGGTAAGGTAAAAAAAATGCTGCTTTGTTGTTTGTTTTTTGGATTTGGCGTACATTATTTGGTCCCTGTGTGTGTATGTGTGTATATCTTTGTGTAAGTGTAACTAAAAGGAATGGGGAACTGAAAAACAGAGATTGCTGTGTTCACATTTTGCACCAAACCCATGAGAAAACCTATTGTAAGGAGACAGAAAGGTGAAACTCTGAACTGTTTTGCACACTTTACACTCAAGGAGAAAAGTCATTTTACAGTCAAACTTTTACTTAATGCCAACCTTAATATTCATGTGAACGACTGTATCCAGTCAAACCATGAATGAACATGGAGCTACAACCACAAAACGGTGGCTGTAGCTCCACATTTCTTACAGTACCTGCAGTAAGTGCACACAATACAACACAGTAAAGGTTACGAAAAGTTCACAGTACAATATAAAGTTCAATCCCATAACTCTCTTTGTCTTCCAAACTTCTGCTCGCAGGTCATGCTTCTTAGCCCATGTCACTCAGTCTGCGAGCGTGCCTGCAGAGACAAGGAAACCATAAAACCATGAAGTGCTTCTTTTCCTTCCCACCGACACATTTCTCTTTCGGCAGGGCGTTTTTAGCACACTGAGCAGGAGGCAGCAGCGGCAGCAGGAGGAGGCTGATGGAGAGGGCCACCTGAACAAACCCAGCGTGGAACCGAGCAGCCAGGACAGCCAGGCCCGGCCAGATTTATGACTCTCCACCCTTCTTTTCCCACACAGAGGCCCCTCTCTGGAGCTTCTGGATGTATTGGACCCTGTCTCTTACTTTTTGTCACCTCTGTCTACCTTTCCTTCCTCTCCCTTTTCCGGTCCCACTTTCCCATTCCTCTTTTTTTATGTCCATCTATCTTCCCCCTTCCTCCGTTTCTCTATCTTGGTATCTCTTTCTCTCTTTCTCCCCCTCCCCTTCTCCCAGACATCCTGGCCAGCTGTTCAGACAGGGTGTCTACAGCTGTCTGTGCGAAGCTGAGTTGCAGCTCCAGAGGTAGGTTTTGTAGCCTGCGGCGTGGAGCTCTTTCCCAACACCTCTGTCTCCTCTCAAAGCAGCATCCATGACCGGAGCATGACCTTGACACCGCAACTACATGTTTTCTGCGAAGCCACCCACACACATTGCACAGAGGTAGTCTAGAGGAGGTAACACTGCAGAAGACGTACTGGATGAACACCAACAAAATGTATTGAATCATACAGAAGCACAACGTACACTAAATCAAGTATTCTGCACACAAAAACTCTATAAAATTAAGCATAGCTTTGAGGGTGTAGCATTTACAGTACAGTAAACACACATGAAATGGAAAAAAAATGCTCCCAGTCTTTCTCCCTCTTTCTTTTTTTCTTCTGTTCTCCACCCAGCAACAGCGAAGCCTTGGCAGAGGCTTCACATTGCCCCGAGTAAAAATCAAACCACTGACTACAGACATTCAGTAAATGGGTAAAAAATTTCCCTAGACAAGGATAAACTCCGTTACAACACCCCACGAGACAAGCGGTAGTAAAACCAAATGAAGTGTGCAGCAAATTAGCCCTGCTTTGCTGCAGATATTGCAATAATTAATCCAGCCCTTGCACGCGTTTCTCCTGTGGCATTCTGCTCCGTTGGCCAAGTCAATCTCAGATGAGGGACTCGAGGAACTCTCAATGCACCTCTTTTTCCAGAGGAGGAAAATGTTAAACTATACCTGTATGCATTTTTGCCTTGAGAAGGTTATTTGTCATTATTTTTCAAGAAAAATGTCTCATGAAAAGTTTACATAGCTGCGTTCCTGTTATTTTTTCGAGTTCCAGAGTAATTGTAGAGATAGATCGAAAACAACATTCCTGTCTGCCTCCACAAATGAATAGTTCGATTAATTGGAGGCAGCAGCTTAAAACACTAAAACAGCAACATCATGCTAAACCGCAAGTGGACCCAAACTTACAATGTACTGTAGTTTCTGTCATGACACACAGTGCTGACCAAATGTTATGAATCTTGCAAGCCTATGTAAGCATGGCCTCTTACTTATCGGGGGCCTCCACTGTGTCTCGGCTGGTACGTGCCGTAAACTGTGCTGCCATCTGCGCTGTATGGCAGAGACCTGAGACCTCGGAGATGGACGTGTTTACTCTGCAGTTAATCACCATGTCTGATGCGGCCTCTCTGGACGTGTGAGGGGGGAAATGCCGGATAAATGCAGTCACCACGACCTAATGAGGTGGTTTAGCTGCAGCAGCGCGCCTTAAGACGTACTCTGTAATTCAGACACACCGACTCAACAGTTCCCTTGGCCAGTCTGCGTCACAAGTGCGTTCGTCCATATTCGCCATGTTGCCCACAACCCTGTGAAACATGTTCAACGGCTGCTGTAGGAGTCTGGGGTCCAATGGGCCGTCAATCACTGTGGAGTGTGTGGTTTGAAAATGGGGAGAACGAGGAGGGCAAGAATAGTTAGGGAGAAAAAGGAATTACGGTTTGACCAATTTTCGTGGGGCAAGCGTCAAACTTCCCATACGAAAGCAAAATGAGTGTAAACCCTGTTGCACGCACGTATACTGTATATCTCTGCCACATACAGAAGGCGCTACAACAGGCCTTCTTCCTCCTCTCTGTCCTCGTGGCACAGCAGTGCTGTTCTTGGCAGCGCCCGGTGCTGTAGCTCCACTCTTTGCTAATGGTTAAACAGCATGCCCATGCCATGCTCGCTAATGACAGGCTAGGCTTTCTCCACTGAAGTGACGCTTTTCAGAGTCAACGGTGCACAGAGAGCATATCGAGCGCCTCCCGAAGCAGCTGAGGTGCTGTGAGGACACTGTCTACACGCACAAGAATGCACGCATGTATTAACAAACACTCAGATGTGCTCAGAAGAAGCTGCGCAACAGAGAAAGTGTCTGCTTACACAGATTTTCATGGTGACTGATGGATGTGGACTGAAACACACACAAAAGCTCACACATTTGTTTACAGTATTTATCTTTCAACAATTCCTCAAAGATTGCTCTTTCTGATAATTTCTCAAGAAGTATCAACTTCCAGGTTTTTGATCATCATCATGTATCATCTCTAATCCTTGTGTTCATTTCTCATTATGAGAGCCTTGATCTACTTTGCTTGAGTTTAAACCATTAAAATTACCCAGAGCCGACCTCTACATCCCGATTGTCTTGTTGTTTATGGTAAGTCATAGTGTCCCAGAATGAACTCTCTCGCACATCCTGTATAATTTACTGAGAAATTGGCTACATGTTCTCAGAATCGAAAGTAAACCTATCCCAGATTCATAAGCTAGAACTCCTTGCACTGAGTTTCACACCTACTTCACTCTCCCTTCACGGAACAATCAACAGATGAGGGCAAGCGTATGTCATCT
Organism: Chaetodon auriga; assembly: GCF_051107435.1. Taxonomy (NCBI): domain Eukaryota; kingdom Metazoa; phylum Chordata; class Actinopteri; order Chaetodontiformes; family Chaetodontidae; genus Chaetodon; species Chaetodon auriga. The sequence continues at coordinate 7,800,441 of NC_135079.1, read as the reverse complement.
GTTTGTCTTTCACAACAGGAGGAGGGCCAGTGCACCTTCTTTGACATTTGTTTAGCCGTATTATTAGGACAGTAAACTTCCGAGCTGAGTCGGTATGTGCACCAGATGCTGGGCCTCCTTTCTTTTTTTTACGTTCCCCATGAGACAGCTAAAATGTAAGAGGACCTCCACATATTCCCGCAAGAGGTGATGTAGGGGAGGTAAAGGTCTGCAAAGTGTAGGAGAATTTCATGCACATCATCCATCATTTCCATCAAGCAAAGCATGAATATGTGTGCTTGTGTGCATGGGAAGAAATTAACATGTGTGTGTGTGTGTGTGTGTGTGTGTGTGTGTGTGTGTGTGTGTGTGTGTGTGTGCATGTGAATGTATGCATCTATCTGACTCTCAGATCCTAACACACTTTGCCAGCATCCACTGGCTGGATCTGTTTCTGCCCTTCGGCGGGCCCACATCCACACTTCCTCGGCAGAAAAGGTGGGAGTTACAGGAGAAGAATGTGTCTTTTCATCAAGACTGCCGCTGCACGAATATTTCAAACAGGCAACATGATTCCTTAGTGCCACCCGACACAAAGGAGAGGCCTCTGGGTGAGCTCGCGGACGGGGCGAGCAGGGGTGAAATCTCAGACTGGAACTTGACTTCCAGGCACCACCTGCTCGCAGTCACAGACAGGCAGACAAAGCTCTGGAGATGGTGCCCTGACATACTTTTGGTTAAGCCCAATCAGACCATGTCTGCATGTATCAGTGCCAGGCCTGCCACTGGATCTCACTTTGCTGTGGAAAACCATAAGTACAAGCCCAGGCATGTGCTTGCATTGTTGATTGTGTGTGTGGATGGAGAGGATGGGCGAGCCTGTGGACATACCAGGCATTCCAAGTCAGCAATAAAGCCAAATTGAAGGTGGGGGATAAAGCTGGGATGTGTTGAGTGATAGCTGGGCAGCTGGGACTGAGAGGTTTAGGATGGTTGGGAGGTGCTGACACTGCTGTAGGTGATAAGTGGGGAAAGATTAAGCTGGAGTGAGGACTTTGCCCCATTTTGTGGTCAGACCAACATTAACTAGGTTGTGCTCCAGTTTTGACTCAGAAATAGACAATTATGCCCTCAAAAGTTCAGGCTATTACACATTCTGCAAAGACATGAATTTGCCCCAGTTGTTCACCCTCCCACAAGCAGCCGAAGTGGTTTAATAAGACTTGAGTGGCTTTGCTCAATCTTTCACTGACTGAATGTGTATCAAACATTTCTGTCAAATGGTGCCGATTCCTGTACTGTATTACTGCCAACACACTGTCATATTGTTATTGTACATGTTCATGGTGGTGACCTTGGATGTCACGTTGGTATGATATCTCCACGATTGTTTGGGTTTAAGAACCTTTCCAGTGTGCTGGTTATGGCATTGGCCAAACACAGACTGTACAGATCCGGAGCAGATAGCAGATACACAGTTAAACATACTTTTGAAATGCAGGGATCAAAACATTCTTTCAAACATGCTGCAAAGAGCGAAATGTTCATATGTCGACAGCAACTGTCCACAACGCTGGTTCACCTTTTGGTCAAAGTCTGCTCGTGACTCCTGTCCCAGGCTGGATACGTCTTGAGCTTTGAGCAGTTCAAAGAAATAGTCTCCTCAGGTTGTTTATTTTGAATAATTTCTGAATTCTGAAGAGGAAAAGCTATTCAGTATTTTATGAGAAAGCAAGAATTATAGTGTTTTGTTGCACTTGGGCACAGGGTTGCTTTGAGTTAAACATTGACGTCAGCATGCCAACACGCTCACTATGATAATGCTGACATGCTGATGTTAAGCAGGTAATGTCTTCCTCTTTCCTATCCCGTTCATCATCTTCAGCCCTTCAGACTGGTCGTATGACCCCTTTATTTGATCCTGACACCCAGGTTGAAGACTTCTGCAGCATGTAACACAGTTTAATCCAAATTGACGAGATTTCTTAATGGACAAGCTGCTCTTTTTTCTTATTTGTAGCCATAAAATCAAGAGCTGGGTATTGTGCAAGAGCTGGGCAATAACTCCAATGGCTGTAATGAATGCTATCTTATTTGCTAATGTGCTTAATATATCAGGCAAATGCAGATAAAACTATTGCCAGTCAATGCTGAACATGACTTCATCTGTTAAGTAACAAACATTTAACACCTCTGGTGCATAAATCGCTGCACAGCTTGAGCTCTGGCATGTCCAGTTTTCTGGACAGCACATTTTGAAATGGGCATGTGTTTGATACAGTTCCAGATCTCTCTATTTGTGAGCGCAGAGCGCGCCTGAAATCACGGCTCATTAAGCCACAACACTGAAACAATTAAAGCCAATTAAAAGCCTGTTAGGAAACCCAATTGGCTCCCTGCTGAGACAGATCCTGTAACATGACACTGGAGAAGAATGTAGAAGACAGGAGGTCCGGGCCAAGGACACAATGTGGTCATCAGGGCTCACAGGGAGACAATGGTACATAGTGTCCAAAGGGAGTTCCACTGACATGAATGGAAACCTCTTACGGATTTGGCAGATTTCAGCCTCTCTGTCTACATCACTAAACTGTTTCACCTGTTGTTCACCTTTCATTTTCCTTCATTAGTGGTCTTTGAATTTGCACGGTTGAAAAAGCAGCCTACATTGTTCTTCTGATGTACTCTGCAGTCCCTCACTCACACGCACACTCTGCTCTGTTGTGGCAAAGACGCGGAGTTCTGTTGAAGCCCAGAATAAGCCTGCAGCTTTAATAACGGAGCAATTTCCAAAGCTGTGTAATAATAGCTCAATGCCCACAGTCGATGGCAGCTTCTCGGACTTGAGTCTTCTGACATCTGGATGCTCTTCCGTTAGTCTCCCTAACATGGTCAATTCAAAATGAGGCCGCATTTCAAAAGACAACAGAAGGGGTTTTGTCTTGTAGTCTGACAGACTTCCAGACAACATGTGGACAGGGCAGCCATTTTAAGGTATGTCCGTCTGCAATTCGGGGCTCTTTCTACCCCTGGACAGCCTAATGCAAGCCAGATTGTTGGTGCTTTGGGGAAAATATAGATCTCATGATTACCAACAATTGACCAATTCATTTGAGACCTCCTTTGACATGGCGTATGTGCAGCTGCATTCGGGATTGTGGTTATTGTGCGCTGTGAGTGTGTGTGTTTAGGCTCGATCACTCCCACAATAATAAATCAAAAGAGGCTGGTAGCCTTTATATCATGTTGGGCCCCACGTTTTGAAGAGTGGATTGGCACTCAGTGTGAGCACTGATTGAGCCACTGAGAGGGTGTTTGGATTAGAATGAGCCTATACATTACACAGATGGGGCTCAGCCTATGTGTGTGTATGTGTGTGTGACAGCCAGAATATTCTTATAAATGCAGTTTTGGAGATACTCACTGCACAGCGACATTAAATCCGGTCACACAGCGTGGAGCAGGCAGCATGTGTAAGCAGTGGCATTAAAAGCCACAAAGGTCATATGAGGAACAGTTTAAAGGCTCAACTGAGATCACCAGCCTGAAGCTGGAAGTTTTTAGCCCACGTACCTTCAGATGGGCTGCCATAAAATCTGTTTGGAAAGGCAAAAGGAGGCAATAGTGTAACTTTACTGGCTTGAGATGAAGTGCTTGTGTACAAAGGGATTCCAGAAATGCCAGGGGAGAGGGAGACTGCCCACGGGCCAGGTAGCTCTCTAAAACATCCTTCCCCCTTATCACGGAGAGGTTCACAGCTGGCAGACAGCTGATTCTTTGCTCCACTCTGTCTGAAACCACTGGCACCAGTACTTACACACAGTCTAATATGAAATGCATGAGCACCGCAGATAACAGCAGAAATAAATCTGCGACTTCTCTTTGCCTTTTATCTTAAATGCATTTTATCACCCACTGCTGCCGACTGCCATATCCTCAGACAGCCTAAAAGAGGCAACCACAATGTTTGCAGTAAATCAATGAAAAGACAGTTTTTCTAACAATACAGCCACTTTTACTTTTTATTGGTCTGTAAATGGGTGTATTTTTAGAAGCCATATGCTTGGAAGGTGAGCACTGTGTATGCCCACGCACATAAGAATGTTTTTCTTATGTGAGCATGACTCAGTTTGATGCTTATAATGATCAAATCAAGCACAAGTCTTCATTGCATCACCTTGTTCAGTGCACTATTCCAGTTTGGAAATCCTCTGGCCAAAGCATATCTGGGTAACTGTTTTAAAGTTATAGTGATTGCCAGCCTCATGTTGCACTTACACTTTGGCTTACTTTACAGTGTACACTGTATGTTAAAGGTATTCTATGCAGGAATTGTCAGTTACTGTTTGTAAACACAACATTGAAACTTGGCCCCTCCAGGCCCCTGCCCCTGACTGCAGATGCCAGAAAAACACACAGCACAGTGTACAAAATGCAGCCATCACCTGCAAGAGGTCTTCACAGGTCTAGCTGAACCCAAGGACCCGAGACCCAACCCGGGACCCATAGGGGTTCCAATCCATACTTTATACAGTCAGTTGGGTCCAGGTCGGATCTCATTCTATTACCACGGGTGCCGGGTCTGTTTAACATTATGTGTAATACCCGAGTGAATCCGAGCAGACCCGGCCTGTCGAGTTACAGTCAGCAGTCAACAAGCCAACAGCAACATTAGCTAACCGTCTTTCTGTCCAGACGGGAGAATTTAGTGGAGCTTCTTGAGTTTCACATACAGTTGACACAGATCACAGAGTCAGCCTTGTCACTAACTTTTTTAAAGTCCTGACCTCACCTGTGTGCTGTTATTGGCTGGGGGCTACACACCCACTGCCCAAAGGTTGCAGCCCAGAAACGTGCTGTAACAACCGTCAGTTTATCTGCTGCCCAGTATTTTTGTGCATCTCCGACTGTACAGCTGGCTCACTATGACAACAGGATTCCAGCTGTTGTTCCACAGTGTGTTGTTTACATTTCTGTTTGCGTACGGATTAAACAAACTCCATACAACATGTGAATTAGTGAGCAGTAGAGATGCAGGTAGGTGTAATTTTGCACTGAGAGAGTGAAATTTACGTTCTCATCCCACTCTTGGAGAGAAGGCGGATAAGCCTAAAATGTTTAACTATTACTTGAGCTATTCTGTTTCTCTGTTGGTTCATTGTTGCTTTGACTTTCCCATGCACAGGTATTCAATTTTGGGAGAATTTTGGATGAGCAGAAAACAGCAATGAGATGGAAAACTTTTTCTTTTCTTTTTTTAACTACAGAGTTAATTCTAATTGTTGTTTATTAGTTAAACCTTCATGTGAGGTTGCACAGAGGGTCAAAATTTACAGGATGAAGGAAATATTAAATTATAAGAAGCTTTTAAGTGACACAACACGACAAATCCTGACAGCAAATCGTATATTGCGTCCACTTTTTTGTTTTCATTTTCTTTTCCTAATAATTAACAAACATGAGTGAGCTGTGGTTCTTTGAGTCTTTGAGTTTGGACATTGATAACAGAAGGCTCTCATCATTGAAGGGACTCCACCTTGTCATAAGAAAACAACATTCCACAGGCATCAAAAATGCTTCCTACCATTTTAACTCTTACACGATCGCCCGGTGTTCCACTGCCTGTTAGCGTGCGATTCCTTGATCCTTCTGTAACATGAAGCCTGAGCGGCGAGCCGGACCACATGGGGAGTGCGATGTTGTGAGGTGAGGTATTTTTCGACTGGGAGACGGATATATAATGCATTCCAGACGCTCGGGCCGCACACGGCTTTCTCCCCTGCTACCTATAGGCATCAATCCTCTCCCCTTTCGCCAGAACAATAAACCCACTGCCACTAAGGAAGAACTCATTTCAGACCCAAAAACACAACTACCTCTTCTGTCGCTTCCTGGGGCCTGTGGAGAGGGATCCCTGCGTGGTCTCCTGACTGGGAATCGGCCTCTAAACACCTTCTCTGACCCATAAACATCCACCCTTGACCCAAAATTTAAGACCTTGTACCCACGTCCACACCTTCAAGAGCCATAACTTTTTGCTATTGACCTTCAGCTCACCCACAGTGCCGACCAGGACACTCAATCTCCCACCCATCCCTAACAAAAGTTGCCAGTGACTCTCTGATACATGGCCCCTTGGTTGATCACCTTGTATAAAGATATTTCGGGTGATTCTCCTACACGGAGGTCTAAGACAGTTAAACTGAATTGCATAACTGGGATGATACTCAGGTTTCTCTGTTCAATGAGGCCCAGATGGAAGATGATGTGTGTTTTTAAAAACAAAGCCCAATGGGACCTGCCTTCCTCCCCTCTTCCTTCCCTCCCTCGCTTCCCTCTCCCCTCCATCTTTTCCTCAGCTCCTCCACACCGCATTAAGGAACACCAATCAGGTTTAAGACTAAAACAGCAATGATGGTCTCTCTTTTCACCTTGTCAACGCTCAGGAGGGGATGCAAAGATATGTGAAACAAAGTGCTGAAATAATACTCATAATGAATGTCCAGGGGTTGCAAAAGAATCACCATTGTTAGTTTTATTGTCAACTCGCGTGCCCTCTCCTCCCACGTTTGAGTGAAATTTTCAGTGATGTTCATTTTCAAGCAGCCTTCCCCTGTGTCACTGCATTTTTCTCCCCCTCTTTCTCTCTTTATTAAATCAGTTTCATTGAATATTATTATGTAAGAGCTGACTCACCAAACAGAGCCAGTATATCATGTATTTTTCATTTTAGTAAAATAAAAAAATGTCTACTTGTGCACCTTTATACTGCTGTCAAAGATCAACGAATTGACAGCTCTCCCTCTGTGAGGCGAACACTCCTGTTTGGCCTTCATTTAGCAGGAATGCATGGATGGAAGCATATGTGTGTGTCAGCTTCCCCATGTCCTTCCAATGTTCTTCCCTCTTTCATCCCTCCACTTTCTTTTTTAATTCCTCTCTTCTGAGGCATCTGATCCTGTGGACCTTCAGACATGTGAGAGCTGATGGTGCATTCTTCCCGTCCAGGCTGGAGAGCTTTGAACTGAGCTGCATGAGACAGAGCCAGCAAAGCCAAACTGAGTTCCACTCGGCTGGAGTGTACCTGCATGATACTTGTGCATTGAAGTGTCTCTAACTGGTACTCTGCCGTAACAATATATCAAATGACAATGTGAAAGAATGTGACAATGTGAATTATCATCCAAAGTTGCAATGTCCCTCAGCTTTATGTGAAATTTTAGCTCATTTTCTCTTTTGGTTAACTCCCATTGCTGTCAGTGTTGTTTTTAGCCTCACAAGGCAGTGGAAGAGCTCTCAAAATCTACTGTACACTACCTGCTCAGCACCAAGGAACAGACAGACACAGTTAGCAATTAGCTGGTGAACACAGCGGAGAATTTAGTAGCTAAAGAGCAAGATATTTTTCTCAGAAACCAAAACAAACTGCCAAAAGAGAGTGAATGTCAGACGTACATTCATCAGGTGGCCAAAAAGATGGCTTCAAATGAATGATAATGCTCCTCCTTTACTGCTGAATGTGTAAATAACCAACTGTTTTCTAGCAAGTTTGTCAAATCATCTTTAGAGGTGATGATATGCCACTGCTGTCTTCACAAGTTGTTTCCTACCAAGTGTCCAGAAATCAGTTATTGCAGGTTAAAGGAATCTGTGTAAGCTCTGCAGAGGCTTTACCTGTTGGCTGTAGTAGATTCACTCACAGCTCTCACAGCCAAGGGCAGTTCCAAATATTGGACACAATATCACATTACTGTATCCCTGAAGCAATTGTTTGCATTGCACATTCACTTTATCATGCAGAACAGCAACAATGCACTGAATTGGCTTTGCTAAATAGGAAACAGCAGGGAGATTAGTAGCTTTTCTTTGACTTGCAAACCAACACTTCAAGCACCAGAAACAGGTGAAGTGTGTGTAAGCTGTGCTGTTAGTCATGCACATACCTTACAAAGCCATACATCTTTGAGTCTGACTGAAAGTAAACACAGAAGGTAGTCCCCTGGAAATCATGATAGCGGTTGTAGTGAAGTGCATAGCACAGTGGATCCACTTCCTTGTCACATCACTGGGTGACTTGCTTTATTTCTGTGCACGTCAGTTTCTGCATGTGAGTGTGAGGCTGTGACTTTGTGTGTGTGTGCATGCTAGAAAAGTGGCAGCAAATGTGAAAAGATGTCTCTGCAAGCGCCTGAATTGCAAAACAAACTGTCCGATAAACTGAAACTTCCTTTGTGGATTTCTCTACAGCTGTTATGCTGTTCCACTGGAGTTTCACAGAAAAAAAAAGCAAGTTTTGGAACCGAGGTCCAGCAGGAAAGTATGTTTCCTTCTTCCTTCATGCAGAGGATGGTCTGAAAATGTTTATGCCACACTCGGCTAGGACATGCTCACTGGCCCATTACACAACCAACTACCTCTGAGACTTTGTCCTCTTTTAGTATCTGAGAACTGCAGTCCAAACTCTCTTTTATTGACCTACTTTCGAGGTGGTGCACAGATGATATATGGAGCAGGCCTTTTCGGAGAACAGGGCTAGCCAAGTGGTGGGGGCTGTGGGGGGCTGTAGCATTGCATACCTCTGTGTATGTACACGGAGTAGCCTTTCACCTCTCAAGCTCTGTGTTGCCTTTGTATTTGCAGAGGAGGATATTAATCACCAGAAGTCCAGCTCAGGAATCAACAGTCACCAAAAAAAAAACCAACCCTTTAAATGAATAAAAAAAGAGGAGGGGTGGGGTGAGTAGAGTGGTAGAAGTTCTGCGGAAAGATTTTGTTCAGTTTGCTAAATCCAGAAATTCATTCTGAAAGTGAGTGCCAATTCACAATCTCCTCTTCCATCCCCATGTGTATGTGAGTGCAGAGGCAGGATTTATTTTGAATCTACAACATGTTCAACTCACAAGTCTGGCAGGCAGCTATAGGAGACAGGCAAGGATGAGACAAAGACAAAGCAAGAGAGAGAAGAAGAAAACGATCCAGTTTCTTTCTCAGGCTTAACCCTGATCAGCTCTGAAGAGGGAAAACACAGACTGGAGTCATCAGAAAAAGAATGTGTGAAAGTCCAGCCTTTCAAAGAAAAGCCTCCGGCATCATCTACTGTTTTGTCACACAAAGGTGCAGACTTAATGGGTTTTCTCTTATGGTCTTGACCTTTAACCCTTTTCGCCAGTATGTCAAAAACAACTGACATGCACTTCTTTAAATTGTCAACAGAAGACAGGAGCGTGCTTGTGCAGACTGACTTATGTTAGCTGATACTGTCTTCAGGCTTTAAAAGTTAGAAAAGAGATTTACTTAAGTCCCAGGATGAACATTCGCTAAAACAATTTGTTCCCATTCCTTTCTAAAGGATCTTTGGTATGCTCTCATAAATCGGTATACTTTCTACTTTTGTTTCAGTATCACGGTGCCTCCTAAAATGTTTTCATTGTCTTTTTTTCTATCAATCAATTAATTAATCAAAATTTATTTTTATAGCACCTTTCATTCAGTGCTTTGCAGGAGTAGTAAATATTAAAACAATGGGACACACTAAAATATATATATATATAGATTAATGAGAATGAAACGCACGTTCAAATGATACAAGTGAAAGTGAAAACAGTAAAATAAACATGAGACAATAATAGAGAAAAATACAAAAAAAAAAAAAAAAAAAAAAAGGTTCGTTGTTGCTCATAGGTGATTTCACCGGATGGCATAGGTAGGCGATTGCCTGGGGCGTCATGAATTTGTGTTTGTTTTCTTTATTTAATTAATAAAACATTTTTCCTTTGTTTTCACCTGAAACAAATTAGAATTTACAGTTAATACACGCAAATAAATCTGTCTCTATGTAAATGTGAACCGATACAATTAAAAATATATATTTGTCAATATTTAGTATCACCCACATTTCACATTTAATGGACTATTCCACCGTGACCTTCAACCTTTGCAAGCTGCGCCAAATTTAAAGATGGTCGTCACCAACACGGAACGCTACGTTTTTTCAGAGTGGATTTGAGAAAAGAAAGAGGACAGAAGATGTCCCGTAAAGGGAAGCCTTTGCCTTAAATGACATTTTAAAAAATAGATAAATAAAACTACCATAGACGCTGCAACGGAGTCTAACTGCTTTAGTTGAAGAAGCTAAGCTAGCTAGTTAGCAGCCCTGTTGCCTCAGCTTGTTGACCTCCTACGTACATAGCTAGGTGCTTGCTGCGTTTGGCTAAATGTTAAAATGCTCACGGTGGATCCTCCAGCGGTGACTTCGGCATTGGCTGCCCTGTTGAGGAACTTCTTACGTTACTTCAGTGGGGTGTCTGAGGCCTTTCTGCTGTTTTTTTTGACTATTTCTGTCATAGTTTGCACTGCGGAACGTCTTTCACCTGGAAATGTTTGAAATCTTCAAGGAGCGCAGAAGGACAGAGCACGGGGACAGAGATTTTATTATGAACTGACAATGAACGGTCAATTAAAGAAGCTGGACCAAGAGCAGACTGTTGAGGACTTCACGGTGCACACGGCTCACAGAATGACGTTCAGACAGGTGAGTACCAACAACTGCATTGCCTAGCAACGTATTATTGCGTGCGCGTGCCAGCTGGTGTGTAAAAATGGCGCAGCTCTTTGTTATGCGTGTTTGTGGCTGCTGCTGTGGAGTTTCTATTGTTTATACATCTCTGAGACTGCTGTTAAAGTGGCGGTTATTTCATTTCTATTGCCTAATATTGCTTGTTGTCGCTTCTGGTGCGGTGTCCATACCTCTTTTTATTTATTGTTGTTCATTTGTGTTTTGTCTGGGTTTTGCCTCTTCCGGTTAATTATAGTGAGGCACACACAGAAAAAACGGGCAACATCTGCTCGCTGGCTGTGGATGAATAAGCAGATTAGACATGAATGAATCACCGGCAGTCAGTCTGGTGCTGATTGATGTCCACCTGGAGCTGACCGTTCATGACTGAGGGTCATTTGAAGTTTTTCACTTTCAATAAAATTCTTGTTTGGGTCTGTCTCATAGTTTTGTGGTTTTGTTAACCGAAATGAGCTGCCTCAACATGTTTTTTCTTCCCTAGCTATGAGTGCGTTAAGCAAAATGGAGAAAGGCTCATATTGGTCTTTGCCTGGGGCCTCCAAATCACTAAAACCACTCTTGGCTATGCTGAGATCCTCAGGCTGCTTGTGCCAGCAGCAGTTAGTTTACTTAATGTTTCAACCCTCATTTGCCATGAAAATACTGCAAATTAACTTGCAGGGGTTTTACATGAAGTTGAGCCATTTCACTACTTTCAGTGTGATACCCTGCGCAGCTTTGCAATGAAACATTGAACACTAACATTCCCGGTACAGCAACCCTCTGACCTATTGGCTCTCTTAAAACAACAATTTTAACAATAACAATTACATTTAGAGTCTGACTTGTGTGAGACTGACTACATCAATACCACTACACACAGACATTTTATGTGATTATATCATATGTCAAATTATTCAGATGGAAATGGTTTTGTAAAAAAATGAGACAATCCCAGTAACAAGACTATATACCGGTCATGCTAGCAGTTCTGTGAGCATGCAAAATAGGCACAGATATACATTGGCATGCAAACATGCTTACAATAAAAATACTAGCATGTTGACGTTGGCAGTTATGATGTTCACCATCTAAATATAGCATGCTAACATCTGCCAATTAGCACAAACAAAGTACAGCTTAGGCTCATGGAAATGTCATTATTTTTCAGGTGTTTGGTCATGAAGCAAAATATTGGACAAACTAAAACTTTGACATGCCAGTGGTGCTGACTTCACAAGACAGGGGATAACCAAATTTAATAGAATTCATCCAGCTTTAAATAATACTTTTTGTGGATTTTGTTCTTAACTCATCTTTTTTACATATCACTGCACACTGATTTGTGCTCAGTTTTAAATGTGCGTCCTGTAGGTTATATGTGTATAGTGTATCATAGAAAGGTGGCCATGTCATGTACACCCTGTTATCATTAGAGCATGTAATCGCCCATCTTCAACCACAGCCATCACTTTCAGAGCTGTGGATTAGATGTGATGATGGTTATCAGCCATTACACATGCACACACACACACAAAGAGAAACACACACTGAAACCTACAGCAACATGTCCAGACAGGTGTAGATCCTGTACACCGGGAGGCATTACATGCTGTCACTGTGCCATTACATAAGAGTTTTCAGAAGAGGGTAAAGCATTCTTACAAGCTGATTCACAAGTGTAAAAACATTATAAAACATGGAAATAAGTAGTCTCCTGAGCACGACCTGGACAAGGGAGCAAATCTGGAGCCTGTAAATCAATTTAAGACCTGAGCAGGGCTGGGACAGGTGTGAGTAGCTTCCCAGGTGCACCTCCACAGGCCATGTAGCACCAGTAATCAGCAGTCAAGGGTGGTAATGACAGGGTGCTGTTGTCAGAGAGCTGTACACACTCACACGCACACTCACACAGAAGCACAAACAGTTATAACACAGAGGCACAATTGCACGCACAGTCAAACTTAGCCCGTTTTATCACAACAGGCATTTTGCTTTGTCACACATCCCTCTGCCTGTCTCTCCCCTTCAACCACTCAGACATTTTCACACCTCTTCCAGTTACTATCTCACAGGTCAGCACATACGCAATAAATTCAAACAGCAGCTGTGTGGTTATATAAGCAGCTCCCAACCTGTCTGCAAAACGGTTGACCTCTAGCCATAATGGGTCAGATCAAAGGTCAACCAACACTTGAAAACAAAGAAGGAATGCAAGCTATACTGTTTTTGTCAGTAAGCTTCAAGCCTGTGCGTGGGCATTGCCCAGGGCAGCAGTTATCTGACATCTGAGGGTTGGCGTTGCTAGGCGGCATGTTTTCAACTGCAGTGGTGCGTTAACGACTGCAGCACGTCATTGCCAACAAGCCCACATAACCTTGGTTATAGAGAGCCAAAGCGTAACCAGAACTTCTGGATTTTGTTCTATAAGTTAAAAATAAAAACATCATTCAAAATCACATTGAGATTTTTGTAATAATGCAAATAATAAAAATCCAGCCTTGGAACGTAGCCTGACTCAAGGTTAGTGTTATTCACCATGCTCATGTCAAAAGGCCACAGCTAGTTTAGATGTGAATAACATGAGGACAGAGGCATTACAGCTGAGTTTGAAAAAAGACTTTGGAAGTGAGTGTTAGTAAATTTTACGGACAAGGATGAAGCAGGATGCAGGAACATTTACCTTTACAAAATTCAACATGGTTGAACCATGGGAGTATAATTAGAGCTTAATAAAACAGGGTTACGTTTGTTTCTGTGGAAGGTGTGTATGTTTGCGTTCTATCTAAGAGGAGATTGATGTCACAGATTTGTGAAAGAATCAAAAGCAGCCTAAAATCAGCTTCAGGCCTATTGACAGATGAAATGAACATTTGCCACCTGTATGCTCTTATCTTGAGCTGCTGTTAATCTGAGAGGGGGAAGAACCCCTCTGTCACAGACTACAGGTATGTTGGGACATGCAGCTGTTGTCTTTCAACTGTTTTCCCTCAGCAGGGTGCGGTAACAGAGCTGGCACATTATGTCCTCAGATCAGAAAAAGAATGCAAATGGTGCGTTCAAAAACCACCTCTCGACGAGTGGTGCACTTTTTTTCCGCTTAAAATTTCCTTCATGGCGATGTCATAAGTGTAGTGAAGCGAACAGTGAGTGGCTCGGCCCCTCGTCTAGCCAGGATGTCATTATGAGATACCAGCGTCACCACATGCTATTTTTAACTCTGTCCTTTCCCAATTAGACCACAGTCACAGCCAGCAAGCCTGGTTTCATGCGTGTGTTTGTGTATGTCTGCGTGACCCTGAAGTCTAGTTGGTTACGTATCAGGGGGTAAACTGTCTAGCAGCTTGTCTCAAACACATCTCATATATGCCTGCTGATTACAGGCCCTGTCAGAGTTTATTCAATAGTGCTATGGTGGAAAGCTCTCATCCCTGAGATGCTGTAAGTGTATGGAGCTCTCATTGTGGAGGTACAACCACAGAGACCATCATCTGTGACCCTGCTGACTGTAAACACACACCAGGCCTAATCTTCTGGGCCTCTATAAGCTGCAGAGCAAACAGGACCCCTGACATAAGAGCTGTGCTGAGGACATACTGACTAAGTATGAATAGAAAATACCTGTGTTACATAAGTTTATCAGTGGTTTTGCCAATTTACTAGAAATCACATATACTTCACGCTACCATTAACCATTTGTTTTTTAGAAAGGGGTGTTTTTTCTGGGGTGTCCAGCACTGGTTTCCACTCATTTTCATGCAACAGGAAAATCTTTGCAAATTCTTAGTTCTTGACTTTTGTAATCCATCACAGTTTTCATTCACTTTTGGCAAAGTTACATCATGATAAAATGTCATCACCACCCGCTGCGGAGGACTATGAGATGTGCTTGAAAGCCATGCACCGTTAGTTAAGATTTCTATAAAGTCACTTTAAAGCAATGAACTGTTATTCAAATGAGGGAAAGTTCTATGAGTAACATAAAAGTAATTTGGCTAAGTTTTTATCAATTCCAATAAATATGATTCCACTCAAAGTTGACAGTAGACAATAATATAACCCAATATATGGTCCCAAAAGTAACAGAGATTAATATGAAGGTTAGTTGACCCATCAGGACATTAAGTCATGACATTTATACAGAAAATGTAATATTCAAGTCATGCTAAAAATGAATCAGAGCATGTATGTAGCAGAGATATCTGGGCCCGTGGCCTGCCCTCCATGCTGACAGGTCCTCAGCACCCCTCAGTACCACAGCTAACACTCAAGCCAGATTGGCACCTTTAATCTTACATAACCTCCTTAAATTCTCCAGCCACCGCCTCCGCTGCAGAGCTCAGTGCAGGGAAAAAAAAGCTTTTGTCTCTGAACAAAGCCAAAACACCACATCTGTCAGCAACGCTCATTTGTTTTGAATTCCTCTCTTTATCCTTTTACATCGATACCAAGCACGACCTGGCCAGGCTTAATGACCTACAGCACAGAGAAGAAAAGTCAGTTGCCAGGCAGTTGTGTTTGTATAGACTGCGGGTTCTGCTCAAGGAAAGCTATGGGTGGCAAGAGGAGGAGGAGAGAGGTGAGAGGATGTGGGGAGGACAGCAGTGGCTTGGCACAAGCCGCTGTGTGTGAGCGTCAGCCTTCTTCGGTTGGCTGATGGAGAACATCATGCTATATAGTCCTGCATTGTAGGGCTTTTATAGAGTGAGAGTGAAAGAGAGCAAGAGAGAGAGAGAGTGATCATTATGGCTCCTGGAATAGCATAATTAGAGAGAAAGGCCCTGCTGTCTCAGTGCATGTGTGTAGGAGTGTTGTTTTTCTCTTCCCCTGGGGATAAAACAGTATAACATCCCAGGTACATTTATGTAACACTGCTTTGCTGATACCTTTTCTGACTCTTCACAAAAAGTACATTTTCAATAGATGCATACCCATTTCAAAACTCATGTGAGACAGTTCTGTTAGTTCATCTACATGAATATGTCCATTAAAACTGAGGGACCTGCCACCTGATGAATATATGTCTGGTGATAACTGGCCTTTTCCAGAAGCTTGATTTTGGATTCCTGAGGAAAATTCCTGAGGAAATAGAAGCCTCTTTAGCTGCTAATTGCTCACCAGCTAGTTGCTATCTTAGCCTGTCTGTTGTGGGCGACTGTGGTCCACAACAGACAGGCTAATCAGTGGTTCGGGCCCCGGCTCCTTCAGTCTGCATGCTCCATCTTGGGCGAGATACTGAACCAAAAATTGCTCTTGATGGGTGTTTCATTGGTGTGTGTGAATGGTTGAATGTGGCATGTACTGTAAAGTGCTTTGAATAGTCAGTAGACTAAAGCACCATATAGATGCAGTCCATTTACCGTTTGCGATGGCCACTTGACATGCAGTTGATTTCTACAGCCTTTTTTCTCAAAAAGCTTCTGCAGCCTAATGAATATATGTATTTTTTTTTTTTATTTTTTTTTTTTTGGAACTATTTTCTATCCAAGAGGTATTTTCTGTTGAAGATACAGTCTGTCTGGAGTTAGGCTGTAGGATAACACATAATGCATATATACATAATAAGTCTAAAAAGTCTCAAATGTCATAATGATTAATCTTTAGGTTGCTCATATTAGTGTTTCTGTCTGAAAACACAGGAAACATTTTATCAACAACTCAACCCAAAAATTTGGTGGGCCTTGATTGAAATTAGACCATTAAGTAAACACCAGGCAGATGAAGTAACTTAATGATCACATCTCATCAAGAGAATGTGGATGTGATAGTGGTTAAACACACATCAAGGCCGCATTCAGGAAATAGGAAGTGAACACTTAGTGCAGCCGTGAATGGCAAATTGATTTTCTCCTCTTAACAAAAGCATAATCATACCGTTTCCAAATATAGTGCTCCACCATTTCCGTTAAACAAGAGCAGATTAAACACTTACAACTTCTCATACGCTCACTTGCTAGTGTGCAGGCACGCTTTAACACACATTTTGAGCTAATTGCATACATGCATGTGTGTGTTCAAACACCGCCGTTCTCTACCATCAGCTTGACTTGATTAGCTGTTGCGGTGTGTGCAACCACTCTGCTGATGAAAGACAAGAAGCTGGATCTGTCACTGCTGCACGGGCATTACAAGCACAGCAGTTTACACAACAGTGGAGCACTAACGTTGGCCTTCATTAGAGGGATTAGAAGCCTAATCTAAAACACTGTTCAAGTCTCTCATCCCAAACCCTAAACAGCCTCTCTAGGGGGGCCCTTCCCTCCTACACCAACCATAACATCTCAGACTTCAAACAGTCCATCTGTAACCCCAACCTCTGGGTGCTATCCCCTCTCTCATCGACCCCTATCTCAGAGCGAGAGGTTGCAGAGGGTGGTGGACCCCATGTGATGGTGCAGCTGTGGAATGATTTATTGCTGGGTTAATTGTTGGGTGAACGGGAATTGTACCCATAGGCTGCTGGCTCTGGTTTGATTACGGGTTCACCTGCTATCAGATTGTTGCATACAGTTCATTAGCTTCTTAATGGGACTCATACCCCCCTCTTTGGACCACTGAGGGGCCATGGGGGGAAAGATAGAGTCCAGGGAATAGAGTGTGTGCTGCTCTATTGCTGTAATTAAGGGTCATTTGTTTTGAACTTCCTGTGCTGACCAGCTGCATGGTGTCTGTCCAGCATAAAGCTGCAAGGATCAAGAAGCCTTGAACAGCCTTCTGCTGACTGTGACCCTCAAAGCTGTCCCTCTCTCTCTCATGTGGTTTAAAGAGTCGGTTCACCCACATTTACACAAAACATATTTTCTTATTTACTCCTGTTGTTATCTAGTCGTGCAAACAGTTTTGGTTTTATGTGCTTGAGGTTTTGAGGTATTCGTCATTACTGCTGCAATCCCAAAAGAATGAGGTGATTGGAATTTTGTTTGTGCATCTAAAAGCATTACAAAAATTACAGCTGAATCTCTCAACAACAATGTGTTTTCTCATTGGGATATCAATTGCACATTTTTATTATTATAGCACTCCAAAACAGAGTGCCAACAAACGACAAACTAAGCTGTAAAATAATTGGGTTATGAATAAATCAATCACTGAGAAGATGCTTATAAAATGTGGGTTTTTAAAGTGATTAAAAAGAAGAAACAGAGTTTGCAAGTCCAAATGGGTTAAATCATCCATTATAGGTGGGAACCATTTGCATACTCTCCTCCAGAGAAAGAGTCTGGGGATTTTTAAATTTGATGCAACAGTATTTCTTCAGACCTCAGACATTAACATTTATTTCAAGACAGAAAAATCTGTTTTTCATTTGAGTTAATAAGTTTAACTTTATTCCCTTGCGTTTCTGTCATTCTTTCATTTTCAGTTTTGATTAATTTCTTTCTGAATGACATGAATTATCTCCCACCTGTTGTTCCAATTATCCAATCAGCACACATCCTTAAATGAATACATAAAAAGGTCAGGCTTGGACATTATCTCCCTTGGATCCCTGATGAAGACTTATCAAGGTCAAAACCACACAATTGTTTCATTAGCAAGCCATGCTAATGAAAAAAGGCATATAATCAAAACTGTACTTGACAAATAAGTGCCTGAAATTTGCTCTTTTGCACGTTTGAGGAAACAGAGTTTAGTGCAATGTTCTCCATCAGCAAATTATTCCAAAGTCCAGGAGCCCAAACTGCGAAGGTTCTATTGCATCTGTGCTTAAAAATCCAGAGAGTTAAGCAACAATAAAAATTCACAGATTTCTCTATGCTAAGTTTTTCCGAGGAACTTCTTTCTGCAGAAGAAGTAGCTCCTGTGAAAACAGCGTGTTCTGTGGATTATCCAGTGTAACAGTGACACTGCCTGTAAAGAGATGTTACTGTTGGATTTTGAAACCTAGCACACACACCGCTCCTTACCAAATATCTTTAAACCTCAGCACATAAAACCAAAACTATCCACATGGTTAGATTCCACTTCAGGCAAGTGGAGAAAATATGTTTTTGTAATTTGCATCAAGTAACTGTTAAACAGAAAGTAAGTAGGACAGAATATGACAGAATCTGTGTACCCCCAATTTGAGACAGAGGGAAAGAGAGCAGTGACAGGCCAGCATAGACTGAGGGCTGCAGAATAACAGTTGGTATAATCACACCTGGGACATAAACCTAATGCACCAATATCTTCTGTTTCCTGATATTAACTATAATCAGTAATCAACCTGCGCTACAGTTCCCAACTGTGTACAAACACATTTCAGAATAGAAACGATATCACAGTCACTATTTTTTAACCTTTTACCAATCTTGAAATTGATTTAAGATAAACTGCCAGATTTTGGGGCACACAAAAAGCAAAGAATCTGCATTCCCTCCTGCTTGTTGGCCTAAAATGGACTGAAGAAGTAATTAATGTCCACTTTAATTTTTGTTTTTACTATGTGAAAATCTTAACCAGACCATGGAATCGAAGATTGTGAGGTGGAGGTGATTGTTCATATGGTGGAAAATCAGCTGCCACATTTTTAAGAGTGTGATTGGATTGTTTTTGGAATGGCTCTCCTCGCCCCACCCTGGAATCTATACCTTTTTATTATTTCCCATAATGTGGGTACTGGCGGAAACACACAGAAAAAGGTATCCGTCTCAAATAGTGTGAGCTGTGAAGTAATCACCCAAATACGTCCTTGTTAGCCCTCAGTCCAGTTGACACTCACTGGGCTTTTGCCCAAGCTAAAAATATGTCTCCCTTTCTTTCATCTCTCCTTCCTTTCATTCTGCATGTGAGAGCTTTACTGGGTGCTGCTGGTCCGTGGCCTAACTGAGGCCTAAAGCCCCCCTCCTGTAAAGTAGTGGGATGCCAAACATCCTCTGATTTACAGCTTGGAGCACACGCTATGCCTTTGCTCCTATGGGCTATAAAAGGCAAATGAGAGCGTGATGTCCAGATCCCGCTTGCTATATTAACCTACATTCTTTCCAATAGAGTAGAGTGGCTGCATGGACTGACTATAACCACATGGTGGAAAGAGGCAAACCTTCCAGGCCCCAACAGAGCGCTCACGTGAAGGGCAGATGGAGGGTTCGGATAGCGTACTGATAACATCAGCTGCTTACCTGATCTCGCATATAGAGCAGTCAATAACATTCCTTTTCTGCTACACAACACTGGCTCCACAGTCTTGTCTGGCCTCAGATCACACTAGATATTTCCTCAGGTGTTTAAGGCAGGAACCTGGGGACCTGAGTGACAAGAATTGCCAGTGGGATCCATGTTCAGGAGCAAATCTGAACAAGACTAAGAGCCATGCGCGCAGCTCTGTGAGGCTGTTCTTAGTCACAGTGGTGCTTTAAGTTAAATTCTAACATGCTCACAATGACAGTGCTAATGTACTGATGTTTAGAAGGTATGTTCACCATGTTTACTATCTTAGTATGTGTGTTAGCATGCTATTAGCGCTAAAGACGAAGTTAAGTTCGTGGGAATGTCATTAGTTTTGCAGGTAGATCTTATCTCTTCATGTGTGCCTGCACCAAATTTCACTGAAAACCACAAATTTCAACCTGCTTAGGAAAGCACATTGTCTGTGAACTACAAATGTCTCAACAAAATCCAGCTAGTAGATTTGAGATATGTCTCTACATAAGTGAAAACTTGGACCTGCTAGGTGAACAGTCAGGGAATCACCCAAGTCACTTGGATCCTATGGGCATCATGAATGTCTGTGCAAAGGTCATGGAAATCCATCTGATATTGACATATTTCGGTCTGGACCAAACTGATGGACTGACTGACAGACGTTGCCTTCCTTAGAAGCACATTATTAGCATGGCAAAGAAATCAGGGGACTGGGGGAACCTAGACTTTGTGTTTTTAATATTTTAGAAATCTAAAATAATGCATAAGGAGAAATGAAGAGGGATGTTTCTATCAGGTAATAATGCTTTGAAGCACAGCACATCTACGGATGTGAGCAGACCCCTGCTGAAGATGTGGCCAGCCTCAACTACTTTTCTACCCCACCCGTTCCTCTTAGGATTAGCTTTGCTATGATTTAGCGCTGTTTCTCACTGGCCTCTGGAATGCGACGGATGACGGATCTATTTTCCTACATTGTTTCACCTGCTCTAAATGGAACCACATGCTGCACAGGACCGCCTCTCCTTTGTCTGTAATTGGAAGCACATGCAGAGTGAAGCCAAGAGTAAAGCAGAGCCGCAGCACCCGACAAGGTCCTCCACCACACACCTCCCCTCCCCTTCCCCAGGGTCTGGGGTGCCACATTTTGGTCGGGGCCAAGTGGCAGGTCACATTGCAGAGCCTGAGAGCAGTTATTGAACTAAGTGACCTGGCATTACATGTCAAATTCAGTTCAATGGGACGACTGTATCGTGTGTCCTGCAAGTCTTTCAAGCCCCTCGGACTGAAATTTGAGTGGCAGTTGAGAGTCTGCTGAGGAAGGAGGCCTTGACATTGAGTCTGACATGCTTCGAGAACACAAGCAGTACTGTACTGTTCATTCGCCATGGTCTGCAATGTCTGGACGGGACCAGCCATGGATGCAGGGCAGAAGTATCATCAACTCTTACATCACCGCTTCTTGTACCAGAGCAGGATTGCATAAGAGCAGAATGTATGATAGTTATTAAGCTCATCAGTCACGTTAATCTAACATGTCTGTCTATGATGTATGGGAGGAATCAGTGATATCCGGGGGGGAGAGAAACCGAACTCTCCTTATTCAATGAAATCTATGAGGCTTGTTAGCCAAGATTTTAGAAATACAGAGGACCATGAGTTCGAGGGGTTTTTTTTGTTTGTTTGTTTGGTTTTTTTACATTTTGTCTGTTATGGTAACTGTCCAATCATAGTTTTCTTTTCAAAGTTTTATTTCCCCAACATGAAGGTCTACTGGCTTTCTGCGCATTTGTTGACCTAAAAATTGTCCAATTTTATTGATTGTTGTTCATTTCCTCTTATTGACAGTCATTGTGCAGAATGATTTATGTGCCCAGTCTGACACTAGGAAGATGCTCTAACATTCATCTGCGCAAGGGCGAAGGCATCCTCTGTGCTCACCTACAATCTTAAAAAAAAAGATGTGTACGTGCAAGCAAGGAAGTCAGTCATGGTCCAAATGCAACTTACATGAGTGTGTTGTAGAAACTACAAACTAGAGGTCAGCCGATTAATTGGTTTAGCCTTTTATTTGGCAAATTAAACTATTGTTATAGGTGGAATAATGGCTGATGACTGTGCAGCCTCCATCGTCATACATCACCATTTTTGCATGGAATTCACTATCGGTTGGCCTCTGCTAGAAACCATACTCAGCCAATTTGGAACATTACATGAGAACATAAGGCATGCAGATTTGAAATACCAATTAATGAAGTCAGGCCTTGCTATTTCTGTAAATATTTTTGTATATTCACTTGGCAGCAAAGCCCTTCCTTTCCCCCTTTTTCTCAGTAAGGTTTAAAGGCCAGATAAGTCATTACTGGGAGTATTGGGCAGGCAAAACGCCCATTTTCAGTTTTCAGCCTCATTATTGTGAAAACCATAAAGCCATGTCCTTGATTGAGCCTGACATCAGCTATAAACTCATCAGAGTAAGTTCACGGGTGCCTCAAAGTGGCCTGATTGCCACGGAAAAGCTGGCACGGTTTTTTTCCACCAAAACAGTGATTAGCACCCTGTTACAGTTATTGGGCTAGATTAGCAACTCTGGCGCCAAAGATTAGTGCAACCCTTTGGCTTCACAAGTCATTTGGAGGAGATTGTGAGAGCTGCTAGCTGACTTTAAACACTTTATCACAATGTATACCTTATAGCAGTTGCAGACGCCTCAAGGGCAGAACAAGGACATTCTTCTCACTTTTCATGGGTAACAGAGAGAGGACGTAGATATCAACCAAATGTGATGTTTGGCTGTCTTGGATCTCTCTAGCGGGCTTCAGGGTTGAACCTTGGGCTGTGTTGCAGCTACATCTACTGGTGATAAGTGGAGTTACCACTTGGTCTTCTGTACATGCTGCATAGGTCAAACGCTTTCTCTACTAAAATTTGGACACAGTGCACAAATAATGCAGGACTGTCTTCTATCACATTCTTCATGCCTCTTGTCCAGTGGTGGCAGGATTGCACATATTTAAATGAATGAAGAAACAAACTAGTAAATAAGTGTGTCCAATCACAGTTTATTTCCCAACATGAAGGTCTGAATGTTTCTGCAGATTTGTCCCCAACCAGTCAAAAATGTGTCTTGATTAATAGTAATTTCACTTTAATTGTCTGACACTAGAAAGATGTTTTAACATTCACCTGCTAAAGGGTGAAGGCTTTCTCTAGATTTCTTTCCTCTGCTCTTGGGTGTAGAATTTATTTGAAATTTTGGACATGAGCTACATGAAATTACATAAATGTATATGTAATATTATGGCTTATTTTTTGCCTTTGCGTATGTGTTATTGGAAGTAATCCTATGTGAGATGGGCCAGATGTTTGGTGCGACATGGAAACTGACCTGAACCACCACATGTCTGGTCTAGTGGAGCCGCTTGGTGGCCAAAAGTGCAAAAGAATTTTTAAGTATGCAGTGTGTTTACACTGGATAAGTGGCAAAAATAAGGTATACAAAGCCAGTATCCATACTAAAAAATACACTTTTTTCAGTGTGCAATTGATGCTGCTGTTCGTCATTACCCCCCACTATAGACAAATAAAGTAGAGGTGCTGTTTCAGCGCAAATAAATTTGAAATAAATGTGGACGTGCTTAAATAGGTCCATGAACAAATCAGATAACTATGAAATCTTTGGTAAGACATTCGACTGTCTTTAAAGTTTTGTTGTCACAGGTATATCAAAGTTGCAGTTTTATTGACAGGCGCCAGTCTTGGATTATTTCCTGTTAGAACAAAACTGTAAAGTACATTGATTTCTAGAAGCATGAACTAGAAGTAAAGCAGACAGCAAGAGTAGAGAGCAGATTTTGGGAAACGCCTATGTTGACTGAAAATTTCTGCTGGAGAAAGAGCAGCTGTGATGTTGCGGTGGGCCAGATGCACAGATGATCTGATTAAGGACGTGTTCTCCGTCACGTAGCACTCACAGTTCACACACACAGATTTTTATCTCACTCACATCACCTCACTGGAGAATGGAGTGCTATGTTATGGAAACTTTATTCTGTTTTTAGATGACAGACAGCAAGTCAGTGGCTTAGTTTGCATTGACTTGACATGCTGTTATGGGGGGATATCACACTCAATACTCTCTGCAATACCTGGTATAACATGTTGTGTTCTTTCAGTGACTTTACAAAGAGTTCCTGTGTGTCTCTGTATGTGTCTCACTGTAAAGAAGGCTCTGCCTCCACACAAATAAGATTTACAGAGCTGGATCACTGTTAGAGTAAAGATTTCAAACCCTGTTTATCAGGATGTGAGCCAGCGGTTCTTCCAAGTCCAGGAACTTGGATCAGAGCTCTGTTTTTTACTGTTTCTTAATGTCTGCATACATAAAATAAATGCCATCAATACAAGAACAGAGGCAACGCACTGACTTTAAGGGCCCCCACACGTCATGTCACTGCATTAAAATGTAGCCTACACTAACTCTACAACATATTATTCAGGCCTGAGGTCATTTTACTAAGGCTGGTCGGAAATAAAATACAAAAAGAAAACCTATGACTTCGTCTTCCATCCCAAAGTCCCACTGTGTACAGTCTGCACTGCCAACACCTGGTGGAGCAACGGCCATTCACCTCGCCACCCTGGGCATCCCTGTGATGCTGAAACTGGATTTCCATCCCAAATCACTGGAGTAGTGGCAGAATTTTGTTTTGTAGTTCAACAGCAAGATGTCTATTTCTTTATGTTAGTTATCTAAAATAACTGTACTGCAGTGGCAAACCTCACCAGACAAGTGCGTCACTTTGGACAATTCTGCAATTCTGTATTATATGCAATGACAACTTTTTATTGTAATACATCCAATGACAGTGTTATCAAAACCACATGCGGTATCTGCATATAGCAACTGTGATAAAGTTAAGATTAGGGAAAGGTCATTTTCATGACAAATAAATTATGGCTGAGGTGTGGAGTGGATTAGGCAGCTAAACACTTTGTTATGATTAGGAAAAAGGTCGTTTGCAGTCAATATAAAATGTGAAAGTTGGCCATCCAGTTTTGTTATGACACTGTATGTGCATATATGGTATGGTATGGTTGTGGTAATGTGAGTCCAGTCTCTCCAGCTCTTTGTCCCTTGGTGACTTATTAGTGAAGCTCTGTTTCATCCTGCTCAGTGTGACATGAGCAGCTTATACTTTTCAGTCCTTAGCTATTGCACCTACAGCACAATATGATGTGGGATCACTGGGGGGGCTCAAACTGCCACTGTGCAATGAGAGACGGGACAGAGTTACTGTCTTCTCACCACCTCCTGCTCCTCCTTCCCTCTCCTCTATGCACTCCCAATGCAGTCAATTACAGAGATGGAGCTGTGATTGATCATGTTGCAGGCGGAAGGCACAAAGGCCCTCAGTTCAATAATGACAAATGTTCTCTTCAGCAGTCCTCACTTGATTTTGTCAGGCAGTCTGTCACACACATGTAATCTTTGAAGTCTCAGGCTTATTGATTACAGAAGGAAGATACATTTCAACAAGGACCACAATCAATAACCACAGCTGTGCGCGACGATATAAAAGTCTTTAATCAGAAATAATTGAATCGGATGATCATGGATGAGTTTCACAGAGTTGTTTTTTTTTTTTCCTCATGTCAGCATCATTGATGAAGGTGATTTGACTGTGTCTGGGAAAGAGTGCATGGACGCTTAGGATGAGTGGGTAATTTGTGTGTGAAAGATGAAGAGTATGTGTGAATGAAAGACAGGCAGAACATGAGAGTGAGAAAATAGTCTTTAAAATATGATTTTCAGAGTGAGTCATCATTGAACAACCTGATCACTGTAGTCATTACGTCTTTAATCATACTAGGCGGTCAACAGCTTAAAGAGACACTGGTGTGTTTATTGACCACTCCAGGGCTTTACCAGTGTGTGAATGTAGCATGTAAGAAATTAAAACAATTCACAGCTGCTTTGAACTCAAGTGGTCAACAACCTGAAGGATCTTATATTTCCAAACAGTAAAGGAATAGTTTGACATTTTGGAGAAATGTGCCTATTTGCTTTTGTACCCCGAGTTAGATTTATACCAGTCTCATGTCTGTTTGCTAAATACAAACGTATAGCCAGCTGGTTATCTTAGCTCAGCATAAAGACCCCCTGAAACTATGTGTCATTTTCATACTTTGTTGCTGGTAAATGGGTTTTGTTACCTTTGGACAAAACCAGGCCACCTGTTTTTCCAGTCCTTGTGCTAAGCTAAGCAATTGATGGCTAGCTTCATATTTAGTGTACATGAAAGTGGTATCAGTCTTGTCATAATTCTGCATAAAGCAAATAAATGTATTCCCCCAAATGTCAAACACCTCCTTTACAACATACATTACTTCTCTAAGCACACCCCACCTCTGCTACATTCAAACTACATGCTGTATTGTACAGCTTTTTACAGCTATCCCACAATGTGCCACAGCGACATTTTAATGTAGAGGGCTTCACTTCAGACCGTGTTATTCACCCACATTCTGCCCTCTTGTTCCTGTTAGACTAAATGAATAGGGCAAAGGCAATGACATTCATCATATACAGGAGGAACAACCATAAAGGGCAAAGAGGGGCTGATAAAAGAGGGAGAGACAGGCGGCACAACACGCTGTCAAAGCCAAAGGCCTCCGGTAGGGACTCACGCAGAGAAGCTGAGGCAGCAGCAGGCAGGGAATGTAGACATCAAGGAAAAGGGACACCAAAAATATAATGTCTCAGGTGGGTTTCTGATCAAATCTGTCCTGTGGTGCCGTAGGCACACTGCATCTCTTTTTTTGTTTTGTTATTTATTTATTTTTTTTAGAATATGCTTTCAACTACACAGTACATAAAGCAGCTCTTTGTATATGCAGTATATTCTGCCTCTACCACAGGTGAACAGTGTAAACATGGCAACGTTGTGAACTGACAAATGGCTTGCAATTAAAAGACACTACATGAAATCCCTTGGTATCAATGTGACTGCTAACCAGCAACACAGCTTTGCGGCTAGTGGGCGTCACTCTGAAGAAAACTCACAAGCGGTAAACAGCAAGCTTGTGTTCAGGCGCGGTGAAATAAGTCCCTATTTTATGTGACTGGTCAGTCGAGGCTACACACTCAGGCATATACAGCATTTTGTGTAGTGCGGAAAGAACATCTCTTGAATCTCAAGTGTTTAAAGTTGGCCTATTTCCAGCCTCCTCTAGGGTCCTGGTGAGTGGAGGATGTTGTACATTCATTAGAAAAAGAACTGTCAAGAGCCTGGCTGACAAATGACGTTGGCCCCTAATGACTGCCCAGCTGTAATGTTTTTGTTTTTTTTTCTCCTGGGGACGCTGTGGTGATTTTTTTTTTATTTTTTTATTTTTATTTTTTTTTGTTAAAAGATAAGGCTGGTGGTGTTTCATTTTTTCTTTTTGTGAAACAAATCTCATGAAAAAACCAATGATTCATTGATGCTACAAAAAATATATGGACATAATATAACCAAAACCTGATGTGTCTTATTTCTCTGTACCATAGACCTCCATTGTTGTTTAAAACTTATTAAGAACATACCAGTGAGCCACACTGTTGTACTGGGTGATGGGTTCCTTCATTATGGTGAACATGGGCACTGTAGACCTAGCAAATGCGCTATTCAAACCTGTTTGTGTAACATTTGCTAAAAACCACGGTTCTCCACTGTTTTAGGAAATCAATGAACCTTTTTTTTTTAAATGAAATTATATGTTTGTGGCCTGTTTTCATATAGATTTACATCTTCAGTAGGAACAAATGGGCTTTGGGCTGAGCACCACAGATGCGGTAGAGAAGTCAGAAAGTATTGAGAGATGAGAGCAGTTTGATTAAAATATGTATGAGCCAAAAAAAAAAAAAAAAAATTAATTACATGGTATTATGTGTCCTTAATCTCCATGACAGCTGAAGCAATGCATCAGCTATGGAAGGCCACAAGATATGGCTGAAAGCTTGAGTAGTTCCAAATGAGTGACCTTGTGATGAGAAACTTGTTGGTTTTAGTCTTTTCATGGGATTTGTTGACAATAAGAAAAATCCACAATAGCACCAGCTATCCTTCGAAGATCACATACAGAAGAACGACATTCACAATAAAGTGTGATACATAATGGATAAATTAAATTGTAATAAAACCGGTGCAGGTGTTACACAGCAACGTGAATACACTGTCAGAAAAACAAGTGAGGAGAAAACAAAAATCACCACCTCGGTCTGTTAGTGTGTTTCCTTTGTTCACAATTTTTCGCAACTGAATATAATTTAATAACATGTTTTTATTTTTCGCGGTTACGCATTAGACTGCATTTATATTGCAAGATATTAACAAACTGTGCAACAATTCTGAGAAAGAGCTGTATGAATTACCCAGAATTACTAGAGTCAGAGCTCTTCAGGGGGGAAAAACATGCTGCAGAGAGAGCATGAGTGAGAGAGACAGAGATCCTCTATGTATCATGAGTCATATGCTGATGTTACATAATCAGTCTGGGGCACAAGTTGGGTGACAACACCAGGTACGACCTGGTTGACGCACCCAGGACATTTTGGGACATAGACTAAAACACTCGACTCATCTCACAGTTGTTATTAGCATTTAGACCCATGGTTTAAGTCGGTGTCATTTTCACACTCTTCTGTTGCTGCAGCAGCTCCCTGATTGAAAGCGATGCTATTTTTGATAACACTGAGATGTTCTGTGACGAATTAACAGGAATGTGTTTGCTGCCTTCTGTGAAACTCAGATTTCTCTGTCTCCCTAACTCTGCCACCCAATGAATCATTGATGGTGTCTCGGAGAAATAACTGAGCAGTGATTATTATTGCAGAGGGCTATTGGGAATGTGTGTGAGTCCCAGGCAGTCAGTGAGTGAGTTGGCTTGGTCCCCCGTCTCCTCCTGAGAAAGAAAGAGAACGCTCCAGTGCCGTGACCGAGGAGCCAAGATGGCTGTCACAATGCCCGCTGCTGCTGCCCACCGCTGCCATTCCCAGGGTGGGTGCATGTCTGCTTTGATGCCAATCTTTTTTCTTTTTTTTTCCTGCAAAGTGAAAGGTGATGATGGATGTCTTATGCAGACCTCCACTGTGCATCCCTGTATCACTGTGCCACCCATGGCTCCACAAGGTAGTGTCCTCTGAGCCCCGGCAAGCTGTCCACATCCCCGCTCAATGAGAGTGTTAAAGCCTGAGTCTTTATTCAGTGTGTGGTGAGCCAGAATTGGAGCACTTATATGCCGTCTGCTTGTAATGTGAGTGTCTCTAGGTGAATGAGTATGCAGGCCCCTGTTGAGACAAAGAACATTTACAGTTATTGGCGTTTTTGTACCAGCTTCTGTTCACTTTAAGAGAAAAAATACAGAAGAGCAAGTTAAGAGATGAAGAAACAGCCTTGTTTCGAGCACCTGTGTTGTGTTCCCTTCAGTAGCTGCTAGTCTGCAAAATGAGGGAAAACAGAATCAATAAAATTTATAAGATAATTTTTTAATAATTTATTAGTTCGTGTGTCTCTCAATGTCAGTGCTTCTCAAAAAAACACCCACACTCTCTACTTGACAGTTTGAACTGAGACACCTCCATGTTAAAAAGAGGCAATATTTGTTGAGACAGAGGACACAAAAATGAATCAGTTGATTATTACATTTAACTTCGATGAGCACAAGGACAAACATGACGAGAAGATAGCTTTCAGGACTGCAAAATACAACATAAAGGTAGAAGTTTGTTTACTGCAACTTAATCTTCATACTGGTCACAGTATGTGTCGCAGTTTATATCAGCAGTGCTCAGTTAAATCACTGCCATTATACACTGTATTAGAAGGAGAGAATGACCTGGAAATCATGAACATGCAACACAGAGGAATAACCTTTTATAGGATTAGTTATGTAGAATAGGGAAATACAAATTAATGTGAATATTGTCCAAATTTGCCAAAATTTGTCCAGATAAATGATTCGTATTTATCTTCATATCTATGAGTAGTCAAGCTGTGATAACAAAGGGAATGCTTCTTATTAAAATTCAGTCAAAATAAAGGTCAAATAAAACCTGAAATGCTGTAGGCAGGCATATGGTCTCATGGGGTGGTGGCTCAGCCACAAGGGATAATTTCCCTCCACGCCCTGAGCCGCTTCACCACGAGATGCTCATCAGTGTCAGAGGTACCACCTTAATATAACCTACAGCTGAACACATCAACAGTGTCCTTAATTTTCTATGGAGAGATGGTCGTTTTCCAGAAGACAGGACGGACAGTACAGTGTTGTAGATGTTTACCTTTACGTGTGGACTTGGACTGACTAGCAGCCACAGTGGTCAGGTCTGCAGGTAGACCTACATATACGCCACCATAGTTCCTGAGAGGAGAGGAGAACAATGTAGGAGGCAAAAAATGATGGTAATTTAGAATAATATCTCAAATATTTATGGGGAAATTTAGACTTTAGGTCACATACTACTGGTGTTACTAATAGCGTTAACAATGAGCCAGCTAAATGGAATTCAGCCATTGTTAATTTTATTATCTCCACCTGTGCTTTTCCTATTGTGACGTGTTAAAATGTCTTCAATGCAAAAGACTTATTTATATTGTCGCCCCGTAATGTATATGCCGCAAAGCAAAGACTGGTACTTTAAAATTCCACACTACAAATGTGTATTGATTAGATAACATCCAACAGCACCAGAAAAATAGAATTTAAATGATTTTGAGACAATTAGCGAAATACCTTCTTTTCTCATCTTCTGCCAAAGGATCTTCTGTCCTGATTGAGAGAAGAAGCACAGGTCAGGTCAGCTCTTATGAGCACAGAGGACATAAGAGCTTACACACTAGTGAGAAGCAGCCAACATTGGACTGTGGGGGAGCAACCATGTAGCTGCAGAGGGATTATTATTGATTCCCTTTTGGAAGTTCTGAGAAACTTTTTGTTTGTTTGGAATGATGCTTGTGAACAACCATCTTCCAGTGACCTCAGTTCTCTTTATCTTTGCCTCTTGGTATGACTTTGGCTGCTTTCAGGGACATTTTTCTGACTTAAGATCAGACCAGGAAAACAGCTGACTTTGGGTCAGTGGTTGTGGTTAGTGTTAGGTCATCAGGAAATTAATGTAAGTCCATGTTATTTCCCCAAACGTGGCCTAAGTAAGTGCGTGTGTGTAGGTTTGTGCGTGTGTGATATTTTGCTGTGTGGTGCAGTCCTTGGAAGCTGTGATTAGCTTTGGTGAGTCAGTAGTGTGCTGCTGTCAGCTCTCACGGGTCCTGTGCTGGAGGCTCAGATGGTTATCAAGGAGCACACATGCACACACACACACACACACACACACACACACACACACACACACACACACACACACAAAGACATATATGTGCAGAACATAAACACGTACACACACCCACTGCTTCCAGGAAATGCATTGGAAATGCTGCCCCTCACTAAGCTGTAGATGTCAAAGGACAACCTGTCCTCCCTGTAAACATGACAGTTTTTCTAAAGCCAATAGAAACACATTATTTGCAAAAGGAGAGGTCAAACAAAAGCCAATGGGTGCCTGGTTTCATGGTCAAAAACTATATCTATTCATTTCTTTTATTGTAAATCTCTTTTGTTGGTGTCTTTCAGTATTGATGGTGGATATTGTTGAGGGGGAACCAGACAGCCCAGTGTTTCCTCTACATTCATTTAGGAGTGGCGGGCCGCCATTCCTAAATCCTAGCTGCCGCTCCTTCAAATTTCTTTTTTTTAATTGTCGTAAATACACCACCGCCGCATGTCTCCACCTTCACAGCAGAGTCCGACGTTAATTACTCGTGAGAGCGCGGCCTTGAAAGTGACATCACGTCAAGCACTCAGGCACCAGGTCAGAGAGTCAGAGTAGGGCAGCGACTTACCAGAGAAAAGGTAGATTTATTAGCTTAAGATGACTCATAATAGATTTTACAAGTTAAATAGACATTCGCAAACTATTGCTGGCCAGCTAACGTTACATGACATATCAGTAGCTTAAGTTAATTGGGCCCAGTGCCAACTCATTGTCGCTAACATGAGTAAACTAATTGATAGCATTAAGCTAATATCTACACGCCATGATGTAACTGCTGACTGCATTTTCAGATGAGCTTCTTCAAATATTTCTCTAAGAAGAGAAAGACAGCTGATGAAGATGACGCTAGTCAGGTATCATTAGCCTTTTGCTGACTCATAAATGATGATGGTTAGGTAAAAAATTGTGTCCACACTTGTAATCAGATGCGATGTGAGTGTAAATTATCTAACGTTAATGTTTTATGTAATCGTTTAAGACAAGTAGCATTAGACAGGGAGGAGCAGTGGAACAAAGTGAAGGAGAGCAGAGTACAGCAGGGGGAGAGCCGAGTGAAGGAGCAGGACAGCGAAGTGATGGTGCATCCTCTGAGCCTTACAGCTCTTCTATAAAAAAACCCAGAAAAATTAATTGTTCTGAGCCTGGGTGCAAACTTTGCCACTGATTCTACAGCCCCATCAAGAAATTATTATTTATCGTTTGTATTTTTATTTATTTAATTTTATTGTTTTATTTATTTTTTTAAATTTTCGATTATTACATTCAGCCTTAAAAAGCAATTTTTAACTGGCCATTCAATAAATAGGTTGTGAAAGTAGAATCTGCAGTCAAGTGTCATTTGTTTGCGCCGCCACGGCCCCCCTGGAGAGCCTGTCCCCACTGCTGAAAAAAATCCTAGAGGAAACACTGCAGCCCTACACTAAATATAATTTTTGCTGCATTTGCCAAACTATGCACTACTGGAATACTTGTTAATCAGTGATGACAATTTTTTTTTCAACATCAGTGCAGTTTCCAGTGTGGAAATAATTGCCACAACACAGACAAATACTTGATGAATACTGCATGGGTAGATATAAAGCTCTTTTGTTACAGTGTACTGTGTAATCTGGATGTGAAGCCTGCAGGCCACAGATGATTAGCTTCATAAATGCTTTGAACGGTTAGAAAATGACTGGTGTACTTACACATCTTTGGACACTTCTGCTGGCCCTGAAAACAGATGAAAAGACAAATTTTAATTCATCTTCATTGTGAAAGGTATTTAAGGATTAATCCCCCTGTGTTTACTGTCCAGACAATAGTTTCTTTCAAAGGCCCATCATTCAACAGCCATGGGATTCAACCACCACTCATAACACATCGCACTTTAACACACCACTTATCTGACTTACCTAACAGCTCCCTGCTCACTATTTCAGAACATGTCTCATAAATCAATTAGTTTAATGCCTAACACTTCAGATGACACTGGTAACACTCCTTAAATTGGAATTTGAACTGGATTGACTTGAGATTCAGACAGCATGGGTAGACTTAAATGTGGGAAGAAAATACATTTACACAGGTATTCAAGTCTGCTTTATTTGTCCTCCACTGCATTTCAGAAGGAAATATTTTGTATGTTACTCTACAAAATTTCTATGATTTTTGTAGCTTTTAGTTATATTGATGAGATAAATTACAGCACATGATTCCAGTTTAAACTACCCATCAGTCAGATAATGACATTGTACCCAGCAATTTTCAACCACAAATGGTCTTCCTTGGGTAAAATATTTACCTGTTTTTACATGAGGAAGACCATTTGTGGTCCAAATATGTCAAGTTTGTAGAATAAAAGACAAATTGGAAATTAAATTTCCAATTCCAATGCATTTTTCACCTCTTTGTGCAGATTATGGTTACACACCACTTGCAAAACAAAAATTCCACGGATGTACGCATGCCTTCTGATGACTGCCCAAGGACAATAGTTCCATTTTTTGAATTTATTATTTGATGTTTATCTTTTATGGGCATAACATTAGCCAATTCCACATACCACAGCACGTCTAAGCAATGTTTGCAACGCTCGTCCCTAGACCAACCTTCAAAATGCACAAAACTCATCAAGGAAATACATACAAAGGACACCAAACACAAACAGTGACATAATAGAATTACCAGTAAGATTCTCATTTAAGTTTTTAACACATTTTATACTTCAGTGTAATATTTTATCTCTTACCAAGTCCATTTGAGTGCTTAATTTGCTGTGTATCCACAATAATGGTTTTCATTATATAGGCTACTCACCACCTCTTAACAGTTGGATTTTTACAGAGGTCATGTTGTAAACTGACATACAGTGTAAAGTGCCTCAATTCTAAATGACACCCGTGACGCTCATCCCAGTGCTGCTTGACTCTTTTATGGTCTGACAACAGCTCATTCTTTGCTGAACCACAGGCAGTCCACAGGACTTGATTTGAATTGAAATGAGATCATAATGCATTCAGGGGGAGGATAATCTAACTTCCTGCTTGAACGTACAGTATTATATTGACAACACCGGGGGAACAAAAACCTCGATTCAATCCTTCTTTCTTGCTACTACTTGCTTCTTCACTCCATTTTTTGGCTGTAAAAATGTGCCTTGAAAAGGTTGCTCCAGGAATAAGATTTAATAGTAGAAAACTGGAGAAATTACATTACACAGAAAACCACTGAATTGTATCCTTGTAAAAGGAATCAAGGGTTTTTCCACAGTAAATGTTTGAGTCTGCTGACATGACACAGGGGTCTATTCAGTAGCCTGACAAAAGCTCATTCATATCCAAGGGTGCACATGGGTGCATAAGACCAGGGATGAGCAATGTGATATACAGAGTGCACGGACGTGGTCAATCTGAGTTTGGTACGAACAGAGCTTGAAATTGGTGCCCACAGGAGGAGTTAAAAAGTTTGACAAATATCAGAAATGATAAGCAAGTGAGGTAAACATTATTGTTACCAAATCAACACTTCAAATAATTAAACTACAAATGTGTAGTGACACAGTTATACATCTCCAGTGAAAAGAATGATATGAAGTAGGAGGTGCTGTGATCTAAATTCTACAGAAGAGAACAGTGTGGGAACACTTAAACTGCATATTCAGCATTTATAAGCAATAGACAAGCATTTAATACATGGTTTATAACACCCTATAATGTAGTTGTGCATAGATACAAGGGCATAAGTGTTTATTAATATACAGTATTTGTAAGTATACCTTTTCATCTGAAGACATACAGTATTTTATGTTATTACAATTTGTTACTTCGAACACATTACACTTACATCTGATGTCATCTTGATGACAGCTTTGCACACTATTGATATTATTGCAACCAGCTTCATGAGGTCATCATCTGGAATGGTTTTCAGTCAACAGGCGGGCCCTGTTAAAAGTTAATAAGTGGAATTTCCTGTCGTCTCAATGCATTTGAGACAAGCAATTGTGCTGTGCAGAGAGATTGTTGGTATATAGTAAATACTAAGATTGTGGCAATTATGGCAAGAACCACTCAACTAAATCAAGAGAAATGACAGTCCATCATTAGACAGTCACAAAAATCAGATGCTTTGATGAAACGGACTCTCGTGAGGTTCGCCAAGGAAAGAAGACCAAGAGTTACCTCTGCTGAGTTCGTTACAGGTGTCAGTGCCAGAAATCACCAAAGAAGCACCTCAGATTAGAGCGCACATAAACGCTTCAGAGTTCAAGTAGCAGAAACATGTGAACATCAGCTGTTCGGATGAGACTGTGTGAATCAGGCTTTCATGGTTGAATTACTGTAAAATCAGGAATCAGTTGATATTTTATAAAAACCGTTAATGGACTCCTGTATCCTAGACCTCTGACTTCCTGTTTAACAGCATGCCCCTTCCTCTCAGATATGCTCCCTCCTCTGACCCTTTTAAATCCAGGCTCAAACTTACTTTTTTTATCGCGAATGTTTGAATCCTGATGTGCCTGATTTTTGTCTTGTTCCTATGCCTATGTGTTGTTTATGTGTGCCTATGAGCTGTGTGCTTTGATGTGTATGTCAGGGTTTCTCATATTTGTGATTGTAATTACCTGCTTTGGTCTGTCTTTCACTATGGTCAGTGTAGGTGGTTTTTAAGTGTGCTTTATAAGTAAATTTGACTTGACTTGAAGGACTGGACATTAGACCAAAGGAGATCTGTCCTTTGGTCTGATGTGTCCAAAGTTGACATTTTAGGTCTCAGCTGCTGCATCTTTGTGAGATGTAGAGAAGGTGTCTGCATGTGTGGTTCACGCCCTGAAGTATGCAGGAGGAGGTGTGATGGTGGGGGTGCGTTGCTTGTGACAATCCTGGCATTTTATTCTAAATTCAATGCACACTTGACCATCAGGCTGACCACAGCATTCTGCAGCGACATGTCATCCCATCTGGTCTGTGCTTCCTGGGACCATCATTGGTTTTTCAACAGGACAGTGACCCAAAACACACCTCCAGGCTGTGAAAGGGCTATTTTACAAAGAAGGCTAGTGATGGAGTGTAGTACCAGATGACCTGATCTCCACAATAACCTGACCTGAATCCAACCGGGATGGTTTGGGATGAGTGAGACTCCTGAGTGAAGGAAAAGCAGCCAACAAGTGCTCAGAATATATATATAATACAGAACTCCTTCAAGCCTGTTGGAAAAGCATTCTCGGTGTCTACCTCCTGAAGCTGGTAGAGACCAATAGTGTGTAAAGCTGTCATCAAAGCAAAAGGTGGTTTTTGCTTAATCTACAATTCAGTATCTGTTATCTGATAGTTTTGATGTCTTCGGTATTAATCTACAAAGTAGACAGTCATAAAAAAAAAAAGAAAAGACATTGAATGAGAAGGTATGTCCAGAGTTTTGACTGGTACTATACATTACTGTATAATGTTAAAAACACTTAATTTTATATACGGCTGTATATGTATGTTGTGACCAAGACAGCACTTAAACATTAAACACAAATGTGTAGTGGCACAATTATACATCCTAGATTAAAATGATATAAAATAGAAGCAGGAGGAGCTTCTGTCATAAGAAAATAACAGGAAACAGTGTCCTTTGACTCTGGCCCAGTGTCAGCTGGCACGGACAAATAAGCCATGAGTCCACATTTGTCAAAGTGACAGGATGTCACACGTCCTTGACATTGTGCTGAACGCTGACCTCTAAGAAGAAGAAAAATGAATAAGAGCTGCTGCACAGAAATGAACGCAGCTTTCCTTCATAGACAAGCGAGCGGCATTTACAACAAACTCAGACACTACGTAGATGTTGTTTGCCGGCAGTTTAGTTTAACCTTGAAGCAGATCATATTTAAAGCAAACCATAACACCAGGTCGCGTTTCCCAGTAGCTGTCTGTGGCTCTGTTAACATGCCTGGCCAGCACTGATTAGGCACCTGCAAGCACACACACACACGTACACAAGCACAAACCATACTGCTTTAATGGGCACTGGTGGTGAGGTAATCCTGCAGATACTTCAATCTAATTATTACCTCAATTTGACTGTGGTGCCCAGAGATTTGCTCAGTATAATTTAAAACCGGTACTGAATCAGCCTAAATCAACTGAAAGAGATGAGTTATTTGAGAACAAGCCACAATAAAGCAGGATTTCTGGACGACCATCAGTAAAACCATTCAAATGAGTCCTTCAGGCTTTATGAATGAAACCTGGCCATTGATGGAGTATTTCAAAGCTGCCTGTTTACAGGCACTACCAGCATCAGTCAAGTGGGGAGACAAAGACGTGTAAATGTCACTGAAACTGCTTGCCTTTCATCCATGAAATCCATGGAAACCAGCACAAACACACCAAGAGAAAGGAAACACGTTAAAAAAACACAGATGACCTATGAAGAATACGCTTTTATGTCAGTGTAGACAGTAACGCTGTAATTACAGTATCAGTGTCATCATTTTCAAAGCAGTACATCCCTGAGGCTAGTACCTCGCTGTCTTATACTAGAATATGGGAGACCCTTCATGATCGACCCACCACCCAGAGCTTTAGGAAACCACTGCACACATACACATGCATGTTCACACACATATACACACACTAGAAAGCGGGAGCCAGTACGCCGCAAAATGATGAACATAGTGGGGGGATTTTTACAGATATTTTAAGACAGAGACATATATTACAATATACAGCTGTTTATTTATGTGTGAATGAAATCAAGACACTGAGACCACCTACACCAGCACACGCAGATAATGCCCCCACACACATCTGAGGACAAACACTGAATGCAAGGGTAACCCTGCCACACTTCATTTACATTCAAAACACCCTCTCCCCTTGGTGCTGATACAGTGACAACTCTCTCCCTCACACACTCACCCATTATTTCTCACACACACACACACACACACACAGATGCACACACATTTTTCTTAAAAACACTCACCCCCTCCTGAGGTGCTGGTGGCTGAGGAATTGCCACAACCCATTTTGCATCGATGCAGCCACCGTCCAAGCAGAGCGGACACGCTTAAGGAGAAGGAGGAGGAGGAGGAAAGGAGGGAACCCCAAAACACATTGGCAGAGTGGGAGAAAGTGAGGAAGAGACGAAGAGTGAAGGTCAAAGAAATGTCTCCCACTGTAACACGGGGATCTCCTTCAGTCGTGCCCCTCGTCTGCCCTGCTCCTCTCTGCGATGCAATGGTGAGCTGAGAGTGAAGTGAAAGCATGGAGAGAGAGGCTTTTATACACACACACACACACACACACACACACACACACACACACACACACACACATACACACCAGGAGAGAGAAGGGAGAGAGATGCTATGCCCTCACATGATTTGCTCTTTTCCTCCACCCTAACATGGTTGCCCGGGAAACCAGGGGAAAGTAGGCGGAGGGTGGGGTGAGACTCAACCAATAGGGAGCTCCCTTTTCATATAAAGATGGAAAAAAAAATGAAATGCATTTAAGGGACATCAATATATCAGTCTGTGGATGTGACATCCTGTAAAATCATCAAATTGTCTTTGTGTGCTGAAACATAAAGGACCTTTATTCAGGCTCTTTCTGTCGGTGGGACACAAACACACATCCCACTTGTTTGAGCTGATGACGAGTAACGAGAGCAAGATGCTTAAAAAGCCTTGAACAGTCTTTTCATGAAACCCTGAGGGGCATTAGGTAATATGCTTATTTGCTTTCTCACAGAGAGTCAGATGGGGAGATCAATAACAGTCTCATATCCATCAGTTATATGACAGATACGTTAGCTTGTTCTAAGGTAAGCTAACTAGCAGCCAGTTAGCTTAGCTTAGCACAAAGACTGGAAACGGGAAACAGCTGTCCGAAGGTAACACAATCCACCTACCTGCTCCTCTGTGCCTCACTAATCAACACGTTCTGCCTCAGTTGTTTGGTTTAAAAATGACAATTCGCCATTTTATGGAGGTTATGTGCCGGACTTTTTATTGGCTGGGTGCAGTGACTTCCTGGAGTATCTGCTGGTTGGCTGGTAACTGCTGAGAGCCAAGAAACAGCGTGGCACGTAATCAACCATAAAACAGTGAACTGATGTTTTCACACTTTTGTACAGATTAACGAACTTTACGTGTATCATTCATTTTAAATGTTAATGTAGCTCATCACACAACAGAGCTGGTGTCATTAAACTGGATTTATGTTGATTTTGTACAGACAGCGTCACGATAATAAGGATTTTTATCACTGCAGTGCAGCAGCTTGGGAATGTCTGCTGGTTAACATTTAGAGTTTACAGGCTGCAATTAAAGAACTATTTCAAACTTGCTCTGTTGTATGACAGCGGGAACAGACAAAGATATCAATGAGAAGCTCTATACTGTGAATTTAGCTGCATTAAAACACAGCAGAAGTGACTGCAGAGAGCAGGAGACTGAATGGAGGTGTGACAGGCTGTCACTCAGCAGAGTAACCAGCTGTTTGTAGCCTAGTAACAGCAGAGGCTGTATGGCACCAAAGTTAAGAAGGCTGCTGCCCGTCATCTCCAACTTATTCTCTACTCACGCATTTTAAACGCCATTACGTCCAGGCGTTTCTCTGTAAACTCTCAAAAATGACTGAAATGTAGTCCCTTAATTTTTCATCTCGCGGTATCATCAGGTCAAAATTTGAATTAGTTTTTTCTTTGGTTAATGACTAAATCCCTGCAAAGCTAATGACACTGCCATCATCATGCTTGTGTGCAGTGCTACTTGACATGTGTTTGCATGTTAGCATGCTAAATTAAGATGGCGAACATTGTAACCATTATAACTGCTGAACACAAACATGCTTGCTTTATCTTTGTGGGCATTTTAGCATGCCTATATACAGTAATAGCATTTAGCTCAAAGCACAGCTGTGACTAATTAGAACCTCACAGAGCTGCTAGCTTTGAAGGTACTTTTTTCCCACATAGGGTACTTCTGCATTTTACAAAGGGTAATTGACTTGTAAGAAAGGGTACTTTCATGTGCTTGAATAACGTCCTGTTCCAGTCAAAGGCTCTGCCACTCAAACTCTTGTTCACTTTCTCCTGAGAGTTTGCTTCCTCGGTCAGCTGAATCACTGCTTTGTTAAATCCAGGTTAGTTCCACTGACATCAAGCATCTCCTTTTATAGCCCAGACTTAGCCGAGTCAGCAATCTTAATTAATTATCAAAGTCAATAGTGAAATGCCATGTCTAATTCAGACGCGCAACTTAGCCAATTAAACAACACAAGTCCACTGGGGAGGAAACAATGTGCTCCTGCTTGATGAGGACGTGCTGCTTGTCACGGCTTGCCTACATTATCAAGACACAACAAGACTTGACCTCTTCTTAGCAAGTCAATTAGACTATTATTGAGACCTAAAATGTCTTGGATCGAGTAAAATTACAGAGACAATTTCGATGCCACATCTTGCATTGAATCTGCTTTCGAGGGTTTCTTTATCATGAGTTTAGAAAGTTATCTCCCTAACAACAAGGTGTAATTCTGTTCTCAAAATAGATGTGGCAACAACATCCCGCTTCCCTCCGGTGTGTTGGCTAGTGCTTCACAATATGTTATCACTGTTAACACTTTTAATTCCTAGGACATGAGTTCCCTGTATTATTCTTGTTTTGCCTGACTTGTGCATTTATTTTTCAAATTACCAGATCAAAAGTCATGAATTTATACATCCATAAACACGAGTCAGCCCTCAAAAATGTCACTCTTTTCCAAGGAAAATACACCCTGAAGCATACTTATTCGAACACGCCATAAACTATTTTTAATCCATTCACGAAGGTAGCTAATTTCCAAATATTGAAGGTAACTTTACAGTAATCTGATATCAACAGACTATTTTGCTTTACAAGCTTTTACACCAAAGCCTATATATATATTTCAGTATATAAATGAAGTCACTAGAAATTGCCAGTCAGTGCTATAAAGGTCACCTATTTATAGTAAATTGGATCAGTCCAAATAAAACAGTCAAATTTGTGTTCTGTTGTAGATTGGAAGTACACTCAAATCAAGATTGAGCTTCCCATCTTTACACTGTAATTTAATTATTACACAGGAGGACATGCAGTGCTGGACTTTAATGGTACATATTTTGTTTTTTTTGTAAAAGCGGAGGCCTGACTGATGTAACCGTGTGTTTTCACAGGGCGCGCTGTCTCCTCTACATTAAAGTAAAACAGAAAGTGTAACATTAGAGAACGTAGCTGATTAGGGTATCTGACATTTGGAGAGCACAACAGCACAGTGACTCACTTTCCGGGATGGAATCAGTCAAGGAAGGGGTTTTTTTCCCCGGATGTGTGCAGCCTCTGCAGGAAGTGTGAAGTAATTAGAGAGCCAGTATCACCAACAGTATTCAGGACGTCACGTGCTCTGTCCGTAATTTGGCAATTATGACCGAGACAAAACAAGATGGTGATGATGGCTTGCTGATTACTTGTAGGACTTAGTGAGAAGATATGATTTTAAAAGTCATAAGGTGCTTCTCAGCTACTGTGCATCCATTTATTTTGCTGAAAACAATTTCCAGATGGTTGCCTTATGACAGACATGTTAATGATCATATCTACAGAGGAACCCAGAGCTCGACAGGCCCTGTTGGTAGCTCTATGCCTCTAAATGCCTCAAATATCTGTATGCCTCATGCTTGATGTCCCACACGTAGAGAAATTCAGAAAACCAACAAAAATGTATGTAGTGCTGAAACAATCAAGTCCATTAATTGATTTATTGTTAAATTAAAATGAATCGTGTATGTCATTTATTGAGAAAAAAAATCTCAGTTCTCAAATATGAGTATTTGCTGCTTTCCAGTTTTATATCATAAGAAATTGATTTTGGACTGAAACTACATAACAAATAATTTGATTTTTCGCATTTGGCTCTGGAAAATTT
This sequence comes from Chaetodon auriga, assembly GCF_051107435.1. NCBI lineage: Eukaryota > Metazoa > Chordata > Actinopteri > Chaetodontiformes > Chaetodontidae > Chaetodon > Chaetodon auriga. The sequence continues at coordinate 7,758,479 of NC_135079.1, read as the reverse complement.
AGCATAAAACTCTGTTTAATCAATGTTTAAAGTGGCTGCAGTTACACTCCTATTAGTCTACATAAAATTACATGGCCGTAATTATAAATCTACTTTGTGTGTACTCCACTGCATTTCAGAGGGAAATATTTTTATATGTACTCAGATGTTTTACGTAAGTAAAAGTAGTGAAAACCACCATGCAGAAATACTCTCTTACAAGTAAAAGTCATGCATTTAAAATGTTGCTATAGTAAAAGTACAAATGTATTAGAATGAAAATAAAGTAGCAAAAGTAAAAGTACTCATTGTGCAGATTAGCCCATTTCATTTGGATAGCTTGTGAATTTCTTATTGATATGTCAATAATATGATAACGTAGTCTACTTTTCGATTCTGTTTTGTCACTATTAACTATAATGAAATTAGCAAATCGTTTTACTGAAGTACAGTATTTCCCCCTGACATGTACTTGACTACAGGCTATATAGTCACAGAAAATGAAAATACTCAAGTAAAGTACAGTAGCTCAAAATTGTACTGTTTTTAGCTCAGTTACTTTCCACCTGTGAGTATTGTTATTTGCTTCAGTGATAGATCGGAACGTTGGCTCCACTGCTATTCTTCGTGTGTCCACATGGGGTCACTGTTGGTGGTAAAATGGCAAAACGATAGACATAGTCATAGTCTGCTCCTTCTAGTCAACCGCTAACTGCCAATTGATACTGTGCTATATAACAAGTAAAACAGAAACAAATTCAAAACACAAGTAAATTCCTTAAAAAAAACACAAATAACTACTTTAGAGTTAAAGTGCAGCTGTTTTTCTTGGTCACTAGTTGCCGTCAACGGCTGTGGATGAGATCAGTCTTGGGCCCGCCTCCAACTCCTACGTGTTCCTCTCCCCCGCGCAAAGACCTCTGGGAAACAGAGTCTAATTCTAAATAATTCAAGCTCTCTTTCTCTCACCGCTAACAAGATGCCGGCCGTACATCACAAACTGCTCCTGGAGGAGGCTTTGCAGGACAGTCCTCAGGTAGGCCTGTGTGGCTTATGTCACGTTTAAAGACAGCTGTCATATAAAAGGGCGTTAGGAGCGATGAAGTTAGCTTACTAGCCGAGACATTATCTTGCTCCCGCTGTAGGCTGTTTGCACTGGTCGATGACAGCTCCCAGTTGCCACATTGTTATAGGAATGAAATACTCTGTCATTAGTGGCTATGCCCTCCTGCTGTAAGTTATGTCGTACTTCACACAGCTAGTCAATTATCGGCATTTGTGTGCTTCTGGTGTATATACAAAGCTAACGCTCGTAACAGGGCTCCTCTCTGTCAGAGGTGATATTGTGATATACATCCAGACTCATACCACTGTGGAAAATGTCACGACCAAACCTTAACCAGAATCACTGACCTGCAATCTCACTATTTTCCAATGTCGTGTGAAGTTGGATTTTGGGGCTCGACCCCATTCTAGAGCCGAACTGGGCCCGATTCACAGGATGTGGGAGGGGTTTCCATTATCGGACTCCCTTGGAATTAGTCAATAGTCTGCAACAGGGCAGCCGTGGTAGCTGTCACATGAGAATACCATTCGTTGTTTGGTGCTTATAGGTCTAAAATCAGTGTGAAAGTTTGTCATCAAGCCCTTAGTCTCATGTGAGGATATCAGTCATGATGGGCTGAAATATAGGACAGGTTATGTACTTCTAATGAAGCCTGTATTTTCTGTTGCATCACCCTTTCCCAGCACACAGCTGACCTCTTTAATGGTTCTGCTTAAGTGCAACCCATGCTGGAGGGTCATTTCTCTCTTTACCGCCTTCAAAATGCAGTTTCTCCTATCAAGAATTGGGGCTGGTCCTTTCTGGTCCTTTCTACAGTAAACTGTAAACACAGCCAAAGTTGACAGTATTCCAGATGATTTCTTTTTGGTGTGAAATGGCTCTCAGTCCATCTGTGGTGAAAGTCAACTGGAGTGAACTGTAAACAGACTTTAGTCCATGGGTGTGTTCCTTTCTGCCTTGCTGCACCTGTTTATGGGGAAAAAAAACTACACCCAGACAGGATTCTCTGAGTTTGCATAGTCACTGTAGTAAAATCATTATGTCTTTGCTTCCACTTCACAGCAGCTCTTCAGTCTGCCTCTGCTCACTGCAGCTATCCTCATTTCTTTCTCAGTGTCTCTCCACTTACAGCTATGTTCTTATATATGTCTTTTATGAGTTAGACGTTCCTACCAAACCTGATTCAAGTTATTTTCATTTGCTCTCAACTTAATTACTCTATAGGGACAGTGTTGTGTTGTAGTGCTGTCCAAAACACTGGATAAGGAACATTTTACACAGCAGTTGCAAAAAGCCCAACTCCTGATGTGAGAAACACATCCAGTTGATTTAGAAATGATGAAATAATTCACATTTTTTCTAGTCTTAAACCTTACAATAGTAAGGTGTAAACAATAGTTACACGCCCATATGAACACTGAATGGGATTTTGTTTGCTGCTGTTCATACATGTCATTAAAGATCCCCTCGTTTGTACACTTCCAACGTCAGTGATAATGAACAAAAAGATCCACAGTCGCCATGAACCTATCCTTTAATTGTTAACTGCCTGCTGATTGTTTAATAGAAAATGTGTCTCAGCTCTGTTTCCGATTATCTAGCAGTCATCTCGCCTGTTCATCCCTTTGTCATATTCATCAAAAGAGTGTCATTTTTTTGTTCCACAGACTCGCTCCCTGCTCAGCGTGTTTGAGGAAGATGCCGGGATGCTTACGAACTACACCAACCAGCTGCTACAGTCGTTGCAGCGGGTGTTTGGAGCCCAGGTACTAAACATACGTAGACTCTGTTCCGTTACGTGCTCTGTGAAACGACACGCCAGAAATGTTCAAACACAAGAAAATGAGGAATCAGCTGTGTTTTAATGTGATTTGCTGATTGTCTGATTGAAGATGGTTAGGGGTTAAACATTTGCATAATTAATCTACAATAAAGCATCGTCTGGATTCGCACTGAAGAGAGGATGCTGCAGGAGTGTTTTCGACAAATACCAAGCCAGAACATGAAACACGTATTTTCTGTGTGTGATTCGCAGTGAGTGGTGTGAAATCCTCTTCGTGCTGTCAGGCTGTAGCTGGTTTCGCTCTTTGCTTTGTTCTCTGTAGAGGACGACGGCGCCTCATTGAACGACATGCTCAGATGTTGCATTATAACAGCTTCATTTTTCTCCTGAAAACACACACGACTGTAACACGACGCCAGACGTTTTCTGAACCAGTAATATTTCATTGGTAGACGTGGCATTTACATGACCCCATCACCTCGTGCTTTTTCAAAGGAACTTTCATTTGAACTCTGATTCACCTGCTGTCCGTTCGCTTCCTTTTATCTTTCAACGGCTGATGACAAATGTAGACGCTACAGACAAATCCCTGCTAACAGTTTGCTTTTCGTTTCCATCTGTCCTCCACAGAGTGAGATGGGATTGGCCACAGAGCAGCTCTCGCAGCAGCTTCTGGAATATGAGAAGAAAGTGAGTATGGGCACAATCAAGGTCATAATTTCCTCTGGGGGTAGGGGCCACATGTCCCCTTCACTTTTATTGTTTCATGTTTATTTTCTTACTGCAGTCAGAGAGCAGTCTGAACACTGTTAGTCCAGATAAAATAAGAGAATAGTTGCCAAATGGTTGATATCCTTGTCAGACAATGAGCTAACAGCACATCAGCTAGTGGTGAATCAAATGTGCTGCAGCTGTTTTTCTTTCTTTTTTTTTTTGCTTGCCCGGACTTCAGGCTACATACAGGATGCCCTACCTTTATTGGTAAGGGTGTTGCAGCCTGAAAAGTATACCAGCAGACACTTCTCAGGGCTGAGAAAATACACTTCCAATGTTGTTTTTTGAGTAATGTTTTTATCTACAGTTGGAAAAAAAAGTAGTATCAGTACATTATCTACGTAACATCATACTACCATAAATATTGAAAGCACAATATTTTTACAATACTCCTGAAACCAAACCTAGAGCCTTGACTGAATCTTGTGACTCAGGCATGTATTCTCATAGCTAGTGTAGGTGAAATGATTTGAGTAACTCTGCCGATGAGCTACAGCGCTTATATGTATGGTTGCATCAGAAAAAAAGAAAGTAAGTCAAACATATATTCAGAGCACAGTCTGGATGGGTTGTCGAGACACACCCAGCAGCATTATCACTTTTATCTGACCTTTCTTTTTCTTTCCATGCACGAGTTTGCATGTGATTGCAAAGTGGGTGTTGGAGAGAAAAAAAGAGTCTTCAATGCACTTTTTAACTCCTTTAAACAAGGCTTAAAGCTCAACATCTTAACATGAGGTATTAGCATCTTTGGCCTACTTCCATGAAAGTGATGTGCCAGAAATCCTTCTTAGCCCTCAGTGTAGCCTCTGCTACATCTATACATTATGCAGTTCATGGTTTCAACTTGCCACCTCCCCCCTTCCTCTTCTTCTGTCTAGAATTTTGCCCTTGGAAAAGGTGATGAAGAGGTAATCACCACGCTGCAGAACTTCGCCAAAACTGTAGGAGAGGTGAGGCCTGTGCTTGCAGTTTTGTTGTTTCATGTGTGTATATTTATGTGTGTATGTGTGTGTGTGTGTGTGTACGTGCAGAGGAGAGGGCTGATGGACTGCTGCACGGTCACTCTGTGGTAGGTTCTGTATCATGTTACAAAGGATATTGCACCTGTGCTCCCCTAGTACGCTGGTGAAAATGACCTCAATGAAAAGACCTGAGGATTATCCTCCCAGTAAGACCGGAACTGCAGCTACAAGGGGAACGGTGAGGTGGATATGATGCATATTGTGCCGGTTGGGTGGGTGGTTGAATGGACGGATGAAGGATGGGCGTGTAGGCTCAGGTGTATAGACAAAACAGATGGGCCTTTCACTGTCAGCCACGGGGGTCCGCAAGCCTGCCCAGTCAGCACTCAGAAGGATTCACAACATACATCCACATGCACACGTATATGCTCAGAGGACGAAGGTCGATTGTTTGCTTGACCTTTACCTCATCCTTTGCAGAGGAGAACTTATTTCACAGCGAGAATTAGACCCACTACTGCACCTAATCCTGCGAACTTTAGCACCTGCTAAATCATTCAGCTTAAACTGGATGTCGGCTTGTTAGATGTTGGAGTGTAGCTTGCTGATAAGCATAGAGAATTATAGCAGGAGTTGCTTGTTTGTGCGATATATGGCTGTGTTTCCAATGTCGTGGAGTAAACAGCAGGTTTCATTATTCCCTTCACAGAATGTACTGTTCCACAACATGGGCTTTTTGTGATGTAGCAGAGGCATTGTCTGCAGTTTGCACCCATTTCATCGAAAATGTTACTTTCCAGATTGCTGCAGGAATAACTGGCAGCAAATGTCACCGCGCACAGTGAAATGAACTGAAATCCCTCAAGATGTTTGGCGAGGGTACATTTTCTGTTTGTGTTCTTGTGCAGTGCCTGATATTTTTGTATAATCTGTTTTGTGTGGTCCAGCTGAACTCACTCCACACTGAGCTAGCCAACCAGATGGCTGACAGCATGGTTTTCCCATTGATCCAGTTCCGAGAGAAAGACCTCACAGGTAGGACCACACACATATGCAAGTACATATCATAAAGTATTTTGATTTTGAAAGCATATTTGGGATGTTGTCTGCCTTTGTTACCAAGTTGACAGTAGAGGGATGACAGAAAATGACTGCAACAGCCAGCAGTTCATGATCAGACTCCTCGGTCACCAGTTGATACAGTGCATTTTATTTTCCACTGTAATAACATTTAGAATATTAAAGCTGAGATCTTCTTCTAAATATCAAAAAGCAAGAGCAAAATACGCATTTCAACACAAAGCATGTCATGTTCATTAATAACTCTGAAACATAAGGCCTTGAGATTGTACGACCAGCTATTTCAAGCCAAAATGCAGTTTTTAAAGACGTGGATTTTAGGTATTCTAACAAAACTAACTATAAATTGAATGTTTCAGAGATAAGCACACTGAAGGAAATATTTGGCATCGCCACTGATGGTACGTACAAATCCCCACCTATTTCAGAAAATCATTTCATCCTGCAGTTACTGTCTGATCCTCATGTCCTTTCCCTCCTCTCCCGCAGAGCATGAGGCAGCTATGGTCAAATACAGCCGACTGCCCAAGAAGAAGGAGAATGAGAAGGTAGAGTGATTCAGGAAGTGCTTTCTCAGCTTCACTGATGGAGCTTTTCCCCCCACTGATCACAAGCTGTAAAAGGCCTTTCAGTGCAGTAAAGCCCTGGTAATGCAGTGGGAGTGATTTATAATTACTTGAAATACAAATAGATGCAGTTAAATATTCCTCTCCTGCCAGGCCCTGCTGCTGTACTTAGACTGTAACGGCGCCATGCACTGTAATGGCTGCAGAGATAAGATTCCTCTGCTATTTGCTTCTGTTGAATGTTTCCTCTTGTCTTCTTGCAAGGTACAAGATAGTGCGCCTGTGTTGCTTATTTGTATGTGTATGAGGGAAAGACAAGTGTTTGCATATTCATGAGCGTGTGTGCAGACCTTGATAGCGAGTTTATGCTGGACACGTGTGTGTAAATATATTTACATGTTTAACCCTCTCTTGTCTGGGCAGCTGAAGTCGGACTTGGTGAAGGAGGTGGCCTACACCAGAAGGAAGCAGCACCAGGCATCACTGCAGTATTACTGCGCCCTCAACGCCCTGCAGTATCGGAAGAGAATAGCTATGCTCGAACCCATGCTAGGCTACACACAGGCACAGGTACTGAGCAGCTGTGGGCCCACAAGCTATCATATCAGTATTCAAAGTCAGTATTTAAAAATGACAAGCGATTTCATCGCTGGAAGTGATTATATGACAGTTGTTGGTGTGAAATTTGCCTGTGTGATAACAACTACTGGGGAAATAAGAACACTTTATAACCAAAGGCAGAAGCCTATAAGCATGTTGGGACGCTGTGTAAAGCATAAATCAAACAGAAAGTGATCATGTGCTAATCCTTTTTGACATGTGTTCAATTAAAAACAGCACAAACACAGTATTCTTAATGTTTTACTTCATCAGCTTCATTGATTTTTTTTCAGGATAAGCAGATATTTAACTTTAGCATCCCACCTTTTTTGGAGTTTGAGTTGTACTTTAATGCATCACTTTTGGGCTGTGGAGAATTAAAAGTATTTTTCACTCTTTTCTGATATTTTAAACACAAAAGGGTTAATTGAGAAAATAAAGGGCAAATTAATTGATGATGAAAATAATCATTAGTTGCAGCTACGTGACCACACGTGGCTAAATGATTATTATCTGAGGTAAAACTGTGACTGTAAGAAGAAACAACATCGAAACTTATTTGCTCGTCATTATTTCTAATCTCTCAGATCAGCTTCTTCAAGAAAGGCATCGAGCTGGTTTCAAAGAAGATGGACATGTTTCTCTCCTCTGTGTCCAACATGACGCAAAAGTAAAGACTCATCTCATCAGTATTCATTGTCACGTAAACAGTAGTTTATTTAAGTATATTTATGTGCACATTGTAAAGCTCTGTGACTTGTTGTCTATGATTTTACACAAATCATTTTGCTGTGACTCTGCAAATGCTACATATCTTTCTTCAGCCTTTTCAGGCAAAGTAACTCTGGCTATACACACGAGAATAATCTTAAGCATCCATGACATTTCTTTTTGTAGAAACACTTCTGAAAGTCAGTTCAGCTGCATCTTGCCTGTATTAAAACTTTGTCCCTGTCTAGTATCCAGGCCCAGCTGGATGCGGAGGCGGAGATCATGCGTGGGTCTCAGAGGGAGCTTCTGTCCGTGGAGGACGCCGTCTACATGCCAGATAAGGAAACTGAGCCCGTCAATCGCACGCTCATCCAGAAGGCTGGCTACCTCAACATTAGGAAGTAAGATTAATTACACTCATTATGGCCCTGTCTTAAACCCAAGGACGCTTCCTATTCATGTGGCGTCCCGTGCTACTCAAAAAAAAAGGGAACAGCTGAGGAACAAGCTTTTACTCTGTCCTCATTTTACATACAAATGTGACATTTCAATATTTAATGAGAGGATGAAGTCTGGTGCGATCCATATACAGCAGCTACATTAGGTGACTGTCTAAACAACAACAGAGAACAGATTTTGGCTTCTCTTGCTGAAGCTGCTCGAAATCCGCATGAACACAGTGAAATGAATAAGTCTGTCACAGCAGACGGCGGGTCAGGTAACATGTTGGCAGCGTGCACTGTCAGCTTATTGCAGAGTGAATGTATGAGAAGGGAAACTTCCTTAATGGCTTCGGGGGGTAGAACTGTAGCGTCGCCCGCAATGTGATTTAGTGAAATGTCAGAGCTGTCAAACTCTGTCTCTCCCTCATATACATCCAAAGTCTTTGACAAATGTCTGTGACACCAGAGAAAAGGTTTCCACAGAATGCCATTCTGTTTAATGACACACACCGCCAGCAGCCTCAAACGCTTGTCAAAGAGTCCAGAGAGCGTTCGCTTTTCGGTTTCTCGGTATCAGGGGTCTGAGTCACCCACGGCAGCACAGGCCACACACTTCCATATTAATCAAAGGAAATTTATTTGGGAATATTTTTTGAACAGAATGTGCAAGAGGAAGGCTCACAGATGAGCAGTCCGCATGAGTCACGCACACGTCGCTGTGAGTCAGAGCTGAATTACATTGTCGTTTATTTTTTTGTATTATTTCTATGCACAGAGAAAACAGCTGAGCACTGAAAATCCAGTGACTAATAAAAAAAAGGGATTGAGGACAACTCAAGCATTTACGTGGGAATCACTTAAGTTTATGTTTAAAATAATGTGGGAAATAAGAATTATTCCCATAAACCACTACAGTATAGTAAGCTGTTAAAAGACTTTTCTACAAACTGACTGAATGTGACATTTCCAGTTCACCTTTTCGTGAATGAGGAACGTTGTTTTGTGCACCAGATAAATTTCATAATGATCGGTTATTCCTGACAAGCTCTATTATCACTGATGAGTCATGACAGGATTGTGTGTAACAAAACTGATATAAATCACAAAGAACAGTCGTCGGAGAATCGCCCGTCTGGGTTTATCATTTATGAACAGAAGCATATTGATCAAGATCAGGAATGTGTCTGTAATCAGTGGTGTTTTAATGTTACAGCTAATAAGCTAATCTTGCTCAGGTTAGCACTGACTTGGACTGTGCTTTTGGTTCATGTTATTTCAACGCCCTCTGAGTCAAAGCAGCTGCTGGACAGTGAATGTTGTCTTCATCCAACATTTATACAGAAAAATAAAACTTGAATTTCTATTTTTGTAATCAAATAAATACACAAGTAAATACAGTGTTCAGTGTAGTTCAGTGTATCAATGACTCCTTAAAGACAGATGAGAGTATCATTTAAGTTCTGTGCTGAACATCAGCTTAATAACTTCACAAGAAACTTATTTTTTTTACTATTCTAATTAAATGTAAGTCTGTTTATATCTGTTTTAATATCCTTTACTAAATGTGTAAGAGGGGGAAGGACTTAACAGATACTTCTTGCATATCTGTATTTTTCCTGCCATGGTTTGTGAACCAGATGTGAGCTCGGAATTTCCGTCACATCCAGCCTTAAATCTTCGACCTTCTCACTCGTCACTCATTCAGCTTTCTGTTTGAACTCCGGTCAAACTCTCATCCTTTAGTGCTGACCTTTATCCGCTCTTTCTGCCCCTTCTTTTCTGCGCTCCAGTAAAACGGGCCTCGTGACCACGGCCTGGGACCGACTGTACTTCTTCACCCAGGGAGGGAACCTCATGTGTCAGCCGCGCGGGGCGGTGGCGGGGGGCATGGTGCTGGACCTGGACAACAGCTCCGTCATGGCCGTGGAGTGCGAGGACAGACGCTACTGTTTTCAGATAACCTCCCCGTCGGGCAAAACGTATGCACACTTTTCTACATGAGAATGACACAAACACATGTGAGAAATTGGACGTATTTTCATTAAACTGTCTCCTCTGTCGTTGACGCCTCCAGGTCAATGATTCTACAGGCTGAGAGCAAAAGGGAATATGAAGAAGTAAGTGTGAGAGAAGCCGTTCAAACAGCCGTGCTTGATCTTCCTTATTGAGTTACATCTTCATCCCAAAGATATCTGCAGGAACAAGTCTCAGTCATAGAACAATGGAGGAGCTGTCGAGACTCATTTGTGGGCTTCTCATATTTGCTTTTGTGCTTGGACACATCTGACTGGCCTGTCACAGCTGGTATCAGTCAAGCCGTTTCAGGCGGCTCGTGTCTGAGCCGGAGGAAGTCCTAATGTGGACCTCTGTGTTTCTTTCTCAGTGGATTTGCACTGTGAACAACATATCCAGACAGATCTACCTGACTGACAACCCAGAGGTAACGCACACTCCCACACACACATACTGCACATTAGAAAACACACCAACCATATCAAATATCTAAGAATCCTAACTAAATTGATTGTGGTCCATAGAACATCATCCATGTTATTTGATCAGGCAGTGATTTGTTGTTCCACCACTTTAATTAGTAACACATGATATGAGGGACTTACTCTGTTTAAGACACATAAAATGTAATGGAGCCGTTCCAGTGCTGTCGCACAGACCCCCTCTCTCCCTCCTCTGAAGCGTCTCACAGCTGTTGTTGTCTTTACTGCTTTTCAGTCCCAGGATCTTGCATGTTTGCAGGAGGGTTGGCTCCAGGAAAATGTTTATTTTTCAGATTCTTCAGAGGCAAACAGACAATATCTGTGTCTGAAATCACTCTTTCACTCCTGTGTTTTCCCCACATGATTATCACTTGGTACGAGCCGATTCCAAAGAAGTTTGGACGCTGTGCGCTTCACGACTTTCTCAGTCTTTAGTTGCTCCTGTTTGAAACATGTCGCTGCATCAAATTCAGAATAAGCATATTCACAGGCATAGAATTCAGACACATGAAACGCTGGGCAGTAAGTTCAGTCTGTCATGTGCACTTCTGAAATATTTTATATCTGTTTTCACACTGTTCTGGGTTTTATAATTGATTTACCTGCTGATACAGAAATGCTGCGTTTTCCTGTTTCGTGCTTTTAGGCTGTGGCTATAAAACTGAACCAAACCGCCATCCAGGCAGTCACCCCCATCACCAGCTTTGAGAAAAGACCAGAAGGCTCGCCCAACCCTGACAGGTCGGACATGCTGCTTGTGTAAACTTTATTCATAAGACGACATACTGCGTCCTCTCCTGAAGTTTGGTTCAGGAGGGAAGGAGAAACAAAATGTCAGCCTGTGATTACTGAGGATGTTTGGATCATTGAACTGATAGGACAGTCTGATTTTTTTCTTTTCAGCTAATCTGGCCTTTCGCTAAACCCCTCCCCCGAACAGTGATTGTCCAATTATATCCATATCTTTCTGAGTATGTTGAGGCATTGAAGCGCCTCTATTAACAGCAATACTCAGTATACACTTACAACCAGAGTTTAAGTGGTGGTCTCAGCTTTTCTAGTCAAGGAGGACAAAATATTCAGACTTGTTTATTTGAAGTTTATGTTATAGATTGTGATGTGAGCTAATTAAACTGTGAAATGTATTTTTTCTCCTTCAAAACTTGTGTATGTGCTACAGCACACATTAGCATGTGCGGCTAACTATTTTATTACCAACACAAAGCAGTAACTTAACCCAAGGTTTGTGAACATTTCATACCATATTATTAGCACATCAGCTGTGCAGTGTTTGCTGAGCGTGTGTTAGCTTTAGCCTCAGTCTGTCATTGCGATATCAAGTGTGTTGCTCAAGTGCATACGGAGCCAGCTAGCCGTGAAGACTCTGTGGATGGAAGCGTATCTGTGTTCCCTGGTTCAGTATTCTATCAACACACTTTGGAGTTTATTTAGTTTACTTCTTTGTAATTCATCTTCATTCTGTCTTTCTCGTTTCTGCAGAGCAAAGCCAGGAGGTGTACATACTGCCAGTGGCGGTTCCCAGAAGACGGGGGCTGCTTCAGAATCAGAGGACCTGATCGCCCCTGGCACACCCATTCAGTTTGACATCATGCTTCCGGCCTCTGAGTTTCAGGACCAGAACAGGGCTGGGGGGAGGTGAGTGGACAGCAGGGGCAGGAGGTGCATGTCTGAGAGACGCGACAGAGGTACTGGTGGATGACGACATTCATTTGCTGAAAGTTGGCCTTGTAGTGCTTATTATGATTTTCAGGAAGCTGAATGCTTCGTACTGACTCAGTACAGGGGTTTAATTATTTTCTTTTTGTGTGCTCACTTCCTGACAGACGCACGAATCCATTTGGAGAAACGGACGATGACTGTTCAACAGAAAGTGACGGTAACCATTTTCCTCTTCTAAATGCAACTTAATGGTCCATTTTCTCTCTGCCGAGCACTGCTGGAGTTCAGCCTAACCTCACTGTGTGCGTGTTTGTGTTGCTGTGTCTCTTGTTTACTGTCTGTGGATGTTTATGATGCCGTCGTGTTTCCACAGACTCCCTCCTGCAGCAAGTGTTCGCCGTGCGCTTCCTGGGCTCAATGGCGGTGCGCTGTGGCAACAGTCAGGAGGTCATCTATGAGGCCATGAGGCAGGTGCTGGCTGCCCGAGCCATCCACAACATCTTCAGGACCACCGAGTCCCACCTCATGGTCACCAGCAGTAACCTCAGGTAGGATTTATATCTGCAGTCTGCAGTACTAGTAGCTGCATGATTGTACGTGTCTCAGGTTGTGTGGTGTTAGGACCATAGACAGTAATAAGTGGACAGAGCCTCCTGGTCTGAGAAGCCAACGCCTCAAGTGTCTTAAACCTGCCTTCTTTCTAACAGCCAGCAGGGGGCAACTCCACTGGCTGCAAGAAGAAGTCTGATTGTATGTAAGCTTATGAGAAAATGACTCACCTCTAACTTGATTTAGTGCCTCGGTGAATATTTTCCTAATGAACTCATGGTCTCAATCACTACTCGAAGTCTTCTTCAGTACAGCACGGTGTTCATCTTGTAAATTATGGTCCCTTTTAGAGTAAAATAGACGATAAAGCAGCATAAGCTTTAGGGCGTGACTACCTCGTGATTGACAAGTGGCTACCACGGCGTGTCCTTGAATTCTCAGACAGATCCAGTCAGATCGCAGGCGTAGCTCCACCCTCTCGTTCAAATACACTCACTTCTGGCTCCCAAAAACCAAGCTGGCGACTGCCGTGAAGCCACACTCGAGGCTTCAAAACGGCTGGTGCAACATGAAAAATGAGAGTTTTATTTCAAATGCATTTCACACGGAAAGATTTTGGCTGGAATTGGAGAGGAGGGAGGCCTCAGGAGTTGAGGGAAGTCGGCCGTTTAGACTGCAGGCTTGAAGGTTAGAGCCAGTCAGGTCCTGGCAACAAACCTGCACACCCACACTTTGATTCAGTCAGTCAGTCAGTCAGCCAGCCAAGCTCACCTGCAGCCCTTTAAAGGGAATGAAAGATGTCACAGTGCTTCATTTAATTCACCCAAAACACACCTATGATTAATTAAGAGACCAAAAACAGCCCCTGTGCTCCTTCTTTCTTACTTTGTGCCCAGATTATGCACCGTTGAACAAGCACAAGCAGCGTCGGACTCGCTCTGAATGCACCGTAGACCATACACTATAGACTGTTTAAGCAGAGCAGTAAGAAGAAGAAGATGACAGAGAGAAAAGACCCTGAAGAAAGAACCTGAGGAGCATAAATATCTGCCTCAAACACCTCTTTTGTCCCAACACGTGATGTCGAGCAGTCGCACCAGCTGTGATTGAGTCTTCACATTTGTAAAAACTGTGATGTTGTGGAAGCATTATATAGAGACGAGACGAGGTGCCTCACAGAAACAGTCAGTGTTAAAGTCTCTGTTTTGTCTCCACAATAGGTTGATTGACCCTCAGACTCAAGTTACAAGAATAAGCGTAAGTTTTGACAAAAGATGGAGTCAGTTTTTACCGAAGAACGTCTTCTCTTTTGAAGTTACAGGTTAAGACGTTCAGTCGTTCATTGTAATGTAACTCCTTCACTTTTTTTTTTTCTTTTTTTGCTTTCTTCTCCCCGTCGCCTCTGTCAACGCTCCTCGTTTCTCAGTTCCAGCTCGGAGAGGTGTGCCAGTTTGCGGCTCACCAAGAGAACGGGAGGCTGATGGGATTCGTGGTTGAGGGCAGAGACTGGAGCGACGGCGATGAGGAGGGGGAGCCTTCGTTCAGCGCCTTCGTCTTTGAGAGCAACACGGAGGGCGAAAAGGTTGATGCCCCAAACTTTTTATCTTCAAGGAGGAGAAACGTCTTAACTGATGCACACATGCATGTTGATGTTCTTTCTGTCTCTGCTCACAGATATGTTACACCATAAGTTTGGCGAAGGACATCACAGAAGCTAAGAAGGTATCGTCATCGTGGTTATTTCATCTAAAGTCCAACCTCATGACTGGGTTCATTTTAAAGGAATTAACAGGAGGACAAAGTATAACACACTGACATAGTGTTAGTGACAAGGGAAGGTGACAGTCAGCCTGCATCTGACAGCACCTGGAAAGGCGCTTTAGAAATAAAGGTTTCTTACTCTCATGTTAATGTTAAGAGAGAAACTGATTGCATTTTCTGTTAGACATCACGTCACTGACGCCACTTTATTTCAGTCAAACCTTCATCTTTGTTAACATAAAGAGCTGTTGACGTAAAGCATTAGATATATTGTCTCTGTACTGTTTTCAGACTTTCTAGTTTCACGACACTGAATCACAGAAAAAGATTCCAAGTAAAAGTGAAAACAAAGATCTCTGCAAGTTGAAGAGAAATAGAAACATAACCACTAGAGGGAGGTGGTCAGCATTTTACCAACAGTTTTAAGGTGTCAGAGTCGTTAAATTCAAAATGTGTTGTCACACCATGAGGAGTTAAAACACACAAAAAAAAATCACTTTTTTACCTTTTTTTTTTTTTTTTAACCAAGGACCCGGAGGCCCTGGCCCAGCTGATGAAGAACATGCCTCTAACCAACGATGGAAAGTTCCTGCTGCTGGAGCATGAGACGGGCGACACGACCAACGGAGCAGGACAAGAAGACCTGGAGTCTGAGGCCTAGTCCCAGCTAGTCCCCCCCTCTGCCCCCCCCCCCCCCAAAAAGAAAGCAACCAAGACCAGGGCCAGGGTCCGTCTTCTGCCCAGGAGAGAAGCCTTTCCCTGGCTGAAGGTGTCATCTTGACCCCCCACCCTAACTCTGGTACTGTAACACCCATGTTAGAGACCGTAGTTGACGTCCATTTACTCTGTGTTACTAGACCTCCGGTTTTTTGTTCTAATGAAGGCAGAAGATGTTAGCAGGGGGTTGCCTGGACCAAAAAGCACATCTCATGGGCGCTCCATCAGATCTGCTTTTCTCCGGTCAGACTGTAGCATAGGTCTTTGGATTTAAATTGTTTTTTACACCACTGCTGGTGGTACTTACATGAAAAGGGACACTATATAGGTACTGATTGTGTTTCATTGTCTTCTAATATCCCCAGACATCTCGCTGAAGGTGCTGGACGATCTGCTTCAGTTTAGGTTTACATAGTTTGGAGAGTTTGCTCCTTCATGTTGTTTTACACATTAACTTGTACAGAAGGCTCTTATGCAACGACGCTGACGTTTATTTCTCGTTTATTCATGTACAAAAAAAGTGATTGCACTCCAGAGGTTGATATCTGTTTAATGACCTCGGTGGCTACAAAATGCACTAATTGGAAGGATGTTAGACTTTTAAAGGACTTTAAAAAGTAGGTTGAAATCATGTCACTTCCTTTTATCTGCAGAGTGGTGACTGCTGCTTTGCTTTTCATCATCATTACTGAGTGTGAGCCTTTGAGTCCTGAAGCAGTGGACTCAACTGGCGACGTCGTTTTTCTTTCCGCACTCTTGCCACAGACCTGGCAACCTGACTACTTTAAGCATTCCCGCTAAACTGAATGAATTTTAGATTATTCTCCGCTCCCTGTTCAAAGCAAGCCGTAAGATGATCTGTCCTGTACGTCCCTGAGCAGCCCAAATACTCTTTAAAAGTACGTTGTTGCACTCAGTTTCTTGGAAGTCTTTGTAAATATGAACTGTCTGATGTCTGTATGATGCATAATCAAAGTTGGCTGCATTAAAAGCTTTCAGATTCAATATGCTAGGACCGATGTGGTGCATGATTAAATAACGTTCTCTCGCAGTCCCTTCGCAGAAGATTAAAACCTCCACACTGAGTGAGCACTAAGCTGTAATACAAAAAACCAAAAATCACTGAGCTGTTGCAGTAACGCATGTCGGCAGACCACAGTGGGGTATTGTGTACTCACTGAAAAGCTGTTCGCTCTTTGCTCATACATATGAATTCTAATCAGATCAGAAAAACCGAAGGGAAGCGATTGATCCGTGAAATTCTGCCTTCCCTCTGGATCCCAGTGTTCCATGTCAGCCCATCTGAGCTGTAAAGCTAATCTCAGCGGACGTCGGGAGCCCACGGTGCGCCGTGCGAATGTGGCGTCTTGCTCTGTGCAACACAGACGAGGTCGGAACCGTTGACTTGGCGCTGATCGTGAAAGCTGCACTGTGTTGACGCGTGCGTTCGCTTGTCTGCTTGCTTTTTCTACCACACGTCAGAGTGAAACAAGGAAGAAGTGTGGATGTGTCATTCAGGACCGCCTGCTCTGCTGGTGAAATAATTAGTTCTGATCACGTTTGATGGCCCATGACACTGCTCATTGTAATCAAAGGAATAGTTTGACATTTGGGGAAATGAGCTTAAGCGCCGTCTGGAGGAGAGTTGCCTCAGATGACGCCTGTCCGTTAAATATGAAGCTACAGTCAGCAGCTCAGCGCAGAGCGTGCAAACAGGAGCTCTGCTGAGTCTTCCAGCTGCACCTCTAAATATCACTAATTAACATTTTATCTGCACAAAAACCCAAGTGTAAGAACAACAATTTAACATTTCACAGATCTCCTCTTGTTGCCTGGGAACTGCTCAGGGCTGAGAAACAGTCCGACACTTAACCCTCCGCCCGTAAACAGTCCTTTCAGTGTGTTTGTCGGTGGATTTTGTGAGGACAGGACCAGGCTTTTTGCTAAGCTAACAGTCCGCTGGCTGTGGACTTACATTTAATGAACAAATATCAGCGTGGAGTCGATCTTCTCGTCTAACTCTTGGCCGCAAAGCAAACAAGCGTATTTCCCTGATTGTCAAAGTTTTGCTTTAAAGGTGTAATATGTAACATTTCCACATTAAAATGTCTAGAAATGACGAGACCTATGTTATAAAGTTTGTCAAGTTTTGTACATACACTATCCCAAATGTTTCCAACGATGTTCAAACCCAGCCACATCTGTAACTTTATTCAAGGTAATGGTGCGTTTCATTTAGTCACCTCTTAATGGCGCTGTTTAGCCTTTACCTCCTCTAGCTGCTATAAGAAATACTAGATGATGCATCGAGTGTCGGCGAGCGTTACAGGAATAAAAACTTTAATATATTACCTCGTCTGTGAACATGATTTCTGAGTCGCGTCACATCGTTTAAACTATTAACACAACAACTCCCATGATCCCACGCTACTTCACACTGTCATCAAACTCCACCTTTTCTTATTCTTTTGATTGACAGCTCTCAGCAGCAGCCATGACTGCGTTTAAGTCGTGAGGATGAACCGTTTCTCTTCCTGTTGCCTGATGTAAATGCGTGAGCAGGTCCGTTCTGTCCATCTAAAAGTCTTGTAATCTGCTTCCTCGGGTGCTGGTTGAGACACTTCAGTCACACCATTAATAAAACTACAGCGGTGTACACAAACGTGCTTCGTACATCCGTTTTTCCTCTGATTGATGGCTCACTCTCCATCTTTACCATCCAGTCAAGAAACCAAATCCTCTTACTGTGCGTGGCCTGCTGGAGCTCATAACTCTTACAGTGCTGCTGCATAGTCTGGACAGATTTGTGCGTCTTTAGTAATGCGTCGTCAGGAAAAAATCTGGGTATTCATGGTGTAGTTTCAGTAATAAAGCAGCAGCTGCATTTTCTCCCCTCCCCCCTCTGTGTTTGTGTGAACAGCTGAAGTTGACAGAATCCACTGCCCATAAGGTTTTGCACTTAATTTGTCCTAGTTTTCTAAAACCAATGTTAACATGCATTCTTTAATAAATATGTGATTTCTTTCTTACTCAAGTAACTGTTTTTTTTTTTTTCTTGACATCGCAAAAAAAAAAGGGTCAACTCTAGAGAATACATCATTTATTAAACAAAGTATTATGCTTTTGTATTTACATAAAATTGACATTTAATTTATGGGCACTTAAAATCTACACAGCTGGAGGCACACCTGAGCATGGGAGGCCTTACAGCAGGCGCTGGCTTTATCTCAGTTACACACTGGCAGCATCACGATTTAGAGGTAAAGCCATTCATCAAGCACACAAACGTGGGGTTCTGCACACTGAATGTCAAATCCATGCCCTTATATGAAGGACAGGTGGGTTTTAAATGCATTTTGGAACTTAATTTATTACATACGTCTGATTATCTGTCTTCTTAGCACATAGAGGAGGATCTGTGATCACTGTGGCTCATCAGCTAAGTACCGAACAAACTGCTTGTATCACGTCAAGTACTCACACTTTGTTCGTGTACAGCACACACGGCGTGACTCAAGAGTCTTTGTAGTAGTTGTTGAAGTTGATGCGAAGGAGGAAATCCTCTAGATGAGGCTGGTAGCCTCTGTTCACCAGCTTGGTCACCACTGAGAGGAGACAAAAGAAACAAAGCACTCTGTAATTTTCCGCCTGCAGAGACTGCTAAAGGACCACTTAAAAGGACAGGTTCACATTTTTCCACGTCAGTCTTAAGACAGCACCCACATGTATATGAAAACATTTTTAACCTGCTCAAAGCACCATGAAGAGACCCCTTACTGACATGTTTCCAGTGTGAGTGACGGCGCACAAAACTCAGGGCTTTTAAGGGTCAGCTGAAGCTGATACGAGCAGCGTGAGTTAGAAGAATGTAAAGTCTTTAGTATGAAATTGTGTCTTTGTGTGACCGTCCCTCTGCTGTGGCTCAGTCAGAAAACTATCTGTCCAAACATAAAGAGGGGTTTTGTCTCATGTCGCCCACACCGAATCGCTTTAGGAGGGATCTCTTAATAACGAGGAGGAGGAACAATTAGAGCCAGAAAAAACTTTCAATGTGCGACATGAGCGTGTTGATGTAAGACAGGCCTGAAAAAACGGGAACTTTTAAATCTCAGTTAAATAAACAAGACAAATAAATAAAAACTGTACTGATTTAACCAAAACACTCGTTATCCAATAATCATCACATCGAGAGGGAAAGGCTTTAACACACACACGCAAGTTCAAACCAGATCAAAAACGTAATTCAGTCATCTTAATCAATGATGGACCTGACTGCAGCTCAGAAACGTCTTAATCACTGTGCAGCAAAAAGGGGAATACTCACATGTGGCAAGTGCACAGAAAACCATTAAAATGTCACTGGATGACTTAATTAATCCCCTTCATTCAGTGAAGATTTGATTCACTTTAAAAAACAAACTCAGTTTGATTGAATTTGGCGAACTTTAATTAAGAACCTTGCAGCAGCAGCAGCGTCACACAAACAACTGACGTGCTTTTACCCCATTTTTTCCTCCTCAGATTACTACTGTTCCTATTTTTCACTTCCTGAATATCAAGTGGATGTTACGGCACACCTTCTGGCTTTATAATTACTACGCTGAGCGACAACTGAGTGATTGTTTTGCAAACTACTCAATAAAACATGTTTGAGAATAACAAAAACAAGGCAGGATTAGAACGGCTTCACATTTTCACAATCCTGCTCCCAGAATTTAAATAAACACGGATCGAGTTTCATTAAATCAAACAATATTGCGTCCTTACCTTTGAAAAGGAAGTGAGAGTAATACTTGAAGGTGTTGTACGACTGCTGCATGGCGATGAAGCTGGGGTGCACTGCCTCCCCCTGCTGGCTGTCCCACGGCTGTGCGATCAGCTGGGCCCGAAACTTGAGGATCAGGCTGAAGATGCTGTGGATGATGTTCATGACCGGAGCCGCTTTCTCTGTCAGCAAACCCCTGGAGAGACGGGGGAGGCGAGGGAGGAGAGGGAGGCGAGGGTGCAAAGTTTAAGAAACACGACAAGGAACTCTGGAGTGACTTTTCAGACGGGCTGAAGTTCTACACAGAAAAGTGTGATACCGACAACCTCTCCTAATGAGATTAAATCATTCATCGGGTTCAGGAGTTAGCCACAGATCCAGCTGGAATTTTAATTAACTTGCAACGAGGAGGTTGAATGAATTTTCTATGAATTTATGGGTGCAGAGTCTTCTGCTTCAGCTTGCTGTGCCTGTGAGGAGCCTGAAGAATTCGCTTCACTGCCCTGAATTTATCCACATTTTCAGATGTTATGGCCTAAAATCCTGATGGTTTAAATTATGTTTTTTCCATCTCTATTAAAGTTTTTGAACTCTGCAGAACATGCGATGTTGAATCTTGTATGTGAAGGGTCAGGACTCCCGGGAAGCTCCCAGTAGAGCTGCACCCGATGATCGAGGAATCGACTGAACTGGATGATTGAGGGCTTTGACGGACGTAAACATGTGGGAGCCTCTGATTTTCACTTCATAGTTAATTTAATATCTTTGGGTTTTGGTCAAAATAAGAGGATGGAAGCACTCTGAACTCCAGGAAAGTGTGATGGACATTTTTCATTATTTTCTGCTGTTCTATAAACCAAATCATTCATCAACACAGTCAAAAACCCAAAGACATTCAATTATAGAAGACTGAGAACCAGCAAACATTCACCTTTGATGAGCTACACACAGATCATTTTTGGTGTTTAACTCTAAAACTTGATGGATTAAAACAATGAGTCAGTTATTTGTTGGCCATCAATTTACTGCTGATCAGCTGATTGATTAATCAGCTCTGTTTCAGCTCTAGCTCCATGACTCATTCAGGTTATTAAAAGTCTTGTTTTGTTGAACCAACAGTTCAAACCACAAAAATTCTCACATTTGAGAACCTAAAACCATTTGGTATCTTTGCTTGAAAAGTTACCTAAGCAAGCGATCAATTATTAAAATAGTTGCAGATTAATTTCATTTGAATCAAATACTTGATTAATTAACTAACCAATCTTTGCCGCTCTACCCTGGAATCATTTTAAATAAGGTAACATGAGGCCACCGTGATCAATACATGTAACCGATAGCAGTCCCAAGTCCCCACGTCCCAAAGTGAAGAAACTGCATTTAATGCGATTCGGTTATTTCATGGCCGACAGACCGCTTCATGAAGTTTTTGAGGGACTCTTTAGCGAGTGTTAGATCATTCATTCAAGAAGTTCTTACACATTTTAACATTATGTGTTACTGCAAAACATGTTAGCTCAAAACACTTGAATCGGTTTTTGGATACTGATATAAAAGCATTGTGGTGTAGAGAGCTGCCTTCTAACTGAGGCATGTGCACGTTAAAATCCTCTCTGCGGGCTCAGGTGAGGAATCTTGATGTTTTCGGGTGTGTTAGGTTAACTGCGCCTGCTCTCTCATGAGGTGAAAAGCTGATTAACAATGAATATTTGGAGCTGTAATCACAAACAGTCCTGAAAGGTTTAAAATTAACTGCATTCAAGGGGAGACAAGGTCACGTGGGCTTGCTCTGAAATGTCACAGAATGCAATAAGTTGGAGAAAAATATCACATATCTCATGCCTATAACAGGTAACACCAAGCATTACACTGCAACAGAAACTATAAAGTGCACATATGCAGTTCCAGCCCTCACCTGAAGATGGCTCTGTTGAGGTAGTCTGCGTGTGTGCGGTGGATGGCGTCCAGGTCGCTGGCGGTGGCCAGCTTGGCTGTGAACTCGCTCCAGGACACTTGCAGGATCTGGTTGGCGATGTATCCCTGTATCACCTTGACGAAATGCTGCATCTCATGTCTGTACAGCTGCAGCTGACGGAACTGCACCGAGCGGCCGGCGCCTTTCACCAGCGCTGAGGGAGACAGAGCGAGCCATGATCAGGGCTGCAGGGACTGGAACATCTGCTGGTTACAGACTTTCAGGTGTGAGGATCTGCTGCTTTTCTGTATCATCGCTGTTAAATCAACACCTTTGGGCTCTTCTTCACTGTTGGTCAGCAATCTGAGCTCACTGAGGGAACCTGACGGGGATTCATCTGGATCTGACTTCCACAGACAAACCTTCGCTAATTATAATTATTTTATTTTATTTTAGTCCTGCTTAAGGTCAAAAAATACATTCTGAGCCCCAGATTAAGTGATAAGTAATACTAATGTTATAATCACTGAAGTTTACATCCCTCTAATACCACAATACTTTGTTTTTTCCCCTACAGGATCCATTTATGTAGTCTGTACGCAGACTTTCACTGATCAATACCGTCTAACCCAGTGAAGCACACTTTTACAACAATCCCACTGGTACGAGATGTGCTTCCCATAAATAAAACATAAAGGAATCGCAGCATTCCCCTCGATGAATATTTTATAAACAGCTGAAGCACAACAGGAAGAATCTTAACTCTTCCGTCTCAGAGGTAACGTGGAGTCTGAGCTCGGCCCGGATCAAACGCTCCCACCCTCTCACCTGTCCTCTTGAGGTGGAACCAGACCTCGCGGAGGCTCCACACCATGTGTTTGAGCTGCAACAGGAACGAGAACAGACGGTTGTACTTGTTCATGCAGCTGTCCGTGATGATGATGTTCAACGGCCAGTCCACCTGGGAGATGACACAAAGGAAAAGAGAGAAAGACACACCGAGGGGGGGGGGGGCAAAGGTGTGAGAGCGAGTGAATGTGAAAGAAAGCAAAGGGGAACAGGAGTTGGGAAAAACAGGTAACGGGAGAGTGACAGGGGAGGGGAGGGGAGGAGAGGGGAGGAGAAAGGTGTGAGTGCAGACACATTGATAAAGGAGGTGAGAGGATGGTGAAGGGAAGACAGAGTGTGAGAGATGGGGGGTAGAAGCGGGAGAGGAATGGGAGAAAATGAACATGTAGGGAGAGAAAGAGTGAAGCCAGACAAAGATAGGGAGGGAGATTCAGCAGGAGGAACAAGCGTGAGAGCGATAGCAGGGTGAGGAACAAAGACCGAGAGCAGAGGACAAAGAGAGCGGCATTAGTCACCCTGCATGTCATCCAAAAGACCCGGCGCCAATCAATCTACGAGGTTCAGCCATTTAAGTGTGTGATAAGCTAATTTTCCACACCCAGAGCAGTTTGTCAAAACGTGACGGGTCGACACATTCAAGCTGCCACTCGCGCTGAGACGGACCAACCCGTGCACGCGTACGCCACTCGCTCGCGCTGCCTCACCTTGTAGCGCAGCTCCAGACAGTTGAGAGAGTCGGGGGCGTGTGGGTGGAAGGTCTCCGGGAGGAAGCGCAGGGCGAAGGTGAAGTTGCCCGCTAAGGGGGTGTCCCCGTGTAAGCTGTACTGCAGGGCCTTGCTGAGGATGGAGTTCAGCACCAGAGGGGTCAGCAGCTCGCCGGGAGTCTGGCCGCTGCCCAGCTGGGTGGGGGAGACATCAGGCAGATAAACCCACAAAAGGTCAAACAGGGATGATGACCCGTACCTGCACACCTGTTTGCTATTCATTCCAAACAAACACTCTGAGCATCTGATTACGATGATTAGCTCGCTTTCCGGTTGAAGGTGTGCTAATCAGTGGAATCAGCTGGCGGAGTGTTTGGCTGGGACAAAAACCTTCTGTCTCATGGGCCCCATGGGACAGATGTACATGAATGTTTCTGCAGAACAGCACCAAGGTGTTAGCACAGGCTGTGCTTGTTATTTCATGCCAGGAAGCTTGGGCTTGACATAAGTCATCGTGTGACGCAGAACAGGCCCAGAGAGACATCAGATAGGAAATACTTTTTTAAAGAGCCTAGAATCATTATTCTTATAAAACCAGTGCAGCAAATTAAATTGTGCACACAATGTGACGATGAACCAGCAGCTCCGCTCGGCTTTGCGGAGCTTCAGCGCGAGTTTCAGCTCATCGTTCAGCTGCCTGACTCTGACCTTCACTGATCTGGTTCACTCTCTGCCCTCAGAGCGCCGTCATCGCCGAAGCAGCGAGCTGTTCCTCCAGAAGCCAGCTGTGCACTGCCTGCTCAGCACCCTACAGCAGACAGACACTTAGCGACTAGCTGGTGAACACAGCGGAGCATTTAGCAGCTACAGAGCCAGATGTTTCCCTCAGGGGTTGGTGGAGACCAAAGACAGAGGTGAAAGTGAGTCAATGTTGGATTTACATTCACCAGATGGTCAAAGATACGACTCTAAATGAGTGATGACGTTGCTCTGAAACTGCTGAATGTGTAAATGAGCAACTGTTTGTGTCACATCAACTTCATTGATGATGATATATTGATGTTCACAACTTGTTTCTGTTGCCACCAAGCTGCCAAAAAATCAAGCAGTGTGTGTTTGTGTCCACATGACAAAAGTCCAATATTCACTCTCTAGCTCCATCTTCTCCACCAACTCCTGAGGGAAATATCAGGCTCCTGAGCTGCTAAATGCTCCACTCTGTTCACCAGTTAGTCATTAACTTTGTGTGTGTCTGGCAGGTCGACTAAAGCTGCTTTTTAGGACTTCTGCTGAAACAGCTGCCTGCCGCCGCTGCTGAAGATGATGCTGCTGAGAGCAGGGAGGGTGAGCCAGAGCAGTTCAGCTGGGGGTCCGTAAACCAAAACACTGAGATGGAGATGAAGAGAAGCTCCATCAGGTTGAGGGGAGCTGCAGCGCTGGGTGATAACCCTCTGTGGGACGAGCGACCCTTTGACATTACACATAGGCATTTAATCTATTATTAATATGAAACATATTGATTAGAGCAGCTCTCACTGTGCTCTGTTTTGCTAGTCCACAGCAGCAACAGACAGGCTGTAGGATACTGAATTACATTTTGCAGGAGAAAATATGAACCCTCACACAAGAGTCGCGTATCGTCCTTCAGACGACTGCTGTCTGACTGTAGTGCATACATTTCTAAAAAAATGACCAACTGTGTCCTCAGGTTTTGGTGTACATGTGGGTATTACTCAGCATGTACTTGATTATGGAAACACTGGCTGAGTATAAAAGCAGATAAAACTAAATGCATGCAGAGCTGATGAGTGTTTAAAATAAAAAATATTAAAATATATTGCAGTGAGACCAGGACATCTGGTCTTCTTCTAAGATGTCCTCTCATGTGTCCTGTCCTAGAATCCAGTAAGCTACAGAAATGCACCACATATGACAGTTTTGAATGGGCACAGAGATGGCGTCAACACTTCTTAAAGAGCCTCACCTTTTCAAAGAGCAGGTCGCTGAGGGACTGCGCGAACTCGCCGTCCTCCATCAGCAGGAAGTGGCGCAGCGCCTCAAAGTGTCTTTCCACCCCCAACTCCACAAAGAAGTAGTCCACCACTGCCTTGTTCACCAAAGACACACTGGGGATGGAGGGTGGAGGAGAGAATGACCAAGATAAGACGAGAAACGTCCTGACACCAGAATCAGGACAGGAAATGTTGCTGACTTGCAAATTTTGGTTCAGGTTTTGAAGACGATGAACGTCAGCTCTGGAGAAAGCTCAGGGAATACACTGGTGTTATTTTTCACTCTCTGGACGACTTCCTCAGTCCCATTACTTTAAATTACTCCTAAGGAACTCACATTAATATAACAGTGGGACTTAGGGAAGGCTCTCTTTAACTGACAAGTCAGCAGAGAAGAGATAAAAATAGAGTTGAAAATCTCAAACTCCATTGCGTCGTCTAAGCACGGGATAAAAAAGTGTTAATAAAAACTGAGTGCTGTGAATTCCAGCACTAAATATACTGCACTGCCCGTGTGTGTGTGTGTGTGTGTGTGTGTGTGTGTGTGTGTGCAGAAAGAGATGAGAAAGCCATTTCTTTACACACAAAGGCCAAAATGCACCGTATGCAGAAACATTGCAGGTGATGACTGACAAGCTTGTCTGGAGTTCTGATGGAATTTCAAATGGAAAAAAGGATCATACAAAATGAAATTTAATTTTTTCCTCCAGTGCAGTCAAAAAAAATGGCAGGAGATCAGTGAAAACCTCACACCTGCATCTCTCTTGAACACAGCATTTGGCTTTATGGGTAAAATAATCATGTCTTTTTCAGACTCTTGTATCCAATAACCAGCAACGTGCTCACAAACGTGATGTTTCGTAACACAAAGCGGACCCTTTCCTCCTGCAGCTTGCTTTCAGTCAGACACTCACTGTGTGATGAGCGGGGTGGTGACAGAGTGTTTTATCAGAACTGGCAGGGAAACCATCTCGCTGAGTTGGACAGCAGTGGTGTCTGTGGCTCTGCGGAGCGTGGGGTCCATAGGGAGGCCCCAGGGGCCCCGAGTTACCTGCTTCAGCAGCTGACACTCGGGGGACGAAGCTGTGTGAGAGGGAGATGAAAGCCATGTTGCTGAATAAATAACTTTCACAACAGCAGAAAAATGTGTTGTTTTTAGTGTTCAGAGTCCAGTGAAAAAGAAACTGAAGTCAAATAATTATCCAAAACATTTGTGCCGGAATGGATGGTGCAAAATAAATGTTTGAAACATTCATTTAATTAAAGCTGAAACAATTAGTGGATCCACATAAAATAAACTTTTTTTGTAAAGATTCATCATTTATCATCTGAATATGTGAACTTTAACATAATTCTAATGATTAATTGAGAAAATAACCAATTATTTGATAATGAAAGCAGTTTTAGCCCTAAAACTAAGCTCCTAAAGGTGTTTGGTTTGTCCATTCTGGGTTACTGTAGAAACATGGCGGACTTGATTCTTATTGTCATGTGGTCGTGCACAAATGAAAACATAATTAGGAATGTTATATTCCATTTCTGCCATATTCTGCCAATAGATCCCTCTAAATCTTACACACGGGTCCTTTGGAATGACCTCAGAGATGAATCAAAACCTCTCGGAGACAATCAACAAAAACAAAACTTAAAGGCTTCACAATGGGGAGCGTTCACTGCAGTGTGATTTCATGACATAGCACTATACTGTGAGTTGTTAGTTATTTTGGCCACTCTCTATGTTAATGGTAACGCTCCCTAAATAATTAGCGCTCCTGACTTTGATCAGCAGTGTGGAAAATGTATTCGGCTGACTAGATTCTGATTGATTTCATGCAGACCCTGGAAGCCTGCATGAATAATGGCAGCATGACTGCACAACACACGCAGAGGGAAAAAGACAAGATATTACTTCAACGAGCCATGATGCATCCCACCCGAACACAAACCAGACTTAATACCCTTATGAAATATCGCTGCTTTTTATGCACCTGCGCCTGCTGATGGAGTAAATATTTAACAGCCTCTGGAAATGAGTCACTCCTGAGCATGTATTAATTTACATGGAGTAAGCTCCACCGCTGTAAGGTGTGTAATTTTCATTTCTCTGCAATCTGACATGACGTTCTGGTGTATTTCAAAAGATGTTTCATTTTTCATTAAGTTACTTGAGAGATATAAGGGAGTAAACCGGCTGCAAAAAAAAAATTCAGACTGAAGTCAGATTTGTAGTGAAGGCTACAACACTTTTTGTTGATAAAGGACTGTGTTCAGCTTTGGGGTTTTCTGTCTCACGTGTCCTCTTAGCAGAATTATTGTCTTCGATCGCCTGCGTCTTTTGTCATTTGTTAAATACTGACGGATAAAGCAGAAGCGAAGGCATCAGTTTTAGAGACAAAATTATGTCATTTTATTCAATTGCATTTGCTTCAGTTGTGCTATGAAATAAACCCACCAGGACTGTTGAAATGAAGCTTTAAATAAAGTTTGGGCTTCTGCTACTAAGGTGGCGTTATTGAGGGTAACCAACAACATTATACCAAACATGTTTAGTTCATGATACTATTGACCATAAATGTCTAAAAGTGTCCTGTCCTACACTTTAAAGTGTTCCTCGAGACTCTGGTTTGGATCCCCTTTTTTGATGCAAATGCTCCGTTTTGGCAACTATATAACGTTCCATTGTCTCTATTCAGTGCTGTGCTAATGACAGCCAGATATAAATACTTGTAGATACCTGTGATCACAAAGGTGAACGTTCACACTTACAGATACAACTAATTAAAATTTGAATGTCAAGCACGAAGGTTCACTTCTATTTTTATCAGTTGAGAACTACACTACACTCAGTTGGCAGTTTATTATTGTCATTAAATCGTCATGGTCCAATAGAAACAGTCCTGTAATAAATCCTGCCGTCATGGCGGTTACAGTGTTCAGTTTTTGTGTCTTAGAGAGGTGTTAATTCAACTGTATGATTATTCTGGAGGCTGCAGTCTGGGCTGCTGCTGAATTCTGCTGAGAAATACAAAGAAGTGTTTCTAATATTTAGTTTATCCTCATTCAAAAGATGTGTGACCTCACAGATTCCCTGCAGTATGTACAATAATGCCATGACCACATTTCCCACATTAGCTATGGCCAAAGATTAATGGTTCCATTGGCACACTCATACGTTTTCAACTAACCCATTAGGTTGTAGCAGTCTTCATAGTGCTCCACTTGGTACTGAGCAGACAAAGCCAAGAGGTATTCCTGCTCAGACTTTTCTCCAGGGGACAAACCGAAGGCCGCTGCCCAGGACCCCATGCTCTCAACCAGCTGCTCACCAGGGCAGTCCGACTTAGAGCCTGCAGAGAAAGGTGAAACAATTACTTTAACATGCACAGGGCCCAATTTTCAGTGGCATCTTCATCTGTCTGACACACTTTTTAACAACAGTTTGGAAAAATACTCAACGGTACAACAAAACAGTTATTAGCGTATATGCAAATGTCACACTGAGCCTTGTATGAAAATACTATTGAAGACAGGGTAAAAAGGGTGTTATATTGATGCTCTAAGGCATGAAGCCCCTGACAATAGTTTGGATATCAAAGAAAAATTGCCATTTGATATGAATATTAGACTAGTAGTTGAAATTTTGGTGGAAACATTTGAAAACAAACTAGACATAAAAGCCCAGCATGGGCTGAATGGAACTGAAAATGAGGCATAAAACTCCTCATTTTAAGTCAAAATGTAAGATTCATCTTACGGTAGAGCAGTTGTGGCTTGAAGATTTTTATGGAGGTATTTTGGGACTGCCCAAAAACTGACAGCACTACACTATTTATTCTTTGCATCGTAACTGAGAACATACCAGGCAATAATCCAAGCTATCTGCCAAGGATTTTGTTTTTTAATGGAAAAAGAAGAAGGACAAAAGCCTCTCGGTCAAAGTCACAAGTGGAGAGAAATAATTAATTTGGTTTCTGTCAAGAAAAAGATTACACAAAAGCTGCAACTGAAAATAGAAATATTACACATAACTATGGACTTAGCAGATCTGTCTTGATTTTCAAGTGTTCTTCAATAGAATCATTTAATTTTATTCTTTATTTTCACTTGACAAGATCATCTCCTCTATAGTTGAGTTTTTGTGTTGTGTCTTGATTTCATGCAATAAAAACACAGCAAAAAATATATATATATGAGAGATTTTATATATATAAAGATTCTTGTCTTGGATTACATTTTCATCATAATATACTATCTTGAGTTTACTAAGTGCCTCTTGAGCGTGCCTGCAGAATGTGCATCACTTGTTATTCATTACCTTTACAATCTCCGTTGTCTTCCGTCTTCTGCTGATTTCCACCCTCTTTGCCCTTCACCACACACCCGACTCCAAGTGAAGAGTCTGATGAGTGGCCATAAGCGCTGCCTGGTAGAACAGAGGCTTGCGGCTCTGTCCCCAACACCACACAACCCACCGCCAGCGTCGAATCAGAGGAGTGTCCGTAGACGTTGCTTGGTAGTGGTGATGGAAGCGGTTCAGTTTTGGACACAACACACCCAATGCTTAAATTTGAGTCTGAAGAATGACCATAGGTACTGCCAGGAAGAGGAGAACGTTTGGGTTCGTCTCCTGAAACTACACATCCAACACCCAGCGTCGAGTCTGAGGAGTGACCGTAAGAGCTTCCAGGGAGGGCGGACAGGGCAGGTTCAAGTCCAGATACCACACAGCCTGTTTGAAGGATGCAGTCTGAGGCATGCCCATGTTTACTCCATCGCAGTCTCTCTTCAGGTATGTTAGACACAAACTCACCCACTTTTATATTAGCATCAGAGGAGTGACCGTGGATGCTGGGAGAAGGAAGTGCTGCAACAACATCTGAGACGTTCTCCCCAACTTTGATGTGGGCATCTGAACTGTGACCATGAACGTTTGGCAAGGGCAGAGGAGCTACTACATCTGAGACATGCCCACCGACTTTGATGTGGGCATCTGAGGCATGACCGTGGATATTTGGAGTAAGAAGAGGAGGTACAAATTCAGAAACGTTTTCCCCAACTTTAATGTGAGCATCGGAGGAGTGACCGTGAGCACCGGAGGAAGGTAGAGGAGCATCAACGTCCGAAACATGTGATCCAATCTTGATGTGTGAATCTGAAGTGTGACCGTGGACGTTGGGGGATGGAAGAGGAGCAGTTACCTCTGGTACAAAATGTCCGACCTTTATGTGAGCGTCAGAGGAATGAGCGTGGATGCTGGGTGAAGGCTGCGGGGCAACGGCATCTGAAAGCAGTTCTCCAGTGTTTAGGTTTTCACTGGAGACATGAATGTTTGGCAAAGAAATATTTTCACCAGCTTTATCTTGAGCATCTTTGGGGCTTGCAGGAGGTTCTTCAATCCCAGCACAGTCAGAAAGACCTGTCAGGACTTTGTGATGACCATTATCCTTGCCATCTTGCTTTACCACATCATTATCTTTGGTACTCTCAGCAGATTTACTACTGTCTTCATTTGCCTCTGCTTTACTTCCCAAATTCCCCATTTCAGTCCTCTGTTCCATCATGGATCCAGCTTCTACTTGCTTTTTGTCCGTCAGTGAGCTACTCCCATCTTCTAGCTGCACTGAGGCTTGAGAGGGATGTCCATAATGGCTTGCTTTAGATGTGATTTGGGGCTCCTCGGGGGTGTACTGGCCAAGTGGAAAGCTGGATTTAGAGGCTTGACCAAAGGGGCTGGCTTTAGGGAGACCCTCTTGGACTTGAGACATGTTCTCTCCTATGGCAATGTGAGAAAAAGAGGGGTGGTTCTGGATCAAGTCAGGCTGGACTGCAGGTCCCCAGCGAGGCCGGGGCTGGGCTGGCGCTTGGCCAGTGATACCCTCAAGTGGACTAAAGGGGGCACTGAAGTCATAGTCTACGAGTTGTGCTGTAGGACACACTTCAGGTAGGTCAGAGCCGATCTCCTGCAGGGCCGTGTCCACCTGCTGGCTGTCAGGATTTGGTGACTTGGGGAGAAAGTCATTGATGTCAATGTCCTCAGAGATGAGGGCCGGGTCCACTCTAAGGGGATTGAGGGTGGGTGAAGAAGGTGGTGGTGGTGATGCAGCATCAGGTTCTTGAGTCTCCACTTGCTGCTGTTCAGATGGATCTTGAGTGGGAGATTCCTGTTAAGAGAAGATACTATGGAGACATGTACAGCACACACTATGGAAGAGCATGATTCAGTCGAAAGGAATGGAATTAATGCAAGAAACCAGTGTGTTGTCATACCAGTGTTGGTTGTGGCACAGTCTGTTGTGTTGAGGGAACAGATGGCAGTTCTTCCATGGGAGGTCTCTGCTGGCCTAAAGGGTATTTCTCGAGTATTGCCTGAAAATGACATGAGAGCTTTGGATAAAATTACTTCCCTACCTGCCATGATAACAAGCTCTTGAGTCATATTTCCCTTGCCCTCTGTGTTTTCTATGGTAATTTACTACAAACCTGAATCTGCTGCCTGTCATGCATGAAGAACTGAGCCCGGGCTTCGTCAAGTCTCATTCGCTGCACCCGCCACATGGCCCGCCTCTCTCTGCGAGCTGCTTCCTCTGACAGACGGCTGTACTGAGCAATCAACTCCTTCCTGCAATTTGAGTGCAGCAACACGCGAGCAGCAAGTAAATCATTTAGCTGACAGATTTTTCTAGAGCAACTTGCAGTAAATGCTGGTCTCAAAGAGCTGCATCTGATTATTTTCATTATGGGTTGATCTTCCAATAATTGTCATGATTAATCAATGACAATAGTGAAAAATGCCAATCTCAATCTCCAAGAGTCACAAAGGGACATCTCCACATGCCTTTAAGATATCTGAATATTGTTGAAATATTCAGTTTACACTCGCAGAAGAATGTTAACATTTTGGGGGTTTTTTGCTTTAAAAATGACTCAAAACAATGAATTAATTATCACACAATAGTGGCTCGTCATTGCAGCCAGTCTCTAATTTATGGGATAGTCCTTTTTTCCACCAGGTCATTCAGTCACCAGGCAGCAATGAAATATTAATATTCACGGCCTGAACACACATTGGCTGGTAAACTCTGACCTCTAACACCTCACTGAGCTCAGCAACAACTTCGAGCCATCTTAGAGAAATCCACTCGTGCCGTGCTCACATTACAGGCTCTGATCACATCTGTTCACGCTGCGGTGTCACGCAGTTATCCCACTTGCATAGAAATTCGGCACAACTCCAGCCGCTGAAATATCCCACACAGATGGAATTCATGTCCCATCATGTTTGCACATAGTCAGTTAATATATCCTAGATCAAATAAAATCTGAGCTGAGATTAATCAATCATCAGTAAAACACTGACATCTCCAGCAGCAGCTGTAAAAACAGTCAGACCTGGCTCTCTGCTCCAGTTGCTCCTCCAGGGCTTGTAGTCTCTTCTCTCTGTCCCTAACCTCTCTGGCAAAGCTGAAGTCATCCTCCTCCAGCTTCTTCTTGGCTGCGCTTCGCCACTGGTGCCAAACACACACAAACACACACAAACACAAACACATATCTTTGCTTTCGGCTTCGAAAATGGACATGAAATCCGTGGGCGAAGTGTACGAATCAAAATTTCCGTTTACACTCATTTCTCCCTGTCGGTGATTTCCGATCTGACAGATTTTCTCAATTCAATTCAGTTTTATTTATACTCTAAATCACAACAGAAGTTCTCTCAGGACACACAGCAGGTCAGGACTATACTCTTTAATCTACAGAGACCCAACAAATTCCCCCATGAGGCAGCACTTGGCCACAGTGGTGAGAAAAACCTTCCTTTTAACAGGCAGAAACCTCGAGCAGCAGAACCAGGCTCTGGGTGGGCGGCCATCTGCCTCCACCGGTTGGTCATAGACGTACTGACACATTTTAAAGTGGCTACAATCAGTATATTCATAATCTATCAAATGACGATGTGAGAGGCGTCGCTTGTAATGATGAAAAGAATAATCTGCTAAACCTGCAACTCCTCTCCACTTTGCTGTGTTTAAACTCTCTTAAGCTTTCCAGCTACAACTTTGGTTGTGGTTCATTTTCACTGCTTTCACAGCTTCACGGTTACCCACAGCAGGCAGCTGTTCTCAGCAAAAAGCTCTAAAAACACACTGTACACTTCCTGCTCAGCACCAAATGCCAGACGGACACATTTAACGACTTGCTGGTGAACACAGTGGAGCCTTTAGCAGCTAAAGAGCCAGATATTCCCTCGGGAGTTGGTTGAGACACAACAACTCTTTTTATATCAACTTAAAAGTTGATTCTGTATTCACAACCGGTTTCTGCTGCCTCAAAGTGGCCAAAAAATCAGGTTTAACATTTGAGTACTATAAAAATGCAAGAAATAACTCTCGTTTTGCTCTCTTTAACACATCATATTTTCTTCCTTTTTGCAGACACATGCTTACTATTGTGCTTTCTCACATATTTCTGTGTCAACACATGCAAGCAAAAGCACAATTCTTAATCCCCATTCACACACACAATACATATTTTAGCCTCTCTCACACACATTCTACCTCTTGCTCCTGCTCCAGGTGCTGTTTCAGCTCCTCAAAACGCTCCCTCTTCTTTGCTTCCTCGGCCAGACGCTGTGACACCTGGCGCCCTACAGGAGTCATGAGAGATAACAGTGGGCTGCTTACCTCCCCCTCGCACAGAAAAGTACATAATATCTCCGTCTTTCTCACCTGTACACACACACACACACACACACACACACACACACACACACACAAAACATCACCATCTGCCTCGCACACACAAATAATCCTGATGCCAAGACTCCGTCCAGACTCTGCACTGCCCTCCTAAACTTTGCCACATCTTTTGAAGTAATAAATGATGCGAGGAGGTTTCTAAACTGTGGGAGCAATGATTGGATTTCACAGCCCATAATATTGCAAGCCGTACAAGGTATTCCTCACTGCTGAGTGTCTCTGCTGCTCTCCGGAGAGGAATGAATGGAGCTGAAAGAAACTCTCATAGTCAAGAGTCAGCAAGCGAGTGTGGGTTATACTCAGAGCCGAGCCATTTGTTAAAAGTATACTCAGCAGGTCGGGGGTGTGCATATACATCAAGAGCTATATAAAATTATACTCGCAGTGTGTGTGTGTGTGTGTGTGTGTGTGTGTGTGTGTGTGTGTAAATGTAACACTAACCGCGGATGCTCTCCAGGGTTTTGGCTGCCGACTCTCTGACCTGATTGATCAGCTCCTGACGTGCCTGCTCTGCTCGCTGGGCCTTACAATAGACAGACGAGAAATCATCATTAGCAAAGATCTATCTGGCTGCCCTGTGGCTCACCTCTGCCAGTCAGCACATCCAGCAGCACACATGTCACAGCCCATACGAAACAGGTTGTTACACTAAATCAAGCAGCGTGCCAGCCCCAGACTTCGGCTGCATCATTTTAATGACTCGCTGCTGAAATTCTCAGCACCTTAGTGGCAGTGTCACCATCATGGATCACGCTTTCTATCTGTCTGTAGCGATCTATCTTAATACATATAAATAAAAGAAACTCCCCTCTCTGCCTTTAGAGACAATACCAACGTAATGACTCGTCTTAGTATAGGTTTGCCTTCCCTCCCTGATGTTTTAAATTCCCTTGATGCTCAAAAGCTAGCAGACATAACTTGTCGATATTAAGGTAATACGCCATGCTGTCTGCCATGTCCACCGACATTCACTGCATATGAAACATTTTTCTTTATGCTCATTTGACTAAAGCTCCTGTCAGACATAACTGGGAAGAAGCAGTATCAACAAAAGCTCATAATACGCATCACAGGTAAGACAGTGGTGCATGGAGATGACATGCACGTGTCTCCGTACTTGCTCCTCCCTGCTGATGGCGCTGTTCTTAGCAATCCTCTCCAGTCGTCCGCGGTACACAGCACAGTCCCTCTCTATCTCCTCCACCTCCTGGAGGGAGAAAGTGACGGCAATGCGAGGCACCGGCAGCTCCGACCAGCAGATGTAGTGCTGTGGACACACAGTAAACAAGATGTCAGCACAATAAAGGAGGCTTGTTGCTTTAAGTGTGTTGACACGATGGGTTTTCATGCGCCAAAGTTCCTTTTCAGGCTGCAAATCACGATTGTTTTCATTAGTCTGCTGATTATCAATGGATTAATTGATTGGTCTAGTCAGGAAGGAGTGCAAAATCTCTGTACTATCACAAAGCAGCACATCCTTCCAGTTGAGCAGCTGGAATCAGCAAATGTTAGGCAAAATTATGATGATTAAAATAGTTGTTTCATTTTCTCTTAATTGACTAACTGATTAACAGACTAATTGTTGCAGCTCTGGTGCCTTTCATAACAAAACACGTACTATCAACTGCACAAGAAAGCAAAGTGTCTTGCAGTGAATTTGTGAGAAAACTAATTTATTCACCTAAAAACAAACAGACAGTAAACCAGTTTTATGTTGGATGTTTCATTCAAAACAGCCACAATGACCTTTTTTTCCCCCAAGAAACGCCACATCAAACCGACTGCATAGCCGTTAGCACATTAGGATCAATCCTCTCACTTTTGCATTTTTTAATTCATAATGTCACACGTGTTCGCAGCCACCCTGCAGTCTGTCCAGGAAGAACAGAAAGTGGAAATTAGCATACAGAGAAACACTGTAGTTACAGGATAGCAATTAGTCAGGAGCATGAGCCCTGCGGTTTAGGTCAGGTGGGTTGAGTCACAAAAAAACATTACGCGCTGGTGAATCAGCGGGGGAGTCACAGAGAGGTGAGGAAATTAAACACAGTTAGATTAAATAAAACTTCAACGCTTCACTGAAGCTCTCCATTTGTCTGGCATGCTAAGCTTACTGTCATGATGCCAACAGAGAAAAGTCCCTTCATGTACAAAGACAACTCCTCAACTTAGCGGTTTGTACGGCTGCTTTGCAGGCAGCAGTGCAGGAAATTACATGGCAACTCGTAATGATACATGGACAGTATTTAGTGCACAATACCAATGGCATCACCATACAGGCAGTTCAGAGATATGAAATGTACTACAGGAATATCATTTATATGTTAAACAATTAGTCCATTCATCAATTGACAGACAATTAATCGGTGATTTTTCTGATATTTTAAGCAAAAATGCCAAAAATGTGACTGTTCCTGCTTCTGAAAATGATAATGTGTTGCTTTTCTCTCTCACCCACCTGTACTACATTACAGTAAACTGAATAATTTAACATTCTGGACAATTTTTCACCATTTTCTGATCAGCAGATAATCAATAATAAAAATGATGCTAAGTGTAAGCTTGCACCTAATGAAAAACCCCAAAATTCAGCTTAATTTGATTGAAAAAAAAACTAGCAAATCCTCACATTTTATAAACTTGGCTGGCATTGCTATTTGAAGGATGAAAACTAAAGTGTTTTTCTGCTGAACGACTGATAAATTTGCAAATCGTACATCATGATGATTGTCACAAAAGAGGCAAATACAAATCCAAAAGGGCAATACTCGCTTTACAAAGGCTGCAGTGACAGAGAGCAGAACAGGTCAGAGTTCAAATGTCTGCAAACAAACAACTCGTGCTTTTCCATCAGTGGCACAAGAGAACGCATCACAATACTGATGAATGTGTATAGATGATGTTTTGCAAGAGCCTGTGTGCCTATATGTCACAGTATTGATTATTTGTCCCGTCCCCTTCGGGCGGTATGGATTTCCACATGGGTAGAATTGCTGTGACGGGTAGATAATTGTGGAGCGGATTTTGTGGATATCAGTGCCAATCTGTGCATCTCTGAGCCAAAAACGTACACTAGCTGTCCACTAACAGCAAGAAAAACAGATCAAATATGGTTGTGTAAACTTGGGGATTAACGTCTTCTATGCCTAAGTTATTCACTGCAAACAACATTCGCTTTGTACTGAATAAATTAAGGACATAAATTAGGCTACAAGCATTAGTATCTTTACACCATCTGTAATAATGAAGGCGTTAAATGCACAAACAGACCTGTGGGCAGCAGATCTTGAGGAGGTTGATGGTCTTTCCACAGACGTACACATCATTGGCGATGTGTCTCAGGAAGATGGGCACACAATCCTCCACATCCTTTGAGATCAGAGTGTAGCCCTGGACCCAGAAGTGTTTGTCTGCAGAAATACAAAGATCACACGTCGTTCTACAACTCGGACCGAGGAGTTTTACAGCTCCATCGTGCCTCTGTTAACAGTACGACACACTCACAACAGAAGTACAAAAGGCAACAGTGGGGGAGTAACACTCAGCCTGCAGTTGGCCTAAAACTTTTCCTTATTAGTATGACTTACGGGGCATGGCAAAACTCTGGCCGCTTGAATTAACACTTGGAAATTGTTAGCGCTTAGCTCAGTGATCCTAAGCAAAAAGCATAAGAGAACATGAATGCACTGAGCTTCCAGAGCTCTTTACAGAAAGCCTGCGGCTTGCCAAGAAAGCTTAGCTGCTGATTGCTTCCCTGGCTGACGGACTTCGAGGAGAACAATGACATTTGTGTGTCCTCCAAAAAGCAGGAGCGAGAAGTGCAGAGGTTCACTGCGGGAGTTGATGAGGTGTAGCCGATGAGCAAATGAACCTCTTAGCCAGACAAAGCGGAGGTGATAGTCTGACCTTGAATGGGGTGTTGCATGACATACAATATTTGGTCAGGCTGTAATGATTATTATACAACCATATTTATGGAGTACTGTCAAAATGAAGCAGTACAATGTGTACTTGTTTGGGGAACAGGATGTCATCAATCATTCTTTAGGGTTCCTTAATATAAACTAACGATTATTTTCATTATTGATTTATCTGATGATCAGTTTCTCAGTTAATCGGTTTGTAAGTAACGTTTCAGAAAATGGTGACAGATGTTCAAGGTCACATTATCAGATGTATTGTTTTCTCAGCGCACTCTCATATATAAGAAAGAAAAGCAGCAAATCCTCACGTATGAAAAACTGATGCCAATTTTTACATTATAAGTTACTTAAACGATTCATCAATTATCCAAATATTTGCAGATTAAGTGTCTGTGGACTGACTTACTGTTTCATCATTTCAGTTCATCCCTCATTATGTTCATAACGTAATTAAAATTGGACTGGAAACGGAAAATTAATTTCCAGGAGTGACTGTTAATCAACACGTTTCTTTTATTATAACTGCAGCTGTTATGATCAGCTGATCAAAAGAAAATCAATACACAATTATCAATTAACTGTTTAAGTCACATTTCAAGTGAAAATATCAAAACATTTCATGAAACCAGGATCATAAATGTGAGATTTCACTGTTTTCTTGGTCTTAAATGTAATTATTTTGGGGGCTTTGAGAGATTTGATGACACCACTTTTACTCTCGGATGCTGTGATGGCGTCTTTTTTCTTTTTTCTGATGTTTTGTTGAGCAAATAATTCATGTGTAAATTGGGAAAATACTCAGTTTTATTGATAATAGTTTGTTGTAACCGTATAAAACTTTGATTTGAGCTGTAACAAATGAATGCGTCTTTATGTGAAACAGTAAATATTAAAGTCTATTAAATCTCAAGCCTGCCAGCTCCTGTAGAGCACAGACGGGTCTGAATTTGTCTGCACCGCGAGGATCGTCTCCCACTGTCTCAACTCTACTCCACTGCTCTCCTTAAAGAGGCGAGTCTTTAATTAGACGAGAGAAAATGAATTCAGCTCGTCCAGATTTCTCAAGGACAATTACAGGAGAAGAAATTTAAGAAAAAAATAATAATTCAGAACATGTTTTGTTCCAGTCAGCGTGGCGTACCAAGTGAAAAGAATAAAGGAACATTATCTATTTATGTTTGTCCCTGTGGCTTACTGAGCAGAGATGGCTCTGGTCCCCACAGCTGTGGTAGCCGATTCCGTTTCCCACTGATTATCATCCAATAACTTCATGACATCCTTTATAGAAACAAGGACAAATCCAACTAGGCAATAAAGGCTGTAATGAAATCTATTTTTTCTGTCTGGCAGCCGTTTCATTTTCAGAACCTGCTGACTGAAGCCAAAGTGTTTATGCCACAGCATGCGCACATGCGCGTGTGTGTGTGTGTGTGTGTGTGTGTGTGTGTGTGGTTGTGGTTGTCATCTCACCTCTGAAGCTGAGATACTCCTCATTGACCTGGATCATGAATTCTCCATACACGTCTCGAAACACACCGCTATACACCCAGTCAGACACAAACCTAAGTGAAAAAAAAAAAAACAGTTCTGCACATCAATGAAGTAAACTCACGTCCTTGGGCTCTATCATTTTGTTTTGAAGACGCATATCTGCATGAGGAGCCGAGCGACTGACCGTGTATAAGGTTCACAGCTGCTCTTCAGCAGCGACAGCAGGACCGGATAGTTCTCGTTGCTGCAGTTATTCTGTGCTTCATTGTACAGGTAAGACAGCAGTTTAACACCCTGAGGAGAGCCACATGGCACTGAGCTGACTTCCCATCTGATAGGCTAAACACAGCCATGATGGATGACATATTGCAGTTTGCAGATAAAAGCGCACTCACCACAGGGAAGGTAGCCTGGCCTGCACCCAAAGGCCCATCTACACAGCACAGTTCTGACAGGTACCTTAGATTAAAAGAAAGCAGAGATTGTTTTGATCTCTCTGTCGGTACATGACTGTACTGTCGACTGGGTGAGGTTGAGGTTCAAAGGTGCGAAATGAACACAAGACTCCAGCATTAGAAAAAGAAAAAAAGGTTTGACATCACCTCAGCTGGCGGCCCACTTTGCGGAAGAGGAATGAAATAGTCAGCAGGCTGAGGGTGGGTGGCGTGCTAAGAACACAAGCCCTGTAGTAATGCAGATACTTCCGCAGACCACCGGTGAAAGCCTGCGAGAGACACACGCATCATTTGTTACATTTCATTATCTATGCTGATGTAAAACTACTGAAATGGTCCCTTTACCTTGTGAATAAACTGAAACATGCACTTGTACTTTTGGGCTTTTTTACATACTGTGCCGTTTTGACTAAATGTGTCTTTGTGGTGTTTCTATTACGGCAGATTTCCCATTGCCATTAACACTTGTGCATTAAAACTCTTTTCTTACATTATCATATTCGTATTTTTTCATTATTTATGTATGAATGTGTATTTGTGTAAACTCACTTGTCGCAAATTGCCCCTTGAGAGACAAAGTTTTTTAATTGAACTGAACTGATGACCAGAACAACTTATGTTCTGCATGGCAGAACATGAGTGGAGAAGGGGGGGGGGTGAAATGTACAGTCTCAACAGCATTAATGATGTATAGACAAACATACCTGAAACACTAGGCCTTTTTTGTCAGCACTCTGCAGGGAGAAGCGACTGAGCCTCAAGTAGTAGGTGCCATACTGAGCCAGCTCCCCCAAGAGACGAGACACGCTCTCCGGAGAGGCTCCTGACACGCACACACCAGGTCTGACGTCAAACTGAACACTCTGGCAAGGAGATTACATATTTACAGATGGTGGAGAAAATACAATGAATAACTGTACAGTCTAATAACATCCAATAAAACAGCCCTGCAGCAAAGACTGTCTTTGTAAAGCTTGTGATATTGAATTTTCGTTGAGGCTGTCAGAGTCACCTCCATGGTGATTTCTGAAGGTTTGTGGTGTTATTATTTTAGACTGCAATACATAATCAGGTGTTTGTTGTGTTGTCCTTCCGGTGGTTGTTTTATGAGAAGTGGATACAAAGTGCCTAGACAGGACTCTTCTGGGGGGACAAAAATAACACAGACAATATTTTGCAATCTAGCACAACACACCCTCAAACCACAGGCTCAAAGATTACCTCTGGGCTTAATACCTCTCTGACAGCTGCAACAAAACTTCTGCAGAAGTTGTATCTGATGCAGGTCATTATGTTAGATAACATTAGATTTTAGAGGTGTTCACAATATTGTGTCCAGCTCTTGTTCCAGCCTACATGTTAATGATAACAGGCTGCTAGACAGAGAGGACATGAGGGGCTGAGGGAGCAAACAGGAGAGGATTGAACTTCTGTTGTAAATAAGTATAATCTCCTGGAAACATAAAAACTTAATGGGAAACAATAAAGCAAGAGAAGAGCTATCCTGAGGTTTTGATTTCTGCATTAGGAATACTTTCATTTATTTCTTCATCATTTAATGCATCCTGTCAGGCGGCTGATTTGAGTTTGTGCTTGTTAACAGTTTTTATTTTGTCTTTTTTTAGTTCTTGTAGTTTTGAGGCAGTTAAGTTTTTATTAGTCAGCTGGGTTTGTTAATATCACACATGCACAGATTGTCCATTGATTCTGCTCTCTGACTCTCTTCACGGTTTCTTTTTTTGTGATTGTTGGTGTCACACATCACTTCTGTCAGACTCTTCAGTCTGACAGATCCCTAAAACAACAGATCGGATGCATTTCATTACTTTTAAGAGACTGGCATAGAAAAGGAAATGCACCTGGTTGAGAGGGAAGGTCGTGGATGCCACTCCGATCAAGACGTTGAGGAGGTCAGACACCAGTTGTGTCTGGGAGTCCAGGGGCAGTGGGAGGAGAGGAGAGGGTGTGCTAGTGCTGACTACCCTCATCTCCCCCTCCCATAGACGATAGAGTTGGTCAAAGGCCTCCCTGCCTCCCTCTGTCAGATAGAGTGACTCCCTTTTTCCTGGTGGGCTAGGAGGAAAAAATAATTAAAATTTGATGTTGTGTTCCAGAGAGAGAGAGAGAGAGCGAAACTGAAAACTACAAGCTGAGTTCTCCAATACACTTGATTTAGTAGGTTATATTCTCCAATACTTGCTAGACTACTTCTTTTGCTTTGCTGTATTTGCTTCAGTTTTGTCACGTGACACACCACGTTTGCCAGTTCACAGCTTTTTCTCTCTGACAACTTTTATAACTTATTAATCAGAAATCATTTATCATGCAAGTATGTCAAGTTAAAGAAATCACCTTCGACTCTTGGAACTTGTGATGGGTACTTTTCAATATTTTCTGACATCGTACAGACTAAATTATTAATCAGTTGTCCTGTGATTATTTTTAGACTGGCTACATGTAGTTAAAATTTTGTCTGGAAAGCAGTCTGACATGCTTATGATCAAACTTTCAACAGCATAACTGTTGTGTCACTTACCAGCCAACAGACTCCCAGCAGCGGCGCCTTCCAGGCTCGAACGTGCGGAGAGCCTCCCATATATCAATGTCTGGAATGGGGCTGGGCTCTGACTGAGAGTCTGGGGTCAGGTTGGAGGCTGACTGGAAGCCTTCATCCTCCGACTGATCTAAAGAGGAAGGGACCTGCACAGACAAAAATTAAGCCTGATGATGCCTGATGATCACGCATTTGCCCACAAGTAGGAACCCACTGGCATGTTATAATGAACTTGGACTGACCTGGCCATTTGACAGAGCAACTCAAACTAAACATGCATTATAGATAGTAGACTAAGACATAGTCTCATACCCTTATAGCCAGCCCAGTTACATCAATGTTACTGGGAACAGGAGGCAGGTCCAGTCTAATGTCCATGTCTGAGGTGCGAGTGTGCTGCAGTGCTCCAAACAGTGTCAGCCTGGTCTCCCTCTCAAATCGTTCTTCCGCTTCTGATGAAGTCCTCAGAGCCAGCAGTCCTGCCCCTGGAGGGGCATCCATCAACCTCTGAGTTCCCCACAAACTCTCCAAAGTACCCCATTCCTCGCCACACACTAGACCCCATGCCCGGGCCTCTAGCCTCTGCAACTCCTCGCTCTGGTAGCCCCAGGGTTGAGGCCTCCGCGACACAGGCCTCTCTCGTCTCATATAGTCCCTGCTGAAAGAGGTCGGGGGAGGAGGAGCCGAGCCAGCTAGGTGCACCAACAGCTCGAGGACTGCGTCTACTTCATTCAGGCCAGAGGATGCTCCCTCCGGCAGCCTCTCCAGCTGCTCCTCCAACCTCTCTGCTTCCTCTCGGCACCCTGCCACCCGCAAGTCAAAACATATCATCAGGACTTTGTTTCTGGCAGGTGTATTAGCTGTGGCACTCTGTCTCGGGGTGGACCCTTTGGTGCCATCTTGAAATATCTTGGACAGCAGGGCACCGTAGGCACACTTCTTGAGAGCTCTGCGGAAGCCTTCTCTTGAGACTCCTCCCAGGGCACGGCGCTTCCATGATACCCCTGACAGGCTGCAGTCACACAGGGCACCCAGCAGCTCAGTGATACTGCTGCTGTTGCAGATGGGCTTCGTGGGGTTGTTAAGGTTCGAGTACATGCTGGAACTGTTGCCTCAACCTGCATGAATGAAACAAAATTGGCTTAAACGACGTAGCTTTTTTTGTTTTAACAATAAACCGGGGTACACAGAGCACAGCTGCCACTATAACCATAGTAATCGTTTAGCTAGAGTTTATGCAGTAGTAAAAGCTATACATGTTCAGACCATCCAAAATTTCTTTCATCTCCTTCTCTTCTTTTTACCATTAATTTTAGTAAATGACACGTAAACTAGACAATCAATATATTTCACCTGAGCAAGCTAACGGTGATTAGCTAAGCCAACATTTAGCTGCTGTATGTTAGCGTGTACTACCATATCACACCGCATACTGAATTAACCAACCGAGTACTAACTACAACAAAACTTT
This sequence comes from Chaetodon auriga, assembly GCF_051107435.1. Taxonomy (NCBI): domain Eukaryota; kingdom Metazoa; phylum Chordata; class Actinopteri; order Chaetodontiformes; family Chaetodontidae; genus Chaetodon; species Chaetodon auriga. The sequence continues at coordinate 7,714,418 of NC_135079.1, read as the reverse complement.
TGAATAACTTACCCTCTCGAAATGGTGTCTTTTCCGTAGATTCGGACAGTCTCAATATTGCATACAACCGGAGTGACTCCTTCCTGTGCATGCTAACGTTTGTTATTAGCAAGCCCTCAATCAACTAGCTAGCTGTCTTGCTTAGCTTCTGTGCCAAGCACGCGGCACCACGTAGGTGGGTCCTCTGCACGGCTCCCAAATGTCTTTATTTGTGGTTTCTTGTTACAGCATATTAGTGGCAGTTAATATGCTGTAATAGTGTTGTCGCTAGCTATTTGCTAGTTAGTCTCTTCATTCATCGCCAGTGCTCTGCCGCGGGACTACAACAAAATTAGAATCTGCCCCTTTGAATGTGATTGGACGAGAGAATGTTCAGTCTCAAGTGAAGAATGGAGCAGTGGCAATGCTGATTGGTTAGTCATGTTAGTCAATCACAGATGGTAAACCTGTCATTCGCTACCGCACTTTGCTGCATTCAGGCGACACAGGGGAAAATGTAAATACTAAAGTCCTACTGTTTTTACGGACGCTATTGAGAATAAACGGAAAGTTTACGGGTGTATTACTCTCAAATTAAATTTAGAAACAATCATTTTAACATTTGATGAACATAACTCTTAAAATTCCATACTAGGGCGCGCAGCAGGAATTCTTGCAGGACTTTTCTAATCGACACTGCTCGTTTTGGGAAAATACAATTAAATGTTTCACTCTTTAAATGATTATGTGTTAGCTGTGAGTTGGCAAAACAATCAGCAAAAGCAACCAAAAATTACAGATATCGGTCACACATCTGAAATAAATGAATTACATTCAGTTGCTTCTGGCCAGCTGTTATCCCATGGATATGAATGCAGCAGAAGAGTATTGAAAAACATTTATTACACGGTATATAGAAACACATCACACACAAACCAGACACATCGCAAGATGTGGTATCACGTGACTGTAGAGCCTTATACATACCTGCACGTAAAATGTGATCTTTTCATTTCCCTTGATTAAATACTGTAATTGATCATCATGTCGCAGCAGGCAGAGGACCAGTACTCCATTCAGTCTCAAGATGTGCTTTGCATTACGACTGGTTTGACACACTACCTTAAGAATAGGTCCACAGTTTTGGAAGTCTACCTTAAAAAATGTTGCCCATGTGTACTTTACAAGCCTTATTGGTCCCAGTATATGTTCCTTCTGCTCACACAATCCAATGAATCCAATGTAAGTGATGAAGGACAAAATCCTCAGTCCTTGTTCTGTTCAAAAATGCCTTACAAAGTTCAGCCGAGGCTGAAATGAGGCATTAAATCAAGTCTGAGTGAAAATGTTTCAAAGCTAAGTGGATTTTGTCCCCCATCTCTTACACTGGAATTGTGTTAAGGGATCTCTTCAGGGCCAGTATGGACAAGAGCAATTATTACAGAAAACAGTGACAGCTCAATGAAGCTTTGCAAACATTATTTTAAGGCAGACTTTAAAAATTGTGAAACACTCCTTTAATTCTATCTTTGAACAGCAAAAGGATCGAACACAATATGAACAAAACCTGCTGTTCTTCAATTCAATGAAACTGTTTAGAGTATAGGGGCATTCTCTGGATATAGTTTAGCACTTCCAAGCATCATTTCCTTTGGGTTCGCTATGGTTATTAAGGGAAGAATGGTCACAGCAGTGGAAGTTTGCCTGTAAATACCTATATATTGTATAAGACTAGTTTATCACACAGGACATTTTACCTTAAGCTGTACTGCATGTTCAAAATGAGCTTGGAACTGGCCTTACATGAGTTACAAAAACATTCATTTCTATCCAAGATTTCAAATTGCTCGGTATACTTGAGCACTGAATGCAACTTGTAATTGTTGCCTTTAATGTGGAACTAATGCATATTGTGTGTGTAACTTGTCTGGTAAATTTATGTGTCTACGCTGTCACTGCACGTTTCTTTTTTTGTGCACAGATTTCTTAAAAGCAGTGGCCTCTATCTCAGTGATTCTACATATTTAAATAGATTACTATAAGTAAACAGACAGCAGATTAATCATGGACAATTTTTATTGTACTGCAAGTCACTTACTTACTTATGATAGCTATTGTCAAGGTGCACAGATATACTGTTTTCCAAAGCATTATAATAACAGTTCACAGACAGGATTTTCTATCATTTTAATATTTAGGGTTCTGTATTTGTGGGTTGTAGCTTTGCATCTCCCAGAGCACAGTTTTCTTCAGACAGCCATCTCTCTCTCCTCCCAGCACATTAAACTCAGCTGTAAAGAGAGAGACTGCAGCTGATTTAACTGTCTGATGATGTAGTTTGTGTCGCTCTGGTTTACAGAACTTTAAATTCAAACCACTCTACAATCATGTAGCTCTAAGTCTGTTAAAATGCAAGCTACCCTGGCAGGATGGTATTTTAATTTGCTCTCGGGTGATCGCTGAGCTTAGCGAGCCCTAGAATCAGTTGTTGTTAGGTTTTAAATTATTCATCGAAACAACTGTTTAAAATGACACCACACCATCATTGTTTTCATTTTCTCCAAGTTCTCCTCCTCCTCTTCCTCTAAGGCATAAGAAATCAAAGCCAAATCTCATTAGATGGTTTGAAACATGTGGAAGTGAAATGCAACCTGCTGGTAAACACAACCATCTCCTGCTGAAGGAGAGGCTGGCTGCTGTGTGTGAAGCATCCCAGCTAAGAGAACAGAAGCCAGCATCATGCAGATTATAACCCAATTTCTTGTAAGAAACCCTGCAAAGAGGCTGACTTAAAATAATTATTTAATGTGCAGTATCACTGATTTCTAGACATTGAAGGGCATGGTTATTTAGAAATCTTATCACAAGTGCAGTGCACAGCAAATAATGTTGACTCCCAAAATGATGTAAGATGCACATCTTAATAGAAACATAAAGTACAGTATTGCCTTTGATTTCCCAGCAGTGATTAAGGATAGTGTATGAGATACAGTGCTTGCAATAATCAAGTGTAATCACTCCTGCTTTGGCAGCAGCCCTTGAAGTTGCTCTATCTGTTGCTGCATCAATGATCTGCTCAGTTAGGAGATGGCCTGCGCAGGCCTCTGGTCTGTCTTTGATATCCCCACCCCTGCGTCTGGGTTTGTTAAGCAGTAAGATGAGGCAATTTTGCCTTTCATCTTTCTTTTTTCCAATTTCATTCTTAGCTGTCAGTACTTAATTAATGTTTTCGCAGCAATTTTTCAACCTTCGCTGCCGATGACAGATATGCCATGCGGCTATTTACATTATCAACTCGTTTCATGAAGCCAGACCTTGGCTTCTAGTCTGTATTCTGAGCTGTGTGACAGGAACCTGATGTGACATTTCGGGAAAAAGGCATCATAGGGTATGCTGCACATGAGGACCGATGCTATCAAAAACGTCGTTTGGGGTCGTAATGTGAACGAATATCTTAAGAAAGCTGTCACGTTCGAGCACTTGGCCTTCGTAAAGTGATTGGTTGGGCTGAGTAACAGATCATTTTCATAAATCCATCCATTACACCTTGCTGTGTGCAAGCTCTTCAGATAATCTACGGGCAATGCAATGAGCTGTATGAATATAAAGACTTGCAGCAAAGATTCAGTTCACTTCAACAAGATATTGGCTACCTGTGGCAAGTGCTACTCTGTCACCCAAGGTGATTGTAACTCATGCAATATGCATGGGAGGTGAGTGTTCAATTGAAGCAAATCAATATTCTAAAAGTGAAAGAAACACAGCAGATATGAAGGGCGTATATGTCTCTGAGTTTATTCACGGAGGAGTGTATGATGAAACCTGTGGGTAACTGCTCCGTCCACACACAACTTTGTAAAATTAAGTTCATCCAGTACAACCAGATCAGGTACAAGATCGAGAATCTTCTGAGCTGCCTTGGATGGGGAGGGAAACGTTGGCTTCCATTAATGGTCCTGTACTGAAAATGGAGTGTCCCAGTTTCTTTTATCATTACAGCACATTCACAAGTTTCAAAATGGAAAAAAGTCTCGACAACTGCACAAACTGTTTTTTTTTTCTCTTTTGTTTTTGTTTTTTTTTGTCCCAGGACTCAATGCATAGGATTATACAGTTAGAATACAGTATTTCAACATGTTTTACAAAGATTTATATGGTATAGGAAACAAGAAATAAAAATAATAACTGCACAGCAGTAAGAAAGGTAATTTGTCGAGTATAGATGGTCATTTATCGTACACACTGTAGAATAGCGTAGAAACACAGGGCAAAAAAAAAAAAAAAAAAATTTAACACCGTTGGAACAATTTTGCGCTATATTCAATCTACATAAAGATACCCTTTGATTTCAGACTAATTTAGGAATGCCGGACATTTTCAAGGGAAACCCAAATCACATTGGCCACTGGTTTACATTTATTCATTTTGGCCTTTTGCCTTAGCCACCAAAGTCCTACAAAGCACACGCCACAGACACCCAAAGGAAACGCACACGTCAAAACTGCAACCATAAAAGAAATCATACTGAAATGTCTTCAGCCTATTGGCACGCAAATGGCTGCAGCAGGGCATCTAGCATTTTAGACAGCACACATAATATCACGAGTCCAAGTACATTGCTGTGTCTATAGCACTATCATCATCATAATCACCTAGATTACCAATAGAATAATTTAGAAACAATATATATGTATCATCCTATTTAATAAGGCACATTTTTGGTTAAAGAAAGGCTCTGAAAGAAGCTTCTTGCATCAACTCTGTCAGTGAGAGAGGAGTCAGCAGTAAACAACAGCGGAGACAAGGATGGATTCTGCAGTCGGCATGCAATTAAGATCAAAAGCCTCCCCTGCTGATTCCATTATATAGAGTGCCACTCTGCACTGCGCTGAGTGGGCAGTGCCAAGTGCTGTTGGTCGGGGTGCCAGGGTGCCATGCTGAGACGGCAGGCAGGCAGGCAGGCTCGAGGTCTGTGCAAACCTCTCTCTGGCCAAGGCAGGAATTGTTAACATTCTGGGGTCTCTGGAGCTCGTTATGCTCTGTCAACTACACACATCCATGATCAGATACAGGGAGCACAATTAAATCATCTGTCAACAGCAAAAACCTATAATCTAGGGATGAAACGTGGTGGCGTTTAATGGCCCAAGAAACATCTAACCCTCATTCCTACCCTGTCGACACCTCGGCTCTGACACTGACATATCAACGTTTCAATTAGTGTAACAATTATGTACATGATTGATCCTGACCTCACCAACGTCATAAAAAAGGCTAAAACCACTGTAATTTGTTCAAAACATACCATTTAAGTATCAACTGCATATCTGGCAGGTAATGACCATCAACACTAGGCTATTTCATAGCGTTCGAGGCAGAATGCTTGATCATTATTTGGAACGTTTACAGGGACAATACTAAAAAAAAGCACTAAAAATCATGAAGACTAACGATGCATGAAACAGTTTGGACATTTCTCTAGCATATTGCTGAATTGCTACTGTATGTGAATACATTTAGTAAGCTAATGTGACTGTCGATTGTGGCTCATATGGTATTCTGACGTTATTGCGGTGCTAATATGAGTGACATGGCTCCATGGCAGAATAAGGTTGCTTCCTGCTGACAAAAAGAAAAAAAAAAAAAAAAAAGTTTTATAGCAAAGAAAAATATCTGGAAAGAGTCATTAACTGAAATGTCTTTAAAAAAAGTTTTGAAATGTCCTTCTGTGCTTTAGTTGAAGTGGAATGTATCATGGCACTGTACAATAAAGGGAGACAGACTGTGCTATTATCGACTTCCACGAGCACAAATGGCAATCCAGCTTGAACCAAATCTGAGTTAAAAGCGAATAATTCAACTCAAGCATTTCTGAATCTATTGGTGACCCGTCATTCATATGAGCCTGTACATTGCTAGATTAACCAGTGTCCTTGTGAGGACCCTTTGGTCTCTGTCAAAAAGCTCGGTGAGAGCGCAGGCTCCAGTGTGTCACTGGGTATGGGGGATTAAAATGACAGAAAGCAGGCGTCCCTTCGCCCTCGCGCCTGACAGTAGGCATCCTGTGTGTGCACACACATTCCCGCACACTCACTCACACACACACGCTCAAGTTTAGCAACGCACGCTCTTGTTCACAGGTTGTACTCCACACAGACATCTACGCACACACAGGCTAATAAAAACACTATCCGCACCACAAGGTGATCCATTTAAAAAGATAATTTTTTTTCCTTATAAAGCTTTCCGCATAAAGACTGCACAATAAAAAAAATATATAATACAATTCTTAAAACCTCTTCTACACAGAAAGAAATTGAACATCTGATTATCTCCTGTGCCAGTGCTCCACAGAGGGGCTTAATTCTCAGAGAGAGGTCTACCGCACTGCATTGTGGGAGCAATATTCAGTGACGCATGAGTGAGCGCGCAGACCTTTAAGGTTTGGCAAGTGAGCTTTAAGGCGTACCTATGACAGTGTAACCCATCATTTTCTTCCCCTTTTTGCTCTCTATCTGCATTTCATTAGTCCCCATTACTCCACAGCACAGACAGTCGTCCCAGGGCCAACTTGTACAACATACACACCCACACGAGTCCCTTCTCACCCTTATTTCCATGTTTTGTTCTCTAAAAGAAGAAATAAGCCCCTGTAGTCACTGGCAGTATCCTACCATTCCCCTCCTCCCTTCCTCCCTCCCTCCCTCCCTCCCTCCCTCCACTCGGTGGGTTAGAGATCAGTCACTTTGTTTTCCAGGGCGGCTGCTATCTGCTGGAGCCGCAGGGTCAGCTGTTTACTCTGGGCAGCTGGGTCCTCGTCCAGGGATGCGATGATCTGAAAGAGTGATGGAAGGTGAGGAGCACCATAAATGGAGGAGAACGGGGGAGAAGTTTGAAATAATAAGCAAAGAGAGAGAAGAGGAAGAATTGGGCAGCACAGGGCAAAAGAGGAATGGCGGAAAACCAGAGGAGCATGGACGAGGAGACGGAGGGAGAATGAACACAGGACAAAGAGGAAGAAAAAGGGCGGAGAGTGGGAGGAGAGGAAGGTGTTATTCGACATCAACAGTCACGTCATATACGCTGTTATTGTTTGTGAGGCCCACTTAGGGGAGACTGACAGCCCCATTTGTTTATCCAACTTGTTCATTAGGTTTTGTTTATCCCCTTTTCGTGACCTCAAGTGGCAATGCACAATGGACGCTTAAAAATCAATTCCCAGAGCAATTTTCCAATTCACATCCCACAGAAATGCTTTCAATTAAAATTTCATACAATCACTCTTCTGGCATATCAAGAGTGAAGGGAGAAAAAAGGAAAAGCAATAATATAGTGGGCAGTAGTGCATTCAGTGGAATAGCCTCCTTTGGGTGCGATAGGAAAGAGAAGGTCCTCTTACCCCATCATAGTATTTGCTGGCGTACTGGTAAAGCTGATGGAGAGCCACTTGTGTGTTCAGTTTGTCTGTGTGAGACTGGAGAACATAAAGAACAATTTAAAGGTTAAAGAGAAAATGTAACTAAACCATAAAAGTGCTGAGAGCTGAATGAGCAATCTACAAAAAAAGACAAAGCAAAGAGGAATGCTCATATTAGTAACCGACAGACATTTCATGAAATAAAACCCAGGTTTTTATACCATTTATGGTCCAGATTTTTCAGCAATAGCCATTCAATGCATTTACATTCAGAAATGACCTCTATGCATAGCAGTTTTTATTGTTTGTGGCAGAGTCCACCATTCCCACACTTAATGTTTTACTGTCTACCTGTGCACAAGCAGTTCACAGGAAACCACCCATGCATGTAATCCAGTGTTACTGTTCACTCTAACACATCTGCAAATGTTGACAATCAACAAAAAAAAATGCAAATGAATGTGTGTTTCTACGCACTATCGTTAACTAGTGCCAGATATGAAGAGGGGGCTATTTGAGATTAACAGTGGAGCTAATTCTCAGGTTGGGTGCCATTAAACCATTACAGAGGAAAGGCGGTGCAACAATATGATGTAATTCAAAGTGTACCAGTCAAACCTCAAATAACTGAAAACCATGTGGAGAAAACATGATGGAACAATTTACTGTAAGCATTTATTTTTGTTTTATGTTTTAATCTGAGGAAGGTTACAGTCTCCTTGTTCCTTCACACAGAACTGATGTTTCATCCGCCTCTATTTTTGGTCTCTTCGGTGGAACAGAAGCTTCAGTGGGTGTTTAAGTCACATGATTCATACTAACATTTGCACCTCAGTCAAGTGTAAAAACTTGGAAGTGTTTTCCAAATTTTGCACTTCTATGCACAAATTGAAAACGTGCATAATGACAGGTGGATGTAAACGATTTCTGAGCTGAGGCTGCACACCTCCTCTGTGAGGTAACCCTCTTGCTGCATGTAGGTGACTCTACTGATGGCACTGACAGAAGAGGGGCGACTACTGAGAAACTCCTTTATTAGAACAACACATGACAAAGTGTCTACTAGAGAGTGTTTGCTGAGGAGCTAAACTTTACAAAAATCCACAAGGATTGAGATCTTTAAGGATTATAACTTCAGCAGCCTAATTTAAGTGGCAAGGAAAATGAAAGCTGTGTTTCTCACCCGTGACACCTCCGCAAGATGTGTGTTCATGTCCTGGTCGCTGACAGGTACCATCTGCCTGATGCCCTTATAGTAGCTAAACACACACACACACACACACACACACACACACACACACACACACACACAACAGACAACAGGGTAATCATTGCATTATGTAACTAATATTGGCAAACCTTTCACAAGAAGTGTTTTAAACTGAGACTCAAAGAATATTACAAACTGCTGATAGACTTACTCGTCCACCATCTTCTTATAAGTGGAGATCTCCTTTGCATAGAGTAGTTTGTTACTTGGAGAGTCCTAGAGACAAAAAGTGGACACAACAGTGAAAACAATGGCACTTTAGACTGATTGACCTTTGACATTCCTCTTCTCACTCCTTTTTATTTCTCATGTAATCCACTTTGTTCTAATCTTCTTTGTCTTTTCTCCCATCTTCCGTCTCGCTCTTTCACCTCACACCTCCTCCCTCCCGCTCTTCCTCCTCCTCCTCCTCCTCCTCCCTGTTTCCACTCACCCGGCTGAGTTTGTGCTCGCTCTTGGTGCAGGCGTCCATGAAGGTCTGGGCGATGACAGAGAGCGATGCGTCCACCACTTCAGACACGTGGACGTCGAAGATGAAGTGGGGATTCTTGAGGATGTTCACCCAGAACCGCAGAGGAAGGCTGCACAGGGAAAAGGGCGAGAAAGCGGTCCATTGTTGAGGTTGTTTTCATTATTTTTGCTTCAGAACGGGGAAAAAATCTCATCTACCACATTACATCTATGAATTCATTTGAGTCAGGGAAGCATTTCATGTGTGAGAGCACTTGCCTGAGGTGCAACTGAGTGCAGTGCACGATAATGACAGGGATGGAGAGAAGCCTTTCTTGTAGGTGTCAGTTTATTCAGAACAGTAACCTTGACTGTCACTTAATATTACCATTTCTTATGATACTGACCTCTCAGAGAATCATTGCCATTCAAAGAAAATGAAATGGAAAAACATGAAGAAGACTTTTATTCTCAATAAGACACGGAGAAACCCTCAGTGTTGCTAGTCTATTCTAACAAATAGTGATTAGAAATGCTAAAGTAACACCAGAACTTTGACCTTTTAAGTTCTCATGCAGCCAAACAACCTAAAGCAGTGACTGCATAATGTAATGCACGAGTACTCTCGCTAATTTCCCCTCTGAATAGGGAAAACACAGTCTACATACACTTCTCTCCAACCTCATGTCAGCTTGCGAATTCAAAAGAAAAATACAGTAGTTTCCAAAAAGAAAAAAAAAAAGAAAAACCCTCTCGTCCCTGATCGGTGCGAATGTCCCGCCATCTGAGACACGAAACGCACACCGTGTAAAATTCATACTGGTTTGGCAATATCTCTGGGGAAGGCTGCCGTGAGAATACAATAGAAGCATAAAAATAGCAATGTTGCTATAATCACAGAATTAAATTAGCTTGGGACGTAATTACCATGTTTGTTTGTTGTTGTGCCTCATACACACATTCATATTTAATACATGGCCCTCAGTTGATTTGATAAACAGAACGGGTGGATGCAGAATGTGGTGTGGAGTGTAGTAAGTAATTAAATCGCTCATCTCCTGTCCTTGTGTGGGTGCTCTCTTGCCAGCCTTACGTCAATCACTGGCATCTACATGCAACACATCGTCTTGTATGCTTGAGCCTCAGCCGACGTGACACTAATTTATGCACTTAAATGTCACATGGGAGCAGGGGGATTGCGAATGCAAACTAAGCGAGCTGATATTGTGCATTTGTATTCAGCTCTTTCTTGGATAAGTAAGTTTTATTTCTTGGAGAGTTACTGTATCTCAGGCGGCAGGATTAGTGGTCAGAGCCAGAGAGTGCCGAGTATATTTACTCAAGTATTACACTTAAGTACAAATCTGAAGGATTTTGAGAGTGTTTTGAGTGTTTCAATTTCATGCTACTTTGTACTTGTGCTGCACTACATTTCAAAGGGTAATAATGTGCATTTTCCACCACTACGTACGATAGGTATACTTAGCAGTTTTTAATAAAAAAAACATTTGATAAGATTATAAAATAGAACACATTGCCAAAGATTAAACCAGCACTACCCAACTTTTTTTGGCTTGAGCAGATGTCTATGAGTCATCAGCAGTTTCACCGAAGAGAAATTTCCTCTCTAAACTTGATGGTTTCATTTAAATAACTTAGGTGCCCCAAAGAGGCAAAATTACCCAATATTTCAAATGAGAAAAGGGAAATAATGGGAAACATTGAGATTCCAGAAAATGTACATGGGTGATGCACCATACATCCACCAACTGACAGTCATAAAGGGAATTCTCCTTGAATAATCTGATTTTCTTTACTACACCAAAGGTGAGAAGTAAGCAGCTGCACAGACGGTGGATCTTTTGATTCAGTGTGTTTTTTGGAAAAGTCAGAAAATAATTGGCTTTTGGCAGATGGTATGTACAGTGTTACAAGTTCTAGGATATAAGATCTCTATGAGCTGTACGGTACTTTATCTCTGACACTTCTCTGAGAATCAGACGTGACAGATATTTTGTTAAAATACTGCTCATAGAAATGTGCAAAAAGCTATTACGAGGAACTGGGGGATGGAAGCTTTCCCCACAAAGAAGCAGTGGCTAATGCTTGTTGAAAAAACCCTCTTAATGGACAAACTAGAAGACATGGGGAAAACTGACAGTGTGCAAGACAAAAAATTGTGATATCGGAATGGAGCCGCAAGCAAATGATGGAAAAATGTGAATAAATTTCCCAAAACAAAAACAAAACTCTTTTTTGTCCTTTTTTTGACTGCCATTGTTTAATGTTGCAAATCTTTCACGAATAAATTTAAGTTGAAAAAAAAGCAAATATTAGAGAATATTCCAAAAAAATTATGGAAATTTGTGTGGCAGAATCATATTTTTTTCTTCGTTCGAATCACTGATGTACGTCGTACTTTTCACACTTCTTTCCCCACTAATTCCATGAAAATACCAATAAAACTTCAGTGTATGCAGGCGGGCAGTGCTTTACCTATTAGTCTTCCAGATATGGATGGTCTCTTCATCCACATTGTTGTGTTTCAGCGCTTGCTCGTCCAGAAAGTCAAAGAAATATTTGACAGCTGGTGGCACCACAGCCCCAGAGCACAGCACGCTGCGGAAGAAGTCATCCACAAACTGCTGCAGTGTTCCCTGAAAGGGGCCACAAATAATGTGAGACAGGGCAGAGACGGAGAGCAGAGCCAGAAATATCAAGGCCCTGAGACAGAGCTATTTGCACGTAATGTGTTTATAGATATTCAGGCTTTTCTGAGAGTCTTTTAGCATTTTCTAGCCCACCCAAACCTAGAAGCCATCAATTAAAGTTGGCTTTTCAACTGAAAACCCTTCCTGGAAAAGTTAAAATTGCTATTTGGCAGAGTCGGTAAAACTGAATAACTACTTAACAAACGTCTGAGCGAGTAAATGATTCCGTCTTTGCACCTTGACAGAGAGGAGTCGCGTTAGATAGATCTCTGTAATGGCTTTGGTCATCGACTTGTCCTTTATGCTTCCTCGTTTAGATTTGATCTCATCCAGTTCGTCTGCCGGCCTCACCAAGTGAAACACCTTGTCATCTTCCAACAGAGCATTCCCTATCAGGAGGAAAAACAACACTTTTAACTTTCCTCTAATAATCCGACTCCTTATTTATTCATGCACACTCTCACAGAACATATTCAGATGATAAAAAGAGAGGGTGTCAACTGAATTTGAATGCAGAAAGAATATCCAAATAGAAATGCTAAACACTCAACTATTCTGAAATGCACATAAAAAGGCAGCAGATAAAAGTGCATATTATTTCAGCATAATCTAAAAGTGTGCTTTACATAAAACAGCTTGCATGGTAAATTAGAGAGGGGATGTTGCCAAAAGCCCCAGGGAGAAGAAACAAAGGCATGTATTATATTCTGAAGCATTTGTACACCTGATCTCTGCTTGTCTGGGCTCAAGAGTGCATATGTGTGCATTTAGAGGCACGTACGCTCTTCATGGTTTTCCTGGTTCTGGTCATAGTTCTGCTGAGTGTGAAACACTCTGGACAAGACTAATGTGGCGTTGTCTCGCACCTGGAACACACATAAGAGCCTTTTGTTAGACAGAAAACACACACAAGACATACTGGCTTCACACATCTTCAATTTAATTGGTACTGCGACTGAGGTCAGCGGTGTCTCTTAGTGGCCCAGAACTAATTCATAATCAATGTGATTGAGTGGAGATCAACAGGGGGTCTTTATTGGGGTATTTACAGGCCATTTTCTTTGGCGTCAACCCTTTATTGACCCCACAAATACTATGATTAGCACTACCCTGGCACAGCCAATGAATCTATGGCTGTAAGGCTGTCCTCTAAGCACAACTGCAAAACACCGGCAGGTAGGATGAAAGGAGTACGTTTGAAAGAAGGGGATTTAAGTGGCCAAAAAGCAGGACAAATAGGGGGTATTTGTGAGTGACCTTTATTTTCCAAAGATCAATATAGTGCCAAGAAGATTTAGTGGCTTTCTGTCACCATTGAAAGGTGACAAGAGCAAACCCTGACCAGAAACTTGTACTGCCTGGTGATGAGAAACCAAAAAATGTTAATAAAGCGATGAAGGCAAACACTGAGGGAAAATGATTTATGGACACAGATATGTGGAAATATGTTTGCGCCTTTGCAGAAACATATTTTTTGTAAATGCTCCATCTTGTTCACATTCATTCAAGATGCAAGAGCTCACACATTTCTTAAAGCTTCATAAATCCGCAATTACTGAATGTTAGCGAAAATTTGCTTATTCATGCATCCAGTAGTTACAGAGCAACACCATCATTCATTTGGAGTCGTGTTTCTGGCCACCTGATGAATGGACATCCAAAATTCACTCTCTTTCAGCTCTGTTTTTGGTCTCCACCAAATGCTCCATTACGTTCACGTGCCTGCTGCTAACTTATCCGTCTGCTGTTTGGTCTCCGGTTTATATTCACATACGGATCACATCTTGACCAATATTATGCATTCTTACACTGTTATACATTCATGCACTGACTAGCAAACTTTTGTTGTCTAAAGGGAGGATTTTCAGTCTAAAGGGAGGATTTTCAGTCACAGATTCTCATGTCTTATTTTAGCTGGTTTCTGGTTCAAGCTGTGGGGTTGATGCCTTTGTCATGCTTTGACTGATTGTCTACAGTGATTTTAGACCACTGGGGATGTTTTAAATGTATTTTTCTAAGTTATGGAATAATTCAACTGTCACTTTTTAGTGTCAGATGAGAAGATTGATACCACTCTCATGCCTGGCTGTTAAATATAAGGCTACAGCCATCAGCTGGTTGGCTTCGCACAAAGACCTGAAACTGGATAACAGCTCGTCTGGCTCAGCAGTAGAAGAATAGGCCTTTCAGCACCCCTGAAGCTCACTAATAAAGAGCCAGACGAGCTGTTTCCCTGTTTCCAGTCTTCATGCTATGCTAACTAACTGGCTGCTGGCTGCAGCTTCACATCTGATGGACACATCCCAAAAACTTTTCTTTTATGAGCTGACAAGAAATTAGGAAAGAGAGGAGGGTGACATGCAACAAAGGTCCTCAGTTGGACTCAACTAGGGATGTTACGATTTTATAGTGAGCACTTTATTTATCTTTGCCAAAATCAAATTCACAGCACACTGCCAGACAATTTTAATGAATGCTGGCATGTTGTTATCACCACGCAAGTCAGAAAAAAACACATTTTTACACGTTTACACGTCTGCTCGTCGATTTGACAGGTGGTAGAAGGAATAGAAATTAACCATTTAACAATTTTGTGGTAATGAGCCCACAAAAGTATCAATCATAAAATTAAATGATGTGTGCTGGTCTGTAAATGTGCAGCAGACACAGATTTCATATGCACGACTGTGACTGAAATGGCGTGAAAATAGGCAACCCCATTCACATCCACACGCCCACATACAGCTATTTACTTCCCCTCCGCCTCCTCACGTCCCATGCTATTTTCAGGCTTTTTAATATGTTTCATCAATTTTGCCAGTACTCACGTTGTAGTGCGCCAGTGTGTTGATGCGTTTCCACCTGCCCTCTTTCTGGGAAGTCAGATCCAGATCTGACAAAATCTGCCCTGTTGAGCCCGGGCGCCACTCTGCGGTGAAGGCAGGAAGAGAAAGTCACTCAGAGTTTAAATTACCTCTGCTGGGTGGAGCTGCGATGCAATGTTTGCGAAATTGTTGCCATACTTCAGCAGTTTTGGGGCTTTTTTTTGTTATCTTTTTTGATACCGATTGCATTTATTTCATCATGGATCATTATTTCCCTGATGCTATCCTGTAATAATGTGGTCTTAAATAAATCCACTTCCCATCCTACTGTTTGCCCAGCTCTCTCCTGGGATTTAGTGACACACTTGAGTTAATTTTGGGTGAGGAAGTGACGGCTCAGTATTGTCTGAATAATTCAAATCTAATTCTAAACTGTGATTTACACTCCCAACATTTGCAATTTTGAAACATCCGACTTCACTGCAGACCTGAGCTCAACACCATCTGCGACGTATGATTCATTTACAAGTACCACCAAATAATAAGGGGGTTATCTTTCTGATTCACCATGAAAGAAGACGGATCTGTGCTTATCTAAAATGTATAAAGGAATGAGATCTACAGCATGCGTGGGAATAAAAAATGGCTTTGATGTTGGAAAATGTCTATAGAGCTTTAGCCTTTCAAGTAAGTCCCCAAGGTTTCTGACTACAGTAGCAAGTAAAACTTTGTTTAGGGATGAAGGCTTTCTTTATGCTGCTGACACTGAATAACTGAATAAGCTTTTATATTTCACAAATAGAGACAGGAAGAGAGAGAGATCGTCTGCAAAGTAATCTATTAAATAAAGTTAAAATGAAATAATCAATTGCTTATTTAGATAAATGCATTCTGATTTAATTAAAAGTGCATTTCAGTCAGGACAGAAATGCCTTCTGCAGTCTGACACCCTCACCACTCACCGTGACCTTTACATTATTCATCATTATGTTTTCTCTTTCACTTCATCCTCCTCTCAGATGGCCCTCATTTACTCACCTAATGTGACACTGTCGACCTTGGGCCGCTGGGAATACGGCAGGTTCCTGTACACCTGCTCTATGATCTTCTCCTTCACCTGCGAGATGGTGTCACAGTTCAGTACCTTGACGGGCGTCACATCCGGACCCTCGCCCTGCACCAGCACTTGCAGAGTCTGGCAAACACACGCATACAAAAACATCAGATTAAGCCCACGTGGTGATGCCATGTGTGCAGAACAAGGCACTTACGCACACAAACGAGAAATATGCAGAAATATTCAAACATGGCCAGAGCACCCAGCCACCCACCCACAAACGCACACACTCACACTCACACACACACACACACACACACACACACACTCTGTCAGGATGTTGTCGTCATGGCAACTGGGTTTCTGTAAGCACACGCATGCAACACGCGCGCTGCAGTGACACCTGAGAGGACTCCTGTCACCTTGGCCGGCTAATGACCACGGCGCAGCGGGAGCAAACTCTGACCCACCTCGCCTCCCACACTCAGTCACTCTGTCAGAAATAACTAACCGACCAGTCGACAGATTCAGGCGGGGGGGGTGGGGGGGGTGGCAGGCAATCCAGGCGAATTAGCAACCGTCACAAACCCGTCTGCATTTCAGGTGAATGGGAAGAGCATGCTGTGAAATGAAGCCAATAGGAAACACCGTGTCCGCCTGTGAAATCTAGCTCATTGGGTTTTTTCTCTCTCTCTGTAATTCAATCACAGAAGGCGATCCATCACGGCAGGAGACGTGTAATTCAGGCTAATTTGATAATTGTCCTCGACGACGCCATTACCCATGGGTCTTTTTATTTGTGCTGACTTTAACAGAAAACAGCTGTGTTCAAATTAGCTTCCATTATTGAAACACGATACCAAAGCGAGACGCGAAAGCTTTTCCTGACTCTTGAAAAGCTGCGTGACGGGCTAAAAGCAGGCGCAGGTTGGAGGGTCGAGGAGGGTTTGTGGAGGTGGCTTGTACTCTATACTTGTACCGACTTGTAGTACTTTCACCGAAGCCATGCATTTGTGCTGCTATATTGGAATGTGTCGCCCGTGTCGTTTCTGAGCCAAGAACAGTGACACTGAAAATGGATGTCACACAAAAGCGGGCAGTCGCCTGTGGGGTTTTTGTTGGTTGCCATGGCAACTGCACGGTGTGTGTGTGTGTGTGTGTGTGTGTGTGTGTGCATGTTTGTGTTGCTCACCAGGCACAAAACACCGTGCAATCTCAAAGCAGTGTGTGCATTTTCTCTGATACTGAGTTTCAGAGTTTATATGCATGAGTGTTTATGTCGGGCTATTTTGTGTGTGTGTGTGTGTGTGTGTGTGTGTGTGTGTGTGTCAATCCATCTCACCAGGACAGAGTACTCCACATCGTCGCCTAACAGGCCGGTATCATTGAGGGTGTACTTGGCTTTCTTCACTCTGGCATCTACAGGCCCTTTCTCGATCTGGTGCTTGATGGCTCGGAACAGTTTGTACAAGGGTTCGCCCGCAGAGTCCTGGTACACACACACACACACACACACACACACACACACACACACACACACACACACACACAGAGCCATTTAGAAGTCATCTCAGATGTTGTCAAGAAGCTAATTGTTGTGAAGTGCAGTTTAGAATACAAATAAATGCAAATCATCAATACTGAGCACTAATGAAAGAAATGGAGAAATCCATGAACCCACAGTTGAAAGCTGTGGCATGCCATTACACACATTTTCAATATTAGCAATTTAGTAAACCAAGCAGAAAAGACAAATCACTCCTGAATTAATTAGCCAATCTGAAAGAAATATTCGTATATGCTAAGACTCACTTGACTAGAGTTAAGAAAAATGCTAACTTATTACATTTAATACATTTTAAGTGAGCCAAAATGTTACCTTCAGAAACTGGTACAGACAGATTGACATCCAGTTACACAGCATCCTTTCCACCACTGTCTCTGACCTGAAAAAAACACATCAGATGAGCAGGTTTTAATATTATAAGAATGAAATGGAGTCATTTTGGTGTATTGATGCTGTTTGTTATGTCATATCATGCTGCTTTAACTCTGAATTGATATAATATATTTTATGTATTTATAATGTTTTATGTTGTAAGTTCATGTGTTTAAGTTTGTGTGCTGTAGCTGCATTGGGGACAATAAAGTTGAAGTTGAATGACAGGTAATGCTAACTATGCGCTATTTTCATTGCATCCTCTTGAAAAATGTGACACATTACTTTTTTAAAACAGTGTATCTACAAAATGTCAACATGGGAAAATGTTGCACACTTTGACAGTGACAGGGTATTTTAATTCAAAACCCATGTCACCGGTCACTTGACGGATCGCCCGTCCTCATGTCAGATTTCCACTGGTGGTGCCCGTTGCTTGCTGCTAGCATGCCTAATTAGATATCTTGTATATAAGGGGGCCTATGTTGGCACAATGGCCTAATCAGCATAATGAGGCTCTCCATTGGGGGATAATTAAGATGTGTACTTGCATAACAGCCAGTCACAGCGTGCCTAAGCACAGCAGACAGTTCAGATCATATAACCCCATCGTAGCAGTGATGAGCGACTGCATTGTCAGACAAGCGGGTCCTACTGAGGCAGCCGCCAGTGCATGTGCATTTGACCTTGACATGATCATTACAGTGAAGGGTAAAGAACAAAGAGCACCAAAATTGGAGATTCTTTTCTGACGGCTATTTATTTCAAATTAGTCAGATGAATGTTTACAGCTCTAATGCTACACACGAATTAAGAGATGTTGCCAAGGGAGAAACGATTGAGCAATTAATATTAGACAATATCAGAGAAAAACATCCGCAGTATTTGGCAGGTGCCTAAAAATACCAATTAATTTAACAATAAATAATAATCAGTTATAATTTCATGCCAATCACAACATTATTTTTTCTGTAAATTTTAAAGGACGCACAGCTCATTTTTATCATGTTACAGCTGATCTGTCCTCTTGGTGAAAAGGGGAATTATTAAAATACAATTTGGGGGAGATAAGATGTCGGCTCAAGTCGTGCAGGTGATTTACAGTTCAGCTGAAGAAGACTGCTCTGATCAAATTTGACAGCAGGAACTCATTTATACACTAAAAAGAGCCCAAACATTAGAACAAATGTCATTTCTCACCAGAAATGTCCTGATTGCAGGATTTCACCCAAAAGCAACTTACAGAAACCCAATACAATTTGTCTTATCTATAAACAACAATCAAAAACATTATGAACCCAAAGTCATTTTCCGCCCGCGCTCCACTGATCAACAGCTATAGGATAAGATGATGAAAAAGATGCTGAAAGGGAACAGCGAAAGAAGAATCACCCAACACTTTGTGCTTGGAATCAAGGGAGGAAAAAACAGAAGGAGAAACAGAAGGAAGAGGACTGGAATAGATCAAGCAGCAGTCTGGCTCTTGATAGTGGACTACAGTAGTCAGTGCAAAATTCAACACAAAACATGGCAACAGAATGAAACAGTCCACTGCATCTTGAAGTGAATCCCAGTCCTCCTACAATGTTAAAAAATACTGCTGCCACAGTTTGGATATGGAGTGACTCTGATTATAGAGCTGAGAAATACAGACACCTGACAATCGCAGGGCAAAACAAGCCATGCCAGCTGCTCTGTGAGGATGTACAGAGTGCTAACATCTCTCCGACACAAAAAATACCAACCTCATGATCACAAAAGTTATGAGGATTTATCCACTTGGAAACATGCATGTCTGCACAAAATTTGGTGTAAAAATCAGCCAGTGGATGTTGAGATATTAAACATCAACCTGCTGGTGGCACTAAATGAAAAGTCAGAGGATCATTAAAGTCAGTGGGGATCATGAACATTTGTCCAAAACATTTCATGGCAATCCATCCAGTAGTTGGTGAGATATTTCAGTTTGGATCAAAGTGGTTGACCAACCGACACTGGCATCCTCAGAACGACTCTGCTAGCACAGCTAAAAAGCATCCAAGTCATGCAGCTGCCATGAAATCTTAGCAGTACAGAACTTTGTCGATATCAAACTTGGCAGTGGTGTTTTGGCATCATATCTGACTGCCGCAGTATCTACTGAGCAGCAGCACTGAATTGCTCCTCACTCACCTGCGCAGCATGAGTTTAGGGTTCTTGCTGTGGACGTATTCCTCCATCAGCTCCAGCAGCAGCGTCCTCATAATGTCAGTGTAGTATTCCAGTTTCCCATGCAGAGCCACTGTCAGCAGGGAGGCAAAGTACACCTTGGCCCTGGCGTTGAAGTCATGACTGCGCTCCAGGGTACGGATAAACTGCAAGCACACCACCACACACATAAGGAAAGAGGCAAATGACGAGCTAAATTAATCATCCTGATGAAGCCCACATACACACGCGAGCAAATCCAGCATAATATGCCTTTAAATAATCAAAAGACTAATGCTTGTGAAAACAATAATCATCAAGGTAAATTCAATTCTGCGCAGTAAAATATCATGGCTTAGAAAAGATACCAATTAGTGGAAGAGGAATCACCCACACATTTACAGTTAACACCTCAGAGGCTGTTTCTGTGCCAGCAATATCGAATTGTTAGGAATTTTCACACGTCTCCCTCCACTATGTCTTCTGCTTCTCACTTCCAAACACTGTACTCCACTAAATTAAACATGACAAAGTCCTTAAATTAGGGGAAGAGAGCCTGAGTTTAGAATAGATATAAAGGAGCTCACAGTACACTGACTGTGGTTAAGGCACATTTTTAAAGCTAACAGAGAAGAAGGGGAGTGTGCAGCTTTACTGTAGCGGGAGGTAATTCCACACTTGTGATTTTGTTAAATATAAGTGAATTTAAATAACTTAATTTATCCCGCTATACTTGAGGAGGGTTGCCTATGTAACCGCAGCCTGACATAACTGTTAAAACACAAAAGAAAAGAGGCATATTGTTGCACACTTCTTCATTAGGATGAAAAAGGCCGGTTAGTTTATCCAGAAACAATGCTACAATTGTATTTTCTATTTCTGAGCAGCTCCAAATGAGAGAGATGTCCCTGCACACACTCAAGGACATGAACACACATTCATATGCATCAGTAATTTAATGAGCTGAGAGGAGTCTGTTAAACAACACCGGAAAATAAAATCATGCCTGGCCTACGTTTTATGTCTATTTTCTGTACACTGTATGCTATAATTTATAAACTGGACAAATGCAGTTTATTGTATGTAATTTAAACTGAATGAAAGCAGGGCTACAGCCATGTCAGCTGCTAGCAATCCATTCAAATAGTTGCTGAGGACTTTTAGTCTGGAACATGGCGGACATCCCTAGAGGCCAGCTCCTAGCATGGCTAAGACGCAATGCTAATGTTGCACAGCTTTACAACGCTGCTGTAAACTCTGTGTATGCAGGCATTATCAGCCTATAATGACACGTCATTGATACACCCATGTGCAGTGCAGTTACATTGATGAGGAAGGTCTTGGAGTTCAGGAGGTTGGAGAACTGGTTGAGCGCCTGAGACACTGTGGCCCGCCGAGCCTCTGGGATGTCTAGCTTTCCTGTGATCATCACATCATTGGCGCCGTCCTTAGAGGGCAGGAAGAAGACGCGGTCTGTGTAGGTTTTGTAGTCCAGGAAGGGGATCCGCCCCTCGCTCAGGTCGTTGGTGTGGTCCTCCATCTCGATCATCAAGTCTGCAAGAAGGAAACAAGAAAGTAGTACCTCGCTCCTTTTTAATAAGCAGGTTTTGTCATTTGTGTGCTGCTCATCAGTCTCAATCATTATGCTGCGAGAGGCAGAGAAGAGAGAGAAAATTATTTCAGCTGTGAAAGATTGTTTTCTATTACTGTTACTGCAAAACTGCCTCTCATAATGATGATAACGTGATGTTAAGCAGGAAAATTCATTTAATTCACTGCAGTACAATACATCAAACAAATGTAATAAGAGCTCTGAAGCACTTCATTACTTTATAACTTCTTAGAAACATGGATCCTTCGTGGTGCATTAGTAATATTGCTGAGCTTTCGCACAGCTGCTGCACTGTTGGTACCTGTGAATTCTTTCTTGCAGCGGTCCCGCACGCTTTCCTCCAGATTCTCAAGCTGATGCTTCACCTTCTCATACTCCCTCTCCGCCTGCTGACTCTTCCGCCTGAGCAGATAGCACAAACACACCACATGTGTCATGAAAGGAAAGAATTTAGGTCTAATTGCTGTTCAAAGACTACATGCAATTGGGCGATAACTTAGTCGCAGTGAGTTTCACAAAAACATCCTATTAGCGCTGGGATTGCTCCGCTGTGGGTCTGTTGCTCCTAATGTGGGTGTTTTATAAATTTTAAGCAGAACAAGTTTAAAGGGAAATTTCTCTGCTGGAAAGATGATGTTTTCATGGAACTTGGCTGTCTATGCTGTGGAAAGACACAAATATTTTTTGACATTGCTGCTACATGACCACAGAAAACAGAGAAAAGGGGCTGCGGTGTTCGATTGTGTGCAAATGGTCGAAACCCTACAACAACCAGAATGCACTTGGATGCACCAGACCACGACGCTTTAGCTAAACAGTGCACTAAAATATGTTTCGGAGAACATCTGAGGTGAGAAATGGACAATGCAGTATATCTGAGTTGGGCGTCTCTCTCTCTCAATATAACTTCTATAGTCTTTGCGTCTGCAGGCGGCATACAAACATGTGGAAGTACAATTTGTCCTTCAAACAACAGCCCAATAGCCCAGATGATGAGTTTTGCCTTATATTAAAGTGCAATTTGAGAAAAATACCACAAACACGGTGCTGTGCCTAGAATGTAGAATGAAGTATGTTATTACACAAGCTCACTTATCTATACACACATAAAATTTCCTCAGTATTGGAATATAAGAGAATGCTTTTAGTATGCCGACTTGAAATGAAGATCATTTGTTTGTGTACTGGAAAAAAGTGCTTCTTTTTCCAACAATACTGAAACCATTTTCCCTCTGAAGCATGAAGCTTGACACAGACAGAGAACTATAACCCTGCAGACTAAAATGTTTATTAATCAAGAGCAGCAGGCTATTAATCTATTAGACTATTAAGCAAGGCCTCAGGCAATTCAGATCAACAAGGCCTGGCTGAACCAAAACCCTCACTGAGCTGAAGTAACATTATGCAATACAGCATCATCAGTAGGTTACAGATACAAATACCAAAGTCACGATTCATGGATGTATAATAAAGCAAACGCCACAAAACAGTTTGAGAAACTGGCATCTAAAGCTACCAGTGCTTTACTGCAAGGTGAATAAGAGAGCTACATCGCACAAAAGAGCCGTTCTCAACACTGGGACCGTACACAGCGTCCCAAAATAAATCTGAGGGGTCGCCAGATTATTAAAGAACAGAAGGTCAAAATGTTTCTGTTGTACAGAATGTTGTTTTTTTTATTAAGTTTCTGTGGGACTTTGCTTTGTTTTAACCATAATCTTCTATGTGGTACTGGGTTCTCTTTATCCACTCAAAACACATACTTAAAATGGTTTTATCAGCTTTATACTCTCCTTTTTTTTCCAAACCGATATGGTTCAGAAGTCTGCTGCTCCATGAACATGCCTTAGGTCCCAAAATCAGCCTGTCTGAGTTTGAATTTTACAACAGTTTGTTCATTAGAAGGTCAAACAGGGAGTTACACCTCTCTGACATCAAACGGACCCCATACAACAGTCACGTCCCGTCATCAAATGTGGTCGCCCAGCATGTCAATACTTTTCTAAATTATTGGTTTTAATGAGGTCTCAAAAAAAGGAAGGAAAACATTGATGGATTTTGCAGTTGGTGTTATTTGTACGCATACAGCAGTGGGATCTGTGCAAACAAAGAGGAAATTGGAAAAAAAACCCAAAAACAATAGGTTAAGGGGTCAAGAGCCAAACAGGCTGAGGTTAAGAACCACTGGCATAAAGTACAGCAGGTTTCTCAGTTAACTGTTAACTGGGTGATGTACAGCCTCTCCTTTAAGAAAAAGATGAGTATCTAGAAAACTGTGAAAGACTAACAGCTAAAAAAAGGCCTTAACTGCATCCTGAGTATAGAGGATTATGCGAGATTTAATTGTAGGGTCAAAAGGTTCAGATAGTAAACATTTTAACAGCTTTTCTACTCTTAAAAATGCAATTAGAAGTAGTTGTATTACTTAACTTTTATTACAGCGTATGGGGATGTTAACCTTAAAGAGTTTAGCTTACCTGTAGCAGTAGACCGAGATAGCGATGATGAGCAGCATGGGCACAATGACAGCAGGGATGATGATGTAGAGGGACAAATCATTCTTCTTCTCGTACTGCACCGAGCCGACCACCCACTCCCCTTTCCCGAACTTGATCTGTGGATAAACACAGAGCGGGAATCTTATCATCTGCACAAGCTCTCGACATCTGAGAGGGAGATTTATTCAGGTTGGTGTCAAATGGTAAAGATTCAACAGTACTGGAGAGGAAATGGGGATGGAGGAAAATCTACATAATTGCCCACTGTTATGTTAAAGCAGCTGCGGGACCTTGCAGTATTTTCAAAGTGCTGGGGTTATGTGCAAGTTGGTGGGCCCACATTAACTGCACAAATGCATAAATGTATTGAGTTTAATACTTTATTATCAGGCTTCTACTATGTAGGTGTTCTGTACCACTGATAGTCTGGTGGTGTCATTTCTTCATGTATCACACAGCCGCAGAAATTAAACAATAGCTCACCAAGAGGAATTACCCAGAGGAGAGGTTACAGTATTAATTACAAGGCCCTTATAATTAAATGTAATTATTAGGGCCTCCGGGTACACGAAAGTTGTTCAACCAATGAAAAAAAATGGGATCTCAAGATGTACAAAGGACACGCATCGAGAAGTACAGGAAAGATTCATGATGCATGCATGCTCTCATCTGCAGGTCTATGTGTGTGTCTGCAGCGGTGAAATGAAATAACTTCGTTAGTCTGGAACGTGAAGTACATTCACGGTACTGAAGTACTGCAGTCGGGTGCAACTTTGAGGTACTTTCATGCCACTTATCTGACAGCTTTATATTCTAGTTACTTTACAAAGACTTTTTCATACAAAACATGAGAAGAGCTTATGAAATATGATGTTTTATTACAGATTAAACCACCCTAGAGGATATAGTAGATCTGAAACGATTAATCAACTGACAGAAAATTAATTTTCGACTACTTTGATAATCTTTAAGTTGTTTTTTTTTTTTTTTTTTTTTTTTTTGTAAAATCATTTCATGGTTCCACTTTCTCAAATGTGAGGATTTGCTGCTTTTCTTCTTAATAATTCTAATAATCTTTATTCATCGTTCATCACTTTCAGGTTCAGACTACTGGCTCTGAGGAATTGTGACAGCGACTCTTTCTATGACTTGTATTAGAGTATTTTTTCCAGTGTGGTACAGGATGTGAATAGTTCCTCCACCACTGAGTGTCAGCCTGTCTTTGTCTGATCTGACCGTTAAGTCCAGCAGCTCGGGCCGGGTGTCCCTGCGGTGCCGTCTGGAGCGGGCGCGAGGCGGCGTGGAAGGTGGGTCCAGAAACAGCTTGTCATCCTGAAGCGTGTTGACCAAACAGGGAACGTCGCCCACAAAGGCTTGAGCCTCCTTGGCTGTCATCGCTTTGGAGAATCCCCGACCCTGCAGGGGAAGATCGAGTGTACTGCTCAAAGCGTCGTGACTGAACACACGGGAGGGAAATTAATTACTGCATTTACACACCATCAAGTAGACGCATCTTATGACGGGTATTAAAAACATTATTTTCAGCATTTTCATTAGTAATGGGTTGAAAGTTTAGAACAGCTCTTCACTGTTCCACTATGTGTGAGTGCCAAAAGCAATTAGAAAGATTAAGATTATGTTCACTGTAAGCACAATTCTAAGTACTTCCTCACTTTAGACACTGTAGGCACAGCTCCAGTCAATCCTACAGTCCTGGCATTGCAATATACACTTTTATCTACTTCTACAGTGCACTCCTGTATCTGCAGACATGCTTTCAATCATTCTAATGCTGTCTGGAATAGAAGAAAGGTGAAATTAGCTTAAGTAAAGTCTGAGTAATTGAAAAGGCCCCGGACCTTTTCTTGCAGATGTCTTCCCAGACTAATTTTCCCAAAGTGTGCGTTGCCAAAAGAAACTTTAAAAAGGGAACACTGTGGAACCTCCAAACTGACAAAAGATGTAATAAGCTGGAAGACAAATCTACAAGTTTCAGTCGTCTTTAGTAAATTGTGATGGGCATTTTTCACTATTTTCTGAGATGTTACAAGACTGATTTAAAAAAAAAATCACAGATGATGAAATAACGGTTAGTTGCAACCGTAAAATAAAACAACTCAAAATATTTTGTCATAACATTAAAGGTTCAACATGGTGAATCTTGTTTAGAAACTGAATTGTCAGCAAGACAAGACTTCCCTCTGCACAACAACAATAATGTATATTTAAATTCATATTTGAGTGCATAGTTTGTTATTTCTCAGGTTACGATCATTTACACAAGGCTTTGTTTACCAAAATGAGACTCTTCATTCTCGGACTGCTCTATTTGAAGACTTTTTTGAGTCCTGAAGACACAGAATTATCCAGTAATTCACAGAAAAGAGCTAAATTGCAGGGAAAAAAAGTAAAAAGTCACAATTTTGCATCTCAGATAAATGTTTTTTTCTGTAAACCATCTCATGACCCCTTAGATTTACTTCACCTTTATGTGCTGCTATTTGCATAATTTTCATATGCAATGAAACCCAACCACTATATAAGCTGCTAAAGAGTGAAAATGAGGTACAGCAACTGCAATTCAGCATCTTTTCCATTTTTTGTCCAGCAATTTGTCTTAATTCCCTCACTCAAAGAGGCTGACTTGTCAGAAACGCAGTGCTGTCATACTGCAGCATTAAAGGGGACCTGAGCAGCCCGTACTCACAGTGACGATGATGATGCTGGCCTCGGTGATGACCTTCTTGAGCAGCTCGTTAAAGACGGGGTCAGGGTGGTAGTCGAAGGGCTTCAGTTCCTTCACCCAGTTGTCCAGCTGGATGTACGTTCTAAAGTGCTGGCTCAGGGAGTTGTTCACTGTTGGAGACCGAAACTGGATGACTGTGTCGTTTTTCTCGTGGGCGTTCTGAATGAATGGGAGGAAGAATAAAATGTCACCGCTGGACACAAATGATAGAAAGTTGTATGTTGTAACACATAGAAAGTAAGCAAAACAAGACGCGGAGGAGAATATGCAGAGAATATTCAGCAGGGAGAAGCAAACAGTGGGAGTTGATGGCTTATTTTTGAAAAAGGTGGTCAACTGCTGTTTGTGAGTGTTTTGGGGGTGGGGTGGTGGGAGAAAAAAGCCTGATTTGGTACAACGGGAGAGGTAAAATTATGTGTCTCTTTTCAGTGAGTCTATTAAAATCCCAATCTGCCATCGTAGAATAGCAGCCTCTGATGAATCACAACTCACACTGAGTCATTCCTCCTCTGGCTTTGTTTATTTGCTTTTGATTAACTGGACCCGATGGTGATATTTCTGTCACTCTCTGATTGTTTCGATACCGGGCTGA
Organism: Chaetodon auriga; assembly: GCF_051107435.1. Lineage (NCBI taxonomy): Eukaryota > Metazoa > Chordata > Actinopteri > Chaetodontiformes > Chaetodontidae > Chaetodon > Chaetodon auriga. The sequence goes on along the minus strand of NC_135079.1, from coordinate 7,687,135 downwards.
CAATACTGTGTGTGACAGCTAAACCCAACAGTCCTACACGCAGTTTAAGTTTTTCAAAAGGACACGGCAACAGGCGTAGGCTACATCAGATAATGCTTTGAAAAAGTCACGCAGAGCTACTATAAATTTTGAGACCAGTTATATGAGTTGAATATCTTTTGTCATTCAGCTCAAAAGTAAATTTGTCCTATTAAATTACTTTAAACTGTGAACCTACAGGAGCTCTGTGAACTGCTGTCTCTTCTGACCTGTACTGTTTTCTGTGTTAAAAGGAATAGTTCAACATTTGGGGAGATGCTGGAGAGGATTCATACCACTCTGATATCTGTTAAATTTGAGCCAGTTAGCTTAGCATACGACTGGAAACAGGGCAACAGCTAGCCTGGCATCCGCCTTTTTGTTTAATCTGTATAAAAAACATAATGTGAAAATGACAACTTGCTATTTTATAGTGGATTATTTACAATTTACATTATTCAGGCAAGCTGGCTCCCCGTTTTTCTGTTTTTGTGCAAGCTAAGCTAACCTGCTGCTAGCTGTAGCCTTATTAGCAAGCAGGCACAAGATTGGTCTAAGTCTTCTCATTTAACTCACTAATTTGCCAATAGGACAAACACATTCCTTTAAGCGTGATGGTGCATATGCATAAAGGTTTCTTTGCACAGCTCTGTGGACTTCAGTTCTGTCTAACTTGGACTAGTATGAACACTAATGTTTATCCTCAAAGTAAATACAGATGATGTACAAGATTGGGCTGCTCCACCTATTCATGAATCCATCACTATCTTTGTGCGTTAGGTCGCTTTTATGCTCTCAGGATCTGTCAAACAAGTGATTTAGCTACTTAATTGGGTTGTGACATTAAAACTCAAAGGAATGGCTTAGCTATTAAAGAGCTTAGTAACTGGATGTCCTGATGTGCTAAGGGACCAAAAATGCAGTCGCATTGTCCCCAGTTCAACTGATGGCCATGGAGCTTTGTTGCATGTCATCCTCTCCCTCATCCCATTTCCTGTCAGCTTTCTACTGTCTACTGTACAGTGTCATGAAGGAAAATTTGCTCTAAAATATACAAACAAGACTAAAAGTCTTTAGCCAGGCTTGAGGTTGTGTGAGGCTGTAGGCCTACTTAGGTCAGAGGATGACAAATCTGAAGCTCATGGTGACACAAGAGGAAATGTCATGGGGTCAGAATTATTAGGATACATGATCTGGAAACCATACATTTTGTTACAGCTACCTGTAACCTGAGTGGAGGATCAACAGTGACAGTGCCATCCATAGAGCAACCATGCTAGTGTGGTTGTATAAATATATAGGTGCGTCTTAAAAAGCTATTTTGGTCAGTTGGTTGTTAGCTTCATAACGGTTACACCTTCGTAACAGAGCTAGTTTGTGTGGTGCAACCCATTTTAATTTAGTGATGTGTAAATCTACACTTAGCACATCATAACAAAGATTTTTCTTGTAGTAGTTACAAAAACATGCAACCACCTCGAGAAGTCTCTGTGTACAATTATAAACCTGAGCTGGAGGGATTATACAGCAAAAAAAAAACAAAAAAAACATGATCGCTTTGAGCTGCTAACCTGACCCAAAAATCTAATCAACATATTTTCACACTAAGCCAGCAACAATAATGACTCCAAATATTTGGGTCAAGTTCAGTAGATAGACTTAAACCAAGAGAAGCTTATGAAGTTGACCAGCCAAGGCCTTTGAGATAACACTTTATATCCGCTACTAGTTTGTGGCAGCCAGAGGTCTTCAAATCGCTCCTGTCCCTGGGTAGCAAGGACCAGAGACTTGGCTGGGAGTAAAGTGGTGAAGAGCAGCGTCGGCACATAATCTTCTGCAACCTTAATGCCGGTATTAAATTTAGCCCTTTAAATGAAATGAACAAAATTGCTACTGCTTAACACTGGCCAGTACACTGGAGGGCAGGCGCCGGCAAGCTGTGTGCAGCTCCTTCAAGTTCTCTGGCAGAGTCAATTCTACTTGATTAAGCTGGACACAGTTAGATTTTGGTGAGGGTGAAACAGTGGTGCTGCTATCTGTAATCCTACAGGTTTGAAGGATTTATGGCCAAAGAAGTGTGATGAAGTAATACTGGCTTATGGAATCTCGCTGATCGGTTGAAGCAGACTGGAGTGGAGATGTGAGTGTTTGCTGGTGCGTATGCTTCACAGAGTCTGAATGAATGTAGTCGTGGGCTCATGAGATGTTGGGAAATTGATGGAAGGTGCTGCTACTGCGAGGGGTAAACAGACAGAAGGGAGCAAAGAGGTGAGGTGGATCATCAACAGGGTGACTGACTGGAAGTTGCAGGGAAAGATGCTGATAAATAAAGGCGCACACACCTCAAAAGCTGTCGAGTTGTCTCCGTGGACCTTCATGACAGCAGTCTGGATTAGGTCAAAGCCGGAGCCAGTCACCACAATGTTCCTCCCTCCACTAAAAACACAACACAGTAAAACACAGATATGAGTGTAGATATCTCCAGCCAGACAAAGACAAGCTCATAGGGAGAGTTACGGGAAGACAGACACAGTTCTTACATTGCACCTGGGGTAATTTTCACTGGAGATGAAAACAAATTAGTTTAGCCTGCGAGAGGCCTCTGTTGTCTGTTGTTCCAGCCTGCGTGCCTAATCACACACACCCTAGTGCTTTCAATTGCACAGAAAAAGCAAGGCAACCGTCTAATGCATCCATTTTTCAGCCATCATCAAGCCGTTACAACAACGGTACAACATCAAAGCTTAGTATTTGTATCCCCTTGAGTCAATCAGAAGTAAGTATAGAAAACATTCTGCACACATATGCAGGCATGAAGGACAAATGATACTTTCAAAAAGCAAAAAGGTTCTTGGCATTAATAACCTCTACCAAGGCTTCAGACAGACAGTAGCCTGCAGGGCAGGGAATGAGGCAGATGCCTTTCTTGGTGTTCAATTTTCCACAACAGTAGTATTCTATTCAACCTTGCCATCAATGTCAACTTAGCAGCATTTTCGTTTTCATTTTTGCATCTCTACTTTAAGAAGCACAGTGTGAGCTAGCTAAAGGAACATTTCAGTCAACCTGGATCTTCCTATTGTTGTCTCTAATGATGACTGTTGCAATAAAAATTTTGCTCACCATATGTTTGGCAGCTTTCCAAACAAGGCAGCCATACCAGCAGTGCTTTGAGCTAAATGCTAATGTCAACATGCTAACATGCAGATGTTGAGCAGGTGTAATGCATACCATGTTCACAATCATACTGTCATTTAGCATGTTGACATGCTAAGTAACGATAAACACAAAGTATAGCTGGGGCCAATGGGAATGTCATCAGTTTGCAGGTATTTTGTCAGGTAGTGAAACACTGATCTGGTGATCCGCTAGATGAATATTCAGGTGATCATCAAAGTCATAAATTCAACCTAAGGGGAAAATGCATTTATGTACCAGTTTTCATGACAATCCATCCAATAGCTGTTGAGACATTTAACTCAAAACCACAAAAAGCCAAGGCATCCCCATAGTTATTTGTTTTCATCACTGTAGCATCAGGAAAATCTGTATCAAAATTCATGGCAAGCCATTAAATAGCTGACGAGATATTTCAGTCTGAATCAAACTGGTGGGCCGACAGATGTAGCTATCCTCAGCGGCACAAGGCTAAACTTGAATATGACAGAAATCATTTAAATTACCTCAATTCCATCTGGAAGTACAAAAACAAATGAGTCCCTTTAAAATAAATCTAGCTGTTCTGGCAAACTTTAGAAATCTCTGCAAAGATGATGATGGAAGAACTGCTGTCATGATATTGAATATTCAGAATGGCCTAAACCACCCATCAAATTCCACAAGTTGCCTTGAACTTTCATTCGATGCTCTATGTCAGCAAGTAAAATGAACAAACACTTTGTTTGCGCTGCTACTTTATACTGACCAGACAAAGCTTCCTTTGGGGTGGTGGTCCACCACGGTGGGATTATCCAAGAACTGGAAGGCACTTGGGATGGTTGTTGTGGTACTCTTTCCATACTTCACTGTGACAGTGAGAGGGTCAGAGGGCACCTTATCTGCTCGGTATTCTCCTGTCCTGCAGGTGATCTCTGCTCCGAAGTGCTCCCTGCAAAGACAAGGACATAACTCGACACTGGCTGACTGGAAGGAGTGGGGGTCACGCAAGGTCACCGTGCTGAGGAAGCCAACATGGCAGCAGGCTGACAGCTTGTTAAATCCTGGCTTTGCTGTTCCTGTGGCTCGTTATTTTTCCGTTACCTGTGCCTAAAATGTCACCATGGGCTGGTTTTGACAGAACGCTCGTGGTCACAACAGTGAAGGCAAATGGTAAGAAAAAAAAATCCTGCTTGTGACACCAAAGTTAAGGTCAATTCCATTTTCATTCAGGAATGTAAAAAAAAAAATCAATTTATGGGCTTCAAAGTGTGCATACTGTAGAATTAGCATAAAATACAATGTCTGAATAACAAGTAGTACTTATCAACGGAAGAGGCTGAATTGAAACAGAATTGGGCTTTGGCGTGAATGACAATTATTGGGAGAAGAAATTCTTACACAGTGCAGTCCACCCCTCCGATGGAAACCTGGACATCGTCCTTACTGCCAGTGTCCAGAAATCGTCCAGAAATTGTAATGAGGGTGCCCCCAGCTTTAGGACCTTTGGAAGGTTTCACCGCCTCGGGAATTGGGTTCTAGTGAGGGAAGGGGGTGGGGGTAGGGGTCGCAAGATACAGCAAGAATACATACTCATGTTTCCCCTGTAAGGATTTCCGTGCACACAGAAGCTCCAACCTAGAGGCAAACACTCGCTCACACACGCAAGAACAACACTGATACATTGCTATGTCGGAGACACACACATTTCCTCTCGCACTCCTTCATCCGCCCCCCCATCAGAAACATTCACACTCGCACAAGCACCACATCTGCCTCAATTTGCTGAGCAAACAGTTAGGCGGAGCACTCCCCTGTGGGGAAGCTTTAGCGGAGCCAGAGATATGAAAAGCCAGTTAAATAGCTACGCTGTAGCCTGTTAAAGCATTACAGAGAAAAGGGGGCAAACTGCACAGCATCTGGTTAAAGAGGAACGCATACACATTCTGGCTTATCGTGCAGTGCATTATCATTGTAATATGACAGCATCTAAGCACTTCATTTACCAAAACATTAGGATGTTGTACTTGTATTTGTTGTATTTGTACATTCCACTTAAAAGACTTGCCCTTGGTATGTTCCGATAAGGGACTGTCTGCAGTTAGGAAATGGAAACATAATAGAGCCCATAAAACAACAAAATCAGCTGAAAGCTTTTGAATGTGCTTGTGTTCTGGGTCAGAAGTTGTATGCCTCCACACTCAAAGTGCAGCTGACGAGCAAGAAAGAGAGCGAGAGTGCATGTCTGCGTGTGTGTGAGTAAGGATGAGTATTTACCCTATAGGTGAAGTACACGGAGGACGTTCCTCTTTTGCCCCCCTTCACCTCGACCTCCACCTGGCCCCAGTGCTGGGCTTTCGGGTCAATAGGGCCAATCTCACACACGACACTGCACAGAGAAAAAAGGTGAGAAATATGTAAGACTAAGGCGGCAACTAACAAGTCATTATATTTTAAACTACTTGTTTCATTTCTATAAAATGTCAAATCAAAGTGAGGTCTTCGCATTGCTCTTATTGCCAAATCAACAGACCAAAGATATTTAGCTAACTATCACATAAGACAAAGAAAAGCAGGAACAGGAGGATATTGGACATTTTTACTTGGAAAATGACTCAAACAGTTCATTTCTTATCAAAAACAGTATTAGTCAGTCAACTAAGCCATTAACTGACTCATTATTCCAACTCTATTTAAGACTTGTATTCCAGATTAATGATCAGCTTCATCAGGTTTGTGAAAGCGAAATTGGATCCGCGTTTCAGAGCTCAAACAACCTCCCGAAAATCAAAACTCGTGTCTGTGCAACTTTGACTTCAAGCCTGGAGCTGCAGCGCTGAAAACAAACAGCAAGCAAATGCATGCATTCAAATGAGCTAGATCTGATTATTACAGATATTGGCAGACAAATGAGTTCTGATTCTGGTAAGTTGGAAAAAGTTGTGAAAATGACTGAAGTAATTAAAAAAACTTCATAAAAGTAACTAAAATTCTCATTTCAAAATGGGCTCACATGCCACAAGGATTCATTCGATGTTTAAATAACGTTGCTGACTACGCAGCTAGAAACGTAGCATGATTTCTAATGCCAAGTTGGCGGCTTGCAGCATCTTAGAAATCGAACCCTCAGGGACTTTCCCCATATTGCAGTGTCTGGACTTTGCTGGGAATCATGTGATAAACCAAACACATCCAAGTCTGCTGCAGTCCTCAGGGAAAATGTGTTGCTGATGAAAGAGGTCAGCATAAAATGGCATGCCTCATCCGCGCTAACAGGTGGGCCATGAGCAGCCAATTAACGGCTGCAACAGCAAGGAATGGAATGGAAACCCTGTCAAAACTTAAAGCAAGTGGCCTACAGCATGCAGTAGAACCATGCAGGACAACTAACAGGGAGATGAAGACCACAGCAGGCGCGTTAGCACCAAAAAAAAGGATGATTTAAGGCTGAAACACGTTCCATCTGGTCTCATAAATCCAGTGTTATGCCTCATCGTGCAGATGGCGGGGCAAGAATTTGTCATAAACGTGGATCGATGCTGCCAGGTGTCAACAGTTCTGGCGTGTAGCTGCGAGGCAACAATATGGACGGTTTCTCTTTTAAAGGCCATTTGTATGAAGTGAGGATTTTTTTAAAAACAGCTGTGACTGAAGTGCATTTGCTAGGCTAAATTTATTCTGTTGTTTTTGGTGTATTTTTGTTTTTTTTGTTTGCAAAGCTCAGCTCATTAAAGCACCTTTGGAATGAGGAAGACCAGAGAGTCTGCAGCAGTAACAGACTATCAAAAATGTGAATGAAAGGTGTAATGGTGTCAGATGAGTGTGGTACATTTACAGTGCTTTGATGAATTCATATCTCAAAGAATTCAGTCTGTTCCAATCATGTGTGGCCACAGACAGTATTTAAAGACTGACATTCAGCAGCATAACACCCCCAGTGGTGGAAAGCAAGTAATTATATTGGAGTATTTCCAATTTCTGATATGTTATACTGCTACTGCAAAACAATTCAGAAGGAAATATTGTACTTTTTACACCAATGCATTTAGCTGACAGCTGTAGTTACTTTTCAGATTAAGATTTTACATTAAAACATGTATTAAACTTATAAAATAAAAAACATTGTTCAAATTTAAGCAGCTTTTGGCTTGTGAGTCTTCACTAAAGAGCAGCTGCTTCAGTGTTTGGGTCATCTTTGAGATTGAGTCATGTTTGTGAGTTCCACTAAAGAAACATTTCTCCTCTAAACTTCTCAGATAGTTTAGTTTAAATAACCATTTTAGGCCAAAAGAGGAAAAAGTGTCCAACATTTCCCAGAAAAGCAAAGATTAGAGAAAAGTCCAAAATAATCAATACGAATTTGTGCAGCAGAACTTTGCTACACCATTAATCATCTCACAACCCCAGACTGTATATAAAGTGGTTCAAACTAGCTCCACCTCAACCAGCCCCAACAGTAAAATACTACTCACACATTGATCACATTAATGTTTAACAATCTGATCATGTAATACATAATACTACATCACAGGGGCCACTAGTGCTTCTATTTTTGATGTTTTGTTTATGATCATATGATTTTAAATGATGTTTGTTTTTACATTGCTGTATTCATACTTTCACTCAGAAAAGGGTCAGAATGCTTCTTCCTCCACTGGCATCCACCTTTTAAAAGAGCGATTCTGTTTCTGAATCAACCTGCGTCTGGAGACTTTCAGATCAATACGGTGGCATAATGAGCCAAATAAATTATACACCCAGGTCACCTCGAGGAAAGGCAAAGCGCTCCTTAACTGATAACGTATCCAAAAGTTTACAAATACATACTTTCTTTTTTCTTTTTCTAGTAAACCTTCCCTAACACAGTTTGACCAACAGCAGAAAGAAGTGTGTGCGGCCGCTCATACATTTGCATAAATACATCAAGGTGTGTGAGTATTACCTCGTGGAGACAGAGTACTTCTCCTCCTGATGGATACAGGGCTCCCCCACCACAGTGATGCTTTTAATGTCTTCCTTGTGGATGCCGAGGTTGGAGCCCCGGATGGTGATGGAGATTTTTCCCAGCAGGGGACCGAAAAGAGGGATGATCTGGATGGGGAGATAGAGCGTTGGGGGGGAGGGGAAGGTGTTTATGGGAAGAAGGGATTTGAAGTGGATTTAAATAGATTAGTTGTGCAATAAGAACATATAAGAGATTTACACAGTCTGTTTAAGTCTGCGGAATAGTTGAGGTTTAAGTGTTCAATATTAAAAGTCACAGCCGAGAATTACATCCATACTGTAGGAGTCTTGTTTGCATGTATGTGGGTGTTACGACTCCAACCGGTGCAGGAGTTTTGATGTTGATACAAAGGGCACATTAGGATGATAAAAAATCAGATTACAATATACGGTCTGATGTTCTGTGACATGTTTGTCATAAAGATATGTTTGAGCAAAGATATAAATACAATTGAAGAATAATGTTCATTAACGGTAAATATAAGACAACAGTACATTCTGACCAGTAAATATAACAGAAATGTAAATAATTTTGAACAACTATAAATACAAACAGACATTATTAAAGTTGAAATCAAACACACAATAAGTTTAAAACTAGACAGAGCAGCTCTGTGAGGCTGTATTTATGCACAGCAGTCCTTTGAGCTAAATGCTAATGCATAGCATAGCAACATGCTCACAATTACCACATCAACACCAAAATGTGTACCAATTACATCCAGCAGTTATTACGACAATGTCAATAAAAACTAGAAATGCCAACCTCACGGTGGCACTAGAGGAAAGTTCAGGGGATCAGTTAAGTCAGGATGATTAATCTTCTGGGGACCTTGAATGTCCATACAAAATTTCATGGTATTTCACTGGATGGTGTTCAAATCTGGACCAAAGCAGTGGACAGACTGAAACATGTCGCCTACACACACACAGAAAGAACTGTTTGTCTTTATCGGCTGATCTATCGGTCAGGCCGTAACATGTGTGGTCATAACCTCTGTCGATTGACATCAGCACAGTCACTGATAGATTTTTGTCAGTGACAATGAGGCACTGACAATTAAGCGAGCAAAGAAAGAATTGATTCAGTCGAGATGTGCTGCAGATCAGTTCAACGTGCCCTCAAGGAGAAGCAGACTTTGAACTCCTCCGTCATCAGAAAGAGGAGAAGAAGAAGAAAAAAAACACGGCTTGTAAAGTGCTCCAATCAATAATCCAATCAGCAAAGTCATTGCCTTCTCAGTGCTAATCACAAGCCTTTAGTACACCTTTCTAGTTCAAAGTTCAGTGCAACCAAATGACAGCATTTGAACTACTCACATCAGTGATCTGCGGGTCGGGGCACTCGGTGTTGTAAGGATCCTCGGACCCCTGCTGGTTGCACAACTTCTCGTACACACACGCCTTCTGCTTGGCACACCACACACACCGGTACTTTGGGTCGGCGTTCTTGCAAAGACTGCAGTCCTCCCTCCCCATGGAGCAGTTGTACAGGGTGACTGCAGAGAGAGATCCGAAAATCCCATTGTGCAGAGTATTAATTTACTTTAAGTTCAAAAAGACCTCGTTTCTACAGCCTCAGTGCAGTGTCCTTGTTGAACAGCTCTCTGATCATAACCCTCTTATTGTTCAACCACCATGATTCTTCAGAGAGAGCAGAGTTTTAAAAAACTGTTGATTTGCTTGTCTGACTCATCCTCAATTATCAATGTGTGCCCTCAGAGCAGTACATTTGCTGTGCAACTCCACTGATTTCACACATCAGAGTCTGTTTACAGGTCTTGGGGAGTAATACAGCATATGTGAAAAACTTGTATAAAGCCTTTTATGGCTTCAGAGAGAGTGAAGTCTGATAAATGGCCTCAGGTGACGTCACTCGAGGCAACGTTGATGACGGCGTTGTCTGAAAATGTAAGAACTCTGGAGGTGTGGAGTTAGAAAGAAGTGAGTTGACCAGACCTCTGCAGCCTGCTCCTAATCTCTGCTTGAGGCTAGCGACTCGAGGCTACTTAGCTGCTACTAGCACAACACACCCAAATTTAACTGTTGTGGTGATAATGTGGGTATTGTGGGTAATGTAGGCACAAGGTATTGAAGAATGTGCGGATAATAAAGACAATACCTCTGGCTCTGCGGCATCGATTTTGATCCCCCTTTTTTTTTTTAACACTCCAGTGTGAGAAGGACACTCTTATAAAAGAACAATGCTAAATTGGTGCTACACTGTTTTAATGTGCAGCAGCAGCAAGAGCTTTGTGGACTCCTTCGCCCTGGGTTTGCCTCACAGGCTACATACAGTCTGCCCTACATTATTGGTAGAGGTAGTTAAATCTGTGAGCAGCCTGTGAGGAAGACTGCAGATATTACTCAGCTGAAAAAGGACTTTTACTTTCTCTGCATGTTACGATTTAATCAGTGGCCTGGTTTTATTTACAGGCATTATTTTTCTAAAAAGATGCTAGAATCAATAAAAGATAAGGCAGTGACACAGAATGCTCTTTGTAGCAAAGATGCAGAACTTTATCATAAAGTATCAGGTCTCAAGTAAACACATAACTGGGGTTAGTGCTGCATTTCTACTTTCTGCCTTAGTACCATTATTATGGAAAGCATTCGGAAAAGCAAGTGCATATTGTTTTCGTCTTTAGCTCAGTGTGCCTCCTCACTTCTGACAGCAAACCTACACCCTTGTATACAATGTCAGCGTATACAGTGTGTGTGTGTGAATAAATGGTGAGATGTCTATGTTCATGTCTGATAATTCTAATTTGCACAACAAAGAAAATGTAAAACAGGCCTAACAATCACTTGTTATGAATGCGTCTGAATACTTCATATTCTGTCAAAACCTGTGTGATGATACAGTCGCTGCCAATTAATTTTCTGTTCAACTTTCAATTGCAGATTAAAGGCGGCCACCTCAGATCTAACGGAGGGCCCACACCGGGACTAGAAGTAAACACACAGGGCATTATAAATAATCTGATCTCCACATTAAAATGTGAGAGTGCGTACCATTCAGCGTGCTGTCCATCTTCTTGCCTGACTCCTTGTCCTTCACGTAGAAGAGAACATTGGTCTCCGGTGACTTATCGTAAGAAAACTAAGAAATTGGAAGAAAATGAATTATTAATTCAGAATCCAGTGATTAATGGCACTTAAGCTCTTCTCGGCAAACAGTGTGGGCTGCCGCTCCCTCACGCCAAGAGAGGGGGGAGGGGGTAAGCAGGACCCAGTCTGGCAGATTTTCAGCTGAAGAAATCAATGTTAGAAAAGAACATAGCTGGGGGCCAGGTACTGCTTGAGTTTCCCAATTACCGAATTCACAATGTGGAGAAGGAGCTAAAATAACTCCAGTGAGGAGAGTCTGTCCATTAGAGGGAGCTAGAGAACATCAAAGGGGCTGTGCAAACCACAAGGGTGACTTGTTCTATAAGGAACCAGAAGTCTGCACATAGACAGGAAGTTAGCGTTCAGACTCAATCAGTGTTGAACATTTTGAATTCAAGTGGCACTCTACAATATATTTCACTTAGTTTCAGGGTTGTTCTACATTGCATCTTGATAATAATCAGCCACAAATCAGCCTCAGTTCAAGGATCCGTGTTGAGTGGAGGGAAAATTGTCAGAAGCCATCTGAACAAACGTAGTAAAGGAACAAAATCGGCAGATCGCTGTGAATGCAGAGACACAGTCGAGGCTGTACTCACATTGAAGCCGGTGAAGGTGTAAAACGGCCCGCCGTCATATTTCACCTCTTCTTCCACACTTCTCATCAGCTCGGTGCCGATGGTGAAAACACGACCCTGGAGAGACGGACAAATAAAAATAAGAAACAGTGTGTTCATTTATGTACTTGCTGAATACTCTTTTTTTTCCACCTCACAATAGAGTAAGAAATGTGAAAGACTATCTTGTTCTGCAGACTCCTCCAGCACCTCTGTTCTCAACCAGAGAAGTTTGGATGGGATGACTTGCTTCTTTTTTTTTGTTCTCGCAGCTGCTCGGCATGTAAGAAAACATTCGCGAGTCACAGTACAAGCAAAAGGTAAAGCATCAGGGAGTCCTTTAGCCGCACACCTGTGGGCATAATTTCCCTTATCTCACACCCATTAACATATACACCTGCTAAAAACCAGGAGACCCGTGAGAACACTTGTTTTACAAGACTAAAGTGTCATTTACAGAAATCATGTGAAGATGCGAGACATTTCAAAGTGTCGGTGCTTTCGTTGTGTGAAATCCAAGGAATTACAAAAGCACGCAGAGGTGGTGATCAGACGCGACTTAAATCGGAATGCAAATTGATTTTCTATTCAAGAACACGGCATCCAGAAGGTCTTAATGAGGAGCTGTCCTTAATGGCTTGCTGTTATCCATTTGGTGATTAATGTATGCCAGCCTGTCCTACTGTTGCTTTTAGTTTTCGCTGTATATACACACATCTGCATATACTTAAATACTCACATGCAGGGACGCGTGGGTGTACGCATAAATTTTCTGTGTATTCATTCTGGTATCCTTGTAGGTCATGTGGCCACAGCTTCTGCCTCTTATGTCCTATCTCCTGATTGGTCCTTGCTGTTTGTCTGATAGTCTATTTATGACCATTACATGGTTTGTATGATTACGGCCCCACGACCAAATCTTTTATATTTCGTCACCTTTCACACATGTGATAAAATGATTCTTTCTGCATCTGAAGAGTGACTTTTTGTCAGTGTGTGAGCAGCTCTTCTGAGATGGGAGAATCAATTTATGCACCCGTTAAAAACTGTGACCAATTAGGTTCACTGTGGTCCTAATAGTGTACTCAAGAAGTGTTTCAAAGTGCTGCCTGGTTTTACAGAAGTGCTTTAAATTCTGTGTCTGTGCCACTTTACCTGGTAGAGGTCCAAATTGATCCCCTCGAAGCTGATGTGAGTCTTGTAGCCCACAGGGATCAGCACAGGATCTGGATTCTCAAACTGAGGACACTTGGCTCCCTGAGAAGGCATCAAAACAAATCAGATACTCCCACTTTAAATCATTTACATTTTAAATATGCCAACCACTTAACGGACACCCTCATCTGCAGCGACAGATAAGTGTATCTCTGAACCATCTGCTGACTTGTAAATTGATATCCTCCACCCTACAATATTTGTCATGCAAGATGGTGCCAGCTGATACCGGGATTTGAGTTTTTTTTATTAATTTTCAGGAGAAATTTGGATTTCTCAGGCTTCGTGTCATGCGTAGTGATTTGATGCATCTCTTGAAACTTCTGCTACACTTTTTCCAGCATTTATCAAACACATACTGACAGAGACGAAACTCCTCAGTGTGCCACTGATGTGTGGACCCTTGACAATACAAACCTGACGTTGCCGGATGATGTTAGAGCCCGTCACGCTGTCGTCCATGTCGCTGCAGGTGTGGTCATGTGTATTCCACTGACAGCCCCACGGACTGGCCACACAGGACATGCACCTGAAAACGTGCCCAGAAATGCAGACAGATAAACGCCAAAGGCAAGAAACTACTTCACACACATAAATTAAGCAGGAGCGCACACACATAAAAGCACACACAAACAAAATCTAAAAACATGCAAACTCATCAAAGGGCGTCCGGCACAAAAATCCATGTTGCTGACAACGAAATGGATCTCTGCAACTTCACATAAGCAAAGCTCGTTCATCACACATTCCTTGGCATGAAAGAAATGAAGAAAAAAATAAGGAGGGGGGAAAAATGGCGAGATTGACTTTCATTTTTTGATTAATGAATAGGAAACTGAGGCAATTTCCTCGGCTCGGTAATAAACGGAGGAGAGAAAATGCAAGAAGTGCATTCAAAACTACCATGCATCACAATTTACAAACAGAGCCTTGATCTCTCATCTGTTCATGCACGGTGATACATTCACATCAAGGTTGTCAGTTGATGCTGTGTTCAGTGTCACTGTGTATTTTCAGTGAGTGACAGAGCAGAACTGATAGATTAAGAGTCTGACTCACGGTGTGTTTTCAGATTTCCTCACTGTGGCGGCACAGTTATAGAACTTGAACTCCCGTGTGGCCAGCTCCACGGTCTTGTTGACAAAAATCTTGACCGGCACGGCCACAAAGTCTGAGGACACAGCAAAAGGAGGGTTAAAACGCGCTGCACGAGCTGTTGGGGGGGGATACAAGTTTGACACATGTAAGAAGGAGAATGGTGTCTTTGGGAATTATCCTGAATATTCAAGACTTGCACAGTTCACAATGTCATTTATGCATTTGAAGACAAAACAAGACATGACCTTTAAATAATTTGTGACAGAGCATGACCTCAAATACCTTTATACAAATTATGTATTCATGTATTCATTTAACAAGACTAAATTCTTGTGGCTCTGTAAAGCTGTACTTGGGCAGCAGCACTTGGAGCTAAAATGCTAACATTGCCATGTTAACGTGCTCACACTGACAATGCTAACACGCTCATGTTTAGAAGTTAATGTCTGCCAAGTTCACCATTTACAAGTGTTCAGCATTTGCTCATTAGCACAAAATGCAAAGCACAGCCAAGCCTGATGGGAACGCCTGCAGATCTGCAGGTATTTGGTATAAATCCAAATATAAACAGTAAAGAGTTTTGGAAAAATTTATATTTTGACCTACAACAATTAATCCTGAGAGGGACATGGCTGCGTGCAGCGAGTGTTATAATTGTTGAAACATTTCAGTCAAAACCACATACGTCAACCTCATGGTGATGCTGGAGGAAGAGTCAGAGGATCACCAAAGTGAGTAGGATTCATCCTCTGGGCACCACGACTGTCTGCACAAAATCTCACTAAAATACTTTAGTCTGGTCCAAGGCAGTGGACAAAGTGACCAGCTGACATCCTTAGAGCCATGCTGCTAGCATGGCAAGAAAAAAGCTCTGATTATTGCAAGATTAACTTGTTGGGAACCCAGGGGCAAAAAGAAATGCTGTTGGTCCCCTACGACTACTAATTATTTGATTGCCTAAACAAAAGCCTAATGCGGTAAATATATGGCATTCAGTGTGGGAAACAGCACCTCTGCTTTCTTCCCCTGAAGCTTGATGTTTTATTTTGTAAAATGTATTAATTTTTATGATGTTAGCAAAGGTGGTCTTTGTTTTAGGCAAGGTGGCCCAGCTCTGCTATAAAACACAGACTCCTCTGCTGGAATAATACTGGAATAATAACACGTGTGTTTAAACAGTATAAATCCAGATAATAAAGCCTGTAAAACTACATTTAGACACAGGCTACCTCTACAGGACATGGCCACAAAATAAGCTAATAAAGGCCAGACCGGCGCCATTTCCCCAACAAATAACATGATTAATTAAGTGGCCAAAAACAAGAGGCATGCAGTGAACTGTGGCTGTTGGGGCCCCTGTGCTTTGCTGCTTTGCCCATTGGTGATTGCTTACAGACCTTCGCCTTGAAAGGATGTAATAAAAGATAGCAGGTTAATTACAAAGGCCGTACCTTGGTCCTCGGGTGTTTGTGGTATGAGCGAAGGGTTGGGCAGATCGCAGGAGACCTGACCAGAGTCAGACATGGTGCCCTCACTCTGGAAATCTTGGATGGTGCAGTGCAGACGGTCAGAGGGCCCGATTGTGGGAAGGGATGGGATGTTGATCTTCACCTGAAAATAAAAAAAATATTTACAAGAACTGGAAGTGAGTTTTTCATAGAAAGGGTTATTGCCTGTGACCTGCTTGGCTGAGTAATGTCAGTTCACATTGAGCTGTACACAGAGTAGAGGAATGAATTTAAACACGGTGTATGGGTGAAGTTACAATACAGAAACAGTTTCCTTTAAATGGCTGGAGATTGAAAACAAGAAAGAAGGACAGGTGCTGTTGATGGAAATACAAGAGTGGGTCAGAAAGAGAAGGAAGCAGTCAGGAAGGAATGGAAAAAAAAAAAAAGAACAACTTGAGAGAGAACGCGCACAAGGGAAGCTCTCCATCTTCAGGCTGTGGACACAATCAACCAGGTCGGTTATAATAAGCCAGTTTGGAGTTTTCTGGATGGATCGATACAGAGCAGGATGACCTAGAGCCCGGGGTCTCTGATTCACAATGGAAACAGTTTATTACTCAGGCTGTGAATGTTTGTGAGACGTGCATGTAAGTGGGGTTGTGTTCTGCGGAGCGAGAGAGAGGCAGAAAGAAGCGCGGAGAACAAAAGGAGGGAATGTGCGAGAAAGTGTGAGAAGAGAAGCAGCGCTGTACCTTCTGAGTCTTTTTACAGGAAAGGTTCGGCGGATAGAAGGAGACAATCTTGACACACTGCTGCCTGGGGCTCCACAGCCAGCCATTCTTCTCCTCTGCCCGTCGGCACTCAGACCTCCTGGTACACCTTCAGAGGAAGGATGAACAACTCCCATCAGCCTCTGCTCCACAAACCCCTAAACGCTTTCACAAGGCCTCAGAAAAAAAACCCCAAAAACAATGCCTGTGGACTCTAGCGGATTTTCAACGTGCTTTTGTGAATAACAACCACATGCCCGAGTGACTTCAAACAGAGGCGCTGCAGATTTTCATGATTCAGTTTAATATAGATATGAAAAAATAAATCCTCATAGGTGGCTGGTTTTGCAGTGTAAAAGAAGCAACAGCTTAGACATGAAAGGTAGTGCATTTATACTCATTATGCATTTCAGTAATCAGTTGTCTTATTTAGGTTTTGGACTGTTAGTTGAGTAAAACAAGCAATTAATAACTTGGGCTTCAAGAAACTGTGAAATACGTTTTTTAGTATTTTCTGACATTTCACAGATTTAGTGATAAATTAATTTGAGCTGCAAAGTAATTGATTAGTCCATTCAAAGAAAATTAACCAACTATTTTGGTAATCAATTAAATGCTTCTATGAAGTTTAATGGAAAAAAGCCAAATATCTGCTGGCTTCAGCGTCTCATACGCGACGATTTGCTGCTTGTCTTCATCATGTGTGGTAATAGTGAATGGAATATGTTCTGGCAGTTTAAGGATTTAAGCAGTTTAAGGATGTCGCTTTGGGCTCTGTGAAGTTATGATCATTGTATATGACCATAAATATGTAAATGAGTCATCAGGAAAATAAGTGTCAGATAGGGACAACATTGTTTTCAAGCAGTCGAAGTGAAGAGAGAAAAGCAAACAAGCTAATCTATTAATCATACAAGTATTTTCTTGATTAATAGATAAATCATCCTGTCAATGAAACATCAGAAAACAGAGAAAAATGGCCATCACAGTGTCAGAGCTTGAGGTGTTGTCATTAAATGTCTTGTTCTTCTTCAAAGATACTTAAATTACTATAACGTCAGATGAAGATAATCAGCAGAAATATCACATTTGAGAAGCTGGAACCATTAGATTTGTTATTTGAAAAATGACTGAGAAAATTAACTGATGATCAAAATAGTTGCTGATTAATTTCCTGTCAGTTGATGAATTGTTGAAGCACCAATGTGTGTGTGCAGCGTTTCTGAATAAAAGCATCAACAACTTTCAGAGGGAAACGGCTGTTTTTCTGCTTTTTTCTTGTTCCTGATCACATCCCTGTAAAATGCACGATACATTCTGCCCTTTCTACCCTCTAGACCCTGATAAATATAGGCTGATGAGAGTAAATTGCACAGACTGCCTTCGCTGCATGAGGCTGACAAACAGCTTTAATTCCTTACGGCTTCACGGACAACAGGAGATGGAATATAAACACCGAAGGGTGCTAAAAGTGTCTGCAATAAAACACTGAACAAATACCCTGCTGTGTTTTACAGATGGAAGTGCATGTGTGGGTGTTTGTGTTAGTCTGTTGCTGTGCGCATGCATTTATAAGTGCATCTATGAGTGTGTGTGTGTGTGTGTGTGTGTGTGTGTGTGTGTGTGTGTGTGTGTGTGTGTGTGAGATCCTCACCTGCCCTCCAGGACACACCATCCACAGTAAGGGTCCTTCAGGTCCACGCAAGAATGGCAGTCTTTCTTTTGGAGGCACGTCTGCACCGGCACCTTGGTGATCTGAAGCATTACAACATGAAATATGATCAGACAGCGCACCTTCGGGGAGATACTGCACAAAATATGAAGCATTTAAAGTATGGCTACATATGTTCCTGGGTTTGTTGCATTTGTGCAGACTGGAAGCAAAACGATTCCTGTCACAGCACATGGTTTCTCATGTCTGCTCCCCATGTTTGATCATTAAAACAATTCCCTCTGTCTACATGCTGAATGTTCGGTCTACTTAAAATGTATTGTTCAGTGATTCAATCAGGATGAATGAAGTGAAATTAAATTACAATTCAGTCTCATTAAGAGGCCACATATGGTACAATCATCTCATAAAATGTGACACAGCGACATTAAACTGCTGCTTACATGTGAATGCATTTGCAATAATAGCCCGATAATGTAACCTATGATAATACTAGAAGGGCACTGGAGAATGCAGACCTCCGCCATGCAAATCGGCAAGTGCAACCACTATATAAGTCTGCATATATTTCCAGAACTATTAGTCATATAGAATATGTCAAAGCGTCATTATCTGTGTATTTATTGTGGACAAGTGGAAATATTTCACATATTTAACATAAATTTGGGAAAACCAGAAAACACATTACTGTCATGCACATAGGTACAAACATCAAACGCTTAAAGTAACATCATGAATGTGGCAGCTTGCTATTAACAACAACTTCTGCTTATTTTCATGAGACGTAAAGTTCTAACCCTTCTCTATGTTCTCTGACAGAAGGAAATATATCAACTTAATTTGTGGTGAAAACTAGTCATACAGTTTGTGTCTAATACTGTCTTCCCGTGATGAAATTGCCAATAGTGGTTTCGGTCACATTATTCACTCATTTGTCTCACAAACATTTGACAGAACAGATACGCTTCAGTTTGAATCAATACAGTTTGGCTCTGAACTCAAAACACGGAAAAACCTTCTGTACTGTATTGCACCTGAACGCTTCCTGTATAGACACATCATATATAGATATATGTGCCATATAAATAGATGTTATGTGCGACCAAAGGGCTCCTGTCATACACACCTTTTTCTCAGTGGTAATGTAGAGGTGGCTCTGACTGAGGTCAAAGAAAAGGTTCTTATTGACCTTCTCTCCCATGGTGTCACCAGGAGCCTTGCTGTACACATATGGCTCAGCGGTCAGGTGTACCTGGACAGAACACAGAGTAAAGTAACCCTGTCAGACATGTGGTTTTATCTGTAGTTCCTTGCGATATCCTGCCTCCCACAGGTGAAAACTCTAAGGGAAAAAGAGGAGAGAAGCAACAGATCAGAAGACAACTCCACCTTGAAGACTTCCCCCTGGCTGTTCCCCAAGAAGGCGATGGTGTGGTCGTTCTCCACAGCGACGGCCACGGAGGTCAGAAGACCCGACTTGGTCAAAACTGCATCTGCCTTTAAGGCGAATCTCGGCTTGCTGGCCAGAGGGGAAGGCAGAAAGTCTGCACCACACTTGAAGTTCTCCAATGTATCCTTCTGTAAAAGGAAAAGAAGAATGAAAGGATGGTGACACACTGTGCGCCCTGAAATCCAAAGGAACGTGGGAATCAAACCCCCTCTAGACCGAACCAAGGCAAGCGTTTTTGCACATGCAGCGGTCTAAATGTTTTCATGCTTGGTCATTTTGTTTGGTCATAAACAGGATATGAAAACAGGAATTTTTATCTTTCACAAGTTTACAGCAACACCTTCTGCTAACCACTCATTTTGCAAAGAAATGACTCATACATGCAAATGTATGTTCTGTGTTGCACTAAAAGAGCTTTAATTGTTAGGATGTTCACACGTTACGAACAGTGGCCGGCTTCATTTATGTTTGAACGAACATACTGCTGATATTGTAGTTTTTTCTGTTGGAGTGACACCTATTTGTGTTTACACAAAAAATCTGTGAAATTGAAACTGCTTGAATTCAAGGGCTATGCTCTTTATTTAAATGACGCATGTTGAATTATTCCCATTAATATTATTTATCTCATTATGTTCTGTTCAAATAGCCTGGCACAGTTGCCACAGGAATATGCGTCTCTTTATATATTAGATGTTACAAAGTCCTATTTATCAGAATTTACACGAGCCTTGTATTTACATTGATATCTACAGTAGTTTTTTTGAGAAATGATGTCAAAGTTTTGATGTCAACTATGAAGAGGAAAACTATTCTTGCTACACAGTCTGATTTGGCCCATGAGACACTATTTGTCTAAGACTGCTTTATGGTTTTATTCTGGATGAGTTGAGGGAATTGGATAAAGAGACATGGAAGGAGGGAAAATGTGCGAGGCAGAACGGGAGCTTAAGACAGAACAATACAAAAGCATACGAGAACAAAGTAAACACTGAGACATTAAAGCCAAGAGTGACACATCTATGCATTATTGATTACTGCAAAAGGAGTTCTTCAAAACATGCGCCACTCATTTATTTCAAACAGACTTTTTAAAACTTCAATCGGCTGACACGACACAGGCACTTACTGCAATTTTCGATGTGCAGAATTCGTCAGTTTTCGACGAGTAGGGGATGTCCACAGCAGGAAACCCGGAAATCTTGCCAGAGTCGCTGTAGCAGGCGCTGATGATATCCCTCAGCCGCTCATTGATGGAGGTCAGTGGGTACATGCAGAGAGCTGAGTCGTTGTCGTCGTCGTCTGGACTCGCCAACATGAACAGGACTTTGTTCCAGGAGTCGACCTTCCCATACGTACCTGATTCGGTCATGAACCGTGCAAGCTCTTTCCCTGGAGAAGCCACGTACGCGGCTTGGACTTTGTTGTATCGGTTATTTAGGCCGCAGTTTAACTGGAGCTCCGTGTGGGAATAGTAATGATAGTCGTCTTCGCAAAGACGAGACACAAAGGTCAGGTTCTTATTATCCGTACCATCGAGTGTTCGTGAAAAGAGGAAATAAACAAAACCACCCTCTTTGAAGGCAAGGCGGAAGTCATGCAGGTACTTGGGAACAAATGGCGTCGTCTGTACTGTTGATGCCTCAATGATGCTCTCAAACACGACCCAATCACGGAAGTCCTGAAGGATTCGTGTGCTGATGAGTTTTGTGCTGTCCAGGCTTCCGTAGCCTTTCCCAACAAGAAACACACTGAAGGTGTGCCCATCTTTTAAGTAGGTGGACATGACGCCCACCACGTTCACGGTATCCTCTATGCTAGCAACGTAAGTCCTCTCTCCTTTACTGTCACTGTAATACAGCTGCTGTTCCACATTGGTCAGGTTGAGGAGGGAGCAGATGCCCCGGTAGCGGCTACCGCAGACTATGAGGGTACCGTTGGATGGATGGACCAACAGAAGCTTGTTGAGGTTGGGCATGGGCTTCGTGTCCTGGCATGCAGAAGCAGGAGGCGTACAGGTGCGGGCGTCCTCTTTTGGTCCCGTCTCAGCACGAGCCTGCAGGCGGAGCGACGGTCCCAGCTGGAAGATGGTGTTGACCGCCCCCAGGTAGATGCGTCCGGTCTGGGGGTCCTGGACCACATTGTTAATGGTGGTCTCAGAGGTGAACTCCAGGATGGGGATGTTGTTGCTCTCCTCCTGGGCTCGTGTGACTGACTTGCAGATGAGAAGGAGGAGGAGGGAGACCCAGCTCGCCATCTCTGGAGAGAACAGAAAGGGAGAGGCGTTTAATTATTAATGCAGTTAAATGCACACGTAAATGTACATTTACCATCTGCAACTCCAGACTGCAGTGTAGAGTGGGTGTGTGGTTAATGTGCAGCCCGAAACACACACTCACACATGAAACCTAATATTCATGTGGACCGAGTCTGCAGTGAGACGACCCAAAAACAAAGGTTGAAGGAACAGTTTGACAAAAGAACTTTATCAGCTTTCGTTTGAGGTTTACATGTGAAGCTCAATGCTACCTTATTGAAGCTGGGGTAAGGAGGCGGTTAGCTCAGCTTAGAGCCCTTTTCACTTTTTGTACAGATAAAACAAACAAGAAATCAATATTTGTGATGTTAATGCGTGAGCTTTGGAGACATGTTTTAACCTTTGGAAAGAGGCAGACTTCCTGTCTCTTTGCTAAGCTAAGCTAACCATCTCCTCCCTCCAGATTCATATTTACAGCACAAGTATGAGAGTGGTATTGATCTTATCATCTTACTCTCAACAACAAAATGAAAGTATATTTCCCAAAATGTGGCTAAATTTACAACATGTTCCCTCAGGTGCCTTTAACATTAGTTATGTAACCATGCAGATAATTTGGCTTTTTCTGGCCAGGATTTGAGATTACTTGTCTCTGCAATGAACTGCCATTTTTTAATTCTTTTAAGCGGCATAAATAAAATTCCATTCATCTCCATCTCTGATGCAGAAATCGGAGAGATGGATATCTCTAAACTTGGCCAAACTTACATGGCTACAAGCCAAAGGGGTAAAAGTGAGAAAACATATTTGTTTTCTGTAGTTTGGGTGTACTGATCCTTCAAGAGTGACACATAAAAAGCATATCAAGATAGAGATTTAGGTTATTGGGTAAAACTACTAAAAAAAAACTGCCTGAAGCTAAGGGCGTGTAATGTAGCTGTTTGCATATGACTCAACTTCCTGCTCCAGTTCTATAAAGGCCGTGTTATTTTAGATTTAATTGACTTGAATATCAGAAATGATCGGTGGTGAAAAAATAAAACTGCTCTGTGTGGGGGTAAAGAAAGATTAAGGCCGAGAGCTAGATCTCAAACCATAACACAATCAAATCCTATTTGAAAATCTTGGATCTGTTCCAAGTTCATTTGCACTTTGCATTTTTTTTCCCCCCTTCAACAACACCTCTAAGCGCAATGCTTTCAGGAACTACACCGTTTTGTGTCAGGAAACATGATCACACAATATCCCTGTAAAATACGACAGCATCGTGTACTGGCTAACAGCAGGTGCCTGCGGAGTCCTCGCTCGCTGCTGTTTGCCCAGGCTGTGGTAAATATGGAACTGCAGGTGGCTTTGAAGCAGCTATTGCCCACACAGCAAATGTGCGTCTATGTTTGCGTGTGGTTTCCAGCTCTCGATAGCATCCTCCCTCTCATTCCACTTTGTGAGTCAAGTCCACAGGCGCATTTGTCAAATTGAAAGACCCCTGATGAAACTTCCAGAAAGCTGTGTTTTATTATGTTAACTTGCCTTCCCTCACTGGACTAAGTGGGGAGACCACTGATTAGACATGTGCCCAGGGGGAACCTGTTAATTTCACTGGCAACTCCCATTTGCATTTAAGTGCCCACTACTCAATTTGATTTTATTTTTCTTCACATTTACTACCTCAGTCCTACCCCGCCAGACCCCCAACCAATTTCAGTGCGTAAATGTATCCTGCCCTTTTCAATTCATAGCCTTAAATATTTCAATTAAAATTGAAATGGTCCAATAAAATCTCTGTCTGTGCAGGACAGAAATGTGTGAGGTTGGTTTTTACAGCTTTAATTGAGAGGGAGGGGTAGTCAGCATTTTGTCAAGATTTAATGAAGAGGAGGAGACACAAAAAAAAAAAAAAAAAAAGAGTTTAGATGCACACTGCAGGGGTGGACAAAATAAAAGAAACAACAATTTCAGCTGCAAAGTGACAAAACTTCAATTACAAAGACAGATCCACCAGCAAAGGTTGAGTGACAATTACAAGCATGTGTCAGCTTTATGAAGCGCCACAATAGCTCACTTTTATGCTTGAGTTTTCAAAGCGGCATCACAAAAACTGCATGAACTGCAAAATGTTCCTGCAGCCTCAAAATGTTGACAGCATAAACAAAACCCAGTCCAGCTGCACTGACAAAGAGTCGTGGCGGATTGCAAAAAGTCCACAGAGCGACAGAAAAATGGCCTTTAAAATGATCACAGAAATAAATGAACATGTCTCTGTGGCAGTGTCGGTTTAAGGAAGTTTGCTCTGCAAAAGTGAGCTTCACACAGCCTGACGTGGGGCAGGGCTGCCTTTTGGCAACTACTTGTAAGACGTTGGAGCTAGAATGCAGTTGGGTTTCTGCTGAAGGCACGAACGATGAAAAAAAAAAACCCAGAAAAAATCAGTGTAAGCCACAATACAGTGAACGCTTGAATGTACTGCTTGTGATAAGTGACATGTAATTTTTGTGCTCATTGTTCGACACTTCCAAAGAGCAGTGAGGGTGTGAAATTTGAGATATCAGCAGCACTGACTTACATCTTTATTTTTTGCCATACCCCACCTTCCTCAATAAAGCCTTTTTTCTTCAATTATTCTCTTCTTTTAAATTTTCTCCCTGTCTGTTTTCCCATTTTCACCCATTTTGTTAATTTTTCTGTTCTGTCAAGTGCGACGGTATATTAATGCAGCGTTTATTAACATTACTTCTCATTTTGTAGTCATTTGATTACATTTCTAAGTGACTAGACCTTAGCAGCTAGAGACAGCATTCCTCACAACCAGCTGCTGC